>NC_136061.1:2119743454-2124543454 GCF_964261635.1 Lissotriton helveticus
TGTCTGAGGTCGCTGAGACCTTATATGGTCTGCTAGTGGTTGGTACATGTCTACACTGATTGGTGGTTGTATCTGGTGTTTCTATTGGATTAGGGTAATGTCCTCATTGGTTGGGTATTTGAGGGTTCTGATTGGTTTCTGGGTCTGTGATTCAATCATTGTAGGGTTGGGACTAGGGCTAGGGTTAGGATTTCTATTGGAAGTAGGGACTAGGGCTTCCTATGGTATTGGTTGTTGGGAGTAGGGTGGGACTAGGACTGGGGTTAGACCTTTAATTGGAAGTAACGATTAGGGCTTCTGGTGTGATTGGTTGCTGGACTAGGTGTGGGACTTAGAGTAGGGTTAGGCTTTCTATTGGAAGTAGGGACTAGGGCTACCTGTGCCATTGGTTGCACGGACTTGTTTTGGGACTACTGGTAGGGCTAGCGCCTTTATTGGACGTAGAGATCAGTTTTTTTTAACTGATTGGGTGCTTGGACTAGGGCTAAGATTGGCTGTAAGGTCCTTGTCTCCTATTGGTTCCTAGATTTTAGGGCTAGTGTTGTGATTGGATAGTGTTAGGGGTAGGGTTCCCATTGGCTGAAGGGGTCACCCGATTACTAGGGCTATAAAAAAGGCCAGACTTAGGGCGTCTCAGCCCGGGCGTCGAGGCTAAGGGCAGAGAGGATAAGGGCAGTTTCCTGTTTGAGCCTGTTGAGGGCAGAAAGGACAAGGGCAGGTTCCTGTTTGAGCCTGTTCAAGACTAGTCGGGACTAGGGCCAGAAATGCTGCCCTTTTTCTCATTTAGCAATACCCAGCCCACACCATCCACATCCACAAACAGAGCAACACACTCACACCAAATGTACACCACGCACAACACTATGCACAGATTAATGTACCAGCCTGCACTACAAACCCAACCAAATGACGTCTACACACCCTACTATCCCAACTACCATACATATCCACCATCACCTACAAACAGTACACAACTCTATCCTATACCACTAACCAATACACTCATCACTAACACAACACCAATCAACACCATACATAACTACATCCCATTCAGACACACTCTCCCTGCTGTAATTACTCCTAACAGACCTTTCCATCAGTTGTCCAACAAACACCCTACTCTCCCTTCTACCTTAATAACACTAACGCACAACACACACACTGCACACCACCACACTTTGTAACTCATATACTTTCAATGTAATTATGGGTCTACATATTTATCACTTTCTTCTAATTTAGCATTTCCAATGCAGTACCCTATTTCTCAGACTATACTTAGCTCAATATATCTTCTAGCCTAACCTTCTGACTCATCTCAAACTTCTTCTACTAATCCTTCCAATGCACTACCCTATCTCTCATCCTATACATCTATCAATATATCCTCTACATCCACTCTCTCATTTATCCCAAACCCCATACCACTACTATGATTGCCAAAATAACCCTGTCGAGACTCTCCCCTACTCTACCCCCCTTGTATCATCTGACACCTTTTACTATACCGATCCCCTAAAAAAACTTTCTAAACTCTTTCCTCTTAGTCCTCCCCTCCAAAACTCCTTTTTACTCATCCAAAAGCCTCCTTCTATTGCTAAGACCTAAAAAAAATAATAATAAATTCCATATTGAACTATACTAATATACTACCCAAATAACTGAATAACATATCCACTACTCAAATTACTTCATATTTTTTTACAATACTAATTTTCAACAGTAATCCTTTATGTGTTCCGGAGTGGCGGGCTACTCACCAGAAAAGCGATTCAACACCCATCAGTGGTAACAAGTGCTATATGAATGCAATTCTTTCTTCCCATTCCATCCCTCCGCTATCCTTCTCACTCCAAGTAACTGACTAATAGCCACCACTGAAATTACTTCTTATTTCACCATATTAATTCACCACAAATCCTTTGTAGGCTTGCTGAATAGTGTGCGTCAACAAGCGCTATATAAATACAAACCTTTGTCCTCCTCTATCCTTCTGCTATCATTCCAAATCCAAATAACTTGCTAACCTATCCACCACTTAAAATGTACTTGCATGTTTCACTATACTAATTCAACACTAATCCTCTATGGGTCTCAGAGTAGCGTGCTACTCGCCGAAAAAGCGCTTCGCTGCCTCGTCAGGGGTAGTAAGCGCTATATCAATGCAATTACAATACAATACAATATGTGTCTATATGTATATATATCTATATATATATATTACCTACTGGCGGTCGCCAGTAGGTATATATAGTTAGGATTTTTTCTCTATGGGTATTTTGAAAATTCTATGTCTAATAACTTTGGCGTTTGTGGACGGAATTGGCTGAAATTTTCAGGAAAATGGCACATTTTGTTTCTGAGCAGCCCTTGAAAATTTGGGGGGGGTTCGTCAAGGGGGGGCTGAGAAAAAAGGGGGGTCCCAAAACGTGTTTTTAACATTGAGTTTTCCATAGGGCGGTTGGCCTCACTTTTAGCCCGAACGGCTGAATGGATTTGCACGAAACTTGGCAAAATTGTAGGGACTGGTAGCCCGATGTGCCTTTTGTAGGTCTCAATATATGTGCTCCAGTGGATTTTGAGAAATTAACGTTTAAAAAAAGATATATATCTGTAACAGCGGACCGGGAAGCGTCCAAGGACGCGTACTTTTCGCGCAACGGAGCTTTGTGAAGCGAAGCTGATTGGTTCTCTGGCGTCTGTCAACATTCCAAAAAGTCCGTAGCGGCCGCCATCTTGTCTCTCGGTAGGATCGAGAGACAAGAGCAGGCCAAAACGAAGGGGGAAATAACCATAAGGGGGCATAGTAGATCCTCGCTGACCCCCTAGGTTTGATGTGGAGGTTTTAAAAGGGCCCCGCGGGGCAAAAAAAATAATAATAATAATAATCGAACGGCTGAAGGAAGCGTCCAAGGACGCGTACTTTTCGCGCAACGGAGCTTTGTGAAGCGAAGCTGATTGGTTCTCTGGCGTCTGTCAACATTCCAAAAAGTCCGTAGCGGCCGCCATCTTGTCTCTCGGTAGGATTGAGAGACAAGAGGAGGCCAAAGCGAAGGGGGAAATGACCATAAGGGGGCATAGTAGATCCTTCCTGACCTCCTAGGTTTGATGTACCATTTTGCCAAGTTTGGTGTAATTCCGTTCAGCCATTCAGGCTGTAGACGTATGTAAATGTCCTATGGAAAATTGCATGGGGAAAACACATTTGAAAGTGTTGAAATTTAGAACCAATTAAAATGTTACTTTGGTTTTGTATTTGTGTGTGATGAAAGTTAATTGGTTATGTATATATTTCAAATGAGAGGAAACCACAGCCATTTTGTGATACTACTGTCTGAGGTACATTTGTGAGGAATTTTTGGTGGTGAATTTCTGGTGTTTGATTTACACAGTACTAACACTTCTCCTACTTTTAAAAAGGTGAGTTGTTAATTTGTAAGGGGAACTATGTTGTACACTTGAAGATAATTTGAAAAATGTTTTCTGTTATTTATTTGCAGTCCTTCTGTTATACTAAATACTTGATAAAGTTAGTTTTATATTATGTATTACTAAAAACGATAAATGAAAGTGATTATTTTTTTCTGCAATTTACAGCAAGCAATTTCAAAATAAAATGGCTCACAATGAAGAGACCGTGGCAATTTCTTTTGAATTGTCCACTACATTGATTGAAAATGAGAGCACCAATAATGAAATATTGTCACAAGGAGGACATGACTTGTATGATTCCATTAGATTGATTGAAATGGACAGCACCAAGAATGAAATATTGTCACAAGGAGATGACTTGAATGATTCCACTACATTGATTGAAATTGAGAGCACCAATAATGAAATATTGTCACAAGGAGGAGATGACTTGTATGATTCCATTAGATTGATTGAAATGGACAGCACCAATAATGAAATATTGTCACAAGGAGGAGATGACTTGAATGATTCCACTACATTGATTGAAATTGAGAGCACCAATAATGAAATATTGTCACGAGGAGATGACTTGAATGATTCCACTACATTGATTGAAATTGACAGCACCAATAATGAAATATTGTCACAAGGAGGAGATGACTTGAATGATTTTTTTGATCAATCTCTTGATGGCGAATTTATCGAGTGTTTGGAGACCATAGAGTTACAAGAATCATCATTGGAGACTTTTCATGAGGACATTGCTGATGAGGACATGTTACTAGTTCTTTCAAATTTAGAAAATTCTGAAGAATAAATTTATATTTAGAAATCAAAAATTGTTTGAGACATTATTCATTTTTATTTTTAATTTATGAGGTTGTTGCGAAGTGATTGTAGTATAAAATGAGACTTATAGTATAGAGTGCAACATTTTTATGTTACATGGTAAGTTTACTCATATTTACTTCCCTTCTGCCACTATATTATCTCCAATGTGTATTTGACATCTCTTCTTCATCTCCGGCCTCCTTTCTCTCACTGTGTGTCTCCGATGCATCTTATCGCTGCTATTTTGTGTAATTACAGAAGAGAGTAAAATAAAATAGTTCGGAACGTGAAAAGGGGGCAAAGTAGAGTACTCCTCACCCCCTAGGCCTTTTTAGGCGGTCCCAAAAGGATCAGTTTCTGCTTTCCTGAGAGATTATGGTATGAGTTCCATATACCACAATAACTTGCATTACAACATGCAAGATATCTATCTCCTATTACCAACTTTTGGAGATATTCGCGCTAAGCGCGAATATCTCCAAAAAGTAACACCTGCCCTGAGCAGTTCTTAGCCATGTTATCCAATGGGAGGTGGATAACATGGCTAAGAGCATTAGCTCGGTAATGCATGAATATCGCTGAGTTTTTAGCGATATTCATGCATTGCGGCCGTTTATTATCGCATTTGCGATAAACCTTGATAATAGCAAGGTTTATCTTCGATAATTTCTGACGATGCTTAGTGGTAAAAATTCGTTGGTAAGCATCGTTAGCGATAAATATCGCTTAACTTTGGTAATATGCCCCAACGTCTGTTAACGTTCGATTCGAAAGAAATGAGGAAGTGTTGAAAAACATTGTCTGCGCCATCTTGCCTTTTTTGAAATGCCACACTTTTGTCGTGCACGGCAGCCATTTTAGATGTCTTGACCAGACCCACTCTCTGCACGCTGTCGATTCGTAGCATGGCTCCTCACCCACGCAAGCATCTTCCCCAGGCACTGGTCACCACCGCTCTCTGTCTTATGCATGGGCAATAAACCTCCCCCCATCTGCGCTGCTCTTCCCTGAGAATCACACTCTGTGCCCGCCCGACACCTCCCTTTCGCCCTATTCACTACCGCACCCTCTGACACTCCTCTTCCTCTGTGTCCGATTGTCCAGGCTATCAGCTAGCCCTGCAGATGTAGTTTATGGCCCCAGCTGTAAAGAATCACCCCTCTTCAAAGGAGTTATAGTAGATCAAGGCCCACACCCGATGAGATCCGTCACACCACACGTGTTCCTACTATCTGAAAACCATCCTGTATTGTGATTGGGGAGGGGACCGAGCCTGAAGCGGAAGATTCCAGGAATGACTCTTTGTACATCAAAGTTTTTACAATTATGTGTCACATTAAAAATATATAGCACTCCAACAAAGTAGTAGGAATATAAAACTTTAATAACATATAAATATATACAACAAAACAAAAACAGTAAAAACATTTAAACAACGAAGAGACCGTGGCAATTTCTTTTGAATTATCCAATAGATTTATTGAAATTGACAGCACCAATAATGAAATATTCTTGTCAGTAGCGGTCTGTTGTGCGAATAGTTCCAAGGCAGCAGAACGCGCTGAAATCTAGATGGCACGAAGGTGATGTCTAGTAAGTTGCCGCCCAGCAAATAACGGCGTGGGGCGCCGCGGGGGTGAGTGAGTCCAGTAGGCACCACAGCTATTCTTACCGGCATTGCAGAATTACTGCTGGGGACAATGCCTGTGCTGTAGCAGGGTCACAGCAGAAACAAAAAGGATTCTGTTGAAGATGTTGTTGGTTTTCAATTTGAAAACAGTTCTGGTGTCAACTGCTATGCTAATGTAGTGGTTAATGTTTTGTTTTCTCTAGAAAATGTAAAAGAGGGGGAGGCAGTCCAAAGTTCCGTTAAAAGGGCAAAGGAAAGGATCGGTGGTTTGAACTATCAGTCAAAAAGGGGAGGGGGTGCAATAATTTTTCCTACCGGGTCACACTGTGCTTTCACCGGAAGTGAGGTCTGCAGGATTCTAGTAATTCAAAGTGAGGCTGGCGCCAGCATGGGAGCGCCGACGTCCCGCGGATACAGTTTCGTCACTCCACGGGCGATCATGGCAGTCATTCCCCATCGGGGGTCGGAGACTCCCGCGGCTCCTCTAGAATCTTCAAGGTCGTGGAGGACTACGGTGGTGGAGTCAACCAGTGACCGGGCCATTTCTTTATGCTGGGCCCGCTCTTGCCAGGTCGACCGCCATTTTGAGAGTTCGGCAGCTACCGGCGATCGCGGGGTCACATGAGCGGACGGGCTCCACCCTGCCGGGCGAGACGTTGCAGCATGGCCACAGTGGAAGAACCCTTTTCCGGGCGCCTGGAGCGCTGAGGGTGCAGCTGGGAAGCCTCCACCTGGGGAGGCGGGAGAGGCCTGTTCGCACCGTCTCTCCCTCCCAGTGCACCCCACGGCGTCTCGCTTGAGATTTGTTATGGCCGGACCAGGCGATGAGGACGAGGGGGGGGGGGTCGGAGGCATGTGCAAGACATCCCCCCCCAGTGTTGTCGCAGCCATTATTCAAGAAAGAAGAAGTGTCCCGTCCGTCTTCGGGCCGGGCTTCCGGTAGATGTCGGCCGGACGCCCCTGGCTCTGGCCCCATGAACGGGTTTCTTGGTTTATCGGCTGCAGCCGGATCCTGTCGGCCTCGGCCCCCCGACCGTTGGTGGCCGGACCGGAAGAGCATGTGGCGGGACTACCTGCAACTCTCAAGGGCCACCGCGGCCGGACTGGGAGAGAGAGGGGAGGGTCGAGGAGACATTCCCCCCCCCCTGCAACTGTTCAGCGTTGTAAAGGCAATCCCCTGGCCGGGTCCCGCTGGCCTCGGCCTCTCCTCCGGCTACACCCTACGTTAGGATCTCCTGGCCGAGGCGTGGCAGCAGGACCTGCCTTATATGGGCTGCTCCCGGCTGGGCGTAGTCGGAACCCTGCCCCACCTTGGAAGTTTCCAGAGTGGGGGCGGATGTTCTACTGACTTGCATTTTCCCTAGTCTATCGATTTTTTTGGCGTGGCAGGCGGTGGGACAGCGAGGGGTGATTTGGTTTCTCTTACTGTTTTTCTGGTCTCTCACCACTGGCATATTTTAACGTTTTCTTGTTTCTAGGACATTAATAGGTTTTATCATTACGTTATGTTATCGTTTCTTTGTTCGTTGTTTAATAAAAGTTCATGTTCATAAGTGGCCTACTGATTTTCGTTTTCCTATTCTTTTCTTTCCAGGTTGTTTCATGCTAAAGTTTCTGTTAACAGGATACAGTGATCACTTCGTTATTATTGCATATGTCCTTTTCACTAGGGGTGCTCTCTGGTCGGGCCAGATGACGTATCTCTAGTAAATGGTCCGGGTGAAACAGGTGCATCAATCAGTGGGGAGTAGATAGGCATGACAGATTACAACGGGGGAGAAAGGTCCGCATTACGTACCCTTTCACTACTTGCAAAGATTTTCCTACGTTTATTTGCAAACAGGGAATACCTCCAAAAAGAACTAATTCCCAAACAGTCAATGTTAGGACAATCAATCAATCAATGAGGAATGAAATAGGTACGACGTGGTAAAGGCTTGCGTTACCTACCCTTCACTATCTGCAAAGGGAGAGAGAATATTCCTATTCTTCCTCGTTTGCAGGCAGAGAAGATCCTTAAGAGAATTAACTTCGAACAATTCAATGCTCGATTCAAACAATCAACAAGGGGTACTGTGAACACAAATGAACGCCGCTTATGTACATACGCATTGCTATTTTCAACAGGTTGTTCCTAATGTTTCTATTTTAGCGAGGTCAAAAAGAGATCCCATTAGTGGCCTACTGATTTTGCTCGATTCCTTTTGTTTTTTTACACGATTTTTCGCTATCTGCAAAGACTAAACAGAGTATTGCGACTCTGTGCTTGTTTGTAAATAGAGAATGAACCAAAGAGAACAATCAATCAAATGGAGAGAGAAGCAGGCACGACTGATTACAAAGGGGGCAAAGGGCTGCGTTAACTACCCTTCACTATCTGCAAAGAGAGAGTACTCCTAATAGAAATGAGGGGTGGGGGGCAGCATTCAAAGCAGATCAGTGTGCATAAACACGAAAATGTTTTTACTTACCACGTACTTGACATTCGACAGCTTATGATATTTGCTATTAAAAAACCATTGAAATTCACTGAAAAAACCATAGGTTATAGACCATATATAGTTAGGAATTAGCATTTACAAAACCTTGAAAATTCACTGAAAAAACCATAGGTTATACACCATATATAGTTAGGAATTAGCATTTAAAAAACCTTATTTTACTCACACAAAACCATTGAAATTCCATATATAGTTAGTTGCACTAACTATATATCGCGCACCCGCAATCCACTGCTGATCATGTCACATATTACATCATTCATGACATGGTCAGTGACATCACTGATGACATCTCAAATGACATCACTGATGAGATCACTGATGACATCTCATTTGACATCAATGACCACATCACTGATGATATCATTCATGTGACAATACAATGCATCTCCTCACGTTTTAATATAACCTCTGTTTCACCCAGTGTTAAATACAGAGTATAATTTTTGAAACCATTGACACACCAATACTAGTTACTACATACGTACTCACTGATTCCTACGTCTACACACACATTCACTCATTCACCCATACAATCATTCATACATACAATCACTCATCTTTACAACACTATCATATGCACTCATACACCTATACAGACACTTACACTCTGCCACTCATCCATGGAGTTACTCACACACCTAGTCAGTCCTGTAAAGAATCAATCACACTTCCATTTTCTTGTCTATACAGTTAAACATAGAGCACCTTACATTTTCAAACATATACTAACACATACTTACTTTCTTATACAATCATTGATACAAGTACACATTGATCTGCACAGAGTCACACACCTCCCAGCCAGCCACACACACACTCAGTCTCCTATACAAATACTTGGACAATCAATCAATAACCCATATAGTTAATCATATAGCTACTGATCAACACATGCAGCAGTTTACAGAACAACAGACATAATGATGCACAAATTAAGACAGTTTAGTCACTAACCCATGCACTCAGTGAGACACATTTAATCACTCACTCATACATTCAGTCATGCACCTACTAAATCCTTCGTCCAGACACTTATACATCTACTCATTCTTCAATATGTAAAACATATTTAAACTTTACAGAAACACACAGTCACTGGATGATGTCATCAGTGATCTCATCAGTGATGTCATTTGAGATGTCATCAGTGATGTCACTGACCATGTCATGAATGATGTAATATGTGACATGATCAGAAGTGGATTGCGGGTGCGCGATATATAGTTAGTGCAACTAACTATATATGGAATTTCAATGGTTTTGTGTGAGTAAAATAAGGTTTTTTAAATGCTAATTCCTAACTATATATGGTGTATAACCTATGGTTTTTTCAGTGAATTTTCAAGGTTTTGTAAATGCTAATTCCTAACTATATATGGTCTATAACCTATGGTTTTTTCAGTGAATATATATATATATATATTCACTGAAAAAACAATAGGTTTCACAAACGTTATAGTTAGGAATTAGCTTTTAAAAAAACCTTTGAAATTCACTAAAAAAAACATAGGTTTCACAATCGTTATAGTTAAAAATTATCATTTAAAAAACCTTTGACATTCACTGAAAAAACCATAGGTTTCACACTCGTTATAGTTAGGAATTAGCATTTAAAAAACCTTTCAAATTCACTGAAAAAAACCATAGGTTTCACACCATTTATAGTTAGCTGAACATTTTACTCATACAAAACTTTTGAAATTCCCACGTTATAGCTAGTTGGACTCACTATAACTCGCGCGCCCGCAATCCACTGCTGATGATGTCACATATTACATCATTCATGACATGGAAAGCTGATTGGCTGTCGGGTGTCTGTCAACATTCTAAACAGTCCGGAGAGTCCGCCATCTTGTGTCTCAGTAGAATCGAGACACAAGAGGTGAAAAAGAAAGGGGGAAATAATTAAAAGGGGGCAGGGTAGACATTCCCTGACCCCCTAGGTTTTCTGAGCGGGGCCTACAAGGACCCTGAAGAGCAAACACATTTTTTTAATTTTTTTTTAATTTTCGCGGGGTGAGCTCTGTGTGCACTCCCAGGTGCGCGCTCCGGTACACGCACCCTGAGCGTACCACGGGGAAAAACATTGTAAAAAAATACAGTAAAAAAATAATGTAGAGAGTTTAGAGGTAAGTTAGCTCTGAAAAGAGCTGTTGTGTTAAGTGGGTGTTTTTTGTACCTACAAGTAGGTACCAATGCAGAGTCTTATATTCAAGAGGAAAACTCTATTCCCCTCATCTGTAAAATGCACACCATCTCTCCTATAGATGTCTTGCATGTTGTAACGCAAGTTGTTGTGGTAAATGGAACCCATTCCATAGTCTCTGAGGTAAGCAGAAACAGATTTATTCACATGTCACAAAAAGTGACGCACCGGTGGCGTAAAAGTGACGCATGGCGTCATAAATGAGACCTTCAGTCTTCTACTCATGCGTCATATTTAATGTATGACACATTATGTCGCAAGGAGTTACAGATACGTCAGTATTTCTGACGTATCTGTAAGCGCAAAAATTATGCATTGCTAGAGTGTGTCACAAAAGTGACGCAACTCCAGTAATGCATCCTTTCACATGGGGCCAGCCCCATGTGAAAGGGCCTGCGTCAGTCTTACGCCTGCTGTGAGGCAGGCGCAAGATTTTGACGCAATGGTGTCCTAAAAGTGACGCAGTGAAATCTCATAGATTTCACTGCGTCACCTCTACGATCCTTTCTTGCGTCAATACGCCCCCTTTGCATACATTACACCTGATGCAGGTATAATGTGGCGCAGGGGTTTACAAAGTGACACATCTACCTAGATGCGTCACTTTGTAAATATGACTCAACAAGGTGCATTTTTTACAGCACTGGTGCGTCACAAAAAGTGACGCATGAGTCTTCTACTCTCACTTTTTCTTTCACTTTCTCTGTCTTTTTACTCCTTTACTCACCTTGTCTCACACTCACTTGTCTGTATCTCCACTCTTTCCTAAACATCACTGCTCTTTTCTTACCCTTCCACACCCCCGTTCCTTTACTACATTTTCTTCACTTATCCACATTCCCCATGTTCACTCTCCTGCTCCTCACTCTCCTTCCGCACTCTCACCTTCTTTCAGTCCCCCTACTTAACTTCCCTTCCTCTCTTGTCCCTTTCTTTGCTTTCTCACTCATTTCCCTCTCCTCTCCCACTGCACTCCACTTCACTTACTCTTTTTCATTTTTTTAAGAATACAGCTCTTTGATGAGAATTGGAGGTAGTTCTGAAAAGAACTTTTTTTTTTCTTTTTTCTTTTTTTTTTTAACAAAAACAGGGAATGGGAAACTGCTTAACAGGAGCAAAAAAAAATAATTAGGGCTGGGAACGGCAGCGGTGGTTGTCTAATGCTCGAACCATGAGCAGAACACTTTGTTCCCCATAGCAAAGTAGCTGATCACAATATCTGCATTTAATAACGCCTTTATTAAAAGCAGGCTGAATGTTAGGAATCAGCTCTTGTGCTCACCCCCTCCCTGATGTAGTTTCTCCTCTGGTTAAAGTAGAGGCCCCATACTGGGAGCCTCTCGTGCCAGAGCCCTGACACGCTCCCGGGCAAAGTTCTGGGGGTGCCTCCTCTCAACATGTCGAATCATAGTGGAGTTTCCAAATGAATATTTCCTATAGTTTCTATTATTGAATATGTGTTTCAAGGGTTACATTACAGTGAAAGGAGGTCTGTCACAAGGATGGTGTCATCAGTGATGTCATGAGTGATGTCACTGACCATGTCATGAGTGATGTAATATGTGACGTCATCAGCAGTGCATTGCACGCGCAAGTTATAGTGAGTCCAACTAACTATAACGTGGGAATTTCAATGGTTTTATGCGAGTAAAATTTCCAGCTAACTATAACTGGTTTGAAACCTATGGTTTTTTCAGTGAATTTAATAGGTTTTTTAAATGCTAATTCCTAACTATAACTGGTGTGAAACCTATGGTTTTTTCAGTGAATATATATATATATATATATATATATATATATATATATCACTGAAAAAACCATAGGTTAGAGACCATATATAGTTAGCTGGACATTTTATTGACATAAAACCAATGAAATTCCATATATAGTTAGTTGCACTAACTATATATCGCGCACCCGCAATCCACTGCTGATGATGTCACATATTACATCATTCATGACATGGTCAGTGACATCACTGATGACATCTCAAATGACATCACTGATGACATCACTGATGACATCATCTAGTGTCTGTGTGTTTTTGTAAAGTTTAAATATGTTTTACATATTGAAGAATGAGTGGATGTATGGAAGGCTGAGTGTGTGTGTGGCTGGCTGGGAGGTGTGTGACTGTGCATATCAATGTGTACTTGTATCAGTGATTGTATAAGAGAGTAAGTATGTGTTAGTATATGTGTGAAAAAGTATGGTGTTCTGTGTTTAACTGTATAGATGAGGAAATCGAAGTGTGATTGATTCTTTACAGGACTGACTAGGTGTGTGAGTAACTCCATGGATGAGTGGCAGTGTGTGAGTGTCTGCATAGGTGTATGAGTGCATATGATAGTGTTGTAATAATGAGTGACTGTATGTATGAGTGATTGTATGAGTGAATGTGTGTGTAGACGTAGGAATCAGTGAGTGCGTATGTAGTAACTGGTATTGGTGTGTCATGATGTCATCAGTGATGTCATTTGAGATGTCATCAGTGATGTCATCAGTGATGTCATTTGAGATGTCATCAGTGATGTCATCAGTGATGTCACTGAAGTATGGTGTTCTGTGTTTAACTGTATAGATGAGGAAATCGAAGTGTGATTGATTCTTTACAGGACTGACTAGGTGTGTGAGTAACTCCATGGATGAGTGGCAGTGTGTGAGTGTCTGCATAGGTGTATGAGTGCATATGATAGTGTTGTAATAATGAGCGACTGTATGTATGAGTGATTGTATGGGTGAATGAGTGAATGTGTGTGTAGACGTAGGAATCAGTGAGTGTGTATATAGTAACTGGTATTGGTGTGTCATGATGTCATCAGTGATGTCATTTGAGATGTCATCAGTGATGTCATCAGTGATGTCATTTGAGATGTCATCAGTGATGTCATCAGTGATGTCACTCACCATGTCATGAATGATGTAATATGTGACATCATCAGCAGTGGATTGCGGGTGCGCGATATATAGTTAGTGCAACTAACTATATATGGAATTTCATTGGTTTTATGTCAATAAAATGTCCAGCTAACTATATATGGTCTCTAACCTATGGTTTTTTCAGTGAATTTTCAAGGTTTTGTAAATGCAAATTCCTAACTATATATGGTCTATAACCTATGGTTTTTTCAGTGAATTTCATTGGTTTTTTAAAAGCTAATATCTATATCTGTAAAATATATTCTTTATTACGTGACGTATCACGTAGCCACGTGAGACGCCTCATGACGCGTCGCATAACCGTGGCGTATCGGCTCTGCAGCGCAAACAAAACCCGTAACGTAAGCGCGCCGGAGCACGCTTACAGATATATATATTTTTTTTAACCTTAATTAGACAAAATCCACACGTGCACATATCTTGAGGCCTTGCAAAGGCACATCAAACAAACAGTCCCTACAATTTTTCAAAGTTTGCTGGAAATCTATTCCCGTAATTTTTTTTTTACTGTTTCTCTTGGTTTTCCCCTTGTTACGCTTACCGGGACGCTACCCGGTACGCGAACCGGACGCTCCAAAAACACAAGATGGCGGACTCCCGTTACGCTGCCGGTTAGCTGCCCAGTTCGCGTACCGGGAAGCGCCTCTACCGCGCAAAATCGCAAAATTTTATTTTTTTCTTTTTTGCCCCGCGGGGGACTTTAATTTCCCCCTCATCAATCCTAGGGGGTCAGGAGGGGTTGACCTTGCCCCCTTTCCTTCATTTCCCCCTTCGTTTTTCACCACATCTTGTCTCTCGAACCTACTGAGAAACAAGATGGCGGCCGCTCCGGACTGTTTACAATGTTGACAGCTACGCTGCCGGTTTGCTGCCCGGTTAGCTGCCCGGTGAGCTGCCCGGTTCGCGTACCGGGACGCTCCTCTACGGCTAAAAATCGCAACATTTTTATTATTTTTATTTTTTGCCGCGCGGGGCACTTTAATATCCCCCTCATCAATCCTAGGCGGTCAGGAGGGGTCTACCTTGCCCCCTTTCCTTCATTTCCCCCTTCGTTTTTCACCACATCTTGTCTCTCGATCCTACCGAGCGACAAGATGGCGGCCGCTCCGGACTGTTTAGAATGTTGACAGACACCGGAGAGCCAATCAGCTTCGCTTCGCGAAGTTCCGTTACGCGTCAGGTACGCGAACCGGGGCGCTAACCGGAGCGCTGTTACAGATATATATATTTTTTTAAACGTTAATTTCTCAAAATCCACTGGAGCACATCTATTGAGACATAGCAAAGGCACATCGGGCAAACCATATCTACAATTTTGCCAAGTTTCATGTAAATCCATTCAGCCGTTCGAGCTAAAAGTGAGTCCAACCGCCCTATGGAAAAATGAATGGGAAAAACGCTGCCGCTTACCGGGACGCTACCCGGTACGCGAACCGGACGCTCCAAAAACACAAGATGGCGGACTCCCGTTACGCTGCCTGTTAGCTGCCCAGTTCGCGTACCGGGAAGCGCCTCTACCGCGCAAAATCGCAAAATTTTATTTTTTTATTTTTTGCCCCGCGGGGGACTTTAATTTCCCCCTCATCAATCCTAGGGGGTCAGGAGGGGTTGACCTTGCCCCCTTTCCTTCATTTCCCCCTTCGTTTTTCACCACATCTTGTCTCTCGAACCTACCGAGAAACAAGATGGCGGCCGCTCCGGACTGTTTACAATGTTGACAGCTACGCTGCCGGTTAGCTGCCCGGTTAGCTGCCCGGTGAGCTGCCCGGTTCGCGTACCGGGACGCGCCTCTACGGCTAAAAATCGCAACATTTTTATTATTTTTATTTTTTGCCGCGCGGGGCACTTTAATATCCCCCTCATCAATCCTAGGCGGTCAGGAGGGGTCTACCTTGCCCCCTTTCCTTCATTTCCCCCTTCGTTTTTCACCACATCTTGTCTCTCGATCCTACCGAGCGACAAGATGGCGGCCGCTCCGGACTGTTTAGAATGTTGCCAGACACCGGAGAGCCAATCAGCTTTGCTTCGCGAAGTTCCGTTACGCGTCAGGTACGCGAACCGGGGCGCTAACCGGAGCGCTGTTACAGATATATATATTTTTTTAAACGTTAATTTCTCAAAATCCACTGGAGCACATCTATTGAGACATAGCAAAGGCACATCGGGCAAACCATATCTACAATTTTGCCAAGTTTCATGTAAATCCATTCAGCCGTTCGAGCTAAAAGTGAGTCCAACCGCCCTATGGAAAAATGAATGGGAAAAACGCGTTTTGGGACCCCCCTTTTTTCTCGGCCCCCCCTTGACGAAACCCCCCCCAAATTCTCAGGGGCTGCTCAGAAACAAAATGTGCCATTTTCCTGAAAATTTCAGCCAATTCCGTCCACAAACGCCAAAGTTATTAGACATAGAATTTTCAGAAATCCCATAGAGAAAAAATCCTAACTATATATACCTACTGGCTATCGGCAGTAGGTAATATATATGTGTATATATATATAAAGGTTGTAGTGGCGTGTGCAAAATGATGCGTCAATAAATACATATTTAAAACCATATAAAACTCTTCACATATAGATATATATATAAAAATAAATTCTAATTTTATACATGTACATATAACAGAATAAATACCTAAAATCTAACACATCAGCACAAGCTAAAGTTCCCTCAATGAGATGTCTTCAAAATACAACATAGTCTTAAAATGACAACCACAATTTCCCTGTTTTGGTTCAATTCATGTATCAAGGTTCGAGTGAAGTTCCTCCGTGGCGTTTAAACTCCCTGGGTGCTTGGTATCTAGGTTTAAAATATACATCATCTCTAATCTACGAAGGGCTTTCATTCGGTCCCCACCCCTCTTTGACATTGGGACCGAATCCAATAAATAATAATGAAGCTCCTTCGGATTGCCATCCTGTTTTTCATTGAAGTGGCGTGCCACCGGATAGGAAGAGTCATTGTTTTTAATAGGTCTGATATGTTGTATTACTCTTTTGTGGCCTGGTAAAACAGTGCTACCGAAATATTTAGTTTGCAAGGGCATTACAATACATAAATTACATGGTCCGATTTACAGTTCAAAACTTTGACACCCCATGGTGGCCTGCCTTGCATGTTTTGCATTTAAAGAAGCCAGTGCGTTGGGATAACCATGTGCCTCTAGTTGGAGGCCCACAAGGATAATTTTTTACCAAACTGTCTCGCATGGATTTACCACGACGATATATAATTGCCGGCTGTTGTGGAACTGTTTTACCAATGATGGGATATTGTCTGATAGATGCCAATTTTTCTTTATTATTTTTCTGACTGCACCTTCTTGTTGATTAAAATTAAGAATAAATCTGAATTTATCTTGAGGTTTATTCTTTTCTGAATCTCTCTGTGTTTGATCATCAGTATTTCGTCTCTGGTTTCTTCTTTGCATCGGTCGCCAGTAGGTATATATAGTTAGGATTTTTTCTCTATGGGTTTTTTGAAAATTCTATGTCTAATAACTTTGGCGTTTGTGGACGGAATTGGCTGAAATTTTCAGGAAAATGGCACATTTTGTTTCTGAGCAGCCCCTGAAAATTGGGGGGGGGGGTTCGTCCAGGGGGGTCGAGAAAAAAGGGGGGTCCCAAAACGTGTTTTTAACATTGAGTTTTCCATAGGGCGGTTGGCCTCACTTTTAGCCCGAACGGCTGAATGGATTTGCACGAAACTTGGCAAAATTGTAGGGACTGGTAGCCCGATGTGCCTTTTGTAGGTCTCAATATATGTGCTACAGTGGATTTTGAGAAATTAACGTTTAAAAAAAGATATATATCTGTAACAGCGGACCGGGCAGCGCTCCAGGACGCGTACTTTTCGCGCAACGGAGCTTTGTGAAGCGAAGCTGATTGGTTCTCCGGCGTCTGTCAACATTCCAAACAGTCCGTAGCGGCCGCCATCTTGTCTCTCGGTAGGATCGAGAGACAAGAGGAGGCCAAAGCGAAGGGGCAAATGACCATAAGGGGGAATAGTAGATCCTCGCTGACCCCTAGGTTTGATGTGGAGGTTTTAAAAGGGCCCCGCGGGGCAAAAAAAATAATAATAATAATAATCCAACGGCTGAATGGATTTGCACGAAACTTGGCAAAATTGTAGGGACTGGTAGCCCGATGTGCCTTTGCTAGGTCTCAATATATGTGCTTCAGTGGATTTTGAGAAATTAACGTTCAAAAAAAGATATATATCTGTAACAGCGCACCGCTTCGCGTACTTTTCGCGTTACGGAGCTTTGCGAAGCGAAGCTGATTGGCTCTCCGGTGTCTGTAAACATTCCAAACAGTACGTAGCGGCCGCCATCTTGTCTCTCGGTAGGATCGAGAGACAAGAGGAGGCCAAAGCGAAGGGGCAAATGACCATAAGGGGGCATAGTAGATCCTCGCTGACCCCCTAGGTTTGATGTGGAGGTTTTAAAAGGGCCCCGCGGGGCAAAAAAAAAAAATAATAATAATAATCGAACGGCTGAATGGATTTGCACGAAACTTGGTAAAATATTAGGGACTGGTAGCCCGATGTGCCTTTGCTAGGTCTCAATATATGTGCTTCAGTGCATTTTGAGAAATTAACGTTCAAAAACAAGATATATATCTGTAACAGCGCTCCGCTTCGCGGAGATAAAATTATATCTGTATTACCTAGCTGTTGCTAACACCAGTTAGCGACGGCTAGTAGGAGATAGCGACCATCTTGGGCCCCACTTTGCATGTGAGTGATATTTATCACTAATGACATGCAAAGTGGGCATCCCAAGATGTTAGCGACTGGAAACAGTCGCTAACATCGCTATCTCCTATTATCAACTTTTGGAAATATTCGAGATAAGCGCGAATATCTCCAAAAAGTAACAGCTGCCCTGAGCAGTTCTTAGCCATGTTATCCAATGGGAGGTGGATAACATGGCTAAGAGCATTAGCTCGGTAATGCATGAATATCGCTGAGTTTTCAGCGATATTAATGCATTGCGGTCGTTTTTTATCGTATTTGCGATAAACCTTGATAATAGCAAGGTTTATCTGCGATAATTTCTGACGGTAAAAAAATCTTTGCAATGCATCGTTAGGGATAAATATCGCTTAACTTTGGTAATATGCCCCAACGTCTGTTAACGTTCGATTCGAAGGAAATCAGGAAGTGTTGAAAAACATTGTCTGCGCCATCTTGTCTTTTTTCAAATGCCACACTTTTGTCGTGCACGGCAGCCATTTTAGATGCCTTGACCAGACCCACTCTGTGCACGCTGTCGATCCTTAGCATGGCTCCCCACCCTCGCAAGCATCTCACCCAGGCAGTGGTCACCCCCGCTCTCTGTCTTATGCATGGGTAATAAACCTCCCCCCATCTGCGCTGCTCTTCCCTGAGAATCACACCCTGTGCCCGCCCGACACCTCCCTTTCGCCCTATTCACTACCGCACCCTCTGACACTCCTTTTCCTCTGTGTCCGATTGTCCAGGCCGGTCCTAGGCTATCAGCTAGCCTTGCAGATGTAGTTTATGGCCACAGCTGTAAAGAATCACCCCTCTTCAAAGGAGTTATAGTAGATCAAGGCCCACACTCGATGAGATCCGTCACAGCAGAAGCGTTGCTATTATCTGAAAACCATCCTGTATTGTGATTGGGGAGGGGACCGAGCGTGAAGCGGAAGATTCCAGGGATGACTCTTTGTACATCAAAGTTTTTACAATTATGTGTCGCATTAAAAATATATAGCACTCCGACAAAGTAGTAAGATTATAAAACTTTAATAATTTATAAATATATACAAGAAAACAAAAATAGTAATAACATATAAACATTTTTAGGGAAAAACAACGAAGTAGCGGTCGGCTGTGCGAATAGTCCCAACGCAGCACAACGTCCAGATTTCCGGCGTGGGGCGTCGCGGGGGGTGGGTCATCAGTAGCAAACTGTTGTGCGAATAGTTCCAAGGCAGCAGAACGCGCCGAAATCTAGATGACACGAAAGTGATGTCTAGTAAGTTGCCACCCAGCAAATAACGGCGTGGGGCGTCGCGGGGGGTGGGTCATCAGTAGCAAACTGTTGTGCGAATAGTTCCAAGGCAGCAGAACGATGGCACCAAGGTGATGTCCAGTAAGTTGCCGCACTGGTTTTGGTATCCTACAATGCTGCTCCGAATAACGGCGTGGGGCGCCCTGGGGGAGGCGGCGTGAACGGGCCTCTCCAGGTGGAGTGTCATCTGTTGTAGTGGGGCGCCCCTTTACCGTTTCAGTTGCCATTCCGTCCGTTTTTGGTCCACTGTGTCAAAAGCCGCAATTCAGCTGAGTTGCGCCCACTCTTGCGGTGCAGCGATAGGCGGCTGTCACAGGACTCTCAAAATGGCGGCAGGCTCTTTCCTTTTTGGGCCTGGTCCACTGAAATGGCCCTGGGACACCTTGGAAATCGGACGCTTGTCTGCTAGGTCTTGGACCCCATTCTCGAAAGCGTCCCCTCCGCCTTGAGAATTCATCAAAAGTTTTGGGGGCCCCGACTCCTGCAGGCTTCTGGTGGGGAGCGGCTGCCATGATTGCTCGCGGAATGACCACGACGGAGCTACGAGATGGTGGTGCTCTCATGCTGACGCCAGTTTAGTCTGAAACATCCAGAAACAAGGTGGGGCTTTCATCGTTTGGGGAAAAAAAAAAAGTTTTCATCCAATGAAAAGTGTTGTTTTTAGGTCATATGATCAAGCCTTCCATCATTAGGAAACCAAAAGTAAAATGAACCAATGAAAAGTTTTATAAACAAGTCACATGACCTGTTATGCGGCATAGGGTATAAAATGCGGAGAAAATACGTTGGCACGTGAGGCGGCGTCAGTAGCGGACCGATGTGCGAATAGGCCGAATGCAATACAACGCGCCAAGATCCGGATGGCACCAAGGTGGTGTCCAGCAAGTTGCAGCACTGGTGTGGCCATCCTACAAGGCTGAAAGTCGGCGTGGGGCGCCCCGTTGGCCTGTGAGTTTGCGTCAGTAGCGGACCGATGTGCGAATAGGCCGAAGGCAGCACAACGCGCCAAGATCCGGATGGCACCGAGGTGGTGTCTAGTAAGTTGCCGCACTGGTGTGGCCATCCAACAATGCTGAAAGTCGGCGTGGGGCGCCCCGTTGGCCTGTGAGATGGCGTCACTAGCGGACCGATGTGCGAATAGGCCGAAGGCAGCACAACGCGCCAAGATCCGGATGGCACCGAGGTGGTGTCTAGTAAGTTGTCGCACTTTTGTGGCCATCCTACAATGTTGAAAGTCGGCGTGGGGCGCCCCGTTGGCCTGTGAGATGGCGTCAGTAGCGGACCGATGTGCGAATGGGGCCAAAGGCAGCGCAACAATATTTTCTGACTGACACCACAAGGCGCTGAGATGCCAAGATCCGGATGGCACCGAGGTGATGTCTAAGTTGCGGACTGATGTGCGAATGGGGCCAAAGGCAGCGTAACAATATTTTTTGTATGGAAGATACCACTAGGCGTTGAGATGCCAAGATTTGGATGGCACCGAGGTGATGTCTAGCAAGTTGCTGTACTGGTGTGGTCATCCTACAATGCTGAAACTCGGCGTGGGTCGCCCCATTAGCCTGTGAGATGGCGTCAGTAGCGGACCGATGTGCGAATAGGCCGAAGGCAGCACAACGCGCCAAGATCCGGATGTCACCGTGGTGGTTTCATAGTTGAGAGGCACTTCATCTGCAGTGGGGCGCCGAGATCCGGATGGCACCGAGGTGATGTCTAGCAAGTTGCTGTACTGGTGTGGTCATTCTACAATGCTGAAAGTCGGCGTGGGGCGCCCCATTAGCCTGTGAGATGGCGTCAGTAGCGGACTGATGTGCGAATGGGGCCAAAGGCAGCGCAACAATATTTTCTGAAGAGAAGACACCAAAAGGTGCTGACATTCCAAGATCCGGATGGCACCGAGGTGGTGTCTAGCAAGCTATGCAGTTGAGTTGTGTGCGCACTTGCGGCGAATAGGTCGAAGGCAGCATAACAATGTTTTTTGAATAGAAGACACCACAAGGCGTTGAGATTTGGTTACCACCGAGGTGATGTCTAGCAAGTTGCCGCACTGGTGTGGCCATCCTACAATACCGCTCCGAATAACGGCGTGGGGTGCCCGAAGGGGGGGGGGAGCCGGCGTGAATGGGCCTTCCTAGGTGGAGGCTCGTCTGCTGTAGTGGGGCGCCCCTTTACCGTTTCAGTTGCCATTCAGCTGAGTTTCGGCTGCTCTTGATGCTACAGTGACAGGCGGCTGCAAGAGGACTCTCAAAATGGCGGCCTGTTCTTTGGATTTGGGCCTGGTCCACTAAAATGGCCCTGGGACACCTTAGAACTCGGACGCTCGATTTTTTTTTCCTTTCCTGTACATGCAAAAAAAGGTAAATGCCCGGTACGTTACACGCTTCATCTGCCACGATGACTCCAGAGGAACCGAAAAAAAATATAGTTGTGGTAACTATACCATGCATCGTCATATGGAGAGGTGGCACCAATTAATTATAGTGCTGCATAAAAGAGAGATTTGGAGGAGAACCCCTGACCTGCTAGTACATTCATCAAAGAAGTGGCACTGAGAGCTTCAGAGGCAAGGGAAACGGTCCCAAATATTTAGAAGAACTTTGGAAAGATTAAAATGACATGTTAAGATTGTGGCAAATTAATTTCATGTGGACAGATGAGTGTTACTCTAATAAATACAGCATATGAACATCATCATAGTCGATGGTTGGTAGAGACATTTTGACTATATCCTGGACCTGCCCGTCCTCGCCCAAAATGGCGCCGGAATAAATGGGACTCGTAACTCCTTGTTGTGTACTGGTTGCAGAACCTTGAAATCACGAGATACGTATGCAGTTTTGAAGCACATGGCGGGCGGGGACGAGAATTGATTGACTATTTCGACATCCCTATTGATATTAAGTTCTGATGTGTTATTGATTACTGTACTGTTGAAAGTTCGAATTAACGTCACCCATGGTACTTGCCCGCAAATGTATATCTAGATAATTTTATTGTAACTGGCCCTGTCGTATTTTAATTATAAAATGTACGTCCACCGATTCCGTAACTGTTAGACACCTTAGTTCTTGCAACCTAATGGCCCGCCCGTTACGTTCCTCTACAGTGTAAATGTCTATTCATCATATACAATTACAGTTTGCTCTGTGGCAGGCCCACGTGGTTATAGGCTCGTATTTGTATAATGAAATTTTCACAATAAAGGTTTTTAAAAGAAAACATGGTAGTAGTATATACATTGGTAAAGTTTTTAATAATAGTGACTGTTTTAGAATCATTAAAAGGCAAGTGAAATAAAGCAGACCAATTACATGAAGGGTAAAAGGTATAATACGAAGGAACGCAGTAAAGATAAATGGTCAAGGGCTGTTGTGTTTTCTATTCCTGCAACATAAAGTGATCGATAAGAATCTCATATTCAGGCGTATCGGCGACTAAGACAGCAGGTCGACCCTCTTTTGCTCAACGGCTCCGTCATGGGACGAAGAAACGCTCTTTTTCTCGAAAAAAGAATATATTTTACTTGCAGGACAGTTGTAAAATTTCCGGGAAAGTACATTAGCCTGGAACATTATAACATATATTTAAGAAAAAATAATGTTCGGAAGTAATGAAAAGCGTAATTTTTAGGTTATATGACCAAGCCTTTCATCATTACAATAAGAAAAGTAAAATGAACCAATGAAAAGTTTTATTAACAAGTCACATGACTTGTTATGCTTATGTTACGTGCTGCGCGCCCCGGATGACTTCCGGATGCGCTAACGCGGCGCGTCATATGACGCATTACGCGACAACGCAGGTACAGAATATAGTCAAAATGTCTCCACCAACCAGCGGTCGGAACACAACCCCTTTCAGCAGGCTAAATAGTTCTGTTAAATGACAACAGAAGGGACAGGCAACAAGAACCATCAGTCAAAGAGGGGAGGGCTAGTTCTTCTCTACCGGGTTACATTGGGGCGCTACCGGAACTGATCGAATTGGTAGTCTACAGTGTTTCTGGATGTTTCAGACTGAAGCTGGGGTTAGCATGAGAGCAGCACCATTTCGTAGCTCCGTCGTGGTCATTCCGCAACCAATCATGGCAGCCGTTCTTTATCGTTATTTTGGGCGGGGTGGGTGGCGGAGCCGAGCTGTTTTGCAGCCATCATTGTGTGGAGTTCAGTTCATCTCACTAGTTTTGTATTTGTCATGAGGGGTTGTTCCTAATGTTTCTATTTTAGCGAGGTCAAAAAGAGATCCCATTAGTGGCCTACTGATTTTGCTCGATTCCTTTTCTTTTTTTTTTACACGATTTTTCGTTATCTGCAAAGACTAAACAGAGTATTGCGACTCTGTGTTTGTTTGTAAATAGAGAATGAACCAAAGAGAACTAATTCTAAAACAGTAAATACTTGGATAACAATCAATGAAATGGAGAGAGAAGCAGGCACGACGGATTACAACGGGGGCAAAGGCCTGCGTTAACTACCTTTCACTATCTGCAAAGAGAGAGTACTCCTAATAGAAATGAGGGGGGGGGCACCATTCAAAGCAGATCAGTGTGCATAAACACGAAAATGTTTTCACTTACCACGTACTTGACATTCGACAGCTTATGATATTTGCTATTAAAAAACCATTGAAATTCACTGAAAAAACCATAGGTTATAGACCATATATAGTTAGGAATTAGCATTTACAAAACCTTGAAAATTCACTGAAAAAACCATAGGTTATAGACCATATATAGTTAGGAATTAGCATTTAAAAAACCTTATTTTACTCACACAAAACCATTGAAATTCCATATATAGTTAGTTGCACTAACTATATATCGCGCACCCGCAATCCACTGCTGATCATGTCACATATTACATCATTCATGACATGGTCAGTGACATCACTGATGACATCACTGATGACATCTCAAATGACATCACTGATGACATCACTGATGACATCTCATTTGACATCATTCTTGTGCTAATACGATAAACCTCTTCAGACTCTAATATAACCTTAGATACACTCAGTGTATACAGACACTCACACACTGCCACTCATCCATGGAGTTACTCACACACCCAGTCAGTCATGCAAAGAAACAATCTCACCTCCATTTCTTCAACTATACAGTTAAACACACCTTACTTATTGAAACATATACTAACACATATTTACTCTCTTATACAATCCCTGATACAAGTTCACAATGATCGATACAACCACTCACTCATTCAGTGGCTCTCATGCACAGTTATTTATATATGCCAACTCTCACATGCACTGTGTTTTACATATGTACTTACTATGACATGTAGCATTGAGATATCCATTCACTCATCAATACACTCATGCACACAGTCAACTGCCCATGTAGCTGTTTCCACATGCACTCTTGAACTCATACACCTAGTGAATAAACTGCTCACACATCTATGCATAGAGTCACACACCTTCCAGCCACCCCCACACAAACTCAATCTCCCATAGAAATACTTGGGCAACCAATTAATAACACATATAGCCTCTCGTATAGCTAATGATCAACACATGCAGCAGTTTACAGAACAACAGACATAATGATGCACAAATTAAGACAGTTTAGTCACTAACCCATGCATTCAGTGAGACACATTTAATCACTCACTCATACAGTCAGTCACGCACCTACTAAATCCTTCATCCAGACACTTATACATCCACTCATTCTTCAATATGTAAGACATATTTTAACTTTACAGAAACATACAGTCACTGGATGTTGTCATCAGTGATGTCATCAGTGATGTCATTTGAGATGTCATCAGTGATGTCATCAGTGATGTCACTGACCATGTCATGAATGATGTAATATGTGACATGATCAGCAGTGGATTGCGGGTGCGCGATATATAGTTAGTGCAACTAACTATATATGGAATTTCAATGGTTTTGTGTGAGTAAAATAAGGTTTTTTAACTGCTAATTCCTAACTATATATGGTCTATAACCTATGGTTTTTTCAGTGAATTTTCAAGGTTTTGTAAATGCTAATTCCTAACTATATATGGTCTATAACCTATGGTTTTTTCAGTGAATATATATATATATATATATATATATATATATATATCCTATATAAGGTAGTTCTAGTTAGGACCTATTATCCATAGGAAATCCGCAACATTCTATTTGGAATAAATTTGGCGCCGGTTGACGTAGCTTCGCGAAATTTTCGAAACTGTTGGGGCGCTTCGGTCCGCTTATATCCTGAAAGTCTCGGGGTTATTCGTGAAGCGGGGGCCGAGAAAAAAGGGGGGTCCCAAAATGTGTTTTCCCCATGCAGTTTTCCATAGGAACCGTTCATCGTGGCTACAGCCCGAACTGCTGAACAGAATCACACCAAATTTGGCAAAGAGGTAATCCTTGGTTCAGACTCGTGCCTTTTGCTTAAATGGTGTAAATCCGTTCAGTAGTTCCTGAGACAATCACATTTAAAATCACATATATTTCTATGGCCGCGCAGGATCCGCGCTCCCTGCAGAGGACAAGCTGTATTCTGTTTGGCTGTCAACACTCCAAATCAGGAAATGTTGGCAGCCATCTTGTGCCTCGGTAGAACCGAGGCACAGGAAACCTAATAAAAAAAGCTCAAAATGCAAACAAGGGGCACTGTACAATCACCCTGACCCCCTAGGCCTGCTCAGGGGGTCCCACAAGGAACCCCAAGGCCTCCCGCAATTTTTATTTTTTTTTTAAATCCGCAAAATCTGCACAGGCTGCGCGGATCCTGCCGATGGAAAAAAAAAACGAAGCACGGGCCCCGGCTCTATATATAACACCACTGGGTTTAGGCTCCCAACAGTAAGGCCAAGCCTCAAATAACAAAAGAACTAACCAAATGCCAATACTGCTACTTTACTTTGACTCTTTTTTGTGAGTTTTCATATTGAGAACACAACAACATGTACCATTGACTTCTTTTTCTGTCTGAAATAAATCTCTTTTCTTTTATTTATTTTTTCTTCACATATCAAAATTTAGTCATTTTTATCATCTTTTTAGACACATCACTACAAATATCTACTTCATAAAATCTTCTACTCCCATTCAGCATTCTCCCATTTATTCCCTTTCATACTATCTTCAGACTCCCATTACATTAATTCGTCGCACATACACCACACACCCTATATTTTTCTTTTTGAAACTTCTTAGTCCTACTAACTAAAACATGCCATAGTAAATGATATTGAACATCCAAAAAACTTAAATAATTCAAGCTTTGTTTTCTATTCTTATGGCTAATAACATGAAATGGTCTACGCGTTTCGAACATAAGAGGGTGGGAGGGCTCAAAGCCCCCCCCAAGCCCCGGGGACTGCCACCCCCGGGGCTTTTTGCTAATATATGCGAGGGCTCATGGCCCCCCCCACAGCCCCGTGGACCGCCACCCCGGGGCTTTTTTTAAAAATAGGGAAACCTGTATGGGGGGGGCGTGAGCCTCCCCCCACCCCCCGGGTACCACCACCTCCTCGGGGCACTACGTTTTTAATTTCCATTATGGACCCCCAAGCCCCGGGGACCACCACACCCCCCCCAGGGCTTTTCAAATGTTGGGAGGGGAGCCACGAGGCCCCCCTTCTTAAATAAAAAAAAAAAGAAAATAAAAGGCCGGCATCGCACCGATGGCCACGCCCCTTCTTGCAGCACTCTGCAAATGCGCCCCCCCCCCGCGCGCTTGCAGATGGGGAACGAATTCCCCTTGAATACTGGGGGTCCCTGGGGGCCAACTAGCACACCAGGAACCTCCAGTATGTGCCAGACAGGTGTTCAGGGGTCATGCCCCTTTTTACACCTCTCTGCAACGCAGCTGTGTGGCGCCTATTGGAGTACCTAGTGGGCTAGTTTGACCCTAGGGACCCTCAGGATTCAAGGGGACTTAATCTCCCAACTTAGAACGCCCACATGGCGTGTTTACACAGTGGTGAAGGGAGGGGATGAGGCCTGAGGTCACGTGTGCAAACACGCCCTGTGGCACGGTTTAAGTTGGGGACGAAATTCCCCTTCAATCCTGAGGGACCCTGGGGGACAACTAGCCCACCAGATGCTTCCAGTAAGCGCCACTACGCTGCATTTCAGAGAGGTTCTGCAGGTCGTGCCCCTTTTTACACCTCTCTGCAATGGCGCTTACTGGAGATACGTAGTGGGCTAATTTGCCCCTCAGGATTCAAGGGGACTTAATCTCTCAACTTAAAACGGCCACAGGGCGCGTTTACACAGTGGTAAAGGGAGGGGAAGGGACCTGAGGTGACGTGTGCGAACACGCCCTGTGGCGCATTTTAAGTTGGGGAAATAATTCTCCTTCAATCCTTAGGGACCCTGGGGGCCAACTAGCCCACCAGGTGCTTCCAGTAAACGCCACTGCGCTGCGTTGCAGAAAGATGGTCTAGGCCGTGCCCCTTTTTACATCTCTCTGCTATGCAACTCTGTGGCGCTTACTGGATGTACCTAGTGGGCTAGTTGGACCCTAGTGACCCTCAGTATTGAAGGGGAATTATTTCCCCAACTTAACCGCGCCACAGGGCGTTTGTACAGTGGTGAAGGGAGGGGATGGGTTAGGAAAGTGGCTCTATATATACTGGACCGAAGTAAAATCAGCCGAACTACGAATTCCGATTTACTCATCTGTTCTCAGGAGAGACCTCAGTGCTGCATCTTTGAGCCCAGTACTGATCCTGAAAAGTAATTCTAACCGTACTTACCAGTAACTTGAATTTCCTTCCTTAGGCTAACATTGACTGGTTTCACTTGGAAATTCTTCTAAGTGTGGAGTTTTGGAACTTTAAAATATTCCTCTAAAATCAGCCGAACTACGAAATCCAATTTACTCACCTGTTATCAGTAGAGAACCCCGTTGCTGCATCTTTTAGCCCAGCACTGATCCTGAAATGTAATTCTAACCGTACTTACCAGTAACTTGTATTTCCTTCCATAGGAATCCATTGTCTGGTTTTCACCAGAAAAGTTTCGAAGTGTCTATTTTCACAAACTACAAATTGTCCTTAAAAATAGCATGAATGACTTAAACACATTCTTTCAACTGTTTACAGGAGATGCACCAGTGCTGGATCCAAGATCCACCACTGGGTAAGAAAAAGTAACGATAACACTACTTACCTCCTACGTGACTTTCCTCCCATAGGATAACATTGGTGATGAAATACAATAATATTCCTTAAAAATCACTACTGTAACCAAAACGCTTTTACTCAACTGTTTACAGGAGATGTCCCAGGACTGAATCTAGGATCCAGTCCTGTGGTTAGAAAAGTAAACCATAAAGTAACTAAATGCATTTAACTAGAACTTCCCGTTGAGCTCAATGTTGCATTGTGTTTGAAATTGTGTTGCCCATTGCAACAACTGTAACTACTGTACTTAAAAGTCTTTTTCCAATTTGCAAAGTCTTTAAACTAAAGTAATTCATTCTGAGAAAGTATATTTTGTAATTTATAATGTAATTATAAAGTACTTAAAAAAATAAAATATCTAAAAATAAATACTTTAAAAAAATTTAGTAAATCAGTATCAAAAAATCAATATAACAATACATTTAAAAATTGTTATTTAAAAAACCTTTGAAATTCACTGAAAAAAACACAGGTTTCAGACATGTTATAGTTAGGAATTAGCATTTACAAAACCTTTGAAATTCACTGGAAAAACCATAGGTTTCAGACATGTTATAGTTAGGAATTAGCATTTAAATACCCTTAGAAATTCACTGAAAAAAAGCATAGGTTTTAGGGGTGTTCTAGTTTGCTGGACATTTCACTCGTACAAAACCATTGAAATTCCTCCGTTATTAGTTAGTTGTACTAAGTATAACTTGCGCGCCCGCAATCCACTGCTGATGATGTCACATATTACATCATTCATGGTCATTGACATCACTGATGACATCACTGATGATATCATCCAGTGAATGTGGCTTGGTTCGATATTTATATATATATATATATATATATATATATATATATATATATATAATATATATATATATATATATATATATATATAATATATTTATATAGAGCAAGACTCGTTCTGAGTCGAAATGTGTTGGTTTGCTCTGTACCTAAATAAAAATAAACTGTGCAATTTGTTGGAGAATTGGTGTGTAGCGGTCTATTTTCGTCATTTGCTTTGAACAATACGGGAAAATGGTCTACTCCCACCACGAGCTCTGGCAACCAGCTTGACTGCTTTGCTATCACTTGCCTGATATATACTTTTGATTTTCGTGCAAAGGCAATGCCTGGTAAAGCCACTGTGTAATAAAGGCTGCATGATAAATGATGTGTTGTAAATGCTGTTTACCATGGCGGAAAGGTTACTTTGTTGCAAATGTGACTGAGTACCATACCCTCCAAACTCTTGGTCTGCCTGCCTCATTTAGAGTTGGCATCTCATAACTTTTATGTCAATCACCCGAATTAGAGGAAACCATGTCAATTTTTTTTTTCCTGTGCATCGACACCTAGAAAAGCCTGGTGATAAGGGACAGGAAAAAAGCAATAATGACCACCACACCCTGGGGAAAACTCTTTCGGAGTTTGTCATTGAAACGCACAAAAATCTTTGAATAATTTCGTGACCGGCCGTCTTGGCTAACAGTACCATCCATCAAACATTCTCTTCATTGACAGGAACCACCGTGTTGGTGGGTTCTGTAAAGGTTTCTTAGAGGTTTTCAGTTTCTTTTCAGAGAGAGCAAGTCCTAGGCTTTTCTTCATTTTCTTGACATTGTGCTTGCTCCTTGAGAGCGAGGTTAGTGTCAAGGGTGACTTCGAATTGGACGAAAGTTGGAGTTTGAATCTGTCAATGTTTATTTCATTGAGCCAGGTTTGCTTCTTGGTGGTTAGCGGGAACTTGTTTTGGTTGGGTTGAGTTTCAAGTTGGAGCTGGTTATGCAGGTCTCAGTGAGATGCAAGGGATGCTTCTATACTTGCAGCAAGTGTTTTTCGTCTCCCACTGTTTAGGTGTGCTCAGAATGCCCTAGATACATAAGGGCTCAGTCGTTGGAGACTCTGGGTGCTCTAAATGCAGCTGCGTGCATTGGGTCACGTACTACATATTCTTTCTGTTTCGTACATAAAATTGTAATATTGTTGAGAAGTACCAACAATGGTTCGAGCTCACCTCGGGTACTACTACATATCAAACCTTTTTTATTTCCTTAACAGAAACGCATTTGAACACTCATGTGGTTCCCTTTGTCAGATTGCTCTTCTTCCATATATTAAAGAGCCTCTGGTTTTTCACAGCGTGTATACTGTTAGAAGGTACCGAAGGAATGGCACCCCTCTAGTTCTGGATCTTTCCTTTGAACCAAACTCCAGCAAGGCACTGTGGCCTACTTTATTTAGTGTTTACACATTGTTCACATTTCCACCCACTTCTAAGTCATGTGTGTATTAGTCATATTTCACACTGAATATCTCAAAGCCTTAAACACAATCAACCAAATGTTTTGTCAGACAGAAAATTATTTCATGATTTCAACCGAGATTAGGGCAGCCACTAAAGAAATGCCCACAGTATTCCGATTTTTCCGACACAGGTGAAAGGCCCTACACTGCTAAGGCCTGATTATTAGCAAGAACATTTTCCGTTTCATTTGTTTCTAAAGAGAAGGCTGAAGCCTTAAGAACCAGGCATTGCTTGCCTTAAGTGACTCCGAATGGTAGGGTCTGACTTTAAATTGTATTTGGTTTACGGCGAATCAAAGCTCAATTTTCGTGAGACGAAATGTACTCCGTTTCTCCAAGTGTTTATTCATTACAACATTTTCTGATTTTTCTTTCCAAGGACAAATTCGGATTCAGCTCTTCACACCAGCACTTTAAGTACCAAATCACAGGATCCTTTTGTGGAAGGCAACCAGTCTTCCTTGAGAGTTGCTCGATCTTCGCAACGTAATGGTAAGACTCCCTAAATGTATATAAATATAGTTAAGGACAAGAATACTACAAAAGGAGGGAGGGCGAGGAAAAGTGGATTCGGTCTCCCCTGGCAATTTACATAAACAAAATGGAATCCACTCTGGCAGTGGTAGTGATCCCTACAGTGGTGGGGAGCATACAGTGTTGTTTTAAATACCCCTCACACATCAACAGGCCCCTTGGTGTCATGCTTCATCATTGGGGTCTTCGCATCCCTCTACGGGATGCGGCGTGCTGCGACTCGCGACTACGCAGGAGCACTGAAAGTGAACTATGTGTTGGTGTGTGTGAGGTAAACAAGTGTGAGTAGTTAGGTGGTGAAAAATGGTGATTAAAAGATACCTGGCTTGTAGGTGTAAAAAATAAAAAATGTATTAAGCCCTCGGCTGGTATCATTAAAAGGGGTGCAGGGTGAGGTTGTTTACTGTATATTAGGGTACGTCAACCTCAAAAGTGCGTCGACATGTTTCGGAGTGTGAGAAACTCCTTCTTCAGGACGAGGATATGCACAACTATCCTCACCTTACTCACATGAAATGTAAATGTAAAAGTGAACTCTACAAAAATTAAAATAGGTGCAATGTACCTAATAGTGTTTATAAGAATAGAATCTATTGCGCCCAGTTGGCGTTAATAAAACAGAACCTGTGAAAGACAAAAAACATGATAAACCATCACATCACAATCGGACGTCGATGTAGTCAGGAACAATGACCTGTTAAAATATAAAGAAGGTTAGTGTGTAACCAAATGAGGTCCAAAAAACCCTGTAAAGAAAGAACATGGACAAACACACAGACAAAGGCACACATAATTTTAGGAATGAAAACGCCATGATAATCCCTAAGTTAGATTTCAGGAGGGATAAGACATGATTTATAGATAGTGCTTACTTATGGACAAAAGCTAGTTGGCCTCATGAGCCTATGCGTGGTATTGGGGGTTCTTCCTTCTTGCTCAGTACAGCAACCTAGAAGATGTTAAAAGGCTCAGTTCAGGATCTTGGTTGCTGATACTCACGGGTAAAGTGGATACCAATGCCCTGTATGACAAAGAACCAAAACTCACGGATTCTGCTAGACCTGGTAGGCTGCCTTCCCCTCAACGCGGCTCTGACGTTATGTTGAGTAGTTCAAACTCAACCCCTTATATATTGCCTGAATGTTGGTTAATTAGTACTTAATAGAATGATTGAAGACGGATTTTGCCCAAAGAAGGAGTGTGTCCTTCCTAGATGTTCCGGTATTGTGCGCGAGTGAAGGGCGTTTTTTACCCTAATGCGCATGCGCGTGATGGAAGTGTCTCTGGGTAGTTGTCACTGTTAGTTGCGCACATGCGTAGACAAACACTCGCTACCCGCACGTCGTGGTTAATATTGGAACCCAAGAAAGGCGATAGATGCAAAACTCGGGGTAGTTTATGAATGCCCACGTCCTTTTTTTCACATCTTTAGGCGATTTTTAATAAGTGCAAGTTTTTTTCGGTAAAAAGACCCTGAGTTTTGCATCTATCGCCTTTCTTGGGTTCCAATATTAACCACGACGCGCGGGTAGCGAGTGTTTGTCTACGCATGCGCGCAACTAACAGTGACAACTACCCAGAGACACTTCCATCACGCGCATGCGCATTAGGGTAAAAAACGCCCTTCACTCGCGCGCAATAGCGGAACATCTAGGAAGGACACACTCCTTCTTTGTGCAAAATCCGTCTTCAATCATTCTATTAAGTACTAATTAACCAACATTCAGGCAATATATAAGGGGTTGAGTTTGAACTACTCGACATAACGTCGGAGCCGCGTTGAGGGGAAGGCAGCCTACCAGGTCTAGCAGAATCCGTGAGTTTTGGTTCTTTGTCATACAGGGCATTGGTATCCACTTTACCCGTCAGTATCAGCAACCAAGATCCTGAACTGAGCCTTTTAACATCTTCTAGGTTACTGTACTGAGCAAGAAGGAAGAACCCCCAATACCACGCATAGGCTCATGAGGCCAACTAGCCTTTGTACATAAATAAGCACTTTCTGTAAATCATGTCTTATCCCTCCTGAAATCTAACTTAGGGATTATCATGGCGTTTTCATTCCTAAAATTATGTGTGCCTTTGTCTGTGTGTTTGTCCATGTTCTTTCTTTACAGGGTTTTTTGGACCGCATTTGGTTACACACTAACCTTCTTTATATTTGAACAGGCCATTGTTCCTGACTACATCGACGTCCGATTGTGATGTGATGGTTTATCATGTTTTTTGTCTTTCACAGGTTCTGTTTTATTAACGCCAACTGGGCGCAATAGATTCTATTCTTATAAACACTATTAGGTACATTGCACCTATTTTAATTTTTGGAGAGTTCACTTTTACATCTACATTTCATGTGAGTAAGGTGAGGATAGTTGTGCATATCCTCGTCCTGAAGAAGGAGTTTCTCACACTCCGAAACATGTCGACGCACTTTTGAGGTTGACGTACCCTAATATACAGTAAACAACCTCACCCTGCACCACTTTTAATGATACCAGCCGAGGGCTTAATATATTTTTATTTTTTACACCTACGAGCCAGGTATCTTTTAATCACCATTTTTCACCACCTCACTACTCACACTTGTTTACCTCACACACACCAACACATAGTTCACTTTCAGTGCTCCTGCGTAGTCGCGAGTCGCAGCACGCCGCATCCCGTAGAGGGATGCGAAGACCCCAATGATGAAGCATGACACCAAGGGGCCTGTTGGTGTGTGAGGGGTATTTAAAACAACACTGTGTGCTCCCCACCACTGTAGGGATCACTACCACTGCCAGAGTGGATTCCATTTTGTTTATGTATAAATATAGTTAACCATTTAAAATATATGCATATTGCAGTTTTTGCTATATTCCACTGAGGGGCCATATGTTTTTTATAATAATTCGTAAATATGTAGCGGATCATTTTACATTATGTTAAGCACAGTAGACTGCTATGGTTGTTTGTTTTGTAGCAGACTGTTAAACAATTCCTTTCCCGCCTCTTATCATTTGACACTTCAGAGAATTACATTATTGTAGATTTTTCAAGTCTTTAAATTTAACCCCTTCGCCGTGGCGCGGGGGGCCTAAGGGGGGAGCGCGGCGCTACGGTGCTCATGACGGAACCATGCCGCCATGAGTCACGAGTGGCGTGTGCTCATGATTGCGTGGTTCCGTCACGGCCCCGCGCGCTCATTAATTCGCCCCCACAGGCGGGGAATTAATGCCGCAAGGGCGGAGCGGCAACCGCATGACGGAACCACGCCGTCATGAGCACACGCTGCCCGTGACTCATGACGGCATGGTTCCGTCATAAGCACGCAATAGGTTAATATGCAGCCAAACCTAGTGAAGATAGTACACAGAAAGTGACAGGGTTTTGTGATTGTACCAGGCCCGACTCCTCCGCAAAGGCAGAGAAGCGTCACCCTACTCGCTCAGAGCCAGCAGGTGAAAAACAAAACAATGTTTTTTTATCGTTGTATTTTTCATTTGTATGTTCTGACCCAGCGTGTACAGAGAGGGCTGGGGCATGGGAGGGGGGAGGAGGAGTGCTGTGTTGTTGCCCTACTAGGTCAGAGCCAGCAGGTGAAAAACAAAACTATGTTCTTTCATCTTTGTATTTTTCATTTGCGTGTTCTGACCCAGCATGTGCAGAGAGGGCTGGGACCTGGGAAGGGGGAGGAGAAGTGCTATGTGGACTTCTAAGTAGGCCTGTGTGTTTGGCTGGCCATCTCAGGGCGGCCAAACACACATGCGCACAGACTCCTTGTCCTGAGCGAACCGTCTTTTCAGCCCGCTCAGGCCAATCCCTGCGCTGCTCTCATAGTATGAGAACAGCACGGGGATTGCACTAGGAATCTGTCCCAATGTATGCTGGGAGCCTGGGCCCAGGAAGAGCACACGGAGGTGCAGCGCAATGCAGGAGGCAGCAGGCAGCTTAAGGTAAGCTCCAATTATTTTTAATTATTATTAAACGCCCTGTTCCGTTCTGCCCCCTCCTGTACTAACTCGACATGCCCACCACCCATTGTTTGTGGGCCCGCCACGGAATTCTTTGTGGTAAGTTTACTGAAGTTTATTTTATTCTGCTCACAAGAAAATGGATAGCTCCTTTTAGATCATCAGACTGTGGTGTATACAGACTTTGCACGTAACACTTGTGCGGCAGCTTGTGCTTCGCGACTTGGCTCAGGATGGTCATGCTTGCTTAAAGGAGGTAATTAAACATTGTCATGTTACACCTGGCTCAGGCAGTAGGAGCAGTTAGGTAATCACCCTGCTGTGGGGAGTGAAGTCTGTGAGGATGGCAAGTAATGAATAGCAACAAATTCATCCGCTATCATTGAAGTTTAGGTACTTCCAAGGCTGTTACCAGCACCGACTCCTCCCTGTACCAAAGCAAGATTCTGCTCCTTGGCCAATAGATATGGCCAGCACAGATATGTCATGTTACTGCTCAGTTGTATAAATGCTCAGGGAAAATATTTTAGGCTATTAGTCTTGAAAATGTTTGTTATTAAGCTGTTCTCAGAAGAATGGTGCTTTATATTTGTTGAACCCCTCAAATGCAGTTGGTACTTTTACTGGAGAGAGCAAGGAGCAGGCTGAGAGCCCAACATTCCTTCAAGGAGGACCACTGTAAAGTCACAAATATGTGGCACGATCATTTATTGTTCCCGGTGTTATTCTGACTGGTGGAAATTAAAAGTTGTCAGGTATGGTGTTTGCTATGTTGTCTACTAACAAAGTGTGTTGTTTGAAGAACACCCATCTCGAAATAAAATTGTTTTTAGGAGAAAATTAACTCGTACTTTTCTACAACAGCTCTTGATGTGTGTGAGTTTAAACATATATATATTTTCACTGAAAAGACAAATGTTACAGGGACATTATAGTTAGGTTAACATTTTACACACACAAAACCATAGAAATTCAGCAGTTATAGTTAGAGTTATCTCAAGTAACTATACCTCGAGCCCTAAGGTAACTATAACTTGCGGTCCCACCATGCACAGTTTTCTCTTTGATAATTTTACATCAGATGTTGCAGAGATGGTATCAATGGTGTCATAGAAGATGTTATGAGTGCTGTAATTGGTGGGGTAATAAACATTGCATGGCGAGGAAACAAGTTATAGTTACCTTAGGGCACAAGTTATAGTTACCCCATCCTTCAATGCCTACCACCCTTTTTTTAAGGGAGTGGGTATGTGGCCCCCTCCCTGGCTCGGATTTGGCCCGGGGAACCCATCTCTTAGGGCCTGGCCCCATTTTAAATGGAAGGGTCAACTCAGCTCCCTCCCGAGGTAGATTTTCTGGCCATGGAGGCGCCATCTCGCGGGGCCCAGCCATGTTATCAATGAGTAGCGGTAATGCAGCCCCCATTTCCGTGCTAATATTGGCCCTGAGGACCCCATCCCCCAGGGCTCAGGCATTTAATATATTGGGGATGGGGTGGAGGCACACAATCCCCATCCCAGGGCCAATATTGGCCCGGGGACCCATCTCTTAGGATCTAGCTATGTAATAGAGGGAGGGGGCATGTCCCTCCCTCCCGGGCCCAAATTCGGCCCAAGGGACCCCATCCCCTGGGGCCCAGCAAATAAAGAGGAGGTGCCCTAGAGCCCACCAAGGGCATCCACTTCACCATTCATGAGGGGGCCCAATGGCCTACCTATATCGACTCCAGGATCAGCTTCTGGGATGCGGGTGCTTGTGACTCTCTGAGATCCTGAAGTCTTAAAGACTGACGCCTCTTGTAGTGTTCCTTTTGGGAGCGGGTCCCGGTTGGGACGTTTGGACGGATGTTGGTGCTGTTGCTACATATACTGCACCCCTCCCACCTCACTCTGAGCATCGACATTGGTGGTAATCTGAACAATATAACCTTGCTGCCAACCCTGGGCAGAGAAGATCCACAATGGGATTTTAGGGACTGTGCCTCAGACTCCTTGGTGGCTCTGATGAGTAGCACGTGGGCCTGTAGACAACACACATCTTTGGTTTGGCAAGCAATTAAATAGTAATATGTTGCAAGCAACAAGGTGGCTCCCTCCTCCGGCAAAGCTAAGGTTGCTCTTTCAATGGCACTCTGACATTTAGTGGTGAAAAAAGAGCATTGAAAGTTTTTGAATGGTCTGGATCCTGTTCAGAAGCTTCTTAGTGATTCCTGTGTAGAGCGTGTTGCCGTAGTGGAGTCTGCTTGTGATCAAGGCCTGTGTAACTGTTTTCCTAATGTTCTCTAGTAGCCATTTGAAGATTTTTCACGGCTTGCTAAGGCTGTGGAAGCAGGTGTAGGTCACTGCATTTATGAGGGCTATCATGTTGAGCTTGTCGTCCAGGATGATTCCAAGATGTCTTTAAGGTTAGTTGGCCAGCAGGCGGAGTCATAGGCAGAGGCTTTCTTTCCGAAGATCACCATTTCAGTCTTGTCTAAGTTTAGTGTAAGGGAGTTAGTTTTCTTTCACATGGTTATCCCAGTCATGCATGTGGGGAAGTTGTTTTTTGTAGTGGGGGTCTTGTCTCACCTGGAGCGTGTCAGTTGGGTATCATCTGTGTAGATTATGTTGATGTTGTATGATCTGATGAGGTCCATCAGTGGAGTCAAGTTTACGTTGACTAACAGACTGAGGGATTATTCATGGGGGACTCCTCAAATGAGGTTCTTGGCCGTGATGTGTAGGGCCAGGTTGACTCTTTATTTTCTTCCTGTAAGGAAGGAACATAACCAGTTGAGAGTGGGTACCTGTATGCTTGTTTTGTGTAGTCTTCTGGATAGGTTGGAGTGACAGCCCATGTCAAAAGCTACAGAGTGGTCAAGTAATATAAGGACCGATGTGTCTCCACATTCGAGAAACCGTCTGATGTTGGTTGCCATAATGAGGACAGTCCTTTATGGGAGGTAGACTTATGTAAGATGCTGCTACTGCATGTAAAACGCTGCTTAAACAGAAGACCTGTTGTAATTGGAAATCCCTTGTCTTCACAGGCTCTACCATTCTGGCCACACAGCTGAGAACTTAAACATATTAGCCATGAAAAAGTATGAGCTAAGAAGGGTGCTACAGGGAAAGCTCCAGGATGGACACATTTGAGTGTAGCTGCGCAGGCCAGAAAGCATTATTTGTAAAATATAGAGGTCTCAGGGCTTTATACACGGCAGAAACCTGATTCCTGGTGCAACAAGGACTGCACAGTGCTTACTTGTGGGTGGTGTGGCTCACCCAGGACCCGAAGCGACTCCAGAAGCGCCGGAGCAGCTTAAGATGGTGCGGGGCTTAGATGACCGCCGAGGGTGTCCCGGTGTTAGTCGGGGCTGGTGCAGCTTTGTGCATTGCGCAGCAAACAAAGGTGAGGCCCAGCGGCAGCTGCATACAGTACAGAGACCAAAATGCTCCTTGCAGAATGAGTGATGGACTCCGGCAGGCCCTAATCAAGGCACAGGCCTGTGTATGTTGTGCCTTGGGTGAATACTGGGTCGCTGGTGGGCCATGTGGCAGATCGGGTGAACTCACCCATACCACTGGCAGTTGTTGGGCAGGTGAACTGACTTGCCATCATCCAATAAGGCACAACATATGAAGCAACATATTTCGCACTGAATGGCACCACAATGGTTTTGCTACTTGTGATGTCATACTTAAGTGGAACCCCCATTGATTAAGTGAGGATTCACACGCAGGTGACACCTGGCTGGGTCTACATATGCCCCCACTGATGTGGGTTTTGGGAAGAACTCTGTGAAGGAGTTGAGAGGGACAGAGAGGGCATCTTTGAGGACTTGCTGCAATCAAATTACTCGGGTTCTACAGCGAAACAGGGAGCATCCATATAAAAGCAGAGACTGACAATGGAATAATGCACTTAATTCAACAACTTGTTCTAATAAACCATGTGAGTAAAAATTGTCCACCTCACTGCCATAGCATACTTTTCAGGTGAGAGGTCTGTTGTGCTGCCTACCACTGGAAACACCAGGAAATACAAGAAAAGCTTCCACTGGGCGCCCCAAGAGCAGTGGTTAGTTTGTAAAAAGTAAATAAGTGGCATTGCCTTCGTCAGGAGGCCACTGCAGTCTGTACCACCCATTGTTCCTGCCAGCGCTGCCAACAACAGTACCTAAACAATTGCTAACCATCACACTCCTACAAGTGTGACAATTCAGACCCCCAAAGCTATAAGAATGTCTTGGTCGGCAGGCATTAGTCGTTTTTATTAATGCATATTACATTGATAAACAGCTGTTGATCTGCTCATCTCTAAATGACACAAACAATGCCACCATTTGGCAGACTGTCATCAGTATCATCAGTGCCTGTGTCAAGCACCGGAAGCCACCAGCTCAAATTAAGCACTGCTAAAGAGAACTAGCCCGCCCACGTGTGTGGTGGATTAACACGTGCTGTAGGCTATGCAGCTGAACAGTTACTTGGGCAACGAAGATGCCAAAGGAACAGTGAATATGTTCAATAAGGGTAAATCTAATCATAAACCTTCTCGGTTGCTTTTCGAAACCAAACGTACAAGTAAAGTGCAGTTCATGGAGGACAAAAGAGGCAGGTTTGAGAGCTCTTACCACTGTGTAGCTGAGGCGGACCCCAATGTGAAAACCTTGCTTCCTGCAATGCAATAGAGCCAATCGTCTATTGACTGCAAAATCAATGCTTTAAACCATTGGATTGACACCATGGCCACCAAAATAGACAACCATGCGAGCACGCTGGACACTGCAGAACAACCCAGTACTGGTGTCAAGGATGACCTGAAACAAAAGATTGGGAAAAAGTTAAACAGGGAGCACGGGGTATCAGTGATACAGTCTAAAAACGAAAATCTTGGAGTAAGATTCAGCTAAAACAACCTATGCATATTGAGTGTGCCCAAAACGACGGCTACAGACAGTATGGAAATCTATGTAGAGAGTATGATGAAAACATGTCTCACCTTTTGGATGGAGGTGTGTGCACCGTTCATTGAAGCCAAGTGTCCACCCTGGGTACCTGCACGCCCTATAGTATCCAAATTGCTAAACTACTGCAACAGCGATTCAGTGCTGGGACTGGCCTGTGAAAAGCAAGATTTGAATTACCAAAGCTACAGCATTGCAGTATACTCGGACTTTAGACTAATGGTGCAGGGGACACAAAGAATGCTTACCAATTAAAAGAAAGCTGCAACAAGCCGAGATGAGATATGCTATGATTTATCTGGCACAGCTCCGGATCAATTTAAAGGAAGACACCATTTTTATCCACACCTCAACTAGCCTTGAAATTAATGAACAAAAATACAGTAAACGAAATCATAAGTACCATGGGTCAATCACTGACAAGACTGTGAACCCGAACAGTAACCCTGAATGAAACACTAATTATCTTTAATTTAGCGCACTGGCCCAATCCTGACCACGCAGAAATTAATATATGGTGAGCTGCATACGTGCTAGCCCAAAATCATCATCACTCTTCATCACAACAGCTATGGACAGAAGTCAAATGACAATGTAACTTGCCATATAGTTAATCTACAGTGTCCTTGGCCACCTTCAAATTACATAGAGGGATCCGAGCAGGCACTCTTGTTGTTCCCCATGAGAAGCATCCAAACTGATACAAAAGATGTAGTTTTTACTTTTAGTTGGATGTTGCGACTCAGTGTTTGGTTTGTTCACAGAGGAAGTGTTCGAGGTGGGTCGACTATGGCAGGTTGGGGGTTGTCATTTTGGGCAGTGGGAGGCTTTAAGTGTACACGGATTGTTCAACAGCAAGTGTTAATATATACCTAACATCTTGCTTCACTGAGCAATCAACATGGATGCACAGACACTGTTGGGAAAACACCCCAGATTAGGACGTACAACTGTACACCCAATGCTCATTTCCCTAGGTGGAATGTCGGAGGTCTAAAAAACTCGTCATACTTAAACACATTGTGGTGGTTTTTCTGCAGGAAACCCAACTTGGTAAGAAAGCGAAGAAGGTCCTGACAGGGAGATGGGCGGCATATGCTTACGATTCATGATACACTTCTAATGCTAGAGGGGTAGTAATCCAATTTCATCCTTTAAATACAATCAGAGATGATCAGGGAAGATTAGTTTTAGTACAGGGCATTATAGCATGTAAGCACACAGCCCTAGCAAATGTATTCAGCCCTACTAATGATGACCCACAATTCTTCCATTCTTTGTAGGCAGTGATGACCCACTGACCCTAAAACGCTTCTCTAAGGGGAGATACGTGGATGATGTAGCCTTAGCCTGGCTAAACAACTCATGCAGGGAATGTCGTAGTCAGCCGTTTACAATAGAAACATTCATGGATGTGATTAATAGCCTCATTGCTGGCTAGTCCCCAAGCACAGGGCTGCTAGCATAATTTCACAAAGAGTTTGGAAAGATTTTCGCTGCTTATTTATCAACCCAATATTTTTTTTTTCTATTTCAAACGATTTTATTAAAAAAACATTTTTTTTTACATAATCAGTCCAGAGAGAATGAAGGCAATACTGGTCATGTTATAATGCTGTTGGGGTTACAGTTGGCGTACAGTATTTCTCCAGTATTAGGGGTGTCTTTCATAGATTCACATGCTTGAATATTCCCCGTCGTCGAAGTGGGAGTCCCACGGTAAATAAAATAACAATAATGCTAAATATATACAAATATATATAAACATAATACAAGAAAAAGAAAGGAAATACAACTGAAATCCTCTAAAAACGATTCCTACATAGGAATGCAAGGTAAAAAGAAAAACTATTTGTAACACATTAGTGTCATTATGTTAGTCCAAATTACATCCAATTAGGCGCCAGCACCCTCTAGAACCTTCTCCTCAGAAGCTCAAGCCCTCAGATTTTCTACCGCACGTCGTGTGAAGGGAGTCTCCCTGAGCTCTGCTCAGTTTTCAACTCTATTCTTCTAGTTTCCAGTGTTTATCTCATCATGTCAAGTAAGAAGTCTTTATTCAGACCTTGCTCTTCTTGTGGGAAGCTGCGCCTTTTTTAAAAGGACCCCAACCAGAAGTGTATCTACTGTTTATACCCTGATCATGAGGCTGCCAGCTGCAAGTTCTGTAGAACCTTTTCTACTAAGACTCTTAAAGACCGAGAAGGCCGTCTTCTCCTTTGGCTGTAACGTCTTAAGGACAAGGATTCTGCACTGTCAGACGCAGAAAGTTTACAATCTGGTCTTTCTACAGCAGCCTCTAAGCGTGGTAGTGTTCAGGAGTTTCCATCTCCTTTCCTCAAAAAGCCAAAATTGGCCTTGTCTCTGGCTCCTGTGGTGTCTTCTGCCACTCCTGCCACCTTTACGCCCACGAGACCTGGCTCTCAGGCATCTTCTGCTGCCTCTCGAGGTGTTTCCACGCCTCTTAAAGTTCCGCCTTCGACGGGAGCGTCTACGAGCGTTCCGACGACGAGAACGGCATTACCTTCATCTTCGACTACGACGCTGACTACCACTTCAGCCTTCTCGTCGTCGACGACGGTATCGTCGACAGCCTACACGTCGACGAGGGTTGCGTTGCCGTCTACGCCTGTTCCGTCGACGATTCCCATCTCCTCGTCGACGAAGAGAGAATCCTCGTCGACGAAAGACCCAAAGAAATCGTCGTCGTCGACCAAGGTCTCGTCGCCGAAGACACCGTCGACCAAGGTCTCGTCGACGAAGACATCGTCGATGAGGACTCCGTCTACGGAGGCTCTACCAGCTTCGACGACGGCACCGTTGACGACGGCCCCATCGACGACTTCGTCTACAGTGGATCGCCCGTCGACAGTGACCCTGACGACGACTCCGTCGACGGCCAAACCGTCGACGAGGACTTCTCCAAAATTACCTTCGTCGACAGCCAAGTCAGTCTCCTCGACGTTAACGACGACGGCACCGTCGACGGCGGCACCGATTTCGTTTGCCTCTTTGCCGTTAGTGCTGTTGAAGACTTCTGAATCTTCACATCGTCGCACTAAGGTTCCGTGCCAACAGATCTCTGATCCAGAGCCACAACCACCTTCTCCGATGTTTGCAACTACATCTGAGCATGACACAGACTCGGAGCATGAAGGGGACACGTTTGGGGCGGTACATAGTCCCTCTGATTTAATAATTAAATGTCAAGACTCTGATTCTGACGATGATGACGGAGACCGAGAGTCTCAGCAGGAAGAGCAGTTGGTCCAAGTTCCTATGGCTACCATTCCATTAACCTTGATCTCTAATCTCCAACATATCCTGGATGATTACAACCGGCGTTTTCCTGCAACACCGCAGACTACACCTGTACAATCTCCTGCTCCTGTGGCACTACCTCCAACTTCTCTGCCGCCTATCTTACCACCTACAACTTCGTCTCAGGTTCAGACTTCAATTAGAATCCATACCACGGTTTACCCGCAGGATGCGGATGATGAGGCAGTCCCAGAGCGTGAGGACGGAGAGGTCCCTGACAACTCGGATGACGATGCAGGTGACCAGGATATGGCTGAATGGGACGATTACCGGGCACAGACGCCCTCTCCTCAGCCTGGGAACTCTGGTGAATCACCACCTGTAGATATCGCCAGTTTCCATCTTTTAACGGATAAAGCGGCTCAGCGTTTCAAATTACCAAGATCACAACGCGAGGAGGACTGTTTTCTTTATGATTTTAAAGATAAACCTTATAAGCAGGTACACACAATTCCTATCATTGATTTTGTTTGGAAGGAGGGAATTAAACTCATGAATGCTCCAAACTCCTTACCTGCTCAGATACCGCGCCTTGAGAAAAAGTACAAGGCCCCAACTGGTTCTCCAACTTGCCTAATTTCTCACCCCAAGCCGGACTCTGTGGTGACTCAGGCCGCACAGCGTAAACCACGGAATCCAGCATCCCAAATCACAGCCCCTCCGGATAGAGAGGGTCGACGCTTAGATGCTATTGGCCGCAAGTTCTCAACGATGGCTTCAACATCTGTCCGGGCAGCCAATGCCTTAGCCATCTTGGGACGTTATGACCGACAGATGTGGTCAGACATTTCAGATTACATGGCACTCATACCTGATGCTTCCAAGGCTGACGCTCAACAGATTCTTCGCGATGGTCAGAGGGCATCGGAAGAAATGATCGACTGCCCAGTCGATATTGCTAACACAGGTTTCCGTCTGCTTGCAAGTGCGGCTGCACTCCGACGACAGGGCTGGCTAAAGTCCACCTCCTTCCGGCAGGAAGTCCAATCCAAAATACTGGATATGCCATATGATGGGGAATCACTATTCGGATCCCATATTGATGACGCCCTTGAGTCCATTAAGAAGGACACCGATACGGCAAAGTCTTTGGGCACGTTGCAATTTTGGAAGCAGTCCTTTCGAGGTGCGCGCGGACGCGGCTCTTCTTCCAACGTTCGAGGTGGGCAACAATACCGCTCCTACAATCAGAGCGGCCAACGTTACACGCCCAATCAGCAATCTCCTCAGCAGCCCTCCAGACCCTACAGAGGAAAGTCGTCTTATCGTGGATCCAATCCTAAACGCCAATGACTTTTGTCACCCTCAAAGTGTTGGAGGACGAATCTCTCTGTTTTATTCTCAGTGGTCCTCGATCACCTCGGACCGCTGGGTTTTGGACATTGTAAAACGGGGTCATACCCTGGAGTTTGTAGAGATTCCTCCTTGTACTCCACCTCGTGGCCCGCCTCCTCCACATCTCGAGGAGCTTTACCATCAGGTCCGTCTTCTTGATTTAAAAGGTGTAGTCTAAGTGGTCCCGAAACATCAAAGAGGGAAGGGTTTTTACTCTCGATTCTTCCTCATACTCAAGAAGACCGGAGATTGGCGACCCATTCTGGATTTGAGGGCTCTCAACCAGTTCCTAAAGTCCCAATCGTTCCGCATGCTGACGTTACTGGAAATCCTGCGTCTTCTATCCAGCGAGGATTTCATGACCACCATAGACCTTCAAGACGCATACTTTCATGTCCCAATAATCCAACAACATCGCCAGTACCTGCGTTTCAAGGTGGGACCAATGCATTTTCAGTTCAAAGTTCTGCCCTTTGGACTGCGATCAGCTCCTTGTGTGTTCACGAAGGTACTGGCCCCTGTGGTGGCTCACCTGCGTCTACAAGGAGTTCAAATCTTTCCATATTTAGACGATTGCCTTCTCAAGTCTCAATGCCACCATCAGCTATGTCAGGACACTCGCCTTTGCCAGAAAGTGTTTCAGTCTCTGGGGTTGACCATCAACGTCGAAAAGTCACAGTTTGCGCCTCTGCAAACCAGAACCTTCCTGGGAGCGATCCTAGACACGCAGCTCTCAAAAGCGTTCGTCTTGAACGAGCGACATCAGAAGATCCTTCGTCTGGTCTCCCTCATTTGAAGAAAACAGTCCGTTTCTGTTCGGACGTTAGTCATTCTTGGGAATGGCTTCATCTTGTATCGCACTGATCCCAAGTTGCAGGTTGCGCACCCGTCCCATTCAGGAGGAACTGGACTTACAGTGGCGTCAGGTCTCCGGGTCCTTCAATGACCTAGTTGCCGTCACAGCCCGCATGAGAAAGAGCCTGCTTTGGTGGGCGCAGCCCACAAATCTGGAAATGGGAATGTCCTTCCTCGTTCATGCTCCAGATCTTACGCTGACGACGGACGCCTCCCTGGAGGGGTGGGGCACTCATCTCCAGGGCTTATCCATCAAGGGCAAGTGGACGCCGACGCAACGCACGTGGCATATCAACAGGCTAGAATTGATGGCGATCTTCCTAGCGCTCAAGTCCTTCCTCCCGGTTGTTCACGGGGAGTCAGTGCTAATCCAAACAGACAATACCACCAGTATGCACTACGTGAACAAACAGGGAGGGACCAAGTCTCCACATCTATCCCACTTGGCCCAGTCGATCTGGGATTGGGCTCTCCGCCATCTCATCACCTTGACAGCCGTCCACCTTCCGGGCATGTCCAACCTCCTGGCGGACTCTTTGAGCAGGTCCACTTCCTCAACACACGAATGGGAACTGCACCAACTGACTCTAGATCTTGTGTTTCGCCAGTGGGGTCACCCGGATCTAGACCTCTTTGCAACACCAGAGAATCGGAAATGCCCGTCTTATGCAAGTTGGCATCCCCACCCCGGGTCCTGCAGGAATGCCCTTTTGATCGACTGGTGCGATCTATTCGCTTACGCTTTTCCGCCGCTCCCATTAATACCGCGGGTACTGTGGAAGATGCGAAGGCAGCCCTGCCACATGCTGTTGATCGCACCTCGTTGGCCCAGGCAGGCATGGTTTTCGGAACTGCTTCTGCTGTCCCAGTGCGAGCCCATTCCTCTACGTCCTCGTCCAGACCTTCTATCTATGGACAGGGGCCTAGTGTGTCATCCGGACCCCTCCACGCTACAATTGTGGGCATGGAACCTGAGCACCTTTAATTCGCTGACTTGAACATATCCCAGGAATGCAGAGACATCCTGGCTCATGCCAGGGCTCCGTCTACCATCAAGACTTACAAACTCAAGTGGAAGCGATTCTGTCATTGGTGCGCCACAGCCAATATCCATCCCATCCATTCCACTCCTGAGCAGCTTCTTCCATTCTTCTTGAGCCTCGCTCAGTCAGGACTCTCTCATGCTACACTGAGAGTTTTCTTAGCTGCAATATCTTGTTTCCGACATGATGGCTCTTCTTCCCTCTGTTCATCACGGATCATACATCAATTCTTCAAAGGGCTTTTCCGCAAATTCCCACCTGTTCGGCGCCCTCCTCCATCTTGGCACCTCAATGTTGTACTATCTCAGCTTATGAAGTCACCATTTGAACCTATCCATAAAGCGGATATCAAATTCCTCACCTGGAAGGTTGCACTTCTTCTGGCTTTGACCTCATCTTGTCGCGTGAGCGACCTTCACGCTTTCACTATCAAGCCGCCTTATCTTCAGTTCAAATCTAACGGGGTGGCGCTCCGCACTAACCCCTCCTTCCTACCTAAAGTACCTACTTATTTTCATTTGAATGAACCTGTGTTCCTCAAGACTTTCTTTCCGGACCCAAAGTCTCCGGCGGAGCAGCGCTTGCATTCTTTGGACATCAAACGATGCTGTAAATTTTACATTGCCAGAACTGCCCCCTTCCGCAAGTCCGACCAACTGTTCATTACCTACGGACGACTGCGTAATGGACATCCAGTTTCCAAACCAACTATTGCCCGGTGGCTTTCTTCAGCCATTGCCTTCTGCCACCAATAAGCGGGCAAACCATTGCAGTCTTCAGTGAGGGCTCATTCTACGAGGGCGATGTCTTCATCCACCGCCTTGTTTGCTGGTGTGCCTCTTCATCAGATTTGCCGTGCAGCGACATGGTCCAGCAGGCACACCTTCACCAAACATTACTGTTTGGATGCGATCAATGAAGCGGATACCGCAGTGGGACAGGCAGTGCTTCGCCATCTTTTTCAGTAAGGTGAGCCTCTGTTCCCTCCTCCTTAGTGTTTTTCCTGTGATTGCTATGATGTGTTACTTGACTGTATTATTATTAGTACTGTCTTGATTTCTTCTTTATATGCCTAGCAATCTCAGTTCTCGGAGGTTACTGCTTTCTATTCTATTCAAGCATGTGAATCTATGAAAGACACCCCTAATACTGGAGAAGAACAATTGATACTTACCTGTAAACAGGTGGTTCTCCAGTATTGGTGTCTTTCATAGATTCACATGCGACCCACCCTCCTCCCCTCAGAGGCCCTCTTCTCTTCATACACTCTTGGTTACTTTGTGCTACGAAAATCTGAGGGCTTGAGCTTCTGAGGAGAAGGTTCTAGAGGGTGCTGGCGCCTGATTGGCTGTAATTTGGACTAACATAATGACACTAATGTGTTACAAATAGTTTTTCTCTTTACCTTGCATTCCTATGTAGGAATCGTTTTTAGAGGATTTCAGTTGTATTTCCTTTCTTTTTCTTGTATTATGTTTATATATATTTATATATATTTAGCATTATTGCTATTTTATTTACCGTGGGACTCCCACTTCGACGACGGGGAATATGCAAGCATGTGAAATACTGGAGAACCACCTGTTTACAGGTAAGTAACAATTTTTCATATGGTTAGACATTTACACGTTGGGTAGGCATTTACGATCTATGGCGTTTGCAGCCTTAATGAGCCTATGCATTTCCAGAGAGAGAGAGAGAGAGGGAAGCAAAAGTGGGAAAGGAAGGAAAGAAAGAAAGAGAAGAGAGGACAATAAGGGCAGCGAGTTAGTTAGCAGGCATAGTTCCAGGGTTTACGGTGGGCGGCGGCTGGAGACGGGGTACCGAGACGTGTGGGCTGCCTAGAGTGGTTTGTGCGAGCCCAGGTATTTGTCCAAGGAGTGCCACATCTCGCCCTTTGCGCTGCATTTTGGTGATTTATTTTGTGTTATGTTGTCTGCCCCTCTTAGGAAAGTGATCCAGTTGAACCAACTTTTGAAGGACGCTTTCCCTGTGTCTTTCCAGTTAACTAGGATAGCCTTAACAGCCGCTGTGAGCAGGAGGTCGATCAGTTGGCTATCGATTTTTGACTCGATTTCTGGAGCCATGAAAGCAGTGACTACACCTAGGAGATTTCTGGAGCCATGAAGGCGGTGACTACACCTAGGAAGTCTGGTTGTGGCGAGTACCCAGTTACGTTATGTATGAACTCCCGTACTCTCCCCCAGAACGTCTTGGTTTTAGGGCAATACAATATAAGTTGCGCTGTCTCCCTTTTCCTTATGGCAGTTCCAACACAGATCGCTATTCCGGAGTCCGATGGCCGCCAGGTGGACTGGCGTCCAGTAGACTCTGTGAAGGAGCCAGTATTTTGTTTGTGCTAGGATTGGGGTGACTTTGTTTTAGGCTGCTGATGTCCAGAGGTGCATCTTTTCCTTCTCACTGAATTGTCTACCTTGGTGGGCTTCCCAGTTCTCTAATGTTTTGGCGTTTAGTGTCTTTGGGCTCAGGAGTTTGTATAGGTGCGATGTCTGGTGGCCGATTTTGTTTAAGTTCGCCATGTATTGGAGGATTGATGGGGGATCTTTGTTTAGGTTTGCTCTTGTGATGGCCGCCCTTATTCTTAGGAAGCTGTAGAATTCTATATCTGGTAGGTTGTGTGTTTGTTTTAGGCAGTCGAATGTGAGCGGGGTATTGAGCCTCTCTAGCTGGTTGGGGGTGGAGATGCCCCGTTCAACCCACGTGTTAATACTAAGTGTCCTTTCTTTGTATTTTATTTTAGTGTTGTCCCAAATAGATTCCCACCTTGTGTTCCTAATGCTCTTCTCCATTCTTTTGTCAACTTTGAGGAGAGCGTTCTTGGTGTTTTTGAGTATGGTGTTGTTGGCCTCAGGGTGTTTATTGGCTGTGAGTAGGGCTAGGGGGCCAAGACCTTTTAGAATTTCTCTTTCTATCGCCAGCCATACCGGCGTGTATTCCTACTCTGGTGAGAGCCAGTATATCCCTTGTCTGGCTAGACATGCTGTCTGGAATGTTTTGAAGTTGGTGAGGTTGAGTCCCCCTAAGGTTTTGCTTAACTTTAGTTTCTGTAGGCTTATCCGGGGTTTCTTGTCTCTCCAGAGGAATTTATTTGTCATGATATCCAACTTTTTATGGAAGTCCTCCGTAGTTATGAGTGGGAGCATACTAAGCAGATTGTTAACCATGGGGGTTAGCATCATTTTTATTGTTTCTACCCTGCCCCACCAGCTGACAAACTTTGTTGACCATGAGTCTAGTTTCTCTTTTAGTTTGTTTAGTATTATTTTCTCATTGTAGTCGAGTGTTGAATTGAGATCTCTGCCGAAGTAGATGCCAAGATATTTCAGGAAGCTTTTCTGCCAGGTCAGCCCTGAGTCCCCTAGTACCGCCCTTGTTGTATGCACATTCAGTGGTTTGCATTCAGATTTGTCCCTGTTGAGTTTATAGCCCGATACCTGTGCGTATTCATCAATGGTGGTCATTAGGGCTGCTATCGAGGGTCCCGGGTCCTCTGTAGTGATGAGTATATCGTCTGCGTATGCCGCTAGCTTAACCGTGTTACCCATGAATGGGATTCCTTTTATCTCTATTATTCCTAATCATGGTCAGCAGTGGTTCCAGTGAAAGTAGGAAGAGTGCTGGGGAAAGTGGGCAGCCTTGTCTGGTTCCTCTTCCCAGTTTAAGGGGGTCGGAGGTGCCCCCGTTAACTACCACGCGGGCTTTCGGTTCGTTATAGAGCGCCATCACCATTCTTCTATAGTTTTCCCCTAGTCCAAACTTTTGCATGCACTGGTCAAGAAAGGGCCATGACACTCTATCAAACGCCTTTTCGGCGTCGAGTGCGATCATGACTGCTGGTTTTGCGTTGTTAGAGGTATGGTTTATTAGGTGACATAGGAGTCTCGTGTTGTCCTGGGACATCCTGTTTTTGAGAAAGCCCACCTGTGAGTTATAGATTAGGTTTGGAAGCTGCGCGTTCAGTCTCGCTGCTAGGACCTTTGCATAGATCTTGCAGTCTACGTTAATTAGGGAGATGGGTCGGTAGTTTTGCGGGTGTTGTGCGTCTTTGCCCTCTTTTGGGATGACTATTATGTTGGCTTCCGCCATTGAGTTTGTCATTTTCCCCTGTTTGATACAATGTGTGAAGACCTCTCTCATTGTGGGATTGATAAGGCGGAGGAAGTGCTTATAGAATCCTGCTGTGTATCCATCCGGCCCAGGTGCTTTGTTGTCCTTAAGGGCTGCCACGGCTTTCTCTATTTCTGCCTCAGTTATATCTTGCTCTAGTGATGTTCTTCCGTCAGTTTGGGTAGGTTTAGTTAATCTAGGAGACTAGCACCCTCATCAGTTTTAAGGTCTTTGTCCTCCCTGTAGAGGCATTCATAGAAGTTTTTAAAGACTCTGAGCATTCCCTTGTTTGATGTTTGGAAGGTCTTATTTGTGTCTGTTATTGCCGCAATAGTGTGTTGCCTCTGTTTGCTCTTTAGGTATGAGGCTAGTGCTTTCCCTGCTCTGTTCGCTGCGCAAAGGTTTATTGCCTTATACTGGTTTATCCACATGCCTGCCCTTTCGCTTAAAATTTTGTTGAGTTCGTATTTTTTCCTAGTTAGCTCTGTGAGGGTGTTCTTGTCTGCTAGGTTGGTGCTGTGGCGCATTTCTTATTTCTGTCTTTGTTCATTCTAGATTTGATGCTAAGCATTTTACCCCTGACTGTGGCCTTCATGGCGTCCCAGAGTGTACCTTTATCTGTGTCAGGGTTATCGTTGAACTCTAAGTACTCTTTTATGGCCTCCTCTATCTCTGCAACATTAGCCGGATTTTTAAGGATGTCGCTGTTGAATCTCCACCTGCGACTTGTGTGTTTGTTGTGTCGTCCATTAAGCGTTAGGCTGATGTGTGAGTGGTCTGATATTGTTCTTGGGGATATCTCTGTGTGTTCTAAAAGGTGTGTGTGAGGCTGAGATAAGGATGTAGTCGATCCTGCTGTATGAATTGTGTGGGTGAGAGTAGAAGGTGTAATCCCTAGCATCTGGGTGTTGGAGTCTCCAGGGGTCCCTAAGTTGGAGCTTGGCGCAGAGATTCTTGAGGGTGTTCTGCCCCTGAGAGCAGTAGCTGACTCTTTGCGGGTGTCTGTCTATGGCGGGGTCTAATACTTGGTTAAGATCTCCAGCTACAATCAATAGGTCCTCTTGGGGGAGCTTACTCAGCCTGTTTTCCACCTCCAAAAGGCGGTGTCCTCAGTGTTGGGCCCGAAAATATTTGCAATGTGTATCGTCTCCTCCCCTCGCTTGAGGCCAGTTTTTAGCATTCTCCCTTCCTCATCAGCGTAGCACTCATGCAGTGTCAGCCTGGCTTTCTTGTTTCTTAGTGTGAGTACTCCTCTCTTTTTATGCACTGCTGGCGAGCAGAAAGTGTGGCCTATCCAGTTCGCCTACAGCTGTTGTGCGACCTCTGCTGATCAGTTTCTTGGAGCACGCACACATCGCTCTTTAGTTTTTTCAGATAATCGATCATTTTCCTTCTCTTGACCGGGTGGTTGAGCCCTTTAACGTTGAATGAGACTACTTTGAGATTAGATAGTAGTTGTGTTTGTTTTGTTTGTGTCATTTCTTAGATTTGGTGTTGCCCATTAATGAGAAGGTCTTGTGTGCAGCTAGCCCACCTGACAGTGGGCCCAAGTCACCCTTCGGTGTTGCCTCCCTATGATGTGTGATGTGGTGCCCTGGATGGATTGGTGATCGTTTGCGTCTGTCCGAGAAGAAGGAGAAGATAAGGGAAAGGAAGATAAAAGGAAAGAAAGGAAACAATAGAAACTGTAAATGGAGACCCCCCTGCCCCTCTCCCACCCCTCCCCCACCCCCCACATGATTGAATTCTGAGCGTGCGTCAGCAATGTTCCCTCCCTCCCCCCGAGGTCTTGTGGTGAGCTGAATCAGAACCCTCATTATTTAATTCGGAACGATGGCTTAGAATGTGGCCATTAAGGGACTCCCCTCTCACACTATGACAGCGGTCGCCTTTGAACGGAGAGCTTGGTCAACATTAAAAGGATATGCAAAAGTTCCTGTTGTGCAGTCGTCCCATCTGGTCGCGGACCATAGAGGTAAGGATATTTGATTTGAGGTAGGATGTTGTATCATGAGGTAGTTCGGTGCAGCAGGATATATGATTTGAGGTAGGTTGTTGTGTCATGAGGTAGTTCGTTGCTGCGAGGTAGGATATAGACTGTTTCATCAAGTTTTCCCTGGGCCTCTCCAGTATGCTTAGTCTGTGCATATTCTGAACTTGCTGGCCGGCTCGGCCCGGTCTGGTTCGCGTAACTTCCTTTTGTATACTAGGTAGCCAATACTAGTCCCGCTGTTACAGTTCACGGCGTTGTGTCAGTGGTCAGCAAGGTGGGTTTTGTGTGGTTCTATGTTCACGTTCTGATGGCAAGTCTGGACGGTCGGTCCTGTAGATGTTCGTTGGGAGTGTGGTCCCCACTGTCTGTCTGTCTTTCTTGCGTATCTCTAGTTGCAGTTGGCGTCTGTTGGGGTCAGTTGCCCTTTGCACTGTCAGCCCCGTTGCCCCCTGGGCTGTCTTTGGACGCTCTCCTTTTTGTCGCGCCTGGGGATTGAGCTTCCATCTCCTTCGGGGCTGGCCCTTGGAGGTACTTTCTCAGGTCGCTTGGGTCCTTGAAAACCAGTGTTCGCCATTTGTCTGTGATTCTCAGTCTTGCTGGCTCTGCAAAGCTGAAGGTGATGTTATCTCTTCGCAGTCTTTCCCGTAGTGCCAGGAATCCCTTTCTCGTCTCCACCGTTTACCTTGAGAAGTCTTGCGTTATTATTATTTTGTTGCCATTCCATCTTAGGTTCGGGTTTTTCCGTGCAACGGCAAAAATCGCCTCTGTTTGCTGTGATCTTAAGGGCTTACAGATGATTGGCCGTGGGCCGCGTCCTTGTGTGGGTTTAGCTGCTGGCACCCTGTATGCTTTGTCTAGCTCAAATTGTCTGTCGAACTTGATTCCTGTTAGTAGTGGTATTAGTTCTTCTACGAGGGTTATGCAGGATCTGGATTTATCTTCTTCTCCTTCAGGAACCCCAAGTAGTCTTATGTTCCCTCTCCTGCTGCGGTTGTCTTGTTCGGCTAGCTGTTTCTGGAGGGTGGTAGAGACCTTGGAGAAGGACTGTAGAGACTTGTTTGTTCGGGCGTTATCATCCTCTATGTCGCTGATTCTCTTTTCGGCAGTGTCTATCCTGCTGTTCGTATTGTGCTGGTCCGCCCTTAAGCTGCCAGCTCTAGCTGCATATTGTCTATTGTCTGTTTGGTTGATTTGGCTAAGTCGTTTCCCTCGTTGATCTTCTTGAGGATCATGTCTAGAGTTATCTCGTGCTTCTGCTTTAGTGGCGATTCCGGTAGGTCCTTTTTGTATTCCTTGGTCTCGTTGGATAGTTTGGCATCTGGACCTGCCATTGCTGTGACCCCTCTTCTTGCCAGGTAGCTATCTAGTCTGCCGCCTTTCTGCTGAGTGACTATGTGCTTGGGTCGTTCTCCTCGTTCTTCTCGTGACTCTGGTTGACCTTCTCTTGTGGCTTGATGGATCAGTCTGTACCTGCTTGGCTCCCGGATGGACCTTGTCCTGGTCTTTGCACCTGCCAGTTTCCGCGCTTGTCACTACTCTCTGCTCTGCTGTTACCCCCTTTTCCTTGGGTAGTGGGCTGTTTGTGAGGCCCTTTTGTTTGCACCGCATATACCTTAGTGGCCCTTATGCAGATTTGTTGTGCCCCAGTGCCGGATTTTGTGGAGTGCAGCGAGCCTGTGTGTTTCTCTACTCGCGCTGTGTTCGGTGCAAGTTTGCGGCTGCTCAACTTGGCCCTCGATTTATAGCAGGACTCATTTGTGCCCTTCCGCTCGTTAACAATCTTGTCGGCACTAGCAGCTGTGAGGGGCTGTGGTAGTTGGTATGGCAGCACTTGATCGGAACGGAATACTGGTGAGCTAAACGCTTATACTTTGGTTGTCTGCGGCAGTCTGGTTGCTGGGACACTCGGATTCTGGCAAGTTGTTGGCACTGTTTCACTCCATCTGGACTTGTTTGAGGTCTTTCCCCCCCCCGTGGTTTGGCAGGCGGCGATTATCTCAGTGGTGGCAGCACTTGTGCCGGCATCCCACTCCCGATCTCTTCATGCAGGTCGCGGGGCCCTACTTATGACCTGGCGGGCCTGTCTCCATTATTTTGTTGATCTTCTTGTTGGTGCCAGCAGCCCTAGCTCACTGTGATCGCCTACCGCCAGTGGCTCTTTGCTTGTATTGCGGGCGCCTGCAGCGGTCTAGTTGTTGGAGCATGTGACTTTGCCAAAATGGCGGCGCCCAGAGAAACGCCTACAGTTTTGATTTGACCGCGATCTTATCTTATCTTATCTTAACAAGAATTTATACAGCGCACGTTCACCCGAGGGTTTCTTGGCGCTAACCAACATATCCAGGAGACCACCTGACGAGGGGCAGGAGAGAGACTAGGGTAATGTCTGGACAAATAGCCAGGTTTTGCGTTTCCGCCTGAACTGTAAGAGGGTGGTACAGGAACGAATCTCCTGGGTGAGAGAGTTCCACAGTTTAGTGGCAAGCGCGGCAAACCTACGGCCTCCTTTCCGTTGGAATTTATAATGGGGGACAGTCAGGAGGATTTGTGAGGCAGAGTGCAGGCTACGTGTAGGAGTGTATCTAGGGAGGAGTACCTGGATAAACTTGGGACTGCGTGTATGGAGGGCCTTAAAAGTTATACAGGCGTTTTTAAAAAGTACGCGCTGTGTGATCGGTAGCCAGTGCAGGTGCTTCAGCATGGGTCTTGCTGATTGCCACCGCGGAATATGGTATATGAGCCTGGCTGCCTGGTTCTGGGCCATCTGAAGGCGTTTACCAAGGGCAATAGGGAGGCCCATGTAGATGGTGTTGGCGTAGTCTAAATGTGACAACACCAAGGCCAACACAACCTGGATCAAAGCAGGCTGGGTAAGCATCCGACTAATTTTTTTTATTTTTCGGAGCTGAAAGAAGCAGGATGAGACCACCGAATTAACTTGAGGCCTTAATGAAAGCTCTTCATTGATGAGTACCCCTAAGCTCTTCACCGTACTGGATGGAATAGGGGGTGAACCCAGTGTGGGAGGCCAGTAGTGTGGGCCCCACAAGGATTTGCTTTTACCAAAGAGGACCAATTCTGTCTTCTCGGGGTTCAATTTTAGTTGCTTGCTATCCATCCAGTGGCGTATGAAGAGCATGGTGTACTGAAATCGATGGATAGATTCTGGGGAGTCATCGATAGCGAAGGTGAGTTGCAGATCGTCTGCGTAATTAAATGTAGTGACTTTAAAAGATTTTAGTGAGTGAAGTAGGGGAAGCAAATACATATTAAACAAAAGGGATGAGAGCGAAGAGCCTTGGGGGAGCCCACAAGTGGTGTGGAGTTCAGGAGACAAGAAGGGGGGCAGGCCCACTGCTTGCGATCGGCCATTGAGAAACGACCTAACCCAGTCAAAAGCCGGGCCACAGATGCCGGCTAGTCTGACACGGTCGAGAAGGATGTCGTGGTCGACCGTATCAAACGCGGCCGACAAATCAAGCAGGACCAAAGCCTGAGGAATGCCTAAATCAGCATTATGGCTTAGGGAATCCAGAACTGTTGTTATAACCGTTTCAGTTGAATGAGCCGGACGAAAGCCGGCTTGAGCAGAATCCAAAAAGTAGGATTGCTCGATGTAGCTTGAAAGATGAGATGTTACGTGGGCTTCAAACAGTTTGGCCAGATACGGTAATAAAGAAATAGGCCTATAATTAGATAGAGTAGTGGCTTCCATACCAGTTTTTTTTGAAGGGGCATCACTACTGCCTCCTTTAATGAATTAGGCACTATACCTTGGGTCAAAGAGGTGTTAAGAAGTCTTAATATAGGAGAAGGAAAGGCGGTAATCACCTCTCTTAGCACATGGGAAAGGCCGGCAGTCATATGGAGAACCCGACTTGACCCTGGTCGTGAGGGCAGACAACGACGGAACATCCAAAAGAGGAAAGTGATCCATTGATAGTAAACTAGGGGTGTGAATGGGGTCAGAGGAAGCAGGGGAACAAATAGGGATACTGGATTTAATAAGCGCAATTTATTCAGAAAGTAGTGGTTGAGGGTATTGCAAAAATCATGTGTGGCTTCAGGTTTGAGTTGAGTCCTGGCAGGGTTTGTGAGTTTATCAACGATGGAAAAGATGCCCTTCGATTTATTGTTGGACATTTCAATGATTCTAGAAAAAAATTCCGCTTTAGCTAGAGAGATGGCCTTCATGTAATCAGAGCGGGCGGCCAAATAGTGGGATTTTTCGAGAGAGTTGTAATTTCTTCTCCAGCCCCGTTCCTTCTGGCGGACAGTTAGTTTTTTCGCCCTCAAGTCAGGAGAGAAACATTTGTGCGTGTCAGATTGACGCACGGTTTTCAATTTTTTCAGCGGGCATGTATACCACTTGCATTTGCCAGCCAGTCTGAGATATTAGTTACAGATTGGTCAAGATCTACATTGTGAGCAGGGATTGAATTTCTCAAACTGCCCAAAAAAGCTGGAGTATCAAGAGAGCCCCACTTTCTAATTAGGCCTGCTCTGGTGTCAGTGTTTGTAGTAGGCTTAGAAATAGAGATGCTGAATTAGATCAAAAAGTGATCAGACCAGACACATGGGGAAATAATAGGAGGTGAAATACTAAGGTTGGAACTCCAGATCTGGTCGAACGTATGCCCTTTTATATGAGTGGCGGTGTTGATATGGTGACTAAAGTTGAGCCCTGTAAGAAGATCCAGGAGCTCACTCGCTAAGGGGCCGCCAGATGGACTATTGAGCCAATAATTAAAATCGCTAATCACCAAAATCCTGGTGTAATCAGTTACTAGTCTTGCCAGTTGGTCACACAAAGAAAAAGGAAATGTAGGCATACTCTGGGGGGGTCTGTAAATAAGCACACAAAGAAGTGGGGCCGACTTAGAGTCTAATCTGATAACCAGGTTGTCCGCTACCAGGAGGTCGAGAGACGTCAATTTAGAAAATGCCAGGCGTTTATTGATAATTGCAGCTACCCCACTACCCATTTTGCCTGAGGCACGATCTACCTGCAGAATGTATTAGTTATCAGGTAGCACTGGTAGAATGTCCGGGGTAGAACCACTGGTGAGCCATGTCTCTGTGAGAAGCAGAATATCCAGTTTTTGGCAAGCAAGAAGCAGGAAGATATCCAGTTGATGTTTTACAAGAGATCTGGTGTTAAGATAAAATATATTTATTTGTTGACTTTCTACTGGAGCAGTCCTCATTTGCGAAAGACCGTGATGTGTTTGTGATGAAGATTGGTAAATGCCTAATTGGAAAAGGCGGCTAACCGTGGGTGGACTGGGAGGGCCGGCGAAACTTCGAATGTTCACCAGGCTCTCAGATGAATAAGTCGGTGGAAATGCAGGGGATGTGGCCCCTAGCCCCGGCTTGGCGCGGATGGGCGCAGACGGGCTTGTTAGCGCGCCTTTGGCGCGCTCTTGGCGCGTCCGCTGCGCGGCCGGGAGGGGATGCACATTATATGCAGATGAGGTGCCGGTATGAGGCAGACTGCAGCGTCAACCCTGGGCTACCCCCAAGATGGCGGATCCCCTGCCAGTCCCGGTAACAGTGCCTAATCGGCTGTGCGGGAGGAGCAGGCAGAGTGAGGAGTGGAGGGAGGGTAAGTGCGCCAAAGTAGACAATCAAGTATTTTTAAAAAAGGCTAAACAGTTAAAAATGAGAACATTCGTTGCTCCCGGCTTCTGCCTCAGGAGTTTACCGCAGATAGTTGGTACATGCGCGTGAGGCAAGAGGCGTGGCTTAAATACCTAATTGCAGGAGCCGGTGCGAGGCAGACTGCAGCGTCAACCCTGGGCTACCCCCAAGAAGGCGGATCCCCTGCCAGTCCCGGTAACAGCGCCTAATCGGCTGTGCGGGAGGAGCAGGCAGAGTGAGGAGTGGAGGGAGGGTAAGTGCGCCAAAGTAGACAATCAAGTATTTTAAAAAAAAGGCTAAACAGTTAAAAATTAGAACATTCGTTGCTCCCGGCTTCCGCCTCAGGAGTTTACCGCAGATAGTTGGTACAGCAGATAGATGGGCCGGCTTCCCTCGACTCTTTCCCCTCCGTTTTGCGCTCGTTTTGGACCCTTTTTCTTCTTCTTCTTCGTCAATGGTTAGCACTCCGCACCCTGCGGCTGATGCCTTGGCGGGTGGGTTGTTACGGGCACAGCCACGGCCGAGAGGCGGTCGATGGCGGATGATGGCGGCCCTTGTCTGCGTGCTACAGTTTCGTTTTGCTTGCTCGTGATGGCTGCAGTGCCACCACCCCCCCTCTCCCATTCGCACTTACTTTGGGCCCTTTTTCTTTTTCGTCGCCAATGGTTAGCACTCGGTCCCCTGCCCCTTCTTAGCTACTAATGCTCTGGTGAGTGGGCTGTCAAGGGTGCAGCTACGGCACAGAGGTGGATAGTGGCGGATGATGGCGCGGACAGAGGGGTATTCTGACTATGCCAAGATGGCGGCGCCCAGAGAAGCGCCTTCAGTTTTGGTTTGGCGGCGATGGTCCGGCTTCCGACGGCTCTTCCCCCTCCATTTTGCGCTCGTTTTTGGTCCTTTTTCGCCAAAGGTTAGCACTCGGCTCCCTGCTGGCTAATGTCCTGGCGGGTGGGCTGTTGCGGGCACGGTCGAGAGGCGGTCGCTAGTGGATGATGGCGGCCCCCGTCTGTATGCTATCAGTTTCGTTTTGCTTTGCTCGTTTGGATGCGGTGCCGCCGACCCCCCTCTCTCCCGTTAGCACTTACTTGGAGGTTTACCGGGGCTTGTCCTAGAGGGGGGGGGGGCCTGTGAGGTTCCTCTGCATGCTTCAGTGTCCCGCGTCTACAGATTCGTCTGCGCTGATCTCAGGCAGTATTAGCGGGCGCCATTTTGCTGTCTCCTTTGCTTCTTCTCTTCCACGGGAAAGTAATGGGATTCTCTTTTGTTATTCCTTCCTGGGGGGGTTCCGAAGGGAGCTCGTTTCGCTAAACAATTCGCCGTTCTTTCGCCTCGGTGTGGTGGAGGTATCGGACCTAGGCACCCATCCTCATTGCCGTCCAAGCCACGCCCCCCAAATACATTTTTTTTAAACAGCTTTTAATGATCGAAAGCATTTGAAACGTTGCAGTACACCTCTGCCTTGTATCTTACAGCTGTATATATGTACTAAAACACAGAATACATTTCTTCCTCGTACTCCATCCCAGTACAGTACAAATTCACTGGTATCCCACTAAGAACTCCTTCTGTTCGTCATCCTCATTGATCAAAGATTGTATGGTTTGAGCATTAAGCTTTACGTTCATCAGACCTGGGGATACCCTGGTCCGATCGCTACGTCCCAAGTCCGTAGCCTCTTACACATTAAGCAGACACCACTTGCCTGAGAGCACTAGTGTCGCACCATGGTTCCCATTCATTCACTGCACCACCGACTCCCAATAGGATTGAATGTTGGGGCAAGCCCATATTATGTGGTAGAATGTCCCCTCCTGCCTACAACATCTACGACAAATTGGATTTACTCTTTTGCCCATCTTTACCATCGCAGTGCAGGAGATGTAGACCCTATGGAGTATTTTAAATTGGACCAGCCGGAAATTGGTCCTGATGGCTACCTCCCCAGGTGATGCTAAGGCTTCTTGCCAATCTTCTTCATGCACGTCTACTATATCCCTCTCCCAGCTTTTCCGTAAACCACCAAGAATGTCAGGGGACTTTTTGGTGAGTTGTTTTATATGTGAGCAAATTTGTCCTGCGAGTGATATGGTCTTCAAGGAGTTTATTTTCTAAGGGCAATGATTCTGTAAGGGCCTCTCCACGAGGCAGTGCAGCTCGCCAGGGCCGTTTCTACCATTAGGCAAGCCTAGGCGGCCGCCTAGGGCGGCAAAAGGGGGAGGGCGGCAAAAAACATGAGTTTGGACCTTGACTCTTGAGGCTCTGGGGTCAGAGAGACATTTCTGATTTCCAACGTGACTGCTTGTTGTGTAATCTTCGTCCAAGAGAGTGTAAAACAAAGCAGCGCCTTCTTTGAATGGCTCAAATGGGGGACTTAATTGAGAGCCAGTGACATTCGTGCCAGAATGAGACAGCAGCCGACCCCAGTGCATGGGGTTCACGGGTGAGACGCCCCCACACTGCCCTTAAGAGACAGTCAGTGATTTATCACCTGGAGGAAGAGATGGACATGAATGGGGGTCCTGGGTCAGGGGAGGGGGGGCAGAGCAGCCTGTCACCGCATGCTTCTTCCCAAGCTGTTCCCAGAAGGGTGGGCCCTGCCCATGCCTCTCTTACAGCCGGTACAAAGGCTGGCAAAGCGCCTCTGCCTGTGTGCACTGCTGTCAAACAGCTAAAAAATATTGGTGCCTGAAAGGGTCTGTACATGGAGCCTGTGCGCAGGAGCAGGGGGGTGATGTTCATTGGCAAATTTAATGAAAGACCGGGAGGCCGACTGCCTTTTCCTGCACTCGTAAATCCTAGCATGCAGTTCAGGCACACAGTAGGTGGCAAACGGTGTCATTGCCGTGATATTGATGTAATATTTGCAGCGGATGCTAAATTTAGGCAACCATCTCATATCTGTGCCAACCTCCCCATCCCCCTGCTCCCTCTCCACCGCTTCACTCTTCACTCCACTCACTCTTCGCCTCTGAGGGGCCTAATGCCATCTAATCATCAGTCCACTCACTCCTTCGCAAGTCGAGATAACCCGGCACCACAAACATCTTCCGTCTGCTGGTTTATTCTTCTCAGCCTCACAGCAGCTCTCGAGCCAGCAAGATAGATCTCACTTTCTGACTGAGCTCCTCTTCGTGCACTCATCCTAACCTGCCATCAGTCCCATCATTCTCTCAGTGCCCCAGGCCCCCACACCCCACAATGAGCCAACGTCTATTTCACATAATCAGAAAAGTATTATTTTGGCTTCTCTTTAAAGTTCAAATACTTCACCATTACTACCGCCCCCCCCCCCGTTAGCATCTTTTCTTCTCTTCTGCCGAGTCTTCAGTTCTCCCCTTTTAACTCGCACAACATTTGTCAGCCTCCCTACAAAATCCCTAATTCTCCTGAGATGCGAACACTACATAGCAGCAATGCAGTTACACTCAATCATCCACTCCGCCAAAGTCTTACCTTGAGACACAGATAGTCCCCACCCTATTTAATAAAGCAAGCATTGGCAAAGCCAATGGGTGTGGCTTGCATTTTGAAACCTGACTGATGTATTTTTAAAATGCCTATAGTAGTGCAAAACAAACGATTGCTTTTCTTATACAATGCATTTAGGAGAAAAATTATTTAATGTGACATGATTAAGATGTGAAATAGTCCCTTATGCATTGCCAAGCAAACATGACATAGGAGGGGAAAAGATACAGCCAATAGCATGAGTTGAGAAAAAGACTTCTCTGACTGAAGCTTACTGGATGGGTAATTTAAAGAATGACTATCAATGGTTGTAGAAACAGCTATGTCGACAAGCCAGAACTAAACACGGACCCCCTGGTCATTATTTTATTGTCACCGTCCTATTTCCCCCAAAATAAGTGGTCGGATTTTAAAAGTCTGATCCCATCTCTCATCGAATAACATTTGTCGCCCTCTAGTTGCATTTGCCATGAATGTTTGCTACAGAAGGGGTGCTCGCGCACACCTCCTACCTCCTCACCACAGCCCACCATGGCCATCTGTGCCTATGTCCTGCATCCTTGGCCTGTGCTCTGGGTTTCATATCTACCCCTTACCTTTCCTGAGTGTCCCTGGCTGTTACCCCATCAGTTCGCCTCTTACTTATTTACCTGTTTCTTTTTGTTTTCCTACTGCCCACCTATTCCACACACACAGACACCCACAGTGCCCTCAGCAGAACTCCCAGCCCTCACACACATATCCTTAGTTATAAGATACCACAAAACATGCTTAAAATGACATGTTTTATCAACACTCCAGACAAGAATGTTTGTTTACCTTTGTCACATTACGAAGCAGAAATACTTACTTTGGTCGCCGAGGAAACATTTGCACATTCTTACAGAAGGAATATTGTGCCCTTCGTTCTTTAACTCTCTTTAGTAATAGTATTCCAGTTCTCTACAGGTCTCCTGCTACATTAAAACCTGAGTTACCTCCAACATTAATTCATGACGTTCTGTAATATGTAATTACATTCTTTATCATCTGTAAAATACCACCAATCCTTTCGAGTCAGTGAACTTTAACTGTAACCTTTCATGTAGGAGCCTCGTGTATGTTTCAGACAGAGACAGGTTTTGCTTCCTACTGTTGATGTTTCAGATAGGGTAGGGTTGTCAAAAAGCACAGTGCCCGTCGCGTGGAGTGCGCTCAGTGTGATCTGGGCCCAGTCAGTGGGCTGGGGAGGAGGGAGGGAAATGGGCGAGTGAAAGCACGCCAGTGGGATGTGGCTTTTGATGTTGTAGGTACACACATTCTTTGCCACCTAAGCTGACGACAGCAAAAAGAACAGAAGATGGACGGAATGCTGAGCCAATCAAACATTGCCCCAGTCAGTCACAGATCTGGGTTAAATCGATAATTTTTTGGCATGCCACGCCATTCATTTCCACTTTAGACACAGCCACATGCAAATCAGTCTTGACCCTGTGCCTAATGGGACCAGTCCAGCCCGAACTGTCTGGCCAGGTCCTCCCTACCAGAAACAAGCATCCTGGGACCTGTTTCGGGGCATCACCCCTCATTAGCCAGGATGGCTTGAGTCTGGTGGCATAGCGAGCATGCGATCCACGTCTGGGCATACCCTGCCCACTTAGGGTGACAATTGCAAAAAGAACAAGATGGATAGAATGCTGGACAATGCAAACATTCGCCCCCAGTCACAGATCAGGATTCAAGCTAGCCTGGCCGATGAGGGGTGAAATACCGAAACCCGTCTCAGGGTTCACGTTTCTGGTCCAGGAAGTACCTGGCCTGGCAGTTCAGGATGTACTGCTCCCAACAGGGGCAAGACAGATTTGCATATAGGTGGGTCTAAACTCGGGTGGCACGGTGAGCCAAGGAACGTCAAATTTAATCCAGATCTCTTGTCTGGGGTGAATGTTTTAATTTATTCAGCATTCTGTCCATCATCTCGGCAGTAGGGCTTGAAGGTAGGGACAGGTTCCTTGGAGAACAAGCACTCTCAAAACCCTAACAGGGCTTAGGCCGCACTGAGAGTTCAAATCTCAGCCCATGGGAGGTAGAGACACGGTACATTCGGAGACTCTCCTTAACACCCAGCCTGTGTTCTCAGACCTCCCATCGCCTAGTGGCACTGACCTTCTTGGAGCTCGCTGCCTCTAGCAGCCCCCAGCCCTTTGGACCATCCAGTGTCCCAGGGGAGTCTCTTGGAGCTACCACCAGCACTCTCACGGACCCCTTCCTCTAGCTGCTGCGCCCCCCCAGTCCTCCCAGAGCCTATGTCTCCTTGCAGCCCTGTCCTCTTAGTTCCCATCCTCAAGCAGTCCCCTTTAGTCTGTACAGCTCATGTCCTGGCCGTTAAAGGTCCCACACTCTAGCCGCTCCAGTCGTATCAGAACTCCCTACCCCCTAGCAGACCGGGCCTTCACCAGAACCCTCGGCATTCTTAGCTCCTGTCCCAGAGCTTCCGGTCCCTCAGACCTCTCATCCACTAGCAGCTTCGGCACCTTCAACTCTCGTCCTCTAGCAGTCCCAGCCCTCTTAGATCACCCGTCCCCTAGCAGCCTCAGTCCTCACAGAGCTCCAGTCCCGAGCTCCCAGGCCATCTGCAGCTCTGCTTCAATTCATTTTCACCCCAAAAAATGCTGTTTAAATGTTTACATTTATATTGAAAAGCCTGGATGACAGGAGGAGAGAGAGATGGTAGTAAAAGGGAGGGGGCACAGTTTTCAATTCTTGCCTAGGGCGGCAAAACACCTAGAAACGGCCCTGCAGCTCGCAGGGCGCAAATTTGTAGATAGTGGAAGGCCTCGGTGGGGGCCTGATCATGGGATTCCTGCAAGTCTGCGAAGGGTATCATCTCTGTTTAGGAGTATAAGTCTCCCACCCTTGAAAGTCCTATTAGGTCCCACTTGTCAAAGCCCTGTCTCGTGCTCATTGCACCCAGAAGCTCAGAATCCCACAAAGATGTTGCCTGAGTGTTTCTGTTTCTCCACCCCAGCTTGGTGAGTGTTAAGTGCCAAATTTCAAATGTCTGTGCCATCGGTCCCTCCAGGATGAGGTGACGCGGATAAGTGTAGAGTGCTCGGAAATACCCCTTTGGTTGGAGAACCAAATGGTCCATCCGATAGGCGGGTTCAGTCAATTGTTGATGTCCCCACTGGTTGATAACTATCAACTGCACCACTCTGTAGTATATTTGGATATTAGGCAGGGCTATCCCAACCCTGCGTTAGTTTCTTAAGCTCGATTCGCTGGGAGTCTCCATCCCATAACAGGATTCTGTTCCCAGTCTGTTTGGCTTTAAAATAGGTATCTGGCACAGGTAACGGTGCATTTTGTAATAAGTAAAGGAACCGTGGTATCGCCATCATTTTAAATAAGGCCACCCTCCCCAATAAGGACAGCGGAAGTAACTGCCAGTGTTGGACATGACTTTTCAGTCATGTCAGTGGGGACTATAGATTTTAACATTGTAAAGGTCAGGATTGCAGTCGTGCGAGCGTGCCTTTCAAGATTGCCGCCTCCCGATATTTCTCCCGCAAAGCCGGCATTATCAACAATTTATTTAGCCGCTTATAGACTTTCCTTACCAGTGTTAAGGTGTCACATTTTCCTCTTTGTGACCGGTGCTACTGGAAAAGTTGTTTTTGGTGCTCTGTCTCCATTTTGTGTGGGCTTTCTGTTGTGCGCTTTCTGTTGTGCTCTGCCCTTGCATCGAGCTGACCTGTGAAGTGCATATGGAGCATCCTGTCAGGAAGGCGGAGGGAAGGATGTGGCTGAGGCCTAAACCACACCCACAGCTTGTTCTAGCTGCTGCACAGTTCCCTGCTCTGGTGATATTTTGTGTAATTTAATTGTTTATATATATTTTGCCTGGAAAATTCTAATATGGAAGGAAAGAATTTGCATATAACAACCAACAAACGTAAACAATTTCGCCTCCACCAGTAAAGTGGACTCTAATCAGCCTTCGTTAATAACTTTATTGGAAGTGTTACAAGTAGAACGTTCTAATACAGACAACATTGTTTTGGAAATTCGAATTATTCGCAAGGACATGGCGGGCCTTTCAAGGAATGTGTCAGACCGTGCAATAAAAATCCAGGATAATAAGGTAAAATATAATTTGTGCATCTTTAATTTGCTGGAACGTGTTAAAGGCAGCGACTGCAGGCAATACTTAGAATCCTTGATACCTTGAATTTTGCAGTTAAAATTCTCAGAAAAATTCAAAATTGATAAGGCACATAAAATTCCTTCTCATTGTAACCCCAAGTAGTGGTAAACCACGTAAGGTGATTTTCAAAGTCTTTCGTCACCATCATCCGGTACTAAACCGGAAAGTGGCACGAGAGATCCCAACTTTAATGGGTAATGGAAATACATTTTTCATACATCAACACTTCGCCAAGAAAACTGTTACATTTGCAGAGAATTCACTGAACTTAGACGTCAATTAAGAAGATGTGGTTTTAAATATGGCCTTTTTGATCCTTATGTTATGAGAATTTGGACGGATGGTATCTCAAAATCTTTTCAATGTCCTGAGGATGTTTGTGCGTTTTTAGATCAGCATTCTCTGCTCTCCATGGAAAGAAGTGACACTTCAACATGAATCATAATTTTGAATATTTTTGATTCTAGCTCATTTGTTGATCTTTTTTGTGGGGCATTTTCTAGGCAGGTCACTCTTGCATATGAGTGTGTGCTATCCTGGAACATTATTACTGTTTCTATGTTGTCTTTTTTATGTTTGTCCTTATCTTTCCTTTTTCTCCTCTCTTCATTTTTTCTTTGTTTTTTCTATCTCCTTTTTAGGTCTCGCTGAAGCCATCCCGTTAGGGATGCTTTGGCGAGATTAATGTAAAGGCTTTCAAAGGTGCACCCAAAGGCGGATTGCCTACAGTGCATGTGAGCCGGGTGCGTGCACATCGGACACCATTTGTCAGCTTGTGAGCCTCGGCATCAGACTTCAAAGAAATCCGCTCCCCTGCTCCCCGCATCAGACTTCAAAGGAATCCGCTCCCCTGCCCCCCCGCCACGCAATGCAGAAAGCTTGTTTCATCTGTCTGCATTCCATGTACTGTAGCCCTAAGCTCTCTGCTTCTATTCTCATACCTCTCTGTGTCTGCTCTTAAACTGCTCTTCTTCTCCCATGGGCACTCCTCCGCTTCATGCCAACTTTAGCCATTTGGAAACACCCTGCCGCCCCTTTCCTTAGTCCCTTTATTCCAGCTCAATAGTCCCTTAATGTTGTGGCTAGTCTTTGCTTTGAGCAGGCCTTTCATGCATTCTACTTCGTGCCCTCCCATATCCATCCCCAGCGTACCGTGCTTCATGTCCGCCTTTAAGCCCCACGATTAAATTTCATGTCTCTTCTTAGTTGTAGCCCTCTACAGCCAGAGTTTTCTTGGGTGCCCCTCGGAGTAGGTGAATGAAATAGATTTTGATTGCTTTTTTTGTAGATCTGTTATGAGCTTCTTTAAAGGTGTCACGTAAATATTTTTTTACACAAATGTAATAATTTCGAACAGAGGAAGAATAAATATTGAAGTGTTTCACCCTGCCTACAATCAAAAATATTGCAAAAACAACAAGTGATGGACTGAATGTGGATCAATGTCACACACTCCCCCAGTCAAAAGATCTGGGCCCAAATCAATCGTTTTTTTGCACTCCACACCACCCTGGGTTAGACAATGGCGATATGCAAATCAGCTCTGACCCTGTTGCCCCATGGGAACAGTCCAGTCCGAACTACAAAAGCCATGTCCTTCCCAGAACGGAATCAAGCATCCGAGGACCGGACCGGTTTCGAGGTAACACCTCTCTTCAGCCCGGCTAGCTTGACTCCAAGTGGTGTGGAGTGCCTGGGACCCACGTCTGGGCATCCCCAGCGCACTTAGGGCGGCAATTGCAAAAACAACAAGTGATGGACTGAATGTGGATCAATGTCACACACTCCCCCAGTCAAAAGATCTGGGCCCAAATCCATCGTTTTTTTGCACTCCACACCACCCTGGGTTAGACAATGGCGATATGCAAATCAGCTCTGACCCTGTTGCCCCATGGGAACAGTCCAGTCCGAACTACAAAAGCCATGTCCTTCCCAGAACGGAATCAAGCATCCGAGGACCGGACCGGTTTCGAGGTAACACCTCTCTTCAGCCCGGCTAGCTTGACTCCAAGTGGTGTGGAGTGCCTGGGACCCACGTCTGGGCATCCCCAGCGCACTTAGGGCGGCAATTGCAAAAACAACAAGTGATGGACTGAATGTGGATCAATGTCACACACTCCCCCAGTCAAAAGATCTGGGCCCAAATCCATCGTTTTTTTGCACTCCACACCACCCTGGGTTAGACAATGGCGATATGCAAAACAGCTCTGACCCTGTTGCCCCATGGGAACAGTCCAGTCCGAACTACAAAAGCCATGTCCTTCCCAGAACGGAATCAAGCATCCGAGGACCGGACCGGTTTCGAGGTAACACCTCTCTTCAGCCCGGCTAGCTTGACTCCAAGTGGTGTGGAGTGCCTGGGACCCACGTATGGGCATCCCCAGCGCACTTAGGGCGGCAATTGCAAAAACAACAAGTGATGGACTGAATGTGGATCAATGTCACACACTCCCCCAGTCAAAAGATCTGGGCCCAAATCCATCGTTTTGTTGCACTCCACACCACCCTGGGTTAGACAATGGCGACATTCAGTCCATCACTTGTTGTTTTTTGCAATTGCCGCCCTAGGTGCGCTGGGGATGCCCAGACGTGGGTCCCAGGCACTCCACACCACTTGGAGTCAAGCTAGCCGGGCTGAAGAGAGGTGTCACCTCGAAACCGGTCCGGTCCTCGGATGCTTGATTCCGGTCTGGGAAAGATATGGCTGTTGTAGTTCGGACTGGACTGTTCCCATGGGGCAACAGGGTCAGAGCTGATTTGCATAAAGCCATTATCTGACCCAGGGTGGTGTGGAGTGCAAAAAAACGATGGATTTGGGCCCAGATCTTTTGACTGGGGGAGTGTGTGACATTGATCCACATTCAGTCCATCACTTGTTGTTGTTTGCAATTGCCGCCCTAGGTGCGCTGGGGATGCCCAGACGTGGGTCCCAGGCACTCCACACCACTTGGAGTCAAGCTAGCCGGGCTGAAGAGAGGTGTTACCTCGAAACCGGTCCGGTCCTCGGATGCTTGATTCCGGTCTGGGAAAGATATGGCTGTTGTAGTTCGGACTGGACTGTTCCCATGGGGCAACAGGGTCAGAGCTGATTTGCATAAAGCCATTATCTGACCCAGGGTGGTGTGGAGTGCAAAAAAACGATGGATTTGGGCCCAGATCTTTTGACTGGGGGAGTGTGTGACATTGATCCACATTCAGTCCATCACTTGTTGTTTTTTGCAATTGCCGCCCTAGGTGCGCTGGGGATGCCCAGACGTGGGTCCCAGGCACTCCACACCACTTGGAGTCAAGCTAGCCGGGCTGAAGAGAGGTGTTACCTCGAAACCGGTCCGGTCCTCGGATGCTTGATTCCGGTCTGGGAAAGATATGGCTGTTGTAGTTCGGACTGGACTGTTCCCATGGGGCAACAGGGTCAGAGCTGATTTGCATAAAGCCATTATCTGACCCAGGGTGGTGTGGAGTGCAAAAAAACGATGGATTTGGGCCCAGATCTTTTGACTGGGGGAGTGTGTGACATTGATCCACATTCAGTCCATCACTTGTTGTTTTTTGCAATTGCCGCCCTAGGTGCGCTGGGGATGCCCAGACGTGGGTCCCAGGCACTCCACACCACTTGGAGTCAAGCTAGCCGGGCTGAAGAGAGGTGTTACCTCGAAACCGGTCCGGTCCTCGGATGCTTGATTCCGGTCTGGGAAAGATATGGCTGTTGTAGTTCGGACTGGACTGTTCCCATGGGGCAACAGGGTCAGAGCTGATTTGCATAAAGCCATTATCTGACCCAGGGTGGTGTGGAGTGCAAAAAAACGATGGATTTGGGCCCAGATCTTTTGACTGGGGGAGTGTGTGACATTGATCCACATTCAGTCCATCACTTGTTGTTTTTTACAATCAAAAATATGACATCCTTCTCGACAGGGCTGTCCCCTCTCTCCACTATTATTTGCCTTGGTCTTAGAACCATTGGCGATACTGATCAGAGGTACGCCGCTGTTAAGAGGGATCCAATGGAGAGAGGGATGGGAGGACCGTGTGTCCTTATACGCTGATGATATGTTAGTGTACCTTACAGACCCAGGTAGTAGTGTACCGGCCTTACTGGCCCCGTGTGATGACTACGGGACGTACTCCGCATATACTATTAACTGGTCGAAATCCGTCCTTTATGTACTGAAGGGGCCAGATCCACAACTTACTGCACGGTGCCCGCTGCAATTAACCACATCCCCCTTTAAGTACTTGGGTATTTACATAACTGATAATCAAGCAGACTACCTCAGTAAAAATTTTATCCCACCCAAGACCCGACTCAGTGTGGATGTTAAGCACTGTTCCTCACTGCCGCTGACACTCCTAGGCAGAGCAGCGCTATATAAAATGATGGCAATTCCCAGGTTCCTGTACGCACTGGAGAATTCACCATACCTTGTCCCGGCGGCCTTCTTCCGACAAGTGCAGGCTCTGGTGTCTGCCCTGCTCTGGGACAATAGACCGGCATGCATCGCCCAGGTCAAGTTGACCAAGAGCTGGTACGAGGGGGGGATCACTCTGCCTAACCTGCAATTATACTACTGGGCCGCCCAACTTAAAATCATCAACCAGTGGATACATGCGCCTCGAGATGACCCTGCTTACAGGGCAGATAGGGCACAGCTAGGCGCGAATGTATGCTTGCGACACTCTATAACAGAAGTCAGATGACCCGATTGGTGGGACCCACGAAGCACACGGTCATGTTGTGGCACGTGGCACAGGCGCAGCTGGGATGGAGGGACACCATCACTAAACTTACACCGCTCTGGGACACTAAAGCATTGGGGCAATTGAGGAAGAGTAAAGGGTTCGCACAATGGGACAACATTGGCATATCCACGGTGGGAGACCTGTGGGACAAGGGCGCGGTGATCCCATTTTCCCTTCTTCAGCAACAGTTTGATTTGGGCCCAAATTAAACCTACAGATATGTGCAGATAAGGCATGCGTTACTGCAGGCGATACCACCTGACAGTGAGGTCCCAGAATACTCCCCGTTAGAAGATAGACTGCTTACAGACTATATGCAGCACAGCGCCACGTCCCTCACCTATAAGAAACTACTAAATAACCAACCAGACCCGACACTGAAACTGCGCGACAAATGGGTGGCTGAGCTGGGGGACATGGATGAGACAGAATGGAACGAGGCGCTGGCGTCTCCAAGAGAGGTAGGAATCTCATCTAGACTCAAACTAGTCTAGTTAAAAATCCTACATCGAGTATACTACACAAGGGTTACGCTACATAAACTACATATAGCTCCGCACCCCTATTGCCTTCGGAGATGCGGGGAGGAGGGTACCTGATTTCACACCCTTTAGGATTACCCACTAATCGCCGCCTACTGGCGCCAAGTAATGCGTACAATGTCGCAAGCATTGAGTATATCACTGACTCCCGAACCGCGAAAATGCCTCTTGAACATCTGGGAGCCAAACGATCTATCTCTGTACGGGTTGTTGTGGAGTACATTGGCCATGATGGTGGCGAAGCGGGACATAGCGCAGAAATGGGGATCCCCAGAGCTCCCCCACAGTGGCGCAGTGGACCTATTAATGATTACAGAACGGACGGTATACGTGAACAGGGCATGTCCTCGTAAATGGAATGGGGTCTGGTCCTCGTGGAACTCATACAGGGGTGACCTGTGTGATCCACTACTGGAAGAAGATGACACTGACTCGGATGAAGAAATGGAGGAGGAGTAGGAATAGACAGAATCCTACTGGGCCATGGTGGACTTCGTGGTGCATCCCATTAGATGGTAAATTCATAGATGTACCCCGATCATGGGCGTGCCTTAACTCTCACAAGTGCGGGGATTACTGTTGTGTTGTGTGTCGACGAGTTTGATTGTGCAAAGTTTTATATAAATTTACTATGTGACAAGACTGTAATAGAAAAATGCAGACCTTTTTCAATACTCTGATATACTTTCTGAATAACAGATATATGTCATTCATTACAACGCCGCCGGACCCCAGGGATGTCGGTTACAGGGCTGTGTATCGAGTGCAATGTTTATGAAAGTAAGAAAGTGATGCGGCCGGCCCGGTGGGTTGTAGACCAACAGCTGTGTTATTATAAAATGTATGAAATAAAGGTCTTTTAATAAAAAAAAAGTAAAAAATAAAATAAAATAAAAATATGACATCTTTGAGAGTCCCTTGATACTTCGAACTATACAATTTGGATATAAAGTAGCAGGAATATTAGTTATTTCTTTTTAATTTGCGCTTTTAGTGACAAAGCAACCTATTCTTTCGACCCAGATAGGTGTGGAATGTCAACTCCAAATATTTATATTGTAGTAGGGCACACAGATCAGTAATTTGGTTATTCTCCTTTAGTGCCTTCCTTATTAAATTTTTCTTCCCTGTGGGGATGCTCCTAGTGGACAACAAGTCCCTAGGCGGAAGAATGTGCACCACTATCAGATGACTGATTCTACTTCTATTTAAATACAGATTTCTATATGTTTTTGTTTTAGTTGAACCATGATTAGGATCCTGTCATGGCTTTCTTACACACACAACCATAGTTAATAATAGGACCTACATGATTGCAGTGTGATGTTGCTGACTGAATATTTAGGAGGGTTTTGATGCTTGGGATGTACATTTAGTTTTAATCGGTTAGTTATTTTTTTCTATGATTTAAAGCTGAAGATGCGTATAAAAGTGCTGGGATTAACTTAGTGTTTGAAGCTATAATAAAAGGTGCGCCTGCTCTCCCACCATATTCGTACGCAAATCTTTTAATTGATTTGGCTATGACTACTGCACCCCACCCCCACACCCCCCCCACACACACACACCCACCCCCCACACACACACCCACACACACAACCCCCCACACACAACCTCACACACACACAACCCCACACACACAACCCCACACACACAACCCCACACACAACCCCCCACACACACACAACCCCACACACACACACAACACCACACACACACACATCCCCCCACACACACATCCCCACACACACACATCCCCCCACACACACATCCCCACATACACACATCCCCACATACACACACAACCCCACCCACACAACCCCACACACACATACAACCCCACACACACAAACAACCCCACACACATACACCCACACACACAACCCCACACACACACACACCCACAACCCCCCACACACAACCCCCCCACACACACACAACCACACACACACACAACCACAAGCACACACACAAGCACACACACAACCCCAAACACAACACACAATCACACACACAACCTCAAACACAACACATACAACCACACACACCACCACCACGCACACAACCCCAGACACAACCCCAGACACATAACCACACACACACACACAACCACACACACACAACCAAACACACAACCATCTATCTATCTATCTATCTATCTATTTATCTATCGCACTCACTCTATCTATCTATCTATCTATCTATCTATCTATCTATCGGTCTCACTCTATCTATCTATCGCCCTCACTCTATCTCTCTATCTATCACCCTCACTCTATCTATCTATCTATCTATCTATCTATCTATCGGCCTCACTCTATCTATCTATCTATCACCCTTTATCGCCCTCACTCTATCTATTGCCCTCACGCTATCTTATCTTTCTATCTATCTATTGCACTCACTCTATCTATCGCATCACCACAGCATCACTCAGGGGCACCACAACATCACTATGCGCTACCACAGCATCACTCGTCACCACCACAATATCACTCAGCGCCACTACAGCATCAATCTGTGCCACCACTCAACAACAACTGGTTCAAATATGTTCTCTCAATGTTTCAAGCTTTGTCACAATAAAATACACTGAACATAATATTCATAAATGTTATTTACAAAAGTTTAAGCTATTGCCATTATAAATTACAATAACTTTTATTTAAGTATTAATTATTAAAAACAATTAAAAGCCATTGTTATTTGTAATAGCAATACATCTAAGTCACGTAAATACAACACATATTACATTACAAATGCTATAGGTGTCACATTTGTGAAAGTTATAACTATTGGCATTGTAAATGACAAAGCTATTAATTTCGCTATTTTCAAAACCAGCACATAAATAAAAATGTTGTCATTTACAATACCAATAGCTCAAACTTGCCTAATGCGAGACCTATTGCATTGCAAATGCTTGTTCTAATAATTATTGTATTTATTTATTTATTTATTGCATTTGTATGGCGCAACAGCTACCCAGAGGGTTTCCCGGCGCCTTGGATCTGGATATGGAGAATATTAATAAAATTAAAGTTGTATCGTTTAATGTCAATGGTTCAAAACACCCTGTTAGAAGAACTAAAGTTTCACATTATTTAGTCAGACATAAAGCAGACATTTGTTTACTTCAATAAATCCATATAGACAATACAGTTTTGTCATATATGAAGACTTATTGTTGGTGGCGACTTTAACTTAATCTGTGACTCAATGTTGGATAGATATTCTCAAACTAAATATCGTCCCCCTAAGGCTTATTTTATTTTAAAGTCCTTTTTTAAATCAACAAAATGGATAGATAGTAGGCGTCTACATCACCCAAAAGAGAAACAGTTTACTTTTTATCTTTAACCCTGACAATTCTTATTCTCGTATTGATTATTTGTTAATTTCCCTTTCATTAATTAATTTATTTTCTAATCCTACAATTCACAATATCGATATCTCTGACCATGCACTTATTTATGGTGTTGACAACTTAATGCAACTCAACAATCCATTCTCTTTGGTTTATTGCTCTTAAGGACGACAATAATAAATCCAAACTTTTGTCAGCATTACATGATTATTTCTCTTTCAATCCAGAAGCATCAACTTCACTTGTAAATCCTTGGGATGCATTTAAGGCTTATATCAGAGGAGTAACAACATCAAATAATTCAACAATAACAAAGCTTTTAAAGCTAAACATAAAGAATTTCATAAAGATATAGCTTAATATGAACAGCTCTTTATTTCGTCTAATAAATCCAAAATGCAATTACAGAAACTCAGATATGAGTTAAACTCTTTGTTAGGTAGAAGAGTTGGTATACAAATTTTGAATAATAACACAAAATTTAATTTCAAAGCCATTAGATCTGGGCGACTTTTGGCAAAATATTTATGTATTAAAAAAGATAAAATTCAAATTAATGCAATTCATGGTTTAAATGGTAAATTGGCATTATCACACAAAGAAATTGCTAATGAATGTTATCTACTATTCAAATCTATACAGTAATCCCTCTGCCATAGATAAGTTTAGTATTGATAATTTTTTGCAATCCTGTGGCCTTCCTAAAATTTCCCACTCAGTGAGGGAAAAATTTGATGTACCAACTTCATTAGAAGAAATAAATTATACTATCAAATCTCTTAAACTGGGTAAATCCCCTGGACCGGATGGTATACCTGCTGCATTTATAAAGAATTTTCTCCTTATCTGATGCCTCATTTACTTAAATTACTTACTCACTTTAGTATATCAGGATCCACTGCAAGATCCATTACTGAAGCTTTGATTATAGTTCTTCCTAAACCTAATAAATATCTCACTATTGTATCAAATTAGTGCCCTATTTCTTTAATCAAGATTATAAATATGCGAAAATTCTTGCAACCAGATTGACTTCTGTGCTTGACACTATTGTTCCGGTTGATCAAACTGGTTTCATGAAAAATAGACATTCTGTGAATAATACTAGATTATTATTTCATGCAATTGAAGCAGTGTCATCTTTGCCCCTTTCCGCTGGTGTCCTTGCATTAGGTGCTGAAAAAGCGTTTGATAAAGTACATTGGCAGTATCTATTTAGTACTTTATCGACTTTTAATTTTAGCAGTTCCTTTATTCGTATGATTACAGCTCTTTATTCTGGCCCGTGCTGGACTTTTCATTAATGTTCAAATCTCTAACAATTTTTTCCTTTTTAGAGGCACCCGTCAAGGTTGCCTTTTCACCTTTACTTTTTCTCCTTGCCATTGAACATTTACTCATTGCCATCAGACACTCCTCAGAAATAAAAGGTATTACCAATAATGAGGTTACTATAAAAACTTCAGCTTATGCTGATGATGTATTATTATAAATTAGTAATCCAGATTCCTCTATTCCAACTCTATTGAAGATCGTTCAGTCATATTCTCAAATTTCAGGTTACACTTTAAACACAAATCAGACAGAATTGTGTTCCTTAAATGTGCACTGTACCCCTGATATACTTCCAAACAATGAAATAATTTGTCAAAAAGAAAAACTTAAATATCTTGTAATCCTAGTCTCCCATAGCATTAAACGATCTATTTAATTGAACTGTGAGTATATTCCTAATAATATTAAACAAGATTCATAAGTAGTCTGTTTTACACCCATCTTGGTGGAGGAAAGTTGATTCTGTTTGAATGGTTATTGCTCCAAAAATATGTAATCTGTTATCTATGATACCTACCCAACTTCCACTTAAGTTCTATAATTCTTTAGACACGCTTATATCTAAATTTATTTGGAATAATAAAACACCTTGTATAAGTTACAAAAAATGGAAAATTGAAAAATGTAATGGAGGTTTTGGTTTGCCAAACTTTTTTGATTATCATAAAGCGTTTATTCTAAAACAAAGCGCCTTTTCGTTCACCAATACAGATTTTAATAATACACCATTATGGCTTCTCATTGAAATAGGTTTGATATCACTGTTTCCGTTATTACTTTACTTAGTATGTCTACTTCTGAAACTTTATTACTAAGATCTGCAATATTGAAATCTACAAAATGGAAATTATAGGATTTAGATTCTCTCTTTCAAACACCTATTTCTCTCACCTTAAGAAGATCCTTATGGGTCAGTCCTATTATAAAGCTTACAGTATACAATTTTGGCAATCTTGGATAAATGCGTGTATTTTTTACTTAAAAGATGTGTATCATAATAACACTTTATCTTTTGAAGAGCTGCAACAAAAGTTTCTCCTGCTCCCTTCCGATATTCCTGAATACAAATTTGTTGGCAATTCTATCCTTGATTCATTTCCTAGCAATTTTCCAATGGAACATTTATCTGATGTAGAAATGTATATTCAAGCAATAGCGTCTTCTTCTCATGCTTTGTCAATAAAAAATGAATATTTTTGACAAGAATAACATTCATTTAAATTCTTCTTTTTGAAATAATGAACTCAATCAATGTTTTTCTCAAAACATATGGAGGAAAATATCGATGAATAGTGTCTCTGGATGGTTGCCAGTGTCATTATATCAAACTAATTCTTTCATATTCTTTAATTGTTTATGGACTCCATTAAAAATGTTAAGGCAAAACTACTAAATTCTCTCAATGCCTGGCAGTGTAATTTAGCTCCAGGTTCACTAAAACATATGCTTTTTGAATGTAGTATTGTCTTTAAGTTTTAGAATATGGTTTGTGATGTTATTATAAAAGAAATTCATTTATCAGATAAACCCTCAAATAATATGTTGATTTGTAAATCAATTTACTCGCAACAAAACTGTCAGATTCAAATACAAGCTCTTTGACTTTTTAATATCTGCTGTTCTAAAATCAATTACTACCAGCTGGAAAGATGTTTCACTATTATTAGTGCATGCATGGTGGTCATGGATAATTTTTACCACAGAGGGAGCTGATTTGACTATGTTGGGTGTTGTTCATAATACATCTACTTACCAATTGTTTTGGAAACCAATTGATAATTATTTAGCTTTATACTATTAACTGTTTTATATAATATTTCAGGTACATTTTGTTAGATTTTAATATATGACTCCGTTACATTATAATTGTTACCACTAGTTATTGATTCGCCCCCTCTTTTATGTTTTAATTTTTGTTCCTATTATACTGCAATTCTCATTGTATAGGTACAATTTTTATTTTTTATTTTGCTGTAATACTGAAAATGTTATTTACTTCAGTAGTGCTATATTTTTGTTTGGTCTATTCCCTTATTATAGACTCAATAAAATATTTTGAACACGAAAAAGGTCAGGACTAGTTGCGAGAAAGATTCCTAGGTACTATAATCCTTCCGTCACTATTCCCGCCTCACAGTCCTTCAGTAATCACGGCGCTGATCCATGAAGGACAAATACCACATGATTATGTGTCCGGAATATTTATTTATTTATTTGTGGGTTTATAACGCGCTTGAATCGACTCCCAAAGGAGTATCTCTGCGCCCAACGCCAGTGACAGGTGGAAGAGGAGAGTATCAATCTAATTACAATGCTAAGACTGGAACAGGAACGTTTTCAGTCTTTTCCTGAAGGTAAGATGATCAATACACTGCCTAAGCGAGATGGGAAGTTTATTCCATAGTGCTGGGCCAACAACAGACAGGGCTTTGCCACCCTGTCATGCCTTTTTTCTTTACCGCAGGAGTGAGGTATTGAAATGGGAAAAGTGTCATCAGCATATGACACTGGTATAAAACCAAAAGCTCTCATAATCCTGGCCAAGGGTGCCACATATATATTAAAAAGAGTAGGGCTCAAACATGAGCCATGTGGCACCCCCTTTGTGATCTCTACCGCAGCAGATCGGAAAGCGCCCACGTTAACACACTGAGTGCGGCCAGATAGGAAGCTCCTCAACCAGGCCAGTGCCATACTCTCAAGCCCAATCTCTGCAAGGCACCTGAGCAAGATGTCATGAGATATAGTATCGAACGCTGCCGATAGATCAAATAGCACCAAAACTACAGAGTGCCCCTTATCCTGGTACATGCGGAGGTCATCTGTTACTGAAAGAAGTACAGATTCAGTGCTGTAATTTGGCCTGAAGACTGAGAATAGTCCAGACTTCCTGTTCGTTCGATAAAGCTCGAGAGATGTGAGTTAACGTGCTTTTCCGCTAGTTTGCTCAGGTACGGAAGCAGAGATATTGGCCTAAGGTTGGACAAATCTGTCCAAGGAATGGAGGAGTTCTTCCGAATGGGATTCACCAGTGCCTGTTTCCACTCCCGTGGGACCCGGCCCTCAACAAACGAGAGGTTGACAAGGGACTGGATCACAGGACCGAGCGCCTTGCCAACCACTGGCATAATTCTGGCCGGGATGGAATCAGATTGACAACCACTCTTGATTTGACTCTTAAGGTCCTCTACCTCATTCAAAGAAACAGCAGGAAACTTGGTGAGCACAGTGCTGCAGGCCGACTCGTGGATAGACTAGAGTCAGTGATCTTATCATAAATCCTGTCTATCTTATTAGTGAAGTAGAGGGAAATGTCGTCACATAATTGTTGCGACGATAGCTCAGGACTCTCACAGGCTACCGGTTTAGTAAAAGTTTGAAGAATCTGGTACAGAACCTTCGGGGCATTGCCTGCCTCTGTGAGTTGGGAGGCAATATGTTTCTTACGTGCCATTCTAATGTCCTTATGATAGGAAGTCAGTTCAGTATAGTAGCGATTTTTGTCAGCCTCCACATGAGACGATCTCCAGACTTTTTCAAGCTTCCTACAAGCCTGTTTGAGAGACCGTAATTGATCAGAAAACCATACTTCCTGCCTTCGTGCAGAGCGTAGTTTACAGAATTTCAAGGGGGCGATGGTTTCCACCGCCAAATGAATGGCAAGATTGTATTTGGATAGGGCCGTCTCGATATTCTCAGTGGGTAAAATGTGGGGTTCCACAAATGTCTCTTAAAAAATCTCCTGCGTCATTTTGTGCTATTGTCTCCGCCACAGCGGTAAAGGTAGTGGCTGGCTAGGGGGTTCAGCCAAATTAGGCATCACAAATTCTAAAGTAGAATGATATGTCCATTTGACTTGCCTAGGAGGGTGGCATACTATCTCAGGCAAGTTGGAGAGGATTAAATCTAGTGTGTGTACTGCCTGATGGGTGGGGCCGGTATTATGCTGTGTTAGCCCTAATAAAGAAAGATCGGCCAATAGAGACTGGGCCTCCACATTATCCTGTAATTCAATATGGATATTAAAATCCCCTAGGAGAAGAAAATCATTGCCCGGATTAATATAAGGGGCCAGTGCCTCCACTAAAGAGATGGAAAAGTTCGTACAAGGCCCCGGGGGGCGATAGACCAGAGCCCCATTCCAGCTGGTCCAAGCCGAGATATTGATTTTAAAGATCATCAATTCCATATCCGTGGTGCAACAATGATCCAGTATGGAGATGGTTATGCCACCTTTATGGCAGATGGTTATGCCACCTCTATGAACTATGGCAATACCACCACCCATCTTGGAGGGACGATCCAACCTTACTATTTTGTACCCTTCTGGAATACCCAGGGTTATGGCAGGAACCGAATGAGGTTTTAGCCACGTCTCCGTTAGGAAGCATAAATCCGGTTGTAGAGTTGAAATAAGGTCCCAAACCTCAGTGTAGTGTTTAGGCAGGGATCTAATATTACAAAGTAGATTCTTCCACCCCAATTGTGTGTTGGAGAAAGCCACAGAAGGCGTTCCTGATTGGTAGTAATCATCATATGGCGCCTGAAACTGACAGTGCCAACAGGAGAACGGTCCTTCCGGAAGTGACCCAACCTCCCTAGCACAGCCCACCAAAGGGGCAATCTGCTTGGGATGAGTAACTAACCCGTTTAGGAGTACAACAGCCTCTGTCTGCAGATGTAGGAGTCATGGCCCCTGGCCCCGTCCTGTCGCGGACGGGCGCAGACGGGCTTCTCTTTGGCATGTCTTAGGCACGTCCTTAGGCCCTCCCCTGCGCGCGACCGCTGCGCCCTCGTAGCGACGAGAGGGCTAAGTAGTCCTTCCTGTCCAACTGCTAGAGCGCTAACCGCTCCAGTGGGCGGAAGTACCTGGCTCTCCATGTCCCGCCCTCCGCTCAACGGTACCGGTTACCGAGTCGGACCGGGGCGGGCAGGATACAACATCGAGCACAGGCTTCCCTTCGGTAAGTGCCGGACCCCCAAATTCCTCTTGAAGCACAAATGATTTTAAAAGCAGCCAAAAGTAAAAATGCAGTAGGCACTTAATTAAAAGAGTTGATTCAACAAAATGATTTAAAATCAGGAACGCACCATTAAATTGAGCTCTAGAATGACTAACTGTGCGTGAAGCGGGTCGGGGAGACTCTGCCACCGTCCTCCCTACCGGAATAGTCCCCAAATTTGGCAAAATGTTCAAAATACTGGGAATAGAGGACTGCGGAGCCGCTACATAGAGAAGAATGTCATCTGCACATAGTGATATTCTGTCTTCCCAATCATCCATCCAGCAGAGGCTGCAAATCATTGGGTCACCTCGGATCCAGGCTTCCAAGGGTTCAAGTAGTAGAGCAAATAGGAGTGGTGACAAGGGGCAGCCCTGCCTAATCCCTCTTGGGAGGGGGAAGATTGGAGGGGAAGACTTAGGACACTATTCCATTTACCACCTCTTGTTGCAGGGGTTCAGAGTAGAGGAGTCAAATCCAGGTCAAGAATCGAGGCCCAAAACCAAGGTGTGTGAGCACAGCAAAGAGATATGGCCACTCAACCTTGTGAAAGGCCATGCACGCGTCAAGGGATTTTATTTGTGCGTTCTTAGACTACTTGGAGATGTCTCAAATTAAGAGCAGTATTGCGACCTGCATAAATCCAGACTGGTCCGGGTGCATGAGCCTTGAAATGGTCCGGATGAGTCGAAGGGACAACAGTTTGGCAAGGATTGTACCCTCTGCATTCAGCAATGAGATAGGCTGGTAGGAGGTGCATTGATCCGCTGCTCCCCGAAGGAGGTAATTAGGAGCCCGGGAATCTTCTTGGGCAGTGTACTCACTATGGCTTCACAGGCAAAGAAATTGGCAGGAACGTGTTTTAGTCTTCTGACAGCCTTTAGGAAGATTTTTCATGGAAACTCGAAGAACTGTGATACAAGGGCTTGTTCTGTCAATGAGATTATTGAAACTCGCTGTATCTCAGCAGCGCTGTGTATGTTACCAGGAGGATGCAGGTTATACAGAATGCTGCAGCCAGTGCCTTGCTGAATTTACCAAAAACCCAATCAGCTTGTGTGGCTCTGGTCAGTCTTCACTGGCTACCAGCCCGAAAGAGAATAGAATTTAAAACACTTTGCCTGGTACATGAAATAAAGCACTCTCAGAGACCTCATATCTGGAAACAACTTGTTCTGTATAATAAAACACGAGATCTAAGGTCAAACAACCATTTTCAACTGGTCACCGCCAGAGTAAAAAGGGTCAGCAGCGGAGGGCGATCTTTTGCTTATCTGGCATTCAAACTCTCGAACTCTTTCCTGATCAGTCTATGAGCTAATGACAATTTGCTCACTTTTAGAAAGCAGCTAAAGACCTATCTGTTTATATAAATAGCATGCTATCCTCTTTCAGTTCTTGTTAGCACTGAGAAGCCTGTTCCTGGGTAGCAATGTAATCTACAAGAACTAGAAAAGAAATCAGATTCAGTGGTCTCTCAGGCATCACTATCAACTGGAATAAGTTTGTCATCTTATACCTAGCATTTAATACTTAAAATTGCATACCAAACTTTCCAGACTTTCTGATGGCATGATGTGATGGTGCCACAAAATAATTGGTAAGCTGTGGTCAAACTGATCTCTTACAATTTCATGTTGCTAGAAGACAAGATTACCATGTGGATTAAACTTCCATTATCTGTGGTAGTGTTTCCACAAATGCTCTGTTGTCTTTTTAACATCGTAATCTCACTGACCAAACCATTTTTCCAATCACTACACCTCCCTGATGATTAGAATTGTGTGGACTGGCAAACACCCAAGATTTAATTGGTAAATGCTAAGCAGAGGAAACAGATATCACATAGCCTACCCTCTGCAATCATCTGTCAACACACACTCATTGATCACCTACGCCAGATTGGTATCACAGAAAATGCACTCAGAATGATGGTATCCTTTCTCATGGGACGCACCCCCCCTCCCTCCCTTCACATAGCAAGCCAAGTACACCATCTTTTTTTTTTTTTTGCAGAGTATTATATATTGCGAACTAGAACCGAACCGAATCAGTTATCAGAGCGCTTTACATAGCACCAGTTACGTTACATGAGGACACACTTTCATTTTAGGCACGGGGAGATTACGTGATTTGCCCAGAATCACAGGGGGGTTTTGGCGTCGTTACCGAGACTCGAACCCAGATCCCCAGGTCCGAGGTCGAGCGCCTTAGCCGTTAGGCAAACCCCTCTCCCCTATGCTCATCCCTCAGCACAACCCCCTTCAAAGTCTAAATTACACCACTTGCAGACATAGTTCGCACAACATCAACATCATCTACGCCGATGACAATAAGCTCCTCCTCTCGCTCTGTCAACACTATTTTGACGATGAACGACATCCACAACAGTATGAGGAATGTCTCAACCTGGATGAAGAACTACAGCTTGAAGATCTACATGGACAAAGCTGAAGTTCTGATCTTTGTCAAACACAGCACCCTCTGGAACGACTCCTAGTGGCCGCCGGAACTCGGACCCACCACCCAGGCCAAAAAAACATGCAAACTTGTCTACAGTAATGCACTCTATGCAGGCACCACCACCAAACTCATGCAAAGACGCCAGACAATCCAGAACGTAGCTGTTAAGCTGATCCTCAATCCGCCCAAGAAAACCGATCACCCAGCTCCTGAAAGACATGCACTGGCTCCTGGTCCAGACGATATGCCATGTTAAGCTCCTGACCCATGCCTACAAAGCACTCCACGACTAAGGAGCCACCTATATGAATCACAGCCTCCGCCGACCTCCTAGGAACCTCTGCTCCACAAACCTCACCCTTGCACAGATCTCTCTCACGAGCTGCTGCTGCACCGGAGGACACTCCATCTCCCATTTCACCAGGAACACCTGTAACACCCTCCCCCTCCACCTCCGCACCTGTGCTGGCCTACTCAAGGAAGTAGCTCAAGACCTGGCTCTTCGACGGAGACCTGCAGCAAGCGCTGGATGCCCTCTCGGGTGACAAGCCGCGTTCTACAAGTCCAAATTGATTGATTCATTCGTTCATGCTTGACCAAATCAATTTGTCTGTTAAGGTATAAGGGGAACATTAATCTGCCCACATGGGCACATCCACTCCATTCACTTCAGTTACCCATTTAGGAGGATGATAGATCTCTCACACTATGCGTTCATGCTCCTCAACACTGCACACTACTAGTACCTCCACCTCGTCACTACCATTCTCCTGTTCATCCTCACCCTGATATTAGCTAATTAAATTTACATTATTTTTACTCATCTCCATTCCATTTAATCTACATACTGTAGCGAAATGACTAATATTCTTCCATCTAGAACATTGGACATTGATAGCAGGGCATGCACTGGATTCCGCATAATGACGTGCTTCCACACCTGTAGCACTGTTTTCTTCTTACCACTCATTGTGGTTCCTTTTTATACTTTACCCCCACAGACTTGTCTCTCCTGGAATAACCTTTTTGAAGATTGTTCACAATATTTTCATCCACCTTAACTTTATCATGACCTTCACAAAGTTCTTTATTGTAACAGGAGGTATTCTCACTGCGACACGCTAGGCTTATGTTTTGTTTCTAATGAAGGAACTTCAGTTGTAATGACTTTTCTTGAATTTTAACATTGCTAGTTCTATTGATCATCTGGTCTCTACTGATCTCCTCTTGCGATTCCTTAAACTTACAAGAAGCAGATAATATTCTTAATAATGACACATATTGCAACAATAGTCTCACCCGCTAGCTGATCACGAGAAAATAATTTGTGCTATTCCCCCGCTATGCTCAGTCTTTTAGTGTAATTCTCCTCTAATGCTTTTGTAGCCTTGACATGTTCATCATCAGACCTTTCCTCTGCATCGGACACATTACCATGCCCACCATCCTCACCTTTTGACACTGGTAATGTTTTCACAACCATTCTCCCTTCCACACCTAAGCTGTGTTTTAACATGGCTAATTTCCTTTTCACCACAAATACATCTCCCTCTTTTGCTTCTAAATATTTCTCGAAGTACTCTTTCCAATCCTACCATGCCACCACAGGTGAGTGTCCCGGTTCCTTCGAAAACATGGGAGATGCATTTATTGTTTGCATAGCCATATTGATAAATTAATTCAGTCACCCAAATTGTAACTAAACCAACACTCACTCAAAAACAAAAAGAAGTGTTTCCTTGAAACAAATAAAAAGTAGTCGCCGTTGAATATCTCTGCCTAGTGCCCAGATCCCTCTTTCACTGGCAGCTTCCTTATTCCTTCCTCTTTTCTCTAAAGATAATATAGATCTGCACAATGTGAAATTTCCCATCATTTACTTTCTTGGATGACACAATGTTTTGATGACTTGATGGTCTGTTAATTTCTGTAATTCTTCCTCCATGTGTGTTTTTTCCTGACTGGTGGTGCTGGGCTTAATTTATGTATCAAAAAAGCCACTTCCTCTTTAAGCCTTAGTCTTTGTTGGAAATGCAGCATAAATGTCCATATTATAAATAGAATCCAACACTTTGAGCTCCTCCACCAATTTTTTTCACAGATTCTTCCCTTAAACCTCACTTGCCTATAGGAGAGAACAAGAATGCTGAAGTCAGAGAGCAATCGCCATGTCCTATTTTCCTCCACTTCTCCATGATTCTGCCCCTTCTATTTAGTACTTTCTTCAATGCCTACCCTCTCCTTACTAATCTGGATTTCCCCATATTGATTCACATTGATATAACCCCTCCTCTAAAAACAAAATGTGACTTTCTATTGGTTCTCTGTCCAGAGGGGTCTCCTGTTGTCCCCCATTCAAAAACAGGCTCCTACCTTCTTTCCTCTGGTAATTTGGTAATCGAACAGCCCACACTGCCCTTCCGTTCCTAACTGATATTTTAATGGAAATACAGATTGTACTTTCTGATACCCTCATCTCCTGGTTCTTTTTAGATTTTAAAAAGCTGTGGAGAACAGCTAAACCCTGGTGCAGTCCTCGCTTCATTAAGCTGTGATACAATTGTTCCTAACTGATCTTATTGGGATTGTTGCAACAGAATAAATCCATCCACCTCTGTGCCAATCCGCTCACTCTGACCCCAGAGTGTACCCTATCATTGAAGGGTCCATTAGCAACCATAGCAATTGTTGCCAAAACTTGAAATAAAAAGGGACTACTTTATGCCAAGCCCATTGGGCCCATACGTGTTTCCTTAATAACCAAGCAGAGCAAACTCCGTCCTACTTAATTACTTGTCATTCAAAAGCGTATCCATTCTTGGTAATACTGTAGTCAGTATTATGTTCTTTTGACATTTAAATTTAAGCTCAAGTGATACACTGACCCAGAGTTTACCAGGTACTCTGCGAACGATAAGTCTTTTCTAATGACTGCATGTTTCAGTTGTGATGGATCTCTGCTATTTTCCACACAGCATTTTAAAGCCTAAGCTAAGAGATCCTCCCGAAAAATCCAATCTCATTTTTCAAGAACCTTGAGAGGCCCTTGTGTAGGACTACACTAAGGATTTCAATTATCATATTTTGTGAAACAGTTAAAAAAAGCAAATTTGCATTTGTACAAAATGGAAATACTTTAATTGGTGTTTGTTTTCTCTGCAGCAGGTTTCCACGATGGTGAAGGTGACAATTATGGAGAAGGTATGTAAAGGTTTATCAATATTACAGATTGGAAATGTGTCAACGCTTTGATTAATTAGGAGGGTCAATATGCAAGATCAGAACTGACTGAGTCTTTGTAAGGCCCCTTGTGAGTCTTTGTAAGACTAGTCCAAGGCTAATAAACACGTGTGAGGCGAGGATTCCAGGTTAAAACCTTAAGAGTTTACTAAAAAAAATATCTGTACAGAAAGTAACAAGCATTGGCAAAGTAGGTTTCTCCTATGCAAGAGCTATTGGCTTTGCCATTATGTTTTAGCAATGTTGTATACCAGAGTGGCTGCTGTTCAGCATGGCTAAAGGTTAGTGGGGTAATGGAGTGTGAAGTGTCGTAAAGTGGAGTAGAGTGGCGTACAATAGAGTGGAGTGGAGAGCAGTGTCATAGAGTAGCGTAGTGTTGTGGAGTGTCATGGAGGGAGTAGAGTATTGTAGAGTGGAAGGGCATAGAGTTGAGTGACATAGAGCAGAGTACAGTGTCAGAGTTTCACAATTTCTGAAGTACACGCCAATTATTAAATAAATGATAATACAATAATATAAGAAGAAAGATGGATTTCTGAGTTCCTGGGCTTGTCCAGTCTTTTTATTATGTTCACTTTTTAAAAGTCTTCCACGCCCTTACGCCAACGCGTTTCGTCGTATATGGGTGTGACCCCACGACTTCCTCAGGGCTGGAAGTAACATACAAGATCACATTGTAGTAATACTGATTCAAATCCATCAATAATTAATATTTGCCCAAAAACCACCTTAGTGGACAAGAGGACTAGTCAAAATATAAAACATTGTGACATTAGAATCATGCCGACAGTAAATAATCTCAATGAAGCAATACATATACATGTATATGCTGATACATTATTCATTATATTGCACAATGATTCTTCTATAGTTAGATTCACTTCCACTATAGGGCTATTAAGGTACATGGCTGAGTTCTTTTTGGATATGATGCAATATGTTGAATTTTAGGACAATATTTACCTGGATGTTTTAAATATATGTCATAATGAATAATGTATCAGCATATGCAGTGAATGTATTGCTTCATTGAGATTATTTACAGTCAGCATGATTCTAATGTTAAAATGTTTTATATTTTGACTAGAGTAGAGTGATGTAGAGTATAGTGGCTTAAAGTGCAGTGGTGCAAAGTAGCTGGTGTAGGGTGTATTGGTTTTTAGTAAAGTGACGTAGAGTCGAGGGGCGTAGCATAGAGTGCAGTGGCGTAGGGTGGCGTGCTACAAAGTGGAGTAGAGTGGCATAGAGTGCAGTGGTGTAGAGTAGATTGTTTCAAAGAGAGAAGTGCCATAGAGTGGTGTAGTGCAGGGTAGAGTGGAGTGATATAGAGTAGTGGAGTAGAGTGCATTGGCGTATAGTGAAGTGTTGCAAGTGGAGTGGCGTAAAGTGAAGTGGCCCAAAGTGGAGTGGCTTAGGCTAGAGTAGTATAGAGGGCAGTGGTGCATAGTAGTAAAGTGCACTGACAGAGTACAGTAAAGAGGAGTGGAGTGCATTGGTGTAGAGTGCAGTAGAGTGGCGTATTGGTGCAAAGTAGAGTGCAGTGACATTGAGTAAAGTGGCATTGAGAAAAGTGGCATCGAGTTCAGTGGCTTCAGTGGCAGAAAGTGCAGTGCTGCAGAGTAGTATGCCGTAGAGTGCAGTGGTGTAGGGTAAAGTGGCGTGGAGTTCAATTTTGTAGGGTAGAGCGGCACAAAGAACAGTGGCACAGAGTATAGTGGCGTACAGTGCAGTGGTACTGAGTAGATTGGCATGTAGTGCAGTGGTGCAGAGTAGATTGGCATGTAGTGCAGTGATGTAGAGTGTATTGGGTGTAAGTAAAGTGGTGTAGTGCACATTAGTATAGAGTGATGCAGTGTAGACTAGAGTTGTGCAGAGTGAAGCGACGCAGAGTGGAATACAGTGGTGGAGACTGTAGTGCCATAGAGTAGAGTGTTTAAGAGTAGAGTCAAGTGGCATAGTGTGCAGTGGTGTACAGTGTCATGGAGTACAGTGATGCAGAGTAGGTTACAGTAGCGTATAGTGGATTGGTGTAGAGTTCAGTGGCGTAGAGTTCAGTGGTCTGGAGTAGAGTGGGTCTGGTGGCTTAGTGGACTAATGTGTCCACTGTAGGGGCCTCTGTTTGACTTCATGGTCACAGGTTCAAATCCCAGCTGGTCCACTCCACCTATTCAGCGCCAAGATACCCTAGGGTGAACGTGCACTTTAAAAATATACATGTTATGTTATAAAGTTGAGTGAAAATAATTTTTTTAACAAGTTTAAGTCTTCATTAGTTCAGCAAAGAGACAGAAAAGAGCTCAATTTGTAGAGATACTGGTTTCTCACTTCGGAGTGGAGAAGGAACAGTAACCAAGGAGATCTCTGACTGGCTCAGAAGCCTCTAGATAAAAAAACAACCCTATTTGCGGGGGAGATCTTTCTCGGCCCAGTTGGTATCACTCCTCAAAAGGTTGTTATTTAGGGCTCAAATGAAGAGTGCGTTGGTGCAGAGTATACTGTCGTACATTGCAGCGGTGCAGAGTAAAGTGCAGTGGTGTATTGTAGAGTGGTGTGGGGTGTATTGGCATAGAGTGGAGTGGCGCAGAGTAGAGTGGTGTAGAATACAGTGATGAAGTGTAGAATAGGGTGGCGTTGAGTACACTGACAGAATACAACATCGTAGAGTGTAGTGGTGCAGAATAGATTGGCGCAGAGTGCATTGGTTTTGAGTAAAGTTGTGTAGAGTGCATTGGCATAGAGTGCAGGGACATAGAGTACATTGGCATAGAGTTCAGTGGTGTGGAGTGGAGTGGCTCTGAGTGCAGTGGTGTATAGTAGGCTATTTCAGAGTGAATGCAGTGGTGCAGAGTAGATTAGGGTGGTGTATAGGGGATTGGCATAAACTGGTGTACAGTGGAGTGGTATAGATTAGAGTGCATTAGTGTAGAGTGAAGTGGCATAGAGTGCAGTGTTGCAGAGTACAATGACATAGAGTAAAGTGGAGTGGCGTGGAGCGGTGTAGAGTGCAGTGGTACACAGTAAAGTAGTGTGGGGTAGAGTTAATCGGCATAGAGTAGAGTGGTGTTGTGGAGAGTTGAGAGGCGTAGAGCGAAGTGGTACAGATAAGAGTGCAATGACGTAGTATGGAGTGAAGTGGTGTAGAGTGCCGTGGCGTGGAGTGGTGCAGAATAGAGTACAGTGCAGTAATTTGGAGAATGCATGGTATGATACCGTACTGCCATTACAGACAACACATCTTCCATTGAAATGAACATTACACTTGCACCAACAGGCAGTTTTACTGATAAAAGTGTACAACAAAAAAACATCGTACAGCTTTCCTCAAGCAGACCCTAATAGCAAGGATGATTGTCACATATATCCTCTCACTTTGAAGTCGGAGAAAGAAAAATAGACACCAAGCTCCCTGGAAGACACAGACTGACATTTGACCTCCGTGTTTGAATGCACAGCAAATGTGACAAAATAACAACAAGATTTAAAAACCTGTTTACAGAAAGCGGGTTCCTGTAAGACTATAGTAAACAAGGGCAACGGGAAGGATACACTTGAGCAGGAAAGCCTAAAGCAAATAAAGCCATCAAATAAAAAGCCAGAAAATATGAGTTACAAACCACAAAGCGAATGCCTTTGTCAGTCAACTTTCTGAATGTTCCCAAGATGTCTTTAGCAAACCTAAAAAGTAATTAGTTAGTCATTTTGAGGACTAACACAAGGTCATTCTCTGAAAAAAATCCCTAGGAAAGACAAAGTAGTAAATCAATAAACAGGCTAGTGCAGTGTGTCTGCAAAAACACAAGCCAAAAGATTGAATAAAATAGACTGACATAGAGTCAGCTAAGTCAGAAAGTAAAAGAAAGTTTGGCTCACCTCCAAAATAACAATGCTTTTATAAGGTTTCAGGGTACAGAAGCCACAGACACTTCATGGAATGTTATGATTTACCAGTAATGTTCCTAATATGTAAACCAATCATTATTCTGATAAACCAGATATAAACAAGATATTCCAAGACACCGACTTCCTAATACATTCTATCAAATAGGCTATGCATAGCTAATTCAAGAAATGTTCGTTTATTCAGCTAATTCATGACATTCACGGTATCTTGGCAGGAAGCCATGGAAAGTTATATATTGAAAAACCATCTTGTGCATTGCTTCTGGGACTAAATGGCTACAACACAGCATGCTACAATGTTCAAGCAAAGCCCAATAAAGTCATGATGTGGTACTATAGTGTTGGTGTATGTCTAACAAAAGGGGGTGGACAGACAAATTGAGAGGTATTTTTTAATTCTCCACCTTCATGGTTGTGTCCGCCACAATATTTGTTTGTTAATGGTTTACTGCAGTAGTGTCCATAAGAATGTGTGTTGACTTAACTTGTTCATCTGATCTCTGTTTTACAGTTTTTTCTTTTCCTGCCTCTCTTAATGAGGAAGGTATTCTGAATATTGCCAAGCCTTTGCCGAAGCAGCTCTGGGAAGCAAAAAAAGTAAGTGCATCATTGTTTCTTTCCAGTGCTTCATAGCCAATCAATATTACACTTACAGAGTCAACAGTTTCCCTTCATAAGCACTATGCTGTAAGGTTGTTCAATAAACTCTTTTTACTTGACAAGGGGAGGATGGTCGTGTCTGAATCACTTTCACTAAGATATGATATGATATGATTTGATATGATTTTATTTATTTAGGTGTTTTGGCTGAACTGCCTTTCGCACAAAGATTTACATTTTACATCCCATTACTAAAAACAAGGAAAGATGAAAGGAAGTAAAACGAAGGAATGGGAAGATATTCTAAAAGTGGAAAAACTAAGAAAAGTTCATGTGAAATCTTCATCAGTCTTGCTCAAGGAGAGGAGGAAGGAAAGTGATAGATCTTATTTAATTGATTTTCTTTCGGAGCGAGAACATAAAACAACATTTTATCTAGAAATGTTTGTGTTACCTATTTCTTAAAATTCATGCTTGCTAAAATGTATGGAACAGTCAGAAACCATTTCGAAGAACGATAGGGCAAACAGGAGCTACAGGCCCAAACCGTAGGTGTTGTGGCTGTTGTTCAGAAATTATTTTACCTTAAAGAAATGAAAAGACAAGAAGCATTTGTTAAAACCGGAACAATATGGTTTAATAAAACGCAGCGGCTGGGAGAATCTCGACAGAAAGCATCTGAGGAAGTCTCTTGATTTACAAAGTTTGACTGGTACTATATTCGTCTTGCGAGGTACAATAAAATAATTTCTGCATTCCTGAAAAACCATCTCAGTCTGAAATTAATACGTTTGGTCATCTGACAAGGACACCGATGGCTTTAAACCTCGGGGAGAGCTAGTGTGGGCCATTGAGTGTGTCCAGATGTTCAGCATGAGGAGCGCGTGATCACTACTTGTGGTGGCATTTCGTGTTTTGATTGTCTGTATGGGTCTATCTACATGTGGTATCTAGCTTTGTGGTTTTTGTGGGGAACACATGCCTTTGGCCAAACATGTTTTATTGGAACCAGTTGCCTCAGACCTCTTTGTGCTGCAACTATCTGTGGGGTTGATCAGGGTTTTCCCTGAGTGCACATTTGTCTTTGGATTAATGTATGTATGTGTGTATACTTGTAAAGCGCACTATCACCTTTCAGGCATCCTGCCGCTGTATACCCCTTCCTGGCTTTCCCTGTGAGATGCCCCCTACTGTGCACCCCCAAGGTGAAGCCAGGCATCCTAGCCCTTTCGGGGCCATTGTGGAGATTAAGCAAGCTATTGCCCAGAGTTGCAGAGTGGGACCCATGATTGGAGTAGGCACCGAGGCAAAAATTATCGAGTCCGTTGACATTGAGCCCAAGATCCTGCTGCGTCGGGAATTGAACCCTGGTCCCGGGCCAGACCTCTGCCTCAGGGTCTGCCGCTCTAATTGGTGAGCCACACTTCTCCAAGGGGTTAAGAGAAACCCCACCTGTGGCCTGTTATTCGATAGGCGTAGGTGTGGGTCGCAGGACCTGCATGACCACATATCTCTGACTTGGGATTGATGGAGAGGTCTACTTGGGTAAATCCGACAGCAATGATGCAAATTCACTGGAACTCCTGAAAATGATATGGCAGTCACTGGTGTAATTTTTATCAACATTGTGCGTACAGTTGTCATAGTATTCATCAATGTTGTCTTTACTGATATTGGCATAGTTATGCATTCCTTGATCATGGCGTACATCGACATTGATTTAGCTGGTAACAACATTGCCATTCGTACATGGATTATTATCATACATTGACATCGTTACTGTGGGTTTGAGCACGGTTGTTCGGGCACAGGTGACGGCATATGTTGGCATTGCATTTATTGATATTGTCGACCTGCACATATGGTATTCATTGACATAGTATTTACCCATTCCAACACTCCCCCCTCTAGTTGATTCTTCAACTACTCCATCCTCCTCATAGATAATGACCGTTATATTATTCAATAGTGTGTGTGTGTGTGTGTCTGTAGTATCTGATACTTTTATACTTTTTCCTTTGTTATACGCATACTACTTAATTTTTACAGCAGGAGACCCTCACTTGTAGGAAACTACATAACAGAAGTACAATAATGAAAACTGTCATCAGTGATGTGAATAGTTTGGACTCCCTCTGACGTTATGGCACCTGGTGAGGCATTCAGAAGTATGTTCTCTTTGTTCGGCTTGGACCTGATGAGTAAGCATGGGCGGATTTTACGAATTGGCAATCCGCGAACTTGCGTATTTACGGATTCGCAATCCGCAAAATCCGCGAACTCTCGCGAAATTTTTTTTTTTTGTGTTCGCAAGGATTTCTGCCAGTTCGTGAGGGTTCTGTACCAGTTCGCAATTGCGAACTTACTTGTCGGCTCGCAACGGCCGCGACTATGTTGTTTCTACATCTGGTTCATCATCACAGGTTCACAGCACCCCCTGGTACACCCATGCCACCCTCTGGTACACCCATGCCACCCTCTGGTACATCACTGCCACCCTCTGGTTGGTTTATCACTGTAGATTATGGGGGTGAAAAAAAGCAAGCACACCTGCCCTGCTTCAACTGACATGAATTAATTTGGGGTTGATTAATGTGTCACTGAATTTAAACTTCCAGTCTGGCTGGCACCTGCTTCCTTATCTGTAATTTGCTGAACTCTGAAGGGGCCCCTCAGGAAGCACTACAGGGAATGGTTACTAATGATAAGATTGAACTTTTGCACCTGCTGAGTGCTTTCAGTTTTGTCTGTAATTGCTTTCTGTTGCAGTGTAATTTTTTTAACAGGACCTTTGTTGTATACTTGTAGCTATTCTCTGAGCCTGCTGTGAGGGTCAGAGCAGGGTCATAGAATAGTTGCAAGTAGACAAATGAACTCTGAAGGGGCCCCTCAGGAAGCACTACAGGGAATGGTTACTAATGATAAGATTGAACTTTTGCACCTGCTGAGTGCTTTCAGTTTTGTCTGTAATTGCTTTCTGTTGCAGTGTAATTTTTTTAACAGGACCTTTGTTGTATACTTGTAGCTATTCTCTGAGCCTGCTGTGAGGGTCAGAGCAGGGTCATAGAATAGTTGCAAGTAGACAAATGAACTCTGAAGGGGCCCCTCAGGAAGCACTACAGGGAATGGTTACTAATGATAAGATTGAACTTTTGCACCTGCTGAGTGCTTTCAGTTTTGCAAAAATCCAAATATCCAGCAGCATCCACAAAAGTAATCCTTCCAGGTCAAGATCCAAATCAAAGTGACCAGCACATGAAGAAAGCACTGGGAGGAGCCTGGTGGACAGGAACAGGAAGTTGGAGACTGTGGGGCACTTCCTTCCTCCCACCCCCACCCCCCAAAATGGACTCCTTGCAAAGAAAAAGTGCATGCAAATGTCAACCTGAGGAGTTATTCTGATAAAAATCATAATTTTCAAGGTTTATGCTGCCTGCTGGTAGATTTCTTGTGCGAAATTGCAAATTTTGCAATCTCGCAATTGCGAGATTGTCGCTGCCCGCCGCATCTACGTGTTCGCAAGTATTTACTCCCGCGAAATTGTATAGTATTCTAGTTGGCAAGTGCGACCAAGCAAAAAATCCGCTTCGCACGGATTTTATGAATTTTCGGCAAGTTCGCGAGAGTTCGCGGATTGCGAATTTACCGAAAATCCGCAAAATCCGCGAGCAGAACGGATTTTCCGCCCATGTTTACTGATGAGTTGCAGCCGATGGGTGAGAGGGGCTTGGTAATGGACTGGGCCTGAGCTGACTGTGTCTGGGCTTGTGGGACCTGTGATCTTCTTCCCCGACTGGTGACATGCTGCCCTGGGGAGGTCCAGCATCCTCCTCAACCGGAGGATTAGTGTAACCCAGTACATGGATGGCTTCATTACCGAAAGCACATCCCTCCTGGTGTAAGACGGAGGAGGTGCAGATGCCTTACTTACGGGCTTGAGGATAGTCTTGTAGGCTAGGGGCCACCTCCAAGATGGTCCACAGTTTTAGTAAGGCCTCCTGCTCAGCCTTTTTATGTCTCGTATACTGGGTCTGTAAATGAATCTTCATATGCTCTCAGGTGTTCGTGTTGGATGTCTCACCCCTCCCCCCTGTTCCCCCCCCACCCCCCCTCAGGTCTGGGAAATTTGTCAGGTTTGGTATGGATGTGCCACTCGTGTCATTGTTTCTCTAAGTTTCCTAGCCTAGTAGGGAACCATGCTTGCATTTGGCTTAGTAGAGTCTCCATAATGGATTGGGGAGCTTGTTTTAAGGATTTTGCGAATTTGGATTGTCTCTAGATTCTTAAAATAATTATGAATTCTACTCTAAATTTGGGGGGAACTACCTTTCTGTGGGATTGTTTTTCCCCTGGGTGTGCATTTGTCTTTGGGTTAAGAAAGACCCCACTTGTGACCGGTTATTCGATAGGCTTGGGTGTGGCTTCACAGCAGCTTGACCCGGGCTTGAAACTACCCACCGCCCCAATGATGCAGAGTGTCGGTCACCCCAAACATTAACTTTTTCTCTGGTGGTATGGTCAAGGCAGTGAAGAGTGTGCTGTGCGTAGTTCCTTATTTGTCCAATGATGTCCTCAAATGCATGTCTGACCTATATCCTTTCATCTCTTTTTGATTGGGTTCTCTCCCTTACTGTCTCTATCTCGATATATCACAAGCCTCCGTTCATTTTCACGATGGGGCTCTGTTGGAGAGTCTACCCTCTGGACCCCTACCGAGGGGATCGCTGTGAGTCTGCGCCACCATGGCAATTATTGTTTCTTCTCTCTCCCTGCATCAGACGTTGACTGGTCTCCAGCCCTCCAACCATTCCCTCGACTATGAGGACGTTCTGACGTGCCAGGTCTTTCTTTCCGCGATTACTGAGTTTAGCTGGGAATAGCATCATGTATTTGAGTACTTTCTTTTGCAGATCCATCCTTACCCCGTTTCAAAGCTTCAGAACACACTGGTTTTGACAGGCAGACAGATGGCTGGTGCTGCAGGCAATGGGTAAGTGCTCTTGGTTGATGGTCCCCTCTCCCAGATGGGAGACTAGCAGACCTTGATACCCAGTTCTAGTTCCAGCAGCAAAAAGTCTTGCCGATCCTTCATCACCTGATGAGACGGTGCTGTTCAACAAAGTATGGGGCTCATGCCATCACCCTCCTAATCCAAATCCTTATGCGTGTGTTTTAGTGTCTGTCCTTTGAAATTCGTGTTGGGTGGGGGGTGACCGATCCTTTTCACTAACATTTGTCAAATGGACAGTCTGCCACTGCAGGAATGACTTAAATTCGGAGTGACCCACAATATAGGCCATGTGAGTAATTGGGGTTCACACCTGGCTGTCATTCTACACTGAAATATGCCCCATAGAGATTTCAAGGACATTTACTTCCATTCTGTCATGATTGCCTGGTAGTGCCAACCTTAGCAGTCCCACCATCTCCCTGACAATAAGCCCAGGCCCCACTGATCTGTAACTCTTCCTTGAGTCAAAGATCCTTTGATGTGCATAAATGATGTTCTGCTCTTCTCCCTTATGTGTGTGTCTCACTTCAGCCCTCAGGAATGTCAGCACTTCTAATTTCCAGTCAGAGGGATGCAATACTCACCTCTGCAGCCTCTCATTGCCTTCCAAAATAGAATCGTTATGAGCCACGATTTACATGAGTGGGCCAGTAGGTCACACTCCAGTGGCACAGGAATACAGATCTGTACACTTTACTGAATCCACTGAACACAAAATGGGTGTGCTGCCACCTCTGTGCTTTTGTCACTTAATTCCAGGTAAGGGCAGTAGCCCTCTACCTTCACAAGGGTAGCACTTAGTGTGCCCCTCCAGGTCTAATCATACCGCATTACCGTGAGACACACATGCATGATCTGTGTTATCCCATGACCATAAGTCAGTACCAGGGATCATATACTGATGAAGCTGGAGCACTCAGGGTAGGGATGCATGAACATCAGCAGGCATGGGACTTTTCCATCCAACAGGTACTATGGAGGTCTTTTGGATCTGCAAGCTTATTTTTAGTTCTTTCTCTTTTCTGTCCCAGCTTTTGACCTAATACTGACCCATAATTCTCATTGTTGTCTTGGATAGGTCTCTAAGAAGGTAGAATACAATCTTGTCATCAGTCTTTCGGTTACTTGGTTGCAGTGTGCTTGAAATTGTTTCATCTGATTGCTGTTTATTGAGAACAAGTCAACGGGGACAACTTCTGACAGGGTGCAAGAAAATGTATCCGATGCTGCAAGACTCATTTTCTCGAGCTGAGGCATCAATGGAAAAATGCTACTTCTTGCCAGGGTGAAAAGTATTCGCTCCCTGTCGTTGTTCGATGTCTTAAGTGTAGTTAGGATGGCTGTGCTAGAATTAATAGACTAGAAAGATTGGCTGGGTTGGAGTTCTCCAATACAATACTCTTGTCCTTCAGGTGGATTTTCGCTCTTGTATTTCAGGTATAGTTTAAGGAAGGTTTTGGAATTTTATTGATTCCATTTTTATTAGTTGTTAGGGCTAAGCTTGGATTTTCAGGTGCTAGAAATAGAATCAGGCCCAAAACGATGTGGCTTATTTCTCTGAAGCCATGATGTAGTTCGATATATTTTGCAAGGAGAAGTGTTCCTTCCATGTCATATCCACAAGGAAGCGATCATTCAGTTTCAGTCTCTGCAGGGTATATTTGATGGGTAACGTTTGACATCTGTTTTGAATAGATTTAAAGCCAGTGTCCCATTCTAAAGTGTTGGTGGGGACTCCAGCCCGAAGCATCAGAAAAGACTTCCAGAATGTTCATGCTGAGGCACCTATTTTGTTTGTGTATTAGTCCAGGTCACATTATTCTTCACTGTATGCACCTTGGCTTGGAAAAGTGGGCCAATATGTAAAAAGTGAAGGCCATGGGAGCGAGCACTTTTGATTCTTGCTTATGCATTCGATTAATCTCTATTTAAAAAGCGGTCTTCATTATTTGTTATTTTCCAAATATTAAATACTTTTATTAGTTTGTTTTCTTATGCCTGTTTGAGGGACAGTATTTTTTCATGGCTGTTAGTTGGGCCTTGAGAACTTTCAGTGTGCCTGCCATAAGCAAGGAGGCAATACCAAAGGCGATGATGGACGGAGCGGAGCGTTTGAGCAAATCAAACACTCATCCCCAGACAACTGATCTGGGTTTAATCCATCATCATTCTTTAGCTCACTCCACCACCCCAGTTCAGACATGGCCATATGCAAATCAGTCTGACCCTCTGCCTCATGGGAACAGTCCAGCCCGAACTGCCAAGCTATGTCTTCCCTGGACCGGAAACAAGCCTCCTAGGATCGGTTTCGGGTTCATAACCCTCATCAGCCAGGCTATCTTGAATCTAGTGGCAAAGTGAACAAGGGACCCACGTCTGGGCATACCCTGCAAACTTAGGGCGAACAAAGCGATACCAAAGGGGATGATGGACAGAGGCGTCAGCGTTAAGGCTGGTACCTTGCAACTTCTAATTGTGGGCATTTACTGAGAGGCTTTAAGGACTCCCTCATAGAGGTCGTTGGTAAAGAGTGAGACAGTAACAAGGCAAGAAGACATCCATGTTTAATCCCAGAATTTTGTTTACATTTTTTTTCATTAAATTTCCATTATGAGTGCAAAACATTGCATACATAGAATGTCGACACAAGGTCTGACACAGTTGTGAATGCACTGGTCCACTATCCATTTCCAGTATGGTAAATATGGGTGGTTTGAAAGCATTGTAGGGCTTTTGACCTTGAAAGTGGTCACTCATATTTCACATCCAGTCTCCTCATCGGCCTCCAATTTTCAGTATCGACTTTGATAACATTTCTCTGATAGCCTCATTCAGCTTTCTGATACTCCTTCAGTTGTTCCAGATTGTTTTCCCCTTTTCTTTGGCATCCACAGGCTGTATATAGTGTGTATCTTTTGCTGCATACACTAAACCGTATTTGCTATCGAGTCTTTCCATCCCGGAGCCCCCAATTCCCCCCCCCCCCCCCCCAACTCCCACTCCCCCCACACACACACACAATCTGATAATGTCTTGCTTGGCTACAGACAATGTCACATTATAGAACAATAATGTGTATTTGGCTATGGTCTACGCAGGGAGCAGCTAGCATCCTTTTTAGGTCTTGCCTACGCAGCGCGCATTTCCGATGCATATAAGTGTTGGAGTGAGAAATGCTTGTGTGTAGCATTGTTGTGTGTGTTTTATTATTTTTAATACTAGCACATATTTCATGAAGTATTGTCTTTTACTTGATACTGATATCTGACTTCTGCAGTGAAAAAAAGGGAATTTACTAGTGAGTAGGTAGAACAAATGTTGCTGTTGCTCTGGCTCCTCACATTTTTGAGAAGCTAAATTCTATAGTTGCTTTGAAATGTATTTTGTGGCAGTTGTTTAAAGCAATATCTTGCTGCTGAAGGCCTTCATGTCTTTGTTTGCTGGTATTTGGGAAATATTAGTTAGTAAAAAAAATAATAAGTCCAAGCATGCATAACTTTAGTATAAAAGTAAACTGACATCGATAAATTAAACTTGGTCCAGGATGATAAACTGATTTTCGATTCAAGCAAACCACTTGCCTCTGAAAAAGATCTAGTACTATATATAACCTATGGGCTTCTAAACCAAGAGACCTTGATTGTAATCCTATAATGATGATGTTTGTACAATTTGTGTAGATTCTGTAAACTATCAATAAGTTTCAAACAAAAAATTCAAAAACTGGTGCCTATAGTATACCTTCTGACAGATGAGATGGTAATCACTTTTCACTTTCAATTTGATGTGCACATAATGCCATTTTGCTGCAGTCTTTAATTCTGGCTTTTGGTGATTGTGCTTGTGAATCTCCGCAGGCACCAATCTTTCTGTGACAGACGTCTTGCAGTAGCTTTTCTTCTCTGGTAGTTGGGACCATCTGCCTCTATCGTTCTCTGGTGATTCTTGCGATATCTTCCCCCCTCTTGTAGTTGACACCCTTTGCCTCTCTCGATACTCCATCCTGCCCCTGAACATGAAGACAAGGAGTCCCATAAAGGGACCAGTTATGTGTCCTAACATCAGTTTTTCAGTTTCTTTTAACACCTAAAGCCACAGATCTGGAACTTCGCTCCTTCCCATTTCTTTTTTTGTCACCAAGAAGGCAAAACTATCCACACAGTTCCACACCAGACAATTCATCTCCACACATTTCCAAGCCACACTAAATAATTCAGCACCAAACCACATAATTCAACTTAACAACAGAAATACACTACACATCACAGACAGCCAATTCACATCTCAGAATTCCACATCATGCCACAAAATCCCACAGCACATAACTCCCCTGCCTACCACTCCACAGTCCAAAATATCATTCCACACAATTGCACTCCATAACACACAATACTACTCCACATAATTCCAATACTCTCAATGCCATATAATTACTATCCACATAATTTCACTGCACATGTCACACAATTCCACTACACAAATTCACTCCATAAAATTCCACGCCACATAATTACACAAATAATTCAAGTCCAAACCACGTAATTCTACTACACATCACATACATACACTCCATAACACATGGGTAAAGGACATTGCCATTTGCAATGCCAATAGCTCTAACTCAAGCAAATGCGAGACCTATTGCATTTCCAATGCTTGTTTATAATGATATCGCCTCCTCCACCTCTGAGTTAGTCCCTGTATCATATGAGGGCATGTTACATTTAAATGTATCAGTATTATTAATTGATTGACATTTCACACTGCTGCTGGAGCTGTCTGATCCCATAGAGGGGTTTCAATGTCACCTCCTTTACCCCAAACATTGTGCTGCTTTCCTCAAATTCATATCACATCGTCTGTTGGGGACAGCAGCCTAGGTCTACAGCTCCTACCGCATAATCAACACATGTACCATCCCGGATCTATAGAACTCCTGTCTGCCCTCACTGCTGGTTCTTTCTGGGATGGTGCAGGCCCATTCATTCTCTTCCTGGAATTGAACCGCCCAGCAAGAGAGGTTTAAGTTTGGGAGTTCCATGCCACCCTCGTATTGGTCTCTGTTCAAAGTAGCAGCACAATCCTAGGGGTCCATCTTTCTAGAGTACCTTTTGTGTTGCAGCTTCCACCATCTAGAAGAATTTATCTGGGATCTTATTTTGTTATCCAAATGGAAACTTAGGCCACATAACCATTTTATATAGGGCTGCCTTGCCCAGCAAGTTCAAGTTCAAAAATCTTTATTCGAATTCAAAGAATTCATAAAAGCACATCATAATTTTACATATTTGTTGGAACGGGCCCTTCTTGCAGGGTCATCCTCAAACTTTTTGCTTCTTCCTCCCTTATTTTTCCTGACCCGTGGCTGTTGGCAATAGGACACTGCTGATCAGTGCTAAAGTGCATATGCTCTCTGTGTAAATTGTATTGTAATTGGTTATCCATGATTGGCATATTTGTATTACCAAGAAGTCCCTAGTAATGTGCACCGAGTGTGCCAGGGCTGGTGATGACAAATGCTACTAGTGGGCCTGCAGCACTGATTGTGCCACCCACATGAGTAGCCCTAAAATGGTGTCTCAGGCCTTCCACTGCAGTGCCTGTGTGCAGTCTGTGAACTGCCATGTCCTCCTGGCCAGTGTCCCCACTGACCAGGCCAAACCCTTCCCTTTTTGTGCACATTAGTCACCCCTATGGAAGGCCCAAGGTACCCCCCTGGGCAGGGTGCAGTGTATGTGAAAGCTAGAGCATGTACTGGTGCAGGTGACATGCTCTGGTAGTGAATGGCAGCCATTTTCGCTTTTCACTATTGTAAGGCTATCTTGCTCCATAGATTAACATGGGGGATGCTGGCTACAGTGGCTACCAGCATTTCTTCTCATAGGAACAAGGTAGGACATAAGAGTCTAGTATCCCTGAACTCAGAATTTAATAACACATATTTTAGGAAAGGTTGTTTTTAAATCCTGTGTTTGAGAACAGCACTTTTAGAAAGTTGCTGTGCTCTTGTCTGACCCTTCTGTGTGCCTTGGCCTGTTTGTGTATTGACTGTCTGGTTTGAGAGTGACAGGGGCTTGGGATTCCCCAGGAGGCTGGCTGAGTCAGCCCTAGGCTGAATGACTGCATTTGCAACTTGAGTGGTGGGAGGAGATGGCACCTGGGCCTGAATAGGGCTGTGCCTGCCTTCCACAATGCTGGCTCCACCTCCTGCTGGGCGGCTGACAACCCTACCCCTCACTCTGAAAGGAAAGGAGAAGCCAGGTAAACAAAGTGCTCAAGCAACACCCAGAACTGGTTCAGACCGGGCTCAGGGCCCACTTGCACAAAGAGAACAAAGACTTTTGTTCCCCCTGACAACAGAAAATTAGATCATCCTGGAATCAAGAAGGAACCTCTGCCAAGGAGAAAGCTGAAACTGAAGAAGGCTGCTGTTGCTCTGCTGGACTGACCTGTTGCTTTGCTGCCAAGGAGAGGGGAAGGGCTTTGCTGTTGTGCTGTGTCCCCTGTCTTGAAGGAATCTCCAAGGGCCTGAGAAGAGCTGGCTCCCTGTTCTGAAGTCCCAGGAACAAAAGGACTTCACCCCCAACTTCCCTAAACTCTGCTGAGAGAGTTCTGTCCTTCCTAGAGTGCTTGATCCAGTTGTGGGGCCTCTGGAAGTTGTACCTGTGCTGGGAAGCTTGAAACTAAGCTTGAGAAACTTTTGCAATTGACAAGTTATCGCATCGCTCGCTGCGGAGCGCATCCTCGACAGTGCGAGGAAATTCCCGCCGCTACGAAGGCCGAGATAGTCGCAGCGCCCGTTGCCGCTGCCAGAGCCGTCGCATCCTTCGTTTGCGGGACGCACCAGACCGGTGCGGGAAAGTCTAACATCGCTGCGAGTGTCGTCGCAGAGCCTGTCATCGCTGGGTGAGATCGCCGCACCGCTTGCTCGGACCGCATCACGTCGCTGCGAGTGTCGTCGCAGAAACCATCGCGTCGAGGAGCTGCAAGAGAGAAGATCATCGCTGGTCCGCGCATCGTCGCCCCAGCGATCGTCGCAACTCCAAAGATCGTCGCATCGTGCCTTTTGCGAGAACAAACTTCCTACGGAACCTCCGCACCGGAATCCATACAAGTGGCCTTCCTCCCCATACAGACCGGATTTGTCACCACACGCACGCTGCTGCAGCGGGGCTGTCGCAAACGCCTCCCAGGGTCTCAGGAGCAACGCATCACTTGTTTTCCACCACACCAGCTTCTGCTTTTGGAACTTAGTCGCAACTAAAAGGTACTGTGAGTAAACGTGACGCAACTGTGAACTTTTCACGCATCTGTGGATTATTTTATCGCAACCTGAAGATTTTTATCGCAAACCTTAAGAACTCTTTTAAAACCATTTTCTTGAACTGTGTATGTTGGATTTTTGTCGTTTTGTTCTTGTGTAGTTTAGATTAAATACCTTTATTTTTCTAAACTGTGGTGGAGTTAGTTTGTGGTGTTTTCACTGTGTTACTGTGAGTGTTGGTACAAATACTTTACACATTGTCTCTGGTTAGCCTAGACTGCTCGTGCCAAGCTACCTAGAGGGTGAGCAGGGGTTATTTCAGAGGGCTTCCTCCTTACCCTGACTAGAAGCAAGGGTCCCTATTTGGACAGTGGTACCTACCCCTGCCAACCAGTTCTAACATTGGTGGCAGCGGTGGGATTTGAACTTGTATTTGTACTAGACCCACAGTGACTGGTGTACATCACTAATGAGTGCAGACGACTACGCAACCACATACTGTTTGTTTTTTCCGGTGTCCTCCTGGAAGTATTTTTGGGATATTGAGACTCTGGCTAATGTTGCACCTGTAAAATCCTGCCAAAATGGAAGTCAACTTTTTCCACCTGTGCATCTACACAGAAGAGGAGATAAAAGCCTTTTGCAAGAAGAGGGGGCTTCCCGTGGAGAAAGGTTCCACAAGGAGGGATCTTGAGGCATGCCTATATTCCCATGAGGCCAGAATTTGGGAAGCAACATTAGCAGAGGATTCTGAGGAGGAGGACTTCTCTGACAGTGAGGAAGAGAAAGATGAGTGGCTCCTTGCTGCTGAGCAAAGGTGCAGAGAATTAGACCGGCTAAGCAAGGAAGGTATGATCCGGTGGGCTTTAGCCCAGAAAGAAAAATGGGATGCTCAAGGAAGGAGCTTTGCTGAGTTGGAGGTGGAGTCCAGCTCAGATGGTGGCAGCATGTTTATGATATCTAGTGCTGAGAGAAAGGTACAAACACCCAGAGATGTGGCGCTTGACTTGAGGGTCGACATACACCAGGGGGTTCAGGTTTATGATGTAGTCCCAGTGGAGTGCAGTGTCCCTGAAGTAGATTGGGGGACTGGCACAGGGGACCATATTCCTAGTGGTGGGAGGGACACTCTACTGACTCTAGATGAGAGGTACAGGGAGAGGGGTTCCCCCATGGTAGAAACCTTGGTGTGTGTGTGTGAAGACCAGCCAGAAGAGTGTGGGTTGTGTGATAGAGACAGTCAGATTCTGTCTTGCCAGTCTCAGGAGAGTGGTGTGGGGTACTTGTGTGAGGCACTGGAGGGTGAGGCAAAGGGTAGCTTGGTTAACAACTGTGGGGGGCTGTGTGATTCAATTGTTGGAGAGCATATTTTAAGTCCCTGTTTTCCAGAGCTATGCCAACACCCGGTGGAGTGCGAGTTCTCTGACCCCAGAGAGCTTGCATTGGAGGCAGACCTCTTGGTGGATTCCAAAGGGTATGGGGAGTGATCCCAAGAGGAGTGGCTTAGATGTCTTTCAGGCCTGTGAGTTGTAAGAGGTTCAGTGTAGCCCAGTTAGGTCCCAGTGTAGTGGGAGGGGTGTAGGGGCTCATGTCCGGTCTCAGTGGAGAAGGAGTGAGCGTGTCTCATGGTGCCCGAAACCCAGTCTCAGGGCCTGGAGGGTTCCTTAAGGGAACACCTGGTTGGGGACCTAGACTATACTAGTAGGCCATTTGAGGAGGATCTCCTTGTGTCTGGTGACCGGGGAGTGCCTGTAACCAGGCCCCCATCGGTTCTGGTGTCTGGCAGTGCCACTCCAGTTGGGAGGGTGCAGAAGTCCAGACTGAGGGGTGAGAGGGAGAAGGAGTCCCCAGTGGGAGAACCAGTGGGTCAGGGACCAGTCAGAAGGGCTGAGTCTCCCAGTATTTATTTATTTAGTGTGCTTTGTATAGCGCACAGCTACCCCAATGGGGTGTCCCGGCGCTGCTGTAAGTATGTTGGATCTCACTCAGGTGAATTTAGCAGAAGAGGAATGTTTTCAGTGCTTTGCGAAAGGGCAGCTCCTCCTGAATCATCCGAATGGAGATGGGAAGTTTGTTCCATTGAGAGGAGGCACATACCTGAAAGGTTTTTCCCCCCAGAGTGGACTTTATTGAATCTGGGGGTGGACAGCAGGTTTTTTGAGCTGGATCGGAGATGTCTAGCACTGTTGTAAGGGCGAAGACAGGAAGAGAGGTATGCAGAGCCCTTTCCCTTGATTGCACGATGTGCCAGGGTGAGGGCTTTGAATTCTGCCCTTTTTTGAACTGGCAGCCAGTGAAGCCTTCGTCGATGTGGCGAGATGTGCTCTCGGAGGGAGATGCCACAGACCAGCCGGACTGCTGCATTCTGGACTGTCTGTAGTCTGTGACAGAGGCCAGAAGCGAGTCCAATATAGAGGCCGTTGGCATAATCTAAGTGGGATGTTATTAATGCCTGGACAATGGTTTTCCTGGTGTTATTAGGGAGGAAATTGATACATTTTTTGATCATCCTAATTTTTGAGAAGCAGGCAGCAGACACCGTCTGGACTTGATAATGAAAGGAGAGTCTAGAATCCCATCTGACCCCCAGGTTTTTTACTGATTCCTTGGGGGAGGGGGGCATGCTCAGGTCGAGTGGCCACCAAAGGTTTGAGTCCAGTGGAGAGGGTTGATGAAAATAGAGGACCTCGGTTTTTCCAGCATTTAGCCAAAGGAAGTTATTGTCCATCCAACGGGCGATGTTACAGAGACAGTCTTTTAATGGATCAAAAGTGGTCTGAGTGGGAGTGTCATAAGAAAATAAAAGCTGAATATCGTCAGCATATGAGGTTGCCTTAATTCCTGATTGAGCAAGGAGCTCAGCCAGGGGGAAAAATAAACATTAAACAGGAGGGGACTCAGTGAGGAGCCCTGAGGGACTCCCCACTTAAGCGGACGGCTAACAGAGGTGTAGGGGGGATAAACACCGCTTGTGTCCGATTGGATAAAAAAGAGGACAGCCGGTCCAAGGCCTTGCCTTGAATGCCTTTAGACCGTAGGCGATCAAGAAGGACGGGGTGAGAGACGGTGTCGAAAGCTGCCGATAAATCAAGCAGCACCAACACCGCTCTCGAGCCCCCGTCCAGCTTCCATCGTACAGAATCAGCCATCTCTATCAGGGCTGACTCGGTGCTGTAGCCTGGTTGAAACCCGTGTTGTGAATCATGGAATAAACCGTGGGTTTCAAAGAAGCCCGCTAGTTGCTGATGCACTAGTTTTTCAAGAATCTTGGCTGGGGCGGGCAACAAGGAGAATGGGCCTATAGTTAGCAGGTTCATCTGGGTCTGCATTGACCTTTTTGAGAATGGGAACTAGTTTGGCATGTTTCCAAGCGTCCGGGAATGTGCCTGTCCTGAGGGAGTCGTTCCAAATGCAATTAAGTGTGGGGTTAAGAAGAGGGGCCAGTACTTTATATTGTTTGGCCGGCATGGGGTCGATTGGCGAGCCTGATCTACATTTTAACAGTTCTGCCAGATAACAATCTAAGGTGATCTCTTCAAAATCTGAGAGAACAGGGGCAGAATCTGAATGATCTACAGGTTTACCATCAGTGTTAGGGCTGCTATTACAAGGGAAAGAATCATAGATGGAGGCGATTTTTTTCCTCAAAACAGTCGGAGAGATGATTGCAGAGGGACTGTGACACCGGGGATTGGCGTTTGAGGGCCATAGGATCAGTGAAAGTTCTAACTGTCTTAAAGATTTCCCTGGTAGAGCCTTGTGCTCTATTTATTTTCTCCTCCAGTTAGATTCTTTTTTGGTCGGTTATCTTCTTCCGGTAATCTTTAAGAGCTGTTTTGTATTTTAATTTACTGTCTGGGGGGTACGAATATCTCCAACATATCTCCCAGTAGTGACCATGGTGACACCACTTCTGTCCTGGGGGACCTTCACGCACTGTCAGGTGGACAGGGGTCGGGAGATCTGTGCCAGGCAGACTGTCACAGGGCACATGAGTTGGGTGTCACCCTCAAGGGGATACTATGCAAGTCCCCAGAAGTCCTGGCGTGCCAGGCAAGTGCACAACCACAGGTATTGGTCCCTGGGTTGGGAGACCAGGTTCAGAATTTGTCTGACCTGGAAGGAAAGACATCTGTAACCAGTGTCCTGACCAATATGGTTACCTGGGGTACCCCTCCAGTAGGGAGGGTGCAACGCTCTGGAAGGGGGTGCAGAGGGAGGGCGTCCTCGCCTCTGACCCCTGTGCAACCTGAGAGCTTAAACCCTAGGTTGAGAGACCAGTTCCTGGAGGGAGGTCCTGAACTGGTAGGAAAATTGTTTTCTTGGCTGTCTTGGTGGACAGGGTTGCCCCTGGAAGGAGGGCAGGAGTCTCACCCTGGGGGTGGACTAGGCCACACTGTTGTGTTGGCCAGGTGGGTACTGTGTACCAGTGTGGGCATATCTGTGAGTGAAGTCCTTGTGCGCCAGGCAAGTGTTCCACCATAGGGGTTGGTCCCTGGGTGGGGAAGCCAGGTTCAGGTGTTGTCTGACCTGGAGGCTTTGGAGCCTAGGTTTGATGGCCATGTCCCCCCTGACCTGGAATACCAGTTGCAGGATAGAACCCCTGAACTGGTGGATGAATGGTGCAGGATACCTGCCACAGGTGCCCTGACTATTCTAGAAGGGGGTACCACTCCAGGTGGGAGTGTACAGATCTCCAAGGAAGAGGAGGACCTGGTGTGGGGAAGCCCACCTCAGCCTCCTGTCCAGCCGCCGGATACAGGTCCGGGACTGGTGGGTCAGTGCCAGGATTTCAGACCTGACCTGACAAGAGAGGGAGTGGACAAAGGGTGTCAAGCACCTGGGGCTACTGCCCCCCAACCGCTGATGCCACCAAGGTTTGAGGGCCCTGAGAGGCATGAGGCCTGGGTCTCATACCTGATCACCGGCGGTGGTCCCTGTGGCTTGCTGTCTGTCTGTTGGGACACACCGGTGAGCAAGTTAAGTGTAGGTGCTGCACAGGTGGTGTCCACAGGTGAGGAGAAGGGTTCCACATGGATTGGCATGGTGGACCCTGAGAGTATGGATAGAGGGATTGAACTGGGTTTAGGACGGCGTAGAACAGGACTGCCCTGCTGTGTGGGCCAGTTTCCATGTTATATCGCCTTAAGCAGTGAATACCATTGAGGTATCGTTTGGTCTACCCTGGCTTTAGGCTGGAAGGGGGTTGTGTTGGAACTGGCCCTTCTTGCAGGGTCATCCTTAAACTGTTTGCTTCTTCCTCCCTTATTGTTCCTGACCCGTGGCTGTTGGCAATAGGACTCTGCACTTTACCACTGCTGATCAGTGCTAAAATGCATATGCTCTCTGTGTAAATTGTATTGTAATTGGATTTCCATGATTGGCATATTTGTATTACCAAGAAGTCCCTAGTAAAGTGCACCGAGTGTGCCAGGGCTGGTGATGACAAATGCTACTAGTGGGCCTGCAGCACTGATTGTGCCACCCACATGAGTAGCCCTAAAATGATGTCTCAGGCCTTCCACCGTAGTGCCTGTGTGCAGTCTGTGAACTGCCATGTCCTCCTGGCCAGTGTCCCCACTGACCAGGCCAAACCCTTCCCTTTTTGTGCACATTAGTCACCCTTATGGAAGGCCCAAGGTACCCCCCTGGGCAGGGTGCAGTGTATGTGAAAGGTAGAGCATGTACTGGTGCAAGTGACATGCTCTGGAAGTGAATGGCAGCCATTTTCGTTTTTCACTATGGTAAGGCTTGCTCCATAGATTAACATGGGGGATGCTGGCTACAGTGCCTACCAGCATTTCTTCTCATAGGAACAAGGTAGGACATAAGAGTCTAGTATCCCTGAACTCAGAATTTAATAACACATCTTTTAGGAAAGGTTGTTTTTAAATCCTGTGTTTGAGAACAGCACTTTTAGAAAGTTGCTGTTCTCTTGTCTGACCCTTCTGTGTGCCTTGGCCTGTTTGTGTATTGACTGTCTGGTTTGAGAGTGAGAGGGGCTGGGGATTCCCCAGGAGGCTGGCTGAGTCAGCCCTAGGCTGAATGACTGCATTTGCAACTTGAGTGGTGGGAGGAGATAGCACCTGGGCCTGAATAGGGCTGTGCCTGCCTTCCACAATGCTGGCTCCACCTCCTGCTGGGCGGCTGACGACCCTGCCCCTCACTCTGAAAGGAAAGGAGAAGCCAGGTAAACAAAGTGCTCAAGCAACACCCAGAACTGGTTCAGACCGGGCTCAGGGCCCACTTGCACAAAGAGAACAAAGTCTTTTAGGGGTATAAGTACAGGACCCCTGACAACAGAAAATTAGATCATCCTGGAATCAAGAAGGAACCTCTGCCAGGGAGAAAGCTGAAACTGAAGAAGGAAGACTGTCCTGCTGTTGCTCTGTTGGACTGACCTGTTGCTTGCTGCCAAGGAGAAGGGGGAAGGACTTTGCTGTTGTGCTGTGTCCCCTGTCTTGAAGGAATCTCCAAGGGCCTGAAAAGAGCTGGCTCCCTGTTCTGAAGTCCCAGGAACAAAAGGACTTCACCCCCAACTTCCCTGAACTCTGCTGAGAGAGTTCTGTCCTTCCTAGAGTGCTTGATCCAGTTGTGGGGCCTCTGGAAGTTGTACCTGTGCTGGGAAGCTTGAAACTAAGCTTGAGAAACTTTTGCAATTGACAAGTTATCGCATCGCTCGCTGCGGAGCTCATCCCGCCGCTACGAAGGCCGAGATCGTCGCAGCGCCTGTTGCCGCTGCCAGAGCCGTCGCATCCTTCGTTTGCGGGACGCACCAGACCGGTGCGGGAAAGTCGAACATCGCTGCGAGTGTCGCCGCAGAGCCTGTCGTCGCTGGGTGAGATCGCCGCACCGCTTGCTTGTGGACCGCATCACGTCGCTGCGAGTGTCGTCGCAGAAACCATCGCATCGAGGAATTGCGAGAGAGAAGATCAGCGCTGGTCCGCGCATCGTCGCCCTAGAGATCGTCGCAACTCCAAAGATCGGCGCATCGTGCCTTTTGCGAGAACAAACTTCCTACGGAACCTCCACACCGGAATCCATTCAAGTGGCCTTCCTCCTCATACAGACCGGATTCGTCGCTACACGCCCGCTGCTGCAGCGGGGCTGTCGCAAACGCCTCCCCAGGGTCTCAGGAGCAACGCATCCCTTGTTTTCCACCGCACCAGCTTCTGCTTTTGGAACTTTGTCGCAACTAAAAGGTACTGTGAGTAAACGTGACGCAACTGTGAACTTTTCACGCATCTGTGGATTATTTTATCGCAACCTGAAGATTTTTATCGCAAACCTTAAGAACTCTTAACCTTGAACTGTGTATGTTGGATTTTTGTCGTTTTGGTCTTGTGTAGTTTAGATTAAATACCTTTATTTTTCTAAACTGTGGTGGAGTCAGTTTGTGGTGTTTTCACTGTGTTGCTGTGAGTGTTGGTACAAATACTTTACACATTGCCTCTGGTTAGCCTAGACTGCTCTTGCCAAGCTACCTAGAGGGAGTGTCGTGTATTTCTATAGGTTCTGAATCAGTCCCCCTATTCCTGACCCTATTCTGGTTAAACTAACTATCAAGTTAACTAACAGTCAGCCCATGAGGCAAGAAAACCCCCATGATGCAGATACCGTTATCTGACGCAGTCACACTACGGCACAGGAACGTGTTATCTGATTAGGTCATAACGCTTGAGATCTAATTAGACAAGCGACATTCCTCCAGCCCCTGATAAGGCATACGACGTTCTCATAACAAATCAAACCTATGACAACCTGGAAAATCCGTGCGGCCATTGTTTTGATTTCACAGAGAACTTTTGCAAAAGAATGTGCTAACGAGCAAGTCGTATGACATCTTTATTGACGTACCTATGTCCATCCTTACGTCAATCTCGGCACCTTTAAGGTATAAATATTGCCGACCTTGCCCTATGCAAACACACGCGTGGTGACAAGACGGAGCAGCCATACTTGCCGAAGCCGAGAGCAGAAGCAGACCCCGCTGGCAGCAGCCCCGCCTTCCTGACGCGCTGAGAGACGCGCTGCTATCTCAAGCCGAGAGACCCAGCACCGGCGCTTTCGGGCAGCCCTCGCAGGCAGCCTGGAATATCGAGAGCAGAGAAAGAGATACTATTCCTCATCCATCCTAAATTCCAGGTACAGAACTGAATAACCCCTCACAGAGAATTCTTTAGTTATTCACTTGGCAAAAACAAACTTAACTTAAACTGTAACTTTCTATTCCCGCCCACGCATTAGACTTAGGTCAGGTACACGGGGTAGGCGTATTTAGAAACACCAGTTGAGTACGTTTAGTCAAATGTATATGTGTATGTAAATATATTTTAATCATTTTTAAACATCATATGGCTCAGAAACCATATCAATGTTTTTACAGTATTATTTTATACTATTGCTTTTAATGTATGCACTTTACTTAACTATAAGTATTGCAATAATATCGATCCATTTCTCATGTATGAGAAAAGAGACTGATCAATAAATAACACCTTTTTATTGAACACGCCCGTCTCTTCCTTTTCTCTACATTCTGATGAGACTAAGAATGCACGTACTGACTGAGTAAAATAATTGCCTTGTGCTCACACGACTCTTGAGATTGACTCTTGATTAGGGGAGAGCAAAGTTGTCATGTTCTATGGTTGTCAGAAACTAAATCCCTTCTTGTCTAATCAGGGGAGGTAATTCTTTCCTGAACATTCGAGAAAGTTTCTAGCGAACTCTGAGCTTAGCTGGCAAACCCAAAAATTAAGTCTAGTATCGACAGTAGTAGACCTAGTTAACGTCTGGCCTAGGCCTTTACTGCTGTAGGTACTATTCCAATGCGCAGAGCCTATTGGGAAAATAGGAGCTACACTACAGGAGAGCAGGGGTTATCTCAGATGGTTTCCTCCTTACCCTGACTAGAAGCAAGGGTCCCTATTTGGACAATGGTACCTGCCCCTGCCAACTAGAGACCCCCAGTTCTAACAATATTGTTATAAAATCCTTAAAAATATCACAACATTGATTTAATACACCATAATAAACGCTGTACAGTTTAGCAAAACTACCATACAAAAGATAGTCACGGGTTGTTCATCGTCCTCCGGGCTCGAGTAGCAACTCGAAGAAAAGTGCAAGTGCGAAAAATTATTTCTTCATTTTCTAGGGAAAGCATCATCTGGTAAGATTGTTCTAAGAAAACAGGTCTATGTTTTTAAAAAAAAGGAGTTAAAAACATTTGATATATTTTAAATATTATTTACAAAAGAAGAGGAAGTGCAAGTCAATTTGTGTGCTCACTCCATCACAGGGGCATAGTGCATTTGGGAGACTTGTCCAATTGCCATGAGGAAAACATAACAAAAATGTTACAGTTCCTGCTCTCAGCCGAAATAAAAGGCTTCTTTCCCAATTAGTCATTGATAGAGTAAGATAAATTGGTAGGGGGAACCTATATAGATCTTTATACATGTAGCCAAGAACAGATGATTTATTGGATTCCATTTTAGACCTTTCTGAGGTATAAAGAGTATAAAGTGCTTTTTTCAGATCTTTCTTATGTAATACCTCATCTTGGCTTGGGTCTAAAAAAAGCTACCTTTCCCTATGCTACAGAGGCTCCGGTAAACCCCTGAAAGCCAAGGAATGTCCATTCCTTTTTCGCACTTCAGGCAATCATTTATGATTTCTTGGATTAAGGATGCTGACTTATTCCTCCAAACTGAAAGCCAAAATAGGGCGGGCCGGGCACTAATAAAATCACAAATAAAATTTAAGTTAAGTTCCTTATGGCATATATACTGGGAAGTGGAGATTGGAACACCCAGCATCTTTCTGCCTTGCCCCGCAAAGAAATGGTGAGGTCTCACTAGTGCTCAACATCTTCCCTGAATTTTTCTAGGATTTCGTTTCTGAAATTCAGCATGGTCTAGGGTCACATAAATGCCCAAATATGTGAATCCCACCCATGTCCACACCAAGGGGGACTTCGAGTCTGCCTGCGGGTACAACGAGTTGATTGGAAATACCACTGAATTGTGCCAGTTAATTTCGATCCCCGAGTATGTACCAAATGCTTCCAGCACCTTTAGGACTTTAGGTATCAAAATGCATTGGGTATGCTAGAGATGAGCTTATCATCTGTGTATAAGGAAATTACATCTTCCTAGTCCGGATCCCTACATCGACCCCGAATTTGCACATCCTCCCTCACCCAGCATGCCAGCTGCTCCTGGACAGATAGGAGTGGGGAAATCTGTCAGCCGTGCCTAGTTCCCCTTCCCAAGCCGAACTCCCCTCATAACACACCATTTACTCGGACCCTGGCACCCATTACATACTAGAAACCACGTTCCTTGCATCATATGGCATCTCGTTCAGTAGCCAAGTAAGTAGATTTTATTGTCTGATTATAAAAACCATTACAATGTATATAAAATTGATAATTACAAGACTTCTCACAGGAATACGTTAATCAGAATCCAACTCAACACTGCTCATAACAATGAATCAATCAGAATCAAAATCAAACCATGATCAAAATAAAGTCCTTGACTATAACCATATCTCATCTGGAAATGGAGAGATTTGAAAATTCATCAAGTCAGTAAACATTTGCTTCTAAAATATTATCCATCATTGTGCAGAGATTAGTGCAAAGTAACACTAAAGTTCTTCAGTAGTTACACACACACTCTCTCTCTCGCTCAATCAATCAGGGGTTTTAAAGCACGCTCCTCACCCGTGAGGGTCTCAAGGCACTGGTATGGTGTGCAGCCCCTGATCAGTCGAAGAGCCAGGTCTTGAGGCTCCTCCTGAAGGTGTGTAGAGTGGGGGAGCGTCTGATGTCGGCTAAGAGCTTGTTATAGGCCTTTTTTCCGTGATGTAGGAGAAGGCTCTTCGACCTACTCTGGTTCTGCGGATGTGTGGAGTCTCTGCCAGGGCAATGTCGGCAGAGCGGAAGTTCCTTTTGGGTACGTGGAAGAGAGACACTTTTGTTGAGGTATTTGGGTCCGATGTTGTGGAGGGATTTGTAGGCGTGGGTGAGTAGCTTAAAGTTTACTCTCTTCTTGATGGGGAGCCAGTGAAGGTCTTGTAGGTGCTGGCTCATGTACTCATGTCGTGGGGTTCCGAGGACGAATCTTACTGCGGTGTTCTGGATGGTTTGGAGCTTGTTTAGAGGGCGTTACCGTAGTCCAGTCTGCTGGGTATGAGTGTATGAGTGATAGTCTTTATGCATTCGGGGGTATCCACTTGAAGGTCTTGTGGAGGATGTGGAGGGAGTTGAAGCAGGTGGAGGAGACAGTGTTGATCTGGCGGGTCATGGTGAGGGAGGAGTCTAGAATGATGTAGAGGTTTCGGGCGTGGTTTGTTGGGGTGGGTGGAGGTGCAAGGGCCACCAGGAGCTGTCCCACGCAGAGAGGGAGGGTCCGAGGACGAGGACCTCAGTCTTCTCCGAGTTCAGTTTTAGACATCTGTCGCTCATTCAGGCTGTGACGTCCTTCCTTCCTTCTTGGAAGCTGAGTCTGGTGTCTTCGGGGTTCTTCGTGAGAGAGAGGATGAGCTGGGTGTAGTTGCTGTAGGATTCTATGCTGAGCCCATGCTGTCTGACTATAGCGGATAGGGGGGGCCATGTAGATGTTGAAGAGCATGGGGCTGAGTGAAGATCCATGGGGTACACCGCAGCGGATCTCTGTGGGCTCGGAGAGGAAGGGTAGGAGTCTGATCCGTTGGGTTCTGCCCGTGGGAAAGAGTGGATCCAGTTTAGGGCAAGTCTTTGTATGCCGGCGTCATGAAGTCTGGTAGCAAGAGTGCGGTGGGAAACGGTGTCGAAGGCTGCGGAGAGGTCTTGTAGGATGAGGGCTGCAGTGTGTCCCTGGTCGAGTAGCATGCGGATGTCATTGGTGGCGGCAAGGAGGGTGGTCTCAGTGCTGGGATTGCTGTGGAATCCAGGTTGGGAAGAGTCGAGTATGGCATTTTCTTCGATGAAGGTGGTTAGTTGTGTGTTGACGAATTGTTCGGAGACTTTGACTGCGAAGGGAAGGAGAGAGATTGGCGGGTTGCTTTTCTGGTCTGTCGAGTCGGCAAAGGTTTCTTGAGGAGGAGCTTGACCTCTGCCCGCTTCCAGTCGTCGGGGAAGATGCCGGCTTTGAAGGTGGCATTGTTGGTGCGTCGGAGTTCGGGTGCGATGGCGGTGGTGGCTCTGTGGAAAATGTGAGGGCGGGCAGGGGTCTGTGGGGGCTCCCAAGTGGGTGTTTTTCATGGTCGTGGTGGTGTCCTCGGTGGTGACTGATGTCCAGGTGGTGATGGTGGCTGGCTGTCGTTACTGGAGGGGAGGGTGGTCTCTGGAGTCTGTTAGTTGAAATTATCGTAGAGGGCCTTGATCTTTAGATGAAAGTAAGAGCCGAGTTTGTTACAGAGGTCCTGGGATGGCGTGATGCCCGTTGCTTCGCTGGGGGGTTGGGGGGGTTGGTGAGCTCCTGGATGATGTTGAAGAGTTTCTTTGAGTTGCTGGTGTTGGTGAGAATTTTGTTCCTGATGAAGGTCCTCTTGGTGGTCTTTACAAGTTGGTGGTATTCTGTCATGGCGTGCTTATAGGTGGACTGGTCCTCAGTGGTTTTGCTGTTTCTCCATCGTTTTTTTCGAGCCGTCGGCATGAGCGTCTAGCTTATTGGAGGTCGGCGGAGAACCAGGCGGCCTTCAGAGGTCATTGTGTGTCGGGCGGCAGAGGGGAGCGAGCTTGTCTGCGTGGCTGGAGATCCAGTGGTGTAGTTCCGTGGCTGCGGAGTTGGCGTGGTGGGGGTTGAGGAAGAGGGTAGAGTTGAGGTCCTCTTCTGTGACCTTGCTCCAGTTCCTTCATGGCGGGCGTGGGTTGGGTTTGCGCGATGTGGTGGTGCCGAAGGAGAAGTGTATGCAGTGGTGGTAAGTCGAGAGGAGTTGTGAGGTGTAGCTGAAGTGTATGTTGGTCCCTCCTGCGAAGATGGGGTCCTGCGAAGATTGGGTCTAGCTTGCTCTTAATGAGTGTAGTCTGAAAATACCATTATAGTAAGGTTCTCAAATTAGCGTCCGGAGGAGTGCAGCCCATTTGTGACAATTCAGGATGTGGGCTATAATGTGTTGTGATCTCATTTTCATCTCCGGTTTTACCATAGTTTGCACAAAATTCTTGATAGAGTGTTGGACCGCCGTACCAATTATGACTCAACTCTACTTGGGAGGTGTTGTAATATAACATTATTGTGATAGAAAGCAGGACATGATCTAGGCCTAACAGTGAGAGCTTACTCAGTAGACTTTGACTTGAGACTAGATCGGAAGCTGAGGTAAAGTCCCAGGAGGTGACAGCGAGAGGCATTGTCTTAACTGTACTAAATTTGTGAATAATATGGAGACATATTAAGACTTTGTCTACCTTTAAGAGGTCCACTCTGAAACCGCCTTATATTGCATGTATTATGTTTTCTTTTTGCATCCATCCATTTTGGCATGAAGCAGTAATTTAAGTCGATGTGGAGACTTATAAGCCTTATGACATCTTTTGGGCCCTTCTAGAAGAGGGTTATGATAATACTTACCAGAAGCTGGGGGAGGTTCTTGTGGTAGAGGTCTCTTGAAAGAACTGCAGTTAGGATGTTTGCCCACTATTCTGAATGTAGTTTGAAACTGTCAGTGGCACCATATTTGAGCCTGGAACCTTTCCGCTGGGAAGTTCTTCAATGACTGTCTTTACACTCTCCTCTTGAAAGATGACTTTGAGCATAAACAGCTGGTTCTTTAGATGTGAAGGAAGTTAAAGCGTTCTTTTTGCCAGGTCGTTGCTGGGAGAGTTTTCTTAGCTAAAAACCATTTTGTAGTGGCTTACCCAAGTTTTTTCATTGATGTTTGCTCCAAGATCTACCTTCCAGTACCCACCCCTTAGATGATCTATTTTTCCAGGCATTTGTGGAATACTTTTCAAAGGCTACTTTTTCAAAGTTATTCCATTGTTTCATACTGCTTAATGCGTCTTTCTTTTAATGAGTGTTTTGTAGTGTTTCTTGGCTGTTTGTGTTCTATCCCCTGGGAGCCTTCGAGGGCACTAAAGTTTTCATTCCCTTTTTAGCGTGTCTTCAAACATCACTAAACCAGAATTCGGTTTTCTTGAGGTATAGGTCTATCCTTGGTTGATTGTCTTGATACTAAACATGTTTTTGATTCCATGTGGTTTTGATAGCAGGGCAGCCTATTTGCATGTTGCACTGCCGTATTTTTCAGGGTCATAATTGTGTCCTAAATATTTCTGTATTCTCTTCAATCCTCTATCTTGCTTTCTAGTGCTTGGTTCCATTTCAGTCGCATCTTGGAACTACATCTCATGTGCTCTTTAATTCTCGACATTCTGGGATCTCTGCGAGGGGCAGGCCTTTCAGTTCAATGAGGAGGGAGTAGTGGTCACTTTAGAACCAACAGGCTAGACTACAGCTTTCAAAACCACTCCAGTAGTAGTAGAAGTCAATGACGAGCACCTCTTGCATACTATGTGGGGATCATGTTGTCATAGTTTTAATTAGAACTCCCTATGGCGATCAGACCTTTACTTGCCCAGAATAGTTTTAGGAGTCCATTCACATCTTTTTTAGGGTAATCATAGCTGAGCAAACGGATGCCTATTGCGTTTCTTAGTTCAATGATTTGATCTATTATCATTTCCACATTTAGTCGTCGTGCAATTAAATTTGCCGCAGATAAGGGTCAACGGTTTATTTTCTGCAGGTTTGTTCATTGCTCTGCAGATCGCAAGAGGTGATTTTAGTATCTCGTCTTCCTTTTGTGATATCTCCACACATTTGTTATTCTCAGAACTTTTTCCGTGGTAGAAAGATGCCAACTCTTTGAATGTTTTCAGGGAGATTTTCACAGCTTCTGGTGTCCGAGTGTTTGTCAACCCCACAAGTAACTTTTAGGTCACCACTGTTTCTTGTAACTGCCTGATTTATCCATTTTGTGATTATACATAGTTTTTGGAGTTTAACTCCCCAGATGCTGGCCATTCCTGCCTTTCTCTACTCCGTTTCACAAGTAGAAATTAAAAAAATTTAATGCACAATCCAGTCAGACCTTAATGTTTTCATGCCAAATATATTTTGTGGTCAGTGGTGTCAATATTCAACTGCGTCTACTCCAAACAATCATCTCACTCTTTTAATCAGTCATCTAGTTGAACTAGCAAGAGCCCCGGTATCAAAGGAGTAGCCCGAAAAATTAAAATACCCTGCTTTGAAATAAAAACTCTGATGGCTCCAAGCAAGTGCAGCAAGGTAGCCACCCCTCCCTAGATGAGCTCCTGGGTCTCTTCCATCTATCCATTCATACTTTCACCCTTAAATGCACTCACTGATATCCTTCTATTTCGTCTTTACATTCTATCATACGTTGATTTTTTTAATCTGCCATTCAATCTTTTCTCATTTCATCCACCAATCTACTCTGCCGTCCATCCAGTCACTCTGCCATCCATCCACCCATACATCAATCCATCCACTCTGCCATCATCCATCCATCCATCCATCCATCCTGCATTCCATCTATCCATTCGTCCACTCTGCCATTCATCCATCCATCCCCTGTTGTCCAACCATCCAATCTACTATCCTTCCATCCATTTACTATGCCATCCATCCAACCACTCTGCTATCCATTCACTCATCCGTCCGCTCTGCCATCTATTCACGCATCCTTTCACCCACTCGTGCAGCCACCCATCTCGCCCTCTTCTCTACCATTCTTTCACCTGTCCATCAACCAGTCCATCCTTTTTCTTTGCATACTTTCACCTGTCTCTCCACCTATACATCCATCCCTCTACTCTGCCATACTTTAACGTGGCCACCCACTTATTCATCCACTCATCCATCTATCTGTCCATTCACTCTGCCATCCTTTCACATGTCTATCCACCTGCCCTGGATGAGCAAAACCTGCCTGAAGCTCAACTCGAAGAAGATAGAGGTCCTCGTCCTCGGACCCTCCCCCTCCGCATGGGACAACACCTGGTGGCCCATGGCCCTCGGCAGCCCCCCCACGGATTAGGCCTTAAACCTCGGCATTGTACTTGACTCCTCCCTCCTCATGACCTGACCGGTAAATACCATTGCCTTTAGCTGTTTCAACACGCTCCGCATCCTCCGAAAGACCTTCAAATGGATCCCCCCTGAATCAAGGAAAACCATCGACCACACACTCACAACCAACGGACTGGACTTCGGAAACGCCCTCTACGCCGGAATCAACAAGTCGCTGCTCCACAAACTCCAGACCATTCAAGACACCGCAGCCCGACTTGTCCTCGGCATGCCCCGACACAAACACATCACCCAGCACCTGCGCAACCTCCACTGGTTCCCGGTCGAGAATCAATCAATCAAAAAATATGTGTAGAGCGCACTAATCACCCATGCGGTTCTAAAGGCGCTGAGTGGGTAGAGGGTGCAGCTACTGCTCGAACCGCCAGGTTTTGAGGAGACTCCTGAAGGTCAGCAGGTCCTGGGTCTGACGCAGCTGTGTGGGTAGGGTGTTCCATGTGCTGGCAGCAAGATAGGAGAAGGATCTGCCACCTGTGGAGGTCCTGTGGATGCGTGGGACGGCGGTTCGGGGTGTAGAAGGTGAGACATTTGTTGAGGTATGCTGGTCTGGCATTGTGGAGAGCTTTGTGATCGTGGGTGAGAAGTTTGAAGTTGATCCTTTTGTTGACTGGGATCCAGTGCAGGTCCTTCAGGTGGGCGGGAATGTGGGTGTGGCGGGGTATGCCGAGGATGAGGCGAGCGGAGGCGTTCTGTATGCGCTGGAGTTTTTTCTGGAGTTTCACTGTGGTTCCTGCGTAGAGGGCGTTGCCGTTGTCCAGTCTGCTGCTGTCGAGGGCCTGGGTGACCGTCCTTCTGCTTCCAGTGGGGATCCACCTGTAGATCTTGCGGAGCATGCGGAGGGTGTTGAAGCAGGAGGAGGAGACAGCGTTGACTTGCTGGGTCATTAAGAGCGATGAGTCCAGGATGAACCCCAGGTTGCGTGCGTGGTTGGTGGGTGTGAGAGCTGCTCCCAGGACGGCTGGCCACCAGGAGTCGTCCCTGGCAGAGGGGGTGTAGCGCAGGATGAGGACCTCTGTCTTGTCTGAGTTGAGTTTCAGGCGGCTCTTCTGCATCCAGTGGGCGATGGCCTTCATTCCTTCGCAGAGGTTGGTTTCTTGCGATGGCGGGGTTCTTGGTAAGAGAGAGGATCAGCGGAGTCTCTTCTGTGTAGGAGACGATGTTGAGGTTGTGCGAGCGGACAATGTTGGCGAGCGGTGCCTTGTAGACATTGAAGAGGGTCGGGCTGAGGGATGATCCTTGGGGTACGCGGCAGATGATCTTGTTGGCTTTGGAACGGAATGGGGGAGGCGTACCCTCTGAGTTCTGTCAGTGAGGAAAGAGGTGGTCCTGTCCAGAGCTTTGTCGCGTATTCCCGTGTCGTGTAGGCGTGTGCGTAGGGTGTGGTGGCAGACGGTGTCGAAGGCTGGCGAGAGGTCCAAGAGAATGAGGGCCGCGGATTCGCCGTTGTCCAGTAGGGTCCTGATGTCGTCTGTGGCAGGGATGAGGGCGGTTTCAGTGCTGTGATTGCTGCGGAATCCAGATTGGGACGGGTCTAGGATGTTGTTTTCCTCGAGGAAGTGAGTTAGTTGCTTGTTGAAGATTTTTTCGATGGCTTTTGCTGGGAACGGAAGCTGGGAGATGGGACGGAGATTTTTAAAGTCCTTTGGGTCTGCTGAGGGTTTTTTGAGTAGGGCGTTGATCTTGGCGTGTTTCCAGCTTTCCGGGAACGTGGCGGTCTCGAAGGAGCTGTTGATGATCTTCCGGAGTTGGGGTGCGATGATGCGGTTCACTTTGTTGAAGATGTAGTGAGGGCAGGCGTCGAATGGTGAGCCGGAGTGGATGGTGTTCATGGTCTTGATGGTGTCGTTGACGTGGGTCCAGGAGATCAGGTGGTTGGTGAGGCTGGGAGGGGAGGTGAGTCTGCGATGTCGGCGGCTGTAGGGAGGGGCTGGGAGTTGAAGCTGTCGTGGATGTCAGCAATCTTGCAGTGAAAGAAGGTGGCTAGGGAGTTGCATAGGTCTTGCAACGGTGGGATGTTGTTGGAGCTGGAGCTGGCGTTAGAGAGTTCCTTCATGATGTTGAAGAGCTCTTTGCTGTTGTGTGCGTTGTTGTCGATGCGTTCCTTTTGGTGGCTCGAGTGAGTTGGTGGTGCTTGCGGTTGGCGTTCTTTAGGGCAGCGTAGTCCTCCGGGATTTGTTCGTGGCACCACTTCTTCTCGAGTCTTCGGCAGAGCTGCTTGGATTCCTGGAGGTCAGTGGTGAACCAGCTGGCCTTTCTGTCGGTGCGTCTGTTTGAGGGTTTTTTGATTGGGGTGAGGGTGTTGGCGCAGTCATCGATCCATTGTCTGAGGTTGCGGGCGGCTGGGTCGATGTCTGTGGTGTCTGTTGGTTGGTCTCGGGCGAGGGTGGTGATGAGTTGGTCTTTGGTGACTTTGTTACAGCTGCGGTAGAGGATCTGTTGCGGGCGGTGGTGCGAGGTGGGTTTCTCGAAGGTGAAGTGGACGCTGCGATGGTTGGTCCAGTGCAGTTCAGTGGTGTGACTGAAGGAGATGAGGTTGCTGGCAGAGGCGATGGGGTAGAGCGGGTGTCTGGCGGTAAGGGTGGGGGTCGTGACGAGCTGTTTGAGTCCGAGGGTTGCAACGTTGTCAAGCAGAGCGATGGAATTGCTGTCGTCGTCGTTCCCGAGGTGTAAATTAAGGTCTCCGAGGAGGATGTAGTCTGTGGAAGCAAGAGCGTGCGTGCTGACTATGTCAACGTTGGCGTCGATGAACTGGGGCCCGGGTCCTGGGGTCTGTAGACGAGTGTACCTCTGATGGTGGTGTTGGGGTCCATGTGGATCTGGAAGTGCAGGTGTTTGGAGGTGCTGGAGGTGTCTGCTGTGCTGGTCATGACTCTGAGGGTGTTTCTGTAGACAATGGCGATTCCTCCTCCAGGTCTGTTGGTGCGGTCCCTTCTGGTGATCTTGTAGCCCTCTTGGATGGCTATGGCGATGTTGGGTGCCGAGGAGGGGTTCATCCTGGTTTCTTTTAGGAAGGCGACGTCCGGGGAAGCAGAGTCGAGCAGGTACCAGAGTTCGATGGCGTGCTTGTGGACAGAGCGGGTGTTGAGTAGTATGTATCTGTGGTGGATGCGTGTTACTCTGGCGAGTGGGATAGGGCGTGTGGGTGTTTGCCGGCTGGTCAAGCTGCAACTACAGCAGGTGAAGGGTCCGTGGGTGAGCTTAGGGGTGGCCTGGAAGCAGTTGGATGATCATCTGGTGTTGAGTACGTGGAGGAAGTTGGCGTCGTAGTTGCGTTGGGTGTTGTGGCGCTCGCGGGGGCCATGGGATCTGGCACTGGGTGCGGTCCAGGTGCGGACGGGCGCAGACGGGCTTGCCTTAGGCGCACCCGTGGCGCGCCCGCTGCGCGGATCCTCTGCACGACCGCACATCGGTCGCAATATGAAGGGTAGGGGGTGGGAGCAGAGGCGGGAGTTGGGAGCGGCTGGGTCGGGGGGTGGGGCCGCAGCGGCGGGAACAGGCACACAAGGCAAAAACAATACAAAGAAAATACAATCAGCAACAGATGGGGAAGCAATGGGGATTACCGTGAGGCAGAGGCAGCCGGGCGGACCCTGACGTGCAGTGCCAGGTAGCTGGCTCGAACTCTGCACGGGGATGGTCTTAGTTCTGGCGGCGGTGAGGTGGAACTGCTGGGGAGAGTGCTGGCCTTGGCCCGGAGGTCAAGGTCTCACACGCGCTCCCCCGCAGTGGTTGCCATATGAAGGGGAGGGGGTCGGGAGCAGCTGGATATGGGGCGGGCCCCAGGGGCAGCAGCAGTAGGAACGGGCAGACAAGGTCAAAACAATGAGGGGGACAAGGCAAATACAGTGAGGGGAAAACGCAACGCAACAAGATAACAATACAACGAAAATACAGTCAGCAACTGATGGGGAAGCAATGAGGGTTACCAGGAGACAGAGGCAGCCAGGTGGACCCTGACGTGCAGTGCCTGGTAGCTTGCTTGAACCCTGCACAGGAATGTCTCAGTCCTGGCAGCGATGAGGCGGAGCTGCTGGGGAGAGTGCTGGCCTTGGCCCGGAGAGTCACTTTCAAGATACTCACCCACACCTACAAATGCCTCCCAACACCGGACCCCAACCTCAACAAGAGAATCTCCTTCCACGTACCCAAGAGAAACCTCCGATCCGCCGACCTTGTCCTCGCCGAAACCCCACGAATCCGCAAAGCCAGAACAGGTGCAAGGGCCTTCTCCTACACCGCGTCCAAGACCTGGAACAATCTCCCTATTGACATCAGACGCGCCCCCTCCCTGAACATCTTCAGGAAGACACTCAAGACCTGGCTCTTCGACTTAACAGAGCTGCTGACCCCTTTCCTCCCAGCGCCTTGAGACCCTCACGGGTGAGTAGGGCACTTGCAATTCACCTGATTGATTGACCTGCCCATTCACTACTGCATTCATCCATCAACCACCCATCCATCTCTTTACTCTGCCATCTTATCACTTGTCAATCCATCTATCCATCTACCCACTCTTTTATCCAGCCACTCATTCATTCATTCATCCTTCCCTCGTTTCACCCTTCCTTCTATTCAGTATTTATTCCTTCTTTCCCACCTATTAACACATCTTTTGTTTTTCCTTGCTCCCGCTTGCTCATCTATTGTCTCAGTATTTCTTTTATAGTGTTATTTTTTAGTTTTTGTCTGCCGCGCTGCGACAGAGAAGCCCATAAAGAACGCTACCCCCGCTAAAGCTTTGGGTTCTCCACACACCTGGTTCTAGATGTGATTCATGTATAGGATTCCATAGTTTGTCAGTTTACAAGGAAGCCTTTGCATAGTCGTGTTGGGATTACAAGGAATAAATATGCCTGGTCTGATTTAAATCTTGTCCTTTCATTTGTGGAGGATTCTGGCACTACAATATTGGTGATGAGCACCTCATACCCTGTGGACCAGTTCAAGGCTATGCCAATTTTTCCCGTTGTTGGCTGAGTGTTTAGCCAGAGGAGGGCAGAAAAGAGCTTGGTGGAGTGGAATGCACACGTGATCAGCATAATTCATAGGAAGCAAGAGAAGGGCGCAAGCTCCTTGTCCTGTGCAGGTGTCAGGCACTGACATTGGACAGCGAGTTTTGGAGCGCTAGTTTGTCTCTGGTGCTACAGTTGGTCTGGATCCCCCTGCTCAAGGCTTGCTGGAGCAAGCCCGTAGGAGTAGCGGGAATCTTCTCCGGAAGCAGTGAGCGCTCTTCTCTACCAGCACGTGCACAGCTATCGGACGACTGACCTCACAGTGGATGATGGTTGTGTAATATGTGATCATGTCACCACATTGCACATTATTTTGGCATCATTTAGTGGACGAGGCGAATGGGAAGAAAAGAAATCTGAGCAGCCAAATTGGAACATAGGAGATGGCAGCAAGTTCATAGTGGAGTAGTGTGGCTCACTGGTTAGAGGCTGCAGGGCTGAGAGCAGAAGTCAGCCCGGGACCAGGGTTCAATTCCCGTCGTGGACCTTGGTCAGCGGACTCGATAATTCTCGCTTCGGTGCTTACTCTAATCAGGAGTTCCACTCGGCAACTCTGGGCATTAGCTTGCCTAATCTCCACAACGGCCCCACCAATTCCGGGGATGCCTGGCTCCACCTTGGGGACTCCCAGCAAGGGACCATCCCACAGGGAAAGCCAGGACGGGTTCCCCAGAGTTATACAGCGCCGGGACGCCCCATTGCTGGGGCAGCTGTGCGCTTTACAAGTATACTACATTTACATTTACATATGCATAACGTACCAAGTTAGTGATAATTCTGTTATTATACAGTTAAAATATGCAAAGGAACAAGACATTTCCTTTTCTCACGTTAGCAATATTCCCACGTACCAGTTTGGAATTACTTCCAAGTGCTGCCATTGAACTCCGTGACAACCTCGTTGCCACCTTTTGGAAGTAATGAGGAGGAGATGCATATAGGGGACACCCCTGCATGCTGACTCGGTTAATTTCTTACCACTCAATTCAACCCAGATATGGAGCTCTGCTCCCAACTTTGTAGGTCTACTGACGAGTCTTACGTTTTTTAACAGCTTGACAAGCAAGAAATATGTCTCCCCTAAAACAATTGGATTCAAGCTGTGCCACTACTGCAGGAAGCAGATGTCTGTTACAGACCCCCACAACATGGCAACGGCTTGTACACTCGGGTCAGTCATTTGACAAGTCTGGTGATCAGAGAGCAGGAAGTAAAGTTGTATGTCACAGAGCACAAGAAGACGTCTTGTTTGAAGCAGTTCTCCTTCTCCAAGTCACAAATGTGATCTTTCTCTTTATCATAGACCCACTCTTGCCAAATTTCGGTCACCAGGTAAGTCAAAGCCCAAAGTATGTCACAAGTACAAGAGGGCTAAGTGGAATACAACTCCCTCTTGACACTACAAAGTCATGTAAGAAGCCATTCGCTAGGCTCTTTAAACCCTTGACTGCTAAGCCTTTTGCCCACAGAATGATAAGCCCTTTATTGGGTCTTTGGTGTAGTTCGCGCTTAGACCTCCATACCTTTTTTCCACATAAGGTATCCACACCAAATTTGTGACCTTTTTTCCCCACATCCAGGAGATTCTGAGGGTAAAGCCAGGGTTTGGGGATTTCCCTGGAGGTGACTGAGAAAATAGCCACAATATAGCTATGTTTAGTTTTTGGGGGAGCAAATAGGAAACAAGCATTTACAATGCAATGGTCTCGCCATTATTAAAGGTAGAGCTATTGGCATTGGTCATGATTTTTTTTTTTTTAATCTTAAATAAATGGCATTGTCATTTACATTATGAGATATGGAGATGCACTCCCTTTTTCAAAGTACCTGACTTTTAACTGAGTTTTCTTAATAATCCACTTTACCAAGCGTGCTGCAGGAGTGACACGTTTGTCCTTGGCCGTGTCTCTAACTTAACCTCCCTACCTCGAGACCTTTGGGTCCCGACCCCTACGCACAATCTCAATGGGAATTTCCCACCTGAATGTATAAAACTATATGTTTTTATTTAAAGAACAATTGTTAAAGTAAATTTAAACATTTATTTCCGACACCATAAATGTTTTTTTTCAACTAACATCTTATAGCAAATCATAAAACATAGTTATTTTCAAAACATGTACAATCTTGAAAATCATATACAGATATGCGGTTTGCAAAATTTAACAATTCATCTGTAATTTCTTGAAGATGCTCTATGCGTTTCGGGTCACACCGGACCCTTCATCAGGAGCAAGTGTCATCTAAAAAACAATGTTACACAGCAATAAGCAGAATTTACCAACTGGAGTATACAATGTATACATTATTCAAAAAAGCAATGCAAATTGTGGTGCAATCATCCTGTGGTGCATGTGTAGTGCCCTTCACCTCAGTGTTAAAAATGTAATCAAGATCTCAACTTACATGATCCATCCTACTCAATACTCGTAGATCTGGAAAAAAGAACCAACATGAAATCTAACCTGCGCTTTAAATGATACTTAAAAACTGATCAAAACTCAGCCTTCAGGACTTACCGAAGGACTTCCTCAAAGTATTCTGAATGCCGCTACCACCTTTGAAAAAACTCTCGTGCTTTCACCTTTCAAGCCGAAGCCTGCGTCGGGGAACTCTGTGAAAGTCAAATACCAACCAAACAATCATCAGACCTCTACTCTTCACACAACCCTCGTCAATAACGCGCATCTCAAACTGCAAACTTACCGGGACTTCCTCCCGTGTTCAAAACGACTCCACTTCAACGAACCTCCTAGGGAAAACGACTGTGTGGTTCATAACCGAAAAGCGGAACTAATACTCAAACTCCATCAAAAATCATAAAAAACGGACTACTATTCCAAACATGTCTTTGGCCGCCATCTTTGAATGGTGGAAAAAATGAAAACGCTGCAAACTTTCTCAGAAATACTCAAAACTGACAACGATACCAATGTGAACTGATAACCCAAAAATTTAATCTCAAACCTCACTGGGAATCAAAACAAAAGTGACCAAGCAGGACCTAAACTCGCCCCCTTCATCCGGGTGATATATACAAAGACTTTGAAAAAACTTTATTGATTCTCTAACATTATCATCAATGCCACTATGCTAGAAAAGTGAAAATGTGTGAAAAATGAATTAAAAATGTGAGCGAGTGATTGCTTGATGTTGTTGCAAATATAACACATTGCACCATATTTACAATATTTACATGGGTACTGAATCAATAATATACAGAGCAGTAAGCGAATATTACAAAAAACATGATAAATCAAACTTGTCATTTAAACCTTTTGGTTCTTGGGTACCCAATTTCTTTATCCAAAATGCTTCTCTCTGGAGGAGAGATCTGGTATGATCCACACCTTCAGGGAGAACTACCTGTTCTAACACAGAAAACTGTACTTGTGAAATACTGTGCCTTTCTTGAATCCAGTGGGACGCCAAATTACTTTTTAAGTTTGAATTCCTTATAGTGCTCTTGTGTTCTGAAATACGCACTTTTAGTTTCCTTTCCGTTTTGCCTACATAAATTTTCCCGCAGGGGCATTTTATATAGTAGATCAGGTTTTTGGAGTTGCAGTCTGCATTATGATGTAATACAATCTCTTTTCCTGACTGAGGATGGTGTAATTTGTTTCCTACAATAACGTTGCTACAATGAACACAATTAGCACATTTTTTCATTCCTCTGTTCACAGTATCTTTCTTGTACGTTGGAAATTTTAAAATTTCTTTGATGTTCTTGGACCTGGTATAAGCAAACAAGGGTTTAACGCAATATAAACCTTGAAAATCCAATTCATTTTCCAAAAGAACCCAATGGCGGTTAATTATGTTCTTAATTTTTTGACTGCTTGTGTTGAATTTGGAAACAAATACATGTCTTTCTTGTTTGACCTTTGGTTTCTGAATCAACAAGTTTTTGCGTTCCATGGCGTGAATTCTTTTATTTGCCTGCTCAATTATCTTAGTAGGATATCCCCTCTCCTCATGACAATGTAGATCTGGAAACTCAATTAAAAATTCAGGTGTTAAAATATGCGTTAAACCCTTGTTTGCTTATACCAGGTCCAAGAACATCAAAGAAATTTTAAAATTTCCAACGTACAAGAAAGATACTGTGAACAGAGGAATGAAAAAATGTGCCAATTGTGTTCATTGTAGCAACGTTGTTGTAGGAAACAAATTACACCATCCTCAGTCAGGAAAAGAGATTGTATTACATCATAATGCAGACTGCAACTCCAAAAACCTGATCTACTATATAAAATGCCCCTGCGGGAAAATTTATGTAGGCAAAACGGAAAGGAAACTAAAAGTGCGTATTTCAGAACACAAGAGCACTAAAAGGAATTCAAACTTAAAAAGTAATTTGGCGTCCCACTGGATTCAAGAAAGGCACAGTATTTCACAAGTACAGTTTTCTGTGTTAGAACAGGTAGTTCTCCCTGAAGGTGTGGATCATACCAGATCTCTCCTCCAGAGAGAAGCATTTTGGATAAAAAAATTGGGTACCCAAGAACCAAAAGGTTTAAATGACAAGTTTGATTTATCATGTTTTTTGTAATATTCGCTTACTGCTCTGTATATTGTTGATTCAGTACCCATGTAAATATTGTAAATATGGTGCAATGTGTTATATTTGCAACAACATCAAGCAATCACTCGCTCACATTTTTAATTCATTTTTCACACATTTTCACTTTTCTAGCATAGTGGCATTGATGATAATGTTAGAGAATCAATAAAGTTTTTTCAAAGTCTTTGTATATATCACCCGGATGAAGGGGGCGAGTTTAGGTCCTGCTTGGTCACTTTTGTTTTGATTCCCAGTGAGGTTTGGGATTAAATTTTTGGGTTATCAGTTCACATTGGTATCGTTGTCAGTTTTGAGTATTTCTGAGAAAGTTTGCAGCGTTTTCATTTTTTCCACCATTCAAAGATGGCGGCCAAAGACATGTTTGGAATAGTAGTCCGTTTTTTATGATTGTTGATGGAGTTTGAGTATTAGTTCCGCTTTTCGGTTATGAACCACACAGTCGTTTTCCCTAGGAGGTTCGTTGAAGTGGAGTCGTTTTGAACACGGGAGGAAGTCCCGGTAAGTTTGCAGTTTGAGATGCGCGTTATTGACGAGAGTTGTGTGAAGAGTAGAGGTCTGATGATTGTTTGGTTGGTATTTGACTTTCACAGAGTTCCCCGACGCAGGCTTCGGCTTGAAAGGTGAAAGCACGAGAGTTTTTTCAAAGGTGGTAGCAGCATTCAGAATACTTTGAGGAAGTCCTTCGGTAAGTCCTGAAGGCTGAGTTTTGATCAGTTTTTAAGTATCATTTAAAGCGCAGGTTAGATTTCATGTTGGTTCTTTTTTCCAGATCTACGAGTATTGAGTAGGATGGATCATGTAAGTTGAGATCTTGATTACATTTTTAACACTGTGGTGAAGGGCACTACACATGCACCACAGGATGATTGCACCACAATTTGCATTGCTTTTTTGAATAATGTATACATTGTATACTCCAGTTGGTAAATTCTGCTTATTGCTGTGTAACATTGTTTTTTAGATGACACTTGCTCCTGATGAAGGGTCCGGTGTGACCCGAAATGCATAGAGCATCTTCAAGAAATTACAGATGAATTGTTAAATTTTGCAAACCGCATATCTGTATATGATTTTCAAGATTGTACATGTTTTGAAAATAACTATGTTTTATGATTTGCTATAAGATGTTAGTTGAAAAAAAACATTTATGGTGTCGGAAATAAATGTTTAAATTTACTTTAACAATTGTTCTTTAAATAAAAACATATAGTTTTATACATTCAGGTGGGAAATTCCCATTGAGATTGTGCATAGGGGTCGGGACCCAAAGGTCTCGAGGTAGGGATTGTCATTTACATTGCCAATAGCTTATTCGTTAAATAAATGGCATTGTCATTTACAATGCCAATAGGTTAATCGCTCGCAAATGCATGTATTGCATTTACACCCACACAGAGCCACACTCACAAAGCCACCCACACACAGATACAGAGCCACCCACATAGCCCCACACACACACACACAGCCCCACACACACACACACAGCCCCACACACACACACACACACAGCGCCCCACACACACAGAGCCCCCCACACACACAGAGCCCCACACACACACACACAGAGCCCCCCACACACACAGAGCCCCACACAGAGCCAATGTGAGAGGAGGAAGCCAGGCTGCGCAACGGAAGTACCACCAATGTGAGAGGAGGAATCCACGCTGCGCCACGGGAGTACCACCGATGTGAGAGGAGGAAGCCAGGCTGCGCCACGGGAGTACCGCCGATGTGAGAGGAGGAAGCCAGGCTGCGCCACGGGAGTACCACCGATGTGAGAGGAGGAAGCCAGGCTGCGCCACGGGAGTACCACCCATGTGAGAGGAGGAATCCAGGCTGCGCCACGGGAGTACCACCAATGTGAGAGGAGGAAGCCAGGCTGCGCCACGGGAGTACCACCAATGTGAGAGGAGGTATCCAGCCTGCGCCACGGGAGTACCACCAATGTGAGAGGAGGAAGCCAGGCTGCACCACGGGAGTACCACCAATGTGAGAGGAGGTATCCAGGCTGCGCCACGGGAGTACCACCAATGTGAGAGAAGGAAGCCAGGCTGCGCCACGGGAGTACCACCATTGTGAGTGGAGGAATCCAGGCTGCGCCACGGGAGTACCACCAATGTGAGAGGAGGTATCCAGGCTGCGCCACGGGAGTACCACCAATGTGAGAGGAGAAAGCCAGGCTGTGCCACGGAAGTACCACCAATGTGAAAATAGGAGGAGGCCAGGCTGCGCCACAGGAGTACCTGCACGGAGGCATAGGAAGCCAGGCTGATAGACCAGATGCTAAGCTGTTTTCTCAAAGTGAAAGGAAACTAGGCCGTGCCGCAACTGTAACTGGCAGACGCCGAGGCGCCGGGCTGAGAAGCGGCCATCGCCAGCCCCAGATGCCAGATTGCGCCACGAGATTAGGTCGTGATAGGACAGAAGAGCCAGCAGGCCTGGAGATGCCACCGCCAGTCTTGGGGGCACGGATCCCGGACTCTGCAGCAAGTGAGAGACTGCTAAAGCCAGGCTCTACAGCCTGTGACAGCAGGCCATGCAATACAGCCCGCGTGACAGGGCAGATCATTTTCGAACAGTGTCTGGCACAAAAAAACATGGCATCATGGGCAAATAAGAGTGCCAACTTGCTGACCCCACCTGCACACATGCATGCTTCATGTACAGTGCAAACGAAGCCAAAAGGCAGCAGAACAATGGCAGGTAGATGCTAGACCACTGGCGAGCTTCCCAAGAGCGAAGGCGGGCTGCTACTGCACTATTTAATTTGTAGATATGCCTTCTGAGCTTCCAATCCGTGAAAGATCATCGATCCCCAATTAAGGAAACAACAACAGTGGAAGTAAGGCAAATGTGTCTGTTTAGTGCAAATGGTTTGTTCAGCACACACAAAGAACGCGAAGCGTGATCGTTTTTATTGACAATCGTGGCAAAACAACAATCGCCGAGTGGAGGAAAAACATTATTTGCCAATGCACTGAATCCCTCTTTTAGAAAACACTTTGAGTTGTTGCTAAAAACGGCAGTGCTAAAAATGCAAATACGTAACGTTGGAGGCGGAAAGCGCATTTCTAAGCTGAGCTCTGCACATCTCCAAGCAACAGTAACGTGGCAACTTCGGACATATATGGAAAGTAGAAGGCTCAATGCCCAGCAACTGGCGAGCCTGTAACAGGCACGGTGTAAAATATATATATTACTACACTGCTATGCTATGGCAGTCCCAACAAGGTCCTAAGGTAACCAGGCCCTCGCTCGCACTGCGAGGCAGGCGGCGGGCACCTGCTTGAGCCCTATAGGAGCACAGAGAAGTACTAAGGGCAGAGCATGCCTACCAGAAATCTAAAATAGGCATTTGCCCCAGGTTGTATGGCCTGTTGCTGGTTCGGCTGCAGCGGGCAGTGAGAGCAGAATCCCCACCCCTAGACGTTTCCCACACAGGATCGGCCGCCATTTTACAGCCATCTTTCCCAGCCTGGCAGACCATCCCCCCTGGGGAAAAGGAGGGGGGGCTGCGGCTCAGGGCAGCCCGGCTGCACGTTTATCAGCCACACATCAGAAGTGGGGGGCGGGGAGCGATCAGACTTCAGTGACGGGGAGGGGAGGGGAGGAGAATTTCAGAGAGATGGACAGCAGTCTCTTTTTCCGTCCCCACCCCCGCATTAGAATGCGGCTAACGAGCCTCTGCTGCTGCCGGGTTCAAGAGGACCAAAGCAAGTTTAGCATTAGAATGGACAAACTTGTGTACCCCTACCACCACCACCCCTCCTATATAACCGGTACATCACCATTCTCTACAATCGCCAAGCGGGGGCTGGCTTCCAAACTAAAGGGATTAAAGAGGAGGGGCGCATTTCAGAGTCCCTTCCACTAGCATTCCTCATACATCCATCTACTCCTGACTGCCCTATTAGATCCTCCGTTTATGTCTCTTCGGCTCTACTCAGATCCTTTCTTTCGTACTCACCGCTTGAAGTGCTCGATGATTTTTTCCTCCCGAACACACTCCGGGAGGTTGCCCACCGAGAGGTGCCTGGTTTCCCGCACCATGCTGGGGGAGGCTCTCGACGCATGCAGGCGAGGGGTGCTAGCGGGGGCTCTGGAGTGCCGTCATCCCCTCCGCCGCGACCGAGGCGTTTTGGCGGGCGGTGATTTCTGCCCCAGCCTCTTGGGCTGCCTCCGGGCTCCTAGCTTTGCCAGTTGTCGTCGTCTTCTCTTCCACTGGACGCTCGCTCTCCACAGCCTCTCCGCATGCGCGCTCACTCTCTTGCCAACAGGCGCGTGACGATTCACCTCGAGACGGCGCCCCTACCCGAGCTCTCACGCTCCACCACGCACGTGCATACGAAAACAAGAAAAACGGCACAAACAGGGGGGCAGGGGCACGAAAAACGGCACAAACAGGGTGGCAGAGGCAAGACAAGGGATAGTTACTTCCTCGGTAGTCGCTGCTCTCCTGGTTTTACCGAGCAGCAAAATGGCGGCCACAAAGATCCGAAAATTTCGGATTCGGGGCGTGTTTTTTGCGTTCTGAGTGACGGATGATGTCACAGGGCGAAAGAACGCAAAAATACACACCTCGAATCCGAAAGAGACGGGGCTTGAACGAAGTGACACCCCTCTCCTCCAGTGGCTGGCCTCCGTTTAGGAAGCCAGCCAATGGAGGAGAGGGGCGGGTTCAAGCCCCCATACCTAAAAACATAAAATCTTCGGACTTCGCCCACTGCTACGCAGTGCGACGGTCCTCGACCTAAAAAGGTGCTCCACATAAGTGTCTCTTTTTCCCCTAAAAATGGCATCAACAAAAGGTTTGCTCTGCTGAAGTCACTGAAGCTCAGGTTTCAGTTACATGCAGACACTGAATGAAAAAACCTGTTTCGTTTACCACAGTTTTGGCATTTTTCCAGGAGGCAGCCCATTTTTTCCACAGTTTTGGGCATTTAACCTACATCCAGTATGTGGTGGAAACTGGTGGGAAACCCTCGGGTACTCCTGGAAAGCTATAGATATCTGAAAAGAAGACACAATTCCAAATTCAGCAAGGGCTCATTTGTGTAGATCCCTGAAGATTTTCTTAAAGAAACTAACTGTTGAAATAAAAAAAGTATTGAAAATGAGAAGGAAAAAATGGGCATTTGTGACAACGTTTTAATTTGTAACTTTTTGTCATGATGGTCAATGTACAAAAGCAATAAACCATTACATCCGCTAGACCCTTCTGGTTGTGGAGATCTATAGGATCTTTAAGTTTTCAAAGAAACCTAGTTACACCGAGCCAACAACTGAGCTGCACCTTACAACGGTTCTTCATTGTGTACCAGGTACTGGGACATTCCTATGGTAAAACATAAAGTGTGTAAAATGGGTATCAAAGAAACCTATGTATTTCTAAAATGGACCTAGGTTGTTAAATCTCATGTGTTTCTAAAATGGACACCATATACACAGACTCTAGGAGCAGTGATTATTTGTAAATCTCAGAATTTGTGAATACTAGCCTGTGATTTAGAGGGGATTTTTTTCAAAATGTCTTCTTTTGTATACACTGGCTTACATTTGGGAATCTCAAATGCAGAAAAATAAAATTGGTATGAACAAATGTTCTACTGTTCTGTATTGCCACATGTCTCCCAATTAAAAACTGTAAAAACGGTACCTCACTAATGAGGGTAGGCCTAGTGTCTGCAACTGGAAAGGGCCCAAAACACAACATGGATACATCAGAATGTTCCACTGAAAACTGACCCTTTTTTTGCAATGTGGGTAGCTGTGGATTTTAGGCCCTATCTCAGACTGCAACTGCAACATTTTTTAAAACTAGGCACCAAGGGTAATCTATGGAGTTGTGACGTGCATAGCTCTCACAAGGTTTTCTTACCCAGAAACCCTTGCAAACCTCACACTTTCACTAAAAAACACATTTTCGAGGGATTTGAACTGCAGATCACATGCTGTGCATAGCCTGCCATCTAGTGTTGGGTCCGGATGTTTGCACTTTGTTTTTGTTCGAAGTAGTCTTTTCCAGTCACAAGGTAGGTGACTCCTCCTTTCGGTGATAGTGCGCATGGGCATCGACTCCATTGTTAGATTGTTTTTTTCTGCCATTCTGTTCGGATGTAAATTGCTGTGCTCCGGTTTTGCATCATTTCTCGGGTTCCCTTCAACGCGCAATGGTATTGTTTCTCGATCACGTTTCCCATTCTCCGTGTATCATTTCGAACCAAGAATCTTCGATAGGAAACCTCGTGGAGGGCCATAGGGCCTACCCGTGCCAGGCTTGCTAGCAGTCGATGGAACAGACTCCATTTAAGCTCTGTCCCAGGTGTCGCCCCAAGTTTCCTCACACCGACCTGCATGAGTGTGCGATCTCTGTTTGTCCCCGGAACATGACCAGAAAGACTGTGACGCGTGCCAATTGTTTTGATCAAAGAAGACTCTTCGTGACCAGTGGGCTCGGCGTCTTGAGATGCAACACCGAGGCGGCTCCGTACCGGACATCTTCGGAGAAGATTCCAACGAGAAGGAACACATGCTCAAAGAGCCGAGGAAGAGGAACATGTCTCCGTGTCCGAGGCCAACTCTGACATGGAAGAAGAGGAGCAAGTTACACCGGGTCAGCGTACTGTGAGTACAGAAACCCTCTTGCCCCAACAACCAAAACCGAAAAAGGATTCCTCTGCCTGCGGGCCAAGTTCAGCACTTTGAAAACGTTTTGAGCACCCCACCCGCGGGCCCGCCGCTGAAACACAAAGAAAAGCTTTCTGGCTTGGGCTTGAGTCGGCCCCATGCCGGCGCCGAGCCAAAATCCTCGACACAGAAAACCAAGCATGTCAATTTTCCATCTTTGTTGAAGCCTAACTCTTCGGTGCCGAAGAGTTCGGAACTGAAACTTTCGGCGCTGAAAACTGCAAGTAAAGAGAAAAAGACTCTGACAAAAGAGCCTCGGTCCGATGTTCCACCTCTTGATCCGAAACAAAAGTAACTGGTTATTAACCCAGATACTGGACATATTCATGCCAAATTTCCAGGAAAAAAGGATATTGGCCCATCAGGATAAGCATCACATGCCCCTAAAGAAAAGGAATATGGGTGCAAACCCATCACCACCTTATGTGCCACCTTCTTCACCTACTAATCCTCAACTACTCATTACCCCCACTAATTCACCACTATCACCTGACCCACAGGATGAAGGGGATGGGGATAAGGATAGGCTACAAGATGTTGACCCATGTGAGGATTATGATACTGATCCACACTCAGACACTGACCCTGACTTATATCCATCCAGGCCATCACCTTCTGATGATAATATAGGTTACATTGAGCTTCTTAACAGGGCATCTCATTACCATGGGGTGGAACTACATAAGGAGGCTTTAGAGGAGGACTTCTTGTTTGAGACCTTAAGCGCCACTCAAAAAAGTACACATACATTACCAATGCTTACGGGGATGCTTAAGCATGCAGATGAGGTTTTCAAAGACCCCGTCAGGGCAAGACTCATCACACTCAGGTTTGAGAAAAAATATAGGCCAGCACCTACTCACCCAGCTTACATCAAGAGTCCACAGTCCTTAGACTCTCTTGTGGTCTCTAATGCTTGTGAGAGAGCTAACTCACAGACCACAGGTGAGGCCCCTCCTCCTGATAAGGAGTCCAAGTTAATTGATGCCTCTGGCAAAAGGATAGCCTCACAGGCAGCTACTCGCTGGCGCATTGCCAATGCTCAGTCTTTGCTAGCCAGATACGATAGAGCTCATTATGATGAGCTGGAAAAAACAATTTCTGCCTGATGAGCACAAATTTGAGGCAAATGATCTTATACGAGAGGGAAAACTTATCACCAATACCACCATCAGGTGCGCATTAGATGCAGCAGACACAGCAGCACGAGCAGTAAACACTACGCAGACATACATGGTTAAGGATATCAGATTTCAAACTTGAGGTTCAGGTTTTCATTCTCAATCAGCCCTCTGATAAAGAACACCTCTTTGGTCCAGCAGTTGACACCTCGCTGGAAAAAATGCAAAAAAGACACTGAGGTTGCAAAGTCCATGGGGGCTTTACAATTACCTACTAATAGAGGTTCCTTTCGCCGCTCCTTTTACAGGGGTGGTTTGAAAAATGTTACCACAGAAAATCCCTACTCCTCTTACAAAGGCATCAACCAATCTCCCTCTTCAAGGAGATATTTTAGAGGAGGTTTTAGAGGAAACAATGGTAAGGTAAGAGGCAGAGGCAACTCCACACGCACTTCCCCCGCTAATAACAAACAGTGACTTCCTTCTGCTACCCCCGATCATTCCACTCCTGATGGGGGACGTCTCTCAATTTCTCCCTGTCTGGAACAACATCACCTCAGACAAATGGGTTTTACAAATTATCCAATATGGTTTCTGCCAGGAACCTACAGACACTCCCCTAAACATTCTTCCAAGATCACAAGCAATGTCACAGGAACATCTTTCCCTTTTAAAAAAAGAAGTTCTCTCCCTGTTACAAAAAGGAGCAATAGAACCAGTCCCATTAAAACATCAAGGGACCAGGGTATACTCCCTGTACTTCTCAATTCCCAAGAAGGATGGTTTTCTCAGCCCTATATTAGACCTCAAACAACTAAATCTATACATTCAATCGGACCACTTTCAAATGGTCACTCTCCAACAAGTGCTTCCGTTCCTTCAACAAGGCGACTTTCTGTCCACTCTGGACTTAAAGGATGCCTATTTCCATATCTCAATACATCCTGCTCATCGCAAATACCTAAGGTTTGTAGTAGCAGGACAGCATAATCAGTTCTAGGAGCTCCCATTTGGAGTAACAACCCCACAAGTGTTCAGCAGTAGTCGCAGCTCTTCTTCGAAGACAACACATCCACGTCTTCCCATATCTGTATGACTGGCTCATAAAAGCCAGCTCGCAAAAAAGCTGTCTCATTCACACTCGCAAAACAGTGCAGTTGCTTCACAATCTTGGATTCACATTCAACCTGTCTAAGTCTCATCTACAGCCATCCAACACACAGGCGTATCTGGGAGCCACAATAGATACACAAAAGTCTTTGGCCTATCCCAGTCCGGCCAGAATCTGCAACATGCAGACCCTAATCTTCCAGTTCCAGCCTCAATACTTATTGCCCACTCAAGTGTTCATGCAATTACTAGGGGTGATGGTGTCTTGCATACTAATAGTTCCTTACGCAAGACTTCACATGCTCCCCCTTCAGGAGTGCTTAGCACTTCAGTGGAACCAGACCCATGGTCTATTATCAGATCTAGTGTTGGTGGACAGCCGCACCCATCGCTCTCTGCAGTGGTGGAATACACAACATCTTTCAAAAGGGCGACCCTTCATCTACCCGGTTCCACAAATAGTGCTAACAGCAGACGCATCGCTCACTGGTTGGGGAGCTCATCTCCAGATACATACAATTCAGGGCAAGTGGAGCCTGCAGCAAAAGAAGCCTCACATAAATCATCTAGAGTTGCTAGCCATTTTTCTAGCGCTCAAAGCGTTTCAAGTTCATATAGTAGGCAAAACTGTCCGACAACATGACAGCAATGTACTACATACAAAAACGGGGGACACACTCTCTCAAGCTATCACAGCTAGCACAGGATGTATGGGAGATGGGCCATACATCACTCCTTACAGAACACCTTCAAGGAGTAAACAATCAGATTGCCGATCTGCTCAGTCGTCCGAGACAGCAAATCCACAAATGGGAACTCCACCCTCAAGTTCTCCTCCCATTCTTCCAAATGTGGGGATTTCCAGACATAGATCTATTCGCCACAAACCTAAACGCAAAAGCCCAAACTTTGCATCCAGACATCCACACCCATTGTCCAGGGGCAATGCTTTATGGATGAATTGGTCAGGGATATTTGCCTATGCTTTTCCGCCTCTCCCACTCATTTCATGAGTGGATCGGAAGCTCAGACAGGCGTTCCTGACATTAATACTAGTTGCTCCCACATGGGCCTGACAACCCTAGTTCACAACCCTGTTGGAGCTCTCAGTAGTTCAGTAGCTCTAAGTAGTTCCTCACCAAAAACTATACCTCACTCCCAATCTGCTCTCTCAAAGCCATGGAGAGATAAGACATCCAGATCCCAGCCATCTCAACCTTGTGATCTGGCCCCTGAAATCTTAGAGTTTGGCTACCTTAATCTTCCGTCACACTGCATGAACATTATCAAAGAGGCTAGACGTCCTACCACAATAGCATGCTATGCCGCAAAGTGGAAGCGAATTGTGATATATTGTAATAACAATCAAATGGATCCGCTGGACTCTTCAGTTCAAAACATCATTTGCTATTTACTACATCTGCAGCTTTCGAATTTAGCTTGGAAGGTAGCTTTCCTCATAGCTATCACATCTCTGAGGAGAGTGGGTGAGCTTCAGGCACTAACCATAGAAGAACCATTCTTACAAATACATCAAAACAAAGTGGTTCTTCGGACCAACCCTAAAGTTCTACCAAAGGTCATTTCTGATTTTCATATCAACCAATCTGTTGAGATGCCTGCGTTCTTCCCTCAACCAGATTCTGTGGCAGAATGTGCTTTACACACTTTATATGTGAAAAAGGATAAAACCTTTCCATAAAACAAAACAGCTATTTGTCCCTTTTGCTCCACCACATAAAGGCAGTCCAATATCAAAATCAGGCATTGCAAGGTGGATAGTCAAGTGCATTCAAATGTGCTATGCAAAAGCAAAAAGAACTTTAACAATTCTCACTAGAGCGCACTCAACTCGCAAACTAGGGGCTTCTATGGCATTTTTAGGAAACATACTCACAGATGATATCTCCAAAGCTGCAACATGGTCCACACCTCACACATTCACAAAACACTGTTGTGTAGATGTGTTAGTAAAGCAGCAAGCTAATTTAGGGCAAGCAGTACTTAGAACACTCTTTCAGACAACTGCAACAGCTACAGGTTAGCCACCGCTTTGGGAGAATACTGATTTATAGTCTATGCAAAGCATGTGATCTACAGCTTACATGCCTCGAACAGAAAATGCTACAGACCCAGTATGCATCTGTTCTTGGCATGTACAGCTGTAGAGTGACATGCGCCCACCTGCCTCCCTGGGTACCTATATCTGTTACAGTTACATCTTACTTAGATACATATATACATGGACATCTCTTACTACTCTTACTAACTACAGTATCACCCTCTGCGGCAAACCATCTAACAATGGAGTTGATGCCCATCCACACTATCAGCGAAAAGAGGAGTCACCAACCTTGTGACTGGAAAAGATTTCTTCAAACAAAAATAAAGTGCAAACATCCGGACCCAACACTAAATGGCAGGCTATGCACAGCATGTGACTCTACAGCTCTACGTGACAAGAACAGATGCATACTAGGTAAGTAGCATTTTGCTTTCCTCACATTTCTGGGATGAAATGTTCTTGATATGTACGGAGCCACAAATGTCTGACCACTCAGCATCCCCCCCTCCCCCAAGTCTCTCAATAAAAATAGTACTTCACATTTGTGGGTAGGCCTTGTGCCTGCAACATGAAAAGGGCCCAAAACGCAACATGAACACATCACATTTTTCCATTGAAAACTGACCCTTTTGTTTTTTTACTATGTGGCTAGCTGTGGATTTTGGCTCTAGCTTGGCTGGCACTCAGACAAACCTGCTAAATCAAAAGCTAATCACCTGGGAGAATCAAGGGTGGGGTGACATGGATGGCTCTCACCAGGTTTTCTTACCCAGAATTTCTTGCAAACCTCAAACTTTGACAAAAAAACAGGTTTTCCTCACATTTCTGTGATGGAAAGTTCAGGAATCTGCGGGGAGCCACACATTTCCTGCCACCTAGCATTCCCCCAAGTTTAATAACAATGGTACCTCAGTTGTGGAGGTAGGCATAGTGCTCATGTCAGGAGAAGCCCCAAAATGCAAAACGGACACATCACATTTTTCAAAACGGACACTCTTTGCTGTATGGCCAGCTGTGGATTTTGGGCCCTAGCTCAGCTGGCACTTGGAGAAACCTAACAAACCTATACCTTTTTTTAAACGTCACACCTGGGGGAATCCAAGGTGGGGTGACTTGCATGGCTCTCACCAAGTTTTCTTACCCAGAAGTCATTGTAAACCTCACAGTCTCACTATAAGAACTTGTTTTCCTCACATTTCTGTGATGGAATATCTGGAATCTATGAGGAGTCACAAATTTCCTACTACCCAGCATTTCCCCAAATCTCCTGATAACTTTGGTACCTCACTTGTGTGGATAGGCCTAGTGCCGGCTACAGGAAATAACCCAACATGGACACCTTACGTTTTTCCAGTTAAAACTGGTTATTTTTTTCAATGAGGGTAGCTGTGAATTTTTGGACACTAGACCAGCCGGCAGCTAGGGAAACCTATCCAACCTGTAAATTTTACAAATTAGACAAATTAGTCTGGATGGAATCGAAGGTGGGGTGACTCGCATGGATCTTAACATGGTTTCTTACCCAGAAGCCCTTGCAAATCTCAATTTTTGCCTAAAAAACACATTTTTCTCACATTTCTGTGCTGGACAGTTCTGGAATCTGTGGGGAGCTAAAGATTCCTACCACCTAGGATCCTCAAGGTCTCCAATCAAAAATGTTAACTCAGTTATGTGGTTAGGCCTAGTGCTCGCTACAGGAAAGGCCCCAGGATACAATGTGATTTGGAAATGGGGGGGTAGATGTAGTCAGGGCAAGGGATCGATGGCCACCTAGGGAAACCTATCAAACTCAGACATTTCTGAAAACTAGACACTCGGAGGAGGCCAGGGTAGTGTGCCTCGCTTGGATCCCACAATGTTGGCTTGCCCACAATACCATGCAGACCTCAAACTTTGCCTAAAAATTTGCATTTTCCTTGCATTTCTATGACAAACCTCCAGAATCAGCAGGAATCCACAAAATCCATACCACTTAACATTCCCCCAATTGGCCAAATAAAAATGCTGCCCACTTGTGTGGTTGGGCCTAGTACCTGTGACAGTAACAGATCAAAAAAAGTCAATAAGAGTCCCTTTGCTAGGACTCCCTTTGGCCTTAGTTTGAACTGTTCCTGTCGCAGGCAATAGGCCCAGCCGCCCAGCCACACAGGTGAGGTAGCATGTTGTGGCTGAACATTGGTGGCATGAATTTTGTGCATTCCTTATGATTCTGTAAGTTTACGTCCACGAAATTCAAGGAAAATGTGTGATTTTAGGTAAATATTTGGTTTGCAATGCATTGTGGGTAAGAACACTTAGTGGGATCTAAGCGAGGCACACCACCCTGGTCTCGCCTTGGTGTCTGGTTTACAAAAATGCCTGGGGTTGGTATGTTTTCCCTAGAGACAATGTAAATCCTGAAAGACAGAAAAGACAAATATTACTGCTCAACCACCTACTACCCAAGTGCACTCACATAATGGTTGGATTTGGCACAAGAGTGAGTGAAAACTTAAAAATGTACATTTTATTAACAAAACATTTCATGAAAATGAAAACATAGAATTTGCTGTTAAGAAGATAATTACAATTTTGTAATGCTGAACTAGTGACTCGCAGCTTGTGAGCTGTAAAACCATGACAACACACCAACTTCTTCACAGGTCATTCACACACCTTTCATTCGTCAAACATACTGAACCATTCACAATGGCCTCCTACCTCATCTATTGACGCTGCCTGGCTTTGGGGGTTGGGAGGCCATAGGTATATCTTCAGTAGGTGATGTTCTACACAGCCAGACACTAAAGTCCTTTCAGGAGCTACAAATGGAATATGATATGCCCCACTCACATGCTTTTTCTACATACATCAAACACTTACAGGATATGCCTGAATTTAGTCCCATAGAGGCCAATGTCTTCACGTGGGTAATAGGTAATCACAAGATCACTAAAATATATTGAACACTCATGACTAACGATCCCACCACACTAGACACAATATGTAATGCTTGGCAAAAAGACCTGGGTCTCATAGACGACGACGACGATTGGACCGAAGCGCTGGAATCCCCGCGTGGCCCTGCTATTGCGGCACGCCTACGACTAATACAATTTAAATATCCCCTTAGAGTTTATTTTATGAGATAAAGGCTCTGGAGGGCTGGACTAGTTGATTCTCCTACCTGCTTGCGTTGTAAATTTGCAGCGTGTGGCACTGCACAGCGCTTTCGAGGTTCTGGCTGGGGGTAATCACATGCCTTTCGGAAGTATTGGGATGGGATATCCCACATTCGCCCTGGCTGGCCATACTCCACATCACAGTCCGTATGAGACGCAACATCTACAAGTGCCATCTATTATTTCCTGGCCTTACATTGGCGAAACGTAACATTGCTAGGGCATGGAAGGACACGTCCCTGCCACTAGTTGGGGTGTGGAAGAAGGGACTTTATTTTTGCATGGGGTTGGATATACCCATATTTAAGGTAAGGGGCTGCCCCCAGACACACTCAAAGATTTGGACGAGGTAGGCGGAATATTGAGGACTGTATTTAGAACCTATTCCAGACTCTTCAACAAGTGGAGTATTGGTGCAATGATGACACAAGGATTAACACATTCAATTATAATGAAATGATTATTAGATTGGGATGGCTGAAAACTACATGTGTAGTTAGACTGTATATTTGATGTATGGCACCACTGTTTATGGTTGGGGTAAGGGTGACTTTCATGTTATTAGACTTTAAATTGTTTTATCTCAATATTGTAAATGTCCACATCAATACAGCTAAGATGTATACTGTATTATTGAATACCCTGGATACTCCAGGGCTGGTACGGCTGTTGACAATAAAAAGATGTGATGAAAAAAAAACATACAGAACCATTCCCATCGCCAGGCATGTGCTCAACACATTACAACACTCACAACAACAAATGGTGCCATTCAAGGACCCATCACTTTCATACGCCCACAGGACTGACAGCAATCACACCACCTGGGTGCTGGTGAAGTGTGTGGACTGGTGTTTGGCTCGCAGTGTGTGTGGACTGGCGTTTGGCTGCCAGTGTGTGTGTAGTGACCAGCAGCAGGTCACTAAACACACACACATTGCCACCTAAACACTAGTCCACACACACCACCAGTCAGATGCCAGTCCACACACACCACCAGTCTGACCCCAGTCCACACACCACCAGCCAGATGACAGTTCACACACACCTCCAGCCAGACACCAGTTCACACACACCGCCAGCCAGACACCAGATAACACACACCACCAGCTAGACATCTGCCTCACACACCACCAGCGAAATGCTGCCCCACACACACTGACAGCCAAACGCCAGTCCAAACACACTGCCAGCCAAATGCCAGTCCGCACACACTGCCAGCCAAACACCATTCCATACACACCGGTAGCCAAACTCTAGTCCACACACACACATGGTCGTGCAAATGCCACTCAGACATCACAAAGAAGCTCCACATCACTTTCATTGCTAAATCACTCCCACAATGCAGAGATTACAAACACAAAGCACAGACCGGAAAAATAAAACTTCATACTAAACACAGCATCTTTTTTTCAACTAGAAAGAACCAACCTATTGATAGAAGATGAAATACCAACTATGTATACACAAAAGGTGTAACCAACCTGCTGCCAACAATGTATCTAAAAAGAAAATGTATAGCAATGGAGACCACAGTCCGTTCCCTTTTTCTCTCATGGTTGCTCCCAACCCTTGAGCTACGTATGGTACAACTTAAAACATGTGAGCACACATAGGCTTGGATTAGAAGAACACTCTGGGCAGTACATACAACACTCCTTTCGTACTCCTCTTCGGACACAGACTATATCTCTGACAAGGAAAGCCTTATTTCGGTGTTGGAGCAGTGTATTCAGAAAAGTTGTGATCTTTCAATCTAGCCATATCCTCCACTCTTCCAAATCTGAGAACACTTGCCTCCTCCACTACAACAATGCTGCATGTTTTAGACTGCTGAAACTCTACATAACTCATCTTGGAATCTGGAGAACAATGTTTGAAGACAACATAAGAATTGAAGGATGGCAAATGAACAGCCAGCTTCTTGTACCAGGTATCATTTTTGAGCAGTACTGGCCTGTTATCTGCTCTTTTGCGCATCCAATGTACTTGTTATAGTCTAAAATGCACACAGACTTGTGCAGTTCTGCTAGCTTACCCCAAACAGTCACTGGGCATCAGAATAATTGTGAGCACGTGGACATCTTTTCTGTCTGAATATTTGAAAGCAAGAAGTTCATTGCTACTCATGGCACTGCTTTGTCTCCATCCAAGTTTTTTTACATATACACTCTTTAGTGTAACCTTTACAGTTAGAGCAGATTGTACCACATGTTACAGTGCCCACTTTGAACATTTACTTATATAATTGCTCATCTTTGTAGAAATTGGCCACATAGAAATGGTGACCTTTATTAAAAAGTCCTCTGGAAAGTTCCCACTCACTTTTTTCACTGACACCAAAAGTGGAAGTGCCACCTGGGGGAGGCGGGGGTCAATTGAAGAATCCCTACCAGTATTTTCCCTGAAATTATACACATATCCAATGACACTTTCACACAACATGGACAGCTTAATACCATATTGTACTCTCTTGCTGAGAGTGAATATTCTGAAAAACAAATATCCCTTGAACAGGACCAGAGACTCCTCCACAGATATCTATTTCACTGAAACATAGATCTGAGAAACTATCTAATAAATTGTCAAGGACAGGCTGAATCTTTAAGAGATGGTTACAATCAGGGTGCTCTCATTGCCACCCAGAAAAGGCAGCATCCACTGCACAAGCAAAAACCAATCTTGACTCAGTTGTGGGCAATATAGCAGTTGCCTTCAAGGGACTAGTGGACCAATATAAAGACAGTGATGCCTTCATTATCAATTCCATCGGCAAAGTTAAACCCCAGAACTGCTTAATCTTGTATAATATTGTGGGGGTCAACAGCGTAACTCTGGAGTGTGTCTTAAGTGCGGCACTGCTGTCCCTCAAAAATCATTCTGAATACAAATTAGTCTGCTCAACATTATCGTCAAAAAGCACATTATCAATAGACAGTTGGAAGAAATTGATAGGCAAAAACTTCTGTGTATTGACTCTACACCCTGCAACACCACTAAATGCAAACAAAACAGGCTGCACCAATTTATAAGCTACCTAGGGTTCAACATTTCTAATGGGAAGCCTTCAAGCACCTGGCTGCAATCCAGCTTGCTCTTGCTGTATTACAGACATATCACTGCTTGCCTCTAAAAACAAGCATTTACAATGCAATAGGTCTCGCATTTACAAGAGTTTGAGCTGTTGGCATTGTAAATGACAATGCCTTTTATTTATGTATTGTTTTCAAACACATAATAAAAGGCATTGTCATTTACAATGCCAATAGCTCAAACTCTCAGAAATGCGATACCTATGCAAATGCATGATTTTACACAGGGACAATATCTCTTAAAGCGATTGTATGTTCCCTGTTTTATTGAGGCTGGTGCTCTATGAGACCTATGGTATATTCATTGTCCACAGACTCTAAGCACTTTACTTTACTTAAAGTGCAAAGCACTCGTCCACTACTTTTCCAAACACTTCCCATGGCGGACGCTTCTTTGTCAAACCAACTCACCGCATTCAATATTGCCCACCTGAGAAATATACCTAAGATTTTGGAGAACAACTTTTTACCCTAAAGCAAACATTACATGTTCACAGCTGACATTCTGCACATGGCCCCCGGTTCACAGGCTTGTCTCCCCCAAACTGAGCCATGGTCGAGAAATTTAGTTTGCCATACTGCAGGGCCGTCTCAGTCGGTCATCCTTCCAAGGTCAAAAAGCACTGGTACGTAAAATCGGGTATTAATAAAAACATACTCACAGCGTTTACAGATGGCATACCAGAGCTATAACGCTGCTTTTTAAACTCCACACTTGCTTGGTAACCAAGGCAGGATCAGGTTTCTGTTGTCACCAGCAGAGCCAGCTTCCCCGCTCAGGTCACAGCAGTTACAACCTTTTGAGATGGCCAGCACCGAACAGATCTGGAGTCAAAGGAAGTACACGCACCCCTGCGGCGCCTGAGAGCTGCATTTGAACATCACGTCTCTCTAAAAGACAAGGCGACTTTGAAGCACTGATGCGCCTTTGTTAACCACTGTTGTGCCGTTCCCTCTTTACTGTGAAACTTGGCCCAATTTGCACATCAAAACCCTTTGTCATCTGCCTTTTCTCCCAAGACTTCCCTCAGCCAGTCTGAGGGAAGGGGAGAAAATCAACACAACTGAGGCAACTGCTCCATGCCCACAGAAGACAAATAGCCTGCCGGCCTCTTGCTAACTAGCAATTTCCTGCATGAAAGCAGTCACAGATGGGTGTTTACTGCCGCTGAGACCCCCGGGGCCTGGCCTCCTCCCCGGGACCCCGTACCCTGCCCGCGCCTTACCTCGGCTGGTCTCCGCCGCATCTGCCTCTCTCTCTGGGACGCTGGGGGTGGCTCACATCCTGGCTCTGGCTGCCTGCCCTCCGAGGCCTAGCCCTCCTCTTCACACCGGGTCTCCGAGGAGCGGATCCGGTGAAGTCTGTGGTTAGGCGGCTGGCGGGCAGCTCGGCGGCACCCTGCCTGCTCCTGGTTCGATGGCAGCGCAGCTCCCTCCGACCCGCGGCATGAACCCGCCTGAAGCCTCGGAGCGGCAGAACCACGACGAACAAAGGATGAACCTGAGTAAGGATCCGCTGCCTTCTGGGCGCTAGCAGTGAGCGGGCCGCGTCACTCGCGCCGTCCGGCCCAGGGTGCACCCCCGGCCGCGAAACCGAAACCGCGTAGGGAGCGCACAAGACGCCGTTGCCGTGCGCGTGCATGTCAGCTGTCCCTGCGCAAACTATGGATGACGAAGAAGACACGTCGAGCCTGCTGCCGCCGAGAGTGACCCGCTGCAGAGGAAGAGGGATATGCGAGAAGAGCCCGGTGAGGGGGGGGAGTGGTGGGGTGGGGGGGGTTGAGGGAGGAGATGTGTGTGTGCGTGCGGCGGCGGGGAGATGGGGGGTTCTCTGTGTATGTGTGCGTGTGTGTGTGTGTGTGTGCGCGCGCGCGCGCGGCGGAGGGGGGGAATCTCTATGTGTGTGTGTGCGTGTGTGTCTGCTTACAAGGAGCCATGGGAGCAGAACTGATTGCAATAGGGTCTCGCAGCGACGATAGCTTCACGATCCGTTCGCTGGTGCGAGACCTAAAAAGCACTTCATCAGCACTAATATACCCTAATCTTAAATTTGATGTAGAATCAGTCTCAGAGTCATGTTCAGAGACAGGTTCAAAAAGCAAACCTACAACCTGCTGGGCAGTCATGATGCTTCCTAATGAAACTAACAAAAAACAAGACCACAATAAACAACGTGTCAAATTAGAACTCAACATACTCAGCTGTGTTAAACAGTAAATATAACTATTGACATATAATGATCTAGAAAAAAACAGCCAATACAAACCCCACAATGAGTGTTATACTCCAAAAAGATACCTTTCATTTAGCTAAATGCCAGTTCTCACACATGCCAGCCACACACACTGCGAGCTAGACACCATTTCACACAAACCACCAGCCAAATGCCAGTCCACACACACTGTCAGCCAAACGCAAGTTCACACACGCTGCCAGTCAAATGCCAGTTCACACACTCTGCTTGCCAAACGCTAGTTCACACACACACAAAGTTGATCCCTGTTGTTTAGTGGTTTTCTACCTCCCCACAACCCAGATGTGGCAGATCAGCCTAAAATATGGGCAATCTGCCCCAAGAGGGGTGTGGGCGGAAAACAAAGTACAGGTCCATTTCAAAATGGGAAGTGACTCTTGCACAAGGGGCTGCTCTCCCTTCATATATAAATAAATATTCCCTGGTATCTAGTGGTTTTCTGCCCCCATTCCCCTATGGGGACAGATTGGCCTAAAAAATGGCCAATCTTTCTCCAGTGGGGACGGAAAACAAAGGATATGCCCATTTCGAAATCGAGAGTTTCCCTTGACATAGGTGTCGCTCCCGACAACATATATAAATATAATTCTCTGGTGTCTAGTGATGTTCGCCCTCCCCAAGGGGCAGTTCGCCGTAAATAATATACATACATTTCAAATTCCTAGACTCTAGAACTATTTTCCTGGAGGGGAAACAAAAAAAAACACAAGTAAATGTCTTCCAGTGTATCCTGGCCCCTTATGATAACATCAGTGCACCGAGGTAGTGGGAGGGGGTGGTAGCGGAAGCGCTTCTGTTGCCACCCTGGAGGGAGTGATGGCAGAGGACATATGAGGAAGCACTAGCTCTTACCCCATGGCGGGTGCTAGGACTTGCTAGAGCAGTTCTCAGCACCTGAACTCTGGTGCGGACAATGGCTCCAGCACATCCTCAGCACCCAAAAGATTATGGGCTCTTCTCCCCCTGACCCCTCTGACTTCTAGCACCACTCCAAGGCTGGTGTAGAGCTCCACGAATTTCCTGGGCCATCGTAGACCGTGCTGCATATAGAAGCCTTAAAAGAGGCCGTGCTGCAAATTTGAAGACACTCTTAGCTCCCTTTGGAGTGGCTTTAGGGCTTCTAGAGCTTCCGGGGCCACCAGATGTACTTCCATGCATTGGTTCGTCCCCAGACTTCTCACCCAGCTCCGGGTTATCTATTCTGATGGTGTTCCATGCTAGATACAATGTAAATGCTAGTCTCCAACCCCACGCCTGGCCAATGTTGTGCTACAGGATCATTAAGGCACAAACAACCACTCTAGATAGCAATCCCTAGTCTATCAGAGGTTGGGGGGCCCTGTTAGGCTCCAATATGGATGCAGCAAACGGCCTACCAAACATTTCCCACAACGATGAGGTGGTGGAAAACTTACTCCTCTCTCATTACAAAGATGCAGAATTCTATTTGGACCTACAGATTGCTGGTGGGTTGGATGCTTCCCCTGAAATGGAGTTGGAATTCCCTCCGGGTTCATCCTCTAAGAGAAACTTTCCTTTTGCAGTGGTAGTGTACAGAGCGCATAAGTCCTTGATCTACAACTGCCCACTGTGAAGACAAGATCTAATCATTTGAATGAAATCCTTCAGCCGGAGCCAGTCTCTTCAGAACCTCTATCAACTTTCAATTAGGCTATTATGAACTCGCTGTCTGTCACATGAGCAAAGCCATGCTCCGCTCCTCTAGTGGACACAGACCAGCCCCAGTTTTCCACACCGAGCACCCAACTCCAAAGCATCAATGAGTAAATTAAAACAAATCATCAAGATTGGCAGGATGCGATAAAGCACATTTTACATGCTGGCCTTAACACCATACTGTGTCAGTTGCACCATGGTTAGTGCTCAGACGGCATACCTAAATGCATGCTACTGAAATGTCAGGGTTATGTCCAAAGCACTTTGATGGCTCTAGACTTTTGTATGTTTAGTGCACTGTGTGATGAATTGATAAAAGATCAAACAATAATGCATTTGTACCATATCACAGTGCTTAAAATGTAATGGATGAATGGCAAGGCTTCCCTCAAAGATACCTTGGACAGAGTATGAAGGACAGATATATCAGGTCGCAATGCTAAAGAAGTGATGGCTAACTACTGTCAGTTTGTTCGGCAAATGGTTTGGGAAGGTCAAAGTTGTTTACAAGCCAAATGTGGTCGCAAAGCAGAGAAGAGAGAGGTATAGCTCTAGTAGCAGTGGTACCAAGTGTTATATGTGTGTGTGCTATAAACATTGTGCAGCAGATAAGAGATGTTTGGCTATTAAGAGTAAATATAAAAATTGTGGCTTAATAGGGCATATTGCAAGGGTTTGCAAAGCAAAGAGCAAAAGTCGTAGGGTTAAATGTGAATGAGGATGATCATAAGAATGCGAAAAGTCATATGAGTAATGATGTTTTGTTAAATAAAACGGAAGTATTGAGTTGTTTCATGACCATTGGTGGAGTGGGTTTCAAATTGTTGCATATTTTGGTTCCCCGTATACGATTAGAGAGGAGGAAAGACAGAAGTTTGTAGACAAGGTTGAAGAGCAGTTGTTACCACCGGACGTGAGTCTCTAGGGGTGACGTGGAGAATCAGTAGACAGGTTAGGTTACCACACCTCAACGTTTAGATTACAAACCAGAGTGGCTATGGGAAGGAAATGCAAGAAAAAGACCACCTTTATTTTGGTTGTGGTGATCAAAAGAATTTAAGCATACTGCTTGACCTTACCAGCAAGGAACAAGTACTGTTGAAAAATAGGTGATTCATTAATTAAGGGATTTCTGAACGTTTTTAGTTGGAACATTGGAAATTTGGTAATCTTTAATCACAAAATTGTAATAAAGGATAGAGCTATTCCCAAGCGTATGGAGCCCAGAGGGTTCAGAGTGCTTCTGGGTGCATTCTTTCAGATTTCTTCCTATCTTACAAACGTTGATGTTAAATGCTCACTCTGTTTACCACTGTTGACTGCTTTTAGGTCGTTACTATCTGACAGTGTAGTCTGTTTGTGAAAGATATAGTGTGGGCTTACCAATAACATACAGGTAGAGGAGCCAAGCTCGCGAGCGAAATGGTCGCCTTATAGCTCGGCTCCGTCAGCCCTCTGTCCTGACTCACATATCCTGCTGCATATCCTGCCCAGAGACGACATATTTTCGAAGAAATAGAAACGCAACATTTCGCTCTCACTCACCGTTTGACCTGGAGGCTCCGGCTTGCAGTGGTTCCGGAGCTGTGCCCCCCGAGGAGACCGGGGCCTTCGTAGAGCTGGGACCGGGGCATCGCCTATTGGATTCGGCCCGGCGTTGCGGTACCCGTGTGCCCCGGCCGAGAGACTGCACCACTGGAGAGAGCCACTGTGAGAACTTCCCGGTGACCCTGAATCGGGCCTACCTTGGCGGCCGTGAGGCTGGTGCGGGGCGCGATGCTCCGTGGACTGACCGTGTGACCCTGGACCCTCGCGCTCGGGCTCTACCTTTGAGGAGCGCCAGCTCTCGTATAGGCGACCCTCCGCCTCGGGCGGCTCTCCTTTCTGCACCGAAGCGGCCGTTACTGGGACCCCCCGGACATCTGTAAAGTCCTACATTTGTGGACTGCTCCGGGAGTGGCGGAGAGAAGTGAGGGGGCTGATTCTACAAAATGGCTGCCGATGACCTGAGATGTGGATTTCCTCTTGATGGCGGTCTCCGGTTGCTGGATTGCACGGGAACATGGTCATGTGGGCGTGAGCCTACGATTGGCGACGTTCTTGATGCTTTGTAATCTTTGCACGCGACCTTGGCCCCCGGTGCTCCTGGAGACTCGTTGCGATCCGCCGCCATCTTGGGTGGACGCTTCTTCATGGTCCCCTCTTGCCTTGGTGATGCCATTGCCTCGCCCCCCTCGGTGGCTCCGTAGGATGCTGCTACTGTCCATCGACGGATTTACAGGCCGACGGCTTTGGAACCTCCTGCTCTTCGATGTCTGGAAATTGGGGACTTGGATGTCATGCGGAGGCCCGATCATCCCCGGGTGCCTGAGAAAAATGGCAGACTGATGCTTGTTTCTGCCTTGATGAGGTCTTGTTTCTATTTTGCTAGCACACCCCCGCCTTTTCGATCTGCGGGACTGAACTCTTGTCTTTTACTGCCCCTGTTGCTGTTGCTGAGACATTTGAACTGCCTATTTGACCTTTTGTTCACTTGCTTATTGATTGACCTCTCTGACCTGCGTCTTTCTTGTAATTTTTTTCATTTGTGTGCTTGCCTCGCATCGTGTTGCTCACTTCACACTGTTATTTGGTGGGTGGTAATTGCGGTGAAGAAGGGATTGGGGTAAGATGCACGGCTCCAGTTGGATTATTGGTATACGGATTCGTGACGAAGTGGCTCATATCCATAGTGCTATGGGAGACCCCTCTGTAAGTTCTGTGGCGCTCGAGTTCGTGTCGTTCTGGTGCACACGTATTATGATTGTATGGTTGGGCGGAGGGCTGTGGCCGACCGTATTTATTTCTGCCCTCATGCTCCTCCCTCCTATTTACTACCTTGTTTTCATATCTTCTTTTTGTCTTTTTCTTCCTTTTCTCTCTTGTCTCTACTACATTTCGGGTTCTGGTTTAGGGCGACAGGCGGGCTGTTTGGAGGGTAGGCCGTAGCCTTCTGCAGGGGTGCTGGGTGGAATGGGTGGGTTGGGTCTTCTTTGATGTTTTATTTTTCTCAGTTCTATGGCCCTTTTGTGTATCTTTATGAGAGTGCCGCGTCTGTCCTTGCCTTCCGTGGTATGATTAGGGTGGGGTCTGTAACATCGCTGCTCTTCTTTTATAGTTCTGCTGCTGTCCATTGCGACTCCCATGCCCTCTTCGCTGCTACTATTCCTGTTCTTTTATATGTTCCTCGCTACGGGGCGCCTGTTTCAGCGCGGCATTCTTCTCTTTTAGTCAGTGTTTTCCTTTCCTTTTCTCTTTCCTCTCCCCCCTCCCCTCCTCCCCTTTTCCTTCTCTCCCAAGGTTAGTATGACGGGCTAGTTTTGTTGATGTCGCTATTCCGGCCCCCCTGTTCTGTATCCAATGTGCTACTGGGTGGTGGGAATGCAAAGTTGTTACTACTTGCATACTGATTTGTGGTCACCACATCTGTTTTTATACCGATGTCTACAGTGCTGACACTTCGGCATTGCTGCCCTTTATCCTTTTGTTCCTAATGATCTGTTTTGGGAATCCGGATGCTTCTTTGTTGTCGCTGAGCCTGTCATACGCCTTATTGCTATAATATAAAATTAACCTTATTTTGCTCCTGATTGCTGGCCGTCTAGATCCTTTTACCTCCCCCCCCCCCTTTTTTACGATTGTATTGAACGCACCTCTTTAAGTCTGATTCTGTGACTTTTCATTTGGATTCTTAGACTGCTTTATCGTATCGTGGCCGGCCGGATCGGTTGTAGACCCTGCTTTGTATATCCTTTCTGTACTAATAAAGGTTTATAAAAAATAAAAAAAAATAAAAAAATAACATACAGGTACTTGGAGCCCGCTGCCTATTGGTTGGCTTTCCTCCACTCTCATTTGGCTGCTTGTTGTTTGACCCAACTTGTCATTGTGTTGTCCCTCCCATGGAGCATAACCTATTTACCATCTTTTTTGATTGGTAGACTTCTATGCTTCCACTGCTTGCTTTTCAAGTACTACTTTTTCTTTCTGGCTAAGCATTTCAAGAGCTTGTACTTCTCTTCCCCTGCACTCCATGTTGCTCACTGTCGCCCATGTGCTGCTCCTCACCCTCCTCCATGTAGCAATCACTCTTGTGCAGTGGTGCTGGAATAATGTTCAGTGTGGGGGTGATGCCATCAGTGTTAAGTCGATGAAGGCATAGCCTTACTAGAAAATTCAAGCATCATACTAAGAACAAGTGCAAGAAATGAGCCACACCCATTCAGCAGGAGAGGAGTAAGGCTGTGGTATACAGCTGGTGGTGCAAACTGTCACATATACTTTAGTACATCATGGTGTGATAGCACACAGTTATGTACACACAGCGCATTTCCATTGAAATGGCTACTAAATGTGCACAGACACGCAGTATTACTGATAAAACTATGTCCCACAAATAACAAACATTTGCAATGCAATGGGTCTCGCATTTACGTACGTTTAAGCTATTGGCATTGTAAATGACAATGCCTTTTATTTATGTTTTAAAAATGAAAACAAAAATAAAAGGCATTGTTATTTGCAATGTCAATAGCTCAAACACACGTAAATGCAAGACCTTTTGCATTGCAAATGCTTGTTGGACTGAGCCTCCCTGGACTGTCTTGTTGAGAAAGACCTATTGTCAGCTTACCAAGGCTTACAGTGGATTTAAAGCTCATCCACTGCTTTCCATTGATTAGCTGTATTGTCACTCTCATTTGCTTGCAATGCAATGTGTTTCTCTCACTCCTGGAGCATATATATCCTCGTTACTTGTGTTCTTCTACTACTTACTTCTAGGCAGTGCTTTAATGGGCCGGTACTGAGTACTGGCACTTTTTTATTTTGAGAGAGAGAGTACCATCACTACTCAAGAGTGGCGTTATACACCGGCACTACTCGGAAACAAGCTGGTACTCTGGTACAGAGTACCTGTACTTCTATTTTCCATTTCAAGCACTGCTTCTAAGGAAATACTTTTTCAACGACTCGATGAGAGTGCATGTGTTTTCCAACTGTCTCCTTCCTGTGCTTCTCCCCACCCTTTGCTTTGTGTTGTTTTCTCTTCATTTGCCTCTCTCACGGCCCTTCCACCCACGCTCTGTGCTGCTTTCGCTCGCTTGTGTGCTGCGGCTCTCGGCGAGTTGGCAAATCAATCCCCTTGTTGCCCAGGCTTGCGCTATTTAAAATTTTATTTTTAAAGGCGTTGTCATTTTATACATGTGCTTTACCGTGCGTCACTTTATGCTCCGCCGCGAAATCGTCTGCGTATTGGAGGAATGATGCAATTAGTGCCTTCCACAAAACGTTGATCTCAGAAGTTACAAACAATGCAAGGGCCCGCAGCCTGCCTTCCCCCTGAAGGTCATAAATCGAGTACCATAAAAAGTGAAATAATAACATCTGTTATTTACAGCGCACTTTATTTAATACAGATTGTTAAGAGCCGCTACAACTTGTTATCTGACACTGCAGCCTGGTGCCTGCTGCCCCTACAGCGAGGCAGGTGAGGAAAGGGGGCCGGTGGCTGAGCGAGTGTACCTTCCTCGGGGGGATGAGCTGAGGGATGTGTCTGGTGTCTGCTGAACGCAAATGTATGGAGTGAGTGAAGGTGATGGACAGCGCCTATATTCTGATCCTTGGCTATAGTAACTCTGTTATTAGGTCGCACCGGCAGTTAATAACGAGCACCACAAAGGACCTGGAGTGAGAGAATGACAAACGGAAAATTGAGACTGACAGAAAAAGTCTGTCATGCATTTGTTGACCTAAAAGCCCGAAGGGTAAGCGGATTGTGAAAGAGGAAAAGCCTCCGTCCTTTACATAGTGGAAGGGGTCTTCTCTTTACGGCAAAGGAGTAAGGACACATAGCTGCCACCCTGCGCAGGTCCAATGGAGGTACGCTTCTGCTCGGCGGGGTGAGTGACATCAAAGGAGTCGGCAACCTGCTTGTACACACGAAGAGAAACTGCGGCAGCGTGCGCTGCATCGTAATGAACCCCTGCGTGGAAAAGCTTCTTCAGTGTTTGCCGTCTCCCTGCTGCAGAGCCTGCCGTTATTAAAATATTAAATCTAATTATTCGAGAACAGAGGAGAAAGCTGGGAACATTCAGAGGTTCTTTTGACTAGTCGTCTTCCCTGGGTACACGAGTTTCCCCTTAAATCTGTCCACTTACGTAGTGACCCCCCCTGCATTCACAAGTCATCACCCTTGGAAATCCATTCCTTTGCCACTTCAAGTCAGATTTCAGAATCTGTCTATCTCCACTTTTCTTCCTTTGTCGTCTTGCTTTTTCATATCTCCTTTGTAACTACGTCTGTCCCTTTCTCAGAGTAAGACACCGACATTAAAAAAATTATCTTCTACGTGGGCAGAAGGAAGGAATGAAAGGTGTACAAAGAGACGTTGCCACATTTATCAGTAGATTTAGTGTAAGACATGCATTACTTCGCAAACTGCACAACATGCAGCAACAGCGCCCTCGCTGTCTCCAGTTACATACGTGTCTGCAGTCAATCTCTTCCAATAAACACCAGGGGCAAGCGCGTGTTTTATTTGACGGTCCCTGCCTGCTTCTTTTCCTGTATTCTAGATCTTGTGCCGAAATTAAACCACAGTAATAAACAACTAATTAGAAACAGATGGCCCCCTCTAAAGATAAGAAATTGCTTCACGACAGCCGTGAAGCAGACGATCCAGTCCGGATGGGCCGGGGGAAAAGGGCAGCAACCAAAAAGGCTCAGTTCCAATCGGAGGCCAACGTTTTACATAAACGATGACGCCGGCCAATGAAATTGAGGGCAGGGCTTCAAGTACCCTACTGATGTCTCCTTGCTCACAAGGGGTCTCGCAGAGCAAGCAGCGCGTTGGGCTGCAACACTACGTGAGACCTAAAAATGAGTGATCGAGTTTCGCAAATATTTATAATTTATGCATCACCAGGTAAAGTACCTTGCTTTGTTTTAATTACATTACATATTATTCCAGAATTCCCCAAAATTGCCTACTTTGTACTTCCCTATCTGCTGATATATTTTGAATAATTTGTACAGTTCATTTACAGGTAATTACATTTTGCTGGGTGTTAAAAAATGTTGACATCTTATAGGCTTCCAGTCACACTTGCTCTACTCCAGCAAAATCGTCTCATCATTCAATATACAAAATGTAGACTTTGCGGTCAGGGAATAAAAAGCAACACTCTCCATGTAAAAAACAATAAGCAGTAATTTGACATTCGACATAACCTCACAGGTGGACAGCTGTCACTGCAGACCGACCGTGGTATCTGGAGGATAAACAATGGGCATTCATGTAAAAGATACCAGAGAGAGGTAGAAAGAAAGAGAGCAAAAAAAGATGAAGAGAAAGGGAGAAAGTAAGAGAAAGCGAGAAAGAAAGAGATTGAGGGGTGGGAATGTGTAGGAGAGTAGGGTCTGCTTCCTATGGTTACCCCCACTTTTTGCTGTGATTCTCTGGTTTTTCGACTTTACTGTTGCTGTGGACCTGCTAATCAGGCCCACAGTGGTACAAAAGGGGGTGGGAAACACTCACACCCAGTCAACAGATCTGGGTTTATTCCATCACCGTTCTTTAGCCCACTCTGCCACCCCAGTTCAGACATGGCCATATGCAAATCATATGTGCTCCGTCCATTGCCACCCCCTTTTTTACCGCTTTGTTCGCCATAAGTTGGCAGGGTATGCTCAGACGTGAGTCCCTTGCTCACTTTGCCACTGGATTCAAGCAAGCCTGGTTGAAGACGGCTGAAATGCCAGAAACCGTCCTAGGAAGCTTGTTTCCGGTCCAGGGAAGGCATGGCTTGGCCAGCTGTTCTCTCTCTAAATTGATACCACGTACTTAAGGTACATACCAGATTGGTTACTGGGTCACCCTTGCGAACCCCTATATAGTGTACCATAGGTACATAGGTCTTAGGTGCACCCTAGGCCTACCAGGTGCTGCAGCATGTATTGTGCCACCCCTGGTTTGCCTTCCAAACGGACACCACAGGTCTATTCACACAGCCTGGGTAAGGTGGTGTAATCACCCCTTACTTAGATATAGTATACCTATATCTATATATACATATAGACACATATACACCTATAAGTCACTCCTATGGCAGGCCTTGACAATCCTGGAGGAAGAGTGCTTGGTTTTATGTGAGAGGGTGCCCTAGCATGAGCTGAGCCCCTCTGCAGCTTTCGGAACCATCTTCTTATAGCTGTTCTATGATATAGCCATACCATATACTCTTAAGTGCATTATAATCCTCGCGGTTAATGCTAACTTTGGTTTGGCTTTATCAAAACATGTCGTGTAAGGTGTCAAACACTTTAGAATACTACCCCCACGCCCCCCCGCCAGTTCTGGCAGCGGGGGTAGCATTCCACCCATCTAGGGGGAGAAGACATGTAGTTACTGGTTTACCTCGTTAAAGTTAAGCAGAGCCTCAGCATCAGAAAATGGATGCTGCTGCCACAGACACGAGTCTACCCTCCAGCAGCTGGAAAAAACTCCGGCAGGGGAGGCCTGGACAATGGGTTTCCTGTCCAGGGAGGTGCTGGGACCTCCCCAGACAGGTTCTTAGTGTATTGGGGCAGGGACGGCTGCATTTAGTGAATGTTTTCCAGACACTGCCTGGGGCACACAAGGTGCTCCATGCATTTCCCAGTTCCAACCGGTTGCAGGGGCACTCAGCCCCAGCTCTGGCGCAAAACTGGACAAAGGGGAAGGGGTGTAACCACCCCCACCCCAGGTCTACCCATAGGAGGGACCTTAGAGTTAGCCCAACCCCTAAACTTACTATAAGTATAGAACCCCAGTCCCTAGGACTTTAGATTACCCTGGACGAAACTCTGCAACATATATCCTGGACCTTCGACATTTCATATCGACTGGAAGACGGAAGAAATCTCCCTTGTGGTCAAGGAGTGACCACCCTGTTCAAACAGGCACCAACAGCATCTTTGCCGGTCTGCATTTTCGAGGCTCTCGCCGAATTCCTAAGAATCTGCGACACAGGACAAGGACTTCCAGACATCTCTGACCCCGACCTTCGTTCACAGCAAAGCTGAGACCCGTGGCGGACACGAGAGACGTGGGACTGGAACTCCTGGACATCCTGCATTTTGCTACCTGCATCGACTTCCCGAGGTATCCCAAAGTTGTGCATTGGGGTGCTTGAAGTCCCAGACCCGAGCACCTTTTGCACCTTAGCTCAGAGCTCCACACTCCCTGAGTGGCGCGTGGGCTCGCTTTGTGTATTTCTGCTCGACACGTCTTTGTGGTTCCTAGTCTGTTGGCTAGTGAGCCCCCAAGAAGACAATCCTTTGTTTCAACTTGCTTTCCTGGTTGCTCCAGGCTTGCTCCAACTTCCCGACAAAGGAAAAGTTCCACAGAACTTGCTGGTCTGCACCGAAGCCAATCTCGACACCCAGCGTGGGTTGCGTTTGCCAAGGCTTGTTGGGTTCAACAATAAGGGCCGATTAGACTGGTGCAAGGTGCCCACTATGAGTGATCTTTATTTAGCATAGTTACTTAAAACCATTGCAATATAACATTGATTAAAAGGAGAGAGCATAAAACTGCATTATAAAAGAATTAAGAGTTAAAAAGTTCACATTCAATGAAGTTTAAAAGGGAGTTATTGGACTTCGTATTTGTGAGGTATTGCTCAGTGTCCTCATGAGCTCGTAATAATGGTCAGCAGAGCGATGTCAGGTCGGTTGAACTGGGACAGTTGTAGGTTAGGTTTTTAGGCATCTTCTTTTCAACTGCCCTCAGAAATTTTACAAAGCTGCAATTCAAGCCAGGGTCATTAGGATGAAAGCAAGCAAGGACCGCCGTCCTTCTTGTACGGATCCCTTTTCGATTGAAGTGATGCTTTAGCCAGCGTTTCCTTTCGTCCTGTAGTTTTTCACAAGAGCATATCAAATGCAGCATATCCTCTTGTGCCAACCCGCATAGCCGACACAGGGGGTCAGCTTTGATTTTGAGCCAGCGTGGGAGGTTTTGAGTGCAAGGTAGCAGGCCCAACCTGTGCCTTAAAAAGCGCATCTTGACACTTTTGGAGTATCCCTCGGCCAGGTAGCGCTGTTGTACCTTAGTAGTGTATGAATTTAGGGTCAGCCAGCCATGTGTTCTTTTCGAGAGAGCTTCTTTGTCTTGCAGCCATGATTGTAATTTTACTGATTTTTTAACCAGTTTTTTTAATGTTATGTGGTTTGTTGGGGTGTTCCAGAGCTGTTCTAGACCTAGATTAGCTAGGCTGCCCGTGAGGTACTTGGCTGCTGCTGAGGAAGGATGTTGTTCTAGCTCCTTCCACAGATGTTTGTTCAGAGTTCCTTGTTTTGCTTTCCTCACTTTGTCCCAGGCTATCATATAGGCTCCCTGCCTTGCCAGGGACTGTTGGTCGATGCCAAATTCGAGCCTGATTTGGGCGGGTGAGGTTTGCCTGGGTAGGCTAAAAATGGTTCTGTATGCAGCTATTATAGTGTTGTCAAGGGTCTTGGCATCCCTTCCTCTGAGTGCCTCGCTCCCGTAAGTAATTGTTGGGAGAAGTTTTGCACGGATTACTTGAGTCAAGGGTAGGAGAGAGGGGCCAGAAAGTTTGTGATTTAGCGACTTCAGCGAAATCGCCAGTGAAAGTCCTCTCCCTCGTATGCTTGTTCTCTGAACCGAGAACTGCCCGCCTTTATCAATCTTCACTCCTAGATATTTGTATATTGGAGTGTCTTCAATTCTTGTCGTATTCCAATGCCATGATGTTGGTTTCCTTTTTTTCTTGCTGATGGTCATTGTTTGGGTTTTCTCCAGGTTTATTGTAAGATCGTTCTTGCCAGAATACTTTTGTGTTGCATCCAAAAGATGTTGAAGTCCTACCTTAGTGTGGCTTATTAGGACGATGTCGTCTGCGTATAGTAGACAAGGTAGCTGGAGCCCTCCTAGTTTAGGGGCGTGGGAGTTACAACCATTTAGAATTGGGACTAGGTCGCCTAGAAACAGGTTGAAAAGCGTGGGGGCCAGGACACAGCCTTGCTTTAGGCCCCTATTGGTCTGTATGGGCCTTGACAAGGCGGATCCGTCCCCTATTTTTATTTGTACCCAGGTCTCTGTGTGCAGGTTAATGAGCAGGTCCAGCAGGGGTCTCGAGATCCCCCAGTCATTTAATTTAGACCACAAAAGCTTCCGGTTTATGCTATCAAATGCGGCCTTGTAGTCGATGAAGCAGAAATGGATTGGTATTTTGTTAAATTCTGCTTTGTCAATGAGCATGCCCATGCTCAAGATATTCGTCATCGTGCCTACTGACTTAGTGAAGCCTGTCTGATTGACTGGGATTAGCGATCTCTCTGTTGCCCAATCTGTCAGCTCTTCTAGTAGGGTACCTGCAAAATATTTTGCCTCGTTATCGATTAGAGCCACCAGTCGATAGTTAAGTGGGGAAGCCTTATCTCCTGCCTTATAGATTGGGGAGATGATGGAGCCCCTCCAGGATCTTGGTATTGTATTGAATTGTCTGATTTCCAGAAAGAGGGGTTCCAAGGCTGCTGCCCAGCCTGACACATCTTGTTTGTAAAGAATAGGAGGTATACCGTTTGGCCCTGGTGCTCCCTCCTTTCTTCCTTTTTTGATTTGGCGTTGGATGATACTTTGTAAGTTCGGCAAGTTCTCGATGTCATTTGGAGTATAGAGTTCTGAGTGCCTTGTATCGTTAATTGTTGTTAGATTTTTACAAGTGGCAGGCTGGCAGTGCTGGCTATTTCCTTCAGCCTGACTGAAGTGGGTGCATAGAAAGCTTGCCCAAATATCCTCTGAGATGTTTGATGAGACCCCATGGTGCGAAGGTCTTATGAATGCATTTATTGATTTCCAGAACCTTGCTCCGTCATTCCGTTTGATATCGGAGTGGAGTCTCGCCCATAGATTATCCTCAGCTGATTTGTTTGCTTCCCATTTTAATTTTTTTTAGTGTTGATTTTAGTTTTCGTACGTGGTCTTGCTTTACGATATCCATGGGTTTCCGTTGGAGTTCTCTCATTGTACAGTAGATCGATTTCTTTATGTCTTTTATTTTTCTTTTGTCTTCTCGAGAGAATTTGCAAAAATTTGCATCCCCCAGTTGCGACTGAGGCTTAGATCTTGTAGCATACATAGACATAGTACTTGTAAAATGTTCCCATTTCGTAATTTCACTATGCCCGGCGCGGCTCTCGAAGTGCTGTTTAGCCCTTTCCACTAGCGTTCCATCTGTTACTGCTGAATATTTAATTTTTTTAAAGTTGATGGTTTGAGTTAACTCTTTTGACATTTTTGATCGCTCAAAATTTGGTTTTGTGGTCTTGATGGTAATTTCTTGGGGGCAGTGGTCGCTGTCCCCGCTGCAGCCGATCCGGTATGATTTTAGAAACTGAAAAAAGGGTAATGATAAAAAAGTATAGTCTAGAATGCTACTCATTTTTGTTGTGTGAAAGGTTGCGACTGGAGGATTATCTCCAGAGGTCCTACCATTGAGAGCCCTGATATTAAAATATTCCAGATTTTCCAGCGTCCTATTGCCTAATTTAGTTTTTTTGGATATCTGTGAAATTGCTTGTATTGGGATATCCCAAATTGCGTTTTGGGTTAGTTGTACATCTTCCTGTGTCGCACCCATGAGGTTAAGATTGAAGTCCCCTGTAAGAACAACATTTGGTGTAGATCTTTCCCTTATATGTGTCTCCATAAAGCTGCAGAGATCTTTAGCTGCTTTCCCCTTCCTTCTTGGATTAATATAGGCATTTATTAGAAGGAAGTCGGTCTCAGTAGTGCTTTGTTTGAGTTGTGGCAAGCAAATATTTACAGCCAGGGCAGCTGTAGAGGATGGCCCCTCTTCTTTTGCCGTCAGCACACTTGTAACCAAAATATACGTTACTAGGCCGCCTTTGGAGTGCCCATATTTTGCCGTCCTAGTTGCGGCTGAGTAAAAACGTAAGTAACCATGGAGGTTGGGTGGGTCTACAAGCCATGTCTCTTGGAGTGCCACAATGTCAAATTTTCTGATGTAGTTCATGAAATCTGAGTCAGTTATTTTGGAAGCCAGGCCATTGATGTTCCATGAGCATATTTTTAATGAGTCGTAAACATCTTCCTTTGGCTTGTGGTCGATGTGTCATTCGTTGTTGTTTAGAGTTCTAGCTATCCATCCTAAGTCAAACATTCCAGATATTTGTGTGTGTTCATCTGCAGTGACTCCATTGATGCTGCTGTCTTGGTCAGTTTTATTGCTCCCTGGTCCTACCGCTCCTCTGAGGACCGACTTTTTTAGGGTTTTCGTGATAGTTGGAGCCCCTGCTTTTTCCGCCGGGACAAGAATGTCTGGGTACCCTGGCTTAACATAAGGTTTTATTGTGATCCCCCAGTTTTTAAAGGTGTCAGCTTCGGCAATTAGTTTTTGTGAAATTTCCAGGGTTCTCCAAGTTGCTTTTGTTTTTTCTTTGCCTGTATCCTCATCGGCTACAAATTCGATGGATACCAGGTCGGAGCTTTTTAATTCTGTCAAGGATGGAATATGGGATAGCAGCTTTAAGATGTTACCTCTGTTAAGAGTGTCATGTCTTCCTTGCGACATGTAATCCGGGTTAAACCAGACGGTGCCTGTTGGATTTTTCCGTTCTCCCCCTATTGCACTCTCTGTTGTTGATCGACTGAGTCCCATGTCCTCTACTCGTCGTATTGAAGTTGTTTCCGGTTGACTAGAGATGGATGCAGTGACTCTTAGCCGTCGACCAGGTGTGTGTTCATTTGATATATACGGCTCAGCATGTGGTCGTTCATCTGACCGTCGCTTAACCTCTACTAGTCGTGCTGCAGTGGTTTTAGCGTCATTTGTACTGCTTGTAGTTATTCTTAGTTCTTGGCCAGTGGTTTTAACGTCGTTTGTACTACTTGTAGTTTTTCTTAGTTCTTGGCCAAAGGTGTGTTGGTTCCTTAATGGTGACCCGTCTAGATGGGGAATTTCACAAGGTCTTGTGATGTTACTCGTGAGACCCGATGTCCCCATTATAGCTGAGTCTGCTTCTCTCCTTGCAGACAGTGCACTTTCCATAGTCCTTGCTGGATAGCTTTCTGGCAACCGTTTGCCTAACGCTGTGATAGCCGGTCCTCGAGCGATCCCAGACTGTGTTCCCCTAGTAGGTCCATGATTTTTTATTTGCTGGCCGGCCGAGCTGGATTGCATGCTGCTTTTTTGCGCTGGTTTCGTGCAGGGGGCAGGGGTTATGTTGCTGGTTTCGTCGAGTTGGAGGCATGAGTTTCGTGTACCTCTTCCGTGCTCTTTTTGAGTGCGAGAGCTGTGTGGTTCCGGATTTGTTTTTGTTTTGCTGTTGCACTCTGGCCCTTTGATGGTTGTTGCCTTGATCGGGGACTCAGATGTGCCGATGACTTCATCCGATTCTGATAGATGTGTGGCACCCTCGGGACGTGCTGTACTTTGTTCCATATTAGGAGTGTTCCCAAATAGTTGTAGAAACCCATTGCGTTGAGAATCGATTTTCTGTTTCCTGCCTTTGCGTTTTTTTGCTCGTCTTTGTTTGGCGTTCATTTTTGGGTTTGTTATTTCTTCCTCTGTGATATCAGGAGATTGAGATTCTGTGTTTCTTGTTTTGCTAGCCACCGGGGTTGGTGGTTTTGTGGGTGCGAGGGCCTTTGAATTAGGATTGATTTGTCCGTTGCTCCTCAGCACCTCTTTGGTCATTAGATGGTTAGATGCAGCCACAAGAGGGCTGGTACAGGAGTTACTTTGCCTACACTTGGTTGTTCTTCTAAATTCTGTGCACAAATCGCTCATTATTGTTGGTAGTGTCGACAGTTTGTCGATTATTGGACCGCATCCGCATCCTTCTTTGTAACAGCCAGATTCCTGGTTTGTTAATGGCAGTTTATTTTGAAGAAAAGTATTCAGCGTGCCCAATTTCCCATCAATGGCCACCACAAATACAGCCAATGTGTCAAGTAGCGACAGTTGGGTGTCCATTTTGTCCGATTGGTAGTTGAGGGCTTCTACCAGGAGTTGTATTGTTTTGAGCAGGCTGCTCCACGCGGTTCCCTGATCTGTTTGCTTCAAGGTTTTGTCCTGGTAGTCCGCGGTCACGGGGCTTTTTTGGCCCACCTCTGGAGCCCCCGCGGCCTTCACTGGCTGATCCACTGAGACATCATTTATGGTGATCGGTAAGGACGTGTTCATTCTTGTTTCACTGATGCTTTTGTCTTGGGTGTATGCTACTAGGAGGTCTTCCCACTCCTCCTTGCCCAAGTATGAGGATATTTCTATCAAGTCTAGAGGCGAGGTTGGTGGCCTGTGTGAGTGTACAGTATCCTTCCCTGGCCTCATCGTGCTGTTGTGGTCATTTGTTCGTTCAGAATATGTTAAAGATTGATTCCCAGGAGTTAAGGCATTCTCTTCCCAGCACTCCTTTTCGTCTTTTCGACTTGCCCCATTGTGGTATTTGGGGTCTTTTCCTGGTGCTTTGATTTCCGACGTACTACTCATATTGCAGTCAGAAGGTGCGTCGGCCTCGCTGTCCTTACCAGATGTTGTCCTCTCACACAGTTTTTTGCTAATAGTTTTGCCGAGGGCTATAAGGCCTCTGGGTGGTATTTGTGTGGGCTGGCTTTTATTATTGTCGTTTGCCCTGTGCACTTGGATAAGAATTGGTTCTAAGACGATTTTCATGCCAGGCGTTGATCCTTTGGTTGCGCCAGCCGTTATGAATTTATTTTTGTCACCCTGAGGGGATGATGCCACTTGTAATGGGTCTCTGGCTGTAAAAATAGGGCTCTTCTTGCCATCGCTGTTGTCATCGGTTACTGAACTTGTATTGTGCACGGGCACTGTCTGACAAGTCTTGGAAGGTTCAATGGATTCCTGTAGACCTGAAGATTCATTGATGTTGGAGAGTAGTTTATCCCCCATGTTTTTTAGGAAGTGAAATTTTGTGTAAATTTTTGGTTGGAGCCTTGCAAGGTTGATTTCTGATTTGCTGCTCTTCTCTATGTTTTCTGGTTGTTCAATGCTCGCGCTAATGGGGTCAGATTTGTCAATTACTGTGTCAATTGTTAAGCCTTCACTCTGAGTTAGTTGCCGGGGTTTACTTGTTTGATCTTCTCTTGCCCCCTCGACTACTTTCGGTGATCTTTTGCGTTTGTTTGACCGGTTGTTTGTCCCTCCTTTGCTAGTAGGGCATCCACGGACGCGCCCTGATCTCATATCTCCTTCCCCTGTAGCCTGTTCCAGCTCCGCTCCGCGCCACTGCTCCTGAACGTGCTCCCTGGCCAACCTCCCAAGCCCGTCTACCCCCCACAAGAGGGCAGCTGCCGTCGGGGAGGGGGCGATCTCGAGGAGCAGGGTATAACCCAAAACGTCGATGGATGCAGGTTTTTTGGCTGGGGCCGGGTCAAGGACCGGGTAGGCTCTTGAGCAGTTCTACAGTTCTGCAATTTCTACAGTTTTAGATGACGTTCTGTACTTCAGTACTCCGGCCCTGACCAGTGCTGACTCTACCCCCCCCCTAGGCTCCTACTTCTGCTGATGTCTAGAGCCCCTAAGATGGAGGGGGGGGGGGTATCTTACCAACCCGGTGCACAGTACTGGGCCGTGGGATGTGCTGGAATGAATTGCTGCTGACTGTGGGTCGGGGCGGGGAACAGCTGTAACTGCGTCTCTGTCAGCTGTGTCTCTGTCAGCCCCTAGACCCCCTTGCCGATTTCACTCACCATTGCGATGCTTGCTGAGGGTGTTTTAATTTCCGCTTCACTGCTCGACCACTCACTGCTCACTGCTTCACGCCTCCTTGTTGGCCTAAGCGGCGGCGTTTTTGCTTTGATTGCTTTGATTTTGCCGTGTCCTCTGTCCTCTGTCCTCTGCTGTCCACTGCTGGCAATTGACCGGGGGGGGGGGGGTAGCTCCTTTACTCCTCGTGGTTTATACTCTGCAGCTCCGCAGCTCCTCTGCATCCAGCAGCCGCCGCTGAAGCTGCTCACCACTGCCCCTGCCGTCTCTGGTCACCAGCAGGGACGACAGCGTCTAGCCACCATTCACCTTGTTCCCGGCCAGCAGTCCACGGCTCTGCCGCTCGTCGACTCCTGCCCCTTGCCACTTGCCCGGTGCTCGGTATCCCGCTGAGATCCGCGGCCCCGTTCCGCTGGGAAGCCTTTAAGAGGCCCTACCACGGCAGGCAGGCGGGCCGGTAGATGGGCTGGGCTGGTGCTTTAGACGGAAACGGACTCTCCGCCGGGAATCGAGCCGACAGTCCCTGTGGCCTCAGAGGGCCGGGATAGGGACCAAGCCGAACGCGGGGCTCCCTGCGGCTATCCGGCGGTTGACCGGCAGTCTCTCTCGCGGCAAAAGCGGCGGTTTAGGCGGCTCCGCTCACCGCACTGCTCCTCTTCTCCTCTGCTCTGCTCTGCTGGCTCACTGGAAAACGCGGCACCGGACTAGAACTAGTGGACATCATATGCCAGGCTAGCTTTCCACATTGGTGTGCAGCGGATAGGACAAGAGCTTGCATTGTTTTACCAAATAATCTTGAGAATATCATTTGAAAAACCACATCAAGATACCTGTAGGTACATATGAATCAAGACTTATAATACATAAGTTCTACTGAACTTAGCAGTTGTAGGTGGTAAGGGCTTAGCACACCCTGACTACAATTTCTAGAGAGGTTCTAGTAGGAAACAAGTAGTGTAGGTAGGTGAACACACCACACCTCACTAGTCATGGCCTTAAGGGCAGGAGCTGGTGCCTCTCTGCCAGATGTCAGCAAAGAGCAGACATCTAAATATGACACATTCACATTCCAAGACTTAAGGGGATTGTGTGTCACAAGAAAAATAAGGCAAGGACAGAGTCCAACCACCCAACACCTCATAGATATCCTGGTGGCAGATGACTTAGCAAAAGCATCAGATCCAGATACCCTAGGTAGTGGGGAGGGGGGCCACCCCTCATCTGAGGAGGATCCAAGTGGGGCACCCCACCAGGACTCTGAGTAGGAGGAAGGTGCAGACCAGGAACTGGTTGATGGACCAGACCTGGGAAAGACAGGACTAACTGGAGATGGAGATGGCCATGAGGGTATCGCCTTCATTCCCCCAGGTAGGCCTACTGGTGTACCTAGAAGACCGAGATCTCACTCAGGTTCATCAATAGGGTCCTCAGCCTCATCTCACAGGAGGAGAACATCCCCTCAGAGAAGAGAGCATGAAGCTAGAATGAAAGAAGTCAAGCTTAGGATCAAGAGGCAACAAGTTGCCCTCCAGAAAGAGACCCTAGCTCTTGAAAGAGAGAGAAAATTGTGTGGGCTAGAGCCCACTGGTGGCAGCATAATCCCCAGTGGTAGGGATAGGTCTTATGACCATAGAAACCTGAACAAGATTATCCCTCCCTATCAGAGTGGGGATGACATCCACAAGTGGATAACAGCGTTGGAGAGGGCCTGCAAAGTACAGCAGGTACCCCAGAGTCAGTGGGCAACAATCTTGTGGCTCTCCTTTGCAGACAAAGGAAGAGACAAGCTCCTCACTGTTAGAGAAGAGGATGCTGACAACTACAATGTCCTGAAGAGTGCTCTAATAAATGGGTTTGGCCTAACCACTGAGCAGTATAGGTTGCTGTTCAGAGATACCCAAAAGACACAGACTCAGGACTGGACAGAGTTTGTCGATTGTGCTACTAAGGCTCTGGAAGGTTGGTTACTGGGCAGTAAAGTAAGTGACTATACAGGATTTTATAACCTTATAATGAGAGAACAGATTCTTAATAATTGTTAGAACCAGTTATTGCAACAACACCTGGTTGACTCTGATTTGACCTCTCCACAAGAATTGGTAAGAGGGCGGACAAATGGGTCAGAACCAGGGTGAAGCAGAAGGTCAGAACCAAGATGGTGACCAAAAGAAGCAAGACCAAAAGGGTGGGGATAAAGCAAAAGACCAGAAGTCTTCTCAAGGTCCCCAAAAAGCTTCTAATGGTGGGGGTCCCAACAATCCAAAAAGAAAGAAGGTCCAAAGAAACCCTGGTGCGAGGTCTGTAAGACTAATACTCACTGGACCAGTGAGTGCTCCAAAAAAGAGACCGCTCCAGCCACCATTGCCCCTAAGGCAACTGTTTCCCCTAGTTCAGCTCCAAGTGGTGGTTCTCAACAGAAGGATGTAGCAGGGTTAACCCTGGGAACTGAGATGGACTCTGGCCTAGTCAGAGTACCAACTCAAGCTGTTTTGATCTGTGATGGAGGCATGGATATGTCCTTCCCTGTGAGTCCCAATAACTTGGGCAAGTACAGACAATCTACTTAAGTCAATGAAAAAGAGGTTCAGGCCTACAGGGACACAGGGGCTAGTGTCACCATGGTGATACCTGACTTTGTGGACCCTGGACAGAGAATAGTAGGTGAAACTTATCTACTGACCAATGCTAGCAATGTCACTACCACACACAGTATGGCAGTTGTGAATTTCTCCTGGGGAGGGGTAACTGGCATTAAGAAGGTTGTTTTTAGTTCACACCTCCCTGTAGAATGTTTGATTGGCAATGACCTAGAGACTTCAGCTTGGTCCGAAGTGGAGTTTAGGACACATGCAGAAATGTTGGGCATATCAGCACATGTTCTTGCTGTGACCATGTCACAGGTCAAAAATTGCAACACTGAACAGGCACTGGATTCTGGAATAATGAACCAGTCGCCTCCCAGGAAAAGGAGCAGTAGGGTTAAGGCTGTACCTTCCCCCCTGCCTCAGGATGAGGATCAGCCTTCTGAGGAAGCTGAGTGTGAGCCTCAAGAAGGAACTGTCCTGGAAGAGCTTGAGCCTGATCAGGTTGAGTTTCTTGGGACAGGGGGACCTTTTAGGGCAGATATGAGGCAGGCGCAGTTGGACTGCCCTTCTCTTAAACCCCTCAGACAGCAAGCTGCTGCTGAGGCTGCAGGGAATGCTAGTGGTACCCATAAGGTTTACTGGGATGAAGGGCTCCTGTATTCAGAGGGTAGAGACCCCAAGCCTGGTGCTTCCAGGAGGTTGGTCATACCTTTGGCATTCAGGGGTTTCCTTTTGACACTAGCTCATGATATTCCCCTTGCAGGACATCTTGGCCAGAATAAAACTTGGGACAGGCTTGTTCCACATTTTCGCTGGCCCCACATGTCAGAAGACACCAAGGAGTTTGTTGCTCCTGTGTGACCTGCCAAGCCAGTGGCAAAGCAGGGAGCACTACAAAGGGCCCCATTATACCACTACCTGTGGTGAGGGTTCCCTTTGAAAGAGTTGGGATAGACATTGTTGGACCAATGGATCCCCAAACAGCCTTTGGGCACAGGTTTATTCTAGTGGTAGTGGATCATGCCACCAGATACCCAGAAGCTATACCACTTAGGACCACTACAGCACCTGTTGTGGCAAGAGCCCTTTTGGGAGTTTTATCAAGAGTGGGTTTCCCTAAGAAGGTTGTATCAGACAGAGGTGCAAACGTCATGTCTAGTTACCTAACTTCAATGTGGAAAGAGTGTGGAGTGAACTATAAGTTTACCACACCCTATCACCCACAGTGCAGTGGTCTAGTTGAAAGGTTCAACAAGACCTTAAAGGGTATGATTAAGGGTCTCCCAGAAAAGCTCAGGCGGAGATGGGATATCCTGCTACCCTGCCCTTTTGTTTGATTACAGAGAGGTCCCACAGAAGGGGGTTGGCTACAGCCCTTTTGAACTTTTGTTTTGGCATCCTGTAAGATGACCCCTTTGTCTGGTGAAGGAAGGATGGGAGTTATCTCTCAAACTTCCCAAGCAAGACATTGTGGACTATGTACTTGGTTTCCACTCCCGGAGGGCTGAGTATATGAACAAGGCATCCAAAAACCTTGAGGAAAATCAGGAATTGCAAAAGGCCTGGCAAGACCAAAAGGCTGTACTGGCTGTTTACCAGCCAGGACAGAAAGTGTGGGTGTTGAAGCCAGTGACCCCAGCAGCTCTCCAAGACAAGTGGAGTAGAGTGGACCCCACACTATTGTTGAACAGAAGGTAGAAGTAACCTATTTGGTTGATCTTGGAACTCCCAGGAATCCCCACAGGGTGCTTCATGTCAACAGACTGAAACCATATGTTGACAGGGCAGACATGGGCTTGCTCATGGCTACTAATGAAGGACAGGAGGAAGAGAGTGACCCTCTGCCAGAACTACTCTCTCAGAACCCTGATGATGGGTCAGTTGATGGTGTAGCCTTGGCAGGCAGCCTCACTGACCAGCAGCAGAGTGACTGCAGACAAGTTCTGCAGGCATACAGACATATGTTTTCACTGACTCCAAGTCCGACTACCTGGTGCACTCATAAGTTGGACACTGGGGACAGTCTGCCTGTTAAAAATAAGATTTACAGGCAACCTGATCATGCCAGGGACTGTATCAGGACAGAAGTCCAGAAAATGTTGGAATTGGGAGTAATTGAACCTTCAGATAGCCCTTTGGCTAGTTCAGTAGTCCTGGTGCCAAAACCCCACACCCAGGGTGGTAAGAGAGAGATGAGGTTTTGGATAGACTACAGAGGTCTCAATGCTGTCACTAAGACAGATGCACATCCAATACCTAGAGCAGATGAGCTCATAGATAAGTTGGCCTCTGCCAAATATCTGAGCACATTTGATCTGACAGCTGGCTACTGGCAAATCAGGTTAGCTGATGAGGCCAAGCCAAAGACAGCATTTTCAACCCCTAGTGGGCATTATCAATTTGTGGTGATGCCCTTTGGTCTGAAAAATGCACCTGCCACATTTCAAAGGTTGGTGAACAAAGTCCTCTCAGGCCTGGATGACTACTGTGCAGCTTATCTTGATGATATTGCTGTCTTTAGTGCCATCTGGGAAGATCACCTGATCCTTCTGAAAAATGTTTTGGAGGCCCTGCAAAGAGCAGGCCTAACTATCAAGGCTACCAAGTGTCAAATAGGGCAGAGTCAGGTTGTGTACCCTCTGGGCCGGTCACCCCACGCACCGCGCACACTCTCTGCGAGTGAGCCCCCGTTCCTGCCTAGTGCCGCCGCTGCCCGCAGCCGTGCTCCTGGACTGCTGTAGCGGTAGTTCCTCTGCTGCGCTGTTGTAACTCTTAGCGCCTGTGCCTGCATTGTTCCCCGTTGTATTTTCTGTCACTGTTCCCCGTTGTATTTTCTGTCTTAGTTCCCCCATTGTTTTTCCTTTGTTTTTCCCTCTGCATTGCCCCCTGCTCGTAGCATCTTAGCTCTGTACCTTTTCCTGCCCAGCCCCGGTCGCGTTTCCCGCCCGCTACCCGCCGCTGCCCCCCTGCGGCCCCGCCCCCTTCCCTCTCACTCCCTTCCCATTCGCCGCCCCGCTCCTGCCTCCCAGCTGCTCCTCCATCGCTCCGCCCCCCCCCACTCTCCACATATGGCAGAGGGGCAAACGCGCAGCGGGCGCGCCCATTGTGCGCCCGAAGGCGCGCCAAAGGTAAGCCCGTCTGCGCCCGTCCGCGCCTGGACCGCGCCCAGTGCCAGGACCCCTGGTCCCCGCAGACACCAGCCCACCCGCCGGACCTACGACGCCACCGAACTCAACGCACTCAACACCGGCCGATCCCCGGGATGCTACCGAGCCACTCCGAGACGCACCCACGGACCCTTCAGCTGCCACTCCTGCAAGTTCACCTGCAACCGGACCTGCACTACACCAGCACCCAACAAACCGAACTCCAGCAACAACCACCTGAAGTGCATCCTGCTCAACACCCGCTCCGTCCACAGACACACGATCGAACTCTGGAACCTCCTCGACGCCACATCCCCAGACGTTGCCTTCCTCACGGAAACCTGGATGAACGCCTCCTCAGCGCCCGACATCGCCATCGCCATCCCGGACGGATACAAGATCTCCCGGAGGGACCGCGGCAACCAGACCGGAGGAGGCATCGCCATCATCCACAGGAACACCATCCGCATCACGACCAACACCGACGACACCCTCACAACCGCCGAACACCTGCAATTCCAGATCCACACCGACCCCAAGACCACCCTCAGAGGCACCCTCATCTACAGACCCCCGGGACCTCGCACACAATTCAGCGAAGACATCGCCGACTTTATCAGCCCGCACGCCCTCCCCTCCGCTGACTACATCCTACTCGGGGACCTCAACTTCCACCTGGAGAACAACAACGACCGCAACACCACCACCCTGCTGGACAACCTCGCCAACCTCGGTCTCAAGCAGCTGGTGACCACCCTCACCCACTACGCCGGACACGCCTTTGACGCTGTCTTCTCATCCAGCAAGGACATCGTCTTCAGCCACGCCACCGGACTCCACTGGTCGGACCACAGTTGCGTCCACTTCAGCTTCAGAAGAACCACGATCCACCACCACCAGCAACAGGCCGCATGCAGAAGCTGGAACAAGATCACAGCCGACCAGCTCGCCGCATCCCTGAGCCAGCATCCAGCTCAGCGAACCCCAGCCAGGCCGCCATCAACCTCACGAAGTGGATCAGCAACTGCGCAGACGACCTCGCCCCACTGAAGACCCCTCCCAGCAGACCCGGCAGCAAGAAAGCATCCTGGTTCACCGACGAATTCAAGAGCTCCAAGAAGAACTGCCGAGCCCTCGAGAAAGCATGGCGCAAAGACCCGACACCAGACAACATGACCACCCTCAAGCTCGCCACCCGAAAACACCACCAACTGATCCACGCCACCAAGAAAACTGCATTCAAGGCACGACTGGACAACAACGCACACAACAGCAAGGAACTCTTCAACATCGTCAAAGAGCTCTCCAACCCCAACGCCGGAAACAACGACATCACCCCATCTCAAGACCTCTGCAACTCCCTCGCCTCCTACTTCCACAACAAGATCGCAGACATACACAACAGCTTCAGCACACAACCGACGCACCCCACGACCGCACCAACGCCCCCCACCACCGCCGTCTACGCCTGGACCCAGATCACCACCGAAGACACCATCCGTACGATGAACTCCATCCACTCAGGATCTCCAACCGACCCATGCCCTCACCACGTCTTCAACAAAGCCGACGCTGTCATCGCACCCCATCTGCGGGACATCATCAACACCTCCTTTGACACTGCCACCTTCCCGGAGAGCTGGAAGCACGCCGAACTCAGCGCTCTACTGAAGAAACCATCAGCGGACCCCACCGAACTCAAAAACTACCATCCCATCTCGCTCCTCCCGTTTCCAGTCAAAGTCATCGAGAAGACCGTCAACAAGCAGCTGGCCGCCTTTCTCGAGACTAACGGTTCCCTCGACCTCTCGCAGTCTGGCTTCCGGGCCAACCACAGCACCGAGACCGCCCTCATCGCAGCCACGGACGACATCCGAGCCCTGCTGGACAACGGGGAAACAGCGGCTCTCATCCTCCTGGACCTCTCCGTGGCGTTAGACACTGTCTGCCACCGCACCCTAGTGCAGCGCCTCAGCAACGTTGGAATCCAGGAGAAGGCACTAGAATGGATCACCTCCTTCCTCGCCGGAAGGACACAGAGTCCGCCTACCCCCGTTCAGATCAGAAGCCACCGAAGTCATCTGCGGCGTTCCTCAAGGCTCCTCGCTCAGCCCCACCCTCTTCAATGTCTACATGAGCCCCCTAGCGGCCATCGCACACCAACGCAACCTCAACATCATCTCCTACGCCGACGACACCCAGCTGATCCCATCCCTCACCAACGACCCCGCCACCGCCAGAACCAACCTACACGAAGGGATGAAAGACTTAGACAAGTGGATGATGAACAGCCGCCTGAAACTCAACTCAGACAAGACGGAAGTTCTTATCCTGGGCTCCTCGCCCTCCGCCTGGGACGACTCCTGGTGGCCCCCCGCCCTGGGCAGCGCACCCAAACCAACAGACCACGCACGCAACCTGGGCTTCATCCTGGACTCCTCCCTCTCCATGACCAGACAAGTCAACGCCGTCTCCTCGTCTTGCTTCAACATCCTACGTATGCTACGTAAGATCTTCCGGTGGATCCCCACCGAGACCAGGAAGACGGTCACCCAGGCCCCCGTCACCAGCCGACTGGACTACGGCAACGCCCTCTACGCCGGAACCACCCCCAAGCTCCAGAAGAGGCTCCAGAAGAGACTCCAGCAGATCCAGAACGCCTCAGCAAGACTCATCCTCGACATCCCCCGACACAGCCCCATCTCCGGACACCTGAGAGACCTGCACTGGCTCCCGGTCAAGCAAGAGAGTCACCTTCCGTCTCCTCACCCACGCACACAAAGCCCTACACAACCAAGGCCCAAGATACCTCAACAGCCGCCTCAATTTCTACACTCCCACTCGCCAGCTTCGATCGACCAGCCACGCCCTCGCCACCGTCCCCCGCATCCGAAGAGCCACCACAGCAGGAAGGTCCTTCTCCTTCCTGGCCGCCAAGACCTGGAACTCCCTCCCGACCCACCTCCGCCTGACCCAAGACCACCTCGCCTTCAGGAAGCAGCTCAAGACCTGGCTGTTCGAGCAGTAGCGAACCACCCTCCCCCAAGCGCCTTGAGACCCTCCGGGTGAGTAGTGCGCTATATAAATGTTTTTTGATTGATTGATTGATTGATTGTACCTGGGCCACCTTGTAGGTAGAGGCCAGATCAACCATTGCAGAGCAAAATCCAAACCATAATGGACTGGGTTGCTCCAACCACCCGACTCAGGTCAGAGCTTTCTTGGGCCTGACTGGGTACTATAGGAGATTTGTCAAGGGGTATGGTTCCATTGTGACACCCCTGAATGACTTAACTTCTAAAAGAATGCCTAAAAAAGTTCAGTGGGCAGTCAGCTGTCAAAAGGCATTTGATGACCTGAAGCAGGCCATGTGTACTGCTCCCATTCTGCAAAGTCCAAACTACTCCAAAGAATTCATTGTTCAAACAGATGCTTCTGAGTTGGGGGTAGGGGCTGTACTATCACAATTGAATGAAGAAGGTCAAGACAAGCCAGTAGCTATTATTAACAGAAGGCTGACCCCTAGAGAGAAACGTTGGTCAGCTGTTGAGAGGGAGGCCTTTGCTGTGGTTTGGGCCCTGAAGAAGCTGAGGCCATACTTGTTTGATACTCACTTCACAGTTCAGACAGACCACAAGCCCCTCTTGTGGCTAAAACAGATGAAGGGTGAAAATCCCACACTGCTCAGGTGGTCCATTTCCCTACAGGGGATGGACTATACAGTGGAACACAGACATGGGAGTAACCATGCCAATGCAGATGGACTCTCCAGATATTTCCAATTTGAACATGAAGACTCAACTGGTCAAGGTTAGTTTAATGTCCCTGCGTTTGGGGGGGGGGGGATTGTGTAGGAGAGTAGGGTCTGCTTCCTATGGTTACCCCCACTTTTTGCTGTGATTCTCTGTTTTTTTTTTACTTTAGTGTGGCTGTGGACCTGCTAATCAGGCCCACAGCCCAGCTGTTCTCTCTCTAAATTGATACCATGTACTTTAGTTACATACCAGATTGGTTACTGGGTCACCCTTGCGAGCCCCTGTATAGTGTACCATAGGTACCCAGGGCATAGGTGCACCCTAGGCCTACCAGGGGCTGCAGCATGTATTGTGCCACCCCTGGTTTGCCTTCCAAACTGACGCCACAGGTCGGAAAAATATATTACTGATTTGAATTACTATACTCCGAACATGAAGCAGATTGACAGATTGTATTTATATTTGTTCTTTGTATTGTATAATCGTATATGTGTGTCATGCATCTTTTATGGTTCTGTTTCGAACTGAAATAAAGAATGAAATGACACCACAGGTCTGTTCACACAGCCTGGGTAAGGTGGTGTAATCACCCCTTACTTAGATATAGTATACCTATATCTATATATATATATATATATTACGCTCCATGGGGTTGTCCAAGCGTCGGGCAGATCCATTACGGAGCGGCGTCTACAAGCGGATCCCCGTCCTCACCTACACATAAATAAAGCTGCTGCTCGCGTGCTACTACCATGGTGGACAACCTTGGAGCGTGAATATATATATATATATATATATATATATATATATATATATAGACACATATACACCTATAAGTCACTCCTATGGCAGGCCTTGACAATCCGGGAGGCAGAGTGCTTGGTTTTATGTGAGAGGGTGCCCTAGCATGAGCTGACCCCTCTGCAGCTTTCGGAACCATCTCCTTATAGCTGTTCTATGATATAGCCATACCATATACTCTTAAGTGCATTATAATCCTCGCGGTTAATGCTAACTTTGGTTTGGCTTTATCAAAACATGTTGCGTAAGGTGTCAAACACTTTGGAATACTACCCCCCTGCCAGTTCTGGCGGCAGGGGTAGCATTCCACCCTTCTAGGGGTAGAAGACATGTAGTTACTGGTTTACCCGGTTAAAGTTAAGCAGAGCCTCAGCATCACAAAATGGATGCTTCTGCCACAGACACGAGTCTGCCCTCCTGCTGCTGGACGAAACTCCGGCATGGGAGGCCTGGACAGTAGGTTTCCTGTCCAGGGAGGTGCTGGCACCTCCCCAGACAGGTACTTAGTGTATTGGGGCAGGGAGGGCTGCATTCAGTGAATGCTTTCCAGACACTGCCTGGGGCACACAAGGTGCTCCATGCATTTCTTAGTTCTAACCGGTTGCTGGGGCACTCAGCCCCAGCTCTGGCGCGAAACTGGACAAAGGGGAAGGCGTGTAACCACCCCCACCCCAGGTCCACCCATAGGAGGGACCTTAAAGTTAGTCCAACCCCTAAACTTACTATAAGTATAGAACCCCAGTCCCTAGGACTTTAGATTACCCTGGACAAAATTCTGCAACATATGTCTTGGACCTTTAACATTCCATATCGACTGGAAGACGGAAGAAATCTCTCTTGTGGTCACGGAGTGACCACCCTGTTCAAACAGGCACCAACAGCATCTTTGCCGGTCTGCATTTTTGAGGCTCCCACCGGATCCCGACGAATCTGCGACACAGGACATGGACTTCCAGACATCTCTGACCCCCACCTTTGCTCACAGCAAAGCTGAGACGCGTGGCGGACACGAGAGACGTGGAACCGGAACTCCTGGACATCCTGCATTTTGCTACCTGCATCGACTTCCCGAGGTATCCCGAAGTTGTGCATTGGGGTGCTTGAAGCCCCAGACCCGAGCATTTTTTGCACCTAAGCTCAGAGCTCCACACGTCCCCGAGTGGCCCTTGGGCTCGCTTTGTGCATTTCCGCTCAACGCGTCTTCGCGGTTCCTAGTCCGTTGACTAGTGAGCCCTCAAGAAGACAATCCATTGTTTCAACTTGCTTTCCTGGTTGCTCCAGGCCTGCTCCAACTTCCCTACCAAGGAGAAGTTCCACAGACCTTGCTGGTCTGCACCGAAGCCAATCTCAACATCCTGCGTGGGTTGCGTTTGCCAAGGCTTATTGGGTCCAATCAGGATACCCACACCGCAGTCAACTAGATCCTTCGTGGGACAGCTCGAATCCAGCTCCTGGTTGTCATCGACGCCTCCTGGTTCTGGTGGCTGAAGACACAATCTTCACCTGAAATCACCCGACATCTGGGGGCATCTTTCTATCGCCACCCTGGTCACTGGCTAGTGGCCCAGACTCTGTCTCCTCTACTTTCATGTTCTTCAGATCTTCGATCCACCAGGACACTTTTCCTCTGGTCGCCTACAGCACTTCTTTGCAGATCTCCATTGAAATCGAAGACGAAACCCGACACCAAAAGAGACCTGTGCACCCGGCTTCCGTGGGTGAGATAACACGAGTACTCTGATAGTCTCAAGGGTATTGGCCCTCCTAGTGTCTAAGTCTAAAAGGGTTCCATCGCAGTTCATTTAGAAGTGTCTTTAAATTGTAAAATTGTAACTTGTTCGTTTTCCATAGAAAGTCAATGGTAACCCGCGGCTGTTTTTAGACACTGCACGCGTCTCCTGTGGGCCTCCTACTTCCTAACCTTTGGTTGTCCTGAGTTGCCCCGAGTTGCCCCAGCAATTCCACAGGCACCAGGCCTGCTTTCTATTTCTCATGTGGTTCTTAAACCACTATTTTAGTACATGGTTTGTGAGGCCCCTAGGGCAAAACGTATACTGTGCAACTTATCGTTTGCTAATTAATTTCCTTGTATTGTACTTTTACCTCTGACCTCATAAAGAGTGCAGAGGGGTTGTGTTTAGATTAAATACATATATATTTGATATATACCTTGTGTGGTGTGCTTTCATTTGGTACTCAAGAGATTATAATTGGTAAACCAACTAGCTAAATTCGCTCTCTGAAGTCTTGGCTTGAAGACTGCTCGCCATTGCTACCCCTAGGATAGCTTTCTTTCAGGTTAACTTTACAACCACCATCAATAAGTGTCGATTACACTGGGGCAAGGTGCCCACTAGAACTAGTGGACATCATATGCCAGGCTAACTTCTCACAGAATGTGGCTGTTGAATTGACATTAAGACCTTCAATCCATAGCTTTAGTACTGCAGGTGGCACAAATGGAGCATTAATTGTACGCATTCAGTAAGCAACACCCACGAGGAAGTACAGAGATAAATCAAATGACACAAAAGACCGAGTGTGGACAATGCAAAAGGCACCGCCAAAGCATCCATGGGTGGACCAGAAGATGAGACCTGCAGGAGATATAAACGGAACTTCAAGGAAACACAGAGAGTGCTGCAGCGGTGCTGGAACAATTTTCAGTAGAGGTGCTATCATTAATGTTATATCACGAAGTGTCGCGAATGAGCCAAGCTCATTCCGAAAGAGTGATAGGGGTGTAGAATGCATCTGGGGGTGCAATTTGGAGAACACTGTAGCAAATATATTCCTGAATCATGCTTTGGTAGTGCACCGTCATTTACAGACTTCACATTTTCGATTTTATTCACCACGAAATTTGCACAGATATGCAATTGTACTGATCAGCTAATGATAGATAATGTGTGAAATTTCAGTAAATTTTTTTTGCGCATTACCAAGAAAATGCCTTGACTTTGTTTGATCCTATTTGTTTCCTTCACACTTTAGAATTACAAAAAAATTGCCTCATTTGTTACTATTTAGAAATATTTTTACAATTCATTTACAAGTATTGACATTTTGTTGAGTGTGAGAAAAAAATAGACGATACAGCAACACCAATCTCCATGTTAAAAGAATAAAGCAGTCATTTCTCAGAATGCTTAGTCTGATATTTGGCCTCTGGCTTTGAACGCACAGCAAAACACGTTATAAACGAAATGTAAAGGCATCTTTATAGTTAATTCACCTTCTTAATTCCAGCATGATTATTTTGGGGGTGCTGTACCCCTTCTTCCAGCACCTATGCTCTTGTGTCTTCCCCTTGTTGCTTTCTAGCCCATGTGTTTCTTCCTTCGACCACTCTATGTTGCAATCTCACATGTTATTTTTCTTCCCACACCGGCCTTTTCTGTTGTTCTGTCCCCATGTTGCTACCCCCACCTGTGCTCTGTCGCTTATTTTCCCCACCCACTCCATCCATGTTTCTTTTCCCCTGTATGTTGCTCCCAACTCATGCCCTTCATATTGCCCCCCACTCATGTCTTCTGTGTTGCTCCCCTGCCCGTGATAAAAAAACAAAAAACACTTTTGCACATTTTTTCTTTTTATTTGTCGATTCAACTCAGATTGGCAAATAAAAAGAAGAAAAAAAGGCAGACACTTCATAGATGTTGTACCTAATTTACCTATGTTGCTCGCCTTCAGAAATTCTGTACAGCATGGCTAAAAACCATTGACAAAGTCAATAGGCCTTAAAGACAAGACCTTTAGGCATTACCAATGCTTGATTAGGTGAGATTGATTGGCTTTGCCAGTGCTTGTTTCTGAATCTCGCTTTTCTTTTTTGCAGTTCTTTAAGATTACAATATTTTTACAAGTCTTCTTAGTGGGCGTATGGCAGGTGTTATCAACTATAGATTGCATATCTAATCAAACACAACTGATGTATCATGTTTGCATTCCCTTTAAGTCCAATTGTTGTGTTTTCTGGCTGTGGCAGAAGATATACAGGAATCAAATTTAAAAAAAAATGCCAGTTCTGTTGTCTTCGTAGCAGTGAACTAAAAAATAAAAAAAATCTTCTATGCTGAGCTTTCTTTTAAGTTTTTTAAATCATTGTATTTGACTATTAACGACTGTGAAATTAAAGACTGAGAAATATTTAATCCTAACTTGCAGTAATAAAATCTTATGTTGTTTTGCCCAGTACATGTACCTTGCAGTAGAGAGCTAGGCTGAAAATAGTTTCGATTTAACTGCAATTTTTGCCATCCTTGTACCCGATTGCAATTTTATAATATATCCTCTTTCACTTTATCTCAAAAGTCTAATAGAGTAACAGACACAAAAAAAACTCAGTTTTCTTCCCCGCCCGTATGATTGAGAATACCCGAGTAAGTAGCACCTAATTGTTTCGTATCTGCACCAGGTGGTGCGGCCTCTTAAAATACCTCTCAGTGCTGGACTATACAAGCATGGTGATGCAACCTGGAAAGTCCAGGCCTGCTTTATGTATGTTCTGTTTCAAATGCTTGTATTGAACCTCCTCCCCAGAGTTTTCTCAGGTGACAGTAATGCTCCACCCAGGACCCGATAGGCAGGATTTTCAAAGGCGTTTTACAACTCTGTGGGGCAAAAGTGAATGCCCCTGAGAGGTTTCTCAGATATTAACTTTGGAGAATTTAAATAACGAGGCTGGACCTCCCCTTAAGAACAATGTAAGCTATTTCACAGAACTGGCACTGGGACGTATGCTCTACAACCTTTACTGGACTGCAGTTATTTCATGCTCACTGTTACAAAGAACACAAATACTGTGATTTATTGGAAGATTCCTATATGCACTTCCCACCATGTAAAGCAGAAAACATATTTAGACATAACAGGCGTGCAAAAATGATTCCCAATGTTTGTGAGGTTAGATATCATTTCTCGTTAACAGCTTGTTTTACGCACACGTGCTTTACTAAGATTCCTATGGTTTTTTGTAGTGATATTTTTGACAATAACCCTAAGATGGAAGCGAAGCATTAGCTTCCATGCTATGACCTTTAAGGTAGACACAGAAATAGCAATGCATTTTAACAGTCAGAACTGAAGTTCAGGAAATATAGATTATTAAAATAGGAACTATGTCAGTTGTATCTCAGAGATCAAGTTCTGACTATATAAGTTAATTTCTGTGTCTGTCTATTTTAAAGATGATAACTTGAAACATGTCATTTTGCTTCTAGTATAATGCTGTTGCCCAATGTCTCTTACAAATTCTCATATAAAAGAAAGCTGTGGTGTGGCAACACTTTGTGATATTGTGCTTACCAAACTTTGCTTTATTTGCTTGCACATTGCCATGAACACTGTTTAGCATATATTCACACCAGCGATATTTTGACCCCTAACAAGCATTTTTTCATCCTTGGCACGTGATAGATATTTTTCTAATGGTTATTCGAGATCAACTCTGAATGATTAGTGATCAAGGTGTAGTGGCTATCTTGATCCTCTGAGATCTCTCTACCGCCTTTAACACTGTGTTGCTTTACTACTTTGTCACCTACCTCTTTGAGTGTGGCTTTAAATCTAAGTTAAATCTAAGGCTATCTGCTGATTTCTCTAATTCATTTATGACTGCCTGCACCCCATAAGTCTAACTTTCACTCCGTTTTGTGTGGGGTACCTCAGAGGTTGCAGTTGAACTTTGCCCTGTTTGATACGCATATCTCCCCACTGATCTTGGTTATTCTGCCTTTCTTTCATGTCAAATGCAGCTGTTCAGATTTTTGCTTGCTGCCCCGGAATAAACTTGCCTCTTGATCCTATTGGATCTGTCAGCAGCCTTTGACACCATCAACCATGCTACCCTGCTCGACATTCTAGAACTGAGGATGGTCCTCTCCGGCACTGTGCTAAGGTGGCTCTCCTCCTTTTGTACACCAAAGGTTGCAGCGCTTCCTAATTAATCACGCCTTATCTAAACAGGGCCCACTATGACTGCCCGTCCCCAGCGCTCTACTCTCTCCCCGACACTGTTCAAGCTGTACATTAAGACCCTGACCAATATATTTTCAAGTGCTCCCGCATTTCTTATGCCGCCATCACCTAATGCTACATGAGAATTACCTCCGTTAAGGACATCCACACCCTCAAAACCACCCTAGCATTAACCCAACAATGGCTGACTCGCCATCCCTCTAACTCAGTACCCTAAAAACGGAATTCCTACTGATCGTTTCGTCCACTGCCACCTTAATCGCCAATGAATGGTTGCCCCATCTGTCTACCTTAAACTGTACCCCAGACATCATTGACTCTCCCAGATCCCTAGGTGTCACCCTAGACAAAGACCTCTCCATGCATAAACACATCAGCGCTATCACCAGAGGAGCCAACCATCCGTTGCATATCCTTAGAAAACTAAAACCTTTCTTGCCAGCTGCATCTCAGGCTCTTCTGCTTCCAAAACTGGACTATGGTAGCATTACCCTTGTGGCTCTCCTGAAAACATCACTTGCTCCTCTTAAGGACAAATTTAATTCAGCAGCCAGTCTCATCACGGGATCTAAATGTGATCACATCACCCCTGAACTACGTCAGGGCTCGAAAAATCCACTCGCCTCCTCGCATTTGCGAGCAAGGTTTAATTAGGGTGAGCTATTTTTAGGTCCTACTCGCCCTTGCTGGTGAGTAGGAAAATAAACTGAATTTTGACCTCTGTCTCTGAAAGCATTCGAAATGTGACAGGAGAGCAAGAGTTAAAGGCATCTTTATTGCTCACAAAGTAAATGAGCAATACAATGCCTTTAAATCTTGTTAATTTGTCACATTTGCTTGCTTTCACAGACAGAGGTCAAGTGCATTTCAGTTAGTTCGAGTAGATTTTGTAGGTTATTAGACCTGTAGGTCTAGTAAAACTTAAATGATTTTTTGAGCCCTGTACGTGTGCTGAATTGGCTGCCACTTGAAGCCAGGATCGATCTCAAAATTGCTTGCATGACTCAAATTCAAATTCAAAAAGAGCTTTATTCGGTATTCAATATTGAATTCATAAAAGCATACATTTAAAAGTGGCTAACACAGTAATTCTCTATTAAATAAGAATAGCATTTCATCATAAAAGGAATCTTAAGTTCCAAATAAAACAAAGTCAATTTAAAATCGTGATTATTTACATGGACTTCCTAAACTTGATCACTAATTTAAAAAAACTAGACACAGCATGAGTAACACCATCATTTTCAAGCTGTTGCAGCCTAAGAAAAGCTGTTCTACATGTGCGATGCCCCCACGACCTCAAGATGGGTTTCAGGTAAGACCCCCTGGGTACAGAATAACATTTACAAAATAAAACACAGTGGATGTTTGATTGAGCAGAGGTGTCATCGCATGGGCAAATAAGCTTCTCCATGGACCAGTTGTTACAGTCTGGGAAGGTTATTAGCCGGGAAAAGGTGCCAAACCTAAAGCGGGTCAGTAACATACGTATGTAGCAGCTTGGTTGACTTAGGAGATACCTTTGAGTTCCTTCATTGGTGGTAATTTGCTGGTAGGCCACGACTGAGGGTCTAATTTTTCCCAGTTCCCATCTCTTTTTGGCCAGGTGGTCTAAGGCCATTTTTTCCAGCATCTTTCTGGGAACCACTTCCATGCTGGCTGGCTTTGTGAAAAACTCGGGGTGGCCCAACTCGGTCAACATTTTTTTTTACATAGGCTAGCCATTTGATGTTACTGAGACCGTCAAGAGTGAGACAGTCAGAGATTAAATCTCTGTTAAGCGATGTCTCCGGGGTAACCCACACCTTGTGCCATAACAATAAGGGCGCAGTTTTTATCGTATCCACGATATGTGGTAAACCTAATTCAATATGTGAAATGAATGTAGCGGTAGATTTAGGGGCACCCAGCAAATATCGGAGGTACTGATTCTCAGTCTGTTGGATCGGTTGAGCATTTTCAATTCCCCAAAGTCCGGATCCGTATGTAGCTGTTGAAATACATTTGGCCTTATAAATAAGAGTCAGTTTTTTCACCGGTCTGCCCCCCAAATTAGCTGCGAAATTATTAAGGGCGCCTATAGCCCGGGAGAAGGCTAGGTTTCTGGCCCTCACTGCTGTGTGCCAGTAACCTCTCCTGTCAAAGTTTATTCCACGGTAGGAGAACTGATTGGTGGTCGCAATCCTCCTCCCTTCGAGAAAAATTGGGCAGGGTACCCTCTTCATCCCGGATCTACAGGCCATCGTGTAAGTTTTTGTGATGTTGACCTTTAGGCCCCTATTATTCATAAAATTGGTAAATTTCAGGACCGCCCTCTGCAGGCCGATCCTTGTTCGGGACATAATAGCGTCATCGTCGGCGTATAAAAGTATTGGCGCCGGTGATCCCAATATGGTCGGGTAATCAAACTGTGACTCCCCAAGATGCTTGCCAATAGAATTTATATAGAGGGTGAAGGCTGCGGAATTCAAGGGATAGCCCTGAGCATACTGAAGTCCTTCCTAGCCGACAGGGTTCAGGTGGTGGCCCCTCAGGGCTCCTCCCTAAGCCCCACACTATTTAATATTTATGTTTCCTCCCTCGCCCCGGTGATTCGGTCATTTGGATTTGAATTAACATCTTACGCAGATGATACACAAATTGTGGTATCTCTGCTCCCGGGGAGAGAAGAAGGAATAGCGGCTAGGTTCCAGGACTGCTATGTCTGCGGTGAGCTCATGGATGGCTGGCAACTGTCTTAAATTGAACTCCTCTAAAACTGAGGTTCTTCTCTTCGGCACCGATGTCAGCTTCTGGAGCCCCAAATGGTGGCCCCATGATATGGGAGCCCCACCTATACCGGCAACGAAAGTAAAGAACTTGGGAGTCCTTATTGACAGCTAACTATCTTTTAAACCACAGGTCAATGCTTTAACATCTTCCATCCACTGGAATATGAAAACCATTAGGAAAGTTCTCCCTTTTTTATCAGACAGTAGCAGGAAAACGGTGGTGACAGCACTTGTGCTGTCCCGCCTTGATTACTGCAACTGTCTTTTCTTGCAAGCCCAGCAAGGGCTACTCAATAAACTACAGATGCTGTAAAATGCAGCTGTTCGATTAATTACTGGCCTGCCCAAGTTTGCACCGGTGGCACAGGAACTGAGGAAATTGCACTGGCTCCCGGTACGCAAGCGGATAATGTTTAAATCATTGTGCATGGTGTACAAGGCAGTGAATGGACTGGGTCCATCCTTTCTTCAACAACATTTTCAACTGTACACGCCAGGTAGACCGCTATGGTCGGCAAATAAAGGGCTAGTCAAGACCTGTCGGATCAGGAAAGCACGATGGGGAGGCCGTAGTTACATCTCTGGAGCCTCCACCGTCTGGAATAAACTGCCCCTGGCCTTGACACAAAGTACCAACCTGATGGCCTTCAGGAAAAACATTAAAACTTGGCTCTTTGGCCTTTAGAAATCAACGGACATCTCAGGGGAGACATCACATCATTTCAGCGCCAGGACACCGCTCGGTAACAGCGCGCTTTATAAATAGTATAAATAAATAAATAAATAAATGAATAAATAAGAGAAGGGGTGCTAATATGCACCCCTGTCTCACGCCCCTCCTGATCGGGAATCTCCCTGAACACTCTCCCATCCTGCCATAGCGAACTCTGGCACCAGCACCTCTATATAACTCCTTGATAAATATTAAAATTTGGTAATCTATCCCCATTTCCGAAAGCGTGGACCACAATTTGTTATGGTCCACACAGTCGAAAGCGGAACTCAAGTCCACAAAGGTAACATATAGATGGCCCCTTTTGGCCTGAGTATACTTGGAGATGATCAAAGCTAGGTTTAAACCCTGCTCAACTGTCCCCTTTCCCGATCTAAAACCATACTGTGAGTTTGAGATTATGTCACCCTCTTCTGCCCATGTCTGAATCCTATTTAAAAGAATGCGACCTGCCACCTTCATTAGCGCATCAAGAAGTGAGATGGGCCGGTAGCAGATAGGGTCGTTCCTATCTACTTTTTTGAAGATAGGAACAACGATGGCTTCTGTCCTGGTTGGTATGAGCCCATGGTCAATAGTATTATTCAAAACATTAGTTTGCAAGGGGGCCCACAAGTTGATCTCTGTTTTATAAACGTCAGTGGGGACTCCGTCGGGTCCAGGGGCTTTACCCGAAGAGCTTTCTTTAATTGCTTTGAGCACCTCCTCGTAAGTAAAAATGATGCCTATCGGGAAAACCCCAGAGGGATTATTTCTGTGTTCTGGTGTCGCTTATTCGTTTTTGGGGCTTTTGGCGTCCACAGGATTTGCTGCGTCATAAAGCTGTTTGAAATGGTAGCAAAGACTGACCGCTCCAATTTACACGGCACCCCCGCTCCACCGAGGCTGGTCTGTGCTTTAAGGCGCCTCCAGGCGCGGAAGTCTGTTCCAGCGGCTTCCTGCCGCAAAGCCCCCTGGATGTTGTGGTCTCACCCTCAACAGCGGCCGCTCCGAGGTGGTAGAGGCTGCGGCGGCGAGGGTAGACCAATGCTATGGGCAGTGGGCTGATAGCGTGTCCCGATGGCAAGCTGGCAACAACGAGGAAGGTAGGTAGCAAAGACTGACCGCTCCAATTTACACGGCACCCCCATGACTCAAATAGCTTTTCACCTCAACACCCCTTCCTACTGGGCCCAGAAACTAACCCTTTCCGGTGGGAACAGATCCTCCACAAGGGCAAGCTCCTTACTACTAAAGCCATAAACATTCAGGAAAAAAGAAAAACTACTTCCTTTCCTCTTCAAGAAAGAAGCAAAAAAGGTCCTATACAACAAATTCCTCTCTCACTGAATACTTGGCCACACCTCCACTCCCTGTTTCGCCGTGCCCTCTTATTTTGTCTGCTGCCTTCCGTCACTCCATAACATGCCCAAGTCTTGGGCCTATGTTTCACTTCACCACCCTCGTTATTATATGCATCGCTATCTTGGGGATAGCTGAGCTACTATTCCCCTCCTACTCTGCATCCTCCCCCCTTAACTACCTCAGTACTTTTATGTACACTGCTGATCGTACTCCTCTTTGTTTTACTATCGATTTGCATGGCTATTTACACTTTTTTTTTTGTAAAATTTTTATTTTCATTTTGGGTAAAACAAGAAAACACAAGAAGGTTACCGAGGTGCAACACAATTCCCCACGCGGGGGCACAATCTGGCGTCATGAAGCATCAATATCTCACATCAACATAGGCATAGCAGGACCGAAATCACATCCTCATAATCAGATAGCAGTAGAGGTACAGTTCGATGAATCTGTCAACGGGTTTGTGCGCTGCAAAGACCAAGCAGAAGAGCTGTTATGTCCAGACTCCTACATATCCAAGTCGAACAGGCTATAGACCCATCTACATGCACCTCGGTGAACCATGAACCAGGAAAGTAGAACTCCCCCCCCCCCCCCCTCCCTCCCCCTCCCCCCATGGTGGCGACTCCATTCAAACCAACTCACATTCTCTCAACGAGACTAGACTTGAAACAGGTGTAGTGACCGTAAGGATGCAGGGCATACAGCTGACGGTAAGCCCTTAGAGAGGAATGTAACCAGGGGACCCCACTGAAATTGAAAGTTCTTGAAATTGCCAAGGCATATGTCCGCCATTCTCTCCAAGCTCAGGAGCTTCCAAAGTGGTGCGTGCCACAGAGAGATTGCCGGTGCCTCTTTCCGTTTCCAGGTAGCGGCCAGTGTAATCTTGGCCGCACCAAGGCAAAGCCACAGAATCTTCTTGTCTGCCCAGGTCTGATGCTCAAGGCCGGATTCTCGCAGGCCTAGTAAGACAGAGGCCATAGAATCCTCTATGGGATACTGAAGAATGTTCCTGATGTGTGAGAGGATTTCCTCCCAGTAGGGCCGAATCACTGGGCAGTCCCACCAGATGTGGCGGAAGTCCCCAAGAAACCCACACCCCCTCCAACATTTATCGGAGGTGGCCGGGTAGAAGCGATGGAGCCTGGTAGGGCATAGGTACCATTGCATAAGGGTCTTGAGGTGGGCTTCCCGTAGGTGGAGCGAATGGTTAAACGCCGTCAAGTCCCGCCACAACGCCGACCATTCAATATCGGAGATATCTCTCCCTAACATCTCTTCCCATTGCTCCATGTATCTAGGCCTAGGCGATACTGCTGATTTAAGCAAGAGCTGATACAGGAAGGAGATGACACCCTTCATTGCAGATGTCCGCAGTAGGAAGGCCTCGAATGGCGACGGAGGTCTTGTAGCTGCCTCTAGTACCCCAGGCGACGTGGCCCAATGAAGCAGTTGAGCATGACGATATCGGTCAGACTGAGGGACCCCATAGTCCCTCAAGCAGTTAGCAAAAGTGAGGGGGTCCTGTCCATGAAACAGGTGGGTCAAGGCCCTGCAGCCTCCCTCCCTCCAGGCGTCAAAAGCCCTCTCTCGATATGCCGGTGGGAAGGCTGGGTTAAAGTGCAAGGGCGTGAACGGTGAGGGGAACGTAGTCCAACGTCCGTCCGAAGCCAGGGTGTCCCATACCTTCAGTGTGGTACCCGTAGGGGTACTGATATAGGCGTTCAGGGGGCGGTCCTTCTTTGGCTTCCAAGCCAAGTCCCAGACCGATCTGCCAGCCACGCTCCGGTCCATGTGCAACCAATGTTTCTCCGACGTTTGCTGTGACCACTCCACCAGCACCCTCAATTGTGCCGCTTTATAATAGAGCTGTAAGTCAGGAAGTCCCACTCCGCCCTCGGACTTCGGCCTACGCAATACCGCAAAAGACAAGCGTGCACGGCCCCCTTGCCACACAAAACGCAAAATCTGCGTCCTGAGACGCCGAAAATAATCGCTGTCCAGAGGAATGTACTAAATATACTTTTAAATAATACCAAACCTGAACTATCTAATGATCCCTGTACTTCTACTTCTCAATTTTATGAATGGCTGAGTGACGCCACGTCTCAACTGGCACCCACTAAGTCCCACTCAAGAAACAGAAGTACGCCGACTGCTCAATGGTACACAGAAGAGCTAAAAATACAGAAACAATTAACGAGAAACAGGGAAAGGTACTGGCGACGAACTTACGACAGTGAAAGTAAGAATAAATATAAAGAAGCGCTAGCCACTTATAAAACTATGATCACGACAGCAAAGAAGCACTTCTTCTCTCTGCATATAGAACATGCTAAAAATTCCAGCAAACAGCTGTATAACTTAGCTAAAACCCTATCGGGTAACACACCAGACTTAAACCCCCCCCCATCACAATTACTATGTGATGCCCTGTCTGAGTTCTTCTTCACAAAGGTGAACAATACATATCAAGCTTTCACCTTGGAACCTAATACTACTGCTGCCCCTTTCTCGCAGATAGTTCTGAGTAATACCAGGACGAGTTTTAAACCTTTAACAACCGATCAAACTAAAACCATACTGAGGTCCATTAAATCAGGCTCTGCATTGGACCCCTGCCCCACTTCGGTGTTAGCCATGGTTTCAGATACAATTAATCCCATTATCACTCACGTTTGCAACATAATATTGAGTTCTGGGACCTATCCAGACTCTTTAAAAAACACATTGATTAAGCCTTTGCTTAAAAAACCAAATCTTGACAGGAATGACCTGAAAAATTACCGGCCTATAGCAAGTCTTCCTTTTTTGGCCAAACTGACAGAGAAAGCCATGAACCAGCAGCTGTCGGAATATATAGAGAGAAACAATCTGCTTGATGATACCCAGTTTGGGTTCCGTAAATATCATGGAACCGAAACTGCTCTCATCAAAGCAGCGGATGATATTAGACTCATCCGGGACCAAGGAGGGACAGCTATGCTGGTACTCTTGGACCTCTCGGCAGCATTCGACACGGTTGACCATAAGACCTTGGTCGACCGTGTCGAAAAAATGGGAATCCACTCCACTGCGAGAAACCTGCTTGCCTCCTTCCTGGCCAATAGAACTCAGGCGGTCACTCTTGGACCATTCCAATCTGCCAAATTGTCGTTGCCGTGTGGGGTTCCTCAAGGCTCATCCCTTAGTCCGACACTTTTTAACATCTATGTGTCGGACCTTGCTAGTGTCATCAAAGCACATGGGATGAGCCTAACCTCATACGCAGACGACACACAGCTGGTGTTGGCCATTAAGGGTGACGGACAGGAGGTGGCAGAAAGGTTCCAAAGAGGCATGACAGCTATCGGTGAGTGGATGGCAGGAAACTGCCTGAAGCTCAACCCCGAGAAAACGGAGGTTGTCATTTTTGGCAATCTCTCGCCACCGTGGCCCACTATTTGGTGGCCATCAGCATTTGGCACCCCACCCTGCCCAACCCCCAAGGTGAGAAATCTAGGAGTTACCTTCGACAACCAGCTTAACTTTATGGCTCATGCCAATAAGGTAGCGTCCACGGCCCATTTTAAACTCAGAATAATCAGGAAAATCTTGCCTTTTCTGCCTGACACAGCCGCCAAGACCCTGGTCACGTCATTGGTTTTAAGTTCACTAGATTACTGCAACGGACTCTTTCTGAATGCACAATCCAGAGTCACAAAAAAGTTGCAGACGGTACAAAATGCGGCCGCACGCCTGCTGTCCAAAAAACCAAAATTCGCACCCATCTCAGATACTCTGAGGTCCTATCATTGGTTGTCTATTCAAAACAGGATAAAGTTTAAAGCTATGTGCATAGTCTACAAGGTAATGCAGGATCAGGGGCCTCGCTTCCTAAAAGACCACCTAATACCTTACAGTCCTGCCAGAAAGCTACGATCTTCATCACTTAACCAATTAGTGGTCCCACGTAGCAGAACAGTGACATGGGGTGACCGCCGCTTCCTAGTTGCGGCCCCCAAAATCTGGAACACCCTACCATACCACATCAAAGCCAGTCCATCGCTCTTACAGTTTAGGAAAAATCTGAAGACGTGGTTATTCAACCAATAATACAGTACACCTACCGCATCCTCACCTCTAAGGAATGACATAACTGCAGTCTAGCGCCGAGACACCCAAGGGTAATTGTTCGCGCTCTATAAGTGTCAGAAAATAAATAAATAAATAAATGGGCAGGGCCTGAAATAAGTACAAATATTTAAGGAGGAGAACCATCTTTACAGCATGGATTCTACCCAGCCATGACAGAAATGTAGGTTTCCACCTTTCCAATTCGGCTCGGGTCTTCGCTAACAAGGGCGGGAAGTTGGCCGCAAATAGTTTGCCCACTGTCGGAGTCAAGTGAACCCCCAGATAGACAATCGAACCATCTGCCCAAGCTAAGGGTGTCAGAGGTCGCACGCGTTCCATCTCTGCCTGCGAGAGAGTAAGATTCAGGATATACGATTTGCTATAGTTAACCTTGAAGCCGGCCATCTCCTCATATTGCAGTAAGGTCTCCCTAATACAGGGCAGCGAGTGTTCCGGATCCGCAACAGAGAGAAGAATGTCGTCCGCGAAGAGCGAGATTTTATGTTGCTCTCCCGTGAACGGAATGCCCCGAATGCCCCCATGCTCCCGCACCTCCATCGCCAAGGGCTCAATGCCCAGCGCGAACAGGAGGGGGGAAAGGGGGCACCCCTGCCTAGTGCCTCTAGAATGCGGGAAGAACGCCGACATGTGGCCATCGACCGCTACTCGAGATCTAGGACTGCAGAAGTTAGCTCTCACCATGGTGATAAACTTCTCCGAAAAGCCAAAGGCCGCCATCGTATTAAACAGGAAGCTCCAATCCACACGATCAAAAGCCTTTTCGGCATCCAGCCCCACAAGGACTGCCGGTATGCGGAACCTGTCTGCTTTTTCAATTAAATGTACCACCCTGCGCGTATTGTCGTGAGTCTGGCGCCCCTTAATAAAACCGGACTGGTCAGGATGTATGATCGCCGGCATCAGGTCTTGCAGCCTATGCGCCAGGATCGCCGAATATAGTTTTGCGTCTATGTTGAGGAGCGCTATGGGGCGAAATGAGGCACACTGGGTGGGGTCTTTCCCCGGCTTCGGCAATACCGTTATAACCGCCTCCGCCAGGGAACCGGTCGAAGAACCGGACTCGGCCATGCCATTGAAGAGGGACACCAAAAAGTCACAAAGGTCAGTGGCGTACGTTTTGTAAAAAACGGCGGTATAGCCATCCGGCCCAGGAGCCTTGTGTAGTTTTAGGTTCTTGATAGCCTCAAGCACCTCTTCCCTGGTAATCGGGGCCCCCAACAACTCGTTCCATTCTTTGGATACCTGGGGGAGGGGCAAGCGCCGCAAATACTCCCTCTGAGCTCTCGTGTCCAACCTGTCTCCCGCGTAGAGGTCCGCATAAAAGTGGCCAAAAATGGCCGCTTTCGCCTCGTCCCGGTGTTGCACCCCACCCGTAGCATCCCGAATCCCCCCGATATATTCATGTTCCCGTCTGTCCCTCAGTTGACGTGCCAGGTGCCTTCCCACCTTGTTCCCACAAGAGTAAGATTGCCTTCCTAACCTCAACAGTGTTAGTTCGGCCCTGTTATTGTAGTGGGCTCTCAATTTCCCCCGGACCGCGGTCAAGGGTCGAAGGGTCACTCTCGAAGGGTTGAGCTTGTGAGCCTGTTCGAGGTTCGCCAATTCAGCCTCCAGATCCTCCCGATCCTTGCGCCGCACTCTATTGAGGTTCGCATTGAGGTCTAAGCACGTGCCCCTGACGGACGCTTTAAAGGCGTCCAGGTATTGGAAACCGAGGTGTCTGACGTGGGATTAAGCTCGTCCTTGCGCGCCAAATGGGTCTCCTGGCGCCCCACAACATCCAACTGGTGGTCAGTCACATACTTCCATACTTTCTGCCGCTTCTGCGGTGAGTTCAGGCCCTTAACATTCCAAGTCCCTATACTAACAGGCATAATGACACCACAAACCAGAATTCTCTACAGCCATCTCATGAGCCCCCCACCCCACTATCGAGAACCCCTCAGACAAAGGTAGCATTGAAGAGTGACCCAAAGTCCCCCCCCGGGCACCATCAACCTGACAGTTAGCCTCCATTAATTCCGCCAATACACCTCCTCGCTCCACGCACGCCACCACCACCCCCCCTCCCCGCCAGACATGCCACAAAACACCCACGTCGCCACCATCACACCCCCATGCCAACCCCCCAGAGCCCCCCACCCTCCAACCCCCCCCGCAAACAAGGGAATAATAGAAAGAAACTCAAGATACAACATCCAAGTGTACTTAACACTCCCAGTAGAGGGTAGTCCGATGGAGTCCTCCTGGGATGGGGCCGGGGGACCACAGCGAGTGCCCCCATGGGCCATGGACCGGGGTGTCTTCTCCAAAAGTACATTCAAACCCACGGATCCAAAGGCCATCTGCCCCTCCGGTGCCTGCCCGTCGTTGGCTAAAGATTAAGCAGCTCCTGAGCTTTGTTGAGAGGATGCCAATGTCGCCGAGGCCACCGCGGCCCCCCTCTCCTGTAGGCTAGTCGAGCGGTCGGGCCGTCCAGCATCCGAGACTGGGCCCACCCTTTGCCATGAGGAGGAGCGCCTGCGCCTCCTGGACGAAGAGCCACCCCCGTCTTGCGATGGAGACACATCCTCCAAGCCTAGGAGATCTTTTGCCACCTGGAGGGAGCGGATTTGCGCCAGTCTGTTCTCCCAATGAAACATAATGCGGAATGGGTGGCCCCAAGAGTAGGAGATACCGCGCTCCCGAAGGAAGGTAGTCACTGGGCGGAAGTCCCGCCTCTTCTGAAGGGTCGTCGCAGCCAGATCCTGGTACAACTGTGGCCTATGCTCCCTAAATTGCAGCGAGGTGATGGTTCGAGCCTTCCGCAAAATGCGTTCTTTCAGTTGAAAGTCATGAACACAGACCAATATGTCCGGCGGCGGCCCCCCTCTCCTCGGCAATCCAACTCTATGCACCCTGTCAATCCTGAGTTCCTGGACGTCGTCGTCGCCCAACACCTGCAGCAGTAGGGCCTGGACATAGCCCGGGAGGTCCCCCGCCTCACTGTCCCACGGTACTGCTCTAATGCGAATGTTGTTCCTGCGGGAGCGGTTTTCCAGGTCTTCCGTGTGGGACTGGAGGTCCAGGTTTTGTTCAGTAAGACGGATAATGTCTTGCTGTAGCTGGTGCACATCATTAGCCACACTCAGATCGTGGTCCTCCAGGGTCGCCACCCGCTCCCCGATGCTATCCACATCCCTCCGCACCTCTCGGAGGTCCGATGCCAATTGGCCGCGCAGCTCCGAAATGTCTTCCCTGATGGAGGTAAAGAGCTCCGTCATGAAGGCCTTAGTCGCTGGTGCCTCATCATCCGACTTCTTAGGTGACGCGCTGGACCCGGGGGACGCCGGGTGCAAGGTAGACTTCGCCGCACCATCCTTCCCCGCTTTACCTTTGCCACGGGACGCGTTCGACATTGCGGCACTTCTTATGAGGCGCTGTGTGCCCTTCGCTGTTGAGATGATCCCGCACTCCCACTGTCCGTCTCCACTCCGCGTCGCTCAGCGCAGGTGCGTCTCCCAGATTGCGCCAACCAGACCCCTGCTATGATCCTCACTGGTTGGCCCCAGTGACTACGCCAGGTGTCTTCGGCACCCCTCTCTGCAGCACAGTGAGGCCAGGACTAGGTGCAGTGTCAGGTCGGGGATCAACGGCCGACAATCCACAAACGCCACTCTCCAGTCCCAGCCGAGCTCAGGTGCAACCGTCTTGCGCAGCTGCGGTAGGCTGTAGGCGCCAAATGCTCCCGCCGTGCCCCACTCGCGTGGCAAGCCCTCCGATATCAGCACCAGGGCTGGCCAGCCAGTCCCACACCCTGCGCCCCCACTCTCACGAGGCAGCGCTTCAGCAGGATTCCTCCACCATCCAGAGCGTCTCGGGGTGCCTCAGGAAGAGCCAGGGGATGAAATCACGCATCCGGGCCCCCACAGTCCGCCGGGCCTTCAGCAATCCCCACCGCAGGGCGAAAGCGCCCACCCGCTCTCCCTGCAAGCTGTCCTCCAAAAACTGCAGACCAGCCAAGTCGGGGTCCAGGGACCAGGGTCCTCCCCGCTGTAGACCTTCTCCTTTCCCCTCCTATGAGGCGCTGCCGTCCGCTTCAGTGTCCGCCTGGCTCCCACGTCTAAAATCACCCGAAGCCGGGGGCCTCCCTCAAGTCGCCTCAGTTCAATGAGGCCCACCGGCGATCACCGCTCCGCGCCTGGATGCTCCCCAATGACAGGCACAGGCGGGAAGACCGCGGTCGGCCCGCTCTGCCAATGTGCCGGGCCGGGGGGATGGGGAAGCCGCATGCCGCAGCACTCACCAGGTCCGCCGCTCCGATCCTCCGCTCCCCCCGCCGGACCTCTCCTTCAACGTGGTGCGGAGGCGCTGTGTCGCGGGGACCGACTGCTCGCCCCAAGTCTCTCCGCCGGCCAGGCCTGCTCTGTTCCGCCGCGGGCCGGAAGTCCGGCCTCCCACTTCACGTCAGGCCGGGGATTGCAAGGCCGCCTCCAGGCCACAGTTCATCGCCGCCGCCGCCTCCTCTCCCAGGGCTCCACAGCTTGCGACGAGACTCCGGACCGGACCCCTCGTCTCCAGGCACACAGCGGGTCCGGATCAGGCGAAAAGCAGGCCGCTTATAGCGCTGTAACAAGGCTAAGCACGGGCTCGGCGCCGGAGGGACTCGAGAGAGCGACCTACTCCGCCGCCATCGTGGCCACGCCCCCGCTATTTACACTTTTATGTAACTCCGGTACTGCTGCTATTCTGCCTTTATCCTCCTACTGTCCCTGGTGTACTATATATATTTTCTCTCTATGTACCTCGTATTACTGATATAGTTCCTACTCCCTAAAGTGCCAAGTTGCCTTGAACACCAGCTCTAAGATGCCATATGCCTTCACTTCCTCGGGCAAATCTATGCTTATACTCTCCCTTTCCTGGCTACTCCCTTTCATAACTACCTCAGTACTTTCTACTCTCATGTACCCTACTGTGTTTCAGAATCTTCTTTTATACTATTGTTGCTGTGTATTTTTATCTGCATTTTATGGAACCCCGGTATGCGCTGCTATTTTGTTCCTTTTCCTATTGTTCACCGTTTGCATTTCTAACACTACTATATATATTTTAATGTACCCTTTAAGTAGCTCATATTATTGTGCTTATTTTTACCATTATTATATAGTTATTGCATTTTTACCATTACTATATATATTTTGATGTACTCTTTATGTACCTCATGTTATTGTTGTGCTTATTTTTACCATTCCTATGTTTGCCCCATACACCCATGATGTACCTCGTGTTATTGTTGCTGTGCTTACTCTGTAATGTGCTCTGATACTTCGAGTCAAGTTTGTGCTATATAAAAATTCACTGATAAATAAATTGTGAGACTCGACAGTGATCCACGTGCCACCTAGTTGTACTTTCAGGAACTTGATTCAAATTAAATCTCTGAACATTTGCATTTTGGTGTGGCATTGGGGCTGGTGGAACCTGCATTACCTGAGTTTGGGGTACACTATAGTTTTGTACCCTCGCTGTCTGTATTTGCATCTGAACCATGTTATTACTATGAGATCGCACAAATCCACCATTCTGAACCGGATTCCCATTTGCCATGTTACCAGCATTGAATTGACATTCCGAGTACCAGTGGCCCAACTCCCAGCAAACGTGGCAAGGATTCAACTTTTTCAAACTCTGATCAATTGCAACACTGTAACCTCTACCTTGCAGTTGAAACCCATTACCACCTTGCATCACAGGAACTCGCTGTTGATACACTTCCTGCATGCAACCAGAATTCCCAACAAATTCTTAATTCAAACCTCGCCTTGTATCTTTCATTTGTGCCATCATTAGTTTTTCCTTCAAAGTCTTATGTTTCATTTCCAATTGATCTTTGCAATATTATGCATATCTCAATGGACTTACTCTCCCAACAAATCAAGTGCTGTTGAATCATCAAACTAATCTCCGGTTTGAATCCAGGCACAAACCTGTACACAAAATGTCCCATTTCTTTTGATTCAATCGTATCTGTCCTACTACACTTCTTAAATGCCTGCAACAGTCTTTCATAATAGGCATGTAGGGTTTCTTTGGACTTTTGCGTTGTTTTGTCAATCTTGACCCAGTCGATTCCAAAAATATAATCACCTGATGATACTTTTTCATCACCAATTGTGATGGGGCATTCACTTTGGGATGTCTCATTGGCTCCCTCTCGGGCCAATCCACAGCAACTTTGCATTCAACCCACAAATCACATGGAACCACAATTTCAAATAAGGTATTCTAATCATTCAGAACCTTTAATGTATTTACAAACTGAACAACCTGACGGTACCCTTCCACTGGGTTCTTTCTCAATTTTGGAGAATTATTTGTGAATGACGCAAGGTCAGCCATGCTCCAAGGTATGTGGACACTTCTCTCATCATAAGCATGTGCATATCCTCAATCTCTTCCTCAGTTCCAGATGGAGGTAGTTCTAATCCAACTTTCTTCAGTTTCTTTTTCTTTGCCTATCTTCCTTCCCATCTATCCAGCTGACTGCCTTTTTGAACATAGACAATTAATTTTTTAATCCGTACCTTCATTCCTGACGGTCTCATGTTAGCAAGACTTCTGTCATTAAAACTTAAACTGTAACTTCTCTGTAGGGCTTCAGATTTCTGCAAGCCAATTTCATATCTGTGAGCAAGTTTCAACATGCTCTCATGAGCTTATCCTGCACATCTACTAATGTGTTTACGAATTAACAATAGCTCATCATCCCAATAGTTTAATTGGGACATGTCAAGAGTTGACAGTATCACCTCTTCCAATTCTAGTTTCAATGTAGCCACATCTAGAGTTCTTTTTCTCTCTGGGACCTGAGTATTCATTCCTTGAAATCTCTTTTTCTGCCTAAGATGAGCTGTATGTTCCCAGGCATTAGATTCTTCGTATTGTGTAGGGCTAGGAGGCGGTTTCATGTCATACAATGTCCTCCTTAATTTTTTGGTGATTCTCAAATTTAATGTCCCATAACGAGGAAAAGTTAAAGGACCAACTTTCTTAGTGATCTTATGCCATTGTCCAAGCCAAATATATGTGTGAATATCTACGTCTGTTGCCATAGTATTACCTGGCGTACCTTTGGGTGGTAACTCTTCCCCCTTTCTAACAGGTACAGTCACATCTCCCTTCATTAGACTTCGTAGTGCTTAAAGAAGTTACAAAATTTCTTTTTTTTTTTAAATATATTTTTATTGGCATTTTTCCTTTAGTATACATCGGATGCAAAAAGTATAATCAAAGAACCAAAACATGACGTATTAATGACATATGTCTGTGTTCCGAAGGGCATACTCCGTTTTATCAGGTGCCGGTATAGACTTGTTGGGGAGTTCACACCACCGCCGGTCAACTATAATACAGGTCTGTAATGAGATACACTTTTACCTGCTAAACACTGTATTCTGGCACCTCATCGAGACAAGGAATGAAGGAGAGCTGAAACAGTAAAGTGCAACTAATTTAAGGAAAAAAGAACAAAGAAAAAAACAGTAAAAATAAATAATAAGAAACTAAACCATTCATCCAGAGGAGCGGTGTGCGCACAGCTTTTCATCTTCACACTGTGGAGAATGTATCGTGAAACATCTTGAGAGCAGAGGTATCAGGGAGGCCCTTCCCCCCACCCGGTGCCACCTCCGTTCCTACTCGTAGTCCAGTACAAACGAGGCCTGAGTACTTCCGAACCTCACTCTGTCTAGTTCAGTCTCTTTGGGCATTGGGATATCGCGAATGCTGGGTATCAGTCCCGGCATCTACCTGGGCTTTCTTCTCCACCTTAAACTCTTCACAGCTGGTTCCCCTCGGATTCTCCCATTCTACCAGCACCTCCCTCCATTGGTCTGCTATTGGGCGCAATCTCACTCCCTTGGCCTCTTCCCACACCAATGCTCTGCCCTCCGCCCCAGCACATGCTATGACATCTCTGTTCCAGACCGCTACCTGTGGCCCTCTATGTGACTTCCAGTCCATGGCTATCCTACGCTTAGCAAGGCACAGCGCATGGTCTATCAGACGGTTTCCCACTTTACGCTTAGGGTTCTAGGGAAGAGACCCAGTAAGCATGTATGGATCGTCTGAGCCAATTCCCGTCCAAGCACATCCTGTATCTTGGCCAATATCGCCTCCCAGTAGGGACGCACCCACTGGCGTTCCCAGGTCATGTGGGCAAAGTCAGCGTCCAAGTGGGCACACATGGGACATTGTCACGCCTCCCCTCCATACGTAATGTTGAGTCTGTGTGGTGTCATGTACGTCATGTGGGTGTAGTTGAATTGTGTGTATTTCAGTTGGGTGTTTCGGGAGACCCTCCCTACGTAACGGAGAACTCTGCACCACTCGACATTTGTAAGGGTCCCGTCCCTGATCTTTTCCCAGCGCGCCCGCAGTCCGTCGTGGGGAACGGTGGAAGCCCCCACCAGCGCAACGTACAGCCATTTCAACAGATGGCCTGCTGTGCCAAGGGTGAGCAGCGCATGTAGGGCAGGGTGCGTATCGTGTTCCGCTGTCCCAGTTTTCCATAATCGCGCAAAGGTGTGCACCAGCGCCTCGTATATCAGACACTGGCCCGCTGGGAGGCCACTATCTTCCGCCAGACCCATGAAAGGAATCAATTCCTTATCCAGGTAGCAATCCCCGACTTTATCGAGCCCAGATTCTACCCACATGGCCGGCTGGGTGCCCGGAAACGTGGTTTGAGGGTCTCCATGCAACAACCCCACCAGAGGCAACATGGGGGAATATTTTGCACCCTGTGGTCGACCGCTGCAGCACCTCCTCCACACCTGGAAAGACGTGCTTTGGAGTAGGGAGCAGAAGGGGATGGGGGTGGATGTCAGCAAGAGCTTCCTAATCATCAACCCGCGACTGGATCAGACAGGCACGTGCCCTCCTCATTCACTCCTTCCATCCACTGTGTCAACCATTGTAGCTTGGCCGCCAGCATGTAATATTCGAAAGTAGGTATCCCAAGCCCTTCCACTGACAAAGGGCGCTGCAGGGTCTGTAGGGACACACGTGGGCGCCCATCTCTCCAGATCAGTTGACGCAGGAGTTGAATGAAAGGGTCGGAACCAGCTCCTCTGCATCAAGACGGTAGGTTAATGAAAAAGTACAACAGTCGGGACAGCATAACCATTTTGGACAGTGTGATCCTGGCCATGATATTTAGTTACAATGTGCACCAAAACTGGACACAGGAACGAAGAGAGCGCAACGCTCGACCCAGGTTCCCGTCCCTCAGATCTTCTAGGTTATGAAAAATATTAATGCCCAAATATTTAAAGGAGCGCTGCATCCAGAGTGTGTCGTCTGGCAACGCCTCCGGTCTAGGCAAGGGCCCTGCTATAGGGAACAGGAAGGTCATAGTTCTGTTAACCGGAAGGCCCGAGAGAAAAGCGAAGTCGCCCGGAATCCGCAGAGCTTCAGCCGACGCCTCGACAGCCCCAGAAAGATACAGTTGTAGATCATCGGAGTATAATGAAATGAAGTGCTGCCGTCCTCAAAATTCAATCAAAGTCCTCTCCTGCCCGAGCGAAACCGCTCAGCCAGAGGATCCACAGCCAGCACAAAAAGGAGCGGGGACAGGGGACACCCCTGCCGGGATCCCCGGGAAATCTTGTATACTCTAGATATAGTTTGTTCCGTCTTGACTCTCGCCATAGGCGCGGCGTATAGGAGTCGCACCCATCGCCCCCATTCATCTCCCAGACCCAAATGGTGCATCACCTCAAAGAGGTATTCCCAGGACACTGAGTTGAAGGCCTTCTCCAGGTCCACCGACAACACCGCTGCCTGCTGGAGCGTGGGTGCTTCGCTGTGGTAGAGCATCGAGTAATGTCTGCGAAGATTGTATGAGGTACTACGTAAGGGGATGAACCCATTTTGGTCCGGTTGACTCAGGGCCTGCATATGGGGGAGGAGTCTACCCGCCAATACCTTACTCAGGATCTTGAAATCCAGGTTGCGCATGGAGAGGGGACGGTAGTCCCTGACTCCCGCGTCAGGCTGCTTGGATTTGGGGAGTGGTATCACAAGGGCCGACTGGGTGGTATCTGGCAAACTTCCCCCTCCCTCAAACACTTCCGTATATAATGTCACCATACACGGGGACAGTATATCGGTGAATCGCTGGTAAAACTCAGCTGGCAGGCCGTCCGGCCCAGGAGTCTTACCAGGCGCCAATGCCGCTATCGCCGCCTTGACCTCGTGGACAGAAATGGGGCCACCCAAGGCCTCCCTATCCTCCTCCTCTAATGTACGGAGCCCAGGAGGGCTAAGAAGTGCTGTATATCTGATAGGGGGGCCACTGTTGGGGCGCTATACAACTGTTCATAGTAGCGGAGAAAGAAGTCGTTAATGGCCCCAGGGTCATGCACCACCTCACTAATGTCCAGGCCCAGGAGCGTGATAGGCATTCCCCCTGACTCAGGCTGTTCAAGCCACGCTAACAATCGACCCGCCCTCCCCTCCTCCCTCTGCACCCTAACCAGGTAACCCTTGTAACTATAGCACCGTAATCAACTCAACACATCATTGTATCAGGTCTGCGTCTCTTGCAAAGACACCTGAACGGAGTCATCCTAAAGAATTTAATTTTTGATCAAAATATGCAAGATTCACAAATTACTTTTGTTGAAACCAGTAAATAATTTTTCACCCACCATTCTCTCTTCGGCGACCACAACCAATACCAGCATGACTGTCCATCGTGTATCCAGCCAATACCAGCGTGGCTTTACACCAACCAACCAATAAAAGCGTGGCACACTGTGACGTCAATCTCACTCCTTGCAGCAACATACCCACCTTTACAATTTTACTTGTATGTTTTCTCTCAGCATATTACGCACAACACAAATGCAAGGAATTTCAGCATCTAACTGCCCGCTCCACTAATCAAATTAAAGATATTCATACATACAAGTGCCAGTTTGGAGCAACACATTCTGACCTACTCTGACATTCACTTCAAGTGATACCTCGACCAGCGGGTTCTCATCTGGATTAATACAGTTCCTCCTTGTGCTCTGAGATTCAGTATACCAAACACACCTTACAATTGCACAAAGATAAAGTCGCGACCAAGCTCCTTCAGGAAGGGGTTTGTTTAAACCGAGACTGGACGGGTACAGTATATTTATAGGCCTTCTTATGTTTCCAGTCCAACGGAAGCAGAAAGACTGACGCACACAGTTGTTGTAGCTGTACAATAGCGCAGTTGTCAATAAGGGGTACACATTATGAGGAAAAGTAAGTGGCTGTCAGAAGTGTTCTCATCATGAGTATTACTGCGTAGTTGTGAGTCTATAACATCCTTAAAGGAATCACTGTGCTACCTGAACTAGAGTGGTAATGTTTTGCTCTGCATACTGTAAAGTAAGGCGCCTATAGATTGTTCCAGGGGCAGAATTAGATCCCTTGCTCGACCTTGAGCATTGTGAAAAGAGTAGCGTCTTTTCGGTACTGTTACCATGTGAGTCTGCCACCAAGGACGCAATGCCAAAGACTGAACAACTGACGTGAACGAAGACTACAATTCCAATATGCATTACTTTGTTACAAGAAAAGCCTTATCTGTCTCCCTGTTCCTTTGTACCATGAATTCATCATTTAGCAAATGTTTAGTGTCCGTGATTAGTTAACCATGGTAACTGGAAGAAGCTGCAGAGTAGCAGGTGTCCTGAAGGTTTACCAACAAGTGTTAATCTGTAGAGCAGCTAATGGTGAAAAGAGGGTGCCATCCTGGAGTGAAGGGGTGTCAATCTAGCAGGAAGCGGACTCTAAAACCTTTATTTGCACATTGCTTTCAAATCTGCCAGCACACCTCAGGTCTACCTTAAATGACCTATGGGGACCCAATTGTGTTCAACATTGACAAAATCAAATACAAATCTGTACAAACCAACACGGGTCACATGCCATGTGTTTGGGTGTCAGTGTACTCTAATAAACACAGCTCATCAAGACATCCCACACTCCAGCCTTTAATTGCACCCATTAAGATAAAGCTCTGAACACACACCCCTCTCCACCCTTATCTTTCGCCTACTTCACCTCTGTTGCTCCTCCTCTCCCCTTATCCGTTCTCCCTGCCTTTTCCTTGCTATCACCAACTTGCTGATATCCCTTCCCCTTTTTCGTCCTTCCTTTTCTTCCCACCACTACATGTTTCTTTGTTTTCACAGCTCTTAATTTTCCCTCCCTCTCCATCTCGCTAAATATACCTCCTCCCCTCTTCCTCTCTCCCTGCTGTCTCCGGCTCACTCCGGCTGCACACACCACCTCCCTGTCCACCCACCCGCATCCTTTAATCAGTCAATCAAGGGGTTGTAAAGGACGCCTGCTCACCCATGTGGGTCTCAAGGCGCTGGGGGTTTGCTCCTGATCCGTCATTTGTGGAAGTTCATTCGAAGAGACAGTTCTTGAGATCCTTCCTGAATTGGGTAAACAACGCAGATTGCCTGAGGTGGAGGGGTAGAGTGTTCCAGGTCTTGGCAGCGAGGTAGCAAAGGATCTTCCTGGTCTTGTTGATTAGTGCGACGGAGGCCATGGCAAGTTGGGTGGAGTGGAGTTGTCTGGCGGGTGGGTGGAAAGCGAGACGTGGTTCAGATATTCTGGTTCTTTGTCATGGAGGGCCTTGTAGGCATATGTGAAGAGCTTAAAGGTGATTCTCTTGTTGATAGGGAGCCAGTGAAGTTGTCAGAAGTGTTGTTTCATGTGGCTGCAGTGGGGGATGTCGAGGACCGTCTGGCTACAGCGTTTTGGACGTTCCATAGTTTCCTGAGCTGTTTCTGGGTGACACTGGCGTAGAGTGTGTTGCCGTAGTCAAGTCTACTGGTGACGAGGGTGTGGGTGACCGTCTTTCTGGATTCTGTGGGGAGCTGTCTGAAATTCTTGCGAAGCAGGTGGAGCGTGTGGAAACAGGAAGAGAATACTTTGTTGAATTGACTGTTCATAGAGAGCCCAGAATGATGTCGAGGTTGCCTGCGTGGTCCATAGGAGTGGGAGGGGCTCCTAGTGCAGCAGGCCACCAGGAGTTGTCTTAGGCCGAGGGGGTGGGTCCCATTATGAGTATTTCAGTCTTGTCCGAGTTGAGCTTGAGGCAGCTGTCTTGTATCCAAGTGGCAACTGCCTTCATTCTGTTGTGAAAGTTAGTTCTAGCGGCTGTGGGTTCGTTGGTGAGGGAAATGATCAGCTGGTTGTTGTCGTCGTAGGAGACAAAGTTGAGTCTGTGGCTTCTGACGATGTCTGTGATGGGAGCCATATAGACGTTGGGGCTCAGGGAGGAGCTTTGGGGCACTCCGCAGCTGATCTCTGTAAGTTCTGAGAGGAACAGGGGTAGTCTGACTCACGGAGTTCGGCCCATCAGAAAGGAGGGGGTCCAGTGTCTTGTTGCGGATGCCGGCATTGTGTAGTCTTGTGAATAGTGTGCAGTGGAAGACGGTGTCAAAGGCGTTTGAGATGTCCAGTAGAATGAGGGCTGTGGTTTCGCCCTGGTTGAGGAGGGAGCGGATGCCGTATGTGGCAGCGAAGAGTGCGGTCTCGGTGCTGTGATTGCTTCGGAAGCTGGCTTGGGAGGTGTCCAGGATGCGAGTTGGGCATTGATGGCCTTCTCAATAACCTTGACCCGGAAGGGAAGGAGTGAGATTGGTCTGATGTACTTGAGGTCTGTCGGGTCGGCGGATGGGTTCTTCAGCAGGCGGTTGATATATGCGTATTTCCAGTCTATGCGGAATGTGGCAGTTTCGATGGACAGTTGATGATGCGGCAAAGCTGGGGGGCGATGGATGCCGCTGCTTTATGGAAGATGTGATGCGGGCAAAGGTCCGATGGGGCTCCGGAGTGGATGCTCTACATGGTGTTTCGTCTGTGGTAAGCAGAGTCCAGTTGAGCTGGATCTGTTGGTGTGTGTTGTGTGATGATGACAGGCATTGTGGCGGGATCTTGGGTATCGAAGCTGTTGTACGTGTGCCTGATCCTGTGGTGGAAGAAGGTACTGAGTTTGTTGCAGAGGTCTTGAGAGGGTGGGACGTCTGTAGTCTCGCTGTTGGGCCTGGTGAACCTCTTGACGATGGTGAAGAGTTCTTTGCTGTTGTGTGCCTTGGCGTTTATTCTGTCCTGTAGGGCTGTTTTTTTTGTGGTTTGAGGAGGAGATGGTGTGCGTTGACGGTGGATTTGAAGGTTGTGGGGCAGTCCTTGGTTTTGTTGTTCCTCCATCTCTTTCTGAGTCGTCTGAGGGAGCATCTGAACTTGTGGAGGGCGGACTTGAACCAGCTGGCTTTCTTGGACTGTTGCTTGCCTGGTGTCTTCTTGAAGGTTGCCAGAGTGTCGGCGCAGTTGGAGATCCATCGGTGCAGGTTGCGCAGAGGAGGTAGACGAAACGTTCTTCGGTGACCTTGTTCCAGCTGGGCCGGGAGGAGTGATGAGGTTGGTAGTGTGCGCTGGGCATGGTGAAAGCGAGGTGCATGCCGTGGTGGTCAATCCAGAAGAGTTCGGTGGTGTGGCTGTAGGTGATGTTCCCGCTTGCGGAGAAGACTGGGTCTAACATGTGTCCGGCTGTGTGAGTCGGTGTGGTCACTAGCTGCTTGAGTCCGAAGTTGGCATGGTTCTTTAGTAGGGAGGCGGTGTTCTGGTCACTTGGGTTTTCCAGGTGGAAGTTGAGGTCTCAGAGTAGGATGCATTCTGTTGATGCAAGAGCCTGGTGTGCGATGAGGGCTACGATGGTGTCAGTCAAGGGTGGGCGGGGCGGGGTCCAGAGTGGCCAGTAGACGAGAGTGCAGCAGAGGGAGGTTTTAGGGTAGGTCTGAAAGTGGAGGTTTTCCATGTGTTTTTTGAGTCTTTCGAGTGCATGGTCAGACGGAGGGAGTGCTTGTGGACGATGGCAATGCCTCCTCCTGGTCGGGAGGTGCAGTCCTACTGGGTGATTTTGTAGTCATCTGGGGTGGCGATGTCCAGGTTTCCATGAGGAACGAGATGTCGGGAGAGGCAGCGTTGAGGAGATCCCAGATTTCTGTGGCATGCTTGTGGAGGGATCGAACGCTGATGAGAATGCAGTTGAGCCGGTCGGATGCACTGTTGGTCGGCTGGGCGGCTAAAGGAGCTGGCGCGTTGGCATGGATGAAGATGTGGCTGCAGTTCCGGCAGGCGAAGGTGACAGGCGGTGTGGTGTCCTGAGTTAAGGGCGAGGACGGTGCTTTCTTCGTAGCGGTGGAAGGTCCGAGAACCAGGGTTCCTGGCACTGGGCATGGATGGGCTTTCCTTTGGTGAGCCTTCGGTGCGCTAGCGACGTGGCCGCCACTAAATAGTGCTGCGGGGGGCTGGACAGCTGGGAGGTAGGAAAACGCGGAAGGGTCACTGGAGGGGGTGGGGCCGCAGGGGCTTGCAGCAGCAAGGGCGACGAAGAAGCAGAACAGGAGAAGAAGAAAAGGAAAAAGCACAACGCAGAAGCAAAAAGGCGGAGGCAGAAAGAAAAAGAAAAAAAACTAGAAAAACAGGCAGCAGGACCGTCAAACAGCTGAGCGGTGGTGCTCTGGCACTAGACCACAAGGGAGGACCTGGAACTCCTGACCGGGGCCAGCATCAGCAACGGGGACAGCAGCAGCTACCCGACGGAGTTGCACTGGAAAGGAGACAGTCCATAATAGGTTAGCGGACACCCCTCTCCATTCCACTTGCCTCCCCCTGTCCTCATTACAGGCTCTGTCCAGCATAATTTCTGTGTGTTCTCCCTCTTCCTACATGAATTACTGTGCTGCTATAAATACTTTTCCATGCTGTCCACCATCTGTGGTAATGGCGACGACAGTTGTGGTATTCGTGACCAGGGATCATACATACCAATGGACACTTTCCATGGGTGTTGGGGGGGTTACATGGCCCCAGAGCGCTGCAGTTTCTGGCATTGTAGGTTTTTTGTGTGTACACAAATGGGCACATGGGCCTCCATCCACAACTCTCGCATGACAAAAGTTTGTAACACTGTATTTGTTGTCAGGAGCGCAATTAGAGACAAACTTTAGGGAGGGATTAACAATTTGAACTGCGGGGTGGCGCTATCGCAGAACCCAAGGGAGAATAACTTGTGGAGGTCCTTACGCTCAGGGTTTTCCTGCAGGAGTTGTAACAGAATGGATGAAAAACTCTTCATTTTTAACACAGTAGGTGTGCCGACCAAGCAAAATTTGGAAATTGAGGTTCTTTCCGTCAGGGAAAATCAATGGCACATTCTTACGGCCTGTAAGACTCTAGGGGATGTATGACGTTACAACGCATACTTTTACCACGCCTACCATTACCACGCATTTTTTACAACGCAGGATCCATTACAACACATACCATTACAACGCATGTATTCACAACGCAGGTACCTTTACAACGCATACCATTACAACGTAAGTATTGGTAAGTATATAATATTTTTTAAAATGTAATTTAATTAATATAATGTAATTTAATTTAATTTAATTAATTTAATTTCATTAATGTAATTTAATTTAATTTAATCAATTTAATTTAATGTAATTTAAATTTAATTATATTTACTTTTTACCCTGTACCCCTTTACCCAAAAACCCAAAACTGACCCTGAACCCTAAAAATACCCCTTTACTCAAAAACCCAAAACTGACCCTAAACCCTAAAAATACCCCTTTACCCAAAAACCCAAAACTGACCCTGAACCCTAAAAATACCCCTTTACCCAATAAACCCAAAACTGACCATAAACCCTAAAAATACCCCTTTACCCAAAAACCCCAAACTGACCCTGAACCCTAAAAATACCCCTGTACCCCAAAAACCCAAAACTAACCCTGAACCCTAAAAATACCCCTTTACCCAAAAACTGAAAACTGACCCTGAACCCTAAAAATACCCCATTACCCAAAAACTGAAAACTGACCCTGAACCCTAAAAATACCCCTTTACCCAAAAACTGAAAACTGACCCTGAACCCTAAAAATACCCCTTTAACCAAAAACTGAAAACTGACCCTGAACCCTAAAAATACCCCTTTACCCAAAAACTGAAAACTGACCCTGAACCCTAAAAATACCCTTTTACCCAAAAACTGACCCTGAACCCTAAAAATACCCCTTTACCCAAAAACTGAAAACTGACCCTGAACCCTAAAAATACCCTTTTACCCAAAAACTGAAAACTGACCCTGAACCCTAAAAATACCCCTTTACCCAAAAACTGAAAACTGACCCTGAACCCTAAAAATACCCCTTTACCCAAAAACTGAAAACTGACCCTGAACCCTAAAAATACCCCTTTACCCAAAAAACTGAAAACTGACCCTGAACCTTAAAAATACCCCTTTACCCAAAAACCCAAATAATATTTTTAATAAAATAATATACTTACCAATACTTACGTTGTAATGGTATGCGTTGTAAAAGTACCTGCGTTGTAAATACATGCGTGGTAATGGTATGCGTTGTAATGGATCCTGCGTTGTAAAAAATGCGTGGTAATGGTAGGTCGTGGTAAAAGTTGCGTTGTAAAGGTTGTATACCGACTCTAGGTGTTGTACAACGATATTTCTACGTCTGTGATTGTAGGTGCTCAGACGTTATTTGTATGAAACTGGCATGTTATTGGTATGGTTGCTGAATAAACCGCACCCTGTATTTCACATGCCGGCCATTAGTATAGTATTTGATTATTTAATCCCTTCTTTATCTCAATATAATCGACATTCTGATGTTACAAGGGCCTGAGTGTCAGGCTTAGGGCAGGAATCTCAGAAGGCCCCCGTTAACAGTCTTTAAATTGCATCCGTGATGATCCAGCATTGCAATTGTTTTTGCTATTTCTGGACCAGGAATTGCTGCATGTTCACATAGCGTATGAAAGCACTTCAAGATATACGAGTTTAGACCACCAGTTATATACTTTAAATTAGTACTTCTCAATGCAGTTCTATAACATGCATATTAGTGTCAAAGCTTCCACAATAAAGAACGGTAGATGTTGTAGGATAATGTACTGCATGGCTAAACACGTATAAGGTCCCAAAGACCGGTCCCAGCTCTAGGAGAAACCGAAAAGATGTGTAACCCCGGTGGTTTAGAAAAATAACGTGGATTTGAGGCATAAGGTGCTAAAGTGGGTGAATGTATAACAGTTTAAAATAGTATCTAAAATAATGATTAACAGGGAAAAAGTTTAAATTCAGAATATGTAGATATTTTTTGAAAATATATTTAGAAATCAGAATTAATAAATGTAATATTGCTGTGATACTTAGACACTTATGAGCAGAATTCAGGGACGTCTGATGAGAAAAATATTAATTGCTGGAATCTCATAAGTCCCTTTGACTCTTAATAGCACATATTTATACCATTATGAATCCCGATTATTAACTTTCCTCAGCTAGTATTAGGGACAATTCAGATGCCTCCAATATTCGGGTATAAAACCTTAATTGCTTGTATGTCTAGACTGTCTGAGTGGTACCTGATTGCCACGTGACTCGAGCGTGTTTGTGACGTCTACTTTGGGTTTGGGTGCACTTGAGCTGGCACGGGAGAGTTGCTTGGGCTTAGGGAGGGAAACCATGTCAAGTGGTGCTGGTTGAGACCTGGAGCCAGCTGCTCAAAAGAGGAACCTTCACTGGAAGGAAAAAAAAAACAACCTCACTCCTGTTTGTTGGGCCGTATATGCCAGTCCATGACATTCCATTTTGTGTGTTGCTTTCCACACTTGCTTTGTATTGGATACAGACTTCCACATTCATAGCAGGTTTGAAATTGCTCATACGCTATGCTGTGTGGATTCATCCATGTCCTAGCAATAGATTCTCCCCTATCGTTCCATAGTCCAGTTACTCTAAAAACGTAATCAAACACATGCACTGGTTACGGCCAGTTCAGTGGCACTCGTTTCATCTCTCTCAAGTGGGGGTAAAACATTTACATTCTGGCTGTATAGAAATTATTGGAAAAGGAAGGGAAGTAATTCACTGGAGCCGGTGGTCTCCATGGGAGTTGACAGCTGGTGTAATGCTTATAGTGTGTCTTTGCCCAATGGCTGGACTGGGCTAGGAAGGCATCTGTGACTGAGCAAATACATTTTACCTGTCACCTGTAGACCTGTAATTTAGTACTCAAATACTAGCTGCTGCGATGCTTAGCCATTACCTAGATGATGAGCTCACCTAAACACCATGGCAGGCTCTAGAAGAGAGATCACCCCCAGCCTGGGCCATCCATTCCACAAGTTACACCAAATTCTTCTGTGTAAGTCTCCATTAAAAACTGTTTCTTTCCTCCTCATTTTTATAATGTTTTTTCGCCCCGACTCCCCGCACTGCCTACCCAACCCATGTGGAGCGGTCAGACCCACCATCAGTGTTCTGAGACAGAGGTGTATACCCCTTCCCATGTGTGAGTGACTGACCGAATCCAGTAACAATAAATAAACCTCTGTGTCTTTTTGATTAATCCAAAACTCCGTGTTTAGTCCTCAGCATTCGATATACAGCACTCATCAATTGAACCGAAGTGCCCTACTTAATGATCCAGGATCATGTGGAATCTTCAAAATGAACGTGGTATGAATGCAGCACGTACTATTCTCGACCCCAGTCCAAGACTACTGAGGATAATTCTTATCCTCCTGCACTTGTTTTTCAGACTTTTTTCAATGCAACAATACTTTGCCTCCGTTATACTTCACAAAGTAGTTTTTTCATAAACTGGGAATACAGAAAACCTTGTTCGCCAGTATTTGGGACGCTGCTTCCCCTTATACAAAAACCCTCAACGTGTTTGGATCACCTCCTGCATTCGTTGGGGGTGCATCCAGCAAGACAGAGCTGATCCAGACAAGTCCTGAAGGGACACACTAAGGTAGAAGTGCGCCTTGTCCGTAGCTGAAACAGTTGCAAAGACTCATGCAATGCAAAAAGTTGAACCCCAACAGGAAATTACCATGAGATAACGGGCTAAAGACCATGCCGCTGCATCCATGATCTGATGAGCAATGCACACAAACACTGCAGTTGCCTGTCTGAGAACCCTGTGGTGCTAGACAATCTCTCTCCTGAGGTGGAAAGCCGGGAGCTGCATCCTGCACACACTTGCTTTTTAAAACTTTGAGTGTCACTATAACTTGTGTTCCTACCTTTTAAATCTGTGTGAAGCACTTGTCAAACTTGCTGAGGCGCACAGCGGATTTTAGCGCTGACGCGCTGCCCCACAGAACCGCCATTCCCGGCCACGTGACAGGCCACGCCCCTTTTTAGGCCACGCCCATAGAAACCTCCCATCCAATATAAATATGTGTATACACCGGAAGCGCAGCGGACAAGCGCAGTGGGAGCGCCTAAGGCAAGCCCGTCTGCGCCCGTCCGCGCCAGACCGGGCCATGGGGCATGGCACTCCGCTCTGCCTACCACCTATTCAGCCCAAGCCCTTAGGGATCTTCAATATCCCGCATTCTCGGCTCCCCCTACCACCATTCGCCGTACAACTGCCCTCGGCATTTCACGCCATAACCAACTCTGCTTGGATGGACATCTACCATCAAGCATGCCTAGCAAGAGTTCCACTTCGATCAGGGTACTCTACCTAAATACCCGCTCGTTAGTGAAACACTCAGAGGACATCTTTGTTCTCCTCTCTAATTCCAACCCCGATCTGCTCCTGCTTACGGAGACCTGGCTAACCTCCGAGGCTCTCCCTGATATCCTGGCTGCCCTCCCCCCTGATTACTACATTCTCCATACCGACCGCCCTGACGACCGGCCCGGGGGAGGGGTGGCAGCCATTATATCAAAACGCCTTATCTCTGTGTCCTTTAATTCCCTTGCCTTACCGGGGGTTGAGAATTTACTTTTTAGTGTACAAACCAACTCTGGAGCCCTCACCTTTCTCCTATTATACCGCCCTCCTCACTCTATGCCCTCCTTCCCTTCCATCCTGAGTGAACAACTCTCCGCGTTACTAACAACACATTCTGATTTCGCCATTTTCGGTGATCTAAACTACTGGTTTAACAACCCCAACGCTGGCCCTCACGCTATCGAGCTCTTCAAGACTCTTGCGAATCTGAACCTCACTCAGCATGTCTCTCATCCTACCCATATTAAGGGCCATATTTTAGATCAGATATGGTCCTGTAATCTGGCCCTGTCCTCACCAGTCATCTTCCCTTGTACCTGGTCTGACCACCATCTGGTGGATACTACCATCACAGTCACCGGCCAGACTCTCACTCCCCTAATGGCCGGGGGACAGTCACGAAAATGGAATACCTATGATGCCCAGGGCTTTCTTTCCGCCCTCGCCGAATCCTGTCCCAACTTTCTCCCCTCCAGTAATATCGATCACCTAGAACAGGAAATAGGTTCCTGGCTGGAGGCGGCCAGCGACCAGTTTGCCCCTCTGGTCACTTTCCCCTGTACTAGGCATCGGTACTCTCACAGGTGGTTCTCTGATGATCTTAAGACTTTGAAATTAAAAACTCGTCAGTCAGAACGCACTTGGAGGCGCGACTATTCTGACTTAGCCAGACAGGCCTACTTGGCCACACGTAATAACTACAAATCTGCTATCAGGTCAGCAAAAATGGAACACTTCTCCAACAGGATTGCTTTAGCCACTAATAAATCCAAGGAAGTGTTCAGAGTTTTAAACGAGCTAACCACTGATGAAAGATCACTCCCAGCTCAGACCCCTACCCAGGCTACCTGTGATACTTTGAACTCCTTTTTTTTTGGAAAAAGTCATCAAAATTAAAAATTCTATCCCCCCCCTTGTCCAGCTCCCCTCTCTTGACCCTTCCATTAATAATACCTTGACCTTCACTACCTTTCCTGTCTTAGACACGACCTCCTTAGTGGAACTTGCTACCCGTGTGAAATCGGGCTCCCCTAATTATTGCTGCCCTCCTTCTGTTCTGCGCAGCATCTGCCTTAATTTGCCAGATAACATTCTACATTTACTCAATAGTTCGCTCACCAGTGGCAGTGTCCCTACCTCCTTTAAGGAGGCTATCTTGGTGCCCCTTCTCAAGAAGCCGGGTGCCGACCCGGCCGAGCCATCAAACTATCGTCCCATCTCCCTCCTTCCCTATTTTTCTAAAATCTTGGAGGCTCATGCCACCCGCTGCCTATCAAACTTTGTCGAATCCTCCCAGTACCTCGAGCCTAACCAGGCGGGCTTCCGACCTGCCCACTCGACCGAGGCGGTCATCCTGGCAGTTCTCGACACACTCAGGAACAACGCCGACATCGGGAACCCCCAAGCCCTCGGCCTTTTGGATCTGTCCGCCGCGTTCGACACGGTGGACCACAACATCCTTCTCCACCGTGTCGAGCATGCCGGCATCCGAGGCCTTGCTCTCGAATGGGTCAGATCCTTCCTTACGGGAAGAACACAGGCAGTTCACCTGGGTCCTTTTACGGCCAAAAAATCTCCTACGTTCTGCGGAGTCCCCCAGGGCTCCTCTCTCTCCCCGCTTCTATTTAATTTGTATCTCCGGCCACTGATCCAATCCCTCCTCAAATGGGACATCACAACCTTTAATTATGCTGATGATTTGCAGCTCGTTTTCTCACTTAACTCCCCACTAGCTATCAATACATTCCACGCAGTAATGACTCACATACAACTCTGGATGGACCAGAACCAATTAAAACTGAACCCGGGAAAAACTGAGCTCCTTCTCCCCGGCCTCAGCCACACCCATTGGGGCCCTCAGTTCTGGCCGCTGGAGCTTGGCCCCTCCCCTACCCAGGCTAAAACAATAAAAAGTCTGGGCGTAATCATTGACGCCGAACTTTCCCTCAAAGCCCAAGTTGGAGCGGTAATTTCATCATGCATGTTCCAACTTCGGAGGATTCGGAAAGTCTGTCACCTTCTCCCCCCTGCGGCACTCACCCAATCTGTCACCTCACTGGTACTCTCCCATCTTGATTTCTCCAACTCCATTTACCACGGTCTCCCACTTTATCTGCTAAACCGCCTCCAGGTCGTCCAAAATCAGGCAGCTCGCCTGATCCACGGACTACCTCGATGGCAATCCGCTAAACCTCTGCTTCACAGCCTTCATTGGCTCCCAATGCATCAAAGGGTCGCCTTTAAGGTGGCATGTCTCACCTTCAAATGTCTTCACTGCCCCAGTCCAGGGTTTCTCAACTCCCTCATCCGACCCTACCGCCCCTCACGCAATCTCCGTTCCGCCCGCAATGACCTACTAATTACCCCAAAAAATAAAACCAAGAAATTCGGTGGTCGCCGCTTCTCTCACTTAGCCCCCACTCTTTGGAATTCTCTTCCTCTGTCTATCAAATCTTCCCTCTCTCTTCTCTCATTCAGAAAACACTTAAAGACCCATCTCTTCCCATCCTTATATTAGGTTGCTTTGTATTCTGTTTTTTCTCTTACTCTGTCTAGCAGCGCCAGGAAGCTTCGGCGTTTGTGCGCTTTATAAATAATCACTTAACATAACTTGAGTGTCCGTGGCAGTCATGCACATTTAAGTGACACAGAATAAACAGAAGTTGTGAGAGCTCTTTGGGGCTTAAAAGTGCAACAAAACTTGATTAAAGTTATGTGCTTGGCGCTTACCTAGATTACTGGCAAAGGATAATGTGCTGTATGGCTAAACACAATTATAAGGTCCTAAAAGTGAGACCTATCGGCTATGCCAATGGTTGTCTAAGATAGGACAACTACGTTTTTTAATTATATCTTCAAATGGATTATCCATTAAATCAGATGCTACCACCTGAAAGAATGCCCTGCAATCCGAGGACCACGGCCGGTTTTGCTGTATTCGTCTTTGTACCACAAAGAACATTGGTTATAGGAAAAAAGAAAGTGTGACTAATTGCACACTTCAGGTGACATTGTCCCCGCCAATCGGTTTACGGCGATATTCCGATGACATTGACCCCGCATAACTAATCTTGGCGTCATCAGAATAAATCGAGTATATTTATAACAGCATGTTCTCTGCAAATGCGTTGCAGTTTGGCCTTTATGAAAAGGTTTATTGTCACATGCAGCACTATTTTGTCCTTAGGATGGTCTGACAGATTCACTCGAAAGAAGACCGAAATGTCGACTAGATTGTCTGCTTCCCTACCAATTTATGTTTGTGCAATGACAATTTGTTCTATTAGGACAATTGTTCAAAGTTGGATTTATTGAGGAACTGACATTTGTGTTCATGAACTATAGGTCGGAGTATACTGTATCTTCTTCATGTTTCTGCATTTATTTAATAAAATTTCTTTTGTATGTACCCTATCAAATATATTTTTACATTTTCCAGTGTTTCTCTGTTTTTTTCTCTAATTGTCGCTGATTCCTTATGCTTTGATTGCATCTTGCGTCGAATTTATGTGAATGTTGGTTTAAGATTGATAGATTTGACATCAACAAAACCCATAGATTAAGATCTTTTTAGAATAACTATACACTTTCGAATGAAATCCCTTGTTGGCACCATCTGCATGTCAACCACCTGAAAGAAAGCAACTTTAAGGTGACCAGTTTTTAAAACTGTGCTAATATAATTAAAAGGCTTCTTTCTCTATATATTCATAAAGGACTAATACGAATAGATATTGTAATTAGTTGGATGGTCTCTTTTTGACAAAGCATTAGCATTCGGTTGTTCGTTTTGCACTTTGAGCAAACAATGGCAATTCCCGTAGGTCTGGATTATAACTGAAAGCTCCTCTTCAGTCACTCATCATAAAAGCACAGATAACAACAAATAGAGCACCTGAAATTTTCTTCGCAATTCCACAACCATTCTGCAGAGAGGAGTGTTAACCTGTAGTCCTACAGAGCAGAAAATCCCACTTAACTGGCTGCTTGAAAGACGGTATATCAGGAGAAGAAAGGCCAGTTATGGTGGACTAAGACCTATGGGTAGTGCGACTGCCTGATGTCTTTTGTATGCTTCTAAGAAATGTATTTTCTTTCCTCTTTTCACTGTTTGTTTGGGTTTGAACTTGTTAAATGATTCTGGAGTAGGAATAAAGAAGAGAAGACTAATACATAGACTAATAATGCTATTGACTGACAAAATCAGAGAAGAACAAATTAAATTATGAAGTTATCCTTAGAGGTTTTCATAGAATGCTTTATCAGGCCCGCCGAAAATATTTCTTGCAAAGGATCGAGGAAAATGAAAACTCGTGTAAAAAACACTTTAAGTTGCGAGTGAGTTCGCTCATCTTGCTGCTTGCAGGCAGCCAATACCGATTACACAACTTCCTGTGCCAATCAGGTAATCTATTTTAAAGATGAAATCCATAACATCTATTCCCACTTTGTCCCTCGGTCTGTTTTTGATTCCCTTCCACCTGAAATGAAAGCGTCCAATCCAGCATCTACTGCTACTTGGGGCTCTTCAGACCTTTGTCAACTCATATCGCGGGCGATGCTCAGACCAAGATCAAGTCTGCAGGACCCGTGCCCCAACTATATTTTTTCCCCAAGATGTTCCTCTACTTAGCTCTTATTTAACTGACTTGTTCAATTGCTCTCTCAGGATGGCGGATTATCCTTACAACTGAAAACATGCTCTGGTACTTCCATTGTTGAAGAAGTCGTGTGCAGACCACTTAAATGTGGCAAATTAATACTCTATTTCCTTACTCTTTTATTCCGCCAAAGCGATTGAGAGGCTAATGAAGTCACAGTTACTTCTATATTTGGAGGAGAGCAAATTGCTGGTTGTCTCCCAGAAAGGTGTCCGAGCAATCATAGCATGAAAACCACTCTATTGACTATGACTGATAACATTAGGTTAAAGGTGAATGAGGGCAAATCTGCCTTTCTCGTCTTCCTTGACCTCACTGCAGCCTTGGGCACTGTGTGCCATAATGTCCTTATCAAATGACTGCATGAGATCGGTGTACACTTGACCACCCTCAGATGGTTCCTGTCTTTACTGTCCGGTAGATCGCAGTCCATTCATCGTCTACTCTTTAGATCTGATCTAGTATGTGTTACATGCAGCATCCCCCAGGGCTCGTCATTGAACTCCACACTCTTTTAAATCTATATGGCCCTGCTGGTGGGCATTGTAAGGGCATAGGGTTCAACATCATATCATATGCAAATGATACACTATTAATTATGCCAATATCAGAAAATGCCAAAAAAAGAGATGTGGTCTGTTGGAATGTTTGACATCAGTCACAACATGGATGCAGGACTACTGCTTGTGAAATTGAATGAGTATAAGACTGAAGTGAATTTGTTTGTGAAGACCAACTCAGTTTGGAAAGACTCCTGATGGCCTAGTCGGCTTGGTCCTGCCCACACTCCCAAAAAAGTGGCTAGAAAAATAGGGAAACTAATCAATGATACAATATCCATGAAAGATCACGTTTCCTCTGTATGTGGATCTTGTTATGTCATCCAGTAGTCACTGCACAGAATCTTTTACTGGATACCCATCCAGTATCAAAAAACATCATCCAAGCACGTGTCATTAGTCACCTGGAATTGGACAATGCTCAGTATGTGGAAATGGCAGGTTACTTATTTTCACACTTGAAATTATTCAAACAAGACTGCCTCCATGATCTACAATCTACCCAGCAGATTATGTCTTCTGCTCTAAAATCTCTTCATTCATTACCAGCTTTCCCATGTCCATCGAGCACTGTATGCTGCTAGTTCACACTGCTTGTGGAAAAGAGTATCTTTTCACAAACCAGCTAGGGTTTTTAAATCACCCAAGCAAGCCATTATCGTCACCTGTAAAATCCAAAGAACAGCAATTGGGGGTCGTTCCTTTACCCACCACTTTGCTACTGTGTGGTGTAATGCACTTCAGTTGAAACTGTGACTTCAAGTCTTACATTGTTTAGGAAGTTCTGTAAAACCTGTCAATTTCCAGTTTAACCTACTGTTCCCCGTTTCATGTTAGAATCTTTTCTCTGTGCTTCCTGTACCCTTGCTGTTTCTGTTTGGGTTCTGTGCCTGGGTATCCCTTCAGATATGTTCCTGAATAGGATTCAGTTCGTATGGTTAATGTTTTCATGAGCAGCACAAAAGGATGATGGACGGATCGCTGAACATTGTCAAACATTCACCCCCTGTACAGAGATCTGCAGCTAAATCCATCGTTTTTTGCTCACCATGCAGTTTGTTTGGCCCAGTCATAGGCAAATCAGTCTTGATCCTGTTACCCATTGCCATGACCTCCCTGGACTGTAACAGCACATTTCCATATCATGGTGCAAAGATTTCTCATCAGCCAAAAAGCAGCTATCCTACAGTGTGGCTGGGAAGTCTCTGGTGCTTCAGGGCTCTAAATTTCTGATTGTTCGCATTCATGCCAGGTTGGGTAAAGAACTTGGATACAGAGTTTGTTTATGGCTATTTGAGTGCCATAAAGGAATGCCATACTACCAGCTGTGAAGATGAGGATGCTAGAGTGTGCCCCTGCTGAGGAAAGCACTGCTTATAAGAGGTTTCATCCCTTTGTTTTATGAGGAGCTTGGCTAGCTCTGCGGATTTCTCCATTGTCTTGAGTATAGGTCATCCATGAGCTATGTGACTACTCATTTAGGACGTGGAGGCACCATCTATTATTAACACTGTGTGTGTTGCTTAGGGAAAGGATCTGTACCTACAGGTGACTTTGTTTCACGGATTCTGCTTGTAAAGCAGAACTGTGTGTTGTGACAACAGGCATGACATGGCAGGACAGGCATGACAGTGTAGGGACTGAATCCTGGCTTGCTCACTGCCTCAAATGGACTCATAACCTTCCCAGAGTAACAGGTGATTTTGGCAACCTTGAACATGACCCTCTACTCTCCTAGGGAAGCGTGGAAAAAGATCCTCCCCTTTCTTTACTTACTCACGCATGCCCATAGTAAATATAAGAAAGGCACAAAGAAAGTTTACAATACATTTATTGAAACTATTATTGTCTATTATGAAGCAAATATTCAAAATTAGGCATATGCATCTAAGCAAAGTAATTAGCATTACTAACAGGGTGCGTAGGACAAACATCCCAACCATGGTAAATTATCTATCAGGCTAAATCTACCCTTACTGTGTGAGCACAGGGAAATATAGGTGATCTTTCGGATTGGCCTGGGACCCCATACCTGGTGTATGTATTCAGGTAGTCCGCATCATAAGTGTAGATTTAGTTTACGCATGGCTCCATGTCAGGCACTGCGGTCTTTCCAGAACAGTCCTCCATGCCGGATTCCTCCTCTTTAACACTCAAGGGCATAAGGTACAGTTTGACAATAACTACTGTGTTAGAAGATGCAGCTGTGCGAACGTGTTGTGTCTAAACATTAGGCTCTGTTGCTGAACAAGCAAAGAAAGCAGGACTCTATATTATGTATTCCGAGCAACCTTGTGCAAGGTGTACAGACTGAATCTCAAGAAGAATCCCTGAATAACAATCAACATGTACAGCATATTCTTTGATAATGCAGTGAAAACAAATGCATTATATCTTGCTGTGCAGAGCAGAGTAAGCCTAAACCGTCTAAGTTGCAAAACAAGGAGAGAAACAAAGTGGGCCCAAAGGGAAATCACTACACCCCCTCCTTAGTCATGAAAAGAACTTAGCTACTAACAAAATAATAAAAATCACAAGCCAAGCAAATTCAATGCAATCCCATCATGTATAAATATAATAAAAACTAAACTGAAATATAAAAATGTAGAAAGGTAGCCAAATTTGGAACCAGAGACATCCAAGTTTTCATTCAAATGGTCAATGTTCACGTAATCCAGAATGAATTCAGCATCCGCAGACGACTATTCTGCAATAGCCCCATTCTAAACCTCTGATAAGCAAATATGGTCCTCATTGTCAGCTGATGCTTTGCATATCTGTGTTATTGGAGCCAAAGTTTGAACGTCTAGGAGCTGGAAACAACCGTTTCCCCAGAAGGGAGTAACCCATACCATCCCTCTTGAAGCAACTGCAAGCTCATGGGACAGCTCTGAAAAAGAGTAGTTATTGGACTCATCAACAGGTCCATGTCCATAGAAGCAGTAGGTTGTATTGCAAGACAATTCTCAAGTGCCCACTCGAAGGGACACCACAGGCAATGAAACCCAGGTTGCACGCAGGTAAACCAGTCGGGTCTGAAAGACAATGACCAGTCAGTGTTAAGTTTCTGGAGTAGAGGGGCTCCAAAGAAGGGTATCATGCGTCCACGGCACATCTGGACTGGTGGTAATTCCATTACCACTGGGCTTCGAAACTGAACATTCATTGCAGAGCAACAAAACTAGAACCAACATTAACTCACAGATAGAGAATTAATAAAGGCAGGTTCATTCCAAAGAGTTTCTGGAAGGTACTGACTAATCCAGTTCCGATTGCTTTAAAAAATGCACCATACCCGCAGTATTGATAACATTAAAAATGCGATGCAGAAGCTCACCTAAATGCTGAGGGACGTTAGTGCTTAAAAGTTACTGTATTTCACTGGACTTCCTTGCAACCTGCAGTTCAAAGGTTTCTCGGGCAGATGTAAGTGCCACTTCTTTTTAAACAATAAAGCTTTGAGTGGCCGACAGAAGAGTCACATTCATTTCCAGTAAGGAGTACCTCTGTTTGCCCTCTCACATCGGTAAACAAAAGTAAGTGACTGCGACTCGTGGATAAAGCTCCCTCCCAGGAGTTCATATCTGCCTACTGGGAAATGTGTCATGCAAGATGTAAACTGGAATATTGAAATTGTCAAAGAAATGACAGAATCTATAAACCACACTACAGAAGGTGTTTTAGCTACTGTGAAAGATAGTTGTTCTAACTTCTCAATATGTAACATTGTGTAAGTGGCATCTTTCTTTCCATGAGTCACTGTTTACGTGTCAGGGTAAAAGGCAAGAATAGTTATGTAGAGCTTAAAAACGCCATGGCACTCGGCCAGATTCTAGTACCTGAAGTGTCGAACTAAACTGCATAATAGAGCGGAGCTGACTTTGCTCATAGTACAATAAAGATATGTCATTTTGCATAGTATCAGTTACAGATGAAACAATGTTGTTCAAACTGTAAAGATGAGAAGACAACGTATTAATGCTATTATCAACAACAGCAAGTACTTTATCCAAATTATCTTGATCAGTTTGGCTTACCCTGTGGAGAAGTGTGGCTCACTGGTTAGAGGAGGCAGACCTGGAAGCAGAGGTCAGCCCGGGACCAGGGTTCAATTCCCGGCTCGGCGGGGTCTTGAGTCCTAAAATGTCCATGGACTCGAAATTTCTCGCTCCGGTGCCTACTTGATTCACGGGTTTACACTCTGCGACTCTGGGCAATAGCTTGCTTAATCTCCACAACGGCCCCTCGCGGCGGGATGCCTGGCTTTCACCTTGCGGATACCCTGCCGGGGTTATCTCACAGGGGAATACCAGGACGGGTTCCCTAAGCAAGCGCTTAGAGACCGCTTGGTGATTTGCGCTATATAAATTCCTGTACATTTACATTTACATTTACACGTGCAGCTGCTGCTATCTTTGACAATTTCCAATTCTCATTGTAAATGGCATAAATGAATCTTGTAGAAGTTGAGACTTAGGACCCAGCAAAAGATCTGATGGATCGGCGTCATCCAACAGGAGGAAGAAATGTTGTTTTACTGTGACAGTGTGGAATGTTCCAATCATCTATGGCACAATTGGTGACTATTCCTGAGTGTTGAGATTGGGAGTAACAAGGCTCTGGTCTGCTTGCCTTAAAACCCGGTGTGGGATTAGAAAAATTAGCTTACCAACCATTTGTGCCCACTGGCCACAAGAACTGCCCTTTTGTACTTAGAAGTGTGGAGTTAAATGTACCATTCCTTCCCATACAATTGAGCTGTTCATCGCTGTAATTTGTTAAATGTTGCCAATTGTCAAAGCGGGCAGTGGAAGAAATATTAGATGCATTCATGTCTTTAATTTTAGCAAGTCACAGACATATAGTCTGTTGGACAATGTCATTTAAGAAAAAAATCATTGTTGTTGGAATCAAGCATGCTCTAAATAAGAATACAGTTTCTGTTCCCTGAACCTGCCATTGTTTGGTACCCCAAATTGATTTCATTTAACTGTTATCTTTCCAGTGGTACTAGCCTTTCACAGTTAATTATGTGACAAACAAATCTGTGTTTATTAGTTTGGTTTGCGTCAGCATATATTTCTTTGGAGGTGTGAGGACAAGTTTAAAATAGAAAGATTTTGAGTCTAACGAATGAAAAATGAATGGAATTATCGCTATATTTTTTCTAACTGCCTTGTGGGGGAGTTGGACAATGTTCCCATTATGTGTAATTAAAAAGTGTGTGTTGAATACTAGCTCTATGTAAATAATGATGTGCATAATGATAACAGAACATTTCACCATAATTGGTGGAATTAAGGTACAAGTCAGCACGTTTAAAAACAGTTTAATATTCAAGCTCCGAGAGTATGGAGTTAACAGTTTTGACATCCCAGTCATCAGAATGTAACACAAGCATAATCAAGTCACCCATTGCAAACTTAAATACATACGAAATCCGCAGAATTTCTGTAGGACTGAAAATATCATAGGAGACGTGTAGGTGTAGTGTCTAAAATGTTCAAAGTGTCAAAGAAGTCTGATGAAAAATCATCTATGACTCCAAAATAACCAGAAGCAGTTGGAAAACCAGTTAACTGAGCAGTGGATACATTGAAAGGCAGATCATCACAAACAACTTCACCTGCAGAAGACACTGCACCAAGTACAGTACTCGCTTCTGTCATATGGCTAGCATTTGTAGCTGAATCAGGAATCAGCTGAGGTCCATTCACCTGTCCCCCAGCTGGGGAGAAACAGCTTTGATGTTGCTCACAAGCTGTAGAGGAAATTTCTGTGTGGTAGGAGTTAAGGAACTACCAAGGACTCCTCGATGCCTCCTCGATGTGTAGAATTAGCCCCATGATGTCATGTTACGTGATCAACGGAGACTCTACGATTGTCTTTACAACCAGCAAGTGGTGGAAGTATCATGGTTCTTGTACGTTGAATGCCAAGGACTGGCATCGGTGTACAGTATGATGGGCCAAATTCCATTTCACTGCAATCTTCTCAAGAACAAGATCCCCAACTTGTGGAATCCAGCCGGAAGGCGTAGGCTGCTTCATGACTCCGGCAGAGGTAGATGTCTTCAATTGTACATTAGCTTGGCCATCACAGAAGTGTTCCAAATCTTGTAAGACAGAAGAACGATCATTTACATCAATGGGTGTGGCTGCTGCCACAATGTCTGCACCGACAAAGTCTGGAACATACATTTTTATGCCACAAAAGACCTCTTATAGGGTCTGGCCACTCAGACATAATTTAGAGACATTATTAATTGCTCTCTGTACCCCATATAAGTGATGGATTCAGCTACCTCCTGAACCTAATACTCTAGCTGTTAAGGAATGCTTTAAGTTACAGTTCATCCTCTCAACTACCGAATTCCCCTCAGGATGGTAGGGGGAGGAATAATGCACTCCCCTGGAAACTATAGAGTCCCTGTACGTTTGTTAGGCAAAAGCAAGGTCCTGGTCTGAGTGAAAGGTAGTGCATGCATATGTTCCGATAAAGACTTGAAAATCTTTAATAACAGTGTGAGCGTCAACTTAACGTTGTGGCAACACCCAGAGGAACATTGAGCAAGAATCAACTGCAAGTAGAGGAAATGTAAATGCACCATCCAAATTAAGAGAACCAGAGTCGTCCAAATAAATGAAACTGAAAGGTTTTTTGGAAATCTGCAGTTGTGTCTGCGGTGGGCGAGCAACAGTGGAATTTTTAATCTGTTGACAAATGTCACAACAAACGACATATTTCTTGACCGTCTTGTATAAGCCATGCCATGAATAACGTTGTTGTAATGACAAAATTGTAGCCGCCACACCAGCATGTGCAGAAGCAACGCGTTGATGCGCAGCTATCACTAAGACTAGCCTTCAGTCTTTGTTTGTAATCACAAGCTCCCTAACTCCTAGAATTGTACTAAAGGGAACATATTTTTCACTTAAATGGTAAGTATATTTAGCCGGACAGCCCCTAGGCAAAGGGGTTCCACTGCGCATATCATTAACCAGCCAGTCCTTAAAATTAGATGGAAACTGCAGCTGTGACATTCAGAAGGATACTTTGTAACTGACGGAGAGCCTAAGGTGAGTAAATAATTAAGAGGTCTCCGTCCTGATATATAGATTGACTCTGACTATTCATGTGGACTTGTATTTAATCTTAACCCCCATGTTGGGTGTTTCCACTTAATTTAAGGACTAGATTAACCCCATGCGCGCGGCGCGTTTTCCCGCTGTGCGCTGACTTTTTTAAAAACCCGCGGTTCATGACAAGCTCAGCTCGTCATGAGCGTACGAGAGGTGTACCTCATGACGAGCTGAGCTCGTCATCAGCGTGGAAGGGGTTAATTCCCCATAGGTGAGTGCTGTCAACACTATGTTGCTAATATGATTAACTCTCCATCTCCCTCACTGAATGTTGAATGTTTCCAGGTTGCTCCCATCCTATTCATTCACCCAGTACTGAAGAAGTCAAGTCAAGTCAAGTCAAAGATAGCTTTTTTCGATTTCATAAAAAATATCATATAAACACAATGTAAAAACATACAAATTTAAAAAATCAGTTATAATTAAATACAAAACAGATTATATATAAAAAGTAAAGGCAGATGTTATAAAAATGTGCAAATGGAAGCAATGTGTACTAGGGCTTTCTCTATAGTGCATATAAATACATCAGTCCAGATTCATTTACATCAGTACATTACAAATCAATTACGCACGAAGTGCTGTTAACAGTGCGAAAATTAATTCAACCCATAGAAGATCTACATCTAATAATGAATTTTAAGAACTTAGATACAGCACTTATGGTCATTTCATCCTGAAGCAAAAGGATCTTAAAAAGGGCCGGTCTACACTGTCTTACGCCCCAAAGCTTTAACAGAGGAATTAAATATCTTTTTCTTCCCCACCCAAAAAATTTACAAAAAAGAATGCAATGAATTGTAGACTGCACAGAATGGTTATTGCATGGGCAGTTAATTATGTTTTTGGACCAGTCATTTATTGCTGGGAAGGTGACTATCCTAAAATAGATACCCATTCTCAACCGTGCCAAAAGCATTCTATCATAGCTGGCCAACTCGGGGGACAGATAAAGCTGCAAGCCAGGATCCTGCAATATTGAATGGTGATGCAGAACAGAGGCCTTCTTCCCCTCAATGGACCAACGTTGGTCAACCAAAAAGACGGAGCATCGTTCCTTAAGCATTTTTTTGGATATGGAAGATAGAGATACGGGCGTATTGTAAAATTCAGGATGCCCTATGTTTATTAGGAATTCCTTGACATAAGAAAGCCACTGTATATTTTTAGACCCCTCATGTCACATGTAGTCTATAATAATCGCCCTATTAAGATCAGTTTCAGTAGAGGTCCAGATCTTATGCCAAAGCAACACAGGGCTAATCCTGATTATATCAGAAATGTATGCCATGGCAAGTTCCATGTGACAAGCATAAGTTGAAGTAGATCTGGGGACAGCTAACAAGTATCTAAGGAAGCTGTTTTCCTTCAGCTGGATTTCCTGACAGTCTGAGATACCCCAGATGCCAGCCCCGTAAGTGGCAGTCGACACGCATTTAGCTTTATAGATATCGAGCAAAATGCGTGTAGGCCTGCCTCCCAGCTTGTTAGCGAACTGTATAAGAGCCCCAATAGCACGTGAGAAAGCTAAACACCTAGTAGTGTTCGCTGTAGTCCATGTACCTTTTTTATTAAAAACAACCCCCAAGTAAGAAACGGTACTGGTTTGTTCTATCTTTGACTGTTCTAAAAAAGTGTTACAAGCGACCTTATCTTTTGATGTGCAGCACATAGTGAAAGTTTCCCCAGTATTAAATTTCAGGCCCCTAGATTCCATATATGCTGAAAAGCTAGCTAACGCCTTCTGGAGGCCTAATTGGGTTCTTGCCATAATGACCGCATCATCTGCGTAGAGTAGAATAGGGACTGCGGCACCATCAATTTGAGGGTAATCCACAGCCAATTTTGTCAAATGGTCTGCTACACTATTAATATAAAGATTAAAAAGAAAGGGTGCAAGGATACATCCCTGACGTACACCCTTCATTATTAAAAAAAAATTCAGTGCATTCACCTTTCTTACCGTGACGCACCTTTGCCCCTGCCCCTCTATATAGTTCCATGAGGAAATTTCGAATATTTACATCAACGCCCAGGCTTGCCAAAGTGTCCCACAAGACATCGTGACTCAGACAGTTTCCCTTTTTGGCCGTCTTATATTTTCCTATCAGCATTGCCAGATTAAGTCCTTGTTCGATAGTACCCAGACCAGACTTGAACCCCTATTGAAATTTAGATAAAATGCCTTCGTCCTTGGCCCATACCTGTAGTCTGTTTAAAATGACTCGACCTGCTATTTTCATAAGGGAGTCAAGCAATGAAATAGGGCGGTAACATTTTGGATCGTTTCGATCGCCCTTTTTAAATATTGGCACTACTATCGCATCCTGCCAGGTGGAAGGGAATCCACTTTTGTTATAACTATTTAACACATTTGTCAGGAGCGGTGCCCATAGAGCGATATTAGCCTTATAGATATCAATAGGAATACCATCTGGACCTGGGGCTTTGCAGTTAGAACTTTCTATCAGGGCCAGTTCCACCTCTGATAAAGAAAAAACTATATCCAATGGGAAACAATCTTGGGAGACAGACTCTGAGGTTACAAGCTGAACAGTACTAATGTTGCCCAAACTGACCAAATCATCTTTCTTGTAAAGCTCAGTAAAATGATTAACCCAGACAGTCTCCTCAATGGCAGTCTCCATCACGTCACATTTCCTTTCTACAAAAAAGGGAGCATTTACTGCTCTCCAGAAAGCAGTGTTATCTCTTAATGAGCACGCCTTAAGCAAGGCTCCCCAAGCGGCCTCTTTCAATTAATTTTTTCGTTTCCGCAGAGAAAACTTATAGGTTGCTCTTGCAGACTTTATATCTAAGGGGTTTCTGGGCACTATCTTCAAGGTTTTCTTTAAATGAGAGTGCGCCTTACTGCAATTGGAGTTAAACCAGCCCTCGACCTTAAGGTTATCCCCCCCCTGTGTAGTCCCTTTTAGTTTACTACTGATCTGTAGGGTAATTCTTTGGAATGCTGCAGTATTCTCATGTGGATATAGGTTTTCCCCAAGACAAATCATGAAGTCACAGAAACGGGCTGCTACCAGACTTTGAAGAAACCCTATAGGATCAACCTTACTCCATTTTATTGAATAGCCATTAGTTCTATTCAAATAAATCCCATGGCTATATAGGTTTTCTATTACATTAGGTGCTTGACCACAGCTCAACCCCCTACTAAAAGTTGAACTGATAGGAAAGTAATCACTAAGAGCAATGTCCTCTGTTTTAAACGATAGGACATTGCAAGAAGTCTTGCTGTTGAGGTTCTGATTGGTCTATCCCTACCCCCATACCCATGCCGGGTCGAAACGTCAACAGTTTGTACAGCCTGGATTGAATAGTTGGTCCACAGAGGAGCTGATTTTTAATACAGTTTGACATTTATACATCTAAGTGTATTTTTGTGTGTGTTAAAAATATATATGGTTATGTGTACTCTTCCTTATGTGTAGAATCAATACTCGTCCCTATCCTCGAGTTAGAGTGGGCTATGTTAATGGCATTGGGATAAGTTAATTTATGTTCCTTTCCTTTTGTCTATCTGATCTTACCATTGTTTTTTTTAGAAAATAATTTTTATTGAAAGAATGAACACAGATGTAGAACATTACATATGTTTCTTAGTGCAAATACACTACATAATGACAATAGAAAATATTGTACTAAGAAAAGAATACATTTGTAAGAGGAAAGGAGAGAATAAGAATAAAGAGAATACATTAACGTAATAAAGGAATGTGTTCCATTAGAGAAGATGTTATATTTGAAATGATTTGATATATAAAAGAGATAAAGAAAAGAATTGAGAAAAAAGAAGGAAAAGAAGAAAGAGAGGAAAGAGAAGATGGGGAATGGAGGATTAAAGATTATATGGATGTTATAAGAAAGAGGAGTGTAAGGATATAAATTTTGTAAAAGGTAACCATTGTAAATAAGATTTTATCTTTAAATAAATAGAAGAGTGAGATCACAAATCAAATTCCACCATAACAAAAAAGATATTTCAGAATTAACTTTTCAACAAGTCAATATAACTTTAAAGGCAATAGCAATAAAAAGGTCGGATAAAATAGATTTGTAAGGAAGCTGATTGAAATCCGCAGACAAGGTACCTAAAAAGATATAATGAATAGCAAATGGTACATCACAGGTAAAAATCAATGAACAATTCGACCATATAGCCTTCCAAAAGTTATAAACCTTGGGACAATAATAAAGTAAATGCATCAACGAACCTTCAGAGGAAAACATGACCAACATAATGGAGAGAAAGATTGGTCAATTTTGTGTAGAAATAGGGATGGTTTAATATTGGCAGCTTTAGAAGTCTTAAAAATCTTTTGCCACATTCAGTCCCATTGAGAAACAGAGAGTGTTTGAGATAAGTCTTGTTCCTAAAGAAATTTGTCAGAAGATTTATTTTGCATTTCCTGGTACAAGTTGTTGTTGCATCATTGCAATGTCATGACATATAATTACAGGTATGTAGTTAACAATTTGCTTTTCCAATGTATCTAGTGATATTATTTTACAGCAACACAACTTGGGTAGGGTGACTTACATCTGCCCGGGAGTCGTCCTCCAGCCTAACCTGACATGTTGTAGTATGTCATGCGGTGTTTTGTTGGGCTTGTATCCTGGGGGTATGGGTTGATGTTTCGCCCTCACCTTTACCCATGTATGTCGTCCCTAAATCAGGATTCGGGAATGTATTCCCTGATGGATAATTTTAACTTCGAAACAAACCAAGGGGAGAAGACAAACCTGTGAACCGTGGGGGGGAGATCAGGTGTATGGGGGGATAGGAGCGTTCGGGGGAAGCGTTGTGGTGTGCAGCAGATTAACTGGCTGTGATTGCTTACTGTAATGTCGATACGTGTGCCTGGCGGGGGGAGGGATGGTCTGTGGTTTGGTCTGTTGGGCTGCATAGGGGTGTGTCTCGTCTATCTTAGATATTACTTTGGCGATGAGTGCTGCTCAGTTATTCCGGGGGGTCCGGTACTTGTGTTGTGGGGGATTGAGATGAGTGTTGGGATTACGTGGCTTCAGTAGTTACTTCCGCTGTCATTTCCTGCAGGAATTGAAAGAGCATCTGTGCCCATTCCATTGAGACTGGATGTTTTCGTGCCCCTTTGACTTCCTCATCACTAAGCGCCTCTACCTCTGCTGCTCCCCATTTTTTCATAGCGGTACAAAAGGGGGTGGTGATGGATGGAGCATCTGAACTAATCAAACACTCGCACCCAGTCAACAGATCTGGGTTTAATCCATCACTGTTCTTTAGCCCACTCTGCCACCCCAGTTCAGACATGGCCATGTGCAAATCAGTCTGACCCTGTGCCTCATGGGAACAGTCCAGGCCGAACTGCCAAGCTATGCCTTCCCTGGACCGGAAACAATCTTCCTAGACCGGTTTCTGGCATTTCAGCCGTCTTCAGCCAGTGGCAAAGTGAGCAAGGGACTCAACGTCTGAGCATACCCTGCCTACTTATGGCGGACAAAGCGGTACAAAAGGGGGTGGTGATGGACGGAGCATCTGAACCAATCAAACACTCACACCCAGGCAACAGATCTGGGTTTAATCCATCACCGTTCTTTAGCCCACTCTGCCATCCCTGTTCAGACATGGCCATATGCAAATCAGTCTGACCCTGTGCCTCATGGGAACAGTCCAGCCCGAACTGCCAAGCCATGCCTTCCCTGGACCGGAAACAAGCTTCTCAGACCGGTTTCTGGCATTTCAGCCGTCTTCAGCCAGGCTTGCTTGAATCCAGTGGCAAAGTGAGCAAGGGACTCAACGTCTGAGCATACCCTGCCAACTTATGGCGAACAAAGCGGCACCGACCCATGCCTCCACTGGGGGCCCGCCAATACATGGCTATTCCCCTCTTCGCTAGGAGCAGGGCCAGGGATGCGAAACGCCACTGTAACTTATCGGTTTTCTTTTGACGACTTACTCCCAGGGCGCATGTCTCCCATGCGGATATGTTTGGGAGAGCGGTCGTCACCTGGAGCGACTGCAAGCTCTTATCCCAGTATTGCCTAAGTACCGTGCAGTCCCAGAACATGTGTTTAAAGTCCACCTCCGGAGCTTGACAGCGGGGGCAGGCAAAATACGTGTCAGGGTAAAATCGATGCAGTCTGTGTGGAGGTAGATATGCACAGTGTAGGATGTTATATTGTATGTTTTTGAAGTGCGCATTCCTAGATACTTTTTTGGGTATTTCAGTGCTCTCTCTCACTCTTTATCATGGAACGCCCGACCTGCCTCATCCTCCCATGTGTGTCGTAACGCGCCTAGGGGCGCTTTGCCCAGCTTTCGGATCGCTTTGTAGTGCCATGTAACCACATGTCTACCCGTGCCCATCAGAAGGATCGTGTGCAATACCGGGTGTGTTGGGGGCTCCCCCTCGCCGAGATCCCAGTAGCGTCGACCACTATCTAAGAGTTGTCTATGTGTAAGGATTTGTTCCAGTGCTTGTAGTAGAAATATTTGTGACAGAACTTAATATGTTTGTTAAACCAAATGGAAGCAGCTAAGAAGGATTGATGGGGATCAAAACCTTAAGCGAAAAGGTTATGTAAAAGATAGTGAGAGTATTTTCATATAGGGTATTTGGAAATGAAAGTGCAATTGGTCGTAAGCGTAATGTCCTGAAAACAAAAATCATTCAACAATGAACGTTCAACTTCAACTCATGTTGGCATAGGCAAATATTTATGCTTTATCTCTAGACGGGTGGCCGAGTGAGCTAAAGAATGGTGATGGATTACACCCAGGTCAGTTGACTGGGGGTGAGTGTTCGATTTGCTCAAACGCTCCGTCCATCATCCCCTTTTGTATCGTATCTCTAGATAAAGCATAAAATTGGCGAATCAAAAAAGCAGTATGATACAATTTAAAATTGGTGAATCCGCCACCACCTTCAGATTTTGGTCTAATTAATTTAGATGAAGCAATACGGGTTTGTTTGTTGTTCCATAAGAATCGGTTACAAATAGATTTAATCTGAGAAAAATAATAATTGGGAATTTTAAAAGGTAACATTGAGAGCAGGAAAAGCACTTTTTTTTTTTTTTAAATCTGTTTATTAGCATAGTTTTTAGAGCAGTAACATGCATACATTTTCATATATACGAGCTCAGTATTAATCCCGGTGATACATGCATGCGTTTGCTTAAAGCATATATATAAACCAAGTGAATTCGATTTTTCATTTTGTCGATGAACCAGAACAAACTAACAAATCCCGTTCACACCCGATCCCACCCTCCACCCCTAGGAAATCCCACCCGACACTCTCTCAACAGGCACATAATTGAAATATCGACAAGTGGGGCACTCCCAATGTATGGATACGTAGTGTAAGTTGAACACCCAGGTAGGGTGTTGTAGTGTGATCGATGGGTCTGGGTCCCCTGTATCCCATCGCAGTGCACCGCAGGCAGTGTCCGTGCATGGGAGAGTGAATCAGGGCATAGTGACACCACAAGTGGTTATTCACTTGTATCTCCTTCATCCTCGTCATTGCCAGCCTCAAATGCCCCCAACGTGGCAAACCAGTCCAGCGAGATCGGAGTTTTCCGGAGGCCCCTGCGTTCCTCTCTCTGTAGTGCTTCACCTTCAGCCTTACCCCAGCGCACTACTTCTGCCCGCCATAGGTCCGGGCTGGGCGGTTTAGATGATTTCCATCTCATCGTGATGGCGCGCTTCGCCAGCAACAGGGCCAGATCTGAGAAGCGCGTCGCCACGGTTCTGGTGCGTGTTGGTGGCCCCAGCCCTAGTAGTGTACGTTCCAGTGTAGGTGATCTGGTCAGAGTACCAGCCTTCTCGAGTGAGTCATGGACAGTGGTCCAGAAATACCCTAGTTTAGGGCATTGCCACAGCATATGTACCAGTGATGCGTCATCTGCATCGCATCGGGGGCAGTTGCTCTTGGATGCAGGGAACATCATATGGAGGCGGTGCGGAGTCAGGTAGGCTCTATGTAGTAACATCAGTTGGATGAACTTGTATTTGGGGTTCCTAGCTACTTTTTTGGGGAACTGAAGCATGCGCTCCCACTCCTTGTCCCTCAGTGGCCTTCCAACATCTGCTTCCCATGCCGCCCGCAGTGGTGACAGTGTAAGTGCCCTCCCCGTTTTGATGCTAGCTGTGAGCCACCTGGTCAGATGGCCGCCCGTTCCCATGAGGTAGAGCATTGTGACGAGAGGGTTCGTAACAGGCTCCCGCCCATCAGGCGACCATTTGCGTGCGATATAATGGCGGAGTCCGGCGTGCAGAAGAAAGGAGCCGCCGGGGACGCCCTGCCTGGTTCTGAAGTCTTCGAAAGATAATAGGTGCCCCTCCGCAAACAGGGCACCCACGTGTGTCACACCTGCGTCATGCCAGGGCTCCAGCAAGGTCGCCGTGAGTGTGCCCGAGCCAAGAGGTATGCCCAACAGTGGGACTGTGGGGGCATAAGGTGTCCCGGGGGACGTGTACTTTAATGCCCTCCGCCAGTATGTTACCGCCAGCTTGAGAAGCGGCGGGGCGTTTCTAGGTAGATCCGAGCCAGGTAGGAGCAAGATGTGCACTCTCCCCTTAGCATGGTCGTCCTTTGAAACATTAATCTCATGAAGATTGCGGCCCGCCACCCAGTAAGCTAGCCATTGTAGCTGACACGCATAATTATAAGCTCTGAAGTCCGGTAAGCCCATGCCTCCGGAGTCGGAGGGGAGCTGCAACTTGGCCAGCCCTATGCGTCTGCGGCCATGCCCCCACACCAGTTCGGTGAGGAGGGAGTCGAGGGTCTTAAATGTCACCGCCGGGATCTGGAATGGCAGATTGGTGAAGTAGTAGATGAGACGGGTGAGCATCACCATCTTGGATATTGCCACCCTGCCGGGTATTGAGAGCGGCAATGTTAGCCAGAACTGAATTTGTGACTTCATCGTTCTGATGGCCCTCCCCAGGTTGCCGTCTATCATCATGCCCGCCTCTCTGTATATCTGTATCCCAAGATATCGGAAGGTGATTTCCGCCATCTGGAATTCATGAGGGGCAAAAGGCAGGGGGGCCGACTCGCCTGCGGCTGCAAAGGTGAACCCATAGGACTTAGACTCACTGATGGTGAGGCCAGAGATCTCTCTGAAATCCTCAAAAACCTGGGAAACTGGACTCAAGTCGCCCCGCAGGTCGCGTAGATATAATATAATATCATCCGCGTACGCAGATACAATGTGGTCCGTACCATGCCGTTGTATGCCATAGTGGGGGGCCATCGACCGGAGTCTACAGAGCAACGGTTCGAGGGCAAGGACGAAGAGGAGAGGGGAGAGCGGGCAGCCCTGCCTGGTGCCTCGTGCTATAGCTATGGGACCTAAGATTTGATGGGAGGTGCGCACCCTGGCCGTGGGGATGATATACAGCAATCTGACCCAAGCGAGAAATTCGGGCGGTATCCCGAAGTTTGACAGGGTGGCGAACATATAGTCCCATCTTAATCAATCGAACGCTTGCTTTAAGTCCAGAGATATGCAGCCTTCGGAGCCCGTGCCCACATTATCTCCGAGCATGAGCTGGGCTAAGCGCCTAAGGTTCATGGCCGTATTACGGCCCGTTACAAAACCACACTGATCTGAGTGGACCAGCTGTGGCACATACTGCACAAGCCTCGACGCCAGCACCTTGCTCAATATTTTAGAATCAGTATTGAGAAGGGACAGGGGTCTGTAATCGGCCATCTGCAGACCATCTTTGGCCGGTTTCAAGAGGGACGTGATCAGTGCTTGCATGGATGATTGCGGTAGAGAGGTTGTACGTAGGGCCTCCAGATAAACAGCGTGTAACCGTGGGGCCAGGAGGTCTATATATGTTGCGTAGAATTCAGCTGGTAGGCCATCCGTTCCGGGGGCCTTACCCTTCGGAAGGGCTCGTATCGCCTGTCTAATTTCCGCCTCTGAAACAGTACGCTTCAAGTCTTTGGTCTGGTTGGCAGTAAGTTGTGGGAGATCCAGACCCTCCATGAAGGCCGCAAGTGCGGGTTCTGATAAGGGCTGTGGGGGACCGTACAGCGTGGTGTAATAGTCCTTGAACGCCGTATTAATCCCTATTTGGGTGGTAGCCGAGCGGCCAGATTGGTCCAGGACCCTCAAAACGGGGTGGTTGATCGGGGAGTCCCGTAGTAGGCGGGCTAGTAGGGGACCGGCTCGGTCTGCCTGTGTATGTTGCCTATTCGTGTATTCCCTATAGTCTATAAGCCGCAGGTCTTCCAGTAGCTCCGCGTGCCTAATATGTGCCTCTTGCAGAGGTGTAAAGGGAGCATTGGTGCCCGCTGCCTCATTCTCTAGGGACGCGAGTGAGCCCTCCACCTCCTTCAGTTGGCTGATCACCTCCCGCCTCCTTCCCACCCTAGTGGTCATCGCAGTCCCCCTAAGACAGACTTTGAAAGTGTCCCATTCTATCTGCCGGGAGCTGGCCGTGTTCGCATTCGTGGAGAAGTAGGTGTCGATAGTGTCGGACAGGGATGACCGAAAGACCGAATCCTCGAGGAGATCTGGAGACAGTCGCCAAGTCGGAATGGGAGCCAGCCTCCTACCCCACTGCCAAGTAATCTCCACGGGGTTGTGTTCCGATAGAGTTTTCCCCATGTGCTGGGCCTGGACAATCATTGCCATAAGGGAACGGGAGCAGAAAACATGGTCAATTCTGGTGTGAAGCTGGTGGGGAGGGGAGAAAAAGGAGTATTCCCTTTCCAGAGGGTGTATGCTGCGCCACACATCTGCCAGATCCCAGCTATAAATCTAAATTAACAATAACAATAACAATAACAATTTCTTGCGCAATTTCACCGCTTCAGCAGCGTTCAAATGTGTCTCTTGCAAGCAAGCAATCTGTGTCCCCCTGCGGTTGAGTTGTGCAAGGATTCTGTGTCGTTTGTGCACTGATCCCATGCCACGCACGTTCCAGGTGCACAATTGGTAATTGTTAAGAGGTCCCATTACCATCTGTGCAGTGCGGCAATGTGAAACAACTGGGTGACCCCACATGTCCTGCTGTGCTAGAAAATGAGAGTGTCTCGCAAACATGTAACCCCTGAACAAAAGGGTCCCTGAGCCAACATACCCAGGAGCCAAACCATGGTGCCCAACGTGGGCACAAGTTAGTCAAGTTCGTGTGCATACCGGGGGTGGTAGGCCTCCGTCGATTGTCACTGAACGGACTGCGTGGGCTTGATAGCCCACAATACAATGGGCCCCCACACATACAACCCACCATATGTGAAGGAGGGGATTAGTTATACGTCACCACCCGGAGAGGTTCAATCGTGCCGTGGTTCAGAACTCCGCTGCCATCTGGCCCGTGATCTTCGGGAAGAGCTGCAAGCTGTCAACTGAACCAGACACCTCAGTGTGGGTGTCGGTGGTGACGGTGAGTCTGTCTCCGGGAGCTCCCGCGTCGTGGGCAGCCAGTGCCTCCTCAGTTAGGCATTGTTGCGGGGAAGATGACGAGTGGTCCACCGTCTGGTGCCCAGGGGGATGCGCCATCACCGATGCTCCGTGGGATAAATGGTGGCCGGGGCTGTGAGTGTTGTTCCGTCGGCCTGGCGAGCCCCTGTGGGTGTCACTGCGGTGGGCTGCGAATGGGTCCTGTGACGCCGGCTGGGTCAGAGTGACCTCCATCCACTCCGCCGCCTCCTCAGGTGAGTCGAAAAAATGTGACCTGTTGTTATGTAGGATTTTGAGCCGAGCAGGGAACAAAAGTGCATATTTCACGTTCCTGTCCCGCAATTTGCGTTTCACCCCCATGAAGTTGGACCTGGCCCGCTGCACAGTGGGAGTGAAATCAGGGTAGACCGATATATTCTTATCCTCGAAGCGTATTGGCGCTTCCTCCCTGGCCGCTCGCAGGACAGTGTCTCGGTCTCTGAAGTGGAGGAGACGAGCGATCAGGGGGCGAGGAGGTGCCCCTGGTTGCGGGGGCCGCGATGGCATCCTGTGGGCCCGTTCCACACTGTATAGGGCGGTGAGGTCTCTCTGGCCCACCAGCTTCCGTAGCCAATCCTCCACAAACCGCGTGGGGTCCCTCCCCTCGCTTCTCTCCGGAATGCCCAGGATGCGGACGTTGTTGCGGCGGGCACGTCCTTCAGCATCGTCCACTCTATCCCATAGTTGCTTTAGCTGCTTCTCTACGTTTTCCAATTTCGTGGAGTGTTCCGTCTGCTGCGGGATTAGGTCATCTCGCGCTATTTTTTGCTCTGCCACCCGATCCGCCAACTTGTTATGGTCAGCCTTCAGTAGGGACAGTCCAGTCGCCATGTTGTCTATGCGCGATTCTAGCGCTTCCCGCGTCGCGCGTATTTCATTCAGGATCAGATCTAGCTTGGCGTCCTGCGATCCCTTACCGGTCGGCGGGATGATGTCCATGTTGGAGGAGGCAAGCGGATCGTCAGAGCCCGTGGACTGCACGTCCGTCTGAGCGCCCTGGCCCCGAGATTTGTCCCTGTGTTTGCCCATGGATCTCGTTAGCAGGGTGGCACTGTAGTGGATGCAGCAGATCGCTGCAGTCCCTCCGAGCGTCCGGCAGTGGTTATGGAAGGACCACTACGTGCTGGGTAGAGGCGGATGTAGCGAAGTCCCCAGGGCTGGCAGGGACAGTGTAGGCTACCAAGGCGAGGTGTCAATGCATGGTGGGTCGGTACGCCTCCGGCGTCTCCACAGGCAGGAATGACCCCAGGCCCGCAGTGGCGGCGGGGGGGGAGAGGTGGTGGGGTCCAGGCCACTGCAGAGCTTGTCGTACCTGCCGGGAGCGCGGCAAGGGTCGGGGCTGCAGCGCTGTGATAAGGCGCCAAAGCGCGTGGCGCACCTCCCCTCTTCAGACCCCTGTACCTGAGGCCCGCGTGTCTTCAATGCGTGCCACTTTGTGCTGCGTTTCAGGTCCTCCGGCTGTCGGCTCGGGGGCAGGCGAGGCGAGAGCGCCAGGGCCCGAGGGTCTCGACCAAGCCCCGGTGTGATGTCAAGATGGCGCCAGGATATTAGCAAAGTCGGGCCGATCCGCGTTGTGATGCTGGCAGCTTGTGCAGGGCGAAGCCGGTCTCGTGTTGGTGGCAGCGGATTGTGTGTGTCGCCCGCTCCTCAGTCCCTCTCCATGCGGCGGAATGCCGGAGTCCCGCTAGCTTCGTGGGAGGGCGGGGGGACGGCCCGGGAGTATTCCCGCGTCCCGAAGGGCCTCGCAGCAGGGCGGCCGGCCCGTGGTGAAGCGACCGAGCGAGGGGTAGCGGGGCCCGAGTCAGGGCGGGGCACCTCACCGCACTCCGCAGTCTCGGCCAGCAACACAGGGGAAGTCCACTCCCGGGTCCCGACTGGACCGCGAAGGAGGCAGGGGGTAGGCCGGCCAGGCCAATCACTTTAGGCCGGGGCTCCACTCCGACCCACAGGCCGCAACAGGCTCCGTCGCCGGAACTCGCCGAAGGAGCGGTCCGAGAGGGGCTATACCGCACCGCCTCACGCCGCTCGCCCCCGGAGACAACCTGTTTAGGGATCAGGTGAGCTGCAGTCAGGGGAATGCAGGATAATCAGCTTGTATTCAGGGCTTAGGACGGAGCTGGAGAACTACACGTCCACCATCGACGGCTCCAGGCCACGCCCCCCCTCGAGCAGGAAAAGCACTTGGGGAACAATCATCATTTTATTCGTATCAAGTCTGCCCCACCAGGATAACAATAATGGAGACCAAGAGGATAACAAATTGGTACGTTTGAGTTTTAAAGCCGAAAAATGATGGTATAAAGTATCAGGAATGTTTGATGAAAACTATGTTCCTAAGTAGTTAAACTTTTGGGGGCACCAAGTGAAGTTGGTTCCATGAAACATATACCGATAACATGAGGAATTTAAGGCTAAAACCTCAGTTTTGGCGAAATTAGGTAAATTAGGTAACCAGAAACAGGGGAAAACACAGAAATCTCTTGTAAAAAATGTGGAAAAGAATTATATGGATTGGACATATAAACAAGGATATCATCTGCGTATGCAGAGAGTTTGATTTGATGGGAATGGATTGAGATTGAAACCAGTGATATTAGGGTTGTGCCAAATGCACACAAGAAAGGGTTCTAAACAAAGGAGAAAACGTAATGGAGAAAGGGGACAGTCCTGGCGAGTGCCTCTTTGGAAGTGGAAGTATGAGAAAAAAAAGATCATTGACAAAAACGCATGCACGAGGGGCAGTATAAAGTAAGCTGATATAGGAAATAAACTTCTGACCAAACCATTAAAGAGTATTAAACAAATAATGCCAATTTATTAGATCAAAAGCTTTTTCAGCGTCAAGTGACAGGGCAGCTAAGGGGCAGGAGTACTTTTTTTCAAGGGCAGAAATATTGGAAAACATTCTAGCATTGTCAGAGGCGAGACAACCCTTAATAAAGCCAGCTCGATCAGGTTTAATAAGATGAGGAATAACCTTTTCTAGACGGGAAGCCAAAATCTTTGCAAAAAGTTTACAATAATAATTAATCAGTTAAATAAGTCGGAACTTTTTACAAAGGAGGAGTGTTTTCCGGGTTTGGGAATAACCACAATAAGGGCTTCTAAAAAAGAGCCACACACTAGAGTTAGAAAGGAATGTGTTAAAAAGGTCCAGTAGTTTTGGGGCAAAAACTGTGGGAAAAGTTAGGAAAAGTTCAATTGAAAAACCATCCTGTCCCGGGGCTTTGGCCTTTTTAAAAGATTTAAGAACATCCGTTATCTCTTGAAGGGAAATATCATTTTCAAGCGATAGAAAAGTGTCAGGGAGGGAAGGAGGTTTGGAAATACCTTGGAAAAATGTTTTGAAATCATTTTCAGATGGAGAAGTATCTTCTATATATAAAAGTGCATAATATGATTCACATGTATCTATAATGTCTGAATCAGAGGAAGGAAACTTATTGGTTGTTTCTGAGTGGATAGGGTCAATATTTTTACGTTCTGATTTGTTTTTTAAATAGTTGGCTAACATTTTCCCTGCCTTGTTTTGACCTACCTGAAATTTAGATTTAATCTTAAGGAGAAGGTTACAAGCATCCACAGTAGCAATTTTATTCAAGGTAGACTTTGCTTTAATCAGTTCTTGCAGAGTGAAAGAGGATTTAGAGGAAAAGTCATTGTGTTCCAGAGTTTTATTCAATTGAAGAATGTCATGGTATTGAGAATTAAGTAATTTCTTTTTCTTTGTAGAATAAGCAATGGTAAAAGCTCTAAAGGATGCTTTAAAAGCATCCCAATTATTATGTGTTGACGTATCTGGAGGTTTGTTAAGATGAAAGAATTCATTAATAAAGGAGGTGGTTTCAGAAATAAAGGTTTGGCCTGAAAGCAAGTGATTATTAAAATGCCAAAATTGTTTGTACGTATTAAGGGACCGAACCTAAAGAGTCGGATATAAGTGCATGGTCAGAAATAAAAATAGAACCAATGTCCGAGGTATGGATAAAGGGAAGCAATTATTTAGTAACTAGAATATAGTCAATGCGGGACATAGTATATTGAACGGGTGAAAAGAAAGTGAATTCACAAATTTCTGGGTTACATGTTTTCCATACATCAAACAACGGACGTGAGGCGATGGCAGATTGAAATGATTTATGGGTTTTATCAGGTTTAAATTTGCATTTAGATTTTCTCTCAGAAAAGGGATCTAGCCAACTGTTAAAATCGCCACCGGTGATTATATTGTGGTTAGGGATAGAGGCCAATTTTAATTTGATACAATGCCAAATTTGTGGATCAGGCTTGACTGGGCCATAAATATTAAGGAAGGTGATTTGCTTTCTGAAAATAATAGTGTCAACCAAAACCCATCGTCCATTGGAATTACATTCAGTCGATAATATTTGTGCATTAATTGATTTATGAAATAAAATAGCAACACCGCCATGGCGGTCAACAGCAGGACAGAAAACAATTTGGTTATCCCATTGACGTTTAAGCTTAAGAGATTCCACATCATTACAATGAGTCTCCTGTAAAAAGGCAACCTGAGCATTAAGTTTAGGTAAATGAGACAATACCTTTTGACGCTTGACAGGATGACCTAGACCACGTACATTCCACGAGACAACGTGAAACATGTGGAGAACTGGGGGAAGAATACGGAAACAGGAACAACACACAGTAAGACCACTAAAAAAGAAAAAAAGAAGATACCATTTAAAAAAAGTTACGCAGTGAAAGTATGAAATCAGGAAGTTGAAAAAGAAAAAATAGGGATAAAACGAGACACTCCTAGAGATAATAAGATAATGAGGAGATACATCTTTAGGGGAAATTACCAAGGAACAAGAGAAAAGGTAGAAGGAGAAGAAGAAAAAGATAGAAAGGTAGAATAAGTAAACAGATCAAGGAAAATAATCCAGACCTGAAGAGAAATAAATATGCGATATGAGCGTAGCATGGTGACACCGAAGACAAGGATGGAAGAAAAAGTAAAAAGGTAATAAAAAGCCTCTTAAGTGATAAAGAAATCAACACATAACAGAAAACAAAAAATGAGAAAGGAAAATGAGAAAATAGATATAATTCAAGGAGTACATAGCATAAAAAGAAATATACTTAGAAGAACAGTTACCACCAATCTGAAAGAGACAAGTTAGTGATAGATTCCTTACCCTAGAATATCCCCAGGCGTCAGACTGGATCTGGAAATCTTTTGTCAGCAGTACCCCTGCTTGTCGATAGGCGTTGTCGTATGGCTCCGCGTGTGCCCTTGGAGTCGTATTCGCCGAGATAATGTCACTGGAGCCACTTAGACGCGCCCACGCGCACTGACGTCAGTTCTTTCTTTTTTCGCGCCAGCAAGTGCTGATCCGGAGAGAGCGGTACCCCGTCTCTTGTTTACTAAGTAATTTTTTGTTATTATTTGTGAGTACACTGTACTGGTGCATAGGGATGCACTTTTTGCAAACTTTGCAAGACCTGTCCGCGCATGATGTCGCTGACAGACTCGCACCGTGAGTGTCTCTTCTGCCTGGGGCGTGACCACGCCACTGAGTCGTGCTCCCACTGCCGGGCCATGGCCCCGAAAACTTTGGGGGAGCGGTCCCGAGAGTGGCTGGAGGCCCGGCAGTCGACCCCACGTCGTTCCCGGTCCCGTGGGAGGTCGAGGGCCCGGTCGCGGAGAAAGCACCATCATCCGAAGTCTTCGCACTCAGAGTAAGGTAAAGCGCAGCACAAAAAGTCGAAAAAGCATCGCCGCTCTTTATCCTCGGGACGCGCCTCAGGGGGCAGGTGGCACCGCCCCTGCAGCTCCAGCGGAGCCTGAGTAGTTACCGTTGGTTTACCCACCCTTTCCGGGTCCATCTGCGACTCTGGCCGAATTGCAAGAGTTCTTGTCTGCAATGGCACGTATCTTCGGCCCGTGTGGCCCCGTCTGCACGCCTTTGGGCCCTGCGGGCCCCACTGTTCCGCGTTCGAGATGCAGCCACGTTCACTATACTTTGTGGTCTTGATACCGCTGATTCACTGGGTAGGGCGATTTCCACAACGGTGGTGCTACGCCGTCATGCCTGGTTGAGGACGACTGTTTTTTTTCTGCAGATGTCCAGAATACTTTGATGGACATGCCCTGCGATGGCACTCGCCTTTTTGGTGATAAGGCGGATTCCACATTAGAACGTTTCAAGGACTCTCGGCCCACGGCCAAGTCCTTAGGCCTTTCGGCCACACGTACTCCTTCCGCTTCTAACTTTTGTTCCTTTTGAAGCTCCGGAAGGGGCGTACAAACACTTAATTTCAGAACAAGCCTACCCAGCAACAGTCCCAGCGCAGCCATGGCCGGGGGCTCGCAGAGGTGGGTCACAAGGCCAGCGTGCGGGTCAGTCCACCAACACCCCCGCTGCCAGTGCTTCCACACCTTCTTAGTCCGGTGTTTCAGGCCCACCAGATGCCAGTGGGGGGCACGATTCGTGATCACCTCTCCCACTGGCTCGCCATTACATCAGACAGGTGGGTTCTAAAAATTGTTCGAAGGGACTACCTCCTCCCAGTTGAGTCTACCCCCCCCAGCCATGCCACTGCAGTTCCACCGCATGTTGGGGGATCATTTGGCACTTCTCCAGCAGGAGGTTACGGCCCTCTTGGCCAAGGGGCCATCAAGCTCGTTCTGACATTAGAAGTAGGTCATGGTTGTTACTCCCACAACTTCTTGGTTCCGAAGAAAGACAAGGGTCTACGTCCCATCTTAGACCTTCAGAACGTAAATCGCTTCCTCCGGAAGGAGAAGTTTAAGATGCTCACTCTGGCTCAGGTCTTGTCTGCTCTCGACCCACAAGACTGGATGGTGGCACTGGACCTACAGGACGCTTGTTTTCATATTCCTGTCCTCCCGGCCCATCGGCGTTACGGTGGGCCTGGAGCATTTTCAGTTCACTGTGCTCCCCTTTGGCCTTACCAACGCCCCTCGGGTGTTCATGAAAGTGATGGCGGTGGTCGCAGCTCATCTGCGCAGATCAGGGGTTTAAGTCTTCCCCTATCTCGATGACTGGTTGTTCAAGGCGGGCTCGCCTCCGACAGTCGTCTCCCACCTTCAGACTACGGCTGACCTCCTGCATTTGCTGGGGTTTTCCATCAACGTGCCGAAGTCGCACCTGATTACCTCCCAGAAGCTCCTCTTCATCGGAGCGGTATTGGACATGGCGCAGTTTCGGGTTTATCCTCCCGAACAGCGAGTCCAGGACATTCGGGCAATGATTCCGATCTTTCAGCCCTTGTCCTGGGTTTCGGTCAGGGCGACCTTGAGGCTGCTGGGACTCATGGCCTCCTGCATCCTGCTGAACAATTATGCCAGGTGGCATATGCGGGCTCTACAGTGGGACCTGAAGTTCCAGTGGGCGCAGCATCAGGGAAACCTATCCGATTACGTCCAGATCTCGGAGGGCACTGCACAACAATTGCAGTGGTGGCTCACGAAGCAGCATTGTATCAGCGGCGGATCCCTCTCCCTTCCCCAACCGGAGCACACAGTGGTGACGGATACGTCCCTCCAGGGATGGGGCGGCCACATGGGAGAGGCGGAGATCAGAAGCCTCTGGTCTCAAGCGGAGTCCCGACTCCATATCAACCTCTGGAGCTTCGGGAGATCCTTCTTGCACTGAAGACATTCCTCCCCTCTGTCAGGGGGAAGGTAGTGCAGGTGTTCACGGACAACACCACTGCCATGTGGGCCTCTGGACATGGCTGGAACGTCACAGCATTTAATTGATGGTTCACCACCTGGCGGGTTCTTTGAACGCCAGGGCGGAGAACTCAGCCGCCGGTGTCTGATGGATCACAAATGACATATTCACACGGATGTGGCGCAAGGTCTCTTTTAACAGTGGGGAGAGCCTTGGTTAGATCTATTCGCCAAAGAATAGAACGCGCAATGTTCGCAGTTCTGCGTGTTGGAGTTTCCAAGGCGGCACTCGCACTGCGACACTTTTTGTCGTGAGTGGATCTGCGGTCTGTTGTACGCCTTTCCACCTATAGGTCTTCTACCCAGAGTGCTAAAGAAAATCAGGCACGACCGGGCCCAAGTCATCCTTGTGGCTCCGGACTGGACTCGAAGAGTTTGGTATCCCGAGCTACTCAGTATGAGCCTGGATCCCCCGATCCGACTGCCTTTGCGGGAGGATCTTCTGTCGCAGCAGCAGGCAACGGTTCTCCACCCAAACCTGTCTAGCCTCCACCTACATGCATGGAGATTGAGGGCGACAGTTCATTCCATTTGACTTGCCTCCCGAAGTCGGTGATGTCATTCTGGCAGCAAGGCGTCCCTCCACTAAATCAGTGCTCTCCTTTTATCTGAATCACACACAAGCATTCCGGGTGGATGACCAGCTCTTTGTTGGCTACACAGGCGCCAAGAAAGGCCGGGCTGTTCACAAGAGGACTATCTCCCGCTGGGTCATTTTGTGTATTAAGGCCTGTTATTCTGTGGCTAAAAAGAAACCTCCGGTGGGGTTCCGTGCCCATTCTACCAGGGCGACTGCAGCTACTAAGGCATTGGGACGTGGTGTCCCCCTGCAAGACATCTGTCAGGCTGCTACGTGGGCTTAGCTGCACACTTTTACAAAGCATAATTGCCTGGACAGTCCAGTGTGGAGGGACGGCTTCTTTGGCTGTTCTGTTCTCAATGACTTTCTGGTGTAATCTTGTTCGCAGACCCCCCTACTGGGGTTGGTATTGCTGGGGTATCTATTCTAAAGTAGGGAATCTATCACTAACTTGTCTCTTTCAGATGCACAAGTTACTACTTGTGTAACAATATATCTGTAAAAGACATTAGTTAGTGATAGATTCCTTACCGCCCCACCCATCCTCCCCGTTCTGCGAACTTATTTCTAGGGTTGAGGTCATCCTTCCGGGCCCTAGTTTTTATGCACCAGTGGTCAGTATCTTACATGGCTCTGTGTTCCAGTCGCGGAAAGTTGCGTACAGAACTGACGTCAGGGCACTTGGACGCGTCTAAGTCACTCCAGTGACGTCATCTCGGCGAGTACGACGCCAACGACGCATGCAGAGCCATACGACGACGCCTATCGCCCCGCAGGGGTACTGCTGACGAAAGCTTTCTAGATCCAGTCTAACGCCTGGGGATATTCTAAGGTAAGGAATCTACCACTAACTAATGTCTCTTACAGATATATCGTTACACAAGTAGTAACTTGTGCGTTAACTACGAAAAAGTTAACCATTAGTATCCATGTTGCGAGAGGAAATGTTGTTTGGAAATAGTTTCAGTTTCTGAAGGTCTTCGAAAGAACGTGAATTTCCTTCGTGAGTGATTTTGTAGAGACAGGGTTGTAGAATGCCATACTGGATAGTCAAGTGCCTGAGGGCGAAGAGCCTGAAATTCTTTACGACGAGCATTCGTAGCATTGGAGACATCTTGAGAAATGAAGATATTATGACTTGACCAGGTGAGGTGGCGTTTGAGTTTAACTGCCTTCAAAACATGCATAAGTTCAGTAAATTCTCGAAAGAGCATTATAATACCACATGGTTTACTTGAATTAAGATGAAGACGACCCAAGCAGTGTGCATGCTGTATGTTGAGAGGTGAGGAAGACTGAAGATCTAAGAGATCTGGGAGGAATTTCTTCAAGAAAGATAGCATATCCGGGCCTTCAATATTTTCCGGTAGACCATAAAGGCATAGGTTGTTCCTCCGACTTCAATTTTTAAGGTCCTCAGTGTGTAGTTTCAGTTTTTGGATCTTTTATTCTAGTAGAGGAATCTTCGTGGAGATATCGTGAAGGTCTCCAACACGTTGTTCAAGTTCCGACACCTTTCCTTCCATGACAATCTATCTGTCCTATATTTGTTGCAGTTTTTCATTGGTAGTGGTCATAAAAGGTTGTAGCTGCGAACCTCGTCTAAAATAGTCAGGTTCCGGATTTTGTGAGGGAAGAATAGGAGAAGGTGGGTCGTTTTTGTATCTATTGGGTTTTGCACCTGAAAAAGATGATTTGGAGGTGGTTTGAGGGTCACTTGCCATCTTGACTTGCTGATAGGAAGGATGACTAGCAACTATATTCAGGCGAATCCTTCCCATACACCAATGTAGAAGCAGGCAAAGCCAATGCTCAATAATAAGAAAATAGTCCCAGTGGAGTAAAATAGAGGGGTATAAGCACAATATATTATATCCTTAAGAGCCTTCAAAAATTACCCCAATAAGAGGAGGAATCACCACATCAGCAGACGTCCAGCGTCAGTAGGAGCAGAACATGCCAAAATATCCAATAAAAAAGAAGAAAAGTCTCCCTCAGTACATAATGTTGAGGTGAAAGTAGCTTGTGGTGCAATTCAATATATTTCAGTAGTCCCAAGAGAGTGTTAACTCAGGAAACGTAAAAAAGCATGTTTCTGCACATGGTACCAAAGAATTACAGATATAGAGCGAAGGCCCGTTTTAAAATCAAGGTCCTGTTATTAGAAAAAGACTTCATGACAGTAAATATTGTATGGGAAACGCAGCCGTGAGGAAAAAACGGAGCGCGAGCGACACTATTCAAATGGGGGCGCTCACATTTCTGAGGAAAAGAATCACCACTGCTAGAGGCGCCAAACACAACCTGCAGACTCACCGCTACTTTGTACTGTCGGAGCCTGTGTCAGGGCTAGAAAAACACCCATGTTACAAGGCACTTTTTGTGAATTAAGCTATGCGTCCGAGCGGAGCTTACCGCGGGACCGCCATCTGTCCTTGGCGACCAAGCCATGCACCTGATCGGACCATTGTTAATCCATCCACCCAGCAAAGTGTAACACCTCCATAAAGGAAGTGCACACACGTTAGAGGAGGGACCTCAACTGCGGGCAATGGTTAAGAATTGCAAGGTATTAGTGTCCTTGGACGCTAAGATGGCCTTCGACATGATAGAATGGCCCTTCTTGTTTGCCGTGCTGGAGAGATAAGGATTTGGTGCCCGATTTATATCCTTGGTCAGTTTACTTTACACCCGCCCTTTGGCCCGAGTGACGGTAAACGGAGGCCGGTCAGCCGTTTTTTAGCTAGGGAGGGGCACGCGTCAGGCCTGCTCCCTGTGGCCCCTTCTTTTCGCCCTCGCGTTAGAACCCCTGGCCATTTGGATTAGAGGTGACCCCATTATACACGGTCTGAATTGGTCTCCAGATTGGTCAGACAGAATTTCCCTCTATGCCGATGATATTTTACTTTACCTGGCCAGACCCCAGTTCTCAATCCATGTAGTACTGCATGTTTTTGCCCTTTTCCAAAAATATCCCGGTTATACGATCAACTGGGATAAATCTCTGGTTTATGTCTTGAGCAGTGAGCCACCGATCCTACCAGCGGGCTGTCCGGCCCGGGTCGTTACTGAAGGTTTTCGGTATTTTGGTATATACATCACCAAAGATGAAGGTGTTTTCTACTGTCAAAATTTGCTCCCTCCTCTTCAGAGGTTCTGTGTCGATGTGCAACACTGAAAATATTCACCCCTTACGCTCTTGGGTAGAGCTGCTCTCTATAAAATGATGTCTCTTCCCTGCTTTCTTTACGCATTGCAGAATACGCCTTTTCTGGTGACTTACCAAAACTTTTCTCTATCGAGTCTGAGGTACATTCCTTATTATGGAATAATGGCACTCCCAGAATCGCCCTCGCCAAGCTCCCCAACAGTTGGTATGATGGAGGCATAGCTTTGCCCGCCATTAAATATTACTATTGGTCCTCGCAGCTGGTTTTACTCAACCACTAGAGGCATCGGCCCATCGCGCATCCGGCGTTCACAATGGACAAATATAATATGTCCTCGGCTAACTTTCTCACAGCTCGGTATGGAGGAAAATAATATGTGCCTAAGTTCACCCCGACCTGTACTACGATTTCTATATGGTGCTCGGCCACTGCGGCATTGAGCTGGAAAGTTAGGATCACTAAGGCCACCCTACTGTTTGAGTCCTCGCAGCTGGGTATGCTTTCGAGGTTCCCAGGGTTTGACAAATGGGACTTAATTGGCCTCTCCATGGTGGTTGACCTATGGATTGGCGGGGGTAGTTCTGTTCAGTGATTTACAACAACAATACCATCTTCAGGCGGGGGAGACCTTCCGGTACCTGCAGGTACGTAGTGTATTACAAAAGGCACTACCTAGAGGCTTCGACCTGCCGGTTTCCTCATCATTGAAGGATAGATTATTTGATGATTACCTCCTAGAATGAGCGATTTCCCTGACGTATCGCAAGATCCTTAATAATATACCTGACTTCATGGGTAAAATACGGGTAAAATGGAATGATAATGTGGGAGAGCTAGATGACGAACAGTAGAGGGAGACTCTGGCGTCGCCCCAGAAGGTGGCAATTCGGGCCCGTTTTAAACTGATACAACTCAAGCTGCTTCATAGGGCATACTACACCAGTACGGCACTAGTTAAGATGGATCTCTTGTCCTCTCCAGATTGTCCCCCGGGCTGTGGACAGATAGGCACTTTCCTACACCGGTGGTGGGACTGCCCGACCTTCAGAGATACTGGGGTAGTAGATTGGTTTCCTCCATGTCCCAAATATGTCATAAACCAATCGAAGTCTCCCTACTTCTCTGTCTCTTGAATGTTTAAGAGGCCTGTAGTATTCTTGTTTACAGATACTTCCCCTTTATACCATAAGTATACTTATTTAAAGGCTATTGATGGGGAAAGGATGGGAAATGAAAGAAAAAAGAATAATTTTCTTCATTGTTTAGGATCCGAAGGGCAAGCTATTTTTAGAAATTTACCACCTGTTCCTGGTGACTCTGGTGTATTTGATGAAGCAATGCTTCGTATAGAAACACGTTTCAAACCCACAACCAGTATTGCTCTGAATCGTTACAAGTTTTATACGAGGGCACAGAAAGAAAATGAATCTTTTGATGATTTTTTAACGGGTTTGAGAGCTTTGGTGGTTTCATGTAATTTTGGTGCAATGACAGACGAAATGATCAGAGATCAGATAATTGTCAATGTTAAATGTAAGAAAACACAGGAACAATTGTGGATATTAGGTAATCCCACTTTATTAGAAAGCATTTCCACTGCCAAGGTTTTTGAACAATCTAGCAAATGGATGAAAACTATTGAAGAAACGAGCACTGGGGGTAGCAAGAATGATAAACTAAGTGAAGAAGTATGTGCTATGAACAATGTTACAAAAGGTTTTCAAAACTATAGGAATATATCACGTAACCGCATTGTATGTTTTAGATGTGGGAGTTACAATCATGTAGCTTCCTTCAAGTTTTGTCCTGCCTTGGGAAAAGAGTGCAACAAATGTGGTAGAGTTGGTCATTTTTCCAAGTCCTGTAGGGAAAACAAAAAGAAAATTGGGGACAAAAGTAATTATTTAAAAAAAGGGGAAGTCTCTTGTGTGAGAGATGACACTGATTTGGGATCAAATTTGTCAAGATGTGAGCATGTCGTGTCTAATGAATCCCTTAAAGAAAGAGGAATGATTGTATCATTAGTGAGTTTAGGGTTGCTTGAAGAGGATGTGTTGGACTCTCCTAAGTGTGTGGTTAAATTTATGGGTGTTGAACTAGAGCTAACGGCTGATTCTGGGTCTCCTTGGACCATCATAACGGAAGAATACTTTCATGAAATGTATGAATCTAAGATTGCTAAGAGTGATTTGTGCCCTCCTGATGTAATGGCAAAAGGTTTCAATGGTTCATACATTGATTTCATTGATTATATTGCTTCCTCCATATATTTTAAGGATCAATCTGCGTACATCAAATTATATGTTGTAGTAAAGGGTGTGAATGTTCTGGGTTGGCGCGATCAATTCAAACTTAACATTACGTTGAATCCACGCAGCAAAGATCCAGTCATGGTGTTAAAGGATAGAGATGAGTTAAATAAAAGAGTTATGTTTGTAGAAGAGAGTAATGCTTGGAAGTTACTTTCGTGTGAGTTTCCTGAAGTTTTTTCAGACAAGTTAGGTAAGCTAAGCGTGTTAACTCATGTCATCAAGCTCAAACAACGAGCTAAACCAGTTGTGCAAAAGCTTAGACCTGTACCACTCAATGTTAGAGAAGAGTTAAGTGATACTCTAAAAGATATGTTAAAAAATGATGTCATAAAAGAGATAGAATCGTCAGAATGGGTTTCGCCAGTAGTTTTGGCACGCAAACCTGATTAATCTCTGAGACTTTGCATAGATTTGAGAGCACTTAATGCTAATATAGTAGTAGATTGTCATCCTCTGCCGAATATCAATGAAGTAGTGAGCATGATTGGTGAGGCTGTAGTTTTTTCTACCTTAGATTTGAGATCTGCGTATCATCAGGTAGTGTTAGCAGAGGAATCACGTCATCTCACAGCATTTATTACACCTCAGGGATTATATCAATTCAAACGGATGCCATTTGGTTTGGCATCGGCAGCCTCAGTTTTTCAGAGATCGATGTATCATATTTTTAAAGACATGAGTGACTATGTGAAGTGTTTTCAGGATGACATTTTAGTATTTTCTAAGAGTGATGAAGTACATATGGAACACCTGAGTAATGTGTGTAAAATGTTAAGTAAGTTTGGTCTTACCATTAAGAGTAAAAAGTGCAAGTTATTTCAAAAGAAGATAGAATATTTAGGGCATACTATTTCTGGGAATGGTGTTGCTCCCAAGAAATCGTTAGTTGATGCAATCCTGAAAGCTCCTGCACCCGATTGCAAAGATAAATTATCATTTTTAGGACTCTGTGAATATTACAGTAAGTTTATAGTTGGTTTCGCAACTAAAGTGGAGCCGTTAAGAGAACTAACCAGGAAAGATGTTGAATTTTTGTGGGGAACTAAACAACAAAACGCTTTTGACAGTATTAAACTTGACATGGTGTCAGCTCCTACACTTAGACCGTTTTGTTTGAACAAACTTTGTGTTTTGACAGTGGATGCTAGCCTTTATGGCCTGGGTTGCGTGCTTTTGCAACGTTCGGGTAAGGAGGACTGGAATGTTGCATTCGCGTCTAGATCTCTAAATAACACTGAAAAACGATATGCTGTAATCGAAAAGGAATTATTAGGATGTGTCTGGGCTGTTGAACATTTCCGGAATTATATTTGGGGTGCAAGATTTTTGATACGTACTGATCATAAGCCTTTGGTGGGTATTCTTTCACCCGGTGGAGGTTTAAGTGCGACTGCTCGTATTGCTAGATTGATGTCACGATTACAAGAATATAGTTTTGACATAGAATGTGTGCCTGGGAAACTCAATGTGACTGCAGATTGTTTGTCAAGATTACCATATCCCAGTGTCAGTGATGATGAAGATACTGAAGTCGTAACTAGCATTTCAGAATTATTGTCTGAGAAATTCAGTATCATTTCAGAAGATTTATAGATGAAAAGCATGAGTGAGGATGATGTCTTGTGCAAAGTGAGAGATTATGTGAGTGTGGGTTGGCCTTCTAAGGAATTAATTCTAGCTGAAGTTATACCATTTTACAATGTTGCTGATGAGTTAGCCATAGAGGGAAATCTACTATTCAGAGCTGGAAAATGTATTCCACCTTTTGCGGTAAGAGATGTTATTTTGCAAATGAGTCATGAATGTCACATGGGCATGTCGTCCATGAAAAGATTAATTAGGTCAAATTTCTGGTGGCCAGGAGTGGATAGGTTTGTAGATAAATTTGTTAGAGAGTGTCCTGAGTGCATTGAAAGTGATAAGACGTGCAAATGTGATCCGGCACCTTTGACTCCTGTGAAGTGGCCAGATCATCCATGGCAGAAATTAGGGATCGATATTGCTAGCCCATTCAATTTTTTACCACAGGAGTGTAGATTTGCTATAGTTGCTGTGGATTATCACTCCAAATGGCCTGAGGTCAAACTGGTACCTCATCCTAACACTGAAAGTGTTATTTTATTTTTGAGAGAGATATTTTCAAGAGAAGGATTCCCAGAAAGCATTGTATCAGATAATGGGGTACAGTTCAAATCTTCAGAGATGTTGGAGTTTTTGAGTACTTATGGTATAAAGCATTGCACCACTGCTCTGTATGAACCACAAGGAAATGGGCTAGTGGAGAGATATAACAGGGTTCACAAACAAGATATCCTATGGGCTCGGAAGTTTGGGGGGATGTGGAAGGAGAAATTGAGAGAAAAGTTATGGCTGTACCGTATAACGCCTCATGCCACTACAGAAGTTTCTCCTTTCCGCCTACTAAAGGGTAGAGATCCTGTATCTAACCTATGTCCTTGGTGGTTTAAGAAAAGTGCTGGTTATCGCATGGTTGATGTGAATGTCAAGGATGTAGCTGAGAAAGTGGAACTCAAACAGTGCAAATACAAAAGTGATTATGATACTAGGATGAAAGTCAAACAACCTGCTTTTATGGTAGGTGATGTGGTTAGGATTCGTAAACCTGGTTATATTACCAAAGGTGAGACAAAGTGACCTAACCAGGTATGAACGTATTTGGTTCACACTGGGCTGTATGATTGCCAAGCGCAATATTGCTAGGACCTGGAGGAGGGGGTTTACACTCCGACACGGGGATTGGGCAGCGGACTTGGATTGGTGCATGCAGGCAGAGAGGGCGGTGTATGAGGGCAGAGGTTGCCCAGGTACGTGGACCAAAGTATGGGGTCCCTGGTACAAAAGCGGAGGTTTTGTCTGTACCCCATTTGATGAGACGATTCATGTTGTTGACAACATTACACCATAGGCGGCCAGTGGAGGGGGCTGATGATATCACTGTAAAATTTTTCTCGTTGGCCCAATGTATTTTTTTGTCTCATTTTCAGTTGTCCTCAGAAATTGTATTTTGTTTTGCAACTGCAACAGTATTGTTTTTCTTTGATTTATGTTTCTTTTCAATAAACGGAGTTATTACAAAATAAAGAATTGCAAGGTATTGGTGCTCTTGTTCACTGTAGGATAGCATTAAGACCTTAGGAATGCATTCAGTCAAATACAATAGGAAGAGGCGTTGCATTGTGTAACCCTTTGACAATTACGACAGGAAGGACTTTTTCACAAGGATCTCTAGTTCAAGAGGGTTAGGTTTGTTTTTCTCTGTGTACATTTAAATGTTATGCTTAGTATTTAGCTATGTGTTAATTATGGATGTCTTTCTTTTTATGTGTATTTCGATTTTCTAGCCAATACCAACTCACTGAGTAAGTATTGGACTGCTCTGCTGTTCTGAGTCATGTTTAAAGAGGTGTACTTGGCAATCAGTTTGGTTCCAATAGTAAAGAAGCCCCAGGACACCAGACATAAAGCACCCCCGTTTGTACATTTGGTACCTAGTAACTCCTGATTGTGCTTGGACAAGCACCCCCTGCACCCTCCTATAAGTTCCCACTGTGATAATGATATATTAGTGCTGTGTTGTGTAAACATGAGATGTGTTGATTAACATGCTCCTCAATGTCTTTTTGTGTGACTAATTTTCATAGCAATGTCAGTTGGAACCTTAGGATTATGATGATCAGGCATATCTGGCCTGTGTCTTGTGTATGAGAGATGTTTCCTCTAATGAGTTCTATGTATTTTTAGTACTTTTGGGAGTTATATAAATGATAGTTGCGTATGTGGCATGCCTGTACTCAGCTGGAGGTATAAAAAGTATCGTCTCTTCTGTTAATTGTCCGGTGGGAACCATGCAACTAGAGCAATTTTACATTAAGTTGGATTGGTAGATGTAATTTAGCGGTCAACAGTGGTAAAGGCAGCCAATTAATACTCAGTCTGCGCTTTCCAATGAAGAAATAAGAAAAAGTAGTGGTCCAAGAAGGCTTCAAATATCTGGGAGTGTATCTCTCAACTTCTCTAGCATTGGCGTGGAACATAAACCTCCCCCACCCTATAGACGCAGATGGGTGACCAGACGTGAGTGTGGTCCCATCTCCCCTTTTCTCTCTTTGGTAGATCGGCTATTTTTGAAATGATTTCCCTACCTCATCTCCTTTATCAATTACAGAACCATCCCTAGCCTATAAAACCAACATGGTTGTGTCAGTCAAATGCTATCCTAGTTTGGTTTCTCTGGGGGGGGAGGGGGCAGTGCGGCGTGGCGCAAGTGGCCCTGAGGACTTGTTTCCAATCCGCCTCCTCCGGCGGAGTGGCCACTCCGGACGTCCAGGCATATTACATGGCCTCTCACTTACTTGTCATCAATGATTGGTGGTATAGCGACCACGGGGACCCGGCATATGCTTAGAACGTTGTCTTCTGGGAGACAAGGCTCTCCATATGGTTCTCTATTCAGAGGCATTACATTGAGAATTACCACCCGCCACAACCACGGCCTTCAAGATTTGGAAGCCGGTACTCCGACGGATTGGTTGGTGGTGGAGACTCACTAAGGAAACTCCACTATGGAACAACAGACAGCTACCGCAGCTCACATAACTGTCCGGCTTTCGAGGTTGGAAGACCAACGGGATAGATACAGTGGGGGCAGTTGTACGTGGGTGCACTCTCAAGTCCTTCCTCGATATACATACGGAATATGGTATGCCCCGCACACAATTTCACCCGTATCTCCAATTCTGACATGCCTTTACCCCATATATATCTCACCTAACAGAGATCCCTGAATTTAAACCCATGGAAGCTAAAGTTTTTATGGGCGACCTGGGGGACCATAAAATAACCAAAATATAATGCATACTTATCAACAATACCCCTACTACACTTCACAAAAATAGAGAGGCATGGCAGCAGGACTTAAGCCTTTAGAGGAGGATGACTGGGTGGAGGCTCTGGAATCCCCGTGCAGCGCAGCAATTGCGCCTCCCCCCTGGGTCTTATTCAATTCAAATGACTACACAGAGCCTATTATACCAGACGCATGCTGTGGCGTGTTGGGCTCATCGTGTCCCCACATTGCTTACGCTGTAAATTTTAGGAGGGTGCCTTTCTACATACTGTATGGTCCTGCCCAACACTGTCAAGGTTCTGGAGGTAGGTGTTTGCATGCTTGTCCGAGATTTTGGGGTGGGACATTGTATCCTCACAAGGCTTACCATGTTGCATATTACAGAGGATATAGGTGGAAATAGATATAAGAACGACCTCTTATTTTTGGGTCTCTTTCTGGCAAAATGAGATGTCGCCCGGCTGTGGAAAGACGGATCTCCACAGTCACTTGTATGGAAAATGGGTCTAGACTTTTGTATGGGCCTGCAACTCCAGGTCTTTGAAGCGAGGGGATGCCCCCGTAAACATTACAAAAGTTGGATATGGCGGACTGACTGCAGGGGACTATATCTGGAGCCCCCCCGTCCGACTCTAAGGAACCACTGCTATGACACCAGTCGACTGATATTTACGTAGTGCTTTTATTCAATGTGACTATGGGTGGCAAACACTCTCCCTACATTCAGAATTGTGGTATTTGTTGAACGGAGGTAATAAGGCACTGTTTTTTTCTTTTTCTTTTCAGTTCTTATTTTCTCCTGCAATATATCTTCAGTGTAATCAATTCTCTATTGTCTCTGAAAATGTTGACTTTCATGTATTCTACCCTGATTACGTACCTTGGGTGCCCTACAAGGCACTTGTATTGTACTGGCTGTCAACAATAAAATTATGTTGTGAAAATAAAGAAATAAGAAAAAGTGAGATAATTGATAAATATGACACTGGCATACAGCAATATTCCAAGGCTGCAACAGTCAGGAGAATGATCTGGTCTTTGCATGGCTTGTTTAATTTGGTAATTGCATTAATTGTATTGTATTTGGGTATTTTTGTAGGCGCATGTATCACCCGTAGGTCTCACAGTGCCAGAGGCTGGGTTGGTGCAGGTGAAATGCCGTAATGGTTCTCAGGAGAGCCACAGGTGTATGGAAGACCCAAGTATGTTGTGATTTGGCAGTACATGGTGGATGGAGGGGACCCCTCCTGTGAAAAGCCACAAAGGCTAGCAAGATGCTTAGATATTGATATTTCCTATAGCAAGTAACATTTTCTCAAGCAGACTCCAAACAACCAATCAGCATGAGAGAGGTCTTGCTGCTTTGATAGTTGGTGCAGTGCCATCCCCAAAATATTTGGCATCTGGGAGACTTTAAAGCGAATAAACTGGTGAACAATGTACACTTAATCCCATGGTTTAGATCACTAAGATTTTGGAGGCAGTGGATCAAAAAAAAAGAGACCAAAACGCAATATGGCCATAAGGGCCAGACTGGCTGAATAGGGAGAAGGGTGCCTGACCGGTAGAGAACACAAAGCTGTCCAGGCAAGTGCCCGAGCTGCGCATAAACTATCAGGACTACACAGGGACCCAGCATCACGGTGACCCAGAAACCCGGGCCCCAAACCTACATCACAGAGGCCTAAATGAAATATCCAGCAACGTTAACTAGATAGGGACAAATGGAATTATAAGAATCAGACACTTAAGCACACAAAGTTTCATTTAACTTTGAACTTGGGAACGACTTCCACAGGGCCATAAATTGTGTCAGCAGGGACTCTGGAAATTCTGGATCTGAATACTTAAAAAAAAATTAAAAAACTTTAATATTTTTCATGAACCTAACCAAGTGGTGAGCAAAGGAAATACACATACATGTAATACAGTGATAGGGATTTAAGACATCGGTCCCTCCGCTACCCCCATTCCAAATTCTGAGGCTAGTGCTTAGACATATGAAACATTTACTCCCTCTCTCCATTAGAGCTCACAGAGATTTCCTCTACGGTGGTGCTTTGTATACCTGTCTGGGGACACCCTGCCAGTAAGTCGTGACATAGCTCCCTCCAAAGCCTTAAATCATCCTCTAGTTTCTCATCTCTGCAACACCTCTTCGTCTGCACCGCCTCAGCTAGTGTCCACTCACGCACATCCTGAATCCATGCCGGAAACTCTGACGCCCGCATATCAATCAATAATATTGCAATTATGAACCTTGCCAGCACCAGTAATAGTTGCTGTAGCCTGTAACCCATTTGCTTTGTTTTTTGCTTTTCTGTATCAATCATACCCGGCAATCTTTTGGTGTTAATTGGACTCTACTATTCACCTGGCCCCTTATCAGCTCCACTACCTCTGACCTGAAGCCACTGACCGCAGAATTTGCTCCGCTTTCAGAAACGGAGGTCAAGTAGGTTGCAGTTAGGTCGAGGACATTTTTTAAGGTACTAGTCCTGCAGGACTAGTACAATTTTTGGGATTTTTCAAGCCCTGCAGGTGCAGAAGATTAGCCCCTGTTTTGTGGCATCCAGGACATGAACTGGGCCTGCTAGGGGCCATGCGATGTATCCTTACCGGGTTCATGTACGTGCGGTGTACGTAGTTATGTATTAAACGAAAACGAGCATTGCAGGAGATTGTGGGCATGAGCGCACCTACCAACTTCCAGTCTTTATCCTCCAATGGCTCCTCCAGAGCTGCATTCCAAGACACATATGCGATGGGAGAGGGAGCTCCAGTGTCTGCTTCCATTGCCCTGTACAACCAAGATATAATACGCTTGCCTGACCCACACGTAAGTATGATATCTAGTGTCTTTGTATGTTGTGGTATCGGTGGATATGTGGGCTATATTTCTTTAAGTATATTGGCTAGGGCAGCGTATTGTAAATATTGTCTTTGCCCCAATCCAAAATCTCTACAAGCCTGTTCAAATGTGATGAAGCACTCGCCCGGGTACAAATCTGCGAGCAACTCACATCCCCCTTCCTGCCATGCCCGAAATTACATGTTAGCCATTACTCTCCAAGCTTGTGTCAGATCCCACACTGACAATTCCCGATGGAACGGAGCATGCCTTAGGATTCACTCCACAAATAACTGCCATGCGCACGCTGTCTGCCTACCCACATACAGTACTGCTTTGGAGGCACCTGCGCCCCCCATAAGTAAAGCTGTAAGTTTAGTAGCTGGTACTCTATCGCAAAGGAGCAGTTTCTCCCAGTTGTCTCCCTCAGCAAACCAGCTGGCAGCGTGCTGCAGTTGAGCAGCATAGTAGTAAAGCTTCATTCTGGGAATCTCGAGCCCACCTCCATCATACGTACGATTTAGTGTGGCAAGCGCCCAGTAGAGGTTTATCAAGAGGGAGTCTAGGGCCCTGAATAGTCGTCTAGGTATGGGGCACAACGTATTCTGTGGCATGCAAAGGCAACGAGGCAGGACTACCATTTTCGCTATCACCCACCTGCCCGTTAACAAGAGTGGTACAGTGTTCCTGAAGCCAATTGAGCCCCTCAATGCGTCCATCATTTTATAAATATTAAATTGTAATACTTGTGAATCCTCACCCGCCACCTGTATGGCCTGGACCTAAAATGCCAAGTCTCCAATCTCAGTCCCAGTTGGGGGAACCACTCCATGCAGCAGCCAGCCAAGCGAGCCAGGGGAAATAGCAAAGATTTGCTCCTATTAAGTCTCAGCCCAGAACAAATGCCAAACTCTCCCAACACCCGTAGCAGTCTCTGTACTGCTTCCCGGGGCGCGTAGACATAGAATAATGTTTCATCTGCATACAAAGATATTACCTAAGATGTTCAGCCAACATTGATACCCTAATCGGCCAGACCCCAGCGTACCCAAATGGCCAAGGGCTCTAGTGACAGGGCAAACAGCAGTGGGGAGAGCGGGCAGCCCTGTCCCATCCCCCTCTCTAGCCTCCACTCGCCTGACCTGTTGTGTCCCACTTGGACTCTAGCGCTGGGTGCCATTTTCAGGATCTGCACCCATTTTCTAAAACTCAGTCCAAATCCAGCTTCCCTGAGCACCTCCAGTAAATACCCCCAATCCACAGAATCAAAGGCCTATTCCAGGTCTATAGAAACTAGGGCTAAGTCTTCGTCTCTTTGTCATGTTTCATGTGGTATGTGAGACAACCTCCTGATATTCATGCCCGTATTACGAGTTGGTATGAACCAACATTGATCCTCATGAACCAAATAGGTCAAATAAGGGGCCAGTCTATTGGCCAGGACTTTGCATAATATTTTTACATCCAAGTTAATCATCGTAAGAGGTCGATATGCCTAGTCATCCTGTGAACTCACCCCTGGCTTAAGGAGCATAACAATTTCTCCCTCTTGCATTGTGGGTGGTAACACCCCCAACTCAAAGGCCTCCTCATATACCTGCAGAAGGGGCTGTATCAGCTGATCTGAGTAGACCTGCAAAAAAAAGCCATAGGGAAACCATCCGCCCCTGGGGCCTTGGATCCCGGCATGGCCCAAAGTGCCGCCTGCACTTCCTCAACGGTGATCTGGGCATCGAGCTCCTCTATGCCCTCCAGCAAAAGTTGCGGAAGTGCCAAATCCTCAACAATTGGGACACCTGTCCGCTGTTACTCCAGGGTCTGCAGTATAGACCCGCTGTAGGTGTGGCTTGAACACCTCTAAACCGCCTGCCCTGGTATGGACAATTGTCCCTCCCTCAGCTTTCAGGGTGGTGGTAAAAGTGGGAGACTGCTCCCTTCGTAAAATCCAGGCCAGCAAGGCCAGCAAGCGACCCAGCTTGTCACCCTCAGCATGCAACCGCTGGCGATTATGCGTCAGGGTATATTTATCCAGCCTGTCCTGGGTCTGCTGGGCTTTCCGCCTGTATTGCGACCAATGTATTCTCCTTATCAAGTTCCCCAAGCAATTGTCTCCTCACCCCGCACAGGAGCCCCATACTCACACTGCAAGTCACTGCTTTTAAAGCCTCCCACTCAGTGGCTCTCTGTCGTACCCACCCAGTTCATCTCTAGATAGTCTGTAATCGACTGTGCTAATTCAGCCTTCTCCACTTGATCTTCCAAGAGGTCAGGCGGGAACCTCCAATGCCTTGGGCCCAGTATAGGAGTCCGCCACCTCACCGTGCATCGCACAGGAGAATGGTCAGACAAGAAGTGTGCCAAATGGGTTACCTCCACCTCAGGTAATGCCGGCACACCCAACACCAACACTCTGTCCAGCCTACTCTGTGTTCCATGCGTCAGGGATTGACAGATAAACAATGGAAGTGCAGGATGAGTATCCTCCATATATCATGAGCCTCCAAATCATGCATGACCTTACTAAGCATTTGGGACATTCTAGGTTTCGTGCCAGCCTTAGGGGGGAATCTATCAAGGGCTGGATCCAGTACACAATTAAAGTCGCCCATCCATATACATGGAGCATCTACTTAGTTGGACAATAATGACCTGGAAAAATTAGGGATCATCTATATTCGGTGCATACATGTTCAGTATAACAATTTCCCTGCCATCTAGGGAGCTACGCAACAGAACGTATCTTCCATTCTCATCAGATTCACTATATGAAAGTGAATGGTATGCCCGGTGCCACCCAGACCATAGTACCCCTAGCGTAGGTAGAGTAGGAAGAACGATGCATCCAACCACGCCACTTCTTGGCTGCTCTAGCAGCCCCGCTATCGTCCAGGTGCGTTTCCTGAAGGCAAGCAATTGATATATGATGTTGTTTAAAATGTTAACACCCTGTTTCAACAAGTGCCCAGTCCCCGCGCATTCCAGATCAGAAATGTATACTCCGTCCCGATTATGGAGTGTACTCACTTCATGCACCAATGCCGATTTTTGCCCTCCCTTGCATCCGCCACTACAGTGCACACCTTCAGAACAAGCCAACCCAAACAAACTAATAACCTCCAAACACATCCCCCACCCAGGGACATTTTGCAAACTACAGTCTGGTCAGAAATGCCACCCCTAATGTCGTGCCAGGCCACATGCATCCCCTTCTATAGCCCAACTGGAGCAAGCACTCTCAAGCCACCCTATGTATAGAAATCTGGACACATCAACTTCCACGCCCCACATTCCGTCTTCACCCAACCTAAATGTCCTGTGTCATAGATGTGGCTATTGCCGAATAAGAGGAAACATCATTGTTATTAGTCCCCTCCTCCTGCACCCACAGCAGCCCCCGCCCTTATAGTGCCATGAATCACATTTGCCTGTAAATATTTGCTTACTGATGTTGTGTCCCTAGGGACAGCCAGGCCCCTCAGCCACTACACACTCCCCTACACCACCCCCTCTACCCAACACCCACTTCCTGCTCAAGCAGCGTTTCCGGGACCACATCCACCGATGCATTTGACCTGTGTCGGTTCACCACTGTCCTGCCTCATAATCTCCCCCTCGGCTTCCGGAGTCCAGAGTGGTCCTGCACTCATATGCAGAGTTCCATCACTCCCAAACCTAATCCTTTTGTCTGGGCCAGAGTCCTCGACAGGTGATCCCTCCTCTGCCCCCGACGTGTATTCCTGATGGGGATCTGGTGCCCAATTTCTTGTTTTGTGTCCGAGGCTCTCGCAGAGGGAGTGCGTCCCCCATACCTCCAGCTTCCTCAGGAGTCTCGAAGAAGTATGGCGTTCCCTGCATCAGGACCTTGAGCATTGCAGGATATATTAGCATATATTGCAGGTGAAGGTCACATGACTTCCTCTTCACACATATGAACAATTTCCTTTGCTCCTGCACCTGCTTGCTATAATCAGAGTAAATAGAGATCTTGTTGTTTTCGAAGCAGAGATCTTGTCGTTCTCTTGCGGCCCGTAGGATGCAGTCCCTATCTCTATAGTCCAACATTTTTGCGATGAACACCTGCGGTTGGGGCCCCAGGGGGCATAAGAGGCACGAGCGCCCTAGGAGCTCACTCAATGACAAACATGTCTGATAAGCCCTCCAGCACAACTGAGCCCTGATCCATTGCTTCAAAAACGACTCTTCGGACCTCCCCTCTTTCAGGGAAGCCCAAAATGCCAGTATTACTGTGTCGCACCCGCCGTCTGCATCTTCCGCACGGCGCTCCAGAGCTTTTACTGTGAAGGATAATTGTTACAGTTGCTTCTTCAGGGCAACCACTTCTCCCTTGAGGCCCGATACATCCTCTTCCACCACTATGACTTTGTCCGCCACCTTGCGGAGGTCTGCCCACAGGAGATTAACATCGATAAAGACGGTATCAATCCGGGCCTCCAGCGCCTTTCGGGATCCCTGTATGGCGGCCAACAATTCTGCCCACGTCAGCTCTGCCTCCCATCCGCCGTCCTCCTCATCGGAGCCGGCAGTTGGCGCGTTATGCGCTGCGGGGGATGACACGGCGTCGTATATTGCGTGATGGTGTTGGATGCCCCTGCTCGGGCCGCTTTATCCTTGCCCATGACTACGTACAATTGAGACCACCAACCTCGCTCTCTAAACCCCGCTCTCTCTGCCCCACAGATGTGTCAATCAGGCCCCACTTCTGTTGTTGTCGCCCAGTTTGTGCCCTTTCTGTGTGGACCACCTCCTATCCAACAAGCCCGGGGGTCACAAATCTTGTCCACGAGGATCAGTCCTGGTTCAGCTTTAATTTAAGCGTGATATGCCTGTCCCGGGGGTGAGCCCATCTTGGCTAAGAGCCTTAATCTTATATGAGTACAAGTCACTCATACACAGCATGCCTCAACTCTTCGCTAATATTTGATTTACAGTTCAACTGTGTGGGCACTATTGTGACTGTCCTGAGCGGCTTCCGTACCCAAAGAGGTCTGAGTGGCTCTCCCACTCAACTCACACTGGGCTCCTGCAGCTCCTCCATCCCATCTGCAAGCATGAGAGCCCTTCCGTGCCACAAGCTCTGCACGCGATGCAGGCAAAGCTCCTTTTCCTACCGCCGCCGCCATGCTGGCAAGAGAACACACCCACTTAGCTTGCTCCTGCAGTGTTTTGCCGAGTCCGGTTTCTCCGTCTAGGCCCAAGTCCGGTTCTCCTTCAGCTTTATCAGGGCCAGGTCAGGACTTCGGACATGTCCCGCCACAACCCCCAGCGCACCGGGGCCCACCACGATTCACCCTGCACCTTCACTGATGCTCCAAGAAAAGGAGGGTGGGGTGGCCAAAGGTGAGGCCTCTCCAAAAGCGTTGGGCCCCACCGCGAGCAGATGCTCCGCTTTCTAAATGGCTTGCCCAGACCAACAGGGTTCACTGGCAATATGGCCGCTGGGCGGGCATCCAGCCTCCACTCTCTGACCGGACCCGATCCAACCCCGGTCACAAGGCCCATGTGAGGAGCTAGTCGCACCGTATCCGTTCTGATCCCCCACACAGCTGCAGTGTACTTGTCTTCGGGGTACAATCGTGAGCTCACTGGTACCCCTTAGGTCTCAATTGTTCACGGGCGCGGGCCCCCTCCATTACAGTAGGGTCTTGTCTGGGAAGTGTCCCCTCTGCCGGAACTCCTCCCTCGAGCCACCGGTGCCAACCACACCAGGGATGGGGGCCGCAAAATCAAGATCAAGGCCGCAAAATCGAGATCAAGATGCCCCGGCCGCCAAGGGCTCCAGTCGACCTCCGGACTCCGCCACACCTCCTCAGGCCGCGGCGTTGCAGTTCGGGTCCAGCAAGAAACTGCTGACAGCACCTCCCTACAGCAGTGTTTTCCGACGGCATTCGTGTCACGGTGCACCACTGGATACCAGAAACAACACAGTGGTCAGAAATGAAGATTAGGTCCAGATTCCAGGATAATTAATTGATTTTTACAGCGGACCAGCCGGGAGCTCAATGGCTCACGTTCTGTCAGCCCTGGATCTGAATACTTTTTTTGATAATCGATTTTATTGGCATTTGAGGAGTAAACAAACAAAATGACAGCAAACAGTTTGCATGGTAAATCAAAAACCATCTTCCAACAGACAGTAAGAGCCAAGGCCCTGATAGGGGTATTCAGGCAAGCCATCCCGACTGAAAGACAATACATTGGTGCATAATAGTCAGAGCAAATAATTTAAGTTTAGGCACTTGCCCCATACCTTGTGGAACTTCCCAGGACATCCCCAGCCCTCAAAGAGAGGTTCCTCCTGGGCCGCACACCAATCCACCCTTTGGCGCCGCTTTCGCAGAGTAGGGAATTTGGCCTGAGCCCAGGCCTCCACAATATCTTGCTTGGCCACAGCAACCGCAGTGCCCAGAAAGTGCTTGTCGGCTCTAGAGCCGTCCAATTCATCAAACACCCCCAGAAGAAGACGCAGGGGATGATGGGGAACCTGCTAACCCAGAGTCTGCGTAAGCTCAGATTCCACTCCCGACCAGAACGGGGCAAGGCCCGGACACAACCAGAGCATGTGGTAAAAGTCAGCCGGAGCATGGCCACATTGTGTGCAATCTGGGGAGGGGCGCAGTCCCGCCTTATGTAGGCGCTCAGGATTGAGGTAGGCCATGTGAATATAGAAAAGTTAAATGAGACGGAGTTTAGAGAGGAGGTCTTAAGGGTTTTGGGAGCCTTGAGGGCATCACGCCAGTCAGCCTCTTCTAGGGGACCCACCCATCACTCCCAGCGGGTCCACGTGTTTCTGCTGCGGATTTATCCGGTGACATGCAGGATGATGGCGACTGCCTCTCAGATTTGCTCAACTGCTGATGATGTCTGCCATAATATGTGAAAATGAATTAATTAACCGTGATACTCTTGCTGCCTTGAAAAAACGAAAATAGCCTTGAGAAAGCCCTGGCTCTACTTGCCACACAAGGCGAAACATGTGTTGGCTGTTCTGTATTTTTGCTTCTTGAAGAAAACTTGTATTATAAATATCTGATAAATGAGTGAAAATGGATGAAACTCAGTGGAAAACCATCAATAAAAGGAATCTTGTTCACTCAAGCTAACTTGTTTTGCTGAATCTTTCATAATGAAGCAAAATTCACCCATTGATGGGAGCGAATTGAAACATTGGGAAAGTAGGAACACATGCTTACAACCTTTTTATCACATGGTGTTAGGGTGTGGCAGTGAGCCAGGGTTTGATGGAGGCGCCCTATTAAAAAGATCCAAGGAAACTTAAAGTAGCTTTTCATGAAGAGTTTAATGCATGAATCAGAGTTGAAGCACAGCACATCATAACAGGTTCAGGTACAGGTATCATAAAATCAGTTGGCCTGGAATCTGGAACCCAGGATGTAAGATGCAGGCACGCATCATACATTCCAGGCAGCAGATCCAGACAGGGAAAGGCAATGGGACAGAACAAGGCAGAAAGAAAATACTACAGAATGCAACACATCTTACCCCTAAAAAAAAACATTAATCCAGATATCTGCTGGGAACACACTTTTGCCTATTGGAAACTTTAACTCTAGAGGCAACTGAGGAATCTAGATGAACAGAACTGGGAGAGGGTAAAAGAGGAAAAACATCAGGTCTCCTCAGGCAAATACCCTGAGTGGAGGAAGGAGAGAAACGTACATTTTCAGGATTGCAAAACTTAGCTACTCTGCGGACGTTCCATACCCTACCGTCTTGCGTGGCAACGCTATTTTTAAAGACTTTAACTATTTTGATAGGAGGGTAAAACTTAGAAAGACCCTTGACGAGAAAGCCAGGCTTTCTAATTCGTACCCAATCCCCCACCACAAAGTCATTATCTTTAGCTTTCATTTTGGAATCAAACAAGGTTTTCATTTGTAGTTGTTTGTTTTCAACCCGTTTGGCCACAGCAGCAAGGTCACAAACAGAGTTATTTACATCAAGTTTTTTAATCCACCAGGGACATATATCAGAAGGAGGCTCCCTACCCTTAAGGAGCTTGAAGGGACTAACACCGGTAACAGAGTGGGGGGTGATACGATATGTCCACAATCTTTTCCTCACAACATCCACCCAGTTATCATCCGAAGACTGCACAACATTCAAACAATCCTTAAGAACACGGTTAAAGCGTTCAACTTGGCCGTTTTCCCTAGGCTCATAGAGAGAGGTGGTGTAATGTTTGATACCACAAGCACTGAGGAATTTCTCAAAATCATCTGACACAAGTTGAACACCATTATCGGTGACACAGGTTTCAGGAAATCCTTCCCTGGCAAAGACTTCCTTAAGGAAAAGAATGACCGATTGAGAAGAAACAGAACTGACAAACTTGACTTCGGGCCACTTGGAGTGGTAGTCCACCAGAACTAAAGCATACCGAGCATTAAAAGGCAACTGTTTAAATGGACCAGATATATCAAAACCCACTTTCTGCCAGGGAAAGGTGGGCCAAGACACAGGCTTGAGAGGAGCAGAGGTCACATGAAGCATCTTATCACTGTTAACGCAATGCGAACAGTCTCTCACCAGCCTATCCACCATTTTGTCCACTCCCGGCCACCAAAAGCTCTCCCTAATTAGACGTTTCATCGATGACATGCCGATGTGACTCTGGTGAGCGAGAAGAAGAATCTTCTCTTGTAAGGATTGAGGTGGAATTAATTTACCAGACTTGAAGAGTAAACCAGAAAACACTTCAATTTCCGAAGAAACCTGGCAAAAAGGAGCTATATCTGGAGAAATACCCTTATGGGGTGGCCAACCATTCCTGACAAAATCAAACAGATGTTGGCAAACCACATCCTTGCCAAGTTCAAGAAACCATTCATCTTCCGACAATGAAATAAACTCCTTGGAAACACAATCTCCAACAGAGGCAACCACATCGAGGTCAATATCCATCTTTGGAGACTCCTCACAAGGAAACCTTGAAAGAAAATCAGCAGTCACATTACATTTACCAGGAACATACACAATTTCGAAATCATACTCTTGAAGGCGTGAGGACAAACGAGCTATACGCGCAGTGGAGTTCCATCCACCTCCAGGAGATAAAATCCCAACTAAGGGTTTATGGTCGGTACGTAGTACAAAACGATTTCCCCAAACATAATTCCTGAAGTGCTCAACAGCCCAAATGCAGGCCAGAAGTTCCTTTTCAATTACGGAGTACCTTCTCTCCGTGGGAGACAAAGTCCTCGAGGAGAAGGCAACACACCACTCATCCTTACCTGATGACTGACTTAACACACTACCAATGCCATAAAGGCTGGCGTCAACAGTAATAATGCACTTTTTATTGACACAAAAGGACTTTAAAGTAGGAGCATTAACAATTTCCTCTTTGATTTGTTTAAAAGCTTGTTCCTGTTTCTCTGACCAAATGAATTTAGCTGAACTCCTAGTAAGTTCTCTGAGAGGTTCCATTTTGTTCGCAAAATTTTTGATAAATTTGCTATAATACTCGCAAAGTCCTGCAAAAGAAAGTAACTTTTCCTTGTTGTCTGGGGAAGGAGCCTTAACAATAGCATCCACAAGGTTTTTTTTTGGTACAACTCCATCCCCTGAAAGCGAATGGCCCAAATAGTCTACTGTCTTACAAAAAAACTTGCACTTACTAGCTTTGATGGTCAAACCAAACTTCTCCAACCTGGAACAAACCTCCCTAAGGTGACCATCATGCTCAGAGATATTTTTAGAAAAGACAAGAATATCATCTTGAAAGCATTTGACGTAGACATTCAGATCCCTGAAAATGTGATACATTGCCCTCTGGAAAACAGAAGCGGCTGACGCTAAGCCGAAAGGCATTCTTCTAAACTGAAACACACCATGGGGAGTGATGAAGGCGGTGAAATGTTTTGAGTCTTCCGTGAGCTCTATCTGGTGGTATGCAGACCTAAGGTCTAAAGTGGAGAACACACAGGCACCATCAAGCATACATAACATTTCATTTATGTTAGGTAACGGGTGACAATCTGTAACTAAACATTTATTTAACGCTCTCAGGTCTACACACAACCTAATAGTTTTGTCGGGTTTAATCGCCAAAACAATAGGCGAAACCCATTCGGAGGATTCTACCTCTTCAATAACACCATCTTTAACCATGTTGTCAAGCATGACTCTGAGTTCCTCTCTGACACTGATGGGAACGCCCCTCAACTTCTGCTTCAGAGGCACAGTATTAGGTTTGACTTTGATTTTATGCATAAAACCAGTCAATTTCCCAAGTTTCTCGGAAAAGACATTGGGAAAGGCGATAGATATCTCTTTAGACATGGATGCTAGATCATAGTCCCCATCAGTTATAGCAAGAACACATACAGGATCCTTTAACCTAGGATTTAACGAGATCCCCAACTTAGCTTGGTCCCGCCAACCTAGAACATTCACACCTTTGGACGCTACATACATCTTGATGATAGCTGAATTATTTTTAACAATAATGGGGACTTCTTTAAAACCAATAAAACTGATCTTGGAAGTATCAAAATTGTAGGCATCGATATCAGGTTCACACAAAGAATTCACATCAATTAAGTTACCAAATGACTCCACACAGTAATCATGAGTGATTATGGTCCACGGTGAACAGGAGTCTACCATAAGTTCAAGAGTTTTACCTAGTATGTTCACTGAACTCTTAGGAGGAGGCAAAGTATCTGCAAGTGTCACGTCGAACGAAGATTGTATGGAAATTACAATACCAGACTCTCTGACTAGCAGATCGTCACTCTCTCTCTCCGCAACATAAGACACATTATTAGCACGTCTGGGAGTGGCATAGGAAGGTTTCTTGTAATCATTAACTGGCTTAATCGAAGTCTTACAATATTTAGAAAAATGTCCAGTGCGATTACACTTATTACATTGTCTATTCAGAGCAGGACACTGTGGAAAAGAAGCTATGTGATCCGGACTTCCACACCTAAAACAATAAAATTGTTTACCTTTGCCCTCGTATTTGTTAGAACTTTGAGTTTTAACATTCACAGTGCTAACCTCACCAGTGGATGTGGACGGGGCAGATTGAACAGAGGCTTTGTCTAAAGATTTGATCCATTTGTCGGACTGTTCTAATGCTTTAGCTGTACTAATGGCAGTTTCTAAACTTGGATCCCCTAAAATCCATAACTGCTCCTGTACTTTTTTGCTTTTCACATGCACCACTATTTGGTCTCTAATCATTTCGTCGGTTATAAGACCAAAATTGCAATGGAGAGAAAGTGCACGTAAAGCAGTTAAGAAATCATCAAAGCACTCATTCTCATCTTGTACTCTGGTATAAAACTTGAACCTGTTTAAGGCTACACTGGTTACTGGTTTAAACCTTCCCTCTATTCTGTGTACAGCCTCATCATAAACATTAGAATCCCCACTAGATCTCACAGGAGGTAAAGTTCTAAAGACAAGTTGTCCTTCTGAGCCAAGACAATGTAAGAAAATGTTCTTTTTCCTTTCCGCTGACATCCTTTCGCCATCCATGGCTTTAAGGTAAGTAAAGAATTCCTCTTTCCACCTAGTCCAGGGGATGGGTGGATCTCCTTTGGTTTGCAAAAACTTTGAAGGTGGGTCAAATTGCATAGTGGCTAGAGAAAGTAAGGGTACTTCCTCCAATCTTTAACTAATGAAAAAAATTTTTCACCAAATAATAATAGACACAAAACGAATAACGTAAATAGGGCTTAACAATAGTTCTTTAAGTGGTACAGTCACCAGTTCGAAGAGAAGAGAGAAATCCTTTCCTTTGAATTGAATGAAAATGCGGCAAAAGTACTTGAAACTGAAATCAAAACGATAATAAAGATAAATCTGTTATTATTTTCCCATCCGGCGTATATATACAGTTTTATTTTACCTTCCGGCGAGTAGAAACGTTTAGGAAGCCTCGACAATGATTCTTATGCGTTGTCGTGTATTCCGTTGTTATGGCAACCAAGATGGCGCTGAGGCGTGCAGCGTGAAGGCAGGAAGAACGCGTCACGTGATCACGCAGCGCGTGATGATGACGCAGCGCGTGTAACGAAGAAGCCTCACAGCGCGCGTCTGCAGAGGAAGTCTCGCGCAAGCAAAGCCTCGCGCATGGAGAAATGTCGAAAAAGGCTTGAAATTGAATAAAAGCAGTTTTATACTTCACCGGATCGCCGGAGCAGAAGCGCAGGAAACATCCGGAGGAGCGCTGAATAAAACGGTAGAAGCGATGCTTTTTGAAGAATCTTTGTAGTTTTCTGTTTTCAGTTGGTAAAACGAAAAGTTTTAAAAATAGGTAGGAAAACACTGGTAGCTCGTAAATTTTCGTAGTTTCGATGTAGAAGCATTAACCAGTGTTGTCAAGAAGAAAAGGCTGATGAATATGTATTACAGGTTTCTTCCTTAGTACGTAGTTTCAAAATGAATAATTCTGCTCCTGTGCTCCAAGGATGGTGGCAGAAATAGTAGGGTTTACCTCGTCGCCAGTAAAAAGATCCAAGGAAACTTAAAGTAGCTTTTCATGAAGAGTTTAATGCATGAATCAGAGTTGAAGCACAGCACATCATAACAGGTTCAGGTACAGGTATCATAAAATCAGTTGGCCTGGAATCTGGAACCCAGGATGTAAGATGCAGGCACGCATCATACATTCCAGGCAGCAGATCCAGACAGGGAAAGGCAATGGGACAGAACAAGGCAGAAAGAAAATACTACAGAATGCAACACCTATACAATGCTGAGTGCCGCATGCCGGCATGAAGCCACATTGGTCCGGGTGGACACGTTTATGCAAAAGGGGACGGAATCATTGGGCCAGAGCTGTGGCAAAAATCTTCATTTCAGTATTGATTAAAGAGATCGGACGGTAGTCCGCACAAGAGGAAGAGGGTGGCTTGGTCTTTGGCATGACTACGATAGTGGCCATGTCGGTCTCGGGGGAGAAAGGAGCCCTCCTTGGTCTTCGGCATGACTACGATAGTGGCCATGTCGGTCTCGGGGGAGAAAGGAGCCCTCCTCTGCCACATATTGGAAGAGGTCTACCAAATGGGGCATCAATAAGTCCCTGTAAGCAGTGTGGTACTCCTGCGGGAAGCCATCCAGCCCCGGTGTCCTCCCAGCATTCAACAAGGAAATGGCCCCTTGCATCTCCTCTAGTGTAAAGGGGAGGTTGAGGTCAATCGATTGTGCCTCGGTAAGGCAGGGAAGCTGGACAGCCACCTGCCCCAGCAAGTTGATCAGAGAGGCCCGGTATACAGCTTGGCATAGTAGCCCGCAAAAGCCTGGGCAATTGCTTGTGAGGTGCAGTGTTGGGTTCCCGCGGCGTCCCAGATATCGGTAACCATTCTGTTGGCCCTGGGGTAGGAAACCAAGTTATGAAGCAGCTTCCCATTCTTGTCACCCCATCCGTAAACATGGGCCACAGAGGGGCTCCACAGCATCTTGGCAGACTCAAGGGAAATCTGGCGGATTTCATTCCGGATTGCTGCCAGCTGTCTAGCAGGTTGGGCTTCAGCCGTATCTGTGAGGGTCAGTTACAACCACGGGGCCTGCACCTCAATTTGGGTTAGGCGAGCAGTCTGCGCCGCATGTTTCATGTACACTAGGCCCTTGGCTATGCTACGTAGGGTGGCTTTACCGGCCTCCCAGAGTGGGCCCAGGGAGGGGACCAAACCTTGGTTAATAAGGAAATAATGATGCAGCGCCAACGCGAGCGCATCCATAATCTCTTTGTCTTGTAGAAACCAGACGTTCTGTCGCCAGACCGACTGCGTCCCATCGGATGCGCCCCCCCAAGAGAACGAAATGGCTGAATTATCCGACATTCCGCGGGGGAGAATAAAGATGTTGGAGACATGTTGGCAGTCGGTGGCAGGCAAGAGGAGCAAATTGATGTGGGAGTGAGTGTGGTGGGCCGCCAAGGTGTGGGTATATTGTTTCCCACAGGGATTCCAAATCCTCCAGGCTTTACACAAACCAAGAGCAGCCGACCACTCCGGCAGTTTCGTGGCGTGGGATAGGTGCAGCGGAGATGGTTCTCCAGTCGTGTCAAGCGACGGTTGCATAACTGCATTAAAGTCACCCCCGATTACTGTCTGACCCAGTAGCAGGGCGGAGATTGTAGCTGTGAGGTGGTGGAGAGTGGAGGGAAGTGTAATTGGTGGGACGTATATTGAGACTAGGTTCAGATTGTGGCCCTCGAGCCCCTGTGTGTCAGTTGTCACATGCGTAGGAGTGAAGGGAAGACCCCTCCGGATTAATGTGGCCACTCCCCGGGAGCCCCGTGTGAAGCCGGAATGCCACACCATGTCTCGTACCTTACTCGAAATGGGCAATGGGTTACCAGGAGGTGAGTCTCCTGAAATAGGAGAACGTCGGGTGCGTGGCGCTGGGGGTACTTGAGGACCGCTGCACATTTGTTGCGGTCTAGCAGACCATTCACGTTCCAAGACAGAACGTGGAGGGACCTACTACTGGTGGGCATCTGGGTCACGTGTGAGGTGCAAGCGAGGTGAGGGGCCCTGTTCCCCGGGGGTGCTGTGTACCACAATCAGGGTGGAAAGGTGTGGCATGTGAAAGGTGATATGTCGCCTGTCGATGACGGTGCGGTATGCAATTGTCAGGCTGCCGATAAAGAAGTAAAGGAGTGACCTGTGCAAGGTGATATACTGTCTGTCGATGGCGTTGCTGTGTGTCAATATCAGTCTGCCGAGAAAAAGGTAAAACAATGGCTCAAACGGAGCCAGAACAAAAACCATTTCGGAGGACAACAGCCCTCTCCCCCCAACACCCCTTGTGCCCCCCACCCTATACTTCCTGTACCACAGCATATGTCGCCCTGGAAAGAAAAATAGGTTAACAATAACAAATGGCTAAGCTAAAATGTAGTGATGAACCCCTCCATAGTGACGGATGTCATGATGTCATTAGCTGCTTTGAAATGCAAAGTTTCTCAAGAGTTCTGCCTCAATACTGGACGGGTGGGCATCCACGAATCAGATTACCGCATCTTCACCAGATCTCTGGAGCACTGGGCTTCTAGAAAGGTTGGAGTCTGACAAGGCAGGGTGCAATGTCCCAGGTGGATCCGGATCCCAGATTAGGTTATCCAATGAGTTGGCGCAGCTGTGATTTTTGAGAGCCGGGGAAGCCCCAGAGGAATTCGACAACCGCAGCCCAAGGCCAGGTGACAGCGATGCTCCTCCTGTCTCTGTTGTGGCTTGGAGGAGATGGATGCATTTGTTGAGGATCAGACAAGGTAGGAGAGGAATCAGTCCTTGGCCACAGAGGTCAATCCTCCGTGAGCCAAGTCCAGGTAGCCTGCGGGGTGTAACAAAAAATAGTGCCCTGAAAGACGACTCGGAAACGGGCCGGGAAGAGTTGACCATATCGCAGTCCCAGATTGCGGAATTTTTGTTTGATGTCTGCTTATGAGCGACACTGAGCCTGCACCCACCTCCTTCGTGTATTCCTGGAAGAGCATAATGGGCCTGGGCCTGTCTTAGGATGGCATCCCTGTCTTGGAAGTTAAGGATCCTGACTATGTTGGGACGGGATGAGGCCCCGGGAGGAGGTTTAGGCGCCAGGGAGCGGTGAGCACGCTCAATTGCAAACCACATAGAGCATATTTGTGTATCCATGACTTCACCCATGTCTCCACAAAGGCGTCCGCTTGGCCCTGCTCAACCCCCTCAGGGACACCTATGAGGCGTAAGTTGTTTCGCCGCGAGCAGTTTTCGGCATCTTTGGCTCGACGGTGTAATTCAGAGGTGTGATGCTGCAGGCGGGTCACCTGGGTCTTCAGCAGTCCCAGCTCGTCCTCAACCATGGAGAGGCGTGACTCCGCCTCTGAGATCCTCGCTGTGGCATTATGAAGGTCCTGGCGGATAAGGGCCATTGCCGCCCGGACCTCCCCAATCTTGCTCTCCACCGAGGCCTGGGAGGTGCTGATAGCCTGTAGGATGGTCGAGAGGTCTCCCCCGGAGAGGAAGAATCCTCCAGATGCCCTTTCTGCTGGGTTCCGCTCTGTGGTGGTATACTGATTCCATTTTAGTTTGAGTCTGTGAAGCGGGTGTCTTCGGAACACGGTCTCTACCCATCCTGGTCGTCGGCGTAGGAGCCTGGATGTCTAGTCAGCAGAGATGATACAGGCTCACGGAGCAGATGGCTCCCCACGGGAGAGGCCCAGGGCCCGAGCCGTCGGTACTCAGGCCCGGGCACTGAACTTACCCCGCCCAAGCCCACCAACGCCGGGGCACAGATTAAATCAAGTCCGGACACCCTGCCCTCGCCACCTGAAATGGCGGCTGATCCATGAAGAATGATGCCCCACCCAGTCCGGAAAGGGTGCCACCAGGTCGAAGGAAGGAGGGGAGGACGACGGAGGATGCCCTCCCCTCAGGCCGCTCGATGAATGCGGCCAGTTCCGCCTTCCCCCACGAGTCCCCTGCAGAAATTGGAGCCTCACCCAGGTCAGGGTTCCAGGGTCAGAAATACAAGTTCAAGCGACAAGGGCTCGCAGGGCCCGATCAGGGCTCACCATGTGGAACGCAGAGATGCGGAATCGTCGGGGGGGGGGCACGACGTTAAGGACCCCATGCTGCTCGATGTGTGTGGCCGATAGTACTTCCTCGTTCGAGGGTATTGTGGGTGCTGCAGGAGCCAGAGTCACAAGACAGGTCGCGCGGGCCCTAATGTCAGGGGCCCACAGTGGTTTGGAGGGTCCTGCAGGGCCAGGACCGTGGAAAGGAAGCCATGGTGGGGGGCCACGCCGAGGACCCCACGCCTCCCAACAAGTGCAGCCCATTCCACCTCTTACTAGGTGGTTTTCAGCACCTGATGTGCCTCAGGGACAGTATTGTAGATTATGGAGGGGCGGAAGGCGTGTGGATGATGCTGTGGGCCCCCCCCCGCACAGTCAAACAGGCACCCGCCTCTGATCTGGTCCGCCAACCACAGCTTGAATCTCATGCACTATCTTAATGGCAGGAGGCCAAGCGTCGGTGGAACGGCCGGCCACAGGCAGCGTCCATTCGATACAGTCGCTGCAGGTAGGCCTCAGCCGTAGAACCTGGTGCACCGGCAATGAGTTGTGAGTAATGACCCACTGGCTGCTGATCATGTAGGGTGGCCGCACCTAGAGCCCCGGCAGGTCAGGCACCGTCGCCCCAGGCAGGCCCAGGGCTCCAGAAAGTTCCCGCGGGATCCAGCCGTACCACGGGGCACTGGCGAAGAGCCGGAAGAGACACGTCTGCCTCTGAGTGAAGGGGGGTGGAGCCCGAAGAACACGACCGCAGTGGCAGCCGAGCCAAAGACAGGGAAGTGGGCCAGGCAGCCCTGTAGGCCGTCTCTGCAGCCGCGCCAAACTCAGGCCTCCAGGAGGGCCTCAGATCACACGCCCCCGGCTCCAAAGCCAGCAGAATCAGCCCCAGCCCACAGCGGCCACAGCCGGGGCCCCAGGGCCCAGGCACAGGTCCAGGTGTGGCTCGAATTTGCGGCCCATACTCCGGCTGATATGCGCCTCATGAGCAGGGGTCCCAGCCTCCGGCACCGCAAGTCAGACCAGTGGTGTCAGAGGGCACAGCTGGGTGAGAAAAAAGGAAGGTCACTCCCCAGATCGATGCAGGACCCTCCGGTACTCAGTCTCCGCAGCGTCGAGCACTCAGAAGGGGAATAGGAGCACAGTGCCGGAACCTCCGCCCCCAGCCGAACGAGGATGCCCTGCCAGGCGATGTCGCAGGAGAGAGCTTCAGGGGATGGTGGTCGCCATCTTAGTCGTGGGCATGCCAAAGGCTGGAGCCGTGTTCACCCTCCTCTTGCAGGTAAGACCGTGTCTGACCCCTAAATGTGTAGCGCTGATCGAGGTGGAGGCAGCAGTGATTGAGCAGCTGGCTGTAGAAGGACTGATGGCGGTGGATCATTGCACGGATGACGGAGGGGTCCAGAGCACTCTTAAAGTGCGACCGCCATCTTGACGTGAGCCACGTCCCCTGGATCTGAATACTTAACACGATTTAGAAACTATAGCTCAAACGTCTGGCATAAATTGAATCAGGGCCAGCGCTAGGCATGGGCAGCGTGGGCAGTGTGGGCAGCTGCCCAGGGCCTCGCACTCAGCTTACCAGCATCGGGCCACGCACTGGTGATGCGTCCTATCGGTTCCCTGGCGATCCATTTCAAAGAAAGGTGTCACCTTTCTTGGAAATGGAGGGGCCCCCCTCCCCGGGCCTCTCAGGGATGGTATATGAATACATAAGGGAGGGAGACGCTCCCTTCAATTGAAAGGAGACCCATTCACAGACACTGTGGGGGGCCCATTGTCCATCATTTTGGCGCCCCCATAGTTTTAACTTTTAGCCCACAAGCGATTCTCATACCTATCTGACTGAAGGTGTGAGAAATGTTTGTGGGCACAAAGTTAAAACTGGGGGGGCGACAAAATGCTGGACAATAGGCCTCCCACAGTGTCTGTGAATGGTCTCCTCGCAAGGGGCCACTTATCTACATTAGAGGGGCCTCGCACATTCCTTTTTCGCCTAGGGCCTCGCAAATCCTAGAACCGGCCCTGAATTGAATACAGCATGGGCTAAAACACAAGCAGTGCTCCTTTTCTTAAGGGGTTGTAGCTGGTCATTGTAGTGAGTATACTGACGTTGATTATAGCAGTGGATCACACAGACCACACCATAAATAATGGTGTAACAAGATGGGTCCTACTTAATTTGAAATAGAAATCAAAATGCCGGGCCCCTGAACATCATTCCTTGTTATTAATAAAAGTGGCGTGTTGCACTTGCACGTGTGAGTTTTGGTATTGAATACAAATTAAACCCGGTAGAAGCCATGTTTTTATTCTATTGAATTACATGATTAATGCTGAAGTAAAGTTCTAAATGTGGATGTATGTTAAACATAGTATACATGTTTTTGACATTTAGGTGCAGTCTCTGTCTTCACGGCCCAGATCTTGTGAAGTGCCTGGAATCACGTATGTATATTGTCCGTTTGTTAATTGATCTTTCTGATTCATGCCACTTCCTTCATTGTAACAAAAATAACACCCCTGAATATCGAAGTGTAGTTTATATGGTAATTTTTACAGGGTCTGTTGTTCTGTAGTAAATGGTTACATAATTTTATATTATTTACATTTTGTTATGTTTATATCTTTTAATTATATCCAACCAAAAGAATGATCTGAACAAATGCAGAACGATTCTGATGAAACTTGAAATTTGAGCTGAACTTCTTCAATGAAAGCTACAGAGTATTTTGACATTGATTTCCTACATTACAAACTTGTGGCATATAATCGCACAATATTTATTTACTTGGTTTATTGAAGTTAATGTTTGATTTCAGGCATAGGGGTTTCAGTAAATACCATGTGTTATGGGTATGCACTATGGTACATTATATCAACAAAGTAAATGTGCTACCTGGTCCATTTATGACCGACACACAAAGTATATGTAAATGCTACACAGTGTCAATTGGCTTTAGACTGGTTAATTAATCTGCATAAAGAAATTACATCCCCTGTTTCCTTAGCGGTGATTGTAATATAGCCAGGACAAAATGGATGGATCACTGAAAAGGAGCCTTTATCCACGCCTTTAAATTAAAGGGCTGATTTTAAGCGCATCTCAAAATTTAAATTAGGTTGACCCATTTAGGCTCTGAATTCCATTCTCACCTGGATTTTTTTTAAATTCTGTTAGATACAATACATTTAGCAGATTACATTTCCTCTTAATATATAACAAAATATTTCAGAATTATTGAAAAATATCTATCACATTTCTGATCCCTCAGTGGTCATATTAACTGTTCAAAAGTACAATCCTTCCACGAAAGTGAGTTGCAGGGCCTTCAATCAATCTTGTTGAGAAGTCTCTACTTTTTGGATATAATTAAGCTTAAAGCAGAGTAATTTTTTAGGAGCAATTTACATTCTAATCATGATTTCTCAATTTGGGAAGCCTTTGCGGCATTTATAAGAGGGAAAGTTGTGGAGTTATCTGTTCATATAGGCAGAATTTGTGACTCTGGCGCCCTGTGCCATACAAAGAAAGCTATTGATGTGCAAGATGTATACTTCTGAACTAAAAATAAGAGTGAAAGAATGGTGCTGGAGAAGCGGCTATATGATTAACACGTAATATGCCCATTGCCTATATAAATTGAATGTTAAATAGGACAATGACCTTTATAGGGAAAATGTACACTTGGGGATAACTAGTAAACTACTAGCTTGGCAAAAGTCCTGCAACAAATAAAAATAGACGTTCTAAAATAAGCTGCCATGGAAGATGCAACAAAAATACGTGAAGATTTCACTAAATTTTATGCAACGCTGTATACTGAACCTCAAAATATTGGTCTTAAATGAAATATCTGAATCTTACTACGGACAGTGACAAGGACCTTTTAGAAAAAAGTATTCAAAAGGGTTAGATGGAAAAAATTGTTAACGATTTCAAAAATGAGATGGGAACACCTCTAGCCCCATATATAAGAATTCTTTTTTACTACTCTGTCACAATATTTACCTCACAGGTTTAATGCTAGCCTCGTGGCAGAAGGCTACAATTATGATATTTAGTAAACTCTGCAGCTTGTTGCTCTTCTTATCATCCAAGATATTTATTAAATCATGTCAAAATATTTATTAAATCATGTCAATAAAACATAAGGGAATTACTTGCATATACTGACAGTTGTATGTTACTGTGCTTGACTGCTGATGTAGAAAGGCTTCTGATTTAGTTCATTGGAATTATCCGTGCTGCATTGCTTTTGGGGTTATAAGTTTATGAATAGTCTTTAAGATGTTCCTAATGCTTCAGTAGTGGTGAATGGTGTGAACTTATCGGCGGAGTGGCGAACTTGAACTAAAAGAAGGCTGTCCACAATCCCGGCTACTTTTGCTATTGTTTTTATAGCCACTAGCAATCACTTTGCAAGCAAATTATTTAATTCTAAGATTTCAACTAGGTAATTAATTCCATGAACTCAACATATGTGCAGATGACTTGTTAGTTCCAACACCAGAACCAGGCAGATTCACAATCATCATAGATACTTTAAAGAAATGTGGTACCTTTTCCGGATTGGAATGTGCAAAGTGAAAGCCATTAGCGTAGTTTCTGCAGTGCCTTAAATGAATGTAAGAGTTTTATGAGTTAAATCTATGGAAATTTAGCAGACGTTGTGTGTTAATTTTGTTAAACTTTTTACTTTGCAAAAAATATTATATTTGGGTTTTTTAATCAGTCCTACATATATACCTGCGTTCAGGGCCGGCTTTAACACTGGTGGCGCCCTGTGCAACAATGTTTGTTGGGGCCCCCCAATAACCTCCGCTGCCACAGATTCCCTCACTTCCATCATTTAACAGTGCCCCTCAAGTCTCAATAACCTGTCTCTCAGATTCATTTAGTTTTATAGTACCACTCACACCAGTGTGAGATGTCAGAGGACTTTACATCATACACACATTTAACAGAGACAATCACACATGTAAATCAGTGTATAGGAAATATTACATAAGACAGAGGATTACAAGATGTAGGAGTCACATGTCGTCCATACTGGTAGGCAGTATAGTCTGAGTCCTTAGTCTGGAAAAGCACAAATTCAGAATTTAAAACATAACACTAATTGTTAAGGGTTCTCTTTAATAATAATAATAATTTCTACCCAAATGAGCCCTTCTTACAAGATTAGGTTAAGGAAAGACCTAGCAAAAAAACATGCAGGTCTAATATACACCTTGCAGTTTGCATGCAGCTCTTTGATGACAGTTGATACCTAATTTATCTATATTAGGATTTTAACTTATAAACTGCAAGTAACAAAAAGATCTCTCTGACAAAAGCAGTAACCCATTGAGCTAATTACATTATTTGCACTTTGTGATCTTCATGACACACCCCGTCTCTCTCCACGAAGAACATTAACCCCTCCCATGCTCATGACGAGCTCAGCTGGTCATGAGCCGCGGTGGCCACGTGCTCATGACGAGCTGAGCTAGTCAGAACGCTCGCACACGGGGCTAATTCCGAAGAAACGGGCGTGGCCGTGATGAGCTCAGCTCATCATCAGCACACGGCCACCGTGGCTCATGACGAGCTCAGCTCGTCATGAGCACTGGGGCGATGTGCGCGCCCCCAGCACAGCGGGGGAATCAGCCCCAGTCAAGGGGTTAATCACTGGAGTTATCTTGACATTTTTATGAATGTCTGAAAATGGCTGAAAGCAAGGAACGTGGCAGCAGGTGGATTTCAAGCCATAATATATTTCCAAACAGGGCGTCACCACCCCAAGACCACGCCCGGTGCAGAGGCACCGATCGCACCGCACTAGAGCCGGCCCTGCTTGCATTACGGCTAGGTAGCTTTTTTGGCAGACGTTCAGTGCAAATATTGGTGAAGTGGGTTTAGCTTATCCTAATTTTAAGAAAATATGCTCCTCTGTGCACCCATTTGATGGACAATAATTACTTTACCCAGAAGATGTGATCCATTAAACTTTCAGTTTTCATCAGGTCTAATAAAAACGGATCAGCTTAAATGTATTGAACTAAATGCAACAATTAAAATATTTGAAAAAAATAAGATGAAACTCAACAAGCAATGGGCACAAATATGAGGAGGTATACAAACAAGTATAAAAGTTCCGCAATTTACTGCTTAATACAGCAATTTGGGGACATTTTGATGTATTGTTCTTAAAACTGCCAGGTAGCACAGATATCTAAGATAAAATATTTTATATATGAAATATAGTTGATAATCATGTTACTAAGTGTAAGTTCACTGCACTAACAGTCAATTCAGTGCTTTATTATATTATCGAAAATCTACGCATGTAGTGGAAGCAATTCAAGGTACTTCACGCTGCTTTCTCTTAGCCATTTATTTGTGCATGTACAGTAGACTCTAGAATGAGGAACAATGGACAGCAGAGCTGATATGTCGATAGGAAAATGAAACTGTTATATGCACAGAAGATTTAATGTTGAGTTAAATATATTTTCTTTACAAATCTATTCTACTACACTATATCTCCGACAACACCTAAAGATGGCACATCACTTCTTGATTGACTGGAAGTGGAGGGCTCTAAAATGCACCCTCGCGCATTCAAAAAGTGTATGAGATGTAGTATTGGAAACTGTGAGTACTTGAATATGTTTTTTTCTGCCCAATTTGTAAGCTGTTGTAGGATTTGGTAAGAAGTTATTTAAAAGGAATCCTGAAAATAGAGATTGATATAAAGGTTTTATCCACTCGCTTGTGTGTTAGCTCAGAGCTCATTAACACGCTGGCAGAAATATTTTTGACTCTGTGTCTCCTGAGAGCTATTGAAAAATATTTTTTAGTAGGCAGTCAAAGGACACAACCACTTCAATATTTGGATTCTGGCAAGAGCAAGCACAATTTGTTAGTACTGTGGAGCTGGTGATGGCAAAGCCACATTTGAATGATAACAAAATTGAAATATACTCTATCCTTCAGCCTCGGATTGGTGGATTTGCCTGCCATTGTGGAAACAGTTAATGCTTGTGAATAATATAGACACATGATTCTAGCTAACTTTTTTTATTTTAGGATTGTGGAAACAGTCCATGCACGTCAATATACAAACACATGATTCCAGCTAATTTGTTTATTTTAGGATTAAAATACATGTGTTTTTTGCTTATCTTTGTCTCATTCTCAGTCCTAATGCTCAGCCTAATTATATTAACACCATAGTAAGGTACTAATAGTACTAATAGCACAAAGACAATGATTCCAATACAGCAGTACCACAAATGGCTATACTTTCAAGGTTTCGTTTTTCCATTTTGGATACTGATGATGTAAATTTCCTTAGCAGGATCAAGGTGAAGTTTTAGGATTAAGTTTAGAGACAATATAAACGTAAATGCTTATAGCACGCTTATAACACATATAGAGGAACAAGTCTCAATCTTTGAAGCTGATGAAGACTTAAAAAAGCAAGTGGATTTACACTGAGGAAGAAGGATAAACCTCACTTCTTGTTTCAGTCACAAATCCTGCTCACATTTTTTTTTAACTTGAAAACATTTCTTTTGATCCCTTCACAGAGTCTGTCCATCACCTGAACAGAGTCCAGGGCTCACACATTTCCAGGGAAATTTGAACACTGGGGGTTCACTGCCTGATTTGACGAACCTGCATTTTCCTTCTCCTCTGCCAACACCCTTGGATCCTGATGATGTGTCATATTCGAGTATCAGTGGGGAGAACAGCACAAGCAACTTGCCAGCTGCTATGACTCACTTAGGCATAAGCAATTCTCCAGGTGTGTACCATACATTGTTGTGATCATGGGCAAACTTTATAAAAAACAAATAGGCTACGACAGCGGTTGTTAACCTTTTGACTTTGTGAGACCCCAATTAATATCTCCTGGAAGCCAAACAATATGGCTCAAGCAAGCAATTTATACAGTTTGAACCTCAAAACAATAAGTACGAATATATGGGATTTATTTTTCAGCGGACGGAATTTCCATCACCGTTGTCAGAGTAACCCGTCTAACGAGTCAAGCTCTAGGTCTCAACTACCTGACAAGCAAATGTATCCCTAGGAGAATTGTAAGACCTAATATATATATATATATATATATATATATATATATATATATATATATATATCTGCACTATCTTTTTCACAATAATGTGGCTAAGAACTATCAAGAATGCTGGTCAATTACTAGAAAACTTTTCCCTCAAATGTTAAGGTATCAATTGCAACTAGCTGTATTTAAGTATGAATATCATAGTTATCAATTAAGCACTTTCCCCAGCAGGTGTTAAGTAACATACACTACAACCGTTGAGCCTCCACAATATTTTTGACCTTTCTGACAAAATTCACTGTAAATTGGTTAATTTGTTAATTGGATAGTTATTCATTTTTGGTGGTAATTAATTATTTCATAATGAAATCAAGGAAGTCTCCTTAGACAAAAGATTATTCTATAATACTAAAAAGACTTACAATGAAGTTATTTTAAGGTCATGATTCAAACCTTAAATGTCCCTTTGTATATTGTTAATATTATTATTTTAAGGAATGAAACAGTCCAATAATACAAAACATGATAATATTTAGCTATCAGAAAAAGAGAAGAAAAATATAATTACATTTCACTTTAAAGACTCTAGTGAAATGTTTTAAATATGTAAGGCATAGCAACTTCATCATGTATAATTGTTCAATTATAATTTGACACTATTTTTTGTTCAAAATTCCGACCAAGACAACTATGATCGAATATATTATTATTTATAGATGTTTGGGGTGAAGAACCGTTAGCAATACTGTATTTATGAGCAAAACATTCCATTCCACAATGTATTATTTGATATCCTAGAACAGTCTATCAAAGTTTTCTGTAATATAATTGCTATGAAAATGTCCAGTAATTTAACTTTCATTGTAAGATGTTTAAAATAATCAGATAAACTACCAAGAAAAATATTTTGCAGATATAAGGCAAAATTAGTTTGAAAGATAGTATTAATATTTTTGCAAACTGCATTCCCAAAATGATTTGTTCCAGCAACCATCAAGATGCAGATATTGGAAAAAATGTATGTATTTATAGAGAATAGAGGTAGAAATGGTCTGTTATAAAGCAGATAAAGTGTTTGGATAATGTTTGCAGCCTGTGAGGTACCTAGTCTTTACTCCATGTTAATGGGGTTAAAGAACCTTCTGGATCCACCTCCCAGTCATTCTCAGTTTTACTTTTAGGATCATCTGCATTAAACTTATTCAATGAAGAGTATATGTTTGAGACTTTAGGGGCTCACCTAAATTTATATTCATTAATAGTGTTACGTGCAATAATAGATGGCATTGATGTAACTGTTATTTGTAAACAAATAAAAAATTTTCATGGTATAGTATATTTATTTTGTAACTGAATAAAAGAACATTGGTCATCTTTCTAGAATAGTTGATACAACCAAAAATACCTTACTCAGTCCACCTTTCACACAAAAAAGTCTTAATACTGATCTTAACCCATTTGTTATGATAAGTAGGCAAAGCAGCAATGACATTCTCATCCTCATTTTTATGATAAATGAATATTTGCTATATTATACACAATCAAAAAATGGAAAGAGATAGGTTTTTATGATAAGGGAAATATAGTAAAGAAAAGAAAAGGGAGCAATAAAACTTTTCTCCAACTCCATGCAAGTTAAGGACACATCTGTGTATCATTTGACCAGAACCAAAGATGTTTATCGGAAAAACCAACATGTACAATTTTTGGTTATGCCACAAAAAAAAACTTCTGGTGTATTGTTTGGTAACATTGAAGGAGAAGATAAAACGATCTGTGTAATCAAATCGACCCTACCAGGATAGATATAGTGAAATCCATTTTTTGCTAGGGATTTGTTTTTTTTACTCTAGGGAAGCACATACCTAGATGTTGAATGTTGTCACTTCACCAAATTATATCATAATTTTTAAACATGGCTTTAAAACAGAATTTTAAGGGTCTAACCTCTAATGTAATTAAGGTACGTTTATGACCAAAGACACATGAGAATTTGTCAACTGGACTTAAAAAAAGTATGCCAACAGGATTATTAATATTCAGCAGAATATTGTCAGTATATGCTAAATATTTTTTGGGCAGTTTCAAATCAGAATCCTTTAGTGTTATTATGACGTCGAACCTTAGCTATAAAAAAAAGGCTGTAGATCTTAAATATAAAGGAGAGAAAAAGTCAACCTCTTGATCTGATTCTTCTTTCAATGGAGAAAAGGAGAGACAATACTACAAACAAAAATAGAAGCAAACAGAGTTTATATAACTAAGAAACCGTTTTAAGAATGCTTCAAAGATTAAGTGCCTTCTTAATGCGCTCAGCATAAAATTCTAATTACAACTGTGAAAGATGTATTCAGCATCTACAATAATGCTGCATAGGGAACATTCATTGAAGCTGTTTTGCTGATTATACTTAAAAACATCGTGAGGCTATCTAATGCAAGTCCACCCTTAACAAACCCGACTTGTTCATATTTTATCATATTAAGGAAAATATTTTCTAATTTTGTAGCTAGGAGTTTGGCATATATTTTGCATTTGTTGTTAATCAAAGATATTGAACCCGTCTATTCCAGGCTTAATCAAATCATAGCTTGTAAGATGAGGCACGTCATAGCCTGAGGTTGAGGCAAAGCATATGTTGTAAGTAAATCACTTGAGAATCATTAGTGCCTCAAAACTGGGGATATAAATGCAACGATTTGAGATCTAAGTAGGAGATCTAAGGAGTAGTGTGGCTCACTGGTTAGAGGCGGCAGACCCTAGAGCAGAAGTCGGCCCGGGACCAGGGTTCAATTCCCGACGCGGCAGGGTCGTGGACTTGGGTCAGCGGACTCCATAATTCTCGCTTCGGTGCTTACTCTAATTGGGGGTTCCACTCGGCAACTCTGGGCATTAGCTTGCCTAATCTCCACAATGGCCCCATCAATTCCGGGGATGCCTGGCTCCACCTTGGGGACTCCCAGCAGGGACCATCCCACAGGGAAAGCCAGGACGGGTTCCCCAGAGTTATACTGCGCCAGGAAACCTATGGACGGGTAGCAGTGCGCTTTACAAGCTCAAATACATCTAACAAATAAAAGAAATGCAGAAAAAATCTTTAGGGCCCTATTTAGATTTTGGCAGATGGGATACTCTATCATAAACATGGCGGATATTCTGTCCACTTTATTACCAGTGCATTATACCTTGTGGCCCTTGTAATGTAGGGGACGTTTTGATGGAGAATCCCATTCACCAAACTCTATGTAAGGCCCTTAGGGTACATCCACCATATCCAGGAGCCTTAACTGTTTTTCAAAGTCGTATTGCATTTATTTCTCCTTCCCGTATTAAAGTATTTTCGAATAGTAAAACTCTTAAAATGAGTAATTGTCTTTTGTAATTGCAGAAAGAAAATTTAGTTCAGACATGGAAAAGCCTCATCCCTATCTAATTTTTTGTGCCCAGGTGTCTGGAGACTTGAGAGAAAAATATTTATGTTCTAACTTTTTATATTTTTCAAAATCTTATTGGCTTTAGTTTCTGTTGCTTTCGTCTTTTTAGGAACAACTAGTAATAAAATCTTTTGAGGAACCTTTTCAGGTAGCCTGTGTGTTATGAATCAATGTATCTGACTAGTTATTTGTTTAAAATTCCTTTAGAAAGTGGCAAATTAAAGGTTTCATCTTTTAAAAATGTAGAATGAAATCTGTTATCTTTTCTGAGCAATATGAGGTCAAACTCAGAAATAACTGAAATATTATCCGAGGTGAGAATACATCTGATCTATGAGTGAAATAAATTAGTGTAACAATTTTACACTAGAAAATATAGTCCAGTTTTTATTTAGAGACACGTTCCAGGGATTAAAATATGCATTCTTGTATTTCAGGATTACGCATTCACAAGGATTCCGAAATTGCCCTTTGCATGTATAGTACTATTAAACATTTTTTACATTTTCCTAAGAATAAATATAGAATCAGACCACCTTGACCTGGAGCCGGACCGGCGTCGACTGATGCTGGATCCGGCACCAGGCGGTTCTTTTGTACCATTGTTCTATTCTGGTGTTCCTTTTTGCCCTGAGTGACAGCCAGAAGAGGACGAGGAGGACTGGGAGGGAGTCTGGTGACCCTTTACCTAACCAGTTGAGTAAACCGGACTGGAGAGAGGAGTTGGGTAATGCCAGTGGTCTGGATACCTCACCAGACCCTGGTATGCTTTCTCCCCTACTGTGGCTACGGAGGAGGGAGCCACATACGCAGTAGTGTTGCGTAGGGCAGCTGAGGCCTTGAACCTTGAGCTTCCTATGGTGGCGGTCAGGATCATCCTCCTGACTGAGGTGCTTCAACCGGCAGCAGCCTCTTCGGAACCCCTACTGCCATTCAATGAAGCCCTTACTGACATCCTTCTGGGCACCTGGTCCAATCCCAGCACATGGGCTCCTGTGGATAGGATGATTGCCCGACGCAACAGCCCAGTCCCGGGCGACCTACTTTTTCCTTTCCCAACACCTGTGGTCCAAGCCTCTACTTCAAAGAGCGCATTCCCTACTGCTCCCCCAGATAGGGAATCAAAGAAGCTGGATCATCTTGGGAAGAAGATGTTTTTTTCTGCCAGCTTGAGACTGTGGTCAGTGAACACCACGGTTTTTGGGCCGTTATTCCCACTCTGTGTGGGATACGGTTGCGCAGGTGCTGCCACAGTGTCCGGAGGAGGCCCAGGCCACTCTCTCCCGTGCAGTCACTGAGGGCAGAGATGCAGCAAAGTTCGCCATTAGGTGTGGGCTGGACACTGCCGACTCGCTTTGCAGAACAATTTAACGCCAGTAGCCCTGCGACGCTACGCCTGGCTGAGGTCCATTGGCTTTTCGGGTGATGTCCAACCGACTCATTTGGACATGCCTTTTGTTGGCCGTCGCTTGTTTTGCGACAAAGCGGACAACGTGGTCAAGCGTGTTAAGGATTCTAGGGCTATGGCCAGATCCTTGGGCCTCGCTACCACTTCTTGCCCTGCGTAGTCTGCCTTTCGCCCCTTTTGTGGCTACGGAAGGGGTGCCCCACCACGTTCCACCCAGGGCCACAGGCCTACGCAAACTGTGCGTGGCCGGGGACGTGGGACCCAGCGACGTGGGTCAGAGGGACAGCAAGCGGGCTATTCCACCAGCGCAGCATCCAAACCCTACTAGTCTGTCCTTTCAGGGCCACCAGTTGCCAGTGGGCTGCAGTGTCTGCCATCACCTCCCCCACTGGCAGACCATCACATCGGACAGGTGGATTTTGCAGATCATCCGAAGGGGCTACTCCCTCCCCTTCAAGACTACCCCTTCATCCATAACACCTCAATTCCATCACAAGTCAGAGGATCCCTCCACCAGGAAGTTACAGCTCTCTTGGCCAAGGGGGGTATCGAGCCAGTTCCTGCCCCAGAAGTAGGTTGTGGTTGCTACTCCCACTACTTTCTGGTGCCCAAGAAGGACAAAGGGCTGCGTCCTATCTTGGATCAAAGACGTCATCCGCTTCCTCTGGAAGGAGAAGTTCAAGATGTTGACATTGGCTCAGGTTCTGTTTCTCCTCGACCCTGTAGACTGGATGGTAGCATTGGACTTGCAGGACGCCGATTTCCACATCCCCGTCCTGCCGGCCCACAGGGGTTACCTACAGTTCACGGTAGGCCACAAGCACTTTCAGTTTACTGTGCTTCTCTATGGCCTTACTAGCGCCCCTCTGGTGTTCATGAAAGAGATGGCAGTGGTCGCAGCTCAACTGCGCAGATCAGGGGTTCCAGTCTACCCCAAATTCACGAGTGGCTGTTGAAGGCGGATTCCCCCCAGCTGTCGTCTCCCACCTCCAGACTACTGCGGACCTCCTGCATTAGCTGGGTTTCACTATGAATATGCCGAAATCACACCTGATTTCCTCTCAGAAGCTCTTTTTCATCGGACCGCTTCTGGACACAGCTCAGTTTTGCGCCTATCCTCCCACGCAACGAGTCCGGGATATTCGGGCTATAAAACCGATGGTCCAGCCTCTTTCCCGGGTTTCGGTCCGAAACCCGGGACCGAGGCTGCTCAGCCCCGGCTGCCATGAGGCTGCTAGGCCTTATGACCTCCTGCATCCTGTTGGTGGATCATGCCGGGTGGCATATGCGGGCTCTGCAGTGGGACCTGAAGTTCCAGTGGGCACAGCATAAGGGAAATCTTTCCGATTGCGTCCAGATCTCGGAGGGCACTGCGCACCAATTGCAGTGGTGGCTAACGAACCAGGATTGGGTCACCGGCAGATTCCTCTCTCTTCTCAACCAGAGTTGACAGTGGTGACAGGTGCATCACTGCTGGGATGGGGCGGCCACATGGGAGAGGCGGAGATTAGAGGCGTCTGGTCTCCGGCAGAGTCCGGGCTCTACATCAACCTCCTGGAGCTCCGAGCGATTCGTCTTGCACTAAAGGCATTCCTTCCCTCTGTTCGGGGAAGAGTACAGCAGGTGTTCACGGGGAACACCACCACCATGAGGTACTACAACAAACAAGGAGGGGTGGGGTCGGGGACCATATGTCAAGAGGCTCTCCGCCGTTGAACATGCCTGGAACATCAGGGCATATCCCTGGTGGTTCAACACCTGGCACGTTCTCTGAACGCCATGGCAGATGAACTCAGCCGCAGGTGCCTGATGGGTCACAAATGGTGTCTCCACTCGGACGTGGTGCAAGGTCCCTTTCGGCAGTGGGTAGAGCCTTGGTTAGATCTATTCGCCACCGAAGAGAACGCGCAATATCAACAGTTCTGCACGTTGTTATTTCCAAGGCGGCACTTGCTCTGCAATTCTTTTCATCGCGAGTGGAGTTGCGGTCTTCTATACTCCTTTCTGCTGGATCTTCTTCTGCCCAGAGTGCTGAAGAAGATTAAGCAGGAACGGGTCCAAGTCATCCTTCTGGCTCCGGATTGGGCACGAAGAGTCTGGTATCCCGAGCTCTTACATATAACCATTGTTCCTACGATCAGGCTGTCTCTTCGGGAGGATCTTCTGTCGCAGCAGCGGGGGACGGTCCTCCACCCGAACTTGTCCCGCCTCGACCTCCTTGCGTGAAGATTGAGCCACGACAGTTCACAGCTTTCGACCTTCCTCTTGAAGTCTGTTATGTAATCTTGACAGCCAGGCGTACCTCCACTAAAATGGTATACGCCTGTAGATGAAACAAATTTGTGGCAGGGTGCACAGCAAAGGCTGTGGATCCCCTTTCTGCCCCTCTTTCAGAGGTTCTCGTCTTCATTCTTTCTTTGGCCCAGCAGGGCTCTGCTCTGGGCACTCTCAAGGGCTATCTATCAGCTATTTCACCCTTTCTTCAGCTTCCTGATCAGCCTTCTCTTTTCAAGTTCCCTATTGCAAATAGATTCCTTAAGGGCATTACTCATCTCTATCCTCCTATTCCTTTCGTAATGCCCCAGTGGGACTTGAACCTTGTTCTGACTTACCTTAAGTGCGCTCCCTCTGAGCCGCTATATAATTGTCCTCTCGGACTCTTAACTTTAAAAACTGCTTTTCTGATTGCCATCACCTCTGCTCGCAGGGTGAATGAGCTTCAGGCTTTGTCTTCTAAGCCTCCTTTCCTTGCTGTTCCTCCAGACAAGGTTGTCCCTAGAACTCAACCTTCTTTCCTCCCCAAAGTGGTTACCTCTTTCCACATTGGACAAACCATCACTTTGACCACCTACCCACCCTCCCTTCCTTCAAAGTAGGAGGAGAGGATCCAAAACTTGCGCTATCTTTCTATCTGGATTGCACAAAATAATTCCGGGTGGATGACCAACTCTTTGTTGGCTATGCGGGTGCCAAGAAATGTCGGGCTGTGCAAAAACAAACCATCTCTGGGTGGGTCGTTCTTTGCATCAAAATGTGTTATTCCTTGGCAAAGAAGAAACCTTCGGTAGTACTGCGTGACCACTCCACCAGGGGGACGGCAGCCACTACTGCTTTGGGACGTGGTGTCCCCCTCAGTGACATCTGCCAGTCTGCCACGTGAGCATCCCTGCACACGTTCATGAAATACTACTGCCTGGACAGCCTAGTCTGGAGAGACTGCTTCTTTTGGCCACTCAGTTCTCCAGGACTTTCTGGTGTGAACTTAGTTTGCAGACCCACCTCCGGGGTTGGTATTGCTGGGGTATCTATTCTAAGGTAAGGAATCTATAACTAATTGTCTCTTTCAGATGAACAAGTTACTTACCTTCGGTAACGATATATCTGTAAGATACATATATTAGTTATAGATTCCTTACCACCCCACCCATCCTCCCCATTCTGCGAACTGACTTCTAGGGCCCTAGTTTTGTGCACCAGTGGTCAGTGTCTTGCATGGCTCTGCGCTTCTGGTGTAGAATGTTGTGTAAAGAACTGACGTCAGCACGCAAGAGCGGCTTCTAAGTAGATACTGCGACGTCATCCCGGCGATCACGACAAACTCGGAGTCATCCGATGCCACCTACCCATGCGCAGGGGTACTGCGCCGAAAAAAATTCTCTGGATCCAGTCTGACGCCTGGGGGTAATTCTAAGGAATCTATAACTAATATATGTCTCTTACAGATATATCGTTACCGAAGGTAAGTAACTTGTTTGATAGTATTACACAAATTAATGCTAGACAGTTGTTTAAGGAAGGCATGTGCCACCTTATGATAGATTAGGAGGGCGGACTAAAACATTTCTAATATCACTATAAAATTTACAAAAAAGAATGAAATGCAAAGTTGATTGTATTGCCTTTTCATCACAAGGACATCTAGGTAAATTCAGAGGCCATGAATCAGTTTTTGGTAACACCTTGAAGGACACAGTTTAAGTGTAATCTAGTAAGCAAGAATCTATAGTATAGATTTTTTACTCCAACCAAGTAGTCTTGTATCCCCTATGTCTATTCCAAAATAATTTCTTAACTCTTGCACTTAGAACAACTTTTAAGAATCTCTGTATTGCAGAAAATAATACGTATATGTTTAGATTTTACTCAGTTACCTTTTTGAATATTGGCTAATGATGTTTCAGATTTTAGACTTAAAAGAAAAGAGATTTGAAACATTCATATATATCATAGCCTTCTGTACTTTCCAGAACACATGATTTCTTAAATTATTCCTTCCATTTCTGTTTTCCAAATCATTGATTTAATTTTTACGTGAGGGAATGTCTTTCTCCATTTTAAACATTTTAGGCAGCTCATTCTGCTCCTCACTAATTTTCTGCTCCGTATCTGAGATAGTCCATTTATCATCTTGTTTGTCCTGAGTTTTATTAGTCTCGTCCTTGAACGGTGAAAAGCTCTAATCTGCTTGCTCAAGTATGATTTTAAACTGGAGATTTGCAAAAGGCTTGACTGGGAAAGAAGGGCACTTTTTAGGATCTTTATATATGGTAGCAATGTGAACAAATAAGTGTTTCTTACTTGGATTGGAATTCAAGGGAGAAAAAACATCTATCTTGGGTGAACATTTCTCTGATTTGGTGGCTTCAGATAAAGAAGTTTTCATCCTATCAGGCAGCTTCAAGATAGAGCTTTTAACATTAGAAGAAAACATTGGCTCATTTGAGATAATAGAATCTTTTACTTCCTTCAAAATTATACTATATATTATTGAGAAGTGTATGAGGCTTTGAAATATTAAGATAAAAAAAGGAATGTAACCATCTATGAAATATGACCAGTGCATTCAGAATTCTACTGCAGAAAATATATTAAAGCTACAGCCTTATCTAAGAAAATCTTCTTTTTTCATGTTGAGTTGAATTGCAGCCCTTAAGTTGCATAGAATCTTTCCTTTATGAAAAATTTTAAAAGTTTTTCTTTCTGGGGGCTACTTCCAGGCTTTGTTTTTCTTTCTTTCTTATTCACTGAGGGGGGACACTGTGAGGTGCAATATCAGGGCACCTGTATGTTTTTGGGGGGTGGAGCATGTGGACAGTGGGAGTATCCACATTTCCTTTGGGGTGGCGGATCTTTCTGGCAGAGGGTGAGTGGGTTACGGGGGTCTGAAGAAAAAAAAATACTGAGCAGTTGCTATACGGAATTTGTGAGATGGTTGAGGAACTTATTGAAAAAAGAATTGCAGTATGTGGAGTTTTTTCCCCTTTTTTCATAAATTAGTATTTGTCAAATCCTTTCTGTGAATGTAAATGGCATTATGAATAGACGTAAATATGGGGGATTGATTAGGTGGTTAGTTACTTTAAAACTTCTTTTCTTGCAGGAAACTCATCAGAAATCAAATACCCCAAAATGTTATATTCCGGGAATGTTTTCATGTTTTTTTTTTTGCTTCAGCGGGGGTTGAAATGCGGGGGGTGGTGATTTATTTTTCTCATGAGTTCGACTGGGTGTTTCCCCAGGAAGAAAGAGATCCTCAAGGAAGGTGGATTTGGATACAAGTGTCATTAAATAACCAGATTCAGAATTTTGTTAACTGTTCAATATTTGATGATGAATCCACATTACGATCATTACATAATTTGTTATTAGGGGTCACGGGTCAAATTGTTTTGGGCGGCAATTTTAATTATATTCAGGATTTGAAGTTATACTTCCATTATAGGGAAAAACAATTGAAACCTAAAACAAAGAAATTCTTTGATGCATTGATAGATGATTTCCAGCGAATTGATGTTTGGCGATTTTTAAATCGAACTGATCAGAAATATACTTGTTTTTCACGGCAACATCAAACTGCATCTTGCATAGATTATTTATTGCTATCATGATCTTTGAGTGTCAGTGATGCCGATATTGGTCCTAATGCCTTTTCTGATCACTCCTATGTGAAAGTATGTATAGAATTGGGTCTTGGCGAAGGGTCAGGTCCAAGTGGCAGATGGACTGGCTCCTTCTGCAGGACCCAGTGTGGAACAACGAATTCAGAGACTGGATAAAAGAATACTTCTCCATTAATGAAGGGACCACAGATATGTTTTCAGTCTGGAGTCTGGAGGGGTTTTAAGGCGACAGCTCGTGGGAGGATGATTGCCACCTCCGCCAAGAAAATAAGGGAACGCCTTGATAAGATATCACAACTTCAGCAGTCCTTAACTAATGCTGCTAATCCGGTGCGATCCATAAATCAAACTATGCTGGAACAGGCTATGAAGACTTTATGAGATTTCTTTGTTTTGGAAGAAATAAATAGCTCCCAGACTTATTTACAGAAGGTGTATGAAGTGAGCCAAATGGTGGGTAAGATGCTCGCTTGCGGTACAAAAGGGGGTGGTGATGGACGGAGCATCTGAACCAGTCAAACACTCACACCCAGTCAACAGATCTGGGTTTAATCCATCACCGTTCTTTAGCTCACTCTGCCCCAGTTCAGAAATGGCCATATGCAAATCAATCTGACCCTGTGCCTCATGGGAACAGTCCAACCCGAACTGCCAAGCCATGCCTTTCCTGGACCGGAAACAAGCTTCCTAGGACCAGTTTCTGGCGTTCCAGCCGTCTTCAGCCAGACTTGCTTGAATCCAGTGGCAAAGTGAGCAAGGGACTCACGTCTGAGCATACCCTGCCAACTTATGGCGAACAAAGCGGTACAAAAGGGGGTGGTGATGGACGGAGCATCTGAACCAATCAAACACTCACACCCAGTCAACAGATCTGGGTTTAATCCATCACCGTTCTTTAGCCCACTCTGCCACCCCAGTTCAGACATGGCCATATGCAAAGCAAACCAGGAAAAAACATCACCAAACAAAACGAACACAAAAAAAGGGCTAACAAGAGTGTTACCCACTCAACTTCTCTCCAATTGCATCAATGTTCAGGAAAAATCAGGGCGAGAGAGAGAAACCAGAGGAGAACAAAGCTTTCTTCTTTCTGAAAAATCCAGGAGCCACTCTCCTTACGACTCAACAATCTCTTCCAGGCCTACCTACGCCTTTAACTCCTGAGAAGGTTTCCTGCAACAAAGGCCATCATCAATATTCACAAAACTAACTCCCCAGTTACCTTGGGCGAATTCAACTAGCCCTCCTCGCCAAAATAGGTACCAGGATGAATTTACAGCAATGGCCCACAAGCAGGATGAACTGGGAGAGGGTCTTGACCAGGAAACCTCCCCGCCGCAAAAACGCAGTACAGGAGACATATTTGTCCTGGATCTGAGTAAAATACAGGAAACTGGAATTACAACAGAGGTCACCATGGATAACAAGAGGACGAAGGAAGTATTGACGCGTACAGAAAAATCAGCATTCAATGCAGAACTTAAAGCACCAAGAGCAGCACTAACCTTTTTTGGAAAATTCTCAGAAACCAATACACAAAACCCCCCAACAGTACCGCAAATACAGAAATTACTTAACAAAGAGCCCCAGATACTCAAAGCCCAGATACACAGGGAACAAAACACAACCCAAATGGAATTGACTAGTCAGAACACTTCAGAAACATCATGGCTGAAGCTATTAAACTTTACATCAAGCCCAACATCAAACAATGAAATAATGCAAGACACAAGTAAAAATAAAGGGGGGAAACAACTTGGGGGAAATAAAATCATCAAGCCCCACAGCAAGTCTCACATCAAGCCCAACAATAAACAAGGGAAAGCGGCAAAACACAAGTGTAACCAATCACACAAGGGAAGAAATCTCAGATAAAAAACTAGGTAATACAAACGAGGAAGGGCAGTCTACTCAACTGCAAAGTAAAGGAAAATCAGAGGAATACCCCAGAGATGGAAGAACTGTTACTCCAAAACCAGGCAATTCCCCACTTCCCAAAGAATGTGTTCAAAATTACGAACAGAGTGCTAGTGTAAGCAACTCAGGGTTGTTACTCTCCACAATAGAAACACTTCAATCAACAGTAAAGGCTTTAAACTGGCAATCCGACAAAATGGATATCCAAGTCGACTTAATGAACACCATAGCCCACCACATTGCGGGGATTGACGACAAACTGGATAAACTAAATAATCTGATAATAACAGCTCAGTCAAAGTATACACTGGAACAGAGTCCCTGCGGTCCTATTATAGATAAATTAAACCTCCTTCCCAACCTAATAGAACAAATACTGGCTGTAAGAAAATCAGATCAACATTACTCGAAAGAAACTCAACCAGGAAAATTATAGATCACAACCACGCTAACAGCTCAGAAACAGTAAATTTAACCAAACAAATTACTGACCATAATACCGTTAAGATCCCAGAAACGGATACATCTAAAGGAAAGAACAGGGCAGAAATAAGTCCAGCAGTAAACATAACAACGCCAAACAAAAAAACCTCCTTAACAAGGCGACAAAAAAAACGGGAAAGAAAAGCAAGGAATAAACAACCGCCAGGACACGCGGAAGAAGGCACCAGAATATTTCCCATTTTCACCTCAGCTATAAACAAGGAGGAAACTTCAAATACGACATTACAATCTGACGACTCATTTGATCAAACACACAACTCATCAGGACAACAGCTCCAAACAAAAAAAGAAAGGGAGACGATAAGTAACACTGGCATATGCAGATTATTAACGGCCATAGGCGAGACAAACAGCAGAGACGCACAGCCGAGGTTGGTCTTGGGCAACGGAACACAGAAAATTGATGCAGTGGAAAAAGGAAGCCACATAGAAACCGGCAGTACATTACGACCAACCGGCCCTCCAGGCCTACCTATAACCTCGGAGAGCCCCGGAAAATACCAAGAGGCGGCCGAGAATAACAAACTAACACCAGCCAGACAAAGACGTGACGTCACCCAGGAAAAACGACAAGAAGGAATCAAACACTGCCCACAAGGCAGAGTAGAAACAATCCAAAGACAAAGCAGGTCTCAAGGTATGTTACGAGATTCTACAACAGAGGACATACCTACGAACAACCAGGAGGTACCATCAAAAATAAATGAAAGAACCGTAAACTGGAACTGTAGGATTTGGGGTGGAAAAAGTCTCCCACCCCCCCCCCCCACGGGTATAAAAATACTACTAAGGCACGAAGTCCGTCACATAAACTTGAACTGCAACGAGGACGCTACTCTAGGGAGGGGAACAGAGTCTGAGTACATTAGAGCCCCCCAGACTAACACAGCCACAAACAGACTTAACAAAAGAGAGTAACCAGACCATAATGACCACGATATCCCAGCGCGAACAAGAAATCGATACACACGGAACACAAACACCCGCCGGGACCGGGCCTCACTGTAAAATCAGCAAAGACGAAGCAACAGAACTAGAGAAAGTCCCTGAATACAGGTCTAGTAATGACAACTTACATCTCAAACAACTCTTTTTTTACCCCGGAATACGAAACTCAGGGGCGATATGACATCCTCAACAGGGGAAATTTGTTTAAACTTTACGCAAACATTGAAGGGCTTCAACACCTAATTAACACTGATCTACTGTCAGTCAAATTTTGCAAACAATACATAACTAGTTCATTGGAACAAACATTAACAACATGGCGAACAGCAGAAATCGCCCAGTTAATACTATCCTTTAGAGAGAGGTTCGAATTATGGGGCATAAGACTTTCCAGGCCGGTAAAACCACGCTATCCAGGTCCTCTTGAAGCTCGTCCGGTGACAAAAGGGAAAAAAGAAAAGTGGACAGAAAATAAGGATCAGGCAATTTCAGTACTATGGAACGCCAGAGGGAACAGCCCCTCACCGACAATCCATTCCCTAACCACAACAGGCAGCCAAACAAACCCCAAGGATGACGCAGCCTACTGGCGCTGGCTAACAGACACATTAAACAAACAGAAAAATAATTGACCTCCCACAAAACCACAAAAGGATGGTACCCATGAAATCCTCCACCTTTTGTCCTGGAACATAGCCAGATCCAGGAAATGGATGGAAGACGGCTCGCCCCCCCACAACTGGACAGCATGCGACATCATTGCCCTCCAAGAAACATGGGCATTGGAGGAGCTACCTCTTGTCGGGTACACTCACTACAATATACCAGCATGGAAAAATTTCAACTATGGTCGACCAAAAGGGGGTTTATCAGTTTATATCGCGTCGGACATCAAGATTAACTCAGAACAAATAGCCCCATATGGGCCAAACATGCAACTAATAAAACTATCAATGCCAGGCAGACCAATTCCAGTACTACTTGTTAACTTCTACGCACCCCCAAAGGTGAAAGAGAAACAAGTTGCATTGGATCAGCTAGTATCCATAATCATGGATACTCGAAACAATAACCCATCCTGGGAAATCATCGTAACAGGTGATTTTAATTCAAACCTAATCTATACGCCTGAGGATGATGAGATTATAGCAGCTGACAACGAATTTTGGAATGTCAAAACCCAAACTCAGCTGCAAACAGAGCGATTCGATCCAATTGGGCGAAAACTGGTAACAAGCCTGGAATTCCTCGGGCTGCGGTTCCTTAACGGGAGAATCAAAGGTGACAATCCGCCGCAGCACACCCACCTAGGAACCTTGACGGCCTCAAGGCTAGATTACACAGCAGTCTCTCTTCCTTTATTGCCATTTGTCCAGCAATTTTCAATAGAATACACCTCAAAAAGCGATCATTCATATCAGCACACTTATTTCAATTTAAAACTGACTAAATACCGTAGTTGCAATATAGTGGGAGATAACATCGTGACCACTAACCTGAAACGACTTAACTGGACAACGGCCAACATCGATGAGCTGCAGGCAAACGTGCAGAGATTAAAAATAGAAAGTGAGGTAACAACAGGTACCCAAATACAAAAATGGGAGAGCTTTACGGGAAAATTAATAGCAACGACATCCGCCCAAAATAAATCACATCCTCCCACTAACAAAAATTCTCTGCCAAAGAACCTGGCAAAACTCAAAATAGAGATAAGGAGAAACGCCAGAGCACTAAAAAAGACAACTACGTCGTCCAAAGACTGGATCCAAAGACAAAACCTCAAGAAAGAATATAAAAAGAAAATGTGGGAATACAAAAGATCTTTGAAAGATGACTTCTGGGCAAAACTACTCTGCTCCGCCAAGAACACCAGCTCAAACGCATTTTGGAGGATTATTAACAGCTTAAATTACCCTTCAAATCCAACATCATCCAATGTCCAAGAAGCGGACTGGGTTGCGTTATTAACAGTGAGCTTCGCAGAGATAACACTCGACCAGCCCAACCCAGGAGCAATCCAACAAACTACTAACGAAGTGTCCCATAAAAGAAAAGAAGGAAGCGTCACTCCCCGGCTTCCCCGCGACGTGGTTAGCCTATGGGAGAAGAAGGATGCAACAAACAAGGTCAAACAAACGTGGTATATCGAAGAGGACATAAGAAGAATCTTAAGGAAGTCACATGGCAACGGAGCACCAGGGGCGAATGGGATCCCTCCAATAGTTTACAAAACAGATCCGGACTTTTGGGGCAGAAAATTAAAAATATTATTTGAAGAAATAATAGGCGAAAACCAAATACCATCCAGTTGGAAGGGCTCCATAATCTCACCCATCTTTAAAGGAGGAGACAGAACATCCCCAGCTAATTACAGACTGATTGCCCTCCTAGATGTGGAGGCGAAGTACTTTGCATCCCTCGTCCTGGAAGATCTAATAAATTGGTCTGACGTCACAAAGAGAATACCACTGAACCAAACAGGCTTCAGGAAAGGAACTGGGACACTAACTAATGTTATGTCTCTCTCAGTGCTAGCCGACAAATATCTTCGTAGAAAACAGCCTCTTCATCTGTTTTATTGACTTAAAGGCAGCATTCGATAGTGTGGATCGGAACATCTTATGGAGGAAATTGCGCAGCTGGAACATTCCGGATAAAATCCTGAGAGGGATCTTACTCCTTTATTCCAATACTTGGATGGAGGTCAAATTGGGGAATGGAACACGGCTCTCAAGAAAAATCAATACCAGCAAAGGCCTCAAGCAGGGCTGTGTCCTAGCCCCCCATCTTTTTAACCTTTTTATGGCAGACCTAACATCAAGTCTAAATAAGATCCCATCCCATCCACCTAAACTTGGATTCCTTCCTCTAACTCATCTATCCTATGTAGACGACGTGGTATTGTTGAATCTAACGAAGATTGGCATCCAAAGGTTACTAGTAGGGCTGGCAGAATTTATAACAAATAACAACCTGGAGATAAACACAACAAAAACAATGCTTATCACCAGGCGGCGGACAGCCAGTACATACATCTACCTGGAGGGAACAAAGCTAGAGGCCGTGTCCAACTTTAAGTACTTGGGCTTCTACTTCGATAATCGACAAAGCCATCAGCAGCAAATGTCGTACATCACTCAGAGATCAAATTCACTCTCATTTGCTTTTAGATCTTTGGCTAAAAAGCTCACGGGGCCATCATATAAACCTCTACTGGCAACAATAAAAGCAAAAGTTCTACCAACTCTGTCATACGGCAGTGTAGGATTGCATGGGAAAGATGCGGATCTGCTTAACAAAATGCAGACAGACATCTTCAAATCTACCTTCCAAATACAACAGGGAGCCTCACCAGCTCAGACGAGGTTAGAATTTGGAACAGTAAATGAAACAGTGGGAAGAAAGTACGCAAGTATTAAGTACTGGTATACACTGAAACAGAACACGTCAGCCTCAGAATTGCACCAAGCACTATGGGAAGAAATTAGATCCGACACTAAATCCCCATACAACCAGTATCTTAAAAACTCCATAACTGAGACTGGAACAAGAAAACTTTGGGAACTTAACCTGCCTTACCCGGCGTTCAAACGGGCTATAAACAAGTCGACAAAATTCCACTCTCTCTTACTTGATAAAGCCACGTTTAGTACCAGAAAACACGCATGGATGGTCATATCAAATTACAAAACACTTGTGGCAGCCCCATACCTAACAATCACATTTCCAGCTCACAGAAAACAGAAATTAATGAGACTCCGTTTGGGGAAATTTCCATCGATTATGGACCAACCAATCTGGGTGCACAATGGACCAAAAATCTGCAGACTAAGCGGGAGGAGCAACGAGGACTTTATTCATCTTGTCTGCATCTGCCCGAATTTAGCTCAAGCTCGAAGCTCTCTTTTAAAAAAGTCTATGAACGAGCGGGGTATAAGAACGTGCAGATCTGCAATTATGGCAATCTTGAACCCAGCAGACACGCGATTGAACTGCCTATTACTAAAGTTCCTTGCAGCCCACTCCCAAGCGCTAAAATACACCATGGCACCCTGTCAACAAAAGGATAACACAACTGTGGTAGCGCGGGGAGAGAGCTCTCCGGAACATAAATGAGGAAAAATCAAGAATTTCAGAACTAAGTTAGACAGACTGCATTTTAACTACACTTCATTCGATTTTAAATAACAAACTCTGTATTAGACGGAGAGTGTTATAGAATATACTAACAGAGATCGTACATATATATTAAGAAATTTTAAACACATTAATCGATTCCTTTAAAATGTATTGTTGTGGTTTTAATTAACTGAAACAATAAAAATCTTTTCAATTTCAATATCGTTTATGTATGGTTTGTAAGCAAAAATATTTCTCTGTTTTTTTGCGTTAAAATTAACCGAGTGTCGTGACTTAGGATTGCATATGCACTCTGCTCAACTGAAAAAATGGAATGACTCCGGTTTAGGGGTTTTGAGTCAACTAGCTATCCATGGCAGGGTGATTACTTGGCAGGAAGCTCAAGCTAGATGCACGGGGCCAAATAAAATTTCCCTTTTTGAATTTCTTCAAATTATTTAATTTTATTAATTTTATTTCTAGCATCCCTCCTGGTAAAACTGCCTCCACATTATACGTTGCAAGATTTACTGGAGTGGGTAATTGGTACTGTTTACTAAACCAGCAGGATGAATCTCCTTCGGTACTAAAGATGTTGGAAAAGTTGAGGTGCATACACAATGTGTTTTTTCGTATCAGGATTGGCAAAATATCTCATCTTTAGGTAACAAGGTTCTGAGAGCAGCTAATTATGAAAGGATGGCTTTTTTTGCTAATTGGATGGTATATTACACTCCAGAAGCACTAAATAAAATTGATCCAGAAGTGCGGAATAGTTGTTTTCGCTGCGGAACTTTGGCAGCAGGAGGATGGCGACATATTTTTTTTTCTTGTCCTAAGCTTCAAGTTTTTTGGGAACAAATATTTGTGTATTGTAGTACCACGATAAGTCAAACTTATAAACCTTCTCCAGAAGCAGTTATGTTTGGCATAGGTCGCAAGGAGGTGATACTCTGAATCTCAGGGGCGCTTTCTTGCCATTGTGATGTTAGTTGCTCGTTCATTAATCTTACAAAACTGGAGATCAATGACAATACCTACGTTTGGGAAATGGATGAACAAAATGCAACGTACAAAGTGTTTTGAACAGGCTTATGCTAAGCGGGTGGGGGCAACAAAGAAATTTTCAAGGGTCTGGGATCACTTTTGTTGATCGATTAATTTTTGTTTATCTTATGTGTTTAATAAAGACAGGATGTGCTTTCAATGTAAAATATATTGTTTCTCTTTGTTTTTCATATAACCTGTAAATACTAGATGTTTCCTGATGGTAGTGCTCAATAAAAAAACTTTAAAAAAAAAAAGCTACAGCAGGAACTTGTTAATATAAATGTAGCCGAGTAATAAACTGGCCACTCAATAAGGCAAGCAGATACCTTTGACCTATTTAATCAATGACTCGCATTGTTTAGATCCAACATTTCAGTTTAAATTATATCAGAGTGCTTCAAAACTTTATACAAAAAGATGCAATGTTCTCTTCAGCGAGTCTGATGAAGTTACAAATTGGCAGGCACAATTAACTTCTTCATGAAGGTAATCTCTGCTCACCGCAATCACCACGCTATGCAAGGAGGAGCCACACCTACCATATAGTTCCTATTGGTACTCCTACTTAATCAAACTTATGCTTACCACCTACACCTATACTGAAACAGCACTGTCTAATGCAGTGGGTGACCCCCCACCAACCTGGAAGTTCCCTGAAATCTTCATTTAAGATAGTTCCTCCACTTTAACTTCTGTATTGTGCATGGTGTCACACTTAACATTACAGATAACAGAGCAATTAGTATCACTGATGCTCAGTATGACATTACCAATGATAAATTGTTAGTAAAGTGTTGTTAATGAATGGTAAATTCACTAAAAACACACAATTCTAAATATAATTTCCATTGCTTTGATTTAGAAAACTGTGTTGACTTTATAATGTTGACATATATTAATGTTGTTCCAATACAACTGAATAAAATAAAAGAAAACAGATAAAAGCATCAAAAGAGTACATAAAATGATCAAATTCACGTTGAGATCATTACTTGTAATCTATACATAGGTCATGGGTGTTGGGAGTGTCTGCGAGGCTTGATAAGTCAAAGTATGTAGACGGACCCATGACTGCTCTAACATTCCCATTCTTTGGGTAGGTCCAAATGAAAAAAGAAGCACAACAAGTCCATGCGGGCATTGTCCCAACCTTGCAAACCACTAGGGCACCAAAGTGCTTCCAGCTTTACTCACGGTCCCCTACTGAGAAGCTCATTACACAGTTGTTCCTGAATGTATGGTCCGTCTGAGATGCCACAACAGATTGACCCATTTAAGGAAGTAATTCTCCATATCTTTGGCACTCTATGGCTCCCTGTGGTACACTTCAGGACTTATTCATCCACGGAGATCTGCAGTCAGGTTATTGCCGGCAGGTCCGGACTCTGGGCCATCTATGCCTCATGAACCCACGTCTGAGCTGACTCTACTGCTGGCTTTGCAATCAATGCCAGTTCCCGGTCTGCTGCCGCCGACAGTAGGGGAGGACAGCAATGCTGTTGTTTTACTAGACTCCTATCCAATCCATCTCAACCTTGATGGGCCCGACTCCAGTAAAGTCTGACTCTGTTAAGACAGTGCCTTTGCCTTGGAGCTGCCCTCTAGTGCTCCAACAACTGTTTGAATTGGACTTTGACCAGAGCCAACCAGCTTTTGTTGATAATGCTGATGGTGAGGACAAAATGTCCCCACAGTATGATGATGACAATTTTTATATGGACCAACAAGAGGACAGTGCGGGGTACACTTTCCCTGAAACGGGACGGGTTCTTCCCCTAGCCGTTCCGCAGAACAGCTAGCTTCATTCATCGTTGGCATTAGACAGACGGTGAAGTGTTAGATTTACAATTGGTTTGGTTGAGGGTAAAACCACAATCCTCACTGAAGTGTTACAACCCAGGCAGACCTTATCTGAATAACTACTGCCATTCAGCAAAGACCTTATTGACACTCTCGTGGGCACCTGGGCTAAACCCTGCTCATGCCCAAATGTGTGAGTTAATTTTGCAGAAAGGTTTCTTTGGGAGGCTGAATGAAAAAGCAAACATTTAAATGCAACCACTGCAGCTTTGCCCTCTGTTTCCTAGCCGAAGCAATTGTCATCAAAGTTGCTCATGAAAAGTGCTTTCTATGGACCTTTAGCTAGTTACTACCAAACTTGACTGTAATTTCTTGCTTGGTTTATATTAGTGTTTAATGACTAACCTGGCAAAATGCAGGGTATGAACTTCATTTTTAAAGGGTAATGGGAAGGCTGCCTTTCAGGGAGATGTTTGCATATGAATGCGTTTTTTCTGTGGTAAATTGTGATCCATTTTGAGTTTTAAAAAGCAAGTTGATTGTATGTGCTGAATTCTTTTGAAAACATGACTGCAGTTATATTTTTCCTTACTTTAGGTGTACAAAGCACTTGTAATAACTCGATTCACACAGGACTTAACAATACATCAATGTCCTCACTACAAGGCCATGGACAGTCATCACCTCACAGTAACCCTGCCTTTCATCCTTCGCTTCGCCTTGCTTCTCTCAGCAACCCTTCCCTTTCCACATCGGGCTTGAGTGGCTCTCCACGACGTCGACAGACACCTGTCAGCCCCCTAACTCTTACACCTGGAATGGAGTCACAAAGGGGAATTGGCAGGCAATTGTCACCAACCAGCCCGCAAAGTATGTCCACCAACTCACAGGTAAGATGCAGCCAGGTGCCTCAAGATAGTTATCTACACCCTGCATGTGCTGGAAAAAACATGTTTCTTGCAGCAAAGTAAAATATTTAATTCAAAAGAAAGGAAGACCCCTGGTAATGAAACACAAGGACTCAGCTCACCAACAAATTGTCATCTTTTTAAGAGCTAACCTAGTCTCTTACTAGAATGAGACCTATTTAACACTATCAAATGATTGAGTGAAAACTAAGGGCCAGATTACGATGTCCGGTGGAAAGACTCCGATCAGGTGCCGACGGCTTTCCGCTTGACATCGTAGGTGTCAGCCAGACCGCGGTATTAGGATGATGGCGGTCGGAGTAAATCTCGTGGGGGGATTCTGATGCACTTCTGACAGGCTCAAGGAGCCTTTGGGAAGGCACCATAATCCCCTAATGACAGCTGAGCCGGGCTTGGCTCCGCTGTTGGGATTATGGGGCCAGTTTCCAACTTCTTTTTCATGTTGGCCTTTCCGACATGAAAAGGCTGTCGGAAAGTGTCTTTGGGAGCCCCTTGCCCACTGGCCCATGCGGAGCCTGCCAAATAGTGCAGGGATGTTTGAAAACATGCATTTCCCACTGGCAGCTTGTGCTGCTGGCCTTTCCGCCCGCCGCACAAGCTGGCATTAGGAAATGGATGTTTCCGACCGCCCATTGGGTGGTCGCATCCAAATCCTGTGGTTTGAACCGCCGACCTATGGTAGGCTGGTTAACGTAATAAGGTCCTAAGTGATGTCAAAAAGATGTGTGCTGGTAAAACAAGCACCTCATGGACACACTCTGGTTACAATATTCCGATTTCATCATTGATGTCTGTAGATCTCTCTAGGTGAGTATAGGTGAATAGGAAATTAAACTTAATCTCTTTCGTGCCTTCCTGCCTAAATAATTCATGGATGCTGTTGCACCGCCTAGTGTTATACTGTACGCTTGCAATGGTTTTTTAACTAATCCTTCGGTGATTGAAGAACACACCTAAATTATATCCACCATTGTGATTTCAATTATTTACTCATCTCGCATTCAGTAAAACTGCAAAAGAAAGGAGAACGCTCTTGCATTCATTGTCAAGAAAATTGCTGATCAGATGAGATATCAAGTGTCCTGCAGGCAATGCTTAAGTGTATCCGGTGAAGCCCACTGGCAATCATTTTTGGTGACCGGCACTTATTTTTCCTCATCAGACATTGATAGAGAGCAAGATAGGGTAAACACACAAAGTAGAAAGATCGAGGCAGAGAAAGACTGAAGAACCGTCACAAAGGGAGAAAGCAGGAATCAGGAAGAAAAGATAAAGGGGCAGGGAGTGTCTGTTAGGGGATTAAAGAGGCATGAGACTATGCAACCTTGGTATTCGGCGAAGCAATATTTACTTGCACCGCCCACTGGACCTGATCAGAACTTTGGGCACCGGCACTCATTTATTATAAAAATTAAGCACTGACTGCAGGCCTATATGCATAATTTGTGAGGAGGTCATGTAACATCTTGAAGGGAATTTGCTACAAAGTGACAAGAAATTAAACCTATTGTGTAATTTTCAAGCTAATAAATACAATCTGTAACGGCAAATGCAGATGGCACTGCAAGTTGTAGAGGTCAATGAAAATCAACCCACGAGGCATGCCACACCGGCTTTACGTTTTGTAACAGTCTTATTACTAGACACTCAAAAGGTGATGTGAGGAATGCTTACAGATGATCAGATCCACAAGCATCACTGTTGGTTGCATTTCAATCAATTGCCATCTGTGTCCGCAGAAATTATTTCAAGGGGGGTATCATTTTAATGTCCTCTATCCTCTGCGCTGTCATCACTGCGCATGGTGATGTCATCTCAATACGTAGCTGTCAAGTTTTGAGATTGCTAATGTGTAGTCTTTTTTTTTTTTAAAGTTGTTTTTATTGCAGATTTAGAAACAAGACCTCAGAACAGGTCAATCAATACACTTGCGACATCCCGAAACATATTGGCTACAGGAAAATCGTACACAGCCATTCAGCCCACATCCCGGAGGCCGGGCGGCGTGCCAGATCACAATTGCAAGGAGATGTCACAGTGCCCACCTCACATGGGTGGTTGATTAACAACATCATTCGGTATCCGCTTTTTACCCCCCGAAAAACCCACTCCCCATGCATCACCAATCATAACCAAACATCTTGCGGAGGAAGTATCAGCGCGTAGCCCCTAATGCAATGTAGTCCCATCATGTCTGCTTGTGGTGACCATCTTGGGATTTGCTATATTCGCCTCCCGGGTTCCTGCCTCAGACTTCCGGGGCCCTAGTACTGTGACCTCGCCCCAGATCCCACAACCCAGCTCCCTCCGTAACTGTGTCGGTGTGCCTAACTACCCCTACCAAACCCTACCTTCCCCCCCCACCCTCCCCTACTGCCGCTGATGTGGGTGTATGTAAGCTGTAGTATAACTGGAGCACGCCACCAACCGGGAATAACTTCTGCTCATTTACATCACATGGAGCCCTTGTTAGCCCTTACGCTTCATCTCCATCCTCTACCATGCAATCACGCAATGCTTGAACTATCATTTCCCATGCTCTCGCCATTTCCAAGCTTTTATCGTTATCCGTCTTGGCAGCTTGCCGCATCCTAACGATACCCTCGCTACCGGCCCATTTCAACAGTTCATTCATCCACCTTCTCCCTGGAGGGCCCTCTTTAGATTTCCAGTGCCAGGTGATCTCTCTCTGAGCCAACATGAGTCCCAAGTCTATAAATTTGCTTGTAATTTTCGTCTTCTTTGTGTGAGGGAACCAGAGCAGCAGACATGCCGCCATGTCGAAATCTACCTCCCTGTCCGTAACTCTGTTCAGGAGTTCCCCTACTTCAGGCCAATATGTCCTCAGCTGCGGACATCCCCACAACAGGTGATCCAGGTCCGCTTCAGGCGCCAAGCACCTCGGGCACATAGCGTCATGCACCCGAAAGTACCGCTGAATCCTCTCCGGAGTCAGATATGCTCTATGCACAATGAAGAAGTGTACCTGCTGGAATCGGGCATTTCTCGTGCCTTTCCATGTACGTCCCAAAATATGACCCCAGATCGTGTCCGGTATGGGCTTACCTATACTATCCTCCCATTTAGCCTTCAGCACCAGTAGCGGTTCCAGTCCCTCGTTTAACATTCTAGCATGGAGGCAGGTCACCGCCTTGGTAGTGCCCGCAGCCATAACCACGTACTGGCATGCCATAGTCGTTTCCGGCTCAGCCAGCCCTCCCTTCCAGTGCTTTTGCAGCGCTGTAACCACTGCTGCGTGCAGCAGAAAATGACCGTCAGGTAGGCCAAACTGTTCCTGCAACGTCTGGAAGGGGACCAGTGTCCCTTCTGAGTATAGGTCTCCCACCATCTGCAATCCCACCTCCTCCCACTCAGATAACGGGGACCAATCGCCCCCATGTGGCAACGCAGTCAGCATCCCCAGTGGGATCTCTGGTGCATATGACCGGGTGCTCTTCGCTCTCTTCAGACTCCTGTTCCAGCAGAGCCTGAGTGTCCTTTCCTCCATCGTGAGGTCCCTCATATCCAGTTTCTGTTGCATAATTATGTAGGACAAGACATGTTGCTGAATACCGAGCCCACGGTCGAGTTCCGGTCCCCTGAATTCCCTGGCCACATGCTGCGTCAATATTTGCAGCTGTGCCGCCAGGTAGTATAATTCAAAATCGGGGATTGCCATCCCCCCCTCGAGCTTGGGCCTAGTCAGGGTTTTTAGCGCCACCCGGCGCCGTCCGTGGCCCCACAGGAAGCCAGTCACCATCATCTGTAGTTCTTTAAACATACGCTGCGGGATCCAGACCGGCAATGTCCTAAAATAATAAAGTAGCCGCGGGAGCGCCACCATCTTCAACAGTGCCACTCGGCCCAGCACAGACAAGGGGAGGGACGCCCAAAAGGCCATGCAACCCCTCAGCGCGCGCATGCAACGCCACTTATTTCCCTCTAACAAGTTCGCGGTCTCGTGATATACGCGGACCCCTAAGTAAGTGAAGCAGGAGGGCTCCCAAACCACCTCCAGCGTGAGGGGGGGCACGGTGTGCCCTCCCGCAATGGGAAAACGCAGGTTTTGGCCCAGTTCACCTTAAGGCCCAACACCCTACCAAATCCGGATAACATGTCCACCGCTCCCTCCAGGGCTCGTCCGGAGTCGGCTAGGTACAGCAACAGGTCATCCGCATACAGTGATATGTAATGCCACTTCGCACTCTGCATTACCCCCTGATACATTGCGCCTGATCTTGCCAGTGCTGCCAAAGGTTCCATCGCCAGTGCGAACAACAAGGGAGACAGCGAGCATCCCTGCCTCGTCCCCCTACACACCGGGTAAGCCGAGGATATGACCGGACCCAGACGTACCCTCGCTGTAGCAGAGGAGTATAGAACCCTCGTCCACCTCCTGAAACCTTCACCTATGCCGAATTTCACTAGCACCTCATCCAGGTACTGCCACTCATGGCTATCGAAAGCCTTTTCGATGTCAACCGACAATACCACCGGGCTATGAAGTGAGTCCCTGACACTATCTAGCATCTGGATCAACCGGCGTATATTCATGGATGTGTTCCTGGTAGGGATAAACCCTGCCTGGTCCCTATGAACTAATCTGGTCATGCACGGTAGAAGTCTGGTGGCCAGGATACGGCTCAAGATCTTATAATCCACCGTCAGCATGGACAGGGGCCGGTAGGATGTCACGTCCAATGCTTCTCTACCTGGTTTCAGCAGTGGAACCACCAGCGCCTCCCTCATCGATTCGGGCAAATGTCCCCTCTGCCCTGCTTCCGAGTACACTATCAATAGCCTGGGAGCTAATATGTCGATAAATTTTGCATAAAATTCAATAGGGAGGCCATCCACCCCAGGCGTTTTGTTTCTGGCCATCTGTTTAACAGCCAGTTTAATCTCTGACAGCGTTATGGGTCCCCCTATCTCTTTTGCATCCTCGTCATCTAGCACCGGCAAAGGAACAGACTCCAAATAATCACCTATCTCCGAAGCCTCCACCTCCAACTGGCATTCATATAAATCTGTGTAATAAGACTTAAAGCGTGTTAGGACCGCTAATTGCGAGTAAACTACGTCCCCTGTCTCCGTTTTTATACTCATGATCGGACACCCCCTAGGTTCCGGGTTGGCAAGCTTGGCAAGGAGTGTACCCACTTTATCCCTTTCGACATGAACCTTGACAGTGTACAGCTTATAATCATAGCACCGCAGCCGTTCAGTTTCCTTCGCCACCATTTCCTTAGCTTCAAGCAGCTGCTCCTGTAGGTCCGGTCGCTCAGGCCTACGCTGCTCCAATCCCCTCAGCACATCTTCAGCCTTTACCAGATCATTCAAGATTGATGTCCTCACATTCGAGAACCTGCCCACACACACGCCTCGCACCACCACTTTCATCGCATCCCATTCTATCGATCTTGTGGCCGCAGACCCCTCATTCATCCCAAAATAGTGTTCAATGCCCTGTTGGACCGTGTCGCTAAACACCGGATCTTCTAGTGTTTAAGGCTGCAGCCTCCATGTGGGGACCGCCGATCTCACCTGTTGCCACTGCACTGACACCAATAAGGGATTATGATCTGAGATAGTCCTGGTCAAATATTCCGTGTGAATTACCATGGCAGCTAATGGGCCACCGCAGAGGATCGAGTCTATTCTGACGTGCAATACGTGTAACGCTGAGAAAAAGGAGTAGTCCCTCGTCTCAGGATGCTGTTCCCTCCACACATCTATCAGTCCCCATCTCTCTTGCCAGTCTTTCCTGTAAGTGGCTAATCTACGCACTGTTGATTCGGCCAATGGTGGGTGCGATCTATCAAGTTCCACATTAGTGATCGAATTAAAGTCTCCTCCCATTAAGATGGGGCCCGCCAGGAAATGGGCTAGTGAGCTCGTCAGTTTATCAAAAAAATGGGCCTGATCAGCATTGGGGGCGTATACACTACACAGGGTTACCTCTCGACCGTATAGCCTCCCCTCTACTACCACGTATCTACCCTCAGGGTCTATCTGCTGGTTCATGACCTGAAACGGTATCCCCGCCCTTATCCAGATCAGCACCCCCCTGGCGAATGCTGAATAAGTGGTACCAAACACCTGCCCACGCCACCTCCTCTGTAGTGCCGTGCATTCCTTCTTGGTCAAATGAGTTTCTTGTAGCAGTGCAATCTGAATGCCACGCCTCACCAAGTGGGAATGCACCTTGTGACGTCTTACCATCGTTCGAAGTCCACGGACATTCCATGAGATGCATTTCAAATTAGGTAACGTCCCCATAGCAGTCATCTCCGCATAAGATCAGCAACAAACCATCACCCCCCACAACGCGGCAGTTGTATCCCCCACCCAGAACTCCCCAGAAAACTCCCCAAACCCCTCTCCCCAGGACAGGACTTAATAACCCAGCTTCAGCCCCGTTCCAAACTCGTAACACAACACACATTACACTAATCTGTGGTCTCCACCACAGAAGGCCTTAAGGGCCACAAGAGGGTGTATTAGCGCCGATCCAGGGCCAGCAGGGCTCCCACCCCGTGCCCTCGATCCCATACTGCAGTCGCAGCCCCATACCTGAGTGCACGTTCAGCATCTGGAGAGACTGGCCCAGTACAAATGTCAGAGTTGGACATGTCCTTGAGAAATCACTCGTTAAATAGTCCATCCGAAGTCTGCGGGGTGACCGCTGGACCCTTCGAGCTCTCTGCTTCCGACTCGTCTCCTCCCGTTTTCAATCCCTCTTCGTCAGAGTCCGATCCCTCCTACGTCTTCTCCTGCTGTGATCCCGTGATGATCGCTGTTGCCGCCAGTGCGCCCTTCCTGTCCGCCGCCATTTGTGCATCCCGCATCGCTTTTTTGAGTTTATTCCGTTTACAGATGCTCTGTGATTTTCTGATCTGGAGCGGTTTCTGCATGTTCCTGCCGCTTTTGCCAGTGCGGTCCGTTCCAGCACGATAAAGCTCTAGCCATGACCAAGCCTCATCCGGGGTTTGGAAGAATTGTGTTTTCCCATCTAGGATCACTCTTAGCTTGGCTGGGAAGAGCAATGAGTATTGAATCCCTTCGTCCCTCAATTCTTTTTTCACGGCCAGGAAGGACGCCCTATTTCTCTGGACCTCCTGTGTGTAATCCGGGAAGAATGTAACCTTGCTGTTGTCCACTTGGAACGGGCCTTGTGAGCGTGCCCTCTGTATTAGGAGGTCACGATCTTTATAGTGTAACAGTTTAACCACCATCGGTCTAGGTGGTCGGCCCAGCTGGGGCGGACGGGCCGGAACCCTGTGCGCTCTTTCTAGGGAGAAGAAGGGAGAGAGGCCCTCCGGCGCTACAACCGTTTTAAACCAGTTCTCCATGTAGGCCACAGCGTCATCCCCCTCAATTTTTTCGGGAAGGCCTACAACCCTTACGTTATTCCTCTGATTGCGACTTTCGGCATCTTCCGCACGTCTCTCCAGTGTCGCCAAACGGCTCAGGATATCGGTCAGTTTATGTTCTGCACTGACCACCGCCGGCTTCAGCTCCTGCAATAATTGCTCATTGTCCTTCACTTTGTCTGAGAGCTTGGCATGGTCCGCCTTTAGGAGTCCCAGCCCCGTAGCGACCTGTGCTATGTCCTGGTGCAGCGAGTCCTTCGTCGCAGTTATCGCTTCCAATATGCTGTCCAGTCGCCGATTCAACCGCTGCTCCTGGGTCGATGCCTCCGAGGGGGCATGAGCCCCGCCATCTTGGACCAGGGCGGTCGCATCGACCTGGCCTCGTTCCACATCGGGTGCGCCACCAGTAGCGGCCATTCCGGCCTCCCCGAGCGCCGCCCCGGGGTCGCCTCTAAGGGTTACGCTGGTCCCCAGTCGCGGGAACACTGCTCGCCAACGTTTCTCAGCGGGGCCCAGTCTTGCGCAACGCAAGGGCCCAACCTCCGTAACCAAAGATCGTCTATAGAGCTTCCGCTCCTCTCATGCACCCCCCAGAGCGCTCCTGATCCAGGGGTTCCCCCCACAGTTTCTGGCCGTCTACCGTGTGGGCAAGTTATAGCTCCACCCCAAGGTCCAGGAAGCGTTCAGATTAGATGCAGGCAACCAGCAATGCGGGCCCAAAGATGTAGGCGTGTGTCCCCCCTAGCCAGGTTTTCTGCCTGTCCACGGAAGTTGCGCCCCTCATGTGCACTCGGCGCTTCCACCCCGCAGTGAGCCCATCAGCGCAGCAGGGATCCCCGCTCCTCCTCAGCCTTCCGGAGCCACCGCCAGTGCCACGCGCCGGGTCAATAGCGGTCCTCCACACACCTGGCAGCCGCCATTGTCCTGCGATAGCTAGAGTCCTGGTCCGGACGTGATCCAGGTCTGCGCCCACAGCAGGGTCGGCGGTCGGCGTCCCCTACTCAAGCGGCCGGTCCCGCAATCCCACTCCAGTCCCCCCGAAACGGCGCCCGGACGTATCTGCAGAGGCCCCCGATGGGTGCGCCGGGTCTCAGGTCAGACCGCTCCGCACTCGGTCACCATTGCAGGGGGGCGGGGGGGATGGGCGCCGCGCCCGCTGGTCCCTCGGGCGGCGAGAGCCTCTCGTGTCCCCTGCCCAGTGCTGGAATAACCTCTCCGATGGGCCCCCGCTCCACTTGCCGTAGGCAGTAGTCTGCGGCACTCCAGCTCCGTTCGGGTCTGTCCTCTTTCCGACCGCCGTCCCCTCAGTTTCCTGGCGCCGCCATCTTCCTTTGTTTCGGCCCGGCTCCGCTGAAGTCCGGGATCAGCCCACAGCGCAGCGCCCAGTCTCCAGCAGGTCCCCAGCTGCAGACCTCCGTTCCCGCTGTGTCAAACAACCGCAAAGGTGCACCACAAAAAGCAATAAACAGATTCAAATGTTATTAATGAGCAAAAAAGAATGTTTTTCGTTAGCGAGATGTTGTTATTCTTCAAGTAGTCTTTATTTTCAATTATTCAATACAATGTACAGCCGACGCGTTTCGTCCCAAGCTGGGACTTCTTCAGGGCTTTTATAAATATGGTCTGTCCCCTTTTAGAATGAAAATATGCAGACAACAGAGAGTCCGGACACCGTCTTCCCAGATTCAATTTTCCATTGTGCACTTTGATGTGTATAATTCCTGTTGTTTTTTTCATCCAATACGGAACAGACAGGGTTGTACTATGTACTCATGTACTTGTTCAGGACTAGGATAAGTGGAATTCCTGAATGTAGGTAAAGATCACTCTCACAACTTAATATGTTTGTAGTTCTTTTACATGTTCTGTAATATTAACAGAATATCAGGGGACAAAGAGGTCCTATAGGTCCCCGGGAAGAGGATGTGGGCACTGTATTCCAGTAGGCCGTTCCTATTCAAAACAGCCGGCGCCCATCCACAAAGCCTACGTCCCGCCGAAACACACGCAAGGCGGTGAAACCGCGTCCTAGGGGGCACCGATCGTGCGGATTCCAGGATCAATAGCGGGATCCGGCGCGGAGCTGATCGCTCACACTCCCATTCCGGTCGGCGTCCAAGCCACGCCCCCCATGTGGAGTCATGTCATGGAGTATAAAGAGATTATTTGTAACAATAACTCCCTTTTCTAAATCGTAATGGTCTAGAAGGCCTTTGAAAGCTGCAGCAACATTTAAACACACGTGATGCTTACATTGGCATGTCAGAACTTCAGGACGCAATGATATGGGTCCTATTGGCCATTGACATGCAGAGCACAGCTGCAGTAGGGAACCTCTCACCAGTACTACAGCCACTTGTTTGCTCTTTACTACTGCATCTGAGTCTGCTTAAAATCAGAAAGAGGTGGGGAGTACATCGACAGTTTCAATAAGCAATGCTAAAAAGCTGGTTTACTGGCACTACAGAGAAAAACCAGACAGTATAACATGGAAATTCCACATGTGATATTTCCTCCACCATGCTATCTCTATGGTGAAAGTAATTCCATCTGGGAATTCTTTTCTAGATTGACCAATTTTGTCATGAGTCAGAAATGTCTCCATTTCCATCGATTCTTAAAACAAGCCCTGAACTAGTGATCGAGCGAGTTGCCAACCTCAGGTAATCAAACACCATATACTCACCTGGGCCCATAAACACACACATACCTACTTTCACTTAGGCTAGTAAATACCACTGGGGGTCAAATGTTTATGAATGCCTTTTATGAGATTAGTTACCTGACTCTCTTAACTTATCTTTCATTGATCAAAAAATACTTTCCTCTGGTCAATTGACCTATTAGTTGGAACTAGTTGATGGTGAAATGACCTTTGGATTTTTATTGTTCTTACCTTATTTAAAATAACCACAGACTCAGGAAATGTTTAAATGTTTAAATGTTTTATCTAGTTAATTCATGTGAGCCAAACAAGAATACAGTACGAACTCCATTTTCGACAAAGAAAAGAAGAATCAATTATTTCATTAATCAGTCACCTAAATCAGAACTAGTTTTCACAATGACAGTACAGAGAAAAGAGAGGACAGACAGAGCAGTACAATGACATACTACACAGGTTTATAATGACCTAGAATGGTGTGAAAACCAACCCCTTAGACAAGGAATTGGAAAGATGCCCTGGGATAGATCAGGTGACAAAGACCTCAGGACAGGAATCAGAACAGGATAGGTGACCTCTTCTAGATCCGACGCCTGCGTCGCACCCCTCTCTGACACTATCTTCCTCCTCGATTCTTCCGTGATCTTCTTCTAATTATTTTGCTATAATTCCAAGTCTGCATGCCGATTCTTCTTCAGCATTCGTTCAGCTCTCAGACAGCATCCCGGTCTCTCAGCATCACTACATGTAAGCTAACTAACTAAACTACCTCAATTATACCCTTAATTGCTCATGTACCACCCGTTAATGTTTCAACTTTATGAAACTCCTATTTCTGATTGGACAGGCAATGGGAGATGATCATCACACCATGCTAAATAATTCTCTTTGGTTCTTTGTTTAATTTTCCCGCCCCTTAATTCTTATTCCCAAGCTTTATGTTCGAGGCATGTGGGCTGCTGAATTCATATCTGTGCATAGATCGCCGCCTAGTGTTGGGTCCGGATGATTGCACATTGTTGTCCTGGAAGAGTCTTCGAAGTATCACGAGATAGGTGGCTCCTCCCCTGGACTACAGAGCGCATGGGCATCCTCTCAATCCTCAGATTGTTTTTTTCCGCCATTGGGTTCGGATGTACTTTCCTTCACTCGAAGTTCGGAATCTAAACTACACTTTCTAAAGGCCTTCGGTATCGTCAGTATTGTTTCCTATCGGTGCCAACAGTGCAGAAACCAGCACCAGAGCCGGACAATATCTTCGACGATGAATGGGATCTCGTCGTAGCCGAAGAATATGAACAATAGACGGATCAAGACTCAGAGCATGACTCCAACTACTATATCGACGACGAAGAAGACATCGTCGAGGTAGGGGACGATGAACAAGGGATCGGAGCCGTGGAGGACGCCTCCAGTGACGACACGGGCCAACCGTGAGTACGACGCCCCATACCTATACCTCCATGGTTCCACAGGCTCAGGTCGAGGCATCGCCACAAGGCCTTAGCCAAGATCTCGAAAGACATTCTATAGCCCCGCAATACAGCTCGGCTAAGAATATTACAAAAGAGCCGTCGGATCAACGAACTCCGAAATTAGTAACCTCGAAACCGAAAGTTGTGGAACCAAAAACGAAACCGAAACTAATCGACCACACGGTCTTCGGACCACACTACGTCGATCCATCGGAGTCGAGACCGAAGAAACTCATCGACAATACGGTCTTTGGGCCAAACTATGTTGATCCATCAGAATCGAACACAGGGGTCGTCGAGCCGAGGGCCAGCGCCCCTATATCTACCCCAAAACAAAAGGTCGTTGAAGCGAAAAAATCGGCGTCGACAGCCGCAAACACAAAAAAGGGACTCGATCCGAAAAAGGTTGTCGAACCCAAAAAGAAAGCCGACAAACCAATGGCTCTGCAACAAAAAGCAATCGAGCCAAAGAAAATCGACCCAAAGAAGGCCCTGGAGCCAAAAGCAAAAAGCGTCGATCCGAGACCACAGGTTCCCAAATCGACTCAAGGTCACAAATCCACAGTCGACCCGACAAAAACTATCGAATCGGGAAAATCTTCGGCTCCGAAGAAGCAGGCACTACCGAAACAAACGGTTGTACCACAGAGGGGCCTCGGACCAATTAAATTTGGTTTACCACCTTCCTCAAAAACAAAGTCGGTCGACCCAAAAAGCGGAATCGAACCGAAACAAACAAAACAAAAGACATTGGCAAAAACACCCAGAACTGCTGAACAGGAGGTCTTATATCCAGACCCTGCATCAGAGGAACAATCAAAACTTTACATTGACTCGAATTCTGGGAAACTCACTCTCTACAAAAGAAAAATAAGACCAGAGACTGAGAAAGAGACTTACACTATACCACTCAAAAAGAAAAGGGACTGTTCTACTTCACCTATTCTATTTGAGCCTATTCAGCCAAGTAGGCCTAATCAATACTCTTATACACCCACACACTCAGATGAAGAGGTGGACGAGGAATATAATCAGGAATACAATTACCCAGTAGACATTGACCAGGACAGTCAAACTCAAACGTGGGTTGACCCAGTACATCCTGGCGACTCTCAAACCATTCCTGATACATCTGCATCCCCTGCTAGGCCTTCTCCTACAGAGGACACAGCTGCTTTTAATTCACTAATCGAAAGGGCAGCCCTCCATCACAATGTGGACATGCATGCAGACCCTGTGGAGGAAGATTTTCTCTTTGACACTTTTGCCACATCAGAAAGAACCGTTAAGACACTACCTATGTTAAAAGGGGTACTTAAACATGCAGGAGACATATTTAAGGATACAACTAGGGCACGGATCATTAACCCAAGAATAGAGAGGAAATACAGGCCAGCGCCACTAGACCCTACATATATTAAGGGACAACTGCCTTTGGATTCTCTGGTGGTATCCAATGCACGTAAACGTGCAAACTCTCAAACGACTGGAGAAGCTCCACCACCTGACAAGGAATCAAAGATCTTTGAGGCATCAGGGAAAAGAGTAGCCACACAAGCAGCTAATATATGGAGAATATCTAACACGCAAGCCCTGTTAGCTAGGTATGACAGGGCACACTATGACACCTTAGAAACACTTCTCCAGCATTTACCTGTACCTTACAAAGAACAGGCTGAACAACTAGTACAAGAGGGAAAGCTAATCACTAACGCCTCAATTAAATGTGCCTTAGATGTGGCAGACACAGCGGCCAGATCTATTAACACCAGTGTTATGATCAGGAGACATGCGTGGCTACGCATTTCTGGTTTTAAAAATGAAGTCCAGTCCACTTTATTAAACCAGCCAGTCAACCCTGACTTTTTATTTGGTCCAGCGGCAGATACAATCCTGGACAAAATGAAAAAAGACACTGAGACGGCTAAGTCAATGGGAGCCCTACAATCACAACAACATAGAGGCTCCTTTCCTCGCTCAAACTACAGGGGTGCTGCAAGAGGCAACTCATCACAGCAGACCACAAACGACAAGGGTAATACACAAACCCCCTACAATAAAAACAATAGAGGTGGATACCGTGGCAATAACAACAAAGGCAGAGGACGAGGGAATAATACCACCAGATCCTCTACCAACACAAAACAGTGACTTCTTAGCGCTACCCCCAGACCATATAACACCAGTCGGGGGACGATTACAGCAGTTCCTACCAGTCTGGCAAAACATCACTATAGACAAGTGGGTAAGGCAAATTATCCGGGATGGCTATTGCCTAGAGCTTACCTCCACACCACCCAACATACCACCAAAACACCGTCCTATGTCTATAGAACACCTCAACTTATTGCAGCAAGAAGTCATCAGCATGCTGCAAAAAGGGGCCATAGAACTACTACCAATAGAAAATCAAGGTACAGGGGTATATTCACTATACTTCCTCATTCCCAAAAAGGACGGGTCTCTCAGACCAATATTAGACCTCAGGCCCCTAAATCAATACATCTTATCAGAGCATTTTCATATGCTCACTCTACAACAAGTGTTACCACTATTGCAGCAAGGAGACTTCCTCGCAACCTTGGACCTCAAAGACGCATACTTCCATATCCCGATACATCCTGCTCACAGGAAATATCTCAGGTTCACGCTCCTCAATCACCATTACCAATTCAAGGTCCTTCCATTTGGTGTAACAACAGCTCCAAGGGTGTTCACAAAATGCTTAGCGACGGTGGCGGCACATTTAAGAAGACAACATATTCTATCCGTACCTGGACGACTGGCTGATAAAAGCAAAGTCAGCCCAGCAGTGTGCCAGCCACATGTCATAAACAATTCACCTCCTACACAGTCTCGGCTACACATTAAACTACCCAAAATCTCACCTTCAGCCGTCCCATGTACAGCAGTACCTGGGAGCAACAATAGATACTCTAGCAGCGACAGCATACCCGAACACAGCAAGGATAAATGGTATGCAGTTGCTAATCCAAAAGTTCAAGCCCCAACACTCGCTCTCTGCCCGAGTGTTTATGCAACTCATAGGCATGATGGCTTCGTGCATCTTCATAGTCCCTCAGGCGAGACTACACATGCGTCCGCTACAAGAGTGCTTAGCACGGCAGTGGAACCAGGCTCAAGGACAACTAAAAGACCTAGTGTTGGTAACCAGTCGTGCATACAACTCTCTGCATTGGTGGAATCCACAAAACCTTTGCAAGGGACGACTGTTCCTAGAGCCTGTACCACAAATAGTGTTGACAACGGACGCATCCCTGATAGGATGGGGAGCCCATGTCCTTCAGTACACAGTGTAGGGACAATGGACAACACAACAAAGGAAAATGCACATCAACTTGCTAGAGATGATGGCGATTTTTCTGTCAATGAAGGCGTTCAAAGTACATTTATGCAACAAAACTGTGTTGATCCGGACGGACAACATGACAGCAATGTACTACATACAAAAACAGGGAGAAACACACTCTCCACAGCTATCACATCTAGCCCAAAGCATGTGGAAGTGGGCCATTCAGAGAAACATTTTCTCATGGCGGAACACCTCCCAGGCAAGGACAACCAAATAGCGGATCTGCTCAGCAGACACAGCCAACAAATGCACAAGTGGTAAATTCATCCCACAGTGCTCCAACCATACTTCCAGCTGTGGGGACAACCAGAGATAGACCTGTTCGCCACAAAAGAAAACGCAAAATGCCAGTACTTTTCCTCCAGGTTTCCACATCCGCAGTCGCAGGGCAATGCGATATGGATGAACTGATCAGGCAGATTTGCGTACGCTTTTCCCCCAGCACCGTTAATACCGCTAGTGGCACGCAAACTACGCCAGCATTCACTGACACTAATCCTGGTTGCTCCAACATGGGCGAGGCAACCATGGCCGCGAGCCCCCTCGCGGCCATCGCACGCCAACACAACCTCAACATAATCTCCTACGCCGACGACACCCAGCTGATCCTCTCCCTGACCAACGACCCCGCCACCGCCAGAGCCAACCTGCACGAAGGGATGAGAGAGGTAGCCGAATGGATGACGACCAGCCGCCTGAAAATGAACTCGGACAAGACGGAGGTCCTCATCCTGGGCTCCGCGCCCTCCGCCTGGGACGACTCCTGGTGGCCCCCCGCCTTGGGCACCGCACCCAAACCGACGGACCACGCACGCAACCTGGGCTTCATCCTGCACTCCTCCCTCTCCATGACCAGACAAGTAAACGCCGTCTCCTCGTCTTGCTTCTACATCCTGCGCATGCTACGCAAGATCTTCCGGTGGATCCCCACCGAGACAAGGAAGACGGTCACCCAGGCCCTCGTCACCAGCCGACTGGACTACGGCAACGCCCTCTACGCCGGAACCACCGCCAAGCTCCAGAAGAGACTCCAGCGGATCCAGAACGCCTCGGCCAGACTCATCCTCGACATCCCCCGACGCAGCGATCTCTCCGGACACCTGAGAGATCTGCATTGGCTCCCGGTCAACAAGAGAATCACCTTCCGTCTCCTCACCCACGCACACAAAGCCCTACACAACCAAGGCCCGAGCTACCTCAACAACCGGATCAACTTCTACACCCCCAAGCGCCTCCTCAGATCAACCAGCCACGCCCTCGCCGCCGTTCCCCGCATCCGAAGAGCGACAACAGGAGGAAGGTCCTTCTCCTACCTGGCCGCCAAGACCTGGAACTCACTCCCAACCGACCTGCGCCTGACCCAAGACCACCTCTCCTTCAGGAAGAAGCTCAAGACCTGGCTGTTCGAGCAGTAACGGCACCCCCCCCCATACCAGCGCCTTGAGACCCTACGGGTGAGTAGTGCGCTATATAAATGACCTGATTGATTGATTGATTGGTACACAATGTTCCTAGAACTTTCCGTGGTGCCTCATCAAAGACTGCGCCTAACACCCACTCTTCTCACTCAGAGCCATGGAGACATACAACACCCAGATCCGCAACAACTGAACCTTGCAATCTGGCTCCTGAAGTCTTAGAGTTCGGGTACCTAAACTTGCCTCCTGACTGTATGAACATTATCAAAGAGGCAAGAAAACCTACTACCAGAGCTTGTTACGCTGCAAAGTGGAAGCGTTTTGTCATTTACTGTAATAACAATGACATTAACCCACTAGATGCTTCGACGCAAAATATCATTTGCTATCTTTTATACCTACATCGTTGCAATCTAGCTTACTCATCCATAAGGATACATTTAGCAGCCATTGCAGCTTATCTTCAAAACAGGCAGCATCTTTCGCTGTTTAGAGTACCTGCAATTAAAGCCTTCATGGAGGGACTCAAACGAATTATTCCTCCAAAACACCCACCTTCACCTGTCTGAAACCTAAACATCGTTTTAACCAGACTAATGGGACCACCTTTTGAACCATTGCACTCATGTGAATTGCAATTTCTAACTTAGAAGGTGGCTTTCCTTGTAGCAATTACATCGCTTAGAAGAGTTAGCGAGCTGCAAGCCCTAACTATTCAAGCGCCATTCATCCAAGTGCATGCAAATAGGGTAGTTCTTAGAACAAACCCTAAATTTATGCCCAAGGTAGTATCCCAATTTCATATCAATCAGACAATAGAACTGCCAGTGTTCTTTCCAAATCCACAGTCAGTCCCTGAAAGGGCTCTACACACACTAGATGTCAAAAGAGCACTTCTATACTACATTGATAGGGCTAAGGATTTTAGGAATACTAAACAGTTATTTGTTGCCTTTTCACCACAACACAAAGGCAACCCCATTTCCAAGTCAGGGTTAGCCAGATGGATAGTTAAGTGTATTCAAATATGTTATTTAAAAGCAAAACGTACTTTAACAGTTCCCCCAAGAGCGCATTCTACACGCAAACTAGGGGCATCCATGGCTTTCCTAGGAAACATTCCTCTAGAGGAAATATGTAGAGCAGCCACTTGGTCTACCATACATACCTTCACAAAACACTATTGTGTAGATGTACATTCAAAACAGCAAGCTGCTGTAGGTCAGGCTGTTCTAAAAACTATTTTTCAAACTGCTGCAGCTGGCACAGCTAGCCACCGCTAAGGGAGAGACTGCTATACATTCTATGCACAGATATGAATTCAGCAGCCCACATGCCTCGAACGGAATATGCTACTTACCAGTATGCATCTGTTCTTGGCATGTAGGGCTGCTGACATTCATATCGCCCACCCTCCTCCCCGGTGCCTGTAGCAGCTGTAGCATTCATTCTTACTTTCCTGCATGGACATCTCTTACTGTACCATACTCCATCTCTGCCACAATGGCGAAAAACAATCTGAGGATGGAGAGGATGCCCATGCGCACTGTAGTCCAGGGGAGGAGCCACCTATCTCGTGATACTTTGAAGACTCTTCCAGGACAACAATGTGCAATCATCCGGACCCAACACTAGGCGGCGATCTATGCACAGATATGAATGTCAGCAGCCCTACATGCCAAGAACAGATGCATACTGGTAAGTAGCATATTCCTACCCACTCGTATTCACATCTTTATCAGGCAAATGTATACATTTGATGTTTGTCTTCATTCAGCTTTCAGGATGGCCATCAGTTTCCCAGGCTATGTTTCAATGATGGCCTTGGACGGGTTTCAAGTACTACATTATGGTTTCCCATGCTGGTTATTACTGCGCCTCTGAGAAAATCACGTGTGACATGGACTTGTGCTTCACTCTGAGGCACAAATACAAACTAATAGAGAAGTCAGAAAGAAACATATTAATTTAAAAAAAAAATATTTCACTGTATACCACCTATCTCTACTCTAATCCCATTTACTTATAAAAGCGCTCCCTGCATTAGCACTTAGTAAATAGCTTGTTGTAGTTTCGGTGAAGCAGATGCTTAGTATGTGAGGTTTCAAGCTGCCATATTAGATGCGACTGCGCTGGTGCAGAAATTTCCCTCCAAGCGAAAGAGCTTCATACTAAGTAGATGCAGTTTACACATGCGTAGTACAGTTTCCCTGGTTAACAGCCATTTTAAGTTTCACTCGGGTTATTTGTTAGTAAAACACGTAGGCAAGCTTCATCTTGCTATAAATGTAATGAGGTGCATGTTCATTTTCACAATACTTTATTAATACAATGTTACGAGTAATATGAGAGGATTGCATCCGAGCAAGTTTCTTTTATTCGAGCCCTTGCTCCATCACTAGTCAATCGCCAGACAACGCACCAGAGTCCTGAAACCATCCTTTGGTTGTTTTACAGATTAGAGCATTCCTTGCACACTTCTCTCTCTTTCCGACTAGCTCTATTGTCTGGCCTGACTTTGTGTCCTTCAAAGTGCTGCTCCTCACATCACTGGGTGACGGTCACAAGATGCTGCTGTCCACACAGAGTGCAACTGGACTTGTCAGTTCACTGAGCACCAGTGGATGTTGGTTGTGCTGCCCAATCCAAGATGTGGTTGATCCTTTTGCTGCCAGGAAAAATGGCAATCTCCCCACAGTCAAGCCAAGCAGCACACGCACTCGGTCTGACATCACTGCAGTGTCCCCCAACCAGCGCAAGGAAAGGAAGAGATGTTAACTTATGTCAGTACTGCCGTTTACGCCGCTCCGCCATATAATCCCTCTTCCGTTTGGCCTGCAGCCCACAGGGCTAGGCTCCAAGATGCAACGTCTGAACACTGAATATCTTAAAGAAGAGGATCACCTGGCATCTGGAGGTTTAGCTGATTTGCATGAATGCCAGACACAAGTGAAAAATCCAGTAGGGGGTGGCAAGTGCCTCCCCCTTGCGGACACCCAAGCCCACTTTGTTCAGTCCACTGTGCCATTGTAGGCTGGGCCCATCATATGCAACCAGTACAGACCATTTTTCTCATGGGAGCAGCATTTCCCTAGGCTTAAATCTAGGATACAGTCATGGGTAGTGCCTCCATGTTATTGACCTCAGAGCATCGCCGTTTTGTGAGGAATAAATGGTTAAAAAAATAGAGTGGTGTTGAACACATTTGTACAAAAGGGCTAAGAATGTTTTTACATTTTTAACATTAAAGAGAAGTAAGCCCCAGTTTGTATCCTTGATGCTCAGAGATATGGATTCCATGTGCAATTGTCCTGAAGGGCATGACGCCCGAACTTTAAATACTGTGCCAATCTTATTCCTACATCACTGTCAGCTTATTAGTTCTGCTCCACACTAAATTAATTTATAAAAGGATTGGCCCTTTCCATAAAACGCACGTCAATTATGCTAATTGCTTTGGGATAGTTCTAAGATCTAATATTAATTTATGGTTTGCCCCAGTGTTTTGTCATTGTTTCAGACGAATATTGCGGAGCACATAAAGGAAGTTGTGGCTTCTTCTATAGTACACGTACACACACCCTACAGAGACCTATAAACGTGAATGATCAGGCTGGGGCATGGTGGTGTATTTTTGGCTAATAAATCAGGATGTGTCTGTGATGTATGTTTCTCTATGTTTTTTTCCCACATGCAAACAGCCTTTTTACCAACTCTGAATTTTCACTTGCTCATTCAATAGTGATGAGTGGTAGACTAGGTTAGCACTTGTGACCCATCTACCAGGGTCATTTTGCTTTGTGTAAGTAAAATATTCCAAAAGTGTTCATAGATCGTGAATTTGTATAAAACATTGTGAAGCCTAAATCCAGAACAGCTGTTTCGGATAGTATAACATTTTTTAGCCCTAGGATATCAATTGGGAAAAACAATTTTACCTAAACTATTTAACTTAAAAAAAAAAAAAAAAAACATAAATGGAAAGCACCATTGAGTAGAAACCTATTTATAGTATCCTTTTTTCCGAAACTGCCTAATGTTATTTGTTTCTTTTTCTAGAAGGATGGCATAGATTCTTTTCCCTTTAATTTACCTTCCCTTCTCATGTTTGTCACTTTAAATTTCACCTTTTTCAATTGTCGCTCTAGTGTTTACTGCTCATTCTCCATTACCCAGTATCAACTGCATTTTGTTTCTCACTACCTAATTCTCTTATTTTTTTATGACATTTTGTGGAGATTCCCTTCTGTGCCCTCATTATTGCAGGTATCTTATTACCCATTCTGCCTCCTCCACCCTTTCCTATTTATCTCTCTTGTCCTGTGCACTCCTCTTCCATTTCCTGTTTTTTCCCTTCCATCATTGACGAATGCTCTTTGTCACACATTTCACTTGGGAATGCCTATTTATATATGGCAGTAACAGAAACTGACATCACAAGAAAAGGTCCTGCCTCATCTTGAATTGAGAACATCTATTAGCATCTTAAGGACAAACCACCCTTCTGGAGAGTGCAAATTATAAGGCTTTTCTGTACCCTTTTTCTAAGAATCATGGTAAACATAGAAGAAGCTAACGTCCGTTATCTTTCAACCAGTGCTGTATTCCACAAGTCCAACACAGCCGTCCACGCCCAGTTTTCCGGGTATGTCGTGGAGTGACTGCCCCTGTGGCTGCACGTATGGAGGCACTAGCGCAGTTTAGGAGATGTGAGCGCACAGCGTGTAGCTTAGTGCTGCCTCTCTGTACATGCTGCCTGATTGCCTGCAGTGCCCACTTGCTCCCCTGCCCGCGTGTGTCCTCCTCATAAGTTCTCAGCTCAGTAATAACATCATGTTGCCTTACTCCACTCTTAAGTACCCGCGTGCAGTGTAAATTCTGAAGATTTTCTCAATTAAAGAAATATAGTTCTCCATCATGCGTTTTCTCTCTTATATCCATAAACGCTATAATATCTCTGTGCACATTCAATATCGCTTTAACACATTTTCTACCTTTGAAATTAAATTTAAGCAATTAAGGTATACACTTTAGAAACTGAATTTTATTTCTTTTTTCTTTGTTACTTAAAACAAAATGCGGCATAATAGGACATATCCTTCAACTGTTAACTGAAAACCACCACAATAAAAGCATCTTTGAAAACTGAGTAATAAGTTGTTAGGCTATAATCAGGTTGAAGACTGGCACCAGAATTATAGAAATGGCTGACAAAGCTCTGGCCCATCATGCCTTGCAGGGTTAATGCAGCAGTTTAATTATTTCCAGCGCACTCAGACCCTTCTCCAAATAGAGCAATCTCTTTCAAAGGCTATTTTTAACTGGAGTCTCAGTTATTGTTGGCGTGGAAGGGTGGGTGAAGAGTTAGTTTTCACTCCTGCCCTCTTCATGTAGGCTTGGCTTGGATGCCATTAGTCGAAGGAAAAGTGACTTGTTTTACCCTTTTAACCAATGTCTTTTTTCTCCTCTTTCTGCTCTATAAGACACAATGTCATCACTTTTTCACCCATGTCCTTGTGGGTGAAAGAAGTGTTGGAATGATGAGTGAGATATTTTGATACCTGCCTTCAGTACTCCAACTCCCTGAAAAAGTGCAACATCTGCTTACAGTTCCCATTTCTTTGGCTTAGAGGCAGAAAGAGATTTTACCTGAGGACAAAACATGGGGCACTTACCTTTGGGTGTCCACCTGGTCCAGAAGGATATGAGAGTAGAAATCCTCCTCTTCTGCTCTGGTGGTAACCAGGACTGACTAGCCCCTTGGATTTACCAGAGCAGTCCTCATTTCACCACTGATCTAATTTGTGGTTAGCTTCAGGGGATCCAACAGTGGGTTCCTATTCTGTGACAAGCTTCCTTTCTCTGCGGGGGAAATCTTAATGTCGAATTTGTGTTGATACTATCCATGTCAATATTTTATATGTTCATGTCAAGTGCTAAGTTATGGAAACCATTAGACCTCTTTTACAACCTGCACAGTCCTCAGCTGAGTAGCTTCTGCCTATCTCTGGTGGATATGCTCCCTCCCAACCATGAGAGCTAACAAACACATCACCTCAGGCTCAGTTGCCTCCCCACCCACACACCCACACTTCACCATAGGGCAGTTGGATACAAAAGATCTCCGCCAAAGTGCCCCTCTTTGAGGTGTGCCCGTCGGGGATTGCACCGCCCCCCCGACGAGGAGCAACCGCCGATGATGAAGCATGACATCCTTCGGGGTGTGTGAGGCAAATACATCCAACAAAAGGGATGCCCACAGGTGTTACATTTACACCTCTGGTCACGCCAGCGTGTGCATAGTCCACCTTAGTCTTCCCCCTCCTTTTTTCCCCCCCTCTTGCAGGAACAGTTCAGCTCCCCACTTTGATAATGCAGACCACCCGCGGACACATGCTGTAACTGGACCCTCCACTTCCCTAAGTGGTAACTAGTGTCCGTTGATCTATTGATCTCTCTCCCTCCTTTTGATAAAGCTAACAAACACAGGCACACATGCCAAAAAAGCGAACAACGTGAATGGCCTACCAAACAGAAAAGAAAACGCAATCAGGAGTAGCCAAGAAAATGAAGGTTAAGATCAGTGGCTCCGGGTTATGCCCATCCAAGTAATTTTACCTAATGGCCCTAAATATTAGACATGATGAACCAGAAAATGAGTCACTATTCCCTAAATTAGACCATCAGAATCTGTTCCTTTCTTCCTTTGGAGCACTTCTTCTACAAACTGACTACGTATTTAAACTGCACAGAAGCTCTATAACATTTTGGGTTGCACATCTTCATCTCCTCTGAAAAAAGAGAGTGGAGTGATATATCAAAAATTGATCCTCTAGGTAAACAGCGTGTTCCTCTTTTCTTTAGGGGTGCTATTACAGCGTCACATTGGATTCAACACATTTGTTTGTGCAGCTACTTTCTAGGAAGAACAGAAATGACTTCCGAACGATCCTAAAGGAAGACATGATTAATTTAGATCAGTGCATTAGGATCTTTTTGCTCTGGTTTAAATTGTCAGAAGACATAGCCTTTCCTGTTTGGTTTTCATGTCTACAATGAGATCCGAAAAATTAAGAATTTAGTGAAGACCCAAAGTCCTAAGATAAAGAAGGAGGAGTGTAATTGAAATGCAGGTTTTAGTCTTTTTTTAGAGGCCAAAAATGTTCTCACATTTCTTTTTGTAAAAACCCATAGGTAGCTGAACAAGGTGCACTCCTTCAATGCTGCAAGAATGAATCCACTGTTAAAACAGAGAATCCTTTTCTCCGCCACAATAAGGGAATAGTTTTAATCACCTCCGTTTGTGTCAGAGGATAACAAAAGACAAATGGTCATGCGATAGTATGCAGAATGGTTACGTAATCTAATTTAGCTGCTTTCCACCTAGTATGCTACCACGAGCGTTGAGACCACTTCCTCTGGTGTAACTAGAGCAGGAAGTGCAATTTCTCCTCTACAACAATGCATTAGTTTGTCCCAACACATCTTAGGAACAAGGGTTATCTCTGTTATCTCTTGGAGTAGAAGAATACCCTAGGAACATGAAATTGACCAGTCCTGCAATAAATTTGTAACTCTTATGCTGATGTGTGGAATTGTCTGATCAACCTGTAATTGTCATAAGTTAGGTTGATAGGAGGCTCAAAATGGCCACATGTAAGACTATTGTTAGTCTCTCTAACAACACGTAGCGACAAGAGATCTTTGTCTGGAACAGTTTCCGGGTCAGCGACATTGGTGATTTTTGGCGGTTCTTTTTAAACAAGAGTATAAATAAGAGTTGGTCAATGGCGGCGGACTCTTTCACCTGTTTACGTCCTTTTCACATAATGTTGGGGAAACCCTTTGGTCCTGGTTAGCCATAAGTTATGGTTCTTTTTGTCATTACTCATGATGAAAATGTATGAATACCACGACCAGTGGGGGACTTAACCTCCACTAGCTATGAGGGATTCTTCATTGAAAGGTGTAAACTATTGGTTGAATTATAACAAATTATTGTATTTGATTAGTTGTTTATAGACACCATACTTATTTATATTTGGAGGTTTGGTTTTAAGACATTTACTCTGATTAGTCCTTAGTTGTGTATTGTTTTTTAAAAGAACCCTCACCCCCCCAACCTAGTTGGTGGCATGCTTCATCATCGGGTTCCCACCCAGTATGCCAAGTGCACCCGGGCTCATACAGACAATATTTTAACCATCTGATTATTAGTTTGTGTGGGGAAAACTAATTGTTTTTTTTTAAAAGAACCACCCACCAGCCTAGTTGGTGGCATGCTTCATCATCTGGACACCAACCAGGATACACAGTGCACCCGGATGTACTGCCATGCCTGAATTACAACTTAGCTGGTGTTTTTTTTTGTGCCAAGTGAGGTGATTTGTGAGTTAAAACAATCTAAAGGATTCCCTCAAAGAGAAATATTTTTCATTACCGGGTCCCTAAGACAGGATTAAAAAGAAGAAGGGGCGTAATTTAATGATAATACGTTCTCATAGATAATTTACTTGTTTAATTTTTCGAGATAAGACTCTGGTGACTGAAATCGTTGGTTCTCAATGTTTCCACCAAGAATGAACATGCATGTAATCAATCTGACTTCTGATTACTTGAATTTCTAATAGTGAGACTTACTCGAGTAAAACAGAAGATATATTAACGTTTCTTTTCATTTTAATTTTCCTTTTAATTCACAATATTTGCATATATTTGTTGATAGGCTTTGTGGAAAGCTCATTTATAAAATCACCCTTTAAGGGCTAAAGAACGTTTGATTTTCCGATAAAATAATAATAATAATAATTAAGTCTGTAAAGCGCCTGGTTACACTGTACTAGTGTGTCCCCGCGCTGTAGGACGGCCAAGTAAAGCAACTCAGGTGCTAATTCTGCTCACCCGACCATATCAAAGCCCAGCCCTAGTCTTTAGGAAACAGGTAAGTTTTCAGCTCTTTGCGGAATGCCTGCTCTGACTTTTCCAGCCGGAGCCCCGAAAGGAATGCCCTCCCATTCTTACTCTGCTAAATTTAGGAACCTGCACCAGCCCTGTCCCGCTATATCTCAATTGACGGGTCCGTTGGTATGGGTTAAGCAGGTTGTGCAGATAAGTGGGTCCTTTCCCCTGTAGGATGCGGTGCCCGACACAGAGGGCTTTGAATGTCACACGCTCCTTAATTGGAAGCCAGTGCAATGCTTTCAGTGCTCTCTTTGAAGAGGCTCTTTTAGGCAGCATCAAGACCAGGCGGGCCGCAGCATTTTGTATGCGCTGCAACCTCTGAATGCATTTAGCACTGGCTCCCAAATATAGGACATTCCCATAGTCCAGCCTCAATGTTATTAGTGCATGGACCATGGTCTTCCTGGCTGTCAATGGCAGTAAATCCAATGTCTTCCTGAGGACCCTCAGAGTGCCAAAGCATGTGCCTGTCACTCGTTTGGTGTGATACTCGTACGAGATCTTATTATCGATCCACACCCCTAGGTTCCTCACCTGATCGATGGGAGTAGGTAGAGGACCCAGAGCTGGAGGCCACCATGCTGAAGTCCACACTGAAGGAGCCTTCCCCACAATCATCACCTCCGCTTGTTTCCATTCAGTTTGAGGCAGTTGTTAGCCATCCAGGGCGCCATTTCCTGCAGACATGACCTAAAATTAGTAGCGACCTGCTCCTTCGGCTGTGTCAAAGCCACCACCAGTTGTGTGTCGTCTGCATAGGACACGACTTCCACCCCAAATTTTTCCATGATCTCTGCTACTGGTGCCACATATAGATTAAAAAGGGTTGGGCTAATACTGGACCCTTGAGGCACCCCCTGTTTAAGGCTGATGTCTTTGGACCGGAAAGTTCCCTGTGCCACTTGGAAACTGCGATCAAACAGAAAGGACTCCAACCATTCCCATACCTTGTCCACCACTCCTCCCCTTTTTAAACAACGAAGCAGCGCATGATGGGCCACAGTGTCGAATGCGGCTCTAAGATCCAGCAGGATCAGTGCCGCCGTTTGGCCTTCATCCGCATGTTTCCGTAAGGTTTCTGTAGCTACCAGCAGTGCTGACTCGGTCGAATGGAGTGCAAGGAAACCCGATTGAGCGGGATGGAGCAATCTATTGGCCTCAATATGGGCTGTCAGCTGATTATTGACGGCCTTCTTGCGATCTTGGCGAAGTACAGCAGGAGTGAGAGGGGGGCGCAAGTTCTCAAGTTGCTCCATACTAATATTAGTTTTTTTTCAGGGGGAGCACCACAGCCTCCTTCCAAGTTTTTGGTACCTTTCCTAACTCAAAGGAGAGCTCTAGTAAGTGTCTAATATAGGGCTCTAGAGTCTCCATACTACCTCTCAGTATTTTGGGTGACGCAGGATCTTTAGGGGAGCCTGATTTAATGTTGCCAGCTATAGTGCAAAGGTTCTCCCGGGATGGGACACTAAAGGTTTTGAGGTATTCCGTTCTTTTAACATTGGTAGAGGTATCCCCTCCCTTGTGGCCATCTCTGACCGCTTCTGGGAACGAGGAGTAGATCCTCTCTACCTTGTGCGAAATGAACTCTGCCATCAGTTTGCAAGATTCGCTGACCCTGTCATAGGAACCGCTGTACTAGCGAGGTTGGAGATCTCTTTGTAGACGGAGAACAGTTCCTTCAACAAGTTATCTGCTCCCTCTATCCTAGTGCTATAGTAGGATTTCCGTGTTTTCCTAATTAAGGCATGGTATTCATTAAGCACGATTTTATAATCATTCCTATCTTTCTCAGAAAAGCCTCTCCTCCATTGTCTCTCCAGTCGTTTACATTCCGCTTTCTTACCCCGGAGTTCAACCCCGAACCATGGGGCAGATTTAGTCTGTCTCCTAGGTGCATTATTCGACCAGGGCGCCGTACTGTCCAGTGCCTCCGTTATGCGCTTGTCCAGCGCCTCGCAAGCTGACTCAATCCCCCGACCCCCTGGGGGCCCACCCTGGCTTAGGGCCTTGTTAAATGCCTCTGTGGAGAAGTTTGCCCATTTCCTGCGTCTATCCTTGGTTCCCAGCTTGCCCTGTGTTGGAATTGCGGGTACTGCCGCCTTAAATGAGATCAGATAGTGGTCGGACCATACCACGGGTGTAGGGGGTTCAATGTGCAACATCCCTCAATTTGCAAAGATCGGATCCAGAAGATGGCCACGGCAGTGGGTGAGCAGCTCAGATTTCAGAGTTTGTTGGAGTGCAGCTAGTTCCTGCCGAATTTCTTGCGCCTCCGTACTGGTGGCCTCATCAAAATGGAGGTTCAAGTCTCCCAGGAGAAGGAGCCTCTCATACCTGAGGGCTGGCTGAGTTAGCTCTCAATCAAGCTTGCGGCGAATCACGCCCCCGGTCCCAGTGGTCTATATACCAGGAATCCCTTGAGAATGTAGTTTTTTGACTCTGAGCTCGAGAAGAACCCAGATTCACTGTCCACAACATAGGCAGTCTCAAAGGTGCACTGGATCTCGTGCTTACATATTATGGCAATCCGTCCACCCCTTCCCGTTGGCCTGTCAATTCTACTGATTTCATAGCCATGAGGGAGAGCTTCTAGGATTTCTGGTGCCGAGGTATTATCAAGCCATGTCTCAGTGAGGAATAGGACGTCCACCTGCTCATCCACCAGATGGTTGTGTATCTCCACCCTGTGCTTTCCTAGCGATCCACAGTTAATTAGGGAAAGATTGAGCGTCTGACCCCTGTCTCTGGGCTTCAGCTGGTGACTTACGTCAAAGGAGCAATGAGTGCAATTTTTGCCGCGATTCTCCACACTGATACTATGCTTGCACTTGTCCCCCAATGTGGGGCACAGTGCGTGGAGCTGTTGGGAGCTGTATTGCATTCTTGCGGTAGAACTGGCAGGGGTACTGGCCCCTGACACCAGCCGGTCGCGGACGGGCGCAGACGGGCTTGCCTTTGGCGCGCCCGCTGCGCGCCTCTGCTGACCGTCCTAGTTGTCATCCGGTTTTTATGGGGAAAGGCTGGGCCGCTCAAACACCACCCGCCCCTGCAGCCGGAAGTGCCTCCTCCCTCCACAACAAACGGGATACTCCCGCGGTGGACCGGGGAAGGGCAAACTAAATTCTCAACAGTAAGAGCCACCAGTTAATTTAAACTCAAAGTGCCTTAATTCTAAGTTAAAAACCAAACATTTGTGATTTTTTTTAAAAACGAGTTGTGCAAAGTATGGCAGATTAGAAGCAAATGCAGAAAAGCTACAGTTATGTTCTTACGATAGCGCAATAGGAACTAATACATTTACATTGTTGTATGCATTGCGCTGAAAGCAATTTCATATAGAAAACATTGTCATGTAAATGATTGATAGGTATATATTTGTTATAATTAGAGCTACTTCTGTTTGTGGTATCCCTAGAGGACATCTTACACCAGCCTGTGTTATGGGTATTATTGATTGCTAGTGCTGTTCAAGTCCTCACCTGCTGTTGAATAGACATTTTATCTCTAAAACATTGAAATATATACAATTTTTTTTGTCAGCCCCTGGCTTTCTTGTCTGTCTCATTTCCCTACTTTTTATTCGACCCCTAGTTTTTGTTTGCTCCTAATCTGTAGCATTTTTCCTTTACTGTGTCCTAATTGGAAAACCTGTGTCCTTTCAGTGCTTGCCTTAAGGGAATTACTTTTTTCTTTTTCTTATAGAACTTCATGGGAGTTCATATATTTTCTATTTTCTTGCTCTCTCCCTCATCATCCGTCTCCACCAGCTATTCTATAGCATACCCCAGTTGACTGTTATAAAATACTTTTTAAACCTCATTCTCCTCTGTTGCACCCCAAACTGCTTCTGCTCCTGTTGTTCAGCAGCCTTAACTCCATTGGCTCCTTCGGTGCACCCTTGCCGTTTCCAGTCACATTTAAAAAAACAAAAAAGTAAAAAAAAAAAAAGAAAAATAGGGCCCAGCTGGTATAATTTGCTACAAGGCCAATCCTTTCTTTTACCACACTTTTGCACATATATATTTTTTTAATTTACCACATCAAGATTAACATCTATCATCTTGGAACTTCCTCATGCATGCAAAGTACTATCCTCCTACGTCACACATGGAGCTTAGTATTACACGTCTTTATTCATCTATTCTAACACTTACGTCATAATTCTACGAAGTCTTTCTGCAGCCTAATGGTTTCCCTCATTTCTAATTAGACACTTTATCTTCCCCTCCATTAAATAAGAAATTGCAATTATTTTACAAAATATATATAGATAGACATATACAATGAAATCGTTTCAATCAATCTTTTTGGTGCTTTAAATGTTCGACCTGATCTTGTTCTGGGAAACTAGGAAGTGTCATCACCAATGTCCAGGATCTGCTTCAATGGTGTAGAGGCAACTACAGTCACTGCTGTTTCAGACGCAGTCTCGCCTTCAGCAGTTGGAGCTCATGAACGATTCGTTAAGTGACTAAAATGAGACGAGTCTCTGGTAATAGACTTCCCAGGCCACTGGGCAGTCACTATTTGTCCCTTAGTAGACAGCACTTGAAAAGGTTATGCATCAAATAGAGCATCAGATCTTCTTCTCCGCATTTGTGGCGCGAGCACTGCATCTCCTTTTTTAAAGACAATGTTTTTCACATGTAGTCTTTTGTCAGCATGCGCTTTCATCTTGCATTTGTTAACCAATTTCTTCTCCTGAGTTGCTGTCTCATCTTTCTTTCTCTGATTGTTCAGTTGAGATAACTTTGGATTCATTGTTCTCCAGAACATCAGTGCTGCAGGACTTTCACATGTGGTCAAGTGGGGCGTTGAACGATAAGCTCTCAAAGTAGAATTCAACACAGTTTTCAAATCAAGCTTAGCACGCTTCACTTCTTTAGTGCACTCATAAAACGCTCAACAAGTCAGTTGGCCTGCGGCCACAAAGGTTTGCTCTTATGATATTTGTATATTCAAATGCTCCAAGAAATCTTTAAACTCTCGACTATTGAAAGATGGACCATTGCCAGACTTCACTATGGCTGCAACACCCCATGTTGCAAAGATGCCATTTAGTTTTCCGATGACTGGTTCTTGATAGCAGTTGAAAGATATCAATTAATGGAAATCGGAAGTATTCATCCATAATTACCAGCAGACGATGTCCATTGTAGAGTGGACCAACAAAGTCAATGGCTATACTCTCCCATGGATGCTTTGGGAGTTCTAACATGTTCTCTCTGTGGTGAGTAGTTTTTGTAGAGAGGCAGTTACATAGGTGACAGGCCTTTAATTCCTGTTCAACCCTATCATCAAGATACGGAACCCAGCCTCTGTATCTGTGAGCTTGTTTTGTGGCAGCGATTCCAAGATGTCCTTCATGAACCACTTCAATTATTTTCTGTCACTGACTCTCTGGAATCGGAATTCTCGACCCTCATTGTATAACTCCTTCCTGAATTATGGACAGTTCATCGTTGATTTTTTAAAATTTGTTATATTTACCATAACTGGTGAGCTGTCGAGGGTGTTGGTTCCATGACTGATGTGTAATTGTATCCTTCAACTTTAACATGTCACTTTCATGACTTGTGGCAATGACATTCTGGGCTAAGGAAATGGCAGCTGGTGTGTTTACAGTGAAGTTAATATAGGCCTCAGCCGTCTTGGATGGAGTACTGTGACCTTGTATAGGCACTCTGGAAAAGTAGTCAGCAGGGTCCAGATCTTTCCCTGGATGGTGCACAATAGTATAGTTACACTTTTGTAACTGCAGTCCCAGTCATTCAATGCAAGGATGCATTTTGGCCTTTGAATTGCCAAATATGGTCCATAACGTTTGCTGATCATTTACCATCGTAATAGGTTTTCCATTCAAGAGTACATGGAAATGTTCACAAGCCCATACCATGGCTAAATTTTCTTTTTCAGGTTGTGGATACGCACTTTCTGTTTGGGGCAGACTACTGCTTGCATATGCCACAATATGTCTTCCAGCATACGGGTGTCTACTGTGCTGTGCAAGGATATCGCCTGACCAGACCAGACTAGACTAGAGTCAACAACAACCTCTGTATGAAGCTTAGGATTGAGTATTCTATTTCAGTAGCATGCTCAACGGCTTGTTTGATTTTGCTAACACTTTTCTCACATGCATGTGACCAATGAAATTAAACCATCTTTTTCATCAAGTCTCTCAATGGGTCACTCACAGTGGCAAAGTGTTGTATATATCAAGGAAAGAACATGTCCAGGGATTAGCTTTTGACAGTTCTTGTACTTTAGCAGGATTTAGTGTCCTACTCCCATCAAAAAAGATATGGCCAAAGAAGTTTAGCTTTGTTTCATGGAACTCACACTTGTCTGCATTCAAAGTCAAACGTGCTTCAGCGAGTAAATAACATAAGAGCTTAAAATGCTGCTTTTGGGTAGCTTAGAAAACCAATATTTCATTGCTGTAATTGAACGCATTTATGACAGGCTGTATGATACATCAAATGATGTCTTGAAACAGTTCTGCAGCGGATGACACACCAAAACGTAGTCTTTTTTTATCGAAACAGACCAAAATGTGTAGAATAGATTATAATGTACCTGCCATCTTCTCCGAGCTCTAACTGATGAATTTTATTTAAATCAAGACGAGAGAAGACATTTGCACCGTTTAATTGAGTCTTAATGTCAGCAGTGTGGGGACCTGGATGTTGTTCTTGTTCAATTGCCTTGTTTGCCTGATGCATGTCAACGCATATTCGTACAGCATCTTCACTGTCCTTTTTAGGCGCTACTTCTATGGGAGAAACCTATGGCGTTGCTCCAGTGGAATGCTCAATAATATCATTCTTAAGTAATGATTCAAGTTCTTTTTCAACAGCTTCTTGCAGAAAAAAAACAATTTATCTATGTCTCTGAGCAACAGGACTGACATCTTCATTAATATGTAACTTTACTTTCATGAGCATTGATGTTTGTAATTCACTTAACATTGTGCCTTGAAGCACATGGATTGGTGCTTGCAACTTTGTTTTCTTGTTTCATTATCGCAACAAATGAACCTTGACTATTTAAGGGTGTCTCTATGCAGGCCATGTATACACTTTGGTTTTCTATGGCATCCATTGCAGTAATGGAAATAATTAATTGTATCTCTCCTCGAGCATAATGTTAATCGATGTACCACTGTTGATTATGAACGGTATAGAACAACCATTTACTTTCAGTGGTGCTTTGGCATGTCGATCTTTCTCTGACTATAATTTTTCTTCACAAACGGCCAACCAACATGCCTACGCTTTTCTGATATAAACATCAATATAGCACAATCATTTTCTTCACTGTCACATGATACTGGCACAGAAGAATTGTTTCACAATGATTTAGATGATGATTGACTTTATTCAGTGTCGATTTGTCTCAACTTAAGTCGTCGCTTGGCCTTGTGGGTGTGCGTCGAGCTTTGCTTCTGGAACGTTCGCATGCTCTTCACTCACTCCAGACTAACAGTTTCTCTCAGCATTCGTCTTCTGAATGAGTCTGACAGACAAGCATCCATTATTAACTCTCAGACGCTTAGCTTCTTCATCTTTAAATTCATTGAACTTACAATGTCTGAGTGTGTCAAGTCTGTCCACAAATTCATAAATGGTTTCATAAACTTTCTGGCGTTCTTGATTGAAAAATTATCGTTCGTAATCAACATTTGGCATTGGATTAAACTTTAGATTCAACACTTCTTGAAACTGACAATATGTGACTTTTTCGTCCATTCGCAGCATTTTCTTTGACTTCTTTTTCACCATCAGCAGCAAGATATTTAAAATTATCTTTTTGTTATTAGTTCAAGTGCATCAATGAAATCATTAAATAAAGAGTTTGGGCAGCCCGACTCCGCAAGCGCGCTATCGGGCCCCGCGGATTTTGCTGGAGGCCCTGGGCCTTTGACGCCGCCGGCTCCGGCCTCGGCACTGCATGCCCCTTTGGATCCAGGCCTGAATCTACATCTGCGCCTGTAGACCTTGTGATACCTCCCCCAGCGACGATTCCACCGGCACCACGTCCGCAACCTGCGTCAGCTGACCCTAGCCGACGCCGACCCTGGCCTCCTCCTCGTGGTACACACGGAGCCGGCCTGGCGTTGACCGGCGCCGGATACGGCGCCCATTGGGTACTTTTGTGCCACTGTTCTACCCCTGCTTTTTGAGACCAGACTGGCAGCCAGAGGAGAGTGAGGAGGGCTGGGAGGGGTCTGGAGACCCAGTAACCGACCAGTTAGGTTATGAACCAGACTGGAGAGAGGAACAGGGTTACCTCACCAGACCATGGCATGTTGTCTCCTACCGTGGCAACAGAGGAGGAGGAAGCGTTGTACACAGTGGTGCTACGTAGGGCGGCCGAGGGTCTCCAACTCGAGCTACCTACGGTGGCATTCAGGACTAACATCCTGGCAGAGGTGCTCCAACCTGCAGTGAGATTTTGGGAGCCCCTGCTGCCGTTTAATGAAGCCCTAACTGACATCCTTTTGGGCACCTGGTCCAGGCCCTACACAGGGGCTCCTGTGGATAGGATGATTGCCTGACTCCACTGCCCGGCCCCTGGCAACTCCACTTTCCTCTCCCAACAGCCCCACCCCTGAGAGCTTGGTGGTCCAAGCCTCCACCTCCAAGGGTGCATTCCCTACTGCTCCACCTGATAGGGAATCCAAAAAGCTGGACCATCTTGGGAAGGAGATGTTTTCTTCCTCGAGCTTGGGACTGCGGACGATAAACACCACATGTCTATTGGGCCATTTCACCCACTCCGTGTGGGACACAGTTGCGCAAGTGATGCCTCAGTGCCCTGAGGAGGCCCGGGCCATACTCTCTTGGGCAGTTGCCGCAGGAAGAGACGCAGCGAAGTTTACCATAGGTCGACTGGTTTTTCAGGGGATGTCCAAGCCACTCTTATGTAAATGTGTTTTGATGGCCGTCGCCTGTTTGGCGACAAGGCAGACGACGTGCTGGAGCGCTTTAAGGACTCTCGGGCTACGGCCAGGTCCTTGAGCCTCTCCACCACCCGCCCTGCGCAGTCTGCCTTTTTCCTGTCACGTCCGGCCCAGAGCCACAGGCGGGCGTAAGCTGGTCCGCCCCAGCATGGCCAGGGACGTGGGAACCACCATCATGCTGCCATGCTGGATTAGGAGGGCCCTGTGATTGCTGTGGTGCTCCTCACAAGATCTGCCTGGCTCTGTACAATGTCTCGGGTTCTAGCATTTCCCCCTCTGTTACTGTGCTGTGTGTATGCCATTGCTTTCGCCTTCTTCTCTGTTCGAGTTGATGGACAATGGGTGCTTTGTGGCTTCTGAGACTTGATGGTGCACCACCTCTCTGGCGCACCAGCACATCGGACAGGTGGGTCTTGCAAATAGTCCGAAGGGGCTACTCCCTCCCTTCAAGACTACCCCTCCCGCCATGCCGCCTCAGTACCATCGCATGGCCCTTCTCCCCAAAAAAAAATTCAGCACTCTTGGCCAAGGGAGACATTGAGCAAGTTTCTGTCCCAGCAGTAGGTCGTGGTTGCTATTTCCACTACTTTCTGGTGTCCAAGAAGGACAAAGGCCTGCAGCCTATCTTGGATCTCATGAATGTCAACCGCTTCCTCCAGAAGGAGAAGTTCAAAATGTTGACGTAAGCTCCGGTCCTGTCTGCCCTAGACACTGGAGGCTGGATGGTAGCATTGGACTTGCAGGATGCTTATTTTCACATCATCATCCTGCTGGCCCACCGGCGTTACCTGCGGTTCATGGTAGGCCACAAGCACTTTCCGTTTACTGTGCTCCCCTTTGGCCTTACCAGCGCCCCCGGCTGGTCACAAAAATGATGGCGGTGGTCGCAGCTCATCTGCGCAGATCAGGGGTTGCAGTCTTCCTCTATCTCGACGACTGGCTGTTGAAGCCGGGCGCGCCCCAGTCTGTCATCTCCCACCTCCAGCCTACGGCCGACCTCCTGCATTCGCTGGGGTTTTCCATCAACATGCCGAAGACACACCTGACTCCCTCTCAGATGCCTCTCTTCATCGGAGCGGTTCTGGACATTACTCAGTTTCGGATCTATCCTCCCAAACAGAGAGTCCGGATATTTGTGCTATGATTCCGATCTTTCAGCCTCTGTCCCGGTTTTCTGTCAGGATGGCCCGCTACTGGGCCTGATGACCTCCTGCATCCCTCTGGTGGACCATGCCAGATGGCATATGCAGGCTCTGCAATGGGACCTGAAGTTCCAGTGGGCACAACATCAGGGGAACCTGTCCGTTTGCATCCAAATCTCGGAGCGCACTGCAAACTAATTGTAGTGGTGGCTAACGAACCAGGATTGGGTCGACGGCAGATCCCTCTCCCTTCCTCAACCAGTGTTCACGGTGGTGACCGATGCATCACTTCTGGGATGGGGGGGCCACATGGGGTAGGTGGATATCCGAGGCCTCTGATCTCCAGCGGAGTCCTGGCTCCACATCAACCTTGCGGAAGCTTTGGGCCATTCGTCTTGCACTCAAAGCATTCCTTCCCTCTGTCCGGGTAAGAGTAGTGCAGGTGTTCACTGACAACACCACCGCTACGTGGTACTGCATCAAACGAGGTGGGGTGGGGTCGTGGACCCTATGTCGGGATGCCCTCCGCCTCTGGACATGGCTGGAACATCATGGCATATCTCTGGTGGTTCAACACCGGGCTGGTTCTCTGAACGCCGGGGCAGACAAACTCAGCAACAGGTGCATGATGGATCACGAATGGCGTCTTCACTCGGAGGTGGTGCAAGGTCTCCTTCAGCAATGGGGAGAGCCTTGGTTAGATCTATTGGCCACCAAAGAGAACACATAATGTCAGCAGTTCTGCACGTTGGTATTTCCAAGGCAGCACTCACTAGGCGATGCTTTTCGTCGCAAGTTGAGTTGCGGTCTTCTATACGCCTTTCCGCCTATACCACTTCTGTCCAGAGTGCTGAAGAAGATCAGCCGTGACCGGGCCCAAGTCAATCTTGTGGCTCCGAACTGGGCACGAAGAGTCTGGTATCCCGAGCTGCTCAACATGGCCATCGATCCTCTGATCAAAGTGCCTCTTCGGGAGGATCTTCTGTCACAGCAGCAGTGGACGGTCCTCCACCCGAACCTGTCCAGCCTCCTCCTCCTTGCGTGGTGATTGAGCGGCAGCAGTTGGCATCGTTTGACCTGCCTCCCAAAGTCTGCTATGTAATCTTGGCAGCCAGGCGTCCCTCCACTAAGACAGTATACGCCTGCAGATGGAACAAATGTGTGGCATGCTTCACAGCAAAGGCTGTGGATCCCCTTTCCGCCCCTCTTTCTGAGGATCGTTCCTCTTTTCTTTGGCCCAGCACGGCTCTGCTCTGGGCACTCTAAAAGGTTACCTCTCAGCCATTTCAGCCTTCCTTAGGCTTGCTGATCAGCATTCTTTTTTCAAGTCCCCTGTTGTAAATAGATACCTAAAGAGCATTACACATCTTTTCCTCCTGTTCCCCTCGTAATGACCCAGTGGGACTTGAACTTGATTCTCACATATCTTATACCTTTTAAGCCGTTACATAACTATCCTTTCAGACTTCTCACTTTGAAAACTGCCTTTACTGGTGGCCATCACCTCGGCGCGCAGGCTGAGTGAGCTACAAGCTCTTTCTTCCAAGCATCACTTTTTTGGCTGTCCATCTGGACAAGGTCGTCCTTAGAACTAGACATTCCTTTCTTCCCAAAGTGGTTACTTCCTTCCACATTAACCAAACATTCACTTTGCCCACCTTCTTTCCGCCTCTGCATCCTTTAAAACAGGAAGAGCGACTCCACTGTCTGGATCCAAAACGTGGGCTTTCCTTCTACTTGGATCGCACCAAACAGTTCCAGGTGGACGACCAGCTCTTTGTTGGTTACGTTGGCGCTAAGAAAGCTCGGGCTGTGCACAAACTGACCTTCTCCAGGTGGGTCGTTCATGCATACATCAAACCTTGCTATTCTTTGGCAAAGAAGGAGCCTCCAGTGGGACTGCGCGCCCATTCCACCAGGACGACAGCAGCCACCACTGCTTTGGGACTTGGAGTCCCCCTTAATGACATCTGTCATGCAGCTACGTCGGCATCGCTGCACACGTTCACCAAACACTACTGCCTGGACAGCCAAGCCCTGAGAGACGGCTTCTTTGGACGGTCTGTTCTCCTAGACTTTCTGGTGGGACCTCCGTGGTTGGTATTGCTGCGGTATCTATTCTAAGGTAAGGAATCTATAACCAACTGTTTCTTTCAGATGAACAAGTTACTTACCTTCGGTAACAATATATCTGTAACTTGTTCGATAATGCACCATGACCCCCCTCTTCCTCTCTGGTCCATGAGCCTTCATGTAATTGGATAATCAGTTTTAGCAGGCCTGATGGACACTCCAATTTCCTCATCTTCTCTCAAAGTAGGGGCCTATTTTGATTTTCAAACGCTGTTGCCGAATCAGTATATGACACGTACAAAGGTAGCTTTTTCTTAAAGGCGTATATTTTGTCTAAAAGATTTAATATAAGGCAACTGTCCATTGTTGAATAACCTTTTCAAATCCCAATTTGGACTCTTTGGAGAATATTAGCTTCGCTTACCCAATCCTTTAACAACCCTTGGAGGTATTTTGCATATATCTTACTGGGAATATCAAGTAGCTTGATCATACTGTAATTTGATTGGAGATCCCATTTCCTGTTTTTTAAAGAGCCGGGCCCTTATACTGCATTTCCAGGCTCCTAGGATACCCTGGCTGCTTATTATTGCTCCAAAAACTGGTGTTAAAACTTGGACCCTACAATTCTGAGTTAAGTTTTATTATATCGGAGGAAAGGCAATCTGGGCCCTGGGCCTTCGAACCTTTTAGACCTTTTTTGATGGTGTCTTTCTCCATGACTGATAGAATCCAGTGACTAACCGCTTCCACTTGCTCCGACTCCTCAGCCCAACCACTCCCTACTCCATCCTTCTCTACCTCTGTATCTTTGTACAACTCTGATAAGTAGCTTTCCCAAGTTTCTTCCGGTACTAGGGCTGCTACCATACTTTTAGGTACCCCCCAGCACTCTATTTACTATGGTCCAAAAGCCCTTTGTATTTTCCTTTTTCAATGAAGCTATTGTTTAATCCATTTATTCTTCCTCTCTTCCCAATCAATTTTTTAATCTCTTTCCTATAAGTTTTCTTGTAGTCTTTAATTAAGTAATTCCTATTTACCCCACCTCTCTTATAAGCCTCCCTTATTTTTTTATGTAAGACTACCTTAGCCTGTTTTTTGGCCCAGTCTGCCTGATCTTCCGAACCCCTTCCACATTTGATATCTTCTGCTGCCATTTTAGCTTATGGAGGTAATTAAGATCTCATACTCCTGTACCATAAGCTGTGGCATCAAAGAAGATTGTACTTACATTACTTCCTTTATTCTATTTTGTGTATAACATTTCTACTTGCCAGTCCAAATTAGCCTGCATTTGTTTGACTTCTATATTACAGAACTATTTTGCCACATACCTCTTATGGAACAATTCTTTTTATTTAGGGTTACTCAGGCATTTACACAGCTTATGCCTACCAGCTGTGAATGTAAAGCATATACAAGTGTACAGCTTAACGCCTACAACCTGAAGGGCGGCTGCATGTTTCATCAAAAGAGGATTTATGCCTTTTATCAGTGGAATGAAAGGTCCAGAGGACAACAAAGAACAGATTAAAGAGAATAACAGGAGCAAACGTCCAACCCCAAGCCACCCTACTTCCTCCTCCCTATTCTCCTCCACACCACAAGTTGTATGTCCTCAAATATCCAAATAGAGAGTGCCCGACCATGAAAGGGCACGTCTGTCGTGCGTCAGCTAAGGGACGTGACCTCATTGTGTTTGTCAGACGCTAGGTGCAAGAACTGTAGGTACTTAGGACAAGGTACTTCTCTAAAGTATTTTGCCAGTATCGTGACAAACAGTGCCCATAGCTCTGAATAGGTTTCAGCTACCATCATAGACATGTGTTCCATAGCAGTAACCACCCATATCTTCCTCAACCATGTAGTGTGATCAGGAACCATCTCCGTGCCCCAGTAAGCTAACAAGATCAGCCTAGCGGAGTTCAGAGCTAATGCTATCTGCCTATCCCTGAGCAAGCGCATTCGGAAATGTCAAAGGGTTGGGGATGCCCAAAGGTGTATAGGCTGCGAAGCGTGAAATGGCTATTTTAAAGGCCTCATCTATATCATTGAGGACCACTTCCCAATATCGTACTAGTTTGGGGCAGTTAAATAGGAGATGTAAGAGTGAGCCAGTCTGTCCACGCCCTCTCCAGCAGAGCTCCGAGTGCTCTGTATTCCAATCGTGCAAGCGGGCAGGTGTAAGATACCAATATGATGCTATGTTGTATGCTGCCTCTGTGCCCGGCATGTCATGTGCTGTGTGATGAATTCTATAGTCTTGTCAGTCTTTGTCAGAGAGGGTGCATCCAAATTATTTCTCCCATCTCAATTGCCCTTTAGAGTTGGTGGGTGTGGTGGTTGCTTGGAGTAGGGCATACAGTTCTGAAATTGTGTGCTTGTCACCCTCTTTGGTTTTAACCCATTTTTCAAAACGGGTCATTGGCCGGAAGCACCTAGTCTGATGCCTTGGTAGGTCAGCCAGTGCGTTACCTGCCTGTATGGGAAGAGATCCAATACTAAGAGTGAGTAGCCCTCCTGGATCTGGTCAAAGGGAATGATGCCATTGTGGTCATACATTGATCCTATTTGTTTGCAGCCCTGCTCATGCCAACCCTGAAATATCTCGGATTTACACCCGGGGGGGGGGGGGGAAATCAGGATTATCTACTATCGGTGCCATTGGGGAAGGGAACGTTGTGAAGTTGTATTGGAGTGCACTGCGTCCAAGAGCCTTAAAGTAGTAGCTGTTACCGGGGAAGCGTATAGCCCCCGTGCCCTGTGTTTGCGGGCGAGCCACAGCTCCCTCCAAATGTTCTTGCCTGCTTTTCTCTGACCCATGAAGGCCCAGTGCTTTTTCTGATAGCGGTTCCATTCTAATATAAAGTGCAATTGTGTTGCTTGGAAGTAGCTCGAGAGCATACATAGCCCCATCCCTCCCTCTGCTTTAGATTTAGTGAGAGTGTGAAAGCTGAGGCGTGGTTGTTTGCCTCCCAATACGAATCAGTTGAAGGCGCGCTTTAGGTTTCATAGGATTGAAGGGGATGGCGTTAAGGAAATTGTCTGAAACACGAATAGTATACACAGCAGTAATATCTTGACTGTGGCGATGCGCCTGGACCACGATTGACCCAAACGATTCCAAATAGCTAATGTCTTGTGGGTTTGTTCTACCATGGGGCCATAGTTGGCCGCTTGTGTCTTTTCTGGCAAACGGGCCAGAAGGATACCCAAGTATGGGATCGCATCTGGGGCCCACGAGAAGGGGAATTCCGTGCGGAGTGTCACGGCGACGGAAGAAGAGAGTTTCAGAATTTGAGACTTCGCCAAGTTGACCCTGAACCTGGACGCATCGCCAAAACCTCCGAATTCTTTAACTAATGTGGCAAGCGGGGACGTTGCATTGGTCAGGGAGAGGACCACATCACCTGCATACATGCTGATCATGTGTGTTCACTCCGAGCCGGATCCCTGTGATCAGTAAGTTGTCCCGAATCCTTTGCGCCATCGGCTCCATGTAGAGTGCGAAGAACAATGGAGAGAGGTGACAGCCCTGTCTCGTCCCGCGACCTAAAGGAAAGGGCTTGGAGGAAAACCCATTGACCGTGAGCGTAGCTCTTGGGACACTGTAGATGCATTGTATCCACGCTAGAAACCTGTCCCGAACCCAAACCGGGGCTGAGTGCTGAATAGAAACGGCCAGTGAACCCTGTCAAAGGCCTTTTCCACATCAACCGAGAGTAGGAGGGGGAGCCATTCCCTGCGTAGAGTCTGGTATAGTCTGTTGCCTCTTCTCAACGCGCAGTTTATACTCACCTGCTGAGATAGCCATCATCTTGCCTCGGGCAACTAGCTTCAACGCTGACCAGACCGAGACCAGGTGAGTCTCCCTCGTTCGTTAGTGCGAAGATAGTTTGTAATGGTCGTGAGTTTGTTCAGATTGCAGAAGGCATCCCAGATGCTCCATCCAGACGGATGGCTGCAGAGGGCACCGAGGTTCAGCATAGCATAATTGGGGCTTGTTGCACTTGGGCTTTCTGAGGGACTACGTGTCGCAAGGAGCTGGAAGCGTGACTCACCAAGAAGAAGCATGTCACCGCCACAGCTGCTGTCGTCGCATGTCTGAAGAAGGGTGTCGCCACTGCATTGGGCGCCGTTGCATTATCAGGAAGCGTGTCCCCGCTGCAGCTGTCACATTGCATCGCAGAAGAGTCTTGCATCACTGGAGAAGAGTGTCGTATCAGACGCCGACGCATTACCGGAGAAGCGTGTCGCAGGGCCTGTGCACGGCCGTTGGGCGTGCACGCATCGTGTCGCATCTAGGAGAATATGCCATTTTTGTTTCATTGCACCGGAACTACATCGCATCGCCACGGAAGCGCAGTAAGAAACCGATGCATCACCTCCCCATGCCGAGAAGAACCGACGCAACCCCTACGCATCAGTAGGGACCCGACGCATCGCTGTTCTGACTATTGCAGATTTTACTTTTGCCTCCACTGTTTTTTGTATTGTGTGTTCTCCCTAATCTTTTTTTTTTTTTTTTCAAAAAGGTACACAAGGAAAAGAAAGAAAATACGAACATCTTCTTCCATATAGCCGCTGTTGCAGTAACTTGAAACACTATCAAAGCAACTTCAATTATCATCATTTAAGTCCTGCATCATCATCATCATTTGTCGCAATGGTATCACTGACATATCTAACAAATAAGCAGTAGAATCCAGAATTGAAAAACTGAAGAAAAAGTGGTACAGAAACTCAAAATAAAATAAAATGAAACACATATACAATCTCGAAGCAGCTTCATATTGTGTGTCTTAGACATCGTGCAGTCCAAGTGTCTATAAGTCCTTTCCGCATTTTGTCACTCCAGTTAGAGGATCCCCTCTACCATACATAGCCCACATCCCCACCTCACCCCCCCCCCCCCCCCCGGGCCCTGCACACCAGCACACAGCTCACTCAGATTTGTCCAGCAGATATAGTCTCAGTGGTTCCCATATCTCCCTTGGTCTCGACCTGGTGGGCAGTTCCTCCGCATAGATGGTGAGATTATCTCGACAATACACCAGGTCAGCCAGCCATGCTTTAACTATAGGCCTGCGCCTCCTTCCCCATGTGATCGCCACCCTGCGGGCAGCCATCAGCAGCGCCAATCGCACAAGAGTGCCCCTCGTCACTCTCACATGCGACGCACAGCACAAAAGACACACTCGGGGGGTGCAAGGAAGGTCCACAGCGACCATTTCACGTAAGCAATCAACCACCGCAGCCCAGAAGTCTGCCACCTTCCCACAATTCCAAGCTAAGTTTATGAAGTCTGCATCGTCTTGTCCACATCTATCACACCTTGCCGACTCCCGTAACCCATACCGAAACAGTCGTGCCGGAGTGTAGTATACCTGATGTATGTACTTAAAATGAACAATCTTGAGATTACCATTCATACAGAGTTTCCCCGTTAATCCGCAAATGTGCTTCCAGTTATCCTCGGAGATATCATTCCATTAAGTCCAGCTCTTGTCCACTGCATCTACCATCTCATCTTTAATGAGTTTGTACAGTTTGGATATCTGCTTCTTATTGTTGGGGATTGTGATAACCGACTGCAGAGACAGTAGTTCTGGGGGCTCAGCCGGGAAATTGGAGTAGTGCACCCTGGCCGCATGCCTCAGTCTATTTATCGCGAAGTGGAAGAGAAGCAACTGATTAGTAATATGCTGCAGATCCTCCTGCGCGACAAAGGTACCATTAGGGTAGACATCGCGCATATGCGAGATACCCGTCTCCCTCAGCACTCTTATTGACGGAGCCTCATGAGTGACCGAGAGATGCGCGTGATGCTCGAGACGCATAGCCGGCGCGTACAATGGCAATTTCTGCGCCAACTTCCCGATCCTCTGCCAGGCCGAGAACGTAGCGTCAACCGCGTTGATCTCCCACTTCGGAGTGCCACGCGAGTTATGAGTAACCACACTGATGAGTTCAGGCCTCAGCAAGGCCCAAAGGTACCGAAAGGGTTCGCCCTTCTGTGTACAAAGTCCTTAGACTTACAAATGAAGTTGGCAAGGAAACTGGAAATACAAAAACATAGTTTAATAAACCTTTAAAGGTGGTGATACAACCTCCACAACACTTCTACAGTATTGTACAGAGTAGCACACTGAATACAAGCACATGGCCCCTTTTATACACAGTGGAAGGGGTTCAGCTTACAGCTTAGACAGAGGTTGCAACCACGTAAGGACATTTCCAAATATATCAGTGGGTGGAGCTAACAGTATTTCTAGAACATGGGAGGGCTATGCTAATAAGGAACAACTGTTACTTCTGCTGAGCATGCGCTACACTCTCAAGAAGGACTAATAATAACTGTTGCTAGGTAGAATCCACAGTGTAACTGGCAGAGAGGTAGGACAATCAGAACATTGAGCACATGGCAATGTAGGGCATGAAAAATGGTGGACTCGAAATACAAAATGGAATCCCTATACTAGATATTTGGACTGATGCATTATGGCTTCAGCTAATGCTTAATAATACCGTTGTTTTATTTATAACAGACGACCCTTTCAGCGTTAGCTGAAGCCATTCCATTTCATAGGGTAGTCATCAAACTCATCTTGAATATCAATGCTCATAATGTTAGAAATCTCTTTAGTTAGACTCTTTTGATAAGCAGCTTCGGAAACAGCTTTCTTATTGGGTATACAAGAGGTAATGCAAAGGGAACATATCATAGGACCACATTGAATACACATACAGCAAGTAAAAAGAATTACTACTATTATACAAAGGCCAGTGAGGATCTTCCAACCCCATGTAGTAAATAAGGTCCAAAACCAACTAGAGAAGGTCCATGTACCATTATCTACATGTATGTCAGCAGCTATTTTATGCAGTTTATTTATGGCATTATAAACAGAAGGCGAGTTGTCTGGGATGAAGACACAACAGCTACTTCCAATAAGTCTACAAGCTCCTCCTTTTTCTGCTAATATGACATCTAACACCATTCTGTTTTGCAGGGCAACAATTCTAGTAATTTGCAACTCTTCAGTTACGTTTCCTAGTGCTGCAGCAGTTTGGTTGGTCACTGCCTCTACAACTCTAGTTAATCTTCTTATCTTTCTACTGTTTAGGGCAGCTCCAACAAAAAAGAATAACCCTAGGTTAAAATCTACATATTGCTGCAAACTAGTATCGGTCTGGTCCACATCATCGATAGATAAAGTACGTTTGTATCTATTCACAGTGGCATTATTCAACAATTTCAAGTCTTTATGATAAGTGGCAGGTGCTAAAAACACTGGTGGTAATAAAAACGATACATAGCATACTCCTGACCAGCCAGCTGGTAATCGATAATATCCTCTATTACCGCATACAAAATATGTATTATGGGATGCTAAAAATGTGCTATTATTCAGACCATCTATATTTAAGACTTTAATACAATCACTAACACCTACAGGGATGTTCCCAACACTTTGTACGCATAAGTCCGCTTGTGCTTGTGCAACTGAGATCACAAATTTTTCACTTTCGACAGTGTCTCTAGTGTTCGTAAAAATGTAGGGAGTAGACTCATTGTCCGGTCGATATTCTTCCCACTCCCATATTGTTCCATTGGCTTGTGGATAGCCTTCTTTATTCTGGTGACATTCTTTGTTTAGTCTAAAAAGTAATCTTCCAACAGCAGGCTTTCTTGTGGCAAATAGAAGAGTATACCAGGCACGACAAGAACCATTATGAGAGAAAGGGAGAGGTATAAACGGTGTTCCCCCCTTCTTCTGGTGCGCTGGCATCATACCACATATCCAGCAATTTGTTTCATTTGTAGCAGTGTGGGTATGATGTAGCATCTGAATGAAGGTGTTATTTACAAAGGACAAGCGGTGTTTTGATTCCTGATAGGGGAGCGTATAAAAGAAATGCTCCTCTGGCACCGGTGTAGAAACCACATATAGATCACGGGCAGGAATTACATCCTCAACAAACCACGTGATAATGGCAACAACTGCCACACTAGCAATAAATCCGAAGGCGCAGATCACTTTCTTTCTCTCCATGTTGAACAAATGTCTCGCAAATCTTCCTGAAACTAAAAAAAAAGGCTGTCAGAACTCTTCCCCCAAGGCGGCTGTTGTTTTCTTCACCAACGGGCCAAGACGGGTGTCACTACTCTAATGCAAGGCTGATCCCCCCCCCTTGCCTCATCGGCTCTCCGTTGCACCAACCAAGAGGCCGTTCTGACAGCAGTCTAAACAGCAGAAAACTTCTTCCTGGGTCGAAGGTTGTATTTTCTTACTCCAGAAGTCGTCGGGTCCGGGAAGAACTCCTCTTGCTCATCAGGTACCACAGCAGGGCCTTTCTCTGTAGTCAGGATTTCTCGATGGTCAGTCAACACGGCAGGCTCCACCAATCCGGGTTGCACTCTGCGACAATGAAGGGAGTGAATCCAGTTCTTCCGGTTGGTCACTCGGACGGCCGTTCTTGTTGCGAGCAGAACCTGCTCGGGACCGCACCATCGGGGCTCCAGGCCACTCGTCCTCTCGAACGCCTTGATGAGGACGAAGTCACCGGGTCGGAGACTATGACCCTCACCTGTGGACCGGTCAGGGAGTGCTTCTCGAACCTGTTGATGAATAGAAACCAAGTTATCAGTTAATTGTGCCAGATAGTCATTCATCAATACACAAGGTACATCATATACGGAACTTGGTTTGGGCACTCCCCAAATATTCATGGGACGACCAAACACCACCTCATACGGTGTAAGGCCGGTTCGGGAGTGTGGTACTGATCTTATTGACAACAATGCCAAAGGCAAAGCGTCGGGCCAAGTCAGAGAAGTGGAAGCCTGGATCTTTGCTAGTTTAAGCTTCAGTGTTCCATTGTAGCGTTCCACCAAGCCAGCCGACTGTGGATGGAACACTGCATGAAACTTCTGTTTTATCCCCAGACCTCTCAGAACGTACTTGATAACGTCTGCTATAAAATGAGGCCCGTTATCACTCCATAATAGTCTACAAACACCATACCTAGGGAAAAACTCCTTCAGTAGCACCTTTGCTGTAGTCATTGCAGTATTGTCCTTAGTAGGGTAGGCTTCAATCCATTTACTGAAAGCACACACCACTACCAAGACGTACTTTAGATTATTACAGCGTTCAAGTTGGATATAGTCCATTTGCAGGACTTCAAAAGGTGCAGTAGGTATTTCAAATCCTCCTGCTGGAGTCCGTGTTCCTTTCCCTGGGTTGTATTTAAGACAGATCATACAGGTCTGTACCACTCTCTTGGCCGTGCTAGCAATCTCTGGATGCTCCCAAACTTGCGCAAGCAATTTCACAATCGCTGAAGCTCCAACATGTGCTAGCCCATGTGCCATTTGAACCATAGGTTGGACAAAAGCTGTGGGCAACTTCCACCTATCCATTTGTTTGTTGCGCCAACAACCTTCATCATCCAGTTCTCCATTTTCAGACCATTGCTCTCGTTCTTTATCAGAAGCAACTCTCTGTATTTCCCTCACTTCTTTCCTAGCATCATGCCATCGTTCTGCTTGTGACTTCACAACATACATTGAAGTGGAGTCAGGTCTCATTGCAGTTTCTCGTGCTACTTGGTCAGCGAAAGCATTTCCTTGCCCTACTTTGTCAATAACTTTCTTATGTGCACTGCATTTCACTATAGCTATCTTCTTAGGAAATGTCAGGGCAGTCAAAAGATTGTGCACCAGTTCTCCATACATAATTTGTGTTCCGTGTGATGTCAGAAAACCTCTTTCCTTCCAGAGCAGGCCAAAGTCGTGCGCTACTCCGAAAGCATAGCGGCTATCTGTATAAATATTCACACACAACTCTGCACTAAGCTCACATGCTCGTGTCAATGCTATCAACTCCGCTGCCTGGGCTGATTTCTGTGGAATGCGTGCTGTTTCCACGATAGTATACAAAGTAGTGATGGCATATGCTGCCGAAGTCGTACCATCCGGTAGCTTCAGGCAGGAGCCATCCACCCATAATTCTCCATCTACATCTGAGAAAGGCGTATCCTGGAGATCGATACGACCCTTTGTCTGTTCCTCAGTCACAAAAATACAATCATGTGCTTCTTGTGCCTCAGGCTGAGTCGTCAGGAATGGTAACAATGTTGCTGGATTTAACGTAGCACATCTCCTCAATGTGATATGGGAAGCCAGCAACGTTAGTTCATATCCGGTCAGACGGGCACTTGTTAAATGCTGCGTCTTTGTTTGATTCAAAAGGGCGTCAACAGCATGGGGAACCAACACTAACAGCTTGTGAGATAACACTATTCCCTCACTCTGACGTATTGACACAGCTGTCGCTGCGACCGAACGAAAACACCCCGGCAATGCCCGAGCGACAGGATCGAGCAATGCCGAGAAATATGCACACGGACGCTGCCTGTCCCCGTGCATCTGTACTAACACAGATGACGCACATCCATCTCTCTCATGTACATATAATGTGAAAAGTTTCGTGTAATCAGGAGTGCCTAACACTGGTGCTGAACAAAGGGCCTGACGTAACTGTTGGAAAGCGTTTTCACATTCATCTGTCCAAGGAAGGGGAATTGGAGTGTCTTTTGTCAATAGCGCTAACAGTGGTTTGACTATATGTGAAAACCCCAGTATCCACTGCCTACAAAAGGACGTAAGACCCAAAAATGCTCGAACATCTTTCTGTGTAGAAGGTGTTGGTGTGTCCAGGATGGCTTGGATACGATCTGATGTAAGTGCACGCCCCTCCTTAGACAAAAGGTGGCCTAGGTAGGTCACCTTAGGTCTACAGAATTGCAATTTCTTCATAGATACCTTATGATTGTGAGAAGCCAAAAAGGAAAGCAAAGACAACGTACAAGTCTCACATTGCTCAGGGGTGTCAGCAGCCAACAAAATATCGTCGACATATTGAATAAGCACTACCCCCTCAAGCAAGACAAAGGAATCCAACTGTCTTTTCAACGCCTGACTGTAGATACTAGGGCTCTCAGTATAGCCCTGTGGAATTCTACAAAATCTATACGATCGATTATTCAAAGTGAAGCCGAAAAGGTAACGACTATCAGGGTGAATAGGGATCGAAAAGAAGGCGTTCTTCAGGTCGACAACCGAGAATGTTGTCGCTGTTGGTGGAACTAAGGTAAGGAGTGTCGTGATGTCAGAAACAACAGGGTATTGGGGCACCACTATCTTGTTCACCTCCCGCAAATCAATAATAAATCGATATACCCTAGTATCAGTGTCTTTCTTCAAGATTGGTAAAATAGGACTGTTACAAACATTGTATGGGACTTCTTCCACCACCCCCACTCGGATGAGATCCTGCACAATCTGTATGAGCGCCTCCTCACCCTCCTGTGAAATCCTATATTGAGGCAGGCGTGGTAACACAGCTCCCTCCTTCACACTAATGTGAACCGGAGGAATGACCATCTGTCCCACATCAGTGTCTGAAGTAGCCCACAACGTGTGAGGTAAAGAGGCTAATGCAGCACTTTCAGCTACCATACACACTCTCTCTTTTGCAGGGTAATTGTCATTTAAAATCACGCGTACTCCTTCAGGGGAGCAGCGGATTGTGGCTCTAAAATGTTTCAGCATGTCTAGACCCACAATGTTGTCAGGCGTGTTTGAGGAAAGCAAGAATGGACATGGTGCTGTAAATTTGTCGACATGAAATGCAAGGGGTTGGGATAATGGGCTAAGAGAAGGTGTTCCATCGAACCCTACAGATGTGATCGTTAAGCCAGACAGGGGAGCCCTCGGAACCAATTGTTTAGACAAAGCGCTACGAGTAGCCCCTGTATCAACCAAAAACTGATCAGTAGAACCCAAAACATGTGCTGTAACATAAGGACCCCTCTGATCTACTGGTACTTCAACTGATTCCTCCCCCCATCCTACGCAATCCTATGCATATTGGGAATCATGACTTTCGGGGTGCACATAGTCAGACATCTGATACTGATTTCGTCTATCAAAGGTATTAGACCCTCCTTGTTGTTGCTCCCTAGATTCGAATCTAGCCCTATCATTTAGGTTACCTCGTGGGCCAGAAAAACCCCCACGATTTCTCCCAAAACCTCTACCCCGTCCCATAGCCCTGTGTTCTCGCGCTAAAGGACACTCATTGGCCCAGTGGCCTCGTTGCTTACAATATGCACATTGATCTTTAGCCAAGTCTGTGCGGTTATATGTAGAATCATAAAAACCCCGACCACCTCTATTATTTCCTCTCTGGGGTGGTCCATACACTTGTGCTAACATAACTTTTGTTTTCAAATCCTTAGATTTCTTATCTTCATTACTTTTTGCTTCTAGTTCCTGACGCTCGTAATACTGAGCCATTGTCAGGAGGGATGCCGGAGTCGAAGTCGTCCAGGAGCTTTCACTCGCTTTCAACCGAGCTGCTACTCCCGGTAATAAATTTGAAACATATTTGTCTACAAACAGATGTCGACCCGTGTCATCCGTCAGAGACTGACCACTAAAATCATGAAAAGTTTCTTCAAATCGCGTAAAGAAGTCAGAAACTGATTCATCTGTCTTTTGCTTGCAAGATGCTAACATAGTCCAGTCAATCTTTTTAGGGGGAATAATCGTCTTTAATTTAATCAAAATAGCAGCAGGGAGGTCTAGAATGAGCTGGGGTGGTTTCTGCGCAGGTTTCCTAGCTCTGTCCTCCTCCTCAATGTCTTCCCATTTAGCTTTAAACGTCACTAAATCATCAATTTTCCGTACTGATCTCCACATGTCAGGGGGTAATATAAGACCAAAGAATAAATCAACGTCAGCTAATGTCATAGTACAAGAATTCAAAGCCCCCTCAACTTCCTCATAAAAGGCAACAGGATTTTTCCGTGGGTCAGGTAACGCTTTCTTTAAGGCCATAACATCCGCTCTATTCCAAGGAGTATATACCCAATTATAGATAAAATACCCTCGGGCATCAGCTGAATCTTTATCTGAACTAGTACCCGCTCCTTTAGGAGGAACATACAAAGGCGCTGCCTCTCGCATAGGTTTAACATGCACAATATCGACCTTATCTGAAGAAAAGATAGGTGATTGTTTCCCGTCGCCACTCAAACCCGTCTCTTTGTCGTCCACCGTCTTTTGTCGCTTTTCTTCTCGTAACCGAGACGCCTCATCCCGCAATACGAATAACCGTCGAACTGCATCAGCTGCCTGGGAAGGAGAAAAGAGACCTTTACGCAATTCTTTCTTATCTTGTATTATGTCATCAGGTTCAAGAACAGGAGAATATTTTCGAAAAGCCCCGACTACTTCATCAGAAAAGGTTTCAAGAAAATACATTTTTTCCCTGTCCGGCCATTTTTCAAGAGACAACAATATTTCAGCAAGAGGAATTGTACCCTTAAGAATACGATAAGAAATTTGTCGGAGCTCCGCCATACGATCAGATGTTAGCTTAGACCGCGTGTCTACCTTATCTTTAAATGATCCAGAATCCTCATCTTCCCCTTTCGGAGCAGACGGGCCAGCATACGGAGGCGGAGAACGATCTAGTAATGAAAAATCATCATCAGAATTATTAAGGACAGGATAAAGAGGCCGACGAATGGGATATTGGCCAGATATCTGCAATCTACGTTCCTTTTCCCGTTTTTCTTCCGCGTCTTTTTGTTCACGTTGTCTCATTTCTTGCGCCTTCTCACGCACATTCTTCTTCTGCTCTTTCTCAATCAGCGCATGTTCACGTTTCTCACGCTCACGTACTTCTTTCACCCACATTCGCACACTCTCAAACATATCTTGTCTCGCTCGGCGCTTACACAGGCACTGTTCCACATACTCAATTTTGCGCACATCAAACGAACCATACAAAGGCCATCTCAACTCAGGATCCTTCTTGGTATACTTCCTCCACAATGTGCTGTACATTATAGGGGAAAGACCAAACTTAATGTACATATCCCTATTCGGCGTCCCTTCTGGGGGAGCCGGCTGCGATTCTTCAAGACTTAACCGGTTTCCACAGCAGCACCACTTACGTAGTGCGCTAAAAGTAGACATGCTAGAAATAGTGCGAAATACGCAATATTATACAGAAAAATGGCACTTAATCGTTGCGCCGCTCACAACCATATGTTGGAGAAAAATCTCCACATTGCCTACCTATATGTGTTGCAACGCATATATACCCATAGTCATAATCATAATATGATCGATCATCCAAACATCTCCATATCCATATCCATATCCATAAGCCACAGCAAGCGTATCCTAAAACTGCCTTGCTAATCACTGGCTACCATAAACACTCACAGTAATTACCATACATTGGTCCTTACCAAGCACGAGCGTCCAGATTCCACTTGCCAAGTTCCACAATTTGCTCAAACAGCTTATCCACAGCAAACCGACAGAAGAGGTCTCAGTCGAAGACCGGCGCCACCCAGATGGTCAGATCGGAAGGAAGGAAGAAATACCTCAGGATGCCAGGACTAAAGACGCCGCTGGCAGTGATCACTTCCCCGGCAGAGTTCCAATCCTTCGTCACGACCAGTCCTTCGAGCCTCCGAGTCGCCGATGAGCCCCACGTGACGGGCGCCAATTGATGAGTTCAGGCCTCAGCAAGGCCCAAAGGTACCGAAAGGGTTCGCCCTTCTGTGTACAAAGTCCTTAGACTTACAAATGAAGTTGGCAAGGAAACTGGAAATACAAAAACATAGTTTAATAAACCTTTAAAGGTGGTGATACAACCTCCACAACACTTCTACAGTATTGTACAGAGTAGCACACTGAATACAAGCACATGGCCCCTTTTATACACAGTGGAAGGGGTTCAGCTTACAGCTTAGACAGAGGTTGCAACCACGTAAGGACATTTCCAAATATATCAGTGGGTGGAGCTAACAGTATTTCTAGAACATGGGAGGGCTATGCTAATAAGGAACAACTGCTACTTCTGCTGAGCATGCGCTACACTCTCAAGAAGGACTAATAATAACTGTTGCTAGGTAGAATCCACAGTGTAACTGGCAGAGAGGTAGGACAATCAGAACATTGAGCACATGGCAATGTAGGGCATGAAAAATGGTGGACTCGAAATACAAAATGGAATCCCTATACTAGATATTTGGACTGATGCATTATGGCTTCAGCTAATGCTTAATAATACCGTTGTTTTATTTACAACAACACTATGTAGCGGGAATGGAGCGGTGTTCCCCTCCTCCACAGCAACGTGCGGCGTGAAAGCGTGCGTCTGTACCAATAATAGAGATATTGAGCCTGCGCACTAAGGTAGTATAAGTAAAAATCCGGCGCCGCAAAGCCCCCTTTCTCATAGCTCTTGGTGAGGGTCGACCACTGCCCCCCAGACCAGTCGTAATAGGTGGCTGCGGAGAGTCTTGAAGAATGCCATATTGAGCACTATCGGCACGTTCACGAATAAATAAAGAAACCTGGGTAGCACGACCATTTTGATTAATTCAATACGGTCCGCGAGCGAAAATGGTAGCGAAATCCAGGTCTCGACCATAGCCTCCATTCTCGCGCACGCTGTGCCATAATTTTCCCTGATCACAACCGTGGGGTCCCGGTGTACCCACACTCCCAAATACTTAACCGGATCCTCGGACCACATCAGGGGTAATTCTAGTCCTGGCCGCGCAGTACCAGCCGTGAGCGGAATTATATAGGACTTTTCCCAGTTTATCTGCAGACCAGAAATGAGACCGAACCTCACATATTCCCGCAGCAATTGCGACAAATATCTAGATGGCTCACGCACAAAAAGAACCATGTCGTCCGCATACTACGATATTGCAACCGGCCAGTGGTTAAAATTCAATGCGGTCTCCCTGTGCCGCTGTCGAATGACACAGGACAGTGGTTCGAGGATAATCGCGAGCAGCAACGGCGAAAGAGGGCAACCCTGCCTGGTTCCTCGCTCGATACTCAGTGCCTCGGATGTGAACCCGCCCACTCTTACTCTCGCCATCGGAGCCACGTACAGCACTTCTATCCATTGTATGAACATTGGGGGGAACCCCATACGACATAGCACCTGGAACATATACCGCCATTCTACTGAGTCAAACGCCTTTGCGGCGTCTGGTAGTACCGCCACAGCTTCGAGAGTAGGTTCTAAGACATGAAACATAGAGAAGAGTGTGCGGAGATTGTGCGAGGTGGATCGTTCCGGGACGAATCCCGACTGATCAGGCAGTATCAGCCCTTCTAGCAGTGGTTGTAATTTGGTGGCAAGGATCTTTGAAGTTGGCAGACGTGAGTCCCTTGCTCACTTTGCCACTGGATTCAAGCAAGCCTGACTGAAGACGGCTGAAATGCCAGAAACCGGTCCTAGGAAGATTGTTTCCGGTCCAGGGAAAGCATGGCTTGGCAGTTCGGGCTGGACTGTTCCCATGAGGTACTGGGTCAGACTGATTTGCATATGGCCATGTCTGAACGGGGGTGGCATTGTGGGCTAAAGAACGGTGTTGGATTAAATCCAGATCTGTTGACTGGGTGTGGGTGTTTGATTGGTTCAGATGCTCCGTCCATCACCACCCCCTTTTGTACCGCTTTGTTCGCCATAAGTTGGCAGGGTATGCTCAGACGTGAGTCCCTTGCTCACTTTGCCACTGGATTCAAGCAAGCCTGGCTGAAGACGGCTGAAATGCCAGAAACCAGTCCTAGGAAGCTTGTTTCCGGCCCAGGGAAGGCATGGCTTGGCAGTTCGGGCTGGACTGTTCCCATGAGGCACAGGGTCCGACTGATTTGCATATGGCCATGTCTGAACTGGGGTGGCGGAGTGGGCTAAAGAACGGTGTTGGATTAAACCCAGACCTGTTGACTGGGTGTGGGTGTTTGATTGGTTCAGATGCTCCGTCCATCACCACCCCCTTTTGTACCGCATCAAGCAATAGTAGTTCCGATAATTACTGTGCACGACACAGAGCCACGAGGGGGCAGAACACAAGCAGCAACGGAGCAACAGAAGCATTACTAAAACATCCTGTCTTGACATGCACATATTGCCAAACTTAATGCCAAAAGAGAACCAAACAAAACAAAAATCCCGGACCCGGCCTCCCCCCCACCACCACCGACTCCAACCTCCAAATCAGGTCGAGAACTATACCCCCCTCCCCTCGCCATACTACTACCATTTGGGTGATACCCTCTCGGGGAAGAGGTACAGCAGCATGTACACGCACCAGAATGCGGCCGCCGGAGCTATTGCCCCCAAACCCCGTCAGGACCAATGCTGAAGAACATTATAATCTACAAATTGCAATCCCCTCTCAGAACTCGCAGCGAGCATTCGAATGGGACCGCCATCTGCACCCTCCTCCCGACCAACCCTCTCAGCTGTGGCAAAACAATATAATGTCTAAGGCAGGGTCCGCATGTACGCTCTGACATGCGTAGCGAGCGATCTTCTGTAGTATCCTGTCTCTAGGCAGCGTCATCTAGCCCTGATGGTGCCGGATCATCCTCCGCCCGCTGCCGTCGTGACGTCAGCTTACAAATATGCTTCTCGAATTTCAGGGCAGACTTCGCATCTGTAAAGAAGTGCGACTGTTCTTCATGAGTAACTTTTAGCTTCGCCGGGTAGAGCATGGCATATGGTACCGCGGCTTCTCTCAACAATTTTTTCACTGGCCCAAACTCCCGACGCGCGGATTGCACGACCGGAGTGTAATCCGGGAAAAATGATAGTGTCTCCTTTGTACACCACCGGCTCCTTTGCCCTTGCCTCTCTCAGGAGAGCGTCTCTATCGGCATAGTTGAGTAATCGCGCGATTATCGGGCGCGGCGCTGCTCCCGGCTTAGGTCTGGACCCTAAGGACCTATGCGCCCTCTCCACAATCATGACACTGGATAGGGCGGGACCAAAAAGCTCACGTAGCATTACATCAATGAAGGGTTCCATTTTGGAAATCGGAGTGGTCTCCGATAGGCCGATAATTCTAACGTTATTGCGCCTAGTGCGCGCCTTTAAATCCTCATTCTTCGCACTTATCACCTAAAGGATTTTCTCCATTTGTAGTATCTGTGTGCGCGCCTCTGCATGTGCGTAATGTTCGTCAGATACCCTGTTTTCCAGAACATCTAGACGGTGTTCATGTTTATCCACTTTTTTTTTCATGACGTCCAGCCGCACAAGGGGCCGCTGTAATCTTAGTTAGGCGGCTGTAAGTCTCATGTGGCACACAGATGCAGAGAAGCGCAGCGGCGTCAGAAGCATGGCCAGCCCCGAGTTCCGAGTATCTCCACCACCTTGCGCAGCCTGTGTCCCACCGGGTCAGCCAGCGTCTATGGTCTCGCCGGGCGTTCCGGGCAGTCCACTGGAGCCCAACTCAGACCCTAGCGCTGACCGTGGGCACCCCCGGGGCCCCCTGCCTCCCCTCGTACGCCTACAGCCGGTTCCGGCTCTAGTGCTAACCAAGATGGCCGACAGACAGCCCCTCCGGCCCCCGGGAGCAGCCAAGTGACCGGATGGGGAATGAGGGACGCCGCGGAGGCCGCGGACCACCGAGGCCCCGCCACGCAAGACCCGCCAGGCACCGCCCACCTCGCCAGTCCCGCACCGCCCAGCCCGCTGAGCCCAGCCCCCCCCCCAGCGCCACACTCACCCCTTGCTCCTCACGTACCTGGCCCGCGTCTTTCAGCCACCCTCCAAGACCATCGGTCGGGCAGCGCACTCCTCTCAGTCCTCCGGCCCTAGCGATGGGTCATCGGTTCCCCGCCAATCGGCTCCAGCCCATGCACTCCAGCAGCGGGATAGGCCGCATGCAGGCAGCCCCGGCCCTCCGACACCGCTGTGCCCCCTCCTCGTGGCTCGCTGTCGGTCACCGGCAGTATGTCCTACTTCTCTCTGGAAGCCACCCGCAAGGTCTGTCAGTGCCTTTCGATCTCGCAAGCAGGCCACAACCGCTCGGAGAGTCTTCACCGGCAGAGAGCAGTCAGAGTGCTCCTCCGGCAGCCGCCATTTTCCTTAGCGTTCCTCAGACCGTTACCGCACTGAGTTACAGGGAAAAGCGCTGCACTCCAGCCCTCAGTGGCGGCCGGCCTCTTGCTGGACCCCGTCTTCTCCACAGGCTCCCACGTCATCTTCGACCACACCTCCGAACTCCACTGGACCAACCACCGCTGCATCCCTTTCACCTTCAAGAAACCAACCACGCACCCAACAGCTATCTCGCCGCTGCTGGAGCAAAGTCACCGACAACTAGCTGATCACCATCCTCACCCAGAAACCACCCACCGACCCCACCAACCCAACCCAGACGCCGCAGCCCACAACCTCAGACAGTGGATCGACGACTGCGCCAACACCCTCGCCCCGCTCAAGAAACCACCCAACAGCCACGCCAGCAAGAGAGCCACCTAGTTCCCCGATGAGTTCCAGACCTCCAAACGCACATGCCGGAAACTGGAAAAGACATTGCTCTACGAACGCACACCGGACAACCACGCAGCCCACAAGGACGCCACCCGCAGACATCACCACCTCATCAGATTAGCCAAGAGATCCTCCTTCAAAAACTGCTGGGACAACAACGCACACAACAGCAAAGAGCTCTTCAGCATCGTAAAGGAACTCTCCAATCCCAGCGCCAACACCTGCCCTCACAAGAACTGTGCTACTCACTAGCCATCTTCTTCCACCGCAAGATCGCTGACATCTACAGCAGCTTCAACACCACAATCGTCCCTACCACGCCAGTCGCCACCTCCCCTGCGAACACCACCAGCGCCAACCGCTTGATCTCCTGGGCCAACGTCAACGAGGACGAGACACGCAAGGTCATGAACTCCATCCACTCAGGATCTCCGTCAGACCCGTGCCCACACCACGTATTCATCAAAGCAGACGCAGCCATCGCCCCCCTACTACGGAAGGTCATCAACATCTCCTTCGAAACAGCGACATTCCGGGAAAGCTGGAAGCAAGCCGGAATCAACACCCTCCTCAAGACGCCCAAAGCGGACCCCAAGGACCTCAAGAACTTCCGGCCCTGCTCCCGTTCCCGGCAAAGCTCATCGTGAAAATCATCAACATACAATTGGCCCGACACCTGGAAGACAACAACATCTTAGACCTGTCCCAGTCAGGGTTCAGACGCAACCACAGCACTGAGACAGCCCTCATTGCCGCCACAGACGACATCAAGCGCCAACTAGACCTCGGGGAAACAACAGCCCTCATCCTCCTGGACCTGTCAGCCGCCTTCGACACGGTATCCCATCGCACTCTAAAGACACGTCTCCTAGAAGCCGGAATCCAAGAGAAGGCTCTTGACTGGACCACGTCCTTCCTCTCAGGCAGAACCCAGATAGTCCGCCTCCCACCCTTCCGATCGGAAGCCACCGACATCAACTGCGGCGTCCACCAGGGCTCATCCCTCAGCCCAACGCTGTTCAACGTCTACATGGCCCCCCTCGCATGAGTGGCCCGTCATCACGACCTTAACATCATCTCCTAAGCCGACGACACCCAGCTCATCCTCTCCCTCACCAAGGACCCACACACCGCCAAAACCAACCTCCACGAGGGAATGAAGGCCATCGCCGACTGGATGAGGAGCAGCCATCTGAAGCTGAACTCGGACAAGACAGAGGTCCTCATCCTTGGACCCACCCCCACAGCCTGGGAAGGTCTCCTGGTGGCTGACCACAACGGGTACTGCACCTACACCCACCGACCATGCACTCAACCTAGGATTCATCCTCGACTCCTCCCTCTCCATGTCTAAACAGGTCAACGCCGTCTCCTCCTCCTGCTACAACATTCTCCGCATGCTCCGCAAGTGGATCCCGACCGAAACAAGAAGAACGGTGACACATGCCCTCGTCAGCAGCAGACTGGACTACGACAATGCACTCTACGCAGGAATCCCAGCCAAACACCTACGACGACTACAACACATCCAAAACGCCTCCGGCCGACTGATCGTCAACGTCCCCTGCCGCAGCCACATCACCCCTTGCCTGAGAGACCTACACTGGCTCCCCGTCGACAAGAGGATCACCTTCAAGCTCCTCGCCCACGCACACAAGACACTCCGCAACACCAGACCAGCCTACCTGAACAACAGACTCAGCTTCCACACCCCCACCCGCCAGCTCCGCTCCGCCAGCCTCGCCGCTATGCCCCACATCCAACATACGACCTCCGGCGGCAGATCCGTCTACCTCGCCGCCAAGACCTGGAACACCCTCCCCACCCACATACGGCAGACCCAAGACCTACTCGCCTTCTGAAGACTCCTCAAGACCTGGCTCTTCGAACAGTAGCTGCACCCCTCCCGCCTCCCCTCAGCGCCTTGAGAACCTCACAGGTACGTAGCGCGCTTTACAAGTACTCTGATTGATTGATTGATTGATTGATTGTTCTTGCGTGTAAGGAACCAACGCTTCACCTTCCCTACAACACTTTCGTTGTATAGAGTTACGCATCCAAAGGTACATTGAACTCAAAGTGTCGCATTTACCATCTAAAGAGAACTAAGCTATTTCTTCAGATTTTAGGTCGAAGCCTGCGTTGCAGCGCATGTGCTGCTGCAGGCGAGAGTTCTTGTGAACAAGAAGGGGCATGAAACCACGCTCCTTCTGCCATTGGCCGGCCTCGCGAAACGGAAGCCTGCCATTGGACAATGCCCCTGTTTGGATGATTTGTCCGGCTGTGATCCCTCCTTTTCAGGACTCCGAGACCTGACTTCTGGTGTCGCAAACCAATTTCCAGAAACATTTCTATGGCAAACACGAGGCCGGTCACGGAGTCCTGGAGGGGAGGGATTCAGTAGCTGTTTCCGCCCCTTTTTTCTTTTTTTTGTGCGTGCGGTTTTCTGGCATTGTTACCTCGTTCTCCTTGCTGGAAGGAGGCATACTGTTGCAGTGGTTGTATTGGGCCCTCCTTGTGTTCAAAATAGGAAACGGAAGATTTAGCAAAAAAAAAGCATTATTTTACTTAGAATGGGGAATTCGAAATGATGCCGCCCATCATGGGTTAACACTTGTCTTAAGCTATTTTGAAAGGCGAGTGGTGGAGGGGGTGTTTGGACGTATGAGGGGCACGTCTCGTGTTCTACTGAAACGAGTGTGGTATCCAACGCCCAACATTTCCGGACACCGGAGACAATGTTTGTCCGCAGAGCAGACGCTGTCCCTGGCGGGTGAGCGCTGGTGCACCCGGGGGCAGGCCGTGGCTCAGGGCAGTACAGGCGGGGTGCTGGGGCAGGGGCTGGGGGCTGCTCCAGTGTCAGGCGCTGTCGCGGTGCTAAGACAGTGTTACTGTTGCCATCTCTCCCTCCACTAAGCCAGGCATCGGCTGCCCTTCACGCCCGTTCTCAAAGAGCGCCGCTGGTGGCAGACCTTGGGAGCAGCGCCAGCGTCGTCTACGGAGGCCGCGCCTGGATGGCCGGATGCCGTAAGAACTCGAGACCGGGGTCTGGGCCTGCGCCGCAGCTGTGGCTCTGTTGCTGCAGGGGAAGTCAATGACATGCCGGGGAACCGGAGGCGGAGGAGGAGGTGAGCTGTGTTCAGGGAGGGACGGCTCCTTAGCTGTCTTTGCGGTTTTAAACTGAGCTGTGTGTTATTTTAGTTTGCTTTCTCGTACCTGTGCAACAACAATCTACTGCCCTTGTGTCCATACCGTTACACCGTGCCTGTCTTCGGAGCTACATATTCGCCCTGCTTCTCTGCAGCGAACACTAATGCTTGGCCAACTATTGCCCCTTTTGAGGCTGCCTAAGGCGCCCAGTGCTTAACCTCATGTACACAGCACTGGTCACCTGTTCCCGCACAGCCCTAATCTGGTCCCAGTTGTTCACGCTCTTCTTGCCACCCTGCTCTCTCTTCTTGTTTAAGGCTCATTTTGCTTCAGCCCTTGGCAATTCTGTTTAGCCGACTGTTGTACCTCTCAGCTCATTTTACTACCGGACCCATTCTTGCTAGCCCACTCTGGTGTCCCTATGTCCAGGTTTCACCCGGCCCCAATCTGCCTACCCTCCTTCTTCTGTCTTTCACTGCCTCTCCTGTAGTTACATTATCCCGCAGCCTTCAATGTTAAACTGACGCTTGTATGACATCTGTCCATTCAAATCATATTCTTCTCTGAGTACAGACTTCATGCTAAAACATTACCCTTTCCGTCCCCGACCCTCTACCAGCCCAATCTCCCCAGCCCTTCTGCTCATCTCAGCACAGCCCCATATTCCCCAGTCATCTCACATTTCTATATTCAGCCACTTCCCAGCCATCTGCATGTCTGATTTTTGTCTATATCGTCACACATTTCTATTTCCTCTAGCACGCTACCTTTGCATGTCGCACTCTGCTTAGTCTCCTGCCCGTCCCTCGTTGCTCAATCGAGGTACTCCCTATGCTCACACACCGTCTAGTCATCGAAAATAATCTGGTCGGCTCTAACTCCTAGGCCCCGGATTCTCCCAAATCAAATCCAGCCTTGCTTTGTCAGTCTACCTCATGACTGTCTTGCCAAATCCTGTTCCTTTCTTCCCAGCCCACCTCTGTTCTTCTCACACCAGTTGTCCTCTGTTTCTGATGACCCCTCAACTCCCCCTGTCCCTCTATGCCCAGCCTGTTAATATAACTTCCCTGCAAACCCCTTCTTCCCATTTCCTGTCACAGCCTTTGTCACTCTCTTTCCAAACCACTTCCTGTCACTCTCTTGGTAAACCACTTATTGTTCCTCTTTGCCTAGCCACATCCTTTTACCATTCCCGTTCTACTTTTTTTGCCCAGGCAATCCCTCTAGCCCTCTCTGTCCATTCCCTTCACACCTTTCTGTTTCCAGCCACCTAAAAAACACTGCCCGCTCACCTTCAGCTACTTTTGTTAATCCTTGTCTTGGTCATGTCTTTTGGGCCACTCCTTCTCTTGCCCCTTCCTTCTCCAACCACTTTTTTTGCCACGAGTAAAGTCATTCGTCTACGCTGCTGCTAGCTGCAGCCTTTATTTACAGCAGGCATTGGCTCTTGCCCAGCGACCCAAACCACTTTTTCCCCATTTGAAATCCTTTATTACCCAGCTGCAACCTCTGCCCTTTTCTGAGAAGCATTGACATCACTCTTCCCTCTTTACCCAGCCTCCTCACGCTAATCCACCTGTTCCTGCTCATTTGCCCAATCACTGTTTCAGTCGTCACCGCTTCTAGCTTCCTGTTTACCCCATCCGCTCATTATATCACCATTCTCAACATAATGATTTGTTGTGGCAGGTAATTAATATTAATAAATACAAAATAATATCCTGTCGGCCCTGTGCCTTCCGTCCACTTCCAGCCTCCTTGTGCCTAGCTCCTACTATCCACAACTGCTTCCTTGTTTCTAGTATATTCCTCCTGAAGTTTAGGCTGCTCTTATGTATTCCTTTCTTTCTCCTCTTTTCTCACTTTTGTGTCCATCATGCCACTCCCTTAATTCTCTTGTCAGCTATCTAATTTCGACATTTAGCTGGCTCATTTCTGTAGCTCTCTTGTTCTAACAATTTCTGATATGTTTGTTTTAGTGGGTAGCTACTTTCACCTGTTCTTACACCAAATAATTTGTTTCATGCATGCAGGTAATGCCTACTTTTTTCAGTGCACAGTATTCTAATTTCTCCTCTTCCTACTTTGTTTAATACCATCTTGATAGACCTAACAGCATGGCGAGTGTATGCTAATCCACTGAAAACATAAGCGCACAGTATGGAATTGCACTTTCTTCCTTGTCATTTCAGACGTTTGCTGTTTCCTCAGCCTCGTTAAGTTGGCTTAACCTTTTCTACTTGTTATACAAAGCCTCTGCCAAGCCAATTTGCAATGCAATAGGTCTCGCATTTACGTGAGTCTAATCTATTGGCATTGTGAATGACAATTGCCTTTTATCATAAATGCAATGCAATATGGTTCGTATATACGAGAGTTTAAGCTATTGGCATTATGAATAACAATGCCATTTATTTATGTTTTAAAAATTAAAACAAAACAAAAAGGCATTGTCATTTACAATGTCAATAGCTCAAACTGGTGTCAATGCAAGACCTATTGCATTGCAAATGATTGTTAAAGTACAGTATTGTGGATGTTTGTCATTTTTTGACTTGTGTTAAGTCTATATAAAAATACTTATTTTTATACTACAACTTGTGTGGTGTCCATCTGTAGTGTTTTCACTGGGTTACTGTATGTGTTCAGAAATGCTTAACACACTGCCTCTGAGATAAGCATGTCTACTCGTGCCAAGCTACCAAGGGGGTGAGCAGGGGTTATTTTAGGAGTTTACCCCCTTACCCTGACTAGACGCAAGGGTCCCTATTTGGTCAAAGGTACCTACCTCTGCCAACTACAGACCTTCCAAATCTAACATTGGTGGTCAGCGATGAGGATTTGGACTTGCATTTGTGATTCATATACAGTGATTGGTGAACACTACTAGTGAGTGCAGACCAAACGCAAACACATACTTTTGGTAGATTGTTTTTCCTGGGATTTTCTATCTTTGCAAAGAACTGCCAAGTTTAACCACTATGGAGAAAGCAGCATCCATAGTATCTGTTGATTTTGAGTGGGAAAAGGAGAAACTGGGATGCTACAATGTGAAACAGCTAAAGCACTCATGCTGGAAATTTATTGCTATATGTTGGTGTATGCGGAGGACGGCAGGGGGCCGTCCGAAATACACCCACTCAATAAATCACCCAAACCGCGGCTGAATTCGTGTGCGGTCAACGGGTTAAAGAAATTTTGAACATATGAGGAATTTTCAAAAGTTCATTCTGACCAAATACATCATATGAAACTCTGTCCCACACTATACCATCCGTAATTGGAACATCTGTAATGTTCACAAAGGACAGGTCTCTTTGTTCATGATGAATGGACATATGAGGTTTCAGGACCAAGTTCCCATTTGATACTGCACAGCGTTCTGGGAGATAGTTTCCATTCATGCGTAAGCGAAAGACAGTCACTAGGCCAATCCTGAACAGAAAAAAACAGTATTCTAGTTAATATCCAGAGTTGTAGCCATGGTGTGACCAGGTAAGTCTTTTTCAGAAAAATTTAGAATTCATGAAGTTGCTCTTTACGGGAAACTTGAGCTGGTGTTGTTTCAGGTTCACTGCGATCAAAATCGATGAAGTAGCCAAATGCAGTTCGATCTATCTTTGGTAGCTCAGCTGGTTTTGTTGAAGTGGCAGACGTCTCTTTCAGAGGCATATCGATGTAGATATATCGGTGTTTTGATCTAGTTCAACAGGAACGAGTTTCATTTCATTGTTGGAAAGTCTATTATTTGGTATTGGTGATTCTTCAGATGTATGAGTCTTTCTGTCTGAACTTTCTGCATTCTCGAATATCTCGAATTTCTACCTAGTTCCCTGAGTCAGTTAGGATTATAAGGTGTTATAATCAAACTGCCCATTCTGGCCTCTGGATAACAGGTATCCTTGCAATAGTGATTAACAAAAATGGCTGTAATTCACTATCAGGACATGCCACATGCCTGTCCTACCTTTTACCTACAATGCCACCTGCCCTTGGGCCTACCATAGGGGTGACTAATAAGCAGAAAAGGAAAGGGCAAGTGAGTGCACTTGCCCAGTCAACATGGCAGTACCAGACTGCACATAGGCTCTGCAATGGCAGACCTGAGACACACTTTTACAGGCTGCTTCTGTGGGTGGCACAACCAATGCTGCAAGCCCACCAGCAGCATTTGATTTACAAGCCCTGGGCACACTCAGTGCAATGTACTAGGGTCTGACCAGTAAATCAAACCAGCCAATCATGGAATAACTCATCCATACATCAATTTACCATAGGGAGTACTTGAACTGTGGCACTGAATAGCAGTGGCACAGTGCCCAAAGCATCTATAACCAGCAAAAACACATGAGGCAACAGCAATGGAAGGGAGACCCACACCAACAGTGCCAGATCTAACAGTATGTTTTGCCAAAATTTAAAAATCCCAATATGGATTGTAAATTCTTCAAAGATTTAGGAGGTTGGAGCAGCACACACATTTCTAAAAAGTTAGCTTCCAGGCCATTCCCTTCACTTGAAAGCTCATATCCTAATAATAGGACATTGAGGTGGGCTATTTTTGATTTTTTAAAGTCGAATTTGTAGCCCTCAGCGGCGATCCCTAAAATAGTGTTGCACACCCTGGTCAAGTGATCCTGTAAATCATCATCCATCAGATAAATATCATCTACATAGGACAATGTCTTGTCATTTAAATTCTGAAGTGACTCTGTTATCCTAACTGAGAACAACCGAAGTCTATTCTTATACCCTACGGAGAGTCGACAAAATTGATGCTGAGAATGCTGACAAATTCCTGCTCTTAGTTGCTATATTTTGGCAGAAAAATCCATTTCAGATATCCAGTGTTTTATACTTTTTCTGCACAGTGTTATTCATACTGTGTGCACTCTGTACTGCAAATGTTTTAAAGCATTTATTCAGATGTTTGTAGCCTAAAACTAGACGGTATGAATTATCTGGTTTTATTACAGGAAACAAAGGATTATTCATTGAAGAGGTGCAAGTTTCAATGACACCCTGGTATTGAAGTTGATCCAAGATCTCCCTGAACTGTTTTTTCGCTTCTTTCTTTATTGGGTACTGTCTCTAAGGAGTTTGAGTAGTTTTTACTGGGATTACATGGTTAATTGACTCAGCATCCCACCCAACATGGTTGCAGTATAATGCTGGCGCAAGTGCTGCCGCCCACTCCTGCGCATATGTATGTTTTAAGTATATTGAAACGAGGTCGGAAAAAGCTGGTAAAATTACAGTTTCTACCTTTGGTCACTCCATAACAATTTCAGGCGGCCAATATTTTTCAGCCAAAAGGATGTCGTATCCATAAGTCAAATTCTCCCAAAGAGACCTTAATTTTTCTGGGTTTGTCCCCCTCCATCTGGAGTGTTATTTCATGTAACTTATGCGTGACACTTACCCTCGTACAGGTGTCTCCACCGTGATATGTTCATTCAACTCTCCTGTCACCAGAAACTCCATCAGGTTCTGATGAGCTATTGTTACTTCTACTGCTCTGTCTGGCATCATCAGAGCCCATTCCCGGTTCAGAAGTTGAGTCCCCAGAATTCTGGGCATGTCTAACTTTAAGGCCTGCTACTTTCTTCTTTTTAAATTGAAGCTTTGATTTTGGCTTCTCTTATTTTTTGCAAGTATCTCTGGACTTTGTATGCCCTTCTTGCCTGTGTTCTGACCGTCCTACCCTCTCAGAGAACATATTTTTTGTTAAATATGTTTATTAACATTTTCTTAATTACATTACAGAAATAATGTTTAGTAGAGAAACATAGCAAACTCAGTGCGACGTCAGCATCATACATGAATGACAATAGTGGACAATCAAATAACTATATCATATCCTCATACATTGTTATGGGCCCCTTCCTATTTCGCAACCCGTACAACCACCATAGGGGATCATTGTGAATCAGAGAGTTAAAGTCCATAATGTGCTGGCCATGGCTTCCATGTTTTCCAAAACTTTTTGGGGCAACCTCGTGGTTTATAAGTCGTCTTTTCCCCCAACATATTCATATCCATGCTTTTTTTCCATTCAATCAGAGATGGGCTCGCCTCTGCCACTGACGCCTTAGCCAGGTCTTGTTTTGCCACCACTAATCCTAATTTAAGTAGGGTTAATTTTGGTGTGGGGAGATCAATTTCTGTGGATATCCCCAGCAGAACAAACTGGAGATTGAGCGGGATCGTCTCTCCCAGGACATTTCCCGGTTCTCCCAACAGGGTGGCCCAATACTGCTAGATCTGAGAGCAGTCCCACACTGTATGAAAGAATGTACCTGTTGATGCCCTACAGCGCAAACAATCGGGTGTTTCCGCCCTTCCTATTCGGTGTAATCGCGCCCTGTCATAGTACACTCTGTGCAAGTACTTGAATTGTATCAGATGGAGTCTGAACTTAATGGCCACCTCACGGGGGTGCATGAGCAACATTTCCCAATCTAAGTCTTCCATCTCACCTAACTCTGACTCCCATTTCGCCTGCAGCTTCTGTAAAGTGTCTGGCTTGTTATTAATTATTGTCTTTTATGTCCAGGAAACTGCCTTCTCCGCAAGCTCCCCCATCAGGAGTCTCCCCTCCAGTGGTGCATACTCAGGAACGTCTGCAGTGTCTGTGTTGCGTTTACATGCATGAGTCAACTGCAGGTATTTGTAGTGATGAGTCTTGTTCATGTCATATTCAGCCTGAATGTGTGAGAACGTAACCAGCTCTTTACGGTGTAATATGTTCTTAATTTGTGAAATGCCTAGTAAGTCCCATTGTTGGAAGTCCACGTAGTTTAGTGATTTCTTGAAGCCGGTTACCCACCCAAAGCGGGGTTTCCCTAGTATTCGGCAATCCCATTTCATTTGTCGCTCAGCCTATTTCCAGGCTGTTATAACAATCCGTGTCGCTGTCAGGAGTTTAGCAGCACCCTTCCCCCATATATGTAGTGTGTGTGTGGGCGCATGGTAAACTGCATGCGTTCAAGTACGTACGGGGGGGGATCTCTCTCTGCGTACTGCCGTTTTTCACAACAAATAGTTGGCACGCCCAGTAATATGCCCGTCATTACAATAAGAACACCACAACAGGGATAAATATTGATCATTATAGCAAGAAACATGAGATAAAGTGACCAGGGCAACAGTACATCCTTAAGAAGAAAAGCACCACAGCAGAGTATATATTAAACAGTGTATCAAGGAGGCATCGGATAAAGTGACCGGTGGAACAGTACAACAACAACAAAAAAAAACAAAAAAAGAGGGCATCTCAACAGAAAGAGTAACAATCATTTAGGTAAAAAAGTGTCCTAATTTGGGTAGAAAACAATCCTTAAACATTATCCACACTTGCTTCGGGATTTTACCGGTTAAGCCAACAAGTAAGAGGCTCCCAAATGACTAACCCTTTTTTTCTTGCCCGGTGACCCTTTTTGGAATAGATTGTCTTTTCAAGAGAAAAAATGGAATAAAACCGAGCAAGCCAGTGCGCAAACAATGGGGGGGGGGGGTCAGGGTCCAGTCAGGCCAACGCCATTGCTGTCCAGTTTTCCAGTCCACGCCAATGCTGCCGGCGGCCGCCAGTTAAACCTCCGCGTCCGACACAGCTGGCAGCTCAGGAAAGGATGGAGAAAGCAACACAGTTCAGGTGATAGTGCCCCTGTGCAACTATCCATGGGCGTCTCCCCGTCCCACACAAAATGTCTGGGTACTGATAGGGCAAACCGTGTTCCCACTCTGGGCCAAAAGCACTGGAAGACGTCACAGCCGTGGTCAACTCACCGCCAGTCCAGGCAGCCTAGCAGGTCAGGTGTCAAAACCAGGGTCAGCCTCAAAGGGGCCACATGAGAACCCAGGCCTTCAAAACGTGGCAGCAGCAGAAGTGGGGGACCCCGGAGACCACACTCTGACCTGCAAGGGTTCTCCCCTCTCCAAGTTCACAACTGGCACAAACCGCTTCAGGGGCCTAAGGTTCCTCTATATGTCAGTATGGATCTCTGTATGCTGCGGGCCCCCTCTACTTCACCGTCCCCCAGGCGAGGTTGTGAGAAGGGAAAAATCCAGGGTCAGTGCCCGGGGGCCACCAGAGTGTCCAGGCCCTCATGATACCTCCGCGACAGAGGTGGGGGGCACCGGGGCCACACTCTCCACAACAAGGTCGCATCCCCATCGGAATCAACTGCCAGTACAACTGCTGTGGGGACCGGAGGCCTTTTCAGTGCCTCGACACTGCCCTCCGATCATTACAGGTCTCAGTCACCTCACCGTCCCCCAGGCGCAAGGCAAAGAAGTGGGGATCCTCAATCTTCAGGGTACGCCGTCACGCAGATGGAGCGGGGCAGCGCGTCGCGGCACAATCCTCCAGTGCCTCAGGCAGCAGGCGCCCAGCGAGGTGCGCCACTCACTGCTGCTCCGTGTTGGATCAGGGGCCCCATGCAAGGTCTCCAGGCTCCGCTCCGCTCCTGAGTCACGTCCGCAGAGCTCTATCAGGCTAAGCTGCACCGGTCACAGCATGTGCACTCCTCTTCAAGCCCCCACCTCGGCGTGCCCAATGAGTCCTCCACAGCCGCCGCGGGCACTCTCACATTGCCGGCCGAAGTCACCAGTCACTTTGTTGCCGCATGTGGGGAGAGCTGGTGACAGGATCCACCTCCTGAGCCGCAGCCGATCAGCGTCCAGCACCGCGACCTACACCGGAGCGGAAGTCTCTCTCCTCGACCTCAGCACCGCCACTGCTCAGTTCCGGTCGTCATTTTGTGGGCTGCGCACCGATCATCGCGACAATAAAGCCCCGATTCTCGCCACACAGAAGCTTCTGAACCGTCAGCCAGGAGCTCCGTCGCACGCACCACCTCCTCCGGTTCACTACGTGAGTTCAGTGACGAGGAGGAACAGGATTTAATCAGGATCTAGGTCGGAGCTCGCAGAAGAAGTGGCTACCCGGCCATGCTGTTGGCCACACCCCCCCTCAGAGATATTTGAAGAACCCTGAAAGGAACGAGAGGAACGTGTATCAGTATCCTTATACCTGTAAGGTGTTTTAATGTTCTCACGATTCCTAAGGTTGTACCTCCTTTTGGAGGGCTCCTGTTTAGTAGACCCACCCCTGGACTGTGATCTATTATCTCTGTTCTTTTGCTTTTTATTATTATCCCATTTCTTCTTAGATGAATCAGATGCTTGCTTGGTATTCTCTTTTTCAGGACCACCCACGAGTTGAGGTTGTCTTGCTCTAGCTCCCAAACTACCTCTACCTAATTCAGCATAGGTGTCTTACGATAATTTTTGCTAATTCATGTTCCTGTTATAATGAAGTGAAGTCCCTCAGGCGTTGGCGATTGCCGTTGCTGTTGCCTCCCCTTTTATGTTTTCTAATATAATAGCTGACACCTGGGCAAAATTACCTAACAATTTCATCCCAATCTGTCTTATTTTACTTCTAATAAAAGGATACTCTGAGTACTGGTATAAATGGCAGCGAAAACTGCACCCCAAGAGGTACAATCCTCTATCTGGGCAGCTATTTTCATTGGCAAGCAGATTGTTAGCATTCTGTGTTTTTCTTGAAGGCTTGTGTGTGGAAATACTGCCTCTAACTGTGTTATTTTCGGCTATCCAGAATGGCATTTATTCATGTCTAGTGGCCATTTTACTCATAACGCCATGTATCATTTGTGGTGTTATTTTAGTTGTAGATCCCTGAATTTGTCCTGCTGATGTAGCCCTTGCTAGCTTAAGTGTGTGTTCTCATCCCAAACTGTATCAGGTTTCTGTAAAGTTTTATTATTTCTTAATGAAGTGGACATAAGTCAGCTACTGGCATTGTGTCAATGTCTGGATGTGGTGTGTATGCTGCTACAACTGGCCAAGTTGCGCCATCTCTTCCTAGCGGACGGAGTCTCACTTTTTCTTTTGTGTGTGGGAGGGTGCCTTTAAACCAGTTTATGGTAGGTAGCAGAACTTCAATGTCCTCATATGAACAGTATTCATTTGGTGTTTCATCTTTAATATAAGAATGAAATGTTTGTGTTTACGCATCTGCTTGTGGGAATTTAACCCATGAATAGAATACCTCTGTTCTGTATGATTCATGTGCCTCAATCACGAATGTGACTGTTCCATCCCTAGCTGTGACTCCATAGTCTGCTAGTTTTAAAGTAAGGGCAGTTCTGACATCTTCTGAAATGTTTATTTCATCTTCTTGTTCCTCCCTTGCTGCAGCTGCACGTTGTCCTGGCGCAGTGGCTCCTTCTTCAGCCATTATTTTAAAAAAGAAAAAAGTTTAAAGGAAACTGAGATAAGATTTTATGCACAATAGGAATTATTAGTCCTTCAAGCTTGATAAACCAAAAGCCAAAACATAGGATATGGCTACTCAGCTGTGGCTGATAGTTCCCTTTCCACTCCAGGCGTCTCTAGAAAAATGTGAATAGGGGTCTCTGAGAATAGCACGACTGAACTACTCAGATTTGACCGTTAAAAAAAGTACCAACCCAACATTGGCAGCGCCATGTTGTTTAGTATCCTTATATAGGATCTGTGCGTTTAGACAACATAGACTGTGGATTGGTGTCCATACTGATTCCAGACACCCCCATCGAGTATGTTCACCTATATACCAGCTAGCTCACATTGCCACTGTAAACTCCTATTACCAAGGAGAGAATAGTACTTGCCAATTATCAAACATGACAACTCTGTCCCATCCCAAAACGGGAGGTATTTAAGGATACTGCCCACACTGGCTCAATGTTCCACAAAGCCGCACCTTGATATTGGAAGTACGGCACAGCCAATTTGCAGCAGTGAAACACTGCTTAATTAAGAAGGATCTCAAAACCAACAGTTTTCATTTTTCTTTTTTCTTTTTCAATTTCTTTTAGCAGTGTGTGACTGTAGGTACCCCTTCCCTCCCGTTTTGAAGGATCATGGGGCATTATCTGGGCGATATAAGAGTACTTGAACAGCCTAAACTTTGGAGGCTTCTTTACCTGTCACAAAACTGTTTTTTGAAGGAGAGATATATTTAACAGATACTCTGTTATGGATACGCACACCATGCGGTCCTTAGATATAGAGTGTGTGTTTTATGTTTTGTGTGTGTATGTTTTTGTATTGTCCCATCTTGCCCGCATAACACAGCACTGATTACCCATTATAACGGATAAAGATAAGAAAAATATATCAAAGAAATATATATTTTTTCTTTACAGGTCAACACCAACATATGGTGCAGTTTAGATGTGTTATGCTATTGTAACTCAGTTTTTATTATTCTTCCAGAACCCATTCAGCAATATACCTACCAGGGTATAGTATACTGTGCATGTTAAATATATGTGCACCACTTAGTTAGGATTATATGTAAATACACAGTTGTATTGATTTGAGTGTAGAAGGGATCTCTTCTAGGTCCTGATGACAAGCCAGGGGAGGGCTTCGAAACATGTCGACACAGGAGACACTGCTCAATAAAGCATAGTATCTCCATCTCATTCCCCACTTTTAACGATACCAGCTCAAAGGAACATTAACATTTATTTTTCCACGGAGCCAGGTATTTTTTAATTATTCACCATTCACTCACTTCTGATCCTTCCACTCACACTCCTACAGCACACATAGGACTGTTTTTCATAACCGGTGCTCTCGCGTAGGCATAAGTCGCAGCACGCCCCGTCCGCAGTGGGACGGGAAGACCCCGATGATGAAGCATGCCTCCAAGTGTCCTTTTTGGTGGGTGAGGTGTATTTAAACATAGCTGTGTGCTTTCCACCATTGTAGGAGACTCGTGTAGTCTGTAGGAACACTTCTATACTTTCCCATAAGGGTGGATCCCATTGTTTTTTTGACAGATTTCAGCGGAGACTGCAAAAGATCTAGGTTGGTGGTTACTGGACCGCCACTGGGTCTGCGTTAAGCCCCCTTCTCTTCCCCACCTGGAGCTCACAGTGGTAACTGATGCATCGCTTCTGGGTTGGGTGGCCATCTGGGAGAGGTGGAGATCAGAGTTCTCTGGTCTGTTGCAGAGTCTTGGCTTCATGTCAACCTTCTGGAGCCATCCGCGAGGCGTTGACAGCCTTCCTTCCATCAGAAACGGAAGGCTTGTACAGGTGCTCGTGGAAAACACCAACACCATGTAGTATTGCAACAAGCATGGCGGACTGAAGTCACGTACCCTGTGACAGGAGGCCCTCCTCCTGTGGAAATAGCTAGACCCTCAATTAATTTTACTGGTGGTGAACCACCTTGCAGTATCATGGAATACGAAGGCAGACAGGCTTAGGTTGGTGCCTAGCGGACAACAAGTTTCAATTACACCCAGACGTGACAGAAGGTCTCTTTTGCAAATGGCGAACACACACTGTCAGCACTTGCACTTTGAAGTTTTCAAGGTATATTTTGCACAGAGATAGAGACTGCATTTGTATCTATTAAACAAATGAGGAATCTGCAGTTAAAAGTCTCTATTAGAAGAATAAGATACTTACCTTCGATAATACTCTTTCTCATAGACTCTACCTAGCCGCAGATTCTTCACCAACCCTTTTGGTCTCCCCGCTCTGTGGTTGGATTCTATTCATTAATAAGATCCCAAGTCCAGGAATGTGCACACTAGTCGTACCAATCTACTTTTGGGTCTCTGTGTCTACGACGGACACTCGCGAAAGCACCTGATGTCAGCGCTCAGGAGTGGTACTTATATAGACTCCACATATCAATTCCGGAGCAGAGTGGCGTCTGTGCAAAGCCACACAGCACCACCTACTGGCACGCAATGATACTACTGAAAAGTTTCCAGATCCAGTCTGATGCTTGGAGAAAATTCAAAAGGTGACACATATGTGGCTAGATAGCCTTTACCAGAAAGAGCAAACATAATAACTTGTTCTTCAGGCACACCTTCCTGATTAAGTGAAGATGTGCACGCTAAGAATGCAAGTGCATCCCTGGATTGAGGCACTGCCTTGGTTTTTAGAAAAAAATCCACACGTTTCTGATAAAGTTTGTTTTAAATTGGACTTATTATTTCATCAGGGTTCAATGAGTTGAAACAAATGATATTGATGGCATATCATGCATTTTTATTCCATAAATCAATAATTTTGATGATGTTCACATATAAACCTCCAATGCATTTCGGGCAATCCTCGCCCTTTGTCAAGGAGTACTGAAAATGAGGAAAGACATGGCATATTGTCAGTGGTCTGGGGACACATAGTCAAGCAAAGCACATAAAGGAAACGATAAAAAAAGTGCAAGAGGTGCTCGTGCTATAGAGAAAATGTCAAAACCCCGTAAAAAGCGCAAGATAACGCCATGTGGCAGTTCGTATCGTCTTAGGTGTGTGGTGTCTAAAAGATATGTGATCGGGACGTGTTGGATTTGAGAACAATAGTGAACGGGGCTTGGCCTGGGTGCTCAGGGATATCTAATAAAAAGGGAACGTGAAATTACGGTTCGCCGGTCTCGGAGGGAGACATAGCGATCTGGATAAAAGGAGTGAAAGGAATGAGTAATTGCCACAGGATCCGCCGTGGTGTATCCTGTGCTTCGGTGATCTGTGAAAACGGAGATTCTTACTTGAAAACGCCGGCGGGCGTGTGATGGTCACTCGCGGTTCGTCTCGAATGTGAAAACAGTAGGCATTTCTCACTCGAGGTAAAAGAAGGACTCGCAGGCTGTGCCCCGGGAGGTGATGAAAATAAAAAACAGACTGTGCTGATTATGAGTAGAAGCTAGGTGACTCGAAAAACAATAAAAAAGTCAAAAGTAGGTAAGTGAAGGGGAGTGAGGGGAATAAAAAGCAAATGATGATAAATAAAAAATAAAAGATGGAAAATGAAACGAAGGATGTAAAAACGAGGATATTGAAGACTGGCATAGTGTAAGCGGGACGCATCATAGGAGCGAGATACTGATCATTATTTACACAATGCAACCACATACTCAAAATGACTGTTAATCATGAATTACAGATAACAGCTGTACTCAATGCGATCATTGAGACCAAATGGTTTCAGCGTTTGAAGGAGGTAAATCCATTCTGTTTCGCGTTGCAACAGGTGTTTGCGATTGTCTCTCCCTTCACATTTTGTCACCATTTCCAAAACGGTGAATTTCAGTTGTGCAATGGAGTGTTGAGAGTCCATAAAGTGAGCGGCAACATTAGATTTCTCGTTTTTGGTGCGAATACTTGACTTATGTTCATTAATTCGCACTTTTATTTTTCTTTCTGTTTTGCCAACATACAGTTTCCCGCATGGGCACTTGATGACGTAGATAAGGTTGGTTGAGTCGCATGTGGCGTTCACTCTCAGTCTGATGGTGTGACCTTTCATTGGATGTGTAATGTTGTTTCCTTGGATGATGCAGTTACAGTTGCTGCAATTCATGCATGGAAGGGTTCCTTTAAAGTCTTTGTTAATGACGGTTTTCTTGCTTAGTATTTCTCTCATATTGTTGCTGCGTGTGTATGCAAATATAGGCTGATTTTGAAAAATGTCATTAAAATCAGGTTCCATCTGTAGGATTGGCCAGTGTTTGAGGATTACTTTTTTGTATTTGGAACTGGCAGTAGAGAATTTCGAAACAAGCACAATGCGAGATTTGGTGAATGAGTTTTTTCTGATAGTATTTCAGTTCTGTTAATGGTTTCCATGCGTTTGATGGAGTCTGCAAGAATTGTCTGTGGGTACCCTCTTTCTTTGAATCGGTCACACATTTCAGAGGTTCGTATCTTGAGAGTTTCTTGGTCTGACACTATCCGTTTTATCCGTAGCATTTGTGAAAATGGCAGATGTTTTTTTAGAGATCCCTGATGGAAGCTCTTATAATGAAGTAGGTTATTACGATCCGTGGGTTTGCGGTGTATGTCCGTGATGAATCCTTTGTTGGTAACGGTGATGTTTACATCCAAGAATGGCAGTGAACATTCACTGATTTGCCAGGTGAGTTTAATGCGCTCATCTTTGGTGTTTAGTTCATTCAAGGCGTCGATTAAAGAGTTTCTTGTGTCTTTCCAAATTATAAAAAGATCGTCAATGTATCTCACGTATAATTTGATCCTGTCGTTGATGTTACTGTTGCCGTAGATAAATACCTCTTCAAAGTTCTGCATATAAATGTTGGCGTACGTGGGAGCCGCTCCGTTTCCCATTGACATTCCGGAAAGTTTGAGATACTAGTTGTCATTGTGTGTAATGTAGCTGTGATAGAGGGTGTAGAGCATGAGTTCCATAAGAAATTCCTGCATGGATTTGTCAATTTCACTGTTCAAGATTGCTTTTTCTAAAGCTTCAATGCCCCCTTGGTGAGGGATGGACGTGTAAAGAGAGCTAACATCAGCTGTGCAAAGTATGAGAGGTTCAGCTTCGTCAATTTGCGTGATTAACAGTCATTTTGAGTATGTGGTTGCATTGTGTAAATAATGATCAGTATCTCGCTCCTATGATGCGTCCCGCTTACACTATGCCAGTCTTCAATATCCTCGTTTTTACATCCTTCGTTTCATTTTCCATCTTTTATTTTTTATTTATCATCATTTGCTTTTTATTCCCCTCACTCCCCTTCACTTACCTACTTTTGACTTTTTTATTGTTTTTCGAGTCACCTAGCTTCTACTCATAACAATCAGCACAGTCTGTTTTTTATTTTCATCACCTCCCGGGGCACAGCCCGCGAGTCCTTCTTTTACCTCGAGTGAGAAACGCCTACTGTTTTCACATTCGAGACGAACCGCGAGTGACCATCACACGCCCGCCGGCGTTTTCAAGTAAGAATCTCCGTTTTCACAGATCACCGAAGCACAGGATACGCCACGGCGGATCCTGTGGCAATTACTCATTCCTTTCACTCCTTTTTTCCAGATCGCTATGTCTCCCTCCGAGACCGGCGAACCGTAAGTTCACGTTCCCTTTTTATTAGATATCCCTGAGCACCCAAGCCAAGCCCCGTTCACTATTGTTCTCAAATCCAACACGTCCCGATCACATATCTTTTAGACACCACACACCTAAGACGATACGAACTGCCACATGGTGTTATCTTGCGCTTTTTACGGGGTTTTGACATTTTCTCTATAGCACGAGCACCTGTTGCACTTTTTTTATCGTTTCCTTTACGTGCTTTGCTTGACTATGTGTCCCCAGCCCACTGACAATATGCCATGTCTTTCCTCATTTTCAGTACTCCTTGACAAAGGGCAAGGATTGCCCGAAATGCATTGGAGGTTTATATGTGAACATCATCAAAGTTATTGATTTATGGAATGAAAATGCATGATATGCCATCAATATCATTTGTTTCAACTCATTGAACTCTGATGAAATAATAAGTCCAATTTAAAACAAACTTTATCAGAAACGTGTGGATTTTTTTCTAAAAACCAAGGCAGTGCCTCAATCCAGGGATGCACTTGCATTCTTAGCGTGCACATCTTCACTTTATAACTTATGCGCCTGATGGACGGTGGCGCAACCTGTGAGAGCACCCAACCTACACAAAACGCTTCGATTTAACTCTTCTGAACACACACAGCAGTGCACCCTCTACTCACTTTTCTGGACACCTTCCTGATTGCCACTTTTAATACCTCCAAAAGTATTTGATAACACCCACTGGTTCCTCATTGTCCCTTGAATAGTCAATTATTGCATCTTGGACCATTGCTTTAAACAGGAGGAGCATGAATGAAAAGAGTTGAAGCCTCCATGTTGGTATGTGTACCAGAGTTGTACCTCAGTTAAAAGTGTATAGCAAGAGCAAGTGACCAGTTACAGTCGTGCACAAATATTATATGGTCGTGGATTGTCGATTCATGCGTATTGAGGTGACTATGAATCACCTGAAAGAGAGGGTGTCCCTCCTGGGGTTATGGAGATTCCAACCCTCTGTTTGCCATAAAAGCTAGCACAGTACAGCTGACCATATCAACACAATCTTTACTTAAGGAAATGAGAATATTATCAATAATGCTGAAAATACAAAGGGAGGAGGTGTAAACATGCTTTCAAAACAGTTTAAAACTTTCTAAGGATTTCATAATGATTTGTTTTTTCTTTTTGCGGATTGCGTTTCTTACACGTTTATTGTCATTCATTAAATTGAATTGTTGCCATCTGCAGTGCTTCAGTTCAACAAATTAATCAGTTGTACATTAAACCTGTATTTGAAGGCATTCACATAACTAACATTAATTCAGCATCACTCCGATTTTCAGGGATCCAGCACCGACAGAAGTCCTCTTTCTCTCCCTCCTTTGGAGCCTCCGCCGCCTTACCCTTTGTACCAAGAGCAGTCCCACCAGCCGCCGCAGCAAAAAGAAGAGCCTCAGGAGTCCTATGGGTATCATCACCAGCCATTGTCTCCAGTGGCATGTCCAAACCTTGATCTGAACTTGGCCTCTGTAAGTATATTAGAATCAAAGATCCTCACGAAACATCTGCTACCACTGATGATTAAATACATTGACTGGATTCTTGTTTTCTTAAGGCATCATTGGCAAGCTTCTTTGGGGATACTCTTTTCGATCAGCAGTCACCACGGCATGGGAAATATATGTACCAACAGGTAGGAATACCTTTTAGCAATCTACTTCTGTAATATCATTGAAAAATATATTTTTTTAAATCACCATTTTCAAATATTGGATTCTATTGCCGGTGGGGAGGGGTTATTGTATTTCCAGTGGTACTAAACCAGTGCTTCCTAAACATTTTAGAACCACAACATTTTGACCCAACGCTTGTGACCCATCTATTTTTAATGGACATGAGGCAGGCAATTTCTGAATGTAACTAAAGCTTTGTGTGGCAGTGGATGATCATTTATTAACAGCACAGTTTGCATTGAAATGGTCATTACATTTGCACACGCATTATGTTTTGCAGATAAAACTAAATTGTCACACAATTGATGTGTGTCCCTATGGTTTTAGTGACTGTTTATCATTTGTGCATCAGCAAGTAAAGTGTCTTGATTTGTTTTGGTCCTATTAGAATCTTTGCATCCATCACACTTTAGAGTTACAAAAAAATCATGCTTCATTTATTTTTTTACTCTGCTGAATGTGTGAAGTTCATTCACAAATAGTTATATTTCGTTTCACTTTATTTTTCTTTCTCTGAATGCAAAGAGAGAGGAGTTTTTAAATACCACACGCCCATGTTAAAACAAGCATGTGCAATGCAATAGGTCTCACATTTTCTTTTAGTGTTAGAGTTATTGGCGCTGTAATGGAAATGTGTTTTACTAATGTGAGAATAAGTGCAACTGCAAAAGGGATCGAAAGGGAGAGAGAGAAGGTATACAGAGATAGTTAGATATTTGTGTATATTAGTGAGAGGTGTAGTGAACAAAGAGAGGATGAGATAGAGAGTGAAAGAGAGAGAAAGGTAGAGTTACATACTGGCAGCAGAGAACGCTTGTAAAAAGCATTGTGAGCGTGAGGCTGCTCCCGTAGCTACTGATTATATTCTGGCATCACCTTGTGTTGTCACACTTTACAAATATAGTATTGCGATGTTTGGCTACAGCAACACTGTGGATGCGCAGATACGGTATCCCAAATCACCTTGCGCAAAAAAGGAAAAAGAGTACTCATGAATGTTTCTACTTGGCATCACGAGTTAGAACACATGTAACAGGGGCAATCCACATGGGAGGACACAACAGAAGATTGGGAGGTACTAAGAAGTGACTAGTAAGCCTATTAACAAATCAGAAGCTACTGTTTACAAAGGATAGTAAGAGGAGCCAACTGAAAAGATGGGCAGGAAATGGTTGGAGCGTAAAGTTCCTACCTGAGTACAGCATGAAACAAAAGAGGCAGCATAAGCGCTGCCTAGGCGAGGTGTAGGAAATCATTGTTTGTAACACTAGATACATAAAAGTTTGATGATCTCACCTAAGCCTCTTTTAGTGTCTGGAAAAACATGAGGGAGCAGTCCAAATTAAAATTCAAGGGAGTGTATAGTGTGGTTCTTCCCATAGTGCAAAACAGTGCAAATGCATTAAAATAGGATTGGCTACCAGTGTTGTATGGTAACTCAGCACTTTAATATCTCATATCTCTACAGTATTGTCATTACAGTTGTCACATTATTATAAAGTGCAAATCACAGTCACCAATACAACACAAAATGGCACAGTAAACAAAGAGAATGGCAGTCTCAGTTGAGGAGCGAATAGCGATGAAAGCAGATGAAAAAAGATGTGGTTTTCCCTCGCCGTGCATTGTCGAACAGAAACATTGTTCTATATATAGAGTCAAGGTTTCTTCAATGTTCCTTCGAAGAAAACACACGAACACTTGGATCTCCCAAAAGCCTTTTAATAAGACAGATTAAAGGCAATCACTCCACGCGTTTCGGGTCTGTGACCCATGCTCACAAGTAAATTTCAACATACTAAGTGCAACTTAAATAGTCATGTGACAGTTGTGCAAATCATAAAACAGAAAAATAGACTATAACTGTGATTCTCAAATTAAATAACAAATGTGAATAATTCTTTTTCCTTCTTATACACATATTTTCTAGCGGTTTATTAAATATTAAACCATATTCTTTTCAGTGACAAACATCGATATTAATGTCTTTTTAAAGCTGTAGGGTTTAGGGGATTTCAACACAAAATCGAAAACAGGGGTAATTGAAAACAGGGGTAATTCCACTTGAATTACTTTAGTCTGTGTGCGTCCCTTCTGGGACGAAAATTGCCTCTTAGTCCTTTATTAATCAGGACAGACTCAGGTGACTATAAGGTGTCTAGCCCAAGTGGATTCCCCCAACTCTACATCACCGCATTGATTACAATGCCCTATTGTATCCCCCTTATCACAATTTCTTTATCGCTCATTCTGAACGACCAACTTAGAGAAAGTTATCATTGTTTGTAACACTAGATACATAAAAGTTTGATGATCTCACCTAAGCCTCTTTTAGTGTCTGGAAAAACATGGGGGAGAAGTCCAAATTAAAATTCAAGGGAAGTGTAAAGTGTGGTTCTTCTCAGTCACCAATACAACACAAAATGGCACAGTAAAGAAAGAGAATGGCATCTCAGTTGAGGAGCGAATAGCGATGAAAGCAGATGAAAAAAGATTTGGTTTTCCCTCGCAGGAACATTGATATATATATATATATATATATATATATATATATATATATATATATATATATATATATTACCTACTGGCGGTCGCCAGTAGGTATATATAGTTAGGATTTTTTCTCTATGGGTTTTTTGAAAATTCTATGTCTAATAACTTTGGCGTTTGTGGACGGAATCGGCTGAAATTTTCAGGAAAATGGCACATTTTGTTTCTGAGCAGCCCTTGAAAATTTGGGGGGGGTTCGTCCAGTGGGGGCCGAGAAAAAAGGGGGGTCCCAAAACGTGTTTTTAACATTGAGTTTTCCATAGGGCGGTTGGCCTCACTTTTAGCCCGAACGGCTGAATGGATTTGCACGAAACTTGGCAAAATTGTAGGGACTGGTAGCCCGATGTGCCTTTTGTAGGTCTCAATATATGTGCTCCAGTGGATTTTGAGAAATTAACGTTTAAAAAAAGATATATATCTGTAACAGCGGACCGGTTAGCGCTCTGGTTCGCGGACTTTTCGCGCAACGGAGCTTTGTGAAGCGAAGCTGATTGGTTCTCCGGCGTCTGTCAACATTCCAAACAGTCCGTAGCGGCCGCCATCTTGTCTCTCGGTAGGATCGAGAGACAAGAGGAGGTCAAAACAAAGGGGGAAATAACTATAAGGGGGCATAGTAGATCCTCGCTGACCCCCTAGGTTTGATGTGGAGGTTTTAAAAGGGCCCCGCGGGGCAAAAAAAAAACAAAATAATAATAATCGAACGGCTGAATGGATTTGCACGAAACTTGGCAAAATATTAGGGACTGGTAGCCCGATGTGCCTTTGCTAGGTCTCAATATATGTGCTCCAGTGGATTTTGAGAAATTAACGTTGAAAAAAAGATATATATCTGTAACAGCGCTCCGCTTCGCGTACTTTTCGCGTTACGGAGCTTTGCGAAGCTGATTGGTTCTCCGGCGTCTGTCAACATTCCAAACAGTCCGTAGCGGCCGCCATCTTGTCCCTCGGTAGGATTGAGAGACAAGAGGAGGCCAAAGCGAAGGGGGAAATGACCATAAGGGGGCATAGTAGATCCTTCCTGACCTCTTAGGTTTGATGTACCATTTTGCCAAGTTTGGTGTAATTCCGTTCAGCCATTCAGGCTGTAGACGTATGTAAATGTCCTATGGAAAATTGCATGGGGAAAACACATTTGAAAGTGTTGAAATTTAGAACCAATTAAAATGTTACTTTGGTTTTGTATTTGTGTGTGATGAAAGTTAATTGGTTATGTATATATGTCAAATGAGAGGAAACCACAGCCATTTTGTGATACTACTGTCTGAGGTACATTTGTGAGGAATTTTTGGTGGTGAATTTCTGGTGTTTGATTTACACAGTACTAACACTTCTGCTACTTTTAAAAAGGTGAGTTGTTAATTTGTAAGGGGAACTATGTTGTACACTTGAAGATAATTTGAAAAATGTTTTCTGTTATTTATTTGCAGTCCTTCTGTTATACTAAATACTTGATGAAGTTAGTTTTATATTATGTATTACTAAAAACGATAAATGAAAGTGATTATTTTTTTCTGCAATTTACAGCAAGCAATTTCAAAATAAAATGGCTCACAATGAAGAGACCGTGGCAATTTCTTTTGAATTGTCCACTACATTGATTGAAATTGAGAGCACCAATAATGAAATATTGTCACAAGGAGGACATGACTTGTATGATTCCATTAGATTGATTGAAATGGACAGCACCAAGAATGAAATATTGTCACAAGGAGATGACTTGAATGATTCCACTACATTGATTGAAATTGAGAGCACCAATAATGAAATATTGTCACAAGGAGGAGATGGCTTGTATGATTCCATTAGATTGATTGAAATGGACAGCACCAATAATGAAATATTGTCACAAGGAGGAGATGACTTGAATGATTCCACTACATTGATTGAAACTGAGAGCACCAATAATGAAATATTGTCACGAGGAGATGACTTGAATGATTCCACTACATTGATTGAAATGGACAGCACCAATAATGAAATATTGTCAGAAGGAGGAGATGACTTGAATGATTTTTTTGATCAATCTCTTGATGGCGAATTTATCGAGTGTTTGGAGACCATAGAGTTACAAGAATCATCATTGCAGACTTTTAATGAGGAGATTCCAGATGAGATGATTGAAGAGGAAATTACTGATGAGGACATGTTACTAGTTGTTTCAAATTTAGAAAATTCTGAAGAATAAATTTATATTTAGAAATCAAAAATTGTTTGAGACATTATTTATTTTTATTTTTAATTTATGAGGTTGTAGCGAAGTGATTGTAGTATAAAATGAGACTTATAGTATAGAGTGCAACATTTTTATGTTACATGGTAAGTTTACTCATATTTACTTCCCTTCTGCCACTATATTATCTCCAATGTGTATTTGACATCTCTTCTTCATCTCCGGCCTCCTTTCTCTCACTGTGTGTCTCCGATGCATCTTATCGCTGCTATTTTGTGTAATTACAGAAGAGAGTAAAATAAAATAGTTCGGAACGTGAAAAGGGGGCAAAGTAGAGTACTCCTCACCCCCTAGGCCTTTTTAGGCGGTCCCAAAAGGATCAGTTTCTGCTTTCCTGAGAGATTATGGTATGAGTTCCATATACCACAATAACTTGCATTACAACATGCAAGATATCTATCTCCTATTACCAACTTTTGGAGATATTCGCGCTAAGCGCGAATATCTCCAAAAAGTAACACCTGCCCTGAGCAGTTCTTAGCCATGTTATCCAATGGGAGGTGGATAACATGGCTAAGAGTATTAGCTCGGTAATGCATGAATATCGCTGAGTTTTTAGCGATATTCATGCATTGCGGCCGTTTATTATCGCATTTGCGATAAACCTTGATAATAGTAAGGTTTATCTTCGATAATTTCTGACGATGCTTAGTGGTAAAAAATTGGTTGGTAAGCATCGTTAGCGATAAATATCGCTTAACTTTGGTAATATGCCCCAACGTCTGTTAACGTTCGATTCGAAGGAAATGAGGAAGTGTTGAAAAACATTGTCTGCGCCATCTTGCCTTTTTTGAAATGCCACACTTTTGTCGTGCACGGCAGCCATTTTAGATGTCTTGACCAGACCCACTCTCTGCACGCTGTCGATTCGTAGCATGGCTCCTCACCCTCGTAAGCATCTCCCCCAGGCACTGGTCACCACCGCTCTCTGTCTTATGCATGGGCAATAAACCTTCCCCCATCTGCGCTGCTCTTCCCTGAGAATCACACTCTGTGCCCGCCCGACACCTCCCTTTCGCCCTATTCACTACCGCACCCTCTGACACTCCTCTTCCTCTGTGTCCGAATGTCCAGGCCGGTCCTAGGCTATCAGCTAGCCCTGCAGATGTAGTTTATGGCCCCAGCTGTAAAGAATCACCCCTCTTCAAAGGAGTTATAGTAGATCAAGGCCCACACCCGATGTGATCCGTCACAGCACACGCGTTCCTACTATCTGAAAACCATCCTGTATTGTGATTGGGGAGGGGACCGAGCCTGAAGCGGAAGATTCCAGGAATGACTCTTTGTACATCAAAGTTTTTACAATTATGTGTCACATTAAAAATATATAGCACTCCAACAAAGTAGTAGGAATATAAAACTTTAATAACATATAAATATATACAACAAAACAAAAACAGTAAAAACATTTAAACAACGAAGAGACCGTGGCAATTTCTTTTTAATTATCCAATAGATTTATTGAAATTGACAGCACCAATAATGAAATATTCTTGTCAGTAGCGGTCTGTTGTGCGAATAGTTCCAAGGCAGCAGAACGCGCTGAAATCTAGATGGCACGAAAGTGATGTCTAGTAAGTTGCCGCCCAGCAAAAAACGGCGTGGGGCGCCGCGGGGGTGAGTGAGTCCAGTAGGCACCACAGCTATTCTTACCGGCATTGCAGAATTACTGCTGGGGACAATGCCTGTGCTGTAGCAGGGTCACAGCAGAAACAAAAAGGATTCTGTTGAAGATGTTGTTGGTTTCAATTTGAAAACAGTTCTGGTGTCAACAGCTATGCTAATGTAGTGGTTAATGTTTTGTTTTCTCTAGAAAATGTAAAAGAGGGGGAGGCAGTCCAAAGTTCCGTTAAAAGGGCAAAGGAAAGGATCGGTGGTTTGAACTATCAGTCAAAAAGGGGAGGGGGTGCAATAATTTTTCCTACCGGGTCACACTGTGCTTTCACCGGAAGTGAGGTCTGCAGGATTGTAGTAATTCAAAGTGAGGCTGGCGCCAGCATGGGAGCGCCGACGTCCCGCGGATACAGTTTAGTCACTCCACGGGCGATCATGGCAGTCATTCCCCATCGGGGGTCGGAGACTCCCGCGGCTCCTCTAGAATCTTCAAGGTCGTGGAGGACTACGGTGGTGGAGTCAACCAGTGACCGGGCCATTTCTTTATGTTGGGCCCGCTCTTGCCAGGTCGACAGCCATTTTGAGAGTTCGGCAGCTACCGGCGATCGCGGGGTCACATGAGCGGACGGGCTCCACCCTGCCGGGCGAGACGTTGCAGCATGGCCACAGTGGAAGAACCGTTATCTAGGTCGTTCCGAAACTGTGCAGCACTGTAGTTGTTAGGATGCCACCGCCTGGAGCGCTGAGGGTGCAGCTGGGAAGCCTCCACCTGGGGAGGCGGGAGAGGCCTGTTCGCACCGTCTCTCCCTCCCAGTGCACCCCACGGCGTCTCGCTTGAGATTTGTTATGGCCGGACCAGGCGATGAGGACGAGGGGGGGGTCGGAGGCATGTGCAAGACATCCCCCTCCAGTGTTGTCGCAGCCATTATAAAAGAAAGAAGTGTCCCGTCCGTCTTCGGGCCGGGCTTCCGGTGGATGTCGGCCGGACGCCCCTGGCTCTGGCCCCATGAACGGGTTTCTTGGTTTATCGGCTGCAGCCGGATCCCGTCGGCCTCGGCCCCCCGACCGTTGGTGGTCGGACCGGAAGAGCATGTGGCGGGACTACCTGCAACTCTCAAGGGCCACCGCGGCCGGACTGGGAGAGAGAGGGGAGGGTCGAGGAGACATTCCCCCCCCCTGCAACTGTTCAGCGTTGTAAAGGCAATCCCCTGGCCGGGTCCCGCTGGTCTCGGCCTCTCCTCCGGCTACACCCTACGTTAGGATCTCCTGGCCGAGGCGTGGCAGCAGGACCTGCCTTATATGGGCTGCTCCCGGCTGGGCGTAGCCGGAACCCTGCCCCACCTTGGAAGTTTCCAGAGTGGGGGTGGATGTTCTACTGACTTGCATTTTCCCTAGTCTATCGATTTTTTTGGCGTGGCAGGCGGTGGGACAGCGAGGGGTGATTTGGTTTCTCTTACTGTTTTTCTGGTCTCTCACCACTGGCATATTTTAACGTTTTCTTGTTTCTAGGACATTAATAGGTTTTATCATTACGTTATGTTATCGTTTCTTTGTTCGTTGTTTAATAAAAGTTCATGTTCATCAGTGGCCTACTGATTTTCGTTTTCCTATTTTTTTCTTTCCAGGTTGTTTCATGGTAAAGTTTCTGTTAACAGGATACAGTGATCACTTCGTTATTATTGCATATGTCCTTTTCACTAGGGGTGCTCTCTGGTCGGGCCAGATGACGTATCTCTAGTAAATGGTCCGGGTGAAAAAGGTGCATCAATCAGTGGGGAGTAGATAGGCATGACAGATTACAACGGGGGAGAACGGTCCGCATTACGTACCCTTTCACTACTTGCAAAGATTTTCCTACGTTTATTTGCAAACAGGGAATACCTCCAAAAAGAACTAATTCCCAAACAGTCAATGTTCGGACAATCAATCAATCAATGAGGAATGAAATAGGTACGACGTGTTAAAGGCTTGCGTTACCTACCCTTCACTATCTGCAAAGGGAGATAGAATATTCCTATTCTTCCTCGTTTGCAGGTAGAGAAGATCGTTAAGAGAATTAACTTCGAACAATTCAATGCTCGATTGAAACAATCAACAAGGGGTACTGTGAACACAAATGAACGCCGCTTATATACATACGCATTGCTATTTTCAACAGGTTGTTCCTAATGTTTCTATTTTAGCGAGGTCAAAAGAGATCCCATTAGTGGCCTACTGATTTTGCTCGATTCCTTTTGTTTTTTTACACGATTTTTCGCTATCTGCAAAGACTAAACAGAGTATTGCGACTCTGTGCTTGTTTGTAAATAGAGAATGAACCAAAGAGAACAATCAATCAAATGGAGAGAGAAGCAGGCACGACGGATTACAAAGGGGGAAAGGGCTGCGTTAACTACCCTTCACTATCTGCAAAGAGAGAGTACTCCTAATAGAAATGAGGGGTGGGGGGCAGCAATCAAAGCAGATCAGTGTGCATAAACACGAAAAAAAAAATTCTTACCACGTACTTGACATTCGACAGCTTATGATATTTGCTATTAAAAAACCATTGAAATTCACTGAAAAAACCATAGGTTATAGACCATATATAGTTAGGAATTAGCATTTACAAAACCTTGAAAATTCACTGAAAAAACCATAGGTTATAGACCATATATAGTTAGGAATTAGCATTTAAAAAACCTTATTTTACTCACACAAAACCATTGAAATTCCATATATAGTTAGTTGCACTAACTATATATTGCGCACCCGCAATCCACTGCTGATGATGTCACATATTACATCATTCATGACATGGTCAGTGACATCACTGATGACATCACTGATGACATCACTGATGACATCACTGATGACATCTCATTTGACATCAATGACCACATCACTGATGATATCATTCATGTGACAATACAATGCATCTCCTCACATTTTAATATAACCTCTGTTTCACCCAGTGTTAAAAACAGAGTATAATTTTTGAAACCATTGACACACCAATACTAGTTACTACATACGTACTCACTGATTCCTACGTCTACACACACATTCACTCATTCACCCATACAATCATTCATACATACAATCACTCATGTTTACAACACAATCATATGCACTCATACACCTATACAGACACTCACACTCTGCCACTCATCCATGGAGTTACTCACACACCTAGTCAGTCCTGTAAAGAATCAATCACACTTCCATTTTCTACTCTATACAGTTAAACATAGAGCACCTTACGTTTTCAACCATATACTAACACATACTTACTCTCTTATACAATCATTGATACAAGTACACATTGATCTGTACAGAGTCACACACCTCCCATCCAGCCACACACACACTCAGTCTCCCATGCAAATACTTGGGCAATCAATCAATAACCCATATAGTTACTCATATAGCTACTGATCAACACATGCAGCAGTTTACAGAACAACAGACATAATGATGCACAAATTAAGACAGTTTAGTCACTAACCCATGCACTCAGTGAGACACATTTAATCACTCACTCATACATTCAGTCATGCACCTACTAAATCCTTCGTCCAGACACTTATACATCCACTCATTCTTCAATATGTAAGACATATTTTAACTTTACAGAAACATAGTCACTGGATGTTGTCATCAGTGATGTCACTGACCATGTCATGAATGATGTAATATGTGACATCATCAGCAGTGGATTGCGGGTGCGCAATATATAGTTAGTGCAACTAACTATATATGGAATTTCAATGGTTTTGTGTGAGTAAAATAAGGTTTTTTAAATGCTAATTCCTAACTATATATGGTCTATAACCTATGGTTTTTTCAGTGAATATATATATATATATATACACTTTTTATAACATTTTTAAACCTGTCACAAGTAGGTAGTTATAGGTATGGCAGTTTCCATAGGGAATTCTTTTATTGGTTTTTTTAATAACTTTGGAGCCACTTGACAAATCTTAATTGGTTCAGCTGCTGTGTTAAAAGTTTTAGTTTTGGGAGGTCCATCAAGTGAGGGCCAAGTAAAAAGAGGGGAGGGTGGGGGCAAAACACGTTTTTCCATGTTATGTCTATGGGTGTTTTTAATTTTTTGAACAACACTACAGCCTGAACCGCTTAACGGAATTGCTTCAAATTTGGCAGAAAGCTAGATGTTGGTCGAAAAAGCATGCTTTTTGTGATTTGGTATACATCTGTTCAGTAGTTTGAGATATTTGAGTTTGAAATATATAGATATCTGGGGATGGGTGTCCTTGCAGTGGACTCGTAGATCCTACAAAAATTTGATTGCCAGTCAATGCTTCAACCAGGAAGTGTATGCAACCATCTTGGGACTCAGCTTGAAGCCGAGTCCCACAAAAAAAGTAAAACAAATAAAGAAAAGGGGGCAGGTTAGGAATTTTCTGGCCCCCATTGGTATGTTGGGGGGTGGGAGGGAGCCCCACAGGGAGCCTTCGGGGGTAAAAGAATTTATTTTAATTTTCCGCAATATTTGAGGGTGGAACCATGTATCCACAGCAGCCCCAGGTGCCGCCACCTCCCTGGGGCTTCAAATTTGAATATTGCGGGGGGCTGCGCGGACCGCCACCTCCTGTGACTTTAGCTAAAATAAATGCGGGAGACCAAACAGCACGCGCAGCCCCAGGAACCACCCCTTCCCCTGGGCAAATTTGAAGAAAACTATCCAAAACAAAGGAAGGGTGGTCACATGGAACCATTTCAGGAGCCAATAATGGCCCTGGGGACTGCCACCCACCATGTTCAGCTCCTGCAGCGTCCCAGGGTACCCACCCCGGGACATTGCAGCTTGCTATGGCTTGCTGCGGTCAAGCCATAACAAACTCTGCTCCGCTTCATACAAGTGAGAGCTTGTAAAATACTCTAGCTCGCACAAAGCAAAACAGAATTGCTTTTGGATAGAGGGAGCTGCATGTTTAGGAGATCCCTCTGTCCAAAAGCAATGCCAGTTCCCACAGGATGTGGGGAGCCAGCAGGGATCGTGGGATCCTTCAGGCTCCCCTCCAGGTCCACAAATGCGAGAAACTGGTTTCCCTCGTTAGGACTACAGCACCCAGTATTGTGGCCAGACCCAAGGGAGTACGGTCCCCCCTGGGCCAATATTGGCCTGGTAAAGGGGGGGGGAGGGAAGCTCCCAGCCCCCTCCCAAGTAAAAAAAAAAAATCTTTATTAGATTAAGGGCTGGCCCCAGATGATGGGTCCCCAAGGGCAACTGCCCCCTTCACCTATAATTTTAAAAAAAAAAGAATAAAAGCTACCCGTCCGACGCCAGAGGCCACGGCCTGCAATTGCGCCTCCTGAAACACTGCCCGTAGGGAGATGGAATACCCCTGGCTTCTGAAGGCCACAGGTCTATAGTGGTCTTCTTCCCCCAAGCTGTAGTGTGCCGAGAGGTGGGTTTGCAGAGTGGTGGAGAAAGGGGATTTGGCCACCACAACCACTAAGCAATACAGCTTGTGGTAAATAAAAATATTACCCTGGCATAATTTCTAGGCATTAACAATTAGCATGTATCAAATGAGAGGCAGAGAGTCCGTGGTGTCCAAGTTAAAAGGGCTTTATTCCAATAACTCGAGTTAAGGGAGAATCTGTTCCATCACCACTGAGGTTCAGGAAGGGTCTTCTAACATTTAATAACAATGAACAACATATATACATTTTGTCTTGTACATAGGGCGTAGGAAGGAACGCAGAGCAGAGAAAGAAACAGATAAGAGCATGTGGGCGTACATGTGGGTGTACACTTTATGAGTCATAGGTAGGTGATAGGTAGGTGTCATAGGTGGGTGGTACACAGAGGAGGAGTTTGCATGACCAGCTGGAACTTTGCCCTACTTGTGTGCAACTTGGTCATGACGTGCAATTGACGTGTAACTGGGAGGAAGCTGACTTTCAGTCTAGTAGAGAGATCTTTAGTGTCAAGGCGACCAGTACATCTGGTACTAACTGATATCTTAAGTCAGGGGATGTATTATCTGAAGCAAAAGTTGCTCGTCACTAGGAATCAGAAAAAGCATATATTTCTTCGTTCATTGCGTGGGGGCTGTGAGCAAGCACTGTGATTTCATTTAAACGGAGACAGGAAAGCTAGGCCCTATCTTTACAGACGGGTTCTGTTTACTTTTTTCACCGGGCATGCAGATAACTGTTAAGCAAAATATACTGTCTTGGCAACTCTTGCTGGGTTTCTTTCGGCTGAGCTAGAAGCATGCGAGGTCAGAGATACGTAACTGCAGCCTTCAGTGTGTCAGGAGTCATGAAAAACCCTTATTTCAGAAAGTGGCTCAGGCTGAGCCACAAAAAGGTTTCATCGTGATTTATTTAAAAGTGCACAATGTAAATACATGGGCCACAAATGCTAACTTAACTTTGTTACATGGGAGACTTAATTTCTGGAATCCTAAAGCAGGACGTGATTGCAGAGGCCTTTTTGTTCAGGCCACTTAAGGGAAAATAAGCATGGGTGACATGCACATATATGTAACACACATGTAACATAGGGTACACATAGGGGGCATCTTGGTCAGGCAATATTTCATTTTCCTCATTCCCTCCTTGTCCCCTACTTAACCCTTCAGGATACATCTATATTCATGAGACCGTATAGTTGATCATACAGCATCATTTGTTCGTCCTTAACCCTTTGTATACTTGGATGTGGAACACATGCAGTTGCACACAGGCCGCAAATGGCCGGGCCACACTGCAGACAGAGACAGCAACCAAATATCATGAGTAGGATCATTCCTAGGAAGGACAACACTTTCCATCCCCATGCAGATATCACACCCCAGAGCCAACTGGACCAAGTCCATGTGCCTGGGTCTTGATGTATGACATGAGCAATCTTGTGGAGCCTTGTTATCGCTGCATACACAGATGGCGCGTTATTTGGGATGAAAACGCAACAACTAGATCGGATCACGCTACAAGCTCCGCCCCTATCCGCCAAGATGACGTCTAGAACGAGACGATTTTGAAGAACGACAAGTCTAATGGCAGACTGCTCCTGGGTCAAGTTCGCCAGGGCAGATGCAGTCACATTCACTACTGCTTCAAGAGTCCTTGTTAACTTGCGTATCAGTTTACTGTTTTGGACGGGACCTATGAAAAAAAAGAATCCTTTGTTGAAATCTGTATATTGCTCCCAAGCTGTTTCAGTCTGATCAATCCCTGAGGCATCTGTCTCTCTCTTTACTCTAACATGTTCTAGTCGTGAATCTCTATGATAATGGGATGGGGCCAAGAATACAGGTGGCAATAAGAATGCTATATAACAAGTCCCACCCCAGTCTAAGGGCAGATGTACCTAGGCTGTCTGACCGCAAATGAAATAGGTATGGCGTGATGTTTTGAAAGAAGAGAGTCCTTTATCATTAAACTCTACTACAACTGTACACTCGCTGTGTCCCATATGTACTGAGCCTTTCTTATTAACACATAAATCACCTTTTGCTGGTAGAACTGAAATAAAAGGTGGACCTGTATTTTGCTTGGGCTGAACATTTAACATTATAAAATTAACTGATGCGTTTCCCTGCTCGTACTCTTCATTCTCTAGATCGGTTCCCTTCCTTTGAGGAAATCCGTCTTTGTCTGGAAAACATGCTTCATTCATTACTTTATTCAGGTTTCCATATATCCAGCCACCTGGATAAGCTATGTACTTTCTATCTATTGAGGTCATTAAGGCAAACCATGCTCCACATGAACCATTGTGTGAGAACGGCAGAGGATTGAAGGGCAGAACTCCCTTCGCCTTTTGATAAGGTGGCAGTTGGCCACATACCCAGCAATTAGTCGCATTGCTGGTCTGATGAGAATGGTGTAACATTTGAATAAAAGTATTGTTACGCAATGCAAGTCGATATGACAATTCATGAGGTGGCAGGTCACTGAATGTATGCTCTATGGTGCTGTTACTGGAAGAGTGTATATGTGAGGAAATAGGAAAGAAAACATGTAGTAATAAACTGACACAGATTATAACAATGCACAGAATAAAAAGAATGATCAAAGTAACTATACATCTACTGCGTAATAACTTGCAGTACTTTTCTCTCATTTTGCTCTTCTTACTATTCTCGTATGTGATCTTATACATGTCAGAAATCTAGTCTAACCGATTCACCACCGAGTGGACTTAGACAATTAAACTACGTCTGACTTACTAGATCTTAACTTAGATTTATACTCCTGCTGTGGAGTCTTTTCTAGCAAAGGCGGCGCAAGCGGCGCAAAGTCTGTATTTATTTTTTAATGTTTTAGTATCTGTATCAGATTGTCCAAAGTGTCTTTTATAGTGTTGAGCGTGAAGTTTCCCTTGCGTCCTTCGACTTTCAGCGCGGTCCTCGTGGTCAGTAGCACCAACTTCGGCGTCTTCCAACGTGGCTCAAGGGGGCTTGATCGATCAAAGTTCCGGAAACAAACGAAGTCCCCAGGGACTATGGCGTGTTCCTTGACCTGGGTGTTGTCAGGGAAGGTGGCAGCAACCTGTGAACGACAAGAAAGTAGTGCAGACATCAAGGAAGCCAGGTAATCTGTCAGCATGTTACTGTCAACATCAGTAATTCTTTTTTTGGCATAGGCGTACCCCACATATTTGGCGGTCTACCGAAGACTACTTCATACGGAGATAGGCCTGTTCTGGAATGAGCTACCATTCGCATGTAAAAGAGGGCAACCGGCATGGCCACCATCCAATCCACGCCTTTATCTGCACATATCTTTGCAAGCTTTGTCTTAATTGTCTAATTATGTCTTTCTACAAGGCCTGTTGCTTCAGGGTGTCTTACACAATGGAATTTCCAAGTATATCCTAACAGAAGAGACACTTGTTTCATTAATTCAGAGGAGAATGGCTGACCGTTATCGGAGTATACGACCCGAGGCAATCCATACCTGGGGAAGTACTCGCGCACTAATTGCCTGGCTGTTGTCACAGCAGTATAATCTGGAACTGGATATGCTTCTGTCCATCTAGATAGTGCACACACAACTACCAAGACATACTTGTAACCTCTACATCTGTTCATTTGGATATAATCCATCTGGAGGACCTCAAAAGGGTGGTCAGGAGGATGAAATCCGCCTTGCTCCACCGGAATTCCTTTACCTGGATTGAACTGGCAACAGATCATACATGTTCGTACTTTCTGCTTCGCTGCTGTACGCATGTGCTTGTTAAACCAGATATTCTGCAAGCTGTCTATCATTGCTTTTTCTCCCAAGTGTGCTGGACTATGTGCTGTGTTTATGATTACTTGTACCATAGAATCTGAAAGAAACCATGTACCTTTTCCCTTAGTCAGCCAACCTTGGTCAGTCTGGACCCCTCCTTGTTCAGTCCATTTCTTTATCTCATCTGCAGTGGCATGTGTCTGTATGTCGAGTACATCTTGAGTGGGATCCCTGACGGTCATACATGTTGTCAGTAATGGTACCTCTGTACTTGTCGTGTCTGTTGGTGTCTGGGCTGTAAGTTTAGCTGTTCGGTCTGCCAGGTCATTACCCTGGGAAATGGTGTCTGTAACTTTGGTGTGAGCTTTGCATTTCAGGATAGCTATGGCTGTAGGTAAATGTATTGCTTCTAACAAGGCTTGAATAAGCGGGCCGTGCTGGATCTTGGTCCCATGGGAGGTCAAGAAACCTCTTTCCCTCCAAAGTACCCCGAAATCATGAACTATGCCAAAGGCATATTGTGAGTCAGTATAAATGTTTACTTTCAAGTGCTTAGCTCTTATGCAGGCTTGTGTCAGAGCGATGAGCTCTGCTGCTTGTGCTGATAGTGTGTCTATTTTCTGTGTCTCTATGACTTTAGTAGCAGTGGTCACAGCATAAGCTGCTACTAACTCTCCTGCACTCGTTCTCATGCATGATCCATCTACATAGAGCGTTAAGTCAGGGTCTGGAAGTGCAATATCTGTCAGGTCTTGTCTTGGTTTTGTCACTATATTCATTACTTCCACACAGTCATGTGGTGGTGCATTTACTGTACTTGAGGGCAAAAGTGTTGCAGGATTTAGAATATTACAACGTCTGATCTCTATGTGTGGTTGAAATAATGTCAGTTCATATCCCGTCAGTCTTGCTACAGTCAAATGTTGTGTCTGTGTACTATTTAAGAGAACTTCCACTGCATGTGGCACACTAAAACATGTGGTCGCTAAAACTGGCGCTTGACATAATGCTCTTATTAATTCCTCAAATGCCAAGGTATGTTCTTGTGTCCTAGGGAGGACAGTCGAAGTGGCTGCCTCCTGTGTTGTCAATTGTATGAGTGGTTTGGCTAGATAGGCATACTGGGGAATCCATTGCCTATAGTATGAAGTGAGGCCAATGAAGGCCCGTACTTCCTTTTGTGTCTTGGGCTGTGAAAGGTTAGAAATTAACTGAATGAAAGGTTTGTGTTAGCTGTATACCCTCCTTGGAAAGTAAGTGTCCAAGGTACACCACTTGCTTTTCACAGAATTGCAACCTTGAAAGGGACACCTTGTGCCCCTTGTCAGCCAGAAAATGTAAGACTGTCAGTGATGCAATTGCGCATTCTGGTTCTGAACGTGCTGTAATTTGGATGTCATCTACGTACTGTAGTAGGGCAGTGTTGGGAGGCATATAAATACTGTCTGCGTAATGAGACTGAGCGTGTGTGAGACCGCACTACAGGACGCACGGCTCTAACTGAGTGAGCTGCAGAGCGGGGGGGCGAGACTGATGCACCTCACACATGGCTCTAACTGAGACTGAGCTCCAGGGCTGAAGGGTGTGTGAGACTGGGCTGCAGGGCCCTGGCTGTCTTTTTAATGCCTGACTGTAAATGCTAGGGCTCATTGCAAGAGCGAAACTCCTGCCAATTATTCTGTTTACACTACGAGGGAAAAACTATTCATTTGCAAGCATGCTTTTATCTGAAGTCAATGAAGCTATCAGTGCTGGCTGTAAGGAAGAGCAACTTGACCCCCACCTTTTATAAACAATTTCTCTGCGGCTCATCAAGTTTTTTCTCTACACTGCCTTCCCCTTCACCATGATGTCACCCACAGGGCGGTTCCTCCACCCTTTCAAAACTCTGAGAGCTAAGAACAGCTGCCAAGTTACTGACGAGAGACCTTAGTCAAATTGCAAGCATTCTTTATCTGCATGCGAAGGAAGCCTGAGTCAGTTGGAAGACTGCCAATAACTGTCCGCGGAAGAGAATTGGGGTATGGCCAATAATAACAAGACAGGCACTGCTCGGTGCTCCAAGAGGGAAAAGCCCTCCCTTTACAAAATATCTTTCCCCGGGAGTCAGGCCACTGAACCAGTCTGAGCCACTTCAAGGCCGAAAAACACATTCTCTGTAATTCAAAACATTTCTGTACCCTCGGCTAGGGAGCTAACCAACATTCTCTAACTTAACTGAAGCAAATTAAAAATGTGATAAAAAGCATCCTAAAATCAGTAATTAATAAGGACATATTTAACTTATTTCGTAACCTAGACACATGCTAGCATTTGAAAATAATTATATCATAAAATATTGTTACTAGCTGCAAAGGAAAAAAAAGAAACAGAACATGACATGGAAACACATCACATTTTACTTTTTGAAAATAACATGTGAAAACTCCATAATTTTGCATTGCAGAACCAAGATTTTCATAATTAAGTGTGCAAGCTCTTCTATTCTACCTATTAAAAGGGCCAGATTCATCATTTTTCAAAGAACCATGTTTTCTAATTGAGTGGATTAACTGTCACACGCTATACTAAAGGGCAGCTTGCATTGGGAAAAAATAATAATGTATATATTGTAGAACAAATTTTAATTAAAAAAAAACACACGGTTGCATTACACTAATTAAAAGCACATTCTATGATGGGTCTGTTTTATATTTCCTTCTCAACCGTGAAAACATTAAAGCACCCTCCGTGCAAACCCTTATCTCAATCCGACTGGTTTATTTACAGCTTACCGACCTCTGAGTCAAAACACATTAAATCAAGTGTTCCAAGGCAAACCTACACACATACACGGACGCATTTGAAATAGAATGTTAAATGAACACTTCTTTACTCTCCATGCAAGATGTTACCATTTCAGTCAGCAAACTGACAAAGCACATAGGCAGACCCAGCAACTAATGAAAAAGTAAAAAATCAAACCATCAATCAACTAAATGCTCACTGACTTTTAGTGTCAGCTCACATAACCATGCATGTGAGCTACACAGCCATGAAATCGTGCCAAAACGCACTTCCAAACTACGCCAAAAAGACACCTTCCCCTCCACCAATTTCCTTCAAACTACTTTGCCGCAAAACTAGACACTCCCAAGTTTCAGCCGATCCCGCAGACTCAGTTAAGAACTACTTAGCACACCACGAAATCTCGGCCTAAAAGCACGCACAAATCAAAACAGCTCCATTTTCCAAAAATACACATTAGCCAAACACACCCTTTCGCCAAAGCCAAAAATCCCCAAAATTCAGCACACCTGGCCATCCACCTCCTCTACCGCTGATCCAACCCCCGGGCCCCTAGCACACCTGGAACACCCCCAAAATAATTTCTCAATTTTCAGAAAAACGCCCATTGGATAACATGGCAAATCGCACCTCCGCACAAAACATGCTTTTTCCACCACTTCCACAGCTCAGATCCTTTTCAAATTTGGCATCACAGTAGTCCATGCGATTCCCTAAATCCTCACCAAAAAGCAACCAAATCCATCCACTGGAACGGGTACGAATTTCCGCTCAAAAACACGCCCCCCCCCGCAAACACCAAAAAACGCCAAAATCCCTCAACACCTTGTTAAACCGCATGTTAAAACAAATACTGCCTTCTCAATACAAGATATTAACTCTTTGGCAGCTGAAGCACAATCTTTCCCCAATGACTGCAGTACATGGGAAAGTCATGAACTCATCTCTCCACGTTATCACATAACACGTACGCACATCTTCAAAACGTTTTCTCCAAGCACTTGAAAGAGATCCAGCTCTCTCCTGCCTAACGTAATGATAACAAGCTCTGCACAAACCATAACCACATGGCGCTATTCACAAGCCATATTCACAAGAAACTCAACAAGTTATAATAATGACATGCTCTTCATAAACCATATTTACAAGGAGCTATTTACAAGGAACTCTGATGCTGTCAGCTTCTTTCTACATACTCTAAAGGGTACAGGTGGTGGCGTTCGCGACCTACTGGGTGTTTCTGAGGAGGTCACTCTAGCTAGTTCTTTTTCTTTCGCTTTTTCCGCTGCTTGTTTAGTTCTCTCTACTTTATTAAATTCTTTCTCTATTCTCCTATGTGACTCTTTGCGCCACAATTCGATGGCATCTTTCTGAGAGGGTCTTGACTTCTTTTTCCATAGCGATTCCTCTACTCTCATAATGCATTCAGGATCCCAGGTTCCTGAGATAGGCCATCTATACTTCTCCTCTAAACCCTTGGTGTACTCTACCCATAAGTCTAAAAACAAAATGGCGTCTAGTCCATGCTTATTATACATATAATGACCAGGTGTGTCCCTAGGCGGGATGTTAACTGACTCTTCTAGTATATCTTTTCTGGTCCCTATCTGACGCAATTTTGAAAACAGTGGCATGTTGAAACCAATATTCACAAAATAGACTGAAACAATCATTCACACACAAACAAATATTAAACACTAAAACAGTTACAACCTAAACTGATACAGAGAGCTAAACATGTACTTGAAAAACGTTATGCACTGGAATACAGTACAACCATACCGGTCTCAAAAATGAGACACGTCTTGACCGTGCCCACGTTTACCATGGACCCGTCTTGACCGTGAACATGTGAATGGACACGTCTTGACCGTGCTCATATAAATGAGACACGTCTTTACTGTTTTCACGAATAACGTGAACCCGTCTTGACCGTTTCCACGAATAACGTGGATCCGTCTTGACCGTGTTCATATAAAATGAACACGTCTTGAAACTTTATGCATTCCCCATAGTGGTACTCACCGGGAAGCAAAACTTGAAGGCCTCGGACTTCTACGCATCTACGTCTACGTCTACGCATCGGAACGGGTGGACCTCTGGAAACCTCGGACCTTGCTCTCTCACGGATTGGGCTCTGGTTGGGATGACCCGCGATCCTCACCGCCTCGTGTGGACGCCTGGTCGCAGTCCGTCTCCTCTGTGGGCCTGAGGGAGTAAGCAGGAAGTCCCGCTGCGTGCACTTCGGAGTCCGTCACGGCTGTAGAAGGGGGCAAAAGCTGGACCTACGTCGCCGGCGCTTAGGGAAAGGGATAGTCCCTGAATTCGGGCGCCAAATTAATGTGGTAAATAAAAATATTACCCTGGCATAATTTCTAGGCATTAACAATTAGCATGTATCAAATGAGAGGCAGAGAGTCCGTGGTGTCCAAGTTAAAAGGGCTTTATTCCAATAACTCGAGTTAAGGGAGAATCTGTTCCATCACCACTGAGGTTCAGGAAGGGTCTTCTAACATTTAATAACAATGAACAACATATATACATTTTGTCTTGTACATAGGGCGTAGGAAGGAACGCAGAGCAGAGAAAGAAACAGATAAGAGCATGTGGGCGTACATGTGGGTGTACACTTTATGAGTCATAGGTAGGTGATAGGTAGGTGTCATAGGTGGGTGGTACACAGAGGAGGAGTTTGCATGACCATCTGGAACTTTGCCCTACTTGTGTGCAACTTGGTCATGACGTGCAATTGACGTGTAACTGGGAGGAAGCTGACTTTCAGTCTAGTAGAGAGATCTTTAGTGTCAAGGCGACCAGTACATCTGGTACTAACTGATATCTTAAGTCAGGGGATGTATTATCTGAAGCAAAAGTTGCTTGTCACTAGGAATCAGAAAAAGCATATATTTCTTCGTTCATTGCGTGGGGGCTGTGAGCAAGCACTGTGATTTCATTTAAACGGAGACAGGAAAGCTAGGCCCTATCTTTACAGACGGGTTCTGTTTACTTTTTTCACCGGGCATGCAGATAACTGTTAAGCAAAATATACTGTCTTGGCAACCCTTGCTGGGTTTCTTTCGGCTGAGCTAGAAGCATGCGAGGTCAGAGATACGTAACTGCAGCCTTCAGTGTGTCAGGAGTCATGAAAAACCCTTATTTCAGAAAGTGGCTCAGGCTGAGCCACAAAAAGGTTTCATCGTGATTTATTTAAAAGTGCACAATGTAAATACATGGGCCACAAATGCTAACTTAACTTTGTTACATGGGAGACTTAATTTCTGGCACCCTAAAGCAGGACGTGATTGCAGAGGCCTTTTTGTTCAGGCCACTTAAGGGAAAATAAGCATGGGTGACATGCACATATATGTAACACACATGTAACATAGGGTACACGTAGGGGGCATCTTGGTCAGGCAAAATTTCATTTTCCTTCTTCTGAAGGCCACAGGTCTATAGTGGTCTTCTTCCCCCAAGCTGTAGTGTGCCGAGAGGTGGGTTTGCAGAGTGGTGGAGAAAGGGGATTTGGCCACCACAACCACTAAGCAATACAGCTGTGTGGGGCTTAATGCAGGTAACGGGAGTAAGGCAGACTTTATCCCCTAACCCGTAGTCAATCAATCAGGTGTTTGTTAAGCGCGACTTCTCGCCCGTAAGGGTCTTAAGGTGCTGGGGGGTAGGGCAGATGCAGGTTCCAGTCCAACAAGGAGGGGGTCTGTCGAAGAGCCAGGTTTTGAGGTTTCTTGCAAAGATGGGGAGCAATGTTGTCTGTCTGAGGTGGAGCGGAAGGGTGTTCCAGGCTCTGGCCATGAGGAAGGAGAAGGAGCGGCCTCCCGATCTGGTCTTTCTGGTGCGGGGGACCACGGTCTAGGAGAGCTGGGCTGATCGTAGGGTCCTTTGGGGTGCGTGGAATTTGAGTCCGATGTTCAGGTATACTGGTCCACTGTCATGGAGGGCCTTGTGTGCGTGAGTGAGAATCTTGAAGGTGATTCTAGCCTCGATGGGGAGCCAGTGGAGTGTGCGCAGGTGCTGGGAGATGTGGCAGGGTCTTAGCAGGATAAGGACCAGTCTTGTGGCAGCGTTCTGGATGTTTTGTAGCTTGCGGTGAGGTTTTTGTTTATTCTGGCGTAGAGTGCGTTGCCGTAGTCGAGTCTGCTGGTGATGAGGGCTTGGGTGATGGTCTTTCTGTGCTTGAGGGGGATCCATTTGAAGGTCTTACTTAGGAGGCAGAGGGTGTGGAAGCAGGAGGATGCAACGCAGTTGATCTGGCAGTACATTGTGAGCTTGGAGTCCAGGATGATTCCAAGGTTGCGTCCGTGGTCCGTGGGGGAATGGGTGGGCTGCCGAGGGCAGGGGGCCACCATGTGTCTTTCCAGCCTTTTGTACCTCAATGGTTAGAGCGGCAGACCCTGATGCAGAGGTCTGGCCCGGACCAGGGTTCAATTCCCGCCTCGGCGGGTCTTGAGCTCAATTTCCCCGGACCTGATAATTCTCGCCTCGGTGCCTATTCTAATCATGCCTCCCACTCTGCAACTCTGGGCAATAGCTTGCTTAATCTCCACAACGGCCCCAACAGCGCTAGGATGCCTGACTTCACCTTGGGGGTGCCCAGAAGTGGGCACTTCACAGGGAAAGGCCAGGAAGGGTTGCACAGCGGTATGTGTACAGCGCCTTGAGACCCCTTTGGGGGTGATTTGTGCGCTATATAAGCTCTACATTTACATTTACAATTGTATTTACAGGCGTCGGGGTTTGGGCCCATGATAAGTACTTCTGTTTTGTCGGTGTTGAGTTGTAGGCAGTGGCTTTTCATCCATTTGGCGACGGCTTCCTTGCCTTCTTGAAAGTTGTGTCTGGCGGTGTTGGGTTCGTTTGATAAGGAGAGGATGAGTTGGGTGTCGTCTGCGTATGACACAATGTTCAGTCCGTAGGTTCTGATGATGGGGAGAGCGGAGCCATGTAGACGTTGAAGAGCGTGGGGCTGAGGGAGGACCCCTGGGGGACTCCGTAGGTGGTTGGTGTAGGGTCCGAGAGGAAACGGGGGGAGTCTGACCCGCGGCGTTCTGCCAGAGAGGAAGGAGTGGATCCAGTCAAGGGCCTGGTTCCGGATCCCTGCGTTGTGGAGTCTGCATATTAGGGTGCGTTGAGAGACTCTGTCGAACGCCACTGAGAGATTGAGGAGGATGAGGGCTACTGTTTCTCCTCTGTCCAGTAGGTATCTGATGTCGTCTGTTGCGGCGAGGAGTGCCGTTTCTGTGCTCTGGTTTTTCCTGAAGCCAGATTGGGAGGAGTCAATGATATTGTGCTCTTCGATGAATGTGGCGAGTTGGCTGTTGATGGCTTTCTCAATGACTTTCGCTGGGAACTGGAGTAGGGAGATGGGTCTGTAGTTCTTGAGGTCGGTGGGGTCCGCCGAGGGTTTCTTCAGGAGGGGGTTGATCTCGGTGTGTTTCAGGTCATCGGGGAACGAGGCATTCGTCAGGGAGCGGTTGATGGTGTGGCGGAGCATGGGTGTGATGATGTCAACGGCTCTGTTGAAGATGTTGTGGGGGCAGGGGTCCATGGGGGCCCCGGAGTGGATTGACTTCATTGTCTTCAGTGTGTCTTTGGTGGTGAGGGCTGTCCAGTTGTCAATCGTTGGATTCAGGGTGTCGGGGTGGCTGGTGAGGGTTCAGTGTGTTGGTTGTCTTCGTCGAAACCTGACGTAAATTTTCTTGATTTTGAGGTGGAAAAGGTGCTGAGTTTGTTGCAGAGGTCTTGTGAGGGAGGGTTGTCAGTAGACTCGCTGGTGGGTTGGGCGAACTCCTTGATGATGCTGAAGAGATCTTTGCTGTTGTGCGTGTGTGTAGAGATTCTATCTTCAATTGCTTTTTTTCTCTTATTCTGATGAGTTGGTGGTGGGCGTTGTGGGCCTCGGTGGATTTGGAGTTCCTTCAGGCCTTTTCGAGGCGGTGGCACGTGCGTGTGGACTCTCAAAGTTCCATGGTAAACCATCTGGCTTTCTTGGCGTAAGTGTTGTTGTTTTTCTTGAGGGGGGCTATGGTGTTGGTGCTGTCGGAGATCCATCTGTGCAGAATTCGGGCTGCAGTCTTCCGCGATGGTTGGGGTGGAGTTGCTGAGTGAGGAGATGAACTGGTCGTCGGTGATTTTGGTCCAGTTTCTTCGTGGGAGCAGTTGCTGGTGTCTGTGGATGGTGGGTGGTCTGAAGGTGAAGTGGACGCATCAGTGGTCTGTCCATGGGAGTTCAGTGGTGTGGCTGAAAGTGATGGAGTTTCCTCTTGTGAAGAGGGACTTGAGGGTGTGTCCTGCTGAGTGCGTGGGTTCGGTCACGATCTGGCGGAGTCCAATGTTGTGAAGGATGTCCAGGATGGATGTAGTGTTGGGGTCCAGTTGGATGTCAAGGTGGGAGTTGAGGTCTCCCAGAAGGGAGTAGTTGCTGAATGCAATGGAACGTGGGGAGATGAAGTCCGTGATGGAGTTGGCGAATGGTCCACAGGGTCCAGGGGGTCGGTAGATGAGGGTTCACCGTAGGGTGGTGGTAGGGCTGACCAGTATCAGAGGCAAGTTTACGGAGTGGTGGAGAAAGGGGGCATGTCTTCCAAAGACCCCTCAGCAGTCCAGCTGTGTGGGTCTAAATAGAGTATTCTTCAGCAACCTGTCTCTTAGGGCCAGTGGTAGACCAGGCAAAGTCTGCCTTCTGAGGTACAATATTCCTTAGCTTGGGATTTGACTCAGGGCTAGGACAGCAGCAGCTTTAGCACAGGCAGTCAGAGCTTCAGAAGGGTTAACAGACTTAATCGTCACCAAATGTTTATGGGCACCATGCCGTATCTTTAGTCTGTTCCTACATTCCCACAGTCCAAACAATGTTCAGTGAGCTGCAGGACTGCTCCAGTTCATAATCCCAAAGCAGGGTAGTTAAACTGATACCAATGCTAAACATTCAGTGCATTATTAAAATTTCAAAGGCACACCTAGACTGCCACCTGTCTGTGGCCTTCAGTTCCTGCTTGTTCCAGACTGATCCATTGACACGGTCACTGTCTGGGTTTTCCCCATCAGCGTTTTCCCACTCACCGTTCTTCCCACTAATAAAAGCCCCGCCCACCCCAGGACCTACTTAATCCAAGTCCGAGAGCAACCGCATCAGTAGGCACCTGGACACCTAGCCTGCCACTTGCATATGGCCTTCAGTTCCTGCTTGTTCCAGACCGTTCCAATGCTACCCTTCCTGTCTGTGTTTCCCCTCTGAGGTTTTCCCACTTGCCGTTCTTCCCGCAGAAACCCTGCCCACCCCAGGACCCACTTAATGTAGGCTGCAGTGTGACCGCATTAGTAGGCACTTAGTTCTTCTTGCCTATGGCCTCCAGTTGCTGTTCATTCCAGACTGATCCAGCAATACTGCTGCTGCCTGGATTTTCCCGCCAACCCCAGGACCTACTTAATGCAGGCCGCAGTGCAACCGCGCCAAAGGTAAGCCTGTGGCTGCCTGTCCCCTGAACCGATCCCAGCACCACTACCCTGGCCCTCATGACCCCCACATACACCATCACAAGCTCTATACCCTCGACCCCGGAAGCCACAACACACACTGCCACTGTGTTGACACACTTTACACAGTAGGACCTTTCACCTGGCACAGCATATATACCAGCCCACTGGTGAGCCGCACCCCAAACAAACCCGATGAACAAAAACACCAACTTGCAGGCACCCTTCTCTATAGACACTCACTATGCAAGCATTCCATCAAATTATGGGACCTCCTCGCCACCCTCACACCAGATATAGTCTTCCCCAACAAGGCCCGGCACAAACCCCACATCTCTCCCAGAAATTATCACAGCGATCTCTGAAGGATACAAAATCGCTCACCAGGACCCTACTAGCAAGCCTGGAGGAGGAACAACCATCATCCACAAATAGACTATGCAGTGCACCACCACTGACAGCACACCACCGCCCCCATGGAACATCTCAACTTCAAGCTCCACAAGTGCGGCAAGACAACCATGAGAGGTACCCTTACATAATACCTCTCAACCCCATGCTCCAGCTTTTACTACACCATTGTAGACTTCTTTGCACCCATAACTATAGACTCCAAGTACTACAACTTCCTCTGTGACCTAAATGTTCACATCAGTGACCCTAAAGACAACAGCACCGCACACCTCCTCGACAGCATGAGCAGCCTAGGATTGACCCAAATCGGCCGTGACGCTACACACCCCGCAAGACGCACGCTGGACTCCATTTTCGCCTCCAGCAACCACGTCAATTAAAACCTTGTCACAGAACTCACATGGACCGATCACTCAATCGTCCACTTCAGCATCTCCAACCATCGCACTTCCACCACCAAGTTGACCAGCACTGCCCCCTCCACGGGAGGTGGAACAAAATCTCTGAGACCAGCTGGATGGACGCCTCCAACTCCGCTACTGAACCTAACCTCAAACAGGAAGTGAAGAACCTAAACACCTGGATCACCAATTGCGTCAACAGCACCGCCCCCATCAAAAGCAACATCCTTTGCAAATCCTCCATAAAGGCTAGCTTGTACACCGACAAACTCAGAACAGCTAAACAAGACAGCAAACATTTGGAGAGGAGATGGCATGCCAGAAAGGACACCACCAACAGGGCAGCCTTCAATCCCTCCCTCAACCTCTACCACCATCTGCTGAGGGCAACAAAAAAGTTAAACTAGGGCCAACAACACCAAAACACTTTTCCATATTATTAAGGAATTCTCTAACCCGGCTGCCAACGAAAACATCACACTCTCGACAACGTCGCCAACTTTTGTCATGACAAGATCGCAACCATATAGAGAAACTTCGAACTAGCACCTATGGACTTCCTTGACAGATACGCGGCCACCACAACCAGCAGGAACGACATTCTGACCACCTGGAACCTCCTTTCCACCAGGACACCATATTCACCATGAAATCCATCCACTTGGGAGCTCCCATAGACCCATGCCTGCACTAAATGTTCACCTTGGACATCAAAGGATTGTCCAGAAACTCATCATCCTACCCAACACCTCTATCACCACTACAACATTTCCCGACACCTAGAAACACACCAAAGTCAGACCACTGTTCAAAAAATCTTCTGCCGACCCCAGCAAACTCAAAATCTACCGGCCAACATCCCTGTTCCCATTCCCTGCGAAGATACTGGAAAAGATCATCACCAAGCAACTCATGACACCAGGAGCAGAACCAGCTAATCAACGCCTCCCAATCTGGCTTCTGCAGCCATTACAGCATCAAAACTGCTGTGATCGCAGCCACCAGTGACATCCGAACCCTCCTCGACTGAGGAGAAACAGCAGCTCTGATCCTCCTTGACCTCTTAGCAGTCTTAAGGCCGTATCCCACCACATGCTTATAGAAAGACTCCACTACATCAGCATCCAAGGGGGTGCACTCAGATGAATCACCTCCTTCCTCATCGGAAGGACTCAGAGGATCCACCTCCCACTTTTAACCCCCAAACCCAAAGAGGTCATCTGAGGTGTCCCCCAGGGCACATCGCTCATCCCCACGCTCTTCAACGGATAGATGACCCCACTGGCCAACCTAATCCAATCCCATGGTCTCAACATAATTTCCTACGCCCCAGCTCATCCTTTCACTCACTGACAGCCCCACCGCCACCAGAACATACTTCCACAGATGCATAACCAGCATCAGCGACTGGATGAATAACAACTGCCTGCAGCAGAACACAGAAAAGACAGAATTATTAATCTTTGGTAACAGCAGCAAAACATGGAATGACTTCTGGGGGGCATCAGATCTAGGACCTGCACCAACCCCCTCCTGTCATGCCATAAACCTTGAAATCCTAATTGAGAACAAGATCACCATTCAATCACAGATTAACGTCTCACTTTCCCATACTCCCCTCATCTGCCGAAGCAGAATTGGAGGACACTCCTTCTCCCACATCTCAGCAAAGACCTGGACCAGCCTTCTAATGCAATGCCAGCCAGACTTCCGTAATGCCGAATGGCACTCAAGGCCTGGCTGTTTGAATAAGCCTCCAGGACCTACAAGCTCCTGGATTCCCTATTGGGTGATTAGCCTTGCTTTATAAATCCTTATCGATTGACAGAAAGGTCTATCCAAACAGGCATGTCAGTCTGTTCACCCTCATGTGTAATTTAAGATGGTATAAGCCTCTGTGCATGTGAAAGTGAACCATCTAAGAGCTTCACAAGAAACAATGCAGATTCCAGCCAGATTAGCTGAAAACAAAGAAAAGAAAGGAGTAGAAGAAAGAATGATGGATGGTGTTGTACAGTGTAGGCAGCGCCCATCCTCCGTTAGGCACATTCCTTTTATGCATCAAGGTTAATGTTCACAATCTTCTACTCTTAACCCTAAAACGTGCACTGGTAATGCTTTGTGAAACCTTTAACTCCAAATCACTCATACTAATATTTGCGAAAAGCCATTCAAGTGAGGAGTGCCCATTATGTCTCAAAATATTACAATCATTAAGAAAATAATTGTGTCATCTGGAGTTCATTGCATACCGGAGGGAAATGTGTCACCTGGTTACCCAAAAATCATGTATTGTATTGCCATCAGCCAGTGTTCAGTCAGATGGGGTGAAGTCCTTTTTGAGACTAGAGGTGTAAGTGTGCTCTCCTCTCAGAGAGTTCGGTTCTGCAGTGGACCCTGATTAGCCTCAGCTAAGTATTTCGAAGAGTAGGGTATAAAGACAAAGAAATTAATGTCAGGGATAGCACTTTTGCTGTACTCCTTATTGTCTATCATCACCAAAATGAGCTAAGTTATACACTTTCCTTTGGAAAGGCAGGTGCTGATGCCAAGCAATCTGATGATTCCTGTATATCTCTAGCTTGCAGAAAATGTTCAGACCTTCATGTCCTGAACAGATGGGATCTGATGGTACTGATTGCACCATAGTTTGAAGGAGAGCGAACGTTTTTGTCCTCGACTCAGCCAGATTGCTGGCTCCTACATAAAGGTTTGCTGGTTCAGATCTTCTGGTTCATTTCTGTAGTAGATCTTTCTGCAGATAGGAGGAACTAACTCATCAGGGAATCTTGCAATAAGCAATGAGCTTCCAACCACAGAAGCTTGAGGGTGAACAAGTTGTCTTACCAGTGGCCAAAAAGGCATCTTTATGTCTTCCCTTGGTTTTTCACATAACGATGCTTCAGAGAATTAAGTGGGAGACAGTACAGGTAATCCTGGTAGCCTCATATTTGCAGCGCTGGTTATCGTTCACAGTATTATGACAGTGAGCTCTTGCCCCTCAGTTCAGATTCCTGCTGTCATCCTTTCTCTAATCGCTCTCTTTGACTTCATGCAGTGTCTTTACCTGACAGTGTGGAATTTGGTAAGTAGACATTGCTGGGCAATTATTCCTTTGAGGTGGGAGTCAGGATGCCTTATTACTGCTAATTTTCCAAGTGGTTACGCTTAGTGCTTTGCTACTGGTCTGTATCCGCAATCCCCTATATCCTCATCTTATATTAGATTTTGTAATAAAGGGCTTTATCAATGAGTTATCATTTTTTGTCCTCTAAAGTCGTTGAGCTATTCATTTTTTCAGAGTGACCAGTTTGTCATTTACACGCTTAGAATTCTTACCTAGTGATCTCCTTCAAGTTTTAAAAACTAAAGACGTGTCTTGAATACTGCAACACACACTTGAAATTTACTGTTAGGTCTGCAGAGTAAAGAGGTGGTATGCTATAAAACCATGGAAACAGTTCCTTTGTGTTAACGTCAGTGATATGCTTGCTTGTTGCCAAAGAATCTGAAAAGTGAATTAGCAAATTGGGACCTTGATAATTTCTAATGTCTTCCTAAAAAGGTACTACCAGTTAGTGGGCCGTTGGTCAGTATTGCGTTTTCAACGGTTACTTCCAAGAACAAAGAATTCTGCTGAGAGGAAGAAAACAGGCAAAGAACAGTCAAACTAGGCCGAGTTATGATTTGTCATCATTAATGTCACGCTATGAAGGCTTGTAGTTTGAGCTTGGTACAGGAAAAGAATCAGTGAAATTCAGCATAGTAAGTGGTCATAATCAGGATCCCACTGTAAAGTTGATAGTGAAAGATTGAAGGCATTTGTTCTTGCAATATTGTATTAGTGAGCTATGCACTCGTGTGCTGCCAATCCACTGGACCATTAAAATGTCTCATACGGATTACTTGTTAAGATAGGGCTTAGTATGGATGGGGTGGGAATTGTATTAGATGCCTTTTTAGAGCTTGATGATGAAACTGTGTCTAACACAAGATTAAAAATGTATTAAATGTGACTCGTCATTTTATGAGGTATAGAGGACCCGATGCCTTCATAAGGACCTGGGCACCATTGAGATATACTGACAGATTTGCTGCTCTGTCAAAGCTAAGCAAGAGCCAAGGAGTAATCACACTTTCATTGTTTGCCTAGAAAATGGGACATATAGAATTCAACAAAAAGCTGCTTAGAAAATGGGACATATAGATTTCAACAAATAGCTTCCTAGAAAATGGGACATATAGCTTTCAACAAAAAGCCTTAAACCTTTTCTCAGGTGAAAATACACTTGTGGAAAGAGAAAATCGATCAGGTCAGGGTGTATGTGAGTAAGGTGTTGCTAGCGAACCTTACTATGTATATGAATACGTAACACTTAATGCTCGTCCAGCAGTTTTTATAGGAAAGTACGCCATCATAGTTTATCTCGGGTGAATTTCTTATCATACAGTGGAATTTTTAAGATATGATTGCGTGTGTGTAAAAGCTAAAATCAGTTTCAATATAATTTGTCATAATGTGTTATGATTCCGATATATCCTTTGTTAGTAACAAAAATTTAAAATCTCACGCATCCCCTTGCTTTATAAGTTGGCTTCCAAACATCTACTTAGGGACTTTTCCTATAGACTGTAAGAGACCAGTAAAAAGAATTTAAACCAAGCATTTTCAAAGCCAATAGGTCTCGGCAGTCCGAGAGCTATAGGCGTTGGCAATGTAAATGTATTTGTGGACAGCTCGGGTGCTGTTTTTATTGATCTACACAAATGCATTAACATTGCCAACGCCTATAGCTCTCGGACTCTCGGATTGCCAAGACTTATTGGCTTTGCCAATGCTTGAAAATGCAAGCGTGTTATATTGGGTTTGCGAATGCTTGTTCCTAATGGCTTCCTTCATAAACACTGGCAGTCTAAATAGTTAAAACATTTTGACAAGGCAATAAATCTTTGCCTTAAAAGCAAAAGAGAAAATGAATTCAAGTATGCTCATAGTATGGTAAACATATACAACATGCAAAGTTACCGTTTCATAATGTATATACTTTTTGTTTTGTTAAATAATTTTTATTGAAGATAAAGAACACAGGATTAAAAAGCAAAACAAATGAACAGTAAACAGTTTTGATATAAAGTTGAGACCATAAGTAGAAACTAATAATGTCCATAAAGTACATGAAATATGGAATAAGAGGGTACAATATTGCTAAAAACATATGCTAACATTCCAAACAAGCTAATGAATATGGAAAATAAGAATACATAGTAAACTTGAATAAATCGTAATATACTAATACATAAGTAACCTCTGTAAATATAAAGTGAATATAAGGTGAGAATAAAGAGAGAATTGTTATTTTATAAGGGAAAAGCAAAAGAATAAAGGAAAGAAAAAGGAAGATAAATAGAAAAGAATGAGAAGTAGACAGAAGATGAGAAAGGGAAGCAGGAAAGATGGGGAGGTATGAGAAACAGAGTAATAGATCTCAAAGATTAAAGAGATGAAGATAAAAAGGTAGTAAAAGGTAACCGTATTAGATCTGATTTAATTTGAGAAGAAATTGAAGAGTGAGGTACAGAAGCAATTCTATGTTCATCACATATTACATTCCACCAAAGTAAAAAGGATAATTTAGAATGACCTTTCCAGCAAGATAAAATAATTCTGAAAGCAATAGCAATAAATAGGTCAAATAAAATACTTAGAGGTGATTTGATCAAAATCAGGTGACACCGTACCTAGAAAGACATTTTGAATATTAAATTGAATCTTATATTGAAAAATCAGAGTACATTTTGACCATATAGCTTTCCAAAAAGCATACATCTTAGGGCAAAAAAAAGTAAGTGTTTAAGAGACCCCTCAGCAGTAAGACATGACCAACAAGCTGATGAGATAGAATGATTAAATGTATGTAAAAGAAGAGGAGTAATAACCACTCTATTGTAAATAAAATATAAGGGTTGTGTAATATTAGCAGCTTTGGAGATATTAAACACTTTATGCCAAAACCTATCCCATTGAGATATAGAGAAAGTTTGGGATAGGTCATGTTCCCATTGAAGTTCAATATTTGACTTACTCCGTATGTCTTCCAAAGTAGATAAAGTCTTATAAATAAAGGAGGCACTAGGAAGAGAGTCAGTCGACATGTGATATAATGGGCTAGCAGGTGTGAGAGATGTAGGAGGTGGGTTAGAAGAACATTTCTGTAAACATTCCTGTAATATGAGAACAATAGTATTATATTGTTGAATGCATGAATCAGATATATGAAAGGTCTCTTGCAAGTCGTGAAAGGATAAAATCACATTATTATCAACCATTTGGTGTACATAAAAAAAGACCCTTCTCTTTCCATTGTTTGTAATAGAAAGATTTGTGTCGGAAGTCAATATAGTTATTAAGCCATAGAGAGGAGGCTAAAAAAGATTGATATTTGTCAAAGTTTTTAAAGAAAAGAGTACGTAAAAGTTATTTAGAATGTTTCAAAATTGGGTATTTAGAAATAAAAGTACAGTTAGACATACATGCAATATCTCGTACTGAAAAGTCGTTTAGCAATGAGTTTTCAACATTAACCCATTTAGGTAAATCTTGATAATCTGCAGCTAAAGCATAAACCTGACGAATTCGAAAAGCAGTATGGTATAATTGAAAGTCAGGAAATCTTACACCTCGTTCATTCTTGGGACGAATCAATTTGGAGATAGCAATACGTGCACGTTTATTATTACATAGAAATTTAATACAAGTATCACGAATGTTAGATGAAAACCATGTGCCTAAATATTTTATTTTTTGGGGACACCATGTGAAATTGGTTGAATCAAACATATGCCTGTAACATGAAGGATTTAAGGGTAAAATCTCCATCTTAGAAGAATTTAATTTATAGCCAGAAACCTTCGAGAATGCAGCAATCTCTTGTAAAAAGGGTGGTAGGGAGGATATAGGATTAGACATATAAATAAGAACATTGTCAGCATAAGCAGACATTTAATGTGATGGGATTTATTTTTGAAACCAGTAATGAGAGGATTGTTTCGAATGCGTTCCAAAAAGGGTTCTAAGCACAACAAAAAAAGTAGCAGGGAACGGGGACTACCCTGACGGGTACCTCTTTGGAGAGAAAAGTATGAGGAAAAAAGACCATTAACGAAAACACAAGCTTTTTGGATAAGTATATAATAATTTGATATACGACATGAACTTTGGACCAAAACCAAACCATTTCAGGGAGTGAATCATGAAATCCCCATTAATTCGATCAAAGGCTTTTTCTGCATCCAAAGATAGTGCAGCTAATGGAGAGGGATGTTTTTTGCTAAGGACCAAAATATTAGAGAACATTCTAGCATTATCGTGGAGAAGTGTGGCTCAATGGTTAGAGCGGCAGACCCTGATGCAGAGGTCTAGCCCGGGACCAGGGTTCAATTCCCCGCCTCGGCGGGTCTTGGGCTCAAAAATTCCACGGACCTGATAATTCTCGCCTCGGTGCCTATTCCAATCATGGAGTCCCACTCTGCAACTCTGGGCAATAGCTTGCTTAATCTCCACAACAGCCCCCACAACGCTAAGGATGCCTGGCCTTCACCTTGGGGGTGCCCAGGACTGGACACCTCACAGGGAAAGCCAGGATGGGTTCCACAGCGGTATTCGTACAAGCGCCTTGAGACCCTTGCGGGGGAGTAGTGCGCTATACAAGTATCAATTTTATCTGATGCCAGACGACCTTTAACAAAACCAGTTTGATCAGGTTTAATAAGGAAGGGTATAACTTTTTCCAGACGAGATGCTAACATTTTTGCAAAGATTTTACAGTCATAATTGATTAATGAAATAGGACGAAAAAGGATGGGTCTTTGTCTGGTTTGGGGATTACAATGATAAGGGATTTCAAAAAAGAATTGAAAAGTTCTAACAGTTTAGGGGCAAAAATTGAGGAAAAGGCTGAAAGTAATTCAACTGAAAAACCATCAGGACCAGGGGCCTTTGCTTTTTTCAAAGATGTGAGAGCATCAGATAATTCTCGAAGAGAGATATCTTCCACAAGCTGTTTAAAAAGATCTGGTGAGGTATTAGGCTTGGGAATATCTCAGAAGAAAGAGTTAAAATCTTCTTCAGAAGGTGTAGTAGTTTCTATGTATAGTAAGTTATAATATGATTGAAATGTACTAATAATATCAGAGTCAGTTGAGAGGAGTGTGTTAGTATGTTCTGAGTGAATAGGTCCAATAGATTTACGTTCTGATTTGATTATTAAATAGTTCGCTAATATTTTCCTGCTTTGTTTTGACCTCCGTGATATTTCGATTTAATCTTAAGGAGGATGTTCCACACATCAGTAGTAATAATTGTATTTAGGGAAGATTTAGCTTTAATTAATTCTTGTAATGAGGATGAGGATTTGGATGAGTAGTAATCGTGTTCTAATGCTTTGATAAGCTAGTGTTTCCTTATATTTAGCATTCATTAGCTTTTTCTTTTTGGAAGAATAGGCAATTGTAAAGGCTCTAAAGGAAGCTTTAAATGCATCCCAATTATTGTGTAAGGAAGTATTAAGCGAATTGTTAAATTAAAAAAAACTCTTTGATAAAGGACGTTGCTTCTGATACAAAGGTACGATCTGTTAAAAGGTAGTTATTAAAGCGCCAAAGACTTTATTTGCATGTGGTAGTAGAAAGGTCAATAAGAGTAGAAACAGGAGCATGGTCAGAAATAAAAATAGAATCAATATGAGATCTAGTATGGTGTACAGGAGAATAGAATGTAAACTCTGTGGTATCAGGATTACACGTTTTCCATGTATCAAATAGGGGGCGGGAGGAAATAGCTCATTGGAATGATTTATGAGTTTTATCTGGGTTAAATTTGCATTTAGATTGTCGGTCCGAAAACGGGTTCAACCAGTTATTAAAGTCACCACCAATCACAATGTCAGAATTTGAAATAGACAATAACTTCAGTTTGATAGATTGCCAAAACACTGGATCTGGTTTTACAGGATCATAAATATTAAAGAAGCATATTTGTCGTTTATTATTGATAGCATCAACTAATACCCAACGACGATTTGTGAAATAATATAGCAACACCACCATGACGATCAATAGCAGGAGAAAAACAATTTGATTAACCCATTGATGTTTAAGTTTAAGAGTCTCTTTGTCATTACAGTGGGATTCCTGTAAAAAAGCAACCTGGGCATTAAGTTTGGCTAAATGAGACAACACCTTTTGACGTTTGACAGGATGACCAAGACCACGAACATTCCACGAAACTACATTAAACATGACGTTGGGATATGGGAAACAGGAGGGAATAGGGACATGTAACTGTTGGAACAACAAAAGAAGGAAATGGAAAGACAACGGTCAGCAAGTGAAAAGAGAGCTACATTATTAAATGTAAAATAATTGTTAAATAACAAGATTAAAATTGAGGAAAAATGTGATGCATTTTTGGAAGTGAAACAGTTACCAAAAGACTGAACTAACACTGACATCGAAAAAGCAGAGGGGAGAAGAAGAAAGAGAAAAGGAAAAAAAAAGAGATAGGAGAAAGAAGTGAATAAACAGATCAAGGAATAATATCCAGATCTGTAGAAAGAGAAGCAGTCGAAAGAAGAGAAGCATAGTGACACCAAAGGGCATGGACCTCAGAGAAAGATAAAACGGAGAAGAGATAAGAAGAACCTCATTCAAAAATGGAAAAACAGATACTCTGAGAACAGTGAATAAGACAGAAACGATAAATTCAAAACATGCATGGTGAATTCAAATTGACACTTCTTAGCGAAGAGAGAAGTCAACCATTAGTATCCATTCCACTTGATGAAAAATCACGAAGATATAGTTTACGTTTTTCCAGATCATCAAAAGAACGTGACCGACCATTATGTGTAATCTTGCAAAGACACGGATGGAGGATTCCATATTGGATGTTGAGATGTCTCATCTGAGGATGCAATGCAAGGAATTATTTGCGACGTGTATTTGTTGCATTAGAGATATCTTGAGAGATGAAGAGATTATGACCAGACCAGACAAGACGACGTTTGAGTCTGACAGCCTTCAAAACCTGAATTAGCTCAGTAAATTCAACGAAGAGCATTATAATTTATTTATTTATTTATTTATTTAGCGATTTGTATAGCGCCTGGTGACCCAAGGGCATCCCCGCGCTGTAAAAAGGCTGATATCCATTGAGGGAAGGGAAGGGAGGAGGGACATTTATTTCGGGAATAGGTGCGTTTTCAGTTTTTTGCGAAAAACCAGGTAACTGGATTCCAGTCTGAGGGTGCGTGGGAGGGAGTTCCATCCCATGGCCGCTTGAACCGAAAATCGTCGTCCTCCTGTGCGTGTCCTTTTGAATTTGGGGATGTTGGCTAAGTGCTCATTCTCCGAACGGAGGGATCTGGATGCTTTGTAGGGGGTGACCAAGCTGCTGAGGATCGCAGGGCCAGATCCGTTGATTAGTTTGTGTGTCGTGCACATGGCTTTGAATTCCACCCTTTGGCGCACAGGGAGCCAGTGGAGGGCCTTGAGGGCTGGTTTTGCTGACACTCTCGAGGGAAGGTTCATGAGCAGACGTGCCGCAGCGTTCTGTGTCCGCTGCAGTTTCGTCAATGTGGCCTCTGGGACTCCGAGGTAGACCATATTGCTATAATCCAGACGGGACAATACTAGTCCCTGGATAAGGAGTTTCCTGGAAGCAGGTGGTAATAAGGGGAGAATCTTACGGGTAGTACGCATGAGCCCAAAACAGGTACCCGCAGTTTTGGCCGCTTGCGTCTTCATGGTGAGCTCAGGTTCTAGCCACACTCCAAGGGTTTTGATTTCACGCTTCGGAGAAGGGATTTCTCCGTACACGTCAGGCCAGACTGTTGGGGGGATGGTCGCCCATTGTTTTCCCAGGAGCATCACTTCCGTCTTAGACCCATTTAATTTTAATGATGAATCACTCATCCAGCTGTGGATTTGTGTGAGACAGTTGGCCAGGTTCTCTGGGTGGTCGACTAGTTGGGATAAGGAGACGACCAGTTGAGTGTCATCAGCGTAGCTTACCATTTTTATGTCAAATGGTGTCACCACGTCTTCAAGAGGGGCCATATATGCATTAAAAAGCGTCGGGCTCAGGGAAGATCCCTGAGGGACCCCGCTTGTGAGGGGGAGGGTGGATGAGTGGTAATTGCCGTCCCATACCTGGAACGTGCGTCCGGTGAGGAAGGATTCTATCCAGCTGAGTGCCGTCCCGGTGATCCCTGCTGCCGCGAGTCGGTGGAGAAGGACACGATGGTTAACTGTGTCGAAGGCTGCACTGAGATCCAGGAGGATCACTGCCACTGACCCTCCTGAATCCAGTATGCGCCTTGCCTCCTCGATGACGGCGAGGAGGGCAGTATCTGTGCCATGACCCGGGCGAAATCCAGTTTGGGATTCCCGTAGGACGTTGTTTGTTTCAAAGAACTGGGACAATTGTCCGTTGACCAGTTTCTCAGCTACCTTGCTGATTGCCGGAAGGAGTGATATTGGTCGGTAGTTTGCCATATCTGCTGGATCGAGCTGGGGTTTTTTAAGGAGTGCTTTTACCACGGCGCTCTTCCAGCTGGCAGGAACAGATCCCTGGGCAAGTGAGCTATTAATAAGCTCCATGACCGTGGGGACGATGACAGGGGCCACGGTTTTGAGGAATCTAATGGGAGCCGGATCCAGAGGTGATCCGCTTCTCATTTTGGTCATGGTTCGTTCTACCTCTACGTAAGTTACTGGCCTGAATGTCGCAAGTTGAGGGCGGGGATTATTTTCGGTCTGGCTGGGAGGTGGAGGATTGTCCAAATGGCTGGCGGGACCAGGAGATGGGAGGGAAGTTAGAATACGGGCGATTTTGTCGTCGAAATAGGTGGCTAGATCATTACTTCGGTCCACCGGGGGGGAACTGGAGGAAGGAGAGTTAGGTACTTTAAGCAGCTCCTTAACAATTAGGAAGGATTCCCTGGCCGAATTGGAGGATTCTGTTATCCGCGTGTCATAATGGGAAGCTTTGGCGTGCCTAATGGCATCTTTGTAGAGTATGACTGTATTATGGTATGCTTCCTTGCTGGTGTGCTGCCAGTCTTTCCTCCAAAGCCGTTCGGCTCTTTTACAGTTTTTGCGGAGTAGTCGGAGGTCCGAAGTGTACCACGTGGTTCCAAGTGATTCCAAGTGGTTTAGTAGCATTAGGGTGTAGACGTCCCAGACGATGCGCTCTTTGTTGATAGGATTTGTCGAGGCTGGAAGATCAAGGAGTTCAGGAAGCAGTTTTAGTAAAAATGAAACCATATCAGGACCTTCAATGTTTTCCGGCAAACCATAAAGGCGTAAATTATTTCTACGATTTCGATTTTCAAGGTCTTTAATATGGATCTTTAGCTTGTGGATTTCTTGTTCTAAGAGTGGTATCTTAATAGATGCATCCTGTAAGTCACTAACACGTTGTTCGAATTCCAGAACCTTGCCTTCCATAACAATCCATCTCTCCTCAATCTGTTTAAATTTTTCATTTGTCGTGGACATCAAATGTTGGATGCCACGGACTTCATCTAATATAGAGTCCAACACAGGATTTTGAGGCGAATGAATGGTAGAAGGTGGATCATTCTTATGTCTTTTTGGTTTTGTGCCAGATACAGAAGATCTAGCAGAGTGAATATCAGTAGCCATATTGGAAAGGTAATCACCAAAATTCGTCCAAATAGCAGGGATACCAATAAAAACTAATAAGAGTTCCTCAGAGGAATAAAAATTGGTATAGTTTGAAGGGAAGGCTGCTTCGAATTCTTCAGTATCTTGGTAATGACAAGAAAAGGGAAGAGTCGTATATAAACATTTTGTGTGAAGTTAGGAAAGGATCATGTCAAGTAGGTAATGGGGGGAAGAAGGGAATCCGCCATGGTGGTCCACATTCCTTATTTCAAGTGCCTCATGTGGTACAGTGTCATGTATATCTAAGTATAGCTGATTGTGCCAGGTTTGGTTTCTGTGGAGAAGAATCCCGCTAGTAATAGAAACATCGACACAATAAAACGCCGTAGGTAGTGTGGTAGGTGATTGCAAATACCAACAAGTTATAAAGAGATTCCTCGCTGCAAGGAGTAAACCATATGCTTCTGAGTAGTCAAAAACACCAGCATGTGGTGACAGTGATAATCAGATAGTGTTACCAGCAAAATGAGCAGCAAAGGTTGGTAATATTACAAATACTCGAGTGCAGCGACCAATAAAGGTGGCCACCCGCTTGTTGCCAGGAAACACCACATGGGAAAAAGTGTGCGAAAAATGTTGGACTTAGCGTTGCGAATCAACAATATCATTTGCAGCATTCAAACATATGATAAGATATATTTCTTTTGAAACCATTACAAGTTTGAAGAGCATGAGTGGCAAAGCTTTAGATTTGTGGCAGACGCGAGCACAGCGACTTAAAAAGGCGGCCGCTCGCGTGTTGACAGGCACAATTATCACGAGGAGAAAGGTGTGTGAACACAAATGCTTATTTTTTCTTCTTTCCCTTTTCTTCCTTTCCTTCTCCTTCAAAAGCGTTGTAATCCAGACAAGGCATTTGTAGCAGTCAAAAATATAGCAAGGTGCAATTATTTTAAAGTCACACCATGTTGAAGAGCAGGCGTGGTAAAGCTTTGTAGTTGGGGCTGACACGGGGGCAGTGACCTAAAATGGCGGCCGCCCGCGACTGTGTGAGGAATAATTATTGCGGGTTCAAAAACGCCCTGAAACAGGCAGCAATCAGGTCAGAACGCGGTCTGCAGACTCACCGCGTCTTCTGCTCTTGAAGCCCGTAACTCCACATCAAAAGAGCCGGAATAAGAGGCTCAGAGAAGATCTCGAGGCCCGTGATGCGGCGGAGCTCACACGGGGTCCGTCATCTCATTTCGGTGCGCAAGCCACGCCCCCATAATGTATATACTTAGGAAAGTACACTTGTTTTCTTAATTATGCATTCAGATCACATACATACCTCCATAGTTCTGCATAGACAACTGCTAGTGCGATTAATGCCATGAAGGAAAGCCTACGTTTAGGGTTATGGAAGGGGTGCCTGATGATTCCATGACGTGCATCTCGTAATACCCACTCAACACCATCATAGACGAACTCCTTCAGTAATCGTTCACAATGAACATGCCAAATAAGACATTCAAACCAAGAGTTATCCACCTAAAGATCTGAGAGATGTAACATAAAACAATGCATTGTGGAAACTAAATTGTTTAAGGCACAATATCTCAATGCAATGCTGAGCCTACCGGCAGCATTTCATCTGCTTGCTTTACCATGCACAATGTCGGTCACTGCAGAAACTGCACAGATTCCAGGACTGATCATCTTAAAATGCTGCAGCATACTTTTCACTTCTGAAGCATCTAGAATGTGGCAGGTAAATGTACATACAACGATCTAATATATTCGATACTGCCTTACGGTTCAAGCTGGGTGGCCCCCCTCCGCTCCGCTCCTCTTTTCCGATGCCAACATATAACAGAGGAAGGTCGATCCTGAAAATATCCATTGCAGAGCTGACATCTGTTTTACAGGCTAGGCTTTTGGTTACACTGGCAACAGAAGGAGCCAGGTAATTCCTTTGACAAGGCTCGCTTCTATTGAGGAACCATTAGCATGACTATTCAAGCTGCATGCTTTCCCAGATATTTTTTTTCTCAATAGTTTTCATATCACTCAAGTATGAATCCGTAGTTGCCCTGTGACTTAAACTGGATGGAAATTGGTTCTAGCAAAATATCTCAAATTATTTGTGCATGGCTAGGAAGCATCAGGTACATACGTTTCTGCAATCATGTCGTTTTTAAAAACATCTCTCTCACCACCCATCCAGTCCCATGCTCCAAGGACAAACAATGTCGCATACTCCGTGCCCATGCATTAAACCCACATTTCCACTGTTATCCCCAGGCACCTTACTGGTTCTGGATATTTTTCATAGCAGTGGTCCTGCATGCTGCAAGGTGGCATTGGGTAGCTCAATGCTGACTCCATACTACCCTTGAAATAATGGAGCAAACCCACATAAAAGCTCTACCACTGTGCACTATTATCATCCCATCCGTTATTTCTTCGTGTTCTGACACATATCTGGCGCTCCACTTCCCACTTTGTCAGTTTTCTGATGATTCCAAACCTTTACACAATGTGCTTGGGAGCAATGTCCCCAATGAAAAAGACAGGACACAAGCTTTGCCGCAACTGTAAGAAGTAAAGTTTAGTCACGGACGTGCACTGTGTGCCTTTTGTGCCTGGACTTAAGGCTCAACTCTATCTCATATCATAATAGTTCTTTCATGCACCCGAAGGCAATTGGAAATTGGAGTTAAAGTTGTAACTCGCTGTCCACAAGAAGAAGGTGCAGCCTTTGCGTTGATCCCACTCCAAGTTGCTGGCACTGTCTTGGTCCCGGAGCAATTCCCATGACCACTCTATTTCCCACTCTAATTCATTTGGCAAATGGAAGACGAAGTCTAAACATAAGCACACAAAAAAATACAAGCGGGACTCAACCCCATCCCCCCACTCTGACTCAAAAGAGTAAAGATATTGAGATATCAGTTGCACTCCATCTTGGTCACTGGCCATGGAGACGGTCCCAAAATTGATCCCCATACGCTCTGAACTTCTCAGGTCATCATTGACCCCGCAGTAGATCGAAGCTTTCAAGAAGTCTATGTTGCAATCTTTTTGTGTTCTTTCATGTCCCTCTAGCATGCCTCTGGGCCCCTCGGAACCACAGGGGCCTCCAATTGTGTTACCACTTGTGGGTCCCTCCCTAACACCATCTGCCCTCTCTGGACCCTTTACTGAGCCTGTATTGACTCCAGTACAGACTTCCACTGCGGCCCAAAGATCTACACTGGTTTCTACCATCCGACCCCAGTACCTACACCACTAGTGCCGGTGGGGGATCCAGTGCCGACACCTGTGTCTGATCCCGAGCCAGTGTTGGCTTGAGCTCGACCAATCCCGCACTATGAGATGACCCCTTGCTGTAACCCTGTGTCTCTAGACCATTGCAGCTATCAGTAGAGGTTTCATTCTCTTTTTTCTTCTGATTGTGACCCTATTCCAGAGCAGGGTACATCTCATATCATAATGATGGGAAGGATGCCCTGCTCCCCCCTCTCATTAAACTGATGATGCCCTTTGCCTTTGTTTACAAAACACTGGTGGGCTTGATACTCCCCTGAGAGAGAGCTTGACTTGCAATATGGGCCACTAGTGGAAGAAAGTGCATTGTTCTCAGTGGTGGCTCGGAGGGTAGCAGATGGACTAGAATTACAGCTAACCTCCATTGAGACCAAGACAAATGTTTTGATGGAAATCCTGCAGTCTGGGCCGGAAACATCTGAGCATTTGCTTCCATTTAATGATTTTCTCACTGGTTTTCTGGTTGCTACAAGGTTGAGGCCAGTTTCTTCCCCATTTATGAACTAGCAGGTGCCCATACGTCACAGACTGGGACACCTGGTGACCAGGATTTTTTCACCAAGAATACCACTCTAAAGAGCCTCATTGTACAGGCCCCCCAACTAGTAAGTAGACCCCTGAATCATTTCCAACAAATCATCCAGACTGAGAATCCAAAAGGATTGACTCATTTGGCAAAATTATGTCTTCCTCTGCCAGCTCGTTACTGTTAAGGGCTAGATTACACATGCCCTTTGGGACTTGGCCAGCGAGAATTTGCCAACAGTCCTGAAGATCTTAGGGCTTCTTGTTCTGAAATGATAAATGGCAGGACACAGCCATGGTATTTGTGAAGGTCTGGATACCACAGATTGTATAATTCGGGCAGTTGGTACCTACCAGTGTTGACCTTCATATACTTTTCTGGATGAGGTCAACTGGTTTCTCTGGTGATGTACAGGCTCTGCTAATGGACATGCTTTTTAATGGGACGCTCCTCTTTGGAGAGAACGCAGACTCCACTTTGGAACACTTTTATTGACAGCTGAGCTACAGCACGTTCCTTGGAGCTGTTGACCCCTGTTAAAAAATGTCCGTGCCAATTTAGTAAAATTTTGTGCCACTTCTAGGCATAGACAGCCTTCCCACCCTGTGATGCATCAGACAACTCAGTCCCTTTGGGCTGTGGGCGTGGAACCGGAAAACAATGTGCATGTCATCAGGGACATCAGTCCTCTAAGTCCTCTTCCCTGATCCAATAGCTCCAAACCACTTTAGTTTGTCCTCAGTGGTACATGCCCACCCAGTGGGAGTTGAGATCCGGGTCTTACTCCCATGTCGGTAGTCCATCAAGTCTAGCAGATGGGTCTTGCAAATTGTACCAGCAGGCTGAACCCTCTCAGCATTCCTCCCATTCTGGAACGAATATTAACATCACATCTATCAATTGTTTTGCAAGAAGTATGTTTGCTGTTCGCCAAGGTCACAGTAGAGAGTGCACCAGACTCAGCGAAAAGCGGGTGTTGTTACACTCGGTATTTCCTCTTTCCAAAAATGTTGATGGCCTCAGGGTTATGTTGGACTTCTGACCCTGAATAGTTTCTTTAGAGAACAAATTCCTTCAATCTGCTGTCGACCCAGGAGACTGAATGGTGTCCCTTGACTTGTAGAACATATATTTTCATATGCCCGTCCTGCAGTCCCACAGACTTTGCCTGCATTTCAAGTTGAGCAGGGAGCATTTTCAGTTTGCTGTGCTCTTTTACTGACTTACCAGCAATCTTTAGATGTTCACAAAAGTGATGGGGGTGGATACTGCCCATCTTTAGAGGTTGGACTTTCCTGTATTCCGATACCTCAACGACTGGCTGCTGAAGGCAAAACGTTTAACATCATTGGGTTGCTCCATAAATGACGCGTAGTCCTGTTTGATTCTCTCCCATTCATAGGGGTGATCTCGAAAACAGTAGAATTCAGGCCTTTCGCCCCACAACAACGAGTACAAGGAGTTCAGGATTTTAGTTTTGTGCATCTTCCTTATCAGCCTCTCCAGGTGGCACGTGAGCCCTGCAGTAGAGTCTGAATTCCCAGTGGTCTCAGCATCATGGGTGCCTTTCCACCATCATTCAGGTCTAGAAGAAGTTGCTCAAGATCTACCGTGGTGGCTGACCGATCACACTTAGTCCTTCAGCAGGCCACTCGTTCTTTCCCATCCAGAGCTAGCAGTAGTGACAGATGCATCGCTGCTAGCTTGGGCTGAGTGGGTCACCTGGTGGAGGTGGAGGTCAGAAGATTCTGGCCTCCGGCAATGGGCCAGCGCCACATCAACATATTCGAGCTGCGGGCCATTCATGTGGCTCTGAAGGCCTTCTTGCTGTCCATCAAGGGAAGACTTGGATGGGTCCACAAGAATAAAAACCGGTGTCATGTGGTACTGCAACAAGCAGGTTGGAGTGTCCTATGCCATAGGCCTTGCATTTCTGAAGGTAGCTAGTGTGCCAGGCCAAACAACTGGCAGGGCCCCGGAATGCTAGAGTGGAGAAGGTGAGCTGATGTCGATCACAAACGCATTTGAATTTTGAGGATGCAGAAAGTGTCTTCCACCAGTAGGGTAACACTGGCTAGATCTTTTCACCACTATCGGGAACACACTGTGTTAACAATGTTGCACATTTGAGCTCTAGTTAGAATATTCCAGAATGGAACAATCGACTCCTGTATGCCTTCCTGATGCCTTCTACCCTACCCCAAGTTCTGAAGAAGATCTAGAATGACTGGGCCCAAGTCATCTTGGCTTTGGATCGGGCCCAGAGAGTGTGGTTCCCAGAGATCCAGAGCATGAGCATCTGTCCCCTGATCAGGCTACCAACCCAGTACAGTGTCCTGTTCCAGCAGCAGGGCTTTCCTCCACCTGAATCAGTGCAACATATACAGCCATGCATGTAGTTTTATTGGCAGCAGTTAACTGTTTTTGATCTGCCGCCTGAGGTGGTAGATGTCATCATCAGTGCCAGATACACCTCCACAATATCAATGTACCCTGACCACTGGGACAAGTTTGTAAACTGATGTAGTGCCTGGGACACTGGCTTATTACAGGCGAAGCTCTGGGATTTCCTTTTGTTTGTTTTGTCATTAGCCCAAGAAGGTCTTGTAGTGGACACTGTAAAAGGTTTCTTGTCAGCTTTTTCATCCTCTCTCTTTGCCGGACCACCCGTACTTATTTAAATCACCAGTTGTGATGCGGTTTATTAAAGGGTTAACACATATGTTCCCTCCCAAACATTATCATGCCACATTGGGACCTTAATTTGGTCTTAATATTCCTAATGTGTATTCCTTTTGAGCCTATGAACTGCTGCTTGCTGCAGCTATTTACCTTGAAAACTGTTTTGCTCCTTGTGTTTATGTCAATTTGTCAAATGAGTGAGCTGCAGACACTGTGAGGGCAACCCCCCTACACCACATTTTTCTTGGACAAATTGGTACGGACGGCTTGGCAGTCTTCTTACCAAAAGCTGTAACGCCGCTTCCGCGTTGATCAATTTGTCACTCTACTAACATTCTTTGCTCGTCCTCGCACCTTGAAAGAGGAGGATATGCTGCATCGGTTGGATGCCAAAAGTACATTAAGCTTTTGAATAGATTATATCCAGGACCATCAAGTGGATGTTCAACTTTTTGTGAAGTTCTTTGAAACAGAGAATAGAAAGGATAAGCAGAAGAGGGACCTGTTGAGGTGGATCGTCTGCTGAATTAAGATCTGCTATGCACTGGCCAAGAAAGGTCTGAGAGCCCTTTTCACCAGAGATAAAGCCACTACTTTTACATTGGTGCGAGAGGCATCCATGACATCTGCCAGACTGCGACATTGAAGACTGTGCTTACATTCACAAATCACTACTAGTGTGACAGCCACATCTGGCAAAAAGGTCCTTTTGCCTGCTTGGTTTTGCAAGACGTTGCGGTCTGAGCCCAATCAACAGACCCTCCACCTTGAGGAGGTTCTCCTTTGGTATCTATACTAAGGTGAACAATTTTCAGTTAGAACTATCCATCAGAAGAATAATTTACTGACCTTTGGCAATGCTCTTTCTGATGTATACATTATCTAACTGTAGATTCCTCATTACCAACCCGTTCTGTAGTGTGGCCTCTTTTTAACATCTAAAATGTCACAATTTAGTACTAAGCACACTGTTACCAATAATTGTTCATCCTGTGTGTCTGAGGACGCTGAAAGGCAAAATATAAGAACCTGAAGTCAGTGTCCTGGGTGGCTTTTATATGTGGTTCCGCTCTCATACTTCCAGGTGGTATGGAGTCAGCGAAGAGCCACATGGCGCCATCTAGTGGAGTGCTAGAGCACTGCTACAAAACAAAAGAAGACAGTCCGGTGCCTGGAAGATATTCAGAGATGAAGAATGTGCATTCAGAAATTACAATAACGAAAGTTAAGTAAGTTGCTTATTTGTGATGCACAGCCTTCTAAAAGGAGAAAAACCTACCATAGTCAATAGTTAAGATCTCAAAATGTGAAAATATGAAATACCCAGCTCTGGCTTGCCTTTCAAGAAAAGGGCAGATCATTTCAGGTAGTGATTGGTGATGACTTATTGGGCTCTCACACTTCCAGGTGGTATGGAGTCAGCGAAGAGCCACATGGCGCCATCTAGTGGAGTGCTAGAACACTGCTACAAAACAAAAGAATACTTCAGAGACAGTCTGGTGCCTGGAAGATATTCAGTGACGAAGAATGTGCATTTAGATAAAATACCTACCAGAAAGTACAATAACGAAAGTTAAGTAACTTGCTTATTTGTGATGCACAGCCTTCTAAAAAAAGAAAAACCTACCATAGTCAATAGTTAAGATCTCAAAGTGTGAAAATTAGAGATACCCAGCCCTGGCTTGCCTTTCGGGAAAAGGGCAGATCATTTCAGGTAGTGATTGGTGATGACTTATTGGGCAGAGAACTTTCCAAATATACAATTAGAAATCCTTTACACTTATGGTAAAAATTGGAGTATTAGGGTGAACCCAAAAAGCTACTAAATGTACCTTTACTTAACTCTCTGGAAGCTTGGCACAAAAGCAGTCAAGCTTAACGCAGACACAATGTGTCAAGTATTTAGGCAGTACTCAAACAATAATAAAGTGCTAACACAACACAAGAAAAATCCCAAGCCAATTTAGAAAAATAGAGAATATTTTAATAAATGAAACCAAAATGACAAAATCCACAAGGTAGATCTAGAGATATGAATTTTTTAAGTTTTAATTCAAATTAGCACAAAAATGAACAAATTGCCAACTGCAGACAAAGGAGGGAGTAGGTTAAAGTCTGTGTTGAGGAAGTCCTTGAAGTCAACAGGTGGCTGCTTGTCGTCAGTCCTGCTGAAGCCCTCTACATGCTGACGTAGAAACTCTTCTGGGAGTTAGATCTCCTTCAGCAGGGCAAGCCAGCAAGCTGAGGCCGACCAGTGATTTGATGTCTTCACTTGGACAGCTATCCCGGGCGGCATCGATTCTTCCGTTAGCAGATTGAAAAAAGGTTTCTAAGTCCCAGCTTTTGCAGTATAGCAGGAGGAGTACACTCTAACACCAGCCAAGGGTTTAGGACCTTGGGGCAGCACTTGGGGGTTAGGGCTCCATCCAACAGATGCTTGCATCAGGATCCAGACCAGGTCAAGCTGGAACAGGTCAGCCGGGCAATTCCACGGAAAGGGCCTCTGGAAGCTTGTTGTATCCCTGTAGCTGAAGCAGGTCAGCCAGCTTTGAGCCACTTCTGGGGTCCTGAGTTCAAGGCAAACAGGTCCATCCTTCTTTCATGTTCTTCAAACAGCTGGGCAGTCCTGATTCTTCGCTCATCCATGAATGTTCTGAAGAGAGTATTGGAGGTGCCACATTTATTCACAGTGCCTGCCTGTGGGTGGGGGGAACTCCTGGCCACTCCCTAGCCAGTGGGGTAAAGGTTTCCATTGGCGACCCTACCCACTTTTGAAGCACGTCCTGTGTATTCTACTGGAAACAATGCCCCAGTGTCCCTCTCTACCTAAATCCAAAATGGCAGAACCCTTTTCCCCCTGGTCAGAGCTCCCACTTCCTACCCAGAGGTTTAGCGCTATGATAATGGGCAAATCCTCCCTGTGGTCACACCAAACCAGTTCTGAGGCAGCTCTCCTCTCCCTCTGAATCAGAAACCAATCTGGCAAGCAAGACAAAATGTAAGAAGGCTTAAGTGTTAGCTACATCTGCCAGTGGCATAGTACGCATCTTTTGACTCTCAGGAAGGGGTATTGCGCAAGGAAGAAAAGCACATCTCCACACCCAAGCCCTTTGTCCACTGACTAGGAGCAATCCACATCCCACTACGGGGAGCTATTAGCAGTCAGGTGACACAGGCAAAAAGTCCTCTTTTGGGTTAGACAGGAAAATGACAAGTTACTATAAGTGTAATTTCCAAACTAATAATATGAGATGTGACTTGACCATTAGGCTGTTTTCAAAGTTACTATAAAAAATGAGTCCATGAACTATTTTCCTAACTGCCTCCAAAGTGAAATTAAGCACTGTACATTGTTATAGTGGAGGGAGAGCCAGCCTTGCTACAGTGAAATCAACGTTAGTTTTCACTGTTAGGGTATGTACAACAGAAATTATACATGTTTTGCTATTTAAATATTATGCACCCTGCCTATCGATATTTTAGGCCTAACTTGTGGATGACTCATAAGTATAAAAAGAGAACGTTTTGGCCTGGCAAAAGGTTTGTTTTGCCAGATCAAATGGTAGTTTAAAATCACACCCAAGTTGCAATGACATGCTTGGAGACATGGGGCCCGATTCACAGAACTAACTTGTGACAAAATCCTAAACTTACTACTCCTAAACTGAGAAAAATCCTAACTTTAAGACTTTCGGTACTCACAGAAGGCATTTAGGAATCCTAAAGTTAGGACTCCTGACTTTACTACTCCTAAACTGAGAAAAATCCTAACTTTAAGACTTTCGGTATTCACAGAAGGCATTTAGGAGTCCTAAAGTTAGGACTCCTAACTTCTGTGAATACCGAAAGGAGTAAGTGCCTTCTGTGAATACCAAAATTAGTAAGTGACTTCTGTGAATACCAAAATGGTAGTAAGTTTAGGACTTAGTCTTAAGTTAGTTCTGTGAATCGGGCCCATGGTTTACAGTGCTATTTTAGTGGGTGGCACAATTAGTGCTGAAGCACCCAATTAGCATTTCATTTACTGTCCCTGGATACATGTAGTACCATATACTAAGAGCATATCAGTACTTTAAGTATGCCAATTAGGTGTATAGTTACATATTTAACAGACAGAGCACAAGCACTTTACCTCTGTTTAGAAGGGTTTTAGTTCACTGAGTTCTACACCCAACAAAAGTAGAGTTCGGTAAAAATACCAAAATATCCCCATTGACCCTGCAGGAAGGGCAGTTTTCAACACCCATCTTTCTCAGACTTTGTTGGTGCTTCAAGAAGAAAGGATACCTAAAGGATGCTTGTAAACCAATGAATTGCTGAGGGACTCTGAAACAAAATATGCACCTGAAAAAAGAAACTATAGATAAATCATGCTGGACAAATTAACAGTTTCTAAGATACCTCTATGACAACGGTAAAACTCAAAAAGAGAGTGAAACACGTTGGTATTACAACATGCTTATGTAAGTGAATCAAAAGATATACCTTGAATATGTTTTAAAATAAAACGATTGATAAAACAAGACGAAAACAGTATGAATTGTAACATATTGGTAAATGTGCTGAAATCTGTATCCGCTAATTTGTAATTATTTTATGTAGATAATATACTATTAGTGGCAATTTGTGTTGTTGTTCTTTATGCATGATGGAGCATGGAAGTGCTTGCAATATCCCAAATAAGTAAGGCTTGGGGCAAGGAAGACAGATAAGTTGATGATGAGCCAACTACTTACCAGTCTGTAGCATTCCAACTCAGTCATATCTGTCCACTCTTTCTCTGAGGAAGGTCGTCCCACTGTCATTACTTAATCTAAGTATGAAACACTCAGGAGTTGACAGTCAGAGCATGTTTTATGAAGAGGATGTTGGAATGCTACATACTACAAGTGAAAAAGGAAGATGGAGAATAGTGCAAAGATGTAGAGTTTAAAAAATGAATGCTCTGTTCTTTGTTCGTGAGGTGTCTGTCTTCAGGACAAGGACTCATCTTAAGTACGTAAGTAAGAACTATGATGAAGAAGACTAACTGGGATCATGAAGATTAATGGTAACTAATTGGGTTAGCATTTAAGATGACTCTCAGAGTGCTATCACAGGTCATTTATTTGCACTCAGGAGCCTTTAACTGGTCCTTGCCATTATGCCAGCAAGCTATCAAAGACCCTCATGTAGCGTTCAAAGGCCCTTTGACTCTCTTTAAAATTATTCCTAACACACCCTCAGCAGTCCGCCATCAGAAACCCTCAGCTGCCACCCAGATTGTATTTCAGCCCTCAGTCAACCTCGGTGCATCTTGTGACAAACCCTACTTGCACTTAGATGAAGTTTGGTATTGCTTTCTCTCGCAAACCTCTACTGTCCCGCCACCACCACCTTTCCACATACACCCTCATACTCTCCTCAGCCCATCATAAATCATCTGGTGCTGGATCTCAGAGTACTTTAGCTAACTCTAAGAAAAGGTTACCTACTGTGAAAAGCCCTTGCCTGCCCTTCACATTAATTTGGCTTATTACTTCCTAAACCACTCTGAACTGGCCTTCAGCCAAATCTGACTAGCAATCATAGCGTTTTTACTGGTTCCTAGAGCCTTGTACCGCTTTTCTCGAAAGATATCAAATAGCTATAATACCCTCATATTGAGTCTTTTTTTAGTTCAGTAAATTTTTATTGAGTTTTGCCAAACAATACAGAAAAAACAATACACAAAAATAAAATATTGTATAACAGCGTTGATATCGTTAAACAAAGAGAGGGCAGAGGCTTTTGTTTTAAGCAAATTTATGTTTACCTTATACATTTGTTATTGCAGTACATCAGTTGAGTAGACATTTTGGTTTTGAAACGTGTTGAGTATAGACCCTCCGTAACCATGCATACATCTGAGTGCACTTGGCGGTGTGCTTCTTTTACAAATGTGATCATATGCCACACATTTCTATTGACTCCCTTACATAGCCTCCTCTTCAATGACATCTACGGAAAATAATAATAATAATAATACTAATAATACTAATAATAATAGGAGAGAGAGAGAGGAAGGGGAAAGGGGCACTCACTCGGGCCAAGGGTCATCCACCCCTATTGGGATTTTCGCAGAATACAGGTGTTACCTGTTGGTTATTTCTGTTGAAACTCACGGGGGTTTAAACACCGTGGTTGTCTCTTCCAGAGACTTCCATATCTTCCTGTGTTTTGTTTTCCAAGGGGAAATTTGTAGAGCGAAGTTATCTGCGCCCCTCAGGAAGGTGAGCCATTCCTGCCAAATTTTGTGTGGGATTTTATTAAAGCTTTTCCAGTTACACAGGACTATTTTACAAGCCAAGGTCAACATTAGATCAAGCAGAAAGCGGTCATCATCCCTTTTTAGATCTGGAGCCTGGAAACCAAATAAGATATATGAAAACTCTTTCGCCGGTGAGATGTTGAATGTCCGGGATATATGGTTAAGGACTTCATTCAGAAATTCTGTAATAGTGGGCAGAAGAGGAGCATGTGTGGCAAATCGCCTGTATGGGAATTAGAGTTCCAGCATTGTGGTGACTGGATAAGTTTAAGTTTGTGTAGTCTAGCAGGTGTCCAATAGCTCCTATTTATTATCATGTATTTTGTTTGAGATAGTGAAGGAGAAATTTTGTGTTTAAAGGGCATCCTATGGATAAGTTCCAAATCCGGTTTAATTGCTTTTCTATTCTGTTCAGACTCCCATTTCGCCTCAATAGATTTATGAGGTTCAGGCAACAGGGCTTTGTATATTTTTGAGACCATGTGGTTGGAGGTACATAAATTATTCAATTTGGAAGGGAGTGAAGGGGGTGAATTATTTGTATTAAGTTTGGAGATCTGTACCTTGAGTTTAAGGAATCTGTAGAAGTCTTGATCCGTTAACCCTCTCTCATTTTTGAGGACATTAAATGGAATTGGTAGTGTTCTCATAAAGAGCTTTGATAATATTAATGCCTTTCTGCGACCATTCCTTCCAGTAGATTGTTTTCCTGTCTATTCTTATTACAGGATTGTGCCAAATCGCTGCTGTGTTTGAGGCACCTATTTTTGTAGTGGATATAGAGTCAAGGTGGGTCAGAGCTTTCTTCGTGTTGAGTATGATGTATTTGGAGTGTTCTAACGTTGAGACCTGCATAGTCAGTTTAGCCTGAAGCGGGATCTCATTGAGCAGGTTAAGTTCTGCGTCTAGCCACTGGGGTCTGTACTCTAAGTTATCCCTGAACCACATCGCCCCCCTGTTTACCAATGTAGGCTGTTTGGTATATCCTAAAATTAGGAAGTCCTACACCTCCTTTTTTCTTGTCAAGTTTTAGCTTTTCCATGCTAATTCTCGATTTTTACCTTGCCACGAAAACTTACTGATGGATTTGTCTATTTTTTTTGAGGAAATTATCTGATAGGGTCATGGGAATCATACTGATGAGATAGTTAATGAGAGGTGTTATCATCATTTTTACAGTTTCTATTTCCCCCCACCATGTTAAAAATGTTGGTGACCATCCGTCTAAGAGTTCCGGGATATTTTTAAATGATGATAGTTTTTTTCTCCTCTAGCTTAGAAATCAGTCATTTAAGAATTCAATGCCATGATATTTGATAGTTCCTGTCTGCCAGGTCAGTCCTGAGTCTCCCAAACATCTCTGGCCCGCCCATATTAAGTAGCTTTACTTGTGTTTTATCTTTATTAAGGGAGTAGGCTGATACGTCTGCGTAGTCTTGAATCATTTTCATTAGGGCTGGAATGGCCGTGTCAGCTTCTTTGGACACCACTAGGATGTCGTCAGCATAGGCTGCAACTCTAAAATTAGATTTGCCAAAGTCTATGCCTGGTATATTTTGTTTTTTTCTCAGATGCTGGCGGAAGAGCTCAATCGCTAAGAGGAATAGAGAAGGAGACAGGGGGCATTCATGTCTAGTTCCTTGCTTTAGTGGGAAGGAAGAGGTACAGAGCCATGATCATTTGGACTAGATTATCCCCAAGCTTGAATTTCTTGAGTGTCTCATGTAAAAACGTCCAATCTACCTTATCGAACGCCTTTTCTGTGTCTAGCATTATGGCAACAGTTGGTGAGCTGATTAATTTAGCTTTTTCGATGGCATGGCAGAAAATTTGAGTGTTGTCGCTAGATAACCTTTGTTTTAGGAAGCCAGTTTGGGAGGGGTGTATGAGTTTGGCAATATTTTTTTGTATTCGGTACGACAATATTAGGGCATATAATTTGCAATCCAGGTTTATGGGAGAGATGGGTCTATAGTTTTTTGTCAGTAGGATGTCTTTACTTTCTTTTGGGATGACGGTGATTATTGCCTCAGCTGGGGTACCAGTTACTTGTCCCGATGAGGCGAACTGATGAAAAAGGAGTAGGAGAGGATGTTTCAGGAGATCACCAAACTCCTTATAGAATGATGCATTAAACCCATCTGGGCCTGGTGCTTTACCTATTTTTAACTTCTTAATGGCATTCGCCAATTCTACCATATTGATCGGTCCATTAATGGAGTCCCTTTTCTTCATCAGTTAAAGATTCCAATGATGCTTCATTCAAATATTCCTGCATCTTTTGAGGGATTACTTTTGGGTTTGAATCATACAGCATTTGGTAAAATTCCTTAAAGGTATCAGCAATTTTGTTGACATTAGAATGAGTATTACCTTTATCTTCCTTGATAGCATTTATCACGTTTCCCTGGCTTTTAAATTTTAAGTAAGAGGCTAGAGTCCTCCCGGCTTTATTCGACTCACAAAACCGATTACTTTTTTGTCTGTTTATCCAGATTCCCGCTCTCATACTAATTATCTTGTTGTATTCATATTTTTTATTTAGGATTACCGTAAGAGTACTTGGGTTGTTATTAAGGATGTGTGTCTTTTCTAGTCGAGCAATATCCTGTTCTAAAGAGGCTAACTGCGAGTTCGCTTTCTTATTCATGTTAGATTTAATTTGTATAATTACTCATCTAATGGTAGATTTTAGGGCTTCCCATCTTGTAAGATGGGAGGTTTCGTTCTCTTTATTATTTAGTTGATCTCCTCTTCAAATACTACTTTATTTTCAGGCGAGCTTAGCACTTCATCGTTAAATCCCCAAAGAGGCTCTTTGAGGGGGGTAGAAGGGTCTGTAAGTGTTAGTGTGATGCACCAGTGGTCTGACACAGTTCTTGGTTGAATCGTAGATTGTTCAATCCTACTAATAGCATTCCCCTAAATAAAAAGTAGTCTATACGGGAGAATGCATGAAGAGGAAAAGAATAAAATGTGTATTCCCTCTCCGTCGGATTCTGAAGCCTCCATGCGTCTAACATGTTAAACCTATTGCACAGGTGTTTTAGGGCGTTGTGTGGTTTGTTTGGCTTGAATTAGCAGGACGAGTTCCTATCTATGTTTGGGTCTGGAGGGAGGTTAAAAACACCTGCTATAATTGAGGTTGCTGAATCTGGGATCAGTTTAATATTGTCCTCCAGCTCCATCAGTTTAGGTGCACAATTAGTGTATTCAGCTAAGTTTTTATATGTCTAGTTTTGTACAGACCTGACCGCTGGGGGAAGGGAGTTAAATGGAACGAGAAAGGGATCAAATTAGAAGTATGTACATTTTATGTTGCTTAAGAGTTTTTGCTTTTCTTGGCAGCAAAACCTATTTACTAAAATTATACCTACACACTACAATTTTAATCTGAATAAACCCTCTTTTAGGTTTTTGCTGCAGACAGTTTTAGGTGTTTGGACCTCATTTCATCAGTTCTTCAAAAATGTACAAGCAAGCTTGACAGTGAGAGAGTAGTCTTTCGGTCAGTCCTGTTAAGGCATTCGTATTTGTGTTTGTCTGCCTGTATATTTATATACACGCATTTTATCTTTGTGAACTATTTGGCAGTCATGAACTTTACAGAAGGGGTTACTGTCCCTTTCCTACAGCCCTGTTTGTAACTTGGCGTTCACCAAAATGTTAGTACAAAAGCTATGTGGATCAATGTGGTTGTAGCAGAGTTCAGCGCGGAACCTGTACATTACAAGTTAAGATAATTTAAGATAATTGGAAGTATCTGAACCAACTGCAAACATCAATCAGGTGTTTGTTAAGCGCGACTACTCACCCGTAAGGGTCTCAAGGCGTGGGGGGGGGTGGGAGGGTTAGCAGGTTCCGGTCCATCAGGGGGGGGGGGGGGATCTGTCGAGGTTTCTTGCACAGATGGGGAGCGATGTTGTCTGTCTGAGGTTGAGCGGCAGGTCGTCCCAGGCTTGGGCCGCGAGGAAGGAGAAGGAGCGGCCTCCCGATCTGGTCTTTCTGGTGTGGGGGACCACCGCCATCAGCCTGGATCCAGAGAATATTCAGCAGTACATCTGTGTACCAGGGGACGGCGTCGCATAGCTCCGTCCTGACATCTACGGCTATGACTTCAATGGAGCCATATAACTCCCTCCCGACACGCTGACCGCAGTTTCCTTCTTTTCCGTTTCCCAACGCGGATCAAGGAGAAGCGGTTCCTCTGGTCTTGTTTTGGTTTTCCGGCCTTATCGACGCCTTTTAGTGTCCGGGAACAGTGTGTGATGCCTTAGGGCTTCAAGTCGTGCGAAACCTGTACGCGCCAGTTGTCTGCAACGGATCCACACAAGATCTGCATATGGTGCTTTGGAGAGCACCACAACTCCGAGGAGTGCGACACCAACCGGCAGCTGAAGCCGAAGTCCCTGCGGGAACATTGGATGAAGTTGCTGTCCTCCCAGATGTCCTGTTCGGAGTCCTCGCGTCACCAGTCTCCATCTCGAACTGGGGTTCCTGTTCGGGACAGGTCACGGAGTCGTTCCAGCGGAGGTCGCTCGCCTGACGCAGGTTAGCACAAGAAGAAGTCACGGAGGTTAGCGACCTCCCAGAGATGTGACGCTGAGCACGCTGCTCCCAGACTTCACCGGACACAAGCCCCCAGGAGTCGACCCCCACCTACCCACCATTTCCTGGTGTTGGGGTGACTAGATGTCAAATGGAAGCCTATTCTCGGGCTTCACAGGCCATCTTTGGGTCACCTCTTGTCCCTGGTGCCCCTTTGGACCCTACAGAGGGGGTAGGGGCTCCGATCGGTAATTCGCCAGCAGGTTCGCCCTCAGCTCAGATCAAGTACCCTGACTCCGGTTCCTGTGTCGCTGCGACGTCGGGACACAGCCCAGAGGAGCATTCCAGTCAGCCGTCAGGTCCTCCTTGTGGAGTCACCACACAGCCCTGTGGGGCTCCCTGCGCTGGTGCCGGATGCGGCTACAGCGCGGCTGCAGCGCGGAGCTCAACTCCATGTTGACGCCGTTCCTCATCGCAGATTCCCACCTCGATGGAGGTTGAGTCGACGCCGGGTGGACTAGTCCTCTTCGATGTCGATGCAAAGCCGCCTCGACGTCAGTCAACACCGATCCCATTCCCTGCTGTTCATCTGTTGGTGGAGGAGGATGAGGCCCCTGAGTGTTCACCTCCCCTAGGGTTGTTTCGAGGCTCCTCAGAGCAGGTGCCCATGTGCCACTGGCAGGCTTTTGGTCATCCTCGGCCTGCAGAGCCACTGCCTTTTGGTGGATGGGTTAGCCTTCAACCGTCCCCTACAGATGGATCATTGTCGCCACCTAAAATGGCCACGGAGGCTAGTGCAGCGTTTGCAAGAGCAGTTCGCAAAGCTGCAGATATCTTCCAGATGCAGCCTCTCTCAGTCTATCTGCCTTCTGATCCCTTGTTGGATCTACTCTACCAGGGCGATGTGGAGGTTGAGCCCTTGCTGCCTTTTGGCGGGTCATTATATGACATTCTTCTTGGGACTTGTGCGAGACAGGAGACCCAGTGGGTCGTGCTACTGCACCCTGTCTGTTTGTCTCTCAATCCCAGGGCTCAAGGGCTGATGCCTGGACTATCAGCCCTTGAGCCCTAGGATTCCCACTAGGGAGGCTCGCTGGTGGGAGTTGTGTGGCCGCCATGTCTTTGCGTCCACTAGCTCAGCCCTTCGGTCCTTGAACATGTCGTGCATGCATGCATGGGCTACTTTTACCCTTTGGGACTCGGTTGAGCATCTTCTTCCATCTCTTCTGGAAGGCCCTCAGGCTGACCTGGATCGGCTGCTACATGGTGGCCGTGAACTGGCACAGTTTTCCATTCTGTAGGTCATGGACACCACTGACTCTGTGGGTCAGGCTATGGCCAGGTCAGTTGCTCTGTGCCATCATGCCTGGCTGCGTGATGGCAGCTTCCCTACGAATATTCAAGAGCGTCTTCGGGATTTGCCCTTTGTTGGGGGTCTCCCTTTTTGTGGTTTTTTAAAAATTATTTTTATTAACCATGTAACAAAGAAAGGCATCAGGTGACTTGGCCAATTGTACATTTGTCCAATATACAGGCCCATACTTCAAACAATACATACAAGATGATGATAAAGGGATCATAGGGACTCATGCGCATCTACGTCTTCCAGATAGATCGGGGGCGTGCAGATGTCTCCACGGTAGCGATTTCCAGTCCATCCAGACCGTACCCTACTTTTGAGGACAATCTCTTGAAACGTAGACCGACCTTTCTCTGAACATGCACCAATCCATTTCCTCTGCCCACTGTCCAACCCAGGGTGGCAGCCTAGCTCCCCACAACTGAGCAATGTTGCGCTTGACTACCATACATGCGAACGTTACCCACTGTCTCCCATACACACTCAAATCCGTGGGTTCCCAAAAATCTAAAATACACCTACGAGCCTCTGGCCGTAACTCCACCCCAAGACTTCTTGCAGCCTATCATGAATCTCTACCCAATAAGCCTGTACCTCCCTACAGTGCCACAAAATATGTATGAAAGTTCCAAGTTCTCCGCACCCCCTGCGACATTCCCCACTCTACTCTACCCATTCGAACTAGACGAGACCCCGTGACATACGACCTGTGAAGAATCTTTAGCTGCACTAATCTGAGCCTCTACTGTATAGCCACTACACGTGGGTAGACCGCCTCCTGCCAATCCTCGTCATTTAACTCCAAACCATCTGCACTCCATTGTGTCCTAATTAGTACCAGGGGGTTCTCCATATTGTTGATGAGGTTTTTATATACTAATGAGATGGTCTTCTCTGGGAGGTGACCGTCGCGTCAGGGAGTGTCATGCCCCTGTGGATGTGTGTGAGCAGGGCGTGTCTGATCTGGAGGTAACGGTAGTGCTCTCTATCATGAAGGTGGTATTGCTGCTTGAGGGAATCAAACGTGTGGACTGTGTCTTTCCCCCAGACGTCTTTGATCTGCATGATCCCAATGTGTTCCCACTTGTCGAATCCCTTTGACTTCCATAAGCTTCCTAATCTCTCTGAGCTACATAATGGGGTGGAGAGTGTTAGTTTCCCCTCCAACTTGAGATGTCTGTTAGCCGCGCGCCATACCTGTACTGCATGAGCTGTAGGTCTCACGAGGGGAAACCGGCCAGGTCTGGTATACAGCACCCTGGTGAAGTCACCCCCCGGCACCTGCCAGCGGTCCATAGCATACCCTAGGTCCACTGGGGGCCCGTATATGATGTGATTCCTCGCCACCAACTGGGAGGCCCAGTAATATTTCCGTAGGTCCGGCAAACCTATCCCCCATCATACGAGAGGAGGGTGAGCTTGGAGAAGGCTATGCAGGGCTTACCTTCCCAAAGAAGTTGCCTCTGGAGGGCCTCTATTTCCCTAAAGTAGGAAGCCAGTACGGGGTCCATCGCATTCTGGAGCGCATATAGGAATCTGGGTAGGGCCATCATCTTGAAGAGCACTGCTCTACCCAGGAAGGAGAGCGGAAGTGCCCCCCAGCGCGCCACATCCCGCTTAAATCGTGCCATAGGGGGGCCCAAGTTGTTAGCATATTGCAATGTCGGGTCAAGCGTGACATAAATAACAAGGTACCCCATTGGTTCAATTTGTATCGGTAAGTTTCTGGGATCGCCGGCGGATTGCCTCTAAGGACAAAGAGCACTGATTTCGACCAGTTGATTGTAAACCCGGAGTACCTCCCAAATATGGCAAGTACATCCAGAAAACATATCAGGGAGCCCCTTGGATTGGTGCGGTAAAGCAGGATATCATCAGCATATAATGAGATTTTATCTTCCCACTCCGGCGTCCACCGCATTCCTCGGATCGACCGGTCCCATCGAACCCACGCCGCTTGCAGCTCTAACGCCAAAGCAAACAGGAGCGGGTACAAGGGGCAACCCTGTCTCGTGCCTCTGCCAAGGAGAAAGTCAGCAGATTTGTGATTATTTACCACGACCCTGTCGAGGGGGTTGGTATACGATAGGCGCACCCAATTAATGAACTCTGGTCCAAAGCCCATCTTCCCCAATACTGCAAACAAATAGGGCCATTCAACCCTATCTAATGCCATAGTGGCATCGAACGACACCAATACCGCTGGTTCCTGGATCGTTGAGGTCCTGCCCAATACTCTGTGTAACCTGCGTAGGTTATGAGCCGTATTCCGAAGCGCCATGAAGCCAGATTGGTCCGGATGTACCAAGGTAGTGATGACTTTGACACGTCGCATCGCCAGCAACTTCGCCAGGACTTTAGGTTTAGCATTTAGCAACGAGATAGGCCTATAAGATGAGCAGAGTGTCCTGGGCTTACCTGCCTTGTGGATGACCACAATATTCGCTACCCGCTGATCATATGGGAGTGGACCCCTCTCTCTACTCTACAAACATGGACCGATCAAAGGGAGCTAGTTTGTTAGCAGTCAGTTTATAAAGTTCTATAGGGATTCAGTTTGGGCCCGTGACCTTTCCCGAGTGCACTCCTCTGATGGCCTGTGCCACCTCATCATTAGTGAATGGGGAATCTAAGTATTCCCGGTTATCATCTGATAGTGCGGGCATCTGAATGTCCTTAATCATCGCTATATTGTCTGCTTCCGAGTATTGCCCGGCCGAGGTGTACACCCTCCTATAGTATTCCAAGAATTCGTCTGCCACTGCCTGCGGGTCTCTTATCATACCGGAGTTTCCCCCCTGCAACTCTGGTAATAACAGCGACGCCCACTCTCCCTTCTCGAGCCACGCTTTTAGTTTGCCGGCTTTATCTCCATGTTAAACGGTATGGATACAATACAATCATAGCTTTGTCTCCTGATGCAAAAGAGAGAAAGAAAAGGAAATAACACCCCTCAAACAGCATTCCAAACCCCCCTCCCTGCACCCCTGCTCATGGCTTCCGCCCAACCCCAACTGGCAGTGTGCTTTTCGCCCCATATTCTTAACTACTGACTAACTAAAAGTAGAACAGAGGAGGACGTATCCCCCCTCACACCCCCTCAGGATGACCCCGCCCTATGCCTAAGGCGGCTCTCTCGCTCAAGGATCAGATCGGAAGGAAGCACGTGGATGAAACCCACTACCTGACAGTCTCAAATGTCACAAACAACTGCAACGTCCGCCATCCCAGCTCCTGCGGACCGTCGCCACCATCTCGATCTTGTCCCTCAGGCCCAGCCGGAGGAAGTCTCTCCAATCAGTCCAAAGCCACTTCTGGATTATCAAAGAACCAGGCTCTCCTTTCGACCTCGACCCTCAGCTGGGCCGGGAACATCATAGCATATTTCAACCCTCTGTCTCCGAGTCTTCTCTTCACTCCAAGGAACCCCTGTCGCTGCCTCTGGACCGCCTGCGTGAAGTCCGGAAAGAATGTAAGAGTGGTGTTTTCATATTTCAGGGGGCCCCCCGATCTGGAAGCCTGCAGGATAGCGTCCCTGTCCCTGTAGTTCAACACCCTCGCCATCATCGGATGAGGGGGGGTCTCCAGGTTTTGGCCTCCCCTCCCCCCCCCGGCATTCTATGAGCCCGCTCTATAGTGAAGAAATTACCCAGTCCCTTGGGCTTAAGATGATTAAGGATGATGTCTTTGACAAACAGGTCCGGGGCCGGACCCTCGGCCCTCTCCGGAACACCAATGATGCGGACATTGTTTCGCCGAGCTCTCCCTTCGTACTCCTCCAGTTTCCGATTTTAAGGCCATTAGAAATCTTGAGATCCCGCACCTCCTGTTGGAGCAATGCCACATCATCTGTTAAGCTGGCGGTTTAAATGTCTAGTGACTTAACTTTTTCACTTGCCTTGGTGAGGTTGGCCCGGATGAGATTGACCTCGATAGTTACGGTATCTAGTTTATTGTCCAGCGATTCCATTTTTCCCCAAGGGATGACTTGACACCATCGATGGCCGCATCATGTCAAGCAACGTCGGATCTGGCGGTGGACCAGTGGAATCTCCTCCTGTTGCTTGAACTCTCATTGACTCCGGCGGAGACCCTCTAGGCATCGTGTAGCAGTCCAGCTTGTTGGTCTGGATGTGTTGAGACCCCTTGGAGGATCTTGAGTGCTGCTTTTCAACATCGATTTTAGTCGCCATCTGCAAATCTTCTCTCTGGGCTCCGGGCACCCTAACTCCACCGGGCGCAGCAGCGTCGCACCAATCACCACTGGGTGACACTAAATGACCTGTCCGCACACCCACTCAGTCTGAGCCTCAGCACATGGCTCTGCAGAAGCTCAAGACAGAGGTCACAGTCACATGAAAGAGAAGGACCGCTAAGAAACAGCCAGGCTGGCCGCAAGGCAGCCACTCGGCCATGAGTCCCCAGTTATCTCATCGCCAGATAGTCACTCCAAAGGAAAGGGGGTAGAAATGCCGGCTCAACGGCTCGTAACCCTCTCGCACGGGCCTCCTGGGATCCACCTCAGTCCCTCCTCCTGCTTCGTGTCAACGATCAATTCAGGATCACACACAGGGGTCCCCAACATCTTCAGCTGACGTTGTAGTTGTGCCTCCGCAGTATGCCCCCCACCGGAGGAGCAGATTGTGCCTTTCAATGTTCCAACACAGTGTCACCGCTTGTGTCCCACCCATGAAGAGCCGGTCGCCGGGAGGACCTCATTCCACTGCCGCCACCACCCGCAGTAATCCTCAGTCGCCTCCAATGTCACTCTCAAATAGGCGCCCAGATGGGTATGCGGCCCAGGAGCTGCGCAGATATAAAGAGAGGGAGCCCCAGTCTCCACCAAACAATAGGCAGTCAGTACCTGCCTCCGTATTACCACCACTCAGCCCGCGTACTCTGTCTCGCACCACGTGCAGGTATAAAGAGAGGGAGTCTCAGTCCCCACCAGACAATAGGCGATCAATACTTGCATCCGTATTGCCACCACTCAGCCCGGGCTCTCTGTCCCGTACCACGGGCCCTGCAGCAAAACCAGGGGGGGGAGGTTAGAAAGGCAGGATAGCACTCAGCCGTCAGCCCCCCCTCAGGGCAATGTAGGCCGGTCCCGCCGGTGATCCGAAGTTATCAGGGGCAATCCGCACCAAGGTGCTGCCGGCTGCCCCCGGGGCCGTAATCTCTCCTCATCTGCCAATGCGGCTCCGTTACCATAGCGGCTGCTGTTTCTCCAGGGGTGGGGGCCCTCACGACAGCCCACTCCCCCGCCGCATCACCTCCTCTCACGCCTCGATTCCAGGCTCGTTGACACCCGGGCCCGCCCAGCGACTTCCGGCCTCGGCCCCGGGTGTTGTTCATTTTGCGGCCGGCTCCTCAGAGAAATCGAGCCCCAGGCTCCAGGGAGCAAATAGGCCCAGAATATCGAGAGGTGTATCTCCGGCCCCCGATGTCCTAGCGGGGTCAGAGTCACCTCGATGGACGTCGCGCACCTTCCGCAAACAGGCGGCAGGGTCAGCGCCCCAGGATGAAGATCAGGATGTCAGGGTAGGGGGTGAGGTCCAGCGGAGCTGCTCACTCACACGGCCATCTTGGTCTCGCGTGTAGCTCCTCCCCTCGGGGTCTCCCTTTTTGACAGCCATGCTGACTCAGCGGTCCAACGTCTTATGTCTGGGTTTCCATAAATCCCGTGGTTTTTAGTCCTTGTTGCGAACTTTTATTTTGGTTGCAGTATTGTCACTGTTTTTCTGGTATCCGTCTATGGGTTCAAGACTTTTGCCCAGACAGTCTGTATGGCTAATCAGCCATTTTTGTCCTTATTTAGTACAGCTAGCCAGCTGTTTCTGCATTTCTTTTTGAGTCTTGTGCCTACAAGCTAGTCTCAAGAAGTGTACCTGGCTTTTTTGACGGGGATAAGACATACCCTATGTGGGGTATTCGTTGGCTATTGTATAGCCGCTCTTCCTTGCACAGGAAGCTTTGAAGGTTCCCACAGAGTCTTCTTAGGATGGTTATCTTCTGTCACTCTGGGGGATTGACCTATAGTTCATACTTCAGGCTCCTCCCTTCGTCGCTCTTCCTACTGTTGTAGGACATCCCCTCTGATGAGACCCACAAGATTGGTGTGGCTCTCTCCTGGAGCTTATGAGTTGTGGTCTATGGTTGGTCCGTAGCACTCTTCTGCCTCTATGGAGGCAGACTGCTCCAGAGTATTGTTGGGTTTCTGCCACAGCTGGCTCACCCCGGCGTGTTCTTCACAATTTCGCTGTGCTCTTTCTGCCTACGTTGGCTATCTTTGCCGTAAGCATCTGTCCCTTGTGGGCATGTTATCCTGTTCCACGCCGGAGCGGTTTCTTTTCGCACTCCTGTTCCTGGCCCCTGCTGAAGTGGATACTCATTGGTACAAAAGGGGGTGGTGATGGACGGAGCATCTGAACCAATCAAACACTCACGCCCAGTCAACAGATCTGGGTTTAATCCATCACCGTTCTTTAGCCCACTCTACCACCCGAGTTCAGACATGGCCATATGCAAATCAGTCTGACCCTGTGCTCATGGGAACAGTCCAGCCAGAACTGCCAAGCCATGCCTTCCCTGGCCCGGAAACAAGCTTCCTAGGCCCGGTTTTTGGCATTTCAGCCGTCTTCAGCCAGGCTTGCTTGAATCCAGTGGCAAAGTGAGCAAGGGACTCACGTCTGAGCATACCCTGCCAACTTATGGCGAACATGGGGCACAGGGTCAAGACTGATTTGCATATGGCTGGGTTCAAACTGGAATGGCATGGTGAGCAAAAAATCGATGAATTTAGGCCCATATCTCTGTACTGTATGACATTGTTCTGCATTCTGTCCATCACCTGTTGTTTTTGCATTTGTCACCCCGAGTGGGACGGGTATGCTCAGACGTGAGTCCCATGCTCTCCATGCCACTGGGATCAAGCTATCCAGGCTGATGAGGGCTGAAAGCCCTAAACCGGTCCTTGGATGCTTGTTTCCAGTCCAGGGAGGACCTGGCTTGGCAGTTCGGGCTGGACTGTTCCCATGGGGCACAGGGTCAAGACTGATTTGCATATGGCTGGGTTCAAACTGGAATGGCATGGTGAGCAAAAAACGATGGATTTAGGCCCTGATCTCTGTACTGGGGTGAATGTATGACATTGTTCTGCATTCTGTCCATCACCTGTTGTTTTTGTGGCTATTCATTGCCGTTTCTGCATTCTCTGTATGTATATATTTCTGTATATGCATTTTTCTGACTTCTATGTATGTGTATTACTAACTCATTTTATGGTTAGTCTGGTGGTCAATATCTTCGCTTGTCACGCGGGACCCAGGGTTCCTTCCCAGACGGGGCTAATGATGTTGCCTTTTCAGTGTCTTGACATGGGTTAATATCTTGTTCTGGTTCACATCAGTGCCGTTGGTACCAATTGTGCGGCCTCCTATATTATGTGGGGCGTGCTCTTTGAGCTCTTCTTGTCTTTCAAAAAATATATTTTCATATATATGTATATATGTCATAGGATATCCACACAGTGACTAGGTTTTTCCTTGCTGTGGTATCTGGGGTTTTTGTCCCAGATCGAGAGTTCTCTCTCTCTCTCTCTCTCTCTCTCTCTGTCTCTCCCTCTCTCTCTCCCTCTCTCTCTCCCTTCCTTCCTCTCTTCCTTTCTCTCTCTCTCCCTCTCTCCATCTCTCCATCTTTCCCTCTCTCCCTCTCTCTCCCTCTCGATCCCTCTCCCGGGAGCGAGCCTTATGTGTGTGCCTGACCTGGCTAGTATCCTTTAACCATTATACCTCCGGGTGTGGTTGGGTGGTTGACTACCTGGTGGTGCGCTCATCTCTTTCTGCCGACGCATATGTGCTGTTGATGCTACATTTGGTGTAGTTCTCAAGGTGTCCACACTGTCTGCTTATGTGTATCCCTGTCATCCACATACATGTTTGCCCTAGTATTGGAACTTTCATAGATTCCCATGCTTTGCATCATTCCCCGTCGTCAGCCTGGGAGCCCCGGTAAACAATAAATACCATAGCAGTATGTACAAAAGACAAAGTAAGGCCTAGGCCTCATCTAATTTTGTAGCCTATCTACCTCTTTGTGTAAAAGAGACCAAAAGTTTGCAACAACCAATCAGATCAGCCTCACACCATAGAACCCTCAGGAGAGAGCCTCAGATGTTCTACCGCACGTTGTGCTAAGGGAGTCTCCCTGAGCTCTGCTCAGTTTTTTTTCTCTTCAGAGGATTTCTACCAACTCTTTTTTTCTCTTCAGCACAAGTCGCTTGGATCTGCAAGAGATAAGATCCCAGAAAGGAACAAAACAGATGACAGAGTCAGAGCATACAAACAGAGCCTGCACAACAGTGGATGTCAAAAATTACATGTGGAGGGACAGATGTCACCACGCAGTGATATACAGAGCCATGACTACCAGGAGATGAAAACAAGTTACTTACCTGTAACTTTGGTTCCCCAGTATTGGTAACTTTCATAGATTTCCATGCTTTGTATCATTCCCCGTCGTCAGCCTGGGAGCCTCGGTAAACAATAAATACCATAGCAGTATGTACAAAAGAGAAAGTAATGCCTAGGCATCATCTCATTTTGTAGCCTATCTACCTCTTTGTGTAAAAGAGACCAAAAGTTTGCAACAACCAATCAGATCAGCCTCACCCCATAGAACCTTCAGGAGAGAGCCTCAGATGTTCTACTGCACGTTGTGCTAAGGGAGTCTCCCTGAGCTCTGCTCAGTTTTTTTTCTCTTCAGAGGATTTCTACCAACTCTTTTTTCTCTTCAGGATGTCTGAGAAGAAAGCTCTATTCAAGGCATGTGCTACATGCTCAAAGAAAAGGCTTTATGTGGAAGATAAGCATAAAGATTGTATTTATTGCTTATATCCAGATCACAAGGCCACAGAGTGCAAGATCCGCAGGACCTTCTCAACTAAAACTTTGAGAGACCGGGAAGGAAGGCTTGTAACTTGGCTACAAAAGATGAAGTCCAGAAAAGAGGTCCTGTCGAGTGACAGTGAGGACTCCTCCTCAGCTTCTTCTTCAAGGAGGTCTACAAAAAGGGGTAGGTCTTCCCCCTCTACATCGGCTGAACCTCCTGCTAAAGCCTCTCAAAAGACCTCGGAAAGGTCTAAAAGGCTTAGTCCCGAAAAATCTCCTAGCCTGTCAAAGGTGAAAGAGGGACTTTCTGTGGCTTCTTCTCCAGCAGGAAGTGAAAAGGTTTTCCAGAAACCTACTTCTACTTCTACTCGTTAGGAACTAAAGGGAGAGAAGAAGATCTGTCCGTCGACGACGGTTTCCTCAGGTACGTAGACGCTAAAAGCAAAATCTCCATCTCTGGTGACTCCGTCGACGAGAATTTCTCCGACGACCTTGTCGACGATGGCTTTGCCGTCAACAGTTTCCACTGTGGCTTCTTCGACGAGATCTTCAATTTCGCCGTTGACGGTGATATCGTCGACGATGGCAGCGACGACGAGGACGACGTCGACGATGACGATGGTATTGACATCTGCCTCGTCGACGACACCGTCGACGATTGGCCCACCATCGGCGAATGTTCCACGGTCGACGACAATCCCTTCGTCGACGTGAGGTTCTGTGATTTTCGACTTCGCTTCGTAGTCAGCCTCCATTTTGTGATAGCCGCCATTTTATGTTGCCTTCACTCAGGCAGCACGGCGAACATAGTGTTTTTGCTTTCCCAGCTGCTATGCGTCTCTCCTGTTAAAGAGTAACCCCTTGTCCTTGTTTATAAAACTGATGCCAGGGTCTGGCCGAGTTTGCTAATCCATGTCTAGACTGATTGATCCGTGTCTTAGTTGACTGTTCGGGTCCCACCATTCTTCCTCTACTTTATCTTATTTGACTGGCCTTCGCCATTCTTCTCTTGTATTCTTCTATTACACAACTATCCTTTGAAACACGCAAATACGTCCTGCCACCTGCAAATTGAATTACATGCACTAGTATTGATTAACTTGAGGGGAGGGGAAAACACAGGGTCTGAAAGGAGGGCGTATTCAGGATACTTGATAGCTTGTTTTCAAACTTTTCCTATTCGTTGGCTTTGTATGTTTTGGGAGTAGACATTGTAAATATGTATACTATAATAGATTGTGCACCACGGAATTAAGTGGCAGTCTCCCAAGAATCTACCTCCTGTACTTCTTGGATAACTGTGCTTAGCTGCAGCTAATAAACCTGATTTTCTACGCCTAACAGAGTGTCTTGTGTCTCTGTCTGACAAGGCAGGTGAACCCGGAGATATTAGGCGTGCCCTGCGCCGCTCGGCCCATAAGGCCCGGTTCTCCAACTGGCGCCCAACGTGGGGCAACTTCAGTGGTAGCGGTTCAGCCCGAAGGTCGTGAGGAGCCTCGCAAGAAAATTCTGGAGGATTAGCGAACCACGTCAAACGACCCCTTTATGTCGAAAGTGGACCGAAAGTCTTTAGCAGCGCGGCTACTCCTTTCCGACGGCTGCAGACGACTGCTGCCCTGACTGTCGCCCTGCCTTTGCCCTCTGGTGATGATTGGTATCGCGAGACGTTAGACGGACATCTGTTGGCGTACGAAAACACTTAGTTAAGTATTTGTGGGTAGCGCCCTCTCTTTTGTTTTGTTTTTGTTATTCGACTCATGCATTAGTCGAAGCCAAGGGGTAAGAACGTTTGTGCTGTGATCATTGCCTTAACCCCCTTGAAGTTTGTGAACAGTCCAGTTCGTTACCAAATGCCTGGGCTTAGTAAGTTTAAGAGATTTTGCTGTTTTAATTGTACTAGGGATTCCCGGCTAGAGGACTCTTGTCCGATTCCTCCGGTTGGAACTCCCACTTATGAGCTCTATTCGAAACATGGTCTTGGTCCTATTATTTTTAATGAAACATGGATCCGATATACGAAGAAAGATGGTGTTCTGCAGTGGCCACAAAACGGTAGCTTTGAGCCTGACATATTAAACAATTTGGAAGCAATTTTATTTAAGAGAAAAGCCGGACTGGCAATGTTTGACTCTTTCCGCCTATGGCGTAAGGAGGCCAGACAGAAAGAAATTAAACAAGCGAAGAGAGATAAGAAAGCGCAGGATATGACGATTTTACAGGCTGCCCAATAGCTTAAGAATGATCAGACTGATAAAATGATTGAAGTCTCAGACAGACAGCATCGTATGGCGATAGATAGATGTTATCCTGTGTTGTCTACTTCCACACAGAATAAAGATCTTGATGAAGATCCTTTAATGTCTCATTTGTTGAGATTACCTCCACCTTATGTACTAGGTGCTAATGCACCCCCATTACAACCTGTCGTCCAGCAACCTGTGGTTCAACCAGTTGTTCCGGTCCTTCCGCAATTGCCTCTCCCAGTATTTGCGCCTCCTTTGCCACCGATTCCCGTTCCTGGGACTCCTGTGCCTCAGTCTCCACCCTCGGTTCCTCTTATAACTGTTAGCCCCCCTTCTACTCTGCCAAATGCCTTGTCTCCCGTCCTACTGTCAGATTCCCCTACAGCTCGAAGACGGTTGGTCGATACTGTCTCTGGCCTTTTCTCCCCTCTCTTTGGATCTTTTAACATGACTCCTGTTTTGTCTCGAAGACAATCTTGTAGTCAATTTCCAGGTACGGACGAACAAACTGTGTTGGATAATCTTGCTCGTAAATGGATCACGAGTGGTCCACAGTATAGTGTGCCCGATATCATGAGCACCTTTTCCCAGTGGGATGAGCCCAGACAGAGATATATTTTTAATCTTATGTGTGACACCCATATTAAAGGTTGGGAAGATATGGAATTGGGTCTCGCTCCCCAAGGCCTGTTAGATGTACCGGCTATGTTTGATAAAGGACTTATTGTGGTTTCTGAGGTTGAAAAAGCTGTAAGAACACTGGTCACTTTCCGGTCCTTATTCTCTTCGCAGGCTTCTCTTGAACACGATCCTGCAGTTAGTCGAAAAATAAAACATTATTCTATGAGAGAAGTTCCTCCAATATGGAGAGATGCGGTTCCACAGGCAACAATGTCCCAGGTGTCCCTGCTCATTTCCAGCGTATATGGGTACATGTTCCCTGGAAACGATCTGAGGTTTTGGCACTTAAACAGTCTTTACCGGACCCTCGTAAGAATCCTGCTGGGTATTATAAAGAGCTGTCCCAGACTGTTGATGCGTGTGTCATGAATTTGTCCGATATTGATTTGCTGATGGGAAATGTAGTCCCTCAAGCACTGTGGGCTCGGATTCGTTGGAGGACCACGATCAAGCTTTAGGTGATAATTGGGCTGCCATAACTGCTGCAGATGCAGGACAAATAGGTGGTGCTAAACCCGATGATTTGATTACGGAATTGCCTGGTAGAATAATAGCTCTGATGAAAACAATGATGCCAGCTCTACGTGTTAACTGGGATAAGTTAGCCGCGTGTTAACAGAAGAAAGATGAGTGTCTCCGATTTCTTTACTCGTTTTGAGGAGACGTTCATAGACCACAGTTGTCAAGATATGAGTACTGAGGGTGGACAGCAATTATTTGTGGATACATTTGTACTTAATTTACTTCCAGAATTATCGCATAAATTAAAAGACTCTGAGAGTTCATGGGCCGTTTCTTCGTCTGCACAGATATTAGCCACTGCTCAGTACTATGAGAATAGGGATAAGGAAGAAAAGGATAAAGTTGAGAAAAAGACTAAAGAGTTGAAAACGAAGGTTCTTTTGCAACAAGCTTATCCCCTTCATTCTGCTCAGCGTCAGTTGCAACAGCCTCCACAGTTTCAGAGATTGTTACAGAAACCGGCACCTTTTGCTCCGCGACCTTTGCTGGGTCCTAATCAATGTGCCTATTGTAAAGAGGAAGGTCATTTTAAGAATAGATGTCCGGTTTTATTGCAGCGTAATGGTGGACTATCAGGGCCACGAGGCCGTGGTGGTTTTCAGTCAACGCATAGGGGTAGAGGGCGAGGTGCGTTATCTTAGGGACAGCGTTCTCTTCCCCCTCAGAATTCTATGAATTATTTTGATCAGCAGAATTCTCAGTCTGCACAATATTACAATGACGATTATTATACTGAAAGTAAAAATCAGGATTTCCACACTAGCTAGGGCAGCCATGGACAAAGCAAGGGAGTGGTATCGGTTCCAGTGGATCAAAATGGACCTTATGTTAACGTTGTTGCATTGGGTGTGTCAGAGCCATTTCTTTTGGATACTGGTGCATTGAGAAGTTCTATCATCCACTCCAAACTCCCTGGGGCACCTTTGTCTGGCTTAACAAATGTTTCTGTAGGATTCTCTGGCACCCCAGTTCGCAACCCGGTTTCTTGTCCTTTGCCTATTTCTATTGGTCCTTATGGTTTCGAAGCCCCGCTTCTTTTAACGACTGGTTGCGGTGAGAATTTGTTTGGTTTGGATTTATTGAAACGTCTACATGCAACATTGTATTGTTCCCCTTCTGGTGTACATCTTACTTTGGATGATAAATTAATTTCTCCTATGTATTTGTCTAAGGATCAACTACCACTTGAATTGCGTTCACTTCCTGCTACGCTTTGGGCCACAAGTCCGAATGATGTTGGTTTGCTCAAAATTCCACCGTACGTGATTACTGTCAAACCTGATGTTCAATTGCCACGTATTCCTTAATATAAGATTTCTAATGATGGCGAAAGAGCTCTGCTGGCTATTGTTTATGATTTAGTTCAGAAGCGTGTTGTTGAGGAAACGAGAGGAAATATTTGCAATATTCCTGTTCTGCCTGTTCTTAAACGTATTGATCCTTCTAAGCCTCCTGTATACCGTTTTGTGATTGATCTTCGAGAGGTCAACAAAATTGTTGTCCCTCAGTTTCCTGTTGTCCCAGATATTACTGCTTTGCTCACAATGATACCTGCTTCGGCGGTTTGGTTTTCAGTTATTGATCTTAAAAATGCTTTCTTTAGCATTCCTATTGCTGAAGAAAGTAGGGATCTCTTTGGTTTCTCTCTCGGAGGCCGAAGTTTTCGATTTCAACGTGCACCTCAAGGCTATTGTGAGAGTCCCTCCATTTATAGCCAAGCTTTGAAATCTCAGCTCAACGCTTTTTCTTTGCCTCCCGGTGCTACTCTTATACAGTATGTAGATGATTTGTTAGTGGCTGCTGATTCAGAGGATGTTTGTAAAGATGCTACTGTTTCGCTTTTACGTCATTTCTCTGATTTACATCATAAGGTGTCACCTTCTAAGTTACAATATTGCCGCCAAGAGGTTACCTATTTAGGTCATCTCTTGTTGAAGGAGGGAAGGCGATTGACCCCAGAACGTATTCACGCATTTGCACGAATGTCTGTACCATCCACACAAAAGGAGGTGTGTGCCTTTTTGGGCATTACCTCTTATTGTAGACAGTGGATTCCGGATTTTTCTTTGTTGGCTAAACCTCTGTTGGCACTTACCCTGAAAGATACACCCCAACCTCTTCCTTGGACTGATGAATGTCAGAAGAGTTTTTCTGATTTACGTACTGCTTTGTGTTCTGCTCCTGTGTTGGGTACTCCAGATTATAGTAAGCCTTTCACACTCTACGTGCATGAACGAGAAGGTTGTGCATTGTCAGTTTTAACACAACAATTTGGAGACAAACAAAGGCCATGTGCCTATTTTTCGGCTACATTGGATCCGGTAGCCAAGGCATTGCCTTGTTGTCTCAGAGCAACAGCAGCAGCAGCACTCTCTATTCATCAATCTGCTGGATTGGTATTGGACCACACTCTTGTTGTTATGGTACCACATGCTGTGGATACTCTCTTGAACAGAACGAAAACGCAGCATCTTACGAGTGCTCGCTTGTCTGGGTATGAGTTGACGCTTTTAGGTAGTCACATACATATCAAGCGATGCAATGTCTTAAATCCGGCAACATTGTTACCTATTACAGAAGAGAAAGATACACAAGAACAGCATGATTGTTTTCTTCGTACAGAGGATGAAACTAAGGGCAGAATAGATTTAAAAGACACACCACTTGTGGACCCGGATGGGATTCTATGGGTAGATGGGTCGTGTTTCAAGCTTCCTAATGGCGATACGACTGCAGCCTATGCTGTTACCACTTTGCATACTGTAGTAGAAACTGCACGTATTGCACAGAATTCAGCACAAGCAGCTGAGTTGATTGCACTGACGAGAGCGTGTGTGTTGGCAAAAGGAAAGAGAGTGACTATTTACACCGATAGCCAATACGCCTTTGGCGTGGCTCATAGCTTCGGTCGTTTGTGGAAGGAAAGAGGATTCTTTACTTCCCATGGGACTAAAATACAGCATGGTCAGTTGGTAACTGACCTTCTTGAATCACTTGCCTTACCTATTCAAATAGCAATTGTGAAGTGCAGTGCACGTAAAAGGATCACTGATGATGTGGGTCGTGGGAATGCTTTTGCAGATGAAGTAGCGAAGGAAACAGCGAAAGATGTTAAGAGTCGTATGTATGTCGCCGGCCCTGCAAGATGGGTCAGAGAAGCAGGACACAGTGGAAAGTGTGAAAACGATTCAAGAAGAAGCAACTGAGAAGGAATTGAGTAAGTGGAGAGAGAGTACGGGAATGTTGGACGCGACAGGGTGTTGGACGGAACTGTCAGAACACCAACGTTGGCTGTTACCAGATGCCTATGTACTGCCTGTAGTTACTATGGCGCATGGTCCAGCTCATATCAGTGCGAAAGGAATATGTAAGCTTCTGGCTCCAGTATGGCAGAATGAAGGTATTCCTAAATGTGCGGAAAATGTGGTGAAGCATTGTATTGTTTGTTTGATGCATAATCCAGGAAAGGGAAACCCAACTCCGGCAGGTCATTTTGCTCCTCCTACATATCCTTTTGAGGTTTTACAAATAGACTATATTCATATGGAACGTTCCAATAACCTCAAGTATGTCCTGGTGGTGGTCTGTGCCTTTTACAGATGGATAGAGGCCTAACCCCTAAAGGATAATACTGCTTGGTCTACTGCTAAAGTTCTCTTGAAGGAATTCTTCCCGAGGTTTGGTTTGCCGCGCATTGTCTGGAGTGACAATGGAAGTGAATTTGTGGGTCAAATTATGCAGAAGGTGTGTGCGGGTCTTGGTATTAGGCAGAAATTCCATGCGGCAAACCACCCTCAGTCAGGGGGTTTGGTAGAGTGCTATAATGGCACTCTCAAGCTCAAATTAGCAAAGATTCAGGCCAGCACTGGCCTTGCTTGGCCCGACGCTTTGCCTTTGGCACTTCTCTCTACAAGAACAACTGTACATTCTCGTTTGGGACTTAGTCCTTATGAGGTCGTTTTTGGACGCCCAGCCAATGTTTGGGGAGTCCCTCGACCTAAAAAAATTCGGACATTCCATTGTTGGTTGATTACCTGCATGACCTCACCACTAAATTACGTGTTATTCATCAACAGGTTCAAAACGCTTTGCCGGAGGCTTCCTCAGATCCAGGTCATTCAATTCAACCTGGTGATTTTGTATGCCCAAAGAACTTCCAGAGGAAAAGGAATTTGGAACCTCGCTGGGGACCGCCGCGACAAGTGCTTCTTGTGACTCGTACAGCAGTGAAAGTTGTTGGGAAGAAAAACTGGGTCCACGGCGTGCACTGTAAGAGGGTACCCTTGCCTTTACCTTATGATCATTGGGTTCAAGAAGGCGTAGGTGACTGTGAGAGTGAAAATGTACCCCGAATGGTACCTTTCAGTAGTGCACGCCTGGACTGGACAAGTTCTGAGAACGAAGATGACGACGTGCTGCAAGAAGCTGTACCATCACATTTGAGACTAGACACAACGAATCCAGAAATTTTGTTTCGAGACCAAACGATACGAGACCTAGGTTGCCAAAAAACAATTGAACTTTGTTTTCTTTTCCTTTAGTGACATTTCCTTTTCACTATCCATGAAGTTGCAGGGCCACGGTAGGAGTCTTGGGCTGTGACCTGAGTAGTGACTAGGTCAACAGGACTTGCAGTGTCATAGGACGGCTAATAACCACAACTAAGTGATCTAGGAAGATTACCGTGAGCAACGCTTTAGAGAATGGATAATAAAATGGAAGGGAATGATAAGAAAGTTACAATGAGAATTAAGTATAAAAAATTATTGTTTAGTCGATGTGGCGTAGCATTGTGTATTTTAGTATGTTCATGTATGTTATTAGCTTGTGTGGGTTGGATTGTCCACACTATGCAGCAAGCACCTGCTCCAACTTCTGTTTCTCTACCTCTTTCTATTACTACCTCCCCGCATCAGTTCTATACACTCTCAGATCATGAGCAAATTAGGAGAACAGAATACTTCAACAATTCGTTCCTCCAGTTGTTGCATCAGCATCAACTGGTAGTCAACACTACTGACTGTTGGCTTTGTGGGCTTATGCCCCATAACGCTGAGAAAGGAATGCCGTATTTAGTCCTCCCGTTTTCCTACAAAGGTTCCGCTTGGGCTTATTTGGCTATGTTTTCCAATGCATATCAGAACCAACTTCGGTATCCTCCTGGTGATATATATTCTGGTGGAGCAGATTATAGTCATAGTCCTTTGATAAAGAGAATAGTGACTATGGACAAAATTGCCGACATTGGTAAGATTCCTGCTGATGAGAAACGAGCATATGATGGTTGTAATGTGACTCGTTACATTACTAGCCTCACTGATAAGGCTAGACAAAGAAGATCTTTACCAATCTGGACTATACCTCATAAAGGTAACTTATGTCTGTGAATAAATGGTCAGAATAATAAGAATAAACAGGAAAAGAGTGTTTTTTCCCATCCATACATCTATGCACCCTTGATTTCTTCACCACTAGTACCATCCCAAGGTACATATTTTGTCTGTCATAATAGAGCCTATACATGGCTTCCCGCCTATTTTTCAGGAACCTGTTAAGTGGCTTTCCTTCTTCCCCCTACATACACTGCTCCTTCAGGTCATCACAGAAAGAGATATGGTAGAGGGGTTATTGATTCTAAAGATACAGCTGGACAAGAGGGAGGAGACTTTATCAAAGGGTTTCTTCCTTTCTGGGGCCCGATGGCCAATAGGAGAAACATTAGACAGCTAGTTCGTGTTGTTGAGGCTACGATAAATGTGACTTCCGGAGCCTTGAGTAATTTGACAGCTGAACTTTAGGCGGACCGTCTTATGACTTTGCAAAACCGAATGGTTTTAGACATTGTCCTTGCAGATAGACGAGGAGTCTGTAAATTGATTGGGTCTAGTTGCTGCATTTACATTCCTGATAATTCCCCTACAGTATACCAAGCCATTTCTAAGTTACACGTGATTTCCGAGTCTATTCATCAGGACACAGGAGATTGGTCTGTGATGGGATGGTTTTGGGGACTACTGTCCACATGGGGATGGAAAGTGTTAACGTTCCTTGGAATGATCTTAGCCATCATTTTATGTTGCTGTCTTTGTTTACAGTGCGGCCGCTCCATCTGTGGTCTTTGTGCCACCTTGTGTGTCCCAAAGCCTGTGTCACAGAAAACAGAGAGCATTAAAATGATGTTGCAGCAACAGCTCAATGACCTCATGACCATTGACATTGACTCAGATTAACTTGAGTCCTTTTGTGTTTTGCCTGAGTAATGGCAAAAGGAGGGTCTGAGGTTCGGTGATTTTCGCCTTCGCTTCATAGTCAGCCGCCATTTTGTGATAGCCGCCATTTTATGTTGCCTTCACTCAGGCAGCCTGGCGAACATAGTGTTTTTGCTTTCCCAGCTGCTATGCGTCTCTCCTGTTAAAGAGTAACCCCTTGTCCTTGTTTATAAAACCGATGTCAGGGTCTGGCCGAGTTTGCTAATCCATGTCTAGACTGATTGATCCGTGTCTTAGTTGACTGTTCGGGTCCCACCATTCTTCCTCTACTTTATCTTATTTGACTGGCCTTTGCCATTCTTCTCTTGTATTCTCCTATTACACAACTATCCTTTGAAATACGCAAATACGTCCTGCCACCTGCAAATTGAATTACATGCACTAGTATTGATTAACTTGAGGGGAGGGGAGAACACAGGGTCTGAAAGGAGGGCGTATTCAGGATACTTGATAGCTTGTTTTCAAACTTTTCCTATTCGTTGGCTTTGTATGTTTTGGGAGTAGACATTGTAAATATGTATACTATAAAAGATTGTGCGCCACGGAATTAAGTGGCAGTCTCCTAAGAACTTCTTGGATAACTGTGCTTAGCTGCAGCTAATAAACCTGATTTTCTACGCCTAACAGAGTGTCTCGTGTCTCTGTCTGACAAGGCAGGTGAACACGGAGATATTAGGCGAGCCCTGCGCCGCTCGTCCCATAAGGCCCGGTTCTCCAGACGGCACCGTCGACGACACCGTCGACGATCCAAAAAGTGAGGATCTCTATAAAGAAAAGGCTGATAACACCGGAGATGACATCACCCCTTAGGGTGACACCATTGCCTCCACATCTTCTACTGGAGGAAGAATGTTCAGATGACGTTGAAAGAATGCATATAGACCTTCACAACTTAAGGTGAAGTACCAGGACTCAGATTCGGATGATTATTTCATGGATCAGCACCCGGAAACTCAATTTACTCCTCAAGACATGCATTTACATGCATCTGGGCAGGAGATGGTGGCCATGCCATCTTCCTTGGTTAATGATTTACAATTGATGTTGCTGGATTATAAAAAGAGGTTCCCCTCACAAACCGTTCCACCGCCACCTCCTCAACAATCTTTGCCTACTCCTATGACCTCAACATCTCAGGGTCAAGGTGAACGGCCTGAGTCGGAAAGGCAAACTCTGATTACAGTACCTGATAACGATGACTCTTCGGATGAGGACCAAGAGCAGGTTCAACAACCTGACACTGAGTGGGACGACTATGTCATTCCGGATCCAGCATCTCCATCTCCGGACCCGATAGATTCGCCTCCGGTGGACATAGGGGGCTTCCATAATCTTATGGAAAGGGCATCCAAAAGATTTGGCCTTCCAGTTCCTGTCGTTCAGTCAGAATGCTTCCTATACGACTTTAAAAGAGCCCTACAAGAAGTCTATTCGTTCCATTCCGATTGTGGAGCACGTTTGGAGTGAGGGCAAAAAAGTCATGCAAAATCCAGCTACAGTGACTCCGGTTCTACCGCGGCTGGAGAATAAATATAAAGCCCCGGATGACAGTCCGGCATGTCTCATAGGTCAACCTAAACCGGACTCGGTTATTTCACAAGCAGCACAAAGGAAGTCCAGGATTCCCACAGCACCCCTTACAGCGCCCCTGATAAGGAAGGCAGGCGCTTTGATAATGTCGGCAAGACATTTTCATCTATGTCTAGCCTCCTGGTAAGAGCTTCGAATTCACTCGTAATTTTGGGACGATATGATATTTTATTTTATAAATATTTTTAATTATTATATTATTATATTTATATATATATATATATACTATATATATATATATATATACAATTATTATAAAAATATATAAATATAAATATATATAAAACAATATTTGATCCCTTGCCTCGCTTTCAGGGGAGCAAGAGGCAAGGGATTTTCTTCTTACAGAGGAGGCTATCAGAGATATTCCTCCTCCTCACAATCCTCCCAATCGTATAAGCCTCAGTATTCCCAGCGGCAACAGCAACAATCGGCGTCTTTCTCTCGCTAGTCTTCCAGAGGTAGACAAGGGCGTCAAGGAAGAGACACTTCTAAACGCCAATAGCGGCTTCCAGGCTCTGCCTGCTGTTCCTTTACCTCTTACTTCAAAAATAGGGGGAAGGATTAAAAATGTTCTCAACTACTGGAAGATCATAACTGAGCAGTGAGTCCTCCAAATTATTCAATTCGGCCATACATTAGAGTTCCAAAATTTACCACCATCAAGAGCCCCTCGTGCCACGGGATGAAAACATCTGCATCTTCTCCGTCTCGAAGTTTCTCATCTGCTCGCCAAGGGAGGGATAGAACCTGTGCCACCCACTCAAAAAGGAAAAGGATTCTATTCCAGATTTTTCCTCATTCAGAAGACGGAAGACAAGTGGCGCCCAATCTTAGACCTGAGGGAGCTCAACACCTATCTCATAAAACTCTCCTTTCGAATGGTCTCTCTTCAAGACGTCTTACGTCTTCTAAATCCTGGGGATTACATGGTTACTTTGGATCTCCAGGACGCATATTTTCATGTTCCGATCCACCCAGCTCACAGAAAATGTTTGCAATTCACAGTAGCCAAGAGCCACTTTTAATTCAAAGTCCTGCCCTTGGGGCTCAGATCCGCTCCGCGGATTTTCACAAAGGTATTGGCCACGGTGGCAGCTTTTTAAGGACACAATCGCTAGAAGTCTTCCCTTACCTAGACGACTGGTTGATCGAGGCTCCATCTTCTCAGGCAGCGTCAAAGGCTGTCTAGATTTGCATCCATCTTTTCAAAAGTCTGGGTCTATGTCTCAACAAAGACAAATCTGTCATTGCTCCATCAACAAGGGTCAAATTCCTGGGATCTATTCTGGATACAAGAGTTTGCAAAGCTTACCCTTCGGAAGAGAGGCAGAAGAAGCTAATCTCCTCAGCAATCCGTCTACCGGGGAAAAGCTCCATGTCGGTTCATCTCTACAAATCCTTTCTAGGATTGATTTCATCTTGCATACCATTAGTTCCGCATTGCAGATTAAGAATGCGCCCCTTGCAAGAGCAACTAAACATGCAATGGCGCCAGGCAGAAGGCTCTTTCGAAGACAAAATCAAAGTCACTCCTCTTATAAAAAAAGGCGGCAGCTTGGTGGGCTGTCCAGGAAAATAAGCCAGAGGCCTTTCGTTCAGGTTGCTTCCATCCCCGCTGATTCTAACCACAGATGCCTCAATGGAAGGCTGGGGTGCAGTCCTACAAGATCTTTAGGTCAGCAATATCTGGAATGCGGAAGACCGTTGTCTCCATATAAATCTATTGGAACTCAGAGCAATTCGCCTAGCCTTGCAGGCGTTCAAACCGAGATTTCAAAATACAACTGTGCTGGTCAGGACGGACAACACCACGGCCATGCATTACGTAAACAAACAGGGAGGTACAAGGTCCCTTCTCCTCTCAAAAGAGGCCCAGGAAATATGGGAATGGGCGATTCTACACAGGGTAGTGCTCACAGCGGAGCACTTACCAGGCACTCTCAACACTACAGCAGGCACCCTGAGTCATCTAAAATCTGCCTGTCACGAGTGGGAGTTGGATCAACGCACGTTGGAGAAGGTGTTTCAACGTTGGGGTACTCCAACAATAGACTTGTTCGCCACTCCAGAAAACAGAAAATGCCAATTCTATGCAAGCAGGCATCACCATTGAGGATCGCTAGGGAATGCTCTTTCGATGTCCTGGTTAGGCGCATTCCGTACACCTTTCCTCCAATTCCCCTAATTCCACGGCTTCTCAGGAAGATGAAAATGGAACCTTGTAGAATGATCTTAATTGCACCAGCGTGGCCTCGCCAGTTCTGGCTCACTGAACTCCTACGACTGTCCCAGGATTATCCATGTCACCTTCCTCTCATTCTATCTCTGTTGACGTTGTCACAGGGACAGGTGATACATCCAGATCCAGGATCTCTTCATTTGAAAGCTTGGCTCCTGAGCACAGAGAATTCCACACTCTAGATATTTCTCAGGAGTGTAGAGAAATTTTGGCTTAAGCTCGCGCACCAAGTATTAATAAAACTTACCAGGCTAAATGGAAGCGTTTCTGCCTATGGTGTCATAAGGAGCACATCCATCCATGTTCTTCAGCTCCTCATCAGATACTGCCCTACATTCTATCGTTGACAAAATCAGGCCTGTCTCATTCTTCCATCAAAATGCATCTGGCGGCTATTTCAAGGTTCAGAAGGTCGACGGCAGGTCCGTCTCTTTGGTCTGCGAGAGTTATCAAACAAATCTTGAAAGGTCTTTTCAGAGTCTTCCCACCAGTACGGCCGCCACCTCCGTCCTGGAATCTAAATCTGGTTCTGGCTCACCTGATGAGGCCTCCGTTCGTACCAAATCACAGGGCGGATTTAAAATTCTTGTCATGGAAGTTAGCCCTCCTTCTGGCTCTAACCTCTGCTAGAAGAGTAGGAGAATTGCAAGCTCTCTCCATCTAAGGACCTTTTCTACAGTTCAGGAAGGATTCTATGTTTCTGAGAACCAATCCAAAATATATCCCAAAGGTTCCGTCGGAATTCCATTTGAATGAACCAGTAGTTCTGAAATCATTTCTTCCTCGACCTACGACACCAGCGGAACGTTCTCTTCATTCTTTGGATGTCCAAAGATGTCTCAAATTTTATCTTGCGAGGACAAGGGATTTTAGAAAATCTTCTCAGCTTTTTGTGGCTTTTAGTGTTCCACGGAAAGGACTTACTCTCTCAAAGCAGGGGATTTCACAATGGATTACAAGTGCTATTGGTTACTGTCACAGGATGGCAGAAAAGCCATTGGAGAGACAGGTTCGAGCTCATTCCACAACATCTGTCTCATCTTCAGCGGCGCTCTTCTCTGGAGTCCCTATAAAGGACATATGTAGAGCAGCAACATGGAGCAGCGCCCATACCTTCACAAAACATAATTGCTTGGACTCTTTCATGAAGAGCGATGCGACAGTAGGACAAGGTCTACTGAGGAATTTGTTCCAATGTGAGGTGAGCTTTCCCTACTATCCCTCCTTCTTATAATTGCACATTTTGTATCGCATAAGCTTTCTGCGTCTATTGTTACAAGGTATATATGCTTACATAATGATTTCTATGTGGAAATGTTGTAATACGCTGATGGCAAAATGTGCATGGTTATTTTTTACTGCTAGCTACTCTGATACAAAGCATGGGAATCTATGAAAGTTCCAATACTGGGGCAAGAAAACAAGTTACTTACCTGTAACTCTGGTTCCCCAGTATTGGTAACTTTCATAGATTCCCATGCGCCCACCCTCCTCCCCGGGAAAGCTCAGCCTTCAGCAAAAGCGGTTACTGTTACACCACGGCTGTGAAAATCTGAGGCTCTGAGGCTCTCTCCTGAGGGTTCTATGGGCTGAGGTTGATCTGATTGGTTGTTGCAAACTTTTGGTCTCTTTTACACAAAGAGGTAGATAGGCTACAAAATGAGATGAGGCCTAGGCCTTACTTTCTCTTTTGTACATACTGCTATGGTATGTATTGTTTACCAAGGCTCCCAGGCTGACGACGGGGAATGATACAAAGCATGGGAATCTATGAAGGTTACCAATACTGGGGAACCAAAATTACAGGTAAGTAACATGTTTTCATCTCCTGGTAGTCATGGTTCTGTATATCTCTGCATGGTGACATTTGTCCCTCCACATGTCATTTTTGACATCCACTGTTGTGCATGCTCTGTTTGTATGCTCTGACTCTGTCATCTGTTTTGTTCCTTTCTGGGATTTTATCTCTTGCATATCCAAGCGACTTGTGCTCGGTTTACCTTCTTCTTGAAGAAGTTTGGGGACTTTCTTCCATTATGCACTGGCCACGTGCTTCCCTTTCGTACAGTCCTGTGACGGATTGTGGTTGATTTGCATCCCGTCTTTGTTAGAAATGGAATTTTTGGTGGTCTAAGGTTTGCACCAAAGCCAGGCAGAAACCACCACTCTAGTCAGGATAAGGGAGTTACACTCCTAAAATAACCCCTGCTCACCCCCTTGATAGCTTGGCACGAGCAGTCATGCTTATCTTAGAGGCAGTGTGTAAAGCATTTGCACCTAACCAACAGTAATACAATGTAAGCACTACAAATGGATACCAAACCAGTTTAGAAAATAGCCAATATTTTGTATACTTAAACAAGACCAAATACGATAAAAACCCACAGTACAGTACTTTAAAAATAGATGCGTTGCAAGATGTCTTTAAATTGCCAAGATACATTGTAAACACAGTTCCTTGATGTCGATAGCTCCGTCCGGGCTATCGCGGCGTCGTGAACAAACAAATCCAAACAGTTCTGGCTGATCGCGGCGTCGCAGGTCAGCTGCAGTGCCGCCAACAGTACCTTTCAGAGATGCAGGTCGTCGATGACCTCTCGTTGTCACACCCGTTGCAGGTCGGTCTCTTCTCTGATGGAATCAGGAGCGCTGGTGTCGGCAGGTATCAGTGCAAAGTGCAGCGGTGCGGCGTGCTGTGCCCTCAGGTCGCGGTGCGAGCAGCGTCTCGGTGACAGCATCAGATGGCGGCATCGGTGAGACCAGTGTCGCGGTGTGAGACGAAGGCGGTGCTCATCACGGTGCTGGCAGGTCATGGTGCAGCAGCGGCGTCGCTGGCGCTGAAGCGATGTCGTCGGCTGACAACTGGAGTCGATGGTACCGGCGTCGGTAGGCCAAAGCTGCGGTGCAGGATGAGGGCGGTGTGTCGTGTAACCTTACGAGCGCTGCGCTCGAACCACGGTGCAAGCAGCGGCGCCGAGTCTGGCATGAAGCAGCGTAGTCGGGGATTCCACGGCGTTGTCGTGAAGCGAGGCGGTTCGGAGTGCGGTGCCCACAGGTTGCCATGTGAGCAGCGGCTCGGTGGCTGCGTCAGCAGGAGTCGTTGGTGAGACCAGGGTCGCGTGCGGCGTTGCAGCGGGGCTCTCTGCAGTACCTTCAGGACACAGTGTCGGCAGCGGCGTCATAGACGGCGTCGAGCTTGAAGTCTTTGCTGTTCCTAGGACTTCATGAACAGGGCGCAAGCTCTACCTCAAGCCTTTGGAGATACTAAGCGCAAGTAGAGAAAGTTCAGTCCAGTCCTTTCACTGCCCAAGGCAGAAGAAGCAGGTGCAGGCCAACCCAACAAAGCAGCAACACAGCAAAGGGGCAGTACTCGTCCTGGCAGCTCTTCCAGCTCTTCTTCTTGGCAAGTTCCTTGATTCCAGCGAGTTCTGGAGTTCTGGGATTTGGGTACCCCTTTTTATCCTCAATTTCTCTTTGTTCTCTGAAGGAAGTGAGGCCTTTGCCTAGCCCAAACCTGTTCTGGTCAGTCCTGGGGCACTTTGTTGCCAAGACTCCGTCTTTCCTTTCACAGTGTAGGCCAGGGACATCAGACATACCACAGGAGGTGGTTCAGCATTGTGGAGGGAAGGCCCAGCCCTATTCAGGTCCCAAGTGCAATTCCTCCCACCCATCTACATATAGATATTGCTATTCAGCCCTATGCTGACTTGTGATGTATTCCTATAGGTTCTGAATCGATCCCCCTATTCCTGACCCTATTCTAGTTAAACAAACCAACAAGTTAACTAGCAGTCAGCCCATGAGGCAGAAAACCCCCATGATGCAGATACCGTTATCTGACGCAGTCACACTACGGCACAGGAACGTGTTATCTGATTAGGTCATAACGCTTGCGATCTAATTAGACAAGCGATATTCCTCCAGCCCCTGATAAGGCATACGGAGTTCTCATAACAAATCAAACCTATGACAACCTGGGCAAAACCCTGCGGCCATTGTTTTGATTTCACCGAGAACTTCAGTAAAAGAATGTGCTAACGAGCAAGTCGTATGACATCCTTATTGACGTATCTATGTCCATCCTTACGTCAATCTCGGCACCTTAAAGGTATAAATATTACCGATCTTGCCCTATGCAAAACACACGCGTGGTGACGAGACGGAGCAGCCATACTTGCCGAAGCCAAGAGCAGAGCAGACCCCGCTGGCAGCAGCCCCGCCTTCCTGACGCGCTGAGAGACGCGCTGCTTTCTCCTGCCGAGAATCCAGCACTGGCATTTCTGGGCAGCCCTCGCAGGCAGCCTGGAATATCGAGACCAGAGAGAGTGAGATACCATTCCTCATTCATCCTAACTTCCAGGTACAGAACTGAATAACCCCTCACAGAGAATTCTTTAGTTATTCACTTGGCAAAAAACAAACTTAACTTAAACTGTAACTTTCTATTCCCGCCCACGTATTAGGCTTAGGTCAGGTACACGGGGTAGGCGTATTTAGAAACACCAGTTGAGTACGTTTAGTCAAATGTATATGTGTATGTAATATATTTTATTCATTTTAAAACATCTTATGGCTTAGAAACCATATCAATGTTTTTACAGTATTATTTTATACTATTGCTTTTAATGTATGCACTTTACTTAACTATAAGTATTGCAATAATATCGATCCATTTCTCTTGTATGAGAAAAGAGACTGATCAATAAATAACACCTTTTTATTGAACACGCCCGTCTCTTCCTTTTCTCTACAATCTGATGAGACTAAGAATGCACGTACTGACTGAGTAAAATAATTTGCCTTTTGTTCACACGACTCTCGAGATTTACTCTTGATTAGGGGAGAGCAAAGTTGTCATGTTCTATGGTTGTCAGAAACTAAATCCCTTCTTGTCTAATCAGGGAAGTTTATTCCTCCTTGAACATTCGAGAAAGTTTCTAGTGAACTCTGAGCTAAGCTGGCAAACCCAAAACTTTAAGTCTAGTATCGACAGTAGTAGACCTAGTTAACGTCTGGTCTAGGCCTTTACTGCTGTAGGTATTATTCCAATGCGCAGAGCCTATTGGGATGATAGGAACTACACTACATGGCGCCCAACGCGTTTGGAAAGGGCGATAAAACTAACGTAAGACATTTAGAGTAACTCAGTCGTGCTTTCTCACTCAGACCCCTTTTCCCATAATACTCCAAAGACGTCTGGAGTGGGTGAAAGGTTATATCCGCCAGACCTCGCAGGAGGGAACTCCTATGTATGGTTCTTGGTATAGTCAACGTTGAAGGATAAACAGTTCCAAAATATTGTGCATCTAACCTTTGTTTCCATAAGAAACCTGATCTGCAAACAAAAGAAATAACCATCCTGTCAGTAAAATGGGAGACAGTGATGAAGAAAGAGAGGCAGTTAGATTAGCAACTGAACTCGCAGCAGCTGATGCTACCATGCAGGCAGCAGACCAGGATATAATACTCATCCCGGTCATCAAAAGGAGATCTATAACCCTAAAACTTATAGAAAATGGACTGACACCTAGAGGTGGCACAGTCATATTCGTAATTGAGGCACACGAATATCGGCAGACAGAGGTATACTATTCATGGATACATTTTCCAGCAGCAAATGCTGTAACAAAGTACTTCCACTATTACAAGATAGAGGAACCTCCTAATGAGTACACTCCTTTCGAGGAGGTGGAAGTACCACTCAAATTTCAAGAGCATTTGCTCTTATTTGATGGCGCCCTAAAACATAATAATCACATCACCAGGCTCGGTCCTTTAGGTAGACCAGGAGCAACGTGGCCGGTCCTAGCCGGATACACACCACATCCAGACATCAATGAGATGCCAGCAGCAGAGCTGTTAACACAGCTAAAACAATTAATAAAAATACATAGACAATTAGTCCAGTATGTGATGCGGACTTCAACAATTCAGCCAGCGATTAAACTCCAACAGCTGACCCCTCACCAGGGGAACACAAATAAAATTACACCACAGAACATCCAGTCCTGCCTAGGTAAAGTACCGGCTAAACGGGAACAAATACCATTCTGGCTAGCACAAAAAATCACCCAAATAGAGGCGGTGTTTCCTGACACCACCCCGCTAGAAAAGCACAGGATTCTGACTATCTGCCTTCCAATGGGAATCGCACCACACATTGAGGACTGTGACACTTGGGGTACAGTCTTTGCTTCCATCTACACAAAAACGCACGGTGTTCCATCCATTTCGGTAATACCAGATGTGCTAAAACAAATTCAAGATGAATATGGCCCTGAACCCGCTTTAACTCTTGGTATGAAATTACTGAAAGACTTCAAGCAGGTCTCGGCTATATTATTAGCCAACATAAAAGGTGAAGCAGCAAACGTGGCAATCCGCCAGAGGTTAAAAGAGACAGATATAGCAGACCAACCAGCGGAAATTGCCAGAATCATAGAAAAATCCTATGAGGAACTAGGTAGAGATAGTTTAGGTGGAATACCAGTAAAACCGCAACTGATTGAAAGTCCAGAAAAAATATTTTTTAATAATAAATCTACATCACCAAAAAAGAACTGGGATGGAAACAAACAATCCAATCCTAAAGAAAAGAAATTCCAGTCCCGAGGAAGGTCTCCTAGGCGAAGAGAAAAATCTCCGAACCAAAGACACAGGTCACCCCAGAGTGACCCCTCTGGGAATAGATATAACCTTAGAAATAGGGATAAGATAAAGAAGCCTGATAGATATCAAGACATTGATACACGTCCCTCTCAATCTTTTCAGACTTCCTCGCAGAAATCGGAAAGAAGAGGACGATCAGAACAAAGAGAAGAGCACGCCAAGTCCAAAGACAAGGAACCTGCTCAACTAAAAAAGAAATTACTATTTCCAAAAAAGAAGGTAGCCAGTATCAAGGTAGTTAACAATGCCGAGAATACTGAGGACACAACTGAAAAACGGAGAGTGGGCTCAGACAATGCTAGACAGTGCAGCAGAAGTGAGCATAGCTCGCAAAGTCCTTATGAATCATCTGGAGACAGTGGACACAAATGAATATCTTCAAGTGGAAACTGCGGACACCAGAGTTAGCAAACCTCACAAAATATACGAAATAACATTGCGTATAGAGGGGGATAAGACTAGGAAAATAAGGGGACTATTTTGGGATAATCTCTCCAAGGGCTATGACATCCTTCTAGCTGAAAAAGACTGGCCACCAGAGTTTGTCAGGGAGTGCCCTCATGGCGAAGAAGTAATTATGCCTGCCTTCTCAAATCAAATTCCAATTCATAAAAAATACACACTTGCTAGAAAGTGGGCAGTGGCTCTAGCTCCTGCTTTATATAAAAATCACGTGGGATGGGATGAGGATTCTCCTCCTCACAAAATCCAGTTAAAATCACAACCAACTGCACAAAGGCAGTACCCAATTAAGCAAGAAGCTAAAAAACAGGTAAATGAAATACTAGATCAGCTAGAATACCAGGGGGTGATTGAAACTTGCACCTCACAAATGAACAACCCTTTGTTTCCGGTCTCCAAACCAGACAATTCATATCGTCTAGTTTTGGATTACTGACACCTTAACACATGTTGCAAAACTTTTGCAGTGCAAAACTCACACAGTGCTGCACTAATGAATAACATAGTGCGCAAAAAATACAAAACAACATTAGACATCTCTAATGGATTCTTTTGTCAAAACATAGCACCAGAGAGCAGATATTTAACTGCATTCTCAATAAATGGCACTCAAAAACAATTCTGTCGGTTAGCCCAGGGGTACAAGAACAGCCCGGGAGTATTCTCAGCGAGAGTAACAGAATTACTACAACTATATGATGATGAAGCATTATCTTATGTCGATGACATTTACTTAACAGATGATGACTTGGAGACTCACTTGAAGAGAGTGAACACCATAATACTTGGGTTCGCAGCAGAGGGTTACAAATTCAACTTTTAAAAATCCAGAATTGCCCATCTGAAAGTCCTGTTCTTAGGATATGAATTATCAAGTGAAGGCAAAAGCCTGGCCGACAATTTCCTAGAGAAATGTGCCGTAATCCAAGCACCTAGAACACTAAAAAACCTACAGTCGATTCTAGGCTTCCTAAATTTCGGAAGAACATACATTGCAAATTACGCAGAAAGGGTCAAACCCCTTTATGATCTGATAAAACCAGATTTTAAAAGATCCAATTGGACTCAAATACACACAGAAATTTTGAGATCCCTACAAACAGACATGCTCAACCTCCCGTTTGGGGAGAACAGGCATACAACCCCACATGTGGGATTACAAAAGAAGTGTGGGGCGGAGGTAAACTAAAACCTCTATTAACAAAAACACACTCAGTAGAAACTAATTCAGAACAACAAACTGAAATATTAGCTTTGAAAATGGCGCTAGATAATGCGGATCGCGAATTCCCGACACTTATAGTGTCAGATTCATATTACTGCGTCAAATCATATAACAGCGATTTGCAGACATGGATTCAAAACGGTTACAAAGATGACACAGATGCACCAATAAAGCAAAAACTGCTCTGGGAACAAATAGCTCTTTTACAGAAAGAGCTACCAAAGACTCACGTGACACACTCACTGAGTCATCAGCGTGATGGCGTTCACGTTGCAGGGAATTCATTGGCCGAAACAGCCACAGCGGCAGCCACTAAATCGGCTCCCGTAGTTCGAAAAAAGCGTACATTAAAATACATTGACGGTGAAACAATGCTGGCGGTGAAAACGTCATCAAAAGGCGACTGCTCAGCGTTACCGATCAACTATCCACTCAATTATACATACATAATCGATGCAAACTCCGTCCCTTTTGCTCGAATCCCTGGAGTGGGGGATAGAGTGATTCCAAACATGGACAGGAGAAACTTGTTAATCGCAGACGCACATATGGGCGAGGGTCTCAGACACCTCAAACTAAAAGATTCTCTGGAAGAATTACAATCACGGTACTGGTGGCCAGGCATGAGCCTGCGTCATACCATGTTTGTAAAAAATTGCCCAAACTGCAACAGAGATCGCAGTGGGGAGAGAAACAGTTTAATACCTCGTCGGTTTACTCCAGGAAAAATCAGGAGTAAAAAGGAAGGGTTGCGATTAACATATACAGGCTAGTTCCACTTATAATGTAGATCACCAGCACTCGGCTGACGTCCGGACTGTTATACAAAGATTTGCGAGTCTAAATGGCATATACGCTAAGAGCATGCTACGTTTGACCATTGTCTCCACTCTAGCCCTCAAGCCTGAGGGGAAACATGACCAAATGAGCATAGCCCAGCGGGAATCTTCTCACTTCCTTCCTGAGGGTACGGGATGGTGTAAAGAAAAAACCAAGGCATAAAGCAATCTATAGCGGAAAGGATATTAGGTTCGGGAGCTGGGTGGGTCAAACATCTAATAAGTGTCCAACGTAGTCTCAATAACTTGCCAAGAAATTCTCTGAAGGGATTCAGTGCGTACGAATTATTATTTGGAACTAGGATGATGATCTCTGACATTGATAGTCAGACTTCAGTGGTGAAAGAAAAAAGCTTTGATATCAAAGACCGTTTGGCTATTTTGCAGGACTTAAACAAAACAAGAAAAGACCTGAGCAACATAAAGTTGAAACAACAGCCAACAACCACTGAAGAACCACCACCTGTCCCAGCAAGACCTGTCTGGATTCCAAAAGTCGGGGATCTAGTCAGGGAAAAGATCGCGGTAAAGAAGGAATTTGGGCCTTCTTACAGAAAAGCAGTTGATGTCTTGTCTGTCAACGGGACAAGATCAGTTGTACTACCGCCACTTGCTGGTAAAAAGGAGAACCGAGTTGTATCCATCGACCTGGTAAAACCACAACATGTGGCCGATAACAAACAGTAGGCCAAGTGGACTCCCAATAAGTAGCAGAACACCAAGGTTTGCTACCAATACAGAGGTCCTAACAAAGAGGCTCATCACATTCGAAACGCCTACAGAAGAACAACATGGACTATGCAACAATGCAATAGAACTAAGACCTCTGAAAACCCAAATAAAAACATTTAGCAGAGACACACCAATCTATAATGAAGTAACAAGTGAAAATGCAAGTAACAGAAATCCTGAAGCAATTGGAACAATTGACAGAACTGCATCCGGCTACTTCATAAACTTCGATGATTCCTCTGAAGGCTTCAGTGAATCAAAGACACAGCCATCATCAAAAACCTTTAAAGATAAAGCTAAGGAACTTTTGAAACAACTGAAAGAAACATATCTGATTTCCCCATGGATTGAATTTTGGGTGGGTTTTGGTGCATTTATCCTCATACTTTGGCTCATCATGATACTAACATTGGGACGCTTCATTGAGGGAAAATATGCTAAAATGGACACAGCAAGTCAGAAAATCAACTTGATCCTCAAACCACACACATCTTCACACGTCGAGAAAAGAGAACTTTCTTCAGCCAACTTCACAGCCAATCCGATACCTGGTGGGGTAGCATGGGACAACACTGACTATGAAATTTATGGTCCGGTCGAGATCCTGAAATATCCACACCAAATTAAGATCTCCTTGAGTGACTTTGTAAAACCAAACTCATTTGCTGATGATTGGGACTTCGAAAGCATTAATAATATGATGTCTGACTTAGTAATGTCTGCTAAATTTACCAAACATGATTATTTGCAGGGTTCTACAAATTATGATAGTATGTACTGTTATAACCACTATGGTAACCACTTTTTACATAGATCTGCACAACCTAGAAATGTTTTAAATTATAATCAATGGGAACATTGTGCAACACCTCCAAAAGGGAGCTCAAGAACCGTTTACGACAAATATTCATATTTTTCAGGTTTTGACACAAGTAATGCTGAAACATTTTATTTTAAATTGTCAAACAAAACAGGGACCAAGACCATGATAACCAACACAAAATTGTTATATTCAGACTCATTCTTTGAAAAAATGAATACTTTTGGTTTTGATTATTGGGACAAAAATGTTGAATTGAAAAGTGTTTGGGGTACAAAAGAATGGCAAGTACAGGGTATAGAAGCTTTGTTTAGAGCCTGCATGATCCCAGAACAAATGATATTTTTAAATGACACTGTTCAACAAACCACCTGTCTTGGCCTAGCCAAAATCAAAGATTTAAATAAACCGTCTATTCCAAAGCCAACAATGTTTAGCAACACTTCTACAGATGAAGAGATAGACGTAAACCATATATTAAACCAAAACAGAACACATCCTGATTGGAAACAGTGGTTGATCTGGCCCACAGATACTAATAACTGTCAAGACAGATTCCTGAACAAAACACAGGGGTTCAAAATGACCAGGCCAGACCCTAGATATCCTCAAAGACATCACCCAGGGATAATAACCACCTACAGTGTGGGCAAATTATGCCTTCAGTGGCTACAAACTTCCACACTGGCAGAAATTAAGCAACACCTAACTTTACTTACTGATGGTGCTGACTTGCGTGATTTCCCTTTGGGACCACGCAAACAGCGTCAAAAGCGTTTCATAGCAGCCTCTGTATATGCAGCATACAATGAGGCCTGGAAGGTTACTCAAATTGAAACAGCAGAGAGAATACGGGAAATTGACCATATTAATTTGGAAAAATCACTTTCTGTAGTGGACAATGGGTTAATGACTCTGTCCTCCAGAATTTTTTCTCTGGACAGCATTGTGTCTTCAGCAATCGACATATTATCGCAGGACTTACTGTTATTACAACACGGTCAGTCTCAATTGCGTTCTATTGTACAGCTTGGCTGGACGTTACAAAATCTGCGTTCAGGCTATGTACCTTGGCGTTTAATCAACACAACGTCACTATTCCAAATCTTTAACCTTACTGATAGACAAATCAGTATGGCACAAAAGGATGCTGATTATACAATCTTGAGCATTGAAAAACTCGAAAGATTACCAGTGACAATGTCAGAACGACCTGTCAGTGAATGGATAATACATGGGATAATAAATATTCCAATCTCAACCTTCAGGTTTCAATACTGCCAAAAATATATACAGGCTGGCATGTACGAGAAATTGGGAAAGGGGTACCTTAAAACAACATGGAACCTGCCCTATTCACATGCATGTGTCAGTAATAAAGGACAGAAAGTGTTTCTTAGTGGCAACAATTGTGGGATGTCACTGAGTGGCACACTTCTGTGTAACGGAATTAGTTTGCATGGAGCCTGTGAAGGGAATACATACAACCTTTCATGTCACCAGCAAGGCGCACCTGCAACAGAAATAGAACCATTCTTTCAAAGACTCTATAATGGGAGTTACATTCTTATTGTAGACCGCAGATGTTGTAGTCTTATGCCCGGGACTCCTTATCTAGTAACTACGACTGCGAAGGTCAAGTGCTGTGGACGCTCATTGTTCCCCAGCTCCTTCCCAGACAGGGAGGCAAGGGCATGGCCCGATTTGAAAATTACTTCTATTCGAATAGATACTTTAAGCAGAATGAAAACAGTGCTTCTTCAGACGCCTACCAGGCTCTCGTCATCAAAAGAAACGTATGATCTACAAGTCGCAAGGACGACTGCAGAGATACATACATTATTATCAACTAATTCCCCCGTACATTTCGCGGAAATCCTGAATGAAATCTTAAATATTTCTGATACCAATGGGGTCTCAAAGGTATTTAAGACAGTATTTTCGATGGCATTAACACCATTCAAAGCCATACTGGGTATTTTTCCAGATTTCGTCCATTCGATTTTTGGCGGACTTCCCCTGATCCTGGGACTAATTGCAGGAATCCTATTCTTAGTCCTTATTTTTCGTTATGGCAACCCATGTCACAGACACAACTCTGGCGACAAGAGAAGAAACAATCCTAGCCATTGGATACCAGGACCGGATATCAAAAATCCTGGGACTCTCCCGGCTTAGAGACCTGAACATGACTTGGTTTCTATCATTTCGACCAATGTGGCAAAGATGTGTTTTACCTGTATTGAGGTGTCTGCTATGCGGAGAAGAATGCGTGTTAGACACCTGTCTGACGCTACAATCGGATGCGCCGATGGATGCAGAAACATTGTTGAGCCCGATCAAGGTTCATGCTTTGTGCTGCCCTCAAAGGCTACCAATCCTGATGACGGCATTCGTGGAAGCTTCACCACTACGATTGATGGGTAGTGAAGTTCAAGATGAAAGCAGCCTCGAACAGGTACGACCTTCTGTCAGTAATGCAAATCAGAATGTCAATGGAGACAATCATGCGCAAGAATGCATGATTACACCTATTTCGAGTTAGTGGAACTTTCCCAGGAAGCTGTTGACAGTTTTTTCGAAAGCCTGAATGATATGATGTTCTCTCCAGAACAGAAATAGAGACTTTTGAGCAAGCTCGCACACGGCGTTCCCTGAATTCGGCCTTCAACTTTAAAAATAAAGTCACATGAACAATTTTCCCTCCAGTTCACGGACAGCAATTTTTCAGCAGCCCCAAATATTTTTGCATATTTTTCGGGACACTATCTTCTGCTTAAAGTAAGAACTATTCTTAGAGAACTAAGGTTTCTAAATTTTAGATAGCTTATAGACATTAGCTGCCCGCTGATACGTTTATAAATATTTTATTCTGTGATGGAATGGTCTCGAACTTTTTTTCTGTATTAAGAAGCCATTTCATGTGTAATTCTCATATACCAATTAAGCAATAATGTATACAAATGCGATTACTTTGGCATTATTCTACAGCTTGAGTGCATACAATACATATGTCTGCAATTTTTCCGTATATTTGAAAAATTTAAAAATGCATTTATGTATTTTGGGGTGGTAAGGTATACACTATACTCTATAGTATGTTGTACTATGTTATACTATGCATAGATTAGTAAATATGTACATAGTTAGCGTGGAGTGGGTGTGATGTATTCCTATAGGTTCTGAATCGATCCCCCTATTCCTGACCCTATTCTAGTTAAACAAACCAACAAGTTAACTAGCAGTCAGCCCATGAGGCAGAAAACCCCCATGATGCAGATACCGTTATCTGACGCAGTCACACTACGGCACAGGAACGTGTTATCTGATTAGGTCATAACGCTTGCGATCTAATTAGACAAGCGATATTCCTCCAGCCCCTGATAAGGCATACGGAGTTCTCATAACAAATGAAACCTATGACAACCTGGGCAAAACCCTGCGGCCATTGTTTTGATTTCACCGAGAACTTCAGTAAAAGAATGTGCTAACGAGCAAGTCGTATGACATCCTTATTGACGTATCTATGTCCATCCTTACGTCAATCTCGGCACCTTAAAGGTATAAATATTACCGATCTTGCCCTATGCAAAACACACGCGTGGTGACGAGACGGAGCAGCCATACTTGCCGAAGCCAAGAGCAGAGCAGACCCCGCTGGCAGCAGCCCCGCCTTCCTGACGCGCTGAGAGACGCGCTGCTTTCTCCTGCCGAGAATCCAGCACCGGCGTTTCTGGGCAGCCCTCGCAGGCAGCCTGGAATATCGAGACCAGAGAGAGAGATACCATTCCTCATTCATCCTAACTTCCAGGTACAGAACTGAATAACCCCTCACAGAGAATTCTTTAGTTATTCACTTGGCAAAAAACAAACTTAACTTAAACTGTAACTTTCTATTCCCGCCCCCGTATTAGGCTTAGGTCAGGTATACGGGGTAGGCGTATTTAGAAACACCAGTTGAGTACGTTTAGTCAAATGTATATGTGTATGTAATATATTTTATTAATTTTAAAACATCTTATGGCTTAGAAACCATATCAATGTTTTTACAGTATTATTTTATACTATTGCTTTTAATGTATGCACTTTAATTACCTATAAGTATTGTAATAATATCAATCCATTTCTCTTGTACGAGAAAAGAGACTGATCAATAAATGACACCTTTTTATTGAACATGCCCGTCTCTTCCTTTTCTCTACAATCTGATGAGACTAAGAATGCACGTACTGACTGAGTAAAATAATTTGCCTTTTGTTCACACGACTCTCGAGATTTACTCTTGATTAGGGGAGAGCAAAGTTGTCATGTTCTATGGTTGTCAGAAACTAAATCCCTTCTTGTCTAATCAGGGAAGTTAATTCCTCCTTGAACATTCGAGAAAGTTTCTAGTGAACTCTGAGCTAAGCTGGCAAACCCAAAACTTTAAGTCTAGTATCGACAGTAGTAGACCTAGTTAACGTCTGGTCTAGGCCTTTACTGCTGTAGGTATTATTCCAATGCGCAGAGCCTATTGGGATGATAGGAACTACACTACAGACTCACCCTGTCTCCTGGAATCTCCCAGCCCCTGTCACTGAAACTCCAGACAAGGAATACACAACCTAGCAGAGGCAGGCATGGATGGTTATACAAGAAAATTCCTACTTGCTAAAAGTGGTATTTTCAAACACAGAATGTTAAAACCAACTTCACTAAAAGATGTATTTTATCATTCTGATTTTAGGCATACTAAACTCGAATTTCTACCATATTCCCAGAGTCAGTTAGGATTATAGGATGTAATAATCTAACTGCCCATTCTGGCCTATGGGGAACAGGTAGCCTTGCAATGGTGAAAAACGAAGTAGGCTGTAATTCACTACCAGGACATGCCACACGCACCAGGGCATGTCCTACCTTTTACATACAATGCACCCTGCCCATGGGAGTACCTCAGGCCTACCTTAGGGGTGACTCACATGTAGAAAAGGGAAGGTTTAGGGACTTTCAAGTGTGTGCACTTGCCAAGTCAACATGGCAGCCCCAGGCTGCAATGGCAGGCCAGAGTTACACTTTACGGGCTGTTTGCGTGGGTGGCACAATCCAGTGCTGCAGCCCACCAACAGCATTTGAGTTATAGGCACTGGCACTTGCAGTGCACTTTACTAGGGACTGACACATAAATCAAATATGCCAATCATGGAAACACCAATCCATAACACATTTTATACAGGAGCACTTGCACTTTACCACTGAAAAGCAGTGAGGAAAGTGCGCAGAATAATTACATGAGCAAAAAACAGAGTCAAAACCAGGAGGTCAGAAAGCAAAAAGTCAGGGGAAACACGCCAAAAGATGCCAAGTCTATCACCCTTGTTAATGCTCCCTTTCAGAGCTTAATGGGTCTGGTGTCAGCCACACTGGCATTGCGGTTCACACAGTGTTCTGGTCAATGTAATTGACGGATGAGTTCTCTGGAACTTGGTGGTTTTCAGTCGCAGACCCTCCTCAAATGGGATGTAGGGTTGGTATCTATTCTAAGTTAAGGAATCTGCGCTAGACGTCTTTTTCAGATGAACGAGTTACTTACCTTCTGTAACGATGTATCTGGTAGAGACACAGTCTAGCCGCAGATTCCTTAATGCCCACCCATTCTCCACGCTCTGCGAGGGCTTTTTTCAGGGTGGGTTCTACCCACTTGCCTCCTTACGGGTGGCCTTTCTCTTCCTGCGGGATGGTATGCTTCACCTCCCTCCAGGGTAGGATGTCTCATGCTGTTTTATCTGTTGCTTCGCCACCCAGTCTCGTCATTGGGTGGAGGGTTCAATGTCCTTCCACACTCCTCCACCCTGGTTCTTCCAGTGTGGGGCTTGATCATGTTCTTATACCCTCCCTTCCACCCTCTTCTGTTTTTTAGCCATTACTTGGGGTCTCCTTGACTATGTTGCGGTCAATTACTTTAGAGTCTATTTGACTGTGCTACAGTCAATAGGTCATTTATGGGATGTATGATTGTACATGCTCTGTTGTTGCAGAAATGTGGTCAATTACCATGAGTGATGTTGTTCCAGTTCTATTGCTCGTTACAGTTACGTTCAGTGATTGAAGACTGCCTATCGTTTGCCATGCCATTCATCTCCAATGTTGTTTTGCCTCATAGGAGGGCATGGCTCTTTCCTTCTGCAACACTTGTTTCTCGGGCGAGTGCTCTGTTCTCCCCCCTTCAGTCCCTTACAGTATAAGTACTCTTTCATTGATATACATGTTGATGTTTCTCATCATTTTATGAATTCTTGACATAGTTGTTTTAAGGATTTTTTATCTTTTTTAGCGCATTGTTCCCACACTCACGGTTTTGGTAGTGGCTCCGCGTAGTGGCGCAGCAATGCTTCACAGTAGAAAACTGACATCAGAGCGCCGTGAGGGACTTATATGGCTTATATGGCTCCATTATCCGTGGACGCCGTCTGGACCGAGCCATGCGACGCTGTCCCCCGGCGTGCAGAGGTACTGCTGAAGATTCTCCAGATTCGGTCTGATGCCTGGGGCTATTCTAAGTTAAGGAATCTGCGGCTGGACTAGGTCTCTACCAGATACATCGTTACCGAAGGTATTGGATTCTCGGCCAAGGAGAATCTAGGTGTCATCAGCGTACAAGTAAAAACTGAGGTTTGCTTGTTGAAGAGTATAGGCAGGAAGTTGCAATTATACATTAAACTAGAACAGTGACAAGGCAAAGCCCTACAGGACATCTGCTAGATAATATATAATAATGAGTAGAAACCCTTTTCCATGACTATAATGAAGACAGCATGCAATATATTGGTCATCTTTCCTTGCTATTATGGTCCCCCCTGCTCACTTTCACTTTTTCTTTGTCTATGTTTTGTAGATTGCTTTTATATTTAGACTGGTCTCTTAATTAGCTAAATGAAGAGTGCATCCATTTTCCATTGTGGCTATATGTGCGTGCCCAACTATGCTTCCATTTACTTCTGAGTTCTGACACTTTTTTCAGAACGCAAAGCGACGGTTAGCAGACTCAGGTTTTCTTATTTTTTTTTTACTAGAACGCTTCTACTTAATATTATACAGCAAAGCCTATGTATATAGTGCAGGAGGTCCTACGTGCAGCATGCACAGCTTATATTTTTGCGATGTGCCTCACTCATCCCGTAACATTGCACAATGCCCCATACCTCCTTTTTTGTGTAGCATTTCATTTAATGGTAAAAAAGTAAGAATTGAACAATAACAAAAACAATGACATGCAAGTCCAGCTTATTCCCATGTTGAGTTACAGATGTTAATTGTGATACATGCACCAATCACAAACAATATTTTAGAAAAGATGGTAAAAGGGAGAAGGGGTTGGGAGAGAAGCTAAAGAAGGAAGAAAGTAAGGAGAGGAAAGGAATCTTCAGAATCTGGCGGCGGTTCCGCGTTTTAGGTTGAGTAGAACTGGCGGCCGCTCCTTTCGAGTGTTAGCGGCGAAGTGGTGGAATCTTCTTCCCCCTGAGATTCGGGCCATTGATGATCTTCTTCAGTTTAGGCGCGCCATCAAAACCTTCTTGTTTGCTTAGTTTTAGGCTGTTTCCTCTGCCCTTTTCTTTGGTGTTGTGTTGTGTCTGCCTTGTCATAGCACCAGGACGCCCCTTTGCTGGGGCAGCTGTGCGCTGTAAAAATAAAAGTAACGTAACATAACATAACAAGGAAGAATGAGATAGAGAGAAGTAGAAGGGAAGAAAAGAAAAGACGGAACTATTAAACATGGAATATAAACTGGTTAGGCAAAGTCCACATATAATAATACAGGTGGGTGGAGAAAGGTGGCTCAATAATAGTGATGAGGAGGACTTAAGAATCAACGCAAATTAATATAAATTATGGGGGTGGGGTATCCTGTAAAAAGAGAGACCATATAACAAGAAAAAATATCTGCTTTGTCCATTAAGTAATAAATGGCCCTTTCATAGGACGCGGTATTATACATCTCCGTGAGCCATTCTTCATGTAACAGCAACTGTAGAATCACCAGTGCCGTAAAATTCTGATTTTGGCATCTGTAAGGGCAGTGCAGCAAGCATGGTGGGCCAGCTTGGGAACGCCCAGTGAGTCATGAAGACGAATTAGGAGTTGTGAAAAAGGTGTGGGTAAGTACAAAGATTCCTGGAGTCTAGACCCTACTGCCTCCCAAAAGGGGTGTATGGTGGAATATCACATTGCCAAGAGACAGAGTGAGGGAGCAACCCTGCAGATTTAAGTAGTGCTAGGGTCCGGTGCCAGCGCTGAAGGATCTTAAAAAGACTGAGCTTCATCCATGTTTCACGTCCTCTTCGTTCTAGGGTCTACAAAAGTTCAGTTGATTCTACCTCACCATATTCCACCTAAAGGCGAATCCGCCAAGTCATTCTGAGGCTTGTCAATTGTGGTTGGGAGTGAAAATGACAAAATAGGAGCTTGTAGAATCTAGACATCATGCTTTTAAACTAACCCGAATTATTGGGTTTATAGAATACCGGGGAGCAGGGGATAGTCCAGGATTGGGAAACCAATCTGCTCTGCAGACAATGATGTAATTGGGTATATCACCACCATTGTTGGGTATGCAAAACAGTCAACTTTGTTCCATAGCATCTCAAAGGACTTGAGTTCACCACCAGAGATCAAGTATGTAAGATTCAGGATCCCAACTCTGCACCAACTGCACCAATCAAGCATGTCCCCCCGCACCACATGTGAATGCCAATATTTTTCCAAATGGGAGCTTTGTCATGAAGATGCACGTTCACTGATAAGAGATTGCGAGCCCGTATTCAGGCTGCAGATATGGTTTTCAACATGGGTTTGGGTGTGTGGGCGGTGGAGGTATAAGGAAGATAGCAGGCCTGTAATCCTAAAGGGGCCTCCTGGAGTCTGCATTTAATTGCAGCCCATAATGGAGGGACTTGGATCTGGGGATGCATGTACACCATTTGTGCCAAATGTAGGGCTAAACAGTAATGTTCCTCAGAAGGCAGGCCCAATCTCCCAACTGATCTGTAGGCGATAAGCTTCCGAATTGCCAGGCGAGGTCTCGCTGAACCCCAAAACCTCTGGTGTGGGCATGCCCTATAGTTTGAAATCTGCTGCTCTAGATGTTTTGGTTTGTGAATGGTCTGTTTTTGCTATCACGCACATGCTCAAGATCACTCCATATCTAGCTACAGAAAAATATATTGTGAACAGTGTGCTTGATCCAAAAATATTGAAAATTATTCCAAAGATGTAAATATGTGTAGTTATATTAGTCAGTCAACATGAGGTTTTTTCATTAAGCAGTAACAAGGCTGTGAACAATACATTGATTAAGGTTTTTGTAATTTTTCTCATTAAGCTACCAGAAAACCAGTGTAACTCTATGTAATTGCATTTCAACAGTATAACAAATGTTAACATATCTAACGTTCATTTATAAGGTTTTTACATAGACATCAATTCCCTTGAATTCTTAAGGTATTGTACTGTTTCTCCATTGACATATTGTTAATAATGAACTACTGAAACTCTGACATTAATTTAAAACACCGGAGTCCATGTTCAGCAGTTTCACGCTAATTAATTGTTTCATCTCTGAAAGTTTGAATGATAGTTTGTTACATATCATAATGCTCTGTCATTTTTAGATATTGTCACGTTATGACTTTTTTTTTTCATTATTGGATTTTATCAGTTAAAGTATGTTTTAGTTGGCTTGAATGAATTGTAACCATGTGCATATTAATTTAATCTGATGATTTCACTGTATTATAATGTTTGTTAAAGGATGGGGATTAAGAAATTAATTACGTGTAGGTAATGCTTCCTGACATTGGCCATCTCCTCAGAGCAGATGCAAGCAAAAGTGTTTTCTGAAAGATTGCTGATATGCTCCTTTATTACAGCATCATTACAAGGATTACGATGGCTCGTCTTGTTGGTTTATACAGTGTGATGCTATCTTCTACACTTTATGTTATTTTCTTTGCTGTCCGTTAAAGACGTGTAGCCTGTAAACCAGAAGGAAAATATATATTTAAATCCGCCGCTAGCTCCCATTCCCCCCTTCGGCCTCAGGTGGATCATCCTACATTAACATTTGGACGATCCTCATACTGAGACTTCACTAAGAATTATTCCACCCAACAGAACTTACTTCACAAGAACTTGAATTTAGTGGTTTGTCTTACAATAGTTTTAAAAAATATATATATATATTTTATTGGCTTTTTCGGTGATAGTTATATTACTATAAGCATGAGCAGTACATTATACACAATAAGACTTAAATGTAGTTCGATCTTACATTCAACAGGGTGTGTTTTCCATTTAAGAATATATATTACATGTGAAAACATGGCTTGTCTTACAAAAGAGACTAGCAAAAGAGAACATGTAGCTACTGACATAGCTCACTTAATCTGCTCTGAATCAGATAGAAAATCATTTTCAAATATCAGTGCATCATTTGTCTATTATGAATCACTATCACTTGTGAAAATCTACATAAAGCATATCCAGAACATGTATTTTTGCTGCAGAAAGATGGACCCTCTCAGCTGACAGTTATTGACTAAATTTCTGCCCCTTGTATTCTGGTAAATTTCATTTGCAGTTGTTGTTATTATAGCAATAACTAGTGAATAATGAAGATAGCATTTGATTAAGATCTTATACTAAATTGCCATTACTTAAGTAAACTTGATTTATATCTTCACCAGGATCAGTATGACATGCTGGCAAGTCCAAGCAGTTTGCTGCCAAGTAATAGCAGTTTCTATGATCCAAATATGAACCTCCAGTATTCGCAAATAGCTATGATGGGATTCGGCGGTAGTCAAGGAAACTTGCAAGAATCACTTCAACTCCGACCAAGTTTTCTGTATTCCAACTGTGGAGGAAGTGTTCCTAACATCATTTTAACTGGTATGTGTTCTTAGATACCATTGTGAATGTTGAACTGAAAAATAAAGATACAGTGGGGAAAGTACTTAATTCATACATTTGATTTTCTACTCCGGGTGGAAATTTTTAACAAGTCATAATATAATGAAATGTATTATATGTGAGGATCAAAACACGTAGGTACTCAAAGTGAGTATTTGTTTGAATTCTATATATTGAAACATTTGTTGTAATGTAGATTTTTTTTCCTCTGTGATTGTTTTGCTACTTTTTATTTGTGGATGTTCTCCTTTGTAGTCCTATCTGTAAGTTTTCACACTTTAAGTACTGTTCAGGAGCTGCTTCTGTACATCCCTCCATTGGCTTAATGATTTTAAGTTGGAAAATAATATTTTGAGTGAATTCTGTAACTGGAGTAAACCAGTGTTCTTCAGAAGCATGGCCTATCTTATGGTAGGGTGTGTCTGCGGTAGGGTGTGTCAGTTATAAATATTTCACTTACGGAGGGCCGAGACCCCTTCAGAACACATTTCAACAAGACAATAGATCACTTCCCAGCTGATAGAAATAAGGTTTAGGCTGAACGGTTTATCAGCCTAAACTTTTCTGGACCTGCAGCCGCAAAAGGAGTCAGTGTTGGAATAATCGTGGCCTAGGGAGTCAATTGCCAATTAACATATCTTTTCTCTTGCGCATCTAGGTCTACTATATGTATAAACCCTGCGATTGTGAGATTGTAACCATGCGATATGGTTTCTGTAATTACCATCCATGTTAATGAATGCTTGTGATATACTCTGTTCTATAAAAGGAAGTTTTGATTGTGAGTATAAGACCATGTTGCTGCACCAAGGTGCCAAGAACTAATGGCACTACTTTGCATGTAATAAAAGAAATACAGCCTGGAATCAAAGATGGGTATGGAAAGTAAATCCATGGAGTGAAACAGAGGGTTTGAATTCAGGTTGATGGTAAAGCTGCATGGAAGCTAATTGTTGATTGCTTTGTGCTGTAAGCTAATTAGATATATCTTACTATTCTTTGCCTGTCACCGGTTTAAAGATGGATCCTAATGTGCTCTCTCTGTATTGATAAATATATGTCTGTCTATTTGTTATGTTTCATATAGGTACCATAATATAGGCCCGGGTAACATCATACCATCATAATCCACAGAGATCTTGATGAGTTTAGTAAGTTTATTCCTGAATTTAGAAGCACTCCCTGAACATGACTGCTCGCTTCATGTAATCAGTGGTAACTGACATCCACTAACAGTTATATTAAAGTATGCATATGCGTAACTGTACAAATAGCTGTATTCAAGTGACAACAGGTCACGAGATGTGTTTAAGCATAAACACAGGCGTAGTCCGCGCACAATAGGAACTAAATGTGAGCGCGACCAAAGCATGAGAACACACGCGTTCAAGCACGAGAACACACACGTGCATGAACGCGTGTACAAATATATACACTACACACCTTCCTTCCTTATAATATGAAACAAAAACAATATACAAAAAAAACAAAATTTATGAACGTTAAATTTTGTTCATTACATATGCAACAAAATCTGACAACCATTTGGGTTTTTTAGTAGATCTCTTGGTTAATGAAACATCTTGTCGTACACTAACATTTTGATTGACTACGTCACTATTTGAACTACCTGGTATGACATCGGTATTTTGGTTTGAGTAACAATTACTTGAACAACTAGGAATACTAGGTGTATTATTAGCTGTTTCACTTACAACTAAATCATCTTCTAAATATGACAAATCAGGATGGTCAGGAATAGTCTCTTTATAGTAAACATTTTTGTCAGCTTTGAGAATAGCAATTCTACTGAGATTCCAAACTTTGTCATCTGATAATTTCACTGAATTTTTTAACACTTCTAATACTTCATAAGGACCCATAAATGCACTTTCTCCTTTCTTAACTTTCCATGGTTTTTTGACTTTTACCATCATACCTACTTTAACCATTGGATCTTTCTTTGAACCAAATTTTTCATCAAAATATTTTTTATTATTGCAATGAGTGCGAATGAGATTCTCTTTAACTTTGCTTAAATCAACACTCGAAAAAGTAGAATTGATTAACCATGACGGATTCGCTTTAGTTCTGGGAACTCTTCCTCTCATAATTTCAAAAGGAGAATACCCAGTCATGGAGTTCATGTTTGTCCTATACATCCAAACTTTCTTAAATATCTCAATTTCCCATTTTTTGTCATCATCACCATCAATTCGTATAGCACTTTTAAGAACTCTATTGAATCTCTCTATCACTCCATTCCCACTAGGATTATACAAAGAGGTAGTGGAATGAGTAATGCCAAGTCTTGAAAAATAATCATTGGCTTTTTTTTAACTGAATTGTACACCATTGTCAGAGATGATTTTTACTGGTAATCCTTCTTCAATAAAAATGTTATCAAGAAAACAAAGTACTGAATCAGTATCTATCTTCTGAACTATTTTGATAATGGGCCATTTCGAAAAAATATCAATTGCTGCAATGACATACTTAGATTCACAACCTATTGGACCCATAATGTCTATAGCAATAGTTTCCCATGGATTGTTGGGAATATTATGTGTACTCATATTTGGTTTAAGGGTAACCAATGACTTGTCAGAATTTGCACATATAATACAATTTCTAACTAAACGTTCAATAAACATATCCATTCCTGGCCACCAAAATAGTTGCTTAACTTGTTGTTTGGTCTTGACCATGCCATTATGTCCTTCGTGACCTTGTAAGACTATAGTTTTCCTCACACCTTCTGGTGGAATAATACGTTCACCCCTTTTAACAATGTTCTCACAATATGAAAGCTCTGATCTTACTTCCCAGAAGCTTTTCAATTCTGAACTTAAGCATTTTTTTTCAGGCCAAGTACTAATGATGTAGTTGGCAACGCTCTTTAAAATTCTATCATTCTCAAACTTCTCTTTCCATAGAGCTCGATCAATAGATATGGGACCCTCATCATGAATCATGGCAATTTGGAAATCATCCCATTCATTGTGTACATCTTCCTGAATGGGTAAAGGCATTCTAGATAAAAAATCAGCAGAAACGTTGTCTTTACCTGGTACATATTGTATAATGTAAATAAAGTCTTGTAAACGCATTGACATACGTGCAATGCGAGCTGAAGCTCTTAGCATGCCCTCTGTTGTAAGAAGCCGTACCAAAGGTTTGTGATCGCTTCTCAAAGTACATTCTTTACCCCACACAAAAACTCTGAAATGCTCCAAAGCCCAAACACATGCTAAAGTTTCTCTCTCTATCGTAGAATATTTTTCTTCAGCAGATGTAAGTGCCCTGGAAGCATGTGCAATAATAACTTCCTTACCTTTATCAGTTTTTTGAGTGAACACAGCGCCCAAACCCTTTGAACTGGCATCAGTAGTGATGATGTTTTGCAGAGAAGGATCAAAGCAAGTGAGCGCACTAGCAGAGCAGATAGCATTTTTCACATCGCAAAATTCCTTCTCACATTCATCTGTCCATTCAAAAACTACTCTATTTTTTATTAACTGTCTTATATTATATGTCCTACATGAAAATTCAGGCACATACCTGGCGTAAAACTCGACTAATCCTAAAAAGGATCTTACATCATCCTTAGACTGAGGATGGGGAGCTGACTCAATAGCCTCTAAAAGTGAAGGCTTTGGTTTGATTCCTTCTTCACAGAGCTCATGGCCTAGGTAATTCACAGAATGAACACCAAATTTGCATTTCTCATGTTTGATGGTAAGACCATGTGAATTAAGTGCACTTAAAACTTCTTCAAGAGTAGCAATATGTTTGTCCTTGTCATCATTGAATACTAAAATGTCATCTTGGAAACATATGACATTTTTACAATCCTTTAAAATGTCCTGCATTACTCTTTGAAAAATAGCTGCCGCTGATGCTAAACCGAATGGCATCCTATTGAATCTAAAGCACCCAAAAGGTGTAATAAATGCAGTTAGGTCTTTACTGTTATCAACCAACTCTATCTGGTGATAAGCCGCAGATAAATCAATGGTAGAAAAGAACTTTGAACCTCCAACAACAGATAGCATTTCAGAAATGCGTGGAAGAGGAAACTGATCAACAATAATATTATTGTTGAGGTGGCGAAGGTCAATGCAAAGTCTAACCTTGCCATTGGTCCTTCTAGCAACCACTATGGGCGAAACCCATTCAGATGATTCAATCCTATTTATTATTCCATGTTCTACTAAAGTGTCCAATTCTTTCTTAACTTCTTCTCTAACAGCAAAAGGAATATTTCTTGCCTTGTGTATTTTAGGGCAGGCATTTTCTTTCAGACGAATCTCATGTTTAAAATTGGTTAACTTTCCAATGTTTTTAGAAAAAACATTAGGAAATTTATTCAACATCAGAGAAGATATACCATTTTGTTCATCAATCAACATCACAGGATTAGGGCTATTAGGATCTAGCACGATGTCAAGTTTACCACAGTCAAACCAGCTAAGCACTGAGGGACCCTTTTTTGAAACATATAGTTTAGTAATACACTTCCTGTTTTTAAACCTGAACACTAAAGTCCTGAAACCTAAAATATCTATTGTTCCACCTGAATACCCCTCAGGATTGATGTCACTTTTCTCTAGATGATTGCTCAATCTAGGCACAAATAGTTTATTCCAAACAGATTCACACACTATAGAATAAGGTGATCCAGAATCGGCATACATGTTGATTTTTACACCACCAATTACCATATCACAGAAAGGCTTTTTCTTTATAGTAGTGTCATTAACTTTGAGAACTGTGGAATCTTTTATGTTCAGAATAAAAGAACATTTGTTAGAGTCATCAGCTGAATCATCATCATCACTGTTGTCACTTAACTCAATGCATTTCACTTTTTGGTTAATTTTACCTCTTCTGCAAGCAGAAGTGAAGTGTCCTATTAATCCACAATTTGTACACTTTTGTTTTAACCCTGGGCAAAGTTTGTTATTAGCTAAATGAGATTTACTATTGCATCTAAAACACTTCAAATTACCTTTGAGATCCTCAGGATTACCTTTGGGGGAAAACGTTTGTTTTTTCTTTGCAGGATCTCTGTTTTTGCTATCATATTTGTGATTAATTTTTGAAACTATTTCTCTATTAACTGAAATATTCTTTCCCTTAACTTGTTGCGCACTCCTACAAGAAAGTTCTGCTTTCCTAACAATGGATACAATAAAATCTAAATTTTCATCACCATTTATCCATAATCTTTCTTGTATAGTATCATTACTAGAATGCATAACAACTTGGTCTCTGATGAAATCTTCTTGTAAATTGCCAAATTTGCAATCTAACGCTAGAGTTTTTAGAGAAGAGACAAAATTATCAACAGATTCTTCATTCAACTGTTTTCTCTGAAAGAATTTATATCTAGAAATTCCTATGCAGACTTTAGGAGAGCAGTATTTGTCAAAGTCATAAATGGCCTTATCAAATATATTCATGTCCCCACTTGCTTGTGACGTAGGTAGTTGATTGAAGGCTTTTAACCCTTCTGGTCCCAAGCAATGTAAGAAAATGCCTTTCTTTTCCGGGGCTTTCATTTTTCCATTTGCATCTAGTGTTTCAATATAATTTAAAAAATAGGCTTTCCATTCAATCCAAGGCATACACGGAGAACTGCCAGCTGCCCAATAGCTTTGTGGTGGAGAAAGAGTATAACCTTGAGCACACATGTTGGCTTTAAAATGGTTAAAATGGTGTTAAATATAAGTATCTTGTAAATAAAGAAATGATAATGTCTCAAGTTAAAATTTAAAAGTATTTGGATTTTGTATGGGTCGTTAGGCGATTCTAAACAAACGCTCCTTAGTAACAATACTTGCGTTTTTTTGATGCCCAAACTGTCTCCATAAGTCGTATTTCACAGTTACCGAGTATTGAATCAAAACGGCAATGAAACGAAGTCACCTCCTTTATTTTTATCCAAAGCGGAGAGTAGCGTCTCACAGGAAATGGAGTAGCGTAGCAGTTTCCGCCCAAAATCAAATGAGCACAGCAGCGCAGGGTTGTAGACCGCAGGCTACTCACGGGCGTGCAAGGAAGTTGCTGAAGAAACGCGCTCCGGAGGTATGGAAGGTAATGGATCCTAAACCATGGATCTAAGTACTTCGTTTCTGTTCGTATTAGTTAAATTTTCCGTAGAAATGAGAGTTGCTTGTAGAATGAGCCGTCGTGAAATTTTGTAGAAAATGAATCAGGAAATGCTTCTTGAACGGGTTCAAAATGCTCCGTCCCTCGTCGCCAAATTGTCGTGTAATAATCCACAGAGATCTTGATGAGTTTAGTAAGTTTATTCCTGAATTTAGAAGCACTCCCTGAACATGACTGCTCGCTTCATGTAATCAGTGGTAACTGACATCCACTAACAGTTATATTAAAGTATGCATATGCGTAACTGTACAAATAGCTGTATTCAAGTGACAACAGGTCACGAGATGTGTTTAAGCATAAACACAGGCGTAGTCCGCGCACAATAGGAACTAAATGTGAGCGCGACCAAAGCATGAGAACACACGCGTTCAAGCACGAGAACACACACGTGCATGAACGCGTGTACAAATATATACACTACAGGTACCATAATATAGGCCCGGGTAACATCATACCCTTTCACCTACATTACCTCCCCTACACTACACTGTAACATGCCTTTTAGGATTGAACCTTTACCTAGTTCTAGTTCTGGGCGCAGAAGGAGGGTTTCCCTGAACAATAGAGTTCTATGACTTCATCATTAGATGGACACAGTTGGAATGAATATTCATAAGGGTTCTTGGAAACCAAGCTGGGGCTACATCCACCTGCATAATATCTATGTACAAGGTTCATCCCATACGTCATCCTCAAACCCAACAATGGATAACACTAGAAACAAGGGACAAAAGAAACCTAGATACTTTCCTGCATAAATACAGCACCTCTTGCTATTATTAGTTAGAGGGAACCGAGACTTCCAGGCCGACACACTGACCAGAGACGCTGAGGCTCATGCATGCAGACACTCAAGCTGACAGTGGTCTAAACATCCCTGGCGGGGTTTCTAACTCGACCCCAGGACGGAGTCCCACACTCTCTTGCTTCAGGTAATGGGGTTAGACTAAACCTAGAGGGATTCTTGGCTTCACACCTACTAACATGCTAGGTACACTTCGGTACATCTAGATAGGCATTGTAGGTGTGCGTGCTTTTTTTTATCATGCATTTTATATCCATGTATTTCTTCATGACTTGCAAAATGGTAGAATTGTACTATCCTTTTATATTCACTGTACTGCTGATCATCTATCTCTGCTACTGTCTATCGGTTGTCGCAGCACATATATTTTACACTAGAAGAACAACTGTGCAATAAATACTTATTATAAACACGCCCAACTGTTTCTTCTGTGTAACTCTGAGAGAAGTAAGTGAGAACGAGTGACTGAGCGAAAGGTAGTACATTGTTTCCATGATCCTGGGGATCAGGGTTGTCATGGTCTACGGTTGCCAGAAACTATTCTCTCCCTGATAAGAGGAGAATATAGTGGCACTGTGAGCTAGCTAATGCAAAACAGGCTAACATTCTCCGGGGGGGTGGGGTGGTGGGGGGTGCTCGAGTTAGTCTGCCACCAATCCTGCAGTTTATCCAAATGCGCAGGTCCTGCATGGGTACTATAGGAACTACACAACATATCTATCTTTATGTCAGGTTGTCTGTCTGTCCAACCTTACAGTGCCTAAACTGTTGCTCACCAGTCGTCTCCTGGTGCTGTAGAGAACAGAAAACATGATGGATAGAAATAGGTCACACTTGGGCAAGCATCGAAAACACAGGTTTTGATCTTGTCCTTTATGTGAATTCATCAGACCATTGGACATAGGTTGATCCTGCAGATCTGCTTTTAAGGTCATTAACCTTAAAGGTGGACATATATTTGATTGTAATCCATCATGCTTTCTTCAAGACAATCATATATAAAAAGACTGCATCCGGTTAATCCAGAGGGATGCTCATCGAAATTATGAATTTCTCTGAAATGCCAGTATCTATGAAGTGAGGCAGACATTGCAGTGTATTGTGGGACTGTGTAGCACAGTACAGTTTGTCTGGCCTACAATCCTCTCCCCATTTTTATTCAGAGGGCCTTTCACCTGTCTGTACCCATGGTTCCTTTTTAGGCTTTGCATGAACAGTGCTTGCACATCATGAGCTGTCCTGTAAACAAAAAATACTTAAAAGGGGCTAAAGCCCCCCCGTACTTCGCATTGGTAGGCTTGCACGTTGCTCTGGTTTCCTTGCTTCGTATTGGTGCTCGGCTTCCTGTGGTTCCTGCTTCCACCTGGGCTTCACATTTCAGGCCCTGACATGGTCAAGTTGCAGTTTCCTGTCTGCTGCCAGTGTCTTTCCACTAGTTGCAGGCCCTTGGAGGTACTTTTTAGGGCTCGCCTGGCGTTGGAGCGCGAAGCGCTCCCGCCAGCGAGTTCTATAGTCACTATCCTCCCTGCCAAGGGAGTGAGAGCTGTGAACGAGCAGCTCTAGACCTGTGAACGAGCCGACTCAGGTCCGTGAACGCGCGGGAACGTCAACGTGCACGTTCACGCGCGTCACGCTCCTGTCCTCCCGCGTCTCTTCTGAGGCGCGCTCGAGGCCGACTTGCGGTGTGCTGTTCCAGCGTTAGGTAAGTGAGGGGGGGGGGGATTTGTTTGCTTGTTTAGGAGCAGCAGCCCAAGGTGACGTTCAGGAAGAAGCCGCAGCCATTGCCCGCAGGAGTACGAGAGGGAAGAAGAGGAACCGTGCTTGGATATTCGCGGAACTCCGCAGGGGGAAAGTACTGACCCCATTACTCGGATACCGGAAGGACTCACTTGTTTGTTCCCGCAACCCCTGTAGGACTGACAGCACTCGACCCGCATAATACGGACGCCCGGCTCCCCAGAAGGACTGAGGGTCTGAGCCCGGCCTCTCGTAAAGACTCGGTACCGGCACGACCCGGAAGGGGGGTTGAGACCAGGAAGGGATCATCGCATTCTAATATCGCAAGAACTAATATACCGAGCGACACCCAGGTTCCGTTTCCAGTAAGGACTGAGGTGCTTCGCTAGGGAGCGAGGCCCCCAAGTGGCTAACCGGCTGCCGTAAGGGCGGCTGACACCGGACTCTGACCGCGGACTTCTCAGCCCCTCTGGTGCTCGGCTTGTGTCTCTGTTCTTCTCTCATTGCCTTGTGCCGGGCTCCTCCTCTAATACACGCTGTGCAGTCAGTATGTTGGTATTCCGTAGTGTCCTTCGGGGGGAGTCTGCGCCCCGCTAGGCGGGCCCGGGTCCCTGTATGTGTGTGGTTGGTGGGAGGTGGAGTGTGATTGTTGAAGGGGAGGAGTTGGGGTCCCGTATCTTTGGGGTGGGGGGGGGGGTCAAAAAGCCTTTAACATGTCGTGTGTGCATTATAAGTTTCCCTCCAAACTGAACTATGACACGGTGACCTTCGACGGGATGCACATCTCCCTGTGCGACCTGAAGAAGCAGATCATGGGCCGGGAGAAGCTGAAGGCTGCTGACTGACCTCCAGATCACCAACGCGCAGACTAAGGAAGGTAAGAGCCCAGAACCGTCGAAACATTACGCCCGTTTGTGCTTTTTTGTGTGGTGGGGTGGGGGGGAATGGGGGAGTAGTGCTGGAACATCTTACAAAGTTTATCTGCTGAAAACGATGTTTGAACTGCAGAACGTAAACATCCATTTCTGTACGCGAAGGTTTTTATTTTTATCGGCTAGAACCAAGATTTCCAAACTGCACTGTACGTGGCCTACGCGGCTGTCACGTCTTCTGTACTAAAATATAATTTTCTTTGTATGTAGCGGTGATGTTTCTTTAGTGTGTGTGTGTGTATAATCAGAGATTCCCAAACTTTATGTACGCGTGCATAACGGTCTGAGCATTTCGTTGTATCAGAGTAGTGCTGTTTTGCTTCTTTTTCAAGTGGTTTAGTTTTCTTTTGCATCTGAATAAGTACACATTACTTGTGGCACAGTAGAGGTGCTATTCTTTTTACATGGCTCTTGGCGTATTGAAGTAGATGGTGGGACATAACGATTTTCATTTACAGCAGCCAGTGAAGTACTGGGGGTGGGAGCAAACTACAATTCTTGCTTTCTCGATTTGATAAAGTTTGTCCTCGTTAATTTTACAAGAATCTAACCCATTCGTAGTTGAAAGGTATGTATGCTCCGGCAATCTGCTCTGGACAGTCTGTACAATTTAAGTCCGCTGTGAACGCTTCCAGAAAGCGGTTCGTATTTCAAATAGATTATGATTCAGTGGTAACTGTGCTGTCATGTGACCAGGCCTAATGCTTTAGTGGTATAAAAGAATAATTAAGAAATTGTCAGTTCACCAAAATGGCAGTGTCAGAAGTGACTTCAACAACCCATAAATTAGTGGATGACATCAGATGGTACTCTCTTGATACTTGGTGCCAAGTTTGCTCAGTACTCCCTTTTAGAGTAAAACCATATTTTCATTATGTTGTACAACACTAGCTTTTTAAGTATTAAAATGGATATGAGTTGTGGGTTATATACTTGTTCTCTGCTAGATGTAAGTTTTCTCTGGCATCTGCTCTTAAGTTATAGCTGTCAGTCGCCTTCACAGAGAGTCCCTTTGGAATCATCATGGACTAAGAACACTGGTTTGTAGGGAACGTTGCTTACTTGTCTTAAACTAGGAATGTTTTTGCTTCCAGTTGTGGGTGAAAATGCACTTGGTGGTTAACGTGGCAACACACATATTAGCAATGTATTCGGGAAGTAACACTGCCTACTCTTTGTAGTTATTTACTACAAAGTTGTATGCTCGAGTAAGTGTACTAAAGAAACAGCACTTTTATAAGTATCAATGTTTGTGTAGTTCACTTAGAAGTTATATCTTTCTAGGCATGCTATTAGGCTTCTAAAAGTAGCCCTAATTCAGGTGTTGCCGTTGGCACCGAGCCAACATTATCGTGCTTTGTCTGCTGCTGATCAGTGTTGACACCAGAACAACATTTACCGTAATCTCAGCATACCAATTGCAAACTGTTGGTGAGACAAATAGATGCCCAATATATTTTGGTAAAATGAGGTTCGTTATTGTTGGGTTGCATGGATATGGCGTGAAAGAAGGGGTGGTTGTGTATGAAATGAGTTGAAGACGATTTTCAGAAAAAGCATAATAAAGGAATGAGGCATGGAACTTGTAATTGTCTGTACTTCGAGGGAAGGAATATGGTTGACATTTGTATGGAGAGGCAGGGTAATTCAAAAGGATAAGAGGGAATCATCGAGTTTTAATTACGGTCAGAATTACCGGTGTGATTTTAGGAAACCTTTTGGTGTAGCATGTAATTCGAGAATGTAAAACTGTAAAGCAACTATAGGTATTTTAATAGCCACTAGAATCATAGTTTGTCCACCCCTAGGATTGATTTGTTCTGACAATATGTCCTCTGCATGATTTTCGGGCTTGTATGCCTGCCTGACGTGTATGTGGTATCGTGACTTTTGTTTTGGCCCTGGTGTCTCACTAATCTAGCATGTGCCAGAAGCCTATTCCGGTCTGACAATGCAAGGTTGAAGACCTGCCCTATGACCTGAGAGGTACACCATGCAGTGAATGATTAGAGGGTATGTTTTTCCTCGAAACTAAATTGTTTCACTAGTATTTGGTAGTGTTGGGTTCCCCCTTGTTTTTTTAGTCATGCCATAAGTATGCGCTATATCCACATCCACATCCACCACACCCACCACCACTACATCCACCACACCCACCACCACTACATCCACCCCCCCCATCCACCACCACCACTCCCCCATCCACCACCACCACCGCATCCACCACCACCACCACATCCACCGCATCCACCACCACATCCACCATCACCACCACATCCACCACCACATCCACCACCACATCCACCATCACCTCCGCCATCACCTCCGCATCCGCCATGACATCCACCGCCACATCCACCACCACCACCACATGCACCACCACCGCATGCACCACCACCGCATCCACCACCACATCCACCACCACCGCATCCACCACCACATCCACCACCACCACATCCACCACCACTTCCACCACCACCACATCCACCGCATCCACCTCCACCACCACATCCACCGCCACATCCACCACCGCCACATCCACCACCACCACATCCACCACCACTTCCACCACCACCACATCCACCGCATCCACCACCACCACCACATCCACCGCATCCACCACCACATCCATCACCCCCACATCCACCGCCACATCCACCACATCAACCACCACCACATCCACCACATGCACCACCACCGCATCCACCACATGCACCACCACCGCATCCACCACCACATCCACCACATCCACCACCACATCCACAGCATCCACATCCACCACCACCGCATCCATCACCCCCGCATCCACCGCCACATCCACCGCCACATCCACCGCCACATCCACCGCCACATCCACCGCCACATCCACCACCGCATCCACCACCGCATCCACCACATGCACCACCACCGCATCCACCACACCCACCGCATCCACATCCACCACATCCACCACCACCGCATCCACCACCGCATCCACCACCTCCACATCCACCATCACCGCCACATCCACCGCATCCACATCCACCACCGCATCCACCATCACATCCACCATCACATCCACCGCCACATCCACCGCCACATCCACCGCCACATCCACCGCCACATCCACCGCCACATCCACCACCACTACATCCACCACCCCATCCACCACCCCATCCACCACCACCACCTCCACCCCATCCACCACCGCATCCACCATCACCACATCCACCACCACATCCACCACCACATCCACCACCGCATCCACCATCACATCCACCATCACATCCACCGCCACATCCACCGCCACATCCACCGCCACATCCACCGCCACATCCACCGCCACATCCACCACCACTACATCCACCACCCCATCCACCACCCCATCCACCACCACCACCTCCACCCCATCCACCACCGCATCCACCATCACCACATCCACCACCACATCCACCACCACATCCACCGCCACATCCACTGCCACATCCACTGCCACATCCACTGCCACATCCACTGCCACATCCACTGCCACATCCACTGCCACATCCACCGCCACATCCACTGCCACATCCACCGCCACATCCACCACCACATCCACAGCCACCACATCCACCACACCCACCACCACTACATCCACCACAATCCCATCCACCACTACATCCACCACAATCCCATCCACCACAACCACCGCATCCACTACCACCACCGCATCCACCACCACCACATCCACCACATCCACCACCACATCCACCATCACCACCACATCCACATCCACCACCGCATCCACCACCGCATCGACCACCGCATCCACCGCCACATCCACCGCCACATCCACCGCCACTACATCCACCACACCCACCACCACCACACCCACCACCACCACATCCACCACACCCACCCACCACCACCACCCCATCCACCACCACCCCATCCACCACCCCATCCACCACCACCACCCCATCCACCACCACCGCATCCACCATCACCGCATCCACCATCACCGCATCCACCACCACCACATCCACCGCCACATCCACCACGCCCGCCACATCCACCGCCACATCCACCGCCACATCCACCACCGCCACATCCACATCCACCACCGCCACATCCACCATCACCTCCACATGCACCACCTCCACCACCACCTCCACCGCCACATCCACATCCACCGCCACATCCACAGCCACATCCACCGCCACATCCACCGCCACATCCACCGCCACATCCACCGCCACATCCACCGCCACATCCACCACCACCACATCCACCACACCCACCACCACTACATCCACCACCACCCCATCCACCACCACCACCGCATCCACCACTGCATCCACCATCACCGCATCCACCACCTCCACCGCATCACCACCACATCCACCATCACCACCACATCCACCATCACCTCTACATCCACCACCACATCCACCATCACCTCTACATCCACCATGACATCCACCGCCACATCCACCACCACATCCACCACATGCACCACCACCGCATCCACCACCACATTATTTACAAAATTAAAAGCCATTGTTATTTGTAATATCAATACATCTAAGTCACGTAAATACAACACACATTGCATTACAAATGCTATAGGTGTCACATTTGCGAAAGTTAAAACTATTGACATTGTAACTGACAAAGCTATTAATTTTGATACTTTCAAAACCAACACATAAAGTGTCATTTACAATACCAATCGCTCAAACTTTCCTAATGCGAGACCTATTGCATTTCCAATGCTTGTTGTTTTAGTTCTGGACATGCACCCTCGAAGAGTGCATGTCTCTTTCAGATTTTTAAGGACATCACTGAACCTAAATTTGTTGGCTCTACCTTAGAAACTTCAGTTAAATGTAGAAATGACTTGGCTTCCTTCTTTCATAATACAATCCTTAACATCTACACTTCGTTTCCTGACAGTTCTATTGCTGAGGAACCTTTAGGCAGTGAGCCTCTTCTAGTGCAGTCTGAAGGAACTCTGAAGGCATTCCCCGATCTTATGGAAAGCCTTCTCACTGACCTTTAAAAAGGCAATTAAATCACGTTCCCTGCTTGGAACTGCCCCTTTACATATCCTGCGTCAAGGATCCGATAGATTTACTCCTACTTAGAGGAACTATTGAACGCTTCCCTTTCCAAAGGACAGGTTCCCCCGCAATGGAAACATGCAGTGGTTAAGCCTCGCTTACAAAAACACCTGGACTCGATCCCCTTTGCCCCAGCAACCTCAGGCCAATCTCGTTGTTACCAGGTGCCTCAAAGCTTCTGGAAAAACATGTCGACAAACATCTTTCCGTCTACCTTGAGTCCAATTAAATCTTCTATCGCTCTCAGAAGGGAGTAAGACCTCTGCACAGCACAGAAACAGCTTTGCTGGCTGTAGTTCAATCTATTGGGCGAAGGCAGCTCAGCAGCCATCATTCTATTAGACCTCAGCTTGGCCTTTGAAACAGTTGACTACGCAATATTCATCCATAGGATATCCAGAGTAAGTTTCATCGTCCATGCCCTGAACTGGCCTTCCTCTTTTATGAAGAACAGAACTTTCCAGGTGCTAGACCATTCCTGGTATTCCCACACTCTTCCCCCCTGTGGGGCACCTCAGGTCTTCCTTTAGGTTCACCCTTTTCAATCTTATTTTTTTTTTAATTCTTTTTATTAACTATGCTCATATCATCAGACTGTACAAAACATTGATCATATAGCATGTGATAGAATGACATTTTTACAATATAATATTTGGCCAGCCTAAACACAAGCAGGGCATTCAATTAGAAAGACCTAGTCCTGACCCTCCCACCCCCCTCTCCCTGTATTTCCGCCAAGGCCCACAGATCTTTTTCCATTTCTTTGGCACCAATCTAGAACTCTTGGCTTCTGGTCCCATTGCAGGGGCACCTGGGGCCCCCCAACCCCTGGCAATATTTCTTTTCTATATCCCAGCTGCCAATGCCAGCTAGATCTCATTGTGTCTGGACCAATCAGTGTCCCCCTTAATCATTAAAATTAACCATCTGGGCTCCAACGGAACCGAAGAGCCCACCACTGCTGCCATCTTATCCGTGACTTTGGTCCAGAAGGGCACTACCTCAGGGCACTCCGATAATATGGGAAAGAAGGAACCATCCCCTCTCACAGAGGGCCGACTGACTTCTGCCCCAAGTATACAAGTGAGTGCAAGGGTAGTATACGGGATGTAGAATCTTGAGCTGCACTAACCGAAACCGGACGAGGACTGCTATTCCCCGCAGGCTTTGCAGGGCATCCTACCAATCGTCATCCTCCAGGGCACCTATGTTGCTCGCCCATCTCTCTCGCAGCGACACCAGGGGGTCAGGAATATTATTTATGAGCTTGCAATAAATAGTGGAAGTAGGTTTCTCAAGGATGGGATCGAGGAGCAGCCTATCCTCCATGGGCGAATACTCCGGAATGGACGTGCCGCATCGGATGTGTGAATGTAAGGCGTGTGTGAGGCGCAGGTAATGATAACTTTGTGTGTCGTGCATATCATACTCTTTTTTTTAAATATTCAAAAAAGCGTGGAGCATTCCCTTTCCATACGTCGCCCAGATACTCGATGCCTATGAGCTTCCAACCCCGAAAACCAGTTAGTCTGGTCACTTCTGCCAGTTGCTCACCGGTCCGTAGAGGGGTTCTGCCCGTCAGGGAGCGCGTCCACCTCAGGAATTTGCTTGCCTCCCTCCAGCAATGGACCACCACCCCTGTGTGCGAGGGCCAGTCCCTCCGTGGCTTGCGGGCGTATAACAATGGCTCACAATTATCACCCGGCACCACCAACCGGTCAACCCTATAGGCCGATTCCAACCTGTCCTTGTACACCCAGCTGTTGCCCACCTGCAGCTGGGAGGCCCAAAAGTATAATTGTACTTCTGGGAGGGCCAGCCCGCCATCATACACACCTCTCGTCAGTTTGTGCATCGCTATCCTGGGGTTGCCCCCATTTCAGAGCAGTGTCCGCACAGCCTGGGATATCCGTTTGAAGACTCCAGGTGGAATCGGATGCGGTGTGTTTTGTAGGATATAGAGGAGTCTAGGTAATGCTAACATCTTAAACATCGCTGCTCGTCCTATGAGTGAGAGAGGCAGCGACCGTCAATGGCCCACATCAGTTGTCAGGCATAGAAGTTGGGGTTCCAGATTTTTGGCGTGAAACTCCGCTCTATCACTGGTGATAAATACCCCCAGATACTTGAACCCGTCCACATCGATTGATGTGGGACACCGGGTTGGTATCCGTGGAGGAGGGCCCGAGAGCGGGTAGATTACTGACTTTGCCCAATTTATTTTGTATCCAGAATAGCTTCCGAAAAGTTCAAAAAGATGCAGCGCCTGTGCCATCGAATGGGACGGCCTGGCCATGTATAGCACAACGTCATTAGCATATAAGGAAATACGCTCTTCCCAGTCGTCGTTGAGCACCAGACCCCAGAACGACCTGTCCCTCCTGATCCAGTGGTCCAGCGGCTCCAGAGCTAGGGCGAACAGGAGGGGGAAGGGGGCATCCCTGCCTCGTGCCCGTCGGAGTAAGAAGGCTATGGACACCGTACCATTAACTCTCACTCGCACTATCGGTTGCTCATATAAAAGGCGCACCCAGCTTCAAAATATCGGACCAAAACCAATGCGTTGGAGAACCATAAATAAGTATGGCCATTCAATACTGTTGAATGCCATTGAGGCATCCAGCGCCATCTAGGCAGTCTGAGTGTCCCCCACCTCTTCCGTCATGTAGAGCACGCCATACAGGCGATGCAGATTATGGCGGGTGCTACTACGCGGCATGAATCCCGACTGGTCAACGTGCATGAGATGCGGTAGGACCTGAAGCAGCCTGTCAGCCAGGGCCCTTGCTAAGAATTTTGCCTTGCCATTTATGAGCGAAATTGGACGATATGAGAAACATTGATCAGCGGGCTTTCCCACCTTGTGGATCACTACAATCGTGTCCTCCCTCTGGTCGGACGGGAGTCTTCCCACCTGTTGCACTTCAAGGTACATCTGTAGGAGGGGCCTGTGATAACATTCGCCTGACGCTTAAATATCTCTACTGGTAGCCCATTCGGTCCCTGCGCCTTTCCAGACTGGAGGGAATTGAGAGCCTCCCCTATTTCCTCCCCAGTCAAGTCCGCCTCCAATCGATCCCTTTGAGCCTGAGTCAGTGTGGGCAACGCAAAGTCCTGCAGGAATTCCGCGCAATCTTGTTCCGTTCTAATGCAGAACGGGGTGTAAACTCCCTCAAAGTACGATGCAAACCCTTCCGCTATGTCTGTGCTAGTGGACACTAATAAACTCGTTGTGTCCCTCACCTCTGGCACCCATGAGCGTTCCCTGTCTCTCCGTTCGAGCCACGCCAGTAGCTTCAGGGCTTTCGCCCCAATATTGTAAATCCGGTGTTGCGTGACCAGGGAATAGGCACACACCTCTCCCTCAGCCAGCGCCCTGAGATCCTTCTGTTTAAGGGCCAATGTATGGCGGCGATCCGTTGCATTCACAACGTCAGAGTCCCGCTCCAGATCTTCTATCTTATGTTCTATCTGCCTGATCTGAAGGGACTCATCCTTCTTCTTGACCCCAATCAAGGCCTGGGCCTGCCCTCTCAGGACGGTCTTGTACGCCTCCCAAAGCGTGAGGTGGGACTCAAATGACCCTCGATTCTCTGCAAAGTAGAGCTGTGAGCCCTCCCTTAATTTGTCACCCACGGTGTCATCCCTAAGGTGCCATGGATCTATCCTCGGGAATGCCGCCTTATTGATTACCGGACCCTTAAGAAGGACGCCGATCGGGAAGTGGTCAAAAAGTCCCCGGGCCAGAATGTGGGGTTCTATGTAGTCTCTCATCTGGTCGACCCGTGCGAAAAGATGGTCCAGTCTGGAGAAGGAACCATGTCTGGCCTAGTAGAATGTGTACTGTCTATGTGTGGGCTGATACTCACGCCACAGGTCCCCCAGTCCCCTAGCCTTGATAAAATCCAGTAGCCCCTTTTCCCCCTTGGTCCCCTACCCCCCACCCGAACGGTCCAGGTCAACGTTCATTACAGCGCTCATGTCTCCCCCACCAGAAGAGTCCCCAAAGAAAAGGTCGGCTAGAAATGAGCCCAGTCTTGTAAAGGTTGTGGCGTGCAGGCCGGGCATGATATACCATGAGCTTACCACAACCGTTCGCCCCTCCCACCTACCCGCCGCTGCCGCCATGCATCCCGAGTCATCAGTCCACGAGTCAGTGATCACCATGGGTAGGGCATTTCGAATTAGAATACCCACCCCCTAGAGCCGGAGAATAGGCCACCATTTTTATACCCGAAGCAGTCGAGTGCTTTACATCTATTGCCGCGCAGATGTGTCTCCCGCAGGAGGATCACATCCGGGGAATGTCTCTTCAGGTATTGTAGCACTAATGTTCGTTTAAGTTTTTTGCCCAGCCCATTGAGGTTCCACGTCCATACTTTAACCTGGGTCTGTGCACCCATTAAGAGTTCAGGACCCCAATCTCCTCGGACAGACCAGGCCTCCCTGTGCACTGCCAGGGCCAACCTCAAATGCAAAAGAACTAATATGAATATGAACAAAACAAAACATTCCCCCAGAACCAGCCCCCCTCATCCCCCCCAATTCCCCCCTCCCTGCCTCCCTGCTTGGTGGGTTCCAAACCTCCCACCTTCTGAACTTGCAGAGCGCCTGTCGTCCCATCAGCCCCAAATCAACCATGAGAGGGAACATAAGCCTGCAGTCAGCAGAAAGAAGTATACCTAATGAACCAGCGATACACCCATGGATGGATATAACACAGCTTTCCTCAACCAACTCCCCGATGCCCCCCCAGCACCCCCGACCCTCCCCGCAGCAACATAGGTGGCATTAGGTCATATTATGACCCCATAACATGCCCACAGTACTTAAATTCAGCAGTCCGGAGTGGCTCTCAGAGATCCTGTCCAAGCCCGGGACCTCAAACTCCCAACTCACTCTCACCATCTGGGCAGGGTTCACGCCAAAAACACACCCCTCAATCATCTGGGCCCATCCCGACCACGGTCCGGAATGTCCGGTGTTGAGCCGGCCATACCCCTTTGGTCTCGACCAGGCTGACGTTCGGATCTGCCTGGGCCTCCGTTTCGGCCCACTGTGCGCCAGCCCTCCAGCCAATCTCTGGCCTCTTCAGGCGCGTTGAAAAAATATGCCTTACTGCCTTCCAGGAACTTGAGACGAGCTGGTTATAGCATCATGTACTTCACTCCTTGTTCCAGGAGAGCTTGTTAACCCCCTCAAAGGACCTCCGCTGGTGCTGGACATGGAGAGTGAAGTCCGGGAAGAAGCGAATCGTGGCGTTCTCGAGGGGCAGGTCCCCAGAAACCTGCGACGCCTGCAATATGGCAGGTCCCTATAATTCAGGATGCTGGCTATGATGGTACGCGGAGGGGCCCCCGGCTTATGCCTTCCCCCGCGGTGCACCCGTTCTACCGAGAAGACATTGGATAAGCGTTTCGGCTTCAGATGGTTAAGTATGAGGTCCTCCACAAACCAGTCCATGGATGGCACCTCTAGGCCCTTCGGGACCCCCACTATTCGGATATTGTTACGCCTCGCTCGCTCCTCCTGGTCTTCCAGCCGTGCGTATATGTCCGGTTGGTTTTTCGTCAAGGCTGCTACTTGGTCCTCAAGTCTCTTCATCTTGGATTGGAGGCTGTCGATACCAGTCTCCCCTTCAGCCAACTTGTCTGACATTTTCCGGAAATCTGCATGGAGTAGGTTGACCTCCTCCGTCACCGAGTCCAACTTCGGCTCCAGGGTGCCTCACAGGTCCTTGATGGCCGCCATGATGTCCCTGAGTGAGGGCCGTCGTCTGGTGTGTCCTCCTGTCGGTTCGCCCCTTGGAGTCCATCCTCCTTACCCATGGCCACCGTATATTTGTCTATGTGGTTGGATTCGCCTTGTCCTGGCAGTCTAGTGTGGCCCATGGCAGGAGATGCAATTCTGGCGCACGCGGCTTATGGGCACCGCTGGTTAAATCGCTGTATGAATAAATAATTAACAAAGGGGGGGTAGGGAGAGGAAGAAGTGGATTCTGTCTCCCCTGGTAATATGCATAAACAAAAGGAATCCACTAGGATAGATTTGGTGATCCCTACAGTGGTGGGGAGCAACCCGTGTTGTTTAAATACCCCTCACACACCAAAAGGCCCCTTGGTGTCATGCTTCATCATCTGGGTCTTCGCAAACCTCTACGGAATGCGGCGTGCTACGACTCACGACTACGCAGGAGCACTGAGGGTGAACTATGTGATGGTGTGTGTGGGGTAATAGTGTGTGAGTGGTGAGGTGAAAGTGTAGGTTAAAAAATACCTGGCTCGTAGGAGGTAAACAACATTTTTTATTAAGTCCTCGGCTGGTATTGTTAAAAAAGTGCAGGGGAGGTTGTTGTTTACTGATTATGGTAAGACAACCAAAAAGTGCGTCGACATGTTTCGGAGTAGAAGACTCCTTCTTCAGGACGAGGATGTGCACTAGTTAACCTCACCTTACTCACATGTATTATGTAGATGTCAAAGTGTGCTCTACAAAAATATAATATAGTGAAATGTACCTATCTGTTAATTAGAGAGGACGTTCGTTGCGCCCAATTGGCGATATATCGAACCTGTGAATGAACAAAGGTAAAATGAACAAAAGGTCTTGATATAGAACACATGTTCAAGAAAGACTGTGTAAATACACAGAGGGGTAACGACGAACCAAAAATAAGGTCCAGGAACCCTGAAAAACACGAACAAACATATAGACTAGGACACACATTAATTCTCTCTGAAGGTCTCCATTGGGTTCCACAAGGTAAAATAAGCGGATTTTAACAATACACAATTATCAACAAAGGTACATTGCTTACTTATAGTAATGGGTTAAGTAGCCTCATGAGCCAAATGCGTGGTATTGGGGGTTCACTGTTCTGCTCAATGTAGCAACCTGTGAGGTATTAAAGGAACTCCGTTTTAAGATCTAGAAAAACTCGTTCCTGGTACAAAATATAAGTCATCACACATTACACCATCACACTCACGGTTGCAACATGGCCAGGTATGCTCTCATCCCCTCAACGCGGCTCCGACGAAGTGTCGGTTCACTGACAAACCCACTCCTTTTGTAGTGCCCTAGGTGTATTTAATTGGCCCCGTAATTGGAAGAGGGAATGGCCCATACAAGGACTTAGCCCTTAAGTTCTGATCCGGTTCTGCGCGAGTACACGTGCAAAGGAAAGACATTGCCCGCGAGCGCATGCGCGAAGCAAAGACATTACCCACGAGCGCATGCGCGAAGCGGTATTGTCTTCATAAACGCCTGGGCGTTTTTTGTGCAGCTGGCAGGAGGACTTTGCAGGCGCTTGCGCATGCGCGTGTGAAGTACCTCGATTTTCTCCGTGTTGCTGGAGCTTATACTGTAGCAAAAGGGGTTGTATAAGATCTGCATATTATTGTGCAACATGTAAGTGCACTTTGCAGATATTGTTATCAGTGTTGCTGGGGCTTTTTCTTTAAAACTTGGGTTATATACAGAGACCTCTACAATGCATGGGTATTTTTGCCAAATCAGAACAGTGAGAAATACATTTTGCTGCGGATTGGTAATATTCAAAAATAGTGTGACAGTCACTTGACGGCTGTCATCGTAATTGGCTCCATGGGATGGAGTCATTTAATCCCGTGGTGTCAGTGCCCAAACGAAACACCCACCTTTGTTCTTTTTCAAAAAGGCCCCTTTCTGATGGTAGTTGCTCAATCACAGTCCAGTGTATTTCATTCACACAGTGTTGTGCCTCCAAAAAATGTGTTGCCATTTTTGTGGTTTGTTTTTTACCCTAACATTGCTTTTGTGTTAGTTTATTCTTGTCTTCACAGCACGTGTTGTCATACCCACATATTCTTTTCCACATGGGCATGTAATCAGGTATACCACATTTCTACTGTTGCAGTTTGTGAATGCACGTTGTTCCCATTTTGTGCCATTTTTGAAGGTGAGAGTAAGACTCTTCTCAGTCAGGTGGCAGCTATTACAATTGCCACATGGATGGTGTCCATGGAGACCTTGTAGTCTGGTTTGTTGGATCACCTTGGTACGAGGTCTAGTATGCACCAGGATGTCTTTCAAGTTCCTTCCTCTCCTGTGTGCGAATAAGGGTTTTTCTAGATCCAGACTACCACTTGTCAAAATCCGCCAATGTTTATTTACCAGCTTAGAGATCTGGTTGGAAACAGAACTGTATGTTGTCACACAGACTGTTCTGTTTTCTGCTTTTTCTTTTTGAGTGTCATCTTCCAGGAGGGCCTCCCGATTGTTATTGCGGGCCCTTTTCATTGCTTGCTTTATGATTCTGTCCGGATACCTTCTTTGTTGCAGTTTTTTACTCCGATCTTGTGCTTGGGATTTGTATTTATCCACATCGCTACAATTGAGGCGTAGGAACTGACCATATGGTAAGTTCTCTCTTAGGTGACGTGGGTGGAAACTGTCATACCTAAGGAGGCAATTCCTAGCCGTGGGTTTAAAATGTGTTTCGGTTTTTAGGTATCCTGCCTCATGGTAGATGTTCAAGTCCAGGAACACCATTGATTCACTGGACATCTGGTGGGTAAACTTCAGAAAGGCATTCTGATTATTGATCCACTGAATGAAATCCATGACTGACTGATCATTCCCTTCCCAGATGACCAGGACGTCATCAATATAACGCCTCCAGGTGAGAATTTTAGTCCTGAATGGATTACTGGGATGCAGGATTTTGGTAGTTTCCAGGTGGTGTACGTACAGACCTGCTAGGCTCGGCGCGAATGTGCTTCCCATGCTCGTTTCGTGACGTTGTAGGTATAGAGTGCCCTCATAGTCGAAAAAGTTTCTGGTGAGGGCCATAGAGATACATTCCATCACTACTCCTCGTGGGGTATGATAGTTCCATTGTTTGGTATGTAGTACCTCCTCAATGATTAGGAGGGTTTCATCGTGTGGGAGACTGGTGTAAAGGCTCTCCACATCGAGGCTCAGTAGCATTTGGGAGTCTGGGTTGAATGGTTGGTTGTGTAACATCTGGAGCACAGCTTTTGTGTCCCTAAGGTATGTGTCCGTAGCTTGAACCAGGGGTCTTAAGAAGGCATCAGCAAATTTGGACAGAGGTTCAAGTATGGATGAAATGCCGGACACAATGGGGCGACCCGGTGGATTCAGTAGGTTTTTGTGAACCTTAGGTATTGTGTAAAAGTAAGGTTTTCGAGGGTTTTTTGTATTAGAAATTCGGCCTCCTTTCTCGAGAGCCAGTCATGGGCAAGGGCTTCCTCAGTCATTATACCTAGTCGGATGCGTATGGACTCTGTAGGGTCCTCTTCAAGAATCTGGTAGTTTCTCCTGTCTGAAAGGAGTCTTCTACATTCTTGGTCGTATGCAGTGGTTGTCTGAATAACCACTGCACCACCCTTATCCGCAGGTTTTATAATGATCAGTTTGTTTTGTGAAAGTTCCCTTATTGCTTCGTTTTCCAGTCTACTCATGTTCTGGAATACTCTCTGGTTGGTATTCATTTTCCCTAGTTCGAGCATAACGGCTTTTTCAAAAGCCAGTACTTCAACAGGGAGTTGATTGTCCAGTGGTGTGAATGACGACTTTGGTTTTAAGCCAGTATCAGAGGGTTCAACGGTAGATACCTGATTGTAAAAGAACGCTCTCAACTTAATAGTTCTAACAAAGTCCTGTACCTCTTTGTGAAGGCGGAACGTGTCCGGTTTATTAGTAGGGACATATCCTAAGCCTTTGTTGAGTACTTGTTTCTGTATATCAGATAAAGACCAAGGAGATATATTGATGACTAGGTCCCTCTCTTGCTCGTTGACGCTCGGCTCGCTGTCATACTCCTGGTGTGTACCCTGGGGTCTGTCTCGACCACCGGTTGCCAGGTGACATTGTTCCCTCTCCTGTTCCTGCCTCTGTTGGATCCCGGGCCCAATGATAAAAAAGGCTGTTGATTTTGTTGTACCAGTATGGTCCCATTGGTGGGGGACCATACTGGAACTGTGGGAACTGATACTGTCCCTGGAAGGGATTGAACTGCGGAGGTCCCTGGAACCCTCTCTACCCTCTTTGGCGTGGGAACTGGTTTCTCTGTTGGCGGTAACCACCCCTCTGTTGTCTTTTGTTTCGGAAACCACCTGAGTTTGTACTGGTGGTGCTTCCATCTGAACTTGCGCTGTCAGCATCACTTATGCTACCACTGGTCACATAGTCTGCTTTCGTGTAAGGGTAAGCCCATTCTGCTGTGAACCGGTCCTTATCTTTCTTTAGTTTATTAAATTTACTTTGTTTTAATGTCGCCTCGAAATCAGACATTTGTTTGTTGAGCTCTTCTAGCCCTTTCTTAAGATCCGCTGGTAAAATAAATGCTTTTAGTTGGACTTCTAATCTTTGTATCTCAGTTTTTAACTCTTGGGATTTTCGACTAGCGGTCTGTACTATCAGTACCAACCAGTCTTTGCTACAGTGCCAGGAAATTAACGACCAAGCCTTTTTAAACGTGAGATCCTCTTGGAAAATGAATGGTTCACTTTTTTACTAACAAGCCCTGAGGGGCCATCTTGTTCCTTAAATATTCCCTCATCAAAAGGCCATGTAGAGCAGCCCTGATCTGTATTTTCCGTACATTTGTCAATTCATCCCAGTCTCCTACCGCTGGGCCTGGGTCGTTAGTACTTAATCCTTCAAAAGGATTTTCTTCTGCCAAGATCCGGTCAATGTCATCCTCACTGAATGTTAGCCCATGTTCATCCTCCATGCTGGTGTTGTAAAAGAGGATGATAAGTAAAGTGTTGAATGTAATGTGTGGCGAGAAACTATATGTGTCCGAGTTAATTGGGAGGGGCTCCCACAGCTGTGCGCTGTCCAGAACAAATAATTAACAAAGGGGGGGGGGGAGAGGAAGAAGTGGATTCTGTCTCCCCTGGTAATATGCATAAACAAAAGGAATCCACTAGGATAGATTTGGTGATCCCTACAGTGGTGGGGAGCAACCTGTGTTGTTTAAATACCCCTCACACACCAAAAGGCCCCTTGGTGTCATGCTTCATCATCGGAGTCTTCGCAAACCTCTACGGAATGCGGCGTGCTACGACTCACGACTACGCAGGAGCACTGAGGGTGAACTATGTGATGGTGTGTGTGGGGTAATAGTGTGTGAGTGGTGAGGTAAAAGTGTAGGTTAAAAAATACCTGGCTCGTAGGAGGTAAACAAAATTTTTTATTAAGTCCTCGGCTGGTATTGTTAAAAAAGTGCAGGGGAGGTTGTTATTTACTGATTATGGTAAGACAACCAAAAAGTGCGTCGACATGTTTCGGAGTAGAAGACTCCTTCTTCAGGATGAGGATGTGCACTAGTTATCCTCACCTTACTCACATGTATTATGTAGATGTCAAAGTGTGCTCTACAAAAATATAATATAGTGAAATGTACCTATCTGTTAATTAGAGAGGACGTTTGTTGCGCCCAATTGGCGATATATCGAACCTGTGAATGAACAAAGGTAAAATTAACAAAAGGTCTTGATATAGAACACATGTTCAAGAAAAATTGTGTAAATACACAGAGGGGTAACGACGAACCAAAAATAAGGTCCAGGAACCCTGAAAAAGAAAAACGAAAAACACGAACAAACATATAGACTAGGACACACATTAATTCTCTCTGAAGGTCTCCATTGGGTTCCGCAAGGTAAAATAAGCGGATTTTAACAATACACAATTATCAACAAAGGTACATTGCTTACTTATAGTAATGGGTTAAGTAGCCTCATGAGCCAAATGCGTGGTATTGGGGGTTCACTGTTCTGCTCAATGTAGCAACCTGTGAGGTATTAAAGGAACTCCGTGTTAAGATCTAGAAAAACTCGTTCCTGGTACAAATATAAGTCGTCACACATTACACCATCACACTCACGGTTGCAGCATGGCCAGGTAGGCTCTCATCCCCTCAACGCGGCTCCGACGAAGTGTCGGTTCACTGACAAACCCACTCCTTTTGTAGTGCCCTAGGAGTATTTAATTGGCCCCGTAATTGGAAGAGGAAACGGCCCATACAAGGACTTAGCCCTTAAGTTCTGATGCGGTTCTGCGCGAGTATGGGAGGTGTGTCTGATGTTCAAGACACACGTGCAAAGGAAAGACATTGCCCGCGAGCGCATGCGCGAAGCGGTATTGTCTTCATAAACGCCTGGGCGTTTTTTGTGCAGCTGGCAGGAGGACTTTGCAGGCGCTTGCGCATGCGCGTGTGAAGTACCTCGATTTTCTCCGTGTTGCTGGAGCTTATACTGTAGCAAAAGGGGTTGTATAAGATCTGCATATTATTGTGCAACATGTAAGTGCACTTTGCAGATATTGTTATCAGTGTTGCTGGGGCTTTTTCTTTAAAACTTGGGTTATATACAGAGACCTCTACAATGCATGGGTATTTTGTCAAATCAGAACAGTGAGAAATACATTTTGCTGCGGATTGGTAATATTCAAAAATAGTGTGACAGTCACTTGAGGGCTGTCATCGTAATTGGCTCCATGGGATGGAGTCATTTAATCCTGTGGTGTCAGTGCCCAAACGAAACACCCACCTTTGTTCTTTTTCAAAAAGGCCCCTTTCTGATGGTAGTTGCTCAATCACAGTCCAGTGTATTTCATTCACACAGTGTTGTGCCTATAAAAAATGTGTTGCCATTTTTGTGGTTTGTTTTTTACACCTAACATTGCTTTTGTGTTCGTTTATTCTTGTCTTCACAGCACGTGTTGTCATACCCACATATTCTTTTCCACATGGGCATGTAATCAGGTATACCACATTTCTACTGTTGCAGTTTGTGAATGCACGTTGTTCCCATTTTGTGCCATTTTTGAAGGTGAGAGTAAGACTCTTCTCAGTCAGGTGGCAGCTATTACAATTGCCACATGGATGGTGTCCATGGAGACCTTGTAGTCTGGTTTGTTGGATCACCTTGGTACGAGGTCTAGTATGCACCAGGATGTCTTTCAAGTTCCTTCCTCTCCTGGGTGCGAATAAGGGTTTTTCTAGATCCAGACTACCACTTGTCAAAATCCGCCAATGTTTATTTACCAGCTTAGAGATCTGGTTGGAAACAGAACTGTATGTTGTCACACAGACTGTTCTGTTTTCTGCTTTTTCTTTTTGAGTGTCATCTTCCAGGAGGGCTTCCCGATTGTTATTGCGGGCCCTTTTTATTGCTTGCTTTATGATTCTGTCCGGATACCTTCTTTGTTGCAGTTTTTTACTCAGATCTTGTGCTTGGGATTTGTATTTATCCACATAGAGCACACTTTGACATCTACATAATACATGTGAGTAAGGTGAGGATAACTAGTGCACATCCTCGTCCTGAAGAAGGAGTCTTCTACTCCGAAACATGTCGACGCACTTTTTGGTTGTCTTACCATAATCAGTAAATAACAATATCCCCTGCACTTTTTTAACAATACCAGCCGAGGACTTAATAAAAAATGTTGTTTACCTCCTACGAGCCAGGTATTTTTTAACCTACTCTTTCACCTCACCACTCACACACTATTACCCCACACACACCATCACATAGTTCACCCTCAGTGCTCCTGCGTAGTCGTGAGTCGTAGCACGCCGCATTCCGTAGAGGTTTGCGAAGACCCCGATGATGAAGCATGACACCAAGGGGCCTTTTGGTGTGTGAGGAGTATTTAAACAACACGGGTTGCTCCCCACCACTGTAGGGATCACCAAATCTATCCTAGTGGATTCCTTTTGTTTATGCATATTACCAGGGGAGACAGAATCCACTTCTTCCTCTCCCTCCCCCCCCCCCCCTTTGTTAATTATTTGTTCTGGACAGCGCACAGCTGTGGGAGCCGCTCCCAATTAACTCGGACACATATAGTTTCTCGCCACACATTACATTCAACACTTTACTTATCATCCTCTTTTACAACACCAGCATGGAGGATGAACATGGGCTAACATTCAGTCAGGATGACATTGACAGGATCTTGGCAGAAGAAAATCCTTTTGAAGGATTAAGTACTAACGACCCAGGCCCAGCGGTAGGAGACTGGGATGAATTGACAAATGTACGGAAAATACAGATCAGGGCTGCTCTACATGGCCTTTTGCTGAGGGAATATTTAAGGAACAAGATGGCCCCTCAGGGCTTGTTAGTAAAAAATTAACCATTCATTTTCCAAGAGGATCTCACGTTTAAAAAGACTTGGTCGTTAATTTCCTGGCACTGTACCAGAGACTGGTTGGTACTGATAGTACAGACCGCTAGTCGAAAATCCAAAGAGTTAAAAACTGAGATACAAAGATTAGAAGTCCAACTAAAAGCATTTATTTTACCAGCGGATCTTAAGAAAGGGCTAGAAGAGCTCAACAAACAAATGTCTGATTTCGAGGCGACATTAAAACAAAGTAAATTTAATAAACTAAAGAAAGATAAGGACCGGTTCACAGCAGAATGGGCTTACCCTTACACGAAAGCAGACTATGTGACCAGTGGTAGCATAAGTGATGCTGACAGCGCAAGTTCAGATGGAAGCACCACCAGTACAAACTCAGGTGGTTTCCGAAACAAAAGACAACAGAGGGGTGGTTACCGCCAACAGAGAAACCAGTTCCCACGCCAAAGAGGGTGGAGAGGGTTCCAGGGACCTCCGCAGTTCAATCCCTTCCAGGGACAGTATCAGTTCCCACAGTTCCAGTATGGTCCCCCACCAATGGGACCTATGTACCCACAATGGGGAGAAGACCCAACCACTGTACAACAAAATCAACAGCCTTTTTTATCATGGGGCCCGGGATCCAACAGAGGCAGGAACAGGAGAGGGAACAATGTCACCTGGCAACCGGTGGTCGAGACAGACCCCAGGGTACACACCAGGAGTATGACAGCGAGCCGAGCGTCAACGAGCAAGAGAGGGACCTAGTCATCAATATATCTCCTTGGCCTTTATCTGATATACAGAAACAAGTACTCAACAAAGGCTTAGGATATGTCCCTACTAATAAACCGGACACGTTCCGCCTTCACAAAGAGGTACAGGACTTTGTTAGAACTATTAAGTTGAGAGCGTTCTTTTACAATCAAGTATCTACCGTTGAACCCTCTGATACTGGCTTAAAACCAAAGTCGTCATCCACACCACTGGACAATCAACTCCCTGTTGAAGTACTGGCTTTTGAAAAAGCCGTTATGCTCGAACTAGGGAAAATGAATACCAACCAGAGAGTATTCCAGAACATGAGTAGACTGGAAAACGGAGCAATAAGGGAACTTTCACAAAACAAACTGATCATTATAAAACCTGCGGATAAGGGTGGTGCAGTGGTTATTCAGACAACCACTGCATACGACCAAGAATGTAGAAGACTCCTTTCAGACAGGAGAAACTACCAGATTCTTGAAGAGGACCCTACAGAGTCCATACGCATCCGAATAGGTATAATGACTGAGGAAGCCCTTGCCCATGACTGGCTCTCGAGAAAGGAGGCCGAATTTCTAATACAAAAAACCCTCGAAAACCTTACTTTTACACAATACCTAAGGTTCACAAAAACCTACTGAATCCACCGGGTCGCCCCATTGTGTCCGGCATTTCATCCATACTTGAACCTCTGTCCAAATTTGCCGATGCCTTCTTAAGACCCCTGGTTCAAGCTACGGACACATACCTTAGGGACACAAAAGCTGTGCTCCAGATGTTACACAACCAACCATTCAAGCCAGACTCCCAAATGCTACTGAGCCTCGATGTGGAGAGCCTTTACACCAGTCTCCCACACGATGAAACCCTCCTAATCATTGAGGAGGTACTACATACCAAACAATGGAACTATCATACCCCACGAGGAGTAGTGATGGAATGTATCTCTATGGCCCTCACCAGAAACTTTTTCAAGTATGAGGGCAATCTATACCTACAACGTCACGAAACGAGCATGGGAAGCACATTCGCGCCGAGCCTAGCAGGTCTGTACGTACACCACCTGGAAAGTACCAAATTCCTGCATCCCAGTAATCCATTCAGGACTAAAATTCTCACCTGGAGGCGTTATATCGATGACGTCCTGGTCATCTGGGAAGGGAATGATCAGTCAGTCATGGATTTCATTCAGTGGATCAATAATCAGAATGCCTCTCTGAAGTTTACCCACCAGATGTCCAGTGAATCAATGGTGTTCCTGGACTTGAACATCTACCATGAGGCAGGATACCTAAAAACCGAAACACATTTTAAACCCACGGCTAGGAATTGCCTCCTTAGGTATGACAGTTTCCACCCACGTCACCTAAGAGAGAACTTACCATATGGTCAGTTCCTACGCCTCAATTGTAGCGATGTGGATAAATACAAATCCCAAGCACAAGATCTGAGTAAAAAACTGCAACAAAGAAGGTATCCGGACAGAATCATAAAGCAAGCAATGAAAAGGGCCCGCAATAACAATCGGGAAGCCCTCCTGGAAGATGACACTCAAAAAGAAAAAGCAGAAAACAGAACAGTCTGTGTGACAACATACAGTTCTGTTTCCAACCAGATCTCTAAGCTGGTAAATAAACATTGGCGGATTTTGACAAGTGGTAGTCTGGATCTAGAAAAACCCTTATTCGCACACAGGAGAGGAAGGAACTTGAAAGACATCCTGGTGCATACTAGACCTCGTACCAAGGTGATCCAACAAACCAGACTACAAGGTCTCCATGGACACCATCCATGTGGCAATTGTAATAGCTGCCACCTGACTGAGAAGAGTCTTACTCTCACCTTCAAAAATGGCACAAAATGGGAACAACGTGCATTCACAAACTGCAACAGTAGAAATGTGGTATACCTGATTACATGCCCATGTGGAAAAGAATATGTGGGTATGACAACACGTGCTGTGAAGACAAGAATAAACGAACACAAAAGCAATGTTAGGGTAAAAAACAAACCACAAAAATGGCAACACATTTTTTGGAGGCACAACACTGTGTGAATGAAATACACTGGACTGTGATTGAGCAACTACCATCAGAAAGGGGCCTTTTTGAAAAAGAACAAAGGTGGGTGTTTCGTTTGGGCACTGACACCACGGGATTAAATGACTCCATCCCATGGAGCCAATTACGATGACAGCCCTCAAGTGACTGTCACACTATTTTTGAATATTACCAATCCGCAGCAAAATGTATTTCTCACTGTTCTGATTTGGCAAAAATACCCATGCATTGTAGAGGTCTCTGTATATAACCCTAGTTTTAAAGAAAAAGCCCCAGCAACACTGATAACTATATCTGCAAAGTGCACTTACATGTTGCACAATAATATGCAGATCTTATACAACCCCTTTTGCTACAGTATAAGCTCCAGCAACACGGAGAAAATCGAGGTACTTCACATGCGCAAGCGCCTGCAAAGTCCTCCTGCCAGCTGCACAAAAAACGCCCAGGCGTTTATGAAGACATTACCGCTTCGCGCATGCGCTCGCGGGTAATGTCTTTGCTTCGCGCATGCGCTTGTGGGCAATGTCTTTCCTTTGCACGTGTGTTGAACATCAGACACACCTCCCATACTCGCGCAGAACCGGATCAGAACTTAAGGGCTAAGTCCTTGTATGGGCCGTTTCCTCTTCCAATTACGGGGCCAATTAAATACTCCTAGGGCACTACAAAAGGAGTGGGTTTGTCAGTGAACCGACACTTCGTCGGAGCCGCGTTGAGGGGATGAGAACCTACCTGGCCATGCTGCAACCGTGAGTGTGATGGTGTAATGTGTGACGACTTATATTTTGTACCAGGAACGAGTTTTTCTAGATCTTAAAACTGAGTTCCTTTAATACCTCACAGGTTGCTACATTGAGCAGAACAGTGAACCGCCAATACCACGCATTTGGCTCATGAGGCTACTTAACCCATTACTATAAGTAAGCAATGTACCTTTGTTGATAATTGTGTATTGTTAAAATCCGCTTATTTTACCTTGCGGAACCCAATGGAGACCTTCAGAGAGAATTAATGTGTGTCCTAGTCTATATGTTTGTTGGTGTTTTTCGTTTTTCTTTTTCAGGGTTCCTGAACCTTATTTTTGGTTCGTCGTTACCCCTCTGTGTAGTTACACAGTCTTTCTTGAACATGTGTTCTATATCAAGACCTTTTGTTCATTTTACCTTTGTTCATTCACAGGTTCGATATATCGCCAATTGGGCGCAACAAACGTCCTCTCTAATTAACAGATAGGTACATTTCACTATATTATATTTTTGTAGAGCACACTTTGACATCTACATAATACATGTGAGTAAGGTGAGGATAACTAGTGCACATCCTCGTCCTGAAGAAGGAGTCTTCTACTCCGAAACATGTTGACGCACTTTTTGGTTGTCTTACCATAATCAGTAAATAACAACCTCCCCTGCACTTTTTTAACAATACCAGCCGAGGACTTAATAAAAAATTTTGTTTACCTCTTACGAGCCAGGTAGTTTTTTAACCTACACTTTCACCTCACCACTCACACACTATTACCCCACACACACCATCACATAGTTCACCCTCAGTGCTCCTGCGTAGTCGTGAGTCGTAGCACGCCGCATTCCGTAGAGGTTTGCGAAGACCCCGATGATGAAGCATGACACCAAGGGGCCTTTTGGTGTGTGAGGGGTATTTAAACAACACGGGTTGCTCCCCACCACTGTAGGGATCACCAAATCTAAATTGCTGTATGAGCTTGGAGTGTACACCTCCGGCCCGTTGTGCGCTCGTCTCAATGACCCTCACCACAGTGCAGGTCTAGAGCATCAGTCCAATGAGTGCCCCCCCCCCATTCGACGGACACAGTCCTAGCCCTCTTGGGATCCTGCCAGGCCCTATTTGCTCTGTACCCCGGGCTCCTGCCACGGACAGGAAGTAGAGGACGAGGTGGGCGCGGGCACCAGGGTCAGCTTCTCCTCCCACGCAATAAGCGCTGTGCTGCCAGGGTCCCACTCGCGGCTGTGGCGCAGATGGTGCGTCTCTATCAAGGTCCCAGCGCTGCCCAGTGATTAATGATAGGGCCTCCATCCCTGGCCCGCTGCTGCAGCCCTTGGTCCGCGGTGGCACCACTATAGCAGGGTCCTACCTCCATATCAGCCGGCAGGCCTCTCTCCCGGGCTCCCACTGTCTGCCCCGCCGTCAATCACCAGTTTGTGGAGATCCGATGCATCACCGATCCAGCTGCCACTCACGCTGCAGGATATCTGACCTCTGTACTGCGGCCCATCCAATCAGTCGCTGAAGCCCCGTGGACGTGCACCGGGGACTCTGCGTCTTGTCTGCATGGTCGGCCGATGCAGGGCCCCCTCTGGCAGGGCCCCCACTGGGTCGGGTCGTTTCGTTGCGTCCTTTATTTCTCCGCTCCCAGGCTCGCTACCGCCACCGCTTCAGGATGGAGATAGTGCCCCCTGAGAATCGCGTCCCACCGCTCCCAGGAAGGTAGTCCATCCGGCAGCTCACTCAGTGCCTTCGAGCGGCATCTTGTCTCTTCGGCTCGGACGGTCCAGGACTCAGTAGCTCGGAGTTAGGAAGGCTAGGGGGGGTCGTCTCAGACACCGCTGCACCCCGCCTCTTCCCGACATCTTCAGATGGTGCTGTCAGGGATAATGTCAGATTTTGGGTGGTGTAAAGCTGACTGCTAGCTCAGCTCCTTTAGTTTGCGGCCACCCTTTTCAATCTTGAATCCTCTGGCTGAAATTGTCTGCTCATTTGGGTGTCATTGGCTTCTTATGCCGATGACATCTAGTTTGGTAATTCTGTCTCCCCTGATCCTATCACTACTCACCTCAGTCTTGTCCCATTTCTACAGGAAGTGGCCAGATGGATGGCCAACTGTACATTGAAGCTTAATTAAGACAAGACTGAGGTCATGTTGCTGAGTAACAACTTTTAACAAAGATTTCCCTCTCCTGAGCCTAACTGCTTAGATCAGTTGACTAGTCCAAAAACAGTGATAAAGAGCTTTGGAATGTGGCTAGATTCAAGTCTCACGATGGAGCACCAAGCCGAAACACTTGCAGCTAATTTCTTCTGCGTCTTGAGACTACTAAGAAAGGTCTTAAACCTCCTTCCTTTCATAGCCAGGAGACAAGTTGTTCAGGCTCTCATCATCTCACGCCTTGATTACAGCAATGTTCTTTATCCGGGCTCTCCTCATTATGTTCCAAAGAGGCTTCAGACTACCCAGAACGCCACTGCCCCGCTTCTGATGGATCTTTTCAGACATCAATCTGCCAAGGTCTGGATGAATTGTAGTCTCCTGGTGAGTTGCTTGCTGATTTCAGTGTAGTTAGGTGTTTGCTTAGTACACATTGCTACTGACAAGGGTGTGTGTGATGGTCCTGTGGGTGTGGCTCAGGAGCTATTTGAAGATTTTCTTCAGCATCTTCAGGGTGCAAAAGCAGGATGCTGTTACTACGTTGACGTGCGTGGTCATGTCTAGTTTGCTATCTATGATGATCCTGAGGTTCCTGGCATTGATTCTGGGTCCCAGTTCATTCGGCCACCAGGTTAAGTCCCATGGTGAGGTATTCTTGTGAAAGATCACAACTTCTGTCTTCTTGGTTTTGAGTTTGAGACAGTTGCACGATTTCTGTTCCGCATCCTGGAAGTCTTATCTGAGAGGGAGAGTATGAGTTGCGTATGATCAGCTCAGGAGAGGACTTCTATGTAGTGGGTGCTCCAGCCTGGAATGAGCAAATCCATAGGAGAAGAGTTCTTGCATTCCAGTCTTGTGTAGGTGTCAGATGAGGATGAGGTGGGAGACTGTGTCGCATGCTGCAGATACCTCTAGTAGATGAGGATTGCCTCCTCTATACAGGGACATGTAAATGTAATCTATGGTGGTGATGAGATTTCTTTCTGTGCTGTGGTTGGGTTTGAAACTGGAGTGTATAGCGCTGAGGAGTTGTTTCTGAGGTGGTCAGTAAGGTGTATCTTGATGAGTGTCTCGAAGACGTTGGCTGGGTATGGCAGTAAGGCATTCAGGCTGTAGTTGGCAAGTGTAAGTGGGTTTCTTGTGTAGTGGGAGAACTGTGGCGTGTTTCCAAATATTCAAGACGCTGGCTGAAGAGATGGAAATTATGGCCTGGTGCCTGCTGGAGCCCTGGATTGGATAGACTTAATAGTGGCACCAGTTTCATCCATGGTGATAGCGTGCCATGAGGTCAAGACCTTCTCTTTAGTCGAGACGGGGAGTCGAGTTGGGAGGCCTGCAGGGCCCAGGTGATGGTAAAAGGTGCTGTATGCAGAGGTTTTCTTGCTGCAGAAGAATTACAGTAGCTTGTTATAGAGGTCTTTTGATGGGGTGATGCTGTCGAAGGTCTCAGCTGATGATTTGAAGTCTTCCACAATGACAAAAATCTATTTACTGCTGTTGGTGCTGGTGCCAATGTGGTCCGCAGATCTGTTAGAGTTAGCGGCACAGGGTGGATTTTTAAGGTGTTCTTGTCTATGAAGTCTTGGTTCATGCTCCATCTGTGTTGCAGTTGTTTGCAGTGGCTCCTTGTTATCCTCAGTTCCTCTGTAAACCAGCTGGCTTGCGGTATGGATTTTGTTGTTTTCCTGCTCTTGAGGGGGGCCAAGGTGTCAACGCAGTTGGTGATCCAGCTGTTTAAGGTTGTGATGGTTAGCAGAAGGCTGCTGGTGTGTTCAGACCAGTGTGCCATGAGACTAGCGGTCAGGTCTCCCTCTGGCCTGGCGTTCATGTTCTAGAGGGTAGGTGAGGTGTTGGCTAGCCTGTAGTGGTGCGGGATGGGGGATGCTGAACCTGTTAAGATGTAATCTATGTGATTGCTGATGACTTGCTGACTGCAGTTTTGTCGATGGAGATGAAAAATGGATCCAGGAGTTCTCTGGTGGAATGTGTGCACTCCGTCTCGTGTTCAGTGAGGCTGAGGTTTTCTAACAGAGCATTTGAGTTCAGACCAGGGCAGTCTTGCAGGTGGAAGTTCAGAACTCCAAGGAGGATGAAGGTGCTGGAGTTGATGACGAAGGGTGCCCGAAATCCGTGATTGCACTCGCTTGCGAAGTTGGTGCATGGTAGTCTGTAGACGACGGTTCCTCTCAGCATTAGGTTGGCTGTAATGTGCAGTTTGAACGCAAGGTGCTCCATGTTGCTGGTAGATTTGCCCATGATGGTGGCATCCTTGAAGATGATGGTGACTGGTGCATCTGGGTTGTGCTGACAGTCCTTCCTGGCAATCTTGTAGCCTCTGGGTATGGCTGTAAGGATGTTTGCGGGTTGCTGCTGGCGTCAGCCAGATTTCCATTAGGAATAGCAGGTACAGGTTTGGAGGTGCAGCAAGTCCCAGATCTCTGTGGCATGGTGTTTGATGAGTGAACGGGTTTTAAGGAGCATGCTCGAGAGTGAGTCTCCTGGGTGTACGGTTATATGAGCTGCCCTTCCAGTCCCATTAAGTAAGGCCTCTTTTACTTTCTAACACATTATACCATGGCTGTTGCTTATACTTATTCTAAATACATTCTTACATGTACAGTTAGTGTTTACATTAACTTATGTTCAAGCTCTAATCTTTAAAGACACACATTGTCCAGATCCATCCTTGATTCGGCTCATTTAATGCTTTGGATAGTGGTTTGCCCATGTGAGGATGAGAGAGTGAAATGATGGTTCTCAGGGCTCGAAAATTCCACTCGACCGCTCGCATAGTCAAGCTAAATTTAACGAGGTTGAGCTGTTTTTAGGTCCTACTCGCCCTTTCTGGCAAGTAGGAAAACAAACCAACTTTTGTCCTCTGTCTGTGAAACGAGCAAATGTGACAAGATAACAGGATTTAAAGGCATTTTTATTGCTCACAAAGTTAATGAGCACGGAGGTCAAGTAGGTTGCAGTTAGGTCGAGGACATTTTTTAAGGTACTAGTCCTGCAGGACTAGTACCATTTCTTTGATTTTTCGAGCCCTGGTTCTGTAGGTGTGAGAGATGCAAGTGTTGGGTATGGAGGGGGTGCATGAGAATTTGCAGGAAACGCAGGAGAATGCTATTTCATTGTTATGCGAAGTCTCAGAAACACGGTGAGTGGCAGGCAGGGTTGAAAGCATGGTGAGTCACAGCAGGGTAAAGGTGGGTGGGAGGAGGGCCATGCTTCTTTATGCTGGATGCTGGTGGGTCACGAACAGGCACAGGCAGCTTGTCTTTGACTCCCAGCAACACATCTGCACTGTGGCCACCATTAAGTAATCCTGGGAAGGGGGAGTAGAGCAGGGGGCAGCGTGCACCTTTACAGTTCTTCAAAGATGTTTACTCAGAAATCTTTTGACCACCATTAATTTTCCTAACCTGAATATCTACTGGTCTTTTGACTGTTTCAGAACGTATATTCACTTTGAGCAAGCTGATCTTTGCGCATTGAACATTAGACATTGGGCTTGGCTACCAGCACCTTGCGGATCCCCTTCTACTTCGTAATATTTTTCCACATATTAACATCATGACTCCATTTGAAACATTTTAGCAAGACAGGTTGCTAATTAAGATGCTCTAGTATAAATATTCCAAATGTTTATTCATATAACCAACTTTTATCTTCCATTCGTGACTCAGTCCAAGACTTTTATTTTGTATCTGGCAATTTGCACATATTGTAAACTGAAGTACCCTAACCTTCAAGCGTTTTTTTTTATTATAAAGCCAGGTGGAATCATTCCTGTTTTTCCATATGGTTGTAAGAGTCCCAAACGTCTATGACCCTGATTGATTTAGTGTATGGACAAAGAGTATCAGCTGGGCTGCTTTTGTTTTTAGATGCATTATTGCAGATTTTATTGTGGAGCTTGTTTATTTTCTTTATCTGAAAGAGACTATTAGTTATAGATTCCTTACCTTAGAATTTCGCACCAGGTGCCAGACTAGTCATCTTAGCAGTACCAATGCTCATCGGTGGGTGACGTCTGTCAACTATGCGTCCAACGTCGGCGTCGTGGGCCTACTTAGACGCCACCCTACGCGCTGACGTCAGTGCTTTATTTTTTTGTACCAGTCTAGCACAGATCCGGAGAGAGCTACCCCTTTAGTCACTTTTTGACTAAACTTTTTTAACATTTTTTTTTCTGTCTTTAACTCCTGGGGCATGAGGGATGTCCCACCGTAGGGCCAGGCTCAAGCCTTGCGAGGCCTCTCACAGCCTGATGTTTGTGATGACCCGCAACTTGTGTGCCTTGGTGTCTGGAGTGCGACCAGGACCCAACGTTGTGCTCCGAATGCCAGGCCATGAATCCAAAGTCTTTGCAGGAGCGGTCCCGAAAGCTCTTTGAGGCCCAGCGGTCGGCTCTGCGTCGCTCCCAGGTCTCATTCGAGAGGAAGGTCGAAAGGCTGCTCGTGGAGCCCCACACCTCATCACATTCAAAGTCTTCAAAATCCTCGGGTAAGTCAAAGCACAAGAAGAAGGCGAAGAAGCATCGGCTGTCTTCACCTTCTATCCTTTGGTTGGCTGACGCAACGTGGGATCCGGAGTGTTGTTGTTTTAAGACTCCTTCTCCGGTGCCTCCTTCTGGGACAACTTCACGCCTCCCCCCATTTCCAGGAGCCAGAGTGTCCCCAGCCAAATTTTATACATTTTGCGAAGCCCTCCACTGTATATTTGGGTAGCCCAACTGCGCCGGCGTGCATTTGAGCCCCCTCAGAGCTAGGGGTTCTGGATTTTTGGCACCAGAGGCCCTCCAGGCCTAAATCCGACACCATTCCCATCCTCACCCCTGAGATGGAACCGGACAGACATTCATCGACAACGAACCAGACGCCGGAGGGTGCTTTTGTTCCCCTGTTCATCCCTGGTGCTCCCTATCACCCAGAAGGTGGTGAATAGGATTGGAAGGGGTCACTGGACCCTTTAGTTGACCAGCTGGAAGAGCCGGACTGGAGAGAGGACCTGGGTGACGCCAGTGAACTGGACACCTCCCCAGACATTGGCATGCTTTCTCCCCCTACCGTGGCTACTGAGGAGGGAGTGTTCTACACTGTGGTGGTGCGAAGGGCAGCCGGGGTCTTGGGCATTGAGCTCCCTTCAGTGGCGGTTAGGACTAACATCCTGACAGAGGGGCTTCAACCTGCGGCACCCACCTCCGAACCCCTATTGCCCTTCAATGAAGCCCTCACTAATATCCTTCTGGGTACCTGGTCCTAGCCTACACAGGGGCTCCTACGGAAAGGACTGTCGCCTGCCACCGTCACCTGGACCTGGCAAACCCATTGTCCTCCTCACCCAACGCCCTTTCCCTGCAAGCCTGGTGGTCCAGGCCTCTTCCTCCAAGGACGCATTCCCTTCTGCCCCCCGAGATCGGGAATCCAAGAAACTGGAACACCTTGGGATGCGCATGTTCTCTTCCTCCAGCTTAGCACTGCGGTCTGTGAATACTGAATGTCTCTTGAGCCAGTATTTCCGTACCATCTGGGGTGTGCAAGTGCTGCCTCAGTGCCCGATGGAGGCTTGGCCGTTCTCTCCCAGGCAGTGCAGGATGGGAGCCAAAGTACGTTGTGGACTGGATACTACCGACTCACTAGGCAGAACCATTGCCACGTCGCTAGCCCTTCGGTGGATGTCCAGTGTTCCTTAATGTGTTTTAAAAAATGGGGACCCCTATATATCGAATAGACTTGCTATACATAGGGAAATTAACTAATTTGAGAAAAAGTCTATAGCTAAGTCAGTCAAACAGTTGACAGCAGACACATAAAGGACTAGGTGGAAACTAGATTATTTAGGTAATTGTGACCCACATTGATAAGACTTGTCACACATAAGTGATAGAAAAAATATATTAATTTTATCAATTGATCTTTTTGTTATAAGAATTTATGATATTATTTTGAATCATTATTTCCTATATCGATCTTATTATATATAAATGGACAGATTTAATCTCAAACATTAATCTTGGTGTAGATATTTATGTATACATTTCAAACATACTAAAAACAACCAACAAAACATTAGACATGTATAGATGGAGGCAATGCGGTAAATGTAAACTACGCGCGTTTCGGCATGTGGGCCTTCATCAGGTTACCGTCTATTGCACTGGAACTGATAGAGATGGGTGACAAATTGTTATTATACAATGTGGGAACAATAAATTTATATTACATTCAAACTCACCTAGAAATGTATAAATTACTAGAACAATTACATTGACCACATAGAATTGTAAAGTCTTATATACAATGCAGTTGATAACATGACCACAGAATAGACATATTCTGCTGTAAACAAATATGGTGAGAGTCCAATATTGCAACACTGTAGACAGTGTCCATATCCATATGATTTACATGCTTATTATCAATCTTATCAAAGACATATACATCAATTACATCATTCATATACAATTCATTAGTCAAAACTGGAGTATAATATGGATAATAAAGAGGGGTCAGGGAGGGGGAAGGGGAAAGAAAGGGGGTAAAAAGATCAGTAAATTAATTTCAATAGCAAAATTTCATGAAAGAAGTAAGTAACATCTTAATGAAAAGATCTCAAGGTAAGACTCCTCTCAGATATATATATCTCCTAATATTCCTACGTCTTAGACATGCTGATATATTGGGTAGTCCACTTCAATAGGCAGATAAGTATCAATAGAAACATTCTTCTCAGCATATGGGACAACACATTGTGAAAATTAGCCACCATATCACATAAAATATGTATACAGATTATATCCTTGTTGAGTGTGAGCACACGAAAACTTAAGCAACCCACTAAATAGATAGCCTGGGACAGATAGACGCCAGGGTAAAATAAAAGAGACGAATAAACTTACAGAGAGACGGGTCATGAATATTGACGTATTGGGAAAGAAATTCCAAAGACAGAATAATGGTAATGTCAACGGGATGAGTAAACCTATATGCAAATATACAAAATAGAATATAGAATAATTTAGCAAAATACGTGAATGTATGTACTGGCCGATGTACATATACCAGTTAACATTCACAGAGCCAGCAAGTACAGTACATAGAAGTAGACTACATCAAAATGAAAAGTAAAACTAAGAAAATGAGAAACGGATGAAAAAGGGGGGTTTTCCTGTATATAACAATTATAAATGCAAATAAATACAGGAAAAAGAACTATCACATATAGGAACTAGGTAGTCTGTATAGACGCGTGGGGTATGATAAATTCACAGTTATTCAATGCTTCCTTCTAATGAGCTGTAACAAGTCTCCAAGCAGCACATGGAGTGGGACTTAATGTCAGGACAAGGGTATATACATATACCATAAGAGGTACTGGTCAGAACTACTAATACCTGCAAATTATAGGCAGCAAAATATGGTCACAAAGATAGCATACCTGGGTATAAGTAGAAAGAGGGCACAATACGTGAATACGGTCGACACTAAAGAAAGAAAAAGGACTAATGGCGATAGCTTACAGAATGGTAAGTGTAGAAGTTCAAATAACCACAGGAAACCACACTGTAACATGGTATCTAGTAATAAAACAAGGTTGTAAGTATGGTCAAAATAGATGCAGTGTGATCTTACAAAAAACTAACACAAAAAAGGTAGAGAACTAGTTGCAATAGCATACCGAATGGGAGGTGAAGATGCTCCCTTAAAGGTGTTCAGTCAACAGATGCCGCAAATAACAGGAAGTGCTCAAATGTTCATGCATGTGGAACCGTACAATAAGGCTAAACGACAGACTACGTCAGAGCCGAAGTTTCAATTACGAATAGAAATAAACAAGGGACTAGTGAAGAGGCACTGCACAATTCTAAACCATGAACGGCCACAAAGATAGCACGGAAATGATTCTTCATATAATAGCCTGATCCCAGGGTATTTCAGAATTAAGTCCTGCAAGACGGCTTTTAATGACGCTAGTTACTCCCTATTGTCAAAAAGACTTTCCTTTGTACCCCATTCGGGGTTAAACAAAGTTGAACTTTTTAATGAATTGATGGCCTTTTTTCGCAAAATTCGTCTCAAATTCTTCTTTGAAGATAAAGAACAATTGGTACAAGTAGTCAACAAATCAGGCCTAGCTTTAAAATCTAGCTTTACACCCACCATAGAACAAGTTGTTCCAGAAATCAAAATATATGAAAAAGTAGTGTATAATAAATGTATGCATGCTACCAAATATATCCCTAAAACACCGTATAACATCTCTAGTGAAGAACATAAGGCACTTACTACCTTAAGAGACTCCACAGAAATCACTATCAAAAGCTGTGATAAAGGTGGAGGTATTGCCATTATGGATACCACTGAGTATATTGGAAAAATGTATGATATGTTAAGCGACACCAGATTCTATACCAAAATCACAAAAAATTTGACTTAAAAAACCAAGTCTAAAATATTACGTTTAACTACTCAAGCCCTTCATAATGACAATATATGTCAAAAAGAGTTCGATTATCTCAATATAGATAATCCTAAAATGACATGCCTATATGGCTCTCCCAAGATACATAAAGATGCAAAAAACCCTCCCTTGAGGCCGATTGTCACAACTATCGGCTCTGTGACAGAACCGATCTCGAAATATTTAGATGCGATCTTACGCCCCTATATACATAATGTTCCTGGATACATAAAGGACACCAGCCAGGTCATTAATATGTTAGAAGGTATACCATTCAACCATCACAGACAATGGTTAGTTACCCTAGACGTGGAGAGTTTATACTCCAATATATCATGCGATGGAGCACTTGCGGCCGTCAAATGGTTTATTGCAACATCTTATTAATACACACGGTGCACACCTCAGGAATACAGGTTCTTATACATACTGTTTTTACCTTCCTTAGATTCAGCAGCGGCAGCGTGAAGGGTTAAAACATACAGTAGTTATCAACCTTTTATGTATACCTTTTATGTATACTACTAGGGTAAGAAAAAACTGATGGTTAAAACTCATATTTCAGATGTGCAGGTCACTGGTGATTAAGGTCTTTCTGTAGAACCAACTGGTGGTGAACCTATAACTACATGTGTACATCTTTTACTTTTTCCTTGGTCACACGCACTTCTTTCTTTTTAATACAGATCCCTTTTTACACAATTCCCTTGATTTTTTTCATTTTCTACATCTTTCCTTTGAGTGCTAATCCTATATAGATTCTAATGTACAGACTATTATGAACTGTGTAGTAACATTTAGAAATTTACTTTGTAGTGCCTGAGTACGGAACTGATGTGAAAACTACAAGAGAAACCAAGATCTTAACATTTAATCATTTGAACCCCTGAAGAAGGGATCTGTTGAACCTGAAATGCATAGGGCTTTTTTCTTTTTCTTTTTATATAATGAACCTTGGTTAAACATGATGTAAATGATTTTGCATTGATTGTTAATTGCAACATAATACAATTCTCATCAAATGATTTGTATAAGGATAATACAATAATTTTGATCCAATGTCAAACTAAATATTTTTGATTAAATTTTCCGTCTACTTCACTTTATTTATTGAATATAAAGTGAAAAATTGTGGTTTAATAGTAAATAAGTTACCAGAAACCCGAGGGACTTATAGGGTGAGCACCTAGCAGACCAAGTTTAGTCTAGGTCTCTACAGAGCAGTTTGCAGATCAGGTTGTGGGCACAACCATAGCTGGGCAGCTCCCCACAGGGATTAAAATCAGTTGAATAGAACTAGAGGATTTATCCACTGAAGGTGTGCAGGTCGGACACTTACATAGCAACTTCAGATGTGGCTCATGTAAAATATGCCCTCTGTTCATTGAGGCGAAAGACCTGCGCTACAATGGCCATACCATTAAAAGTAAAGGAATCAGTAATTGTAAATCAAAGAATATCGTGTACTTACTTTTATGTCCATGCCAGAAGGCTTATGTGGGTGAAATCTTACAAACTATGAATGTGCGACTTACCGAGCACAGATCTGCCATTAGAACAAAAAAAATAGCCTCACGAATGGTATCTCATTTTGTTGAATATAATCATTCAGTTGATGACATACAATGGTTTTTGTTAGAAAAAATAACACCTAAACCAGGGATCTGTTCAGATAAAGTAAGAAAAAAAAGAGAAGTCTTCTATATCTTTCTGTTAAGTCCTGTGGCAACGGTATATAATTCTGAAATACCCCGGGATCAGGCTATTATATGAAGAATCATTTCCGTGCTATCTTTGTGGCCGTTCATGGTTTAGAATTGTGCACTGGGTACCATAATCATCTACATATTCCCACTTACCTCTGAGGTTGTTTATGACTGAAAATCGGGTAGTATCTTAATCATCTACATTCATGATCTGAGGGGTAGGAATCATGTATCACACCATGAACTATATTCCGTCCATTATGATGATATGCAATTAATGATCAATGTTGATTAAAATTAACTTAACACCACCTTATTCGATCTAACTTTGTATGGATTTGATGTAGATTCAGTGTTATGTCCTTTACTTGTACTGTTGGATGTGACTACACGAACACCGTTACCTAGTTTACTTCTTTACAGTCCCTAGGGTCCTCGGCATTAAGGAGGATTTTCCATTCTTTTCCTGCTTTCACGATGGCGCTTATCCTCTTAGCATGTTTATAAATGGCTCCACCTGTAGCCATTGCATCAAGGTCAGAGGCCTCTTATCTTATCCAATCATATCTTTGTTGTGTGTTTGAGCATTCGCGCACTCTCCATGCTCTTCTCTGCTTTATTAGTCTTTATTATCTGTCTTTCTCCAATCGGACTTGAAACTTCGGCACTCATGTAGTCCGTTGTTTAGCTCTATTGTACGGTTCTGTATGTTTGAGGAATGTGCGCTCTGTGCTCCATTAGTCTCTTGTCTATCTCATTCGTACTTGAAACTTCGGCACTCTGCGAATCCGTCATTTAGCTCTATTGCATCTTCACTAGTACCTTGTTTATTTCTATTCGTAATTGAAACTCCGGCACTCCCGTAGTCCGTCGTTTAGCCTTATTGTTCCACATGCATGAACATTTGAGCACTTCCTGTGCTGCTCTATGCTCTACCAGTCCCTTGTCTATTACAATCTGTACTTGTAACTTCGGCACTCAGTAAGTCAGTCGTTTAGCTCTATGGCATCTTCCCGCCCTCGGCGTGATGTGTATTCTGATTATAAACGCTGCACTTAGCGTGCAGATTCACCTATGGTGGTTATTTTATCCATCGATTTGCGGCTCCACCGCTGACCAACTAGACAGATACCCCGGGACGGCACATCATTATCTCTATCAAGGTAACAGTCTTCCCAAATCTTAGAATCGCTATCCGTACTTGCTCTTGTTGTGGTGGAGTATCAACTTTCCACCTTAGTAAACTTCAGTTTTGTTTTACTATTAGATATTCTCTTTTGTGGCGGTCTACATTCTTATATCAGCGTTATTTGCGGCATCTGTTGACTGAACACCTTTAAGTGAGCATCTTCACCTCCCATTCGGTATGCTTTTGCCACTAGTTCTCTACCTTTTTTTAGTGTTAGTTTTTTGTAAGATCACACTGCATCTATTTTTAACATACTTACAACCTTGTTTTATTACTAGATACCATGTTACAGTGTGGTTTCCTATGGTGATTTGAACATCTACACTTACCATTCGGTAAGCTATCGCCATTAGTCCTTTTTAGGTCTCGGGACCTAGCCTACACTGCGTCAGCAGTGTGGGCTTGGCCCAGACCTTTTCTCGGCGTTCCGGAAATGGACCCTGCATTCCACAATGCTCGTGCCTTTGTGGAATGCAAGGTCCAATTTCATAGGCCTTCGCGTGCGTGCTCATTTTAAACAGAACACGCAATAGGCCATAGGCGGTCGCGTAGCTCCGCCTATGGCCTATTGGTGTCTGTTACGCGCACCAGAAGGCCGTATGTCTTCAATTACCTCGGCTGTTAAGCCGAGGTAATTGAAGACATATGCTCGCAGTGGCGCGCGCGCGCCACTAGAGGGCTTTTTTTTGTTTTTATATTTTTACAATTCGATCGCTTTCGCGATCGGTTGAAGTGCCGCTTGTTTTTATTATTCTGAGGCAGACGTTTGAATCTCTAAACATGCTACATTCATGAAAGGGCGGAGACTGATCACCAAGCTGCAGGCCGAGCACGACCTTCTGCAGAAAACCCTGGGGGAAAGTGCACATATTATGTTGAATGTTGGTGTGTCCGGTAGCCAGTCAAGGGGCGAGCCCAGTTCTTTTCCAGTGACTCCCATCATTCTCCCTGCTCGCCATGCTCAGGGGTCACATGTATCCGGGTCTGTGGAAAGGTAGAATTTCTCCTCCTCTGGGAGCAGCGCCTGGGCACCCCTTGACGCAGTGACTGCTTGAGTAATGGTCGGTGGGCTGGTGCTTAATGAAGCCTTAATGTACATCCTCAATTAGGTTAGGCAAAGCAAGTGCCTGCTGAATTATTTCACGGACAGGCGACTGATTTACTGCTGCGGCTCCTGAGGTGCCCGCGGGAGGGTGGGTGCTCATTCGCAGGGCACATTAACCCTCACACCTCCACAGCCCCGATCATTTCAGGCTGCAAGACCGTTCACGTTTATTTATATTACAGAGGTGCAGGCGGACCACGACTATTTATTACACGAGCAATGTGTGTAATATTAAAGCACATTACACCACGGCTATACACCTACCATCACAGCGTATGAAGAGGGTATCTGCTGCACAAAGACATGCTTCACAGAACTAATCACTCTGTCCCAATGACATGCTCCAAACAACCAATCACTCTGTCCCAATGACATGCTCCACACAACCAATCACTCTGTCCCAATAACATGCTCCATACAACCAATGACTCTGTCCCAATGACATGCTCCAAACAACCAATCACTCTGTCCCAATGACATGCTCCACACAACCAATCAAATCACTGTCCAAGTAACATGCTCCACAGATCCAACCACTCTGTCCTAATGATATGCTCCACAGAACCAATCACTCTGTCCCCATGATCTGCTCAAATTTCCAACTAACACAGCACTGGGCGGCAGGGTGAGCTGACCAAGGGGTACAGCACCCAAGAGAGGCCGGAAACCTGTGAGCGCGGCTTTCTGACATGTTCTTCTTTTTTAATTGGACACATGGGTTTGCATCCAGGTAATATTTTTGGCAAACTGTGCTGTCAAGTAATTCAGCTCCAGATTTGCTCCAGACATCCTGCAGAGGGTTTTACTCTTGTGTTAGGCTCACCTGCTGCAGTAAGGGACTGAGGCTAAACATTTCTCAGGGCTGATTTTAGCTCGCACTCTAGGACTGCCATATTATGTAAAAATACCTGGGGCCGGATTACAGAAAGTGGCACAGAGTGAGAGTGCAGAGTGAGAGTGCAGAGTGAGAGTGCAGAGTGAGAGTGCAGAGTGAGAGTGCAGAGTGAGAGTGCAGAGTGAGAGTGCAGAGTGAGAGTGCAGAGTGAGAGTGCAGAGTGAGTGAGTGCAGAGTGAGAGAGTGAGAGAGTGCAGAGTGAGTGAGTGCAGAGTGAGTGAGTGCAGAGTGAGAGAGTGCAGAGTGAGAGAGTGCAGAGTGAGAGAGTGCAGAGTGAGAGAGTGCAGAGTGAGAGAGTGCAGAGTGAGTGTGAGTGCAGAGTGAATGCAGAGTGAGTGTGAGTGCAGAGTGAATGCAGAGTAAGTGTGAGTGCAGGGTGAGTGTGAGTGCAGGGTGAGTGTGAGTGCAGAGTAAGTGTGAGTGCAGAGTGAGAGTAGGTGCAGAGTGAGAGTGAGTGCAGAGTGAGAGTGAGTGCAGAGTGAGTGCAGAGTGAGTGCGTGCAGAGTGAGTGCAGAGTGCAGAGTGAATGCAGAGTGAGTGTGAGTGCAGAGTGAATGCAGAGTAAGTGTGAGTGCAGGGTGAGTGTGAGTGCAGGGTGAGTGTGAGTGCAGAGTAAGTGTGAGTGCAGAGTGAGTGTGAGTGCAGAGTAAGTGTGAGTGCAGAGTGAGAGTAGGTGCAGAGTGAGAGTGAGTGCAGAGTGAGAGTGAGTGCAGAGTGAGTGCAGAGTGAGTGCGTGCAGAGTGAGTGCAGAGTGCAGCGTGTGTGCAGAGTGTGTGCAGAGTGCAGAGTGTGTGCAGAGTGTGTGCAGAGTGCAGAGTGTGTGCAGAGTGCAGAGTGTGTGCAGAGTGTGTGCAGAGTGAGAGTGAGGGCAGAGTGCAGAGTGTGTGCAGAGTGAGAGTGAGGGCAGAGTGAGAGTGAGGGCAGAGTGTGAGTGAGTGCAGAGTGTGAGTGACAGCAGAGCGAGTGACAGCAGTACAGGAGCACTGGTCCCAGCAGTACAGAAGCGTGGAACACACAGTACAGGAACACTGGTCCCAGCAGTACAGAAGCACGGAACACACAATACATGAACACTGGTCCCAGCAGTACAGGAGCACTGGTCCCAGCAGTACAGAAGCACAGAACACACAGTACAGAAACACTGGTCCCAGCAGTACAGAAGCACGGAACCCACAGTACAGGAACACTGGTCCCAGCAGTACAGGAACACTGGTCCCAGCAGTACAGAAGCATAGAACAGTACAGTAGTACTGGTCCCAGCAGTACAGGAGCACTGGTCCCAGCAGTACAGAAGCGTGGAACACACAGTACAGGAACACTGGTCCCAGCAGTACAGAAGCACGGAACACACAATACATGAACACTGGTCCCAGCAGTACAGGAGCACTGGTCCCAGCAGTACAGAAGCACAGAACACACAGTACAGAAACACTGGTCCCAGCAGTACAGAAGCACGGAACCCACAGTACAGGAACACTGGTCCCAGCAGTACAGGAACACTGGTCCCAGCAGTACAGAAGCATAGAACAGTACAGTAGTACTGGTCCCAGCAGTACAGGAGCACTGGTCCCAGCAGTACAGGAGCACTGGTCCCAGCAGTACAGGAGCACTGGTCCCAGCAGTGCAGGAACACTGGTCCCAGCAGTGCAGGAACACTGGTCCCAGCAGTGCAGGAACACTGGTCCCAGCAGTGCAGGAACACTGGTCCCAGCAGTGCAGGAGCACTGGTCCCAGCAGTACAGAAGCACGGAACACACAGTACAGGAGCACTGGTTCCAGCAGTACAGAAGCATGCAGTGTGTGAGTGTGCAGGGTGAGCAGAGTGTGAGTATGCAGGGTGAGCAGTGTGTGACTATGCAGGGTGATAAGTATGTGAGTATGCAGGGCGATCAGTATGTGGGTGTCCAGGGCCAGCAGTATGTGAGTGTGCAGGCTAAGCAGTATGTGAGTATGCAGGGTGATCAGTATGTGGGTGTCCAGGGCCAGCAGTGTGTGAGTGTGCAGGGTGAGCAGTGTGTGAGTATGCAGGGTGAGCAGTGTTTCAATATGCAGGGTAATCAGTATGTGAGTATGCAGGGTAATCAGCTTTTCACCAAGCTCACACACACCACCAGCCGTCACTGCACGCTTTCACCAGGCGCACACACACACCACCAACCATCAGTGCACACTTACACCAGGCATACACACACCACCAGCGGTCAGCGCATGCTTTCACCAGGCACACAGCGCCACCTGTCAGTGCACACCAACAGCCATCACTACACACATCAATTGTTAACGAATCCAGTGGAGAAGCGTGGCTCAGTGGTTAGAGGCGGCAGACCCGGAAGCTGAGATCGGCCGTGGACCAGGGTTCGTTTCCCTGCCTCGGTGGGCCTCGGGCTCAAAATTCCACGGACTTGACAATTCTCGCTCCGGTGCCTACTCGACTCACGGGGTCACACTCTGCGACTCTGGGCAATAGCTTGCTTAATCTCCACTACGGCCCCTCGCGGCGGGATGCCTGGCTTTCACCTTGTGGATACCCTTCCGGGGTATCTCACAGGGGAATACCAGGACGGGTTCCCTAAGCAAGCGCCTTGATACCTTCGGGTGATACGTGCGCTATATAAGTCGCAATACATTTACATTTACATCCACAATTAACTATTGTACCAATAGCAGTATTGCAAACTTTACTTTTAAACATAATCATCTAAAGCTCAGAATGCTACCATTACTAAAATTCCAATCCAAACCACATAATTCCATTACACACTACATACATACAGTCCATAACACATGGCGAAAAGACATTGCCATTTACAATGCCTTTTCCTCTAACTCAAATAAATCCGAGACCTATTGCATTTCTAATGCTTGTTCTTTCTTTAGTGTCAATAATATGTTATGTTATGTTATGTTATGTTACGCTCATTTATTAAGCGCACAGATGCTCCAGCGAAGGAGCGTCCTGGCGCCGGACAAGGTAGCAACACAACACAACTAGACAGTACAGAGCAGGAAGAACAAATTTTAAGGGAACAAGAGGGTTTTTACTGCTCGACGGAAAGAGAGCAGGTCCCTAAGGGCGCGAATCGCCGGGGGAAGGGAATTCCATAGCAATGCGGCGCGGACTTGAAAAGAACGGCCGCCTGCCCTGCTACGCTTAAAACGGGGGACGACCGCAAGTTCTAGGTCTGAAGATCTTAAAGCCCGGACTGGAACATAGCGGGACAATAGATTGGAAAGGATCGTAGCCGGGGATCCCTTGAGAATTTTATAAGCTACACAGAGGGCCTTAAACCGGATCCTTTGTGCAATCGGAAGCCAATGCAGCGTATGCAGGGTGTTAGCTGTAGAGCAAAATCTGGGTAGTCCCACAACAGCTCTCGCTGCGGCATTCTGGATGCGCTGAAGACGGGTAATTTCCGCTTGATTTAATCCCACTAGGAGGGAACTAGCGTAATCAAGCCTAGAGATCACAGTAGCTTGAATCACAAGTTGCCTATGTAAATTCTTGCCGTGTCTATTGTCCCATATTATTACAATATTTTTTTAGGTCGAGCAGACCTACTCTCAATGCGTGAGCATTGAGAGTGTCTGCTTCAGACCTTTTGTGGCCCGTATTTAGGAGAGTGGACAGCTACCAGACGCGCGCTTTGACGTTGTCAGATTTCACCTCGGGAGCGAGCGTCTGGTAGCTGCGCATGCGCGAATCAAATCCCTTGCTCACACACACACACAGGCAGCCCCCACCCCTCTGCATGCACGCACACACACAGGCGCGCGCATGCACACGCAGGCATATGACACACATACAGGCACACTATCCCCTACCTCGCATTCTCTCTCAATCACACAGTCACGCATGCGCACACACATTCCCACACGCACACACGCGCGCACACACTCCCCCTCCCCCACCCCTCCCAGGCATACACACAGGCACGCACGCACTGCACTTCAGCCCTGGGCCCCACTCACCGACTGCGCTCTTCCGGCGGGCTCCTCTCGCGCTCCGCGCCTCACGGTGCGTCTCGTCTCCTCTTCACAATCGGGGCTCCCTCAGGTCCGAGGAGCCCCGCAACAGACGCCACACTCCTCCTTCTCCCCGGCCCCCTCCTGGGGACCCGGGCTGATTCGGACAGGCAGGGCGCTCCATGCGCCGGCAGCTTGCGGACCTCGGGAGGCGGGACTTCCGGTCGGCCGCGACCGGATTGGCCGGCCGGCCAAGAGCTTCCGGGTCGCCGCGGGACTTGTTAACACTACCGTCCCTGGTATGGCAAGGGTGGTAGTCCACATAAATGGCCACCGCAGACATAGTTCGTATGTGTGGTATTGTTTGGGTGCGATTACATGCAGCCCTCGCGTGTACCTCCGACATGCTAACATCGCGTGCGTCGACCAGGGGGTGGTGCTATGTGTGCTTGGAGTGTTTTTTCCTGTCAGGGGCATGGATGCGAATACAGAAAACGGCATTTTTCTTGTGACACCCCCGCCTGTTAACACCGTGAGAGCGCGAACGGTTGCCCACACAGTAAACCTATACCACCGTCTCCATTACGTGCGGCCTCCGGTCATACCTTGAGAGAGACGCCACGCGATCCTGTCTAACGACCCTGGCATTATGTGGGAGTATTTGGGGAACGGGACCCACGATTCTCGCACTCTGGACGTTCCCAACGATGTGCCAGCAGTGGCACGTGAAGCTGCAAAAAGCGCGTTCTAGTATCAAAGAACGGTTAGGTGGCGCGAGATGCCGACATTAAAAGACCGGTGGGCGGGGTCATAACGATTTCTGGGTTACCTGCTAATTAGAAGCCCTTGAGCAGGGTTTATACGTGTTGTGTATAGCCTAATGTGTCCTATTCTGGATACCGTAGTTTTCCATGTGTGTCCCTCATGAGCTCTTCACAGTACGGTAAATGTCAATGTTTTCAATTGGGCAACTGTCCGGTCTTCTCAACTTCTTTTTGAGGAACACTTTTCAAAGAAGGGGCATGGCGCCCAGGTGCTCATGCAATCACGCGCTCTAAACTCCCTCTTTAATTTGGGGGGCATTTTACCTGCAGGACGTGACAGGCTCACTGTAATAGGGAAATAAAAGTAAAACGATGCAAGTGAAGTTCGTATTTTCAGTTTATTGCAGGAACATGCAAGGGATCAGTGCAGTTCTAAGATCAGCCTTATCGTATTTCATAATCGGTAAATATTTCATGAGCAGCTGGTATTACGACAATATTCGAGTACATTCTTGCTCTCCCAACAGTAATTTGAACCCAGGTTTCCTGAGTTGAGCTCCAAAGTTTCCAGCAATGTTGCATAAAACTTAAAGCAATTACCAGCACCGGTAACTAGAAGTGCTAAATGTCAAGATGCACCTCTGCTGACTGTAATGCAACAAACGACAGAAAGAAAACTATGGCCCGTTCACTGAAATGAAAGGAAACAAGCACTGGCAAAGCACATAGGACCGACTTTCCAAAGAAGCATGCGCAGACCGAAAACGCTGCAGCCAGAGATACACATGCTCCAAGCACATACACACAGGCAACATGTACAGGCACAAAGCCACCAACGTAGCAGACGTGCCGCATGCATACAGGCACCCCACCTGTGCATTACAATGTGTTCAATGACACCAGTACGCGCTGCCTGTGTTTCCATGTTGTATGTGTGCTTGTGTTGCATTGCGTGTATGTATATCTGACTGCATGTGTGTTACACAGATTAAAGACTATGTGGAGCCTTGAATTTTTTTTCCATATGGTGACTCCTGTTGTGCATACAGACTAGGGTCATGCGTCATATGACAGTAAACGTGCTGCTCCGAGTGCGGGCGCGAGCCTGTCCCGGCTCTGAGCAGCACACTGGTGAAAGACAGACCAGATCTTTGAAGACGCCAGTCAGCATCTTGCTGCATACAAGGGCACCGCCGGAGTTTAGAAGAAGGATCGCACCACAGGTGGGTGCCGTCACTCACTGAGCCCTGCTGTGAAGAATGCCTTAGGGCAGGGCTTTAAGTGGACTGAAAAAACTGGGGGGTCTCTCAAAGGGGCGTGGTCAGTGTAATTGGGGCGTGGCTTTAAAACACTTAGGCTAAACATCTGTCTTTAGCATAGTGTGCCACCCAACTTGTATTTTGCTGTTTCTGTCATTGCATCCAGATATTTGATGCAACAAGTAACATCATACCTACAACAAGTAAGGACTATCGGCTTTGTCAACGGTTATTAGCTGCAACTATGGCTTGTTACATATAATATTGAAAACGCTTCCAATTAAAGCTCAGGTGAACCTACCACAATGTTGCTGCTCTTGCAGTGTCGTGTGCTTGGCTTTTTTATTAGTAAAATTTAGCAGAGCGTCTTTCAAGCATATTGCATTAGAAATGCTATAGGCGTCGCATTTACGATAGTTATAACTATTAGCATTGTAAATGACATAGCTATTAATTTAGCTATTTTCAAAAACAAGACATAAATAAAAAATGTGTCATTTACAATACCAATAGCTCAAACTTTCCTAATGCGAGACCTATTGCATTGTAAATGCTTGTTATTACTAGGTGTCATTTTCTACAGTACACACGTCGACCGTATTCACGTATTGTGCCCTCTTTCTACTATCTTCTATGCTATCTTTGTGACCATATTTTGCTGCCTATAATTTGCAGGTATTAGTAGTTCTGACCAGTACCTCTTATGGTATATGTATATACCCTTGTCCTGACATTAAGTCCCACTCCATGTGCTGCTTGGAGACTTGTTACAGCTCATTAGAAGGAAGCATTGAATAACTGTGAATTTATCATACCCCACGCGTCTATACAGACTACCTAGTTCCTATATGTGATAGTTCTTTTTCCTGTATTTATTTGCATTTATAATTGTTGTATACAGGAAAACCCCCCTTTTTCATCCGTTTCTCATTTTCTTAGTTTTACTTTTCATTTTGATGTAGTCTACTTCTATGTACTGTACCTGCTGGCTCTGTGAATGTTAACTGGTATATGTACATCGCCTAGTACATACATTCACGTATTTTGCAAAATTATTCTATATTCTATTTTTGTATATTTGAATATTGGTTTATTCATCCCGTCGACATTACCATTATTCTGTCTTTGGAATTTCTTTCCCAATACGGTCATATTTATGACCCGTCTCTCTGTAAGTTTATTCGTCTCTTTTATTTTAGAGGAACAAATGGTATATCCTGAGCTAAAAGGTCAATATCAAAGTCCATCAATTAAATCCAATGAATCAAGTTGTCTTCATTTCATCTTCATTTATTTTCCAGTTCATTTATTTATCCAGTCTTCACCAAGAGAACATACTTTAGCCACTGCCAACACGTGTTTCGTCTTGGTCTGATGACCAAAAGACTTCTTCAGGGCTATGGCTAGAATTAAAGGATACTAGGAAAGCAAAAGGTGTGCCTACGTAGGTCCACTGCATCCACCAATATAATTATTCGTTCATGTTTCCACGTTCCAAACGGTGGTTCAAAGTTTTCAAATAAATATAAAATGCCGGTCTCCAAAATCAAGGTATTAATTATGTGCCAAATGTTTGTTTTGATATATAAAAATGTCCTGTAATTGCGTTTAGATCAAGCAGCGTCCTCCGAGTGCAGAGAAAAGCCGTTTACAATCTGATGCAGTCGGCGTTCAGATTTATAATACGCATTTTAATCATATGGATATGGACACTGTCTACAGTGTTGCAATATTGGACTCTCACCATATTTGTTTACAGCACTATATGTCTATTCTGTGGTCATGTTATCAACTCCAATGTATATAAGAATTTACAATTCAATGTGGTCAATGTAATTGTCTGTTCTAGTAATTTATATATTTCTAGGTGAGTTTGAATGTAATCTAAATTTATTGTTCCCACATTGTATAATAACAATATGTCACCCATCTCTATTCAGTTCCAGTGCAATAGACGGTAACCTGATGAAGGCCCACAAGCTGAAACGCGCGTAGTTTACATCTACCGCATTTCCTCCATCTATAAATGTCTAATGTTTTGTTGGTTGTTTTTAGTATGTTTGAAATGAATACATTAATATCTACACCAAGATTAATGTTTGAGATTAAATCTGTCCATTTATATATAATAAGATCGATATAGGAAATAATGATCCAAAAATCATATCATAAATTTTTATGACAAAAAGATCAATTAATAAAATATATATTTATTTTTTTATCACTTATGTGTGACAAGTCTTATCAATGTGGGTCACAATTATCTAAATAATCTAGTTTTCACCTAGTCCTTTGTGTCTGCTGTCAACTGTTTGACTGACTTAGCTATAGACTTTTTCTCAAATCAGTGTTCCTTAATGGACATTCCCTTTGATGGCCGTCGCCTCTTTGGTGACAAAGCAGGCTCGACACTGGAGTGCTTTAAAGATTCGCTGGCTACGGCCAGATCTTTGGGCCTTGCTGCGCCGTCTTGCCCACTCCAGTCTGCTTTTTGTCCCTTTTTTAGCTACAGAAGGGGCACCCAGCCACATCCGGCCCAGTCTAGCCACCAGTCCACGCAAGCTGCCCAGCCTCTATGTGGCCTCGGACGTGGACCCAGTGACCTTGCGGGTCGGGGAGCCAGAGGGCAGGCCAGTCCACCCTTCCTCCCATTCAGCAGCCTCCAAGACTTCCTAGTCCGACCCTTTAGGTCCATCAACGGCCAGTGGGCAGCAGCATTCACAGAGAGGGTCTCTGTCCTAGAAGTCGGTCGTGGTTGCTATTCCCGCAACTTACTGGTGCCTAAGAAGGACAAAGACCTGCGTCTTAAGGGCTACCTTGCTGCTAATTCTGCTTCTCTTCGGCTACCAAACCAGCCTTTTTTATTCAAGTCCCTTATTGTACATAGATTTTTTAAGGGCATTACTCATCTCTTTCCTCCTTCTCCCTTCATAATGCCCCAGTGGGACTTGAACCTCATTTTAACTTATGTGTGCTCCCTTTGAGCCCCTTCACCACTGCCCTCTCAGGCTCCTCACTCTGAAAACTGCCTTTCTTGTTGCAGTCACCTTTGCTTGCAGGGCGAGTGAGCGTCAGGCTCTATCTTCCAAGCCCCCTTTCTTCTTTGTGTATCCGGCCAAAGTGGTGCTTAGGACGAGGCTCTTGTTCCTTCCTAAAGTGGTTACACCTTTTCACATATGACAAACAATTACTTTGCCTACCTTTTTCCCACCTCCACACCCTTCCAAGGAGGAGGAGAAACTCCACTGTCTGCACCCTAAACGTGTGCTGTCCTTCTACCTTGATCGCACAAAGGATTTCCCAGTGGATGATCACCTCTTCCTTGGCTATGTAGGTCCCAAGAAAGGTTGGCTGTTCAAAAGCGTACCATCTTTTGATGTGTCGTCCTTTGCATAAAGATCTACTACGCTTTGGCGAAACAGGAACCCCCCCAGTGGGGCTACATGCTCATTCTACTAGAGCTTTTGCAGCAACCACTGAATTGGCATGTGGAGTCCCACTTGACATCTGTCAGGCAGCCACGTGGGCATCCTTGCACATGTTCATCAGACATTACTGCCTGGACACTCAAGTCCGGAGGGACAGCTATTTTACCCGTTCAGTCCACCAGGACTTTCTGGTGTGTACTTAGTTTGCAGACCCTCCCCTGGGGTTGGTATTGCTGGGGTATCTATTCTAAGGTAAGGAATCTATAACTAACAGTCTCTTTCAGATGAACAAGTTACTTACCTTCGGTAACGATGTATCTGTAAGAGACATATGTTAGTTATAGATTCCTTACCGCCCCACCCATCCTCTCCGCTCTGCGAACTGACTTGTAGGGATCGAGACTCCCTTGCAGGACCCTAGTTATTGCGCACCAGTGGTCAGTGTCTTTCATGGCTCTGCGCTTCTGGCATGGAAAGTCGTGTCAGAACTGACATCAGCGCGCAGGGGCGGTGTCTAAGTAGGCACCGTGACGTCATCCCGGCGACTAAGACGGCGGACGCGGAGTCAACCGACGCCACCCACAGACACGCAGGGGTACTACTAAGAGAACATTTCTCCGGATCCAGTCTGACGCCTGGGGAAAATTCTATGGTAAGGAATCTATAACTAACATATGTCTTAAACAGATACATCGTTACTGAAAGTAAGTAACTTGTTCATCTGACCGGAACTCGAAATGTGCAGTACTAGTTCTATGCTACAAGGCATGAATACTGTTGAATGCATTTTTTACTTTCAAAAAGTAATCATGGTTATGAAAATAATCTACATTGAAATGTAATTTTAATGACTGAGTATTTTCCTGCTATCTTTACATTGTATCATACGTTTGCACCTATTAAACAGCTTTTTCTCTTTGTTAGATGATTCGAATGGCAGTTTACCAAAAGACATAAGCAACGTACTCACTGGAGTCTCAGAGATGGGTTTTGATGCTGATAATTCATTTCAACTGGATGATGAGCTCAAAATTGAACCCTTAAGTCTAGATGGACTCAGCATGCTCAGTGACCCTGATATGGTTTTACCTGACCCCTCAATAGAGGACACTTTCCGGTCAGACAGGCTGTGAACAAGCACCAAGAAATACATATTTTCAAACATAAGACTGTTGGCTACAGCAATGTTAGGTGTGACTCTCTCTGAAACTACAAGCAATACAGTGATATGACATGTTGGATGAAGAAGGCCAGTCTTTACTGGAATTGTACTGCAACAAAAATGGAATAAGACTTTTCAGATATATTCCGATTATTATATCGGTACAGCTGGTAACAAGAGGATCAAGTTTTTGATTTCTGCCCAACCGATTATATTTAACACAACTGTAAGTGACTTCTGATTGTCAACACCCTAAGATACTTTGAAATAGAGTAACTAATCCGAACCAGACAATTGCACGAGCTGTTACCCTGTAAACCTGCCAGTTTATCGTTATTTGGCTGTTGAAGGTATTAATGGTGTAAATTTGAAAACTTCTAAGGGTATGGCAGAGCCAGTTATGCAATGAAGGCCAGTTATTATATTTGTAGAGATGAAAACCTTTGACCTCAGTGAAGGATTCAGAATGTCCTTCTGGTGTGATGCATTCAAAAATTGTATAGCAAAAATGTTTCAGCTAGCCCTGTATTCCTTACATATTGATATTTTCCATTTCTTTCTGGAAGGAAAGATTTCTATTCCGACTTTGTGCCTTAGTGCAGTCTCTTTTTTTCTAAATGAGTATAAACACCACATTTTCTGGTGAAGGTAATTCTTTTCACCATTACCTCTCCTCAACTTATGATAAGTACAGAATAGTTAGTTGAATTGGCAGAGTGCTTGGTGTCCATTTCCTTTCCGTCCAAAACTATTTGAGATGACTAAGCCTAGTTTTATGGAACACCAGGCCATATTAGACTTGATCTCTCGCTCTAATTCCTTCATTACTCCTCAGCTTCAGTTCATGAGAATACTGTTAGCGTATTACTGTTCCATTTTCTGTGTTTTTTTTGATCACCCATGTATGAAATATTCAAATGGAATGAAATATTCAAATGAAAATTGTAATCACCTGATACAACTAAAGTTTGCAAACACCTGCAAACTTTTTAACTGGGACATTATTGTACGACATGCTGCATTTTCTTTTCTCTTGTGGTGCCGAGTGTCGTGATTTTTACATGCTGTTTACTCAAGAAAAACTAAATACCCTAGTGTAATTCAAAGACTGACGCATGAGAATTATCTGTGTATGGCCTTCAATACTTTACGATATTAACTGTTTAATGCCAAATCAGATTGACCAGATTTCAATATTTTGAGTAATTAGTTAAGGGGATCTCATTGATACTAAAAGTTTAACGCCTTTTCTTACTCCATATCTGTTGTACTGTTTGCTCCTATACTACATTAACCCTCCAATCACTTTCCTTGGATTATTCCAAAGAAGATAGCCTTTTTCACCCCTTTGCTAAATTGTTTCCCAATCTTTGTATTTAATATATTGCATCATCCAAAGTTACACACTTTTTAATTTTAATAATATGGAGCCCCACATTGGCAAAGTTATCTTATCGGACCTGTTTTGAATTATCCGTCCCCATTTTAGACTCATTTAATTTGTGGAGCTTCTGATTAATTCGAGACACTGAAGATAGTTAATTTCTCTGTGCCCAGAACGTTATCTCCCCTACAGCAGTGCCATGTTCTGATTTATCTAAACGAAAGGGAGCAAATTGCATATCCAGTCTCGGCATTAGCTCTACTCAGATAAGATCTCTTCTTCTTTATCATCATGTGCTCTCTCTTCTCTTATAACAATAACTGCTTTTGTCCCTTTTTCATATGCTATTATTATAGCTGTAGTAACCTTAGGGTATGTTGACGTTGGTATTGAGGAAGAAATTAACATAAAGTAATAAAACGCGCTGGAAGCTTTTTTTAAATTAGTTACCTCAATGTTTCATGAGGGAAACAACACTTACAACGCAACTATTACAACGCACACCGTTACAACGCAGGATCCGTTACAACGCATGCCTTTACAACGCATGACATTACATAGCAGATGCTATTACAACGCATGCCATTACAACGTAAGTATTGGTAAGTATGTTATTTTTTAAAATCATTTTTTTTAAATGTAAATTAAATAAATTAATTTAATTAATAGTATATATTTAGTTTTGGGTTATGGGGTACAGGAGTATTTTTAGGTTTCAGGGCTAGGTATGGGTTTTGGGGTACAGGGGTATTTTTAGGTTTCAGGGTAAGGTTTGGGTTTTGGGGTACAGGGGTATTTTTAGGTTTCAGGGTTAGGTTTGGGTTTTGGGGTACAGGGGTATTTTTAGGTTTCAGGGTTAGGTTTGGGTTTTGGGGTACAGGGGTATTTTTAGGTTTCAGGGCTAGGTTTGGGTTTTGGGGTACAGGGGTATTTTTAGGTTTCAGGGTTAGGTTTGGGTTTTGGGGTACAGGGGTATTTTTAGGTTTCAGGGTTAGGTTTGGGTTTTGGGGTACAGGGGTATTTTTAGGTTTCAGGGTTAGGTTTGGGTTTTGGGGTACAGGGGTATTTTTAGGTTTCAGGGCTAGGTTTGGGTTTTGGGGTACAGGGGTATTTTTAGGTTTCAGGTTTGGGTTTTGGGGTACAGGGGTATTTTTAGGTTTCAGGGCTAGGTTTGGGTTTTGGGGTACAGGGGTATTTTTAGGTTTCAGGGTTAGGTTTGGGTTTTGGGGTACAGGGGTATTTTTAGGTTTCAGGGCTAGGTTTGGGTTTTGGGGTACAGGGGTATTTTTAGGTTTCAGGGTTAGGTTTGGGTTATGGGGTACATGGGTATTTTAAGGGTTCAGTGTAACGGGTATTTTTAGGGTTCATTTTTTAAATAAATAATTTTAAATAATTTAAATAATTAATTTTAATATTTTTATTATTTTTTAATATTAGTTCTTTAATAATAATTGTTTTTTTTAAATAAACAATTTTTTAAAGTATATATATTTACAAATTAATTATTACAAAATAATTTAATTTATTACATTTTAATAAATTACATTTAAAAAAAAAATAATATACTTACATATACTTACGTTGTAATGGCATGCGTTGTAATAGCATCTGCTATGTAATGGCATGCGTTGTAAAAGTATTCGTTGTAAATGTATCTGCGTTGTAAAAATTGCGTTGTAACGGTGTGCGTTGTAAAAGTTCGCGATGTAACGTCATACATCCCTGGCACCAGAAAGAATATTTAAATGGGTGCTTGGCGTGAGAATTGTATTATTAGCAAGAAGTAAGAAGAGAAAGGTAATCTAAATACAACCTTACTCTGTACTTATAAGTGTTCACTTCAGTGGAAATCGAAACCACTGGTGATGTTGTAACAGAAAGGGACAACATATCTCACAGTATGACCCAAAAAAATAAGGGCTACGACTTTTAAAATATGGAGTATTTTTAAAGAAAACCTAAAGAAGGAAATGTTCTGTAGATCATAACAGTTATTGCAACTACTTGTATTTGGTAAAAGGAATGGCTGTATCAATCAAAATAGAAAATCAGAGCACCATTACTGAAAATAAGATACATATTACAACAGCACTAGCCTTAAACAAATAGGCATTGACGGAATTGATGTTGGATTATCAGTTATCACTGCTGTTTTAAGCATAATTTACATTTCTATGTTGTAATCTGTTTTTTTCGATACCCCTTAATTGGTCCCTGAGTCATAGATCACCATAAAAAGTAACACTTGGGCTGCTATGAGCATGTAAAAAAGAAAGGTGCCCACCCCCCCATGATCAACAGATTCACATTTATGTTTCAAAATACCTCAGATTGCATCCCTTTCCTTTCCCAAATTCTGCTTCTAACTTGTACACAGATTGTCCATTAACATATTGTGCCATAAAGACCGACCCACACACATATTTTGTAATGTATCTGGCACAATGACCTGGAACCCCAGACAGTGTAGACACTTAGTACCCTCCTCTTGGTCCTAGGACCACACTGTCTGTGTCCTGAAAACTATTCGCCAGAGTACATTGCACCAACTTAATGGTACGGTACTGCAGAGACCAATACGCTCTTCATCCGCAGCATGCTTTGGATATTCTGGCTGACATTTACACTGTTTTGTGAGTTATCCATACTATACATAGGACTGGAAACTATTACAAGAAAATCGAAAATGCCAGTTGCAAAATACAACCTTTTGACTTATTAAATTGCTTGTGAGGAAGACAGACTGAGGCAATAAACACAGTGATCCACAGCCAGTGAGCCAGAGTTTAGCAGCAGTGGATGGGATTCTTCATTTTTTTCAAGCTAGACTTTTGGTGTCTTCCGAAAGGCACTGAACATATATGTTGATCAGTGGATCCATAAGTAACGATTTATCTTGGACTTAATTGACATTCTATTGCTGCTAAAAAATACATTTTTTGAAAAAGAATAATTTTGGATCGCCTTGTACTGTTTATTTTTCAAGTTAAATGGAACGTGACATTTGGAAACAAATTTTCAGAAAAACATCTTGACATTCAGATGCTTATTGCTCTTTTCTCACATATTTTCTGTGTTGATTGGACTGTGCTTTCCTACAACTTATCAGATTATTTAATGATAGATACCCTGGCTAACGCTCACCTGACTGATTCGAATCCCTAGTACCCTTCAGTGTTGTGTCTTTGGTCCATTTGTGGCTGAATTGGGCTGGTAATGGCAAACTTGCAATGATGGTGATAGTACAAGATATTGGTTTTGAAGCTTTACATCCACGGGTGTAGCTGCACTGGGTTTAACTGTTACCTTATTTTAAGGAAAAGCTAATCATATACCTAAGTCAACAACCTTTTATTTTTGGGTGCCTATTGACGAAATCTGCTTTGGGGCTATTAATCAATCAGAAATTCTAAATCGTGACAAAACACCCGTGAGGGTCTCAAGGCACTCAGGTTGCTGCTAGCTTCATGGTGATCAGTTCATTCGAAACTTTGGGACTGAAGCAGCTTTTTAAAGCTTAACGGACATATTCTCAGTTACTGGGCTGTTTAAACCACACTAATGAGAAGATGCCCCATTCTCAGCCTGGCAGGGTCTACTAAAAATCACACACACCATTACTTCTCTCTTCATTTAGAACTCCTAATACATTACCTGTTGAAAACTCTCTTTGTTCCATGCCCTCTCTATATACCCCCTTTTCTTTTAACACAGCCTTACTATTATTATTATATGAGCCTGCCTCTTAACCTTTGCCTGGTGTATTGTAACTGCGTACTGCAACTACTTGTATTTCTATACCAGGATCTGGAACAGCCCATTAAAATCAGAACTGCCCAAAACTCTCTGCAGTTCGGAACGGAGCTGAAGACACATCTCATCAGAGACCACTGCATCTCCAAGCAATAGAATTCAGCATCCAAAAATATACATTCTTCTAAATTCTAAATAATTCTGAATCGTAACACGGGGTGATCCAGCCCGTGTTCCACACACTCTTTCTCTCTAGCTACGTTTATTCTCTTCAAGTATCTATGCATTCATACACACATACCATTAACAGTACATTTATGAATTACAGTTTGTATGCAGTGTAAAAATAATGAGTTTAAAAATGTGCCACTCTACTTTCGGTCATTGCTGATTATATTTAAATGCAATAAACCTGCAGGAATTCAGCTTCAATAAAAGACATTTATTATTATTTATTTTATATACAAGTGGTCAGTCTTAGATATCAGTGTCAAGACATCACGTAAATGAGGTGATATGTTTTAAGAGATGCTTCACTTGGATGATCATAATAGAACCTGTGTTGATAACACGGATAGACTTGGTAATCCTCTTAACCTATTTCTGCTTTAGTAACATTCCAATATGTCAAACTCAAGTCCGCTGTTTAGGGTTTTTTTATTGTTATATATTGTCCATGAATTTCTGGATCAGTTATCTAGGTATATATATTTGATAAAGTACGAACAAGTTTAAACATAAATGTTAATGGTTTCACAATTAACAATTAGAGGGAATAAAATATGCTATACATTTAAATACAATAGCGATCTCACTTTGTTACCCTCCATGGCCCCTCTTTTTAGCCTAGTCCCGGAACGTTCTATGACTTAAACTTACTGGAGTAGTTGTTTAAAGTTTTTTCTCTCAGTGAGCAATATATTTATAAAAAAAATTAAACTGTTAGAGATCCCTTACTTATGCAATGCTTAGCACTTAATTTTTCATTTCCAATCTTAAGTGTGAAGGCTTCTTATTATCTCCTTAAATCGTTATTGCCTTTAACATATTGAACACTTCCAAAATGCCTTGCAAACACGATACAAACCAAATTTCAATTTTATAAAGTTACTATGCACACTTTAGAATTAATGATCATTGAGAGAGCCTTCTTCGCTAAATGAAACTGACGAGTTCATAAACATTAGCTCTAAAGTCTCTACTTTCTGCATGCAAACTGTTCACAATCTTCTAAAGTAATATTACATTTTACTCCAGTCTTTTTGCGGCAACATACCCAACTTGCTCTTGATACTGCAGTCAAAGGGAAATATCTGATTTTACAGCAAGCATTTTCATTGATTACAATCTGTTATTGACCCACCTGGCTCATAAAGAGGTCGTTAGTGTGGTGCCGTACTTTAAAAAGAGATTTTAATGCACTTTTCGTCTCTACCCCTGTTTTGAATTGAAGCAAGTGGTACCAAAGAAGGTCACAGCTATGTAATCTAAAACAGGCCTAAATAATAAGGAACTTAAGCATTAGTATTTATGCTTCAACCCCAAGTCAGCATTAGCCCAGCTGTAGCTGAAATTTGAATGAACAATAAAAGTGGTGAGGCCAAGCAGGAAATCCTGCATTTTGTCTCCAGATGATTGAAATTGAGTGCACTGTCTAGTGTATACCTGGCAACAGTACAGGGAGGAAAGTCCTACATTTGTGAGATAGGATACCTTTCAGCATCATAGGTGACCTTCCCACAAAAACTCTTTTCATGTGACTTGAGCCAAAATACATTTTCATGACACATAATTTGGGTTTATAGGTTTTATACTGTAGGCCAGTAAATGTGTTGGTATCCATTTATATCAGCCCGATTTGCTTAAGCCACACTGAATATTCTTTTCTTGCCAAATACTACCAGCCTCATTTTGGAGCGGTTTATGGTTACATTATAGTATACTTTCCCATTAGCTTCTTTGCAGTGTCCAGTATTATTAAATAATTGTGCTTTGTGTTTGTAACAAATTAAGGCAGTTTTCAAAAGCACCTCTTATGAGCAGGTCACATATACAGACATCTCAGGCCATTGCCTCTTGAGTTCAAACTGCACGCTAGGCAATCTATTACAGTGTAGTCATTTTAGAACTACTAAGCACCCCACTAGTACAGTCTGTCCATTGCCTGAAGTTTTGAGTTACATTTGTCTGTCCCAAAGTCAGAGCCACTAAATTCTGTTATGAACTAAAATCCCTAAGGTTTTGGTATTTAGTTAAGAAATAATGTTCTGCATGTACTTGATTTGCTCTGTCATTTGTATCCTGATGATAGCTGATAGAGTACATTCCTGCTGAACGTTGGTGTTCTAATTATTCGTATTCCCGAAGAGCAAACCAGGGGCTGCTATTATCCCATTATAAAGTTTACTGATACAACCAAATGTCCTGGATTTCTTCTATTCATAGTTTTGAGCCATTTAGTTCACAGTTCACGGTATCAAAAGCAGTTGAGGTCAACAAATGCAAATGGCAGCAGTAATTAATGCCTCTGGTTTTTAATCCCTTGCAAGCCATGGCTGCTGCTCCGCTGTGCATTACCAACATTCTCCAAGAAATCCTATATGATAGATATTGTATTAAATGCGTTTACAGATAACTGTTTGAGTAAGAGTTTACCAAAAACATTTCCTCAACTACTGAGCATAGCCGGTAATCCGTAATTGAAGGTTTTTTTTTGTCTCTCTCATTCTGTTTAATACCGAATTAGAGCAAGGATGAAAATGTTCTACAGTTGTCCGCAGTCAATCAGCGCCATAGCACCTCTTGTCCCCATTGTATATGAATGTGTCTTACCCAATGGTGCCTATTAAGCTAGTCATATAAGGCCTTGTTTAGGTCTTCATCCCGGTCCTCTTAATGGGAAAACTGCTTTGCTAGAGCACCCAAGCCCCATGAAACCCTGTGCGATTTCAATGTTGTAAATAAGCATGCACACAGTTTTAGCAAGTAATTTTCTAAGGATTGCCAAGAGCCCTGATGTTGAAAGAACACTGTTAATATCAAAAATTACTTTTCCTGAGGTGTCGTTTACAAATGTGGATATATTTTGAATATCAAGCATGTGTGCATTATTGGCAAGTGAATCCATGAGATCCCCTTTTTGTCTGAGGGTGTGTGTGTGTGTGTTTGTGTGTGTGTGTGTGTGTGTGTGTGTGTGTGTGTGTGCACCCACTGAATATAATCGTGGGGTTTGCCAGATGGCCGTGATGTGCAAGGTTGACTGGATTTCTCCCATTCCCCAAGGCAGAGAGAAACTGTGGGGATTACCCCACGCTACGGCACGTCAGGTAATGAAGTGGAAGAACCACAGGGAATTTTCTGAATCCCATGTACCTGGTTATGAGAGCTCCCACAAGCATGAGTTGGCTAGCCCCATTTAATGAACTTCAGCACCATCCTATTACCCAGCCTTGTCAAAATGTTGCCACCCATTCTTGTCATGGGGAGGCTGTGTGGTATGCCAGAGGCAGAAGTGAAGAAAGCAAATTGTGGTTAATGCTAGCCATTGATCCACCATTGACTTAAAATTATTAGTGAGGTGTCAGGCCTTGTATCAGAGCCTAGGTTGAAATGTGGGCGTTCATTATCTAAACTGGTAGGGTTCTTAGATTACTATGCAGCTTCTTACCCCTCCATTGATATGTCTTTATCATCTGAAATATTGTACTACATATGCTACATGACAACAGCATTGCCTTAATATGCTTTACTATATCTAATTGTACCTTTAGGTCTCTACGAGTTATTTTTGATAGGATAGGTTGATCCATTCTTAAATAGAAGGGCTAAAATCTTCATATTTTGAGTTGGAATCTGCTTATATTTTCTAACTGAATTACCAAAGTAAAAATAATAGTTGTTGATGTGGCTTTAAATATTAGGAAACGTCTCGCAACCTGGAATAAGACTCATGATTTTATCTCTCGCTCTTTGAAAGAGTTGCATTAACTTATAAACTTGTACATAACATGCGATTCTCAACGGTCAACAAAGAACAGTCCTGACTAAATTAAAAATGAATAATCCTGATCTTAACATGCTTGGAGCTCAATTAAGGCTGCAGATCAATCAAGTGTTTAAAAAAAGAATCCTCTATACAACTGCTGAAAAACCTAGTAAAACCTATAGAGTTGTATTAGAATATGAGGAATCAATCCCCTCTTTGAATATGCAATCTTTCTTCCCTCTTTTTCTCTTCTCTAGTAGGCACGGAATAGTATGGCACCCAGAGGCCTTAGTTTTCATATTGTAACCTTTGAATGTTTAATCTCTCACTTATTACATAATCAATGAAACCTGAGTAAAATGTTTTACTTTTCATGTATAGTTCGGTTATAAGAGAATTCACAGTACTAGACATGCATGAAAAAGAAAATATTTTTTTTACAATTTTAATCATTTGACATGCTCTCTGGTACATGTTTTCAGAGGAACGCATATTATATGACACCCACTATTCCAATGCATTTGGGAGCTCAGACAGGATTAAATTCAAGTTCATGATGATTATTCGTACAAAAGTCTTGTTAAAAAAAAGCTGAACACATTTGGCAATTGAAACTAAAGTATAACCCTTTACAGTTATCTGTTCAAAGCACTAGATTTGTTAACAGAATGACTACACAGTTTACACATCAAGATAATAGTATATTTCAAACTGTAATGTGACGTAGAAAGATTAATTGCCAGTGTGTGCAAAAACATTTTTTTTTTTTGTGAAAGGGCAACGGGCTTTGCATTAAAAAAGATGATCGAATTCCAATGTGCTTTTACTTACCTATAGTAATGCATTTTAAATTCTGCAGTTGTTTATTGAACACTATGCCTTAACATTTATGGTATAGGACATAGGGCAGTTTGTGTTTATTGTACAGATGTTTGTGGCCAGGCTAATGAGCTCTGTGTAAATGTGCAGGGAAAAGGTCAGTTTTTTCCCCAAAAAGGCAATGTTGATGCCAAAATTACAAATGTAAATGTGGGCCATAGTAAAATTAATAGCTGTATTACAGATTTGTATTCCAGTATAATTATGCTTGTTCTACAAGTCAGTCTGATGTTTACCATCCACAAAATCACATCTTTTATTGCCTCAGTATTGCAATAGTCCACTTTTGCCTATTTTTACTGTAACTAAATTAACTATTTCATTTGTGTTAGCGCAATTTATTAGCAATGTTGTTTTTGGTCCAAACTCCTATTTAACTTTTTTTCTATCTACAAAAAACATCAGTCACCAGAGAAAGAAACATTTGATGAAGTTTTATGCTCTAAATATCTATAGTTCTATTTTTGTTAAGTGTTCACTGTATTTTGTTTTTATAAACTGTACAGTTTGTACCTGAAAATGGATTTCTATCCACTTGTATCAATAATGCTCAATTTTTTGTGTAGCATGTGCCCTCTAATCTAGCATCCTGAGTTACTGCCGCAGATATTAATTTGTGTAATTTAAAGTAACTGTTTAGTATGTCAAAGCTGCTTTATTTCACTGTTGCCTTACTGTACCTTGTAGTACCATACAATTGTTACATAGAGACTGATTTAGAGTTTGAAAGACAGGTACACTGTTTAAAATGTGATGCATATCCGATCCGCCTTATTACAAGTGCATGAGTATACAATGCACTTGTAATAAGGCAGACAGTATAAATGTGACAGAGTATATATCTATCAAACTCTGTATCAGGCCCATAGTTTTTAATCTTATAATTTTATTCTATAATTTATGTTGAGGTGGTTTAATTATATATTCTATAGATTTTGTTGCACCATTACTTTTTTGTATAGCGAAACTAAATCCATTTGTGTTTCTTTAAATGTCTGTTGTTTTGAATGTACAGTTGTATTTAAGCAGTTCATGAAACTAGTTTTCTTTTTTATGCCTCATTTTACATCTTTCATAATTAAAGTGCAGCAGAACAAAAGTCGGTGTTTGCAGTAAGACTGTTTTGTTGTTTCGGAATGTACCTTTGGACTATGCTGTTTAATTGTTTACTTTCTTTGGTTTAACACGTTTTTTTCAATGAACACTTTTTAGTGATGGTGACTTCAAATTGAATATTTTTCTTTTTTTTCATCCACGTAAGTACTTGCCTTTACAATAATATTTGCATATCTGTAGCTTATATTTGAAACATTGCTCTGACGTACAGTTTTATGAATGCTGATATATTCAATTAGGTGTGCATCTGACAGGTGGTAAAATGGTTGTCCTGCTATTCATTCCATATATTCTCACTGTCTAAAATCTTTCCTTTGCAGACATTACATTGCACAACTGAAGAGTAACATGAAAAAAAGTTAACTTTTTCTATTGCCCCTATACATTTGCACATGTAAATGAAAAGTAAATATTTCATGCAAATGAATGACTCTAAAAATATGTGAATTGAAAGGGCACAGTCATTCATTTATACATTATGTTGTAGTTAGAAACAGTCATCAAATACCAAAAAATCAGTTATGTAGAATGTTTGGAAATGTTAACTCAGAACCTTTAAAGAATGCCTAATGATTTTAAAAGCAATGCATTATATGCCCTCGCTAGTAGACATACCCAGTCCTCAGATAGCCTCCATGCTCCATTTAACGCTTAAGCTCTGATTGATAAACTATGTTTTGTTGAAAGCTAAGTAATAAACCTATGGGTTCCGTGATTGTTCTTGCTTCCTTGACTTTCCAAATCGTTTTTAACCTGACCCTTAGTAATTGCCCTCCACGGGGCAAAGCAGAAAATCTTTATTTGTGGATTTAGCAGAGATAATGACTTTTGAGTGTGTACCTCCTGCACAGATAAGGCTTTTTACTGTTAATGTTTCTGTCTTTTCTTGTAGAATCCACATTAATAGAGCTATGCCTTTTGAAGGATCAACTCGCTTTTCCCCATCCTAACAACCTCCACAGCACGTTGCGTTCAGAATTGTTTCCACAGTGAAGTCAGCAAATCAAGAGAAATTGTAATGTTTAGTATGAATCTACCCCTACGTAAGTGTACAAAATCACACATCTTCACAGCCAGCTAAGATGGAAATTAGATTTTCTTCTGAATATTACATCTAGTTCATATAGTGAGGTGTTTGCTCAAATCGAAAACTAGGATAACGCTTTTCTACTTTTGAGTTTGCACTCTTGGTTTGCAACATCTGCTTTCTGCGATGAATGTGTGATATTCTGGCTCACATACCAATAGTTACCAGTATCTTAGACCATTGTTGTTAAGCTCAACATTTCCTTTTAGCCCTCTAGTCAATGTTTTTTTTGTAATTGGTTTAGCAGCTGCCTATGAGAAGTATTATTATGCCAGCCGGATGATTCGTACCTTTAAAAATGTGTTTTTATCTTCTTTTTCCAAAACATTATGTTAGATATTAGATTACGATGTGAACATTACCGGCGCCATCTTGTCCCGCTTAGGCCTTTGCGAGCGCGTAAGCGGCAGCTATTTTAGACACTATGGCCAGTTCGTAACATTGCCGATCGCCTGCACATCTCCCCGACCTCGCAATCATCCCCCACGCGCTGGCAGCCCCCAAGCACACATGCTAGAGTCATAAAAGCATCCTCAGCGCGACCCTACCCCGGAGCTAATTCCCGTGCCGAGCCCACATACTCTTTCATCCCTTGCGCAGGAACAGGCCCTTCGACAATCTCCTCCCCTGTACCTGACTGCTCGATCCGATTCCAGGCCATAACCAACCCCTGCGGATACAGTTTATTGCCCATTACAGTAGGATTCCGCCTCTCATCAAAGGAGCTGGAATTAATCAATGCCACAACCACATGAGATCCGACCGATTGCGCGTATTTCAGCTCCTGCCGGAATGCCCAGCTGCGCGATAGCAATCACCTACTGAGACCGGGGGTTGGGGTACAGTACTGTTGATATGTGTGGCAACGGGCCTGAAGCGGGGATTCCAAAGATGGTTTATAATGCATCAAAGAAACGTCAGGAATGTGTTACACTGTAATAAAGAAATACACCATGTATAAAAGGCCAGGCCACAGAGATGCAGTTAGAGCACCTCGAGACGACACCCTGCTTGTCTGATCTGACGCGCTTTCCTTCGAAGAATAAATCCGTTTCCTGCTTTCCAATTCCCAGCGCCCGCCTCTTTATTTGATAATTACGATTGAATTAGAGGCGACTAACACCAAAGCAGTGCTTGAGGATATCTGGGGAAATTCTGCTTTGTTCAACAATTGACGTCCCAACGCGGGGCCCATCAGCGACACGTGGGTCCAGGGAGAGAGGTCCTAACGACGGAGTGAACACCTGCGGGAAAGAGCTCCTGCCCGTTAGACCCTCGTCTGGCAGCCGATCATCCAACCTTCACTGGTTCTGAACGGACCTAGTTAGTGCAGACTTTTGTCCAACATTATTTGAGATCTTCACTTGTCCGATATACGTCATGCCTATCTTCTCCCCACTGATTGGAAATTCGTGCAAGCCGGACCGTTTATTAGAGGTAGATCATCCAGCTCCACTGGAAGGCACCCCTAATAAGCATATGTATGTTAGATATGGACTAGTCGCCGTAGCTTACAGTAAACTATGGCATAAGAATACTAAAAAAGATCGAGAAAGTCAGTGGCCACTGATAGGATCTTTTAACCTCCCAAAAATTGAAGAGCTAGAAATAGCCCTTCGCAAAAATAGAACCACGCCAACCATGCTTGATAGTCTCGGCATGTGGCACAAAGAAGCAACGCAACGTAAAAAGAGAGACGAAGCAAAAAGTGTGAAAGAACTACGAAAAGCAGCTCACTTAGCTGGTAAAAAGTTGGAAGAGGAAGTGAAAGAAAGAGAATGCAAAGAGAGAACAAGAATCAGAAACCTCAGGCCAATGCCCTGTTAGAACATCCTCAGCGCTTTACCCTGAACTACCATCAAAGCAAAGGACGAACGATGATTTACTCCTAGGTCCCCCAATCATCTACATGCCTCCTCCTTATGCACCTACCCACCCCTTAGTACAGCACCTAGAACCCCAGAACTTAACTGAAGTTAGTGCCACAACCTCGGTACCCACGGCCTCCGCGCCGACCGAGCCTCTCGTACTAAGCACCTCGTCAAAAAGCACCTCAGAAAAGATTGAAACCCAAGAGAAAGAACCGGCGAGAATTCCCCGTTTGAGCACAACTGAGCGGGCCGGCATCTATAGAGTAGTAAAGACCTTAGTTGATAGGAAGAAAACCGAAGAGCATATCACAGACACATGTAGCTCGTACGTTGGCAATTACAAATGACATTTCGTTGTGCGTTTTTGTTATCACACCCTCACAGCGTACGAAGAAAAATATAAGGAAACAGGGCCTGACCATCTCATGGCTCTATATAGGAAGGTGTACACAGGGGATAAGAGTGAATGTAACGTAACTGAACTCTTCTCCTACACTTTAGAAGTCTTCCGCCCTCTCGTAGAACAGGGACGAATAGTTAAGAGCGTCACGCCTGAGATAACTGAACCCCCGATAGAAAGATTTGACAACATGATGCCCATAAAAGAAGCTGCCCCCTACTGGGTTCCCCCAAGAGGATCGGGAACTAACGACGACATACATCACCAGACATAAATCACCAGGACGCAAAAGGAAGAGTAGTTTACAACTGGGTGTATAAGCCTTGGCATAGACAGGATATCCTAACGTTCCCCAAATCCTTGCCGGACTTGCGAAAGAATCCCACCGCGTTCTATACGGAACTAGGTACCGCTTTGGGATCAACGATCATGACCCTTGCCGATATTGACTTGCTCTTTGGGCTATGTCTGCCAGCTGACGTGTGGAAGCAAATCTGGAAAGTCGACCACACTGATCTGTTCGGACATACTTGGGAACAATTCGGCAACCTAGATAAACAACGAAACCCTGGACAGAAACCCCTAAAAGCAATATTAGACCTCCCAGATAAAATCGTACAAAAGGTAAAGACTCTAATCCGCGAGAAAAAGGTAGACTGGTCTATAGTGACAGCTTGCCGCCAAAAACCCCAAGAAGATGTCTCCGAATACTTCTCCTGGTTCGAAACGGTGTTTTCCGATTACAGTGGACAGGACATGACCACTGCGACCGGACATCACTTGTTCGTACAAAATTATGTTAAAGGATTGTTACCGGAAGTTTCGCAGAAATTGCAAACTAGTGAAAGCAGTTGGGCTGCTTCGAAGCCCGCGGCCATCCTCCAAATGGCTCAGTATTATGAGCACCAAAAGAATGAAAGCGATAGAGCTTCCGAAAGGAAAAAGAAGGATTTAAAAGAACAGGTTATGATAGCCCAATTACAAGGCGTGAGTATAGGGAAAGAACAGTACCAGGGAGGTCACCAACAGAATACCCCTAGAATTCCACCGCCCCGAAGCAATGCACTCGCACCCTACGCTGGACGTAGAGACTTAGGCGAGAACCAATGTGCTTTTTGTAAAGAGGACGGGCATTGGAAGTCTCAATGTCCGGTCCTGTTCGAAATGAATAGGAACAAAGAAGCAAGAGAACTAGCGAATGGACCGAGAAATAGAGGACGTGAACGAGGGTACACAAACAACACTAGTAACGAAAGGTCAGGTAGAACGAATACATTTGACCGTCCCCGACAGAATCAGTACCAACAGTCTCACTGCGACAACGCATACGACTACGTATAGGACTGCCAAGGGCAAGAGAGGGATCCAATCGAGCTCTATGTTGACCAGCAAGGCCCTTATGTTACCGCAAAGGTCCTAGGCACAAAGTCTCCATTTCTGGTAGACACAGGAGCAACATGTAGTGCATTATCCAAACAGTGATTCCGAGGGCACCCTTGTCTGGCTCACACGTGACATCAATAGGATTTGATGGGACGCCCTCCACCAACCCCTTGTCCAAACTGATCCCTTTTGATCTTGAAGACAATATCATTCACACGACATTTCTCCTCTCCTCCAATACCCCGGACGCCATTATGGGTCTTGACTTGCTGAAGTATTTTCGAGCAACTATTAGATGCTCGCCCGACGGAGTCCGAGTCCTCCTATATGACAACCCTGGCCCACTCAGATCTTGCCCTCCACGACACATGTACCCCATTGCTGACACAGACGTATCCCTACTCAATACCTTTCCATCACACTTATGGGCGAAAGCTGACTCGGACGTAGGACGAATGATGACAGACCCAGTGCATGTGACTGTACGACAGGACGCAACCCTACCGAAAGTACCCCAGTACAAGATATCACCAGAAGGCGAGAAAGCACTTATTGAAATAAGCCCGTCGTCCTATTCCTGCGTTGCTATACGCGAACGACACGGTGATCATGGCGCGAACCCCAATACAACTTCAGATTCTGTTAAATTGCAACTGCAAATTTATGGCCTCACTGGACCTTAAGGTCAATATCAAAAAAACTTTTGCTATGCATTTTGGTATAAAGATAGCCAAGACAAAAACGATATTTATTTATTTATTTATTTATTTAAACTTCTAAAGCGCGCAGCTACCCGCAGTGGGTTTCCCTGCGCTCAGGGACAGACTAAAGAAGAAAGACTGGCGAGCTGATTTTTACAAGGCTACATATTACTGTTGACAAAAGCCAAGTTTTAAGTCCCTTACGGAAACGAAAAAGATTGGTTTCTGTCTTTAGGGACACAGGAAGAGTATTCCAGAATTTTGGACCTAAATGAGAAAAAGAACGGCCTCCCATTTTTGCCAATCTAAATCTGGGGACGGAAAAGTCACCGTGAAGTGATGATCTTAAAGTTCGGCTGGGCTTATAAGCCTGGATAAAGTCCTGAAGGTATTTTGGAGCTGAGCCGTGTTTGATTTTAAAAACGTGACACAGGGCTTTGAATTTAATTCTGTTAGGGATTTTTAACCTGCAGAAGCAGAAGATCTTCTAGGGACGTTGCAGAGAAGACGGGCAGCAGCGTTCTGTACAACCTGGAGTTTTTTATGGTTGTTTGGTCGGATCCAAGATATAGGACGTTGCCATAGTCCAGGCGGGAAACAACCAGCGCCTGGACTACTGTTCTTCGAGTGGAAAGAGGCAACATCCACAGGATCTTCTGTAGCCATCTCAATGTGGCAAAACAGATGGAGGCCACCTTTACAGCCTGCTGTCTCATTGTGAGTTTCTCATCGACGAGAAACCCGAGGTTGCGGACTACAGTTACCGGTTGCGGGGTGGGTCCCATGTCACAGGGCCAATGGTGGGGGCCCTAGAGATCCTTATTTCTGCCCAGTATCACAACCTCGGTTTTGTCACCGTTGAGCTTCAAGAAGTTACTCTTCATCCATTTAGAGACACGGATCAAACCCTCTTTCAGGTCAGAGGTGTTATTGCACTCTTTATTAGAGAGAGAAAAAATGATCTGTGAGTCGTCGGCGTAGGAGTACAGTGTAAGACCCGCCTCCTCCACAATAGTAGCTAAAGGTCTTACATAAATGTTAAATAATACGGGATATTCATTGAAGAAGCCAAGTTGGACTGTACTAACACCTACCCATACTTAGGTATTTTATTTGATAATAATTCTTCTTGGAAACAGGCCATTAGTAGTAGGCACCTTCTATTCTTGAGAGCTACTTCTGCCCTTATTGCTTTTACGCGTAAACTAGGGAAGCCTCCCCCAAAAGAACGTATGCAAATATATCATGCAAAATGCCATAGTGTAGCTGTTTACGGTGCTGGGGTGTGAGGCCATGTACCCGTGGACATCTTACAGAGGGTAGAGAACAATTCTACTCGTTTTTTGTTGGCCGTCCCGCAGTGCTCTCCAACGTTTGGTTGTCATATCGAACTGAGCATGGATTACATTGCCGACTACATCAAAATCCAGCCAATACTACTATGGCACCGCAATTAGTCAACGGAGCAGTGTAATTTCAGACTGTTTGGGCCTAGACAATTGGTCAGATATCCCGTGGCTGTCCTTTGTACACAACTTTCTTAAGGATTTGGACCTTTCTACATATTTTAAAGAACCTTCCATTGTATCCACTATTACAAGAAAGACCTTAAAAATTTTATGTTTGTCACATCTAAGGGAATTGCGTATAGCCCAAGAAATTAATAAAGTTTCAAACCGACAAATTTTAACTATTCAATGTACACAGGGCATTCAACCGTATCTCACCTTTTGTGTGACCACTTACGAAAAATACCTGTTGACCCGGTTCAGGTTCAATATATTTTTTCGTTTGGTTACATTTCCAAAGAAACAAGACTGGTCCACTCCAACTACCCGGTGTCCTTGTGATGGTATTTCCGAACAGTCCACTATCCATGTAATACTGTTCTGCGAATTTTATGAATCACCCCGCAAACGTTGGATTACTCCAATATTGTTATCCCTGGGTTTGCGAAGATGCCGTCCTGCCCTCATGGCGTTACAACATCTAGAATCAGTATCCAGTGCTAAATGCATTGCCATGTTTCTTAAAATCTGTTTAAAAATTCGTTGCAAACATGATTAATTGTAGTTCCAGTGTTTTATAATTTTTATAGGTGGAAAATGAAGTGTGTATAGCAATTATGTCTGGTTTTATACAAAGTATCCTGAGGAAATAAAATCTTTTAGCCATTAACTGTAGTAATGAAAGACTTTAATCTGTAAAGCTAATATATAATGTATAATTCTATTTTATTGTATTTTTACGACACTGTATGAAATTGCCCACTATGATTGTTGCTTTTATGATTTTATGCTTGCTCTAAAATCGAATAAAGCTTTCTACTACTACTACTACAGTCACTAGTAGACGCAGGAGTAGTAGAAGAAGTAGTTAGCAACATCTGCAACAGCCCAATTCTACCAATCATCAAAAGACAGAGAGGGAGATGAGAAAGCGTACCACTTCATTATCGACCTACTAGAGGTCAAAAAGATAGTTGTGCCACAGTACCTTGTAGTCTCTGACATCACCACCATCCTGACCCTGATCCCGTCCAGTGCCACCACCTTCACTGTCATCGACCTCAAAAATGCCTTCTTCTCCATACCCATTCACCCAGACAGCCGCTACCTCTTCGGATTTACCCTAAGATCCTGCTCGTGTAGATTCTGTCGAGCACCCCAGGGGTACACCGAAAGCCCGAGTATCTATAGCCAGGCACTCAAGAGACAGTTAGACGCAGTTCAGTTACCTGACGGAGTGGTGTTAAAACAGTATGTCGATGAAATCCTTTTAGCAGCCGACACCACTCGACTTGAAGTCACAGCCACCATCCAGCTCCTACACTTCCTTGCAGAGAATGGTCACAAAGTTTCCCGAAAGAAGTTGCAGTTTTGTAAATCCCAAGTAATCTACCTAGGACACCTCTTATCAAAGGAAGGAAGGAAACTCACACCTGACAGAATCCAGACTATCCTAGATACTCCCGTCCCTAAGAGCCAGAAGCAAGTCCGCTGCCTGGTAGGCCTCACCTCATTCTGCCGACAGTGGTTGCCGAGCTTCAGTCTCGTTGTTAAGCCCCTACTTTCCCTTCTAGCCAAAGATGTTTCCTTTCCCCTCCCTTGGACCCCCGAAAGCCAGACCGCGTTCAAAGAATTACGAGACGCCCTTTGTTCGGTGCCCGTTCTAGGAACCCCAGACTACTCCAAACCATTCTCCCTTTTCACACACAAAAGAGAGGGATGTGCATTATCTGTCTTGACCCAATCGATTGGCCCCAACAGCGCCCTTGCGCCTATTTCTCAGCCACTCTTGACCCCGTAGCCAGAGCATTACCAGCTTGCCTACGAGCTGTTGCAGCCACAGCAGTCTCGATACGACCGAGTGAAGGAATTGTGCTTTCCAACCCCCTTACAGTGTTAGTACCCCATGCTGTTGACACCCTCCTGAACCAAACCAAGACCCAGCACCTGACTAGTGCACGATTGACTGGATACGAGTTGACCCTATTAGCACCACACATTACTCTGAAACGATGCACCACTCTGAACCCAGCTACATTGTTACCACTGCCTGAAAACGACCCTAATGTAACTCCCCTACATGACTGTGTGACCCTCACCGACGAACAGACAAAGAGTAGAGTAAACCTCCGAGACACTGCTTTCCCAGAACCTGACGGAGAATTATGGGTAGATGGCTCATGCATCAAACTCCCCGATGGCACCACCTCCGCCGCATATGCCGTCACCACAGCCCGAACCATTATTGAAACGGCCCGAATTGCCCAGCGATCCGCACAGGTGGCAGAACTGGTTGCCCTCACACGAGCATGTATCCTAGCAGCAGGGACGACAGTAAACATTTACACGGACAGCAAGTATGCCTTTGGGGGTAGTTCATCACTTCGGACTTCTTTGGAAGGAAAGAGGATTCCTGACCTCACACGGCACACCGATCTTACATGGAGATCTAGTCTCCGCCTTGACCGAAGCAGTCCTCCTCCCCAAGCAGCTAGCAGTAATCAAATGCCAAGCACATTAGAAATTAATGGACAATATAGGACAGGGTAACGCTCTAGCTGACGTTACTGCCCGAGCCACAGCTGAAAAAAGAACGACGACACGAATGTATGTAACCAGGTCACAAGCAGAGAAATGGACAGATGCTAGTACCACTATTAGGGATATCCAACTGACGAGTACACCACACAAACTGACTGAATGGGCCTGGGTGGGACTAAAAGGCTGTTGAAGGATGAAGGACAAAGACAAAGGCTGTTACCCAATGCATATTTGATCCCCATATTGACCATGGCACACTTACCGGCACACATAGGTTCCACCCCCATGACCGAACTAATCACTAGATTATGGCATAATGACAGGATAGCAGATTCAGCCAAACGCCTAGTTCAGCAATGCATGGTATGCCTACAACACAATCCAGGAAAAGGGACAGTGGTACCACGAGGAGGATTTGGAGTCCCCGACCATCCGTTTGAAGTCCTCCAAATGGATTACATACAGTTAGAAAGGTGCCATGGTCTGAAATACGCCCTAGTTATTGTATGTGCATTCAGCAAATGGGTAGAAGCTTACCCCACCCGCGACAACACCGCCACCACTACTGCAAAGGTGTTGTTAAAAGAGTTTTTCCCACGCTACGGCCTGGTAGAAAGGCACAACGCCACACTAAAACTGAAGCTAGCAAAGATAGTTGCCACCACAGGACTGAAGTGGCCTGACGCCCTCCCACTGGCATTTCTATCAAAGGTTGTCTCTGGCCGGCCAATGAACATTTGGGCCGCGCCGAAGCCTACCTCCATCCACGATGTCCCGGACATCCTAATGTCTGATTACTTGCATAACCTTACCAAAGAACTAACTGTTATCCACCAACAGGTGCAGCAAGCCATACCGGACGCATCCAGGGGCCCCGGACACGACATCAAACCTGGGAACTACATCCTGATAAAGAAATTTCAAAGATCGAAGAGTCTGAAACCCAGGTGGACGGGCCCCTGGCAAGTCCGGATCACCACCCGAACTGTACTTCGAGTAGAAGGGAAAAAGAATTGGCTACACGCTCACCATTGTAGAAGAATATCACCGACCCTGGCGACGAACAAAAACGTGGATACCCAAGAACAGCTTCTGAACAAAGACAGACCAGCCCTGAGTTGTTACCCAGAATCGGAGACACTTGAATTGGCAGAATATCCCAATCCCACTGTGCCATCCAGGAAAGGGTACAACTTGCGCCGAAAGGAGAGTGCCTCGACAAAGCAGACCACTAACTAAGTCAAAAATCTCAGAGCGGTAGCTAACACTACAAAGGCTACCAGGAGAGACGCCAGACAAAGTATGTGGTCCTGCCAGTCAGCGAGCCTCTTGAAGGTGATGGAAGATCCCGGACGACCAAAGACCCACCGTAAAGACCCCAAGACTGCCAAACTGCATAGCACAAAGACAATTGTACTTTTCATCGTATCCCTCCTCTGCCTCTTGCTGATGGCCACAGTCTGGATCATAGAACAGAGCACTCCTGCTCACCAGACAATTTCACCCACTATGCAGCCCACCGCCAAGAAAGAACATTATCTTGTCTCACTATCGCCCCATCTCCGAGAACGACGCAAAGAATTTTGGAACAACTCCTTTGTACAACTGCTGCATCAACACAACCTTGCTGCTAATACCACAAACTGTTGGATCTGTGGGCTGCTACCACATGCAACCGAACACTCCATTCCCTTTATCCCTTCACCCTTCTCTGTTCATGGGTCCTGCCTTGCCTGGCTAATGCTCCTGCAAGAGAGCTACAAAGACAATGCCACATCCGACAGAACATGACACAGTTCTACAACGCGTTCTGGCTGAACAAAACTGGAAAAATCCCTGCTCCCTTTTGCCCTCTGACCTCAAACGCTACCTTTCAAATGAACATTCCGGAAAAAGAACGAATCGAAATACAAGTGTTCAACAACCCAGCCCGACCCACCTTCTCATATCTACGAAAGCGGACTGCAGCAACTCTGACTGTGGCCCTATCTGTGGTGAACGTCTCAGGACTTGTTTGCATTGAGGGCCATGGGACGAAAATCGTAGGACACAGCTCCTGCCCCATAAAAAGGACTCTGAACACTATCGACACTCCTTCATTTGTGGCATCACCAAATATGTACTTTGTCTGCGGTACAAAGGCTTACACCTGGCTCCCAAAAATCTGGGCGGGCACATGCTACATCGCTTTTGTCCTTCCTGCAACGTACGTGGCACTAGCAGCCTATCACAGACAGAAACGCTCGAAAGACATAGAGCAAGCAGACTCCACCGCATCGCAGTTCCTCGATGCAGCAAAAGGACTCATCCCTCTGTGGGGTCCGGTGGCAAACAGTCGAGCCATCCGATATCTGACCCAAGCAGTCGAAACAGCTCTGAACATCACGGCTGGCATCCTCACCAACAACACAGCTGAACTGCAGGCGGTCCGCCTTGTGGCTTTGCAGAACCGCCTTGTGCTTGATGTGGCACTGGCAGATCGTGGAGGAGCATGCCGCATCATCGGTGCCAGCTGTTGCACCTTCGTCCCAGTCTACTCACCTTCCGTCTACAAGGCAATCGAACACCTTCATAGACTGGCATCAGAGATCCATCAGAAACAAGAAGATTGGACACTTGGAAGCTGATTTTGGAGCATTTTGAAAGACTGGGGCCGGAAACTGTTGATAATAATATTGGTGCCAGTTTTTAGGGCTCGGACTCCTCCCCACTGAAAGTGGGAGGAGTTTGAGAACTAATGTTAAAGAAGAAAAAAAAGAAGTATCTCCTAGGGCTTTGGCCGAGACAAATTCCACACATTCCTTAGCGTGTTCTGTCATCTGGCCAGTGATTCGTCTTCGTTGTGTTGTCGTTTTAATAGGCTTGAAGTGATAGGGTAAATGTAGTTTTGTTCCGCCATTTTGGGCATATTTCGTTCGTGCTCGCGCAAAGAAGTACATTAATTATAATTAGGAGCTGTCAGGGTGGCCGTGTAATGCATTCCAGATGGTGTGCGCGCGTTCACCATCTAGCAGTGTGTTTATCTGGCGCGCGTCCTCCTCACGTGCACACAGGCATAGACGCCGTGTGCGGCTCCTTCCTGCCGGCCCGGGGAGCTGCTCTGCCGCTCTCTGGCTCACCCCCCGTCTCCCCGCCTGATTTAGACATCGGGCACACGTGTCCTTGCTTTTTCAACGGAAGCTGAAGAATCTGTGGAGGAATGGGTCGGGGGATTTTGTGCAACGACCTTAGTGCTCCAGGGCCCCGTGTTTTTCCTGCAGAAGGCATAACGCCATCCCTTCCCCGTGGATCAGGGGTGCTATCAGTCAGAATAAAAAGAGCGCGGAGTCCTCAAGTGACGGACGTGTACTTGGTAATCGGCTGCGCGATTATGCAAACGTTGTATTATCCGGTTTTGTGATGCAGTGCAGGAGAGGCTGAACATACAAATCTTTTACATCCCTTTCCAGCAGATAATGGATGCTCGAATGATCAGAGCAGAGGGAGACACAAACTCACAATTCAAAGGTCATAACTACCCTTGAGTTGTTTATTAGCCGCCACAGATGAGCCGGCAAACAAAAAGCCATTAAGCACCTATTATTTTAAAGCAGGGTGTGCGGTTTTCATCACTTTCTGTGGCTGAATTTTCACTCCCGAGTCCTGTTGGAGATAATTAATTGCTTTCAGCTGAGAGCAGTAATAATGGAATAAATTATCCCCACACTTCTGGTCAGAGGACTAGTCACGCGCCAGCCTCCTTGTTAGAAGGGACTCGTAAGACAGGTGAGAAAAGAAATATGGTACAGTTGGCCAGCACTGTAACATTTTAAATGATGTCATTGACTCGGCAGTCAATCACGCGTCCTGCCTGGAGCACTCTTGTCTTATGATGAATAGCGTTCTCTTCTCAGGAATGTTGAAGTGGGTGGCTACACCTCTTCCCCCCCCCCCCCAATTTCATGTCGTCTAGCCCTGTTTCACACACAAGTGTATTTGCCTAAGTCACACTTAACGTGCAGGAAACGTGGAAAACGGTGCACAAATCCAGAGCACATTCACAAAGACAGGGGTGTCCTAGTTCTCCACGAGGAGAAGTCATTCGCTGAAGCTCTGCCCGTTTAAGTTTTAATTAGTGAGTGCAGAGATGTGAGTGCAGAGTAGTGAGTAGTGAGTAGAGTAGTGAGTAGAGTAGTGAGTAGTGAGTAGAGTAGTTAGTAGTGAGTGCAGAGTAGTGAGTGCAGAGTAGTGAGTAGTGAGTGCAGAGTAGTGAGTGCAAAGTAGTGAGTGCAGAGATGTGAGTGCAGAGTAGTGAGTAGAGTAGTGAGTAGAGTAGTGAGTAGAGTAGTGAGTAGTGAGTGCAGAGATGTGAGTGCAGAGATGTGAGTGCAGAGTGGTGTGTAGAGTAGTGAGTAGTGAGTAGAGTAGTGAGTAGAGTAGAGTAGTGAGTAGAGTAGAGAGTAGAGTAGTGAGTAGAGTAGTAGAGTAGTGAGTAGAGAGTAGAGTAGTGAGTAGTGAGTAGAGTAGTGAGTAGGGTAGTGAGAAGTGAGTAGAGTAGTGAGTAGTGAGTAGTGAGTGCAGAGTAGTGACTAGAGTAGTGAGTTGTGAGTGCAGAGTAGTGAGTAGAGTAGTGAGTAGAGTAGTGAGTAGAGTAGTGAGTAGAGTAGTGAGTAGAGTAGTGAGTAGAGTAGTGAGTAGAGTAGTGAGTAGAGTAGTGAGTAGTGAGTAGAGTAGTGAGTAGTGAATAGAGTAGTGAGGTGAGTAGTGAGTGCAGAGTAGTGAGTAGAGTAGTGAGGTGAGTAGAGTAGAGTAGTGAGTGCAGAGTAGTGAGTAGTGAGAAGAGAGTAGTGAGTAGTGAGAAGAGAGTAGTGAGTAGTGTAGTGAGGTGAGTAGTGAGTAGTGAGTGCAGAGTAGTGAGTAGAGTAGTGAGTTGAGTAGTTAGTAGTGAGTAGAGTAGTGAGTAGAGTAGTGAGGTGAGTAGAGTAGAGTAGTGAGTAAAGTAGTGAGTGCAGAGTAATGAGTAGTGAGTAGAGTAGTGAGTAGAAAGTAGTGAGTAGAGTAGTGAGTAGTGAGTAGAGTAGTGAGTGGAGAGTAGTGAGTAGACTAGTGAGTAGACTAGTGAGTAGAGTAGTCAGTAGAGTAGTGAGTAGTGAGTAGAGTAGTGAGTAGTGAGTGCAGAGTAGTGACTAGAGTAGTGAGTAGTGAGTGCAGAGTAGTGAGTAGTGAGTGCAGAGTAGTGAGTAGAGTAGTGAGTAGTACATCACAGGCAGCAGCTGTGCAAGCATCCTACACTCACAAGGAGACCACAGGCAGCTGAGGTGCAAGCTTCTCCCACTCACAAGAAGGACATCACAAGCAGCAGCGGTGCAAGCTTCTCACACTCACAAGAACGACATCACAGGCAGCAGCAGTGCAAGCTTCTTACACTCACAAGGAGACCACAAGCAGCAGAGGTACAAGCTTCTCACACTCGCAAGAAATACATCACAAGCTGCAGTGGTGCAAGCTTCCCTTACACACTGACAGCAGGTACTGTGCCAAGGCAGCAGCAGCAACAGAGCAAGAGTCCCTTACAAAGAACAGGCACAGCACAGAGATGCTCAATGCAATCTTCTCATACTCACAGGCAGCAGCGGTGCAAGCTTCTCACACTCGCACGAAGGACATCACAGGCAGCAGCTGTGCAAGCTTCTTACACTCACAAGGAGACCACAGGCAGCTGAGGTGCAAGCTTCTCCCACTCACAAGGACATCACAAGCAGCAGTGGTGCAAGCTTCTCACACTCACAAGAACGACATCACAGGCAGCAGCAGTGCAATCTTCTTGCACTCACAAGGAGACCACAGGCAGCAGAGGTGCAAGCTCCTCACACTCACAAGAAGGACATCACAGGCAGTAACGGTGCAATATTCTCACACTCACAAGGAGATCACTGGCAGTACACACCACATGAACACACTCCATAACACATAGCAACAATACATTGGCATTTACAATGCCATTAGCTCAAACTCAAAAAATCCGAGCCCGATTGCATTTCTAATGCTTGTTGTAATATGTGGTTGCTGCTTTGGAATACAATGCATACCACCCTTATGCTCTCTTTTTATGAACTCGATATGCCCTAAGACTTTGGACACAAAATTTGAAAACATGAAAGCATTGTATGACAAAGAGATACAGAATATGATGAACATTGACATAGATTGACAAGATGACTAGGCATGTTCAAAGGAAGGACTGTTAGATATTAGATTACGATGTGAACATTACCGGCGCCATCTTGTCCCGCTTAGGCCTTTGCAAGCGCGTAAGCGGTAGCCATTTTAGACACTATGGCCAGTTCGTAACATTGCCGATAGCCTGCACGTCTCCCCGACCTCGCAATCATCCCCCACGTGCTGGCAGCCCCCAAACACACATGCTAGAGTCATAAAAGCATCCTCAGCGTGACCCTGCCTCGGAGCCACTTCCCGTGCCGAGTCCACATACCCTTTCATCCCTTGCGTAGGAACAGACCCTTCGACAATCTCCTCCCCTGCACCTGGCTGCTCGATCCAATCCCAGGCCATAACCAACCCCTGCGGATACAGTTTATTGCCCCATACAGTAGGACAGTAGGATTCCGCCTCTCATCAAAGGAGCCGGAATTAATCAATGCCACAACCCCATGAGATCCGACCGATTGCGCGTATTTCAGCTCCTGCCGGAATGCCCAGCTGCGCGATAGCAATCACCTACTGAGACCGGGGGTGGGGGTACAGTACTGTTGATATGTGTGGGAACGGGCCTGAAGCGGGGATTCCAAAGATGGTTTATAATGCATCAAAGAAACGTCAGGAATGTGTTACACTGTAATAAAGAAATAAACCCAAGTATAAAAGGCCAGGCCACAGAGATGCAGTTAGAGCACCTCGAGACGACACCCTGCTTGTCTGATGTAACGCGCTTTCCTTCGAAGAATAAATCCGTTTCCTGCTTTCCAATTTCCAGCGCCCACCTCTTTATTTGATAATTACGATTGAATTAGAGGCGACTAACGCCAAAGCAGTGCTTGAGGATATCTGGGGAAAATCTGCTTTGTTCAACAATTATTTTGCTGCATTTCATAATTTTGCTTGTAGCCAATTCATGGTTAATTTAAATTTTCAAATTTATATTTTGAAATGCAAGGCATCTGCTTCTTCATATTTCATTATTTGATTCCAATTCAGGATATATTTGTCGGGTCTTTTCAATTGGTCACTTTTTTACCATTATCCTAAAATTAGAAATAATTGCACTTTTTGCTTTGATATTTTTTCACATTGAGGTGAGTTTATATATAGAAGATTAATTTTGTTTTCAGAGTAATGTGTCTTCTCAGTTTGTATGTCAGATATGCACAAGAGCACATATGTAGCTAACCATGCGCATGCATTTTGCATGCTTATCTTGAAAGATGCCTGTTTTTATTTGACCATCCCCATTTTGCTGGCTGATGTGGTTTGTTTTTAAACTCTGCATACTTGTGCACTGCTGTCCAGTCCCCAATGTTTGTATGCTGAGCTCTGAAACATGGTAAAATTGGCTACCTCCTGATTAGCATATTTAACTTTCCAATAAGGCCATAGTGTATGGTATGGGAATTACACGAGTGGCATGGAAGTTAACAGCACATGGTGCTTTAATTCCCTAGGATGACAAAGAAAGAAAGCCTAATTCGTGCAGCTTTTTAACCTGCAGAGGAACCTGTCAAAATAGCCCCAGTCAACAGGAAAGAGCCCTACTTTTAAATAATCAATGACTCACCCCTAAGTAGGTCTTGTAGTCCACAAAGGAGGATATTTAGTATTTCACAGGAGTACCTGCAATAATTTAGTGTTGAAATATACCTACAGTGACTAGCTCCCAAAAGCTATTTTCACTGTACAAGGGCAGTAGCGGTCCTATGAGAAAAACTAAAGTTCAGAATAAAATCATAACTGCTATATTTGATTTGGGACAAGCTACATAAATAATTGAATCACTATTTTTAAATAATAAATCCTGCAATAAATGCCTGCCTCAAGAAGAGGGGAAGATGGCGGCCGGCTAATCAGCTCGGTCGGGTGCTCCGTGCTTGCTTGACGAGAAAGCCATGATCTAAGCAACAGAATCGCATACAGGAAACGCCCGATCCCCACTAAAGCACACAAACCTTGCGAAACCGACAAACTTTTTGCAGAAAAAACAAACGAAAATGCCCCAGCCCCATACTATCAAAAAATCAGGCACAAGATTAGGGAACATACCGGAGGAGCCCGTGCCCGCGCAGGAGGAGGCGGCGAGCGGGACAGCTGGATCAACCCTACGGAGCGCGCTTCGTGCCTATGCCGGATTGTGGAAGGCGGCGTCAGAGGCCCAGAGGAACTGCCGAAGGGCAGCCGGAAGGATTCCCTTCATCTTCCGGGGGAAAGAGAGCAGCGCAGGCGGAAAAGTCAGCACGACGGCCAGAGAAGAGCCTCGCGAAGAAGAGCACTCCCTGCGAGCACCGGACCTTGTGAGGAAACTAAAGAATTTTGACCTATTAATAGGGTAAGCGGGGGAGAGGGAGGTGAGGGAGCTAAAGGGTCTGAGGTGCTTGAAAGGGCTGAGGATAGTAACGGGAGCCATGGTCAGAAGAGATCTTGGCAGCCACATGTGACAGATATACTTGGGGAGGATTGAGTGGGGTCTCTAACCACCACAGGCTCCCCCGATATAGTGAAAGATACGGAGGAAAGAGAGCAGAATATGGATCAGGACAGACGTACAAGTTACTGCCTGAGGAATAGGCAATTCTTTAAGCTCAGTCAACCGACAATCCCCAAACAGATTGTTGCCCCCAGCAGCACCAAAAGAAAGGCCAGAAGACGGGCGAAGACAGACATACCCACGCCCAAAGCCAGAAAAAAACAAGCAAGAGAGAAGGAGGAGGCTGGAAGGGTCCCAGAGCCAAAAGTCAGAGTCACCCCCTCCCTCAGGTCATTCTTTAAGGTACAACTGCAAGCCCAGGAACAGCAATTAAAACCACAACCCGCTTGAGACCTAATAGTCGGAGTGAAAATCACTAACACCAGCCCCGATATAAGAAAGGGCGATAAACCGAGCATGGATAAACCCACAGAACTGAAGTCCCAAAGCCCCCCTAGTCTGGGAGACAGCATAGCAGTGGGACACACCGTGGAACCCGCAGACAATGGAACCCTGAGCAGCATAGAGCACATAGGGCAGCCAATTAATCGCAGCCAGAGCTCTACAGAACAATTCTTAGAAAAAATGTTAGAGGAAATGAGGGCAAAATTTGCAGTTTCAGAAGACAACCAGAATAAGATCCAAGAGGCTTGTGAAATGTTGGACACCAAGCTAAACGCACTTGGGGATAGAGTGACAGGTGGAAGCAGAGGAGCCTTAAGTAAAAAAGTAGCGTCAAATCAAAAGGAGATCAGAACACTGAGGGCAAACGACAAAAGCATTAACGAAAAGCTTGAATCAATGGAAAACCAGGCAAGGAGGAACAACCTGAGTATTTTGAACATACCAGAGGGTCAAGAAGGAGGAGACATTAAAATGTTTATAGTATTACTTCTTGAGGAGTCTTTCCCCTGGGTCAAAGCAGCTGAATTAGAAGAAGACATACAGAGGGTTCACCGAGACCCATTTGGAAAAAAAAAACAAAGAAAAAATCAGAGGAAAATACTAATAAACTTCGAAACCTATACCTTCAATGAAAAGATCCTTAGCGAGGCCCTAAAGAAGGGATCCTATAACAAAGATGAATGGTCATTCAGAATCCGCTCGGATATTTCTAAGGCTACCCAAGACAGACAATGGGAGCTGGGGCAACAAATGCAGGAGCTAAAATCCCTCTGGCCGCTTTACAGATGAAATTTCCAGCAGCCCTAAGGATCATGTGGAGAAACAAAATGCATAACATTAGGGATCCAAAAGAGGTCGAGCATTTCCTGGAGAAAATGAAAGAACAAATGCAAGATCAACAATAGAGTGTTGCTCAATATGAAAAAGGCAAGCGAAGACAACAGGGAGGCTTCTCCAGGGAGGGATGTCTTAGAGCACACAAAAGATAAAATAACACAAAAAAATAAGCACAAGGGTGGGGAGTAAAATAGGGTAAAAAAACAAAAATGTCCTCAAGATGTGAGAAGGGAGAAATCAGAATCCGCCAAATATTACCAGGAGGTCCCCAGGAAGATATGGAGAATAAGGAAAAAAAGGAAAAACGATGAATAAAGACCAAAAAGCAGTTAAGATACTTTCGTGGAATGTCAATGGACTCAGAACCCAAAGCAGGAGGCAGCGGATACTGGAATATCTGAAAACAATAGACAGCAAAATCATAATACTACAAGACACACATCTTATAAAAAAGGAATGGGAAGATATCATAAAGAAATTAAGTTGGGTGGACACATTTGTCTGTACAGACCAAGAGTGTGTTATTAAGGGAATAGCCATACTTTTAAAAAAGCATTGAAAGTCAGAATAGAGTCTGTAGAAGTAGATAAAAAAGGAAGGTGGGCGATCACCAGGGTAAGAATTTACAACAAGCTCTACACCATTGCGGGATATTATGGCCCCAATACGGACGACCCAGCCCCATTACAAAAACTGTATGCACAGTTACTATCAGCAACTTCCCCGGTAATACTAGGGGGAGATTTCAATATAATCATAGACCCAAAAGTGGACCGTTTCCCACAGAGGAAACAAGTAAGCTTGCCAAAAATGAGGGAGTAGCTGGGGCTCTGTATAAAAGACCTAGGCCTGTCAGACATTTGGAAAGAAAAAGGAGATAAAAAGCAAGTATTTACATTCCAAAACTAAAAATTAGGACTCCTGTCAGAATTGATCACTTCTTAGTGGATAGATGCCTAGTAGAAAACACGCAAAAGGTAGAACACTTGCCAGCCCACCTATCCGACCATTCTGCAGTTCTATTGAAAATACAAATGAGAAAAAATAAATCCACCCCAAGATGGACTGTCGATCGCACCATCTTAGCTGATCCTCAAAACATAGAAGAACTCAAATCAGAGACAGTTGCCTTCTTTGAAAATAACAAAACGGGAACCTCACTACAAGTCACCTGGGACGCATATAAGGCAGTAATCAGGGGGAAACTACTAAGTCTGGCAGTACATAAAACAAAAACAACAAAACAAGAGATAAGCCATTTAGAAAGTACCTTAAAAACACTAGACTTACAAATAGCAGCAGAAGACTAAATAGATAAAAAAGAGAAACTAGAAGCTGACAGGCTAAAACAAAAAGAATTAATTACAGAAATCCTAGAGAACAAGGTGAGAGAGAAATGGGAAGTCAGCAAATTGTCCCATTACGAATATGGAGATGGGTGCGGTAAGATGTTGGCTTGGAAAACAAACAAGCATTTACAATGCAATGGTCTCGGCAGCATTAAAGGTAGAGCTATTGGCATTGCTCATTATTTATTTATTTTTTTAAATCCTAAATAAATGACATTGTATTCTGAGAGTTACTCCTGGGGGTAACAATGCATGGTGTAAGTTACTCCCTGTGGGATAAAAATGGAGGTTTACTGAATCTCTGTGTTCGCAACAGTGAACGCTGTCAGTCAGATACTCCCTGGGAATAATAATGGAGCAAATAACAATACATGTTGTAGGGTAAAAAAACATGCTGTCAAACACCACCTCGGTCTAACAGTTTATGCCGTCATGCTGTAAATGTGCACACACTCAGATATTCCCTTTCTGATACCAACAGCACATGCTGTCATGTACAACCTAGGACTAACAATGCAGGCGTCAGATAAGCTGGGGATAAAACTACATGCTGTCAGATCGGGGGGGGGCGGCAACATTGCTTGCTGTTAGATACTCTCTAGCGGTAACAGTGCATCCTGTCGAATATTCCCGTGCTCAACAAAGCATACTGCATGTACTCCCTGGGACTAATAATGTAGGCTAGGCATTAAAGCCCGTATGCTATTACTACCGGGGGTGGTGCAGGCTAACGTGGCATGCTTGCACAAATTCCCTATGGGCAACAATGCATTCTGTGAGGTACTGCCCGAGGTAATAATGCATGGTGTCATTTGCTCCCTGGGGCTATCAATCATTGTTTACATACACTATATGTGCGCAACTGTGCGCGCCGCCAGGTATTCACAGGAATACTAGTGGAGGCTACCAGGTTTTACAAGGGGAGGACAGTGCACGTTGCCAGGTAACCCCGTATGCTGTCAGACTCCGTGTGAGTGACGGCGCAGGCTATGGCGTACTCCAGTGGTTATACATACCCAGGTGGCTGCTGCTCCGATGTTTGGGCAGGAGGGGGCCAAGAATAGAAAGGAGGGGGCCAGGAATAGCAGTGGGACCGATAACAAAACACCGAGGAGATTGGAAGGAGCCAGGAATTGGAAAAAAAAAAGGGGGTGTATATATGCACACATTGTAATTGCATTTATATAGCACCTATTACTTCTGACAAGGTGTTAAAGAGCTTTATGCCGTCTAGCACTCTTTCACAGAACCCACTGTAGATATGTTTACTTGTGAGTGTGTAAGACAAAGGAATATACAAATGGGAAAAAACTCAAGAAAGACTAATTCCCACAGAGTTCAGGAGGAAGGTTGATATAAACAAAAGACAGCCAATTATGTAACAAAATGCATGGGGAAAAGGGGGGGCGAGCTATTGCACTTTTTTGGTGGGGGTAGTTATTACAAGTACAAAGTGCTGGATATGAACAAAGGAAAAAGCTGCGAGGGTGAATAAAATCATCAGATTCAAAACAGGACAGAATCGAGAATAGGGGCGTGGTTGAGTAAAGAACTAAGGGGAACGGGATGGAGATCACGCTAGAGAAGAAAGGTGGAGTGAAGCTAAAAATAGAACGGCTGGGAACGAACTTGAATGTGAAAAGGGGAACCATGCAGTAAGCATAGGAGGTGCCTTTGTGTGCAGGGGCTGGCATAGCAGTTCACGACCTGTGAGAGCTATTTTAAGTTTATTATATAGTGCAGAAATGAGCGTTAGTGCGAATGCTTGTTTAACCCCCACCCACCCCGCCCCCATCTCTGCCAATAATTACCCTGGTCAAGTTGAACGGTCTTGGTTTGAACCTGTTAATTGTCAGTTGGTGAAATAAAGGTGACTGCCAGGGAATTCGAGATAGTTGGGTGTAGCAAACTCAAGAGGGTGTCGATCTTATTTCTTTGGTGGGTAACAACGCTAAATGCCGGCCCACACTCTTACGTAACAACTGACCACTGTCGCCTTCCTGCTACAAAACAGAGAAACTGCCAAGAACGAAGAGACCAGAGCAGACCCACCACCTCACTCATCCGGCAGTTTAAGAGAGCTGCGGTGTGTTCGTGCGGCAGATTAGCTCGACAGGTGGGGAAAGCCACGGTATGAGCCGACAACCGCAGCCTGAACCAGTCACCCGCTGCCAGCACCCCTACTAGGGGCCGCTCGCCTTACCTGAACCCTGGAGGAAGGGTGGTGTGCAGTACTGTCTGCAACAACAAGTCGGGTCCTGCAGCAGCGCCTCCCACACGCGGTGACGGCTTTTGACCAGGGGGTGAACTATGAACGACTTTACCAGGGATGTGGGCTGCCAAAATAATGACATTACACAAGCCCAGTCTCAATTAAATACAACGGCACAAACAGGGGTGCAGGAGCACTAAAAACAGCACAAACGGGGGCAGAGGCTCGAGGCTCACCTTCACTGCGGGGAAAAGAAAAATGGCGGCCGCAGGCTTCCGCATTTTTCGGAATCGGGGGCGTGGTTTTGCTGTTTTGAGTGACGCATGACGTCACTGTCTAAACAGCAAAATTTACGCCCCCAAATCCGAAAAAGACGGGGCTAAATTGGAGTGACGCATCTCTCCTCCAATGGCTGGCCTCCGTTTGAGAAGCCAGCCAATGGAGGAGAGACGGGGCAGGGAGGCGGGTTAAAGAGCACACTAAGAGACATTAAATCTCCGACCCCATACTGCGCAAGCGCAGCCTTTAGGTCCTCGACCTAAAAATGACCAAAACAGGAATAAGATAGTCCGCATCCAGCCCCAAAACGCTATAGAATCTAGCTCAGAGGATTCTGTGATTACTAAGGAATTTACAACATTCTTCACAGACCTCTACACTGAGTACACTAACCCAACAGACGACCAACTCAAAGAGTACCTTGACGCCCAGGCACTTCCGAAGTTAACAACCGACAGAAAAGATGAGCTAAACTCCAAAATTACAATTAATGAAGTAGAAGAAGCAATAAAAGGTCTAAAGAGAGGGAAAGCAGCTGGTCCTGATGCCCTCCCTAATGAGTTCTACATCAAATTAAGGAAGGTTCTGCCCTCCCCCCCTTACGGACCTGTTAAACACAATCTGCGTAGAAAAAGGGGAACTTCCAGACTCCTAGAATGATGCAACAATTAATATTCTATTGAAGCCATTGAAAAATCGGGCGAAATGTGAGTCATACCGGCCCATTTCTTTATTGAACTGCGACTACAAAATATTTACACAGATCATGGCAAAAAGGTTAGGGAAAATAGCTGGAACTCTGATTAACATTGACCAGAAAGGGTTAGTGAAAGTTAATTAATGGAAGCCTCACGGAAAACATTGAGATCAAGAGAGGGACAAGACAAAGGTGCCCCCTGTCCCCATTACTTTTTAACCTATATATTGAACCCCTTTCGAATAGTCTTATAAACCAGCTTAATATACTTCCATTTACATATCAAGGATGGGAAAAAAAAGGTTGCTTTATATGCTGCGACCTGATGATTTTTACTAATGACTACGTGGGTTCCATTAGTTCAATAGAAGAGACTCTGACCAATTTCGGGAGGGTATCCGGGTACCAAACTAATCAGGCAAAAACGGAAATCATGAGCTGGAATGCACAGGTTAACAATCCTTATGCCAGAGAAACAATAAGGTACCTAGGCATTGATCTAGCTAAAGACCTGGATAAAGTGACTCAGACAAACCTTAATAGAATCGCAGCAGAGGTCGGAAAATTATTAAAAGTTTGGGTAGGTCTTCCCCTGACCTTTCTAGGGAAATCAAACATAATCAAAATGTCCATCCTGCCTAAATGCACGTATATTTTTAGTGCTATTCCGCTAGAATTCAAGAGGGAGTTGATCAAGAAGAACCATGGGGAACTCACATGCTTTATTTGGGCATCAAAAGGACAGGAATACCCTGGAGCAAACTGAGGAGGAAAAAAGCACAAGGAGGGATTGCAAGCCCAGACCTACTCGAATATTACAGAGCCTTCCAATTAAAACACATAAGGTCCCTACTGAAAAACTATGAACACTACCCAGAATTCTTACAAGTAATGACTGGAAAGGTTGGACACTTCTTGTAGAAATTCGGCCACCCGAAATACTTTAAAATGGTGAAATTAAAGATCCTCAAATCCACAGCAAAACTTTGGTACCACAGAAGAAGCACCCTGAAAATACCATACTACAGCGATTTCGCTCCAATATGGGATTCCCCTGGCACTCCAGACTGTCTCAAAGATAGCCTGGCTATCCCACTGAAAACAGCAGGGATCCTGGAATGGGGCCAAAAAATGACAGAGAACATCTTAGTCGACTGGGACCATCTGACAAATGCCTACCTAGCAAAATTCAAATTTTATCAACTCACTAGCTGGGCAAAATCACTAAAAGAAAGCAAAAAGGGAAATATCGCCCTAGAGACTGAGATGATAAAGAACACTCCCATAACGAAAGAAAACTCTTGCTGGTATTGGGCCCTCATTTTAGCTTGGGAGGAGGACTTCCTGATTCCTGAGACGACCTGGGGGAAAGATCTGCCGATGCTGGATATCCAAAAATCTTGGCAAGTATCTATGTAAAAATGCTGGTCCATTGTAAAATCCGCAGCCTTAAGGAGAAACCACTTGTTTACCACCCATAGAGCTTACTGGACTCCGAAGAGGCTATCCAAATTAAGCGGGACAAGAACAAAGAGTTGCTCCAAATGTGGATTGGAGAAAGCAAACGACCTGCATATGTTTCGGCAGTGCCCCCAGCTCGACATATTCTGGCAGGAAGTGGGTAAGACCTTAGACACCGTACTGAGAAGACCATTGGATGTAAGTATGGATCTTGTTATATTTGGGGTGACTAGATCAGATTGCCTAGATAAATTAACGAAGAAACAAGAGAATCTTTTGTTTATATTAATTCTACTAGCAAGGAGGGAAATATGTATTAAATGGGTAAGCCCGGCACCACCTACACACCGGGAATGGCTGGCCTCGATTATCAGAATAAATAAGATGGATAGGAAAGGGAAACCTAGTAGGAAGTATAATTTCTGGGAAATATGGGAAGACTCCTATCAGTCTGAATAAAAGATGTAACTCCACTTTTACATGCAATTCAAAGTCCAATAATTATGCGATGGCAATAAATAAACAGGCAAAGTGCCTGTCTGAATGGCCAGGTTGGCCAGCTCCCCCAGAACGGTATATTTTATTGAAAATGGTAATGGAAACAAGGGGATCCCCTCGTGAACCATACACAAAGGGAAACTCCCCAAAACCAAGTTTCGGAAAAAGAAGGGGCAGTGAAGGAAAAGTGAAAGAAGAGGCGGGTCCCTGACAACTCCTTACACATACTATTGCAGAATGAGGATATACAAAATAATTACTATTTTAATACTTATTAAAAATCCAATTCAATTGTTGTCAGATGCTTGATAAATTGTAATTGTTTTTACAAGTATTTAGGAAAAGTGTCCTTTAAATGGTTTGTCTTTTCATGCATGAATCTCCTGTAGTCTAAGTAGCATTAGCCTGCCAGCAGTGGACCACTTAATGAGGTGTGAAAACTGCTTCCAGAAAAGAAACTGGTGAAAAGGCTGCTGAGTTACCTAAATACATCCCTGGCTAGGACAACAGTCTCTAAGGATGGAACAGTTCTGCCATTTGGATTTGCCTCTGAAGAGTGCACAATGGAATAGTATGCAGTAAGACTAAGAGGTTGGCCTGCAAAAGTGGGAAGGGTTAGCCACGGTAGTAACTTTTTTCTCTTTGGTTAGGGAATGTCCAGGAGTCACCTCTACCTTCCGCCTAGTGAATACTGCAAAAGTGGAACCTCACTCACAGCTCATCGATACACTCTCTGACCTATGTATGAACAGAAGAATATCAGACTTGCTGTGTGGGACCTGTGTGGAGACCTTAAGAGCTGGACTTTCTCCTGCTTGTACCCAGGACTAAGAAGCAGACTCCAAGGGTCAGTTGAGTGGTCTGCGGTGTGGCTATGTGGGCATGACAAGCTGCAAAAGGCACTGTTCCTGAAGTGACCAGCTGACCGGTAACAACTGGATATGGACTCAGCCCTGCTAGTGGCCTCCGCTGGGCTGGAGTGAGTTCTAACCCATGAATGCTGTCCCTTAAAAGTGGTCACAGTAGCTGCTCCAGAAAGTCTCAAACAGGACGTTAAAGGTTCCAGTCTACAGGCAAAACGATTGACCTTGATGACCCGTTGATATAACTGACCCCTCTCCATTGCAGTCACCCTAAAACCGCAATGAAAAACATGAAGGAATACCCCCAAAATCCTCAATTTAAATGGGCAGTAGCTCCAAATATAAAATCCAGAAGACTTCTCTCACAGATGTGGTAATTGCCACGCGTGTGATGCAGCAATTGTTACCTCTGAACTTGAATGGGGAAGAAAGAAAAAATTCCCCTTGAAGGAGGTGACTAACTGTCGTACGGCAAATCTTATATATCTCGTCCTTTACACCCTGTCATAGAGGCTATGTCTCTGAAACCAGTACAGAGATTAGAACACGTTTCAGCAAACATAAATCCTTTATTCGCAATCAAAGGACAGGAGCACCATTGGTTGCTCATTGGCTGGAAAAACAACATGCTGTCTAAGAATTGCAATGGCTCATTTTGGCCCGGGTGCACAAACCAAAAGATGGCAACATAGGTGCACAGAGGCTGAAGAGAGAAGTCTTCTGGATTTTTACCCTTCAGACTGCGAGCACTGGCTTTAATGAAGGCGTCCCCTGGGAAAATGCCATTATTTAATTAGGGTAGGCATTCTACACCCTGTCTTTATTGCTGTTGTTCCTCCTCAGGCTATCCTAGGTGGACTGTATTTTGTTCCTCTATCTGTTTTATTTCATTTTTTTCATTGTTTTGGCTTTTGCGATTCTGCCCTTGACTGGTTCCACCAGTCGCCTCATTGTCTTTATATTTTTTCATTTGTCTTAGCAGTCGCTACTCCATCATGGCCGATGTATCACTCCTTCTTTTTTACCGATTCGAGCACATGTGGGTGTGCTCCATTTTGGTAACTTTTGGGTTCTAAGTTATTTGTTCCACATTTAGCACCTTTTTCAGGCCATACATATATATTCTCTTTTTTTATTCTTCTCTTTTTGTCTCTGTCTTTTTCTATTCTGGTATTTTTATGAAAGATACAATATGGCCGACAGTTTCATCATAGGCACGCACTGAGATCTTCGTGTAGCCTTTCCAGCGTGTATTCCAACATGGCCTACAGGCTTGGCCGATCGACGGACTCAGATCTCGCTCTAGCCTTTCTTAGCGAGCTCATGTGCCCCGCATTTCCCGATGTAGATCCCGGGAACTTTTTGTATTTATAGGGCTCTGACAACCGCAATCTCTCCATCGGCACAATCTGTGGGGGAGTTTTCTGGCGGCAGGGTCGACCGGCATTGGAAGTAAGTACCGTTCTTTCTGACCCCCTGGACTCTCTTACTCCCTGGTTTCTCTTACCGGTTGTTGGTCGTCCCCTCATATTTTTTTTATATATTTTTTTCCCATCCCTCTAGATCACGGTTATTTTGGCACTTCGTTGCACTGTCGTTCCTGAGGACCTTTGAGGATGATTCTTTGATAGAAATCCTTTCAGGTATCTTGTATTATCAAGTCTTCTTGACGTTACTCTTTATTTTTTCCTTCATATAGTGTTTGACATATGTCTCGTACGTTTCTTGTCTGTAGATACTTTGGTCCATAGTGACACCATGGAGATATCCCCAGTTCAGCAATATTTAATGACTGAATGCTGAAGCAATTCCTATTGGACTAGTTGTGGTTGTGAGTATTGGCTCACGTTTCCCCTATGTCTTTCCTTTTACATTCTCTGCTGTAGGCTTTCTTTATGGTCCATGGTTTTGTTTTATTGTTTGAAGAGATATGTGTTCCTGCCTGGACGCACCCGTCCCTGTTCTTCTTTAATTCTAAAGTGGTGCCATCTTTAGGTCTTTTGGATCCTTTTTTTAATATGCAGGTGCTTTTCTTATTTGTTTCTATCTTTCTTGTTTTAGTATTTGTCAGCCATTTCTGGTTTGTACCTTTGCATATATTCATCCCTTTGTTTTTCATGTTTTCAGGTATCTCAGTTCTTGGTGCTATTCCATTGTATCTACATGTTGCATTCTCTTTATGCCATTCTACTTATGACCCTCGCTATATTTGTTGTTTTTGTTCATATTTCTGATATATTTTCTTCTGGGTCTCTGTGACTGTCTTTACTCTTTGGGAGTGATTTGGATTTATGTAGCTGGGTTTTGTTCATGATTATGCACTTTTGGGTGATCCACCTTTATTGAGTGGTGATGGTTCCTTTTTTTAATTAGATTCGAGTTTCTTGCTCATTTTGACTATTCCGGCAGTTTTAATCTTTTTTATCTCATGTGTTGCATATTTGTCCCCACATACATTTTTTATAGCACTGACTATACACTATACCTTGTGTATCTTGATTGTTGATGGCTTTCTCCTGGGTACAAACCAAAATGATGAAGTCTGCGCCCTGATGAAGGAAGTCTCAAGCAGGGCTATTTCCGTAACGCGTGTCAGCACTTTTCACCTTTCTTGTCATATTTGTGATATTTGGTGTATTGTTTATGTATTTTCTGTATAATGTTTTTCTTTTTATTTTGCTATGTAAGTTCTTTAGTTTCACATTGATGCATTTATGTAATTTAGCTATGGTCTATTTGTTAGTTAGTTGGTCCTCTGTACAGTGTTGTTAATTTTTCCTCCTTTCTAGGGCTTTTTTGTCTTGTGATTATCTGCTTGTACATGTGAATGTTGTCATTTATTGTGTATTCACACTTATTTACTAAAAATATTTATGAAAAAAAGTTTTTACAAAAAAAGTAATTAACTTTGAAAATACGATGAATAAATAACTGTAATTCCAGTTTTTCTGTGGGTGACATTATTATATTTGGAGCTAATGCCCATTTAAATTGAGGATTATGAGGGTATTCCTTCATGTTTTTCATTATTACTTTTCCTGGTTTGGAATTTCCCCCAGAACTAGTGTTCTCAGGGCCCTTCTTATGTTTCTTTGCTTTTGTCACCCTAAAACTGCACCTTGGTCCCTATCGACTGCATACAGTAAGAGCCGGGTCTCATATTGGACATATGCATCCACTTCAGGGTTCCTGTGTTCGACCTCATGGTCACAGGGGCAAAATCTGGTGGATCCACTCAGCCCTTCATCCTTCTGAAGTTGGTGAAATGAGTAACATTGAGTTGGGTAACAATAAATATCTGTTATTCAATGCCAAGATTCCCTTGGGTGAACGTGTGCTTTACAGATATACGTTATGCTATATTATTTTCTGATTGGTGCTTAGTTTTTCTGGGGTCTGTTTGCCTTAATTATTTCAAAATACATGTCTCTGGATCGTTCTATTGTATTTGTTTTTGTTTTACTTTGGTCTCATTTTGCTTATTAAATGTTCCTTTATTTTTAGAAATGAATTGTGGGAATTTTATTGTTTTGTGTGTTGACTCTTTAACTGTTCTCTTGCTGCTAAACATTATACACATTTTCCGAAATTCAGCCTGTCTTCTTTGTGCCATAGCTACCAGGGGTTGAACCCAGGTTACGTTGGTTGAAGCTATGTTTTACCCTGACAAATTTGTTGATCTCAGATCAGTTCCAAATACTAATCCATGTCTTACAATTATCATACTGTTCCAAAAATGTGCTGCTCCACCAACAGGATTAAAAACACCACTACTGACTTGTCCTAACCCAATTAGTACTGCTTAGCGTCATCCTCACATGTGTAATGCTTGTCTAGATCTTTATTTGTAACATAATGCCCTGTATAGACTATTTTATGAAATGTATGTCTGAGTTATAGTCCCCATATAACATTAATATCACTCAACATTACCTCAGATTATTTTGCTACTTTTCCAGTCTGTATTTTTAATACATAAGTACAATTTATATATATACTGTAGACAGGGTTTTTTTTCTTAATTTGAACTAGTATCTTTCATACCATCATGCCACTATTTTTATTAATACTACTAGAGTGTATGAATTGGACTAACACTATTGACTAGGTGACTAATACTTTGGCATTCCTGCATTGTCGAAGGATTGTTAACAAGTATTTTAATTCATGGTCAGATTGAGTAATTTGCTTAAGTTATACAAACTTTGTTTTTTAATGTATTCTCAAAGTCAAAAAGATCTTTGTCAGCCATTAAGACGATAAAAGCACAGATAAAATACAACACAATTCATTCATCCAGTTTGCATAATAATACTCTCATTGCTCTAGATACAAATTGCTAAAAAAATGCATGTTCATTAGAATGTTATTTCATAAAATTCCGATAAAAATAGTAGTTCAGGAGAAATAAAAGAGTACAAGATGCAAACTTGCACATTTTTAAAACATTACAGAATATTAGTTAAAAAGCACCGGCCCAGTAATGAAATAATATGACCAAATCATGCGGGACCCAACTTTAAAATAGCTCGACGTACGCACCACATGGAAAATAAGAAATGTGAAATTGAATATGCAATAGGCCTTCTAGTGTCATGTTGCAATTTTCTAAAAACCTGTATGCTCACACCCTGTAGGCTCAGCATTTTGCTCAACTCTTCCCTGTATGCAGCCAGTTCTGAGGTGCTCCATAGGCGTCGCCAGAACAGGAGAGGCCTAAGAGCAATATCCCCTGCAATTTGTCTGACCCCAAGATCCATGCATAGCGGTAGGTGCGTGGAGCATATAGGAAGACCCAGCAATTACCGGTGGCCCCAGATTTCTGCCCCACAGAGGGCTGCGCCTCTGGTTTGTGCTTTATAGATTTCCACCACCGGTCCAACAGTTCTGTGAATACAATTCCTCTGTACCTTTGCCAACCCCTCTGTAGTCTGGGCCAGCTTTAAGATTGCCTTCTTAATTTATGCACCCTAGTCCATTTTGTCAGTGAGCCTAAAGAATGTGTTCTACAGGTATAGCTTCAAAAACATTTCAGGATTATTTGGACCTAAAACCCAATGAGCCAAAATAATTATTGATCTCCAATTGAATCCACATCTAATCCCATATATCACACATTGTACATTATATAAAAGTCCTTTATGGATAACAAGAAACTCCAATAAATTGTTCATAGATTGGAGGACCCGAAAATAAGATTAGTGCAAGTAGAAGAGAGGATAAATGACTGTCAAGACATTTCTCATCGTTATGAAAACTGGAAGAGAAAGGGTCGTTCTTTATTAAAGAAGCAGAATTTTTGAAAACTAGTAATTGTTGCAATAAGCAAAAATGTGGTGTTTTTCTCAGGAAATGTCTAACCAAACATATTAATGTTGTGAATATAAAATGAATGTAATTTTTGAAGAGCTCACCAATGGGAAAAAAAATACTATTTCATTAAAGATAATTAGCTTTGGGATATGGTGTCACATTATTATTCTTGGAAAACATAAAGGTGTGTCAGAAGCTCCAATCTTGGGCTTGGATACAGCTGGCGTGATGCGTACCTTCACTGCTTACTACATTTAATGTAAACCACACACAGTAAGAATATGTAGACTAATAGTGAAAATGGCTAATGAGGAATGGCTTACAAGAGATCGCTATGCTGGCCTCTGATGCTAGCAGGTCAATGTGGGTACCAAAAGATATATGATATCTTTCATAATATGTGTTTAGATTGTATAATCTAACTTTAATAGTAGATAGGATAGACCTTAAGAGTATGTCAATATAATCAACTTTCTATGTTCTTAAAGTCAAGCTGATCTTTCTGAAACTGAAGTACAACTAGATAACAAGATTTAATACTGCATGAACATTGGTTAAACTCTATCAATAAGGTAGCTACCTTCTGCTTCATGAATGTGCACCCTTTGGGGATGGTTTGTTTCTAACTGGCCTGCCTGTGCATCTGTACTGTAATTAGCAGTCATTAACATTATGTGATTCCTATGATTATTATTTATTTGAAAGTTTTGTATCAGAGCGCTTTACAGGGTTGATGTAAGTAAACAGAAAACAAAAACAAGTAGAGAGAATGTAGGTGAGACAAATACAAAATCTCACTAAAACAACCTAGCAGATATATTACAGGTACATATAAATAGTTCATGTAAATTTAGCCATGAGAATAGCCTTCACTTCTTTTTTAAAGAATGCAGTAGAAAAGTTCTGTCTCGTTTCAGGGGGCAAAGCATTCTAAATACTGGGAGCTATTCCTGGGAAGAACCGGTTGTATGTTTTTTTCTTGGCAAAGCGTTGTGATTTCAGTAGGAGATTTCTGGAGCTCCGGGTGAATCTATTACCACAGGATAATATTAATTTCTGAGCTAGATAGCTCGGAGTTTTGTGATGAAGTGCTTTGTGCGTCATGCAAGCGATTTTCCGATGAATTCTAGCCTCAAAAGGTAGCCAGTTGAGGGCTCGAAGGTTAAGGGAGATATGACAGTTTTTTTTTTAACCAATGATGAGTTTGGCAGCAGTGTTAATTGCAGCTCTTAAAGAGGCCGTCATCGCTCTGGGAAGGCCTCTGAGAGTGACACTCCCATATTCCACTCTGGGGATTACTAGAGCTTGCACTGCATGCTTGAAATCATTTGTGCGCCAGAATGTTTCATTTTTCTCAAGGTGCTTATTTGAAGATTTGCTCCTTTTGTAGTGGCGCTGATGTGTTAACGCATTTTTAGGGTTCTGTCCAGGGTTACTCCCAGTGATTTAGCTGAGTCGATAATGAGAGGTTGACATTTGAGTGCTGTTAGGTGGTTCATCCAATCGAGGATGGTGGTCGATTGGTTGGGGGACCGATTAAGATGAATTCAGTTTTGAGGGTGTTTAGTTTCAGATTGTTTTCGGCCAACCATGTCTGCGTTTTTTGAAGCATTGAATTGAGAGATTTGATATCCTCAAGTGAGGGGATTTTAATGTGGAGTTGAGTGTCATCTGCGTACATGTGATAATGTACATTGGATGAGCTGAGGAGATCAGTGAGTGGTTCCATGAAATGGTTGAAAAGTGTAGGAGAAAGGCAAGATCCCTCTGGTACTCCTAAGGTGACTGGGACGGTCTTGGATAGTGATTGATCGACCTTGAATCTTTGTGATCTATTTTGGAGGAAAGAGGTGAACCAGTTTAGAACAGATCCAGATAGACCCATCTGTGTTTCAGGAGATCAATCAAGGTGTCGTGTTTGACGGTGTCAAAGGCCGAGGATAAGTCCAGCAAGATTAGTACAGGCATCATTTTGGTCAAGAATTTTAATGCGTCATCTATTATGAGGGTCATGGCTGATTCAGTGCTGTGACCAGCATGGAAGCCGGATGGTATTGGTTAAGCAGGTTGAATTGATGTATATGTTTGCCAAGCTGCATGAGGACACATTTTTCTAAGAGTTTGGCCAATGTGGGAGTGTTGGATATTTGGCGATAGTTATTTAAGTCCGCTGGGTCCGCTGATGGCTTCTCTAAGATAGGGGATAGCTGCGCTGCTTTAAGGGCTAATGGGATGATTCCTTGAAGGAGAGAGGTGTTTATAATCTTGGTCCAGAGCGGCAGTAGCAGTGGAATGAAGTCTTTTAGGTGGTTTGCGGGGAGTAGATCTGTGAAGGGACTGTAGGGATTCAGGGCTGTGAGCGTTTGTAAAATAGATTCTTCACTGTACGTGTAAAAGGATGACCAGGATGCGTTGTGTTTGAGGTCGAACTTTGCGGGACGCATCAGTGGGGCAATAGGGGAGAGCCCTGAAGTGACCAAGTGTGGATTGGTAAGGGATATTAGGTCATTGCGCGGGTCCGTTTTAATGTTTTCTGTCTGTATTGTAAAGAAGGAGGCAAATTCCTCGCAGTTGGGTAGTATTTCTGGGATAGCTTGGGGGCGGTGATGTACCTCCTTAGATTGCAATTTGATTAGTTAGAAAAGCTTTTTGGGACTGTTCTTGGATTGGTCTAATTGATTAGTAAAGATGTCTGCTTTCGATTGTCTGATCTTTCTGAAGTAGGAGTTTCCCGTGTTCCTCAGTGGCTTGAGGTGATCCGAGGATGGTGTCGCTCTCCATCTACGTTCGATTAGTCATAGGGAATGCCTGTCTTTGTTTAGCCTGCCGTCATTCCAGGGTTTTGAGTCTTTTCTGGTTACTCTTCAATTGTAAGGAAGCTATATTGTCTAGAAACGTTCATGAAATGGAAGTAATGCTTGGTCAGATCTTGTACATCAGATAGGCCTTTAGGGGAGGCAAGATGTTAGGGCTGTAAGTTGTGATATGGTCGGAAACATTCTCTAGATTTCTCTTTCAGATTTTTGTTCTTGTGGGTTGGGTAGAGAGTAATTTAATTGATTCGTTGATGTAGAATGTAATGATTAGACCAGTCGCAGTAGAGGATCGAATTAAGCTGAGTGGAGTCGGCTTTTGAGATTACTAGTGTTGAGCCTTTATCATGTGTGGGTCTGTTACAGATTTGGGTAAGGTCTGAGAGGAAGTCTTTTAGGCTGTTAACTCCTGGGTCATCGAGGTCATCCCAGTGGAGATTGAAATCACCAAGGAATATTTGGGTAATATGCTGTCCGTCCTTTGTAGCTAGGATGTCCATGAGGTGTTCGATGAAGGTGAGGTTAACACCAGGTGGGTGGTAGAATGCATTGAGAGCATATTGATTTATTATTACTAGTGATGTCTAAATATTGGTATTCACAGGAGGATAGTACCAGGGAGTGGGAGCGGTTCACTGAGAGATTGCTCTGATGTATACAAGCAATACCCCCACCTAGCCTATCCGTTCTCTCAAGTCTCGTTCTGTAATGGTTTGGGGGTACTAGTATGTCTAGGATGGGAGTAGATGATTTGTTTAGCCAAGTTTCAGTCAGAATTAGTAGGTCAGGTTCATTCGAAAGTATCAGGTCAGCTATGTCGGTTGCATGTTTTGAGGCCGATCTACAGTTTAGATTTTAGCCGTGTTTTGATGGGTGTTGTGGTGGGTTTGGGTATTATGGGGACTTGCATTAGGTTGTTTTCCACTATACCTCTAGAAATGTGTCTTGTAGCTCTATGCGTATTGAGATCAGTAGATTGGATAAGTGCAAATTTAGGCATGTTGTCTGAGAGCCCAGAATTAAGGGAGAGAGGCGGTAGCTCATAGGAACGGAGTAGGGAGGTTAAGTCTTTGTCTGATAGATCGTTTTTGTTTCTGATCGGACAGTATAAGGCATTAGGGCAGGGTACTGTTCTCCATCTTGGTGGCACAAGTTTCAGGGAGCTTGTGTGCAGCTGTTGGGTGCGTTTCGATTCGTTGATGTGATTGTAATTTCTGGATTCTAGTTTGGGGCTCGTGAATTTTGGTTGTTGTAAAATTAGGTCATGAAGCATTTGCAGGCCCTCTTTGACTTGTTGTTGAGATGGTAGTATCTTGTTAAGTCTGGGGTCCGGTGTCGGAGGTAACATATTGGCTGTCTGGACTCTGGTTAACGGCAGAGTGGATGCGCTGTGTATGAGGTTTGGGATGAAATATATATCTGTTTTTTGCACTATGGTGTTGAAATCAAATAAATAAAGAAGTTGAAAATATACCGGAGTCTGCAGTGCTGTGTGTCCTCATCAGATTAGCAAGACTAAGACGGAGTGAAGAATTCTGAACGCAGCAGCGGCGCTGCACATCACGTGCTTCCGGCGAGTGAGACGAGACAGCGGCTTGGCAGTGGCTGTGGAGCACAGAAAGAATTCCACTGGCGTCTCTTGTCCATAGGGTTTGTTTATCTGTGCACTGTTCTCGCCGGCAGCAGAGGAACAGATACCGGTAAGCAGGGAATTTAGACAGTGAGGGGTGGTGTCGGGGAACCAACTCTGCACCTGATGGAGACCTGCAGGTGATTGAACCACACTGGTACCGGACAGCACAGTTAATAAGGAGAAACAAAAGAGGATAATGAATTGAGCCTTTTCTCCAGTCCTTGTCTATTTACAATAATCGGGAAAATCAGACTCAGAAAGTAAAACCAAAGACAGTCCAAGGGTCTTCAAAAACTGACAATATGACGGAAGGAGGCAGAAATAGAGCCCTGAGGGCAAGTTAATTTCTAAATGGTGATGTAACGTAATCAACAAACACCAAAGATGTACAAGGAGAAGGAAGATAACACTATCATTAGAGACTAGGAATATAGTTGAATAATGGAAGTTAATACATGGTTGGAAAATACTATGCTCCAGAAATACATTGATTATAAGAGTGTGCCAAGGGGCCTGAAAATTTTCAAATTCAAATTGGCTTTATTCGATAGCAAGTATCATAAAAGCATTCTACAGTCGTATAAAAAGTATATATTTACAAATGTCATATGGTTAAAACATTTAATATCTTGTTATACAAGCCACTCTAAAATTAAACATCTTTTCCTATTCGCTAGACCGACATTGGAATTAAAATGTATATGATTGCTAATACATATAGCTCGCACTCATCAATTATTCAACAATACTTTACAAATCAATCCTGTATCTAAACTTACTCCGCTAGCCCTAAGTTAGATGTTACTTGTTTAAACTTTCTTTCTTCTTTTGTGCAGACAATCCAGGCACAGCCCAGAAACTTGGCAACACCACATACAAACAAAGACCTAGATGAGTCCGTTCTCAGGATACGTAGGGCAACAAGATGGTTTCTAGTGCCCAGTTGAATACATATAGGCTTGAGCCATTTGTTCCTAGCCTGTTTGTAAGCTGGGCAGGCAAAAAATAAATGGGCTACAGTTTCTTGCTGGGCATCACATCAAGGGCAGTTAGCTAAAGTACATTTTAATGGCCAGTGTGGTGTTTAGCACTAGAGACCCAAATCTAAACTGCATGTACAATGCCCTGTCTCTAGGTATCCTGATAAGATCTAAGTATAATTCAAAGGATCCAACCAGTTTGTGCTGCAGGAACTCATCGGTTAGTCTCCCAAGTTTTGGGTTGTATAAATCCTGTTGGTTAACCCAGCTCCAGTAGATCCTTTTTATCTCAGTCTTGGTCCGAGGGACCTGATTAGCCCAGGATTCATCTAAACCCAATTTAGTCAGCATGTCCCTTTGATCCCTGAGCCATTTGACCCTTTTGTTGGTATCCAAGGTGATAAGCTCGGAGAGACCAGTTGCGTGATTATGAAGTTCTGGGGTGAGCCTTAATCTTACCCAATATAAAAGGGGACGAAGTCTGGCCACATCACTAAAAGGGCGTCTGCCCATGTCAGAGAATAAAGGCTTGAGTGGTGTGCTAATAGGGAGAATTTTATTAATGCTGACTTTAAATGATCTAGATGGGGACTTAAATAAACAATGGCAAGCTGAAAGAAATGAATGCTCTTTTAGATTAATGTAAACTAATAAAACATGAAAGGAAATTGGAAAAAGTAATTGCAAGAATTAAAGACTTAGAACAAGAACTGGAGAAACATGTAGTAAATGAAGAAATCAAAGGAGTCTTGGAAGCAATGGAGAAAAAAAATCAACAAACATGAAATGTAAGTAGAGAAGAGAAAGGCAAACAAATTCAACAGGGATCAAATAGATTATGCCAGTGGGCAAATCTATACATATGCCAGGATTTATGATGCCTTCAGGAATAGAGTTGTAATGTAAAATTTATAGGTTATGAAACATCAGGAACAGTGGATAGCTTTGACATAAGTTCTGCAGATGATGACTCGAACATCTCCAATCTGGATTTTTCTAGGGAGATGCATTTAGTCCAAATGACTATCAGCCTGATTCATCAAGCTAAATTGCACTTGCAAAGGGCAAGATTCTCAGAATCTTGCCTTTTGCAAGTGCAATGTTTGCATTTGGGATTCATCATCCCAAATGCAAAATTCGCTATTAAAGAATTCGCACATTTGCGAAGAATTGCATTTAAGGAATCTCTATTTGAGATTCCTTAAATGCAATTCAAGAGTCATTTTAAAATTGCGAAATTGCAATTTTGGGCCGCTATTTACCGAGAGGTCAGACCTCGTGGTAAATAGCAAAAACCTAGAAAAATGCATTTAAATGCATTTTTCTAAGTTGCATGTTACACACACACATGTCCTTTGGACATGTGTGTGCGCAACACCAATGTAGATTACATTTCAGGGGTGCTACAGGGTGTCCTTTGGACACCCCTGCACCCTTGAAATCGCATCCTTATTTGGGATTAGCTAATTGCTAATCGCAAATAAGGAATAACTCCCCATTCATTCCTATGGGCCTGTAGGCCTGTAGGCCCATAGGAATGGATGGGGAGTTATTCCTTATTTGCGATTAGCAATTTTCTAATCGCAAATAAGGAATGTATCGCAATTTATTTAGCAATTCCTACATGAATCCCGTTTTGCAAGTCCTTAATAGCGATTCCTTATGAATCGCTATTAAAGACTCGCAAAACGGCCCTTTCATGAATCTGGCAGTTTGTGACAAAGAGGGAGAGGAAGTGCAACCACTCTGGGTAGGGGGCAAGGCAAGTAAAAAACAGAAGGTGCAGAAGATGAAGGAAAATCCAAGCAAAGAAGAGGTAAGAAAAAGCTAAATAAAATAAAAACTAATAGAAAACCAGGTCATCAATATTTCTTCTAATACTCTCAGCTTGAATCAAACAAAATTGCTGAATAAAGGACTTTCCTTCTGCCCGGACATTGACACTAGTTTACCAAATCTACGCATTGCTCTGTATAAATTCTGCCATAAGCTAAAATTAAACAAGTATTTTGAAAGTCATCCACCAATTGACAGGAGAAAAACAATAATTACTGCAGCAACATCAACAATAACTTCAGAGGACCTTCCAACTCTAAAAACACTTGCGGCCCAAGAGAAAGAACCAGAAATGGACATTGAAAATGTAAGACAATCTCTAGAATCAGACAAACAATGTTGTAACGATATGGGTCTTACAACAGACGGTGGACTAAAAATGCAATCAACTTTTTGTCCGCAGTTACTCACTTGTAACATCTATATCTTCCAAGAAATCATGATAGAAGACATTAATCATTTGATACAAAGAAATCCACAAATTAAGCCATCCACGAAAAAAGTCTAAGAATTTAAGTCAAGGGGAATAGTAGCTATGAGAGAACTAAAGGAAGATTCTAATGGCATCATTATAGCTTTAGACAACGGTGACAACATTGTTGTTCAGGATTATGTGGATTATCTAATAGAAACCCAATGGCAACTAGGGAATGATGCACATTAATAAAAAGTAAAAGGCAATCCTATGGAAACCATTACCCAGGAGTTCTAAAGTGGCAGAAATTGAAAGATCTGGAATTGATTGACTTCGAAGAATATATGTTTCTGAAAGTTGAACATCCCATTGTCCTGACAATATATTTTCTTCCAAAATTACCTAAGTCATTAATAAAACCACCAGGCAGACTGATTGTTAGTTTGATAGGTTTACTCTTTGAGAAAACATTTAGATTCATTGACATCTTTTTAATGAATTATGTCACCTCTCTACCTTCCTATTTACGTGACACCAAGGATTTCCTCAATACAATCAGGGGTATCCCATGGAAAATAATGTAATGGCAACCATTGACGTCACATCCCTATATAGATCAATTCTACATGAGGATGGCATATTGGCCGTAAAACATTTCCTACTAACGTAGAGCATTCAGAAATGTTACTTGACATGCTAACATTTTGTTTAACCCACAATGTTTTTTTTTTAATGGAGAATATTTTTTACAAAGGCAGGGGACTGCCATGGGGACCTCTTTTGCCCCTGCATATGCCAATCTCATGGGATTTGGGGAGGCCTGAGTGTGGAAGGAAGACAATCAAGACATACATGAACATACTGTCCTACAGACGAGATTTATCGATTATCTTTTTTGTTATATGGGAAGGCGACACTAGTAAGCTAGAGTAATTTGAGAGTTCTCTTGATAATAACTACAGCCTCTCTTTTACATCTACAATTAGCAAGGAATGTGTCAGCTTGATATGGAAGAACAGCTATAAGAAATGAGCAGTAGATTCCTGGTAGGAATTTACCCTATTGAGGTGGTAGTAACTGCAAAAGAGAGAGTCAAGAAATGGCCAAGAGAGAAATTGTTAACTATCCGTGGAGAAAACTGAAAAAAAGAAAAAAAAATACATTATTATGTATTTTAAATAGGGAAATTTATTTAGAAGTTTTGTATAGCACTACCTGGACCCGAGGGTATCAGAGCGCTTCACAACAAGTACAAATATGAGCGTTATTGGCAAAGACAGAATCCGCAACTTAAAAACTTAAGAGCATTATAGACATAATTACAATACAGATCTTGTGGTCGAACAAGAGGGGCAAGGCTGAGGGGTTTCATGAAGAGGAGTTAGTTTGCTGATAGCGAGTGGGGTGTCTATCAAACAAGATGCGGTCCGGCGGGAAATCCCGTTGATTTTAGTTCTAAGCAGATTGTTTTAGTCCACATCGAGGTTATGGTGCGGTGTCGAACACTTTCCGTAGTATCTTGTGGTCTTCATGTTACGCTCGAGAGCGCTCTAGGAAGAGGGCTTTGAGTAGTATCTTGAATTTCGGGAAGGAGGTGGTCGTTCTGATGTGGGGGGGATGGAGTTCCAGATCTTAGGTGCATTTCCCGCACAAGATTTGGTTGTAGTTTAGTGTTTCTGAGATTTCAGTGGGATGAGTAGAAGCGTGTTGGAACTTCTGAGGTTCCTGGACTGGCCGGCCCTTTTGAGTTTGGCAGCCAAGTATTCTGGTTTGCCTGTGTGCAGGGCTTTGTGCGTGAGACAGGCTGTTCGGAAGCTGGCTTGTTGTTCAATGCGGAGCCAATGCTTTCACACCCTACGCATGCTTCGCAAGATCTTCCGATGGATCCCGACCGAAACCAGGAAGACGGTCACCCAGGCACTCGTCACCAGCCGACTGGACTACGGAAACACCCTCTACGCCGGAACCACAGCCAAGCTACAGAAAAGACTCCAACGCATCCAGAACGCCTCCGCCCGACTCTTCCTGGACATCCCCCGACGCAGCCACATCTCCGGCCACCTGAGAGACCTGCACTGGCTCCCCGTCAACAAGAGGATCACGTTCCGGCTCCTCACCCACGCACACAAATCTCTCCACGACCTGGGCCCCAAGTACCTCAACGACCGCCTGACCTTCTACACGCCCACCCGCCAGCTACGGTCTACTAGCCTCGCCCTCGCCGCCGTACCATGCATCCGAAGAGCCACCGCCGGAGGCAAATCCTCCTGGCGGCCAAGACATGGAACTCCCTCCCCATTCACCTTCGGCTGACCCAGGACCATCTCGCCTTCAGGAGACAACTCAAGACCTGGCTGTTCGAGCAGTAGGGGACCCTTTCCCCCAAGCGCCTTGAGACCCTTCCGGGTGAGTAGTGCGCTATACAAGTGGTATGATTGATTGATTGATTGATTGAGTGCGGGAGAGATGTGGTCAAATTTCTTAGTTCCTGTGACTATTCTTGCTGCGGCATTGAAGGTAGTTATCAGGGGACCAGGGTGAGATTTTGCAGTCACGGTCAGGCCTGCGATTCCATAATCAATTCTAGAGAGCACGAGTGCCTGGGTGGCCTGTTGAAGGTCTTTCGGGGGAAGGAAGGGTTTTATTTTGTATAGAAGTTTCAGATTGAGAAACGCACTTTTGGCGAATCTTGAGATGTGTTTTTTCATGTCCAGTTTGGGGTCTAGGGTGATACCTAGAGATTTCACTGAGTCCATTGACATGAGGGCGCCATTGAGGGTGTTCATGGCTTTCACACATTCCTCGATTTTTTTTTTGTCTCTGTTGGAGATGAGGAGAACTTCTGGTTTTCTCTTGATTGCGTTTAAGGTGGTTCAATATGAGCCAGTGTTGGACCTCTTTGAGCGTGACATTTAGTCTGTGTATGTCATCAATAGAGGTGGTTTCCAAATAAAGCTGTGTGTCAACCGCATAGAGGTGGAAGGGGATGTTGGAGTTCCTGAGTAGTGTGGTCAGGGGTTCCAAGTAAATGTTGAAAAGTTGGGGAGAGAGTACTGACCCTTGTGGAACTTCTCTGTTGACGGGAAGGGGTCAGATTCAAAGTTTTTAATTTGTATTCTTTGTGAGCGGTTGTGAAGAAAAGAGGAGAACCAGTTTAGGACCGTCATTTCAATGCCTGCTCTTTTGTGGAGGACTTTGAGGAGCAGGGTATGATCAACTGTATCAAAAGAGGCCGATAAGTCTAGGAGAATAAGAAGGCTGCATTGGTCTGAGTCAAGTGACTCGTGTAGATCGTCAATGACATTTAGGATTGCGGTTTCGGTGCTGCATCCCTTTCTGAATCCCGGTTGGTGTGGGTCTAGGAGCTTGATGTTCTCCAAGTGTTGGGTTAGCTGTGGAAGAACACATCTTTCCAGAATTTTGTACAAAAGAGGTAGGTTCGATACAGGTCTAAAGTTGTTCATATCCTCAGTGTCTAGCCCTGCTTTTTTAGTAGCAGCGTGACTTGACCTACTTTGAGGCATTCTGGAATGATTCCCGAGCTCAGTGAGCTATTGATGATCTTGCACCAAATTGGGGTTAAGATAAGCTTCAGGTCTCTAGCCAGGCTCGTGGGAAGCTGGTCTAGGGAGTGGGATGAAGGTTTGGCGGAGGCGATCAGATTGACTATCTCTGCTTCCTGGATGGGGGTAAAGGAGGACCAGTGATTAGGTGTGTTCACTGGGGCGCTGTCCTTGATTGCTGGCATCTTGATCTCCGTGTGAGGGGAGGTATTTGTGCTGAGAGAGAGATCGATCCTGGCGATTTTTTTCGTTGAAAAAGCTGGCAAAGTTGTCGCATTGTTCTTTGGATGCCACGATGTCGAATGTCATCGGTTTGGATGTTTGGCTCCTAATGATATTAAGGAGTTCTTTGGGGCGTTTTTTTGCGTTGTCTACAGCGGAGCAGAAGAAAGTTATCTTTTTGTTCTTGATGTGCTTATTGTAGTTTCTGCGTGCTGCCGTGAGTTGATCATGGTGGAGGGAGGAGGTTTTGTTCCTCCAGATTCTTTCTAAGGTTCTAAGCTTTCTTCTTTCATCATTGTTGTTGGTGGTGAAACAGGACTTGAAGGGGGTGCTTCTGGGTTTTTTTCGTTTCAGGGCGCCAGGAGGTCCAAGGTGAGCATCATGTTGGAGTGGTAGAGAGGTGAGTTTGGTGGTTGGGAGGTGCTCCGTCGTGCTAGGGAGGAGCGTGCTTAGCCCTTCTTCTAGTTTGGCCCGAGGGACTTGAGCTGTGTTCCTGATTCATTTGGGAGGGGCCTGTTTAGGGGGTTGAGTTAGGGCCGGTTGATTGATCTGGAAAAGAATAATGTGGTGGTCTGACCAGTCGACGGGAATGATATAGTCAATAGTGATTGTGTTTCTATCCGAAATTATTGCATCAAGGATCGCTCCTCTGTGGTGTGTTTCTTCTGAGCAGTGTTGGGTCAAACCGTTATCTAGCAGGAGGCTGTTGAGAGCTTGAATGAGCAGGTTTTTTGTTTCATTCCATCTTATGTTGAGGTCGCCCAGAATTATGCTGTTGGCATTGCTGAGTGTGCATTGGGTGATGAGGTGCGAGAGCTGCGCTCCGAATTTGTTGGAGTTGCCTGGAGGGTGGTACAAGAGATGGCAAAGTAGCGATCTGTTCGTGCATGATTTGATGTTGACTAGTGGGGGGATGATCCTTACCAACTCCTGTAATTACTTGAATCGTGGATTTGGGTGAGGAGTTCAGCGGGGGGATCACTTTCTGAGAGCGAAGTGCGGCCTCAGGGTCAGGGTTTCCGGGGTGGTCATATGATGAGGCGAGTGTGGTCGCTTCCTGAGGGGAGATGGTGGGTTTTGTTCTTGGTCTGTCTGCTGTCTGCTCGTATCTCTGTCAATGGTTTAATGACTGATGGACGGGATCTGGGGGGCAGGGCTCCGATTGGGGGCGGTGTTTTGCTCCTTCTGGGTTGAGAGGGGATGGGGGGCTACGGAATGTTGGGTGGGCAATCGGATTTTAGCAAGGGAGGATAGGGTTTCGTTCAGGCCTCGAACCAAGGTTTCGAACTGAGCTTCAAGAAGGTTGAGGCGTTGCGTCAGATTATTTGAAGGGGAAGAAGGGTGGTGCTATGCGCTGGGGGGAGGGTGCGATAATGTCTTGTTTAATAATGGAGGGCGAACTGCACGTCATGTTATTTCTAGTAGGGTTCAGGGGAAGGGGGGAGCGGTCTCTGGTCGAGTGTCTAGCTGCAAAGGGCTGATGGAGGGGGGGCTGTGGATCAGTTGAGATTGGGAGAAGGGTTCCTCTCTGTGAGGATGGCTGTGCTCTAGCTGTGTTAGGGCTGGTAGAGGGGGGCTGTGGATCAGTTGTGGTTGGGAGTAGGGCTCCTCTCTGGGAGGATGGCTGTGCTCTAGCTGCGTTATGGCTGGTCAAGGGGGGGGCTGTGGAGCAGTTGTGATTGGGAGTAGGGCTCCTCTCCGTGAGGATGGCTGTGATAGGTGGGGGGGCAGGGTTGGACGGTGGTTGGAACCTTAGTTGAGTAGGACGAGTGGCGGGAGGTGTCATTGGAAGGCGGGGGAGGGGCACGGGGGAGGGCGCGGCCGGGTCTGATGACTTGATGGTTGTTGGAGGCTCCCGGGGGGGTCCGAGTGTGGAGAACTGAGAGAAATCTTTCAAAGGAATTGGATGAAACACTGAAGATTATACTAACAAATCAACCAAGCATAACCTCTCGAAAGGTTGCCTCTCTCTGGGACATACTCACACAAAGTAATCTCTCTGTAAAGAAACTATCCATTTTGACCTGGTTAAACACTAACAGGTTTTTGTAATTGCTCTAAATGTTGAGCATGCGAACATGGGAGAAATACATCATCTCACAAACTTCTAAATGAAAAATGTGAAAAGTTCAAAGAACACATCACTTGTGATCAAAATTCGTAGTATATGTGTTAGAATGTCCCTGTGTGAAACATTATCTAGGGAACACGATTAACAAACTGAAGTTGAGAATCCTACAAAAGGTACGTGCATTAAAGAATTGCGATTTCTCCTATCTGATTGCGAAACAATTCTAGGAACGCCATGAGAGTGACAATCAACAGCTTTGATACTTTGGAATATAACACATAGGAGTAGCAGAACGAGGAGGTGATAGAACTTTATCCCTAAGACGATTGGAATCACGTCTAATTATAGCACTAGCAACTGAAATCCGGCATGGACATAACCTTGATGCTGAGTTACACATATATCTGGGATAACAAGGACATTACATGTTATACTCTATGATGACATTTTCATGATTGATAAGTGGCTTTATATGATTGAGCATTCTGTTTTTTTCCAAGTATCCAGAAGCTTTCCTTCCCTATAGTCTTTATTAGGATATCAAGGGAGGCAAAAAGAAGGAAAACACTCTAATCCTGGAATAGTAGCGCATAGGATGAATCATAGGACTAAACATATGTGGGCTGGCAGGAAGGTGTTTATATTAAATTGTACCTGACTCTAGACATCTTATAGATTAAAGACATAGTTCACAGCAGGGCGACTTGCACTTTTTAGAAAATATTCAGTTGGTGATGAGCACTTTAGACATGTCAGATATAATCAGTCAAAACAACTAAATCTGATGACGTATTTTATAATTGATAGAATTAGGGGCTGGGTAAATGCACAATGCACTTTTTATAATCTGATGTCTATATGTTATTTAAATTGATTGTGCATAGTTGGGGCATACTCTGATCAACACAAATATTTGTGTTGACAGATCAAATCAGAAGGTTGAGATGTATAGAGGGAAAAATTGAAATGTTCCCCCACCCCTAATCTTTTCGTCTCAGCTCTGAGAGGACAGGAAAAACAATGCACAATGTACTGTACAGAAAATGTGTGTGTAAATTGCATTTTAGACCATGTGGAGAGATACATATAAAATCCACCTGACAGCAAATTATAAAATTATATATCACCAATCTTTGTTTTAAAGAAACTAACATCTTTATAACATGAAATAAGATATATCTGACATTTTTATATATGTGTATGTATTTATATCATACTATTTTTAAGCACTTTCACTTTAAAGCTTAATCAAAGCTCTGCCTCTTTTGAAAATGAACATATTGATAAAAGACCTTTGTTTAATTTTGGATTCCCTTTGAAACATATTGTCAGAATGGAACTTTGCCCATAAAGTGATTTTCTTTCTTTTCCAGGGAAGAAAAATGGCGATCATGAATTGCCAGAAAACAAAATGAAGACTCGTTTTTTTTTATAATACACATTAATGAGCAGTTATAGCCCGAGAGCACTTTAAATAACATTCTAGACGATAGAACTCGATGGTCCAGTAGAAGGCTGGGTGCCGAAACGCATAGACTGTCTGTCTGTTTTTTGCAGTATGGCGTTGAAATCAAATAAATAAAGAAGTTGAAAATATACCGAACTCTGCAGTGCCGTGTATTCTTGTCGGATAAGCAAGACGAAGACGGAGTGAAATAGATAGATAGATAGATAGACGGGAGCATTTTTTGGTTTGCTAAAAACTCTACAAATCGATCCTAGAAAGTTTGATCCATCAAGCAGGGACTGGGAAAAACAAAACAAAATACCCATGCATTTTCCATATACTTCTTTAAAGAAGGCTACAACAAAAATTGCTACACGGAATTGCACCAAATTTTGCTTGAAGCTAGATTTTGAAACAGATTGTGCTTTTTGCGATTTGGTGTATATTCATTGAGTAGTTGTTGAGATATTAAGGGTAAAAAATATATAGATAGTTGAATGGTTGAGCTTGCAAGTCGCTGGTGTCCCACGAGAACGCAAATTCAAGAGGGAGGCCTGTTTTCCCATGAGCCTTCATGCTCTTGCGGGAGCGTGAAGGCTCCCGTGAGTCTCACGAGAGAGAGCCCTCTCATTGGTTTCCTGTTGGAATTTTAGAAATGAAATGGCTGCCATTACTGTTTACTGCAAAAAGTTGCAGGTGTTGTGTAAATGAAGTAAAAATGCTGTATAAGGGGTAGCACAAAGGTATCCTCCCCCTAGATTTGGAGAGGAGGTCTCTAAGGCATAACTACTGTGATGAAAATAAATATATATTTTTAAGAACAATTTGCAATCTTGCAGGACTCATTGGATCGTGACTAGTAAAAAGGAGTAGGTGAGTTCTCAGTACACTGTACTAGTCTAAATGCATGTTGTGGTGCTTGTTATTAAGTGTGTAAGACTAGAGTACTGTGATGAGTAGAAGGTTAATTGTTTTTGTAAAAATTGTTCCAATCTCACAAGACAGTTGCGGGATTGGGAAAATTGGAAGGAGTAGGCGATCTTTGAATACACTTTGGTATGCACATTTGTTACTGTAGTAAGGAGTTTTAGTTAAGATGGTGTTTATCAGAGTCCACTATTTACTCCCATTGCCTTGGAGAGGGTTCTGAACAGAGGTAAGGCTCTTCCTTGACCCTACTGTGCACACCCGTCATCCAAGAGAGGGGTCTCAGTGGAGAGGCCAATCCTTCTACACAACTGTCATCCAAAATAGAGGTCTTACAAGAGAGGCTAGTCCCTCACCACACACTTCTGTGCATATCCTTCATCTGAGAGAGGGGTCTGAAAGGAGAGGCCAATCACCATACCCTACTACGCACACCAGTCATTTGAGAGAGAGGTATGAATGGAGCGGCCATTTCATCCACACACCCTTCTATGCACACCCATCATTTGAGAGAGGTTTCAAATGAGAAGCCAGTTGCTCCCCATATACCCACCTGTCCTCTGAGATAGACGTCTCAACTGAGAGGCCAGTCCAACGACACACCCTGCTACGCACACCTGTCATTTCAGAGAGAGGATTCAAAGGAGAGGTCAGTCCCTCCACACTCACTACTACTTCATACACACCCATCACCTGAAAGAGAGAGGTCTCAAAAGAGAGACTAGTCCATCCACACACCCTACTATGCATACCCATCATCGGAGAGGTCTCATTGGAGAGGTCAGTCCTTCCCCCATTAACTACTAAGCACAACTATCATTTGAGAAGTCTCAAATGAGAGGCCAGTCTTTCTCCATACACCCTACTGTGCCCATCAGCCATATGAGAAAGAGGTATTGAAGGAGATGCCAGTGCATTTGCACACCCTACCATGAACACCAATCATCAGAGAGTGAGAATTCTCAAAGGAGAGGCCAGTTGATGCACACACCCTGCTATGAATATCCGTCATCCAAAAGAGAGGTTTGAGCAGAGAGGTCAGTCCTTCCCCACAACCTACTGCGCTCTTCTGTCATGCAGAAACCAATCTCAGATGAGGGGCCAGCTCTGCTCACACCCTACTTAACACTCCAGTCATCCTAGAGAGAGGTGTCAGTATGTGGGGAGTTGGCTGCAGGGCCTTGCCGCTTCAGCTATGCGCAGCATGGGGTTGTATTTACATATAATAATTACATTTTACTTCGAAAAGCCCTAGAAATTCACTTAAAAAAACAAAGTTTAAAGTGTTGTTATAGTTAGGTGTAATAAAAAGATTTCTTTCTGTTTAAAAAAAGCCTTAGAAATTCACTGTAAAAAATAAACGTTATATTAACATTATAGTTAGGTGAATTTCTCAGTGACAACATCCAATCACACACATGTGACGCCCTTCTGCTTCTCAGACTGCTGTTCTCAGTGTGGAAGACGACAGCCTCCCCGCAGCCCCGGCTCCCTGCTCTCAGCTCTAGACGACCTCGATAAAGCGAAGGGCCAGGAATAAACAGTCTCCATTGGGGGGGACGCCTTGCCTTACCTGTCGTCCTGTTGCTGCAAATGAGGCAAAGCCGTGAGCCGCAGCAATTCGTTTTCGTCTCCTCCTGGCTCCCTGTAGCTCTGCGGTTTTCCGGTGAGCAGGAATAGCGCCAGCAGCGGTCCAGCTGGGAAGTCTGGTAGACAGAAGAGTCTCGTGGGGTGTCAGAGGTAAGGGGCAAGCGCGGCCGCCATAGCAGGCGGCCGCAGCAAGAGTGAGCCCGAGGCAGAGGCAGCGCGATCAGTACAATCGTGGTGCTGCCGCGACCTCACCCCGCTTGCCCTCCATCTCGCTATTCCTTTCCTTTTGTCCCGCTCCTCTGCGGCTACCACTAATTACTCAGCAAGTACTCAGCAAGTAAAAGTAAAAAGTTAAACAAGACGGGCAAGGGCATTCGAGCATTTGGGGGGGCGCATAAAAGGGTATAAAAGATCAAAGCTGGGAGCGTTCAAAGTAACCAGCAAACACCTGCAAATATCAGCAGCACCTAAAAGAAAACACCCCAAGACCATCGTGCCCGGGGCCACAGAGGTGCATAGGTGGCAGCAAGTATACCTATAAATTTATAAGTGAAACAACAAGTGCAAGGCAATTATGCCCAAGCAAGTCGTACTGCCCTCAGAGAGCCGAAGACTGAACTGAATAAATCTGTGTTAATAACCGACCTTGAGATCTGGAAAAGTCAGGGGGGCGACAGGCAACCAGCAACAGAACCCCAAAAAGGAGAGAGAGGAGCAAACAGAAATGGGAAACAGGAACCGATTCGGAATCAGACCAAGAAAAAGATAGGGAGAGTAAAATAAACAACATTCAAGAAGACAGCCACACCCTTACCATTGCCACTAGCTCCCCCATCAAAACCAACACCAAAACTAACAAGCGGGTTCTCATTACAGATTTCTTAAAAGTATGTTGCAGTTTATCCCTGGGGAAGCAAAAGGATCACAAAGAAGTCAAGAAAACAAAGGAAGCTAAGAAGTACAAGTACAAGGGAGGCAGCCCAGGCAACGAGATACATAAGGATAGTTCCAGCAAAACAGCTAATAAGGAATGCATAGAACCAGTGGACTTTAAGCTTACCACATTAGAAAATGTAAGCTGTGCCAGTCCGACACAGGGCTGTTTGAGCCCATTAACCGACCACCACAGATCCCATCAGCAGTCCATTCAGGCTGTAGTCCACAATGACCCGGGACCAAACTGGCAATCTATGTCTAAACAATGGACCTCTCAGGCTCAATCAAATCAACTAAGCCATCAACACCAGCAACAACAAACCTCCCAACAAACCGCCCAGCGGCGCCTCAAAGCGCAGAGCCTGTAGGACAACCTGGCACTCTGGCAGGATAGCATCGATAGCTCCTGCGCACTTTTAAACACATCGGCAGACCCCCAACCCCTTGATCAACCTCTTGACCAGTTTGGGGGTCAAACAGTCTACGTGCAAGAACAATTCTCCATTAACCTGAAATCCCAATTAACCAAGTACAAATTCCACATCAGCTGGAGCAGATACCATCTCAACAAAAGAAAAATGGACCAGTGCCCTACGACTCCCATGAGGTCGAACAACTCAGCCCAGCCAGCCCACGACGAAGCATTAAGAAACAAGAGGGACAACACTTAACGGAACAACAAGAAGGCCACCAACAGGAGCATTTTGGAATCAGCTACTAGGCACTCTGAAAACGATCCGATCAGCTATGACCTATCACGCCGACAAGCAGGATACTCAAGTCGAGCTATTAAACGTCCTAGCTTTATATGTTCAGGGGATAGAACAAAAACTGCACAAGTAAAATGCCATGATAATAAAGGTACAACAATCGCAGGACATCACATACCATACGTGCCATTGCTATCAAATAATCGACAAGCTTGCAACCGTTCCAACTATAATGTCAGAGCTGTTGGGGACGGTTAGGGAAAGACAGCTCAATTCCAAAACACCTATGGAAAGAGACCCCAAGGTAGTAGACATAATTAATGGGGGTATCTCTACTATTACTATCAAACTATTAAAAGAGGAAATTAACTCTCAAGAAGATGAATGCAGAAATATACCAGACGCTGAGAAAGAGTCCGAACGACTAGTAGAACAGCCACATTCAGAAGGCTCACCACCAATCCTTAATCAAAGCAACTTACTGAAGGAAGCTGCAGAAAAAAGGAACAAAAAAGCTTAAAAACACCTCTTTCAAAACGGGAACGGAAACGCTTGAGGAAAGCAAGGAAAAGTAAATTAAACAAATCCATTCCACAATCATTATTGACACTTACCCAGAAAAGACAAGATAAAAGTGAAGAAAGCAATAGCGATACAATCAGCACGCCTGATTATAACCCGGCAATAAAAGAGGCCGTCGCTTCAAGAAACCACGACGCGCAAAAAGAGGAAAATTCGTCAATAAGGAAAATATGACATATTCAAACCCTCGGTTAAGAAGGAACAAAACAATGTTAAGAGGCAAGAAACCGCAAAAACAGATACAATTCAAACATCACAGAACCCAAAGATAAAGACAAGCAAAACCTGTACGCAGGACGTAGTACTAAGTGGAAAAGGACCCTCACAGGCGCGAACTGCCAATAATGAAATTAAAACCAACCCACAGCCCCAGAGGATTAGAGAGCCCATCGAAAATATTTCACAAGACCAAGTCAAACAATTCCATTGCGTCGAAATATGTAATCAAGACCAAACTGAAGCATCAAAAGGGACCCTGACCGACCACATAATAATACAATCGCTTACTACCCAACGCCAGATAGAATTGGTACCACACTATAAATCGAGGGGAGCCAACGATATACTGAATCGAAGCGCAATAATAAGGTTACTCAAATCTCTTCCTGCCCTGAGACATATTATATCCAGTGACCTGGAAAGAATTGAATATTAACCTAACCCCAACCAAATAGGGCCTGAAACAACAACAGCTAACTGGATAAATCACTCTGTCATTAAACAGATTTTGAGGCACAAGAAGGTATTTGCATCATGGGGTATAGAACTAAAAAAGGTAGAACCTCCTCGTTATCCGAGCCCCCTACAACACCCCCATTGCACAGAGGGCGTTTTAAAAGGAGCGAAAGGCCCTGAGAATCCGGACCAAACAAAGGAAGACTCCCAATCTATAAGACAAATCACAATTACAATCTCACACTCAGAAACAGTTAACAAAGAGGACAACCAGCACAGGAGATCTCTAAACACACAACAAGGAGCAGCATGAATAAAAATCCATAAAAACCCAAACGCGTTGCAGGATTGTAAAATCTGTTCCTGGAACGTGAATAGCCTAGCCTCAAAAATAGAGTAAATTGATTTTGCTGACTTAATCCTACAGTACGATATACTGCTATTACAAGAAACTTGGCAGATAACACGTACCCCAATTGTAGGTTATAAAGAACACTTTATTCCAGCTAAAAAGGAGTCAGCACACGGAAGAGCCAAAGGCGGCCTATCAATCTACATCTCAACAGACATTTTATGTGAAGAAGAAAACATTGACTTAGACTCCTGTTGGATGCAATGTATTAAACTTACAGTCTCCACTACCTGCATCTTGTTAATTTTGAACATCTACATGCACCCAGCTTATAAGAACAAGGGGAGAGATATCCAACAATTGGTAGCTGCCATCAAAACCCTAAAGCTAATCTACCCACATGCTAATACAATACTCTGGGGATTTTAACACGAATTTGATGCAAGCCCAAGAAAAAAACCTACCCACCAATATAGAGGTCAGGAACGACAATACAACTAAGTATGGGCTAAATTTGCGAATTCGCGGTCCGTGAATTAGCGCGAAATCAAATTCGCTATCTGCATAATCCGCGAATTCGTGCAAATTATTTTTTTTACGTGTTCGTGGGGTTTTTTGCGTATTCGCGGACCGCTTGCAGCGCACCAACCGCAAAGTTGCCCATGCGGTCGTACATGTGCGCGTTGCGTATTTCCGTTTCCGGGCGCTATTGCCAATCTCGCGTTGTGTGCGGCATGCTATTACGAGTTTGCGCGTGTTTTTGCGGGGGAAATATCGCGCAAACTTACCCACGCGGTCCTCAATGGGCGCAGCCATCTTGTTGTTCATTCATTGCTATGGTTCTGGGCCTGGCCTTTCTATCCTCTTGTAATATTTCCAATTGTTTCTTTGAACTTTTCTTTGCTCTTTTTTCCTCAAACGGTGTTAAACAAAACTCTGATCCAGCAATAGCTCTAGGCACTGAGTGCAGTCATCTGGGTTGCCCTTGCTGTCTATTCCAGTCTTCTTAATGTAAGTACTTTGACAATTTCCAACAACAAAATGTCCATGTTTACACTAAGAAAAAGGTAGCAGTTGCCTTTTTGATTTGCTAGGAGCACATACCATACCGCTAGTGTTTCAGGGACTATTCTGCACATAAAGAAGTATGGACAAGAGAAATAGGACATTATTGATGATATGTGCAGTTCGACTTTCCACATACCTCAATCTGAACAGAAGTTGAACCCCCAATCCCCTGACCGACTATCTAGTGTGTCTGAACAATGATTTTACGACCCAGAAGAAGAGAAGAAGACTACCGCCGAGTACCGGCCTATCTGAGTCACTGAAACATGACTGCCAAGTGCTGTAGTTCAAACCCTTCCGCTCATTCACTCGTGAACAAAAGCTACACAGTGTTTGTTAGTTTTAAAGTTTTATTTTCAATTAAGAAATGAAAATATTATTTCTCTATTTTTAATAGCGTAGTATTCGGAGCGAGCACTTCTGATAGAAGACGTTAAAGTTTAAACAACATTCCCATGAATCAAATTACTTTAACGTTATAGTTAACAGACACATGAAATTATTAGAATAACTGTGCAGGAGCCCCCACCTTCTTTAAAGTACCCAAAGTACTGCTGGTGATGACTTACTAGTAGTTGGTGAATCGTCCTGTTGGCAGAAGGGCAATGTAATCTTCTTTCTGTAATTAGAAAAATGGTGCACGTTAAGCAAGCATTCATCAGTTGTCCTAAGAAGTGTAGCATTTAATGGAATAAGCATATAAAAAGTTAACACCTTCCCCAAAACCGTTACTTTTTTCAATCCCAGTAATAAAAAATGTGTTATGTAACATTTTCTTCCTTTACGAGACGAAATAGGGGGTTGTGTATGGCATCTGAAAATATGACATGTTTTTTCTAGACGTCACAACATCTGATGCGGCACAGATGACCAGCAGTGCCGGGGCCAGCAGTGCGGAGGGCTCCACTCTAGGGGCGGATGCGGCGGCGCCACCAGGAGGAGCTGTGGGGGAATGCTCAGCGGCGGCTTACGGTGGTAAGTTATTATACTCTTTACTTATTGATATTTTTGAGTAGGTTCGCAAAGGAGTGTATGATGTACTGTACAGTACACAGTACACTAGTACAAGTACACTGTACTGTTAAGAACAGTTACTAATTTAGAACTACTTTTTTGGCTATCACGGAGAAGACAGTCAACCTTGACTTGTAATAGCATTAGCGGCGGTACTTCTCGGGTAAGCAATGGCCCCCTCTAATTGACTTCAACTCAGCTGGCAAACTTTTATCACGAAGCCAAGTTATATCAGATGTACTTTAGGGATGTGAAGAACGAAAAGTGAAAGAAGGGTGAAACGAAGGACGAGCGAGTCTTAACATTTATGACTGTAAAGAATGGTGTTTTTGAATGCAAGTCAAGAGAAGAAGACGGTGGTTTCCAAAATATAATGAAAAGGGTGTTAGTTGGTTGTTGAGAAAAAGAAAACATGGTACATTTGAGACATTAAGAAGAATGATAGACGTACTTTGGAAGCCTGGATGTTATCTTCTTTTTCCTCATCCATAGCAGAGGTGTATGATGTAGTAGAGCAGACGCTTAGTGGATGAAGATTGTTACTTTGAACCGCATGTCCGTGCCAGAGTAGCAAAGCTGAGGAAATCCAAATACTAGAATTTGTGATTGTAAACAAATACTCCCTGCCTTGACTAACAGTACAGTACTTTACTTTGCAAGCACAGCATCTATTGTGTATGGATTGTATAGTTGACAACATTATATCAAGTCAAGTCCCTTCCTCCGCTAATTATGGGTACCACACTCACTCCCTATGTTAATAATTTTATTTCAGCTGTGTCATGGGTGGACTATCGCTGTAGTTCACTCAATTTATCAAAACAAAGCACGTAAAGGCATCCATCATATAACCAAAGATCATGTGATCGGCAGGATAATGATATATGATCAGAATTGAATAATCTTCATTCTTCTTTTGTAGTAGTCAAGGCCCGGGGGGGGCAGTGCGAAAGATATCATTACATTGAGCAGTAGCCCTTGATGTAACCGAGTATGGCCAGTGGCAGAGCCACCCCAATAGGAAAGTAAGAGCTTCCTATCCCCACCTGCATGTACTGCTTAAAGTACTGCGAGTCTGCGTCATCATGGCTTGTATCGGTTTTTCTTGGGTGCAAGCTGAGTGAGCTGCCATGCCGGCTACCACAAGTTCACGTACCAGTACTTTCTTTTGCAAAACAAGAGAAAAAAACAGAAGACATTTTTTAGTACTCTCTGACTATGTATGTATTAGTGAGTCCATCCCTAGTCCTGCTAGTGGAATTCCTGAAACTCCCAGTAATGTCACAGGCCTACAAAGACGGCGGAAAGATACATGCCAAAATGTTATACTGTGTTTGCTACTTGCTGGTGTTACTGAGAGTCAACTTTCCGTTGAATTATTTTGACTTTGTTATGTTAAAGACTATTGGCTACAGTATTTTTCTTTCTTTCTTCATATAGATGCTACTCCGAAAAAGCTCACCCGAAAGGAGATGGCTGTCCGGGCCAGGGCCCGTAAGCTGGAGGCTATATGTGCCGAGTATCGGCGGCTGTGGGCTCGGGAGCAGGAGGAGGAGACAGCAACCACTGCATCCTCCTCCCATGCCCCCGTGTCCACCAGCCAGAAGCCTCCAGCCAAACGGAGCCGTGGCCCGACAGCCTCCCGCCGCCGCCGCACAGCAGCAACACAATCAGCTGCCCCCCCAGAACCTGGATGGTACGTCAGCGCCGCCTCCGTAAAAGAGTGGAGTACCTGGAGCGGTTGGCCGAAAAACATCAGCGCCAGCTCCGGGACCTCCGCAAAGAGCTGCGGGACGTGCAGCAACAGCTGTCCACACTACGCCACCAGAGAAAGTGACTGTCCCTTGCCCCTTTTTTAAAGACTGTTGGGGGGGGGTGGGAATTGGGTGTTTGGGAAAGGGGACTTTTGGACTTTTGGACATTGGTTGGGGTTAGACAGGGGGGTGAGTTGGGTTAATTTATTTTATTTTTGGACTACATGAATATATTTCTTAATAATTATTTTTCATACCAAAGCATAGTATATGTATTCATATTATTTTGTGTGGGGGTGGGCGGTGGTTACTGGACGTTTGGTTTCTTCCAACTTACCAGCATGAATGAAACATCTAGTCCTGAAATATACCAAAGTGCCAGTAACCGAGTTAGTGAATTCAGTAGCCCTACTAGTACTTTACTAGTAGTACTGGCAGTCTCTGCTCTCCTCCCAGTCCTTGCCCATTATTCTACCTCTCCAAAATGCTTATCTTACCTGTGATTCGTGTTTGAGAATAGGGATAACCACAGGGCTGCCTGCATGGCAAATGGTGATTAAGGTTGGTTGTTAACTTGAATCCTCGACGGATGAAATATCATTGTTGTGCTGGTGGTAGTAGTGGTACACACTGGCAGTAGCAGCATATGAAAAAAAGGGAAATGAAACATTGAGTGGCCTGAGCGAAGCATTAGAAACAGTACGATAGATAGTACGCTACAGAACAGTGCCATAAATTGTAGCCTAAGCAGTGCTAAAGTATTCTAAATATAAGTACTAGTTTCGTGGACTATGGCTACTATAAGAAATATTATGAAGGCAAAGGATACTTAAACATAAGAATTAACTATTTGATTTGTCATGTGTACGAGCATGATGTTTGATGCTCAATCCATGATGTCGCACCTGAAATTCCATTTTCCAACATTTTTCTGGTGCTTAGACCTTATCCTCCCCTGCAAGTGTGTGGAATTTCTTGTTGTCATTTAGTCATACCTCAATGAAAAACCACACAGCCCGGGGGAAGAGGGTTAGGGTTTTTGAAGATTGGATGGGAATGGGGTTTTTTGGGAAAAGTTTTGTGGAGAGAAGAAAAAAAAACACTGCATGGACAAACAACAAATGAAGAGAAACACATTTTTGGATTCAAAGATAACCGTAAATCTGTTAAGGGACATAAAGGTAGTGCACTACTGCATGCTTCAATTTGTTTGCTAAACGGATGGTTAGGTTACTGAAAAGTTGTACTTACTACATCTTATTAGTAAGTATGAGGAAACAATTTGACATTGACACTAGTAAAGGGCTGCATTAATTACGCAATTTCACTTGCCTTTCTGCCCTCATAGAGAATAAACACTTATTATTAGTACATTAAGTTAGTTATAAAAATAGCAAAGAAACGTATGAAATAGTTGGAGAGATGACTTTGAAGCAGAGAACAAAGAAACGCACCTAGTCACATTCGTAGAAGTTCAAGTTTACAACAATAACATTTAAAAGATAAGGAGAAGTTAAGAGAGAATACTGTAACTTTATGTTGTAGTTGTCATGTTGAATTGGTGAAGTTGCATCCATCCAGCCATTCCTCTTATTCGCGATATACTCCTCCATTCCATCTTACGCTCCGTCGATCAATATTGGAGACCAGACACACTGTCCACTGGCTGCCTGATGAATAATTGCGGATTGCGTCTGAGTTCAGCGTTTGTTCCAAGGCACATAGTAAAAGCCGTCCTGTAATTTTTGATGGGAAAAAACAGGAAGTGAACCAGTTAAAAAAATCTAAGGTACGCTATGTAGTGCAAAAATAACACTTTCAGTTTTCAGAGCTGACATTATTATATACAATCATCACTTCAAAAGTGCGTAACCTGGTTCTCCTTTACAAGGATAGTAATAGTAACTATGGTTGAATTCTGCGGATCCACCATGGATTTCCTAAAAGAAAATTGCAAACAAAATTAGACATGCCCAGGAGTGCTCCCAGACCCCTGAACCCAGTCGGCAAAATGTAGAACACCCCCAAGTAGCCCCCTAAAAACATGCGATACTGCTACCAGGTTGAACCCTAACTTAAAAACGTGCCAAAACGCACTCTGTAACTAGGCCCAAACCCCCCTTTTCCACCATGGATTTTCTTCAAAACACTTGCATTCAAAATTAGACATTACCAGTAGTGCTCCCAGACCCCTGAACCTATTTGCAGAAATCTGGAACACCCCCAAGTAGCCCCCTAAAAACATGCGATACTGCTACCAGGTTGAACCCTAACTCGAAAGCGTGCCAAAACGCACTCTGCAGGTAGGCCCTAACTCCCCTTTCCCACCATGGATTTTCTTCAAACCACTCGCAATCAAAATTAGACTATCCCAGCAGTGCTCCCAGACCCCCCAAAAACCTAGAACCCACCCAAACAGCCCCCCAAAAACAGGCAAGTGAGCAAACACAGAAACACTTGTTCACCATGGATTTTCTCCAAACCACTTGCGCCCGATATTAGATCTTCCCAGCAATGCCCCCAGACCCGTCAACCCACCCGCAAAAAAGTAGAACTCCCCTCAACAGGCAAAAAGCAAAAATGCAAAAACTCACACAGAAAATGTATGGCCTACCTTCAATTCAGTCCAAACACGCTCTGCAGCTAGGCCCTAACTCCCCTTTTCCACCATGGATTTTCTTGAAAACAAATGCAATCAAAATTAGACTGTGCCAGCAGTGCTCCCAGACACCGAAACCCACCCCCAAAAACCTAGAAGCCCCCCAAAAACAGGCAAGTGAGCAAAAACGCAAAAACTTTTTCACCATGGATTTTATCCAAACCACTTGCGCCCGATATTAGACCTTCCTAGCAATGCCCCCAGACCCGTCAACCCACCCGCAAAAAAGTAGAACACCCCCAAACAGGCCAAAAGCAAAAATGGAAAATGTGACAACATTTTCGGCCTACCAGTCAACATCACTCCGAACGCACTCTGCAGCTAGGCCCTAACTCCCCTTTCCCACCATGGATTTTCTTCAAACCACTCGCAATCAAAATTAGACTATCCCAGCAGTGCTCCCAGACCCCCCAACAACCTACAACCCACCCAAAGAGCCCTCCCAAAAACAAGCAAGTGAGCAAAAACGGAAACACTTTTTCACCATGGATTTGATCCAAAACACTTGCGCCCGATATTAGACCTTCCCAGCAATGCCACCAGACCCGTCAACCCACCCGCAAAAAAGTAGAACACCCCCAAACAGGCAAAAAGCAAAAATGCAAAAACTCATACTTAGAAACTTTAGGGCCTACCTTCAATTCAGTCCAAACGCGCTCTGCAGCTAGGCCCTAACTCCCCTTTTCCACCATGGATTTTCTTTAAAAAAAATGCAATCAAAATTAGACTGTGCCAGCAGTGCTCCCAGACCCCAAAACCCACCCCCAAAAACCTAGAAGACCCCCAAAAAGCCCCCCCAAAAACAGGCAAGTGAGCAAAAACGCAAAAACTTTTTTACCATGGATTTTATCCAAACCACTTGCGCCCGATATTAGACCTTCCCAGCAATGCCCCCAGACCCGTCAACCCACCCGCAAAAAAGTAGAACACCCCCAAACAGGCAAAAATGCAAAAACTCATACTTAGGAACTTTAGGGCCTACCTTCAATTCAGTCCAAACGCGCTCTGCAGCTGGGCACAAACTCTCCTTTTCCACCATGGATTTTCTTTAAAAAAATGCAATCAAAATTAGACTGTGCCGCAGTGCTCCCAGGCTCCAAAACCCACCCCCAAAAACCTAGAAGCCCCCAAACAGCCCCCCAAAACCAGGCAAGTGAGCAAAAACGCAAAAAGCTTTTTACCAACCATGGATTTTATCCAAACCACTTGCGCCCGATATTAGACCTTCCCAGCAATGCCCCCAGACCCGTCAACCCACCCGCAAAAAAGTAGAAAACCCCAAACAGGCAAAAAGCAAAAATGCAAAAACTCACACTTAGAAAATTTAGGGCCTACCTTCAATTCAGTCCAAACGCGCTCTGCTGCCAGGCCCTAACTCCCCTTTTCCACCATGGATTTTCTTAAAAACAAATGCATTCAAAATTAGACTATCCCAGCAGTGCTCCGAGATCCCCAGACCTCTCCCCACAAATCTAGAACACCCCCAAACAACCCCCCTAAAACACGCAATACTGTGATTAAATTGTGCCAAAACGCTGTCTGCAACTAGGCCCAAACCCCCCTTTTCCACCATGGATTTTCTTCAAACCACTTGCAATCAAAATTAGACCTTCCTAGCAGTGCTCCAAGACCCCCGACCCACCCCCACTAATCTAGAACACCCCCAAACAGCCCCCCAAATACATGCAATACTGGTATATTCAAAACATGGCAAATTGCGCTGTTCACCAAAAATTGCTGTTCAACTTTTCAGCACTTCCACTACTTCAATCCTCTTGAAACTTACCTGGACACTTGTACCAGCGATTCCCAAGAATCTCAGCAAGGCAGAACAAAATCAAACCACTGCGCTATTTGAAGAAGAAGAAGAAGAAGGTCTACGACTAGTTTTCACTTACTTTTCACCCAAACACACATGCCTGCAAAACACAAAAAAATGGCCAAAATTCTGGACGAAAGAACGCCAAACCCGCCTAAAACTTTGCCAACATCATTATGAAGGAGCCTGCATCGGACCCTGAGCCCTAGACTCAGCGGGAACCATACCAACTTAAACCCAAAAACCCTAGTAAATCGCACTGAACCCTAAACCCTAGATATGCTTTGTCTGTCTGTGTCAAAGACCCTAGGTATGCTACATCAGGATGCTTTACTCAGTGGTGGCTGCCTTGACCGTCTGCATGGCCCTGCCGCACGCATGGGCCAAAAATCCGTTCTGCCCAAGAATTTGCGATTTTTCGGGAATTTCATGAGATTCGCGAAAAACCGAAAAAAAAGCAAATTTCGCAAACATAACGGATGTTTGGCCCACGCTTGAGGCAGTGCCATGCTGACGGTCAAGGCAGGCACCACTGAATGAAGCAACCTGATGTAGCATACCTAGGCTCTTTGTCAGACAGACAAAGCATATCTAATTGTATGCAGCAAGCCACACAGCCCAAATTTTACATGAAATGCTGTCTGGAGTGGACTCTGCCTGGCATAACAACAACAGTACACTGCCTCGCCCTCGACCACTACATACCACGAATAGACAGACATGTAGTTCTGCTGTAGTAGTTGTTGTAGACTGGTTTACCTGTTTGCCACTCACAAATGTGGAGAAGCGTGGCTCAGTGGTTAGAGGCGGCAGACCAGGAAGCTGAGATCGGCCGTGGACCATGGTTCGATTCCCCGCCTCGGCGGGTCTCGGGCTCAAAAATTCCACGGACTCGACAATTCTCGCTCCGGTGCCTACTCGACTCACGGGGTCACACTCTGCGACTCTGGGCAATAGCTTGCTTAATCTCCACTACGGCCCCTCGCGGCGGGATGCCTGGCTTTCACCTTGTGGATACCCTGCCGGGGTATCTCACAGGGGAATACCAGGACGGGTTCCCTAAGCAAGCGCCTTGAGACCCCTGGGTGATTTGTGCGCTATATAAGTCGAAATACATACATACATACATACAAATTGGCCATAGTTCTTCCCTAAACCGACGCTGATGATCCATCCATCCCAGTGAGTGACTTTAACCCCTTGCATGCTGGTGACGAACCCCAGCTGTCACGCTTCGCGGTGCTCGTGTGCTGATGACGGCTGTGGTTCGTCACGGCCCCTCCCTGTTAATTTGTTTACCGCACAGCGGCGGAAACGGGCCAGCAGCGAAGGGGTTAAAGAAAAAAGATATATTACTTAATCAATTATCATGGTATATTGGCAAGTGAGTCCACTCCAAGGACATTTTGCATATTGTAAAATGCAACATAGTGGCCCCTGAATTTGAAGTACAATTTGAATTAAACAAGGTAAAAAAACTGAGTAGTTGACATGAGTTACAATTACTGTGTAAAAGATTAAAGACATATGATTCATTTCATGCACAAACAACAAACAGCAATTGGTTTCATCAGAGCCAGACAGCCATTTCTGTCCACTGTCCACTGCATGCCATCTTCTCAATTATTCATTACCTGTTCTACTTTTTGTCCGCATCTTCTTCGCAAAGTGAGGGCCCACAGGGCAGCCTCTCCTGTCAATTTCAGAAGTAACTCTGTCAGCAATCAGCAAGCATGTAGTCAGTCAGTAATTTCTGTCCCACTTGAGGGGACTCGTCTATGAAAACAAAGTTTCTTTATTTATTTTTTTGTAATCCATCTGCCTTAAGGGAAATGGATAGGTGGAGTCTGGAGGAGGAGGATAGAGGAGCATGATTGAGTTGTGAACTTGTGAACCTCAGGAATGCAGGCTGCAGCACCTTCAAATCAATAGGGAAAATAAGATGAAGACAGTGCTGCTGATGGACTTGTTGTGAGAGTTTTGTTGTGGTAAAAGTTGCAAAACAAAGAAAGACACACAGGAATAAAAGTGAATAAGGACGAAAAAAAAGTCAATTTCAGGCCTCGGTGTCAGGAAAGTAGAGCTCGTCCTCAAACTCTATGAATTGAGACGGGAGTAGGTCAGCTAACAGAGAAGAACTTCCGTCACCTAAGTCGGTGTCCTCTTCTTCCTGCGTGCATTCACGTATTTTGTAATCTGGTGGTAAGAAGTTCTGATTCATCTTGATCAGTGTTAACTTCTCCACATTTTTGGGCGAGAGGCGAGTCCTTTTTGAAGTTACAATGGCACCAGCAGCACTGAAAACACGTTCAGAAGACACGCTTGCGAGTGGGCAAGAGAAATAATTTAGAGCCAGGTTGGTGATCAGTGGCCATAGAGGCCTTTTCCTATACCAATACAGCAATGGGTTCTGGTTAACAAAGACCTCTGTTGGGTCATCCAGATAGGCCTGCACCATCGACTCAAGGTTCTCCACGGTTGCTCCACTTTGCGTACCATCTGTGCCCTTTGCAGCACTGGAACGAGCAAACCCTTGATGAGTTAGCCAATCCGCTTCGACAATATTATGGCTGGGCCTGGTGCAGGTGAGGGTAATGATACGGTTGCTGCTGGTGTCGTTAACGGCTGTGAGGGAAAGTGACTCCCTTCGGCCACAGATTCAGAAGTAACTTGACGCCGGATGGCCTGCTGATTCAGTTGTACTTCTGCCGGCTTCTTGAATGTTCTGCCGCTCTTTTTCAAATCGAGTGGCTGACACAGCTAGCCAATGTTTGTACTTTGAAACATCTGCTCTATCAAAAGGAATGAATGCTTTGCTGGCTACTGCCTTTTTGTACCGTGGATCCAGAATAGTGGCACAAATGTAATGTTGTTCTGTATGTATGTTTTTAAGCCTTTCATTGTCAACTAGGCGGCTTAATGACCTCTCCGCCAACTGATATGCGTCTTGCTTTTCAGCATCATCTCGGAACGTTGAAGACACCACCTTCAGTTGGTGTTCTAGCATGACCAACAATGGGATAGGTTTGCCCAAAGAACAGTCCTCCCTGCTGACTTCACGCGTGAAGACCTCAAAAGGACGAAGCATGTCTGTCAGGCTTGCAATTAGCTTCCATTCCTCAAACTCTAGCCTCATGTCTATCATAGTAGAACCCAGTTTATAGACATAATCATTTATTACCCCCCACTGCTCAGACAGACGCTCCAGCATGTAAAAGGTTGAGTTCCAACGTGTTGCCACCTCCTGGATGAGTCCTTTGACTGGCAGTCTACGTTCATGTTGAATGCTCCTCAGCTCCTTTCGGGCCTTAAAAGAATGGCTGAAATATGTGCAGATTCTTCGGCAGGTGGTCAGTAACTTGCTGACTGTGTTTTCTTTTTTCCAGAAATCTTGCACCACTATGTTAATACTGTGCGCCAAACACGGCACTCTGAAATAGCCACCTTGATGCATGGCCATAACTATATTACTGCCATTATCCGTGGAAACATAACCAACTATGCGATTTCTTGGATGCAGCCATTCAGAGACCTTCCTATCAAACTCGTCCAAAAGGTTAGGTGCAGTATGAGTTTTCTCCATGGCAAACATGGCTAATGTTGCATGTTTCCGAGTAGCTTGAAAAACTGTGTCCGGGTCAACACCTGGATTTGTATGGTCTCTAACCCCTGCAAAAGAGACCCAGTGTGCAGTGATGCACATGTAATCAAGGGCTTGGCAACTGGTCCACATGTCTGTTGTCAAGTGGACAGTGTGAACAGCACTCTTCTGCAAAGCTGCCCCAATCACCTCCAGCACATCTTGATGTAGGGCTGGAACCGCAACTCTGGAAAAATAGGACCGGCTAGGAACCTTCCATTTAGGGCAGACTGTTGCCACAAATTCTAGAAAACCCACCCCTTCCACGAAAGAAAAAGGGAGAAGGTCCAGCGCTAGCATTTTAGCTAGCTTTGCGTTATACAGACGTACTGTTGGGTGGTTGCGTTCAAATGGCGCCTCCGACCAAAACATGCTTCTAATGGTGGGCTGGACCGTTTTACGCGATGATGATGATGATGCAGACTTCAAACCAATTAGGCTCATTGATGTACTTTTTTGTATTGGTGTCTGTCCCAGACTCTTAGTGTGTCTCATACATATTGCAGGGGTAGTGGGTGTGGGCACTACCACTGTAGTGCTGCTGCCAGGGGTACTGGGTGTACCAGAAAAAATGTTGGTTGGTTCTTGACTTCCCCCCGCACATGAATCAGCCCCTCGTCAGCATCAGATGCAATGTGAATGGATACATTTGGATCAGTTCTACTTTGGTCTTCCCGGATCTTCCTTAGGTGCGCCTCCCACCGGATAGTGTGGTGTTTTTGGAGATGACCTCTCTGGCCTCCGGTACCATAGTTGGTACCAAGCTTACCCCGACTAACTAATACTTTACAAATCGAACCAACAACCATGTTTTCCGCCTTTTTGCTAACAGTAAAGAAGTCCCAAACTGGGAACTGGAGATGTCTGCTGGTGGTGGAGGTGCTACTTTGACTTTCAATGCCAGATGAAGTGGAGGATGTGCGTGGCTGAATTCGTTTCTGTTGTTCACTTACAGCATGACTACTTGAGGTAATGGAGGTCGAGCTGGATGGAGGTCCCTGCCGGCCTTTCTGACTAAAAAATATGGAAGCTGTAGGTCGTGTTGGTGTTGTAGTTAACTGCGTTGGTGGTGGTACCAGTGCCAGGCCGCCCACACCCCGCTCAGCAGCCATTCGGGATAGGGTGAAAATGTCTGTCTGTTGCATGCCCTCTGGGGCTGGAGTGACGACTGTGATGATTGGGTCGTTGTCAGATTGTTCATCAGCAGCAGAAGACACCACTTCTTGTTCGTCGTCATCACCCATAAGTCGAAACCTTGCGGGAACCTTCCTTTTAGGCTTAGCTACCTTTGTCGGCTCATGGCGTGCCTCACTCTCAGACTGCATTTGTGGGTTCCAATCAGGATCAAGGTCATCAGAATAAAGGGGGCTTGAAGAAGAACTTGTAGTAGTAGTAGTAGCCCTCCTTGACCTTTTTCTTGCTGGGTATCTGGAAGACAATGGATCATCATCAGGAGGAGTGGCTTCCTCGGATGATACCTCCGCTTCTTTTTTTTTTTTTTAAATATATTTTTATTGCAGAGTCAGAAATAAAACCATTCAATAGGCCAACCCACACACTCATGGCCTCCCGACAGTTAATATGACAGTATTGAAATACACAGCCATTTAGCCCACATCCCGGAGGCTGGGCGGCGCTTCAAAGTATCATTCTTCGGGAAATGCCTCAGTGTGTGCCCTGTCCGGGCTGTAGGTCAGTTATGTCGTGTAACATCTGCTTTTACCCCACAACACCCCTCCCCCCCCGCACCGCCAATCCCCAGGCTGCCCCTATGGTCGCTCCCTGCAGATCCAATCTGTTTCTTCACTGGGCCCTCCGGGTCTGAGATACTGCTTCGCGGTGCTAAACTACCCACTCCATGAACACTCCCTCTCCGCCCTCCTCCCCCCATAACTGCTGCTAATGCGGGCACCCAGAATCTCTCACAGCTCTGAGGTACGTCATCCATCAGGAGATTCAGACAAACATGCACATCACATGGAATTTCAGCTAAACTCTAGTCTTCCTCCGCATCGTCTGTTACATAGTCCCGTAACGCCTGTACTACCAACTCCCAGGACCGTGCCAGTTCCAGACATTTCTCGTTGCCAGTTCTAGTTGCCTGACGCAACTTAAGCACACTCTCGCAACCTGACCACCTCAACAGCTCATTCCTCCATCTCCTCACTGACGGGCCTTCCCTAGACTTCCAATGCCAGGTTATTTCACGCTGTGCCAGCATGATCCCCAAATCAATGAACTTGCTCGTCACTTTAGTCTTCTTGGTATGCGGGAACCAGAGGAGCATGCACGCAGCCATATCAAAGTCTATCTCCCTGTCCGTAACAGCATTCAGGAGTTCACCGACTTCCGGCCAGTATTCCCCTAACTTCGGGCAACCCCACAGCATGTGATCCAGGTCTACCTCTGGCTCCAAACACCTCGGGCACAGGGCGTCAAGCACCTGGAAGTGCCGTCGTAACCTCTCCGGAGTGAAGTATGCCCTATGGACAATGAAAAAATGCACCTGCTGAAACCGCGCATTCCTCGTCCCTTTCCAGGTCCTATGCAACACTTGGCCCCAGACGGTGTCCGGTATTTGTTTACCTATGCTGGTCTCCCATCGCGACTTTAACGCCAACAAGGGCGCCAATCCCTCATTCAACATTCTGGTATGAAGGCAAGTCACAGCCTTGACGGTGCCTGCGGCCATTACCACATATTGGCATGCCATGGTCACCTCCGGCTCCGCCAGCCCTCCCCCCCAGTATCGTTGCATCGCTGTCACCACCGCCGCATGTAGTAAGAAGGTTCCATCAGGTAAGTCAAATTGTTCCTGTATAGTCTGGTACGGAACTAGAGTCCCGTCCATATAGAGGTCACCTACCATCTGCAAGCCCAGATCTTCCCACGTCAATAATCTGGACCAATCGCCCCGTGCGGTAGCGCGGTCAGCATTCCCAGCGGTATCTCCGGTGCATACGGCCGGTTTTTCTTAGCCCTTTTCAGGCTCCTATTCCAACACAATTTGAGCGTCTTTTCCTCTATCGCAAGATCCCTCATGTCCAGTTTCTGTTGCATTACGATAGACGATAAGACATGCCTCTGGATGCCAATCCCCCGGTCACGATCCGGTCCCCTGAATTCCCTGGCCACGTTCTGCGTCAAAACCTGGAGTTGCGCCGCCAGATAATATAACTCAAAGTCGGGAACGGCCATCCCTCCCTCGCTTTTGGGCCGCGTCAGAGTAGTCAGTGCCACCCTCCGTCGTCCATGGACCCATAGGAAGCCGGTCACCAATGTCTTCAACTCTCTAAAGATTCTCTGCGGGATCCACACCGGCAGTGTCCGGAAGTAATAAAGTAGCCGCGGGAGTGCCACCATCTTCAGCAGTGCCACCCGACCCAACACGGATAATGGGAGAGATGCCCAGAAATCCATGCAGCCCTTCAGTGCTCGTATACAGCGCTCCACGTTCCCCTCTAAGAGGTCCTCAGCATCGTGGTAGATGCGCACCCCCAGGTAGACGAAACAGGAGGGTTCCCATACCACCGTTCTCGGGAGCTGTGGGCAGAGCGTAGCCTTCCGCAAAGGGAACACACATGTCTTGGTCCAGTTCACCCTGAGACCTGACAGCCTCCCGAACCTGCCCAGCATGTCTACCGCACCTTCCAGAGCTCTCCCAGGATCCGCCAGGTACAATAACAGATCATCAGCGTATAGTGATATGTAGTGCGAGTCAGGTCCCTGCGCTATCCCGTCATATTCAGTGCCTGACCGTGCCTGTGCCGCCAGTGGCTCCATCGCCAAGGCAAATAGCAGAGGAGACAGTGAAGAGCCCTGCCGCGTGCCCCTACAAACCGAATAAGCTGGAGATACTATGGGCCCTAGCCGTACTCGCGCCTTCGCTGAGGAATAGAGCACTCTCGTCCAACTCCGAAACCCCTCCCCAATTCCGAACTTCTGCAGCACACCATCCAGGTATTCCCATTCTAAGCTATCGAATGCCTTTTCGATATCAACTGCTAAGACCACCGGATCCCACTCCGTTGTAGCGGCAACATCAATAACCCGGACCAGTCTACGGATATTCATCGAGGTGCTCCTGGTCGGGATGAATCCCGCTTGATCCCCATGCACTAAGGTGGTCATCTGTGGTAGGAGCCTGGAAGCTAAAATGCGACTCAAGATCTTATAATCCACCGTTAACATAGACAATGGGCGGTAAGAGGTCACGTCTAACGCGTCCCTGCCTGGTTTCAACAGCGGCACCACCAGCGCCTCTCTCATGGAGTCTGGTAACCGCCCCACCCGTTTCGCCTCCGCGTATACCATCAGCAGTCTGGGCGCCAAGATATCCACGAATTTGGCGTAGAATTCAATCGGTAACCCATCCACCCCTGGCGTTTTGTTCCGTGCCATATGTTTAATTGCCCCTCGTATCTCTGCTAAAGTGATGGGGCCCCCCAGGTCCTTCGCCTCCTCTGCATCCATCAACGGTAAAGGGATCGGGTCCAGGTATTCACCTATCTCCGAAGCCTCCGCCTCCAATTGGCTCGCGTACAGTCCCATATAGTAGGACTTGAACCGCTCCAAGACCGCCGATTGAGAATAAATCACTTCCCCATCTTCGCGTCGTATACTCATGATCGGACATCCTCTAGGTACCGGATCGGCCAGCTTGGCAAGAAGTGTGCCCACTTTATCCCGTTCATCATGCACTTTAACAACATACAACTTATAGTCATAGCACCGCAGTCTTTCCGTCTCAGTCGCCACCACCTCTTTAGCTTGCATCAGTTGGTCCTGCAACTCTGGCCGCTCGGGTCTTCGCTGTTCTAGCCCTCTCAGCGCCTCCTCCGCTTTCGCAAGGTCATTCAGCACCGTCCCTCTCACATTCAGAAACCTACCCATGCATACCCCTCTCATCACTACTTTCATTGCATCCCATTCAATCGACCTCGTTGCTGCTGAACCTGCATTGTCTGTAAAGTAGCTGTCAAGGCCCTGACGGACCGTGTCACTGAACACCGGGTCTTCCAGTGTGTCTGGACGCAGTCGCCATGATGGAACTGCCGATCTCGTCAGTTGCCACTGCATGGAGATCAACAGGGGATTATGGTCCGAAATGGTCCTGGACAGATATTCAGAATGAATCACTACACTCGCCAAGGAGCTACCACACAGCACTGAGTCCAGTCTAACATGTAGGTCATGCAGCATGGAAAAATAAGAGTAATCCCTGATCTCAGGATGTTGTGCCCTCCATACATCCACCAATCCCCACCTGTCCTGCCATTCCCGCCTGTGAGCTGCCAGCCGGCGTACCGGGGAGTCTACTAGTGGTGGGTGCGACCTATCCAACAGCACATCAGAGATGGAGTTAAAATCCCCCGCCAGTAAAATAGGGCCCGCTAAATAAAACGCCAGTGAGCGCGATAAATCCTCAAAAAAACGAGCTTGATCAGAGTTGGGGGCATATATGTTACACAGCACCACCTCCCTACCATAGAGACGCCCCTCGACCGCCACATATCTACCCTCTGGATCTATTCTCTGGCTCGTGACTTGAAATGGCGTACCCGCCCGTATCCATATCAATACCCCTCTGGCGAATGCCGAGTATGTCGTGCCAAATACCTGACCTCGCCACCTCTTCTGCAACGCCCCGCATTCCTTCTTAGTCAGGTGAGTTTCCTGAAGCATTGCGATCTGAACGCCCCTTCTTACCAAGTAGGCATGCACCTTGTGGCGTTTCACCATCGTACGAATACCACGGACAACCCATGTGATACATTTCAGGTTAGGTAACGTCCCCATAAAGTGTCGTTCTACACAGTGGCGCTAGCCAATAAATGAGTCCCGCATTGCAGCAATTGTACAGCCCCTTCAAAACAATTCCCCAAACTCCCTCCACCCCCCTCCCCAGGACAGGACTTAATAACCCAGCTTCAGCCCCGTTCCAAACCTTAAACACCCCACACATCACACTAACCTGTGGTCGTCACCACAGCAGACCTTAAGGGTCTGAGGAGGGCAATGGAGCCCCGAACCAGAACGGCAGAGCTACCACCCCGCGCCCGCTGTCCCAAACTGCTTACGCAGCCCCATACCTGGCAGTCCAATATAAGTCTGGAGAGTCCATACCGACAGGCAGTCCTGAATCGTTCAGTAGCCACGATCCTCACTCGTTAAACATGCCATCCGAAGTTTGTGGGGTGACCTCCGGTCCCTGTGCGCCTCCTACATCCGAATCGTCGTCTCCGGTCTTCCCCTCTTCCTCCTCCGATGCCGAGCCTCCAGATGTTTTCTCCTGCTGTGATCCCGTGATGATCGCTGTGGCCGCCAACGCACTCTTCCTATCGGCCAGCATTTGTGCATCTCGCTCGGCTCGCTGGCACTTGTTCCGAGAGCGGATGCGCTGGGATTTCCTGAGTTTGACTGGTTGCTGCCGATCCTTGTGGGTTCTGTGCGCACGATCCGTCCCCGCACGATATAGTTCAAGCCAGGACCATGCTTCGTCGGGTGTTTGGAAAAAGTGGGTTCTGTCATCAACGACCACTCTCAGCTTGGCGGGAAAAAGCAAGGAGTATTGGATCCCCTCCTCTCGCAGCTCCTTCTTCACTGATAAGAAGGATGCTCTGCTCCGCTGCACCTCCTGCGTGTAATCTGGGAAGATCGTGACCCTGCTATTATCCACCTGGAAGGGACCTTGGGATCTCGCCCTCTGTATTAACAGATCCCGATCTTTATAGTGCAACAATTTGACCACCATCGGCTGAGGTGGTCGGCCCTCTAGGGGCGGCTTGGCAGGCACCCTATGCGCCCTTTCCAGGGAGAAGAAGGGGGACAGACCCTCCGGCGCCACCACCGTGCGGAACCAGTCCTCCATATAGGCCACTGCATCATCTTTCTCAATTTTCTCCGGAAGCCCCACCACCCTCACGTTGTTCCTCCGGTTACGACCTTCCGCGTCCTCCGCTCGTCGTTCTAGGAGCGCCAGTCGGCTAATAATGTCTGCCAGTTTATGTTCCGCGGTGACCACCGCCGGTTTCAGCTCCTGAAGCAGTTGTTCGTTCGATTTCACTCTATCAGAGAGCTTGGCGTGGTCTGCTCTCAGCAGGCCCAGCCCCGTCACCACCTGCGCAATGTCCTGGTATAGCGCATCTTTTGTAGCAGTGATCGCGTCCAGAATAGCATCCAGGCGTTGGTTCAGCCTCTGTTCCTGCTGCGAGGTCTCCATTGGGGCCGGGGCGCCGCCATCTTGGATCAAGGCATTCCCGTCCCCCTGCGCTGGCGGCGCGGCGAGGCCAGCACCCAGCGCGGCCATCTTGGTTGCGAGAGATGCGCCACTCGAGCCGCTTCCACTGATCACAGCTCACCGTGACAATCCCACTGGCCGCACCGTGCCCGGCCCCCCCCAACACCGCCCAAAGGCAGATAATGAAACGTTCAGCAACCTCTGCCCCAGATCCAGCTTGTCTATTCGAGACCAATAGGCCCCCTTCTGCGTGCAACCGCCTGCCACCGAATTAGAAGTGCGCACTGCACAGTTCCATCCACATGCGCACAGCGCCTCTGGTATCCACAATGGTTAGGGCAGCGAGCCGAGCACGTTCCTCCAGGAAGAACCGACAGACGTGGTCCCGGGCAGACTGAGCTCGCCACTCATGTCAGCATCCCAACACGCGGGCTCTAACGTGCATCAGATTCCAACTACTGTGCCATCAGCCCAGCGCCCCGCACCGTGCAGACCCCGCCTCCGGTGGCAGGCCCACCGTCCACCTCCAGGCCCGTCCGCTCTCCTGGGCACACAGGAACCGTGGGGGGTCGGGCCTCGGCCCAACCCCAGGGGCAGTCCACTGCACACCGCCACTCCGCAGCGGTCCTCAGCCGAGTGCCCGGGCCCCCAAGCAGTGCTGACCCCGTCTGCCTGGGCCCATCAGCAGCAGACTTATCGGTGGGCGACCTGCACAGGTCAACAGCGTCGTCACCCGGCCAAGTCGAGGCCAATCCCTCCAGCCAGGGACCGGAGAGCAGGAAGGGGGAGGGGCACCGCTCCCGCCGGGTCCCCGCCGCGGACCGCTTTGCCGCTCAGGATCAGCTGCAACGATCCGCTCCCAAGCGTTCTGCACCACTAGCGCCGCCCAGCAGTCGCCAGTGCACTCAGTACTCCGCAGTGCAGGGTCTCTAGCGCTCCCGATCCGGCCGCGCCGCCATCTTGCCTTTGTTCTTCAGTGCGGCCGGCTGGGCTCCCAAATCCGGTTGCGTGTGTCTTCCAGGGTCCCTTTAGGGTCCAGACTCTCCTCTCTGGGTCAGCGACCCCTCCGGACTACGATTTAAGCCACCAGGGGTACCAAGGGCAGGTCGAGCAGGATAATAGCGGGACTCGGCGCGGAGCAACTCGCTCACGCAGCCATCCGGTTAGGCGCTTAAGCCACGCCCCCCATGATACCTCCGCTTCAATATCAATTTCCTGATGTGCCCCTACTTCTGGAGGAACAAGCGTTGTAGGCAGTTGTGCCGCTCCATGAACCTCTAGTTGCACCTCTCCATGCGCCTCTTCTTGCGCCTCTCCATGCGCCTCTACGTGCGCCTCTCCTTGCGCGTGTACTTGCGCTTGTACTAGTTGCACCTGTGGTTGTCGTTGCGGCTGTGGTTGTTGAACACTCGTCAGCTGAGTTACACCCGGCGTTGATTGGATGGTACTTTCTTCTGATGAGCCAACATCACTGGTCGATGGTGATTGAGAAAGTAAAGTGGCTGCCTCAGCAGCACTCATGGTCTTGGACCTAACTTTGCGTGGTGGCACTGAGCCCAATGAAGCGGAGGTGCTGCTTCCAGCTTGGTCCCCGGCCGACACCGCTGCTGCTGCAGGCGTAGTTTTTTTTCCCCAAAAAAGGTGTCGGTGGGCACACCAGTCTCCTTGGTAGGTGGTGCCACTTGCCTCTTCTGCTCCTTCTTACTGGCAGTGGCACTTGCAACTTTTTTCGCTGAGGCGCTACGGCCACCTTTCTTTGGGCCCATCTTCTTCAGATGTCAGAACAGCAGGCCGCAGTTGCACCAGTTGCAGAGTTGTCTTGTCTGTGGCCACACGTGACGTCACGTGACGTTGTGCTGCACACACCGCTGCAGGACTTCTTCCTGGCACTGGTGGTACTCTTGTGCCCCTAAAAGCAATGGAAGCCAGAGGAACATCAGTTAAACACCCCAAAAAGTAAAAAAACTCACAAAAAATCACCACAATCCAATGCCATCCATGCCCTCAATGAATGAATGAATGAATGAATGTGGGTTTTATAGAGCGCATAGTAACCCGGAAGCATCCCAGCTCTAAACCAAGACAGACGAAGCAGAAGGGGGGTGATCAGGAAAAAACAGGGCTCAAGGGAAAAGGTGGGTTTTCAAGAGTTTTCTGAAGCGGAGATGACAGGATTCGCTCCTGAGTTTGAGAGGTAGGGCGTTCCACAGTCTAGCCGTGTTCACAGAGAATCGCCGACCTCCTGTTCGTGCCTTTTTTACTCTGTGCACTGTGATAAGATGTTCATGATCCGAACGGAGAGGCCTTAAGGCTTTGTGTAGGGCGTGATTAGGTTTTTAAGGATGGGGGGCCCTTATCCTGTAGAAGTTTATGTGCCAGACAAAGGGATTTAAATTTTATCCTTTCTCTTATTGGGAGAAAGTCGAAAAACACACAAAGATCACCACAATCCAATGCCATCCATGCCCTCAATGATGTTTAAATTCAAGACACCCCACAGAAAGACTTGGTCCATGCACCACTCGCTACCCCTGGGCCTAATGGATGAAAGCAAGGCAAACTGGGTGCAGGCCTGAGCACACTGCCTGGCTTTAAAATAGGCCCTTGAGCCTTGACCCCCACCACATGGCCAGGCTCTGCCTGGACCAGGCCTCAAAATGGCCCCCACCCACATGGCCAGGCCCCAACAACACCCCAAAAAGTCGAAAAACACACAAAAATCACCACAATCCAATGCCATCCATGCCCTCAATGATGTTTAAATTCAAGACACCACACAGAAAGACTTGGTCCATGCACCACTCGCTACCCCTGGCCTAATGGATGAAAGCAAGGCAAACTGGGTGCAGGCCTGAGCACACTGCCTGGCTTCAAAATGGGCCCTTGAGCCTTGACCCCCACCACATGGCCAGGCCCTGCCTGGACCGGGCCTCAAAATGGCCCCACCCACATGGCCAGGCCCCAGCAACACCCCAAAAAGTCAAAAAACACACACAAATCACCACAATCCAATGCCATCCATGCCCTCAATAATGTTTAAATTCAATACACCCCACAGAAAGACTTGGTCCATGAACCACTCACTACCCCTGGGCCTACTGGCTAGTGAGGCTTTACAGGCACCCCAAAATAAAAAATAAAAATCCACATATAACAGTGAGCTAAAATTCCATGACATAAATGAGATTTAAGTTCAGTTGTATCATGCACCCATGACTAACCCTGGGCCTACTGGATACTGTGGCTACCCACAATATAGATATTTTTTTAAGTTGTGAAAAAGTTTTAAAATTGTAGTTGCAGCAACTGCAATGCCCCAAACAAACAACACCAACTTACTTGTAAATTCTCAAATTCAAAAGTGATCCAAACTCTAAAGTCCAAAAAGTCCTCAAATACAAATATCCAGCAGCAGCCACAAAAAGTAATCCTTCCAGCTCCAGATCCAAATCAAAAGTGACCAGGACATGGACAAGGCACTGGGAGGAGCCTGCTGGACAGGAACAGGAAGTTGGAGACTCTGGGACTCTTCCTTCTTCCCACCCCCCCCAAAAATGGACTCCTTGCACCAAAAAGTGCAGCAAAATGTCAATATGAGTTATTCTGATCAAAATCATCATTTTCAAATTGTTTATGCTGCCTGCGGTGGATTTCTTGTGCAGAATTTCGGGAAAGCGAGCTGTTCAAATCTCCCGCCGGAAGTCAACTGCGCGCCGCATCTACGTGTTCGGCATTGTTTACTCCCGCAATGCGTGATCGCGGGCCCTTATGACGTACTCGCGTTGTCAAACTCTCGCTGTGCATGATGGCGAGCCGCGATGACGTAATTGCATTCGAAAAACTCTTGCGCGATCACGCAGCAAGATCCAAAATGGCGCAGCATACGCAAACCGGGAGAAAAACAACTCGGCTGACTCAGAATCACAGTAAGCCAACGCCGCGTGCGCGATATTGTATTTTTCAAGCGCGACCAAGCAAAAAAATCCGCAGCTTGCAAATTTGCGGATTTTGGGGCAAATTCGCGCGATTCGCGGACCACGAATTTGCAAAAAATCCGCAAATTCCGCGTATGAAACGGATTTTACGCCCACGCTTAAATACAACTAGACGTGACACTTCGGGTAAAAAATGAGCTGCACTATTGGATACACAATCATTGTACACTTTAAATGGAAGAGGCCCTCAAGATAGCCCTGCAGCGTTCACAAGAGTGACGGCAAAATCAGAAGCAACCATTGACTTCACTCTAGTAGATCCAGACCTATTTCCCTTCATCACGAACTTTCAAATAATAGAAAGAGTAGATAGTGACCACTATTCTCAAACTTTTATATTAACCAACATTCGAGAAAAGTCCCGGCCAACCAGTGCCCTCACACAGCTCACTAAGTTGTACAATTTACACCGATTAACATGGAACGATAATACTGTAGATGCAATCATGGACCTTTGTTCAGCTTTATTGACTGCCACCGACGCAAAACCATTAGGGATAGAGGCCTGGGAGTCTCTCATCAACAGCCTGAACACAAAGCTTTCACACAGTCCTAGAAAACAAAAATCTGTCAGGATTAGCGGGTCAGTATGATACACTCATGCCCTAAGGATAAAAAAAAAGACAACTAAATAAAGCTCTAAGACAAATGCAAACTCATGGCCTTCAACCTTCTCGGCAGGCTCTGACCACAATTAAACAAATGAAAAGCGGCCTAAAAAAAGAGATTTGTGCAGAAAAACGCACATACAACAAGCAGTTCTGGACAAAAATGCCTTACGTTAGCAGAACACAAAATTCCAAAGAGTTTTGGGCCCAAATCAATGTCTTATCAAACAGAAAAAAATCAGCATTACACCTGCGACATAACCGAGCACGCATCGAGAGCTCATATAGAAGCTACATATAAGCCTCAGAAAGCCTCCAGGGTTATCACCAAAAATGGCACACTGAAGGCGAGACGGTTCAGCGCCAGTACTTCTAGGAACACTCCAATTAGAGTGCATTGGACGGGCGAGACACCAAAACCAACCTCTCAGGCCCGAGACTTTATGACTTGCAAACTGAATCAGAAAGAAGCTAAACAAACTGAAGGGATACCTCAGCGAGGCCCTTCCGAAACACCAGGGTCAGATCAACCAACCATTGATCTACAGATCACACAAAAACAAGTACAAAACACCATAAAAAAACAGAGGTCCGACGGGGCGCCGGGACCAAACAGCCTTCCCAATGCCCTATTTAAAAAAGATTTCGCATTATCAATACTATTCGCTCACATTTTGGAATCTCACACCATCCCAGATTCTTGGCAAGGAAGCATATTACACCCAATATTTAAATCAGGGGGCTTGTTCAAATCCTTCAAATTATAGGCTAATAGCCCTCATTGATGTTGAGGCAAAAATCTATGCCGCAAATTTGCTGAAAGATCTAGAGGATTGGGAAGACAGCATTAAATTAATCCCCAACACACAGACAGGTTTCCGAGCTGGAATGGGCACTTTAACAAACATATCTGCTGTCACGCTTTTGGCCAACCAAGCTATTGCCAACTCAAAAGTTCTGTACGCATATTTCGTGGACCTCAAGTCAGCCTTCAAAAAGGTCCCCAGACGAGCCCTACGGGCAAAAATGGAATCTTGGGGAGTCCCCACAAATTTACTGAATGCAATAATTAACCTCTACTCAAAAACACGGGCCCATAAGGTATCCTTGCCAATTGTGCGTCCTTTTCGTCCAACATCATGGGGATTCTAAAGGTACCCAGGGTTTGTGGATTCCCTTGGAGTTGTCCCAGAAATTAGCCAAAATACAGTAACATTTTTCGTTTTTTTCAGAAAAAAAGGAAAAACGGGCTACAAATGAAAGCGTCTGGGTTTAACCCTGCAAATGTTATCAAAAAAGGGTTTGTGGGGCTGAAATCACCATTTTCCCAGCTTTTAGGCAATGACAGTCGTTTGTCAGAGAACCATAATGTTTTACACAGTTTTGGCATTTTTCTGGGACATAGCCTATTTTTGCTATTTTTTGTGCTTTCAACCTCCTTCCAGTTAATGGTAAAAATGAGTATGAAAGCAATAATGGATCCTGGAAAGCTATACAGTTTAGAAAAGTAGACAACATTCTGAATTCAATTCAGAAAGGGTCATTTGTGTAGAACCATCAAGGTTTCTTTATAGAAACTAACAGTTAAATATTGTAAAAATTGAAAATGAGTTGAAAAAAAACAGCCCTTTGTGTCAATGTTTTCACCTGTAACTTCTTGTAATTATGACAGCTCTTTGAAAGCAATATACCGTTACATCCGCTGGACCTTCCCGGTTGTGGAGATATATAGGACTTGTACGTTCACCAAAAACTGAGTAGCAAGTTGCAAAGGCTTTTTATTATGTACCGGTGCTATAGCAATTATTGTGTGAAAATGTATAAATGTGTAGTGTAGTTCCTATTATCCCAATAGGCTCTGCGCATTGGAATAATACCTCCAATAGTATAGACCTAGACCAGACGTTAACTAGGTCTTCTACTGTCGATATTAGACTTAAAGTTTTGGGTTTGCCAGCTAGCTCAGAGTTCACTAGAAACTTTCTCGAATAGACAAGGAGGAGTTGAACCTCCCTGGATAGACAAGAAGGGATTTAGTTTCTGACAACCATAGAACATGACAACTTTGCTCTCCCCTAATCAAGAGTGTATCTCTAGAGTCGTGTGAAAACAAAAGACAACTTATTTTACTCAGTCAGTACGTGCATTCTTAGTTTCACCAGATTGTAGAGAAAAGGAAGAGACGGGCGTGTTCAATAAAAGATGTTATTTATTGATCAGTCTCTTTTCTCGTACAAGAGAAATGGATCGATATTATTGCAATACTTATGGTTAAGTAAAGTGCATACAATAAAAGCAGAATTATAAAATAATACTGTAAAAACATTGATATGGTTTCTAAGCCATACGTTATTTAAAATGGACAGAATAGATACATACAAATAAACATTTGACTAATCGTACTCAACTGGTGCTTCTAACTACGCCTACCCCAGTGTACCTGACCTAAGCCTAATACGTGGGCGGGGATAGAAAGTAGCAGTTTAAGTTAAGTTTGTTTTGCCAAGTGACTGACTCAAGAATTCTCTGCAAGGGGTTATTCAGCTCCGTACCTGAGGTCTAGGATGGTTGAGGGATAGTATCTCTCGTCTGAGGTCTCGATATTCCAAGCTGCCTGCGAGGGCTGCTCGGAAGCGCCGGATCTGGATTTCTCGGCAGGAGAAAGCAGCGTCTCGTTCTCAGCGCGTCAGGAAGGCGGGGCAGCTAGTGGGCTTCGCTCTCTGCTGGGCTTCGGCAAGTCTCGCTGCTCCGATCTCGTCACCACCGCGTGTGTTTGCTTAAGGCAATGTCGGTAATATTTATACCTGTAAGGTGCCGAGATTGACGTAAGGATGGACATAGATACGTCAATAAGGATGTCATACGAGCTGGTCGTTAGCACATTCTTTTACTGAAATTCTCGGTGAAATCAAAACAATGGCCGCAGGGTATTTCCCAGGTTGTCATAGGTTTGATTTGTTTTGAGGACTCTGTATGCCTTATCAGGGGCTGGAGGAATATTGCTTTGCCTAATTAGATGGCAAGCGTTATGACCTAATCAGATAACGCGCTCCTGTGCCGTGGTCTGGCGTAATCAGATAACGGTTTCTGCATCATGGGATGGCTGCTAGTTAACTCGTTAACCAGAATAGGGTCAGGAATAGGGGGATCGATACAGAACCTATAGGAATACATCACACCCACTCCACGCTAACTATGGCCATATTTACGAATCTAGGCATAGTAAAACATACTGTAGAGTATCGTGTATACCTTACCACCCCAAAATACATATAATGCATTTCGAAATTATGTAATGTACGGGAAAAATAAAATAGCCATATGTACTATATGCACTTAAGCAGTAGACTAATGCTAAATTAATCACGCATGTATACATTATTAGTAATCGAATATGAGAATTACACATGAAATGGCTCTTAATACAGAAGAAAAGTTCGAGACCACTTCATCACAGTTCAAGAGAAAAAAAAATATTTATGAACATACCAGCGGGCAGCTAATGTCTATGAAGTTTCTAAAAACAGAAATTAGTTCTCTAAGAATAGTTCTTACTTTAAGCAGAAGAAAAGTGTCCCGTAAAATGTAAAAAATGTTGGGGCTGCTAAAAAAATTGCTGTCCGTGGACTGGAGGAAAAGTTGATCTTGCTACTTTATTATTAAAGTTGAAGGCCAAATTCAAGGTGTCGGGAACGCCGTGTGCTAGCTTGTTCAAGAGTCATTATTTCTGCTCTGGTGAGAACATCATATCATTGAGACTGCTGAAAAAAACTGTCAACAGCTTCCTGTGAGAGTTCCACTAATTCGGAAAAGGATGTAACCATGCATTCATGTGCATGATTGTCTCCATTGACGTTTTGAGTAGTATTGCTGACAGAAGGTTGTACCTGATCGATGCTGCTTTCATCTTGATCTTCACTACCCCTTAATCGTAGTGGTGAATTTTCCACGAATGCCGTCATCAGGATTGGCAGCCGTTGAGGGCAGCACAATGCATGAGCCTTTACCGGACCCAACAGTGTTTCTGCATCCATTGGTGCATCGGATTGTAGCGTCAGACAGGTGTCCAACACGCATTCTTCTCCGCACAGCATGCACCTTAATACAGGTAAAACACATCTTTGCCATATCGGTCGAAATGAAAGAAACCAAGTCATGTTCAGGTCTCTAAGCCGGGTTAGTCCCAGGATTTTTGATATCCGGTCCCGGTATCCAATGGCTCGGATTGTTTCTTCCCTTGTCGCAGGTGTTTTGTCTGTGACATGGTTTGCCATAACGAAATATAAGGACTAAGAATAGGATTCCTGCAATTAGTCCCAAAATGAGGGGAACTCCTCCAAAAATTGAATGGACGAAGTCTGGAAAAATACCCAGTATGGCTTTGAATGGTGTTAATGCCATCGAAAATACTGTCTTAAATACATTTGAGACTCCACTGGTATCAGAAATATTTAAGATTTCATTCAGGATTTCTGCGAAATGTATGGGGGAATTAGTTGATAACAATGAGTGAATCTCTGCAGTCGTCCTTGCGACTAGGAGATCATACGTTTCTTTTGATGACGTGAGCCTGGTCGGCGTCTGAAGAAGCACTGTTTTCATTCTGCTTAAAGTATCAACTCGAATGGAAGTAATTTTCAGGTTAGGCCATGCCCTTGCCTCCCTGTCTGGAAAGGAGCTGGGGAACAATAAGCGTCCACAGCACATGACCTTCGCAGTCGTACTAACGAGATAAGGAACCCCGGGCAGTAGACTACAACATCTGCGATCCACAATTAGAATGTAACTCCCGTTATAGAGTCTTTTAAAGAATGGTTCTATCTCTGTTGCAGGTGCGCCTAGCTGGTGACATGAAAGGTTATTTGAGTTCCCTTCACAGGCTCCATGCAAACTAATTCCATTACACAGAAGTGTACTGCTTAGTGACATTGCACAATTATTGCCACTAAGAAACACGTTCTGTCCTTTATTACTGACACATGCATGTGAATAGGGCAAGTTCCATGTTGTCTTAATGTACCCTTTTCCCAATTTTTCGTACATGCCAGCCTGTATATATTTTTGGCAGTATTGAAACCTGAAAGTAGATATCGAAATATTAATTATCCCATGTATTATCCATTCAATGACAGGTCGTTCTGACATTGTCAATGGTAATCTCTCGAGTTTCTCAATGCTCAGGATTGTATAATCAGCACCCTTCTGTGCCATACTGATCTGTTTATCAGTAAGGTTAAAGATATTGAATAGTGACGTTGTGTTGATTAAACGCCAAGGCACATAGCCTGAACGCAGGTTTTGTAACGTCCAGCCAAGCTGTACAATAGAACGCAATTGAGACTGACCGTGTTGTAACAACAGTAAGTCTTGCGATATTATGTCGATTGCTGATGACACAATGCTGTCCAATGAAAAGATTCTGGAGGACAGTGTCATTAACCCATTGTCCACTACAGAAAGCGATTTTTCCAAATTAATACGGTCAATTTCCCGTATACTTTCTGCTGTCTCAATTTGAGTTATCTTCCAGGCCTCATTGTAAGCTGCATATATGGAGGCTGCTATGAAGCGTTTTTGACGCTGTTTGCGCGGTCCCATAATGAAATCACGCAAGTCAGCACCATCAGTAAGTAAAGTTAGGTGTTGCTTAATTTCTGTCAGTGTGGAAGTTTTTAGCCATTGAAGGCAGAGTTTGCCCACACTGTAGGTGGTGATTATCCCTGGGTGTTGTCTTTGGGAATATCTAGGGTCTGGCCTGGTAAATGTGAACCCCTGTGTTTTGTTCAGGAATCTGTCTTGACAGTTATTAGTATCTGTGGGCCAGATCAACCATTGTTTCCAATCAGGATTTGTTCTGTTTTGGTTTAATACATAGTTTACGTCTATCTCTTCATCTGCAGAGTTATTGCTGTTCATTGTTGGTTTTGGAATAGACGGTTTATTTAAGTCTTTGATTTTGGCTAATCCAAGACAGGTAGTTTGTTGAATACTTTCATTCAAGAATATAATTTGTTCTGGGATCATGCAGGCTCTAAACAATGATTCTATACCTTGTACTTGCCATTCTTTTGTACCCCAAACACTTTTTACTTCAACATTTTTGTCCCAATAATCAAAACCAAATGTATTCATTTGTTCAAAAAATGAGTCCGAATATATCAATTTCGTGTTTGTAAGCATGGTTTTTGTTCCTGTCTTATTTGACAATTTGAAATAAAATGTTTCAGCATTACTTGTGTTGAACCCTGAAAAGTATGAATATTTGTCATAAAAGGTTCTTGAGCTTCCTTTTGGAGGGGTTGCACAATGTTCCCATTGATTATAATTTAAAACATTTCTAGGTTGTGCTGATTTATGTAAAAAATTGTTACCATAGTGGTTGTAGCAGTACATACTATCATAATTAGATGAACCCTGCAAATAATCATGTTTGGTAAATTTAGCAGACATCACTAGATCAGACATCATGTTATTAATACTTTCAAAGTCCCAATCATCAGCAAATGAGTTTGGTTTTACAAGGTCACTCAACGAGATCTTGATTTGGTGTGGATATTTGAGGATCTCAACCGGACCATAAATTTCATAGTCAGTATTGTCCCATGCTACCCCACCCGGTATAGGATTGGCTGTGAAATTGACTGAAGAAAGTTCTCTTTTCTTGACGTGTGAAGACGTGTGTGGCTTGAGGATCAAGTTGATTTTCTGGCTTGCTGTGTCCATTTTAGCATATTTTCCCTCAATGAAGCGTCCCAAACATAGTATCATGATGAGCCAAAGTATCAGGATAAATACACCAAAGGACACCCAAAATTCAATCCACAGAGAAATCAGATAGGTTTCTTTCAGCTGTTTCAAAAGTTCTTTAGCTTTATCTTTAAAAGTTTTTGTTGATGGCTGTGTCTTTGATTCACTTAGATCTTCAGAAGAATCATCAAAGTTGATGAAGTAGCCGGATGCCGTTCTGTCTATTGTTCCAATTGCTTCAGGATTACTGTTTCTTGCAGCTTCAGCATATTCATTTGTTACTCCATTGTAGGTTGGTGTGTCTCTACTAAATGTTTTTATTTGGGTTTTCAGAGGTGTGAGTTCCATTGCATTGTTGCATAGTCCTTGTTGTTGTTCTGTAGGCGTTTCGAATGTGATTAGCCTTTTAGTTAGCACCTCTGTACTTGAAGCAAACCTTGGTGTTCTACTACTTATCGGGAGTCCACTTGGCCTACTTTTTTGTTATCGGCCACATGATTGTGGTTTTACCAGGTCGATGGATACAACTCGGTTCTCCTCTTTACCAGCAAGTGGCGGTAATACAACTGATCTTGTCCCGTTGATGGACAAGACAGGAACTGCTTTTCTGTAAGAAGGCCCAAATTCCTTCTTTACCGCGATCTTTTCTCTGACTAGATCCCCGATTTTTGGAATCCAGACAGGTCTTGCTGGGACAGGTGGTGGTTCTTCAGTGGTTGTTGGCTGCTGTTTCAACTTTATGTTGCTCAGGTCTTTTCTTGTTTCGTTTAAGTCCTGTAAAATAGCCAAACGATCTTTGATATCAAAGCTTTTTTCTTTCACCACTGAAGTCTGACTGTCAAGATCTAAGACTAGCATCCTAGTCCCAAACAGTAATTCGTACGGACTGAATCCCCTCAGAGAATTTCTTGGCAAGTTGTTTAGACTACGTTGGACACTTATTAGATGTTTGACCCACCCAGCTCCCGAACCTAATACCTTTGCTGTTATAGATTGCTTTATGTCACGGTTTTTTCTTTCAACAATTCCGTTTCCCTCGGGATGAAATGGACAAGAATACCGCAATGCAACGCCCATGCTGGCCATGGCCTCCTTATAAGCTCTAGAGCTAAAAGCAGGACCCTGGTCCGAATGCAGCATGCCAATTGCGTATGTGCCGATAAAGACTCGCAAATCTTTTATAACAGTTCTGGCGTCAGCCGTTCGCTGGGGCCACATCCATATGAATCTCGTGCATGAATCCACTGCGACCAAGATATATTTATAGTTACCATCCCTTTGTAAGGGACCACAGTGGTCCAGGTAAACACAGGCTAATGGTTTATCCGAGATTAGAAGGGGCGTCTGTGCTGGTCGTCTCACTGTTGATACTTTCATTTTTTGACATATTTCACATTCTAGAACATAGTTCCTGGTTTGTCTTCTCATTTGTGGCCACCAGTATCTCTGTTTTAATAACGATACTGTGGCTGAGACGCCAGCATGTACAGAAGCAAGTCCTTCGTGTGCCGCTATGATGAGTCCTAACCTATGTTCCATGTTTGGAATTACTCTATCCCCCACTCCAGGGATTCGAGCAAATGGAACATTATTTGCATCAGTTATGTATGAGTACTTTACTGGAAAGCCTTTCGGGAGTGTTTCTATCGCATCTTTTACTGTAGCGCTGACAGCTTGTAATATATCGCTGTCTATTTTTGTTTTTGACCGAGTGATGGCAGCTACGGAAGCCGTTTGCACAGCTGCCTTCGCGGCCTCATCAGCCAATGAATTCCCTGCAACGTGAACGCCATCACGTTGATGACTCAGTGTATGTATCACGTGAGTCTTTGGTAGTTCCTTTTGTAAAAGAACTACTTGTTCCCAAAGCATTTTATGCTTGATTGTGCCTCCTTTTGCATCCTTAAAACCATTCTGAAGCCAGATCTGTAAGTATTCATTGTAAGACTGAACGCAATAATACGAATCACACACTATGAGTGTGGGGAATTCCCGATCGGTATTTTCAAGCGCCATCTTGAATGCTAGTAGTTCTGCTCGCTGAGCTGTACAATCTCCTAGAGATTGTGTTTTAGTGACCGCGTGTTTGAATTTCCCATCGTGCCAGCGACCTTTTACAATCGCACACGCAGCACTGTAAGCTTGTTTACCTCCTACTGCGGGTTGTGCTGATCCGTCTGTATATATTATACAGCCGTAATGTTCTAGAGGCAGAATTTCGGTCGGCGGCGGACATTCGAATTCGTATTGGAGAAACTCTTGTGTTTTTAAGTTAGGATCAAATTCGTATGCCACGTCTGTTGCAGCAAGAGAATTAGCCCATTGTATCCATCTCGGATGAAGCGCTTTAGCATTCGGTATGCTTGCTTTTGTTACAGCCTCTAGGGCTGGTATCGGTGTAACGATTATTATTCGTTTACCTTGTGAAAGGGCTCGTTCTTTTGCTATAGCTGTCTGTGTTGCAGTAAGAATTTTTTCCGTTGGGCTAAATTTCATTTCAGCTTTAGTGTACAAGTGTGATTTGAATGCAATTGGTACCTTTTCTCCCTCATTAGAGGTCAGGTATGTGAATCCGCATCTTCCTGGGATGACTCGAATCACAAGGTTGCGTGTGTTATCACGTGTTTCTAATTTTGTTTTAATTAACATATCTGTTTGTAAGGATCTCAGAATTTCTGTGTGTATTTGAGTCCAATTGTTTTTTTTTAAATCTGGTTTTATTAGATCATAAAGGGGTTTGACCCTTTCTGCGTAATTTGCAATGTATGTTCTTCTGAAATTTAGGAAGCCTAGAATTGACTGTAGGTTTTTTAGTGTTCTAGGTGCTTGGAGTACGGCACATTTCTCTAGGAAATTGTCAGCCAGGCTTTTGCCTTCACTTGATAATTCATATCCTATGAACAGGACTGTTAGATGGGCAATTCTAGATTTTTTTAAAGTTGAATTTGTAACCCTCTGCTGCGAACCCAAGTATTATGGTGTTCACTCTCTTCAAGTGAGTATCCAAGTCATCATCTGTTAGGTATATGTCATCGACATAAGATAATGCTTCGTCATCATATGTTTGTAGTAACTCTGTTACCCTCGCTGAGAATACTCCTGGGCTGTTCTTGTACCCCTGGGGTAACCGACAGAATTCTTTTTGAGCGCCATTTATTGAGAACGCTGATAAGTATCTGCTCTCTGGTGCTATATTTTGACAAAAGAATCCATTAGAGATGTCTAAAGTTGTTTTGTATTTTTTGCGCACTATGTTATTCATTAGTGCAGCACTATGCGAGTTTTGTACTGCAAAAGTTTTGCAACATGAGTTAAGGTGTCTGTAATCCAAAACTAGACAATATGAATTGTCTGGTTTGGAGACAGGAAACAAAGGGTTGTTCATTTGTGAGGTGCAAGTTTCAATCACCCCCTGGTATTCTAGTTGATCTAGAATTTCTTTTACCTGTTTTTTAGCTTCTTGCCTGATTGGATACTGCCTTTGTGCAGTAGGTTGTGATTTTAACTGGATTTTGTGAGGAGGAGAGTCCTCATCCCATCCTACATGATTTGTATATAAAGCAGGAGCTTGAGCTACTGCCCACTTTCTTGCAAGTGTATATTTTTTATGAATTGGAATATGATTTGAGAAGGCAGGCATAATTATTTCTTCGCCGTGTGGCCATTCCCTGATGAACTCTGGTGGCCAATCTTTTTCAGCTAGAAGGATGTCATAGCCCTTGGAGAGATTATCCCAAAAAAGGCCCCTTATTTTCCTAGTCTTATCCCCTTCTATACGTAAAGTTATTTCATATATTTTGTGAGGTTTGCTAACTCTGGTGTCTGCAGTTTCCACCTGAATGTATTCATTCGTGTCCACTGTCTCCAGATGATTCATAAGGACTTTGCGTGCTATGCTCACTTCTGCTGCGCTGTCTAGCATTGTCTGAGCCCACTCTCCGTTTTTCAGCTGTGTCCTCAGTATTCTCGGCATTGTTGAATACTTTAATACTGGCTACCTTCTTTTTTGGAAACTGTAATTTTTTATTTGGATGAGCAGGTTCCTTCTCTTTGGACTTGACGTGCCCTTCCCTGGGTTCCGATCGTCCTCTTCTTTCCGATTTCTGCGAGGAAGTCTGAAAAGATTGAGAGGGACGTGTATCAAAATCTTGATATCTATCCGGTTTCTTTATGTTATCCCTATTTCTAAGGTTGTATTTTTTCACAGAGGGCTCCCTTTGGGGAGACTTGGGTCCTTGGTCCGGAGATCTTTCTCTCCGCCGAGGAGACCTTCCTCTGGACTGGAATCTCTTTTCTTTTGGATTGGATTGTTTGTTTCCATCCCAGTTCTTCTTTTGACTCTTTAGATTATCTTTAATAAATATTTTTCCAGGACTTTAAATTAGTTGGGGCTTTACTGGTATTCCACCCAAACTATCTCTACCTAGTTCTTCATAGGATTTTTCTATAATTCTGGCAATTTCAGCTGGTTGGTCTGCTATATCTGTCTCTTTTAACCTCTGGCGGATCGCCACATTCGCTGCTTCTCCTTTTATGTTGGCTAGTAATATTGCCGAGACCTGCTTGAAGTCTTTTAGTAATTTCATACCAAGAGTTAAAGCGGGTTCTGGACCGTATTCGTCTTGAATTTGTTTTAGCACATCTGGTGTTACCGACATGGATGGTACACCATGTGTTTTTGTGTAAATGGAAGCAAAGACTGTACCCCAAGTGTCACAGTCCTCCACGTGTGGTGCGACTCCCATTGGAAGACAGATAGTCAGAATCCTGTGTTTATCCACAGGGGTGGTGTCTGGAAACACCGCCTCTATTTGGGTGATTTTTTGTGCTAACCAGAATGGTATTTGTTCCCGTTTAGCTGGTACTTTACCTAGGCAGGACTGTATGTTCTGTGGTGTAATTTTATTTGTGTTCCCCTGATGTGGGGTCAGCTGTGGAATTTTAACTACAGGTTGGATGGTTGAAGTCCGCATTACATATTGGACTAGTTGTCTATATATTTTAATTAATTGTTTTAGTTGTACTAAAACATCTGCTGCAGACATCCTTTCGATGTCTGGATGTGGTGTGTATCCGGCTAGGACCGGCCACGTTGCTCCTGGTCTACCTAGTGGACCGAGCCTGGTGATGTGATTATTATGTTTTAGGGCGCCATTAAACAAGAGCAGGTGCTCTTGGAATTTGAGTGGTACTTCCACTTCCTCGAAAGGAGTGTAGGTATCCGGTGGTTCCTCTATTTTATAATAGTGGAACTCCTTTGTTACAGCATTTGCTGCTGGAAAGTGTATCCATGAATAGAATACCTCTGTCTGCCGATATTCGTGTGCCTCAATTACGAATATGACTGTACCACCTCTTGGTGTCAGTCCATTGTCTATAAGTTTTAACGTTATAGATCTTCTTATGTTGACCGGGATGAGTTTTATATCCGGGTCTGCTCCTTGCATAGTATTATCAGCTTCTATTATTTCAGCTGCTAATCTAGCTCTCTCTCTTTCATCATCACTTTCTGGCATTTTACTGTCAGGAAGGTTATTCTGTTTGTTTGCAGATCAGGTTTCTTACGGAAACAAAGATTAGATGCACAATATTTTGGAACAGTGTATCCTTCAACGTTGATTGAACCAAGAACCATACATAGGAGTTCCCTCCTGCGAGGTTTGGCGGATTTTACCTCTCACCCACTCCAGACGTCTTTGGAGTATTATGGGAAAAAGGGGTCTGAGTGAAAAAGCACGACTGAGTTACTCTAAAGTCTTGCGTTAGTTTTATCGCCTATCCAAACACGTTGGGCGCCATGTAGTGTAGTTCCTATTATCCCAATAGGCTCTGCGCATTGGAATAATACCTCCAATAGTATAGACCTAGACCAGACGTTAACTAGGTCTTCTACTGTCGATATTAGACTTAAAGTTTTGGGTTTGCCAGCTAGCTCAGAGTTCACTAGAAACTTTCTCGAATAGACAAGGAGGAGTTGAACCTCCCTGGATAGACAAGAAGGGATTTAGTTTCTGACAACCATAGAACATGACAACTTTGCTCTCCCCTAATCAAGAGTGTATCTCTAGAGTCGTGTGAAAACAAAAGACAACTTATTTTACTCAGTCAGTACGTGCATTCTTAGTTTCACCAGATTGTAGAGAAAAGGAAGAGACGGGCGTGTTCAATAAAAGATGTTATTTATTGATCAGTCTCTTTTCTCGTACAAGAGAAATGGATCGATATTATTGCAATACTTATGGTTAAGTAAAGTGCATACAATAAAAGCAGAATTATAAAATAATACTGTAAAAACATTGATATGGTTTCTAAGCCATACGTTATTTAAAATGGACAGAATAGATACATACAAATAAACATTTGACTAATCGTACTCAACTGGTGCTTCTAACTACGCCTACCCCAGTGTACCTGACCTAAGCCTAATACGTGGGCGGGGATAGAAAGTAGCAGTTTAAGTTAAGTTTGTTTTGCCAAGTGACTGACTCAAGAATTCTCTGCAAGGGGTTATTCAGCTCCGTACCTGAGGTCTAGGATGGTTGAGGGATAGTATCTCTCGTCTGAGGTCTCGATATTCCAAGCTGCCTGCGAGGGCTGCTCGGAAGCGCCGGAGCTGGATTTCTCGGCAGGAGAAAGCAGCGTCTCGTTCTCAGCGCGTCAGGAAGGCGGGGCAGCTAGTGGGCTTCGCTCTCTGCTGGGCTTCGGCAAGTCTCGCTGCTCCGATCTCGTCACCACCGCGTGTGTTTGCTTAAGGCAATGTCGGTAATATTTATACCTGTAAGGTGCCGAGATTGACGTAAGGATGGACATAGATACGTCAATAAGGATGTCATACGAGCTGGTCGTTAGCACATTCTTTTACTGAAGTTCTCGGTGAAATCAAAACAATGGCCGCAGGGTATTTCCCAGGTTGTCATAGGTTTTATTTGTTTTGAGGACTCCGTATGCCTTATCAGGGGCTGGAGGAATATTGCTTTCCCTAATTAGATGGCAAGCGTTATGACCTAATCAGATAACGCGCTCCTGTGCCGTGGTCTGGCGTAATCAGATAACGGTTTCTGCATCATGGGATGGCTGCTAGTTAACTCGTTAACCAGAATAGGGTCAGGAATAGGGGGATCGATACAGAACCTATAGGAATACATCACAAATGGAAAAATCGGTATGAAAGACACCTATGTATTTCTGAAATGAGTACAAATTATAGAGTTTAGAAAAAGTATATATTTGCACATTTTCATAATTAGGAATACTCATACTAGCATGGGAATTATTGGTCATATTTCAAAAAGACTTCTTTTTTACACAATGTCTTTCATTTGGAAGGGAGAAATGCATACAAACTCAATAGGTAATAACAGTTACTTTACAAATCTGAATTACCCTAAGGCTCCCGATAAAAATGGTACCTCACTTGTGTGGGTAGGCATAGTGTCCAGGACCGGAAAGGGCTCAAAACCCAACGTGAACACACCACATTTTCACAATGAAAATGTACCCTTTTTTTGTGAAGTGTGTAGCTGATGTTTTTTAACCCTAGCTCTGCCGGCACCTAGGGAAACCTAGCGAACCCATACATTTTGAAAACTAGACACCCAAGGAAATCCAGGATGGGGTGATTTGACTACCTGCCACCAGGTTCTGTTACCCAGAATCCCTTGCAAACCTAAATAATTGTCAATAAAGCCACATTTTCCCCACATTTCTGTGGTGGAAAGTTTTGGAATCTGCGTGGATCCACACATTTCTACCCACCCTGCGTTCTCCAAAGTCTTACGTGAAAAACAGTAGCTCACTTGTGTGGGTCGGCCTAATGCCCGTGACAGGAAACGGTGCAAAACGCAACGTGGTCACACCTCAATCTCGCAGTGAAAAATTACCAATTTTTGGCAAAGTGCCTAGCTGTAGTTTTTGTACCCTAGCTCTGGCGCCACCTAGGGAAACCTAGCAAACCTATACATTCTTGAAAACTAAACACACAGGGGGATCCAGGATGGGGTAAATTGACTGCCTCCCACCAGGTTCTGTTACCCAGAATCCCTTGCAAACCTAAACAATTGTCCAAAAAAAACAAATTTCTCCTATATTTCTGTGGTGGAAAGTACTGGAATCTGCGGGGATCCACAAATTTCCTTCCAACTCGCGTTCCCCAAAGTCCTCAGAGAAAAATAGTACCTCACTTGTGTGGGTCGGCCTAGTGCCCGCGACAGTAAACGGCGCAAAACACAACATCCTCACACCTCAATTTCGCAGTGAAAAATGACTCTTTTTTTGGCAAACCTATACATTTTTGAAAACTAAACACCCAGGGAAATCCAGGATGGGGTGACTTGACTGCCTCCTACCAGGTTCTGTTACCCAGAAACCCTTGCAAACCTCATTTTTTTAAAACACATTTTCTCCATATTTCTATGGTGGAAAGTTCTGGAATCCGCGTGTATCCACAAATTTTCTTCCACCCCGCTTTCCCCAAAGTCTTCTGAGAAAAATGGTACACCACTTGTGTGGGTCGGCCTAGTGCCTGCGACAGGAAACGGCGCAAAACGCAACGTGGTCACACCTCAATTTCGCAGTGATAAATGACTTTGTTGGCAAAGTGCCTAACAGTAGTTTTTTACCCTAGCTCTGCCAGCCCCTAGGGAAACCTAGCAAACCTATACATTTTTAAAACCTAGACCTCCTGGGGTATCTAGGATGGGGTGGCTTGACTGCCTTCCACCAGGTTCTGTTACCCAGAAACCCTTGCAAACCTAAAATATTGTAAAAAAAAACACATTTTCGCCACATTTCTGTGGTGGAAAGTTCTGGAATCTGCGTGTATCCAAATATTTCCTTCCACCCCGCGTTCCCCAAAGTCTTCCAAGAAATATGGTACCCCCCTTGTGTGGGTCAGCCGAGTGCCTGCGACGGGAAACAGCGCAAAACGCAACATGGTCACACCTCAATTTCGCAGTGAAAAAAGAACCTTTTTTTGGCAAAGTGCCTAGCTGTAGTTTTTTAACCCTACCTCTGCCAGCACCTAGGGAAACCTAGCAAACCTACACATTTTTGACAACTAGACATCCAGGGGAATCCAGGATGGGGTGACTTGCTTGCCTCCCTCCAGGTTCTGTTACCCAGAAACCCTTGCAAACCTAAAAAAAAGTCCAGAAAAACACATTTTCTCCACATTTCTGTGGTGGAAAGTTCTGTAATCTGCGTGGATCCACAAATTTCCTTCCACCCCCGTTCCCCAAAGTCTTCCAAGAAAAATGGTACCCCACTTGTGTGGGTCGGCCTAGTGCCTGCGACAGGACACGGCTCAAAACGCAACGTGGTCACACCTCAATTTCGCAGTGAAAAATTACCCTTTTTTGGCAAAGTGCCTAGCTGGAGTTTTTTAACCCTAGCTCAGCCGGCACCTAAGGAAACCTAGCAAACCTACACATTTTTGACAACTAGACATCCAGGGGAATCCAGGATGGGGTGACTTGACTGCCTCCCACCAGGTTCTGTTACCCGGAATCCCTTGCAAACCTAAATAATTGACAAAAAAACACATTTTCCCCATATTTCTGTGGTGGAAAGTTCTGGAATCTGCGTGGATCCACAAATTTCCACCCACCCCAAGTTCCCCAAGTCTTGAGAAAAAAATGGTACCTCACTTGTGTGAGTGGGCCTAGTGCCTGCGACAGTTAACGGCGCAAAACGCAACATGGTCACACCTCAATTTCGCAGTGAAAAGTGACTTTTTTTGGCAAAGTGCCTAGCTGTAGTTTTTGAACCCTAGCTCTGCCGGCACCTAGGGAAACCTAGCACACCTATACTTTTTTGAAAACAAGACCCCGAGGGGAATCCAGGATGTGGTGACTTGACTGCCGCCCACCAGGTTCTGTTACCCAGAAACCCTTGCAAACCTAAAAAAGTGTCAACAAAAAACAGATTTTCTTCACATTTCTGTCGTGGAAAGTTTCGGAATCTGCATGTATCCACAAATTTCCTTCCACCCTGCTTTCCCCAAAGTCTTCCGAGAAAAACGGTACCCCACTTGCATGGGTGGGTCAAGGAACCACGACAGGCAAGGGCCCAAAACCTATTGAGGTGACATCAAAATTACCTATCACAAACCAACCTGGTTTTGCAAGGGGGTGTCCCATGAGTTTTTGGCCCGGGGCTCAGTGGCCATCTAGGGAAACCTACCTAACCCACACATTTCTTAAAACTAGACACCCAGTGGAGTCCAGCGAGGTATGGCTTGTGTGGGTCCCCGATCATTCTCCTTCACAGAATCCCCTACAAACCTCAAATGTTGCCGAAAAATGCATTTTTTCTCACATTTCTGTGGTGGCAAGTTCTAGAATCTGCATGGATCCACAATTTTCCTCCCATCCAGCGTTCCCCAAGGTCTCCCAATAAAAATGGTACCTCACTTGCGTGGATGGGTCAAGGACTAGACACCCGGGAGAGTCCAGCGAGGTATGGCTTGCATGGGTCCCCCATCATTCTCCTACCCAGAATCCCCTGCAAACCTTATATTTCGTAGAAAAAAACACTTTTTTCTCAAATTTCTGTGTGGGAAAGTTCTGGAATCTGCGTGGATCTAAAATGTCCTCCCACCCAGCGTTCCCCCAGGTCTTCCGATAAAAATGGTAACTCACTTGTGTGGGTAGGCATAGTGGCTGCAACAGGAAATGGCCCAAATCGTACTGTTGAGACTTCAAAATTACCTATAGCAAAACCACCTGGTTTGGGGGGTGGCACCTGAGATTTTGACCAAAAGCCTCGGTGGCCATCTTGAGAAAGTACCAAACCCAAACATTTCTGAAAACTACACACCTGGGGGAGTGGGTGTCATGGCGAGCTGAGCTCGTCATCAGCACACAAGCACTGTGTGCCATGACGAGCTCAGCTTGTCATGAGCACCCAAGGGGTTAAAGGTCGTGGCAGCAACATTTTTACCATCAATCACTTACGGTTCAGAACTCTTAAACATAAAGGATGCAATAACTCTGAACATCCCTCAAACCAGCCTCTTCAAAAATCTATTTAAAATCCCGCGCCATATTTCTCAAGCCCAGATTAGACTAGAAAATGGGTTAAAAAACCTGATCATGTCAAGGCAAGGAGTGCTGGTAAAATACTATTGGAGAATGCAGGCAGCAGAGGAAAAGTCTTTGGCACATTACTGTTGGCTGGAGGTTGAAAGGCAATCCAGATTGAGTAACTCGGTTTACACATTCTTAAAGCTATCGATTGAAGCTTTAAAGTTAGAGGAAGCCTGGCACACAATACCATCCTACCCGGAGTTCAAACAAACAGTCAATAAAATGACTACTCAAGTATCTCAAGAAAAGGACAAAGCCTCATTGACGATGAAAATCTATGCTTGGATTGTGTTGCCAACATACAAAACGTTAAAGCCTCAATCATACCAAATCATATGAAGTACCAACTGACCTTACTGAGACTGGGAGTCTTTTCAACTAAAGACCTAATCCCAAAATGGAAACGGACCTGGCCCTCAATGGATTGCCGCCTTTGCAAACAACCATTGCTCCACCTACTCTGTATTTGTCCGGCATTATTATCCACACGGAAAGAACTTTTGCGGCCAATAATGAAACGAGAACAAATAATGACTTGCAGATCCGCCGTAATAAAATGTTTAGGAGGCTCGACAGTACAATTGGCATGTAAAGCAATAACATTTTTGAGTTAAGCTGCAAACGAACAAGAAAAAAGAGATACAGAACTTGAATCAGCGAAACATGTAAAGTGAAAATGAGTAGAGAATCATCTCATAGCTAGACTCACCAATTGTTTTTAAAAACATTTTAACGAGAATTTATCAATTAATCTGTATTTTGCTCAAGAATCTGTTTTAGCGGTAATGCTGCTCTTTTTATGATTTAAACTAAATCAAAGTAAATATAACACAGTGACAACATTAACGTTTTGAACTTTAAAAAAAAAAGAAAATTCAGCACTTGTGCCCCCACCATGCATTGCTTATCACATCACACATGACATCACTCAAGACATTCTTTGACATCTCAAATGACCTAATTGGTGACTCTACTGATGACATCATCCAAGATTCTTTTTCCTGCATATTGGTCTATACATTATTATAGCATTAGAGGCCTGACTGTCGGTACAAAATAGCTCAGGATAATATCAGCCATCATTACTGCCATCACAGACACAACTACCTTTGTTGTAGAAAGCATGCTTTATGTGCAACATTGACCCTACCATACACTATTTAGCTAGCATAGTTCACATTAACAATCAACCACAAATATATAGGAAACCCTCATAGTGTTCAATATATATACAAATGTTCAGAGAAAGCCAAGTTCCTAAAAATGTGAATGTCTGTTCCAAAACAAATGACCTACTATGGGCAGCTTTTATCTGTATCAAACACCTGAAACTCCCCGAACCTACTTTGACAAATGAAGTTGATATCAGTAGAGAACTGGGTACTGTAAACAATGCTATCACTATGGCTGGAGTTTACTTTATACTACACTGTTTGCAAGCTGTGAAACTATCATAAGAAACATACTACAGCATATTAAAAAGTATCTATTAAGAACAGTTTACACTCTATGCAACAGGTTTAGAAAAAGACACTGTTTGCTAATAATAGCTAAGATCTGCTAAATGTGCTAAATATCCAACTACCTGCACCCTTTATTCTGTTGTGAAAACTTTAGAAATAGCCCATCTTCTCAAGCAAAACAAGCACATATATACAGGTCAATATCTGATGCACACAGCCTTCTAAGATATGTAGAAATTGTCATGCTGACACAATTCTGCCTAATAACTCAAGGCTGCTTACAGAAATAAGCATCCTACGCAGGAATCCGAGGCAAAGCACTGGACTGGACCACCTCCTTCCTCTTCGACAGAATACATAGCATCCGCCTCCCTCCCTTCCAATCCAAAGCCTCCAAGATCATCTGCGGCGTACCCCAAAGATCCTCCCTCAGCCCCACGCTGTTCAACATCTATATGGCCCCGCTAGCCCACATCGCTAGACTGCATGACCTCAACATCATCTACGCCGACAACACACAACTGATCCTCTCCCTCACCAAGGACCCTCTCACCGCCTAAACCACCTCCACGAAGGAATGAAAGCCATCGCCGAATGGATGAAGAACAGCTGTCTGAAGCTGAACTCGGACAAGACAGAGGTCCTCATCTTCGACTCACCCCATCTGCCTGGGACGACTCCTGGTGGTCGACGGCCCTGAGAGCAGCACCGACACGCACGCAACCTGGGATTCAACCTCGATTCAACACTCTCCAAGACCAAGCAAGTCAACACCAACTCATGCTCCTGCTTCAACACCCTCCGCATGCTCTGAAAGATCTACAGGTAGAACCCCACCTACATTAGAAGAATGGTCACCCATGCCCTCATCAGCAGCAGACTGTACTACGGAAACACCCTCTACACGGGAGCCCCGGCCAAACTACTGAAACGCCTGCAACGCATACAGAACACCTCTGCACGCCTGATCCTCAACATCCCTCGCCACAGCCACATCACACCCCACCTGAGAAACCTGCACTGGCTTCCCGTCAACAAGAGGATCACCTTCAAGCTCCTCACCCATGCACACAAGGCACTTCACAACACCGGACCAGCCTACCTCAACAAAGGACTCACCTTCTACACCCCGAACCGTCAGCTCCGCTCCACGGACCTCGCCCTCGCCACCATCCCCCGCATCCAAAGAGCAACCACCGGCGGCAGATCGTTCTCCCACCTCGCTGCCAAGTCCTGGAACACCCTCCCCATCCTCCTTCGGCAGACCGAAGACCTACTAACCTTCAGGAAGCTACTCAAGACCTGGCTTTTCAAGCACTAGCAGCACCCCCACCCCAGCACCTTGAGACCCTTACTGGTGAGTAGCGCGCTCTACAAATGTCTTGATAATTGATCGGTGACATCATCAATGATGCCATCAGTGATGTCATCAATGATGTCATAGAACATGTCATGAGTAATGTAATATTTGAGGCCATAAGCAGTTAATGTTGGGTCCCAAGTTATAGTTAACTCCGCTAACTATAAATTGTGAGTTTCTGATATTCTTTTTTTTTCCCAAAATTTTAATGTAGTGACTGACATATTCACATAACTATAATGTCTCTTTAACCTTAGTTTTTTCAGTGAATTTCTAAGTTTTTTTTTTAACAAAAAAAACATCTGTTCTTCACACCTAACTATAACGTTACTTTAACCTTTGCTTTTCAATGGGGCTTCTAAATTTTTAACATAAAGTACAGCAAACTCCCCGCATGCAGCCAGTACCACGCTGCACATGGCCTTAGATGCCCATCTTCCAGGGCCAAATTCAATTAAACCAGGCAGGGTACGTGCGACCTCCCCGGGGTCACATAAAATAAAAATGGATGGGTCCCTACTCCTGGGTCCAAAATCTATGGGGATAGGGACGGCAAACCCTCCCTCGCCAAGACTCTTTAGGCCCTTAGGGACCACATCTCCTGGGACTGCATTGCATTATAAAGGGGAAGGGGCCGCTGGACCTCTCTTGAGCTTTTTTTTAGCCTGGGCATACCATCCCCCTGGCCCGTACCTCAATAAATAGGGGAGGGGGCTGCACAACCCCTTCCAGAGCATGTGTTGACTCCGGAGACCCCATCCCCTGGAGCTGTATGTTTTTAAAAGGAGAAGGGGGCCTAGCCGCTCCCTATCCAAACCTATTTTGTCGAATACAGCAAAACCGGCCATGGTCCTCAGATTGCAGGGCAGTGCCGATTTTGCTGTATTTGTCTTTGTACCTCAAAGAACATTGGGTATCTGAAAAAAGAAAGTGTGACTAATTGCACACTTCAGGTCACATTGTCCCCGCCAATCGGTTTACGGCGATATTCCAATGACATTGACCCTGCATAACTGATCTCAGCGTCATCAGAATAAATCAACAAACACCATTGAGTGTATTTATAACAGCACCTTCTCTGCAAATGCCTTGCAGTTTGCTCTTTATGAAAAGGTTTATTGTCACATGCAGCACTATTTTGTCCTGAAGATGGTCTGACAGATTCACTCGAAAGAAGACCGAAACGTCGACTAGATTGTCTGCTTCCCTAACAATTTGTTTGTGCAATGACAATTTGTTCTATTATGACAATTGTCCAAAGTTGGATTTATTGAGGAACTGACATTTGTATTCCTGAACTTTAGGTCATGGTTTACTGTACCTTCTTCATGTTTCTGCATTTGATTTAATGAAATTTCTTTTGTATGTACCCTATCAAATATATTTTTAAATTTTGATAAGATATTCCCGTGTTTCTCTGTTTTTTTCTCTAATTGTCGCTGATTCCTTATGCTTTGATTGCATCGTGCATCGGATTTATGTGAATGTTGGTTTAAGATTGATAGATTTAACATCAACAAAACCCATAGATTAAGATCTTTTTAGAATAACTATACACTTTCGAATGAAATCCCTTGTTGGCACCCTCTACTTGCTCCCTCCTGGCGGCAGCAATATGTGATCTGTTTCCCTACACGTTTTGGCAGGGAAACAGAAGTCTCCTCCCAGCCTGCGGACCATTTTTAAAGCTCCCGCTGATTGATAACAGACTCCGGCTCCTTACAATGGTCATCGGACCCACATTGTAACACAATTCTAGTGGTCAGACCCTCAGGGATCGGGGGATCCCTATGGGGTGGCGGTCGGAATTTTAATCCCAAATGAAGGCTGTGACGTGGCAGGCACTGCTGTCGGGATTACAGTATCCCTTTCCAACAGCCTTTTCATGTCGGTAAGACCAACATCATAAGGCTGTTAAAAACGTGTTTGGGAGCCCCAAACTGGGTTCTCCGTCCGTTGTGGGCAACAAAATATAAATTCCATGGGATATAATGGGATTTATATTTTGGCAGACAGGATATCTGTCACCGTTGTGAAGGATTAACCTGTCCGCCAAGGTCTAAATAAGGCCCTAAGTTCCTGTGTCCTGTAATGACTGCAAGGAAGATGTTTCTCATGATGCTGGCAGCCAGTTGGAGCACTCGCTGATTCCCGTATCCGCGAGATGGCCCAAGGGAAAGAAAGCTCACTGAGCCAATCAGAAAACTCTATTTCTAAATTGGTGCTACTGCAAGATTCTCTACAGACTCTCACAGACACAACCGTCCAGATATGCAAATATATTTTAACCCTAATTTCACAAAAATTACTAAACAGAATTACACCAAACCACAAAAGGCACAATCTGAGGACCACGATCTAGCTTCCTGACAAATTTGGTGTAATTCTGTTCAGTAGTTTTTGTGGTAGTGCTGCCTAAAGAATTCTATGGAAAATGCATGGGGATTTTCTATTTTGGGATGCCCATTTTTTCTCGACCCCACTTGACAGATTACTCCAATTCTTTCCAAGAAAGAGCTTAAGTGAATTTGTTTTTGGGAGGTTGGAGGAGGGGATTGTGAAAATTGTCAAACAGTGCCAAAGATATTAGCAAACCCAAAAAAAACATTGTCTGTCGAAAAGCATTTCTAACTAGAACTACCCAGTAGCCACCGCCACAACAAATAAAGATATATATATATATATATATATATATATATATATATATATATATATATATATATATATATATATATATATTCCACAAGTGACCTTGCTACTGGAGTTTGTGTCCCGTTGACAAGTGGCAAGTTTGAACCGAGCAGGTCTCCCGGCGTATATATTTCCACAAAATTCTTCTAACTGAAGGACTTGCACTCGAAGTTGGATACCACAAAGTGTTTATTTGCCGTGGCGCGTTTCGTCAGTTGCCTGACTTGATCACACTACTGGGTCGGCATAACAAGGAAGTATTTACATAGTTGCAACAAAATGAAAAACGGACTGGTCATGTTTACACACTTTTCAGCTTGGCGGCCATATTGTAATATACAAAATATGTCGTATTTTGTGAGCAATACGGTTTCACAACTTAAAATTGTATACATTTGGAAATAACTATGTACATATTTACAGTTTTATTTACACTTGTGTTCAGAGTCGCTATTTGGAAAAAGTTAACGGTACATTAGACTTTTATATGGTGTTGTGCGCATGCGCAGGGCCGCTGACTCGTCTATGACAATTTCAACAAACTTTATTGCTGACCCATCGCGCAATTCTTGATATTAGAGTCATTTGCGAGTTAGTGTTATTTGTACAAGCTAACGTTTCGAGTCCTTCTTGTAGTTTCAGGCGGCATAGTGCCTTGGTTCTCCTTAAGCCTTGTACACTTTTATCAAGAATCAAACTTGTGAGGTATATACTTGATCATTAGGTTTAAGTATTGGCATAGTGCCTAAATAATCCTATAGTATAGTATACCTCATAGTAGTTATCAGTGTATGTACAAGCATGGACATAATTACTAAGTCATCACAAATTTGGCCATCCAAAAGGTAGCTATCAGCTAGAAATGTGGACACTTCCTGTTTAGAAGAATGTGCTTAAAGTGAAAAAAGTATTTGTATTAAGAGAAAGACAAAGGGAAAAATAATATAATAAGTTTTAATTCTTAACTTAGGATGAAGGCCCACAGGGTGTGGAGGAAAAGGGTTAGGTGACTGGACCAGAAGAAACACCGTCAGAAAAGTGACCCTTTATATCCTCCTGTGCCAAAAGAGAAAGTGTAGAAGAACAATATTAAAATCAACTGTGACTAAATCAGCCTTATTTATGTCACATATGTAAAAACTTCAATTCCTATGAACTTAGGTACTTCTTCAATGAACATAGATACATCTAAATGCAGTCATTAGAGAAATTCAATCTAAAATTCAGCAAAGAGAATTCATCAGAATACAGTATTTTTTATCTATATTGGCATGATGTTATGTATCTAGGAGAGAGCAGATGTAAGCTGTTTATTCATTGCGTAGATGTATACTCAGGTCCTCATCTATATTGTGGCCTTTAGGGCACTTGGTCTCGAGTTCAAGGATCCATTTTGATTCCCGTTTGCGTAATAACAGAGTCCTATTCCCCCCTCTTGGTCCAGTATGTACTTGTTCTAGGACAAAGTAACTTAGTAGGGAGCTGTTGGAGAGATGGAATGATTCAAAATGTCTTGCAATCGGGTAATTCGGATCTTTTTTATTGATGGCTCGCATGTGCTTGAGAACTCTCTTTTGGCCATGCAGGTAGTACTGCCTACATACCATTTTTTGCACGAACACACAAGGACGTACACGCAGTATGTAGTGCTGCATGTAACAAATTGGTCAATGTTTTTAGATTTACTGTAGCCTGGGATTTGTATAGTTTTTTCCTGCAGCTGTTTTGGCTAGCCTTACAGTGGCCGCATGGGTAAAAACCTTTTAGGTTCATATTGTCAACAAACGATGCAGGTGTTATGTCATTCCTTACTAGGATATCTTTAAAGTTGTGTCCTTTTCTGTACGTTATTTTAGGTCTATGATGGAATGTGTGGCCAATTATTGTGTCGCATGTTAGCATTTCCCATTTGGTGGCCAGTATTTTCTGAATGGTATTTGAATTACCATTGTGTGTAAGAATTATTCTGATTGTTTCGTCTTTAGTTTCATTTTCGTTGGGAATGGGTGGTACATGGGATAGTGTTTTAGCATGGTCTGTGAAATTAACCATGTCCACTGCTTTCTGGAGGACCCACTTGGGGTACCCTCTCTCCTTGAACCTTTTTAACATGATTTCTTTTTTGGTTTGGAAAGCGGTTTCGGTGCTGCAATTTCTTCTCGCTGTCAGTAGCTCCCCATAGGGGATACTCCACTTAAGGGTATCTGGGTGGCCACTGAGAGCGTGAAGTAGGGTGTTACCTGCAGTGATCTTACGAAAAAGACTGGTTTCTAGTTTGCCATTTTTGGGTTCTATTAGGAGATCAAGAAATTCGATCGAGGTTCTACTCATTTTGCTGGTTAGAGAGATGTTATTCTCATTTTGGTTGAGTTGATCAATGAATAACTTAGCTTTGTCTTCTGTATCAGTCCAGATTATAAAAAGATCATCCATATACCGAAGCCAAAGTTTGACTTTGGTAAAAGATGAAATTAGACTAGTATTAGTTGAGAGCTCCTCCTCCCACTTCCCTAGAAACAGGTTCGCAAAACTAGGGGCAAAACATGTGCCCATAGCAGTGCCAAGTTTCTGCTTATAAATGTCCCCGTTGAACATGAAGATGTTATTTGTGAGACATAAGTGAATCATATCCAGAAGCATACCGGTATGTTCCAGATATTTGATGGGTCTATTCTTCAAGAAATGATGACAGGCTCCAATTCCCTGCATATGATCAATGATCATACACAGGGAATTTACATCCATGGTTATCATTAGGTCTGTATCGTCCCATTTGATTTCTTTCGATTTGATTACATGCAATAGTAACATGATAACATAATCTTGAAGAAAATGGTCCACATATTTAGATACATATTCAAATGTACTTCCTATAGAGGAAACAATACGTCTCCCTGGTGGAACAGTGGCATTTTTCTGGATTTTGGGCTCTAGGTATAGGATCGATAGTTTAGGGTAATCTCGTTTGAGGAAACAATATTCTTCCCACGTTATATATCCCTTTTCTTCCCATTCCTTAAGTTTTTCCCAACTTTCAAAAATGCTATTATTGTACATTTCCACATTGGTTTTTTCATAGAATTTCCGGTCACTTAGTTGTCTCTGTGCTTCCGCAATGTACATTTTTCTGTCCCACATAACGATGTTGCCACCTTTATCTGCGGGGCGGATTATAATATTCACATCGTTAGCTAGATTCTTTAGAAACTCTCTTTGGCTGCTGGACAGGTTGTACTGGAAGCTTTTCTTTTTGTTAGTTTGATGTTTGAGTTTTAATAGGGACTGAGTAACTACCTCTGGAAAGTGTCTATGCTGTCGTGGGGTAGATTATATTGCGGTGTTTTTGTAAATAATGTATAGATTGTTAATAAGAAAATACAACTCCCAGAATTCAATGTGGAGAAATCTGAACGAGACAGGAAGTGATGTGACCAGTATTTCCAGTTAATTGAATGGTTAAAAAAACAATCTCACACTAGTGATGATTAGCCGTGAACAAGGTATTATGAGATACCGGAACGCGTGGGCTTTGTTTCATGCTGTGTAAATAACCTTGGAAAATAAACTTCTTTGTGATACAATTCCTGCTGGTGTGCGGCCCTGTTACTTCCGTTTGGAGGTTTTGTGGACACGTTAATGTGGTGCGGTTCAACCGCGAGGGCAACGCACCCAGTTGTGTAGCGCTTGATGCCGAGGTAATGGAACCGCTTTTGTTTGATATAATACTCGGCTGGTGCTCGCCGTAAGGAAGAAAGAAAAAAACATCATCAAAGAGTGAACACGGAGATTCAATAGCGGACCTGCCGAACGGGAGGGAAAACGCTCGAAACCATCCGGAAAGGATCTCTCGGAGGTAAGCGCGTTTAACCTCCGCAGCGGGTTTGTTCGAATCCCCAAGCACTGTTTTTGGCTCTGGAAAGTAAACGCCATTGCAGCGATTACGGCTAAGACCGTTATAGGCAGCGTTTCTAGTTGGAATCGGTATTGTAATTTCTTGCAACATTGTCTCAATGCGGACTAAGCAACCAATTTAACCGAAAATAGCCACACAGCAAACAAAGCCATAGACAGCAGGAATAATCACACTCCTCTTCGAAGTTTGGAAATAATTAGCGAGAGTCTAAGAATATATGCACACAGCATAAGAATGGAAAAAAGAGAAGCAAAATGGAAAGAACAAGTGGAAACTTGTTATACTTTTTATATATATACATCCTTTTTCATTGATGAGTTCCTTTTGTTATTTGTATTGACCCATTCATTCTATATATTGCCTGTATTTCCCAGGCAAACAAAACCTTTTTTTTTTTTTTAAATAATATCGACATCCTCCTCCCTCTAGTGGGACTAAACTCTTTTCTTTGTGTATATATTCTCTACCTCATACCTAATGCAAAACTTTACATTTTTATAACTGTTGTTATATATATGCACATTAGTTGCTTCTCATGATTTTACAATTCACAGCATTGGTGTGAGTGTATTACCCAATACTTTAATGGATTGGATATCTCCTTTCAAGAACAAGTGGAAACAATGTTTGATAAAGGAAATATTGAAAGAGAAAAAGATCAAGACAAACAAAGTATGCCTGGAAAAACGGATATAAAAAGCAAATTAAGATCATGGGAAAGACTGAGTAAAAAAGAAATAAACAAGTCATGGGAGCTGATAACATTACGCAAATATTTAGAAGTACAGCGAGTTCCAAGAGGCATGAGAATAATGTTAATGCCTAGCCAGCAAGATGCAACAAATGCCTTGATGGAGGACTGGGGAGAATACACATTAAGGTCTTCTTTGGGTTTGATAGAAATATTGTTCAAACATATCGAACTGGCTCTGGAGAAAATAAAGTTGGAAAAAGAAATAGACCTAATAAAATTAAATCCTAATATGGCAAAATTCAAAGAAGATTTGGAGAAACAAATCGATAAACATGAAGATGTAGCCAGACAACGGAAACATAATAAATTTGTTCGAGACACAATAGATTATTCTGAGGGGCGAATCTTCCACTTCGCACGGAAATTTGATCCGTTCAAACAACAGGGTCAGTGGAGAAACGAAGGCTGTGCATCGAGTAGCCAATCCTCAATAACCTCAGCTGAGCAAAGTGAAGAAGAATTGCCAACGGACATCACAAGGAGGAATTTTTTAAGGGACATGCGCCTTGTTCTCCAACAACGACAGTGGGAACAGACTCAGATGGCGCAAAGGCAATTTCGAGGAAGAGGAAGAGGAGGACGATGGCAACAGGGAAGCAGAAATCCACAACACGGAGAGGGCGGAGAAGCAAGGGCCCCAGAAGAAAAGATTGGTACGAAAACAAGGAGTATGAGACAGAAAAAAGTCACAGGATAAATGAATCCCAAGGAGAATCAGAGACCGGGATTGGGTCGGACGAACTCCAAGTGGTAAACCTTTCAGAACATGAACTGACTACACCTGAGATCTCGCTCCTGGAAAAAGGTATAAACTATTGTTCAACACAGAGAATGGACCTTGCTCAGACAAGGATAGACCTGTACCTGTATATCCGAAAAATAAAGCTGGCCAAATATTTTCAGGACAACAAATATCGAAAAAAAGAAATCAAAAACACACCAAATATAACTAGAACTTTATTGGCAAAAGAATCAGAAGCTTACCTAACTCTCCTTAATATGAATGCGGAGGAGGGTGAGGAAGTCCCCCTGGAAACAGCATGCAGGCAGTTGGGGGCAGGTTCACGTGGTAAAAAACCAAAATCGAGATTTTACCCACAACTGCCACCAAGAAACAAAATAGATATTTTTCAAGAAGCTGTAATCCATGACTTGTATAAAATAAAAAAATTGAAATATCAAGATAACTTAACAAAGATTGAGAGAGAAGCCTTGGAAAAACTAGCGAATGACCATCAAGTGGAAATCAAAATGGTGGACAAAGGAGGAAATATAGTCCTGTGGGACAGAAAATTATATATGAAGGAAGCCACACGTCAATTAACTGATCAAAACACAACTACGGAAATCAAAAACAAAATTGATGGGAAACTCAAAGGATGGTTATCTGACAAATTAATTGATGAAGAAGAAAGAAAATATCTCACTGTGGACTTTCCAATTTTAGAAACTATATATTTCCTCCCAAAACTACATAAAAATCAAAAGGAACCGCCAGGAAGACCCATCTTATCAGCAAAGGGTTCTTTATTAGAACCTATGGCTAACTTCATCGATCATTACCTAATTCCGTATGTGGCACACCTTAAATCCTATATCAAGGATACAACTGATCTTCTAGGGACATTGCAGGATGTGACATGGAAAGATAATTACCTCCTGATAACCATGGATGTGGTCGCATTATATACAAACATCGATAACGATATGGGCCTCCAAGCTTGCCAGTATGTCCTACAAGACAGAAACATGCACTTCAAGGCACATAATACAATGTTGATGGACATGGTTACCCTATGCCTCACAAACAATATCTTCCACTTTGGTGAGGATCTTTATCGACTACGCAACGGAGCAGCAATGGGGTTTTCTTTTAGCCCCAGTTATGCGTGCTTAGCGATGGGATGGTGGGAAGTTGAGCTAGCATGGAACGTCAGTAATGCCACATACACCAGGTGAATCGTAAAATGGATGAGATTCATAGGTGATCTCCTAATAATCTGGAATGGAAGCAAAGAAGAATTCCAGGAATACTTCAACATCCTGAACACCAGCACACGGAATTTAAAGTTCACCCGTGAAATAAGTAATGAAAAAACAATTTTTCTAGATGTGGAGATCTATGTAAAAAATAACCTTTTAGAAACAACGTTACATAGAAAGAAAACAGCAACTAATGCCACATTGGAAGCAACAAGTTTCCCCCGACCATCCCAAATAACAAACATATCTTATGGAGAGTTCTTAAGGTTATGACGAATTTGCAGTGAGGATGAGGAATGGAAAAAGAACAGTGCCATAACAATAAAACGTTTCAGACAAAGGAAATACGTAAAAACAACTGTAAATAAATGTTGGAATAGGGCAAACCAAAAAACCAGGAATAACCATCTGGAAAGCAAAGAGGAACCCATCAGGCTTATTTTAGATTACAGCCTGGAATCAAAACAAATTGCAAATATCATCAAGAAAAATTGGAAAATTTTGCAACTTGATACTTCTATTGGAGAAAAAATGGGGCCCCATCCAGTAATCATGTGTCAGAGAGCAAAAAATATAAAGGATCGTTTGGTGCATAGTCATTTCAGAGCTAAGGCCTCCAAAACTACATGGCTCAAAACAAAAGGCTTCATAAAATGCCACAACTGCAAAGTGTGTGAAATTGCCAAACCAACAACGGAAGTGATAATGGCAAATAACAAAGTTTGGCAGATAAGAGATCTAATCACATGCAAAAGCCGATACACGATATACGTGATTGAATGTCCATGCTTGATGAAATATGTGGGAAGCACCATATGCGATTTAAAAAAACGTATATTGGAACATGTGCGCGCAACCAAAAATAAAGACAGAAACAACGCGGTTGCGAAGCACATGGAGAGCCATCACAATGCCAACTGGAAAGCTTTAAAATTCTATGGGATAGAAACTATCCCACCAAATGAAAGCGGTGGAAATCGTTTGAAAAAATTGCGCCAGAGAGAATCACGACACATCCTAAATCTGAGAACAATGACCCCTTTTGGCTTGAATCAGTCAGAAGAACTGTATATTCACTTGTAAATATCAGAGTATAGCTTCTCCATTTAGTAACGCCGCAAGTACTAGAAAACCGATAGAGTTCCCATTTGTTTTACAGGACCCAAAAGGACACAAAACAGCCTAATGTTGAGTGTTTTGTTTGAACGGGCCCACTAGAGGGTGAAAGGAGATATCCAATCCATTAAAGTATTGGGTAATACACTCACATCAATGCTGTGAATTGTAAAATCATGAGAAGCAACTAATGTACATATATATAACAACAGTTATAAAAATGTAAAGTTTTGCATTAGGTATGAGGTAGAGAATATATACAAAAGAAAAGAGTTGAGTCCCACTAGACGGAGGAGGATGTTGATATTATAAAAAAAAAGGTTTTTGGGTTTGCCTGGGAAATAGAGGCAATATATAGAATGAATGGGTCAATACAAATAACAAACGGAACTCATCAATGAAAAAGGATGTATATATATAAAAAGTATATTGCGGTGTTTTTGTAAATAATGTATAGATTGTTAATAAGAAAATACAACTCCCAGAATTCAATGTGGAGAAATCTGAAAGAGACAGGAAGTGATGTGACCAGTATTTCCTGTTAATTGAATGGTTAAAAAAACAATCTCACACAAGTAATGATTAGCCGTGAACAAGGTATTATGAGATACCGGAACGCGTGGGCTTTGTTTTATGCTGTGTAAATAACCTTGGAAAATAAACTTCTTTGTGATACAATTCCTGCTGGTGTGCGGCCCTGTTACTTCCGTTTGGAGGTTTTGTGGACATATATATATATATATATATATATATAACTCCATACTCCTGGTACAACTCGTTCCCCCTCTGTGAATGAAAGACCCAGAGCAGAGGCCCAAATAGTGCTCAGTGCAAAAGTTTAATGGCACACAAAAAAGAAAACACCCTACGCGTTTCGAAGTTCACGGACTTCTTGCTCACGGGTGAGGTGGAATTCGCGGCCATTCTATTTAAAGATACAGTGTTGTTTCACATTGTGCACGTGATCAATGAAAATAGAAAAGTTACATTGTTGCCATTACAATCCAACTTGAAACAATAAAGTTGTCTGTTGATGTATACAGTGCAGTACCATTAATAAATGAAAATTATCGTCATCTGGCCAAATTAATTTTTCATGGCAGTACGTTATTCATATTAAACAAAATATATTTCAGGCTCATTCTCGAGTCCATAAATACAGCCCAAGTGGGCAAATCCAAATCCACTTCCATTCGTGACAAACTGAATAACAATCTGATATATGTCTATTCCAGGAAACCTGGGCTCTAGATCAGTTATATTTCCCAGGGTACCTGAACTATGGAATCCTGGCGGAAAAGAAAGGGAAAGGCCGACCGTCAGGCGGCCTGGCGGTTTGGATTAGGCAAGATCTCGATGTGACAGTTAAGGTAATTCTCACCAGGCACAGGGATTTACAGGCACTAACGGTCCCTAAATCATGGAAAGGGGCTGAAATAATCCCTGTTTACAAGAAGGGGGACAGATCCCTGCCTGGAAACTATCGACCAATTAGTTTGATCGACACTACCCAGAAGATCATAGGTAGGCTTATTTTAAATAAGGTCCAGGTTTGGGAAAGGGAGTACAGTATTTTGTCCCACTTGCAGGCTGGCTTCAGAAGTTGCGTTAGCACGGTCGACCAAATTATGCATTTCACTATGCTATATTGGAAGACCGTTCTAATTGGCAAAGGCAGCCTTTATGCCGCCTTTATATATTGAAGGGCGGCATTCGATTTGGTCCCTCGCCACACATTATGGAAAGTACTCACTGAGATGGGAATGCCAGGGGATCTTTTGTCTTTGATAGTTAGGCTCCACCAGGAGAGCTTTGCCCAGATTAGGTGGGGTAGTCCTGGCAATGTTACACCACAGTTCCCTGTAGAAACAGGAGTCCGTCAGGGATGTGTCCTGGCGCCAACATTATTTTCTTTATATATAAACGACGTTGCAAAAATTTTAATTGATTCTAATGTTGACGCTCCTATTCTTGCTGGAGGTAAAATCCCCATATTAATGTTTGCGGACGATTGTCTCATAGTTTCGAAGACTCCGAGCGGGTTACAGAAGGCTCTGTCAATTTTCGAGGACTTCTGTGCCGCCCGTGGCCTGGAAGTTAATGTTCTTAAATCTAAGTACATGTCTTTTAATGCACCCAAAGTAAGCAGGAGTACTGTACATATGAGTTCCGGCCCTCTTGAGAAGGCTGAGGCATTCAGCTACCTGGGTATCTGTATTCAACAGGATCTCTCCTGGAGACAACAGATTGATTTGGCAACCCTGAAGCATCGACAACTATCAGGGGCTTTGACAGTAGAGCATTCTAGGTCTCTGACTAGACCAGTAAGTCCGGTGCTAGAGGTTTACAATGGCAAGGTAGTCAGCTCTACTTTGTATGGTGTGGAAATGTGGGGAAGTGAAAAGCTAAGGGGGATGACTGTCTCTGAAAACACATTTCTTAGAAAACTTATAAGGCTACCTCAAAGCACCCCATTGTATCCTCTGTTCTATGATTTGGGTATAACACCTATAGCCCTAATTGCATCTTTGCGCCCAATACTATACTGGCGGCGAATTTGGACCACACCGGAACTGGAAACATACACTAGAGGGCTGATGGATGTGATTAAAAGTGATGGCTCCCGGAAAGTCAAATGGTTGGGTCATATTCAAAATCTTCTGAAGGAATTAGGATTAGGAGAATTTTGGAAGGATCCATTGCATGCCAGGTTCCCACCGAAGAAGACACTTAAGGCATTGTACTGGAACATGGTGGCTACAAAGATTTTTAGTACCACACCCTCACAATCCCTTGCTGGTTCATTTTTGGAAATCAAAGATTGTCCCAAACTTGAGGAATTCTGGGATGTCATTACAAAGCCCCTTGACCGCAAGCTCTATTTTCAGTTAAGAGTGGGAAGCCTACCTGTAAGGTCGTTCTCAAATAGATGGTCTAGTGGAGGCATGGTGGATTGTCCAACTTGCCCAAGTGTTCCTGAAACCGTAGGCCATTTTCTCTTTGAGTGCCCAAAGTATATAGCACCAAGGCGGAAGTGGCTAAAGCCGATGTGTAGGTCATTGGGAACAAGGGAAGGAATGACTGCAGTTAGACTCATCCGTACCAGTCCTAATATGTCTGTGTATATTGCGGTGGCAAAATACCTAGGTTGGGCATGGATGATTAGAGCCCGACTCCTGAAGGAATAATGCAGTACTTAACGCTGTCGGCCGGATACCTCTTGTAAGAATAATATTTTGCTCATTTGTACAGTTTTTTTAAATGATCTCTTCTTAACTATTTATTCATGAAATTGATACTTTGTTCTTAATATGGTTTTACTATTAGAAGTTTATACATGTACTTTTCTATGTGGAACATGCTTTTATGACGATTGTCGAAATAAAGCTTACTTGACTTGACTTGACTTGACGTGAATAACAATCTGCATTTTCTATATTGACACATGACATTTTATATTTAAGCAGTGTGCATCAACATATATAGATATAGATATATATATATATCCAACCAGTCCTGAATCACAGCACGATAGTTGCCGCTTTCACAGGTACAGACCACACATACGCGAAAGATTGTAGATATCAAGCGCTTTATTCCTCCATAGTCTCCAGCATGACGCGTTTCGGCTGCGTCACTACAGCCTTGTTCACATGACCATTCGAAACCAATGGATGTGCTTAGATAGTGTAGTTGCCCATCTGAGCACGTTACCAGGCGCATAGAGCTCAAATACATACTAAATGTGTAACCAGCATTGTAGCAACAATATGTCAGTGCAAAAATACATAGTATATAAATAAATTAAAATTCTTATACATATACCCTCAACATATTAGACCAGAAATAACAGCAATGTATGACATTATTTAAACCTATCTCTATTCATCATAGGTAAAAAAGAAAAAAAATTCTATACAGGTCGATCATACTGTCAACTAGTAAAGCAAAATACTGACAGGTTACTTCATTGACTCCTCCAATGTCATACTACGCCAAACGTAAACCTTACTCACAAGATTAAAGTGCTAGTGCAAAAATATTGAATTATGTGCAAAATGGTGCAGAGTGTAAAATGGTGATGTCATCAGTGATGTCATTTGAGATGTCATCAGTGATGTCATCAGTGATGTCACTAACCATGTCATGAATGATGTAATATGTGACATCATCAGCAGTGCATTGCGGGCGCGCGAATTATAGTGAGTCCAACTAACTATAACGTGGGAATTTCAATGGTTTTATGTCAGTAAAATTTCCAGCTAACTATAACTGGTGTCAAACCTATGTTTTTTTCAGTGAATTTCATAGGTTTTTTAAATGCTAATTCCTAACTATAACTGGTGTGAAACCTATGGTTTTTTCAGTGAATTTCATAGGTTTTTTAATAGCAAATTTCTATAGCTATGAAATATAATAATTTTTATAATGAATCCTATATTGTATATTTATGTAATACTATTTTTTTATGTATATTGTTCATGTTTATTTATTTATTTATTTTTTTGCCCTGGAGCGCTCCCGATGCGCGTACCGGTGAACGCACCGGTAAGCGCAGTCTTGCGGTGCGCACCGGTGCGCGTACCGGTGAGCGTCCCGTTAGCGCTATTGCCGCGAACGAAAACATCATCGTGACGTATACGATCGCGCTACGTAAGCGCCCCCGGGCGCGCCCCGGGGCGCGTAGCGTAAGCGCGTCGGGAGCGCTCCAGGGCAAAAAAATAAATAAATAAATAAACATGAACAATATACATAAAAAAATAGTATTACATAAATATACAATATAGGATTTATTATAAAAATTATTATATTAGCGTAAGCGCGTCGGGTCATGTGACCTGAAAATAACACTTTTCATTGGTTCAGAGCAGTTTTTTTTCCAAATGATGAAAGCCCCCACCTTTTTTCCTCATTCTCACTTTGTACTTTGACTGAGGAAGACCTGTTTGCAGACCTGAGAAATGGCTACAGTAGCAGCAGCAGCAGGAGCATCTCAACCACCACCACCACCACAACACCACAGTGGTGGTGAAGAAGAAGAAGAGGAGGAGGAGGAGGAGGAGGAGGAGGAGGAGAGGCAGTTCCTGCCTGAAAATAATACCCCCTATAAACCTAAGGAGCACTTTGTGTGGGAGTTTTTTAAAATCCCAAGGGGAGAAAAGAAAGTAAATGCTGCAAAAGTGACATGTCTCATCTGTGGCACTGTACTTTCCAGGGGGAACCCTGCAAAAAAATATTCATTTGGGAACCATACAATGCTTCGCCATATGCAACGCAGGCACCCAAACAACTATGCTGCGGCAGAGGTCAGAGAACTGACCAGAAGCCCTCCCCAATCTTCTCCAAGCACCTCCAAAAGAAATCAACCCACTCCATCGGGTCCAGAGACAAGGGAGATGGTCCCAAATATCCACAGCCAGTTTGGAGATTACAAAATAGTTTGTATATTTTGCGGGACTACAATTTCCTATGGGGAGCAAAGCATCAAACTCATCAACCGTGCTGGAGACAACCACAACTGCAGAAAGAAACCTTAATTTTTTCCTGATTTTTTTTGCTCCAGTTGAGCCGTTTACAATTCCCTGTTTTTTGTTTGGCCCCATAAAAACTACAAAGAAAATATAAAATTGTTCATAAAAGCCAAAAAAAGTAAAAAATGTTCAAATAAACAATAAAAAAAATATAAAACAACAAAAAGAATAAAAAAAACAGTTAGAACTACCTCCAATTTATAAAAAAATGCTACATTTTTATTAAACTCGGTCATTCTTTTTTTTCCAGGGTACGCTCCCCGGTGCGCGTACCGGGCGCTCCCCCCGCGTAAATCGAAAAAATAAATACATTTTTTTTTGCCCCGCGGGCCCTTTTATGGCCCCCACATCAAACCTAAGGGGTCAGGGGCGGTCTACCCTGCCCCCTTTTGGTCATTTCCCCCTTTGTTTTTGCCACCTCTTGTGTCTCAATCCTACCGAGACACAAGATGGCGGCCGCTCCGGACTGTTTGTAATGTTGACAGACACCCGAGAGCCAATCAGCTTTCCGCTCGCGAACTCGCGTAGCGCGCTGGTACGCGCCCCGGTGCCTGTACCGGGGCGCGCTTATAGATATATATATTTTTTTTAACCTAAATTACTCAAAATCCACTGGAGCACATATCTTGAGACATAGCAAAGGCACATCGGGCTACCAGTCCCTCCAATTTTGCCAAGTTTGGTGGAAATCCATTCAGCCGTTTGGGCTAAAAGTGAGTCCAACCGCCCTATGGAAATTAACATGGGGAAAACACGTTTTGGGACCCCCCTTTTATCTGAGCCCCCGCTTGACGAATCCCCCCCCAAACTTTCAGGGAAGGAGCAGACCAGAGCTGGCCATTTTCTTGGAGAAATTCAGCCAATTCCGTCCATCAACGCCAAAGTTATTCCCAATAGAATGTTGCGGATTTCCTATGGAAACTAGGTCCTAACTATAACTACCTACTGGCGACCGCCAGTAGGTAATATATATATATATATATATATATATTAATTACCTACTGGCGGTTGCAACACTCTATTCCCAATAACGTTGTCGCCGATTGACGAATCTTCGCCAAATTTTCAAAACTTATGGCCCGCTTTAGTCTGCTCCTATCTCGAAAGTATCGTGGTGATTCGGCAAGCGGGGGCTGAGAAAAAAGGGGGTCCCAAACATGTTTTCTTAATGCAATTTTCCATAGAAAACATTAGATACGGCTACAGCCCGAACTGCTGAACGGAATTACACCAAATTAGCCAAAACGGTAGCCCTTGGTTCAGAAAGAGCCCTTTTTGTTAAATGGTGTAAATCCGTTCAGTAGTTTTTTAATATTAATGGGAAAAGAAATATATATATATATATCTGGGGGGAGCCTAATCACACATCTCATTGTGAGATCTGATCTGTCAGCACTTCATCCAAGAAGTGTTGGCAACCATCTTGAGAATAATACACATGATAGCACCTCATTAAAATGCATTGCAGTTAATAGAAGGTTTTAAGACTAGTTACATTATAACTCATTTGTTGATACCATACTCATTTTAGGAATTGTGGTGTGTTCTAAGGTGATTTTACCATGTGAAAAAGCCTTCTGCTGTGATATCATGAATCATGTTTGAGAGAAAACTATTTTCTCATGCTTTTCCCACAGAGGTTTGGAAGGTGATATATAAGCTAAACTGAGGGCATATTTTCTGTAAATTCACATTATCTTTCTCAGTCATGTGAGAATGAAGTCTGACATTCTCAGTAAAACATGTACCTCCAACTAGGGCAGAGACTGTCAGTTGATTCCTTTGTGTTCTACTGCAGCTTCCCAGAGTGTTCTAAAGAACAACTAGAACACTAACAGTCCTACTTATGACAAACGTATTGCACATTTGACGCCATCTTGATTGGAATTAAGTGGTAACTCTTGAAACATGTAATTTAAAAAGGAACAAAATGAGGGGGTTCATTTTGCCATACAAAGTATGATTAGTGCTGCAGAAAGAAAAATTAGGGCATATTTTGAGTGACTTCTCACTGGTTTCTAAGCCATAAAATACCTAAAATGCATAAAATACATACAGGGATAAATAATGACTAAAAGTACTCAACTGGTGCTTCTAAAATACGCCTACCCCGGTGTACCTAACCTAGGTCTAGTACAAGGGAAGAAGTAAGTGAGGTGTAGCCTAGTTTTAGTATTATTTGCTAAGAATCTATTCCAAGAATTCTCTTAGGGTCTAATCAGCTTCGTACCTTGGTTTTAGAATTTAGGAGGTCTTGTATATCTCTCTCAGGACTCGATTGCCCAGCAACCCGCAAGGGTAGCCTGGAAACACTGGAGCTGGATTTCTCGGCAGGAGAAAATACAGCGTCACTCAGTGCGTCAGCTGGAGGGTCGGGTTCCTTCGACACTTGCTACAGCAGGGCGCGTCGGGCAAGTAGATAGTCGAACTGCTCCAAACCACCGTGTGTTTGTTTGGACAAGTGTGTACATATTTACACCTTGAAGGTGCCGAGTTTGACGTAAAATTGGACATATTAACGTCATTGGAGACTTAATTATCTAAAAACTCCATGATTTCTTGGATAACTTAATATTCATACAGGGGGAAGTCCCTGACTGCTGAAGGCGGGTTTTTCCAAGAAATCGTTGTAGATTTTCAGAACTAGTGGAAGTAGCCAAGCCGTATTAGGACTACTTGAGCTATGTCTTAATATGGTTATGATTTCTATGCCTACATAAGGAGACGGTATTTTATACCTATATAAGGGCATGAATCGGGAAAATTACACTAGGGTCCTAAAACGCTATACAACACCCACTCCATGTATTATTTCTAATATTACTAAATCTATAAACATAAGAAACATAAATAAAGCATGTTCATAATCCCACCCAAAATACATGAAATGCATTAAACATGGTTTATACACATACATGAGTGTTTGTCTTGTTCGCATTTTACAAGCAATCGCTGTCATTAACAAATGCTATCTAAGCGAAACATTAAATGACAGTTATGAAACGGCTCTAAATATACAGAAGAATAAGCTCGAGACCATTCCATAGCATAATATAAAGTTTTTATGAAATAATGCCAAATATTTGTCTATAGGAAGTATCAAATCAATCTCTTGTTCTCTTGTTCTCTAAGAATAGTTCTACTTTAAGCAGATTACTTTGTGCCAAGTGAATAGGGTCTATTCTGGGATGAAGAGAAAAAATGTCAAATGTAGATTGTAGAAACATGTGGTTCCCAAGTTAGAGGGTTTGTTTTGAAAAACCGAAGGCCAAATTTCAGAGTTCATGGAACGCTGTGTGCACTTTCAAAAGTTATTCTCGGTGTCGGGAGAAAATATCAAATCATCTAAGCTGGCAAAGAAACCATCTACCATAGTTGGCGAAAGTGGAACTACTTCATCAAGTAGATCAAATGTGCATAGATGTGAAGCATCGCCGTCAGCGCCAGTCGCATTACCAATGTTCAATGTAGATGGTACCTGTGTTCCTGTTGTTCCACGTACCTCACCAAGAGCTGGATTTGCTGGTGAGATCTCAATGAATGCCATCATCAGGATTTGCAACCGTTGGGGGCAACACGATGCATGAGTCGTTACCGGACCTAGCAAGGCGTCAACATCCGTTGGCAGTGCTGATAGAAGTGTAAGACAGATGTCTAACACGCATACTTCTCCGTAAAGCAGGCATTGTAGAACAGGTAAGATGCAATCTTGCCAGATTGGTCTGAATGAAAGGAACCAAGTGGTATTTAGATCTCTTAAACGAGCCAAGCCAAGAATCTGTGTAATTCTGTCACGATACCACATGGCAAGGAGAGCTTGTTCCATGGTAGTCTGGGTATCGTTGGTGACTGGACTTGCCATATCGGAGCAGGAGAAATAAAAATAGAATTCCTGCTACGAGTCCCAAAATGAGAGGCAGACCGCCGAGAACAGAGTGCACGAAATTTGGAAAAATGCCGAGGACTGCTTCGAATGGTGCTAACAGTCCCGAAAAGGTTGTTTTAAATACATGTGTGATGCCACTGGTATCAGCCATGTTTAAGATTTGACCTAACATTTCTGCAAAATGTACTGGGCAGTTTGTTGATAATAATGCATGCATCTCTGCCAAAGTCCTTGCAACTTGCAGATCATATGTTTCTCTACACGAGGGTCAGTTGCACAGTTTTTTGTAAAAGAATGGCTTTCATTCTGCTTAAAGTATCAATTCGTATAGAAGAGATATTCAGTGAAGGCCATAACGCCGTCTCCCTGTCTGTAGTACTCTGTGAATACAATACTTGCATACAACAAGTGACCCTGGCTGACACACTAACCAGATAGGCTCTTCCTGGCAACATGCCACAACAGCTGTGATCGTTGAGCATAACGTAGCTCCCATTGGAAAACTGCCTAAAAATTGGTTCTATCATGGCCGCTGGAGTACCGTGCATGTGGCAAGAAAGGTTATTTAAAGAACCTTCGCAGGCTCCATGTAAATTAATATCTTCACATAAAAGTATACCGCTTAGTGAGTTTTTACAGTTCTTTTTACTAAGAAATACCTCCTTTCCCCCACTCCAACATTTGTGTGTGTATGGTAAATTCCAGGTTGACTTAATGTATCCTTTACCAAACCTTTCATACAGGGCTGCTGGTATATGCTGTAGACAATACTGAAATTGGAAAATAGTCACTGGTATCGAGATGGTGCCATGTATTATCCATTCAACGACCAGTTTCTCAGAAACTGTCAATGGTAATCTTTCCAGGTTTTCAGTGCTCAGCACCGTTTAGTCTGCTCCTCTTTGTGCCAAAGAGATTTGTTTATCTGTAAGGTTAAAGACAGTAAACAATGACGTGGTATTGATTAGACGCCATGGCACATAGCCTGAACGGAGATTTTGCAACGTCCAGCCTAGTAGCATTATAGAACGCAATTTAGACCGGCCATGTTGTAACATTAGCAAATCCTGTTCTATTATGTCAATGGCAGATGATACAATGGTGTCCAAAGAATAAATTCTGGAGGACAGAGTCGTTAACCCATTTCCACTATAGAGAGTGCTTTTTCTAAATTAATACAATCAATTTCTTGTATTTTTTCTGCAGTTTCCATTTGCATTATTTTCCAAGCTTCGTTGTACACAGCGTATATACCGGCGTATATGAAACGTTTTTTGTCGTTGTTTGCAAGGCCCGAGTAAGAAGTCTCACAAGTCAACGCCTTCTTTAAGTAAAGTCAAGTGTTGTTTTATTTCTGGGAGTGTGGATTTCTGTAGCCAATCAAGGCATAGTTTTCCTACACTGTATGTGGTGACTATCCCTGATTGTTGTCTCTGGGAGTACCTTGGATCTGGCCTGTTCATTTTGAACCCCTGTGTTTTGTTCAGGAATCTATCTTGGCAGTTATTCGTGTCTATGGGCCAGATTAACGATTGTTTCCATTCAGGATTGGTTCTGTTGTGTTTTAAAATCTGTTTTACGTCTACCTCCTCATCTGCAGTGCCATTACTGTCAAGTGTGGCCTTAGGTATGGAAGGTTTGTTTAAATCTTTTATCTTTCCTAAGCCAAGACATGATGTTTGTTGAACGGTGTAGTTCAAAAATATGATTTGTTCTGGTATAATGCAGGCTCTGAACAAGGCTTCTAAACCCTGCACCTGCCATTCTTTTGTGCCCCAGACAGTTTTTGTCTCAATGTTGTCTTTCAAAAAGTTAAAACCAAATGTAGACAGCTAAGCATAAAAGTTTGCAGAATAAATTTGTTTAGTATTGGTCAACATCGTTTTCATTCCTGTCTTATTTATATTTTTAAAATAAAACGTTTCTGGATATGTCATATTAAAACCTGTACAGCATGGAAATTTCTCATAAAATGTTTTAGAGCTACCTTTTGGTGGCGTTGGACAATGTTCCCATTGATTATAAGTAAGAACATTTCTAAGATTTACAGATTTGTGCAAATAATGGTGACCCAAATGATTGTAACAATACAGTTCTTCATAACCTGTTGAATCTTCTAAGTCTTCATGTTTTTGAAATTTTGCTGACATTTCTAAGTCTGAAATCATATTATTAACAGTTTCAAAGTCCCAATCATCTGAAAAGGTGCTTGATGAAACAAAATCACTGAAAGAAACCTTGAACTGGTGTGGAATTTTCAATAGTTCCACCGGGCCCAAAAGGCCATAATCAGTTGTGTCCCATGCTACACCCCCAGGTATAGGAACGGCTGTGATGTTCACTGATGACAGGTCTCTTTGCTCACGATGAGATGATTTGTAAGGTTGCAGGAGTAAGTTGATGTTCTTACTTGCTGTGCCCATTGTACTGTATTTTCCATCTATCGTCCCAAACTTAAAACCAGAATGAGCCATAGTAGTAAAAAAAAGTACACCCAATCCTATCCAAAATTCAACCCATGGTGAAACCAGATATGTTTTCTTTGAAAGTTTAATTAACTGGCGTTGTTTCAGGCTCACTGGGATCCTCAGAAAAGTAATCGAAGTTGATAAAATAGCCAGAGGCAGTTCTCTCAATAGTTGGTATCGCGTCCGGATTCTTTGAAATCACTGGAGTTGCTTCCTCCTTTGACATGTTTGTATAGTCAGATGCTACATCATTGCAGACAGGAGTTTCTTGACAAACTGGGGGAGAGGGGTTGGCCTGACGGCTAAGGCGCTTGACCTCGGACCTGGGGATCTGGGTTCGAGTCTCGGTATTGACGCCGAAAACCCCCTGTGATTCTTGGCAAATCACTTAATCTCCCCGTGCCTAAAATGAAAGTGTGTCCTCATGTAACGTAACTGGTGCTATGTAAAGCGCTCTGATAACTGATTCGGTTCGGTTCTAGTTCGCGCTATATAAAACTCTGCAAAAAAAAACAACTGATATTTAGGTATCAAGAGGGACGAGTTCCATAGCTTTGTTGCTTAGTTCTTCTTTTCTCACTGTAGGTTTATCAAAGGTGATAAGTCTTTCACTTTGAACCTCTTGAATAGTAGCCAGATTTGGTTGTCTGCTACTTCTTGGGAGTCCACTGGGCCTACTACTTATTATCGGCCACATGATGTGGTTTTACCAGGTCAATTGACTGTTCTGTTCTCCCTTTTACCAGCAAGCAGTGGTAGTAACACTGATCTTGTTCCAAGAATTGCTAAGACAGGTACTGCTTTTCTATAAGAAGGCCCAAATTCCTTCTTCACCGCGATCTTTTCCCTGACTAGATCCCCAATCTTTGGAATCCAGACAGGTCTTGCTGGGACAGGTGGTTTTTCTTCAGTGGTCGTCGGCTTTTGTGTTGTGTTACTCAGACTTCTTGTTTCATTTAAGTCCTGTAAAACAGCCAAACGGTCTTCGATATCAAAGGGTTTCTGTTCCACCACTGAAGTTTGACAATCAAGGTCCTGGATAAGCATTCTAGTACCAAATAATAATTCATATGGAGTGATTCCCCCCAGAGAATTTCTTGGCAGATTATTAAGACTTCTTTGGACACTATTTAGATGTTTGACCCACCCGTCACCCGAACCTAATACCCTAGCTGATATAGATTGCTTTATGTCACGTTTTTTTATTTCCACTACCACATTTCCCTCAGGATGGAAGGGACTCGAAAACCGCAATGCAACGCCCAAGCTGGCCATGGCCTCCTTGTAAGCTCAAGAGCTAAACGCAGGACCCTGGTCAGAATGTAACGTGCCGATTGCGTATGTGCCGATAGAGACTCGCAAATCTTTTATAACCGTTCTGGCGTCAGCCGAGTGCTGGGGCCACATCCAAATGAGTCTTGTCTTAATATTTGTGGGACCGCATACGTATATGGCGACGTCTGCATGTAGAAAGCCTGTTGCTGTCTAACAATGGTGTCTGGACTGGGCTGGATATACTGTAGTCAGCTACCTGGTGGTTTTCAAAGCTATGATCTTTGTAACAGGTGTCACAGTTAATTCCGAATTTGCAAACTTCGACGCTCATTCCCGGCCACCAGTACATCTCTTCTAATTCTATTAGAGATTCTAAGATCCCTTGATGTCTCAGACCCTCTCCCATATGTGCTTCGTGAACCAAAGCACCTCTCTGGTTCCTGTTTGGGTTTACTCTGTCCCCCACTCCAGGGATTTGAGCAAAAGGAACGGAGTTTGCATCAATTATGTATGTATTACCGAGTGGATAGTTTAGAAAGAAGGTGGAGAGATAAAGAGTTTCGTAGCGACCATACTAAAAGACTCTCTTAATCTGGAAGAACCATTGTCTGAAATAGAATTGGATATTCAGAGGGTACACCGGGACCCATTTCGCCTTAAATCCGGCAGAGCTAGACCAAGAAAGATCCTGGTGAACTTCCTAACGTATTCATTTAAAGAAAAGATCCTCAATCTAGCCCTGAAAGCTAAGACCCTGAAAGCCTTAGACTTCTCTTTTGAAGTTAGGTCTGACCTCTCCAAAACTACGCTAGATAGGCAATGGGAACTAGGCCAACGGATGGAGAAGTTTAGAAGTTTAGGAGCCACCGTCCAAATGCGATTCCCTGCCTTTCTAAGGGTAATGTACAATAATAAAATGTACAATGTTAAGTCCCCTTGTGAAGCTGATGAGCTAGCAGCCACTATTAGCCAACACGCAAACCCTCCAGATCACGTGTAAAAAAGAGGAAGAAAAAATGAGTATTCGGGTGGAGATAAAAAAAAAAAAAAAGGGAGACGCAAAATATAGATGAGTGAATAAAATTTAAAAAAGGAAAACATATAGATTAAAATAAATAAAAAAACATAAAAAAACATTAAACTCATCATTACTTATCATTAAAAGAAGTAAAAAAAAAAAAAAATTGTGTGGGGCAAATAAACAAGCACATGGATATTAGCACAGGCAAGACCTTCACCCCCGGTAATAATTCAATATTTAGAAGCCTTGAGCTAATATAAGATTTATTAGGCTTATCTCTAACTCCTAAGATCCCTGCCCAAAAAAAAAAAAAAAAAAAAGGGGATGAGAAAGTTGGAAAGGGGGGAAAAAAATAAATAAATAAATAACTCTCTTGGTGATTTAAGGGCTATCAGAAGCAATAATATTTAAAAATATATACCAATATTGATACTAGATAAGAGAATAAAATTATACTTTCCGCTAAATCGCCATTGCTTACATAAGATATAAGACACTAAGCATAGTGACCGATAAAAGCGATAATATGGGCATGAAACAGGAGTTCGTCAGAGACGACAAGCTGGCAATACATCCTGCCAGAGTAAGTTGGGGGGGGGGTTTCCAGGGGTGGGAAAGGGGTGGCAAAATATAAAAGTCCTCATAAACTGAACCTTATAACCATGAAGAGTGTCGATCCAATGATGCTTCATAGCTATTGTATGGCCAAGACAGAAAGTGACACAGGAAATGATAGACAGCTAACCGGCAAAAAGGTATTAGAGTCGAGGGTTGGAAAAATCATGATAAAGAGGCTATTAATTGATGTCAGAAATTAAATTTTTATCCTGGAACGTTAATGGTCTGCGAGTTAGGGCGAGGAGAAATAAAATCTTACAGTATCTTCGAGACTCACCCGCGCAGATCTTGGCGATCCAGGAAACGCATCTAAACAAACAAGAGATTACAGACATATTCAAAAAACTCAAATGGGTTGATAAATTTGTAAGTACGGACCATAACGCTAGTATTCGCGGAACTGCCATTATCTTCAAAAAAGCAGCAAGGGCCCAGATCACGGACTGGAAAACAGATGTGAGCGGCAGATGGCTGATAGTTAACGCTCAACTATATTCGAGGGGTTTTACCATTACTAGCTATTATGGACCTAATCAGGACGATCCCTCTTATTTAAATACTTTGCAGAACCACCTCATTTCTTGTGCCGACCCCATAATATGGATGGGCGATTTTAATCTTGTCTTAGATCCAAAACTGGACAAATCTCCCACTTCCAGAGCCATAGCTCACAGCAACATGAGGGATACGCTCCTTAGATGCATGTCTAATCTTGGCTTAAACGATCTTTGGAGACAAAGAGCTGGCAAAGCCATGGGAGTCTCTTTTCACAATTATAAATACGGTCATAAATCTAGAATGGACTATGCCCTTTTCAGCCTTTCCCTCAAAGACCAGATCAAAAATATAACATACTTACCTCTGCATCTTTCAGACCATTCTGCTATCTTTTTTTCGTTAAAACTAGAGCAGAAATCCATTCATTCATCCTGGTCTTTCGATCGAACAATACTATTGGAGGAGGAGGAGAAAGACCATTTGATACATGAAACTGTCTCCTTCTTAGAGCGGAACATAGGCTCTGCCTCACTGGTCACGGTATGGGAGGCCTGGAAAGCTTTTATAAGGGGCTGCATTACCAGTAGGGCCTCTTACAGGAAAAAGAAATACGGGGAGGAGATCTTACATATAGAGCAAGAACTGACCCGTTTGGAGGCATCAGATCAAGCCCCCTCTGATAACCAAGAGGAGAAAACAGAACTAAAAGTTAAGTTAGATACCCTATTGCAAGGAAGGTTAAACAAAAGATGGCAGGCCAGCAAACTCGCGCATTTTGAATATGGCGAATCAGCTGGTAAATTGCTGGCCTGGAAAATAAAAGCTGACCGGACCAGAAATTTCATCAAAGAAGTGAGGGTGGCTGGGGGAACTATCAGCAGGACAACAGACACAGAAATTGGGGAAGCCTTTAGCGAGTTCTTCCGGAATATCTATACAGAAGAACTCACTGCCAGTCCAGACGAAAGGGATGAATGGCTAGATAGTATAACTCTCTCAGAATTGAACAGCTCCCAAAGTGAAAACTTAGATGAAGAAATAACGGAAATAGAAGTTAATAATACTATTAAACAACTCACACAGGGCAAGGCTGCGGGACCAGATGGTCTCCCAGGAGAATTATATAGGGCCCTTAAATCCTCCCTTACTCCAGTCCTTACGACCCTCTTTAACAACATACTAATCAGAGGGGAGACACCACCGAGCTCTTGGGGCGAAGCAAATATAGCTTTAATATTAAAAACAGGTGAAGACCCAGCCGAATGTGGATCATATCGTCCAATCTCGTTTCTCAATAATGATTATAAAATCTTTGCGTCAATACTGGCAGCACGACTGGGAGGTGAGATTGGATCGATTATCCACCCCGACCAAAAGGAGTTTATCAGAGGCCGGCAACTAGCCGACTTAACCTATGATTTGGTAGGAGCCGCGGATATTGCCTCAACTTTTGGATTACCCCTGGCAATTATGACACTAGACGCTACCAAAGCGTTCGATAGGGTAAACTGGGAATATCTAAACATAATAATGGGGAAATTCCATCTTGGTCCCAAATTCTGCAGAGCTATTGGACTACTATACAACAACCCTAGAGCATCCCTACTAATAAACGGCACGCAAACAACTCCTTTTAAAATTAGCAGAGGAACAAGGCAGGGGTGTCCCCTATCCCCCCTCCTTTTTAATCTATACGTAGAACCGTTTGCACAGTCCATTAGGGAGGACACCAATATTCCACATTTCATCTTTTCAGGCTGGGAAAAGAAGGTCGGCTTATATGCCGATGATATACTCATCTATACTACCGATCCTGCTTTGGCTTTCCCTGCAGTTATAAAGAAGGCGGAGGATTTTGGAAAATTTTCGGGATACGAAATAAATGCCGGGAAAACGGAAATCATGGCTTGGAACATTTCCAATCTCCAACTCCCGATAAAATCCTCAATGAGATATCTGGGAGTTACAATAACTAGAGACCTGGATCATTTGGCTCAAAACAACTTAGCTCGGATCTCCCGCGAATCACAATCTTTGATGAAAGCTTGGTCTTTTCTCCCGATTACCATCTACGGGAGAACCAGCCTAATAAAAATGAGCATTCTCCCGAAATATACTTTTATTTTCAATACTATTCCGTTAAATTTTGACCCCAAACAACTTGCAAAATGCCAACAAAACATTAACTCATTTATTTGGGGATATAAATCCAGCAGACTGGCTTGGAAAAAGCTGAGAAGGAGAAGAGAAAAAGGGGGGCTTGCATTACCAGACCTGGAAAGCTCCGCTTGGGCATTCCACTTGACTCATTCCAGGATGTTACTTAAGATCCCCTGGGAAAATGCAAATGGCCTCATGTATAAGGCAATGCTATTGGGTTCGGACCTTCCATTGAATGGCTTCATGTTTAAGTTTGGCCATCAGAAGTTCTTCAAGAAAGTCAGACTAAAGTCATTATTGGGCACTATAAAAGAATGGTCCCAAATTAAGTCCAAGGCCGGGATAGGATACTTATCTAAATATGCACCGATCTGGGATTTACCTGGGCTGTCACCACAAGACTCTACTACAGTTAAAAGGGTCCTTGTCGATACAGGCATAACACAATGGGGGGATTTGCTGGAGGAAAGATCCTTCATGGACTGGGCTTCATTCAAACTCAGGGTAACATCACCACTAGCGTGGATAGTACATTTACAACTGGCCAGCTGGCTTCGATCTCAAACAAAGAAAAAAGCAATGATGGGTGACTATAGCCCCTTAGAAAACACCTTAGTGGAGAGACCCGCGGGAAGAAAGGAAGTCGCGCTTTTCTACTGGCATATCATAGAGGATGGAGAGAGCGACTCCAATCTCCCGGCAAAACTTTGGGGTGTAGAGGGAGACCCACATATGGAAGACATATGGGAGGAATCTTTTACCCTCCTTTATCAAATCATCAAGCCAGCATGGCTGAGGCGTAATCACTTCTTCACGCTACATCGGGCATATTATTCCCCTAAGCGGCTCTCGAAATTTCAACCCGGGAAATGCTGCAGTAAATGCTCCTACCCAGCAACCTCAGATCTCCATATGTTCTGGGAATGCCCGAACATTGCCATCTTTTGGCAAGAAATCAGGAAAACACTCGAATCCATTCTCAGAACACCTATCCCGTGGTCTTGGTCTTTAATCATTTTTGGCCTAAACAATAGCATCAGGGGTTTAGAAAGAAAGTTCTTATTCTATGCTATCCTATTAGCAAGAAGAGAAATCTGTAAAAACTGGGTTAATATAAACCCCCCGACACATGCAGAGTGGCTGTCTTCACTATACGTAACATCGAAGATCGACCTAACTAGAACATGTAGCCCCCAATCACTGAGATTTTGGGACATTCTGATTAAATGGAGAAGGAACAGTTAGACAACCCAGGGTTTTTTTTTTTTTTTTTTCCCGGGTCCGATGATTAGGCCTTAAAATCTCCTTGTCCAAAGGGAGGCACCCCAAGCCACACAGTCGTTGGACTACACGCCAAATTGGCCCGAAGGGAGAGTGTCCGTCCAAGCTTTGACCGGAGGCATCCAGTTTTGACTCCCTGGGTACTGGGAGCTAATCAATAGGCTCCTCGGTGCTACAGGGGGGGTCGAGTCTTGTGTCTTGTGGCCAGGAGCACATTTGGATCGACTACATGGCTAATGAGGACAAAAAAAAAAAAGAAATCATTGTAGATTTTCGGAACTAGTGGAAGTAGCCAAGCCGTATTAGGACTATTGAGCTTTGTCTTAATATGGTTATGATTTCTATGCCTATATAAGGATACGGTTTTTTATAGCTATATAAGGGCATAAATTACACTAGGGTCCTAAAACGCTATACAACACCTCTTCTATTTCATTAAAAAATTCTGACATGCAGACTGAAACCTGCACTTTCGATACCAGCAGCAGACTTCCCTGGTGAGCAGTATTTTTACTACAGTGATCTACAAAGCAACTAGAGTGCTAACATTCTGAATTTTTGGCAAATGTGTGATACATCTGAATGCCTTCTTGATGGAATCAAAGTAAAAAACTGCAAGTGTTTCCTACTGAGGAGACTGTAGTAAATGAGGAAATTAGGAAACTTCATAACAAATAAGTCTCCCAAGATGGCCACTAGAGACAAGAGCCCAAACGTAGCACAAACATCACCCAGATGTAGCCTAAGTATAGCCCAATGACAGAATGTCCCAGAGTGTTCTTAAGAACAACTTGAGCGCTTACTGTCTTACTTATGACATAAGTATGGCACATCTGAAGCCAACTTGATTGGAATAAACTGGTAACACTTAAAACATTTAATTTAAAAAAAGAACACAATGAGGGGGTTCATTTTGCCATAGAAATTATGATTAGTGCTGAATAAAGATAAATGAGGGCACATGTTGAGTGACTTCTCAAATCCTATTCTATTTCATTAAACAATTCTGACATGCAGACTGAAACATGCACTTTTAATACCAGCAGCAGATTTCCGTGGTGAGCAGTAGCTCTACTACAGTGATCTAATGAGCAACTAGAGTGCTAACGTTCAGAATTTCATAGCAAATGTGTGACATATCTGAATACCTTCTTGATGAAATAAAAGTAATAAACTGATATCATTTCCTTTTGAGGAGACTGCAGTAAATGAGGAAATTAGGAAACTTCATAACAAATAAATCTCCCAAGATGGCCACCAGAGACAAAAGAGCCCAAATGTAGCATAAATATCACCCAGATGTAGCCCACATGTAGCCCAATGACAGAAGTGTACAAAACACTTTTTATTTTTGTGTTTTTGCAGTTTTATATAGTGCAGACTTGTCAGGTTATGGAGTGCTTTACATGAGCATTGGTTACATCACACAAGAATAAATTAATTTTAGTTTTAGACATGGGGAAAATAAGTGATTTGGCCAGAATCACAGAATGTTGAGCTGAAGCAGAAACTCCAACCTGGTTCCCCAGTTGCAAAGTCTGCAGCTCTGGAAGTAACACCACATCCTGTCCTCTAAGTGCAACATTTAATCAAATGGCCAACTGGATAAAAAAACATAAAGATAACAAATAATTTAAAAGTGCTTTTTCGCTATTTGAAAACTCAGAAAATATGTCCTCATTTTAGTTTTTTTTAAAACTAATCATAATTATGATGCAAATAAGACCCTCTCATATATGTCATTTCTAAAGGAAATGCTCTAGGTATTACAGTTTTGATTACATCAAGATGATGTCAGGTGTGCCACACTTTTGTAATAAATATTGAATGTTAGCAATCTAGTTGTTCATTAGGATACTGTTGAGAGGCAGAGGCCAGGGGCACGGACTCTGAAAACTGAAGGCAGGTAGGAGGGTGCAGAGGCAACAATTTGACCACACTGGGCAGGCAGGAAGGGCAGTGGCAGCACAACAGACTATGGAGGGCAGTGGAAAGGGGGGCAGGGGCAACAAACCAACAATACAGGTCTGGCAAGAGAGGCTGTGGCAATATAATAGGCCATTGTGGGCAGAAAGAAGAGGCATTAGTAGTACTACCATACATGCCAACAGACCCGATTCAGCCAGGAAACATCCAATGTTTTTAAACCCAAATGGGCTTTATTTGATCTGTCTCCTGTCTACAATCTTTTTGTATTAAAGTAATATGTAGTCCTTTGTTAATGTTGGCAACTGGAGGCATTTGTACATTTAAATGAGGATGCTACAGTGACGTCTTGTATCGTTATCAAGGTTTGGATGAGCCGAAATGCGTGGATAACGTCCTTTGCAGATTAAATACTTCCAAACTACAACCCGAGTGCTGATTCCTTCCTTGTAAGAGTGAGAGGAGATTAAATACATATTTATAAAATTCACTGAAAAAACCACAAGTTTCAGGGACATTATAGTTAGAAATAAGCATTTAAAAAACCTCAGAAATTCACTGAAAAAACCACAGGTTTCATGGACGTCATAGATAGTTGGAAATTTCACTCATACAAAACAAGAGAAATTCGGCCGTTATAGTTAGTTGTGCTAACTATAACTCGCGCTCCCGCAATGCACTGCTGATGATGTCACATATTACATCACTCATGACATGGTAAGTGACTTCACTGATGACATATCAAATGACATCACTGATGACATCATCCACGTGATCATCTGATGCACCTCCTCACACCCTAAAATACAAACTGCCATTCTCGAAACCATAGACACACCAATACTAGTACAGCTACAATATTCTGTGCACTATGCATGCAGACCTCTAACCAGCTACATACTGTTGGTACGCACTTCTAAATACCCAGTTAGTACCTATGCAGTCTAGGAACCCTTCTGTCTGTCCCATGCACTTCTCCATTCACCCATCCAGCACTATCTACTTATCCTATTACTCCACCAATACCTAAACACTTATCAATTCACTATACACTCTGTTTATAATACTGTAATTATTCTAGTTACTAGTCATGAACTTATGGAATGGCCTAGCTACTAACACAAGTACAGCTATAATATTTTGTGCACTATCCAAGCAGACCTCTAACTAGCTACATACTATTGATACACTCTTCTATATACCCAGTTAGTACTCATGCAGTATAGGAATTGTCCAGTCTGTCACATGCACTTCTTTAATCACTTATCTACCACTATCTATTTATCCTATCACTCCACCAATACGTAAGCACTTATAAATTAAGTGTTCACTCTGTTTGCAGCACTGTCATCATTCCAGTTACTAGTGGTATTCTTATAAAATGACCTAGGCACCAACACAAGTACACATCAAATATTCTGTGCATAATCCCTACAAATCTCTAAGCAGATACAAACTATTGGTCCACTCCATTAAATACTGAAGTAGTACCCATGCAGCGTAGAATACTTCCTGTCAGTCTCATGCAATTCTTCAATCACCCATCCAGCACTATCTTCTTATTGTATCAGTCTGCCAATACCTAAGCACTTATGGGGCAGATTTACGAGCACCCTGCGCCACCAGTACGTCACTTTTTGTAACATAGTGATGGCGCCAGGCACTCCTTCATATATACAAGGAAAGGAAAAGCCACCCTGCATGGTTTTTCCTCTCCTTGTAAATATGACCCATTCATACACAGAACTTTGCGTTGAAGGGGCATTCCATAGGTGTTGCTGTGGGTGTTCCCGCGCAACCCCCATAGAACAAAACACATCTCCAGATTGATGAGAAATCGTAAATCTGGAGATGTGCCATCCTAGAGTTGGTGTAGCAGGGTACAACGAGGAGAATTGTTTTCCTTTCTCCTCATTTTTTTCGCTTTCAATACATGCTGCATTCCAGGGCATACATTGAAAGAGGAAAATGCCTTTACTGATTGTTGTTGTGCAGGAAGGTTTCCCTTTCTGCACAAAAACAATTTCTGCATGACACACCATCGTGCAAGGGTGCCTGTGTCACTGCATGGCTGCAGTTTGTGCAGCAGTGCAGAGGGAAGCACAGAGCTGCAACACATTCATGTACATATGTCACATCCCTGTGTTTCGGAAGTGCCGCAGTGCAGCTAAAGATCTTGCAGTATCAGGCTGCAGTACTTCCTCATAAATCTTCACCTATAAATTCACCATACACTACTAATGCATTCTTTTAGTCAATCATGCTGTATACATATATTCAACCAAACTTTCACACATTACCTTACAATTATAGTTCTTTCTTTAACAAGATAAGGTAGTTCTGATAAGAACTTTATTTTTTTGAATAGTTTTGTATTTTTTTGTTTGGTTGTATTTTCAAAAAATGAACAAAAAAAAGAACGAATAAAACAGGAAACCTTTGGAATTACATATCATTCCAAAAAAAAAAAAAAAAAATGAACAACAATGGTTGCATTGCGCAGCACAAACTGCATTCACAGACTGGTCACCGAAGCATATAGATTTCTTACACTTCAAGCAGTGTTGCTCGAGAAAGGCAAATTCTGGCCTAATGCCCATTGCAGGTGTTCCTGAGGATGCTCCAGACGTACTTGCCACAGCAGGTCAGGGGTTCAAAGCAGCTCGCCTCATTTCCTCCCGAGCAAGATTGAGAGGATGTGTGGTCCGGATATGCTTGCACATTTCCCTGCCTCTTGACAGGACTCGGTCACAAATATTTCATGTTGCCTTTCTCGCATTTACTTTCTTCTCTCCAGGTGGAAAGTGAAGAATTTCCTCTCAACAGATTCTGGCCTCTGTGGACGTGGTGCCTCCTGCAAGAATTCTTCAGAAAATACTTCCTCCTGCTGCTGTCCAGATGCCATTTTGTTTGATATTTTTAGAAAAACACCAAAAAAACAAGCAAAAAGGGTTCTTGAAGGAAAAGAGATGTCTCTCTAAAGATGCTCCAACAAGAATGACTACATTGGGCGTGGTCCTTCAATAGTTACAGTGGGAAATGTTATGAACCAATGAAATCTTTTTTTTTTAGGTCACATGGGATCCACGCACTCTGTGCTCACGAAGCACGCATCCAACGCTAAGTTTACTATAGGTACAAATATATTATGTTTATGAATATCTTAGATACTCTCTTGCCCTAATATGTATATTAAAGACACATGCATATCATTTTAGAATTTTTTTTGCAGGAGTCGCACACCCAGCGCGCCCCTGCACGTATATGACTTCAGGCAGGACCCGCCACAGAGCATGCGTTGCGTACCGTAATGCGCCTGTGTTGTGAATGCGCGGGAGCAGGAGTCGCGGACTGGTCGCATACCAATTGCGCACGTCACGTAATATTAAATGTATATGATGTAATTGAAAACACGCAGCCGTCGCAACTTTTCTAAAATGCCAACTAGAATCCCAAACCCACCGTGATGTGTACGTTTTGGGTGCACGACTCCGAAATTTTTGGGGAAAATAATAAAAATATATTAAAATAAAACAAAAAAATGAAATAATTCAGTTTTAATTAAAAAAAAATTGGGTCAATTTACAGAAAAATATGTAATGTTATTTAATGAATAAAATATTTATAAATAAACAGTTAAAAAAACTTGAAAATCAGTGTAAAAAATAGGTATAACTACTATTAGAATCATCGGTTTCAGAGACTTTATAGTTAGAAATTAGCATTTAAAAAACCTTAGAAATTCACTGAAAAAACCATAGGTTTGAGTGGGTATGTAGCAACTGGTATTGGTGTGTCAATGGTTTCAAATATGGTACTCTATATTTTACAGTGAATGATGAACGGTTATACTAGTGTATGATGAGGTGTATCAGATTGTCACGTGGATGATGTCATTAGTGATGTCATCAGTGATGTCATTTGAGATGTCATCAGTGATGTCACTGACCATGTCATGAATGATGTAATATGTGACATCATCAGCAGTGCATTGCGGGTGCGCGAGTTATAGTTAACAAAACTAACTATAACGGAGGAATTTCTATGGTTTTGTACGAGAGAAATGTCCAACTATCTATAGCAGCCCTAAAACCTATGTTTTTTTCTGTGAATTTTTAAGGTTTTTTAACCACTTGGATGCTAAGGGTATTTGCTCTTCTTCATGTAATTTCCATTGAAATCAATGGAAACTCCATGACGAGTTACCCTTGTCATTAGCACTGAAGGGGTTAAATGCTAATTTCCAACTATAACGTCTTTGAAACCTATGTTTTTTTAGTGTGTGTATATATATATATATATATATATATATATATATATATATTCACTGAAAAAAACCATAGGTTTTACACACGTTATAGTTAGGAAGTAGCATTTACAAAACCTATGAAATTCACTGAAAAAACCATAGGTTTGACACCAGTTATAGTTAGCTGGAAATTTTACTGATATAAAACCAATGAAATTCCACGTTATAGTTAGTTAGACTCACTATAACTTGCGCGTGTAATGCACTGCTGATGACGTCACATATTACATCACTCATGACATCACTGATGACACCATCCTTGTGACACAGTGACAGACCTCCTTTCACTGTAATCTAACCCTTGAAACACCTATTCAAAAATAGAAACTAAAATTTTCAAAAAAATGGAGATACCCATATGTTACGTGTGCGGGAGGAATAGGCAAAACGCTTATCTTGGTTTTCGAAGGGTTTATTTTATAATACAGAGAGTCTGAGCTTTTCTTCTTGGATGCTAGTTTCCCCCTTGGAGAACGACTTCTTGCAGCCTTCCTGATCCCGGATTCCGCTGCCGAGGCTCGGTGTTCCCTGTCGAGTCTTCTTCGCGTGGTAGGCTCGTCAACCTCCGTCTTGCCGCTCGGTTGGGGTTTCGTAGGGAGAGAAAGATAGCAAGTATCAGTGTTCTATTCACACGTTATACCTGCTCACCAGGGAGAGGGAGTGAGGGTCACCCTACCGGTGCAACACAGCAAACTTTAAACGCCGATGTGATAGGTGGGATTATTGCTCAGGAAGGGATTTACACCTAGACAGGGAGGGGGGACCCTCAGGGTACGTCCGAACTCGTAGTTCTGCCCTTGACCCAGCCCCGGAGTCTGTCACGTACCTGGCTGAGCCATACACCTCCCGCGGGTGTATGGCTGGGCGGCTCGTGGTGTCGGTGGCCTCCTGGCTTCTCTTCCTCACTCCGGTCCGTAGCTCCTGTTCTCGTCTCCTCTCGCAGCTCCGCTCTCCGCTCGGCTTTGACGCTCTCCTCCAGTCCGCTCCGTTTCTCCGTCTCCTCCTCCTGGGTGAACAAGCACACAGCTGATTCGTATTCCGTGGTATAAGACGTCTCTGCGTCTTGACGTGACTCCTCCCATTGGGATTCCCAATCCTCATTAAAGGGCCAGTGTTCTGCTTGAAAGTCAATGTTCGTGTCGAAATTCTGTAGAGGGTACAATGGGTTAGAGATAGAGTTTGTCTTTCTAGGTTTTGTAGCTTGATCACGTACCGATGTTTGTGGCAACCCCAGGTTGTTACATACCTCCCCCTCCGGACACTCACGATCGGTGAGTGGATGGCGTGACAAAAAGTCTGCTCCCACATTATCACTACCCTTACGATGGTGAACTGAGAATGAATAAGGTTGTAGAGACAAAAACCATCGAAGGACCCTTGCGTTGTTTGATTTATTGCGGGCCATCCACAGAAGAGGAGCATGATCTGTAAAGAGATCAAAATGCCTCCCTTCCAGGTAGTATGCGAGTTTCTCAATGGCCCATTTAATTGCAAGGCACTCCTTCTCAATTGTAGCATACTTCAATTCCCTGGGGAAAAGTTTCCGGCTGACGTACAAAATCGGATGGTCGAGCCCATCACCCCCTATCTGTGAAAGCACGGCCCCAATCCCGTAATCGGATGCATCAGTGTGCAACGAAAAAGGGCGAGAAAAATCGGGGGAAGATAACACTGGGGTGGACGTAATAATGGACTTCAAAGTGCAAAAAGCCTCCTGCATCACTCCAGTTGGATGTATCGGCGTGGACGCCTTACCCTTATCTTTCAAGGCATTTGTAAGGGGGGCGGCAATATCAGCAAACTGTGGTATAAACCTCCGATAGTAGCCGACTAGGCCTAAGAAGGATCTCATTTCCCTCCTGGTTGATGGAAAAGGGGTGTCAGCAATCGCCCTCACCTTCTCAATTTGTGGTTCAATCAAACCGTGTCCCAATACATAGCCCAGGTATTTGACCTTCTGGAAGGCTATTTTACATTTTTTTGCATTCACCGTTAGGCCAGCAGCTCGCAGAGTTTTCAAGACTGTGGACAGATGTTCCAGGTGTGACTGCCAATTAGGACTATATATGACAATGTCATCTAAATAGGCAGACGTAAAACCGTGCAACCCGGCCAGCACTTTGTTCATTAAACGTTGGAACGTGGCCGGTGCCCCATGGAGGCCAAACGGCAAAACAGTGAATTCAAAATGGCCCTCATCAGTCGAGAAAGCTGTTTTCTTCATATCCTCTTGTCGCAGGGGGACTTGCCAATACCCTTTAGTTAAATCGAGTGTCGAAATGTACTTAGCGTTGCCCAATTTTTCAATTAATTCGTCCACTCGAGGAATGGGGTATGCATCAAACAGCGAGATTTCATTCAAAGCCCGAAAGTCCATACAAAATCTACGACTGCCGTCCGGTTTAGGGACCATGACAATGGGGCTGGACCAATCGCTTTTGGACGGTCTGATAACTCCTAGCCGAAGCATTTCCTCCACTTCAGATTTGATGGCCGCTCTTCTAGCTTCGGGGACTCTGTATGGTTTAATCCTAACCTTTTTCCCTGGCGGGGTATCAATACAATGTATAGCCAAAGACGTTCGCCCTGGGCGGTTTGAAAAAACGTCTTCAAAAGTACTCAGAGTAGTTTTCAATTCCACTCGTTGTTGGCCTTGCAATTCATCATTGTGTACCAGCATGTCTATGGTCGAACAATCAGACCCTGCACTGTCAGCTAAGTGAACGGTGGCAGGTGGTGGTCCCAGCCATTTTTTTAAAAGGTTAATATGATAGGCTTGTTGTTTGTTTGGAGCTATCTGCAGTTTATAGCTAGTGCGCCCTATCACCGCGACAACCCTAAACGGGCCCATCCATTCGGCTTTGAATTTATTGGAGGAGGAAGGCAGCAGAACCAGGGCCCAGTCATCCACCTTAAGCTGTCTCCACTTTTTTCCCCTGTCATAAGCCCGTTTCTGTGCAGTCTGGCTGGCCTCAAGATGATCAAACGCTAGCATTCTCAATTTACCCAGTTTGGATTTTAAGGCTGTGGCATAATCAAGTGTGGTAGCGACCTCTTCAGATTGTTCATTGACCCAAGCATCCCTGGTCATTTCCAACAATGAGCGGGGTTGACGGCCGTAGAGAAGCTCAAAAGCCGACATTCCCATACTACTTTGTTTCTGTGCCCTAATGGCGTATAAGGCCAGAGGCAGCATCTTGTCCCAGTCTGACCCGCTGACTTCCATCATTTTTCGGAGAGTCGACTTAAGGGTACGGTTGTAACGTTCCACCAGACCGTCCGTCTGTGGATGGTAAACTGAGGTACGGATCTGGTGGATGTTCAACGTCCTACAAATGTCCCCCATCAATTTAGATACAAATGGAGTACCCTGGTCGGTCAGGATTTCCTTTGGGAATCCCACCCTGCTAAACAGCTCGACCATTTTATCACCCACTTGTTTAGAGTTGGCAGCAGATAAGGGGAAAGCTTCCGGAAACCTAGTGGCGTAGTCGACTACGACTAAAATATGTTGAAACCCCTTTTTAGTTTTGGGCAATGGACCTATCAGGTCCATGCCGACCCTTTCAAAAGGCTTACCAATAATTGGTAAGGGTTGTAAGGGCACGGCAGGAGGCTTAACCATGTTCATCCGCTGGCATATCTCACAAGAACGACAATATGACTCAATATCTTTATAGATACCGGGCCAAAAAAATTGTCGGAGCACGTTCTGTGACGTCTTTTCCGCACCAGAATGTCCGGCCACCAGGTGGCTATGTGCAAAAAAAAGAACCTGCTCCCTGAACGATACTGGTACCAGAAGCTGAGCAGAGGCCCCCTCCTTCCCAACTCTGTACAACAGGTCATCCCGAATGAAGAAGCCAGGAAAAACTTTAGAACCGATTTCCCTCTGGTGTGCCTGTTCCCACGCACTCAGTAGGGTTGGGTCACTGATCTGAGCAAATTTAAAGCTTTTATCTAGCATCCATGGGTCAGGAGGGAGTATCGCATGGACAGGTTTGCAGTGTAACCCGGTGGATCCGAAAGAACCAGACCCCCTTTCAGTGTCCATTAACTTGTCCACCTCCTTCAATTCCGTAGGGGCTATGCTCTCGCAAATCAGTTGGGCCACACGGTCCCCTTTGGAGACCCTAAAGGTTTCAGTTCCAAAATTGAAGAGGAGGACAGCCACGTTACCTCTGTAATCTTCATCAATAACCCCCGCTCCCACATCAATGAAGTGTTTAGCGGCTAAACCTGACCGGGGGGCGATTCTGCCGTATGACCCTGGAGGGACCGCAATTTGTAAGTCCGTTTTAATTAGCGCCTTTTCACCACTCGGTATTACATAGTCGTAGGCGCTATATAAGTCATAACCGGCTGCCAAAGCTGAACCTTTTGTGGGAGAAGTTGCATTTTTGGACATTTTTACAAAACTGAGGTACTGTGCAGGGGGCTGTACCTTTTTTTCAGTATTTCCGTTCATGTGGTGTCCCTTTTCGGCTACCAATTTGTCTTGGAACAAATTCAAGAACCCGGGGTTATCAGTGCCTATAATAAGATCTTCTGGCAAACTATCCATAACCCCCACTCGTACTTCAGGGGTTGTCCCTATGTCGGATACTATTACAATGTCGGCAATAGGATATGGTTTAACATCCCCATGGACGCACTTTATGTTGACCACCCCGTTTAAGATGTACTGTTTGGGATTTATATAAGCTGCTCTTATGACTGACTGGCGACAGCCTGAGTCTAACAACGCCATCAGGGGGTATCCATTGGCAGTGACACTTACACGAAATGAACCACCCATTTCCGCTGAAAACAGTACGGCCTTGGGGAGGTACCCAACCTCCATCGGCTCCTCTTCACTTCTTTTTCTAGGACACATCCTCGCAATATGTCCCCACTGTCCACAGTCAAAGCATTGTGGACCTGTAGGGGTGGTGTTGTCTGTTCTCCATGTTCGAGGGCGTGTAACTTCTCTGCCTCGTGAAACAATTTTTTCAGGTTTTACCATTATTTTTCGTTCCCGCTCTGGTTCAAAGGGAAACCCTTTTGGTTGAGCCCGAGAGAAGGAGGCAGCCATTTCGACTGCTTGAGCAGTGGTTAAATTATGATGCTGTCTTAGCCATTTTTGGGTGGCATATGGGAGCGCCTCTAGAAACTGCTCCAGGTAGATGCGGTCGAGTATTTCTTCTTTGCTACTGGTAGCAGGGGTAAGCCATTTATCGGCGGCCATCTTAAGCCTTACAAACAAAGTTTTGGGGTTTTCCCCTACTGAACCCCGTTCCTTCCGAAACCTTATTCGATATGCTTCTGGATCTAGCCCCAGATGATCAAGAATTATTCTTTTTATGTCTGTGTAGGGCGTATTCCCATTAGGATTTGCAACTTGGTAGGCGGCCTGTGCTTCTCCTCCTAATAGCGGCGCCAAAAAAAACGGCCATTTTGCCACGGGCCATCCAGAAGCTCTAGCGGCCCTTTCAAAATTTAATAGAAAGGCATCGGGATCTTCCCCTGGCCGATATTTTTGCAGGGAAACTGATGGTGTTCCATGGGTTATGGTTCTCTCCGTGGTTCCTCCTCGTCCAGTGGTGTCGACCCATGGTTGTTCCTGTTTCTCCTCCAAAGCTTTTTTTATCACTTCCCTATCCGCCTGTGCCGATACTAGGTGCTGTTCTATCACCCACTCGATCCGCTCTTGACCTTTTACTAACTGTTGCACTACGGTTTCCATCTTCACTTCACAGATGGTGCCTATGCCCGCATTCTCCACCACTGTTACGTGTGCGGGAGGAATAGGCAAAACGCTTATCTTGGTTTTCGAAGGGTTTATTTTATAATACAGAGAGTCTGAGCTTTTCTTCTTGGATGCTAGTTTCCCCCTTGGAGAACGACTTCTTGCAGCCTTCCTGATCCCGGATTCCGCTGCCGAGGCTCGGTGTTCCCTGTCGAGTCTTCTTCGCGTGGTAGGCTCGTCAACCTCCGTCTTGCCGCTCGGTTGGGGTTTCGTAGGGAGAGAAAGATAGCAAGTATCAGTGTTCTATTCACACGTTATACCTGCTCACCAGGGAGAGGGAGTGAGGGTCACCCTACCGGTGCAACACAGCAAACTTTAAACGCCGATGTGATAGGTGGGATTAGTGCTCAGGAAGGGATTTACACCTAGACAGGGAGGGGGGACCCTCAGGGTACGTCCGAACTCGTAGTTCTGCCCTTGACCCAGCCCCGGAGTCTGTCACGTACCTGGCTGAGCCATACACCTCCCGCGGGTGTATGGCTGGGCGGCTCGTGGTGTCGGTGGCCTCCTGGCTTCTCTTCCTCACTCCGGTCCGTAGCTCCTGTTCTCGTCTCCTCTCGCAGCTCCGCTCTCCGCTCGGCTTTGACGCTCTCCTCCAGTCCGCTCCGTTTCTCCGTCTCCTCCTCCTGGGTGAACAAGCACACAGCTGATTCGTATTCCGTGGTATAAGACGTCTCTGCGTCTTGACGTGACTCCTCCCATTGGGATTCCCAATCCTCATTAAAGGGCCAGTGTTCTGCTTGAAAGTCAATGTTCGTGTCGAAATTCTGTAGAGGGTACAATGGGTTAGAGATAGAGTTTGTCTTTCTAGGTTTTGTAGCTTGATCACGTACCGATGTTTGTGGCAACCCCAGGTTGTTACACCATACCAGTTACAACAACCAATTCAATAATTCCACCATCTATATACACATGCACTAATTCACCAACAGTTCTATATAGTCACTCATACATATATTCACTAATCATATGTAGTGATACACCTACACATCCTGTTACACACCGACAGTCATCCAAAAGTTATTCACACACATACTCACACATGCAAATAAACTATTGAACATCCATTTATTTGCATAAACAGCTATACACACACTACCACTTTACTTCTAAGGAAACTTACACATACTTACTCTCTTAAAAAATCACTTATAGAAATACATACTAATTTAAACAGGAACTCTTACAATCCCTCACTCTCACATATACTCACTTATATACATCAATATTCACATATACTAGATTAAAACATATGTAGTTACTGATAAAGACACTAATAAGACAGTCATTCACTCACTAACACAGACATATACACACTCATCCACCCATACAGTCCTGCACATATGCTGTCTTCAAAACACATACAAACAGAGACTCAGTCATTCTTGCATCTATGTACTAAGTAATACTCCCACCAAAGCATGCAAACACTCATACTGATACTAAGAAAAACATCTAATAACCCATATACATACACATGTGCCTACTCATCAACCCATGCAGCCACTTATACACAAAGTGAAACACTAATACATATATTTAAATATTTAAGCATTACTCACTAATATATGTATTCACTAAGATATTCAATAATATATACATATATAACACATATTTATTTTTCAGAAAGACACACATTCACTGGATGGTGTCATCAGTGATGTCATGAGTGATGTAATATGTGACGTCATCAGCAGTGCATTACACGCGCAAGTTATAGTGAGTCCAACTAACTATAACGTGGAATTTCATTGGTTTTATATCAGTAAAATTTCCAGCTAACTATAACTGGTGTCAAACCTATGGTTTTTTCAGTGAATTTCATAGGTTTTGTAAATGCTACTTCCTAACTATAACGTGTGTAAAACCTATGGTTTTTTCAGTGAATTTCATTGGTTTTTAAAATGCTAATTCAGAAATATCTCGTGTATACAACCTATACTTTTGTCAATAAAGTTCTGGCAATATTTTTTTCAGAAACAAGCCGTTTTCTTCACTGTTCAAGTTGCATAGAGACTCCTTGTAAAGCGATACAGAATTAGAAAGTCTGTACCTTGCCTTTTTTTCAACGCATTAAAATTTGCCTGTAAATAAAAATAGCCTTTCTAAACTTTCGTGCACGACCCGGTGTGCGCACTCTTGGCAACAGTTCTCAATAAAATGGATAGCGCATTTCCAGGCTTTCGTGCGCGACCGACTGCGCGCACCCGCCTATATATTTCGTGAAAACTTTGCAATCTGAACTTATTGAATTTCTTCATAGACCCATCAAAGAACTTATAATACGTCAAAGAGACTAAACCTAGGCTTCTTTTTTAATATTATGAACATTTTCATTAAATGGAGCCGAATGTCTTTTTAAACTTTTGTGTGTGACCGAATGTACACACCTTGGTATTTAAAAAAAATATATAAAAGGTTTTATACTTTAACAATTGTATGCTTGAATCGAGCTCAGAAGATATATTAAATCTGGATATGTTTGGATTTACTCCTTTTCACGTTTTGAAACTTCGCTGAATTAGACCGCTACTTCCAAATGGCGTGCGTGACCAGATACTATCACCGCGTACACGTCCTGAGACGCGCATGTGAAGTCATGTGACTTGAAAACAACACTTCCAATTGGTTCTTAGTAGTTTCTATTCTGCAATTTACACGGAGCACTCCACCCACTTCTCTCACTATCTTTTCTACTCTCAAAAGAGAACAACGTTCAACACCCTTCGGAAGACTTTGCTGAAATGGCTGCCGCCCCGCATTCATCTTCCGAATCTGAAGGAAATGAGCGACTACCTTTAAAAAGAAAAAAGGAATCTTTTATTTGACAATTTTTCACTTATCCTGAAGAACAAAAGAAAGTGAATGCGCCAAAAGTTACCTGCACGATATGCAATTCGGTTCTCTCAAGAGGAAATCCAAGAAAAAAATATTCCTTTTCCATACATACCATGGTGCGGCATGTCAAGCAAGTGCACCCTGTGGAATTTGCACAGGCATAGACAAGAGCCCTGGCCACGCTATTACCATGAGAGGAGGCCAGCACATCTTCTGGTGGACGACCTGTATCTCCATCGAGTGCTGTGATGGACTTGAGACCATATCTTGCAAAGGTGCACATGAAATGCAACGAGTGTGGAGAAATTCTTCTGTACGGAGAGCAGAGCCTCATTCTTACTAAACTAAAAATTGAGAGTCATAAATGCCCCGAGAAAAGATACATTTCTTCATTTCATTTTGATCCTGTGTCACACATGAAAATGTTGTTGCAAGTTAAAAAAATCAAAAACTGCATGACACTGTTCCTGTCAAGGTAGCATAGCTGGCGGCCTAGGGGTGGAGGACCGTTGTGCAAATACCCCGGGGAGGACTCTGGATATGCTTGGTCCCTGAGATTCTTCGATGTCACTGCCTTCCACAAATGGCATAAGTCCTGGATGTTCGGTGCCATACTTGAGGGTTTGACCTAAAGACACGTCCTGCGGTGCCCTGGTCCAAAATCAAAAACAACATAACACTTTAAAAAAAAAAAAAAAGTTATTTTCAGAACTAACTCATTGTACCAAAAACAGCTCCAGGAGCATATTATAAAGGGGGTTTATCTCCCCTTTTTTGGCTTTCGTTCGTGCGCGACCGTGTGCGCGCACCCGCCTATATATTTCGGGAAAACTTCGCGATTGCAACTTATTAAATTTCTTCATAGACCCATCAAAGAACTTATACTACGTCAAAGACAGTAAACCTAGGCTTCTTTTTTATTATTATGAAAATTTTCATTAAATGGAGCCAAATGTCTTTTTAAACTTTCGTGTGTGACCGAATGTACACACCTTGGTATTTTAAAAAAAAATATAAAAGGTTTTACACTTTAACAATTGTATGCTTGATTCGAGCTCAGAAGATATATTAAATCCGGATATATTTGGATTTACTCCTTTTCACGTTTTGAAACTTCGCTGAATTAGACCGCTACTTCCAAATGGCGTACGTGACCAGATACTATCACCGCGTACACGTCCTGAGACGCGCATGTGAAGTCATGTGACTTCAAAACAACACTTCCAATTGGTTCTTAGTAGTTTCTATTCTGCAATTTACACGAAGCACTCCACCCACTTCTCTCACATCTCTACCCTGTTATCTGCAATTGTGAACATCAAAAGGAGCTGCGCTACGCCCCTGTAAGAGGCCTCACTCCCACTGCTGCAACGGCTTAGCAGTCCTCCAGATGCACAGGAACAGCCCCTCCGATCCATTGAAGTTCTGTGTTGGTCTCAATACCACTTACGAAATGAAAATAAGCACTGAAGAATATTTATGCTGTAGCAGGAGGAGTACTACATGCTTGCAGAATGCATTCTATTACCCATAAAAAAGTGAAACGCCCACGCTACAATCATATAGAATACTTCCTCTAAAGAAGCCTGTGAATACCTTTCGAACATCAGGTTAACCTTTTTTTACTCTCTCATCATTGTTAAAGATAAGTATTTACAATACTATATTAAACAATGCCATGATTTTTCCTTTTTAATTTTAAAAATCTTGCAATCTTTCACAAACCCAATACTCATGGCTTCTTTTTCGTGACAAAAATATTGCAATATTACATACCTACATAGAATAACAGAAAAAACATAACACTACAAAGGCCAAACAGTCTACTAAACGCGGATTTGTAACCTATGGGGCAGATTTATGTTAACTACTTCATACCCAGATATGCACCAGTTAATGTGCACCACAGTATGGTAGTGCTCCGTTACCCATGGTGTGCCACATTTGAAATGTGGCGCACCATGGTACAAAAACACCATACATGCGTAACACATCTGTGCTCAAAAACTAATACATTGCTAGAGTTGCATCGCAACTGTGATGCAGCTCCAGCAAGGCTCACCAATGCACTATATTCACAATGCTGCGTCAATACCTACGCCTGCTTCAAGCACATGCACAGTTTTGAAACAGCATGGGCCTGAAAGTCACTGAGTGAAATATCATACATTACAGTCAGCCACTTTCAAGACGCATTCCTTCAGAGGAACACTTACCGGTTATTAGAGGTAGATCGTCCGACTCCACCGGAGGAGACCCCTAATAAAAAAGACATATATATAAAATGCGGACTAGCCGCTGTATCGTGCTAGCAAACTTTAACTTAAAAATCGTTAGAAAAAACAAAAGGAATCGAGCAAAATCAGTAGGCCACTGATAGGATCTCTTTTTCACCTCGCTAAAATAGAAACATTAGGAACAACCCCTCATGAGAAATACGAAACTAGTGAGAGAAACCGAGCTCGACGCCATGATGGCTGCAAGATAGCTCGGCTCCGCCGCCCACCCCGCCCAAAATAACGACAAACCCTATACAAATATTATAAATAAATACAACACACCAGCAAAGTAACAGGGTAAAACGTTTTATTAAATAACTATTTACATGGCAGCCTGCTGCAACATGAAAACAACACTTCCAATTGGTTCTTACTAGTTTCTATTCTGGAATTTACACGCAGCACTCCACCCACTTCTCTCACTATCTTTTCTACTCTCAAGAGAGAACAACGTCCTACATTTTTCGGAAGACTTTGGTGAAATGGCTACCGTATCTCATTCATCTTCCGAATCTGAACAAAATGATCGACTACCTTTAAGAAGAAAAAAAGAATCTTTCATCTGGCAATTTTTCACTTATCCTGAACATCAAAAGAAAGTAAATGCACCAAAAGTAACCTACACGATATGTGACTCGTTTCTCTCAAGAGGAAATACAACAAAAAAATATTCCTTTTCCATACATACCATGGTGCGGCATGTCAAACAAGTGCACCCTGTGCAATTTGCAGAGGCATCGACAAAAGCCCTGGCCACGCTATTACCATTAGAGGTGGCCAGCACATTTTTTGATCGACGACCTGTATCTCCATCGAGTGCAGAGATGGACTTGAGATATTTAACTATATATGGTCTATAACCTATGGTTTTTTCAGTGAATTTGCTCCGCCGCCCACCCCGCCCAAAATAACGAGAAACCCTATGCAAATATTATAAATATATACAACACACCAACAAAGTAACAGGGTAAAACGTTTAATTAAATAACTATTTACATGGCAGCCTGCTGCAACATCGATCCAAATGCATGGTTTTTTCAGTGAAATTCCTCCGCCGCCCACCCCGCCCAAAATAACGAGAAACCCTATGCAAATATTATAAATATATACAACACACCAACAAAGTAACAGGGTAAAACGTTTAATTAAATAACTATTTACATGGCAGCCTGCTGCAACATCTCCGCCAGGAGACGGCGTGGGGTGCACTGGAAGGGAGAGGCGGCGCGAACGAGCCTCCCCCACCTCCCCAGGTGGAGGTTTCTCAGCTACACCCCAGCGCTTCACTGATCTCCTTGTCCTCAGTCAAGCATCAATAGTAAGATTTTCATAGGTGAGTGTAGGTTCATAGTTTGCCATCCACAGACTAAAAGCCTGGAGTGGCAGTGAAAAAACCATAACTAGGTAAGAAGGAACGCAGAGGCTGTAGGAAGGACTCTGCATATGCTTGGTCCCTGAGATGCTTCGATGTCACAGCCTTCCACAAATGTCATAAGTCCTGGATGTTGGGTGCCATAGTTGAGGGTTTGACCTAAAGACACGTCCTGCGGTGCCCTGGTCCAACCATCACATATACCTGCACCAGGAGACGGTGTGGGGTGCACTGGAAGGGAGAGGCGGCGCGAACGAGCCTCCCCCACCTCCCTAGGTGGAGGTTTCTCAGCTACACCTCTAAAGACATGTCCTGCGGTGCCCTGGTCCAACCATCACATATACCTGCGCCAGGAGACGGCGTGGGGTGCACTGGAAGGGAGAGGCGGCGCGAACGAGCCTCCCCCACCTCCCCAGGTGGAGGTTTCTCAGCTGCACCCCAGCACTTCACTCGACATAGGCGGCCGGCTCCCGGGGTCCGGTGGAACTTTTAGCCTTTTCGTGACTCTTCCATTCTGGACCTTGTCCCACAATCCGTTTGACCTGAAGACACGTCCTGCGGTGCCCTGGTCCAACCATCACATATACCTGCGCCAGGAGACGGCGTGGGGTGCACTGGAAGGGAGAGGCGGCGCGAACGAGCCTCCCCCACCTCCCCAGGTGGAGGTTTCTCAGCTACACCCCAGCGCTTCACTCGACAAGCTGAGTTGCGCCCGCTCCTGCGGCACAGTGCCTCGCTCGGCCAGCTGAATTGCGCCTGCTCTTGCTATACAGCGTCTCACCCGCCATCCGGCTGAATTACACCCACTCTTGCGGTACAGCGACAGGCGGCTGCCACGGAGCTCAGGAAATGGCGGTCGGCTCCACAGACTTGGGCCTGGCCTGCAAGGATGGCTCTGGACAACCCTGGAACTCGGACGCTTGACTGCTACGGCATGGGCCCCATTCCCAAAAGCGTCCCATCAGCCTTGAAGATTCTACAAGAGTCACCGGGGCCCCCGACTCCCGCAGAGTTCCGGTGGGGAGCTTCTGCCATGATTGCTCGCAGAATGGCCACGACGTAGCCACGGGGTGCTCTCATGCTGACGCCAGCTTCAGTCTGAAACTTCCAGAAACACTGTAGACTACCAATTCAATCAGTTCCGGTGGATCCCCAACGACGTATCGCGTTGTTGCATAATGCGTCATATGACACGCTGCGTTAGCGCACCCGGAAGTGCTCCGGTGCGCGAGGCGCGAAGCGCAGCTTCCCGGAAGCAATCCGGGGCGCGGCGCGGAGCGCGTAACGTAAGCATAACAGGTCATGTGACTTGTTAATAAAACTTTTCATTGGTTTAGAAATATTTTTTGTCCCAAATGATGAAAACCCCTCCTTGTTTCCTCTTGGCTCCTGCCCCCTCCCCAAGTCTTGCTCGGCCAGCTGAGTTTCGCCCACTCGTGCAGCCTACGACATGGATACGCCGGGGCGTTATGGATCAGTATGAGCAAATATACACTTGGGGATTCACAAGCAACAACAAGCCTTTGTGTTTGGGGCTCTAAATCAACAACAGTGAGAGAACAGAACCGAACTAAGCACTCAGGGGCTACGTTTAAACGTAACATCATCTCCCCAGAGGTACATCACCTTACACACACATGCACTCTAATCTGCTTGGCCTCAGTCAAGCATCTGATTTTCATAGGTGAGTCTAGGTTCATGGATTTCCATCCACAGACTAAAAGCCTGCAGTGAGAGTGAAAAAACCATAACTAAGTAAGAAGGAAGACAGAAACAGAATCTTCCTCTGCAACATCCGGCTCTGCATCGCTACTTACTTATAAATGCAGAAAAAACTCAATTAACACAAGGGCTCTTTTCAGAGCCACCTTATATCAAAGCACTCAAACTTCTGATTTATCTCCATTTTCACACTCTTCTAAATAAGTGTGCGCGCCCGAGTGCGCGCACCCCGCAACTTTTTTCAAAAAAAAAAATATATATATTTTCGCCTTTAAGGACCTTACTGCACACCCTGAGAAAACCTACGCAGCAAAACAATCTCTACCTTCTCCCCTTTCCATGTTCCAACGCTTTCAAATGAACAATATATTTACTCGCAGTGACAAAATGGCGGTCAACACTTCCTGATTTCCTTCGAATTGAACGTTAACACACGTCACGCAGCAAAAAAAAAATCCGCTCGCGCGCAGCCGCTTGAGTGCGCGCACCCGTGCGCGCTTACAGATATATAATTGACTTTAACTTTAATTTTCTCAGCAACTACTGAACGGATTTACACCATTCCAAAAAAAGCGTAATCTGCGAGCCGGACTCTACAGTTTTGCCAAATTTCTTATAAACCCATTCAGCCGTTCGACCTGTAGCCGTGTCTAAACGTCCTATGGAAAATAACATAGAGAAAACACGTTTTGGGACCCCCCTTTTATCTCAGCCCCTGCTTCACCAATCCCCCCCTAACTTTCCGGGAAGGAGCGCAGCGGACCGAGCCATCTTCTTTGAGAAATTCGCAAAGATTCATCCACCAGGGCCAAAGTAAATCCAAATAGAATGTTGAGGATTTCCTATGGAAACTAGGTCCTAACTATAACTACCTACTGGCGACCGCCAGTAGGTAATATATATATATTACCTACTGGCGGTCGCCAGTAGGTATATATAGTTAGGATTTTTTCTCTATGGGTTTTTTGAAAATTCTATGTCTAATAACTTTGGCGTTTGTGGACGGAATTGGCTGAAATTTTCAGGAAAATGGCACATTTTGTTTCTGAGCAGCCCTTGAAAATTTGGGGGGGGTTCGTCCAGTGGGGGCCGAGAAAAAAGGGGGGTCCCAAAACGTGTTTTTAACATTGAGTTTTCCATAGGGCGGTTGGCCTCACTTTTAGCCCGAACGGCTGAATGGATTTGCACGAAACTTGGCAAAATTGTAGGGACTGGTAGCCCGATGTGCCTTTTGTAGGTCTCAATATATGTGCTCCAGTGGATTTTGAGAAATTAACGTTTAAAAAAAGATATATATCTGTAACAGCGGACCGGTTAGCGCTCTGGTTCGCGGACTTTTCGCGCAACGGAGCTTTGTGAAGCGAAGCTGATTGGTTCTCCGGCGTCTGTCAACATTCCAAACAGTCCGTAGCGGCCGCCATCTTGTCTCTCGGTAGGATCGAGAGACAAGAGGAGGTCAAAACAAAGGGGGAAATAACTATAAGGGGGCATAGTAGATCCTCGCTGACCCCCTAGGTTTGATGTGGAGGTTTTAAAAGGGCCCCGCGGGGCAAAAAAAAAAAAAAAAAATAATAATTGAACGGCTGAATGGATTTGCACGAAACTTGGCAAAATATTAGGGACTGGTAGCCCGATGTGCCTTTGCTAGGTCTCAATATATGTGCTCCAGTGGATTTTGAGAAATTAACGTTCAAAAAAAGATATATATCTGTAACAGCGCTCCGCTTCGCGTAACGGAGGTTTGCGAAGCTGATTGGTCATTCTGTCACTGGGCTATAGTTGGGCTACATCTGGCTGATATTTGGGCTACATTTGTTTTTTTGTGTGTCTGGCGGCCATCTTTGGGCTACATTGGGCTACATTGGGCTTCATTGGGCTACATTCGGCTAATTAGCAAATAGCTCATCGCAAACTAGGAATGGTAAAGAATCGCTATTTATTCCTTAAAGTTCGCTATTTAGGAAATGCAAATAACTTTGATGATACATATGGCGGTTCATCTCTAACAAGATAAGAAGCATAGGGATAGATTTATGATGACTGGCGCATCACCAGGGATGTGTTAGTCATTCTGTGCCGCTGTTCCGTCACCTATGGTGTGCTGCATTTACAATGCGGCGCATCACGGGGCAAAAACAGCACAGATGCGTGATGTATCTGTGCCGTAAAGGTGGCGCATTGCTGGAGTTGTATCGCAAGTGTGATGAAGGTCCAGCAAGGGTCGGGGGTGCCCCTGTCGCAGGGTTTCTGTTCTCACACAGAACTGTGGACAGAGGATTGGAACCTCGGCGAATTAGGGTGTCCCAAAACTCACGTTAGTAATCAAAAACTATTTAGCAAGCTAGGTACAGTGTCACATTGGATATAACAAACTCTCAATGTTTAGACAATCCATAATATGAACTTATAGTACCTCAGGATACGTGGAACTCATGAACAGTCGGTCGTTATATATTTCTTAGAAACCAGAACATGGAGTTAAGAAGAACACATGTGTATTTGAAATGTTTATTTACTAATGCCGTCTTCTCAGGCGTAGTACCTTAGATAATAAAAGTACACATATTATCAGTAGCAAAATTACCAGCATAGTTACTAGTACATAAAAAGTGAATGGTGATAGTATGTTAACATGCTGTAAATGAATAAGAGTTAGCAACACTTATAAGCAGCCGCGGGCCGTGGAGGGAGTTACGGTGAGGCGGGGAGGGGGAGAAGCAGGGTGGAGAATACAAGTACACATATTATCAGTAGCAAAATTACCAGCATAGTTACTAGTACATAAAAAGCGAATGGTGACAGTATGTTAACATGCTGTAAATGAATAAGAGTTAGCAACACTTATAAGCAGCCGCGGGCCGTGGAGGGAGTTACGGTGGGGCAGGGAGGCGGGGAGGGGGAGGGGCAAGGTAGAGAGGGCTCCACCCTGCTTCTCCCCCTCCCCGCCTCCCTGCCTCACCGTAACTCCCTCCACGGCCCGCGGCTGCTTATATCTCACCCTCCCTAATACACATATTATATTATTTGCTAAGAAGGTCTCTTTGTGTTGGTTTAGGGCGTGCCCATACTTTAGTGTCTTAGATTTGAAGGAATCACATCAGCATACACCAGCTCTCTCTTCATGTGAACCGCATCAACTGTTGTGTATGTGTGTTCGGCAAAGCAATATAAAACCCGCCTCATGCCCAGAATTGGCAGAAGTTGCACTTATGTTATGAGTATGAAGTCGTGGAGATCAGACCTCATAACAATTCTGTATCGTGTTGTTCTTGAAACTTTAGCACTCGCTGTACAGATATAGTTTAACAAGTAAAGCAGATAGTAGACCAATAACATATTATTCTCATGTAAACCACGATGAACTACTAGGTGGAAAGCTAAAGCAACAACTAAATGTCGTGTGCAGAAGTTGCAAAAAAGGAAAAATGGCGTTTAAACCGGTAATGAGCCCATGCTAACTTAACACGGTGTAAAGATATCCAGGACCTAGATGACACCTCCTCATGATCCGGAAACGAACTGAATAAGATAATAGAAGTGCCATCTCATGAGAGCAGATTGCAAGTTTATATGTGGACGGTCCGCAAGGTAAAGCATTAAAAACTAGGAAAATTCAATGCTAAAGAAAAATAAAACAGCCAAGTACTTTATCGAGTCTTAAGCCAATAGGCAAGGTAAATAATAAAAACTTGACAATTAAGTCAATGAATTGTCAATGAAATGCTAGTACTCAGCATATGAAACATGAAAAAGGTCTATGACATAACTGTGTATGCAAAATAAGCTGCAACAGCCTCCAACAGGAAGTCACCGTCTTCATCCGAAAACAGTTCAGCCATCCAATTTAAAAGCGGAAAAGAACATACGTGCTCTCCCAGCACCGGATCCTCTATCACCATCAGAGGACAGCTCGGTGGGTTTTCAAGAAAGCTGTGTTCCAAGAAAGACTGTGCTGCCGCCAGTAAATTCCAGGGACCAAGTAGTCCATGCATCAATGCCACAGCCATAATCCTTTCGCCAGGACAAATCAACTCGTGAGTAATGATAGGAGTCATCAGCTGATTAAAGTCGACGTCAGGAGAAACCGGTCCGCAGAGACACAAATCAATGGCCCAATCGAAATCACAGGTCAGGCAGTGAAATACAGGCTGGACACAGGTGAAGTAGGAGAACCGAAAAGATAATCCATATGCCGTGCTTAATATCGCCAACGGCATTGTGCCATAATATTCTAGCATGCGATTGCGGAACAGTGTCAGCAGCTGCAGGGTCGGAGGTTGCATAGGAGGGACATCCATATTTAAAAATGTAAAAAAGCACAAGAGCGTCCGCTGGTAATGCAAGTAAAAATGCAATCCACGAACCAGAGTGGAGAAAATGGAATGAAAGGGAGCAGGGATGACTCCAAAGATTTTCTCAAATGAAGTCACGAGACCACTGGTAACAACTTTAAAAAAGTGTGCCAGGGATTTTGTGGAGGATGCGTTAAAGATAGTCGGAAACATGTTGCTGAAATTGAAAGGCAAACCTGTGTACGGGTGTTCGCTATGTGAAGTACGAAAGTTTCACGGGCCGAACTCAAGGCCACCTCTCTCTGAGACAAAAGAGCTCTTATTCTTGTCATGCCGTTGAAACGTGTCCCAAGGTTGGTATTTGTGGCCAGATTGAAAACTCCCTATGTTCATGTGTGGGAGGAAATAGAACATTTCTGCAGCAAATAACCCGTTCACTTACTGTTACGATAAAAGGAATACTTTTAATTAACTCAGAACAATCTTCATTATTGAGCATCAAATAACTACCATTTTCCAACAACTTGAACGTGGGGATGATAGCAGGAACTGGCGTGCCTTGCAACACGCAAGCCATATTTGGTCGGTGTTTGTTGCATGAATCGTGTAACTGTATGTGCCTACACATTAGTGAATGATCTGGCGTCTCAGTGCATTCCTCTCCATTCAGATAAACTTCTTGATCATCTTTGAAACATCTGTATGTGTATGGAAGCGACCAGACCTCATGAACAAAAGCACTACCTAAAGGTTCATAAAGACCTATTGGTATATATTTCATACAATTTGAAAACTTATATAAAGCAAAAGGCAGCGTTATTAAACCGTGGATAAGGCATGTTGCCAAAAAACCCGCAATCCTCTGCTGATGATGTCACTGAGCATGTCATGAATGATGTAATATGTGACATCATCAGTAGTGGATTATGGGTAATAGTATCTCTAGTTTACTCCCCTATAGCTGTCTTTCTTTTAACATAAGTGTGTGTTTCCTTCCCTTATACTTACTGTTTTTGGTTCGCTTCCAGTTCGCGTACCAGCGAGCGAACTAGGAAGCGAACTAAGAGAAATAGAGGTTGGCACAGTTCCAAATATTGTACCAATTTTTTAATAACGGGGAGGTAGTTCTGAAAAGAACTTTTTTTTTTATTTTTCTGAACATTTTTTTAATGTTTTTGAATTTTTCGGAACAGTTTTATATTTTTTTGGGTTTTTCTTGGAGGGGGCAATGAAAACGATTCATTGTAAAGGGCTCAACAGGAGCAACAAAACAAAAAAAAGAAGTATTTATTATTTTGGGCGTTTCGGACAAACTTGCATATGATAGTCAATAGCTCTGTTGATCAGAGTGATGCTTCTTTCTCCGTAGGAAATGAATCCATCGCAAAATACGCAGGTGTGTTTTACTTCACCAAATCTCATTTGTATATTTGGCACCATCTCCCTGCCCTCTGGTCCCGTTACTTCCGGTACAACAGATCTTCTGGCCATAATAGGGAGATTATCTAGGTCGTTCCGAAACTGTGCAGCACTGTAGTTGTTAGGATGCCACCTAGTCATATGGCGATGCATTGTGTAGTTTCCGAAACTGTATTTTTTGTCGGTCCCTCTGGACAGTCTATCTTGACATATAAGGCAAGTTACGTATCTTGCATTTACTTTTTTCTGACCTTTGGGAATTTTAAAAAATTGCCAAATGAAGTTTTCTTTCCGGTGAGACGTCTTGGGCTGCTCAGGCAAAAACTGCCTCTCTTCGTGCTCGTCCTCCTGTTCCTCTTCTTCTTCTTCTTGTTGAATTACAACTTGAGCAGGTGGTCCACTCTTCCTTGGATGTGGTGGAGGTGGTGGGGAAGCACCAGCTGAAGCTACTAAAGAAGCCATTGCTCAGTGATCACAAAGGGTCTTTCTCTCACAATGATGAAAGTCAGAGTGAGGAAAGAAGGAGGGATTTTCATCATTTGGGAAAAACAAGAGTTCTCAACCAATCAAAAGTGTTCATTTTAGATTATATGACCTAGTCTTACATCATTAGGAAACCAAAAGTGAAATGAACCAATGAAAAGTGTTATTACCAAGTCACATGACTTGCTGTGTTTACGTTAAGCGCTTTGCAGGGCCTCCCGGTTTGCTTCCAGAAACCTGCGCTTTGGCACTCGCTTCGCGTACCAGTTCGCTAACGTAGCACGTCATATGACGTATCACGCGACAACGTGGAACGTCATGCGGACGGGAGGCGTCACGATGTTGTTTTCTAACGCGGCACTTGCGGTAAAGAAACGTTTACCGGCTCGCGGTCTATTTCGCGGCATCAAGGTCAGCTAACGGGAAGCTTCCCGATTCGCGAAGCGGGAACGAAGAAAAAAATATATAAAAAAAAAAAGTTATTAATAAACATATAAAATATATTTTTGGATTTAAAGAAGAATACATTTTACAGCTACAGATATTAGCTGTTAAAAAACCAATGAAATTCACAGAAAAAACCATAGGTTATAGACCATATATAGTTAGGAATTAGCATTTACAAAACCTTGAAAATTCACTGAAAAAACCATAGGTTATAGACCATATATAGTTAGGAATTAGCATTTAGAAAACCTTATTTCACTCACACAAAACCATTGAAATTCCATATATAGTTAGTTGCACTAACTATATATCGCGCACCCGCAATCCACTGCTGATGATGTCACATATTACATCATTCATGACATGGTCAGTGACATCACTGATGACATCACTGATGACAACATCCAGTGATTATGTGTTTCTGTAAAGTTTAAATATGTTTTACATATTGAAGAATGAGTGGATGTATAAGTGTCTGAATGAAGGTTTTAGTAGGTGCGTGATTGACTGTATGAGTGAGTGATTAAATGCGTCTTACTAAATGCACGGGTTAGTGACTAAACTGTCTGAAAGTGTGCATCAGTATGTCTGTTGTTGTGCAAGCTGCTGCATGTGTTGATCAGTAGCTATATAAGTAGCTATATGGGTTATTGATTGGTTGCACAAGTATTTGTATGGGAGACTGAGTGTGTGTATGGCTGGCTGGGAGGTGTGTGACTCTGTGCAGATCAATGTGTACTTGTATCAGTGATTCTATAAGAGAGTAAGTATGTGTTAGTATATGTTTGAAAATGTAAGGTACTCTATGTTTAACTGTGTAGATTAGAAAATGGAAGTGTGATTGATTCTTTACAGGACTGACTAGGTGTGTGAGTAACTCCATGGATGAGTGGCAGAGTGTGAGTGTCTGTATAGGTGTATGAGTGCATATGATAGTGTTGTAAAGATGAGTGATTGTATGTATGAATGATTGTATGGGTGAATGAGTGAATGTGTGTGTAGACGTAGGAATCAGTGAATGCGTATGTAGTAACTAGTATTGGTGTGTCAATGGTTTCAAAAATTATACTCTGTATTTAACACTGGGTGTAACAGAGGTTATATTAAAGTTGAGGAGATGCATTGTATTGTCACATTAATGATATCATCATTGATGTGACCATTGATGTCAAAAGAGATATCATCAGTGATGTCATTTGAGATGTCATCAGTGATGTCATCAGTGATGTCACTGACCATGTCATGAATGATGTAATATGTGACATCATCAGCAGTGGATTGCGGGTGCGCGATATATAGTTAGTGCAACTAACTATATATGGAATTTCAATGGTTTTGTGTGAGTGAAATAAGGTTTTCTAAATGCTAATTCCTAACTATATATGGTCTATAACCTATGGTTTTTTCAGTGAATTTTCAAGGTTTTGTAAATGCTAATTCCTAACTATATATGGTCTATAACCTATGGTTTTTTCTGTGAATATATATATATATATATATATATACACACATATATATATATATATATATATATTCACTGAAAAAACCATAGGTTATAGACCATATATAGTTAGGAATTAGCATTTACAAAACCTTATTTTACTCACACAAAACCATTGAAATTCCATGTATAGTTAGTTGCACTAACTATATATCGCGCACCCGCAATCCACTGCTGATGATGTCACATATTACATCATTCATAACATGGTCAGTGACATCACTGATGACATCACTGATGACATCTCAAATGACATCACTGATGACATCTCACTTGACATCAATGATCACATCACTGATGATATCATTCATGTGATAATACAATGCATCTCCTCACACTCTAATATAACCTCTATTACACCCAGTATTAAATAGAGAGTATAATTTTTGAAACCATTGACACACCAATACTAGTTACTACATACGCACTCACTGATTCCTATGTCTACACACACATTCACTCATACAATCATTCATACATACAATCACTCATCTTTACAACACTATCATATGCACTCATACACCTATACAGACACTCACACTCTGCCACTCATCCATGGAGTTACTCACACACCTAGTCAGTCCTGAAAAGAATCAATCACACTTCCATTTTCTCATCTATACAGTTAAACACAGAACACCTTACATTTTTGAAACATATACTAACACATACTTACTCTCTTATAGAATCACTGATACAAGTACACATTGATCTGCACAGAGTCACACACCTCCCAGCCAGCCATACACACACTCAGTCTCCCATACAAATACTTGTGCAACCAATCAATAACCCATATAGCTACTTATATAGCTACTGATCAACACATGCAGCAGCTTGCAAACCAACAGACATACTGATGCACACTTTCAGACAGTTTAGTCACTAACCCGTGCATTCAGTAAGACGCATTTAATCACTCACTCATACAGTCAATCACGCACCTACTAAAACCTTCATTCAGACACTTATACATCCACTCATTCTTCAATATGTAAAACATATTTAAACTTTACAGAAACACATAATCACTGGATGTTGTCATCAGTGATGTCATCAGTGATGTCACTGACCATGTCATGAATGATGTAATATGTGACATCATCAGCAGTGGATTGCGGGTGCGCGATATATGGAATTTCAATGGTTTTGTGTGAGTAAAATAAGGTTTTGTAAATGCTAATTCCTAACTATATATGGTCTATAACCTATGGTTTTTTCAGTGAATATATATATATATATTTGAAAACTTGAGTGACACCTATTGTACCTTTCCACATAATCATTCATTCATATGATTATTCAAAATTCTTTGCACAATCAATAATCAGTTCCGTTTCTTCATGAGTAGTAACCCAGAATTCTAGTATAACATTATCTGTTTTAATTCTATACTTCCTATTTAAATATTTGTGAAAAGTTCCAAGTTTGTTTTCTTCAAACATGACTTTATATCACAATACTTCTATGAATGCCAAACTGTCCTCCCATAATCTCTTGAGAAAGCTAAGTTCTCCAAAAGAAAACACTAATCCAATCTAAAGGTCTCAGTTTTAGCACAATTATAGCACAATTGACAAGCACGATGTTATGAAACATGAGGAAAGTTATGCATGATGATCCAGAATAGCTGCCACAATCTTCAAGCAACCTGAAAGTTTAAGGATTTATGAGAAATTTAGTTTTTATTGTTGGTGATTTCACATTTGCGTTCTCTATAGACATAAAGCCTTTCTCCAGGCATTTAGCATTCAGTGACTATGCCAGCCTTTTCTCCCTTGAAATGAACTCAGCGTGAGTTGAGTTGGAGTATTACACTCCCTAAACCTCTGAGCCATGACTGTTACAACACACATTCTACAACTTGGTATTAAGAGCTATGTATCACAAAAACCCTCCTAAATCCCCAGCAAGAAAAGAAGTACTTTAAAAGGATGGACACATGCACAACTAAATGTTTGGTATGGGTTGGTTAATCTCAGTTTATTTGAATTACAATTGGCACACTTATTCTATTGAGGATCACAATAGTTTAAAAGGCAGAAGTGAACATATGGACAGAGCTCAAATTGAGCATATGTAATGTTAACACTTAATTTACATTGTTAGTTTATTCTGGAACGTACATGTACAGATTTTAGTATTGTTGTTACTAGTAGTTTTATCTTTCTTTTTACCTGATATTATTTGTTTAATCCTGTTAGACCTGACATCTTTTGGCATGTTTCCCCTGTCTTTTTGCTTTCTGTCCTCCCGGTTTTGATGTTTTTGCTGGTATAGAGATTGGCATATTTAATTTACTGGTAAGTCCCTAGTAGAGTGCACTGAGAATGCCATCGCACTGATTGTGCCACCCACACAAGCAGCCTTTCAAAGGGTTTTCAGACCTGCCACCGCAGTGTCTGCATGCAGTTATTACTGCCATGTCGACTTGGCAAGTGCACCCACTTGCCAAGCCCTAACCTTCTATTTTATTGCATGTAAGTCACCCATAAGGTAGGCCCAAAGTGCACCTATGGGCAGGGTGCAGTGTATGTTAAAGGTAGGCCATGTCCTGGTGTGTGAGACACGTTCTGATAGTGAAATATTATTGAATGGCTATCTGTCCCATAAGGTAGAATGGGAGTTTACTTATAGCATCTTATAAGTAAAACTTCCCATTGGGACAAGATAGGAACAAGGAGTTTAGTATGCCTTAACTCAGAATATAAAAATGTATCTTTTAGTAAAGATGATTTTTATATTGAGTGTTTGAAAATACCACTTTTAGAAAGTGGATATTTTCTTGCTTAGCCATCCTGTGTGCCTCTGCTGGGTTGTGGATTGACTGTCTGGCTTTGGAGTGAGAGGGGCTGGGGATGTGCATTCTCTTCAGACAGCCACTGGGGGGGTTGAGGTGTGTTCTGTCTTCCTCAATGAGTCAGTCTGGGCTGAATAGACCTGGTCTGCATTTAGAGTAGTGGGTCTGCCTTGAAAAATGCTGTCTCCACCTCCTGCTGGGAAGCTGGGCCAGAAAGGACCAAACTGGTTTGGACTAAGCACAGACACTATCTGCCCAAGAGAACAAAGAGAAATGCAGTGTAAATATTTGGGTCCAGACCCCAGAACCTTAGAATTCTTTTGGTCCCAAGAAGGCTGCCAAGAAGAAGAGCTGGAAATGCTGTGAGGAAAAACTACTACTTTGCTGTGTGCTTTGCTGCGTTGGCCTGCCGTGGCTGCTTCTGTCTTGGGCAGTGAAAGGACTGGACTGAACTTTCTGAAACTTCTTTGAATTTCTCCAAGGGCTTGAGGTAGAGCTTGCCCTCTGTTCAAGAAGTCTCCGGAACAGCAGAGACTTCAAGTTCATCGGCTAGCAGCATTGGGAACATGCGTTTTGTGTTGCAACCAAAGAAAAAACAACCCAACGCCTCCCTATCCTGCAGGTACCACAGAAGGCACTGCCACACTGCGAATTGCAACCCTGGTCTCACTGATGGCACCACCCGACGCCCCCACTGAGCTGCTGCTTGGAACACAACCTGTGGGCACCGCACTCCGCACTGCCTCACTTCACACTGCCGCTTTGGTATCACAGATGTCATCGCTCCACGCTCACATCGATGCAGCTGCTTGCACCGTGGTTCGAGGGCACCGCTCTTAAGTTACACAACGCACAGCCCTCATCCCACATCGCAGCCTTGGCCTACTGACACCGGCGCCTTTGACTCCAGTTTGTCAGCCAACCACAATGCTTACGCACCAACGCCCTGCGTGCACCATGACCTGCTAGCACCGTGATGAGCACCGCATCACTTTGCACCCCAACCCTGATCTCACCGACGCCGCTGGACGAGCATAACCGAGCCTCTGCCTGCACCGCAAACCTGAGGGCACTGCATGCTGCACTTCCCAACGACGCCTGCTGACTCCGGCGCTCCCGACTTCAACAGGAGTTTGATCTGCAATGTGTGTGACATCAAGGGTCGGACTACTCCTGCACCAACCTCTGGAACCGACGCCTACAGACATCTGCTCTTCTGGGCTCAACAAGAGGTCGCCGATGCCCTGCATTTCTAAAGGTATTGTTTTGCAGGTGTTCCAGACACAATAGCTGAACAGCGACTACACGGTCAACTAGAAAAGTACATAAAGTCTACTTTTGAGTATTGATATTTCTGAGAGCTGTATTATCGTTTTTGGTCTTGTGTGCACAGATGAAAAATTGCTTATTTTTCTAAAGCTGGTCAGGTGTCCTTTTGTAGTGTTTTCACTGTAACTGTTGGTTATGTGCAAAAGCTTTGCACACTGACTTTGAGATAAGCCTGACTGCTCGTGCTAAGCTACCAAGAGGTGATCAGGGGTTATTTAAGTAGTGTATCCCCCTTATCCTGACTAGAAGGAAGGGTCCCTATTTGGATAAAGATGCAAACCATTGCCATATTGATTTAATGCCGAATGCACAGGGTTTTTAAAATTGCCCCTTACCTTGCACCATAATCGTTCTCCACCGCTGCTTGAGCGGGTCCGGGTCTCAGGGTGGATCCAATCAGTGGCAGACATCTTGGAGTGGGGTAGGAGTTTGGGCGCCATGTTTTAGCGAGCATTCTAGTGCGCTTTAGCACAGGTGGGACGCCTATTTAAAGCTCCCTGCCTAGCGCAGCGGTATCGCGCAGCGGGATCGCCTACGCTTAGCCGGAGTCGTGCCAGAGTCCTGCCCGTCTGCGCCCGTCCGCGCTACGGCCGTGCGGGTCGCTGCGGTTGCGGGGCAACAACACTTATTCTTCTCTTTGTGTCGCAATGCTGACATACTCCAGCGAAAGCCTACATTCCATTGGTCAGGTGAGCTATAAATGTGATCTACCGCCTGTCCACCCGCTCTGCGGTCCATACTGCTGCCCTTGCAACGGTTGGGCTCTTGATTCTCCGGGGTACATCCTCCGGGAAAACAGCTCAGATGTCCGCCGCAGTAGGGGTTCTTTTTCCTCTCTGCGGATTCTTAATCTGAATGTTAGATCTGCGTCAAAACATTACCAGAACATCTACGATCTAATTGAGGATGAAGGCCCCGACATCTTTGCCATCACTGAAACCTGGCTCCAGGAAGCGGACGCCGCTATTATCAATCTTGCTTGCCCCCCTGGCTATTCTATGTTCACCTTGAATAGATCCTCTAGAGGTGGGGGCATAGCTCTTATAGTCAGGTCCAGTTTTTCCTGTGTGTGGAGTGCCCTTAATATTCCTGGATGTGAAAGCGCCTCCTTTAAGATATCTGTGAGTCCCGAGTTTACACTTTCCGGGATGGTTGTGTACCGTCCGCCGGGCAGTGATGTGGCGTTTAGAAATGCTTTCCCCGATATTGTTGGCACCTTGGTCATTGACTGTGCCAACTTTTCCATCCTGGGTGATTTGAATCTGCATTTCGACGCCCCCTCCAATCCGACGGTACGCAGCATTTCCGCAGACTTAGAGGCCTTTCAGCTCTCCCAGCTGGTTTCTCAGTCTACCCACACTGGGGGACATACTCTTGACCCCTTCTTCACCAATCTACCGGAGACTAAAATTACATCTATTTCTCCGGTGGAGTGGACTGACCACTTTTTGGTGTCCATTTTCTGTCCTATATTGGTTGCTCCTTCCATCTCATCAGCGAGACGGGTACCTAGGAGGTTATGGAACAAACTCAGGCTAGAAGACTTCCACCGTCTTCTGCTAGAGGAGCCGCTGGGTCCATTGAATGGCGTAGAAGAGGGATATGACCTCTTCTGCTCCTGGCTTACCAGGGCGCTGGACGCTCTGATACCCATCGTATCGACTAAAATCAATACTAGAGAGTCGAGTCCCTGGTATGATGGTGCCTTACGTGCCTTGAAGGGAGCCTGTAGACGGGCGGAGAGGGCATGGCGGAAGACGTATGCGGCTGATTTAAAAGCTGCATACGCCATTTCCGTCAAGCTCTATCATCGGGCTATTTGTCGGGCTCGAGCGGCATTTTATGCCGCTGAATTTCAAAACAGCACTAACCCGTCGAAGGCCATCTTCAAGGCCGTGAAAGATCTGACGGTGAAGCGGACCACCTCTATGACCGTGAGCTCCATCTCTCAATGCGAATCCCTGGCCTCTTATTTTCTGGGGAAAGTCCAAGCAATCTATCGGACATTCCCTAGCACAGGGACTGGTCTGGGAAGTTCCGATGGGACACCTCATCAAATCACCCTGCTCTCATTTCCCCCTCTCACTGTGGAGGGGTTTGACAAACTTGCGTTGCAAGTTAAATCTGGATCTCCATCTGATCCAGTAAGATCTGCTCTCTTTCGAGATCAGACCTTTATGGGGCGCTCTGCTGTGCGTGCCCTTGTCAACCTCTCCCTTGAGTCGGGTGTAGTTCCAACTAAGTGGAAGCAGGCAGTGGTGTCCCCAATTTTTAAAAAACCTTCCCTGGACCCATCGAAGCCTGAAAGCTACCGTCCCATCTCGTTGCTACTCTGGCCGGCAAAGATTACAGAGGCCTATGTCAATCTGGCCCTGTCAGAACATCTGGCCCGGACCAACGCCCTCGACCCCACACAAAATGGCTTCCGTGCTGGACACAGCACGGAGACCGCTCTTCTTGTGATGGTGGAACATCTTCGGGCGAGGTTGGATGAGGGTCAAACAGCGGCGCTGATATTGTTAGATCTCAGCGCCGCCTTTGACACGGTATCCCATAGCATCCTCCTGCGTCGGCTCGAGGAGATTGGTATCGGTGGCCGGGTGTTGCAATGGTTCCGCTCCTTCCTCGACTATCGGTCCTTCTGTGTTTCCATCCCTCCCTTCAAGTCCAACTTCCAGCCTTTGGCCACGGGGGTTCTGCAGGGGTCCTCGCTGAGTCCCACGCTGTTTAATCTTTATGTGAGACCGCTGGCTGATGTCGCCAGGCAGTGGGGCCTTACCTTGGTCTCATATGCCGACGACACTCAGCTGGCGGTTACGCTCAGCGGGGACGCGGAACAAGATAAGCCCAGGTTTCAGGCTGGACTGAAGGAGGTGGCTAGCTGGTTGACAGGTAACTGTCTCCAGCTTAATGCCACTAAAACGGAGGTAATGGTCGTCGGAAGGGGAGTGGAGCTGTGGGGCGACCAATGGTGGCCTCCCGAGCTGGGACCCACTCCGACCCCGGTGTCGGAGGTGAAAAACCTGGGGGTCTGGCTGGATACGGGCCTTACCTTTGTAGGACACACCAAAAAGACAGCAGCGTGCTGCTTTGGTCTGTTGAGATGCCTAAGACCCGTATTAAAATTCTTCGATGCCCCAACCAGACAGCTAGTGGTCCAGGCAACTATCATCTCTCGCCTGGATTACGCTAGCTCTCTCCTGGTTGGGGCCAATCAGGCTGAGTTAACTCGCCTGCAAAGGGTTCAAAATGCTGCGGCGAGAGCGATTGTCGGTCTGCCCAGATTTTGCCCGGTGGCGAGTGTCCTTCGCTCCCTACACTGGCTCCCAGTGAGGAAGCGTATTCTCTTTAAGGTCCTTTGTTTGACCTTTAAGATTTTGAGAGGGATAGGCCCCGACATCTTGTCCAGCTGTCTTTCTTTTTATGTCCCCACTCGCACCCTCCACTCTCAGGGCCAAGCCCTTGCTGTAGTCCCTAGATTCAGACTCAGTCTTATGGGGGGGTCGCTCCTTCAGAGTAAAAGCTGCGCTGTCTTGGAACTCTCTCCCAGTTGAAATCCGCCTACTAGAGGACCTCATGACCTTCCGGAGAGCAATAAAAACTTTTTTGTTTTAGCTGTCCCTTTTCTGTCTTACCTCTTTCTGTTGTGTTATGTTTCTCCTTGTCTATGCGCCGGGACGCTCCTTGGCTGGAGTAGCTGTGCGCACAATAAATCATTATAACATAACATAACATAACATAACATAACATAACATAACATAACATAACATAACATCTAGAGACCCCCTTTTCTAACACATACTTTACTCTTTATCAATTGCTTGTTCAGGTTTTGCAATCTTTTAATCTTACTTTCTATGCGGTTTCTTCATTCGCTGTGTCTATATATAGGCTGCCCCATTTTTTATCTTCATTTACTCCCACTAGCTCTTGTCAAAAAGAAATGATCTATTGTAAGTTCTTTCTGCCTTGCTGGAATGCATTTATATTACTATTTGAGTTATTCCTAATGTTATTTAATTTGATTTCTTTAGTCCCTCCGATATAATTCTATATGCTTAGCATTTTTTCATGAAATGCTTGTGGATTAGGTAGCCGACTGAAAAGGTCAAGGGAAATAAGCAGGTGGAATATATTTGTTCCCTTGCTGATGGACTCAATTTGCTCTCTTATTGAATCTTAAAAGCTCAATAGACAGTGGGCTGTCAATGTTTTCTCCTCACCTACCTTGAGATCGTTGGTGGTTTACTAATTCAATATCCTAGGCCCCTTTGTTAGGTTGAAATTGCAGCAGAGTGATGGGGAGGCAGACACCGGTTATAGATGTTCTTAACAAAATAACCTTGATCATTAACAGTCCTGGTGAGAATGGTCCATCCTTTTGGAATAACATTATTAAGTTCATGGAATGTATTTGTGGCAGCCTTATTTTTGCAGGTGATTATAATGCAACATTTGACCAAGATACAGAAAACAAAAAATCAAAGTTTAAATATACGGCTGATAAAAGTCAAAGAGCTTTGGGATCAGCTTCTGAGATTTAGAACGTATCTGATTCCTGGAAATTTTTTATTCTTGGCTCTTGGAAATTCCCATGATTGGCAGTAGTTTATGGGTCTCAAACTGGAATAGATTTACAAGCACAAATGTAATAGCAAAACTAGGTAAATCTGAAATTGCAGTAACATTTTTTTGATCATGCTTCATTTGTTACTAACCCAGACCTGCTCTTGATTGTTGAAAAGAATTGGTAAATGTCAATTTATCAAATCATTGTTGTCTACCTCTGGAATTTAACAAGACCATAGTTGGATTTCCTGATTCGTATTTTATCCCCAACAATCTGGTTAACTCTTCTGTGTCTAACAATTGGAAGGTCTAAAAAGTGACTTTAAGAACTTTCATCTACTTTTTAAAAAAAAATGTAGAAGCAGGTATTAAGTGCTTGACTCCTCTCCACTGAGTAAAGAGTTGAATAAATAAATCTTGCTTTCTTTCCTGAAAGCAAACATGTCATGGGCATGTATTCGGACTAGAGTCAAAGAATTCCAACAAATGGGTGCTGCCCCTGCGAAGGAGTGTTTCAGTGCTACCGTAGACATGGATTTTAAAGTTTCCAGTATTAAGGAAATCCTGCTACTTGGAAGTCTTTCACATCCAGATAGTGTGAGGAGGTTATATAGGTATTTTGATTTGCTGTAGTGTAATGCTTTGTACGTGATACAACAGACCTGGGACTTAATCTGCACCTCCAGTGGTAACCAGTGAAGTTCTTTCAGAATTGAGGAGAATATGGTCAGATTTTTTTCCTGTTGAGTCTGGCTGTGGAATAAAAGATTGCTTTGATTGCCAGAGAGGATGCTGGTGAAACCTAAAGTTGGCGATTTTGCCATTTTGTTCAACTGTCAGAGAGATTGAGGAGTCCACTGTGAAACCAAGGGACTTGATTGTATTGTTCTGTGCTGGTTTGCACCCTGACTTAAATAATTTCACGATCAGAGCTGGCTTGATTTTGGCACAGGATATTCAGGAGATTTGAAGGAACTCTTTTGGCTTCCTCGCTAGTGCAAGATGGAAGGTGACCTGTGAGGTCTGGCGTTCACAGAATATTCCTCCTTAGAAAGGCCATCATAAGCCTGCAAATAATTCTTTTGGGCATATCTCCTGATGCCGCTGAGCTTGCCCAACATTTCTATGGAAATATACGGTTTCTCCTGGGTGCTGCGGTTGAGAATTTCTTCTTAAGAGTGAGCAGCCGCCATTTTCTTTTACTGCGTCACGCGCAACACATTTGTTTTGTTCTCTTTACTTTCTCAATCTTAATGAAAATGGTTGCATTTAGTGGAACAATTGGCGCTTTTAACTAAAACTGTATTCTTGCAAATATTTTTCTTTCCCGATCGGGATGTTTATCCATGATCTGCTCTTCCTTCTTATGAATTTTTTCTCCTCTGCTTTACCTTTATCTTCTATTTTCACTAATGTTAACACTTATATATTTTCTGGTCTTGTCACCTTATGCTCCTTTTCTTACCTAATGTTAATTTTCACAAATGTTGTAATATCTCCTTTCCCTTCCTTGCAGCATTCCTGTAAACTTACTCTCTTCTTTCGCAATATTTAACATCTCTTGGAACGTTCAATGTCTTGGCAACCCAATGGAGCGCCAGAAGGCACTCTCTCATTTATCTAAATTTGATTGTGTTGCAGCGGAAACAGGATAAAGAAATTACCCTTTACTTCAGTATCATAAACTCAAATCATCTGACCCATTTTTCACTTTAGTAGCATCATTTCTCCTTTACATAAATCACTAGAATCCTCCAAAAGACTGCTACCATTACCTCTTCTTAGGTCCTCCGAAGGATCTTGCGTTGAGCTATATGGGACTAGAATATTAGGGGAATGAACAATTATCCTATGAGGACCTGGAATAGATAATTGTTTACTCAGTCTAATGATTCAACATAACGTGTTACTTTTATCAGCCATGAATATAGATTCCTAAGAAAAAGATTACAACCTAAAGAACGAGGCAGAATCGATAAAGGTAAATATAGTAAAAATATTTATCTAATGCCTCAAGAATGCAGTAAGGGCATAAAATACATTCAAAGATCAAGTTTAATAACAAAGTTAATGCAAAGAAAACCACACAGTACATGAAATTACAGGTTCAGTGATGCTCATACAAATCAATCAATGTTATTCTTTGGATTCTGTCCTCAGGTAGATCAATTTGTGTCCGATATATAGCAGCGATTGCCACGACTGGAGTCAGATAACCACTCAGCAGAAAGGTTATTTTCCTGCACACACTTGCCATCCAGCAATAGCACAGGATAAGGTCTCAGTTCACTTAGGGTTCAAATCGTTACAGTCTAAGCCACCCAGAATAAGTGGAAAGGGTCAAGGAAAGAAAACTCACAATAAGCAAATATGCGTGGATCAAAGAAGAAACCAACAGCATAGTAGTCAGGAAATGCAAGAATGTCAGACAGCCAGCCTTCGACTAATCCTTAATTTGGGAATTTAAACTCCAATACATCTATGCTCATGCACCTTAAAGTATTGATTCCATCAAACGATGGGGTTTCATTGGTCGTTCACGATGGGCTGTTATGTGGTGATGGACAAAATATACCAATCCGGAAGAATTAAGTAATCCTTCTATCACGTTTTCTTTAGGATCATTATATTCCATTTAGTTTGTTACAGATTTAATCAAATGTGCTACAAGTAAGAAGTGAGTCCATTGAACACTAGAAATGAAAACTTTTTCAGAAAATTCTCATAAGGCTTGGGTGACAGCTTTCCCATGATTTAACATGGTTGAAAAGATTCTCCCATTATTTCAGCATTTTGTGCATGTGGCACAACATTAAAACATTTCTTGACAGGCACCTAGTGAGAAGCTGGTTAGTATTTGATACACCCTTATGCAATCAAATCCAGACAACCGGTATGGTAATTTTAGTGGTCTTAGACAACCTTAGAAAGCTCTAAGTGGTAGCTGTGGAGAACAGCCTTCAGGCTGAGTCTAGAAGGCGTGTAAAGCCGCTTGTTTTACCAGAGCATAATCTTATTGGTATAATCTAAGTGAAAAAGAACCACACAGTGTATTTATAAAAATATGTATTTTTATAAGTAGGGTTCCCGGTTTTATGGTATTTATGTTTTTAACATTTCCTTTTTTAGTTATCCATATATTTTTTTTCCATTTTATCTGTATTTATCCATATTTATTTTGTGATTTGCGTAAAATGAAGTTGTAAAACTGTACATTTCCATATTTATTTAACCGACAGATGGGCACTCATACCATTATTTTCTGTTGTGTTTTAGCTATTGAAGCTAAAACACAAGAGATCACAGGTGAGATCACAACACTAAAATAGTGTTATGCAAATCACGACTCGAGTCAAGACTATACCCAGAAGATGTAGAAGTATTGGGAACCCAAAGAACCACCAGAGGTAAGTCCCCTGGAACCCCACGGAGGCTGTGTGCAGAGTGGGAACACAACCGCAGGTTCAATACAAGCCAATGGGTAAGTCGCTGTTGCAATTTTAGAGTATGACCCTTCCCATTGGACCCTGATGAAACCCTGTGCAAGACAAAAGGTTGGAGAACAAACCCACCTGTGCATACCCTAGGAACCAGGATCCCTACACCATGGAAGCCGGGTGCATAGATCTGAAGCGGCGTAGGAAACCGCTGTCAAACTCAATGGAGACTTCAGGAAGATGCCGCTGCTGGAGAAAGTGAAATTGTCCGGTGGAACCCAAAGGTGGATTCAAGATGAGAAGTACGTGCAAGAAGAGAGGAGACAGTCTATGTCACTTGGAAGTGACCAAGAGGGACAGAAAACATGCCCACTGATGGCGGGTGCTGCAGGAAAGCTGACGGTGACCTTGGAGCTGCAGCTCTGCGGACCAGGCAACGCTGTGGAAGAGTGGAGTAGTGGTTCATGAGCTGTCCCACGTCGGATGTCGAGAGTTGAGGGGTTGGTGCCCCTCAGTAGCACCTCAAGCCTTGGCAACTGCAAACAACGTGGAAAGCGAAGAAGGTGCAATGTCGGAACCAGCAAGGTCCAGGTGATGCACCACAAGCAGGGGAGTCGAAGCAGGCCCCAAGCATTCAGGGGACCCCACTGAAATCAAGGAATACCCTCAAGAGGACCAACAGGCCAGAGGCACTGGAGTTGCAAGAGGACCTCGAGCAGCTCACCAAAGATGCAGGCCCACGATGCAAGTGATGCGATGAGGAAGAAGATCTTGGTCACAAGAGGTTAGGGCTACATGGAGCCCAGAGATCTTGGTGGAAAGAAGCCAACAAGCCTTTGCAACCGCGAGTCGAAGCGGTGCACAGGGGTTTGGTTCCCGTGGCTCTGACAAGGGACACTGGCCTCAAACTTGAAGAGAAGGCGGGGCAGGCCTCGAGGGATGTGAAGAACCTCCACCCCTGTTGCTGAGCCTTTCGGAGTTGGTGGGAGCCCAGGATCAGCAGACCGGTGAGCTTTGTTGCGGTGCCGGGAGATGAAGGGAAATTACTTGTTCACTTAAAGGGAGATTCCTTTAGCTGTCTGGGATTTCCACACGGAATATGGCACATTAGAATGCAATGTAATACATTGCGTGCTATTACAACACGGTTGTTACAACAACCGCGTTGTTGGTACGCTATGTATTACATTGCATGTCTTTACAATGACTTCCAGTAGGGGTCGCGCTGGACTTAAGAATAGTATTATTTACTATTCCTACTCCAGTTTGCGCAACAGTGGGGAAGGTGTTGGAGATCATTTCCAATACCTGAGCGCCCCCTACTGGAATTCATTGTAATGTAATTACATCGCTTAGTAACAATGCGGTTGTTGTAACAACCGCATTGTAATAGCACGCGATGTAATGACAGCATTGTAAATGCTGTTACCCATCCATATGCCTTGGAAGGTTCCTGTATGGAACACAGTCACGGACATGGCACCAGACGAGCAAGGCAGCAGGGGTCTTCCCAGTTGCAGTCTTGATGCCCAGAGCGAAGTCCAGCGTGCCCAGATGATCGAAGAAGTGGTGTCTTGATATGAATCTTGTCCCATGACGAATCTAGGGACCCACCCACAGGTAAGCCTTTAAGTACCCTGAGGAAAGGGATGGGACGATTCAGGGCAGTGAGGAGGATACTCCCATGCCCTTTGTTCAGTTTCGGGTGAGAGCGGGAGCCAACGGCTTCTTGAGCTGATTTGAACTGGACTATGCAAGGAGGGCACCAAATGTGCCCCTCAATCAGACTGAGTGGTGCTGGCAAGCGCTCCCACCCGGACCAAATACCCTAATCTCTGTTTGAGAGGTGGTTACACCTCTCTTTGACAGGATACCTATTGTTCTGCCTTCCCCTGCTCGAGCTTTGCTCAGCAGCAGGAGGTAGGAATCATGTCTCTGGTTGGCAGCAGCAATGTTGTGCTGTCCGGGTCTAGAAGACTGGTACCAGGAGCACTGAGGGCCTCCCGGAGGAGCTTTACAGTGCATGGAATCATACCCCACACCATTCACGGTATTGGGGCATGATTCCGACATGTTTGAAACCAAACATGAGAGGGTTCATTAAAGCCAGTTTAGAGATGGTCATCGCGTAATGACTCATGGCCACTCTATGTATCGTAGTGGCTGATGCACTTACAACTCAACTCGGGAGAATAGACTACGAAGGTTGTAGGCTGTCCTGCTCATGCAGGGGCACCCAAGCACTCAGAACCGAGTACCATGCCTTCAGGATTGAAAGGCCTGCTTTTGGGGTGACATAGGTTTAAAGCGCAGTGACCTTAGATTTAGGGAAACCTAGCACCAGCTTACACAGGCTGCAATGGCAGGCCTGTAGTTATAATTTGAGTGCATTTGAACATGGGTGGCATAATACATCCTACAGCCCATGGGGGACCCATGGGGTACCCATGCACTGGGTACCTCGGTACCATATACTAGGGACTTATAAGGGTACCCCTGTATCCAATCTATGAGGTACCTATGTACTTAGCATAACCAATTTAGGGGAGACAGCACAGAGACTGGGGTCCTGGTTAGTAAGATCCCAGTCAGACTAGTCAGAAACAGCACAGCACCAGGCAAAAAGTAGGGGTAACCATAAAAGCAGATCCTACTCTTCTACACACCTCAGAGAAAATCAAGTCGTAATATGAATAGTAATATTGAAACTGTCCTTTGCAATAGAATAAACTTGTTAGTACACTACAAGAAATACCATATGTTAAAGGAAGGTGATGATAGGTTACATCCTCTGATACGGAAGAAGGTAATTGCATGCACACATAATAATCTCTCGCATCCATAGAATACACATATTCATACAACAATTAGTATTAGCTAATTCATTAGTTACAACCACATCATTAATTTCGTCTGTTAGTTTAGAACTTGAAATTGGGTTACTCTTAGGCTCCACCTAAACATGGTGAGGTAGGTTTAATATTATCAGGAACAACACAAATCTTATGACAAATGTTAAAAAGCAAGCACATATAAGCGTTTTATGCTTTAACAAAAACTGGTTTGGGGTTTCCAAATCCTGGTTAGGGAAACTCATGTTTTTTTTATTTTTTATTCTTAAAGAATGCTTTGTAACGCGAGGTTTGCAGAACTGTCTTTATCCGTGCCTTTTGCAGTGTTCTCAGCCTGTCTCTCCTTTGCCTTTTCCGCAACTATTCCTTTAGGGTGGTTTTGTGAGTTGCAGTCTTTGAAGCAGAAAGGGTAATATGCTCTTTCCCTACATAGATCCACTATGGAGCAGAGTATCTCTGGTGAGACTGCCAGTGTGCTCATTTTTAAAACTACGCTGCTAAATCACGCTGCTGAATCAATATTACTGTATATTAGTCCGTTTAGTCCATTATTTTTTAAACTACAGAATACAAAGTTTTTTAACTGGGAGGCTGAACGGGCATTTTTAAAACTGCTGCTAAACTCGCTATATGCACTTACCTTACCTGATCGCCTGCCCCGGTCCATTGCGGCGGAAGTGCCGTTTGTGTGGAGGGTGTGGCTAGTAGGGTCAAGAATTGTCAAGAATCACTTCTGTTTGAGGATAGGGTAGAGGGACTTCACGCTCGCCTCTCTATATAATACTAATGTGCCAGCGCCCGCACCGCTGGTGCGCTGAAGGTGGGTCTAAGGCAAGCCCGTCCGCGCCTGGCCGGGCGCAGGGGCCAGGATCCCTGCTTCTCCTGACACAGCCCCCACTCAAGTTTACTCAAGAGAGACACTCTTAGCACTTTCAGGTCAGAATGTAGGTGATGAAACCTATTGTATCAAAGCTCATCCTGGGCACATGGAAGGCCCTTTCTCATGCCTGAATTGTAAATGGTGTCGTTTGACACAGTCTAAGCGGCCATCCAGAGAAAAGCATGATCTGTACAAACTTAGATGCATGTACTTCAATGCCCGTTCTGTACCCAAACACTCCCTCAATATCTGGAACACCATAAATGAAATGCACCCTGATCTGGTTTGCATAATAGAAACATGGCTGGATGAAAGTAACTCTCCTGACATTGCCACCGCCCTACCTTCAGACTACAAAATGTTAAAACAAGATAGGCAGGGACAGAAAGTAGGAGGTCTGGCTATACTTTTTAAAGACTACCTCACTTACCTCCACATTGCAGTGGCACATGTAGGGAAGCACGAGGTATTATCATTTCAACTGGCCAGAAGGGGGTCATATATTGCTCGGAGGAGCCGTAATTTATAATCCGCCGGGGCATCAGTCGGAACTCAGTGCCCATTTACTAACTCAATTTTTTCCCCCAGCCTGAAATATAAACATTATTTAGTCATAGGGGATTTTAACATCCATTTTGAGAAAACCAACAACTCTGCAGCCTTGCACTTGGAGAACGATATGCAGATTCTTCAATTAAAGCAGTGGGTCACAGGGCCCGCACACATTGCAGGGCATACTCTGGATCTGCTTTTTTCAAACTTTGACTACATTTTAATTCCGGAAATCAAACCACTCTCCCGGACAGATCACTCACTTATATCCTTCGTACTCACACTCCCAGCAAATCCTACTAAGCCCTGAAGGCGCTCTCAGGGAACAAGGCGAGCATGAAGGTTAGTCACCAAAGATTCCTTTCGGTCCCATTTTCGCCCCGAGAACCTAGAGGCCCTAAGTATGCTCCAAGCCAAACGGGAAACAACGTATCTTGAAAAAGAAATCATTAACACCTTAGATGTATTTGCACCTAAGCTGCCATTAAGGAGTCAAACAAATCTCAACCACTAAAGTGGAATACACATGAACTCAAGGCACTTAAAAGAAAGGACCAAATCACAGAGCATCACTGGAGGCTATCTAAACTACAAACAGATAGACAGACATACAAGACAGAACTGAGGAACTACAATAATGCCATTAGGAAAGCTAAGAAGTCCTATTTTGCTAGAAGAATTAATGAGAATTGCAACTCAAGTAAGGAGCGTACAAAATAGTAAGGGAGGTATGTAACCCAGTGAGTGTTTTCTAAACTCTGCCACCCTCAGAGGAAGGCTGTGAAGAAATCAGCGAGTTTTTCTCAGACAAAATTAGTAAAATAAACTCCACATTTAACCCTAACACCTTACTGCCATCAATCAACCGTGAAGCCTCAACCCCCTCCTCTGATGCATCTGCCTGAATGGGCAGCTTCTCCCCATTCACAGAGGTAGAAGTTGCAAAAACAATGGGGGAAGTTAAGTCGGGGTCTCCCCTCGACCCCTGTCCTCACTTTGTCTTCGCCCGGATCATACCTATAATCTGTCCATACGTTATCAAGCTGTTTAACAACTTGCTGGATACCGCAGTATTCCCAGGAATATGGAAACAGGCTGTAGTTACCGCCCTTGAGAAGTAGTGTGGCTCACTGGTTAGAGGCGGCAGACCCGAGAGCAGAGGACGGCCCGGGACCAGGGTTCGATTCCCGGCGCGGCAGGTTTCTGGACCAGGGTCAGCGGACTCGATAATTCTCTCGCCTCGGTGCCCACTCTGATCAGCGTTCACACTCGGCAACTCTGGGCATTAGCTTGCCTCATCTTCACTAACGGCCCCACCAGACCGCCGGGGATGCCTGGTCTCACCCTGGAGATACCCATTAAGGGACCATCTCTCAGGGAAGCCAGGAAGGGTTTCGCAGCGGTCGAAGCGCCTTGGGACCCTACGGGTAAGTAGTGCGCTATATAAATGCCTATACATTTACATTTACATTTTCTGAAGAAAGCAGGAACAGACGTGCGTAGTCCGGCAAATTACCAACCTATTTCCCAACTGCCGTACCTCTCCAAAGTCATGGACAAATTGGTTAATAGACAGCTGTCAAACTATCTTAAGTCAAATGATCTACTAGACCCCTCCCAAACTTGCTTTAGAGCCACCAACAGCACAGAAGCAACTCTCTTAGCCGTGTCAGACAATATAAGATCCCTGATTGACCAAGGGAAAGCCAGCGCCTTGATTTTATTAGATCTATCGGCAGCGTTCAACACTGTCTCACATAATCGCCTATTGGAGATTCTTCATGGAAAAGGAGTCTATACTAAAGCCCTTCAATGGCTGAGCTCCTTCTTAAATAATAGAACACAGAGAGTACAAATTGGGGAGTTTTCATGTAAACTAAAACCCAGGTTCTCGGACCTGTGGCGACACTTTCACTCACATACTCACAGCTACACCTTCTACTCAGGGGCACACAAGACATATGCCCGGCTTGACTACTTCCTCAGTACTACTTCATTCCGAGCCTACGCTGCAGATGCCGAAATCCTGACTGCCTCACTCTCAGATCACTCCCCTGTCTTGGCTACCTTCCAGCTACCGCGCTCCTCTCGACCCCTTAGGCACTGGCGACTACGGGACACTCTGCTACATCACCCCACAGTGGTCGAACAAATCCAGAAAGCTATACTAATTTTGTCGCCCTCAGTGCTAACACAGACACCTCCCCGGCGACTCCGTGGACCGCACTGAAAGCGGTCCTCAGGGGGGAATTTATAGCCATAACCTCTGCTCAGAACAAAGAGAGGAGTCACAAGAGAGCAGAACTCACTCAGAGGGTCTCAAAGCTAAAGCAACTGCACCAACGGACTGGGGCCTCGCATGCTTGGCGGCAGCTCTGTGTAGAACGGAAGCAGCTTGCAGTCTTAGATCAGTAAAAGGCTGAATATGCGACTCTCAGACTACTATACAGCAGGAGATCGATGTGGTCCCCTTCTCGCCAACAAACTATGTGAAGCCCGCCAACACCAGGGAGTCCAAGCCATTTGTACGCCTGGGGGTGACTCTATTACCGATGACGTGGCGATAGCTGAAGCATTCCGTGATTATTACAGGGACCTCTATACCGGAGATTCTCATGATGCTCAACTAAGTGCTGAGTATATAGCACGGGCCAATATCCCCGCCCTGTCCCAACCCCAAGCCGACCACCTAGACAGAGATATACAGAAGGAGGAAGTTATCTCATCGATTTCCCACCTCAAATTGGGTAAATCTCCCAGCCCCGACGGCTATACGCCCGCCTGGCACCTTATATGGCCCAACTGGTTGAACCTGACCAAGCCGGCTTTATCCAGCAGAGACAAACGAGTGACAACACCAAATGCATCTTACATCTGATAGAAAAGGCCTCCTGCACTCAGGGTTAATATATGCTTCTGGCCATTGATGCTGAGAAGGACTTCAATAGGGTGCACTAGCCCTTTCTCGAGATGATACTGATGGCTGCTGGTTTCGGCGAGAAGTTTCGCACTCGAGTCTTAAATTGCTACCGATTCCCCATGGCGACATTCCGGGTTAACGGTCACACATCTTCTCGGTTTCCCATCGGCAGGGGAACGAGGCAGGGGTGCCCCTATTCACCCCTCCTTTTTGCGCTCTATATGGAACCTCTGGTGCTGCGAGTACGTAGGCATCCCCTGATAAAAGGGATCAAATTTGGGGGGGACGTCCACACCATTGGTTTATATGCAGATGACATCCTACTCTCCCTATTGGACCCAGTTACAGCCCTGCGCGCTCTATTCATCGAACTAGATAGCTTTGCGTGCGGATCGGGGTTTAAAATCAACATGGACAAATCCATGGCCCTGGACATCGCTCTAACCCCACACACCCATACCTTTCTCCAAGAGGAACACCCGGTGCAATGGGCGACAGCGGCGATCCCTTATTTAGGTATCCACTTGGCCCCACTATCCAAGCTACAGCTGACGTTAACTACTCTAAACTCTGCACTGACATATGCGCAGAACAGAACAGGTGGAAACATAGCACGATAGCTTGGCTGGGCAGGATTGCAGCTACTAAAATGACTATTCTTCCTCAGATCCTATATCTCTTCTGGACTCTCCCTCTCCGTCCTCCACCCGGCTGGATCCAACAGACCCAGGCGGAACTATTGTGTTTTATATGACATGGCTGTAAACCCCGCTTCCGACATCAGGTGGCGGTTCTCCCGCCGGGGGTGGGGGGGGGGCGCGCAGGGGTATCGTACATCTAGTTATACTATCACGCTGTGCAGCTTTGTTACTTGGTGAAATGGCAAAGATTGGAGTCTTAGACGCACTGGTTATTCCAGGACCAGGCGGTGGAAGGTAGACCGCTGCAGGGTGTCCCCTTTCTCCGCAAATATCATCGCCCTCCTAACCTCTATGCCTCACTGATCATGGGCACTATCATGGACTCATGGGACCGCACCAATGTGTCCTCACAGCTGACCACCTTCCCTTCGCCCCTCACTCCATTGTTTGATAATCCGGATTTCCAACCTGGCGCAGACGCACAAGCATTTCAGACATGGCACTCTTCTCCTTGTAGGTCCCTTGGTGACCTTTTTGACTTGGACGGCATCATTCCATTCCCGCAGCTCAAAGAATACTATAATATCCCAGAAATGGAACGCTTGCCATATCTCCAGATCCGTCACTGGGCACTACACCCACAAGTCAAACCACAGGCACAGCGGCTACTAACTCCTTATGAGAAGTGGCTAGTAACGCGCACCTCCGATAAGAAGATCATCTCAGACCTTTACAGAATGCTTTTAGCCAACACTTCTTACACACACAATGCAGGTCGAGCCCGATGGGAAAGAGACCTGGGACGAACATTGAGCCACAAGGAATGGGAGGGCATATACCACAGGGCATGGCATTCGGCCTACCACTCAGGCCTCACAGAAACCTTGACCAAGATTGTCACCTAATGGTATTACACGCCAGAACGCTTACATCGCGATGACTCCCGAAGGAGTGACTTGTGGTGGAGGGAGTGCGGGTAGGTGGGTACGTTAGAACATGTTTGTGGAGCTGCACCCACATACAACCATACTGGTCCCAAGTAATTGACAAAATTGATTTACATTTTGAGACACAGCTCCCACGATTTCCCTCCTATATTCTCCTAGATCTCCCTAACCCACTGACATATCCACTCAAATCCAAGAGGGGTCGGCATATCGTGATTGCGTTGGGGTCGGCAGTACAGAATGTCCTGATACACAGACGCTCCACCCAGCTCCCTACGCATACTGGCTGGCTTCAGCGACTCTGGCTGGTATTGGGTAAGGAGAAATTTACTCTCACGTTGGCTGGCAGGGGGTCGGAATTTCCCGAGCTATGGTGGCCCTTCCTGACACTGCTGGTATCTGAATTTCGGGAGTTAACATGTCCTCGGTACCTGCGCCTGCTCCGACTCCATGATACGCAGATTCCAAGCAGCACCTCCAAGACCGCTCACAAGAAGAGCCGCTGACTGCCGGATGGCTATCCTTCTGTTGCATTCCTTTCCCTTTCCTCCCCTTCCGGATTTCTTTAGTTCAAGGTGGACGAGGGGTGGGTAGAGAGGGTGGGGGCCGGGAGGGGAGTTGGGCTGGAGGGGGGTGGGGTAGAGTTTCTAATTCTTCATTAGTTCCTTTCCCTGTTTGTTTCCGGGTCCTGCTCCATGCTTATTACCAATGGTAACGATGCAACGCAACATTATTGTCTTATTGCACATCACTGAGGGGCTGTGGGCCTTTGTTTCTTGTTTGTGTTGAAATTAATAAAAATATTTAAACCATAAACTAAAACCCATCAGCTATGGTGTTCCACAGGGGGCATCCCTGAGACCCACACTTTTTTTTTTTTTTAAAACAATTTTATTTGGCTTTTTTAGCATTGACACAATACATTCAGATACCGTCATCACTTACATAATCGTTTACATTTAAGTGTAGTCACTGCTTAAATTGATAATTTATGGTCTTATTCATTAACACATTCTTCGGTCCACGAATTCTCGCTGTAACATTTCGTATTCAATTACATAACATTGTGCAGCACAGGTCCGGGAGTAATTCGCACAACAGATATTTACATCAACTAATCATTGCGTACATTCCTCACGGTTCGTTCTTTCTTTCTGATTATGACATTACCACATACCCAGTGTATTTCCACTCTCACCCTACGGACTTGCGTCCAGGTTTGGCAGGTCTTGTGAGGGTTCGCATATGTTACCGCGGTACACATTCCATCTCTCCCATATCCGGGACCATTTTTTCGGGCACCCCCTATTCATATAAACGGCCTTCTCTGCCACCATTGCTGCGTCCATATCATTTCCCCATTGCGTTCGTGAGGGTGTAGAGTCAGATCCCCATTTTCTAGCGATGTTTCGCTTTGCTAAGGTCATGCCCAGTGTGGCCCATGTTAGCAATCCACGGTTAAGGTCCGGTGGGGGACCATATATTCAGGAGACAGCACCTTGGTTCTGGTGCTAGTTCTACTTCACTCGCTTCCGATATCTCTGACATGATGGACATCCAGTATGTTTGTATGGAATGACACTCCCATATTGTGTGATAGTATGTACCCCTCATTCCACAGCCTCGTAGGCAGTCTGGCTGCGGTATGCGTCCTAGTTTGTGCAGAAGCGTGCGTGTACAGTACACTCTGTGTAACACTTTTAGTTGTACAAGTTTCAACCGGGATGGTATGGAGGCGTCTCTAGCCGAACCCAGTGCATATAGCCAATCCTCATCGTCTAGATCTCCCAGTTCCACCTCCCATTTGCTTCGGAGTATCACCATGGGATCTGGAAGATTATTGATGAGCTTACGGTATGTAAGCGAGATGGCTTTTTTGTCCAGGTGATCGGTAAGGAGTCTATCTTCTAGTGGGGAGGAGTCCGCTAGTGTGGTCCCTGGGGGAATGGCGCCCTGTAGGGCATGTCTGATTTGTGTATAGCGGTATAGTTCAGTGTCCGCCATTCCGTATTTGTCTTTCAAGGCCTCAAACGTGATAATTGCTCCCTGATTCCACATGTCCCCAATCTTAGAAATGCCTATTAGGTCCCATTGTCTGAAGCCTTTAGTGTTTGCTAGGGTGCCAAGGCGTCGCGTGTCCCATAATGGGTTAGCAAGAGTAAAGACTCCCTCCCATCCCAGTGCTCTTTGGGCTGTATGCCAGATCCTAATCGTGTGTGCCGTCGGACCAGTGAGTGTATGTCGACGTTTGTTGGTATAGAGAGCTTTCAGTAGCTTGTCAGGGGGGAGTATGGCTCTGTCGAGGCAGTAAGCCGGGTCGTTCTGTGGGGCATGTAGCCATTGGTTAATGGTCGTCAGTTGTGAGGCCCAGTAATATAGTTTGACACTCGGGAGTGCTATCCCTCCGTCGTACCAACTACGGATGAGTTTGGAATGTGCAATGCGTGCCGGCTTACCATCCCACAACAGAGAGGAGATTTCAGCATCTATCGCTTTAAAGTAGGTTAACGGGATCGGAAATGGGGTATTTTGTAATGCGTATAGGAATTTGGGGAGTGAAAGCATTTTGAAGAGTGCTGCTCTTCCTAATAGTGTCAGTGGGAGGGAGCGCCAGTGTTTCACGTCAGACTTAAGCCTTTGTAGTGGTTTTAGTAGATTTTCTGCCATAAAGACAGATTGTTGCGGTGTAACGTATATCCCGAGGTATCGGAATCCCCTAGTCGCTATCTGCAGTGTGCATGTAGGGGGTAACGTGGGCGTTTGTCCGTGGAGTACGTATAACAGTGATTTCGCCCAATTAATTGTGTATCCTGATATTTCTCTGTGTTCCTCCAGGATGTCTAGCAGGGTTGATAGGGACGTGGTCGGGGACATTATATAAATTAGCACGTCATCGGCGTAGAGAGAGATACGGTCTTCCCACCCCGGTTCCCATGTGATTCCACGGATCCGTGGTTCCGTTCTAATTTTCACCGCCAGTGGTTCCAGCACGAGTGCGAACAGGAGCGGGGACAATGGGCATCCTTGTCTTGTACCGCGACCTAGTGTGAATGTACGCGAAATGTGTCCATTTGCCACTACCTGCGCCAGGGGACTAGTGTACAATAGCTTAACCCAGCCACAGAACTTGGGGCCAAATCCCATTTTCCGAAGCACCGCAAAAAGAAAGGGCCATTCCACTAGGTCAAATGCCATAGTTGCATCTAAGGATAGAATGGCCGCCTCTTCATTCAGCATCGGAATACGGTGTAGTACGCCATTAAGGCGTCGTAAGTTGAGGGACGTATTCCTCCCGGGCATGAACCCCGATTGATCCGGGTGTATCAATGTCATGAGGTGTGGTTGTAGGCGTAACGCCAAGAGCTTCGCCAGAACTTTGGCATCCGCGTTCATCAGTGAGATGGGCCTGTAAGAGGACGGTAGGTCTTTCGGTTTGCCAGGTTTGTGTATGGCTACAATGGTGGCTAAGCGTTGTTCCTCTGTCAGACTACCTGTCGCTAAACAGTCATCGTACATGGGAAGCATGTGGGGAAGGAGATGTTTCGCCATCGTTTTATATAGTTCTACTGGCAGACCGTTGGGCCCCAGCGCTTTGCCCGTGTGTAATGCTGTCAGTGCTTTTCCTAACTCATCCACCGTCACGTCATCTTCCAGTGTTTGTGCGTCCTCTTGGGACAGTGTGGCAAGTGGTATGTCATTGAGAAATTGCTCGCTGGCGTCTTCTGTTACGCTGCCTCGTGCTGTGTATACCTGGTCATAGTATGTGGCTAATTCTTTGACTATTCTCTGTGGGGAGGTAGTGTGCGTCCCATTGGCCAGTTTCAGTTGGGCTATCCATCTGTCTGCTCTCTCCTTTTTTTCCAGCCACGCGAGCATCTTCCCCGTTTTATCCCCCAGTTCATAAATCCTATGCACGGTTTCAGTGTGTCTTTCTTTGGCCATCTCTTCCACGTATGCTTGATATGCGTGTGAAGTTAGGGCAAGTGTGTGTGTCGTGACGTCTGTAGGAGCTGCGGTATGGGCTGATTCTGCCAGAAGGACCTCAGATTCTAGCCGTTCTATGGCCTCCCTTTGTTCCTTTTTGTGCCTTGTAATAGAGGAGATGGCCTGTCCTCTGAGAACAGTTTTAAACGCCTCCCATAGTATGGACGGTGAGTTTACTGACGATTGGTTTTCTTCAAAGTAGTGCGTGGTTGTAGTGTCTAGGGCTTTTGCTATTTTGGGGTTCTTCAGATAACCTGGGTAAATCGGGTAGATTCTTTGTCGCCTCGTGGGGTGTGTAGTATAGGTGAGATGGAGTGGAGAGTGATCTGATATCCCTCTTGGTAGGTGTTCCAGGGATGTTACCGTTTCCGGGGGCATGTCTAATGTGAGGATGTAATCTATTCGGGAGAGACTGTTGTGTGCTCCGGAGTAAAATGTGTAGCTACGTTCATTACCATGTTTAGTCCGCCACATGTCTAGAAGCCCTATTGCGTCCTGGAATTCCCTGAAGAGGTAGCTCGATCTGGTTGGGTCCCGGGGAGGTAGGCGGTCTATGTCTGTGTCAAGTACCGCGTTAAAGTCCCCCCCGATGATCAGGCGTCCCTCCGGTAGTTTAAGTAGTAATGTCCCTAGATCCTGAAGTGTCCCTTGGTGTAATGAAGGGGGAATATAGACCGTCAGAATGTTGTAAATCCTTCCCTCCCATTGACATGTGATCCCTGCAAAGCGCCCTTGGTCATCCGCCCATGTGTTTTTGATTATTAACGGTGCCTTTTTACTTACTAATATGCCGACTCCCCGGGATCCGGAGGAAAACTCCGCATGGATGGCCATTTTGAAACCCCAGCGATTCATGGCTTGGCTGGCGTTTCCCGCGAGGTGTGTTTCTTGTAGGAGGATAAGCGTGGGGGACTTTCGCTTTAGATATTGTAAGACCAATCCCCGTTTTATTTTATGCCCCAGGCCGTTCACATTCCATGAGATAATCGATAGTGTGGGGATGTCACTTTGTCTAATTGGTGGGTTACGCCCGGCAAGCTATCATCCCCCATCGTGATCAGTATAAAAGGGTGTCGGGAGTGACGCGGCGTGCGTCTGTAACTGAGCCAGTAATAGGCCGCCATCCAGTGAAGCGTCCCACGTCTCTGAACTTCGCGCAAATGGGTGTATGAAGTGTATGAAAGTAATGCTGAATGCATTTTGTAGGCTGGCCTCGTCCGAGGCCGTATTTCTGAGTACACGAGAAAGAGCCATGTCGGGCCTATCTTGTATGTGTGCTAAGGCTAGCCAAGCCAGAAACCTAGAACATAAACATAACAAACACATTGCGTGTAACTCCCCTGCCCCCCTCCCTGCCTCCCTGCCCGGTGGATAAAGAACTTTCCACCCCCCCAACTGAGCAGAGCGCTTAGTGTCCCAACTTAAGATCAGTGTTCGTGGGGGTGAGACTTCTGTAGTCTTCCTTGAGTCTCTCTCATCGCAAAGAATGTGCCAAGTCCGGTAGATCAGGGTGTCTTACCTGCTCGACGCCTACGCCTCAGGTCGGAGTCTTACCCTGTTCGCCAACATCAGGAATGAGCAGATAGTCTTTCTACCCCTGGCAGTGTCTTTGCCATACCTGAGGATAAGGGTGCTGTGTACAGCGAGACCCTCCGTGCTCAAGTCGGCCTGTATGAAGATGGCTGTCGCATAGGCAGCATAGCGGCGCCTGCTCATTCATTTCCAGCATTCATTTGGGGGCTCCTTTCACCGTTGTTCCGGCGTGGTTCACGATGCTTTGGTCGTTTAGCTGGTCTCCAGCCCTCCAGCCAATCCTGTGCGTCTTGTGGCGATTCAAAAAACCATGTTTTACCTTCTGATTCAACGCGAAGCTTCGCCGGGAAGAGCATTGAGTACTTTAGTTCTCGGGCTCGTAGTTCTCTCTTCACGTCAGTGAAACTCCTCCTTTGTTGAGCCACGGCCGCCGTGTAATCCGGATAAAAGTTAATGTCCGAGTTGTCAATCCTGATTGGCGGGTGCATCTGGGCGGCCTGTAAAATGGCGTCCCGGTCTCTAAAGTTGAAAATGCGCGCCAAAATGGGGCGGGGTGGAGCCCCCAGCTTGGCCTTTCCTCCTGGTACGCGGTGAGCCCTTTCCACCGAGAAATAATTTGATAGCCCTTTGGGTTTGAGCTGTTTTTGGATAAGGTCCTCAACATATAGGTCCAGGGCTGGTCCACCTTCAGATTCCGGTACGCCAATCAATCGGACGTTATTGCGCCGGGAGCGCCCTTCCTGGTCATCGAGTTTGGCTCTGAGCGTGGTGTTGTCGTTTTCTAGTCGCGAGACCCTGCGTTGTAGGTCTGACGTGTCCCCAACGAGGTGGTTTTCTCCACTTCTCCGAGGCGCTCCGACATTTTCGCCAAGTCGGCCCTTATCAGTGACACGTCGTTAGAAATGGTGCCCATGGAGGATTGCATCATCTTCAGGGTCGCCATCGCGTCGTGGAGGGTGATCTTCTCGGTGTCATTAGATGCCCCGTTGGGCTGGGGCGATGTACGCTGTGTGTCACTTCTTGGGGTGTCTGGCGGGTCCTTATTATAAGCGAATTTGTCCAGCTTTAGGGTCTGCTGGCCCCGTGTCCCCCTCCCACTCATACTGCAGGTGCTGGGATGTGTCCCTTAAAGCGGGGACCGTGTATGTCCGGGGCTGGATCTGGGCTCGGTGGAGTGGTGGGGCCAGCGCCGTGATGTTTGGCCGGGCTGGCTCTCTTCTGGCTCTGATATGCGGCTGTGGTAGAGCTGGTGTGTGAGGGAATGGTAGGTCGATTCAGTGTTGTATGCCCGGAGCGCGCTGGTCAAAGAGCGCCGTCTTGAATGTGCAGGGTAGCTCCGGGTGGTCCTCTGTTAGGGGTTGCGTGATCTATGCTCCTTAATATGCCAGGAATCTGGTCTGGTGTTTGCTGCTGAGTCCAGGCATCATCACCTCCGCCGGTGCCACACCATGCAACCGCTACGGCTATCTGAGGGGCCCGGGTGCCGCGGTCGGCTGCAGCTCGAGTTCGCGGCCGCTCACGATCCTCCCCGCTTCCCGGGTCACCAACACGCCGGTCTACTTTGACGGGGGACCAGGCAGGGTTCCTGCCGATGGTAGGTGGGCCGCCGACGCGCTGCTGGAGCGTGGCACGTCTGTGAGCAGCTACGCGTCCGGACGCTGCGCAAGGTGTCCGCCCCGTCGGCCTGGCACTCACCACAGTCCCCGGCTTCAGGCGCGAGATTAGGCCTCAGTTCTGATCTCGACATATCTTCGTTGTTTTTGCCCTCACCGAGACGAGAGTCGGCTTTTCAGGGATCGAAGGCTTAGCGCAGGCAGGCAATGCTGGTCAGAGGTTGCGAAATTGCGGATCAGTGCTCGGATATTTCACAAGAGAGCTCGGCAGCTACAGAGCTCAGTTAGTGTGCGGCCATCTTGGCTGGTTGCTAGCCACGCCCCTGAGATCCACACTTTTTAATGCCTGTGTCATCTCTGAAAAAAATCAGTGAGGAGTGGGGCTTTGGTATCTGCCCCTATGCAGATGACACTCAACTGCTGATAACCATTGAAGAACAGCATGAGAACACAAGACTAAAACTGAATAACTGTCTCTTGGCGATAGCAACCTGGGTGGCAAAACACTGTCTAAAATTTAAAGCTGGAAAAGCAGAGATTTTACTCTTTGGAGGAGCTAAACCTGTCTGGAATCCCACGTGGTGGCCCCAGACAATGGGCAATGCCCCAGCTCCAAAGCAATGCACATAAAATCTGGGGGTTATCCATGTAGGACGACGTGTGGGTTCTATGTGGAAGAAGCTTTGCGATGCTGAAGCTTCTAAGAAGGCTTTTTCCTTGGATCCCGCAAGATTGTAGGAGAACGGTCACGCAGGCATTACTTACCAGCAGACTGGATTATGGCAATGCATTATTTGTAGGTATGGCAGACTACCTTTTCACACGACTACATGTGGTGTAAAATGCCGCCGCCAAACTGCTATGTAATGAAGACAGTCTCAGTTCATCGTCCGAGTCCCTGAAACTACTTCATTGGCTGCCAATGCGCCACAGAGCGAAATTTAAGCTGTTCAGCTACACACACAAGGCCCTGCATCAACGGGGCCCTCTTATACTTTGGAAGAAAGTTTAATTCTATGTACCCACTAGGTGCTTAAGATCACGGTAAGATCACGGTCCCTAGCTCTAGCCGGAACAAAACTCATTAAGAAAGTAAGAACAGGGGGTCATAGTTTTTCATACTTGGCAGCAAAACACTGGAATGATCTACCACAAGAACTCCGCCTTACAGATGACCATCTTGTCTTCAGGAAAAAACCTAAGACTCATCTGTTCTCTGGAGAATAATACTGGCCAAGTTCATGAATCACTGAGTTACACACCATTAGTCCTACCACAGCGCCATGATATCCTCTGTATGAATGTCGCGCTTTACAAATACAAATCTCTGATTTGGTAATCTTGCCCTTTTTTTTCTGCGCACTGTTGGCTCATCATCTTTGTCACTTTGCTCAGATTGGCTCGAGACTTCTATCACTTGAAGATATTCTACCTTCAGTCAATATATGTCTCAGCTTTTCACTTTTTATGGGCAATCGGTCTCCTCTTAGCACTTGCCTTTTGCTTTCACTGTTCACGTTAACCAAGTCAATGCTTGGCCTAGTCACCTTCAGTTTGACCCTTGTTACCAATTGTGACCAACTCTCTTTGAGTTTCGTCTGAACCAGGGTATTGAAACCCAGTAGCTGGCGACTCCAATACTCTGTGACGAACCTGAGTTGGTCGTCTCTCTGCCACCACCGGCTCATCCACTACAGGTCCTCCATTTTCAAGGGGACATGGGACTCGGCGAGTGTGGGCAGCATGCACCCAAGTAGGCGGACTACCACATTTAACAACAGTTATGGTTACAAGTATTACTTCATACGGCCCACGCCAACGAGGTTCCAAGCATGTTTTTCGAATGTGCTTCTTCACTAGTATCCAGGTACCTTAGCACAAATCATGAAATGCTCCTGTTGTGCTGAGTTTGCAGCTTCCCCAACCTGGTGAGTCACAGAACTTAGCACATCAGACAATACTTAAAGTAATCAAGTAGCAAATCATCAGCTATCTTCACAAGCTGATTTGCTGGTACTGCAGGCTGTCTCAAAGCCCTCCCCATTATTATCTCAAAAGGGCGCAGTCTTTTTCTTCTGTGTGGGACACAAAAGGTAAAGCATCAGGCTATTTCAGAGATGCAGACGCACATACTTTTGCCAACCGGGACTTTAATGTTCCCTTAACCTGTTCGACCACTCCTGACGCTTCAGGTCGATAGGCAAAAAACAGAAAACTTGGCTGTTTAATGAGTGCAACTAATCTCCTTTTTCTTGCTATTGCTTTCATTAGTCTACAAGCTTAGCACTGGGAAGCCTTTGGGTAGCCATGCGCTCTATGAATCTTCTTAACATAACATAAAACAGTCCAGCTGCTGTTCAATCTAGAGTGCTGCACAAAGCATTCGTATCATTTCGTTATTGAAATGAGATCCGCCATCTGATTCCAGAGGTCGGAAATCCAAAACTTGGAATAAGCTTTCTAAGAAGCAGTTTAGCTACTGATAGACTGTCATTACGTCTCACAGGGTATGCTTCCACCCAGAGAGAGAACAGACACACAATCACTAAGACATACTTTAATCTATTGCAAGGGGCCATCTCCACAAATTCGATCTGCAGCCTGCTGAAAGGACCCCCTGATTTCTCTATATGACTCATACTGACCAACATCTTCCTTCCTGCATTTTATTGTTGGCATACCACACATGTCCGAAACAGAGTTTCTGCAATGGCTCTGAATTGGGGATGGAACCATGTTTGTCGAAAGAGGTGCAACATAGCATCCCTTTCCACATGCGAATGATAGTACCTTGTCATGGGCGACAAACTATCCGGTAAGACTGGTCTCCCATCAATGGACACCCATACCTCATCCTCCTGTTGACGATTGCATCCTGCTTTAATCCACCCTCCTCTTTCAGTTTGTGGCACGGCATCTTGCAATTCTTTGATTTCTTTCCATGTTTATACAACTGAAAACATTAGTCTGCATTCTGTGTCATCAGATTGTTCCTTTAACAGGTCCCCATTAAAGAGGTAAGAATTTAGAGCTCAATATACGCTGTCTCGTAGCGGTTTCCGACCGTCACATAATTCTTTCCTGTCAGTGCGCTGAGCACTTTACCACTGCAATTTGTGCCGGCAGTTGTAATGACATCAATAGGTTTCTCACGCACTCTCCATTTCGTATGGGTGAACACGAAGAGGTCATGTACCTACGCTTAGACCACAACTGCCCAAAATCATGGAAAACCCCAAATCCATATTGGCTTTCAGTGATTATGGAAACTCTATTTTGTTCAGTAATTCTGCAAGTCCTAGCAAGAGTAATTAGCTCAGCCACTTGAGCCAAGTACACTCCTTTCAACCATGATGCTGCCACAACTCCTACTATCCTACAAATAACAAATGCCGCTCGCAAAGTACCTCCTAATCTCTTAAACAAGATCCATCCACAAACAATACATGGTTTTTTGCAGGCAATGGAACATCCAAAATATCAGGACATGGTTTAATGCACAATTCAGTCACATCCAAACAATCATGATCTGCCTCATCAATCACAACTTCATGTCGAGGTAGGGGCATCAAGGTACCTGGATTTAAACTTGCACATCTTGTCAATGTCACATTCTCCGCTCACAAAATCACCTACTCGTACTTAGTCAATCGACTACTTTTGAGATGTTGCATTCTGGTATGGGTAAGCAAAATCTCAGCAGAATGTGGCGCATGTACTTTCAAAGAATGACCCCTCATAATGTTTTCACACTGATCCAGACTCGCATAGTTTGCAGCAACAGCTTTTAGACATCCAGGCAGCACTACAGCTACACGATCTAAAGTAGGTGAAAAGTATGCAACAGGTCTGAGAGCAGTTCCATGTATGTGCTTTAGAACTGACAGTGCACAACCTTCATGCTCACTGTACAACAGAGTAAAACTTTTCAAAGTTGGGCATTCCCAATGCTAGAGATCAACACACATTGTCCTGTGGTTCGTTAAAAGAGCGCAAGCATTCATCATCCCATGGGGCTGGATCTGACACGTCTTTGTGTGTAAGCCCTTGAAGGGGCTTGGCTGTCAAGGAAAAGTTTGGAACCCATTGTCGGCAATAGCCAACCATTCCCAAAAACATGTGAACTTCCTTTTGTGTACTTGGTGGATTCACCTGCAGAATGGCAGTAATCCAGTCTTGCGGTACTTTCCTGACTCCTTTCTCAATGTGGTGTTCCAAGTAAAGAACTTCTCTTTTGCAAAATTATATTTTTTCTGGTGACACCTTATGCCTACTTATTGCCAAATGATTCAATAAAGCAATAGTGTCATAAACTCAAGCCTCTTGGGAACCTGATGCAACTAATAAATTATCTATGTACTGTATTAACACAGAGTGATTCGGCATCTCCAGTGATTCCAGATTTCTTTTCAATATCTGGTTGAAAATCAAGGGGCTTTCTGAATATCTTTGTGGAACTCAGCACCATGCCAAGACACGGTTTCCGAACCGGAACGCAAACAAATATTGGCTATCCGTATGCAGGGGTATGGAGAAAAAGCCTTCGCACAAATCAATAACAGAAAACCGCTCAGCTTCGCAAGGGATCTGGTATAGAATCACAGAAGGATTTGGTACAACTGGGAAACATGGTATCACAGTCTGGTTTATTTTCCGCAAATCCTGCACAATCCTATATTTTCCATTTGGCTTTCGAATACCCATGAAAGGTGAATTGCATGGACTTCCCAGGATCTCTCTTAAGATTCCTCGCTCGATCAGAGTATCAATCAAGGGTGTTATACCTGAAATAGTTTCCGGGCTCAAATTATAAGAGGGTTTTCTAGGAAATTCTGCATTTGGCTTCAGCGTTATTCAGATTGGCGCTACTCCTCTCATCAGACCGATATCTTTTTCTGTAAAATCCCAAACCTCAGGTAACACTATGTCTCTTAATTCAAGTGGCAAAATATTTTCTGTAAGTAAAGGAAATAATCTCTCCACTTCTGTTTTCTGTTTGGCCATTTTGAATACTACATCTTCATCATTTGTATGGAATTATATTCCCTTAGGTGTACAATAGATAGAACAATTTAGTTTTCACAACGGGTCTCGACCTAACAAGTTTACTGGACTTGAGTCACACACAACAAATTTATGTAAATCTTCGAATGACCCAATTTGACCTTGTACAGGTTCAGTCACTGGTGTTGATATTAATTGTTTGAAAACTCCTACAACTTGGATTCTTTCTCCCGAGAGGGCTATGTTGGGAATTTCCACAGTTCTCACAGTGTAGCAGGTAGCATAAGTGTCTACAAGGAATAAAATAGGTGTTCCATTTACCTTGCCATCCACATAGGGACCACTCTGGTCTACCTCTAAGGATGCGCCAAGCACACATTCCTCCTCCCCCTCAGGCACCGTCTTTGGGACATTTCAGAATCACTGTCATCAATTTGCATTAGGGACTGTGAAGCTACTTGTGCATTCAGGTTTATTTGATCACTAGTATGGAAACCCATGTTTACATTGTATTTCTTCACCTGACCATTCAAATGAGGCATAGGAGCTTGTGGCATATCCAAATTGTGATTTCTCTGTCTCTGTATTGGCTGATTTTGCATCATATCACCCATCTGAGGCTGCATCACTTTCCCTAATACTGACTGCTCAATCATCTGGTTTGCTGTATTGTCTTTTTTAACGTCTCTATAGGAGTTCCCCTCTGCCACTTCCTTGAGGCACCAAATTCTGCAGTGAATTTCTTGCTACACCTCGCATTCCAGTAGTTGATTGACCATTTCCCTGGATCATTCCTGATAATTCTGTGTCAAAACCTTTGTAACCCTTTTTCGCTGCCTTCATCTGAGCCAGCATCAATTTCTCTTTCAACTTCTTATGCAAAGAATCTATGTCATCTCCACAATACTTCGCGTACCGGAGAATTTTGTCAGTTGGTTTGCTTTGCCAACATATCAAATTCTGCTGTATCATTGCAATTATTTAGGGTCTTAAGCCATGCACAAACTGTCCCATATCCTTTACTGACACACTCTCGATTCCACTATGTTGCTTAAATGCCTGTAGAAGCTGTTCATAATAAGCATGCACAGTCTCCTTTAATTCGAGTCATCCTGTCTATTTTGACCCAATCAGTTTCTTATGGCAAAATGTTCCGCTTCAAATAGGTAATGACCTGATTGCATTTTCTCATTACTTCTGGTGACGGTGCACCTGTTTCTTAATCTCTGGTAGGCTCTGTTTCTGGCCAATCTACTGTGATCTTACACTCAGTCCATAAATCGGTCGGAACTACAGTGTCAAATAAGGTTTCCAAATCCTTTAACATTACCTGTGAAACTTTCACAAATCTCTTGGCCTGCTTATACTATTTGACAGGCTAGTCTCTCAGCCTTGGAAAATCATTTGTAAATGATAAAATGTCTGACCTAGTCCAAGGGACATGGTCATAACCTCTTCCTGGCACTTCTCTTATGGGTTGTGCTTTTGTCTCTGCTTCCCCATTTTCCATTCTAATCATTGGGTACAGGGGCAGAGCCACTACTGTATTGTCTTTCCTTTGAACGCATCTACCTTCTCATCGCTCTACATCTCCCTATCGCTTGAGGGTTGTTAACAGCTCTTTAATCTGTAATCGTTTTCCCGATGGGTTTAAACTTTACAAATCTGTCACTGAAATCCAATCGATATATCTTCTGCAATGCCTTTGATTTCTACACATCCACTCCATATCTCCGAGATACCTCAATACATTTCTCATGTGTCTTTCTAGGTTTTCAGGAAATAGCCTTGCAAATGAACAGTAATTCTTTTCACGGTATTTTGCTGACCCCTCTGGACTAAGTTCCCAATATCATTTCTTTTATTTCTACCTTTAGCCTACCTATATCTAAGCTACTATCTGTACTATTTTCCACTTCCTTACATTTTCTTCCCACTGTATTCTTTGTAATAGTCGTTGGGGCTATATCTCTCATCATCACGTTCCTCTGAGGTGGGCCATATGGATTTATTTGTGTCTCTCCCTTGAGGCTCCTCACCACTCTGCATAATCCGATGCAACAGGTGTCTCTAATCTTTGAGTCCCCATTTGTAATATTTTCCCTGCTATAGCCTGTGCACCTCTATTTGGTGTTTCAGGAATTATGTATTGAGGTACCAGTCAAAGAGTCTGATCTCTCTTCCCTTGTAGGTATGATTCTCTCACTAGTTTCCTTTCCGTTTTCTCGTGTCACAGTATTTCCTCTTGCATGTGCTGCATTCTGATTTATTTCTCGTGAAATGATATTCATTCCCGATAAACCAGTAGGAAATGTCATCACATGTACCTGTGATGTTCCCCTTCCTGACTGATATAAAGGAACAACTTGTGTTGCAGGGATTCTGCTCATGCACAGAACTATGCACAAGAAACCAGGACCTCGGTGTATTGTGGTGTATCAAAAAGCCACCTCAGTGCCTAGAACCCCAATCCAACTAGCAATAGTGTCTCATTCGTTCTACGTACTACAGTGAAGCTACCAATGATTAGACAACCTAGAACATGCGACCAAGTAAACTCTCAGGAATAGTGGCAATCAAGAACATTCTTTTGCTCTAACACGCATACTAGTCCACAACATGAGTAGTCAGAGACACAGTATAGTTTAACATTTTTATTTTAACTAATGTGCTCTAATGTGCAGTACACTAGCAACAAAATGCATAAGAATAATTCAATCAGCATTGTTACAATTCCATAAAAAACACAAAGGGGAAATCATACCTCTAAGATCAGGTGTAATGAATCACATCCCAGGACAATCACAGGTCATCTCAGTTGGAAAGGTTTCCTCCAAGTGCCCTTTCCTTCATGTAATGCCATATTAAAAAGCACCCGAATTTTAGTTGGACAACTGTGCCTCCTGTTATGTCTATGTGCGTGGGACTGACCAACCTGAGTCAACAGCATACATTGTTATTCAATGTTGAACACGCTGTGCAGACAAAAAGCACAGTGGACGTCTAGATATACGAAAATCAGACCGTTCTCATGTGAAGTAGGCAAGCCGTGTATTCACGAGAATGGAGCCCTGCAGTATTGTGTGCAAAAGTGGCAGAATTGTGTCTAAGCATATATTTCATTCATGCTAACTTAACAGTGTCTGCTGTTTACCCCATATCCTCACTACAGTACCCATTGCTTACAAGTCACAATTGTACACTTCGGCTGAAATGCGCCTTTCAACTGTGCATAAAGTCTTGACAGCGGTCCATATGGCGATCTTTGAAGGAACGTGCACTATCGCAGGGAAAACGCAGGTTGGTGGTGTCACCATATCCTGCTCTTAAAGCTGTGACAAAGTCCAGTGTACCAAATTCTAAAGCTTTAGATCCTCGTTGGATACAATGGGCTACTTCGTTGACATCTCCTGATGTCACATTTATCTTTGACTCCTCGTTGCAAACACAGGAGTTCTTACAGTATGAATTTGTTCATCCTGCTACTCTGTCAATGCGACCTCTTGAGGATTACCATTGTATCATTTACACAGACGGTTCAGCGCAGCCAGCGACGGAATCTAAACATTCTTGTTCAGCAGCATGCGCTATAGTGGCCGGTACCATGGTGCACGCGCAGGCACTCAGGGACTGTACAGGCCAGTTGGCAGAGCTGCTTGCTCTGGTGCTAGCACTGGAGTTTGCTGATCTTCATGTGACGACCTTGATTGTAAGTGACTCTTACTACTGTGTTCAGTCTTTTAATGACAACTTATTTTTTTGGTCTCAGAATGACTATTATGATTCCAAAGGCAGCAGAATTAAGCATAAAATGCTTTTGGTTCGAGTCGCTGATCTTAAAGACCGTCTTCCTCTCACGCAAGTAATTCATACTCTTGGCTACCAGCGCGTGGGAGTACATGTGGTAGGCAACAGCTGATGAAGCAACTAAAACAGCAGTAGCTACATATTCAGTTACAGCAGTTACGCGTTCCAGGAGTAAGATTGATGATAGCTGCTACAGAGAAGGGAGATAAATACCCACGAGGCTTCCCTTCGAAATACTCTTATCATTTATGTCCTGATAAAGTTCCATATGTGGGAATAAATGATGTTGGTGACAGGTTGATTCCCAACGTGGACCGCAGACTTTCATTGATAACAGCCGCACATGCAGGCATTTCAGCGACTGTATTGTATTGTATCTTAGATTTATATAGCGCATACTGTCACCCTACGGGTATCTTGGTGCTGCGACTTGCCTGGATGACATTGTATGTGAAGCTGGCTTGTTTATCGATATGGGTTGCTGAATATCTAGTTCTTGGGAAAGAGCCATGTCTTCAGGTTCTTCCTAAATGAAAGCAGAGATCTGATTTGGTTACCAGATTTGCGCTTGATGAGCGTAGATTTCTCCCTGGGGGTGTACCAGGTGAATCTCCCCTGCATAAATATTGGACCTAGTCCATGTACTGTTCTGAACACCATACAGAGAGATTTAAAGTGAATGCTCTCATTTATGGGCAACCAATGAAGGTCTTTCAGAGCTACAGAAGTTGAAGATCTACGCTACCTATTTAGCGCCAGTTTGGACTGGATCCTCTGTAGCTTCCGTAGTATTGACTGCGGTGCTCCCAGATATATGGAGTTTCAATAGTCCAACCTGCTCAGTATTAGACTCCTCACCACCAAAGGTCTTGAGGTGGCGGGAGGATCTGGCGTAGTGCTCCTAGCAAGGAAAAACAGGTACCGACAGTTTTGTTGACTTGTGACTTGTAGATTGTTGTCCTTTAGGACCCCCAGGTTGCGCACTGCTCTGACTGGAGTCAGTGGTTTCTCCATCGGGGTAAGTCTAAACTTGGTGGGATAAGGCCAGGTGATTTTGGCTGCCGAGCCGTATACTAACTCATTTTTTTTCTCCGTTGAATTTTTCCTAAGCCAACTGGAGGTTCTGAGAATGCATTCCTTGAATTTCTCAAGGGATACTGGTTGCTTTCCTTCCAGAGAGAATATCAGTTGCGTATCATCTGCATAATTGACTAGGTCAATGCCGAAGAGTTTAATAATTGGAATTCAAGGGCGCAAATAAATATTAAAGAGAAGTGGGCTGATTGCTGAGCCCTGTGGCACCCCAGGTCTCACTGGGGTCTTGGGGGATGTGTTTGGTTGAATGGTTACCACTTGTTGCCTTCCCGTCGGGTATGATTGCAGCCACTTTAGCACCCGTCCTGTGACTCCGATGTTCTCTAGTCTTTTTAGCAGGATGCTGTGATTTACCACATCGAATGCGGCAGACATGTCCAGTAGCACTAACACAGACAGATTGCCATTGTCGTCACGTATTCTCAGGTTATCCAAGACCGTAGCAAGGGCCGTTTCTGTTCCATGCCCTGGTCGGAAAACAAATTGACCCTTGTCTAGCAGTTGGTTTCCTTCTAGGTAGATGGACAGGGACTTACTACTTGCCCGCTCCAGGATTTTTACTGGATACGGTAGGAGGGATATTGGTCTAAAATTTGATGGACAGTTAGGATCGAGTGACGGCTTTTTGAGCAATGGAGTCACCACTGCCTGCTTCCAGACCTCCGGGACAATTCCCCTTTCTAATGACTGACAGCAAATCTGCTGCAGCCCGGGAAACAGTTCTGACTGGAACTCTTTCCAGATCACCTGTGGAAAGGGTTCCAACGGGGACCCAGAGGACACGCTTTGGGCTAAGTTGTTGAAAATATCCTCAGTAGGGATTTGAAAGTCCTCCAAAGCGGGTGGCTGGTGATTCATTGGTGTCTCTTTCTGTTGCTTCATTAGTGATCTCGTGGGGAGTTCCTTTTCCTCATCAAAGCTACTGTTGTTATTAGAATTTAGGCCGCCAACTATCTTATTGATTTTTTTGTCAAAGTAGGGAGCAATGTTATCGCAAAGTTTTTGTGTTGTGGTTACTTTGTTGCGCGTACATGCAGGATTGGATAGGTCCTTTATTATTGTAAATAGCATTTTTGTACTATTGGGTGCCTGCAAGATTGTTTAAGCATAGTACTCTGCCTTGGCCCTTGAGATTGCTTCCTTATATAAAGTCTGCACTCATTTCAACTTCTCTCTATCATATTCCTCATATGACCTTCTCAATATCCCTTCGGCCCATTTACGTTTTTTTCTCAAAAGTTTTAGCTCTTCACTGTACCAGGGGGCTGAGGGTTTCTTTCTATACTTTTTATCGGGGCGATCTGATCTAGAGTGCCTTTTATATGGCCACGATAAGTTTGGTATTTTTCAACGACTGACTGACTGGGCACAAATACATTCTGAACTGTGAATGTCAGAGAATTCCTATTTCTTAATAAGTTAGCCCATTCTCTTCCCATCCGGAAGGTTACTGACTGGCTTGTATTGCTGGCCATACTGGGCAGCGTGATCCTGAAATGGATTAGGGAGTGATCGGTCCAGCATTGAGGTAGCACTTCAATCACCTCTGTTTCATTCTGATTCGCAAATAAGAGGTCTAGAATGTGTCCTCCATGATGGGTGGACTGATGGACTAGTTGGTGCAGATTAAAACTCTCACAGGATTGTTCCAGATCTTTTAATGGGGGGCCAAGTGACCCATTGTCCCAGAGATTGAAGTCGCCTGTTATGATCATCCTTGAATGTGTTAAGGACATGTTAGGAAAGGTGTCAATAAGAGCTTGATATTGGGTAGTTTGTCCAGGGGGGCTATAACAGTATTCCAGTCTTCACTTTCCCTTTTACCTCCTGCAATGAAAAGCCTAAGAGTTCAATACCTTCAACCTCATCCAAGTGTAAAGGGGTAAAATCCCACTTTTCTTTGAAGATCACCGCTACCCCCGCCTCTCCCCACCAGCCTTGGTTTGTGAAAGATTTTATATCCCTCTGGGCAGGCAAATCCTAACTCTACCACTGAGTCAGCGCTGGTTCATGTCTCAGTTAAAAACAGGGCGTCGAGGTCAAGGCACTCCAACATGGTTGCCACCTCATGATGATGTTTGACTAGGGATCTACTATTAATCAGACCAAAGTTCAGTCTGCACAGGACTGGTCTGCTAGGACATGCTTGCCGTTATCAACCGCTTTCTGTGTTCCTTTAGTAGCCCTATCACCTATGTTCATAAGTTGTTCCCTTCAGTATCGAACTGGTCAGGCCCTGAGACCAAACCGGCAGCGTGGCTGGTGCTGGAGCGTGGAGGGCCGCAGACGGGCTTGCCTCTGGCGCGCACGCTTGCATCACCCTTCCTAAATAGGAATAAGTGTGCTAGTTAGGGAAAAACAACTAGTGCGCTGACCAAGATGGCATTGTGTCGGTGACCTGCTCTGACAGGCGGAGTACACCAGCATACCTCGGTCAGCAGGGCGCAATTGCAAGTGCCGGTGGAGCGCAACAGGTAAATTCCCACAGTGTGCCCCTTCCCCGTTCCCCGTTCTACACAAGCAGCAAAATCCTAAATATATTTAAAAATCCTGAATATATTTTAAATAATAACTCCCATTAAAACAAGTGCTGGCATACATGCACAAGCGTATCCGCAGTATAGCGTAGCATTGTGTTGGCAGTATTATGATGTGCGCGCTTGCATCACCCTTCTTAAATAGGGAGGCGTGTGCAAGTTAGGGAAAAACAACTAGCGCGCTGACCAAGATGGCGTCGTGTCGGTGACTCGCTCTGACAGGTGGAGTACACCAGCACACCTCGGTCAGCGGGGCGCAATTGCAAATGCCGGTGGAGCTGTGGGGCATACATGCACAAGCGTATCTGCAGTATAGCGTAGCGTTGTGTTGACAGTCTTAGGTGTTTCTATCTTACAGCAGCGTTCATGGTAGCGTGGTTTGTATAAACAAACCCGTAATTATGTGCTTTTGTGTGACATTTGTCAGCAGATTAATCCTTCAACAGCAGCCCCCTCGTCACAAACACAGCTGTACATCTCTAATAAGCCATTCGGTTGCGTTTATTCAGATCACTGCGGTCCATGTTCTTCAGATACTGCGTATAAGTTTATCTTAGTTGCAGTTGATTCGTGCACACATTTTCTTCGGGTCCGGCCACAACGCAGTGCTGATACACGAACTGTCATCAGGGATTTGCGTGTCTTTGTGGGTATTTTTGCATGTGACACCTTCCATTCTGACCAGGGTCCCGCATTTGCTTTTATAGCGTACAAGGATGCCATGAGGTCTTTGGGGGTGCAAGTCAAATTTTCGTCTCCATACAGGCCTGAGGGCAACTCATTTGTGGAGCGAATGAACAGTGACTTAAAGCAATCCTTGACAGCTAGAGTTATAGGTACTGGCAGGAACTGGTTCCCCCATTTATATGGCATATAACGTGCACTAAATAATCTCCCTAGAAGATCTCTGGGTGGGCGGACCCCATACAAAATGCTCTTTGGCATGAAAATGTATGACCTTATGGTCTAGACATGGCCGCGACAGCCACAGCCTTTGACGTTAATAATGATTCTGCTGTGTTTCAGAACCTACAAGAGACCCGTGACAGTCTTGCAAAGGAACATTTGCCCTCCGCCACTGAAGCTGCACTACAGATTCCGGTAGTTGGCTGGCTACCCAAAGTCAGAGACCTGGTCCGTGAGAAGGTGGAGAACAAGAAAGAGTTTGGTCTATCTTATCGTGTACCGGTTCTAGTGCTTGGCGTGAAGGGAACTTTTACAGTCATTTTACCACCACTTCCTGGTGTCATATAGATATGCTTTGCCTACACACTGTGTTAAGTTAGCATGAGCTTATTAGGAGTTTAAACGCCATTTTACCTTTCTGCTGCTTCAGCACGTGACACATAATTGTTGCTTTAGCTTTGAGCTTAGTAGAATGTTTTGCTTCACACGAGAATAATATGTTGTTGCTCTGATATCAGCTTTGCTTAGTGAGCTGTATCTGTACAGTGAGTGCCGAGGCCTTCAAGGATATCTCAACACAGTGGTTGTTGTGAGGTCTGATCTTCGCATGTTCTAGACATAACATACACGCAGCTGCGGCCAAATTCTGGCTTTAGGCGCGTTTTATATTGCACTGCCCAGAGCATACACACACACTTGGTGGTGCTTCGCATGCAGAGAACTGGTGGAAGATGATGTGATCCCTTACCACTAGGATCTGAGGTTTGGGGCTGCCCTGCTAAAACCCAAAGAGACCTTCTTAGATATAATATAACATACTAGCAAGGGAGGGTGAGAATTAGGTGTCTTTTAGCCTTCTTCCCTCTAGCATTTTAACATGCTTTCACCCTTTGTATTCTATGGACTAGTAACTATGCTTATTACTTTGTTTCTTATAATATGTTTGCTTGTATTAGCTAAGATACTGCGCTTGAGAACACTGCATTAGAAAATGAACATTTCAAATGTGCACGCGTCCTCATTTACTCCTTGTTCTGGATTGAAATGATTGTATAATGAAAGAGTGTTCATGTGTTCCACGTTACCTGAGGTGTTCCAAGTCCATGTTCTGGTTTGTCTAAACATTGGGAGTTTGTAAGAACCAATGAGACACTGTTGCTAGTCTGGTAGGGGATTTTGGGTACTAAGGTGAGTTTTGGCATACCCTAATTCACTGAGGTTCCAAGTCTCTATGCACAGTTCTGTATGAGAACGGAATCCCTGCGACACTGGTTGCCAGGATAACAGATACATCTCAGTGGACAATGTCAAATTACAGCGACTGGCCGATTCTTCATAGTATGACACCAGCTGTTTCCTGTCCAGCAATATTAAGAAATACAGTCTTGGACACAACGAACATCATCAGGCATGACGCTGCCATAGAGAAGACCTCTGTTACTAATCCATTGCTACTTCCTCCGACTTGCAGTCTACATGAAGACACTAAATATGCATATGCCACTACAGAGTCATTGCCTGGTTTATAAGCAACTGTGGTTGACCAGTTACGTTTTTCCTTTTACCGCAGTCCATGGATCAGTGGGAAGACCTAAAGGGGGATTGGTCATTTTTGTTTCACTGAACTTGGTAGGGGTTTTTAAGAAACTGGAAACTGCCTCAATGAACGTCCTCATAATTGAATGGACTATTTCCGAGCAGCAGAAATATTTACTTATTAATTTCTATAACGCTAGGGAGGGCTCATCTTTGAACGAGCACTTGAGCGCCCTTGAGCAATTTCTGTCAGTCTAGAAACAAGATCTTTCTTCTGCCCCAGGGTGGTTCTTCTGGGAGATTTTAATATTCATCCTTGCTTGTGGGAATGCTATAATGACATTTATGGAGGGTCACTGTGTGAGGGGGTGCCCCATTTTGAGCACAGCAAGGAGGGAGAGGCCTTGAGGGTCTCCTCTCCACCATGAATTTATTTGAACCAGATATTGGTAATGGGGAGGTGAGAGCTCCAACCTTTATAGGGAGAGGGGCAAACACCGTTATTGATTACATTTTGTTATCCCCTGGTGTCTTGGCTAAAACTATGGGTTATAGCGTAGTGACCTCAACCTTCAGCGACCGTAACCCGGTTTTGCTGGAAGTTGATCTTGTCATCTTCAGGAAACAGAATGACTTAAGAGAGGGGGCGCCTAGGCACCTGTCGACCACAGACCAGGGGAGACGGATTAAATGGAACAGGGTTGTCCCAAAAGCTTTTTTTGAGGAACTTGCACTTAAAACTGAGGCCAACCTGGCTGTCTGCTTGGACGACACTGCTGCAGGTGCTGATGTTGTTGATGCTTATGTAGTAGTGTGTAAGCAGATTTCCAAAGATTTAGAGAGCCGGTGACACCGCCCATACAAAGAGGGCCTATAAATGGTTAAAAAAAAAAAACTGTTCAATCGCTCACGGAGCCCTGCTTAAGGCACTCAAACATAGACCGAGGAATAGAGCCCTAGTTGGTGATCTCCGCAAGGAGTACAAAATCGCAACCATAACACGCAAGCGTCAAATTAAGGAGGAGGCCTGGGAAAATCTGCAATCCGTGGATGTGAGTAGGGACAGCAGGAAATTCTGGGCTGTTATTAATCAGCCGTTCTTCTCGGACCAGGAGAATCTGGATACGGACTGTGTGATCCCGGATGAGAGTTGGCTTGTACACTTTAAAAGCATTTATGACATAGATCAGAGGGGTCCAGCATTTGCCGACCTTGCTACTGTTCGGCACGCTATGCCCGTCAGGTTCTACTTGGCTGAGGTTGAAAGGGCGATTAAAGAGACAAGCAGAAATAAGGCCCCAGGCCCGGATGGGGTTCCTGCAGACTTGTACATCCTGTACCCACAATTTTGGGCAAAAATTCTGACCAATGTGTTTAATGCAGTGTCCACTGCGGGTTTCCCGTACTCTTGGTCCTCTTTGGTCATAGTTCCTATTTTTTAAAAGGGGAATAGAGGGGACCCCGCCTGTTATAGGCCAATCTCATTGTTGGACTCTGCCGTTAAAATCTTGTGCAGGGTCATTTTACAGAGATTGGGGGATTGGCTTGCAGACAGGGGGGTCCTCTCCAACCTCCAGTATGGTTTTAGAGCACATAGGGGTACCATGGACCAATGTTTAAATTTATACTTCCTTATAAGTAAATATACCGTCGCGAAGGAGAGACTCTTATATTTGGGTTTCATGGACCTATCGTCGGCATTTGATTTAGTTAACCGTTCAAAATTATGGTTTACTTTGCGGGAGATGGGTTTGGATGCGTCCTTGGTTAATATTTTAAGTGATCTTCATCAGGACCTGTCCGCCTCTGTCAGGGTTACGAGGGAAGGCCAGTGTACTGGGCAATTTAGCTCTAGAAGGGGGGTCAGACAAGGCTGTATTCTGGCCCCTCTTCTTTTTACTATTTACATCAACGCCCTTAAAAAATCGGTAAACAGTCATAATATCGATTCCAAAATATAGAATGGACAAAATATCGAATGGACACAATATAGTGGTTAAAAATATCGAATTTAAGGTAAGTAATATCGGTTTTGAAAATATAGAAGTGAAAATATCGAAGTATACAATATAGGCATTAAATATATCGATTTTTTAATAATATCAATTTTTTTAAAGTGTTTTGTATGTTAGTATATGTGTGAAAAGTGTATATTAATTTTTGTAATGTATGTTTAATGTATTTTAAGTAATGAATTTTATGTTATTTAATTTTTGCGTAATTTAAGTTTGTAGCGGGTTGTGGGTTTATAGGGGAATAGGGTGGGAAGTAATTTAATTATATTAAATTAAATATTAATTTTTAGCACTTATTATTAATTTTTTATTAAATTTTGCTTTCTAGTTCTGTAGCGGGTTGTGGGTTTATAGGGGAATAGGGTGGGAAGTACTTTAATTGTAATTAATTAAATATTTGTATTTATTTATTGGTATTTATTTTGAATTTATTGTTATTTTTTAATTGGTAATTAATTTTTATTAATTGCCAATTAATTTGTATTCATTGATTAATTGTTAATTATGTTAATTTTCTAAATTTATTTTCTGTAGCGGGTTGTGGGTTTATAGGGGAATAGTGTGGGAAGTAATTTAATTGTAATTAAGTAAATCATTTTATTCATTTATTGGTATTGATTTTAAATTTATTGTTAATTAATTTGTAATTGGTAATTCATTTCTATTATTTGGCAATTAATTTTTATTAATTGGTAATTATTTTATATTAATTAAATATTTTATAATCATGATAATTGTATTAATGTATTTTCTGTAGTGGGATGTGGGTTTATAGGGGAATAGGGTGGGAAGTAATGTAATTGTAATTAATTACATATTAAAAATACTTTTTGTGTATTGATAATTAATTTACTGTTAATTTTTAATTGGTATTAATTTTTATTATTATTTAGTTTTTGTTATTGAAAATTAATTAGTTGTTAAATAATTATGTATAGGTTATTAATTTTTAATAACTAATCTGTAGTTGTATTTCTAATTAATTATTACATAATATTAATTTGGTTATTAATTTCAATTAATGTTTTATTGGTATTGATATTTAATTTATTTTTAATAATATATTAAATCATTACTTTCCCTACTGTTAAACTCACTAGAGTGTGAATAGTAATTTTCACCCTCCCGCTATCCAACGCTTTCCCTACTGTTGCACTCTCTGGAGTGGGAATAGTATTTTTTACCCCTACGCTATCCAACGCTTTCCCTACTGTTGCACTCTCTGGAGTGGGAATAGTAATTTTTACCCCTACGCTATCCAACGCTTTCCCTACTGTTGCACTATCTGGAGTGGGAATAGTAATTTTCACACTCCCGCTATCCAACGCTTTCCCTACTGTTGCACTCTCTGGAGAGGGAATAGTATTTTTTACCCCTACGCTATCCAACGCTTTCCCTACTGTTGCACTCTCTGGAGTGGAAATAGTAATTTTTACCCTCCCAATATCCAACACTTTCCCTACTGTTGCACTCTCTGGAGTGGGAATAGTAATTTTTACCCCTACGCTATCCAACGCTTTCCCTACTGTTGCACGCTCTGGAGTTGGAATAGTAATTTTTACCCTCCCGCTATCCAACGCTTTCCCTACTATTGCACTCTCTGGAGTGGGAATAGTAATTTTTACCCTTATGCTATCCAACGCTTTCCCTACTGTTGCACTCACTGGAGTGGGAATAGTATTGTTTACCCCTACGCTATCCAACACTTTCCCTACTGTTGCACTCTCTGGAGTGGAAATAGTAATTTTTACCCCTACGCTATCCAACGCTTTCCCTACTGTTGCACTCTCTGGAGTGGGAATAGTATTTTTTACCCCTACGCTATCCAACGCTTTCTCTACTGTTGCACTCACTGGAGTGGGAATAGTATTTTTTACCCCTACGCTATCCAACGCTTTCCCTACTGTTGCACTCTCTGGAGTGGGAATAGTAATTTTTACCCCTACGCTATCCAAAGCTTTCCCTACTGTTGCACTCTCTGGAGTGGGAATAGTAATTTTTACCCCTACGCTATCCACCGCTTTCCCTACTGTTGCACGCTCTGGAGTTGGAATAGTAATTTTTACCCTTCCAATATCCAACGCTTTCCCTACTGTTGCACTCTCTGGAGTGGGAATAGTAATTTTTACCCCTACGCTATCCAACGCTTTCCCTACTGTTGCACGCTCTGGAGTTGGAATAGTAATTTTTACCCTCCCGCTATCCAACGCTTTCCCTACTGTTGCACTCTCTGGATTGGGAATAGTATTTTTTACCCCTACGCTATCCAACGCTTTCCCTACTGTTGCACTCACTGGAGTGGTAATATTAAATGTTACCCTCCTGCTATCCTACGGTAAAATATTGTACATTTTTTTATTAATAACTTAAATTATTTATATCTTAATTTTAAGGTTATTTGAGTATTTTTAAGTATGTTTTAGTTAATTATATTTATTATTTCTTTAATTTTAAATTACTTTTAAGACATTTAAAAAAATTCGATATTTTAACTGACTATATTTTTTACAGACTATATTTTGGATTCGATATTTTTTTACTTACCTGTTTGTAGATAGGAATTCGATATTTTGGCATTCTATATTTTGGTGACTATATTTTGGTAAGTCTGTATTTTGTCATTCTATATTATGTCAGTGATCCTGAAAAATCATTGGACTTGGCTACACTGGATGTTCCGCGTATAGGTGGTTCGGATATTCCGGTCCTCCTGTACGCGGATGATGCCGTCCTACTTGCACGCACCAGCATGGGCCTTCAGAGGCTGTTGGATCACTTTGGCAGCTTTATGGAAGCCCTGGATTTAAAAGCTAACACCATAAAATCCCATGTAATGGTTACGGGAGCACAGAATAAAAACATGAAGGTCAAAACCTTCACGTGCAACGGTACCGTAATATCGAGGGTGCCGTTTTTCTCCTACTTGGGAGTTCTATTTGACAAAAAGGGGAACTCATATGAAGCTAAAGAGTAATGTAGTTGCAAGATCTACTACAGCTCTTTTGAACTTCTCTAAAAGATTTGGAGCAAGACCCATGGAAGCAATGCTAAAGATCTATACATCAAAGTGTTTTGCAATTGCCTCCTATGGTTCGGATATCTGGGGTTATGTATCATCGCCCAAGATACGAACTGCAGAAAATAGGTTCCTCAGATCCCTTTTGTCACTCCCGCAATCATCCCCCACATTCTATATACACTGTGAAGCGGGACTGGGCTATGTCTGAGATTATCTGAAAATGGCTCCGTTGATTTGTTGAGTCAAAACCTGGCTGAACGAAGAGATCACTCTTAACCACCTGATATTGAAGGACTGTGTTGCCCTTGAGAAGGCTGACAGGGTCCCATGGCTGTCGTATGTCAGATCGGCATGCGGCAGGTTGGGCCGACCAGAATTGTATTCATCGTCACAGAGCATTAAGAAGGAGGATGTAGGGTGGATCAAGCATAATTTTCACAACTTGCTGGAGGCGGAAAGGGAGGAGGAAGAACTTATAAAACCTATGGTGAGATCCATTTATTGTTTATTAATCTCCCCAGGGATTGAACCATATCTGAAGTATGTCACCAAGCCCTTCCATCGCTTTCTTTTGGTCAGATTCCAGTTCAACCTTATTCATCTCACTTTAGGTATATATCCTAAATGGGGGAAACCAGAAGATACACCACCATGTACTTGTGACAGCTTTTCCTTACAGGATACGCGCCACTTGGTAATGTTCTGTGAGCCCTACTCGGTGGCGCAGAATTTTTTTTAAAATCCAATTCTGCGGGAATCTGGTTTTGTACAAGTAAGGCCTGCCCTCCTATATTTGCAAATGCTTAGTTCTGTCCAGGTCACCAATAGTGTAGCCGGTTTTTTGGTGGCAGCAGCCCGGTTAAAAAAAAGGAGACTCCTCTAACTGTAATTGTTCTGAAGGTTCAAATGGGCTTATGGCCATTAATGGATATAGTAAATGATACCAAATTATGCACTTTATACTGGACTCAAATTGCCGTTGGATAAGGAACTCTCGTACAATTTTATATTGTTTTAAAGTATCCTGAACTTTGTTTATATGAATTGTCAAAATTGAATGTGTTCTTAACCTTTTATATAATCTTAACGTGCGGAGGATGATTTTGTACTGTCTTTTATGATATTAATTAATCGAAATAAAGAACTTTGACCGACTGACTGACTGACTCCACGACATTGAGTCCCCCATCTCAATTTTCTATTTTTGTCACCTGGTTTAAACAGAATTATTTGGTTCCCTCTTGGACATACATCTTGTTGATGCTCCTCGCCATTTTTCATGTCGATTGGATTTGTGACATTCCTTTTCCTTGTAATCAATGGTCTTTGGGAAGAATTTTCCTGCAGTGTGGAGCTCATTGGATATGCGGGAGCCCCCCCCCCGCATAATCGGCACCTGTCCGCGAGTGCACCAGGTAGGTGCATTGTGGAGCGGTAGTATATATATATATATATATATTCACTGAAAAAACCATAGGTTAGAGACCATATATAGTTAGCTGGACATTTTATTGACATAAAACCAAGGAAATTCCATATATAGTTAGTTGCACTAACTATATATCGCGCACCCGCAATCCACTGCTGATGATGTCACATATTCATGACATGGTCAGTGACATCACTGATGACATCACTGATGACATCTCAAATACTAGTTTCTCTTGCCCCCTCTGGGGAATCCAACATCTGTGTAATGACCTAGAAATCCAAAGATCCACTTCACTCACAATGCAGTGGGTAGTTTGCATCTCTCCAACCTTTCTTATTTTTCACGTTTTTCATCTTCCACTCAATCTACACATCATCCACACATACACACATCTAATTGCTGCATTCCTTAGCTGTGATTATCAACTATTCTTCTATTTTATATTCATATTCAAAGAGCAAGCCCTTTATCGAGCCTTTTTGCTGTAACTACTGTTTCAGGAATTCTGCTCATACACAGAACTGTGCATAAAGACTTAGGACATCAGTAAATTACGGTGTTCCAAAACCCACCTTACTACACAAACCCCCTACCAAACCAGCAATCAGTGACTCATTGGTTCTTCGCCCTAGAGCAAAAACACCAATGACTAGTCAACCCAGAACATGCGATTTAGATTACGTGAAGTAAAGTGGATAACAAAAACACTCTTTCAATATAGTCTTACACCAATCCAAAACAAGATGTAAATAAAGACACGTGCAACTTTGAAATGTTTATTTCTAACACCATAATCTCATGCGCAGTACCTTAGAAAATACAACCAAACATATTATCAGAAACAAGGTTGTCAGCATTGTTACTATTCTATGAAATACAAACGGAAAAAGCATCCTATAATGCTAAAGGTAAACACATTTAAAATATACCTACATTTCACCCTCCCTACCTAGCAGATTAGTTTATAACTACAGAAAGTCTAATAGGATTACATGGGCAGAACCATTTTTTTTTGTTTGAATATTTTTATTGTTACAAAATGCAGACATCAAGCCATTAGACAATGCTTGTACAGTGACTAGGGAACTCAACTGAGCATGTTTCACGTCCGTTCTCTCGGAAATGCATATTGTGTAAGAAACAACAGTCACATCTGACTTAAAAACAGATCAAGTTAGTCTACTTGGCAATAGTTACAGATACTGTCCATATTACAACAGATAACAGAAGCAACAGCGGTCGCATGTCCACAGGAACTATTAACTGTTTCTACATATCTCTTCTCCGGAGTGGCATCATGAGAGCACTCGTTACATCATACAGGTAATTGCAAACTTTCACACATATACCCTTGGTATTATACATATTCAAATCTTACTTCTAAACTCAATAAAACAATGAGTGACAATATGTAACAAATCATAGAGACATAGAAACAGGAGACCAAATGCCCACAAATGAACAGAATATACGTTTATATGCACCACACTAAGGATAGGCGGTTTGGGGCGGTGGATGCAAGTGTGTCCGGTGTTATACCATCACAGGGGGTGACCGGAATTGCCCATAGGGAATGTGTTGGGGGGGGGGCGGAAAGCCAGCGCGGAGCAGCGGGGGGGGAGTGGAGAGGGGGGGCAGAGCAAGGGCGAGGGCAGTGGGAAGGGCAGGAGGGAGGGGGGGAGAGGGAGAAGGGGCTCTGGGGGGGAGCAAGGTGGGTCTGTAGGGAAGTCGCTGGCAACAGAGTGATCAACGTCAGTTGGGTGTCTAAGTAATGCCCAGTTGCTGACACGATTGTTGATGGGCGGACAGGGCGGCGTCCCAGTACTGTGCTATAGGGTACATGCGGAGCCCCGCCGTTTCTTCTCTATGTAGCGCCACGCTCTCCACCCCTGCCCAGTTATTAAAGGAATTGCGCCAGTCTATCGCTCGGGGGGGGGCACTATTCTTCCAGCGCTTGGTAATGAGGCGCTTCGCTGTTATCAGTTCAGGTCCCAGAATCGCTCCTGAGCCTTCATTTGTTTAGTTCGCCGAAATAGTCCCAAAAGACAGGCTTCCCACGTGTGTGTCAGGGAGCCCCCCGTCGCTGCCGACAATGAGGTCGATACCGCTACCCAGTAGCTACAGAGGGGAGGGCACTCCCAGAGGACATGCAACAGATTTGCATCCAATAGTCCACATCTGGGGCATGCCGAGGTGGTGAGACCGAAATAGCGATTTAGTTTATCCGGAGTCAGATATGCCCGGTGCACTATATAATATTGGATTAACCTAAACCGTGAGTTACGCAGAACATTGCCCGCCCCAGCTAGTACCCTTGCCCACTGCTTATCGGACCAGTCGTGACCCCTATCCACCTTCCACTTGTCTCTCAGTTTTTGAGACGAAAATTGCGTGTGGTATTGCAGCGCTTGGGCAAGCCAGTGCACTACATGGGAACCGTGTCCCATCACATGCAGATATTGCACCAGTAGGTGCGTGGGCAGCTCCTCAGAGAGGTCGCCCCAGGCCCTCGTCAGTATGTAAAGGAGTTTTGCGTGGACCAAGAATTGTCCTGGCGGCAAGTCAGTGTTAGCTGCCAGGGTTTCGAAGGAGAGAAGAGCTCCCTCCTCGTACAGATCTCCCAAGCCCTCCAGGTCCACAGACGTCCAGCAGGTCAGTGCGGTCTCCGTCAGTGTTCCTCCCTCCCAGGGGGTACCCAAGAGTGGCAGATTTGTGGCATAGGGCTTTAAAGAATTTGTGATTTTAAGGCTGCTCACAAAACATTTCCTCGCCACCGCTAAGTGTATTTGGTCGGGGCAGCGTACCTTGGCTAAAGGATGGAACAGCGCATGAATCTGTGGCACAGTCATCGCTGAATCCATTGTGGCCAGATCGTGTACGTTCTTGCCACTTAGCCAGTAAGTGACCCATTGCAGTTGTGCCGCTAAATAATACAATTCCTGGTTAGGGACGGCCAATCCACCAGCTTCCGCTGCCGCATAGAGGGTTTTCAACGCTACCCGAGGGCGCCCCTTGTTCCAAATTAGGCGTCTGGTTAGAGTTTCAAGTTCACGAAAGATTCGGGTTGGGACGTACACCGGTAGATTCGCATAATAGTATAGCAATTTCGGGAGCACAATCATTTTCGTGAGTGTGACTCGGGCTGGGACATTTAGCGGGAGAGAGTTCCAGAATGTGACCTGAGCTGACAGCGCCGAGATGGCCCTGACCAGGTTGCCCTCTAGTAAATCAATCGGGTTGCGGTAAATTCGGAGCCCCAGATATCGGAAGACAGTCGGGTACCATATGAGCCTCTCCCCCATTACCTCAACGTCGCACTCCGGCATGTCAGCTGCAAACGAATACACTCCGGATTTCACCCAGTTCACGCGCAAACCTGACAAGTCACCGAACGTTCTGAAGATGTCGGTGAGAGTGCGCGGTATGCAGGTTAAGTCCCTGACATAGATCAACAAATCGTCAGCGTACAGGGACACCGAATGCACCCTGTCTGCCAGTGGGATACCCCAATCTTCTCCGGAAACTCGGAGTTGCTCCGCCAGAGGTTCCATCATAAGCACAAATATCAGTGGGGACAGGGGGCAACCCTGTCTGGTGCCCCTGCGAATCAACACTCTATCGGAGAGCAGCCTCCCCGTTCGGATTCGTACCTCAGGTGCGTGGTACAGCAGCTCCACCATTTGAATATATGCATCCCCGAGACCAAATTTCTCTAACACCCGCAATAAATAGGGCCATTCCACCGAATCAAACGCCTTTTCCAGGTCGAGGATCTCGCAACCCGAGCGGGGCCATCTAGATGTGGCATATCGTTGAACCCGGAACAGCCGTCGGATGTTATAGGCTGTGCTACGAGTTGGTACAAAGCCGTTTTGGTACCAGGGTAGGGACCAAGGGTGCCAACCTCTGAGCCAGCGCTGCCGCAAGGATTTTATAATCCGTGTTGAGCAGTGCAAGCGGTCTATATGATCCCAGGTCGAGTGCATCCCTGCCCGGCTTCAGTAGAGAGATCACATTAGCCTCATTCAGGGATGGTGGAAGCATGGCATCTTCTATAGCTGCCCCATACATCCAAAGCAATTCGGGAATTAGAATGGTAGAGTAGGCTTTATAAAATTCCGCCGGTAGTCCATCTGGACCCGGCGTTTTGCCATTGGAAAGAGAAAATATAACAGTACGCAGCTCTTCCTCCGTAAGTGTCGCTCCCAATTCCCCCCCTTGAGCGTTGGTGGCCGAAGGCAGACGCAATAGCGATAGATACTCCGCAATGTCGTCGTCGGTAACCCGCAAGCGGGAGCTATACAAAGATGTATAGTGGGCCGTGAACGTCTCGTGTATGGCTCTCTGTGTATAGACTTCCAAGCCCCCAGGTGTACGGACAGAGAGGACCGGGGCCGTTTGGGTGTCGCGTCTTATCAACCAAGAGAGCAGTCTGCCCGGCTTGTCCCCTGTGTGGTGAGTACGTGCCGAATGTGCAGCATAATTGAGATTTTTCAACCTATCCAGTAGCCAAGCGTGTCGTCCCTGGTCGTCACCAGTGGCGTGTCATCACCCTCCACCGCCTCCTGCTCGCGCTCCAGTAGGATATTCTCCACTTTCATCAGGTCTTTCTCAACCTGCTTGCGCAGTCCCGCCTGCATGCCTAGGCAATTACCCCTGGTGACTACTTTGAAGGTGTCCCACTCCACCCGCGGGGAAGACGCGGACCTACATGGGCAGAACCATACCTCTGATACTCAGCAGTAGTGGATCACATTCAGTGCTCCACAAACTGTCAAGATACGAATGTTCTCCAACTGTGTGTAACTTTTCCTCCACAATGGATTATGAAACACGCAAGTATCAGAGGTGGCCACAGCTCCATATGTATTATGGCTCGAACATGCGAGGATCATTCTGAATAACAGACACAGTATTCAAGATAACCTTGATGTTCCATGCTCTCACTATACACACAAAACTAGCGAGGCAGTTTACAAATCTAGCATACCAAATTATTCTCATATAAAGCAAAATACTCAGCCTTCTCTAAACAATATCACAAGTACGTGTCGTGTGCAAAGCAGAGCAGGAAAGCAAAAATAGCGTATAAACTTCTAATAAACCCATGCTAACTTAACAGGGTGTGAGTGCAACGCTCAGCCCCACGGCACCCTTTCTTGATCAAAGCACGTGATATAAATGTGGGCGAATTAGAAACGCAGAGTCCAAGCCTAAAAAGCAGAGTCAAGTTCACATTTCCCCAAAAAGTTATTCGCTCTTTGATAGAAAGCAGTAAATAAATAATAAAGAATACGTAGAAAAATCAAAGAGTCTTAATCCGACATTGTGTAAGCACAGTATGTAGCAACAGCCCCCAACAGGAAGTCATTGTTCTCATCTGAAAACATTTCAGCCATCCAATTCAATAGTGGGAATGAACATACATGTTCCTCAACGACCGGAACCTCCATCACCATCGGAGGAAAACTCGGGTCATCTTCAATGTAACTGCGTGCCAAGAACTCAAGCGCCGCTGCAAAAACATTCCAACGTCCCATTTTTCCATGTGTGGCTGCTAAGGCCATAATCCCGCCACCAGAACAGAGCACGTCATGAACCAGTAAGGGGCTCATCAGCTGGTCATAATCCACGTTGGGAGACACCGTACTGCAGAGACACAAATCGAGGCCCAGTCGAAATCACAGCTCAGGCAATGGAAGACAAGTTGAACGCATGTGAAAAAGGAGAATCGAAACGATAATCCATAAGCTGCACTCAACGTTGCAAGAGGCAGCGCTCCATAGTAACTAATCATTTGGTTGCGAAGCAGCAACAGCCGGGACATATTATCGTCTGCTGCAGGATGTGCATCCATATTTATGTAAACAAATTAATAAAAGCACACCGGCAACAAACGTGAGTATTAAGCACAAAACACCAAAGATGCTGGAAAAAATCGAATGAAAAAATCCCGAAAAGACACCAAATATACTTTCTACAGAAGTCACAAGGCCACTGCTTCTAACTTTAAAAAAGTAAGGTAACCCGTAGTCAAGGACACATTAAAGATACTCTAAATTAACTCCCCAAAATTCAAGAGCACGTCTGTATTTAAAAAATCATGCACTTCTGTGCGGGTGTTTACTACATGAAGGACAAATGTTTCTGTACCAGATATAAGAGCGACCTCTTTTTGAGACAATAGCGCTCTTATATGACTCATTTGGTTGACTCTGCTTTCAAGGTCGAAATCAACAGCCAGATGGAAACATCCAGCTTCCCATGCAGAGGAGTTAACACAACTTTTTTTTAATCAAACCACACGCTCAGTTACCGTAATCATGTAAGCGATGCCTGCTAACATTGCACAACAATCTCCATTATTTCAAAGTAAATAACTCCCGTTTCCAGTAAAGTGAACATTGTTATGATAGCAGGTGTCGGACTACCTTTCAAAATTCTGTCCAAATTAGGCGCATCTTGTATACAAGAGCCATGCAATTGTATGTGTCTACAAATTAAGTAGTGATATGGTACTATTGTGCAATCGTCGCCATTCACATAGACTTCTTTTCCCTCCCTCCGACACCTATATATAAATGGTAATAACCAAGCTTCATACAGATAAGTGCTCCCTAAACATCCATATCTGCCTATAGCATAGTATTTCATGCAAACCTCAAACTTAACCAGATTAAAAAATAACGTTATGACGTTATGATACTGTGGATAAGCCACACACCTGAATTGGATCTCCAATGAGTCAGCACTTCTAACCATTCTCATAGCGCGCCATGTGCTCTGATTTGACAGTCAGAGAGTGATCGCACCATAGTTTGTACTGCTAATCATTCTCAGCATACGCTACGAATACCCTTTGACGTTACACGTCGCATCAAAGCTTCTGTGTGACATCATGTACGGCGCCCCGTAGAAAAAAGACGCGAATGTTTTTAATTGTTTAAAAACATATATTCATGTATTTAATGAACATACTAACCGAAGACTTAATCTAGGATAATTATGGAATAATTTATTTTTAAGTTTTAAAAATCCTATATTACTTCTATATTCTATGAGTGCAGCTGCGTGCCCCTCCGCCTGGTACCCTAGACTCCACCACGCCCAGACCCGGTTCATAAGCACGCGTGATCGTCACCACAAAACCATTAGAACGCATATCGCTTTTCCACACATGCTTTTACAACTAGTATGCATTTACCAAACATGATAAACGCATAATCTTAATAATGTTTTTTGTTGACCAACACGTGTAGTAATGCCTGTGCCTTACGTCCTTCAAATTAGTTTCTAGCTATACGCGTGACCAAGTCTGATAAGATCTGAGACCAAGGACAAACACCGTGGTATCTGTGGCATGAAATCTCATCAATCACAGAGAAAATATGCACAGGGTAAAATGAAAGTAACAGGTATAATAAAAATAACGGAGAAAAACTACTAAAATGGCGGTTGGAAGGAGTATGTAATCAATGTTTGCGCCTCGACACTACATTTCAAATAAATATACATACAATATGTTTATTAATATATTACAAAAGTATAGCACCGGATGACACACATGACCCGGAAAAAGAAACTGCCAAATTTAATACCTAAAATCAGAAGAGGTTTGCTTGGCGAACTTGAAGAAAAAAAAAAAAAAGTGCACTTGCAAACAAAGCTGCGCATGCGTAGAGAGTACAACTGATGCAGGAAAAAAAAGCGGAAAGTTTTACATACTGTCATAGAAATATAGCTCTAAAAATTGCCCCCGTAATTTGCCCCCCCCCGGGGCCTAATAAACAAAATGGACTTCTAGTTTTTTTTCACCTTTTCCACCACGTACAAGTACTGCACGAGTAACCCGCCATTTTTTATTTTATGTAAAATAAAAATTGAGCCTAAAGATCCATATACCACCCCCTGACCAAGACTATAGGGTCAGAATGTTTCTACCCTGCCCCCTTTCCTTATTTCTCAACTTTGTTTTACTGTTTTCTTGTGACTCTGCTCTCGCGACAAACAAGATGGCTGCCAACATTTCCTGTTTTAGAATATTGACAGCCAATCATAATGCAGCTCCTGCTCGTAATTGTACGTATTTCCATACGCGTACGCCGCGATTTTCCTTTAAAAAATAAATTAATAAATAGAGCCTAAACATCCATGTACGACCCCCTGAGCAAGCCTATAGGGTCAGAATGTTTGTAGCCTACCCCCTTTACTTATTTCTCAACTTTGCTTTACTGTTTTCTTGTGACTCGGTTCTAGCGAGGCACAAGATGGCCGCCAACACTTCCTGGTTTCGAGTGTTGACAGACAGTTCACAGCCAATCAGCATGCAGCTTGTGCTCATAATTGAACAGATTTCCGTACGCGTACTGAACTCCGTCTCTAAATATCGCTATGATTTTACTTGCAATTTTCTCAGAAACTACTGAACGGATTTACACCATTTAACAAAAAGCACAATCTGCAAACAGAACTCTACCTCTCTGTCAAATTTTGTGTAATTCCGTTCAGCCGTTCGGGCTGTAACCCTGGTATAAGGTCCCTATGGAAAATTGCATGGGGAAAACACGTTTTGGGACCCCCTTTTTTCTCGGCCCTCACTTGATGAATCACCCCCAAACTTTCAGGGAAGGAGCGGAACAGAGCAGGCCATTTGCTTGGAGAAATTCACGTGGATTCGTCCACCGGTGCCAAAGTTATTCCAAATAGAATGTTATGGATTACCTATGGAAAGTAGGTCCTAACTATAACTACCTACTGGCGACCGCCAGTAGGTTTTATATATATATATATATATATATATATATATATATATATATATATATATATATATATATATATATATATTTATTTATGTTGCTTTGAATCTTCCAGCCCTCCAGTTCCCTTCTGGCAGAAGTCACGGCACAGCAGCAGCAAGTACGTTTTCACAAAACTTTTTATTTTTCACACACCATATGCAAGAGGACGGCCTACGCGTTTCGGCTTCTGCTGCCTTCCACTGGACCATAGAGTTCTTGGTGTCTAGACCCTCTTTTAAAATTACTTAGTGAGCGTGCCCTTTTTCCCTTTCTATTGCTCCTCTAGACAAACAACCTTAGTTACAGATTATGGCCAAAAGGTGGGCGCCATTTTTTTGTGTGTATTTCGTTTTTTCTGGGGTTGAAGAGATTTTAACTCCCATTTCACACATATTTACAGTGAAGTGCACATATATCAATTAAATTTGAGTTAAATCATATTATAGCGTGCATCATCATTCTAATTTGAATTATTCATTCACAGTGAAGTACTTATCAATCAACATATCAAATTCAATTTACTAGCTATTATCCATATTCTCACTTATTCTCCTATTTTCATAAATGAAAAAATATTTTTTCCATTAACACTCCCACTATGTGCACTATTTACCATCATTTATAGACATATCCTCAATCCATTCATGTACATTCCATAATATGTTTTTTATATGTATATTTCTCTTGTACTTCCTAGTACGATTGTCATTACATAAATTACATTTTCCATTTCTGTAAAGTACCTCAGTTTTTATGTTATGATATTTGTATGGATTGGGTTATTTTGTTGTATTCGTCTATTGTCAGTACATAGTCTACAATGTTCAAAGGAGAACCTAGTGATATTGACTCTTACAATCTATAATTTTAGCAGCTGTTTATATTTCATTGTCACTCAAATTCAATGGGTGAGCTACGTCACTCTTTTCTGAAATATTTACACCTATATACAGCGATTTGATTGATTTTGGAAATTCATATATCACTTTTCAGAATTATTCATTTTTAGTGATTTTTAGTGTTATTCATTTTTAGAGTCTCATGGTTTATTTACAGATGTACATGCAATTCAGCATCTTGGTTGTGCCCATAAGGATACTCCGTTCCCATTGCCAGGATCATTCTTGATTCCAGTTTGCGAAGTTGCATGGTGCGGTCACCCCCTCTTTGTGATTGTTTACTGATCATTAATCCTGAGTAACGTAGTTGATTACAATCAATTAGATGATGTTCCTCAAAAAGTTTTGCCATCGGGTAATTGGGGTCCTTATTCTTAATCGCACGTAGATGTTGCAATATCCCTAATTTTAGTTTATTGATGGTGCTTCCTATGTAGGACTTCCCACACGGGCATGAAAGTCTGTAAACTACATATTTTGACTCACAAGTAATGTGGTCCATGATTTTCTACGACCTGCCATTTTGCAGTATATACTCTGTGATATTAAGACCTTGATCACAGGCCTTACACTTTGCGCACTTCCAAAATCCAGGAGTCGTTAGCCAAGTTGATTTGGTTGGTGGTTTGATTTCCAAATGACTTTTGGTTAGGATGTCTCGCAGTGAGGATGTTTTCCTGTAAGTGACACTTGGGAATGATGTTAAGTTCTCCTTTAAGGTTTCATCCAATAGCAGAATCTTCCAATGTTTCTTCAGTGCCCTCTTCAGGTCATCACTTTGATTGTGGAAGTCCAGGATTAAGCGAGTTTGTTCCATTTTCTCTCCTGATCCCTGTTTCATTCCTCTTATGGTGTTGGTTGTTGGTGTCAGGAGATCAGTTCTGTCTTTCAAGTTCATTCTTGATACTGCTATTTCAACTAATTCTAATGGGTACCCCCTTTCCAGAAAACGAACACTCATTCTTTCGATTTCTTGTTTCAGGTCCCCATCCTCAGAGCAATTTCGTTTAGCTCTTAACATCTGGCCATAAGGTATGCTCCATATTTATTTATGTATTTATGTATAAACCATCCAAAGAGCCTCCGGTCACGAAAGCCATTCCATAATATATAGCTTGATGTCCTGTTACAAGGATGTCTGTGTGTCAGACTTCAACAGTCCATTTCTCATGCTGTGGTGGTGCTGCCTTCCCGGCCTGGACAGACCAGTAATCATCATCCAAAGGTTGTCCACAAATGAAGGCGCACACAATATCAGCCAACCCCGGCTTTCACTGCAGGGTCCTTTATTTGCAAAAATAACAGCTGCTTCTGGAAATCTCATATTACACCCAACGTGTTTCGGCATTTCAATATTCCTTGTTCATGGGTAGTGTGACCGGTAGAGGCAGTTTTTCCCAAGTCTCAATGCATGATTTACGCCCTCTAATGGGCCATATGTGTGTATGTATATATGTTTATATATATATATATATATATATTCACAGAAAAAACCATAGGTTATAGACCATATATAGTTAGGAATTAGCATTTACAAAACCTTGAAAATTCACTGAAAAAAACATAGGTTATAGACCATATATAGTTAGGAATTAGCATTTAGAAAACCTTATTTTACTCACACAAAACCATTGAAATTCCATATATAGTTAGTTGCACTAACTATATATCGCGCACCCGCAATCCACTGCTGATGATGTCACATATTACATCATTCATGACATGGTCAGTGACATCACTGATGACATCACTGATGACATCTCAAATGACATCACTGATGACATCACTGATGACGTCTCATTTGGCATCATTCTTGTGCTAATACGATAAACCTCTTCAGACTCTAATATAACCTTAGATACACTCAGTGTATACAGACACTCACACACTGCCACTCATCCATGGAGTTACTCACACACCCAGTCAGTCATGCAAAGAAACAATCTCACCTCCATTTCTTCAACTATACAGTTATACACACCTTACTTATTGAAACATATACTAACACATATTTACTCTCTTATACAATCCCTGATACAAGTTCACAATGATCGATACAACCACTCACTCAGTGGCTCTCATGCACAGTTATTTATATATGCCAACTCTCACATGTACTGTGTTTTACATATGTACTTACTATGACATGTAGCATTGAGATATCCATTCACTCATCAATACACTCATGCACACAGTCAACTGCCCATGTAGCTGTTTCCACATGCACTCTTGAACTCATACACCTAGTGAATAAACTGCTCACACATCTATGCACAGAGTCACACACCTTCCAGCCACCCCCACACAAACTCAATCTCCCATAGAAATACTTGGGCAACCAATTAATAACACATATAGCCTCTCGTATAGCTAATGATCAACACATGCAGCAGTTTACATCACAACAGACATAATGATGCACAAATTAAGACAGTTTAGTCACTAACCCATGCATTCAGTGAGACACATTTAATCACTCACTCATACAGTCAGTCACGCACCTACTAAATCCTTCATCCAGACACTTATACATCCACTCATTCTTCAATATCTAAGACATATTTTAACTTTACAGAAACATACAGTCACTGGATGTTGTCATCAGTGATGTCATTTGAGATGTCATCAGTGATGTCATCAGTGATGTCACTGACCATGTCATGAATGATGTAATATGTGACATCATCAGCAGTGGATTGCGGGTGCGCGATATATAGTTAGTGCAACTAACTATATATGGAATTTCAATGGTTTTGTGTGAGTAAAATAAGGTTTTCTAAATGCTAATTCCTAACTATATATGGTCTATAACCTATGGTTTTTTCAGTGAATTTTCAAGGTTTTGTAAATGCTAATTCCTAACTATATATGGTCTATAACCTATGGTTTTTTCTGTGAATTTCATTGGTTTTTTAACAGCTAATATCTGTAGCTGTAAAATGTATTCTTCTTTAAATCCAAAAATATATTTTATATGTTTATGAATAATTTTTTTTTTAAATATTTTTTTTTCTTCGTTCCCGCTTCGCGAATCGGGAAGCTTCCCGTTAGCTGACCTTGATGCCGCGAAATAGACCGCGAGCCGGTAAACGTTTCTTTACCGCAAGTGCCGCGTTAGAAAACAACATCGTGACGCCTCCCGTCCGCATGACGTTTCACGTTGTCGCGTGATACGTCATATGACGTGCTACGTTAGCGAACTGGTACGCGAAGCGAGTCGCAAAGCGCAGGTTTCTGGAAGCAAACCGGGAGGCCCTGCAAAGCGCTTAACGTAAACACAGCAAGTCATGTGACTTGGTAATAACACTTTTCATTGGTTCATTTCACTTTTGGTTTCCTAATGATGTAAGACTAGGTCATATAATCTAAAATGAACACTTTTGATTGGTTGAGAACTCTTGTTTTTCCCAAATGATGAAAATCCCTCCTTCTTTCCTCACTCTGACTTTCATCATTGTGAGAGAAAGACCCTTTGTGATCACTGAGCAATGGCTTCTTTAGTAGCTTCAGCTGGTGCTTCCCCACCACCTCCACCACATCCAAGGAAGAGTGGACCACCTGCTCAAGTTCTAATTCAACAAGAAGAAGAAGAAGAGGAACAGGAGGACGAGCACGAAGAGAGGCAGTTTTTGCCTGAGCAGCCCAGGACGTCTCACCGGAAAGAAAACTTCATTTGGCAATTTTTTAAAATTCCCAAAGGTCAGAAAAAAGTAAATGCAAGATACGTAACTTGCCTTATATGTCAAGATAGACTGTCCAGAGGGACCGACAAAAAATACAGTTTCGGAAACTACACAATGCATCGCCATATGACTAGGTGGCATCCTAACAACTACAGTGCTGCACAGTTTCGGAACGACCTAGATAATCTCCCTATTATGGCCAGAAGATCTGTTGTACCGGAAGTAACGGGACCAGAGGGCAGGGAGATGGTGCCAAATATACAAATGAGATTTGGTGATGTAAAACACATCTGCGCATTTTGCGATGGATTCATTTCCTACGGAGAAAAAAGCATCACTCTGATCAACAGAGCTATTGACTATCATATGCAAGTTTGTCCGAAACGCCCAAAATAATAAATACTTCTTTTTTTTGTTTTGTTGCTCCTGTTGAGCCCTTTACAATGAATCGTTTTCATTGCCCCCTCCAAGAAAAACCCAAAAAAATATAAAACTGTTCCGAAAAATTCAAAAACAGTAAAAAAATGTTCAGAAAAATAAAAAAAAAAGTTCTTTTCAGAACTACCTCCCCGTTATTAAAAAATTGGTACAATATTTGGAATTGTGCCAACCTCTATTTCTCTTAGTTCGCTTCCTAGTTCGCTCGCTGGTACGCGAACCGGAAGCGAACCAAAAACAGTAAGTATAAGGGAAGGAAACAGACACTTATGTTAAAAGAAACACAGCTATAAGGGAGTAAACTAGAGATACCATTACCCGTAATCCACTGCTGATGATGTCACATATTACATCATTCATGACATGCTCAGTGACATCATCAGCAGAGGATTGCGGGTTTTTTGGCAACATGCCTTATCCACGGTTTAATAACGCTGCCTTTTGCTTTATATAAGTTTTCAAATTGTATGAAATATATACCAATAGGTCGTTATGAACCTTTAGGTAGTGCTTTTCTTCATGAGGTCTGGTCGCTTCCATACACATACAGATGTTTCAAAGATGATCAAGAAGTTTATCTGAATGGAGAGGAATGCACTGAGACGCCAGATCATTCACTAATGTGTAGGCACATACAGTTACACGGTTCATGCAACAAACACCGACCAAATATGGCTTGCGTGTTGCAAGGCACGCCAGTTCCTGCTATCATCCCCACGTTCAAGTTGTTGGAAAATGGTAGTTATTTGATGCTCAATAATGAAGATTGTTCTGAGTTAATTAAAAGTATTCCTTTTATCGTAACAGTAAGTGAACGGGTTATTTGCTGCAGAAATGTTCTATTTCCTCCCACACATGAACATAGGGAGTTTTCAATCTGGCCACAAATACCAACCTTGGGACACGTTTCAACGGCATGGCAAGAATAAGAGCTCTTTTGTCTCGGAGAGAGGTGGCCTTGAGTTCGGCCCGTGAAACTTTCGTACTTCACATAGCGAACACCCATACAGAGGTGCACACCCTTTTCAATTAAGATTTGCCTTTCAATTTCAGCAACATGTTTCCGACTATCTTTAACGCATCCTCCACAAAGTCCCTGGCACACTTTTTTAAAGTTGTTACCAGTGGTCTCGTGACTTCATTTGAGAAAATCTTTGGAGTCATCCCTGCTTCCTTTCATTGTATTTTCTGCACTCTGGTTCGTAGATTGGCATTTTTACTTGCATTACCAGCGGACGCTCTTGTGCTTTTTTACATTTTTAAATATGGATGTCCCTCCTATGCAACCTCCGACCCTGCAGCTGCTGACACTGTTCCGCAATCGCATGCTAGAATATTATGGCACAATGCCGTTGGCGATATTAAGCACGGCATATGGATTATCTTTTCGGTTCTCCTACTTCACCTGTGTCCAGCCTGTATTTCACTGCCTGACCTGTGATTTCGATTGGGCCATTGATTTGTGTCTCTGCGGACCGGTTTCTCCTGACGTCGACTTTAATCAGCTGATGACTCCTATCATTACTCACGAGTTGGTTTGTCCTGGCGAAAGGATTATGGCTGTGGCATTGATGCATGGACTACTTGGTCCCTGGAATTTACTGGCGGCAGCACAGTCTTTCTTGGAACAGAGCTTTCTTGAAAACCCATCGAGCTGTCCTCTGATGGTGATAGAGGATCCGGTGCTGGGAGAGCACGTATGTTCTTTTCCGCTTTTAAATTGGATGGCTGAACTGTTTTCGGATGAAGACGGTGACTTCCTATTGGAGGCTGTTGCAGCTTATTTTGCATACACAGTTATGTCATAGACCTTTTTCATGTTTGATATGCTGAGTACTAGCATTTCATTGACAATTCATTGACTTATTTGTCAAGTTTTTATTATTTACCTTGCCTATTGGCTTAAGACTCGATAAAGTACTTGGCTGTTTTATTTTTCTTTAGCATTAAATTTTCCTAGTTTTTAATGCTTTACCTTGCGGACCGTCCACATATAAACTTGCAATCTGCTCTCATGAGATGGCACTTCTATTATCTTATTCAGTTCGTTTCCGGATCATGAGGAGGTGTCATCTAGGTCCTGGATATCTTTACACCGTGTTAAGTTAGCATGGGCTCATTACCGGTTTAAACGCCATTTTTCCTTTTTTGCAACTTCTGCACACGACACTTAGTTGTTGCTTTAGCTTTCCACCTAGTAGTTCATCGTGGTTTACATGAGAATAATATGTTATTGGTCTACTATCTGCTTTACTTGTTAAACTATATCTGTACAGCGAGTGCTAAAGTTTCAAGAACAACACGATACAGAATTGTTATGAGGTCTGATCTCCACGACTTCATACTCATAACATAAGTGCAACTTCTGCCAATTCTGGGCATGAGGCGGGTTTTATATTGCTTTGCCGAACACACATACACAACAGTTGATGCGGTTCACATGAAGAGAGAGCTGGTGTATGCTGATGTGATTCCTTCAAATCTAAGACACTAAAGTATGGGCACGCCCTAAACCAACACAAAGAGACCTTCTTAGCAAATAATATAATATGTGTATTAGGGAGGGTGAGATATAAGCAGCCGCGGGCCGTGGAGGGAGTTACGATGGGGCAGGGAGGCGGGGAGGGGGAGAAGCAGGGTGGAGCCCTCTCTACCTTGCCCCTCCCACTCCCCGCCTCCCTGCCCCACCGTAACTCCCTCCACGGCCCGCGGCTGCTTATAAGTGTTGCTAACTCTTATTCATTTACAGCATGTTAACATACTGTCACCATTCGCTTTTTATGTACTACTAACTATGCTGGTAATTTTGCTACTGATAATATGTGTACTTGTATTCTCCACCCTGCTTCTCCCCCTCCCCGCCTCCCTGCCTCACCGTAACTCCCTCCACGGCCCGCGGCTGCTTATAAGTGTTGCTAACTCTTATTCATTTACAGCATGTTAACATACTATCACCATTCACTTTTTATGTACTAGTAACTATGCTGGTAATTTTGCTACTGATAATATGTGTACTTTTATTATCTAAGGTACTACGCCTGAGAAGACGGCATTAGTAAATAAACATTTCAAATACACATCTGTTCTTCTTAACTCCATGTTCTGGTTTCTAAGAAATCTATAACGACCGACTGTTCATGAGTTCCACGTATCCTGAGGTACTATAAGTTCATATTCTGGATTGTCTAAACATTGAGAGTTTGTTATATCCAATGTGACACTGTACCTAGCTTGCTAAGGAGTTTTTGATTACTAACGTGAGTTTTGGGACACCCTAATTCGCCGAGGTTCCAATCCTCTGTCCACAGTTCTGTGTGAGAACAGAAACCCTGCGACAGGGGCACCCCCGACCCTTGCTGGAGCTTCATCACACTTGCGATACAACTCCAGCAATGCGCCACCTTTACGGCACAGATACATCACGCATCTGTGCTGTTTTTGCCCCATGATGCGCCGCATTGTAAATGCAGCACACCATAGGTGACGGAACAGCGGCACAAAATGACTAACACATCCCTGGTGATGCGCCAGTCATCATAAATGTATCCCTATGCTTCTTATCTTGTTAGAGATGAACCGCCATATGTATCATCAAAGTTATTTGCATTTCCTAAATAGCGAACTTTAAGGAATAAATAGCAATTCTTTACCATTCCTAGTTTGCGATGAGCTATTTGCTAATTAGCCGAATGTAGCCCAATGAAGCCCAATGTAGCCCAATGTAGCCCAAAGATGGCCGCCAGACACACAAAAAAACAAATGTAGCCCAAATATCAGCCAGATGTAGCCCAACTATAGCCCAGTGACAGAATGACCAATCAGCTTCGCAAACCTCTGTTACGCGAAGCGGAGCGCTGTTACAGATATATATCTTTTTTTGAACGTTAATTTCTCAAAATCCACTGGAGCACATATATTGAGACCTAGCAAAGGCACATCGGGCTACCAGTCCCTAATATTTTGCCAAGTTTCGTGCAAATCCATTCAGCCGTTCAATTATTATTATTATTTTTTTTTTTTGCCCCGCGGGGCCCTTTTAAAACCTCCACATCAAACCTAGGGGGTCAGCGAGGATCTACTATGCCCCCTTATAGTTATTTCCCCCTTTGTTTTGACCTCCTCTTGTCTCTCGATCCTACCGAGAGACAAGATGGCGGCCGCTACGGACTGTTTGGAATGTTGACAGACGCCGGAGAACCAATCAGCTTCGCTTCACAAAGCTCCGTTGCGCGAAAAGTCCGCGAACCAGTGCGCTGCCCGGTCCGCTGTTACAGATATATATCTTTTTTTAAACGTTAATTTCTCAAAATCCACTGGAGCACATATATTGAGACCTACAAAAGGCACATCGGGCTACCAGTCCCTACAATTTTGCCAAGTTTCGTGCAAATCCATTCAGCCGTTCGGGCTAAAAGTGAGGCCAACCGCCCTATGGAAAACTCAATGTTAAAAACACGTTTTGGGACCCCCCTTTTTTCTCGGCCCCCACTGGACGAACCCCCCCCAAATTTTCAAGGGCTGCTCAGAAACAAAATGTGCCATTTTCCTGAAAATTTCAGCCAATTCCGTCCACAAACGCCAAAGTTATTAGACATAGAATTTTCAAAAAACCCATAGAGAAAAAATCCTAACTATATATACCTACTGGCGACCGCCAGTAGGTAATATATATATATATATATATATATATATATATGTATGTATGTATGTATATATGTGTTTGTATATATATATGTATATATATATGTGTGTGTATGTATATATATATATATATATATATATATAAATATATATGTATATATATAAATATATATATATATACATATATATATTACCTACTGGCGGTCGCCAGTAGGTAGTTATAGTTAGGATTGTTTTCCATAGGGAAATCGCAACATTCTATTGGGAATAACTTTGGCGCCGGTTGAGGAATCTGCCGGAAATTTTCCTCAAATTTGCCTCGCGGCTCTCCATAGGGCGGTTGGACTGACTTTTAGCTCGAACGGCTGAATGGATTTTCACCAAACTTGGCAAAATTGTAGGGACCCGATGTGCCTTTGCTATGTCTCAAGATATGTGCTCCAGTGGATTTTGAGTAATTTAGGTTTAGAAAAATATATATATCTATAGCCGCGCCCCGGTACGCGCACCGGGGAGCGCTCCTGGCGCGCACCGCGAGTTCACGCGCGGAAAGCTGATTGGCTTTCGGGTGTCTGTAAACATTCGAAACAGTCCGGAGCGGCCGCCATCTTGTGTCTCGGTAGGATCGAGACACAAGAGGTGGCAAAAACAAAGGGGGAAATAACCAGAAGGGGGCAGGGTAGACCCCTCCTGACCCCCTAGGTTTGATGTGGGGGCCATAAAAAGTTCCCGCGGAACAACAAAAAAATTGCTTTTTTTTCGATTTTCGCGGGGGGAGCGCCCTGTACGCGCTCCGGGGAGCGTACCGGGGAGCGTACTTTGGGGAAAAATAGTGAAAAAAATTAGTGTAAAATAATCATTTTGAGTGATCAGAGGTAGGGTAGCTCTGAAAAGAGCTTTTGGGTTCTGTGGCTGATTTAGGTACCTACAAGTACATCCCACACACACCCACACACACACACCCCACACACACACCACACACACACCCACACACACACTCCTCACACACACACACCCACACATCTCACACACACACACACACTCCACACACATAACCCTACACCCCCACACCCTCCCCACACATACCTCACACACCCACACCTCCACCCACACCCAAACACCCCACACACCCACACCGACACCTTACACATCCACACCCACACCCACACACCCACACTCACACACACACCTCACCCCTCCTCCCCCCCACACACACACACCTCACAGACACACCCCACACATCCCACACACACACACCTTACAGACACATCCACACATCCTACACACATGCACACATCCCACACACCCCCCCCACACCCACACCCCCCCCACACACACCTCACACACCCACACCTCCACCTATACCCAAACACCCCACACACCCACACACACACCTTACACACTCACACCCCCACCCACACCCACACACCCCACACACCTACACCCCCCCCACACACACACAGACACACACCTCACAGACACCCCCTACACACACCTCCCCCTCTCCCCCCTCACACATGGGGAAAACCCAGTGAAACAGTAAAATAATAATTTAAAGTGCTTAGAGGTAGGGTAGCTCTGCATAGAGTTGTTGTGTTGTGTGGGTGATATAAGTACCAGCATGTAGGTACCAATGCAGAGTTTTAAATTCAATGTAGACTGTGTCCTCTGTAGATAATTTGCATGTTGTTACAGAAGTTATTGTGGTATATGGAATCTATACTATAGTCTGTCAGGAAAGCAGAAACAACATGGAGGCAGGAGATGAAAAAGAGATGTCAAATAAACATTGGAGATAATATAGTGGGAGAAAGGAAGTAACTATGAGGAAAATTACTATGTAACATAAAAAAGTTGCACAGTATACTATAAGTCTCACATTATATTATATTCATGTTGGTACTATTTCATGAATTACATATAAAAAAGAATAATGTCTGGAACAATTTTTAATTATTGTTAAGCGTACCGGGGAGCGACTTTGGTGAAAATTAGTGAAAAAAGTTAGAGTAAAATAATCATTGTGAGTGATCAGATGTAGGGTAGCCCTGAAAAGAGCTTTTGGGTTCTGGGGCTGATTTAGGTACCTACAAGTAGGTTCCAATGCACAATCTTAAATTCAGGAGGAATATTCTATTCCCCTCATTAGAGAAGTGCACACCATCTCCTCTGTAGATATCTTGCATGTTGTAACTCAAGTTGTTGTTGTATATTGAACCCATTCCATAGTCTCTCATGTAAGCAGAAACAGATTTATTCACATGTTTTCGTGCTTTCTCAATCTGTGGACAAAATTGGTTGGACCACTTCCATTTCTGCCTTTGGCATATATTGGAATATACCAAGGCAGTTTGTGGAAAAAGTGTCATCAATTGCCCAAAGGTGTCCTTTAAAACCATTTCCAGACCTACCCCAGTCAAAGTGCCTAGGTCATTTCCACCACAGTGCAAAATTATAAGGTCAGGCTGTGGCAGATGGTGAAAGGTTTTCACCAATGGTATCAATTGATGACATCTCAATCCTCTTTGGCCAATCCATTTTATGTGCACATTTGGTAAATCAAGGTTGTGAACATTTCTGATAGCTGCATACCTTTGAGCCCAGTGAATGTAGCTATGTCCAATAATCCAGACAGAGTACATGGTGAGAGGAGATTCTGGTGCAGTCAGATGAAGTGTAGGAATGAAATGGCAGTTGGAACAGTAGGAGTTTGCAAAAATAAAACTGTGGAGTTTCAGTGCTCTTGAATCACAAGCAATGATTGGTGGATTCATATCGTTGAAAAGTGAAAGTTAGGGTGCATGGTTGTGTTCTGTGAAAGAAGTCATTTGAATGGTCAAGAAAAAGTCATAAAAAGAAAGATTGCACTTGATAAGCTGGTTTATTGATAGGTCAAACATCCTTGCTGAGTTCATGTGCAACATTGTAGAATAAACTTTTAACCCTGAGAGCTCAGTGAGGAGGGAGTTGCTATGGTAGCAGGTAGAAAGGGCTGAGGGGGGGAAGGGTGTTGATTTGAAAATAGAGAGGGAAGAATTTTGATTGGTTACCATGAGGAATATGTGTGTAGAATTAGAGGTTTTCTGTGCCATTCATGGTTGCAGTGGCTGGAGTACATACCTTTTGCTCTGCTAAAGAAATATTGGTGTGTGTATCTGACACTGTTCTCAATCTCCCAAAGCATTTGTAAAGGTGAGTTATGATTCATTCAATATAGATAGAGAGTTCAGATTAAGAAGCACATTGAGCTTCTTTGCTGTTGGTTTGTGTGATGCTTTTTGAAAATGCATGGTATCAATATTTGCAATAGAGAGGAAAAGTATTTTGTAAAATAGTGAGTTTTCTTAACTGAAATGGATTTCTTGTACATAGGACCTGCGCTGTGTTTCTAAAATGTTATTCAAAAAACGATTTTGGGGCAAATCAATGGTTTTACATTTTTGAGAAGGAATAAATAGTGTGTGCATGATTACATAAAAATATTTGAACCTTTCACAATCATATCACCTGTGTTACCTCAGATTAGGAAGCAGAATGAAGTTCTTTGCTGTTGGTTTGTGTCATTTTTGGGCAATGCCTGGTAGGAATGTTTGCAATAGAGAGGAAATGTATTTTGTAAAATAGTGAGTTTTCAGAACTGAAATGGAATTTTTGTAGATCTATTGCGGCATTCTATCAAGCACCAACTGCTAGAGTATTAATTAATGGAAATCTATCTTCTCCCATAAAAATTAACAGAGGCACAAGACAGGGTTGTCCGCTTTCACCCTTGCTTTTTGACCTTTATATTGAGTCATTGGCAGAAAATATAAGACAAGACCAGCGCATCGTACCATTTAAATTTAATAATTGGGAAAAAAAAGTTTCTTTATATGCTGACGATATGATGATATATACAGCAGATCCAATTAATGCTATTTCTTTTATTTATAGTGCCGCGTCTCATTTTGGTCAAATTTCAGGTTATCAAATCAATCAGGCCAAAACAGAATGCATGTTTGGAATGTCAGAACTTTACCAAATATTCCAATTTTAAAGCAGGAAATAAGATATTTGGGAATTCAAATTACGCAGGATATAAACCGAATAGCGGAAAAAAATCTTATAAAAGTAGAGCGGGAAAGTGAGGAAGCATTGAAAGGTTGGGCACTTCTTCCTCTGACCTTGATTGGTAGGGTTAATATGATCAAAATGATGCTGTTACCTAAATTAATCTTTATTTTTCAGAACGTTCCACTTGCCTTTAGTGAAGCCCAGCTAAATAAAATTCAAGCTAAATGGAACACTTTTATTTGGGCCTCAAAGGGCATAAGAATCGCATGGAAGAAGTTACGTAGACGTAAATGTAAAGGCGGACTATGTGCACCGGATCTGAAACTCTATTCCTGGACTTTACTGATCAAGGCAGGAATCAGGCTATTCGACTCTCCAACAATGACAGAAACAGATAATATGTTCCAGATTATGCTTTCTGAGCTCCAGGAAGGAACTCATGGATTTTTGTTTAAGTTCGGTGATGTCCGTTTTTTCAAAAAAGTTCGCTTAAAAGTCCTTAGAGATATGGCCTATGTATGGGCAAGAATGAGAAGGGCGTTGAATATTTCATATTACTCTGCGATGGCTCCAATTTGGGATTCACCAGGCTCGCCAGAATGGACTAAAGATTCTTTAGCATTGCCTCTACGGGCAGCTGATTTGAATGCATGGGGCCAGATAATTCCGGAAGGAGTTCTTTTGAGTTGGGAGGAGATCCTCACGCTTACTGACAATAACTTATCCAAGTTTAAATACTTACAAATCAAAAGTTGGGCTCAGGATAAGTTGACTCAGATTGGTGTAAACTCTCCTTTGGAAGAACTCTTATTGAATAAAGCAAGGAAAATTAAAACATCGGTGCTTTATTGGACAATCTTAGAAGCAGAGGATGGGGAGTTTAGCCTACCGGAGCATCTTTGGAAAAATCATGACCTAGATGTCGACTTGCAGACTATATGGCAAGTATCTTTTGACTTACTATATCTGACAGTCTCACCTGCCAATTTAAAGCGAAACCATCTCTTTTCCCTTCATAGAGTCTATTGGTCTCCGGCTAGATTGGCTAAGTTTTCTAAAGGCTCTATTCCATGCTGTCCAAAGTGTAAGTTGGAGAAGGCGGACGATCTCCATATGTTTTTAACCTGTCCTAATTTAAAGATTTTTTGGGCCGAGATTGAAGAAGGTATGAAATCACTTTTTAATTTTGATATACAGGTCAGTATATTACTAGTTTTCTTTGGATTATTTGGTAATTATGATGAACTCTCTCAAGATACCAACAAACTGTCTCTTTATTTAATAATTCTTGCTCGCAGAGAAATATGTAAACTTTGGGTGAGTGATAAATCACCTTTGTATATTGATTGGATTAGGGCAATCAGACATACACTTAATTTAGATAAGGTTGTATGGAAAAGAAGGAAGCATTTCTGGAACCCATGTATTAATTGGTTGGATAGGATGTAAATAACCTTGTCCAATGATTATGCCTTTTTGCAGACGGAGTTACCCTAAGATCAGTTCATGGGCCTCGATACTCGGTAGAACTGAATTGAGCCGGTATAGTGCAGTTTTGCTATGGACGCACTTGGGTATCTGCAGAAAGCGCACCTATAAGGATCGTCAGAGTCTATAAGGGACCCCTCTGCATTCTTGCAGAGGGTGGTTGGAAACACTGACTTTGAGAATATCCTTACGGCATATGAGGACAAAAAAAAAAAAAAAAGAACTGAAATGGAATGCTTGTACATAGGACCTGCGCTGTGTTTCTAAAATGTTATTCAAAAAACGATTTTGGGGCAAATCATTGGTTTTACATTTTTGAGAAGGAATAAATAGTGTGTGCATGATTACATACAAATATTTGAACCTTTCACAATCATATCACCTGTGTTACCTCAGATTAGGAAGCAGAATGAGCTTCTTTGCTGTTGGTTTGTGTCATTTTTTGGGTAATGCCTGGTAGGAATGTTTGCAATAGAGAGGAAATGTATTTTGTAAAATAGTGAGTTTTCAGAACTGAAATGGAATGCTTGTACATAGGACCTGCGCTGTGTTTCTAAAATGTTATTCAAAAAACGATTTTGGGGTAAATCAATGGTTTTACATTTTTGAGAAGGAATAAATAGTGTGTGCATGATTACATGAAAATATTTAAACCTTTCACAATCATATCACCTGTGTTACCTCAGATTAGGAAGCAGAATGAGCTTGTTTGCTGTTGGTTTGTGACATTTTTTGGGTAATGCCTGGTAGGAATGTTTGCAATAGAGAGCAAATGTATTTTGTAAAATAGTGAGTTTTCAGAACTGAAATGGAATGCTTGTACATAGGACCTGCGCTGTGTTTCTAAAATGTTATTCAAAAAACGATTTTGGGGTAAATCAATGGTTTTACATTTTTGAGAAGGAATAAATAGTGTGTGCATGATTACATAAAAATATTTGAACCTTTCACAATCATGTCACTTGTGTTACCTCAGATTAGGAAGCAGAATGAGCTTCTTTGCTGTTGGTTTGTGACATTTTTTGGGTAATGCCTGGTAGGAATGTTTGTAATAGAGAGGAAATGTATTTTGTAAAATAGTGAGTTTTCAGAACTGAAATGGAATGCTTGTACATAGGACCTGCGCTGTGTTTCTAAAATGTTATTCAAAAAACGATTTTGGGGCAAATCAATGGTTTTACATTTTTGAGAAGGAATAAATAGTGTGTACATGATTACATAAAAATATTTGAACCTTTCACAATCATGTCACTTGTGTTACCTCAAATTAGGAAGCAGAATGAGCTTCTTTGCTGTTGGTTTGTGACATTTTTTGGGTAATGCCTGGTAGGAATGTTTGCAATAGAGAGGAAATGTATTTTGTAAAATAGTGAGTTTTCAGAACTGAAATGGAATGCTTGTACATAGGACCTGCGCTGTGTTTCTAAAATGTTATTCAAAAAACGATTTTGGGGTAAATCAATGGTTTTACATTTTTGAGAAGGAATAAATAGTGTGTGCATGATTACATAAAAATATTTGAACCTTTCACAATCATGTCACTTGTGTTACCTCAGATTAGGAAGCAGAATGAGCTTCTTTGCTGTTGGTTTGTGACATTTTTTGGGTAATGCCTGGTAGGAATGTTTGTAATAGAGAGGAAATGTATTTTGTAAAATAGTGAGTTTTCAGAACTGAAATGGAATGCTTGTACATAGGACCTGCGCTGTGTTTCTAAAATGTTATTCAAAAAACGATTTTGGGGCAAATCAATGGTTTTACATTTTTGAGAAGGAATAAATAGTGTGTACATGATTACATAAAAATATTTGAACCTTTCACAATCATGTCACTTGTGTTACCTCAAATTAGGAAGCAGAATGAGCTTCTTTGCTGTTGGTTTGTGACATTTTTTGGGTAATGCCTGGTAGGAATGTTTGCAATAGAGAGGAAATGTATTTTGTAAAATAGTGAGTTTTCAGAACTGAAATGGAATGCTTGTACATAGGACCTGTGCTGTGTTTCTAAAATGTTATTCAAAAAACGATTTTAGGGTAAATCAATGGTTTTACATTTTTGAGAAGGAATAAATAGTGTGTGCATGATTACATAAAAATATTTGAACCTTTCACAATTAATCACCTGTGTTACCTGAGATTAGGAAACAGAATGAGCTTGTTTGCTGTTGGTTTGTGACATTGTTTGGGTAATGCCTGGTAGGAATGTTTGCAATAGAGAGGAAATGTATTTTGTAAAATAGTGAGTTTTCAGAACTGAAATGGAATGCTTGTACATAGGACCTGCGCTGTGTTTCTAAAATGTTATTCAAAAAACGATTTAGGGGTAAATCAATGGTTTTACATTTTTGAGAAGGAATACATAGTGTGTGCATGATTACATAAAAATATTTGAACCTTTCACAATCATGTCACTTGTGTTACCTCAGATTAGGAAGTAGAATGAGCTTCTTTGCTGTTGGTTTGTGACATTTTTTGGGTAATGCCTGGTAGGAATGTTTGCAATAGAGAGGAAATGTATTTTGTAAAATAGTGAGTTTTCAGAACTGAAATGGAATGCTTGTACATAGGACCTGTGCTGTGTTTCTAAAATGTTATTAAAAAAACGATTTTGGGGTAAACCAATGGTTTTACATTTTTGAGAGGGAATAAATAGTGTGTGCATGATTACATAAAAATATTTGAATATTTCACAATCATTTCACTTGTGTTACCTCGGATTAGGAAGGACACTGACGGCCTTATTTACGAAAACAGCGATGCGTCAGTTTTCACTGCGCACTCCTTGCGACACCAATGATGCGTCATATTTAATGTATGACGCATCATGTCGCAAGGAGTTACAGATAAGTCAGTATTTCTGACGTATCTGTAAGCGCAAAAGTGACGCATTGCTGGAGTGTGTCACAAAAGTGACGCAACTCCCACAATGCGTCTTTTCAAATGGGGAAAGCCCCATGTGAAAGGGTTTGCGTCAGTCTTACGCCTGCTGTGAGGCAGGTACAAGATTTTGACATAACAGTGTCCTAAAAGTGACGCAGTGAAATCTCATAGATTTCACTGCGTCACTATTACAAGGTTTTTTACGGGGGAACGCCCCCTCTGCATACATTATACCTGACGCAGGTATAATGTGACGCAGGGGTTTAAAAAGTGATGCATCTACCTAGATGTGTCATTTTTTAAATATGGCGCAACAAGGCACATGTTTTATGCTGCCGATGCGTCACAAAAAGTGACGCATCACCAGCGGAAAACTAATGCAGGGCCTCATAAATTAGGCTCTGAGCTTTTTTGCTGTTGGTTTGTGTCATGCTTTTTGATAATGCTTGGTATCTACATTTGCAAGATAGAGGATTTTTATTTTGTGAAATAGTGAGGTTTCAGTAGTGAAGTTGAATGCTTGTACATAGGACCTGTGCTCTGTTTCTAAAATGTTGTTCAAAAAACGATTTTGGGGCAAATGAATGGCTTTTACATTTTTGAGAAGGAATAAATAGTGTGTGCATGATTACATAAAAATATTTGAACCTTTCACAATCATGTCACCTGTGTTACCTCAGATTAGGAAGCAGACTGAGCTTGTTTGCTGCTGGTTTGTGTCATTTTTATGGTAATGCTTGGTAGGAATGTTTGCAAGAGAGAGGAAATGTATGTTACCTGTGTTTCCTCAATTTAGGAAGTGGATTGTACAGATGAGGTGAGGCATGTCCAGGGGCGCAAAGGAGTTGAGGCCTGTGTCCATGAGTGCAATTGAGAGGACTTACCTCCTCTGATCCTTAGACAACATTATGTAATCTGTGGCCCTTCGACAGGCCTCAATACATTGAGTATAATTGATGGTAACAGGGTGGAGATGAGATGAGGCGTGTTCAGGGGTGTAAATGAACTGAGGCCTGTCTAATGGTGCAGATGAGTTGATTTCTATTCTGGGTTGCAGATAAGGTGAGGATTGTCCATGGGTGCATAGGAGGTGATGCCTGTGTTAAAGAGTGTAGTGGAAGAGAGGTCTGTCCAGAGGTGGAAAGGAGGGGAGAGCTGTGTCTAAGAGTGTAGTGGGGGATAGGCTTCATGAAGTGCAGTCCAGTGGACTCTTAGACACCGGCCTCACCACCTATGTTCCCCAGGACAGTCCTTACCTCATGTGTACAATCTGTTTACTAATCTGAGGAAACAAACATGCAGATACTATCTAATCCTTGTTAAAAATGTAAAAGTAATTCATGTGCCCGAAATATTTTTTTAGAATTATATTTAAAAAACAGAGATAAGGTCATATGTAGAAGTATTATAGTGTTTATATTGTTTGCTTTTTGTCATTGTTTTGTTGTTTGGTAATAGTGGTCTATAATAATTTTTTTATTTTTATTTTTGTTTTGCACAGATTTAAATCAAGATTTCAAAAATAAGAAAAATGCCCTCAATGGAAAGGAGACGAAAAGATTGTAAGCGGAAAAAATCAAAAACAGCAACGGAATTAAAGCAGTCTCCTACAACAAATACTTCAAAAAACAGGAAAAAAGCTCCTGGTAAGACAACTAAGTCTTGTGATGTATTCCTATAGGTTCTGTATCGATCCCCCTATTCCTGACCCTATTCTGGTTAACAAATTAACTAGCAGCCATCCCATGATGCAGAAACCGTTATCTGATTACGCCAGACCACGGCACAGGAGCGCGTTATCTGATTAGGTCATAACGCTTGCCATCTAATTAGGCAAGCAATATTCCTCCAGCCCCTGATAAGGCATACGGAGTTCTCAAAACAAATCAAACCTATGACAACCTGGGAAAAACCCTGCGGCCATTGTTTTGATTTCACCGAGAACTTCAGTAAAAGAATGTGCTAACGACCAGCTCGTATGACATCCTTATTGACGTATCTATGTCCATCCTTACGTCAATCTCGGCACCTTACAGGTATAAATATTACCGATATTGCCTTAAGCAAACACACGCGGTGGTGACGAGATCGGAGCAGCGAGACTTGCCGAAGCTCAGCAGAGAGCGAAGCCCACTGACGCTGCCCCGCCTTCCTGACGCGCTGAGAACGAGACGCTGCCTTTCTCCTGCCGAGAAATCCAGCTCCGGCGCTTCCGAGCAGCCCTTGCAGGCAGCCTGGAATATCGAGACCAAAGATGAGAGATACCATCCCTCAATCATCCTAGATTCAAGGTACGGAACTGAATAACCCCTTGCAGAGAATTCTTGAATCAGTCACTTGGCAAAACAAACTTAACTTAAACTACTACTTTCTATCCCCGCCCACGTATTAGGCTTAGGTCAGGTACACTGGGGTAGGCGTAGTTAGAAGCACCAGTTGAGTACGATTAGTCAAATGTTTATATGTATGTATCTATTTTATCCATTTTAAACCACCATATGGCTTAGAAACCATATAAATGTTTTTACAGTATTATTTTATACTTCTGCTTTTATTGTATGCACTTTACTTAACCATAAGTATTGCAATAATATCGATTCATTTCTCTTGTACGAGAAAAGAGACTGATCAATAAATAACATCTTTTATTGAACACGCCCGTCTCTTCCTTTTCTCTACAATCTGGTGAAACTAAGAATGCACGTACTGACTGAGTAAAATAAGTTGTCTTTTGTTTTCACACGACTCTAGAGATACACTCTTGATTAGGGGAGAGCAAAGTTGTCATGTTCTATGGTTGTTAGAAACTAAATCCCTTCTTGTCTATCCAGGGAGGTTCAACTCCTCCTTGCCTATTCGAGAAAGTTTCTAGTGAACTCTGAGCTAGCTGGCAAACCCAAAACTTTAAGTCTAATATCGACAGTAGAAGACCTAGTTAAAGTCTGGTCTAGGTCTATACCATTGGAGGTATTATTCCAATGCGCAGAGCCTATTGGGATAATAGGAACTACACTACATGGCGCCCAACGTGTTTGGATAGGCGATAAAACTAACGCAAGACTTTAGAGTAACTCAGTCGTGCTTTTTCACTCAGACCCCTTTTTTCCCATAATACTCCAAAGACGTCTGGAGTGGGTGAGAGGTAAAATCCGCCAAACCTCGCAGGAGGGAACTCCTATGTATGGTTCTTGGTTCAATCAACGTTGAAGGATACACTGTTCCAAAATATTGTGCATCTCATCTTTGTTTCCACAAGAAACCTGATCTGCAAACAAACAGAATAACCATCCTGACAGTAAAATGCCAGAAAGTGATGATGAAAGAGAGAGAGCTAGAGTAGCAGCTGAAGTAATAGAAGCTGATAATACTATGCAAGAAGCAGACCCGGATATAATACTCATCCCGGTCAACATAAGAAGATCTATAACGTTAAAGCTTATAGACAATGGACTGACACCAAGAGGTGGTACAGTCATATTCGTAATTGAGGCACACGAATATAGGCAGACAGAGGTATTCTATTCATGGATAAACTTTCCAGCAGCAAATGCTGTAACAAAGGAGTTCCACTGTTATAAAATAGAGGAACCTCCGGATACCTACACTCCTTTCGAGGAAGTGGAAGGACCACTTAAATTCCAAGAGCACCTGCTCTTGTTTAATGGCGCCCTAAAACATAATAATCACATCATCAGGCTCGGTCCACTAGGTAGACCAGGAGCAACGTGGCCGGTCCTAGCCGGATACACACCACATCCAGACATCGAAAGAATGTCTGCAGCAGATGTTTTAGTACAACTAAAACAATTAATTAAAATATATAGACAACTAGTCCAATATGTAATGCGGACTTCAACCATCCAACCTGTAGTTAAAATCCCACAGCTGACCCCTCATCAGGGGAACACAAATAAAATTACACCACAGAACATACAGTCCTGCCTAGGTAAAGTACCAGCTAAACGGGAACAAATACCATTCTGGTTAGCACAAAAAATCACCCAAATAGAGGCGGTGTTTCCAGACACCACCCCTGTGGATAAACACAGGATTCTGACTATCTGTCTTCCAATGGGAATCGCACCACACGTGGAGGACTGTGACACTTGGGGTACAGTCTTTGCTTCCATTTACACAAAAACACATGGAGTTCCATCCATGTCAGTAATACCAGATGTGCTAAAACAAATTCAAGACGAATACGGTCCAGAACCCGCTTTAACTCTTGGTATGAAATTACTAAAAGACTTCAAGCAGGTCTCGGCAATATTACTAGCCAACATAAAAGGAGAAGCAGCGAATGTGGCGATCCGCCAGAAGTTAAAAGAGACAGATATAGCAGACCAACCAGCTGAAATTGCCAGAATTATAGAAAAATCCTATGAAGAACTAGGTAGAGATAGTTTGGGTGGAATACCAGTAAAGCCCCAACTAATTGAAAGTCCTGAAAAAATATTTATTAAAAATAATCTAAACAGTCAAAAGAAGAACTGGGATGGAAACAAACAATCCAATCCAAAAGAAAAGAGATTCCAGTCCAGAGGAAGGTCTCCTTGGCGGAGAGAAAGATCTCCGGACCAAGGACCCAAGTCTCCCCAAAGGGAGCCCTCTGTGAAAAAATACAACCTTAGAAATAGGGATAACATAAAGAAACCTGATAGATATCAAGACTTTGATACACGTCCCTCTCAATCTTTTCAGACTTCCTCGCAGAAATCGGAAAGAAGAGGACGATCGGAACCCAGGGAAGGGCACGTCAAGTTCAAAGACAAGGAACCTGCTCATCCAAATAAAAAATTACAGTTTCCAAAAAAGAAGGTAGTCAGTATTAAAGTATTCAACAATGCCGAGAATACTGAGGACACAGCTGAAAAACGGAGAGTGGGCTCAGACAATGCTAGACAGCGCAGCAGAAGTGAGCATAGCACGCAAAGTCCTTATGAATCATCTGGAGACAGTGGACACGAATGAATACATTCAGGTGGAAATTGAAAATAAGGGGCCTTTTTTGGGATAATCTCTCCAAGGGCTATGACATCCTTCTAGCTGAAAAAGATTGGCCACCAGAGTTCATCAGGGAGTGCCCACATGGCGAAGAAATAATTATGCCTGCCTTCTCAAATCATATTCCAATTCATAAAAAATATACACTTGCAAGAAAGTGGGCAGTAGCTCAAGCTCCTGCTTTATATAAAAATCATGTAGGATGGGATGAGGACTCTCCTCCTCACAAAATCCAGTTAAAATCACAACCTACTGCACAAAGACAGTATCCAATCAAGCAAGAAGCTAAAAAACAGGTAAAAGAAATTCTAGATCAACTAAAATACCAGGGGGTGATTGAAACTTGCACCTCACAAAGGAACAACCCTTTGTTTCCTGTCTCCAAACCAGACAATTCATATCGTCTAGTTTTGGATTACAGACACCTTAACTCGTGTTGCAAAACTTTTGCAGTACAAAACTCGCATAGTGCTGCACTAATGAATAACATAGTGCGCAAAAAATATAAAACAACATTAGACATCTCTAATGGATTCTTTTGTCAAAATATAGCACCAGAGAGCAGATACTTATCAGCGTTCTCAATAAATGGCGCTCAAAAAGAATTCTGTCGGTTACCCCAGGGGTACAAGAACAGCCCAGGATTATTCTCAGCGAGAGTAACAGAGTTACTACAAACATATGATGACGAAGCATTATCGTATGTCGACGACATATACCTAACAGACGATGACTTGGATACTCACTTGAAGAGAGTGAACACCATAATACTTGGGTTCGCAGCAGAGGGTTACAAATTCAACTTTAAAAAATCTAGAATTGCCCATCTAACAGTCCTGTTCTTAGGATATGAATTATCAAGTGAAGGCAAAAGCCTGGCTGACAATTTCCTAGAGAAATGTGCCGTACTCCAAGCACCTAGAACACTAAAAAACCTACAGTCAATTCTAGGCTTCCTAAATTTCGGAAGAACATACATTGCAAATTACGCAGAAAGGGTCAAACCCCTTTATGATCTAATAAAACCAGATTTTAAAAAAACAAATTGGACTCAAAAACACACAGAAATTCAGAGATCCTTACAAACAGATATGTTAATTAAAACAAAATTAGAAACACGTGATAACACACGCAACCTTGTGATTCGAGTCATCCCAGGAAGATGCGGATTCACATACCTGACCTCTAACGAGGGAGAAAAGGTACCAATTGCATTCAAATCACACTTGTACACAGAAGCTGAAAAGAAATTCAGCATTAAAGAAAACATTGTTCATGCAGTTCAAACCGCAATAGCTAGAGAAAAAGATAAAGCTGACGGTAGACACATCACAGTCAGAACAGCAGAATCAGCCTTTGAGGCATTACCAACCCCGTGTAATTTACCAACAACAGCATTGAATCCGGAATGGATACAATGGGTGAATTCCATTACAATGGACAAAGTAAAATACTACTTTGATCCAGAACTAGAGGAACTAAAATATCTAGAATATGAAAGAATATTCCCTCTGCCAATCGACATTCTGCCATTACGACAGTACGCTTGTGTAATCTATACAGACGGACATGCTCAACCATCCGTTTGGGGGGAACAAGCATACAACCCCACATGTGAGATTACAAAAGAAGTGTGGCGCGGAGGTATACTAAGACCTCTATTAACAAAAACACACTCAGTAGAAACTAATTCAGAACAACAGACTGAAATAATAGCATTGAAAATGGCGCTAGATAATGCAGATCGCGAATTCCCGACACTCATAGTGTCCGATTCGTATTACTGCGTCAAATCATATAACAGCGATTTACAGAAATGGATTCAAAACGGTTACAAAGATGACACAGGTGCAACAATAAAACAAAAACTGCTTTGGGAACAAATAGTTCTGTTAAAAAAAGAACTACCAAAGACTCACGTGATACACTCACTGAGTCATCAGCGTGATGGCGTTCACGTTGCAGGGAATTCATTGGCTGAGAAAGCCACAGCGGTAGCAACTGAATCGGCTTCCGTAGCTAGAAAAAAGCGTACAGTAAAATACATTGACGGTGAAACAATGCTGGCGGTGAAAACGTCATCAAAAGGCGACTGCTCAGCGTTACCGATCAGTTACCCACTCAAATATACATACATAATCGATGCGAACTCCGTTCCTTTTGCTCGAATCCCTGGAGTGGGGGATAGAGTAATTCCAAACAAGGACAGGAGAACTTTGTTAATAGCAGACGCACATATGGGCGAGGGTCTCAGACACCTCAAACTAAAAGATTCTCTGGAAGAACTACAATCAGTGTACTGGTGGCCAGGCATGAGCCTGCATCATCACATCTTTGTAAAAAAATGCCCGGGCTGCAACAGAGATCACAGCGGCGAGAGGAACGGGGTAATACCATGGCGTTTCACTCAATAAGGGCTAAACAATAATCAGTGAAACAAGTGTAAATAATGCGTCCCATTAACAAATAAAGACTAGTTTCCACTTATAAATGTAGACCCCAGCACTCGGCTTACGTCGGGACTGTTATACAAAGATTTGCGAGTCTAAATGGCATATACGCTAGGAGCATGCTACGTTTGACCAATGTTTTCACTTTAGCCCTCAAGCTTGTGGGAAAGCACGGCCAAATGAGCATAGCAAAGCGGGATTCTTCTCACTTCCTTCCTGAGGGATACGGGACGGTGTAAAGAAAAAACCAAGGCATAAAGCAATCTATAACAGCAAAGGTATTAGGTTCGGGAGCTGGGTGGGTCAAACATCTAATAAGTGTCCAACGTAGTCTAAACAACTTGCCAAGAAATTCTCTGAGGGGATTCAGTCCGTACGAATTGTTGTTTGGAACTAGGATGTTAGTCTTAGATCTTGACAGTCAGACTTCAGTGGTAAAAGAAGAAGGCTTTGATATCAAAGACCGTTTGGCTATTTTGCAGGACTTAAACGAAACAAGAAAAGACCTGAGCAACATAAAGTTGAAACAGCAGCCAACAACCACTGAAGAACCACCACCTGTCCCAGCAAGACCTGTCTGGATTCCAAAAGTCGGGGATCTAGTCAGAGAAAAGATCGCGGTAAAGAAGGAATTTGGGCCTTCTTACAGAAAAGCAGTTCCTGTCTTGTCCATCAACGGGACAAGATCAGTTGTACTACCGCCGCTTGCTGGTAAAAAGGAGAACCGAGTTGTATCCATCGACCTGGTAAAACCACAATCATGTGGCCGATAACAAACAGTAGGCCAAGTGGACTCCCGATAAGTAGTAGAACACCGAGGTTTGCTACAAGTACAGAGGTGCTAACTAAAAGGCTAATCACATTCGAAACGCCTACAGAACAACAACAAGGACTATGCAACAATGCAATGGAACTCACACCTCTGAAAACCCAAATAAAAACATTTAGTAGAGACACACCAACCTACAATGAAGTAACAAATGAATATGCTGAAGCTGCAAGAAACAGTAATCCTGAAGCAATTGGAACAATAGACAGAACGGCATCCGGCTACTTCATCAACTTTGAAGATTCTTCTGAAGATCTAAGTGAATCAAAGACACAGCCATCAACAAAAACCTTTAAAGATAAAGCTAAGGAAATATGGAAACAGCTGAAAGAAACCTATCTGATTTCTCCATGGATTGAATTTTGGGTGTCCTTTGGTGTATTTATCCTGATACTTTGGCTCATCATGATACTATGTTTGGGACGCTTCATTGAGGGAAAATATGCTAAAATGGACACAGCAAGCCAGAAAATCAACTTGATCCTCAAGCCACACACGTCTTCACACGTCAAGAAAAGAGAACTTTCTTCAGTCAATTTCACAGCCAATCCTATACCGGGTGGGGTAGCATGGGACAATACTGACTATGAAATTTATGGTCCGGTCGAAATCCTCAAATATCCACACCAAATCAAGATCTCGTTGAGTGACTTTGTAAAACCAAACTCATTTGCTGATGATTGGGACTTTGAAAGTATCAATGACATGATATCTGACCTAGTGATGTCTGCTAAATTTACCAAACATGATTATTTGCAGGGTTCGTCTAATTATGATGGTATGTACTGCTACAACCACTATGGTAACCATTTTTTACATAAATCAGCACAACCTAGAAATGTTTTAAATTATAATCAATGGGAACATTGTGCAACCCCTCCAAAAGGAAGCTCAAGAACCGTTTATGACAAATATTCATATTTTTCAGGGTTCAACACAAGTAATGCTGAAACATTTTATTTCAAATTGTCAAATAAGACAGGAACAAAAACCATGCTTACAAACACAAAATTGATATATTCGGACTCATTTTTTGAACAAATGAATACATTTGGTTTTGATTATTGGGACAAAAATGTTGAAGTAAAAAGTGTTTGGGGTACAAAAGAATGGCAAGTACAAGGTATAGAATCATTGTTTAGAGCCTGCATGATCCCAGAACAAATTATATTCTTGAATGAAACTATTCAACAAACTACCTGTCTTGGATTAGCCAAAATCAAAGACTTAAATAAACCGTCTATTCCAAAACCAACAATGTAAATGTAAATGTATTGGCATTTATATAGCGCACTACTTACCCGTAGGGTCCCAAGGCGCTTCGACCGCTGCGAAACCCTTCCTGGCTTCCCTGAGAGATGGTCCCTTAATGGGTATCTCCAGGGTGAGACCAGGCATCCCCGGCGGTCTGGTGGGGCCGTTAGTGAAGATGAGGCAAGCTAATGCCCAGAGTTGCCGAGTGTGATCGCTGATCAGAGTGGGCACCGAGGCGAGAGAATTATCGAGTCCGCTGACCCTGGTCCAGAAACCTGCCGCGCCGGGAATCGAACCCTGGTCCCGGGCCGTCCTCTGCTCTCGGGTCTGCCGCCTCTAACCAGTGAGCCACACTACTTCACTATGAACAGCAATAACTCTGCAGATGAAGAGATAGACGTAAACTATGTATTAAACCAAAACAGAACAAATCCTGATTGGAAACAATGGTTAATCTGGCCCACAGATACTAATAACTGTCAAGACAGATTCCTGAACAAAACACAGGGGTTCAAATTGACCAGGCCAGACCCTAGATATTCCCAAAGACAACACCCAGGGATAATCACCACCTACAGTGTGGGCAAACTCTGCCTTCATTGGCTAAAAACTTTTACACTGACAGAAATTAAGCAACACCTAACTTTACTTACTGATGGTGCTGACTTGCGTGATTTCATTATGGGACCACGCAAACAGCGTCAAAAACGCTTCATAGCAGCCTCTATATATGCAGCTTACAACGAGGCCTGGAAGATAACTCAAATTGAGACAGCAGAAAGTATACGGGAAATTGACCGTATTAATTTGGAAAAATCGCTTTCTGTAGTGGACAATGGGTTAATGACTCTGTCCTCCAGAATCTTTTCATTGGACAGCATTGTGTCATCAGCAATCGACATATTATCGCAAGACTTACTGTTGTTACAACACGGTCAGTCTCAATTGCGTTCTATTGTACAGCTTGGCTGGACGTTACAAAATCTGCGTTCAGGCTATGTGCCTTGGCGTTTAATCAACACAACGTCACTATTCAATATCTTTAACCTTACTGATAAACAAATCAGTATGGCACAAAAGGGTGCTAATTATACAATACTGAGCATTGAGAAACTCGAGAGATTACCATTGACAATGTCAGAACGACCTGTCATTGAATGGATAATACATGGGATAATTAATATTCCGATATCTACTTTCAGGTTTCAATACTGCCAAAAATATATACAGGCTGGCATGTACGAAAAATTGGGAAAAGGGTACATTAAGACAACATGGAACTTGCCCTATTCACATGCATGTGTCAGTAATAAAGGACAGAAAGTGTTTCTTAGTGGCAATAATTGTGCGATGTCACTAAGCGGTACACTTCTGTGTAATGGAATTAGTTTGCATGGAGCCTGTGAAGGGAACTCAAATAACCTTTCATGTCACCAGCTAGGCACACCTGCAACAGAGATAGAACCATTCTTTAAAAGACTCTATAACGGGAGTTACATTCTAATTGTGGATCGCAGATGTTGTAGTCTACTGCCCGGGGTTCCTTATCTCGTTAGTACGACTGCGAAGGTCATGTGCTGTGGACGCTTATTGTTCCCCAGCTCCTTTCCAGACAGGGAGGCAAGGGCATGGCCTAACTTGAAAATTACTTCTATTCGAGTTGATACTTTAAGCAGAATGAAAACAGTGCTTCTTCAGACGCCGACCAGGCTCACATCATCAAAAGAAACGTATGATCTCCTAGTCGCAAGGACGACTGCAGAGATTCACTCATTGTTATCAACTAATTCCCCCATACATTTCGCAGAAATCCTGAATGAAATCTTAAATATTTCTGATACCAGTGGAGTCTCAAATGTATTTAAGACAGTATTTTCGATGGCATTAACACCATTCAAAGCCATACTGGGTATTTTTCCAGACTTCGTCCATTCGATTTTTGGAGGAGTTCCCCTCATTCTGGGACTAATTGCAGGAATCCTATTCTTAGTCCTTATATTTCGTTATGGCAAACCATGTCACAGACAAAACACCTGCGACACAGGAAGAAACAATCCGAGCCATTGGATACCGGGACCGGATATCAAAAATCCTGGGACTAACCCGGCTTAGAGACCTGAACATGACTTGGTTTCTTTCATTTCGGCCGATATGGCAAAGATGTGTTTTACCTGTATTAAGGTGCATGCTGTGCGGAGAAGAATGCGTGTTGGACACCTGTCTGACGCTACAATCGGATGCGCCAATGGATGCAGAAACATTGTTGGGTCCGGTAAAGGCTCATGCATTGTGCTGCCCTCAACGGCTGCCAATCCTGATGACGGCATTCGTGGAAACTTCACCACTACGATTAAGGGGTAGTGAAGATCAAGATGAAAGCAGCATCGATCAGGTACAACCTTCTGTCAGCAATACTACTCAAAACGTCAATGGAGACAATCATGCACATGAATGCATGGTTACATCCTTTTCCGAGTTAGTGGAACTCTCACAGGAAGCTGTTGACAGCTTTTTCAGCAGTCTCAACAATATGATGTTCTCACCAGAGCAGAAATAATGACTCTTGAACAAGCTAGCACACGGCGTTCCCGACACCTTGAATTTGGCCTTCAACTTTAATAATAAAGTAGCAAGATCGACTTTTCCTCCAGTTCACGGACAGCAATTTTTTAGCAGCCCCAAAATATTTTTGTTAAATTTTACGGGACACTTTTCTTCTGCTTAAAGTAAGAACTATTCTTAGAGAACTAATTTCTATTTTTAGAAACTTCATAGACATTAGCTGCCCGCTGGTATGTTTATAAATATTTTTGAACTGTGATGAAGTGGTCTCGAACTTTTCTTCTGTATTAAGAGCCATTTCATGTGTAATTCTAATATTCAATTACTAATAATGTATACATATGCATGATTATTTTAGCATTATTCTACTGCTTGAGTGCATATAGTACATATGACTATTTTTTTCCCGTATGTTACATAATTTCAAAATGCATTATGTGTAGTTTGGGGTGGTAAGGTATACACAATACTCTACAGTATGTTTTACTATGCCTAGATTCGTAAATATGGCCATAGTTAGCGTGGAGTGGGTGTGATGTATTCCTATAGGTTCTGTATCGATCCCCCTATTCCTGACCCTATTCTGGTTAACAAATTAACTAGCAGCCATCCCATGATGCAGAAACCGTTATCTGATTACGCCAGACCACGGCACAGGAGCGCGTTATCTGATTAGGTCATAACGCTTGCCATCTAATTAGGCAAGCAATATTCCTCCAGCCCCTGATAAGGCATACGGAGTTCTCAAAACAAATCAAACCTATGACAACCTGGGAAAAACCCTGCAGCCATTGTTTTGATTTCACCGAGAACTTCAGTAAAAGAATGTGCTAACGACCAGCTCGTATGACATCCTTATTGACGTATCTATGTCCATCCTTACGTCAATCTCGGCACCTTACAGGTATAAATATTACCGATATTGCCTTAAGCAAACACACGCGGTGGTGACGAGATCGGAGCAGCGAGACTTGCCGAAGCTCAGCAGAGAGCGAAGCCCACTGACGCTGCCCCGCCTTCCTGACGCGCTGAGAACGAGACGCTGCCTTTCTCCTGCCGAGAAATCCAGCTCCGGTGCTTCCGAGCAGCCCTTGCAGGCAGCCTGGAATATCGAGACCAAAGATGAGAGATACCATCCCTCAATCATCCTAGATTCAAGGTACGGAACTGAATAACCCCTTGCAGAGAATTCTTGAATCAGTCACTTGGCAAAACAAACTTAACTTAAACTACTACTTTCTATCCCCGCCCACGTATTAGGCTTAGGTCAGGTACACTGGGGTAGGCGTAGTTAGAAGCACCAGTTGAGTACGATTAGTCAAATGTTTATATGTATGTATCCATTTTAAACCACCATATGGCTTAGAAACCATATAAATGTTTTTACAGTATTATTTTATACTTCTGCTTTTATTGTATGCACTTTACTTAACCATAAGTATTGCAATAATATCGATTCATTTCTCTTGTACGAGAAAAGAGACTGATCAATAAATAACATCTTTTATTGAACACGCCCGTCTCTTCCTTTTCTCTACAATCTGGTGAAACTAAGAATGCACGTACTGACTGAGTAAAATAAGTTGTCTTTTGTTTTCACACGACTCTAGAGATACACTCTTGATTAGGGGAGAGCAAAGTTGTCATGTTCTATGGTTGTCAGAAACTAAATCCCTTCTTGTCTATCCAGGGAGGTTCAACTCCTCCTTGCCTATTCGAGAAAGTTTCTAGTGAACTCTGAGCTAGCTGGCAAACCCAAAACTTTAAGTCTAATATCGACAGTAGAAGACCTAGTTAACGTCTGGTCTAGGTCTATACTATTGGAGGTATTATTCCAATGCGCAGAGCCGATTGGGATAATAGGAACTACACTACAGTCTTTCTTACGGAACATATGTAGATAAAAAAAAAATGTTGGACAGTATGTAGAAAAAGAGAAAGAGAGAGCAATTTTGAAGAGGAAGGAGAGATTCAAAAATGTTTTTACTACTGCAGCAGGAGACAATAATATGTATAGGAATAGAAGGCAAAATCAATTTAGAGACATTCGTAAACGAATGTTTCGCAATAGGGTGGTTTTAAATTTGTTAAAAAATATTAAAAAAGGTAAACAGAGATCTGCTTTTTATAAGAAAAAGAAAAGTGTAGAGAAGATTGTTGATCATGCTTTTGAAGTTAAGAAAAAATTATTTATTTTAATAATCAATAGAATTAGGACACTTAACAAGACAATTGATGTTTTCAAATCAAACAGTAAATGGAAAAGAGTAATTATTCAGACTAATTTTTGTAAAGTTTTTTCTGGAGAATGGATGCACAGTTCAAGTTGTGAGCCATTTTTTAATGAGGAGAGTTACTTTCAGGAGAATGATTTAGTGCATGCAGTTGACACCAGTGGTCGAGCATATGAGGTGAAAGACGGTTATCCGATTGAAAAAGAGAAACTTGTGCCTAGAGAACCAGAAGAAGTGTTAACTGATGAAGGTTTAGGGAGACGTACTAAGGGTCCAGTGTACACTTGGAAGTGTAGTAGTATTTGTAGTGTGCGACAGGAATCAATCGATTTGTTTTGTAACTTCTTACGTACATATAGTAAGAAAACTCTAAAACAGAAAATGAAAATGTTGCAAGACTTAGATCCTTGCAGAGTGAGAGAAAAGACAGGTTTGCAAGGCCATTCACTGGCTTGTCTTTCTAGAAAAGTCTGTCAGAGTGTTTTTCATGATTTTAGGATGTTAGCAGTGCATCATAACAAAATGAGGAAATTAGTGAGAAGGTTGTATAATGCAAAAAGTCCAGCACTTAAGCATAAACAATTAAACAGTGTTCTTTTGCATGGAACTGAATTAGATGTGAAGAAGATTTGTGAAGAATTTGAGATTTTTTATTTTAGTGAAAAAGAGAACAGTGTAGAAATTGACACAGAAATTCAAGGTAATGTGGAAGACAATGTACAGATTTCAAGTACAGAAAAGTTTGACCAGGAAATTATCAGGTTTAAGGTGAAATCAAGTGAAAGGCCGAATTTTACTTGTGTGTGTTGTCGACGAACTCATTATAAGCATCAAACTAGATTAGTTGATTTATACCTAAAAAGTAAAAAGATAAATAATTATGAGTGGAAGGATTTTGCAACTTATTTGTGGGTGGAGAATTCTTTTGATTTGAGTTCTGATCAGCGTATTTGTAAATATTGTTATGATACATTAAATCAAAACAGAATGCCTGCTAGAGCTGTTCATAATAATCTTGAGTTGGTAGACATTCCTCCTGAATTGATGGATTTAAATACATATGAGTGTATTTTGATTCAATGTATCCATCCTTTTCAGGCAATTGTTCGCATGGAGCCTAAGATAGGGAAATTGCCTCCTTCAGATTTACAGAGAGGATTAAAGGGAAGAGTTGTTTATTTGCCTCTAGATTTCAAGAAAAATATCGATACAATTGGTGTAGAGAAAGTGGAAGAGGAACCTCTGGTTATTCTAGTTAATGGGGTTCCGACAAAGAGTAAGAAAATTTGGCAAGATTTAGTGGATGTTAGGAAAGTCAAAAAGGCAACGTTGTATTTGGTCAAAAACAATGAGTACTACAAACATGTATGTGTTGGAGCAGAGGAAACAGCTGCAGATGAAGACAGTGATTGTTCAGCTGGCCAAATTGAAAAAGTTGATGTGTCTAGAAGTGAAGAAATATATGAACATTATACTGTTCATCCTTTGCATTCCAAAGAATTAATGGGGAATGCAATTGACTTGTTTCAAATGAAATCAGCAAAAGGAAGTCCCATTAGTGTATGGGAAGAAAGTTTGGAAGCTCGTTGTTTTCCACAACTATTTCCAACAGGTCGAGGTGGACGATATGACGATCGACCACTTCAAATTCCAGCATCTGAATACCGGACTTTAAGATTATATGCTGAAGATCCAAGGTTTCGTCAATGCATCCCATATTTGTTTCATCTACTGTATGAAAGTGACTTGTCTGGGCTTTCTTATGCAGTAAACCATATACTGAAAAGTGGACCACATCTCCAAAATGTTTCGGCGAGGGACTTTATGGAGAAAGTTAATCTGCAAGATAATATTTTGGAATCTCATCTAATCAATCTCATGGCATGTCAGCGTGGTACAAACGAGTATTGGTACCGTCGTCATGGGGAATTGAAATGTATGCTAAGAAACTTAGGAACTCCTACATGGTTCCTCACTCTTAGCTGTGCCGAGTATGCATGGGACGACTTACTTCAATTTATACGCGAGGCAAATGCAAATATACAAAATATAGAATTCAAAACACCTGGAGAACTATGTTCTTTGGATCCAGTGAATGTATGCAGATATTTTAATCATAGTTTTGAAGCTATGATGTCTTTCATTACCAACAAAAAAAATCCTCCCCTTGGAGAGGTTTTGGATTTCTTTTGGAGAAAGGAGTACCAAGCAAGAGGTGCTCCTCACATACATATGTTGTTGTGGATTAAAGATGCACCCAAATTTGGAACAGATTCGGATGAGGCAGTGATGAGCTTCATTGAAGAGTATTCAACATGTGCTGTTCCGAAAACTACTGAAGAAAATAGTTTAAGGCAACAAGTTTTACGCTTTCAATCCCATCGTTGTGGAAAGTACTGTCGTCGAAAATTCAGAAACAAGGACAAGTTCTACACAAAATGTCGTTTTGGTTTTCCACGAGCAGTGATTTCTAAAGGAAGAGTAAATAATTTGATGTCTTCTCTGCGACATACTGTGATGAGGAAATCACCCAAAAATACATACAATTTAAAAAGAAACGAAGAGTCCAAGTACATCAACGACTACAACCCAGTGATTTTGTCCATGTGGAATGCTAACATGGATATTCTGTTCGTTGCTGACAAATCTATTGCTGTGGCTCGATATGTGACATCTTACATCACAAAAAAAGAAAAGTCAGAACTGAAGGAAATGTGGGAGGACATTTCACATGAAAAGAGTCTAAGCAAGAAATTATACAGTTACAGTCTAAAGATGTTACCACATCGAGAAATTGGAGCATATGAATGTTCCGATCGATTGTCATCAGCAAGTCTCTATGCCAAATCTAGAACCATCATTTGGGTGAGTCTAGGTCTTGCTGCAACATGAAACCGAGTTTTGAAATCTATACAGGAAATAGAGTATTTGGCGGAGAAAGAACCAGAAAGTACAGATATTTTGAAGACAAACATGTTGGATACATACTATCCAAATAGAAGTCCTTATCTTGAGAATGCTTGTCTCTATGAAGTTCTGCAACGATATATTTATAAGAGGAACATCAGAGAAGATATCAATAATGGAATATATGCTGTCATTGGATGTGAAGGATGTCTAGTGAAGCAGAGAAAAGGCCATTTGATTAATCATCGAAAATTGAGTTGTGAAAATCCAGACAAAAGAGAATTTTACTATTTGGCTCTTTTGCAACTCTTTAAACCATGGCGTACAGAAGAGGAACTACTTGGAGATTTTCTCTGTTACGAAGTCTCTTTTAATGCAACGAAGGATACCATAGAATGTCCTGTTTATCCAAATTATCTGCAAATGTTGAATGAAGAAATAGAGCAAGAAGCAACAATTGCTGCAGAGATTGCGAGAGACAGTTCTCAAGACAGTCAGAGTTCTGCTTCATTGAGTCAGGATCCACTAGGAGGACTAGTTATCCAAAATGAAGCTGCCACTGCCATGGATGAGGTGGAAAGAGCTATGGAGCAAGCTCAAGAGGATGTAATTAATTTAGAAGATTTGGTGAAACAATTAAACCTTGAGCAGAAACAGATATATGACGAAGTCACAGAACAGGTTGAACATGGATTCAGTCATGAGAAGAAAGAGTGCTCATGTACATCATTTAAGCCTGTCCAACTATACGTGAGTGGAGAAGCGGGACCTGGAAAAAGTTTTCTGATTAAAGCAATTGCAACTTATCTGCAGAAAAGGACTGAATCACCGCTGTCTTGTGTTGTTACCGCTCCAACTGGGCTGGAAGTACATAATATTAAAGGGATTACTTTACATCGTTTACTGATGCTGCCAGTGGAGCATGATAACAAATTGCAATACCACAAGCTATCTGGAGATGCGTGTTCCGAAGTTTCCAGAGTCCTGAAGAAAATGAAACTTCTTATTATTGATGAATTAAGCATGGTCTCAAATCTAATGCTTGCTTTTGTGCATTTGAGAATGCAAGAAATTCTTAGAACAGAGTATGATGTGTTATTCGGAGGAAAACACATTATTGTTTTTGGAGATCTACTGCAGTTGACTCCAGTGAAAGGACAACCAGTGTTTAAAATGGTCACGCATGAAGATACAAGGAAGTGCCTAGGAAGCATTGGAAACGTTAATATATGGTTAAATTTCAAATATGCAGAACTACTCCAAAATATGCGGCAGGCAAATGATGAAGATTATAAAAATATTCTACAAGATGTAAGAATCGGAAAAATAAGTCAGCATGGAAAAGAAGCTTTACATGGACGATTAATTTCAAATTTGTACCCAAATGAAAACATTCCTCCAGAGAATATTTTTAAGAAAATTAACAAGAAGAAATCTGGCATATGTTTGATGCCTACTCTGAAAGAATGTTCCATGTTCAACAACAAAATGTTAAAGTTAGAAAATAAAGAGATAGTGAAACTGGAAGCTATAGATAAAATCGAGCATATGGGAGCAACAATTATTATGTCTGAAAATTTGAAATCAAAATTGGATTCATTAGAGAAGACTATATCTAAAACTGCTGGTTTTGAAAAGACTCTGAATGTGTGTTTAAATTGTCGTATTATTTTGAGAAGGAATTTAAATGTTGAAAGAGGTCTGGTAAATGGAGCAATGGGTCATGTTGTTGAATTTGTGAATTACAAAAATAGAGATGGAATTGAAATTTTAAAAATTAAATTTGATGGCATTGACGAAATAGAACAAATTTGTCGTTGTTCAGCTAGGTTTTTGCTTGTGAAAGACTTATATATTCGCCGAAAACAGTTTCCTGTTTGTTTGGCATATGCTGTGACAATTCATAAATCTCAAGGTTTAAGTGTAGATAGTGCTTTGGTGAACGTTGGAAGTTCTGTGTTTAAAGATGGTATGGCATATGTGGCATTATCACGAGTCAGAACTTTATCAGGATTGTACTTGATTGAGTGTGATGCAACAAAGATTTGTGCTGATCTAGATTGTGTTAAAGAATACAATAGGTTAAGAAGAGAGTATACTCCACATTTGCCTCAATATCCTTTGTTTGAAAAACGTGTGGTGAGGCCGAAAAAGAAGAAATGAGAATAATTGCAGTGAGGTAGTAGCAAAAAGACAAAAAATAGATGAAACTGTAATTGTAAGCAGAAAGAAAAAGGATTCTGTTGAAGATGTTGTTGGATTTCAGTTTGAAAACAGTTCTGGTTTCTTCAAAATTTACAAGAACAGATTGTTGAAAATCAGGATCAAACATTCTGCTGTTTATTGAATTCCGTGTTTGAGAAATGTAGCAGTGATAGAGCAAAAATAGAAAGTGTTTCAGAAATTAGAAATCTTCTAGACATATGTTCTGGTCAAAATCAATTTTCACAGAATATTCAGCAGGATTGTCAGGAATTTTTAATGTATATGTTTGATGTTTTGGAAGATGAAGGTGTAGATATAAAAAATCTTTTTAGCCTTTCTTATCAATGGCAGCATGACTGCGACAACTGTAGTTTATCAAGTAGTACTAGAATAGACACTGAAAGATTTATATATTTGACTTTACCAGACTGCAAATCAGTGCCTTTTAATAATCTAGTTAAAGCAGCTGATCACAATGTGGTGTGTACCCAATGTAAGTCTGCAATGCTGTCCACATTATTTTTACAAACTTATGGCAAATATGTGATTTTAATGTTCCAACGATGTAGACCTGATGTAAGTAAATTGTCCACTTCTATTAAAAAATTTGTGGCTTCTCATTTATCAATTTCAGGCAGAACGTTTGCAACTGTAGCTATTATTTATCATGACGGTCCTTCAACAACATCAGGGCATTACACATGCTATTTAAAAAGTCGTAAAGGTTGGACCCAGTGTAATGACACTCATTTGACTTTCAAACAACGTTTGCCTTTTGACTTAAAAAATTCATACCTAGTATTTTTAGAACCAAAATTTAAGTAAAGGTAATTGGCCTATGAAGACGGAACCAGTTAATAAAGGTTATTTTGCAGTTTAAAATTATATTCTGAGTAAAAGTGATCAAGATAATATAAAAAATTGAGTTGTCATATAGGTACTGTAAGTGGATCTCATAGTAAGTGATATAAGTATTATAGGAAATGATGAACATGAGTGAGTCAGAGATGGTTTTACAAATACTTAAATATTGTGAAAATGTTGTATGAGCCTTTCTTTCAGAACAATATTTACAACAAGGGGTGGTGATGGACAGAGTCTCTGAATTAAGCAGAATACTCTCACCCAGTCAAGAGATCAGGGCTAGATCCAACACCGTTTTTTAGCTCATTGCACCATCCCAGTTTCAGAACCTGGCTGTATGCAAATTAGTCTGTCCCTGGCCCAGTGCATCATGGGAACAGGGCAGACCAGACTACAAAAACCAATTCTTACACTGGGAAGGAAACAAGCTTCCGGGGACCGGTTTCTGGCATTTCAGCCGTCTTCGGCCCGGCTTGCTTGAATCCAGATGGTGCAATGAGCAAGGGACTCACATCTGAGTATACCCTTCCACGCTTAGGGTGGACAAAAATATTTACAACAAGGGGTGGTGATGGACAGAGTCTCTGAATTAAGCAGAATACTCTCACCCAGTCAAGAGATCAGGGCTAGATCCAACACCGTTTTTTAGCTCATTGCACCATCCCAGTTTCAGAACCTGGCTGTATGCAAATTAGTCTGTCCCTGGCCCAGTGCATCATGGGAACAGGGCAGACCAGACTACAAAAACCAATTCTTACACTGGGAAGGAAACAAGCTTCCGGGGACCGGTTTGTGGCATTTCAGCCGTCTTCGGCCCGGCTTGCTTGAATCCTGATGGTGCAATGAGCAAGGGACTCACATCTGAGTATACCCTTCCACACTTAGGGTGGACAAAAATATTTACAACAAGGGGTGGTGATGGACAGAGTCTCTGAATTAAGCAGAATACTCTCACCCAGTCAAGAGATCAGGGCTAGATCCAACACCGTTTTTTAGCTCATTGCACCATCCCAGTTTCAGAACCTGGCTGTATGCAAATTAGTCTGTCCCTGGCCCAGTGCATCATGGGAACAGGGCAGACCAGACTACAAAAACCAATTCTTACACTGGGAAGGAAACAAGCTTCCGGGGACCGGTTTCTGGCATTTCAGCCGTCTTCGGCCCGGCTTGCTTGAATCCTGATGGTGCAATGAGCAAGGGACTCACATCTGAGTATACCCTTCCACGCTTAGGGTGGACAAAAATATTTACAACAAGGGGTGGTGATGGACAGAGTCTCTGAATTAAGCAGAATACTCTCACCCAGTCAAGAGATCAGGGCTAGATCCAACACCGTTTTTTAGCTCATTGCACCATCCCAGTTTCAGAACCTGGCTGTATGCAAATTAGTCTGTCCCTGGCCCAGTGCATCATGGGAACAGGGCAGACCAGACTACAAAAACCAATTCTTACACTGGGAAGGAAACAAGCTTCCGGGGACCGGTTTCTGGCATTTCAGCCGTCTTCGGCCCGGCTTGCTTGAATCCTGATGGTGCAATGAGCAAGGGACTCACATCTGAGTATACCCTTCCACGCTTAGGGTGGACAAAAATATTTACAACAAGGGGTGGTGATGGACAGAGTCTCTGAATTAAGCAGAATACTCTCACCCAGTCAAGAGATCAGGGCTAGATCCAACACCGTTTTTTAGCTCATTGCACCATCCCAGTTTCAGAACCTGGCTGTATGCAAATTAGTCTGTCCCTGGCCCAGTGCATCATGGGAACAGGGCAGACCAGACTACAAAAACCAATTCTTACACTGGGAAGGAAACAAGCTTCTGGGGACCGGTTTCTGGCATTTCAGCCGTCTTCGGCCCGGCTTGCTTGAATCCTGATGGTGCAATGAGCAAGGGACTCACATCTGAGTATACCCTTCCACGCTTAGGGTGGACACAAATATTTACAACAAGGGGTGGTGATGGACAGAGTCTCTGAATTAAGCAGAATACTCTCACCCAGTCAAGAGATCAGGGCTAGATCCAACACCGTTTTTTAGCTCATTGCACCATCCCAGTTTCAGAACCTGGCTGTATGCAAATTAGTCTGTCCCTGGCCCAGTGCATCATGGGAACAGGGCAGACCAGACTACAAAAACCAATTCTTACACTGGGAAGAAAACAAGCTTCCGGGGACCGGTTTCTGGCATTTCAGCCGTCTTCGGCCCGGCTTGCTTGAATCCTGATGGTGCAATGAGCAAGGGACTCACATCTGAGTATACCCTTCCACGCTTAGGGTGGACAAAAATATTTACAACAAGGGGTGGTGATGGACAGAGTCTCTGAATTAAGCAGAATACTCTCACCCAGTCAAGAGATCAGGGCTAGATCCAACACCGTTTTTTAGCTCATTGCACCATCCCAGTTTCAGAACCTGGCTGTATGCAAATTAGTCTGTCCCTGGCCCAGTGCATCATGGGAACAGGGCAGACCAGACTACAAAAACCAATTCTTACACTGGGAAGGAAACAAGCTTCCGGGGACCGGTTTCTGGCATTTCAGCCGTCTTCGGCCCGGCTTGCTTGAATCCTGATGGTGCAATGAGCAAGGGACTCACATCTGAGTATACCCTTCCACGCTTAGGGTGGACAAAAATATTTACAACAAGGGGTGGTGATGGACAGAGTCTCTGAATTAAGCAGAATACTCTCACCCAGTCAAGAGATCAGGGCTAGATCCAACACCGTTTTTTAGCTCATTGCACCATCCCAGTTTCAGAACCTGGCTGTATGCAAATTAGTCTGTCCCTGGCCCAGTGCATCATGGGAACAGGGCAGACCAGACTACAAAAACCAATTCTTACACTGGGAAGGAAACAAGCTTCCGGGGACCGGTTTCTGGCATTTCAGCCGTCTTCGGCCCGGCTTGCTTGAATCCTGATGGTGCAATGAGCAAGGGACTCACATCTGAGTATACCCTTCCACGCTTAGGGTGGACAAAAATATTTACAACAAGGGGTGGTGATGGACAGAGTCTCTGAATTAAGCAGAATACTCTCACCCAGTCAAGAGATCAGGGCTAGATCCAACACCGTTTTTTAGCTCATTGCACCATCCCAGTTTCAGAACCTGGCTGTATGCAAATTAGTCTGTCCCTGGCCCAGTGCATCATTGGAACAGGGCAGACCAGACTACAAAAACCAATTCTTACACTGGGAAGGAAACAAGCTTCCGGGGACCGGTTTCTGGCATTTCAGCCGTCTTCGGCCCGGCTTGCTTGAATCCTGATGGTGCAATGAGCAAGGGACTCACATCTGAGTATACCCTTCCACGCTTAGGGTGGACAAAAATATTTACAACAAGGGGTGGTGATGGACAGAGTCTCTGAATTAAGCAGAATACTCTCACCCAGTCAAGAGATCAGGGCTAGATCCAACACCGTTTTTTAGCTCATTGCACCATCCCAGTTTCAGAACCTGGCTGTATGCAAATTAGTCTGTCCCTGGCCCAGTGCATCATGGGAACAGGGCAGACCTGACTACAAAAACCAATTCTTACACTGGGAAGGAAACAAGCTTCCGGGGACCGGTTTCTGGCATTTTAGCCGTCTTCGGCCCGGCTTGCTTGAATCCTGATGGTGCAATGAGCAAGGGACTCACATCTGAGTATACCCTTCCACGCTTACGGTGGACAAAAATATTTACAACAATTCAGAAAGTCGGAAAAACGGTAATTTCAGAGTTTCTTAGAATTAATTTGAAAATATACTCATACATCTGACACTATTTGGCCAAAAGGAAAGGTAAAGGAATGAGTAAAGAGTCATGACTGAAAAAAGGAGTATATGAAAATAATGAAAATATTTCAGATGTTCTTGGAGCTTTTCTTCTAGAAAGTCGATGAAATGGATTTTTTAGTGAACAGCAGAGTACTTTCCAACGAGAAAAGGACCTTCATGATATACTATTTGGCCTAAAGGAAAAGTAAGTGAATCAAAGATTAGTGTACATTTGTCATTTGTCAGTATCTAAGGTTTTTTTTAAAACACAATCTTTTAGATTGTGGTGTTTTTTTTCCCGCTGTCATATGATGAGTAATTTGAACTCACTGTTTTAAGTGAAATTCAATATATTCTGAGAACAGCAAAAATAAACTATGTAACATGTTGTACAAGTTATTCTATACTTTGGATTGTGTAAATTAAATTGTATTCCATTTGTCTGACACTCACTTTCCGTTTTCCATCCTCTTTCAGCTCTTTTCACTCACTTATAATGTCTTTCTCTCACTCTCTGTAACCCCGTTCCTTTACTCCACTTCTTTCACAACCCCTCATTCTCATTTCAACTGTCTGCATCCCCTCTCTCCCTTGCATAACTTTTCAGCTTTCAGTCTCTCTGCTTTACTTCCCTTTTCCGTATTTTACTCCTTTGCTCTTTTAGTAATTCCTCTTTACTAACTCAGCGGTATTGTCGCACTCTATCACTATAAATCACCCACTCTCCCTCGCTTATCTTTGTTTGCTCCTTTCTTTTGACCTCTTCTGTCTATTTTCCGTTCACTACCTCTACGTCCTCAGTCCCTCACTCTCCTTGTGTTATGTTCAGTTGTGTTTATCTACCTTGTATCATTTCTCTTACAACAACTTCACTGCTCCTCTCTCATCGTTCTTCATCCCATTTCTTTTACTCTGGTTCCATCACTATCCCTCATTTCCTATCTTTCAGTGTCCTTCTCTTTACTTTTATCACCGAATAATTTTCTCTCAGTACCACTGTTTTAGTCCTCTTCTCCTCTTTCCTTTTTTTGCTCCCTTACTCATTTCCTTTCCTCACTCATTGTACTCCACTTCACTCAATTTTTCTCTTAGTCTGTCTGTCTACTAACTTCCTCACTACTTTTCACTCAATCCTTCTATATTATCCTCTCTCCCTTCATCCCTTCACTCTATGACTGTTCTTCACTTACTCGCAGTTATCTTCCATTCCTCATTCTTCTAAATGATTCCTTAATTAGACTCCTTTCCCTCTCAGTCATTATCTTTTTACTTACTCCTGTTTCCTGATTTAGTTTTGCTAACTCACATTCTTTTAGTATCTTTCTTACCTTCAGTTCATTTCTCTCTTCTTCTCTTCCTCTCTGTCAGTGAATCTATATGCCTTACTCTTAGTAATTTGCTCTCCTTCTATTTCTTTTTCTCTCTTTTTGTCCTCTTACCTTACTTTATTTCTCTTTCTGTGTCCTTCACTCTTACTTTATTTCTAAATACACTGTTATGATTTTTAACCTCTTCATTTGTATCTTTTATTTTAAAATAGATATTTTACTAATTATAACTTATTTTTTCTTCTCTCTTTCACAGATACAAAGTGTAGTAAAAAAATGTAATAAAAGTTACATTTATTATATGGTAAGTGTGACTAAAAAACTGTAGTTTGTCATCACCCTTTGCTTTAACCTCACTAATAATTTCTCAAGCAACCTCACTCCTGTTTCCTTACTCTGCTTCGTTCACTCATTCTTATTCTCCATGTTTACTCCCCTTTCCCTATTTCCCCTCTCACATTCAACTTCTTTCAGTCCCCATTCTTTAGTTCACTTACCCTCTGTTCCCTTTCTTTGCTCCCTCACTCATTCTCTTTTTCTTAATTATTTACTTCACTCCTACACACACACCTCATCCCCCTCTCAACACATACACACACCTCTGACATACAGCCCACACACACACCACACACACACCTTATACACCCCCCCACACACACTCCTCACACACACACACACATTCCATACACACACATACATCCCACACACATACCCCCCACACCCACACACCCCTCACACATATCTCACACACCCTAACCTCCACCCACACCGAAGCACCCCACACACCCACACCCACAGACACACCTTACACACCCACACCCCGACCTACACCCAGTGACTCCCTATAAGTCACACACACTGCATTACTTACCTTTCTTTGCTGTTTCACTCAGACCCATTCAGGCACTGTTTCCTTTTCTCGCTCTGTCCTTTCTCTTTGTCACTCCCCATGTCTTATCCTAATTCAATTTTTCACCCTCTTTCACCCCTCTTTACTTACACTCACTGTTCTTTTCTCACCCTCTCTCACCGTTGTTCATTTATCCCGGTTCCGTCACTACCCTTCATTCCTCATTTTTTAGTGTCCTTTCTTTTTCTTTCAACAGCAACTCACATTCTCCCACTATTTCTACTTTAGTCTTCTTCCTCTCTCTTCTCTTCTTTCGCTCCCTTATTCATTTTAGTTTTCTCACTTTCACCCTATTACACCTTCTCTGTTTTTTACTATGTAATAAACAATCCCTCTGTGTTTCTCCCTCTAGCTCTCTTTCTCTTAACATTACTCTCTTTGTGTTCTTCCCTCATGCTAACTCCTTCATTCATTTTTTTTTCTTTTTTTTGGGTACGCGCCCCGGTGCGCGTACCGTGAGGAAAAAAAATTGACAGAGATTCTTTAAAAATATATGTTTATTTTTATAAATTAAAGTTAGTTCTAAAAAGAACTGGGTTTTTTCTTCTTTTTGTTGTTTTATTTATTTTTATGTTTTTTTGAACATTTTGTACTTTTTTTGGCTTTTCTAAACAGTTTTATATTTTTTTTGTATTTTTTATGGGGAGAAACAAAAAAAAGGGAATTGAAAATGGCTCAACTGGAGCAAAAAACAAAAAACGGAAAAAGATTAGGGTTATTTGGGGCAATTGTGGTTGTCACCAGCAAGGACGATGAGCTTTACGCTCTTTTCACCATAGGAGATGAGCTTACCACAATAAATACATGTAATTCGGAAATCCTCAAATCGTTTTTGAATGCAAGGCATCGTCTCCGTTGTCTCTGGTCCCGATGGAGTGGGTTGCTTTCTTTTGCGGGTGGTCCTTGAAGATTGGGGGAGGTTACTGGCCAGTTCCCTCATCTCTGCAGCAGAATAGTTGTTCGGATGCTTGCGGATCATGTGTCTAATCATGGTATAATTACCAAAAGAATATTTCTTGTTAGGGTTCCCCCTTGAAAGTTCTGAGCCACAGATTCGGCAAGTCACCTTGGCTGCATTGACTTTTTTCTTGCCCTCTGGGATAGAAAAAAGTCCCATACAATGTGTGGCCTTGGCTGGTATGGGGTATTGTCTTCATGCAGCCATCTTCTCCCCTGCTCCTCTTCCTCTTCCTCCTCCTCCTCTTCTTGACCACCAATGTAATGTTGTGGTGGTCCTCTTGGTGGTGGTGGTGGGGGTGCAGATGCTCCAGCTGCTGCTGCTACTGTAGCCATTTTAAAGTACAAAATATTTCTCTAAGTTGTTCAAACAGGTCTTCCTCAGTCAAAGGACAAAGTCAGAATAAGGAAAAAAGGTGGGGTCTTTCATCATTTGGAAAACAGAACTGTTCTGGACCAATGAAAAGTGTTATTTTCAGATCACATGACCCGACGCGCTTACGCTACGCGCCCCGGGGCGCGCCCGTAGTCGCGCCCCGGGGCACGCCCGGGGGCGCGTAGCGTAAGTGCGTCAGGATGTTCCGCGATCGTATGCGCTCGCGTGCTTCCGGGTGCGCTTACGCAATGCGTCATATGACGCATCACGCGGCTACACGATACGTCACGATGTTGTTTTCGTTCGCGGGAATAGTGCTAACGGGATGCTCACCGGTACGCGCCCCGGGGCGCGCCGCAACATTGCGCTTACCCGTGCGTTCACCGGTACGCGCCCCGGGAGCGCTCCGGGGAAAAAATTAAAAAACTATTACATAATTATACAATATAAAATTCGTTATAATTTTTTTTTACTTTTTATACCTATAGAAATTTGCTATTAAAAAACCATTGAAATTCACTGAAAAAAACATAGGTTTCACACCAGTTATAGTTAGGAATTAGCATTTAAAAAACCTATTAAATTCACTGAAAAAAACATAGGTTTCACACCTGTTATAGTTAGCTGGAAGTTTTACTCGCATAAAACCATTGAAATTCCCACGTTATAGTTAGTTGGACTCACTATAACTTGCGCGTGCAATGCACTGCTGATGACATCACATATTACATCACTCATGACATGGTCAGTGACATCACTCATGACATCAGGTCTGTGCTGTTGGTTCCCTCTGGTGGTTTAGTCATGTCTTTTATCAGGGAAAAGATGGTTTTAGATGGATTGGGACTGGAATTAATCATATTAGTATAAAATGCAGCTTTCGTTTTTTGTATAGATGTTCTTTGCTAGAGGGTCGTAGGATCGCCTCCGGGCGCGCTCGAGAATCTTGGAGTGCTTTTTTTATGCTGCTAGTATCTCGGAATACCATGGATGTGACTGTTCGCGTTTGGGCCGGGACACTTTTTTGGGGATAAAGTGGTCTAGTGAGTTGTTGATCCACCCCCTATAGGCTTTGTCTGCTTCCTCCAGATTACTGGGCCAATCTGGGCGAGAGGATTTAAGGCTGAACTCGAAACTGGGAGCGTCCAGTTTATGCCAAGGGTGCCTCCAGAGGGGGGGGAGATTCTGCCGAGAGGTGGCAAATGTGCTGATGCATATGTGGATGAGGAAGTGGTCCGTCCAGATAAGCGGAAGGGGGGCATGGACTTTGATTCCCTCAATGTTCGAGAACACAGGATCAAGTAAGTGGCCTGCCAGGTGTGATGGGCCTTTAACTAATTGGGTTAGCTGGCAGGCTTCCAAGTCTCCCAGGAAGTTAGTGATGCCATGGGAGTCAAGGCGCTCCAGATGTAAGTTTAGGTCTCCCAATATACTAAATTTGGCTGTCTGCAGGGCAAGATTAGAGATGGTCAGGGTCAGGGTTTCTTGAAAAGTGCTCGCCGACCCTGGGGGCGGTAGATAAGAAGCCCAGAAAAAGTGAAATTATCTGATATCCTGATCTTGAATAGAGCGCATTCGCAGTCAGGTATAATCACGGGGGAGAGGGTGCAGGAATAGGCAGATTTGGATAGCACAGCTAGCCCGCCCTCCCTACCACTTGGTCTATTCTGAATACGCATCGTATAGCCTGTCGGAAGGGCCAGGGCTGGGATGGGGGTCGAGACACTGGTTAGCCAGGTCTTGGTTAGAAAGAGTAGGTCCGGGGACCGGTCCATGAGGAGCTCCAGTATTTCTTCATGGTGTTTTACCAGGAACCTACAGTTCAAGCTATATACGTTGAGATTTGTGGGTTTGGAAGACTGTGGTGGTGTCTGAGGGACCTCTGTGGCCCTGAACCCGCATTTGTTGCACCGTAAGCGTGGGGTATCTGGGTGCCAGAGATGGTCGGCACAGGGAGCCCAGGTGTGAAGGGTAAGCAGGTCCACTCGGGAGTAAGGGGGCAGCTGTGCCATCCGACAACCAGGGGTTCTGGCGTCTGGCGTTAGACGGGCGCGGACGGGCGCAGATGGGCGCAGATGGCGTGCCCGCTGCGCGCGTCCACTGCGTGGGAGTGCTGGCATGCCGGCTATGAGGGCGTAGGTCCCACCCCTACCGGAAGTGCGACACCCTCGGTGGCGGTGCCCAGGTCTATTCACGCCCTCCACACAACCGGCACAGACCGTGCTGGAACGGGGCTTAGACCGGAAATGAGGGGAGCAGGTAGGGACCAAGTAAAATGCTATTTTTAAAATATATACAAGCTTTAAAAAGTATTATGTAATTTACTTATAGCGCAAGTGTGGAGTTTCACAAATACAAAAACATTTGCCGCACTGCCGCCCGCTAGCGCCTTACTGATCTAGCGCGTCCGCGTGTGTGTATATGTATGTTTATAAATAAATAAATATATGTGTGTGTATATATGTATATATATTCACTGAAAAAAAAACATAGGTTTCACATATGTTATAGTTAGGAATTAGCATTTAAAAAACCTTTGAAATTCACAGAAAAAAACATAGGTTTTAGGGGTGGTATAGTTAGCTGGACATTCCACTCGTACAAAACCATTGAAATTCCCCTGTTATAGTTAGTTGTACTCACTATAACTCGCGCGCCCGCAATCCACTGCTGATGATGTCGCATATTACATCATTCATTTCATGGTCAGTGACATCACTGATGACATCTCAAATGACATCACTGATGACATAACCGATGACATCATCCACGTGACAATCTGATACATCTTATTATACACTAATAAAACTTTTCAACACTCATTATAAAATATGGAGTACGATATTTGAAACCTTTGAGACTTTTACAAGTTTCTAAAAACCCACTCTGTGATTATTACTTCTACACAAACATTTAAACATTTACCTATAGATTCACTTATATATGCTAACAAAAATCAATAGAACACTATTAAACATACTTATGCACCTACATCGACATTACACACCAGCACACATTCTATTCATTTACGCAGTCATCCTACTCACTTATGCAAACAATTGATCATACTTACATATAGTAAGCTATATACTTATACAAAGACCATTTTATTTATTCATATAGATAGTAACTCAGTGACATCACTGATGACATCTCAAATGACATCACTGATGACATCACTGATGACACCATCCAGTGAATGTGGTTTGGTTTGATTTTTAAATAAGTATTATACATAAAGCAATCTTCATTGAAGACTGAGTGGATGTATAAGTGTCTGGATGGAGCATTTACTAGCACTATGATTGACTATCTAAGTCACTAATTTAAAGTGTCTCACTAATTATATGTGATAGTGATTAAACTGTGTGAATATGGGTATCACCCTATATCTTGTTGTGTAAACTACTACATAAGTTGGTTACTAGCTATGTGAAAGTCTATATTAGTTATTAATTAGTAAACTGAGTATTTGCATGGGATAGTGAATGTGTGTGTGGTTGGGTGGGAGGTGTGTGACTGTCCAAAGTTGTGTAAATAGTTGATTTAGTAGGTATATCAGTTTAAGACTGTATGTGGAAATAGTGGTTTGGGTGAGTGAATCTCTTTATGGGTGTGGTGACGAGTAAATATATTTCTAAATGATACATGTCCAACAAAGTAGAAATATAAAAGGCAGTATATGTTACAGTTCTTGTATATAAATAAGTATACATAAGACTCAGTGATTGTATAAGTGACTATCGAAAAGTGTATACTTTTAATAGTGATGTTATAACACATTAAGTATGAGTTACTATCTATATGAATAAATAAAATGGTCTTTGTATAAGTATGTAGCTTACTAAATGTAAGTATGATCAATTGTTTGCATAAGTGAGTAGGATGACTGCGTAAATGAATAGAATGTGTGCTGGTGTGTAATGTCGTTGTAGGTGCATAAGTATATTTAATAGTGTTCTATTGATGTTTGTTATCATATATAAGTGAATCTATAGGTAAATGTTTAAATGTTTGTGTAGAAGTAATAATCACAGAGTGGGTTTTTAGAAAAAGTCTCAAAGGTTTCAAATATCGTACTCCATATTTTATAATGAGTGTTGAAAAGTTTTATTAGTGTATAATAAGATGTATCAGATTGTCACGTGGATGATGTCATCGGTTATGTCAACAGTGATGTAATTTGAGATGTCATCAATGATGTCACTGACCATGTCATAAATGATGTAATATGTGACATCATCAGCAGTGGATTGCGGGTGCGCGAGTTATAGTGAGTACAACTAACTATAACAGGGGAATTTCAATGGTTTTGTACGAGTGAAATGTCCAGCTAACTATAACACCCCTAAAACCTATGGTTTTTTCAGTGAATTTCATCGTTTTTTTAAATGCTAAATCCTAACTATAACATATGTGAAACCTTTGGTTTTTTCAGTGAATTTTAAAAGTTTTATCATTGATAATTTTTAAATGTATTAATTGCTATATTTATTTTTTCATATTGTTTTAATACATTTTTGTAATCTATTTATTTTTAGATATGATATTTTTTTAATTACATGACACATTTTTAATATCATTTTTTTAAAATTAAAAATATATAATTTTTATTTTTTTATATTTTGTAAAATATATTTATAATATTTTCGTTATTGTTTTTTTCTTTTTCAAATTTTTTTGGGGAGTCGCGCACCCAAATCCCAGATTACTCGATTACCGTGCGGAACCTTGCTGCCATTTTAGGATTGTTCAGTTGGATCCACGTAGGGTGTGCGATAGGTGCGTATTTCCCTGCGTGATCCGTATGCGACCCGTAAAGGACTTGAAGCGCATAAGCAACATATACGTATCGCGGCGCTCTTGTGTTTCCGCATGACGTCATCGACATGTTCAATGCAGTGGGCGTGTGACGTCCGTGAAATTTTTCGATGTGCAAAAATATATATATATGTATTTAATATAAATATTAAGGCAAAATAAATAATAATAGTCTTTTAGTTTTAATAAACATATTACTTTTAAATGCAATTTCGGGAAGTCGCGCTGGGCGCGTGTTGCGTGTACGCACCCAACGCTGATTCCATGTGACCAAAAAATAGAGATTTGATTGGTTTTTAACACTTACTGTTGTAACTATTCAAGAACCCCACCCATTTCAATTACTCATCTTAGACCTTTCTTAGGAGAAGACCTGCCTGAGAAGAACCTCGCTTTTTCTTCATTGGAGACCTGAATTTCTTTTTTGGAGACAAAAATGGCTACACCACTGGAAGAATCATCTGATTCTGATCATTTTGCTGCTGAAGAATTTCTACCAGAACCTCCCCCTCCCGAAAGATACACATCCATCGTATGGAAATGTTTTACTTTTCCGGAGGGGCAAAAGAAATGTAATGCCACCAAGGTGACATGCAAGATTTGCCAGGCAGTGCTGTCCAGAGGAGATCCTAATAAAAAATACTCCTGTGGCACTGCTAGTATGCGCAAACACCTCCAATCCCTGCATCCTGTGTACTATGCTCACGAAGAATGTAGAAGACTGCGCCAAAATGCACCTCTACCACCGGCAATACCAAGTACCTCTAGGGCATCCCCATCAACATCGCTACCAGACATACGTCCTCAATTTGGGAAAGTTAGAATGCACTGCGTGAAGTGCAATTGTTTAAATTGTTATGGGGAGCAGTCAGTAGACCTAGTTTGCAGAGCAAATGATAACCACTGATGTTAGTTTTTTTTTATTCCCTCAAAGTTCATGGTTTTGTTCATCCTGTTGATTTTTTTTTCTTTAAAAAAAAGAAAAAAACATTCAAAACCCCCCCCAAAAATAGAAAACTATAAAAAAAAAAGTTATTTTCAGAACTAACTACTCTGGTTAAAGAAAGAGCTACATTTGTATGCCAGTGTGTTAAAATGTTTAGATGAATGTATAAGTACTGCATAATTGACTGAAAGAAAGCATTTGTGGTGTATGGTGAATGTATAACTGCAGAACTATAAGGAAGTGCTGCAGTATGACACTGTAAGCTCTTTAGAGGTACTTCCGATGCAACATATGTACATAAATATGTTGCAAGTCTGTGCTTCTCTCTGCACTGCTGCTTAAACTACAGCCATGTGGTGACATAGGCACCCTAGCACCATGGTGCTAGAATATCTGTGTCATGTAGAGTTTATTTTGGTACAAAAGGGCACACCTTCCTGCACAAAAACAATCCGTACACATTGTTCTCTTTCAATGTATGCTGTGAATTGTACATATATTGAAAGAGAAAAAATGAGGAGAAATAAAAAGAATTCTCTCTGTTGTGCCTTGCTGCAACAATTGGAGGATGGTGCAGTATTCACACACGTCCAGATTTATCATTTCTGATAAATCTGTGAGTGTTGTGTGCAAAAATACACACAGCAACACCTATAGAACGCCCTTTGAACGTAAAGTGGTGAGTATGATGAAGTTGTATTTACATAGAAAAGAAAAGGTACACAGACTGCTTTCTCCTCTCCTTGTAAATATGAAAGATTTTTTTGCGCTATCACTATGTTACAAAAAGTGACATATTGTTGGCACAGGATGCTTTCTACACATATCTGCTGGGTTAGTTGACCTACATTGACACTCAGTATTCATGTTAACTTTATCCTGTAACTTAAAACACCCAGAGAGCATCTTTACACACATATCTACTCCGTCCATCTCCACTTTCTTCACCTGTGTGCAACCAGAGGTTATTGCGCATTTTAATACTTAGTTAAACTTACCTTCACAGTTATAGAAATAAACAATGCTAGACATTTTTTTCCAGTTGTTTTTTTATAAAATAAATTTGTGAAAATGTGATATTGTAGAATTAGAGTCTGTAAAAGAGAAGAAAAATACAGTTATAATAAATAATACTATATTGTTTACAATACAGAGTAATTTTTTACATTTTACAAATTATTTTCTTTGCCTTTTTTGCTGTTCTCAAAATATATTGAATTTCACTAGAAACAGTGATTTCAATCATACTCATCACATAACAGCAGGCAAATAAAAACGAATCAATAAGATTGCTTAAAAATAACCAAGAATTCATCTTCAATAAAATACCACATAATAAAATCACACATATATAAAATGCTTACTGGTAAGAAAGTTTTATAACTTAAAATTATAAACACTGTAAATGTTGTTGCTTACAACTATACGCTGGGACAATGAGCAAAAAAAGTCCATAATTTAAATAAACTTAAATAAACACCTTTCCTCAAGGCCAAATGGTATTATTCAAATCCTTTTTGTTTAAATTTAGCACTAGTAATCGTATTAATACATATTAATAAATTCTTCAGAGGCCGAATTATGTTCCTAAAACTTTGGCTAAAAAAATATTAGGTAGGAATTTGGGAATTCGCTATGCAAACGTTGTTTAAAAACCAACTGAGCATAATTACAAAGCTTCCACCCTTTTTCACATTTTAGATAGGCAGTGTAATGTCCAGATGTTGTGGAAGGACCATCATGGAAAATTATTGCTACTGCTACAAAAGTTCTTCCTGACTTGCTACAACAAGTAGTCTAAAGTTCTGACTCGTGACAAAGCAACATATGCCATACCCTCTTTAAACACAGTATTTCCAATGTTCACCAAAGCACTGGCTACACTTAAACCTTGAGATTTATGAATAGTCACTACATATGCCAGGGAAACTGGAAACTCTTTTCTAAGGACATATAAATCTTTGACAAGCAAAAAACAAACTGAACAATGACCAATATGTTTAACTTCTCCAATCTGATCAAATTTAATTTTAAAAAATTGCTACAAGTTGACTTGCTACAACATGTTTTATTAAAGTGTCCAATTTTCTTCCATCAGCTGTACAACTTTGCATCATTAAAATTAGATATTGTCCATTTCTTTGTATTAATAATGTTGATAACATTTCTGATTTGCATTGGCTACACTCCATGTTCTGATTTGCAGCTTTAACTAGTTTATTGAAAGACACTGATTTACAGTCTGGTAATTCAAATATATAAATCCTTCAGTGTCTATGTTAGTGCTACATGTAGACATACAATTTTCACAATGATGTTCCCATTTGTAACAACGGACAAAAATATTTTCAATGTCTATGCCTTCATTTTCTAATATGGTAAGCATATACATTAGAAATTCCTGGGCATCTTGTTGAATATTCGGCGTAAATTGTGTGGACCCAGAACATACATCCAAAAGATTACAAATATCACAAACACTTTGTATTTTACTTTTATCAGTTCTCAATTTTTCATAAACGCAATGCAACAATGAACAAAATGTTTTTTCCCGATTCTCTATAATTTGCTGTTGCAAACCTTCATGAAAAAAAAACAACACTGACCACTACATTAGCAGAGCAGTTGACACCTGAACTATTTTCAAACTGATAACCAACAATCTCTTCAACAGTGTCCTTTTTCTTTTTGCTTGCAATCACATTATCTTGTTTTTTCCCTTCTCCATACCTTCAGTACAGATGTTCTTGTATCTTCTTTTTCGTTCTACTACATGCCTTTCAAATACAGGCTATTGACCTAAATTGGGAGCATACACTCTTCTTAACCTATTATACTCGTTTACACAGTTTGCATCTCCAGTAACCTTTGTGTCATCAAAATCAATCAAAAACAAACCAGATAAAGTTCTGACTCGTGACAAAGCAACATATGCCATACCCTCTTTAAACACAGTATTTCCAATGTTCACCAAAGCACTGGCTACACTTAAACCTTGAGATTTATGAATAGTCACTGCATATGCCAGGGAAACTGGAAACTCTTTTCTAAGGCCATATAAATCTTTGACAAGCAAAAAACAAACTGAACAATGACCAATATGTTTAACTTCTCCAATCTGATCAAACTTAATTTTTAAAAATTCAATACCATCTTTATTCGGATAATTAACAAAATCCACAACTTTGCCCAATGCTCCATTAACTAAACCTTTTTCTACATCCAAATTACGCCTTAAAATTACCCGACAGTTTCTACATGCATATAGATTCTTTTCTAAACCAGCAGTTTTAGATATCGATTTTTCTAAAGAATCCAATTTTGTTTACAACTTTTCTGTCAAAATAATAGTGATTACTTCATGCTCTATTTTATCAATGGCTTCCATTTTTATTATTTCTTCATTTTCCAGCTTCAAAAGTTGTTCGTTGAATATAGAACACTCACGCAGTGTTGGCATTAAACAGATTACAGATTTGTTTTCTGCAATTTTAATATATATTTTCTCAGGAACTACATTTTCATTTGGAAACAAATTGGAAAGTAAACGACTCTGCAAAGCTTCTCTGCCTTGTTCTGTCAGTATGCCAATTCTTATATCTTGAAGAATAGTTCCATAATCAACATCATTTGCCTGTCGCAAATTTGTAATGAGTTCCTTGTATTCAAAATATGACCAAATGTAAATTGTAAATTGATACTTGTATAGCGCACTACTCACCCGCAAGGGTCTCAAGGCGCTTGTACGAATACCGCTGTGGAACCCATCCTGGCATTCCCTGTGAGGTGTCCACTCCTGGGCACCCCCAAGGTGGAGGCCAGGCATCCTTAGCGTTGTGGGGGCCGTTGTCGAGATTAAGCAAGCTATTGCCCAGAGTTGCAGAGTGGGACTCCATGATTGGAATAGGCACCGAGGCGAGAATTATCAGGTCCGTGGAATTTTGAGCCCAAGACCCGCCGAGGCGGGGAATTGAACCCTGGTCCCGGGCTAGACCTCTGCATCAGGGTCTGCCACTCTAACCATTGAGCCACACTTCTCCAAATGTTACCAAATGTTAACATTTCCAACACTACCCAGAGACTTTCTGGTGTCTTCATGCGCAAGTGTTTTAAACACTGGTTGTCCTTTTACGGAAGTAAATTGCAGTAAATCTCTAAAAACTATGACATGTTTTCCTCCAAATAAGACAATTATACTCTGTTTTAAGAATTTGCTGCATTCTTAAATGCACAAAAGCAAGCATTAAGTTTGAGACCATGCTTACCTCATCAATAATCAGAAGTTTCATTTTTTTCAGCACTCCTGAAACTTCACAACAAGCTTCTCCAGATAGCTTGTGATATTCAAATTTGTTTTCATGCTCCACAGGCAGCATCAGTAAACGATGTAATGTAATTCCTTTTACGTTGTGTGCTGCTAACCCAGTTGGAGTAGTTACAACACAAGACAAATGTGACTCAGGTGTTTTCTGTATATAACTGGTGATTACTTTAATTAAGACACGTTTTCCTGTTCCAGCTTGTCCACTCACATACATTTGGATCGGTTGAAAAGATGTGCATGCACATTTTTTTTTCATGTAGAAATCCATGATCAATTTGTTGTCTCAATTGCTGATATATTTATTTCTGTTCAACATTTAGTTGTTCTTCCAAGTTTGCTAAGTGCGTTACATGTTCTTGAGCTTGATGCATTGCTGTTTCCACCTCATTCATGGCGATTGCTGCTTCATTTTCAACAATTGGTTGTTCTAGTGGATCTTGACTCAGCGCAACAGAACTTTGACTGTCTTGAGCACTGTCTCTAGCAATCTCAGCTGCAATAGTAGCTTCTTGATTAATTTCATCGTTCAACATTTTCACGTAATTTGCACAAACAGTGCATTTTATGGTATCTTTACAAGCATTGAATTCCAATTCTGAACGCCACGTTTTGAATAATTGCAAAAGAGCTAAATAGTAAAATTCCCTTTTATCAGCAGTGTCGCAACTCAGCTTACTGTGATTAATCAAATTTCCTTTTGTTTGTTTCACCAAATATCCTTCAGAACCAATAACTCCATATTTTCTATCATTGATGTTCTCTGTAGTATTCCATTAAAACTGTAGTTTTGCAGCACTTCTTAGAGACACATGTTCTCAAGATGATGACTTCTATTTGGGTAATATGCATCCAACATATTCGTTTTCAAAATATCTGTACTTTCTGGATCTTTTTCTGCTAAATATTCAATTTCTTGAACAGATTTCAGTACACGATTTCGCTTTACAGCAAGACCTAGACTAACCCAAATTATTCTTCTAGCTTTGGATTTTAAACTTGCAGATGATCTCTGATCTGAGCATTCATATGCTCCAATTTCTCGATGGGATAACATCTTCAAAATGAAACTGTCATATAGTTATGCTTTGCCTATATGCTGTGTTAAGTTAGCATGAGCTTATTAACTACATGAATGTTACAGCAATTCATCCTCTGTGCTGCAGATCCTAGATTCCCATTGTTCATGACGAGCTCAGCATGCGCTGAATTTTGCAGAAGAGTGGGCTAGAGCCCTTGCGCCGGCTCTGTACCGTACTCACTGTGGTTGGGATACATTTTTCCCACACCACGAAATTCCATTGCGGTCGCAGCCACAACTACAACCTCCATATCCCATTAAACGAGAAGCAAAGGCTTCCGTTATGGAAATCCTTTGAGCAATTGGAATATCAAGGTGTAATTGAAACGTGTGTGTCACCAATGAATAACCCACTTTTTACTGTGACCAAGCCTGACGGATCGTATCGTTTGGTATTGGATTACCGGCATTTAAACTCGCATTGCTGTACCTGTGCAGTACAGAATACTCACGGCTCTGCCTTAGTGGATAGTCTTGTGCGTAAGCGGTTTAAAACCACGCTTGACATTTCCAACGGTTTTTATGCCCACCATTTGGATGGTCTGAGTTCACAATGGACAAGTTTTACATGCGGCGGCGTCCAAAAACAATTCTGTCGTTTACCAATGGGTTATAAGAATAGTCCTGGGGTATTTGCCGCCTGCATTGTCTCTCTGCTAGAGAGGATCGACCCTGATAATTACTCGTATGTGGATGACATTTATCTCACAGACGATGAACTTTGGGAGCTTTGTGTCGAGTTGACCGCATAATTTGTAGCTTTGTGGACTTTGGTTACAAATTTAATTTTGCAAAATCGCACATTGCAGAGTATACAGTGTTGTTCCTGGGCTATGAGCTCAACAATGAAGGTCGAGGGTTGGCTCCTCGCTTCTTGGAGAAATGCGCACAACTGTGCGCTCCTACAACACTGAAAAAATTACAGTCTTTGCTGGGGTTTTTAAATTTCGGAAGGACATACATTCCTAAATATCCCCAGCGTATCAAGACTTTGATACAACGTATTTTCACCAAATCGTGCTGGCTGCCTGAGCACTCAGCTATACTGCAATCTTTGCAGGCTGATCTGCTCGCTTCTAAATACTTACTGACTCGTGATAACCACACCAACCTGGTGATAAGAATCGTCCTTGGGACGGTGGGTTTCACGTACCTTACTTTTAATGAAGGAGACACAGTACCTATTGCCTACAAGTCACACTTGTACACATCGGCAGAAATGCGGTTTTCCACGGTGGAGAAAGTTTTAACGGCTGTACAGATGGCGATTCTTAAAGAACGTGCTCTGTCACAGGGAAAACGTATGTTGGTTGTTACCCCGTGTCCTGCTTTGGAGGCAGTCACGAAAGCCAGTGTACCAAATTCTAAAGCTTTGCACCCTCAGTGGATACAATGGGCTGCTTCATTTACGTCTCCGGATGTCACGTTCATTTTTGATGCCTCCTTACGGTCGCAGGAGTTTTTACAGTATGAATTTGTTCATCCTGCGCCTTTGGCTATGCAGCCTTTGGAGGATTTCCCTTGTATCATATACAATGATGGTTCGGCGCAGGTTGCGCATGGTTCTAAACACGCCTACATTTCCGCATGCGCCATTGTGGTAGGTGCCATGGTGAACGATGAGTTCAAGTCCAGAGTTGTGCACACGCAGACTCTAGGGGACTGCACCGCACAATTGGCAGAGCTTCGTGCTTTGATGCTTGCATTGGAGTACGCTGATCCTAGTGTGATGACTCTGATTGTGAGTGATTCTTACTACTGTGTCCAGTCTTACAATGAGAACTTGTTCTTTTGGATTCGGAATTACTTTCGTGATTCCAAGGGTAGCACAATAAAACATAAAATGATCTGGGTCTGAGTGGCTGAGCTCAAGGAGCAGTTGCCTCTCGTGATTGTAATTCATATTCTTGGTCATCAGCGCGTTGGAGTCCACGCTCTTGGCAACTCGCCAGCTGATGAAGCGGCGAAATCAGCGGTATCGACATATTTAGTTGCAGCTGTTACACGGTCCAAAAGTAAGATTGATGATGATATCTTGGCGGCTGTTGCTGCCACTGAGAAGGGAGGTAAATATCCTAAAAGGTTCCCTTCGAAGTACACATACCACTTAAGTCCCGATAAGGTTCCTTATGTGAAAATACCTGACGTTGGGGAGAGATTGATTCCCAAATCGGATCGCAGAAAATACATTGATCACAGCGGCTCATGAAGGTGTTGCATCTGCGCATGCGGGCGTTTCTGCCACTGTGTCTCAATTACAACAGCGTTTTTGGTGGCGGGGACTGTACAAACAGACGTGTGATTATGTACTTCAATGTGACATTTGCCAGCAGATTAAACCTTCAACTGCTGCGCGTCCGCCCCAAACACAGTTGTTCATGTCTAATAAATCACTAGGTTGTGTTTACTTAGATCACTGCGGTCCTTTTTCTTCTGATACTGCATATAAGTACGTCTTAGTAGCAGTTGATTCATGCACACGCTTTGTATGGGTCTGGCCGCACCGCAGCGCTGATTCACGGACTGTCATAAGAGATTTGCGTGTCTTTGTAGGGATCTTTGCCTGTGGAACCTTCCATTCGGATCAGGGTCCTGCTTTCGTCTCTAAGGCGTATAAAGATGCCATGACTTTGTTGGGGGTCCAAGTCAAGTTTTCGTCTCCATACAGACCTGAGGGTAATAGTGTAGTGGAACGAATGAACCGTGACTTAAAGCAATCATTGACAGCTCGAGTTATAGGCACTGGCAGGAACTGGCTGACCCATCTCAATGGCGTGCAGCGTGCTCTTAGTAATCTCCCTAGAAGGTCTCTGGATGGGCGGACCCCATACGAAATGCTCTTTGGTATCAAGATGTATGTACTGGAACTTGACGATCTAGACTCGGTGGCTGATGCTACCTCCTTTGACGTAGATAAACATTGCAATGTTTTACAGACCCAACAAGAGACAGTCTTGCAAAGGAACATTTGCCCTCCACTTCGGATGATGCGTTGCTGATCCCGGTAGTTGGCTGGCTACCCCAAGTTGCAGAACTGGTTCGGGGGAAGATCGAGAACAAGAAAGAATTTGGTCCCTCTTACCGTGCTCCAGTTCCTGTGCTTGGTGTGAAGGGCACAAGGACAGTTATTTTACCACCACTTCCAGGTTGTAAGAAAAACAGGTATATCTCCATTGACAATGTCAAGATACACAGAGTGGCCGATTCTTCTTAGTATGACACCGGCAGTCTCCTGTCCTTCGATTGTGAGAAATTCTGTTTTGGCCACTGCTTCTAGTCCTGAGCCAGAGGTGGCCATCGAGATGCCTACAATTTCCAGACCTTTATTGAGTACATTGCCTGGTACTCACCTTGATGAAATTGACTACACTTACCCAACTGACTTATCGATGCCTGATTTGCAAACCTGTTTGGCCATAGAATCCAGATTTTCATTTGACACTGTCTCACACACTTCGGGAAAGCCCTCTCGGATTGCAGTATATACAAGTTTATTTAAAAAACATTTTTTAATTCCACCTTGGACATACGTTTGGCTGGTACTTTTTTCAATTTGCCTGTTTTTTTATGTCAATTGGTTTTGTGTTTTATTTTTTCTGAATTGTCAACGGATACTATGTCGAAGAAAGAACATGCATTTGACATCTCAATGGAACATTGGCACCACTTTCCTCGTCACATTCTGCCCACAGACTGAAGAGAGACTTGGCATTTGTTAATATCACTGCTTGGCCTGTCCTAGATGGGATTGTATGGGATGCAGTTACATTTCAAATCCATGGCCCCACTGAAGTGATTAATGTCCCTAATGTACTTAGAGTTAACATGGGGGATGTAGTTAAACAAAACATACGTTCTGATGATTGGGATTTTCAGGCCGTAGAGGCGTTGTTTTCTGATTTGAAATATGATGCTGCCTTTGATGCTGAAGATTTGTATTTGGAATCTGCTAATTATGGTGATTTATTTTGCTTCCAACATTTTGGGAATCACTATCTACATAAAACTAATTCCAGAAGGAGTGCTGTCAATTACACAGTGGGATCATTGTCCAGCTCCTTTGCAAGGCAGTTCAAGTACCTTTTTGAAAAAGTACACTCATTTTACCGACTTTAATCAGTCCAATCCCGCTTCAGTTTATTTTAAAATGACAGAAAAGTCCATGTCCAAAGTTAGACTTACCGATACTAAGTTATTGTACTCGAAGTCCTTCCTAGACCAGCTAGCTGTTGGAGGCTTCGAGTTGTGGAAGGAAACAATTGACCTTAAATCAGTTTGGGGTTCTAAAAGTTGGCAGGTGCAAGGCACTGAGGCTTTGCACCGTGCATGTCTCATCCCGAATCATATGTTGTTTTTGAATTCTACCATTTCACAGACAACGTGCTTTGGATTGGCTACTTCTAAAAAGTTAAATACTCCTTCCTTACCTGATTTGGAAGAATATTCAGGTTGGAGTAATCCTACAAATTTTTTTATTAGAGAGTTGCAAACTCTATTGCAAAATTCGTCCTTTAACATATCCAGTTTGGTTCCCAAGGGTTGGTTGATGTGGCACAAAAGTGCAGATTCATGCCAACATCGTTTTCTGGGTTTAGCTGATAGTTTTACACAAGTCAGAGCTGATCCCCGTTTTGAGAATGACCATTCTGTCACCACTTATTCAATAGGCAAATTATGTCTGAATTGGCTCAAACATTCTACCTTGGTATCAGTTAAACTGCATCTATCTAAGCTGACTGGTGATGTTGACTTGAATGATTTTATAAAAGGCCCGGCTAGTGGTAGATCAAAGAGATGGATATATGCGGTTTTTAATGAAATCTGGAAAACATCACAGATTGAGGCGGCTACCCGCCTTAGGGCTATTGATCAAGCTAACTTGGGGAAAGTGCTTGCAGTTGTTGATAATAGCATTAACACGCTTTCTTCCCGCATTTACAAGTTGGATAATATTGTGTCATCTGTTGTTGATATTGTGCAAGATGAAGTGTCTGTGTTATACCATGGTCAGAATCAATTGCGTTCCATTATGAAATTTGCTTGGACCCTGCAGACGCTTAAGGCCGGAAAAGTGCCTTGGAATTACATGAATGTCTCCTCCCTCTTTGCCCCGTTTAATTTGACTGAAAAGCAGCGGTTGCTGTCAATGAGAGATGCATCTTTTTCAATGTTACACATTGAACGCTTAGAGTCTTTACAATTCTCTGTGGCAGAGGCTACTGCTGCAACGTGGCTTATCCACGGTTTAATTACTTTACCGTTTGTTTTGTTTAAATTTACAAATTGTATGAAATATTTTCCAATTGGTAGATATGAGCCTCTTGATAGTTCCTACCTTCATGAAGCGTGGTTGCTTCCTTTTACATACAGATGCCTTAGGGAATGAAAGGAAGTTTATCTCAAAGGTGAAGAGTGCACGGAAACACCAGATCACTCATTGATGTGTAGACATATACAATTACACGGCTCTTGCAACCAAGAACAGCCTAATTTAGCATGTGTTTTAAAAGGTAACCCCGTGCCCGCTATCGTTCCCACTTTTACACTACTGGCAAACAGCATGTATTTACTTTTAAATAATGATGAATGCTGTTGGTTAATAAAAGGCATTGCTTATGTGGTAACAGTCAGTGAAAGGGTGGTTTGCTGTAAAAATGTTTTATATCCGCCTACGCATGGGAATCTGGATGTTTCCATCTGGCTGAGGTTTCCGACCTTGAAGACAGAGTTCAATGGAATGAGTAGAATAAGAGCCCTATTGTCACAAAAGGAGTTTGCACTGACTTCGGCTCGTGAAACATTTGTCCTTCACGTAGCTTACACCCGCACAGAGGTGCAAGCTTTATTAAATACTGACCTACCGTTACATTTCAGTGAGCTGATTCCCACAATCTTTAACGCGTCCTCCACTTCGGGCCTGGCTCATTTTTTTTAAAGTAGTTAGCAGTGGGCTTGTGGCTTCTTTTGAAAAGATATTTGGAGTCATTCCTGCTTTCTTCCATTCAATCTTTTCCAGCCTCTTTGGTGGATTTCCCGTTTTACTGGCGCTGGCTGCGGGCTTTCTGGTGCTCTTTTGTTTAATTAAAAATGGATGCACGTCCTGTGTTCCAAAACGAACTGCCGTTACTGGCGCTGTTTCGCAACAGGATGCTTGATTACTATGGCAATGGCGCACTGCCACTCGCCACCTTAAGTGCAGCATATGGATTATCATTTCAATTTTCCTATTTTACATGTCTCCAGCCTGTCTTTCATTGCCTGAGCTGCGATTTCCACTGGGCCCTGGATTTGTGTCTCTGCAAGATGGTGTCTCCTGACGTGGATTTTAATCACCTCATGAGTCCCTTAGTGGCTCATGGGTTACTTTGTTCTGACAAAGGGATTATGGCCTTGGCAGCGATGCATGGAGTACTGGGTCGCTGGAATATATTTGCAGTGGCGCAAGATTTCTTGGCACACAGCTTCATTGAAACACCGCCGAGTTGTCCTCTGATGGTGCTAGAGGCTCTGGTAAATGAAGAGCATGAATGTTCTTTCCAATATTAAATTGGATGGCTAAATTATTTTCGGATGATAACAGTGACTTCCTTTTGGAAGCTGTTGCTGCTTATTTTTCATATTCAGTCCTGGGCTGAGACTAATGCAGGGCTATTTTTACGGTAAATTTTTGGTTATATATTTTTTTTTAAATTATGGATGACTTTTCAGGTCCCAGAACTATTGACTTTGTTGAAAATGAACACAGAATTGTCATGTTAGTGAGATATTTTTTGATAGTGATAATATTTTTTCACGTTTCCTCAAATTTGGATTGAATCTCGTCCTTGAACTCTGCATTTCAAATAAGAACTCCTTATTTTTTTATCTTTTCTTATCCGTGCTCGGATCATGGGGGGATGTCATATAGTTATGTTTTGCCTATATGCTGTGTTAAGTTAGCATGAGCTTATTAAGAGTTTAAACACCATATTTCCGTTCTGCTGCTTCTGCACACGACACATAACTTTTATTGTAGCTTTGAGTCTAGTAGAGTGTTTTGATTCACACACGAATAATATGTTATTACTCTGATATCAGCTTTGCTTAGTGAACTGTGTCTGTACAGTGAGTGCTGAAGCCTTCAAGGATATCACGACACAGTTGTTGTGAGGTCTGATCTTCGCACCTTCCTAGACATAACATACACGCAGCTGCTGCCAAATTCAGGCGCTAGGCGCATTTTATATTGCTTTGCACAGAGCATACACACACACTTGATGGTGCCTCGCATGCAGAGAGCTGGTGGAACATGATGTGATCCCTTACCACTAAGATCTGAGGCATGGGCCTGCCCTGCTAAAACCCTAAGACCTTCTTAGATATAATATAATATGCTAGCTAGGGAGGGTGAGAATTAGGTGTTGTTTAAACCTATTCATTTTAGCATTCTAATATGCTTTCACCTTTTGTTTTGTATGGACTAGTAACTCTGCTGATTACTTTGTTTCTTATAATATGTTTGCTTGTATTAGCTAAGATACTGCGCTGGAGAACACTGCATTAGTAAATAAACATTTCAAATGTGCACGCGTCCTCTTTTACTCCTTGTTCTGGATTGAACTGATTGTATAACGAAAGAGTGTTCATGTGTTCTACGTTACCTCAGGTATTCCAAGTCCATGTTCTGGTTTGTCTAAGCATTGGGAGTTTGTAATGACCAATGAGACACTGTAGCTAGTCTGGTAGGGGATTTTGGGTACTAAGGTGAGTTTTGGCACACCCTAACTCACTGAGGTTACAAGTCTTATGCACAGTTCTGCAGGAGAACGGAATCCCTGCGACAAAACTGTATAATTTCTTACTTAGAGTCTTCTCATGAGAAATCTCTTCCCATATTTCTTTCAATTCCGGCTTTTCTGATTTTGTAATGTAGAACGTTACATATCGAGCAACAGCAATGGAATTGTCCACAATGTACTGAATATCCATGTTAGCATTCCACATGGACAGAATAACCGGATTGTAGTCATTTATGTATTTTGACTCTTCGCTTCTTCTTAAATTGTAGGTACTTTCTTGTGATGGTATGTCGCATAGCTGACATAAAACTGTTCACTCTTCCTTTGGATATTACAGGACGTGGAAATGCAAAACAACATTTGGTATAGAAGAAACTTCTCCAAAAGGAGGATTTTTTTATTACAGATAAAAGACATCATAGCTTCAAATCTATGATTAAAATACCTGCATACATTAACAGGATCCAAAGAGCACAATTCTCCAGGTGACTTGTATTCAATATTTTTTATATTGGAATTTGCCTCGCAAAGAAATTCAAGTAAATCTTCCCAAGCGTACTCAGCACAGCTTAGGGTAAGGAACCATGTAGGAGTTCCTAAGTTCCCTAGCATACATTTCAGTTCTCCATGACGACGGTACCAATATTCGTTAGTGCCACGATGACATGCCATCAGATTAATCAGCTCAGATTCTAAGTGAAAATCCCTCCGGTTCACTTTATCCATAAAATCCTTTGCAGAAACATTTTGTACTCCTGTTTTCAATATGTGATTGACTACATATGAAAGCCCAGACAAGTCACTTTCAAACAAAAGATGAAATATATAAGGGATACATTGTCGAAATCTTGGATCTTCTGCATATACTCTTGTTGTCCGATATTCAGATGCAGGAATTTGCACAGGTCGTTCATCATATAGTCCTCCTTTTCTTGTTGGAAACAACTGCGGAAAACAACGCGCTTCCAAGCTCTCTTCCCATACACTCATGGGACTTCCCTTTGCTTTTTCCATTTGGAATAACTCAATAGTATTCCCCATCACTTCTTTTGAATAAAGTGGATGTACACTGTAATGTTCATAGATTTCTTCACTTCTTGACATATCCACTTTTTCAATTTGTCCACTTGACGTTTCAGTATCTTCTACTAAAAGTATTTCTTCTTCTCTCATATAAACATTTTTATAGTACTCATTGTTTTTTATTTAATACAAAGTTGCCTTCTGCACTTTCCTAACATCCACTAACTTCTGCCGGATGTTCTTACTCTTAGTAGGAACGCCATTAACTAGAATAACTAGTGGTTCATTTTCTACACTCTCTACACCAATAGTTTCAATATTTTTCTTTAAATCTAATGGTACATATACAACTCTTCCTTTTAATCCTCTCTGTAAATCTGAAGGAGCCAATTTACCTGTTTCAGGCTCCATACGAACAATAGCCTGACACAGGTGCACACATTGAATGAGAATAGACTCATAGCTATTTAAATCTATCAGTTCTGGAGGACAGCTCTAGCGGGCATTTTATTCTCATCTAATTTGTTATAACAATATTTACAAATACACTGATCAGAACCCAAATCAAAACAATTCTCCACCAACAACTAAGTTGCAAATTCCTTCCACATATCATTATTTTCTCTTTCACTTTTTAAATACAGATCAACACTCCTAGTCTGATTTTTATAGTGAGTTCGCCGGCAACAAATACAAGAATAATATGGCCTTTCACCTGAAATCACCTTAAACTTTGTAATTTCACCTTTAAAATGTTTTGTACATTCTCTTCAACATTTTCTTCTATTAATGTTCAGTTTCTGCACTCTCTTGTTCAGGACCAAAGTAACAAAACAAAATGTCATCACAGATCTTCACTTCTGAAACTGACCCACTGAAAAGAGCACTGTTCAACTCATTTAATTTTAGTGCAGGACTTTTTGCATAAAACAATCTTCTGAGTAACTTCCGCATTTGAGTATGATGTACTGCTAACATTCTGAAATGATGAAAAACACTTTGATATACTTTTCTAGAAAGACAAGCCAGAGAATGACGTTGCAAACCAGTATTTTTTCTAACTCTGCAAGGGTCTAGTCCTTGCAACATCTTAATCTTTTTTTAACACTTTCTTTTACCATATTCTCGTAAGAAATTACGTAAAAGATCAATAGATTCTTGTAGTACACTACAAATACTACTGCAATCCCAAGTGTACACTCGGGCTTTAGCACGTCTGCCTAGAACTTCATCAGCTATCACTTCTTCTGCATTTCTGGGAACCATTTTTTCTTTGTCAATTGGACAACCATTTCTAACCTCCTAAGCTCGACCACTGGTGTCAACTGCATGCAACAAATCATTGGTCTGAAAATAACTCTCTTCATTAAAGAAAGGCTCTGAACTTGAACTGTGTTTCCATTCCCCCAAAAAAACATCACAAAAATTAGTTCCGTTAATTACTCTTTTCCTCTCACTTTTGGGCTTCATTAAATGGATTGGTTTATCTAGTGATCAAATTCTGTTTAAAACTAAAATAAATAGTTTCCTTTTTACTTGAAAAGCCTTTTCAACAATAGATTCAATATGCTTCTTCTTTTTTATAAAATAGTGATCTCTTTTTATATTTCTTCATATCTTTCAGCAAATTATGTACTACTCTATTATAAAATATTTTTTTGAGTATCTCTTTATACTGATTTTGGGTTCTTTTACCATATGTCAAATGTTTTGATTGTACATTTGCTTTTTTTCCTTTCCTACTATTTTGATTATTTTTTGTGGTTCAAGCGTTGTCACTGGTTTCAACATTCTGAACATTCTCTTTGGGCCTAGAAAGATTTTAAATACATTTCTTAGTAGTCTTACCAGACGATTTAGTCTTTTTGGCCACATTATGTTGCTCATCCAATACTTGGTGTTGAGTTTTCTTCAAGTAAGTGTCCTTTACCTCTCTTTTTCTCTTTCTTGATTTTTCAGGCATGATAACTTTATTTTAATGATGATAAACAATTTCTGTAAAAAATAAACATAAATAAATGTATATTAATAACTTTATAAATTATACTTTTCTATTACTATACAAACACATTCTATATAGATACTGACAGCGGAATTGTAGACCTTAAATACAAGTGTGAAGGTGGTTAGACCACTACATGCATAGTGCATATGAGTTTGAAGCAGTCCATGTCCTAGGACCTGGCTTGCTGCACGAGTACATGCATACTAACTGAATGATTAGAGTACTACAAGGAGATACACTGGGTGAACTTATATTGTGGGAAAGGGGCCACATGGCCCCCATTCTGGAGCAGTCGAGGCCCTATGGGACATCACTCCCCAAGGCCGGCTCCTACTGTGTCTCGGGGTGCCTACCCCTGGAAACTGCTGTTTGCTATGGCAGGGAGGGAGTTGAGGTTGCTGATCTGTCATAGCAAATTTGAGGGCATATTAATAAGGGCCATTTCAACGCATTTTTTAAACAAAATGCGGTGAAAATTATATCGCCCTGTTTTCTAGGCAACGGTAAGATGCATTAACGCAAGTTAGCAGCCGGTTTGGTAACATCTCGCCTCGCATCTCCAATGAGTTGCAATGTAGGCGTTCCAAGAGGCAAGTTACATTTTCCTATGGCAACAGAACATGAAAGAGGGGAGTACGACATTGCGTTGTATTTACAAGGTTACCCTGAACTTGAGGAGCAATCACAAAACTCTCGCTAATTGCGGTTTATGCAAGATCCTAACATGTGCTCTGAAGTAGACTTAAGCATGTTTAATATGGGAGACGGATTGATTCTATGAAAATTTAACAACAATAAAGGTTTTTAAGCACTTATATGCCTGCAAACACATGAGGCACTCAAATGCTTCTCTCACAATTTTCCCAAATACACACTAACTCACAGTGTGATTATAGACAAATAATAGTATCCTTTGCACTTTACCAAAAAACATTTACTAGTCTGGAACAAGTGAGATGACTGCACACATTCCACGGGCAGATCTACAAGAAAGTGCTGCAGCGCAGCACTGCAAACCCTTTAGCTGCGCCACACTGCGGCACTTTCAGAGCACAGGAATGCAATATATCTACAATGATATTTCGCATTCCTGTGCTCTCCACTGCACCAGCGCAGAAACAGCTGTCATGCGCCAGAGCAGGCACCCTTGCACCATGGTGTAAGGATGCCTGCACCATTGGGAGATTCCTTTTGTGAAGGAAGGGGCCCCTTCCTGCACAAAAGCAATCACTGCAGGCATTTTCCTCTTTCCATGCGTGCTGTAGAATGCAGCATGCATTGAAAGAGGAAAAATTAGGACAAATGAAAATATTTCTCCTTGTTTCGCTTGCCTATGTCACCCCTATGGTGGCGCAGCAAACGAACGCATTTACAGGTTTACAATTTCTGGTGAATCTGGAAATGCATCAGTAGACATGGGTGTTGCATAGGAACACCCATAGCAACACCAATATCCCGCCCCTAACACGCAAAATGTAGTGTGAACAGGGGCGATATTTACAAGCACAGGTTAAGTCACGTAAGGTGACTTTACCTGTGCTTGTAAATATCCCTTGATGTAAAAACACGGGTTAACCCAATAAGTCACTGGGACCTGGGAGAATAAGTGATACAAACAAGGTGGTCCCAGATACTAGAATGAATAAACCATAACTAAAAAATTTTGGAAAATATAAACAGCATTGTTTTTATTCACAACGTGTATCATAAAGAATTATTCATAAAATACATCCACAAATGATCACATTTAATGCCCCTAAAGAGAAGGACAGGGAAGGGTAGTGTTTGGATAGTGAGGGTACTGAAATGAGTAAAGACAACAGTGGTCACTATGACCTCGATAAGCCAGAAATAATAATTGATTGACAAGCTAAAAAATCACAGTTCATAAATTCATTCAAACAATATCATGCCTAAGGAAATCACAAATGATAAATCAGAAGAGAGGCTGAAGGTGAAAAGGAGTGTCGACGTTTCGACCCAAAATCGTGCAGGTGTGGAATGAAACCTTGCAGATGGTCTTCATCAGGACAAGGACGCGGAAGGGGGCAGTGAATCTGCGTACAAAGTTAATAAATCAGTATTAGTAATGATCATGATGATCCATATTACTCATAAAATAATTATAAATGGCCGGGAAAGGGAGGAATAGAAAACATATCACATAGAGGAATACATTATAAGGGTAATCGGTGTCCAGTACGACCCCGATGGACATCACCAAAAGGTGATAGCATGACCCAGTCTAAGTTAGATGGGTAAAGCCCAATTACATGTAAGGTCTGCAATTGCTAATGCATGGTACATCAAGTATGTTGAACCCTTACCAAAAGTCAAGGTCTGTTGGAAATTGGATAACAGACTCACAACAGAGAGGTGGACACATCCACCAATTCATATCGTGCAATATATCAAGCAAGAAACCAAAGAAAGGGGTTTTGTCATAACCCTAGTGATATGGTAACAGCCATTGTCAAACACATCAAAACTAGTTACCTTTTTCTAGGGAACGTAATCAGGGATGGAAAGTAATCCCTCATGTAAATCACGATCCTATATAAGATGTATTGTCAGAGATAGTGTCATTGGCCGTTCAGTTGCAAAAGTTAATCAAAATACGTAGCAAATGTCCATTCGCCTACCTGAAAATCTTAGTGAGGCTATGAGAACGAGGGAGTTCTTAAGCGATAGGTCTCTCAACTTATGCACTCAATCTTGTTCTATAAGAAATATATAAATGCTTAGTGCTAGCTACACAAGTGTGGCCACATTCATGGTTTTGCTAACAAAAATTTAATAGAGACGTGTCCCGTACCTGACACAGTACAAAACGCTGTGCTTTAATGAGGGGGTCTGGAATGGCAATTAATTGTAGTCGATGCTAACCTCACCCATTGAGAGGTATCCGGCTTCTAGAAATTAAAGAAGCAACTGCATTATATTATTACCACAGGTGCAGTCTGTTATCTACATTATCGCGTGTCACAGTAGTAGGTAGCCTACCTTGTAATACAGGATCTGCAACAACATAAAATCGGCGAGTAATTATTGCCGAACCAACCACAGACCAGCAGACTGTGATACTGTTTAAAGTGAGGTTCTAAAGTGCATACCTTCAGAAGATAGACACTCGTTTTAACGGGGGTTCGGTTTGTCCACATCAGTCGGCGTTCGCCGTTCGAGTGGCAAACAGGGATATTGACTGCCTGGTGGAAGTTCCGATCACATGACCACCAATGGTCATAGAAACGGAAGATAGACTCCCGAAATTTACTGCGAGTCGGTAACATTATGTATTGAGTTGCGATGAATAATAGTCAAACAATGAAAAAGATGGAATGACTCCTCAACAAATTACTTGTTTGTAGCACAGATGGGTCATGATCGCACTATTGGTGATAAAAAACACGATATCACCAAAGTGACACACTTAAATGCATTAATCTGTACTTGTCGTCATAAAGGGACAGTGGTAAGCTCAAGGCTGAAGTATAAAAAACTGCAAGGGATCTGATAGAAAGCACTGGGGCACCATAGTGTCGTGATTCCCAACTACAATTAAATAGGTAAAGTCTTATAAGGCAAAAAATAATATTTTTTTTAGATGGCAATACCTTAGTTAATAGTTATAACCAATAAACCATGAATAGTACGGCGTACCTATCATACAAGATGGTAAAGCCGTTCCATCGTTGGAAACATGCAGGGTACATATTCACAGCCTACGGTGACAAATATTTAATACAACAAGACGATTCCAGATAACCATATTGGGCGTACCTGTCTGGCACGATGGTAAAGGCCATATGGTTACCAAGATCAAAATTAACAGTATAAGGAATATTTGAGATCACAATGTACATAATCATAGATCTTATAAATTCTCAGTCATCCTAATGTACATAATGATAGATCTTATAAATTCGCCATTTGGGCAAAGGTACTTTCTGTTTCGTTAAGGCCCGATTTTACAGAGTCCAAAAGGAACATCCATTTAGCCTCTCGGATGTTGAGGATATTAGAAATACTGCCATCTCTAGGTCCCAATGTGATTTTCTCCAAGATAACCCACTTGAAATTATCTGGTGAGTGCTTTTCAGTTATAAAGTGGTCTACAAGGGGGGCTCCTACCACCCCACATCTGATCCTACTTGTATGCTGCAAAATCCTGACTTTTGCCTTCTGTTGAGTCTGACCTACATAAATCAGATCACATTCACAGATGATGGCATAAATAACGTTGGGGGTGTTACAATTCGTGTGTGATTTTAAAGGGATCTTGTGATCCTTATACTCAAAGACCTTGGTCTGAATTGAATTGTTACAAGCTTTACACTTGGTACATCTGTGATGGCCTGTCACTGGTGGAAGATTCCAAAGCGTTAACACAGTTCTGGGTTCAACACGGGGGAGGAAGGATCGAACAACATGATCCCTGATGTTTTTACCCCTTTTAAAGGCATGCAGTGGCAGGGCTGAATAGCCGATATCATCCGATATCAGTGGCCAATGTTTGTTTATGATTTTCTTTACCCTATTGCTTTCAGTTGAAAAAGTGGTTACACAGACCATCCGGAATCTTCTGTAAAATCGGGCCTTAACGAAACAGAAAGTACCTTTGCCCAAATGGCGAATTTATAAGATCTATCATTATGTACATTAGGATGACTGAGAATTTATAAGATCTATGATTATGTACATTGTGATCTCGAATATTCATTTTACTGTTAATTTTGATCTTGGTAACCATATGGCCTTTACCATAGTGCCAGACAGGTACGCCCAATATGGTTATCTGGAATCGTCTTGTTGTATTAAATATTTGTCACCGTAGGCTATGAATATGTAACCTGCATGTTTCCAACGATGGAACGGCTTTACCATCTTGCATGATAGGTACGCCGTACTATTCATGGTTTATTGGTTATAACTATTAACTAAGGTATTGCCATCTATAAAAAATTATTATTTTTTGCCTTATAAGACTTTACCTATTTAATTGTAGTTGGGAATCACGACACTATGGTGCCCCAGTGCTTTCTATCAGATCCCTTGCAGTTTTTTATACTTCAGCCTTGAGCTTACCACTGTCCCTTTATGACCACAAGTACAGATTAATGCATTTAAGTGTGTCACTTTGGTGATATCGTGTTTTTTATCACCAATATTGCGATCATGACCCATCTGTGCGACAAACAAGTAATTTGTTGAGGAGTCATTCCATCTTTTCATTGTTTGACTATTACTCATCGCAACTCAATACATAATGTTACCGGCTCGCAGTAAATTTCGGGAGTCTGTCTTCCGTTTCTATGACCATTGGTGGTCATGTGATCGGAACTTCCACCCGGCAGTCAATATCCCTGTTTGCCACTCGAACGGCGAACGGCGACTGATGTGGACAAACCGAACCCCCGTTAAAATGAGCGTCTATCTTCTGAAGGTATGCACTTTAGAACCTCACTTTAAACAGTATCACCGTCTGCTGGTCTGTGGTTGGTTCGGCAATAATTACTCGCCGATTTTATGTTGTTGCAGATCCTGTATTAATGTGTGTGGCCTCTTCTATATGATACAATATATCCGTGCGGCAGCCGGTGAACCTTTTTACAAGGTAGGCTACCTACTACTGTGATACGCGATAATGTAGATAACAGACTGCACCTGTGGTAATAATATAATGCAGTTGCTTCTTTAATTTCTAGAAGCCGGATACCTCTCAATGGATGAGGTTAGCATCGATTACAATTAATTGCCATTCCAGACCCCCTCATTAAAGCACAGCGTTTTGTACTGTGTCAGGTATGGGACACGTCTCTATTAAATTTTTGTTAGCAAAACCATGAATGTGGCCACACTTGTGTAGCTAGCACTAAGCATTTATATATTTCTTATAGAACAAGATTGAGTGCATAAGTTGAGAGACCTATCGCTTAAGAACTCCCTCGTTCTCATAGCCTCACTAAGATTTTCAGGTAGGCGAATGGACATTTGCTACGTATTTTGATTAACTTTTGCAACTGAACGGCCAATGAGACTATCTCTGACAATACATCTTATATAGGATTGTGATTTACGTGAGGGATTACTTTCCATCCCTGATTACGTTCCCTAGAAAAAGGTAACAAGTTTTGATGTGTTTGACAATGGCTGTTACCATATGACTAGGGTTATGACAAAACCCCTTTCTTTGGTTTCTGTGCTGGTAGAGTGGGAGGAACATGGCGGCGGCAGGCTAACGGCTGCTGCGGCGCTTCTCACCCAAGATAGCACAATGCAGTTTCAGAGAGGTTGTTTTCCCGTTTAGAGGACGGATATTAACACCTTAAACGGTGAGGATATGAGTACCTTTCCCCTTTTGCGTGTCAGGCTTGGAGAGTAAACTCTTGCTTTGGTTTTCTCTTTCTCTCTCCTTCGGCGTTTCGTGAGACTCTGTGGAGACGCTCCGGGGCACTAGGACCCTGTAGCCGCGGTTCAGGCGATGCTGACGCGGCTCACACAGGAATACGAGCAGTGGAGAGCTTCGGGAGGAAGACGCTGCATTTCCCATTCAAGCTGCCTGTCACAGTCAGAACAGTCGGTGGGATCGGTAAAATCAGGTGTCCGACTGCAGGAGACTCGCACTCGCACTTGGAGCAGTGGCAGAGGCAGAGGCTGCGGTAGTTGCGGCTTCTACATTGGGCATTGGCAGCGGTCAAGAGGTGCGCTAATACAGCGCGTGAAATGCCCAGTGTGTCGGGGGCTTTCTGCTTTTGAGAAAAGTACAACAACTGTCGGTAAGAGGTCCCTGGAGGGGGGGGCTTGCATGGAGGTAGAGGGTTTGAAGCCCATATCGTCTGAAGCTGTGGGGTCAGGTCAAGCTGATACTGAAGCTGGAAGTGTGTTTGCGACTGTGGGTACTGACTCTGTCCTCCTGCCCTCCAGTACAGTAGCAGCCCCATATGCAACATTGAACCTGAGAGAGAGCGTAGTTTCTGGTGAAAGTGCTGGAATTTCGGGAGAGACTAGAAATAGGTATCAGTTAAGGTCCAAGCAGGCACTTAAGAAACAGGGGCTTTGGGAGTCAGGGGATTTAAGTGAGAAGAGAGGTCCAATACCGATATCTCCTAAGCAGAGGAAGAGAGGGGGTCCCAGGAAAACAGGGGCAGTTAGGGGCAATAAGCAGTTTCAGGCTCAGAGAAGTACGCCCTCGCTTAAAAGCTTTTTTAAGATTATGGAGCAAGCAGTGAAAGATGGGGGACCAGCGGATAAAGTTGTTGATATAAACACCAGCACTGGTGCTGGCACCAAGGATAACACCAAGGCTAACACAAAAACAAAGACAATTAAGACAGTTGTAGCCTATCAAACTAAAGTTGACCAAACGAAGGCGACCCCCAACTTCCCACCTACACCTGTATCATCTACCTTGTCCCTTTTGCCGCTGGAGAATAGGTATTCTGTGCTGGAAAGTATACCTTGTGAGAGCGGGGGGGACCAGACAATCCCAAAGGGATCAGTATGTAACCCAGAGCAGGACTTAGTTCCCATTTCTAAGATAGGGGAGCTAGAGACATCGGTTTTTTCAATTCCCTCTGGCCCTTCTACCCCTGCTCCGTCTGCTCCCCCTGCCCCTCCAGCTACAGCGGTTACAGCAGATGCAGCGGTTGTTTTAGCCTTCCCCTCGGCTCCCCTAACCATGGTAGTCACTCCAGCTTTAAATCCTGTGTTAGAGGGGAGAGTAAGAGCAGAGCAGCACCTACCGCTGTATCTCAAACTGTTACCCCAGGAACACTTGCCCCAATCATACCAATGTCATTGACACCATTTATATCTGACCCATTGACAGAGGGGGGAGAGGGGAACAGGGCCATTTCTTCTAATCTTTCCAGCTCTTCAACTCCAACTCCAGCCGTGGAAGGGGAAAATTTAACCCCGGTCACACTAACAGATTTGTCTACAGCATTGCCAGTATTATTGACCTCCTCAAATCCCCTCCCTGGAGTCTCACATAATTTCCCCATGTATTCTCCCCTCTCCTCCACTAGTTATGCAATTAGTACAGCTCAAAGTGATCCGTGTTTGAATAGAGAGGTTAGAGATTTAGCGGTAGGAGGAGCGGAGGAGGACAGGCTTGGTCAACTGTTCAATTCACTGAGGGAGGACTTGATGGAGAAATTTGCCACATCGGAGAACTACCAAAGAGGGCTCCATGACAGATTTGACATTTTGGAGGCAAAAATTGAGGGTATAGCTGCTCGTACAGGTGTGTTAGAGGGAAAGGTAGCCTCATTGACAGAAATATCACTGGAGAACACTAAGGATATTGAGGCTCTCAAAGCTCAAAACCGTAAATTAGTTATGGACATGGAATGGCTGGAAATGCAGAGTAGACAGAATAATCTACGAATTCTGAAAATTCCAGAGGGCGCAGAAGTGGAAGATATTAAGGGTTTTGTATGACGTCTGCTACGCGAAGATGTACTAAAAGACAGACCCGATATAGATTTGGAAGCTGAGATACAGCGTGTGCACCGAGACCCCTTCAGACTGCATCTGGAACGCAAGGCTCCGAGGAAAATACTTGTTTATTTTCAAACGTATGCGGTCAAGGAACTTATCCTTAGCAGATGTCTTGCACGCTCTTCTCTCCATTACCGTGCTAATCCTTATCAAATCAGATCAGATTTAGGGGGGAAGACTGCGCAGAGGCAATGGGAGTTGGGTTCTAGGATGCCTGAACTCAGATCACTGGGCGCACAGGTCCAAATGAAATTCCCCGCACTACTAAAGATCATGTGGAACAACAGAATGTATAATTGTAATTACCCAGAGGAGGTAGATGAGTTGTTGGTGGGGATGAGAAAGTAGTAGGGTAATAAGTTTATTTCTAATATAATTATCTTTTGGCGGGAGGGGAGTGATAGACGGAGGGGCGATGTGATGAATGGAAGTAGGGAAAAAACTAGAGGTACTTAGAAAGTTTAAAAAAATATATATATATAAATAAATAAACCAAAAAAAAAAAAAGTGGAAGGGACACAAGCTATAGGTGTTGTATAGGTAAAGGTGTATAAGCATTGAAAATAGAACTAAAATGGGTGGGGAAAATTTCTACTAGATGTTCTTTGGGCTGGGAGCTCCCTAGGGCGTCGGATACGCCAATTGTGAAGGGAGGGTTCCTCGGGGGGTGGTGGGAGGTGAAGGTCCAAGGGGGGGGTGGTGTAAAAACAAAAAAATGTCCTCATATGCCAGAATCTTATGTTGCAAAGGTTTGGAATATCACTACAAGTCTATGAAATTATTAGTCAGAATATCATTATTCTATCAATGTATATATGGCATCGAGTACTAGAATCCTATCATGGAATGTAAATGGATTGGGAAGCCGGAAAAAACAACAGAGAATATGCGAGTTTTTAAAGAATTCTGAAGCATCTTTGTATCTTTTGCAGGAAACACATTTAGAGTCGAAGGAATGTGCGCAAATCTTTACTAGATATAATTGGGTCCAGGAAGTCCTGTGCTCTAATCAGAAAGGGTCAAATAGAGGTGTAGCCATCATGGTACGGGCATATAAAGGGATAAGGGTGATCAGTTGGGGTACTGACCAGTCGGGAAGGTGGTTGGCAGCAGTACTGTCTGTTGGAGGTTTTACTTTTCTTTGCGCTGTGTACTACGGCCCTAACAAAGACAACGCAGTGTTCCTTCAGAAGCTACAAGAGTACTTTACACAGTATACAGTGCCAGTCATACTAGGTGGAGATTTTAACTTAGTGTTTGACCAAGATCTAGACCGTACCTCGAAGGTGAAATATAATCCTCCCAATAAATCTATCTCAGCACTAAATAGTATTATTAAAGAATTTGTTTTAGTGGATGTCTGGAGAATTAAGCAAGGTAATCTTAGAGAGTACTCCTTTTTTAGCAAAAAATATTAACAATTTTCCAGAATAGATTTTTTCCTGACAGATCAAACTTTCCTTTCAGACATACTGTCTGTATCTTATATCCCAGTAGGTTTGTCAGACCACTCTGCGGTGGAGTTGGAAATGAATTTCAAAATTAACTATACAATGCGGCGGTGGACCCTGGATAGAACAATGCTCTTAGACGAAAAAGTTCAATTGAATATCAAAGAAAGTCTCTCTGAATTCTTTCGGTTTAACGTTGGGACAGCTTCAGAGCGAATTGTTTGGGATGCATTAAAATCCTTCTTAAGGGGGGTCTTTAGGTCACAGAAGGCTTCAAAAATAAAATGTAGAAAAGAAATAGACATCCACGATCTAGAAGAGATTAAAAATAAGGAACAGCAACTCCAACGGGCAGCATTAAATGACAGAGGTAAGATACAGGTATTAGAAAAGGAACTGGGCGAGATACAGGCACGTTTTAAGGCTCGTACTGATAAAATTAACAGGGACAGGTGGGAGGTGAGCAAGCTCCGTAATTTTGAATATGGGGAAAAATGCAGCTCGCTTCTCGCATGGAAGGCCAGATCTGAGAGAAGCATAAATAACATTATGTTGTTAATTCAGGAGGGAACGGGGTCAAAGTTAACAGAGGACTCCGAAATAAGGGATGAAGCAAGAGGGTTTATGGAGGAACTGTATAAAGAACAAGATATGCCTAGTGAAGATATATTGGACAATTGGTGGATGGAGAAAGAACTGCCACAGTTGAGTGAATCTGATAAATTTGACCTAGTTACAGCTATAACGGAGGGAGAGGTGAGGACCCAACTGAAAAAAATGACTAGAAACAAAGCGGCAGGCCCGGATGGGCTGCCAACCGAAGTCTATAAGGATAACGTAGAGGAGGTAGTAGGCCCACTTGTTTCATTATTTAATAGGATTCTTATAGAGGGGGAATGTATTCCCGACACTTGGGCTGAGGCAACAATAACATTACTGGCAAAACCTAACAAGGATCCAAAAAGAATAGCTTCATATAGGCCTATTGCGCTCCTTAATTCAGATTCCAAAATATATTCCGGCATCCTTTCGACTAGACTCGCAAAAGTAATTAAATCCATCATACACTCAGATCAGAGAGGCTTTATACCTAGACGCCAATTAAATGAACTAACTTATCAGGTTATAGGGGCCATAGACTTTGCAACTAAGAACGGGCTTCCACTGGCTATCGTTGCGATCGACGCGGCAAAAGCTTTTGACCAAGTAAATTGGAGGTTTCTGTGGAAAACTATGTAAAAATTTGGATTTCCAGACACATTTATGAAGGGGATTGAGACTCTATATAGACGACCTAGAGCTAAAGTCTTAGTTAACGGAAGCTTAACAGATTGGCTATATATTTCAAGAGGAACAAGACAGGGCTGTCCCCTGTCACCTCTTCTCTTTGATATTTACATAGAACCTTTTGTTTGTTCTATAGGATCTGACCTTAATATCTTACCATTTGCATTGGGAAATCTGGAGCTTAAAGCGGCACTTTACGCTGACGATCTTTTACTCTATACATCAAACCCAGATGAGGCTACCCCACGCTTAATAGAATTGGCCAAAGATTTTGGTACAGTGTCAGGGTACGGAATAAACCAAGACAAAACCGACATCATGTGTTGGAATTGCCCGTCCCCCATATTAGAGGCGAAAACAAAAATAAGATATTTGGGGATTCATATCACTCAAACCCTGGATGAGATAGTGAAGGCCAGTTGGAACACAGTATTAAAAGAAGTAAAGAAACTCTTGACTAGATGGAACGCTCTGCCTTTTAATATCTATGGCAGAGTGAATTTGGTTATGATTATTTTACCAAAGTTAACTTTCTTATTGAATTCAATTCCTCTGGGCTTCGATAAAAAAGATATAGCTAATCTCCAAGGTCGGATAGGCTCAGTCATATGGGCTACTAAATTCCCTAGAATAGCATGGAGAAAAATGAGGAGGGGTTTGAAACTAGGAGGATTGGCTTTACCAGATTTACTCCTTTACTGTTATGCTTTTCAGTTTAAAAATTTTAGGCTCCTGGCAAATAAATTGGATTCGTCATCCCATGGTAAACTTTTTCAAGCTATGCTCACAGACTTGCCACAAGGCTCAGATTTTTTTTTGTTTAAATTTGGAGACCAGAATTTTTTTTAAAAGGTCCGTTTGAAGGTCCTGAAAACCGCGCTCGCTGTATGGCAGGCGATGCGAAGAATTTTTTATATTCCCTACTATCATCATTTGGCCCCCATTTGAGACTCTCCAGGTACCCCAGAATGCTTAATGGATCGTTTAGCTATTCCATTGAAAGTTGCAGGTTTTTCGCAGTGGGGTGATCTGTGTAATCATGGAGAACTGTTAAGCTGGGAATCTCTTCTCAGCCTCACAGGAGGTGCCATTTCAAGGTTTAAGTTTTATCAGCTGTCCTCATGGTGGGAAGAGCAATGCGGGGGAAATAGAAAAGAGGTTGTAATGTTGGAGCATGTTAACAGGGGAGGGGGCTGGAAGGGTGAGATATCACACTGGTACACTAAAATGTTATACGAGAAAGATAATTTGGGAGCAGAAATAATCAAACTCTGGGGAGACTTAATAACTGAGGACTTGGGAGAAATGGTAAAATTATGGATGGATTCGTTTGTTCTCTCACAGAATGTTATAAAGCCCTCTAATCTAAGGAGGAACCATTTTTATACAGCGTATAGGGCCTATTGGACTCCATCAAAGCTCTCAAAGATATCTGCAGATGAGTACCTATGTCCCAGATGTAAGACAGTAGCAGCTGATGACAGACATATGTTTGCGGAGTGTCCTGCATTGGAAACTTACTGGGAGGAGGTAGCTAGTTTTTTAGAGCAGGTAACGGTCAAGGCTGGGACCATCGTGGGCCACTGTCCGCGCAATGCGTGGTATTTGGTAATCTCCGGCCGCGCAATGCGTAGGACTTGGCAACCACTGCTATCGGAACTACAATTCCCAGATGCCATGGGGTCACGTGGCGCAGGACGTCAGCGGCACATCCCCGGAACTTAAACCAGGAACCGGAGAAGAATGGTGCCGATAATTTTTCCCCGTGAGTGAGTCGAGGTGGGTGGAGGACGTATCGTCAGAGCCACAGTGAGTAGAATTATAGTGTGTATGCCGGCTGGAGACACACGGACCCCGAGACAAGCGGAACGGCGCTGCGTCCTTGTTTGGATGGCATACACGGCTGTGTGTGTCAGAATCCTGTGAGTCCTGGTTCTATTTGTGAAGGTTTGCCCCGGTTGCGGAGAACAGCGGCTGTGTTCTCGTGCAAGGGGGAACCCTTAGGAGACTCTTGTGTTTTGGATCAAACAATACCAAAATCTTTAGAAGCAAGTCGGATAATTTCACCTTGGGTATTGAACTTACTCTTCAGGTCTCACTCGAGTGGGAACATAAAAGTATCCAAGGAAGAGTGCCTTTATGACTTCAAGTTGCGGGGTACAAACTTTTCCTTAAAGAAACTTTTATCGTTTATTTTGGAAGGCTGGGAAAGAAGGTGCTGATAACCTTCAACATATCGTTTATTATTTGTTGCCTGCAACCTCTTTGTGCTTTCTTCACGGTGCAGGAGAGGAATCAATGAAGGGGGGTGCCTAAACACTCAGAAGAGGTGGCGCAAAGCAGAACACTGTCAGAAAGTGGTATGTGAGGAGCTGTAAGAAACTTATGCCAGTGGTAATAAGGATGTCTAATCTTATGTTCATTCTTGTTCCTTTGTTTAGCTGATTGCTGCCACAGATATGACCCTTACCTCCCTCTCCTGTATACACAGCTTATGCTTTTTTTCCTTTTCAGGTATGAATGGGTCTGGGTAAGAAAGGAGGGTGCCTACATAGATCGTGATTCAGAGTCATAGAGTAGATAGGGAGGGGTGTGATTCTAAACACCTTGTCTTTCTCGTTTCAGATCTCCCTCTCCGCTGTTCCCTTCCTTCCCCGCGCTCGCAGAATCATCCTGCTGGTCTGTGATATATACCGGGCTGTGGGGTGGTTGCGTGCGTGTAGGGATAGGTCTCTCAACACAGCCCTGAGGAGATTGGTGCCAGAGCCTGACAGAATTATCGGCCCACGGAAACTGTCCTCCTCTTGGCTGTGTTGACAGAGAATGGCCTCACTTGACGATGTTTTGGCGGCCTTGGCTTTAGTTCAGACGGAACTGGCTGCCTCCAATAGAGAGGTCGCTGCTTCCAAAACAGAAAACGCTCAATTGCGAGCTCGCATGGATAGGATGCAGGGGAATCCATTCGACGTGGGGGCTATCTCTGCTTCCCCCCCTTCCTTAGTCGTAGAAATGCCCACACAAATCCCACTGGCTCCCCCTGAGAGGTTTTACGGGGACAACAAGAAGGTGCAGGTTTTCATGACACAAATCCTCCTACATTTCATGTGCAAACCCAAAATGTTTTCAACAAATCAGGCCAGGGTGGCATTTTTGATTTCATACCTTGGTGGGGAGGCAGCACAATGGGCGGTCCCCGTAGTGAGAAGAGACGATCCCTTACTATACGATTGGGACGAATTCAGGATAGAATTCGAAAAGACATTCGACCGTAGAGCGGAAACATTCTCAGCAGACCGTGAGTTGTTAGTACTTAAACAAGGCACTATGGATTTGGTGTCTTATTTGAACAATTTCCGTCGCTTGGTAGCCGAAACGGACTGGCCTGAGGTCAAACAATCTGCCTTATTCTACCAAGGATTGAATGACGAGATGAAAGATGTGCTTGCGCACATAGACCCTCAACCACCTACTTGTTCTGCGCTTATAGAACTCGCGCTCCGTCTGGACCACAGAATCAGGGAGCGCAAAGGCGACCTACGAAAGAAAGAACCGGTAGTGGTGGTTCATGAGCAAGGAGGAGGTGGCGAGAAACCTACTTCAGCACAAGACGCAATGGAAATAGGAGCCGTCCGGGCTTCCTTTTCTTTCAGCGAAAAAGAGCATCGCAGAAAGAATGGCCTCTGTTTGTATTGCGGGAAGAAGGGGCACTACCTATGGGAGTGTCCGGCGAAACCGAAACCCGGAAGGTTTAGGACCAGTCAAGCCGCAGCCGGAACCCTAGGGAAGAAGTCGGAAAACTCCAATGCTTGAGAGTGGAAGGAGGGGAACCCTCAAGCAGAACTATCATCCCTTCTGTCACGCCTGGTTGCGATCAAGAAAGGAGTCATGTATTCCTGTCCATGTTATTGGTGATGGAGACCGGAGAAAAGGAAGTCAAGGCCATGGTGGATTCCGGGGCCACCGGGTGTTTTATGGATTATACTGAAGCAGAAAGGTTGGGGATACCACTCATAGTAAAGAACAACCCGGAACCAGTATATGCAGTAGACGGTAGCGAACTGATTGCAGGACCCATTAAATACCACACCCCGGAATATCGGTGTATATGCAACAATATGCCCCAGGAAACTATTACATTCAACATCATACAAGCACCCCAGTATGGCATCATATTGGGGCTTCCATGGCTTCAAAAACATGAACCATACATCCATTGGACATCGAGGACGATCAATTTTGTCTCGGAGTACTGCAAAGAGCAGTGTTTGGTGACTGCTGAGAGTCCATCCCAAACCCTGGCCCGGGTATATGACATTGCCACAGCAGCTGAAAAAGAAGTGACCCTTCCGTCATGTTATTCTGCTTTCTCCTCAGTATTCAGTGAAGAACAGGCGGAGGCTCTTCCGCCTCACAGAGACTTCGATTGTCGGATCGATCTCGTTCCAGGAGCGGTCGTGCGAATGGCAGACTATATGCTCTTACGGTACCGGAAACCGAATACATGAGAGCATATTTGGATAAGTATTTGGCTCTTGGGTACATTCGCCCTTCCAGGTCACCAGCCTCGTCGCCGTTATTCTTCATTCCGAAGGCCAATGGTGACAAAAGGTGCTGCATCGACTACCGCGCACTAAACACCATCACGATCAAGAATCAATACCCTTTGCCCCTGATTCCTGTTTTATTGGAACAAATCAGAGCAGCCACAATTTACACCAAGTTGGACCTGCGAGGGGCATACCACCTGGTTCGCATCAAAAGGGGCGATGAATGGAAAACGGCATTCAAGACGCGGTATGGGCTCTTCGAATATCTAGTGATGCCCTTTGGGCTGTGTAACGCCCCAGCCGCGTTCCAGTTCTTTTTGAATGAGGTGTTACGAGAGTTCCTAGATCTCTTTGTAGTCGTCTACATCGATGACATCTTGGTATATTCCAACAACACGAACGAACACCAAGGACACGTGAGCCGAGTGCTTGAAGCACTGATGAAACACCATCTGTACTGTAAAATCACGAAATGGGAGTTTCACGTGACCACCGTCGAATTCTTGGGAGTGATGCTCACGCCATCAGGACAGGTAATCAATAAACAACTAAGGGTTGGCTCTAATCAGTATGGCTGAGCCTTCATGGAACATAACAAAAGAGAAATTGCCAGTACTGATAATACCACAGTAACAAAAATTCAAAAACAGTACTTGAAGAAATATTCAAGACCGAATGCTAGTTGATAGCTTTTATTCTTATTTATGATTTAATCAAAAGATACTTTTTTGTTTTTCAAAAACACACATGTAAAAAACAATTTACTATCCACAATTAGAACTAGGGATGAACATTCATCATAACACTCATATCACAACCATACGGTAAACAATCATTCAAGGAGAGAAGGAAAGCACTAAAGCAAAAAGCTACAACAATTGGAAAAACATACAATATTTACAATATCATACAGTACCAACAAAAACTAGAAAAGCCAATGTCTGCAAAAACAATTGGGGAATGTTTTCTTCTGATATACAAGCAATTTTGGCGTACATTCCTATAGTCAAATGTAAAAACTACTTCTAAATTCTTTTTGGGAGAAGGAGATAATGTACGAAAAAACGTGATAAGCTACAATTATCATAACATTCGCGCTTATCACTGCAGCAGACAGTAGGGAGGTTTGGGCCTACGCGTTTCGAATCCCAATGACTTGCAGAGATTCTCTTCAGGGCCTTTGAAATTTTCTAAACATAGAAAGACAAAGCAAAAAAGAGGGGGGAACAAAGATTAGAACGCAACTCAAACAGGTACAGTCAATTATAATCACAAGATCAACATCAGTCACCTACACTCAGTTAGCACCCAGGATTTCTCAAACTAAATTATGCACAAATTCCTGACTACTACAAGAAGTCCTAAAAATACCGCAGGCGATTTTACTCACATTCTTTAGTTGTGAGCATTAGTAGTCTCACGGGGACAGTTGGTTGGAACCCTTGGTGGGAGGTAGACCTGTAACCGAATTTATGATTTTTTCAGAAACGGGCAAAATGTTATATTGCATTGGAGGTGCTTAGCGTTTAAAAGAGACTCTCACCTAGTAAGAATGTATGGGGAGACGATTCGACAGGCTGTTCAATTGTAGTGACTGGACGTTTCTTTTAGGAGAATAAAGAAATGTCATATTTAGTATAACCTGGTGGCATAATCTGAAGCCGTAGTAAACAGAACAACAGATATGTATCAATTACCAAAGACGTAGTATTATGGGGCGTTGAGGTAGCACTTGTTCGCAGGGCCGTCTACACACGAGGAAGCTTTCAACGTGTAGCTCGTCTAGAAAAATAGATAAATAGAGAACCTCGTAAGCCGGCAGCGTGCTTTCTCAAAAAGACGGTGAACTAAGACGGCGGCGGCCGCTTACCAGCAAGACAAGTCAGCTACAAGTGGCCACGATAAATCCAGCATGCGGTCGTTTGGAGTTCAAGGCGCCAAAAGGCGGCACATTTTCACGATCAGCGGTAATTTTTAAACTAGGGAGGAATGAAAATACCAGAATTAAAACCTAAATTAGACTATCCAAACAAAGCGTGAATCCGCACGTTTGCCAGCTTAAAGTACTTACTAGCTCTAAATGTATCCAGTTTTCAACAGAAACGGCAACGTCCAAGACAGCACACGCTCGCGTCCCCTCCGCAGTAGCAGACTCTGGTTAAACTGCTCTGCCTATATACCTGGTTAATGGACCCGGGACCCGCCCATTCAGTGGCGACGGTTGCATAAAAGTCCTGGGTTGGATCCAAGAGGGATTTACGGATCGAAATTTTGAAATTTAAACGAACAGCACCAATGTTTACTTCAATGCATCTCATCACAATACTTGGAGATGAATTACCTATGTGCCCTTTACAATTTGAAGATTTCGCTCAGTTCATTGAGTCCAGATACTGCCGTATCGAACTTTACGATAAGGAACGCTTCACGTTTTAATAATATCAAATTTATATCACCACCTCTGGGATTCCGCTCTATCTTAGAGATTACTGTCCACTTGAGGTCACTCACAGAGTGCTGCAGTCGCGTCCAATGGTGCACCAAGGGAGCATTTTCAACTTTCCTATTAATCCGTGATTTATGCTGCGAGATCCGCTGACGGATCTCTTGGTTTGTTTTGCCAATATACAACAATTGACATGGGCATATAATGCCATAGACCACATATTTGCTCTTACAATTACTCATCGTGTCATGTTTCCATGACACTCCATTATGCTGGAACAAAGCACCTTCAAGGGTTGATTCACAGCATAAACAGTTTCCACATTTGTGGTGTCCCAGGATGGGTGGCATCCCCATCATTTGGCGCAACGTTTGTGGTTTGGGGATGGGCATGGCAGCTCGAACAATATGGTTCGCAATATTATTCTCTTTCTTGAAGGCAAATAGTGGCTCATTGGCCAGACTCGAGTCGAGGTTCTTGACCAAGTGCCAGTTCTGTTTAATTACCCTTTTTAAGTGGTTGGCATTAGGGCAGTATGTGGTGACACATACCTGCTTCTCTAGGGCAGGTTTGGATTTGCGCTCCAGCAGTATTTCCCGTGGGGTCCATTGAGCTCTTTTCTTGCAATTTTTAACAAGTTTCTTAGGATAGCCCCTCTCACATAACTTGGATGTCAGATTTTCTGAGTGTTGTTCGAAATCTTCTTTAAAAGTGCAGTTTCTGCGAACACGCAGAAACTGCCCATATGGGAGATTTTCTCTTAAATTTCTGGGGTGATTGCTGGTAAACATAAGAGACTTGTTACGATCCGTAGGTTTAGTATACAGAGTAGTTGCTAGCTTGCCTTTGGAAGGGAAGACTTCCACGTCAAGGAATGCAATCCTGCTGGTGGATTCAGAAATGCTGAATTTTATATCTGCTGTTCTATCATTCAGCCATTGGTAAAACTGATTTAAAGAGTCACCATCACCTTTCCATGTCAAAAAAATATCGTCAATAAAACGGAACCAAGTTCCGATGTATTGAGAAAACGGGTTGTTGTTATAGATGTATGCATTCTCATACATGGCCATAAACAGGACCGCTAATTCTGGAGCAAAGGGGCAGCCCATAGCCACCCCCTTGACTTGGTAATAGAAGTCACCATTAAAGCAGAAATAATTCCTTTTTAAGGCGAAAGTAGCCAGGTCCACTATGAACTTAGTAGGCACCCGCGCTGGTCTTGGCCTAGAGTCAAGAAAATAAGTGAGTACTGCTATAGCCTCATCCTGAGGAATCTGGGTGTATAATGCAGTAACATCTAGAGTGACAAGCCTGTCACAGCCTTCATTGAAATCTATGTTTTCAAGTTTTTTTATGAAGTCAGTAGTATCCTGAAGATAGGATCTGACCTCAACCATAAATTCTTTCAAAAAGCAATCCACATATTTTGCCGCAGGTTCTAATACCGAACCACACCCCGCCACAATGGGTCTACCTGGTGGATGGTCTGGGTCTTTGTGTATTTTTGGCAAAACATAGAACATAGGAACTTTGGGATGTTTATTTTTCAAGTATTCAGCCTCCTTAGGGCCAACAAAACCTGAGTCAAAACCCTCTTGCACAATGGCAAAGAGCTCATTCTGTAATTGTGAAGTAGGATCTTTATTTATTTTGCGGTAACAAGCAGGGTCTTGAAGTTGTTTTAATACTTCAGCGGTGTAGTCTTGAATATCCCACACCACGATTGCCCCGCCCTTATCCGCTTGCTTGATTATAACCGTGTTGTCAGTTTTAAGGTTATTTAAAGCCGTCATTTCTTTTTTAGTGGTATTAAACTTGATGTATTTTTTCTCCCGTTCCATAGCCGATATGGCAGAGAGTACACTTTTCTCAAACGTTAAAAGGTTTTTCGGGACTTTATTAGCTGGGGGGCAGAAGGTTGACTTAAACGTGTCGCCTATTTTTAACCTTTCTAAAAAAGTGTTGACACCGGACGAGGTTAGTGTTTTGGCAAAAGGGTTGTCATTCGTTCCTTCCAAAAGAACCGACTTCGTTAAAATGAAGTCTGAGTTTATAGAGTTTTGCAGAAAGCTACGCTTGACCGTGTTCTTTAGTGAGAACCCTACTATCCAATCCGTAGAGGTGACTGGTCTCAGAAATAAGTCAACCTTCTGCCCCCCAGCTAATAAAGTCCCGAAAAACCTTTTAACGTTTGAGAAAAGTGTACTCTCTGCCATATCGGCTATGGAACGGGAGAAAAAATACATCAAGTTTAATACCACTAAAAAAGAAATGACGGCTTTAAATAACCTTAAAACTGACAACACGGTTATAATCAAGCAAGCGGATAAGGGCGGGGCAATCGTGGTGTGGGATATTCAAGACTACACCGCTGAAGTATTAAAACAACTTCAAGACCCTGCTTGTTACCGCAAAATAAATAAAGATCCTACTTCACAATTACAGAATGAGCTCTTTGCCATTGTGCAAGAGGGTTTTGACTCAGGTTTTGTTGGCCCTAAGGAGGCTGAATACTTGAAAAATAAACATCCCAAAGTTCCTATGTTCTATGTTTTGCCAAAAATACACAAAGACCCAGACCATCCACCAGGTAGACCCATTGTGGCGGGGTGTGGTTCGGTATTAGAACCTGCGGCAAAATATGTGGATTGCTTTTTGAAAGAATTTATGGTTGAGGTCAGATCCTATCTTCAGGATACTACTGACTTCATAAAAAAACTTGAAAACATAGATTTCAATGAAGGCTGTGACAGGCTTGTCACTCTAGATGTTACTGCATTATACACCCAGATTCCTCAGGATGAGGCTATAGCAGTACTCACTTATTTTCTTGACTCTAGGCCAAGACCAGCGCGGGTGCCTACTAAGTTCATAGTGGACCTGGCTACTTTCGCCTTAAAAAGGAATTATTTCTGCTTTAATGGTGACTTCTATTACCAAGTCAAGGGGGTGGCTATGGGCTGCCCCTTTGCTCCAGAATTAGCGGTCCTGTTTATGGCCATGTATGAGAATGCATACATCTATAACAACAACCCGTTTTCTCAATACATCGGAACTTGGTTCCGTTTTATTGACGATATTTTTTTGACATGGAAAGGTGATGGTGACTCTTTAAATCAGTTTTACCAATGGCTGAATGATAGAACAGCAGATATAAAATTCAGCATTTCTGAATCCACCAGCAGGATTGCATTCCTTGACGTGGAAGTCTTCCCTTCCAAAGGCAAGCTAGCAACTACTCTGTATACTAAACCTACGGATCGTAACAAGTCTCTTATGTTTACCAGCAATCACCCCAGAAATTTAAGAGAAAATCTCCCATATGGGCAGTTTCTGCGTGTTCGCAGAAACTGCACTTTTAAAGAAGATTTCGAACAACACTCAGAAAATCTGACATCCAAGTTATGTGAGAGGGGCTATCCTAAGAAACTTGTTAAAAATTGCAAGAAAAGAGCTCAATGGACCCCACGGGAAATACTGCTGGAGCGCAAATCCAAACCTGCCCTAGAGAAGCAGGTATGTGTCACCACATACTGCCCTAATGCCAACCACTTAAAAAGGGTAATTAAACAGAACTGGCACTTGGTCAAGAACCTCGACTCGAGTCTGGCCAATGAGCCACTATTTGCCTTCAAGAAAGAGAATAATATTGCGAACCATATTGTTCGAGCTGCCATGCCCATCCCCAAACCACAAACGTTGCGCCAAATGATGGGGATGCCACCCATCCTGGGACACCACAAATGTGGAAACTGTTTATGCTGTGAATCAACCCTTGAAGGTGCTTTGTTCCAGCATAATGGAGTGTCATGGAAACATGACACGATGAGTAATTGTAAGAGCAAATATGTGGTCTATGGCATTATATGCCCATGTCAATTGTTGTATATTGGCAAAACAAACCAAGAGATCCGTCAGCGGATCTCGCAGCATAAATCACGGATTAATAGGAAAGTTGAAAATGCTCCCTTGGTGCACCATTGGACGCGACTGCAGCACTCTGTGAGTGACCTCAAGTGGACAGTAATCTCTAAGATAGAGCGGAATCCCAGAGGTGGTGATATAAATTTGATATTATTAAAACGTGAAGCGTTCCTTATCGTAAAGTTCGATACGGCAGTATCTGGACTCAATGAACTGAGCGAAATCTTCAAATTGTAAAGGGCACATAGGTAATTCATCTCCAAGTATTGTGATGAGATGCATTGAAGTAAACATTGGTGCTGTTCGTTTAAATTTCAAAATTTCGATCCGTAAATCCCTCTTGGATCCAACCCAGGACTTTTATGCAACCGTCGCCACTGAATGGGCGGGTCCCGGGTCCATTAACCAGGTATATAGGCAGAGCAGTTTAACCAGAGTCTGCTACTGCGGAGGGGACGCGAGCGTGTGCTGTCTTGGACGTTGCCGTTTCTGTTGAAAACTGGATACATTTAGAGCTAGTAAGTACTTTAAGCTGGCAAACGTGCGGATTCACGCTTTGTTTGGATAGTCTAATTTAGGTTTTAATTCTGGTATTTTCATTCCTCCCTAGTTTAAAAATTACCGCTGATCGTGAAAATGTGCCGCCTTTTGGCGCCTTGAACTCCAAACGACCGCATGCTGGATTTATCGTGGCCACTTGTAGCTGACTTGTCTTGCTGGTAAGCGGCCGCCGCCGTCTTAGTTCACCGTCTTTTTGAGAAAGCACGCTGCCGGCTTACGAGGTTCTCTATTTATCTATTTTTCTAGACGAGCTACACGTTGAAAGCTTCCTCGTGTGTAGACGGCCCTGCGAACAAGTGCTACCTCAACGCCCCGTAATACTACGTCTTTGGTAATTGATACATATCTGTTGTTCTGTTTACTACGGCTTCAGATTATGCCACCAGGTTATACTAAATATGACATTTCTTTATTCTCCTAAAAGAAACGTCCAGTCACTACAATTGAACAGCCTGTCGAATCGTCTCCCCATACATTCTTACTAGGTGAGAGTCTCTTTTAAACGCTAAGCACCTCCAATGCAATATAACATTTTGCCCGTTTCTGAAAAAATCATAAATTCGGTTACAGGTCTACCTCCCACCAAGGGTTCCAACCAACTGTCCCCGTGAGACTACTAATGCTCACAACTAAAGAATGTGAGTAAAATCGCCTGCGGTATTTTTAGGACTTCTTGTAGTAGTCAGGAATTTGTGCATAATTTAGTTTGAGAAATCCTGGGTGCTAACTGAGTGTAGGTGACTGATGTTGATCTTGTGATTATAATTGACTGTACCTGTTTGAGTTGCGTTCTAATCTTTGTTCCCCCCTCTTTTTTGCTTTGTCTTTCTATGTTTAGAAAATTTCAAAGGCCCTGAAGAGAATCTCTGCAAGTCATTGGGATTCGAAACGCGTAGGCCCAAACCTCCCTACTGTCTGCTGCAGTGATAAGCGCGAATGTTATGATAATTGTAGCTTATCACGTTTTTTCGTACATTATCTCCTTCTCCCAAAAAGAATTTAGAAGTAGTTTTTACATTTGACTATAGGAATGTACGCCAAAATTGCTTGTATATCAGAAGAAAACATTCCCCAAGTGTTTTTGCAGACATTGGCTTTTCTAGTTTTTGTTGGTACTGTATGATATTGTAAATATTGTATGTTTTTCCAATTGTTGTAGCTTTTTGCTTTAGTGCTTTCCTTCTCTCCTTGAATGATTGTTTACCGTATGGTTGTGATATGAGTGTTATGATGAATGTTCATCCCTAGTTCTAATTGTGGATAGTAAATTGTTTTTTACATGTGTGTTTTTGAAAAACAAAAAAGTATCTTTTGATTAAATCATAAATAAGAATAAAAGCTATCAACTAGCATTCGGTCTTGAATATTTCTTCAAGTACTGTTTTTGAATTTTTGTTACTGTGGTATTATCAGTACTGGCAATTTCTCTTTTGTTATGTATCAGGACAGGTAATGGCTGAGAGGAAAGTCAAAGCCATAAAGGACTGGCCTCGTCCGCGTACAGTTAAGGATATCCAGTGTCTCCTAGGATTTGCTAACTTTTATAGACAGTTCATAGGTGGATTTTCTGCCCTGGTGACACCCTTAACCCGTCTGACAAGAAAGAACGTCCCGTTTCATTGGAATGACGATACGCAGCAGGCGTTCGATGACTTGAAAGAAGCCTTTGTCAGTGCCCCTATCTTGACTCACGCCAACCCCGAATTGCCGTTTATTGTGGAAGCAGACGCATCTGAAGTTGCGTTGGGGGCGGTTCTCTCACAAAGGCAGGAAAAGACCGGAATCCTACACCCTATCACCTACATGTCTCGAAAACTCAACCCGGCGGAGGTAAATTACACCATAGCCGAAAAAGAGCTTCTGGCAATACGAGACGCCTTCTTGGAGTGGCGGCATGGCGGCATTGGTTGTTGGGAGCGATCCATCAGGTTACGGTCTATACGGATCACCGTAACCTGCAATTCATTAGAGCTGCACGCCACCTTACTCCCAGACAATTACGCTGGATGCTGTTCTTTGAAGAGTATCGTTTCATTGTTACGTACCGACCGGGAGTAAACAACAAGAAGGCGGATGCTTTGACCTGGCAAGAACATCCTGGGTTGCATACTGTGACCCCGAACAGATCGATCATAGATCCAGCTAAAGTGGTGTGTGTGACACAATCCGGTGACTTTGTGCAAGCATTACGTTCAGGGATCCAGTCATGCGTTTGGAGAACATGGCTTCGTCATCACCCAGAGTGGAAGGTGAGACAAGGGGTAGCCATGAAAGGAAAACAAGTGCTCATACCAACAAAAGCCCTACAACGTACGGTGTTCCAATGGTGCCATGACTTGCCTAGTGCAGGACATATGGGACATGTGAAAACTCTGGAAAAAGCGTTAAGACAGTTTTGGTGGCCCTCCATCTGTCAAGATTTGAGTCTTTGGGGTAACCAGTGTGTGCAATGTGCCAGAATGAAATCGGATCGGCAACGACCCCAGGGGTTCTTGCAACCTTTACCCACGCCTGAAACGCCTTGGGAAAGCTTCTCAGTGGACTTCATAGTGGGCCTGCCTAAAGACCAAGGGAAAACGGCCATTATTGTGGTGGTGGACTACCTCACGAAAATGGGACACTTTATGGCTTGTAAACAAGTACCTACAGCGGGGCGTTTAGCTCATCTCCTGTTGACACACATCGTTAGGTTACACGGTCTCCCGAAAGTGATAGTGTCAGACAGGGGGGCCCAATTCACTGCAGGGTTCTGGAAAGCGTGGTGTGCTGGGTTACACATATCATCTTCCCTATCCACCAGTTTTCACCCCCAGTCGGATGGCCAAACCGAGAGGCTTAATCAGTCCCTGAAACAATACCTCCGTTGCTATGTTCAGGCAGATACAGATTCCTGGGTGGATTGGTTATGGGTGGCGGAGTTGGCGTATAACAGCACACAACATTCCTCAACTGGCCATTCCCCTTTTCTCTGTAATTATGGCCACCACCCGAGGGTGAATCCCTTGCTCCTCCCCAGACACGAGGTCAGGCTGCCAAACCTCAAGGCAAGATTGATGCGCGTTCGCAGGATCCTTCTGGCGGCGCGCAGAAATCTTGTTCAGGCCAAGGCACGGTACAAGAAACATGCGGATATTCACCGTAGACCGTGTCCTGTGTATAAGAAGGGGGATCTGGTGTGGTTATCCACTAAGCATATCAGATTCCGGAGACAGAGCGTGTTCAACCCTAGATTCATTGGACCTTATAGGGTGGTGAAACTGGTGAACCCGGTAGCGGTGAAGTTGCGGCTGCCTGCTCATTTCAAAATCCACCCCGTGTTTCATGTGTCCCTCCTGAAACCCTCTCGGGTTCCTGTTCGCCGACCTCCTGTGCCAGTTTGGGTGCAACAGGATAGGGAATACGAGGTGTTGAGGGTGTTGGACTCTAGGAGGGTGAGGGGGCGGCTCCACTACCTGCTTTCCTGGAAGGGCTTTGGGCCGGAGGAGAACTCTTGGGAACCCCCTGGGTCTGTGCATGCTCCCCGTCTGGTGTCCCGGTTCCACCGACTCCATCCGGAGCGTCCTGCTCCTGGACAGCGTCCCTTGTGAGGGGGGATGTACTGTCAAGGCTGGGACCATCGTGGGCCGCTGTCCGCGCAATGTGTGGTATTTGGTAATCTCCGGCCGCGCAATGCGTAGGACTTGGCAACCACTGCTATCGGAACTACAATTCCCAGATGCCATGGGGTCACGTGGCGCAGGACGTCAGCGGCACATCCCCGGAACTTAAACCAGGAACCGGAGAAGAATGGTGCCGATAATTTTTCCCCGTGAGTGAGTCGAGGCGGGTGGAGGACGTATCGTCAGAGCCACAGTGAGTAGAATTATAGTGTGTATGCCGGCTGGAGACACACGGACCCCGAGACAAGCGGAACGGCGCTGCGTCCTTGTTTGGATGGCATACACGGCTGTGTGTGTCAGAACCCTGTGAGTCCTGGTTCTATTTGTGAAGGTTTGCCCCGGTTGCGGAGAACAGCGGCTGTGTTCTCGTGCAAGGGGGAACCCTTAGGAGACTCTTGTGTTTTGGATCAAACAATACCAAAATCTTTAGAAGCAAGTCGGATAATTTCACCTTGGGTATTGAACTTACTCTTCAGGTCTCACTCGAGTGGGAACATAAAAGTATCCAAGGAAGAGTGCCTTTATGACTCCAAGTTGCGGGGTACAAACTTTTCCTTAAAGAAACTTTTATCGTTTATTTTGGAAGGCTGGCAAAGAAGGTGCTGATAACCTTCAACATATCGTTTATTATTTGTTGCCTGCAACCTCTTTGTGCTTTCTTCACGGTGCAGGAGAGGAATCAACGAAGGGGGGTGCCTAAACACTCAGAAGAGGTGGCGCAAAGCAGAACACTGTCAGAAAGTGGTATGTGAGGAGCTGTAAGAAACTTATGCCAGTGGTAATAAGGATATCTAATCTTATGTTCATTCTTGTTCCTTTGTTTAGCTGATTGCTGCCACAGATAGGACCCTTACCTCCCTCTCCTGTATACACAGCTTATGCTTTTTTTCCTTTTCAGGTATGAATGGGTCTGGGTAAGAAAGGAGGGTGCCTACATAGATCGTGATTCAGAGTCATAGAGTAGATAGGGAGGGGTGTGATTCTAAACACCTTGTCTTTCTCGTTTCAGATCTCCCTCTCCGCTGTTCCCTTCCTTCCCTGCGCTCGCGCAATCATCCTGCTGGTCTGTGATATATACCGGGCCGCGGGGTGGTTGCGTGCGTGTAGGGATAGGTCTCTCAACACAGCCCCGAGGAGATTGGTGCCAGAGCCTGACAGTAACATTATCACCCGTTGAATGCAATACCAGATTAATACTTCTCGGCCTCCCTCAAGACTATGATATCAGAGATAATATAACACAATTGATCTTTTATGTTTTAGTCATTGCTAGAAGAGAATTATGTAGGGAGTGGAAGTCCGCCAGTCCTCCGAGATTAGCAGACTGCCTCAGAAACATTATGGTGGTGAGTGGTTTGGATCTGCTATGTGGTGGAGAGAAGGCACGTATGTTATGGTCTCCACTGATGGCATTGTCTGAGAGCTAATTCGGAACCGAGCCCGATGATTATCCCAGAGGTTCTTTTGGTCCTATCCTCCCGCAGGGCAAGAATCACCGCAAACGGGAGTGGGATGGGAAATGACCTACCTCTGGGTGATCTCCGTTGGTTGCCTGCAGACTCCAGGGCGGGAACAACTAAGTCTGAGGTGGTGGCCCGGAGAAAGCCTTTCTAGAGTCATATTTCTGGTGGCATTATATGAGGACTCAAAAAAAGAAAGAAAAAAAAAAGGTCTTTGAGTATAAGGATCACAAGATCCCTTTAAAATCACACACGAATTGTAGACCACTTTATAACTGAAAAGCACTCACCAGATAATTTCAAGTGGGTTATCTTGGAGAAAATCACATTGGGTCCTAGAGGTGGCAGTATTTCTAATATCCTCAACATCCGAGAAGCTAAATGGATGTTCCTTTTGGACTCTGTAAAATCGGGCCTTAACGAAACAGAAAGTACCTTTGCCCAAATGGCGAATTTATAAGATCTATCATTATGTACATTAGGATGACTGAGAATTTATAAGATCTATGATTATGTACATTGTGATCTCGAATATTAATTTTACTGTTAATCTTGATCTTGGTAACCATATTGCCTTTACCATCGTGCCAGACAGGTACGCCCAATATGGTTATCTGGAATCGTCTTGTTGTATTAAATATTTGTCACCGTAGGCTGTGAATATGTAACCTGCATGTTTCCAACGATGGAACGGCTTTACCATCTTGTATGATAGGTACGCCGTACTATTCATAGTTTATTTGGTATAACTATTAACTAAGGTATTGCCATCTATAAAAAATGATTATTTTTTGCCTTATAAGACTTTACCTATTTAATTGTAGTTGGAAATCACGACACTATGGTGCCCCAGTGCTTTCTATCAGATCCCTTGCAGTTTTTTATACTTCAGCCTTGAGCTTACCACTGTCCCTTTATGACCACAAGTACAGATTAATGCATTTAAGTGTGTCACTTTGGTGATATCGTGTTTTTTATCACCAATATTGCGATCATGACCCATCTGTGCTACAAACAAGTAATTTGTTGAGGAGTCATTCCATCCTTTTCATTGTTTGACTATTACTCATCGCAACTCAATACATAATGTTACCGGCTCGCAGTAAATTTCGGGAGTCTGTCTTCCGTTTCTATGACCATTGGTGGTCATGTGATCGGAACTTTCACCAGGCAGTCAATATCCCTGTTTGCCACTCGAACGGCAAACGCCGACTGATGTAGACAAACCGAACCCCCGTTAAAATGAGCGTCTATCTTCTGAAGGTATGCACTTTAGAAGCTCACTTTAAACAGTATCACCGTCTGCTGGTCTGTGGTTGGTTTGGCAATAATTACTCGCCGATTTTATGTTGTTGCAGATCCTGTATTAATGTGTGTGGCCTCCTCTATATGATACGATATATCCGTGCGGCAGCCGGTGAACCTTTTTACAAGGTAGGCTACCTACTACTGTGATACGCGATAATGTAGATAACAGACTGCACCTGTGGTAATAATATAATGCAGTTGCTTCTTTAATTTCTAAAAGCCGGATACCTCTCAATGGGTGAGGTTAGCATCGACTACAATTAATTGCCATTCCAGACCCCCTCATTAAAGCACAGCGTTTTGTACTGTGTCAGGTATGGGACTCGTCTCTATTAAATTTTTGTTAGCAAAACCATGAATGTGGCCACACTTGTGTAGCTAGCACTAAGCATTTATATATTTCTTATAGAACAAGATTGAGTGCATAAGTTGAGAGACCTATCGCTTAAGAACTCCCTCGTTCTCATAGCCTCACTAAGATTTTCAGGTAGGCGAATGGACATTTGCTACGTATTTTGATTAACTTTTGCAACTGAACGGCCAATGACACTATCTCTGACAATACATCTTATATAGGATCGTGATTTACGTGAGGGATTACTTTCCATCCCTGATTACGTTCCCTAGACAAAGGTAACTAGTTTTGATGTGTTTGACAATGGCTGTTACCATATCACTAGGGTTATGACAAAACCCCGTTCTTTGGTTTCTTGCTTGATATATTGCACGATATGAATTGGTGGATGTGTCCACCTCTCTGTTGTGAGTCTGTTATCCAATTTCCAACAGACCTTGACTTTTGGTAAGGGTTCAACATACTTGATGTACCATGCATTAGCAATTGCAGACCTTACATGTAATTGGGCTTTACCCATCTAACTTAGACTGGGTCATGCTATCACCTTTTGGTGATGTCCATCGGGGTCGTACTGGACACCGATTACCCTTATAATGTATTCCTCTATGTGATATGTTTTCTATTCCTCCCTTTCTCGGCCATTTATAATTATTTTATGAGTAATATGGATCATCAAGACCATTACTAATACTGATTTATTAACTTTGTACGCAGATTCACTGCCCCCTTCCGCGTCCTTGTCCTGATGAAGACCCTCTAGCAAGATTCCATTCCACACCTGCACGATTTTGGGTCGAAACATCGACACTCCTTTTCACCTTCAGCCTCTCTTCTGATTTATCATTTGTGATTTCCTTAGGCATGATATTGTTTGAATGAATTTATGAACTGTGATTTTTTAGCTTGTCAATCAATTATTATTTCTGGCTTATCGAGGTCATAGTGACCACTGTTGTCTTTACTCATTTCAGTACCCTCACTATCCAAACACTACCCTTCCCTGTCCTTCTCTTTAGGGGCATTAAATGTGATCATTTGTGGATGTATTTTATGAATAATTCTTTATGATACACGTTGTGAATAAAAACAATGCTGTTTATATTTTCCAAATTTTTTTGTTATGGTTTATTCATTCTAGTGTAAATATCCCTTAGCAGGCTGCGCCACCGATGCATCACGTAACTTGATGCACTGGTGGCGCAAGGGGCTTGTAAATCTCACAATGTGATTATAGACAAGCAACACTACTCCCTGGACTTTACCAGGAGAAACACATTAATCGTATTCAAAACAAAAACATCACATACAACTCCTCACAAATAATAACTTACCTTTCAAATTGATTTGTAGATTAAGAAGTATGTCAGTAACACACCAGATTTTCTTATATAGAATGCCTGTACTGCACTACTCAGCAAAACCAAAAAATTGCAAAGTTTCCCTCTCATTCTGCACACATATACATGTAAATATCAAATCACATTGCTTCCCACATTAATTCAAAAGCTAACACACATTTCTAGTGGTTACACATTTCAACCATTTCCAATTCACATAAGTATGAACCCCACCCCCAACTTGCTTACTGCCTGTTACCATGGTAACAGCACATGGATCACTGAACTAAGCACACAGGTCACAAGTTCAACACACAATGTTGCTAATACAAACAGCAAGTGTGCTTGACTTTTCAAAATGTTCCACCTTAACTAATGTAATGTTCCATTCAAACAGTTTTTAATAACCAATAAGAAACATGCTTTTAAAAAACAGAAACATGCACCCTGGTTTTTAGACTAGCATGTTTTTAAACAGACAATCATTTCTAAATTGTTTTCTAAACTGCATCTTATCCACCATTTTATAAAAATCTTACTTTTCAAACTGACATTTCATTTACAGAGAGAGCATCTGAGTGCATCCAGACCTCCTTTCAAGATGCTTAGAGTGTGGATTGTTGTACACAGCTATATTTTCTGGAGCCAAAGGTACGCAGAAAATAGAGCCAGTGACAAAGGCATAGATTTGCCAAATGTAGACATTAAATGGATTGGACAGAAAGGGTTAAAGTGGCACCAATTGATGCCATTGGTTAAATCCTTTTTACATCTCCAACACCCTGACCTCATAATTGTGCACTGTGGTGGCAATGACTTAGGTACTTTGACTGGGGTAGGTCTGGAAATGCTTATGATGGACACCTCTGGAGAATTGATGTCACTTTTCCCCCAAACTGCATTTGTCTATTCCCACATATGCCAAAGGCAAAAATGGAACTGGTCCAATAAATGTTGTCCACAGATTGAAAAAGCTAGGAAACGTGTCAATAAGTCTGTTTCTGCTTTTCTCCGAGATTATAAGAGGGGGTCCATTTACCACAACAATCTGCGTACCAATATAGATGGCATCTATAGGAGAGGTGGTGTACATTTTACAGATGAGGGCAACAGAGTCTTATTCATCAACTTTAGACTCTACATAGGTACTTACTTATAGGTACCAAAATCTCTCAATACACACAAGGGCTCTTTTTAGAGCCACCCAAGATCTAAACACATAAGCTTCATGTTTATCCTAAAAATATTACTTAAAATCAGATAAAAATATCATTGTGAAACACTCGGGCAAGGGGGGGAATATAGTGTTGCAGACATATGTGGACTACAACACAGAATTGGCGGACCCCCTTTGCTATGAGAGAGAACAGAAAAAGGTGTACCTGAGTAGCATCTCTAATTGTAATGAAACGTTGAAAAAATGGTATGAAAAGGGGATTTTGACCTCGGATGAATTTTTATATTTGAGATGTCTGAACCCATTGACACCAAGCTTTTATCACCTACCTAAGGTGCATAAAGACAATATGCGACCACCAGGTAGACCAATTGTGAGTTCACAAGGGAGTTTATTAGAACATATATCTGTGTATATTGACTATTTTTTGGCAGATTTTGTAAAATCTTTGTGAAGTAATATCAGAGATACCAAAGATTTTTTGAGACATATTGAACCAATGGATTGGCACGAAGGTGACTGTATGGTGGTAATTGATATAGCCAGCCTTTACACCAATATAGCACATGATGATGGCTTGAAAGCAGTTAAATCATTTTTGGACAAAAGTTAAGTGAAATTCATAGATTATAATCTTATGCTGTTGGAGTTCCTAGCCTTCTGTTTACAGAATAACATCTTCCTGTACCAGGACCAGTACCAGTACTATAAAAAACTTATGGGCACGACTATGGGCACCTGCTTCGCTCCCAGCTACGCGAAACATTTCGTGGGCTGGTGGGAGGAGCAGGTGACCTTGTTGTTTGCCAATGTAGAATGGACTGAGAGGATAGTGGCCTGGTACAGGTACATAGATGATCTCTTCCTGGTATGGAGAGAATCTTTGGAAACGGCATCTATGTTTGTTAAGATCTTAAATCAGATGAGTACAACTACTGTGAATTTTCTAGATCTTGAGGTATTTATTGCTAAAGGAAAAATCTGTACTCGGTTATATCGTAAACCTACGGCAGGGAATTCCATTTTGCATTTTGAAAGTAATCATCCTCCTCAATTGATTTCAAGTATCCCCTATGGGGAGTTGTTGAGGATGAAAAGAAACTGTACCAATAACGAAGACTTTCCTAGACATGCAGAAGCAACATTGAGAGATTCAGAGCCAGAGGCTATGGAGAACAGCTGCTAAGAGGCTTGCTTGCTAGAATACAGGCAATAAAAATAAAAACGAAGCACGGGCCCCTGTGCTTGTTTAAAAATTAGCTACCTGGGAGGGCCAAATCCTGGGGTCTAAAATATTACACTTGATGGGCGTTCTGAGGGGCTCTGTAGCCTGGGAACCGCCATTCCTCGGTGCTACAAAATAAATGGGTGAGGGAGCTCAAAGGTCTGTCTAAGCCCTGGGGATTACCACCCTCAGGTGCTTTTTGTATTTTGGGAGGGGGGCCACGTGGTCTGCATTCTGGAGCAGTCGAAAGCCTTGGGGAACACCACCCCCCAGGAGCGGCTCCTGCTGTGTCTAGGGATGTCTACCCCCGGGACTCTGCTATTTGCTATGGCAGGGCAGGAGTCGAGGTTCCTGCTGTGTCATAGCAAACTTGAGGGCATATTAACAAGTACCATTTCACCGCAATTTTAAAAAAAGCCAAAAATGCGGTGAAAATTATATCGCCCTATTTACTGGGCGAAGCAAAGATGCATTAATGCTTGTTAGCAGCCAGTTTGCTAAGGGCTCGTCTCGTATCTCTAATGAGTTGCAATGTAGGCGTTCTCAGTGGCAAGGTAGGTGTTCCTATGACAATATAAAAAGGAAGAGGGAGGTATGACAACAGCGTTGTTTTTACAAGGCGGCCCTGGATTTGAGGACCGATAGCAAAATTCTCGCTAATTGCAGTTTATGTCGGATCCTAACGTCTGTTCTGAAGTAGACTTAAGCATGTTTAATATGCGAGGTGGATTGATATGTTAAGTCCACAGTCTTATATTAACAAGCTTTTCACTGGCGAACATGAATTTTACCGTAAAAAAAAATCACCTACTATTAACTTTTATTCTTTCTCGGGATCCCATTCCATGGGATACAATGTGGAGGACTGTGGGTGGAGGCCCAATGTCTCTACGGTCCCAGTTAGCTCCCTGTGTCCTTCGGAAGCCACCATTACTTTTGCACACGGGGAGCTGCTAATATGCAGCTCCCCGTGGGGAACAGCATTCTGCTTAGTGTTTTAAAAGAGAGAGTACGTTTTCGTGTTCTCTCTTTCAAAATGCAAACCAAGTTTGCTATGGCAGGGCGCAAGCCTCGGTTCTCAACCTGCCATAGCAAACAGCAGTGTTGAAAAAAACTTCCGGTAAGAAAACAAAGGATTTTGAAGTCGATTATCGCCCTTTTAGTTGTAGTTTGCTGCCGTTAAAGCGGCGATAATTTTAACACCGTCTTTGTAAATATACCCCTAAGTTTTGTAATGTCGACAATCCCGTCTCCCATTTAAATAGGCACAAAGTATTTAATGAAGTGCATTGTGAATCGTGAAGCAACACTGTCTAATTGTGATCGATAAAGAATTCAAAAAGTTGTGTACTTCTTTTGCTCGTAATGTACATAGGGGTAGATTTACAAGTCCCTTGCGCCACTATTGCGTCACTTTTAACATGGCGCAAGGGGCTTGTAAATCTGCTCCATAGTGTTCTGTCGTCTCAGTTTGCTTTCCCCTCTGTCATGTAGAGGATCCTAGGTAAATATAACGGTTTCTGTACAGGCAGTACCTTTCAACCCTACCCCAAACTGCTTGCCCTCTGTTACCATAGTAACAGTTCATGGAACACTTAAGTGAGCACACAGGTCACAAGTTCACCACACAATCTTGCTAATCCAAACAGTAACTGTGCTGGAGTTTTTAAAGTTGATTATAGGAACCATTCGCCGCCCCGCTCCCGCCACCCAGCTGCTCCTCCCTCCCGGCTCCTTACTTATGACGCCCCCAGAGCGACCGCGCAGCGGACGCGCGCAGCGGGAGCGCCGATTGAGCGCCGAAGGTGCGCCAAAGGTAAGCCCGTCTGCGCCCGTCCGCGCCTGGCCCGCGCCCAGCACCAGGACCCCGGCCCTCCCCGCCGAGGCAAGACGACCCGACTGACCTACGACGCCGCCACTCCCAACGCACTCAATGCCGGCCGGACCCACGCCTGCTGCCGAGCCTCCCCGGGACGCACCCACGGACCCTTCACCTGCTGCACCTGCAAGTTCACCTGCCTCCGAACCTGCCCCGCACCCGCCAAGACAAACACCAGCAGCAACCACCTCAAGTGCATCCTGATCAACACCCGCTCCGTCCACATACACGCCGTGGAACTCTGGAACCTCCTCGACGCTACATCACCGGACGTCGCCTTCCTCACGGAAACCTGGATGAACGCCTCCTCTGCACCCGACATCGCCATCGCCATCCCGGACGGGTACAAGATCATCAGAAGGGACCGCATTAACCAGACCGGAGGTGGCATCGCCATCGTCCACAGGAACACCATCCGCATCACGACCGACGCCAACGACTCCTTCGCCGCAGCCGAACATCTCCACTTCCAGATTCACACCGACCCTAAGACGACCCTCAGAGGCACCCTCGTCTACAGACCCCCGGGACCACGCACACAATTCAGCGAAGACATCACAGACTTCATCAGCCCGCACGCCCTCCCCTCCACTGACTACATCCTCCTCGGGGACCTCAACTTCCACCTGGAGAACAACAAGGACCGCAACACCACCGCCCTGCTGGAAAACCTCGCCAACCTCGGACTCAAGCAACTGGTCAACACCCCCACCCACTACGCCGGCCACACGCTTGATCCCGTCTTCTCTTCCAGCAAGTACATCACCTTCAGCCACGCCACCGGACTCCACTGGACCGACCACAGCTGCGTCCACTTCAGCTTCAAAAGATCCACGACCCACCACCACCCGCAACAGGTACCTCACAGGAATTGGAGCAAGATCACCGTAGACCAGCTCACCACCTCCCTCAGCCAGAGCCCACCCGCCAACACAACGGACCCCAACGAAGCAGCCCGCAACTTCACACAGTGGCTGACCGCCTGTGCCGACGACCTCGCGCCACTAAAGAACCCTCCCAGCAGACCCAGAAGCAAGAAGGCATCCTGGTTCACCGACGACCTCAAGGACTCCAAGAAGACCTGCCGCACCCTCGAGAAAGCCTGGCTCCTCGACCGGACCACCGACCACATGACCGCCCTCAAACACGCTACCCGCTAGCACCACCAGCTCATCCGCACCACCAAGAAGAAATCCCTGAAGGAACGACTGGACAACAACGCCCAGGACAGCAAAGAGCTCTTCACTATCGTCAAGGAGTTCTCCAACCCCAGCACCGGCACCAATGACATCACTCCGTCACAAGACCTCTGCGACTCCCTCGCCTCTTTCTTCCACCGCAAGATCGCCGACATCCACAACAGCTTCGGCGCCCCACCCACGCACCCAACCGTCGAACCAATGCCCCCCACCGCCACCCTTCGCACCTGGACCACGGTGACCACCGAAGACACAACCAGCACGATGAACACCATCCACTCCGGATCACCGACCGACCCCGGCCCACACGACGTCTTCAACAAGGCCGACTCCACCATCGCACCCCAACTCCAGAACATCATCAACGCCTCCTTCAACACCGCCACCTTCCCGGAGAGCTGGAAGCACGCCGAGATCAGCGCCCTCCTGAAGAAACCTAAAGCGGACCCCACCGATCTCAAAAACTTCCGCCCCATCTCGCTCCTCCCTTTTCCTGCTAAAGTCATCGAGCAGATCATCAACAGACAGCTGACCGCCTTCCTCGAGACGAACGGATCCCTCGACCCCTCGCAGTCCGGCTTCAGAGCCAACCACAGCACTGAGACCGCCCTCATCGCAGCCACCGACGACATCCGGACCCTGCTCGACAAGGGGGAAACAGTGGCCCTCATCCTCCTGGACCTATCCGCTGCGTTCAACACGGTCTGCTACCGCACCATAGTCCAGCGCCTCAGCAACATCGGTATCCAAGAGAAGGCACTGGAGTGGATCATCTCGTTCCTCGCCGGAAGAACACAAAGAGTCCGCCTCCCCCGTTTCGCTCTGAGGCCACCGAAGTCATCTGCGGCGTCCCGCAAGGATCTTCACTCAGCCCCACCCTCTTCAACATCTACATGAAACCTCTCGCAGCCATCGCACGCCAGCACAACCGCAACATCATCTCTTACGCCGACGACACCCAGCTGATCCTCTCCCTCACCAGAGACCCAGACACCGCCAGAACCTGCCTACACGAAGGGATGAAAGATGTCGCCGAGTGGATGAAGGACAGCCGCCTGAAACTGAACTCGGACAAGATGGAAGTCCTCATCCTGGGATTTTCGCCCTCCTGGTGGCCCCCAGCCCTGGGCACCGCACCCAAGCCAACCGACCACGCACGCAACCTGGGCTTCATCCTGGACCCCTCCCTCTCGATGACCAGACAAGTCAACGCCGTCTCCTCATCGTGCTTCAACACCCTGCGTATGCTTCGCAAGATCTTCCGCTGGATCCCGACAGAGACCAGGAAGACTGCCACCCAGGCACTCGTCACCAGCCGACTGGACTACGGAAACGCCCTCTACGCCGGAACCACAGCCAAGCTACAGAAAAGACTCCAGCGCATCCAGAACGCCTCCGCCCGACTCATCCTGGATGTCCCCCAACGCAGCCACATCTCCAGCCACCTGAGGAACCTGCACTGGCTCCCCGTCGACAAGAGGATCACGTTCCGGCTCCTCACCCACGCACACAAGTCTCTCCACGACCTGGGCCCCAAGTACCTCAACGACCGCCTGACCTTCTACACGCCCACCCGCCAGCTACGGTCCACCAGCCTCGCCCTCGCAGCCGTACCACGCATCCGAAGAGCCACCGCCGGAGGAAGATCCTTCTCTTACCTGGCTGCCAAGACTTGGAACTGCCTCCCCATCCACCTTCGGCTGACCCAGGACCATCTCGCCTTCAGGAAACAACTCAAGACTTGGCTGTTCGAGCAGTAGCATACCCCTCCCCCCAAGCGCCTTGAGACCCTCCCGGGTGAGTAGTGCGCTATACAAATAGCATGATTGATTGATTGATTGAACCGTTAATCGCAGCTACAGACTCTGGTAAAGAGCTGGTAAAGAGTTAGCCTCAGTATTATACTTCTAGTTATAAACATAATTACTACTTTAATTGTTAAATCTTCTCTAAGCATATGATTATCACACTAAATAGTAGTGAAATGTTGTCAGAAACAGAAGACGTATACACTTTTTTAAAATTAACTTTTATTACAACAAAAATAAATAAACGTAAGTTTAACATAACAATATAGTAAACAAAATGTGAGATGGACTCTAAGTGTAGGAGGGTAGGTAACCTGCAAAACAAAAATGAAAATACGTTTTTAAAATTAGATCTGTGTGACTGAATGAGGTCATAGATCACAAATTACCATAACACTTGGCAATATTTGGTAATTTGCACGTCTGCAGTGTGCCTGATACATCCCACCCCTCTCATAGGCCCGCGTTGAAGAGGTGTCTGTAGGGAAGTGCCTAGTGCGTCAGATCTACAGTATGGTCCAGCAGGTATTTAAAATGATTCAGAGATGAGACAGAATTAGGTGAGATATCTCGTCATTATGCAGGACAATATTGTTTATTTGCAACGCATTTAATTGGAGGCAATGTGTATCTAGGATGCGCTGCTTACCTTTTGTAAACACTGTGTCGAACAGAGTTCACAACTTGAAGTCTGCTTTGTTTGTACACTGCAGACTGTAATAAATTCAGCCTTGATGTATTTATCTGCAGAGTGGACAGCAGCGTCCATAACTTGAAAGGAGAAAGAGAAACAATGTGAGAGAGAGGGAGAGAGAAAAAGAGAGACAAAATGAGATTAAAAGTGTGGGAGAGAGAAAGTAAAAGATGGAGCAGGAGAGGTAGTGGTAATAGTGGAGAAAATCTTCATAGCTCACCTTTTTGCCTCCTTTGTGTGTCCAACAACGTCCCGGTTCATAGTGCACCCTCAAGGTTAGTGATCTGAAAGATAGTACAGACTTAGTAATAGCAGAGTACATACAACTGAACAAGTATATTTCTGAATTATGCCTTTGGACACTCAGGATACTGTATTACATCAACTACCCCTGCAAGGTGGTATCTATGCGCTCTTTTTCTCCCAGAGTACTATACCCATGCACTCTCACTGCATAGCGGTGAGTTCTCATTACTGCGTACCCAGACTGTTGGCTCCCCATTGACTCCCAGAGTCCGGAGGTGAGTGCCTTTTCTTGCACACCCAGACTTTTCCAACCTATCCATTCTCACTGCCGGAGGTAATTGTATATTTCTACTGCTGCACACTACCCACTCTCTCCGCCCACAGGTGACTTCTCAATGCTTCGGAAACAAGCTTCTTTGCTCACCTTCTGCCATTGGCTTGATTCAAAGAGGGTGCACCACATGTCGAAGCAGCCTTCTCAGGCGTTGTTACGAATCATCTCAGAATCCTCAAACCTTGTGCTTTGGAGGAGTTGGGGGGACGCCAATTTGTGAAACACAACATGTTAGATAAAAAGGAAGATAAGATTGTGCACCATTTCTTTATTAAAGGAGAGAGGAAGTGAGAGAGTGACTGAAAAGAATATTTGCAGCTCACCTTTCTGTCATCGTTGTGTCTTCCACCACGTGCCGGGACATAGGGCATCCTGAAGCTCTATATCTAAAAGATAGTGAAAGAAAGATGTTATGATTGGTAATTGTCACTATCTTAATGTGGATTAGAATAACATTGCCCTTACACACACCTTCGCTCCTGCATTTAAAATACAACTATTTATAGAGCTCCAACTTGTTTAATGGGCTTCGATTTATGAAGAATTAGTAGAGTAGTAATGTTTTCCATCCAGTTGTGAAAACAAGTGGTGCGCAGTGATACACGTGGTTTCAATCATCACGAGAGATGGACATTTGACCGACTATAAAAACGTTCCTGCTATTGGAAAAAAAAATACAAATGCAATAAGATACAGTATAGAGGACTGAGTAGGCCTAAATCACTGCGTCACCTTTTTGTATCCAATCTGCTACACCCCATTTACTCCCTCCGCTGTGCACCCAGGCCTCACTGCTCACCTTTTCGCGGGCAGAGTACGTTCTACATCATGCAGTCCCGCTCTGCTACCATGAAGTCTCAGATTTGGTGCAGAGTCTTAATATCACTATCACAAAGGACATACTCGTGCACCTATCTTCATCGCAGGTTCCTCACCTGCTCAGTCTTTGTGGTACCACTAACTCAGTGACGAAAGAGGCCACGCACATGGTAGTGGGCCCCCCTGTTCGGTAGTTCAGGCCTACATGAGACGTTCGAACCACTAGGACGGGCCATCACAGCGCTTGTGATGGAAGCAACTCTAAAATGGGGTAGAGCATGTGCGCTCCATCTTTTTTATTGGTAGGGTCATGTGTGTAGTGACGCATTTGCTGGATGGGTGTGGTGTGGGTGTATAACAGCCATGAGGGAGTGTGTGTGTGCCGCTCTGACAACTAGACTTGGAAGTAAGAAATCACTACAATGGAAATCTGGGCCATGTACGTTGTTGTGTTTTCCTGGAAGCGTAAGCGGAGTGGGCTGGCCTGACGTATGCCAGTGCTGCACGAGGCTGTGAACGATGACTACGGAGCTATGGGCGTAGTTCTGTTGTTAGCTATATGAGAAATCAACTGCTGATTCAGGTGCCCGTGTTGTAGTGCTGCCATCACCCAGGTCTTAAAAGCAAATGTGTCATTATGTCTGTAAAGTCCCACAACATGGTCAACATGGAAGGTGCGGGGTATCACTGACCCTATATTCATCCATAGTTGCACACATAAAAGATGGTGGACATGGCGCATTTCTGAGAATATGAATGTGTTGTTGTACATTCAGTGGAGGGTTGTAGCTGTAATAATACAGGGCTGTGAAAGCTTTAGGTTGCAGTTTTTGGCACATGAAGAGCAGTTAATATATATACGTATGTACTTATTCAGGTATACTGTCGAACTTGGTACTGGAAATCAGTGTTTGAGGCGCGTCCACATCCTGTTATTGTAGAGAAATGATGTAATCTGCAAGTGCCTGAAAATGTAATGTACTGTAAATACAGTGCTCAAGTAAATTGCTGATATACTTTTGGGTCGACTTCTCGCTATATAAATATGCTAAAAAAACGAGAAATAGCACAAACTTATTAATTTACTATGCACTTTCTTGGCAGTATTGTAATGATCCAGTTTGTACGTTAGTATTTGTAGAATGAGCGAGAGAAAGTTATATAATCAAAGTTTTTGTTACTGGCAGAGGTAAGATGGTTGCATACGCTGTTTACAGTACAATATATTGTGGTAGGGCGTAGGAGCAGCATTTTACAAACATAATAAATACTCAGACACAAATAGATTGTTGAAGTGGGTACGGGCACGTGTGCTCGATTCCATTTTATTACATTGCTGTTGGTAACAAGTATAATAGTAATCATGATATCATACACAGATATTCAATCCTAAATGGTTTATAAGTTCTGCTGTACAAAGGTAGGAGCACTATATGTGAAATAATACACAGAAGATTCTATCGTAAAGGGTTCATGAGTTGTGGTGCAATAAGGTAGGGTCGGTTTGTGTGGTACCTGCAATGATGCGTGGTTGAGGCAGAACGCACTGGTAAGAATGTCTTTTGGCTAGTGAATTGTGCCTTAATAAGGCCACGTGGCGATTATTTATGGTGCACTGAGTTAGTGGTACGTATGGTGCTCAGCGTGTTGCCTACTGCACTGTATCATCTGTAATCACGATTTAAATAAAACATGAAACGTATGGAATACATTGTCGAAATATGTATTTTCAGGGACATTATAGTTCAAGTTGTGACCTGTGCTGTCCACACTGTAGACTACCATTGAGTGTGACTTTGGACTTGCAGCGTGATTTTTGTTTTTCAACTAAATCTAGAACTGAAAGAAAAGAAGTTTTTGAAGGAAGGCTACTAAAGGGATATTATGTAGGTTTGAGGGATGTTATACTTTGTTTGGTACTGCACTCTATTAATAATGAATGAAGAGTCAGTTGAATTCTGGCTGAATATGGCCACGTGGCAATGAATTATGGTGCACTGAGTTAGTAGTACCTTTGGGACTGAGCGTGTACGTAACCTGTGATGATGCATGGTCCGGACAGGCCGCACAGGGGGTAATGTTTTTTGACTACTGAATTTTGCCTTAATAAAGCCATGTGGCGGTAATTATTTATGGTGTACTGAGTTAGTGGTATGTCTGGTGTTTACCGTGTGCTCACCTTGAGATGATGTGTGGTGTGAACGGGCTGCACTCAAAGCATTGAATGTTGCATACTGAATTGCATGTACTTTGAGGGGAAAAAAAAACTACCATCGATGGTTATCAATTGTTCTGCAAACTAGGTCTACTGATTGCTCCCCATAACAAATTAAACGATTGCACTTCACGCAGTGCATTCTAAGTTTCTCAAAATGGGTACGTATGTCTGGTGGCGATGTTACAGATTAGGAGCATTTGGTTTTCTTAACCGATTATAGTCTCATACACAATTTGCATGGGTACTAATCTTGAATTGTGAGCCCTACTGTTTTCAGTATAGACCGGAGGCAGTCATCAGGAAGGGCCCACAGCCATGTGGCATCGACTTGAGCTGTATAGAGTTAGTGGTAGGTGTGTCTCTCAGCGTCTACGCAGCCAACGATGATGCGTGGTGTGGGCCAGCTGCACTGGGAGCAATATTTTTTGCCTAGTGAATTCTGTCTTAATAAGGCCACTGGGAGATGACTTGTGGTGCAGTGAGTTAGTGGTACCTGAAGAACTCAGCGTGTGCACAACTTGCGATGATTCGTGGTTCGGGCAGGTCCCACTGGGACAATGTCACTTGCCTACTGGAATGTGTCATGTGCAATCGCCATTCCACCTGAATCGTGAGCCCTCACAAAGTAGATCAAAGGCAGTAGTCAGCATAGACATTGAGGAATGTTTTTAACAAAATCTGAGGACATAGGGGCACATTACGATTGCGGTTTTCCCGCATCCTCCGGGCCGGCGGAAGTCACCGCCGGCCCGGAGGATGCGGGAAAACCGCTGGGGAGGCACAAAAGACCCACCGCCAAATTAGGATGGCGGTGGGTCTCAAAATCGGTCCGCAGCTTTTCCACCGCGGTCGCCTTCCGACCGCGGCGGAAAAGCTCTAACATGGCTGGCGGTGTCTATCAGACACCGCCAGCCATATTAGGATGGCGGAAAACAGATGCCTTTCCGCTGCGGATGCCAGGCTGGCGGTCACATCCTAATTGCACTGGAGGGACCGCCGCTGCCCCTGCGGATGGTCCCTCCCCCTCTAGGGTGGCGGACGGACGCAGGTCCGTCCGCCATCCTAATGAGCCCCCTAGTGTACAATTGTCTCTGCCTTAAAGAAAGCAAGGCTGAATTTCATGCTATCCGTAGTGTAAATGCAAAGCTGAATTCAAGTTGTGAACCCTGCTGTACGCAGTGTACATCGAAGGCAGTAGTCAGCACAGTTATAGACAAAAGCTTTTTGGCACATCCTTTTACAAAATCAGAAGACATAGAGTACAATTGTCTCTACCTTAAATAAAGCAAGGCTTGAATCAATGCTGTTCGTAGTGTAGATCCAAAGCTGAATTCAAGTTGTGAACCCTGCTATCCACAGTGTAGATCGAAGGCATTAGTCGGAACAGTTGTAGACGAATGCTTTTTGTGACATCCTTGTACAAAATCCGAAGACATATAGTACAATTGTCTCTGCCTTAAAAAAAGCAAGGTTAAATTCAATGCTGGCTGTAGTGTAGATCCAAAGCTGAATTTAAGTTGTGAACCCTACTGTCCGCAGTGTAGATCAAAGGCATTAGTCAGCACAGTTATAGACGAATGCTTTTTGGCACATCCTTTTACAAAATCGGAAGACATAGAGTACAATTGTCTCTACCTTAAATAAAGCAAGGCTTGATTCAATGCTGTCCGTAGTGTAGATCCAAAGCTGAATTCAAGTTGTGAACCCTGCTGTCCGCAGTGTAGATCGAAGGCAGTAGTCAGCACAGACATTAAGAAATTCTTTTTGTCGTATCCTTTTACAAAATCTGAGGACATAGAGTACAATTATTTCTGCCTTAAATAAAACAAGGCTGAATTTCATGATGTCCGTAGTGTACATCCAAAGCTGAATTCAAGTTCTGAACCCTGCTATCTGCAGGGTAGATCGAAGGCAGTAGTCGATACAGACATAAGTCTACGGTGCTGTGGCGCAGAGTTCGCAATGGGCCTGTATCGAGGAGGCACGTGGTCATGGCGGCAGCCATGTGGCAAGGTGAGAACCTTCGCTGTTGCAAACTAGTTTCTCTTTGCAGAAGTGAACCACGGCCAAGGCGTAGGCTAATTACTTATAGTCTTACGCTGGAGTTGCATACGTTGGACCAGCCCACTGCGCTTCTGCTTCAAGGGGGATGATAACATAGCTACATGACCAAGATATTCCCCAGTGTCTGAGATAATATGGTTGCGTCCACTGTGCAGTACACTAGACGTATCAATAGTATATCTACACACGGAAAAGTGTTTGGTGTGTATAGTGAGTTGTGTATAGCATATCACCGGTAGTGTTAGGATTGTATATGTTATTGTTGATGTGCGAGTTCCTTCCCTTATACATAGTTGATTGCCATATCTCTGAACATTGAGCTAGTGTGCTGTTGAAGGGATATATTACTTTGGGAAGGTTTGTTGTCCTGCTTTGCGCTGCCTCTGAGGTAGTAGAGGGTGAGAGGTCAGGAGGGGTGGTTGTAGTGGTGGTGCACTAGGTGTTGTGATTTTGTTGGGTGTTGGAAATGCATAATTAGTGACCTCTATCACATATTCATCTTTAAATATGGGTGTGAGTTAGGTGTAAATCACGCAGTAGATAGCCGACCTCCTTACACCAGTTAAATGTTGATGTTAATTTGTTACTGGAAAGTGGAGCGATCGCCTGTTTTTTAGTGATTTGTGGCGGTTTTGTTGGATGGTGGAAGGAATCAATTGAAGAGTGGTGATATTTGCAATTTTTACTAGGTTGAGATTGGGATGATAATTAAAAAAAGAAAGAAAAAACATATATGCTTAATGAACATTATAATTAGGAATTTTCATTTGAAAAACCTTTGAAATTCACTGAAAAAACCATAGGTTTCAGGCAGGTTATAGTTAGGAATTATCATTTAAAAAACCTTTGAAATTCACTGAAAAAAACATAGGTTTCAGGCAAGTTATAGTTAGGAATAATCATTTAAAAAAGCCTTAGAAATTAATTGAAAAAACCATAGGTTTCAGGGGTGTTATAGTTAGCTGGACATTTCACTCATACAAAACCATTGAAATTCCTCCGTTATAGTTAGTTGTATTAAATGTAACTCTCGCGCCCGCAATCCACTGGTGATGATGTCACCTATTACATCATTCATGACATGGCCATAAGTGCCATGGTTGATTGCGGCCAGCTGGGACGCCCAGTAATATCTCTTGATATCCGGGAGGGGTATGCCATCGTCATACCAGGAGAGTGTTAATTTGCGTAAAGCAATACGGGGCCTACCCTCCCACAACAAATTCCGCTGTAAACTCTCTATCTCACTAAAGTATCTAGATGGTACCACATCCAGGGTGTTTTGCAGGGCATAGAGAAAACGGGGGAGGACCATCATTTTAAAGAGGGCTGCCTTTTCCAACAGTGAAAGAGGAAGGAAGTTTCTTCCAATTGGTAACATCACTCTTCAATCTTTGGAGAGGAGGAAGAAGGTTTCGAGTATACCTAAGCGAGGAATCCAGTGAAACAAGAATTCCCAAATATTTGAACCCTTCTGTGTTAACCTGAATAGGAGAGATTCTTGGAGGGACAGGAGGGTCTCCCTTCAATACAAACAGCAGGGACTTCTCCCAGTTGATTGAAAGCCCGGAGTTTCTCCCGAAGGAAGCCAGGACATCAAAAACCACAATAAGAGATTTACGCGGAGAGGTCAAATAAAGCAGAATATTGTCTGCATACAATGATATATGGTCCTCCCATTCAGGGGTCCACTGCAGACCTTTGATTGAGGGCTCCCAACATATCCAAGGAGCCAAAGGCTCTAGAGCCAATGAGAAAAGAAGGGGGATAGCGGGCAACCCTGACGGGTGCACCGTCCCAGCAAGAAGGGAGCGGAAGCTCTATTATTCACTACTACTTGATCTAGAGGCTCCGAGTACAACAGATTAACCCATCCAATAAACCTGGGACCGAACCCAAACTTTGCCAGCACTGCCCACAAGTAAGGCCATTCTATTGTGGCGTCAAGCGCCGCAATTATAGCTGGCTCCTGTAGAGTGTGAGCTCTGGCCAACACCCTGTGCAGTCTGCGCAGATTTAGAGCAGTGTTCCTATGGGGCATAAAGCCCGACTGGTCGGGGTGCACCAGATCGCTGATGACTTTTACCAGTCTATTTGCCAGGAGCTTGGCCAAAATCTTCGGCTCGGCGGGTAAGGAGTGAAATGGGCCTGTAGGAGGCACAGCTTGTTTTAATCTTGCCCTCCTTATGGATCACAATTATCAACGCGATTCTCTGATCTCTATAGAGAATCCCTGCGTCCCTTGACTCCATAAACATTTCCTTCAAATAAGGCGCGAGTTTATCAGGTTTAAGCTTATAAAGTTCAATGGTAATCCCGTTGGAGCCTAGTGCCTTACCGGAGTTCAAAGAACGGATGGCCAGGGCAATCTCGTCCGCTATCAGCGTACTATCCATAAATTGCCGTTCGTCAAAGGAAAGACACGGGAGTTGTATATCTCGGAGTAATAAATGGGAATCAGCTTCCGGGCAGGAAGAAGCTGATGTGAGATCACTTTGAGAGCACTCGCTCGAATTGGACAGGCAAGCACAGCGGATTTTAGCGCTGCCACGTAGCCTCCCACAACACTCCCCCTGACACCAGCACCGGCCACGAGAGAGGCCATGCCCCTTTTCAGGCCACGCCCATCTAACCTCCTTCTTCCGGCATAAATTATGTGCATCCACCGGAAGCGCAGCGGGAGCGCCTAAGGCAAGCCCGTCTGCGCCCGTCCACGCCAGGACGGGCCCTAGGGCACACCACGCTGACCATCTCATTATGTATTCACCTCAATCACTCAGAGATCTACAATACACTGCCACCATGTTATCTCCAATGGCTATTTGCCGCATATCCTCCGTCGGCCTTATGCGCCCTGACCAACTCCATCTGCTCGGACGCTCACCCCCAGTTACGCCGATCAGGAACTCCACGTCTATTAGGGTATCATATCTGAATACCCGCTCGTTAGTGAAACACTCCAAGGACATCTTCATCCTGCTATCTAACTCTAATCCTGACATGCTCCTGCTCACGGAAACGTGGCTAACATCAGAGTCCCTCCCAGACATCCTGGCTGCCCTCCCGCCTGATTACTATATTCTCCACGCCGATCGCCCTGGTGACCGGCCCGGGGGTGGGGTGGCAGCCATTATATCTAAACGCCTGAAGTCTATCTCCTCTTACTCTCTTCCCCTCCCGGAGGTGGAGAACATACTCATCAGTGTGCAAACTGACACCGGCCCCCTCACTTTCCTCCTTTTATATCGGCCTCCCCATTCTATGCCTTCTTTTTCCTCCACTATGAGTGAACAATTGTCCACCTTGCTAACGCTGCACTCCTGCTTCGCTATCTTCGGCGACCTAAACTATTGGTTTAATGACATCAATGCAGGCCCCCATGCCACTGAGCTCTTCGAGACTCTTAAAAACTTGAATCTCACTCAACATATCTCCCAATCCACCCATATTAAGGGACATATCCTGGACCAGATTTGGACCTATAATCTGGCCCTGTCCCCACCAGACATACTCCCTTGTGTCTGGTCTGACCATCAACTGGTGGAAACCTCCATCACAGTCATCGGTCAGACCTCTGCCCCCCTGATGGCCGGTGGTCTTTCACGAAAATGGAGCACACACGACTCTCAGGGCTTCCTTACTGCCCTGGCCGACTCCCGCCCAGCTTCTCACTCCTCCAATGACATCGATGAGCTAGAACAAGGTATCGGTTCCTGGTTAGAGTCGGCCAGTGACCTGTTCGCTCCCCTAGTCAAATTCCCCCGCACCAGGCATCGGAACTCCCACAGGTGGTTTTCTGACGACCTCAAGGCTCAGAAATTAAAAACGCGCCAGTCAGAACGTACCTGGAGACGTGACTATTCTGACTCAGCTAGACAGTCCTATCTGGCCGCACGCAAAGACAATAAAGCAGCCATCAGTTTAGCTAAAATGGAACACTTTGCTAACAGGATCTCCTCGGCAGCCGATAAATCTAAGGAGGTGTTCAAAGTCTTGAACGAGCTAACTACAGATGACAGAACCCTCCCAGTCCAGACCCCCACTCAGGAGGCCTGCAACACCCTGAACTCTTTTTTTTTTGGAAAAGATTACAAAAATCAAAAAGTCTATTCCCCCCCCTTCCCCAGGCACTCTCACCGGATATCTCCGTTATTAACTCCTTAACTTTCACTACCTTCCCCGCTCTAGATCCTACCTCCCTATCGGAACTCGCCACCCGCATGAAATCTGGCTCCCGAACGACTGTTGTCCACCATCTGTCCTGCGGAGTATATGTCTCAACCTGCCAGATTGTATTCTACACTTACTCAACAGATCTCTTAGTAGTGGCATCTTTCCCACTTCTTTTAAGGAGGCTATCCTAGTACCCCTCCTCAAAAAACCCGGCGCCGACCCTGCGGATCCGTCAAACTATCGCCCCATTTCCCTCCTCCCATACTTCTCAAAATTAATGGAAGCCCATGTCACCCTGTGCCTGTCAAGCTTTATTGAATCCTCCTGCCATCTCGAGCCTAATCAGGCCGGCTTCAGACCCGCTCACTCTACAGAGGCCGTCATTCTGGCAGTCCTTGACACACTCAGGAGCAATGCGGATGCGGGGCTCCCCCAAGCCCTCGTCCTCCTGGATTTGTCGGCTGCGTTCGACACTGTGGATCACAACATCCTTCTCCACCGTGTCGAGCAGGCGGGCATCCAGGGCACTGCTCTTGAGTGGGTGGGTCCTTACACTGCCAAAAAATCTCCCACGTCCTGCGGAGTCCCTCAGGGCTCCTCCCTCTCCCCGCTCCTATTCAATTTATACCTCCGGCCACTGATTCAATCTCTTCTGAAATGGGACATCATCGTCTTTAATTACGCCGACGACTTGCAAATCATCTTTTCACTCAACTCACCACTTGCCATCAATACGTTCCACGCAGCCATGATTCATATCCAACACTGGATATCCCCCAACCCGTTAAGGTTCCAACTTAATACTTTTATTTCACTACCCCCATCGTCTACCCTGTACTTCCAGTACGTCCTGGCATTTCGCCTATTGAAACAGGATTCTGTACTGATGCGACAAACAGACCAATCAACATATAAACCAAACCTCCCTCCCTCAAATCCCCCCACCCCACTCCCCTGCCCGCTGAGCTTCAAACTGCCCATTGACAGTGCAGAGTGCCTGTCGCCCCTAACGATTCAAAGAAAGAAAAAGAAAGGAGGAAGGTTTGGCTTTTCCACTCCCACTCAAGACCCCTTCTGATACTAATAAATCCCCCCCAAGCCCCAATTCCCAATAACAAACCGAACTCCCAGAGAGTCTTGTGGTAGTTCCAAGGCCATACGGTCACTGATACCTGATAGATTCAAGTCACACATCAAAATAGAAAACAATATTATTCACGCTCCACTGTCTCATGCTCTTCTGATCGGTCAGGCGCTCCTGTTCCGTCCCGAGGGAGAGTGTCTATCCAATCTGTCACAGCATCTGGGTTGTCAAAAAACCAGACCCTACCTTTGACCTCCGCCCTTAGACGTGCCGGGAACATCATGGCATATTTCAACCCCTTCTCTCTCAGTTTCTTCTTAACAGCCAAAAAATTGCGTCACTGCTTCTGGAACGCCTGCGTAAAGTCCGGAATAAAGGAAAGGGCAGCATTTTCATACCGGATCGGGTCCCCGGACCTTGCAGCTTGCAGGATAGCGTCTCTATCCCTGAAGTTCAGGACCCTGGCGATCTTGGGGCGCGGCGGGGTGAACCCTTCGGCAAAGTATAGCGGTCAAGTTTGTTTCACTGTATTGGCTTTAGTGACCTCGCCCCCCTAGAGAAGTGCCTCTCCCCATCCTCCTTGGACACCATTGCATGCGTTATGCACAGGACAGCTTGGTATTTAGTCTGGTCCCCCTGCGCCAGCGAGCGAGATACTTCAGGGTCCTAGGCACGATATATCCCTCAGCTGGATATTTCAAGTGAGTCTCCTATCAGGGGGGGTTCTCCACATACTCCACTGCCCAGTCACAACAATCTCCACCAGCACCAGTGCACCCCCCACTACTAGCGCTCCTTAGGGCCAATTGTCCCACAATGTTGGATTCACCACAGTTCTTCCTTCTGCTCCTGGCCAGGCACCTCTCTCCTTCCGTTTGCCCGTCTACCGTAGAGTCTGGCCCAGCTCATGGGCAAGGGGACCGGGACCTCTAATTCACACAGGATAGTTCCCCAATATGCTGAGTCTCTCCCAGTCCCCTGCCACACCAAGGCCTCAATGAGAAGTTCAGGGGGGGAGGGGAGGCACTATGTACCCGCAATCTTTACTCACTCCCCCTTTTCAGCCAGGATGTTGTCTGCCTGCCTCCGGCGATCTCCAGGGCCCCGCTAGACCCGGGGCCCTCAGCTACTCCTCTTGCTTTGTGGAGGGAGGGGGCGGGGAGGTGAAAGGGGGAAATCCAGCCCAACCGCAGCTCTTTATACTGCCACCGTCTTCTCCACAATTTCCCCTCTGGCGGACCCGGCTGGCAACCTCTGGTTCGGGCTGCCGTTGTTGTCGCACTCGCGAGCGGCCGGGTCGGAAAACCCAGTCCCCGGCTGCAGCTCTCACGCAGGCCCGAACTGCAGGTGGGCGCCACTCCGGCCCTCGACATCCCCGGGACTCCGGAGCCAGCTGTATGTGCTCCGCGCGACCTCCGGATACAGCTGTGGGACTCGGGGGTCAGGATAGATCACAGGATAATGGGGCCGGCGGATGGTCTCGGTGGAGCCGAGGGTCTATGCGGCCATCTTTATCAGGCATGTAGCTCCTACCCCCACACACCATAGTCTTTATCCTCATTCATAGACAGCCAGGGGACAAATTCCATAAAGCGTGATTTTTAATTTAAGGCAAAAAGAAAATCTCCCGATGCGTTTCAAAGCAGAGCTTCTTGGTCAAGGGTCAGTTTACAAATCACCAATGACAAATATGTGTATATATTTACATGTGTGTGTGTGTGTGTATATATATATATATATATATATATATATATATATATATTCACAGAAAAAACCATAGGTTATAGACCATATATAGTTAGGAATTAGCATTTACAAAACCTTGAAAATTCACTGAAAAAACCATAGGTTATAGACCATATATAGTTAGGAATTAGCATTTAGAAAACCTTATTTTACTCACACAAAACCATTGAAATTCCATATATAGTTAGTTGCACTAACTATATATCGCGCACCCGCAATCCACTGCTGATGATGTCACATATTACATCATTCATGACATGGTCAGTGACATCACTGATGACATCACTGATGACATCTCAAATGACATCACTGATGACATCACTGATAACAACATCCAGTGATTTTTTGTTTCTATAAAGTTTAAATATGTCTTACATATTGAAGAATGAGTGGATGTGTAAGTGTCTGGACGAAGGATTTAGTAGGTGCATGACTGACTGTATGAGTGAGTGATTAAATGTGTCTCACTGACTGCATGGGTTAGTGACTAAACTGTCTTAATTTGTGCATCATTATGTCTGTTGTTCTGTAAACTGCTGCATGTGTTGATCAGTAGCTATATGAGTAACTATATGGGTTATTGATTGATTGCCCAAGTATTTGTATGGGAGACTGAGTGTGTGTGTGGCTAGCTGGGAGGTGTGTGACTCTGTGCAGATCAATCTGTACTTGTATCAATGATTGTATAAGAAGGTAAGTATGTGTTAGTATATGTTTGAAAATGTAAGGTGCTCTATGTTTAACTGTATAGACAAGAAAATGGAAGTGTCATTGATTCTTTACAGGACTGACTAGGTGTGTGAGTAACTCCATGGATGAGTGGCAGACTGTGAGTGTCTGTATAGGTGTATGAGTGCATATGATAGTGTTGTAAAGATGAGTGATTGTATGTATGAATGATTGTATGGGTGAATGAGTGAAGGTGAGTGTAGACGTAGCAATCAGTGAGTGCGTATGTAGTAACTAGTATTGGTGTGTCAATGGTTTCAAAAATTATACTCTCTTTTTAACACTGGGTGAAACAGAGGTTATATTAAAATGTGAGGAGATGCATTGTATTGTCACATGAATGATATCATCAGTGATGTGGTCATTGATGTCAAATGAGATGTCATCAGTGATGTCATCAGTGATGTCATTTGAGATGTCATCAGTGATGTCATCAGTGATGTCACTGACCATGTCATGAATGATGTAATATGTGACATCATCAGCAGTGGATTGCGGGTGCGCGATATATAGTTAGTGCAACTAACTATATATGGAATTTCAATGGTTTTGTGTGAGTAAAATAAGGTTTTCTAAATGCTAATTCCTAACTATATATGGTCTATAACCTATGGTTTTTTCAGTGAATTTTCAAGGTTTTGTAAATGCTAATTCCTAACTATATATGGTCTATAACCTATGGTTTTTTCTGTGAATTTCATTGGTTTTTTAACAGCTAATATCTGTAGCTGTAAAATGTATTCTTCTTTAAATCCAAAAATATATTTTATATGTTTATGAATAATTTTTTTTTTAAATATTTTTTTTTCTTCGTTCCCGCTTCGCGAATCGGGAAGCTTCCCGTTAGCTGACCTTGATGCCGCGAAATAGACCGCGAGCCGGTAAACGTTTCTTTACCGCAAGTGCCGCGTTAGAAAACAACATCGTGACGCCTCCCGTCCGCATGACGTTTCACGTTGTCGCGTGATACGTCATATGACGTGCTACGTTAGCGAACTGGTACGCGAAGCGAGTCGCAAAGCGCAGGTTTCTGGAAGCAAACCGGGAGGCCCTGCAAAGCGCTTAACGTAAACGCAGCAAGTCATGTGACTTGGTAATAACACTTTTCATTGGTTCATTTCACTTTTGGTTTCCTAATGATGTAAGACTAGGTCATATAATCTAAAATGAACACTTTTGATTGGTTGAGAACTCTTGTTTTTCCCAAATGATGAAAATCCCTCCTTCTTTCCTCACTCTGACTTTCATCATTGTGAGAGAAAGACCCTTTGTGATCACTGAGCAATGGCTTCTTTAGTAGCTTCAGCTGGTCTTTCCCCACCACCTCCACCACATCCAAGGAAGAGTGGACCACCTGCTCAAGTTATAATTCAACAAGAAGAGGAAGAAGAGGAACAGGACGACGAGCACGAAGAGAGGCAGTTTTTGCCTGAGCAGCCCAGGACGTCTCACCGGAAAGAAAACTTCATTTGGCAATTTTTTAAAATTCCCAAAGGTCAGAAAAAAGTAAATGCAAGATACGTAACTTGCCTTATATGTCAAGATAGACTGTCCAGAGGAACCGAGAAAAAATACAGTTTCGGAAACTACACAATGCATCGCCATATGACTAGGTGGCATCCTAACAACTACAGTGCTGCACAGTTTCGGAACGACCTAGATAATCTCCCTATTATGGCCAGAAGATCTGTTGTACCGGAAGTAACGGGACCAGAGGGCAGGGAGATGGTGCCAAATATACAAATGAAATTTGGTGAAGTAAAACACATCTGCGTATTTTGCGATGGATTCATTTCCTACGGAGAAAAAAGCATCACTCTGATCAACAGAGCTATTGACTATCATATGCAAGTTTGTACGAAACGCCCAAAATAATAAATACTTCTTTTTTTGTTTTGTTGCTCCTGTTGAGCCCTTTACAATGAATCGTTTTCATTGCCCCCTCCAAGAAAAACCCAAAAAATATAAAACTGTTCAGAAAAATTCAAAAAAAGTAAAAAAATGTTCCGAAAAATAATAAAAAAAATATAAAACAACAAAAACAATAAAAAAAAAAGTTCTTTTCAGAACTACCTCCCCGTTATTAAAAAATTGGTACAATATTTGGAACTGTGCCAACCTCTATTTCTCTTAGTTCGCTTCCCAGTTCGCTCGCCGGTACGCGAACCAGAAGCGAACCAAAAACAGTAAGTATAAGGGAAGGAAACAGACACTTATGTTAAAAGAAAGACAGCTATAGGGGAGTAAACTAGAGATACTATTACCCGTAATCCACTGCTGATGATGTCACATATTACATCATTCATGACATGCTCAGTGACATCATCAGCAGAGGATTGCGGGTTTTTTGGCAACGTGCCTTATCCACGGTTTAATAACGCTGCCTTTTGCTTTATATAAGTTTTCAAATTGTATGAAATATATACCAATAGGTCGTTATGAACCTTTAGGTAGTGCTTTTCTTCATGAGGTATGGTCGCTTCCATACACATACAGATGTTTCAAAGATGATCAAGAAGTTTATCTGAATGGAGAGGAATGCACTGAGACGCCAGATCATTCACTAATGTGTAGGCACATACAGTTACACGGTTCATGCAACAAACACCGACCAAATATGGCTTGCGTGTTGCAAGGCACGCCAGTTCCTGCTATCATCCCCACGTTCAAGTTGTTGGAAAATGGTAGTTATTTGATGCTCAATAATGAAGATTGTTCTGAGTTAATTAAAAGTATTCCTTTTATCGTAACAGTAAGTGAACGGGTTATTTGCTGCAGAAATGTTCTATTTCCTCCCACACATGAACATAGGGAGTTTTCAATCTGGCCACAAATACCAACCTTGGGACAGATTTCAACGGCATGGCAAGAATAAGAGCTCTTTTGTCTCAGAGAGAGGTGGCCTTGAGTTCGGCCCGTGAAACTTTCGTGCTTCACATAGCGAACACCCGTACAGAGGTGCAGACCCTTTTCAATTCAGATTTGCCTTTCAATTTCAGCAAGATGGTTCCGACTATCTTTAACGCATCCTCCACAAAGACCCTGGCGCACTTTTTTAAAGTTGTTACCAGTGGTCTCGTGACTTCATTTGAGAAAATCTTTGGAGTCATCCCTGCTTCCTTTCATTCTATTTTCTCCACTCTGGTTCGTGGATTGGCATTTTTACTTGCATTACCAGCGGACGCTCTTGTGCTTTTTTACATTTTTAAATATGGATGTCCCTCCTATGCAACCTCCCACCCTGCAGCTGCTGACACTGTTCCGCAATCGCATGCTAGAATATTATGGCACAATGCCGTTGTCGATATTAAGCACGGCATATGGATTATCTTTTCGATTCTCCTACTTCACCTGTGTCCAGCCTGTATTTCACTGCCTGACCTGTGATTTCGATTGGGCCATTGATTTGTGTCTCTGCGGACCGGTTTCTCCTGACGTCGACTTTAATCAGCTGATGACTCCTATCATTACTCACGAGTTGGTTTGTCCTGGCGAAAGGATTATGGCTGTGGCATTGATGCATGGACTACTTGGTCCCTGGAATTTACTGGCGGCAGCACAGTCTTTCTTGGAACAGAGCTTTCTTGAAAACCCACCGAGCTGTCCTCTGATGGTGATAGAGGATCCGGTGCTGGGAGAGCACGTATGTTCTTTTCCGCTTTTAAATTGGATGGCTGAACTGTTTTCGGATGAAGACGGTGACTTCCTATTGGAGGCTGTTGCAGCTTATTTTGCATACACAGTTATGTCATAGACCTTTTTCATGTTTGATATGCTGAGTACTAGCATTTCATTGACAATTCATTGACTTATTTGTCAAGTTTTTATTATTTACCTTGCCTATTGGCTTAAGACTCGATAAAGTACTTGGCTGTTTTATTTTTCTTTAGCATTACATTTTCCTAGTTTTTAATGCTTTACCTTGCGGACCGTCCACATATAAACTTGCAATCTGCTCTCATGAGATGGCACTTCTATTATCTTATTCAGTTCGTTTCCGGATCATGGGGAGGTGTCATCTAGGTCCTGGATATCTTTACACCGTGTTAAGTTAGCATGGGCTCATTACCGGTTTAAACGCCATTTTTCCTTTTTTGCAACTTCTGCACACGACACTTAGTTGTTGCTTTAGCTTTCCACCTAGTAGTTCATCGTGGTTTACATGAGAATAATATGTTGTTGCTCTACTATCTGCTTTGCTTGTTAAACTATATCTGTAGAGCGAGTGCTAAAGTTTCAAGAACAACACGATACAGAATTGTTATGAGGTCTGATCTCCACGACTTCATACTCATAACATAAGTGCAACTTCTGCCAATTCTGGGCATGAGGTGGGTTTTATATTGCTTTGCCGAACACACATATACAACAGTTGATGCGGTTCACATGAAGAGAGAGCTGGTGTATGCTGATGTGATTCCTTCAAATCTAAGACACTAAAGTATGGGCACGCCCTAAACCAACACAAAGAGACCTTCTTAGCAAATAATATAATATGTGTATTAGGGAGGGTGAGATATAAGCAGCCGCGGGCCGTGGAGGGAGTTACGGTGAGGCAGGGCGGCGGGGAGGGGGAGAAGCAGGGTGGAGCCCTCTCTACCTTGCCCCTCCCCCTCCCCGCCTCCCTGCCCCACCGTAACTCCCTCCACGGCCCGCGGCTGCTTATAAGTGTTGCTAACTCTTATTCATTTACAGCATGTTAACATACTGTCACCATTCGCTTTTTATGTACTAGTAACTATGCTGGTAATTTTGCTACTGATAATATGTGTACTTGTATTCTCCACCCTGCTTCTCCCCCTCCCCGCCTCCCTGCCTCACCGTAACTCCCTCCACGGCCCGCGGCTGCTTATAAGTGTTGCTAACTCTTATTCATTTACAGCATGTTAACATACTATCACCATTCGCTTTTTATGTACTAGTAACTATGCTGGTAATTTTGCTACTGATAATATGTGTACTTGTATTATCTAAGATACTACGCCTGAGAAGACGGCATTAGTAAATAAACATTTCAAATACACATGTGTTCTTCTTAACTCCATGTTCTGGTTTCTAAGAAATATATAACGACCGACTGTTCATGAGTTCCACGTATCCTGAGGTACTATAAGTTCATATTCTGGATTGTCTAAACATTGAGAGTTTGTTATATCCAATGTGACACTGTACCTAGCTTGCTAAGGAGTTTTTGATACTAACGTGAGTTTTGGGACACCCTAATTCGCCGAGGTTCCAATCCTCTGTCCACAGTTCTGTGTGAGAACAGAAACCCTGCGACAGGGGCACCCCCGACCCTTGCTGGAGCTTCATCACACTTGCGATACAACTCCAGCAATGCGCCACCTTTACGGCACAGATACATCACGCATCTGTGCTGTTTTTGCCCCATGATGCGCCGCATTGTAAATGCAGCACACCATAGGTGACGGAACAGCGGCACAGAATGACTAACACATCCCTGGTGATGCGCCAGTCATCATAAATGTATCCCTATGCTTCTTATCTTGTTAGAGATGAACCGCCATATGTATCATCAAAGTTTTTTGCATTTCCTAAATAGCGAACTTTAAGGAATAAATAGCGATTCTTTACCATTCCTAGTTTGCGATTAGCTATTTGCTAATTACAAATTACCCATTCATTTCCTTCATTTCCATAGGGCGGTTGGACTCACTTTTAGCTCGAACGGCTGAATGGATTTCCACGAAACTTGGCAAAATTGTAGGGACTGGTAGCCCGATGTGCCTTTGCTATGTCTCAAGATATATGCTCCAGTGGTTTTTACGAAAATTAACTTTGAAAAATATATATTGGGCTACATTGGCCTATATATATGTTGGAGCCCAAATGTAGCCCAATGTAGCCCAATGAAGCCCAATGTAGCCCAATGTAGCCCAAAGATGGCCGCCAGACACACAAAAAAACAAATGTAGCCCAAATATCAGCCAGATGTAGCCCAACTATAGCCCAGTGACAGAATGACCAATCAGCTTCGCAAACCTCCGTTACGCGAAGCGGAGCGCTGTTACAGATATATATCTTTTTTTGAACGTTAATTTCTCAAAATCCACTGGAGCACATATATTGAGACCTAGCAAAGGCACATCGGGCTACCAGTCCCTAATATTTTGCCAAGTTTCGTGCAAATCCATTCAGCCGTTCGATTATTATTATTATTATTTTTTTTTGCCCCGCGGGGCCCTTTTAAAACCTCCACATCAAACCTAGGGGGTCAGCGAGGATCTACTATGCCCCCTTATAGTTATTTCCCCCTTTGTTTTGACCTCCTCTTGTCTCTCGATCCTACCGAGAGACAAGATGGCGGCCGCTACGGACTTTTTGGAATGTTGACAGACGCCGGAGAACCAATCAGCTTCGCTTCACAAAGCTCCGTTGCGCGTAAAGTACGCGTCCTGGGACGCTGCCAGGTCCGCTGTTACAGATATATATCTTTTTTTAAACGTTAATTTCTCAAAATCCACTGGAGCACATATATTGAGACCTACAAAAGGCACATCGGGCTACCAGTCCCTACAATTTTGCCAAGTTTCGTGCAAATCCATTCAGCCGTTCGGGTTAAAAGTGAGGCCAACCGCCCTATGGAAAACTCAATGTTAAAAACACGTTTTGGGACCCCCCTTTTTTCTCGGCCCCCCCTTGACGAACCCCCCCCAAATTTTCAAGGGCTGCTCAGAAACAAAATGTGCCATTTTCCTGAAAATTTCAGCCAATTCCGTCCACAAACGCCAAAGTTATTAGACATAGAATTTTCAAAAATCCCATAGAGAAAAAATCCTAACTATATATACCTACTGGCGACCGCCAGTAGGTAATATATATATATATATGTGTGTGTGTATGTATATGTGTGTATTTATATATGTGTATATATATATGTGTGTATGTATATATATGCTTATATATATATATATATGAGTATATGTATATTCACTGAAAAAACCATAGGTTATAGACCATATATAGTTAGGAATTAGCATTTAAAAAACCTTATTTTACTCACACAAAACCATTGAAATTCCATATATAGTTAGTTGCACTAACTATATATCGCGCACCTGCAATCCACTGCTGATCATGTCACATATTACATCATTCATGACATGGTCAGTGACATCACTGATGACATCACTGATGACATCTCAAATGACATCACTGATGACATCACTGATGACATCTCATTTGACATCATTCTTGTGCTAATACGATAAACCTCTTCAGACTCTAATATAACCTTAGATACACTCAGTGTATACAGACACACACACTTCCACTCATCCATGGAGTTACTCACACACCCAGTCAGTCATGCAAAGAAACAATCTCATCTCCATTTCTTCAACTATACAGTTAAACACACCTTACTTATTGAAACATATACTAACACATATTTACTCTCTTATACAATCCCTGATACAAGTTCACAATGATCGATACAACCACTCACTCATTCGGTGGCTCTCATGCACAGTTATTTATATATGCCAACTCTCACATGTACTGTGTTTTACATATGTACTTACTATGACATGTAGCATTGAGATATCCATTCACTCATCAATACACTCATGCACACAGTCAACTGCCCATGTAGCTGTTTCCACATGCACTCTTGAACTCATACACCTAGTGAATAAACTGTTCACACATCTATGCATAGAGTCACACACCTTCCAGCCACCCCCACACAAACTCAATCTCCCATAGAAATACTTGGGCAAGCAATTAATAACACATATAGCCTCTCGTATAGCTAATGATCAACACATGCAGCAGTTTACAGAACAACAGACATAATGATGCACAAATTAAGACAGTTTAGTCACTAACCCATGCATTCAGTGAGACACATTTAATCACTCACTCATACAGTCAGTCACGCACCTACTAAATCCTTCATCCAGAAACTTATACATCCACTCATTCTTCAATATGTAAGATATATTTTAACTTTACAGAAACATACAGTCACTGGATGTTGTCATCAGTGATGTCATCAGTGATGTCATTTGAGATGTCATCAGTGATGTCATCAGTGATGTCACTGACCATGTCATGAATGATGTAATATGTGACATGATCAGCAGTGGATTGCAGGTGCGCGATATATAGTTAGTGCAACTAACTATATATGGAATTTCAATGGTTTTGTGTGAGTAAAATAAGGTTTTTTAAATGCTAATTCCTAACTATATATGGTCTATAACCTATGGTTTTTTCAGTGAATTTTCAAGGTTTTGTAAATGCTAATTCCTAACTATATATGGTCTATAACCTATGGTTTTTTCAGTGAATTTCAATGGTTTTTTAATAGCAAATATCATAAGCTGTCGAATGTCAAGTACGTGGTAAGTGAAAACATTTTCGTGTTTATGCACACTGATCTGCTTTGAATGGTGCCCCCCCCCCTCATTTCTATTAGGAGTACTCTCTCTTTGCAGATAGTGAAAGGTAGTTAACGCAGGCCTTTGCCCCCGTTGTAATCCGTCGTGCCTGCTTCTCTCTCCATTTGATTGATTGTTATCCAAGTATTTACTGTTTTAGAATTAGTTCTCTTTGGTTCATTCTCTATTTACAAACAAACACAGAGTCGCAATACTCTGTTTAGTCTTTGCAGATAACGAAAAATCGTGTAAAAAAAAAGAAAAGGAATCGAGCAAAATCAGTAGGCCACTAATGGGATCTCTTTTTGACCTCGCTAAAATAGAAACATTAGGAACAACCCCTCATGACAAATACAAAACTAGTGAGATGAACTGAACTCCACACAATGATGGCTGCAAAACAGCTCGGCTCCGCCACCCACCCCGCCCAAAATAACGATAAAGAGCGGCTGCCATGATTGGTTGCGGAATGGCCACGACGGAGCTACGAAATGATGCTGCTCTCATGCTAACCCCAGCTTCAGTCTGAAACATCCAGAAACACTGTAGACTACCAATTCGATCAGTTCCGGTAGCGCCCCAATGTAACCCGGTAGAGAAGAACTAGCCCTCCCCTCTTTCACTGATGGTTCTTGTTGCCTGTCCCTTCTGTTCTCATTTAACAGAACTATTTAGCCTGCTGAAAGGGGTTGTGTTCCGACCGCTGGTTGGTGGAGACATTTTGACTATATTCTGGACCTGCGTTGTCGCGTAATGCGTCATATGACGCGCCGCGTTAGCGCATCCGGGGCGCGCAGCGCGTAACGTAAGCATAACAAGTCATGTGACTTGTTAATAAAACTTTTCATTGGTTCATTTTACTTTTCTTATTGTAATGATGAAAGGCTTGCTCATATGACCTAAAAATTACGCTTTTCATTACTTCCGAACATTATTTTTTCTTAAATATATGTTATAATGTTCCAGGCTAATGTACTTTCCCGGAAATTTTACAACTGTCCTGCAAGTAAAATATATTCTTTTTTCGAGAAAAAGAGCGTTTCTTCGTCCCATGATGGAGCCGTTGAGCAAAAGAGGGTCGACCTGCTGTCTTAGTCGCCGATACGCCTGAATATGAGATTCTTATCGATCACTTTATGTTGCAGGAATAGAAAACACAACAGCCCTTGACCATTTATCTTTACTGCGTTCCTTCGTATTATACCTTTTACCCTTCATGTAATTGGTCTGCTTTATTTCACTTGCCTTTTAATGATTCTAAAACAGTGACTATTATTACAAACTTTACCAATGTATATACTACTACCATGTTTTCTTTTAAAAACCTTTATTGTGAAAATTTCATTATACAAATACGAGCCTATAACCACGTGGGCCGGCCACGGAGCAAACTGTAATCGTATGTGATGAGTAGACATTTACACTGTAGAGGAACGTAACGGGCGGGCCATTAGGTTGCAAGAACTAAGGTGTCTAACAGTTACGGAATCGGTGGACGTACATTTTATAATTAAAATACAACAGGGCCAGTTACAATAAAATTATCTAGATATACATTTGCGGGCAAGTACCATGGCTGACGTTAATTCGAACTTTCAACAGTACAGTAATCAATAACACATCAGAACTTAATATCAATAGGGATGTCGAAATATTCAATCAATTCTCGTCCCCGCCCGCCATGTGCTTCAAAACTGCATACGTATCTCGTGATTTCAAGGTTCTGCAACCAGTACACAACAAGGAGTTACGAGTCCCATTTATTCCGGCGCCATTTTGGGCGAGGACGGGCAGGTCCAGGATATAGTCAAAATGTCTCTACCAACCATCGACTATGATGATGTTCATATGCTGTATTTATTAGAGTAACACTCATCTGCCCACATGAAATTAATTTACCACAATCTAAACATGTCATTTTAATCTTTCCAAAGTTCTTCTAAATATTTGGGACCGTTTCCCTTGCCTCTGAAGCTCTCAGTGCCACTTCTTTGATGAATGTACTAGCAGGTCAGGGGTTCTCCTCCAAATCTCTCTTTTATGCAGCACTATAATTAATTGGTACCACCTCTCCATATGATGATGCATGGTATAGTTACCACAACTATATATTTTTTCGGTTCCTCTGGAGAGTTCATCGTGGCAGATGAAGCGTGTAACATACCGGGCATTTACCTTTTTTTGCATGTACAGGAAAGGAAAAAAAAATCGAGCGTTCGAGTTCTTAGGTGTCCCAGGGCCATTTTAGTGGACCAGGCCCAAATCCAAAGAACAGCTATCTCACAGGCTAATGGGGCGACCCACGCCGAGTTTCAGCATTGTAGGATGACCACACAAGTACAGCAACTTGCTAGACATCACCTCGGTGCCATCCGGATCTCGGCGCCCCACTGCAGATGAAGTGCCTCTCAACTATGAAACCACCAGAAAACGCTTGAGTCAGCTTTGTGTGAAGCCGCCATTTTGATTCAATCAATAGCGTCCCCCTGCACACATTCAGGGACCTGGTCGTGTCTTCAGGTCAAACGAATTTGGGACAAGATGCAGAAAGGAAAAGGAAAAAAGTTCCGCCGGACCCCGGGAGGTGGCCGCCTATGTCATGGGCGATCTTAGGCCACACCAGGGCAATAGTGAAGCTGCAGCAGGTGCAAATAAGCTTCAGACAGTGTTACAAGCGCTGCTCAGAACTCTCAACTATGACACCACCTCGGTGCCATCCGGATCTTGGCGCCTTGTGCTGGTTCCGGCCTATTCACACATCGGTCCGCTACTGACGCCACCTCACAGGCCAACGGGGCACCCCACGCCGACTTTCGGCGCAGCATTGTAGGATGGCCACACCAGTGCGGCAAATTGCTGGACACCACCTCGGTGCCATCCAGATCTCGGCGCGTTGTGCTGCCTTCGGCCTATTCGCCACAAGTGCGCACGCAACTCAGCTGCATAGCGAGTGAAACACCAAGGGGCGCCCCACTGCAGCCGAGGAACCTCCATCTTGGGGGCGACGCACAGCATCACATTGCTTTCCAATGCAGTCAGATCCTCAAACAGCCCCCACTGACTGACGCGAACTCACAGGCCAACGGGGCGCCCCACGCCGACTTTCGGCGCAGCATTGTAGGATGGCCACACCAGTGCGGCAAGTTGCTGGACACCACCTCGGTGCCATCCGGATCTTGGCGCGTTGTGCTGCCTTTGGCCCCATTCGCACATCAGTCCGCTACTGACGCCATCTCACAGGCTAATGGGGCGCCCCACGCCGACTTTCAGCATTGTAGGATGACCACACCAGTACAGCAACTTGCTAGACATCACCTCGGTGCCATCCGGATCTCGGCGCCCCACTGCAGATGAAGTGCCTCTCAACTATGAAACCACCACTGTGACATCCGGATCTTGGCGCGTTGTGCTGCCTTCGGCCTATTCGCACATCGGTCCGCTACTGACGCCATCTCACAGGCTAATGGGGCGACCCACGCCGAGTTTCAGCATTGTAGGATGACCACACCAGTGCAGCAACTTGCTAGACATCACCTCGGTGCCATCCGAATCTTGGCATCTCAACGCCTAGTGGTATCTTCCATACTGAAAATATTGTTACGCTACCTTTGGCCCCATTCGCACATCAGTCCGCAACTTAGACATCACCTCGGTGCCATCCGGATCTTGGCATCTCAGCGCCTTGTGGTGTCTTCTCGTCAGAAAATATTGTTGCGCTGCCTTTGGCCCCATTCGCACATCAGTCCGCTACTGACACCATCTCACAGGCCAACAGGGCGCCCCACGCCGACTTTCAGCATTGTAGGATGGCCACACCAGTGCGGCAACTTACTAGACACCACCTCGGTGCCATCCGGATCTTGGCGCGTTGTGCTGCCTTCGGCCTATTCGCACATCGGTCCGCTACTGACGCAAACTCACAGGCCAACGGGGCGCCCCACGCCGACTTTCAACATTGTAGGATGGCCACACCAGTGCTGCAACTTGCTGGACACCACCTCGGTGCCATCCGGATCTTGGCGCGCTGTGTTGCCTTCGGCCTATTCGCACATCGGTCCGCTACTGACGCCGCCTCACGTGCCAACGTATTTTCTCCGCATTTTATACCCTATGCCGCATAACAGGTCATGTGACTTGTTTATAAAACTTTTCATTGGTTCATTTTACTTTTGGTTTCCTAATGATGGAAGGCTTGATCATATGACCTAAAAACAACACTTTTCATTGGATGAAAACTTTTTTTTTTTTCCAAACGATGAAAGCCCCACCTTGTTTCTGGATGTTTCAGACTGAAGCTGGCGTCAGCATGAAAGCACCACCATCTCGTAGCTCAGTCGTGGTCATTCCGCGAGCAATCATGGCAGCCGCTCCCCACCAGAAGCCTGCAGGAGTCGGGGCCCCCAAAACTTTTGATGAATTCTCAAAGCGGAGGGGACGCTTTCGAGAATGGGGTCCAAGACCTAGCAGACAAGCGTCCGATTTCCAAGGTGTCCCAGGGCCATTTCAGTGGACCAGGCCCAAAAAGGAAAGAGCCTGCCGCCATTTTGAGAGTCCTGTGGCAGCCGACTATCGCTGCACCGCAAGAGTGGGCGCAACTCAGCTGAATTGCGGCTTTTGACACAGTGGACCAAAAACGGACGGAATGGCAACTGAAACGGTAAAGGGGCGCCCCACTACAACAGATGACACTCCACCTGGAGAGGCCCGTTCACGCCGCCTCCCCCGGGGCGCTCCACGCCGTTATTCGGAGCAGCATTGTAGGATACCAAAACCAGTGCGGCAACTTACTGGACATCACCTTGGTGCCATCGTTCTGCTGCCTTGGAACTATTCGCACAACAGTTTGCTACTGAAGACCCACCCCCCGCGACGCCCCACGCCGTTATTTGCTGGGTGGCAACTTACTAGACATCACTTTCGTGTCATGTAGATTTCAGCGCGTTCTGCTGCCTTGGAACTATTCGCACAACAGTTTGCTACTGATGACCCGCCCCACGCCGGAAATCTGGACGTTGTGCTGCGTTGGGACTATTCGCACAGCCGACCGCTACTTCGTTGTTTTTCCCTAAAAATGTTTATATGTTATTACTATTTTTGTTTTCTTGTATATATTTATAAATTATTAAAGTTTTATAATCTTACTACTTTGTCGGAGTGCTATATATTTTTAATGTGACACATAATTGTAAAAACTTTGATGTACAAAGAGTCATCCCTGGAATCTTCCGCTTCACGCTCGGTCCCCTCCCCAATCACAATACAGAATGGTTTTCAGATAATAGCAACGCTTCTGCTGTGACGGATCTCATCGAGTGTGGGCCTTGATCTACTATAACTCCTTTGAAGAGGGGTGAATCTTTACAGCTGTGGCCATAAACTACATCTGCAGGGCTAGCTGATACCCTAGGACCAGCCTGGACAATCGGACACAGAGGAAAAGGAGTGTCAGAGGGTGCAGTAGTGAATAGGGCGAAAGGGAGGTGTCGGGCGGGCACAGGGTGTGATTCTCAGGAAAGAGCAGCGCAGATGGGGGGAGGTTTATTACCCATGCATAAGACAGAGAGCGGGGGTGACCACTGCCTGGGGGAGATGCTTGCGAGGGTGGGGAGCCATGCTAAGGATCGACAGCGTGCACAGAGTGGGTCTGGTCAAGGCATCTAAAATGGCTGCCGTGCACGACAAAAGTGTGGCATTTGAAAAAAGACAAGATGGCGCAGACAATGTTTTTCAACACTTCCTGATTTCCTTCGAATCGAACGTTAACAGACGTTGGGGCATATTACCAAAGTTAAGCGATATTTATCCCTAACGATGCATTGCAAAGATTTTTTTACCGTCAGAAATTATCGCAGATAAACGTTGCTATTATCAAAGTTTATCGCAAATACGATAAAAACCGACCGCAATGCATTAATATCGCTGAAAACTCAGCGATATTCATGCATTACCGAGCTAATCCTCTTAGCCATGTTATCCACCTCCCATAGGATAACATGGCTAAGAACTGCTCAGGGCAGCTGTTACTTTTTGGAGATATTCGCGCTTATCTCGAATATTTCCAAAAGTTGATAATAGGAGATAGCGATGTTAGCGACTGTTTCCAGTCGCTAACATCTTGGCATGCCCACTTTGCATGTCATTAGTGATAAATATCACTCACATGCAAAGTGGGGCCCAAGATGGTCGCTATCTCCTACTAGCCGTCGCTAACTGGTGTTAGCAACAGCTAGGTAATACAGATATAATTTTATCTCCGCGAAGCGGAGCGCTGTTACAGATATATATCTTGTTTTTGAACGTTAATTTCTCAAAATGCACTGAAGCACATATATTGAGACCTAGCAAAGGCACATCGGGCTACCAGTCCCTAATATTTTACCAAGTTTCGTGCAAATCCATTCAGCCGTTCGATTATTATTATTATTTATATTTTTTGCCCCGCGGGGCCCTTTTAAAACCTCCACATCAAACCTAGGGGATCAGCGAGGATCTACTATGCCCCCTTATGGTCATTTGCCCCTTCGCTTTGGCCTCCTCTTGTCTCTCGATCCTACCGAGAGACAAGATGGCGGCCGCTACGGACTGTTTGGAATGTTTACAGACACCGGAGAGCCAATCAGCTTCGCTTCGCAAAGCTCCGTAACGCGAAAAGTACGCGAAGCGGTCCGCTGTTACAGATATATATCTTTTTTTGAACGTTAATTTCTCAAAATCCACTGAAGCACATATATTGAGACCTAGCAAAGGCACATCGGGCTACCAGTCCCTACAATTTTGCCAAGTTTCGTGCAAATCCATTCAGCCGTAAGATTATTATTATAATTTATTTTTTTTGCCCCGCGGGGCCCTTTTAAAACCTCCACATCAAACCTAGGGGGTCAGCGAGGATCTACTATTCCCCCTTATGGTCATTTGCCCCTTCGCTTTGGCCTCCTCTTGTCTCTCGATCCTACCGAGAGACAAGATGGCGGCCGCTACGGACTTTTTGGAATGTTGACAGACGCCAGAGAACCAATCAGCTTCGCTTCACAAAGCTCCGTTGCGCGAAAAGTCCGCGAACCAGTGCGCTAACTGGTCCGCTGTTACAGATATATATCTTTTTTTAAACGTTAATTTCTCAAAATCCACTGGAGCACATATATTGAGACCTACAAAAGGCACATCGGGCTACCAGTCCCTACAATTTTGCCAAGTTTCGTGCAAATCCATTCAGCCGTTCGGGCTAAAAGTGAGGCCAACCGCCCTATGGAAAACTCAATGTTAAAAACACGTTTTGGGACCCCCCTTTTTTATCGGCCCCCACCGGACGAACCCCCCCCAAATTTTCAAGGGCTGCTCAGAAACAAAATGTGCCATTTTCCTGAAAATTTCAGCCAATTCCGTCCACAAACGCCAAAGTTATTAGACATAGAATTTTCAAAAAACCCATAGAGAAAAAATCCTAACTATATATACCTACTGGCGACCGCCAGTAGGTAATATATGTGTGTGTATTTATATATATATATGTGTGTATATGTATATATATATATGTGTATATATATGTGTGTATGTACACATGTTTATATGTGTGTGTGTGTATATATGTATATATATATTCACTGAAAAAACCATAGGTTATAGACCATATATAGTTAGGAATTAGCATTTAAAAAACCTTATTTTACTCACACAAAACCATTGAAATTCCATATATAGTTAGTTGCACTAACTATATATCGCACACCCGCAATCCACTGCTGATCATGTCACATATTACATCATTCATGACATGGTCAGTGAAATCACTGATGACATCACTGATGACATCTCAAATGACATCACTGATGACATCACTGATGACAACATCCAGTGACTGTATGTTTCTGTAAAGTTAAAATATGTCTTACATATTGAAGAATGAGTGGATGTATAAGTGTCTGGATGAAGGATTTAGTAGGTGCGTGACTGACTGTATGAGTGAGTGATTAAATGTGTCTCACTGAATGCATGGGTTAGTGACTAAACTGTCTTAATTTGTGCATCATTATGTCTGTTGTTCTGTAAACTGCTGCATGTGTTGATCATTAGCTATACGAGAGGCTATATGTGTTATTAATTGGTTGCCCAAGTATTTCTATGGGAGATTGAGTTTGTGTGGGGGTGGCTGGAAGGTGTGTGACTCTATGCATAGATGTGTGAGCAGTTTATTCACTAGGTGTATGAGTTCAAGAGTGCATGTGGAAACAGCTACATGGGCAGTTGACTGTGTGCATGAGTGTATTGATGAGTGAATGGATATCTCAATGCTACATGTCATAGTAAGTACATATGTAAAACACAGTACATGTGAGAGTTGGCATATATAAATAACTGTGCATGAGAGCCACTGAATGAGTGAGTGGTTGTATCGATCATTGTGAACTTGTATCAGGGATTGTATAAGAGAGTAAATATGTGTTAGTATATGTTTCAATAAGTAAGGTGTGTTTAACTGTATAGTTGAAGAAATGGAGGTGAGATTGTTTCTTTGCATGACTGACTGGGTGTGTGAGTAACTCCATGGATGAGTGGCAGTGTGTGAGTGTCTGTATACACAGAGTGTATCTAAGGTTATATTAGAGTCTGAAGAGGTTTATCGTATTAGCACAAGAATGATGTCAAATGAGATGTCATCAGTGATGTCATCAGTGATGTCATTTGAGATGTCATCAGTGATGTCATCAGTGATGTCACTGACCATGTCATGAATGATGTAATATGTGACATGATCAGCAGTGGATTGCGGGTGCGCGATATATAGTTAGTGCAACTAACTATATATGGAATTTCAATGGTTTTGTGTGAGTAAAATAAGGTTTTTTAAATGCTAATTCCTAACTATATATGGTCTATAACCTATGGTTTTTTCAGTGAATTTTCAAGGTTTTGTAAATGCTAATTCCTAACTATATATGGTCTATAACCTATGGTTTTTTCAGTGAATTTCAATGTTTTTTTAATAGCAAATATCATAAGCTGTCGAATGTCAAGTACGTGGTAAGTGAAAACATTTTCGTGTTTATGCACACTCATCTGCTTTGAATGGTGCCCCCCCCCCCTCATTTCTATTAGGAGTACTCTCTCTTTGCAGATAGTGAAAGGTAGTTAACGCAGGCGTTTGCCCCCGTTGTAATCCGTCGTGCCTGCTTCTCTCTCCATTTGATTGATTGTTATCCAAGTATTTACTGTTTTAGAATTAGTTCTCTTTGGTTCATTCTCTATTTACAAACAAACACAGAGTCGCAATACTCTGTTTAGTCTTTGCAGATAACGAAAAATCGTGTAAAAAAAAAGAAAAGGAATCGAGCAAAATCAGTAGGCCACTAATGGGATCTCTTTTTGACCTCGCTAAAATAGAAACATTAGGAACAACCCCTCATGACAAATACAAAACTAGTGAGATGAACTGAACTCCACACAATGATGGCTGCAAAACAGCTCGGCTCCGCCACCCACCCCGCCCAAAATAACGATAAAGAATGGCTGCCATGATTGGTTGCGGAATGACCACGACGGAGCTACGAAATGGTGCTGCTCTCATGCTAACCCCAGCTTCAGTCTGAAACATCCAGAAACACTGTAGACTACCAATTCGATCAGTTCCGGTAGCGCCCCAATGTAACCCGGTAGAGAAGAACTAGCCCTCCCCTCTTTGACTGATGGTTCTTGTTGCCTGTCCCTTCTGTTGCCATTTAACAGAACTATTTAGCCTGCTGAAAGGGGTTGTGTTCCGACCGCTGGTTGGTGGAGACATTTTGACTACATTCTGTACCTGCGTTGTCGCGTAATGCGTCATATGACGCGCCGCGTTAGCGCATCCGGAAGTCATCCGGGGCGCGCAGCGCGTAACGTAAGCATAACAAGTCATGTGACTTGTTAATAAAACTTTTCATTGGTTCATTTTACTTTTCTTATTGTAATGATGAAAGGCTTGGTCATATGACCTAAAAATTACGCTTTTCATTACTTCCGAACATTATTTTTTCTTAAATATATGTTATAATGTTCCAGGCTAATGTACTTTCCCGGAAATTTTACAACTGTCCTGCAAGTAAAATATATTCTTTTTTCGAGAAAAAGAGCGTTTCTTCGTCCCATGACGGAGCCGTTGAGCAAAAGAGGGTCGACCTGCTGTCTTAGTCGCCGATACGCCTGAATATGAGATTCTTATCGATCACTTTATGTTGCAGGAATAGAAACACAACAGCCCTTGACCATTTATCTTTACTGCGTTCCTTCGTATTATACCTTTTACCCTTCATGTAATTGGTCTGCTTTATTTCACTTGCCTTTTAATGATTCTAAAACAGTCACTATTATTAAAAACTTTACCAATGTATATACTACTACCATGTTTTCTTTTAAAAACCTTTATTGTGAAAATTTCATTATACAAATACGAGCCTATAACCACGTGGGCCGGCCACGGAGCAAACTGTAATCGTATATGATGAATAGACATTTACACTGTAGAGGAACGTAACGGGCGGGCCATTAGGTTGCAAGAACTAAGGTGTCTAACAGTTACGGAATCGGTGGACGTACATTTTATAATTAAAATACGACAGGGCCAGTTACAATAAAATTATCTAGATATACATTTGCGGGCAAGTACCATGGGTGACGTTAATTCGAACTTTCAACAGTACAGTAATCAATAACACATCAGAACTTAATATCAATAGGGATGTCGAAATATTCAATCAATTCTCGTCCCCGCCCGCCATGTGCTTCAAAACTGCATACGTATCTCGTGATTTCAAGGTTCTGCAACCAGTACACAACAAGGAGTTACGAGTCCCATTTATTCTGGCGCCATTTTGGGCGAGGACGGGCAGGTCCAGGATATAGTCAAAATGTCTCTACCAACCATCGACTATGATGATGTTCATATGCTGTATTTATTAGAGTAACACTCATCTGTCCACATGAAATTAATTTGCCACAATCTAAACATGTCATTTTAATCTTTCCAAAGTTCTTCTAAATATTTGGGACCGTTTCCCTTGCCTCTGAAGCTCTCAGTGCCACTTCTTTGATGAATGTACTAGCAGGTCAGGGGTTCTCCTCCAAATCTCTCTTTTATGCAGCACTATAATTAATTGGTGCCACCTCTCCATATGACGATGCATGGTATAGTTACCACAACTATATTTTTTTTCGGTTCCTCTGGAGAATTCATCGTGGCAGATGAAGCGTGTAACGTACCGGGCATTTACCTTTTTTTGCATGTACAGGAAAGGAAAAAAAAATCGAGCGTCCGAGTTCTAAGGTGTCCCAGGGCCATTTTAGTGGACCAGGCCCAAATCCAAAGAACAGGCCGCCATTTTGAGAGTCCTCTTGCAGCCGCCTGTCGCTGTAGCATCAAGAGCAGCCGAAACTCAGCTGAATGGCAACTGAAACGGTAAAGGGGCGCCCCACTACAGCAGACGAGCCTCCACCTAGGAAGGCCCATTCACGCCGGCTCCCCCCCCCCCTTCGGGCACCCCACGCCGTTATTCGGAGCAGTATTGTAGGATGGCCACACCAGTGCGGCAACTTGCTAGACATCACCTCGGTGGTAACCGAATCTCAACGCCTTGTGGTGTCTTCTATTCAAAAAACATTGTTATGCTGCCTTCGACCTATTCGCCGCAAGTGCGCACACAACTCAACTGCATAGCTTGCTAGACACCACCTCGGTGCCATCCGGATCTTGGAATGTCAGCACCTTTTGGTGTCTTCTCTTCAGAAAATATTGTTGCGCTGCCTTTGGCCCCATTCGCACATCAGTCCGCTACTGACGCCATCTCACAGGCTAATGGGGCGCCCCACGCCGACTTTCAGCATTGTAGAATGACCACACCAGTACAGCAACTTGCTAGACATCACCTCGGTGCCATCCGGATCTCGGCGCCCCACTGCAGATGAAGTGCCTCTCAACTATGAAACCACCACGGTGACATCCGGATCTTGGCGCGTTGTGCTGCCTTCGGCCTATTCGCACATCGGTCCGCTACTGACGCCATCTCACAGGCTAATGGGGCGACCCACGCCGAGTTTCAGCATTGTAGGATGACCACACCAGTACAGCAACTTGCTAGACATCACCTCGGTGCCATCCGAATCTTGGCATCTCAACGCCTAGTGGTATCTTCCATACAAAAAATATTGTTACGCTGCCTTTGGCCCCATTCGCACATCAGTCCGCAACTTAGACATCACCTCGGTGCCATCCGGATCTTGGCATCTCACCGCCTTGTGGTGTCAGTCAGAAAATATTGTTGCGCTGCCTTTGGCCCCATTCGCACATCGGTCCGCTACTGACGCCATCTCACAGGCCAACGAGGCGCCCCACGCCGACTTTCAACATTGTAGGATGGCCACAGAAGTGCGACAACTTACTAGACACCACCTCGGTGCCATCCAGATCTTGGCGCGTTGTGCTGCCTTCGGCCTATTCGCACATCGGTCCGCTACTGACGCCATCTCACAGGCCAACGGGGCGCCCCACGCCGACTTTCAGCATTGTTGGATGGCCACACCAGTGCGGCAACTTACTAGACACCACCTCGGTGCCATCCGGATCTTGGCGCGTTGTGCTGCCTTCGGCCTATTCGCACATCGGTCCGCTACTGACGCAAACTCACAGGCCAACGGGGCGCCCCACGCCGACTTTCAGCATTGTAGGATGGCCACACCAGTGCTGCAACTTGCTGGACACCACCTCGGTGCCATCCGGATCTTGGCGCGTTGTATTGCCTTCGGCCTATTCGCACATCGGTCCGCTACTGACGCCGCCTCACGTGCCAACATATTTTCTCCGCATTTTATACCCTATGCCGCATAACAGGTCATGTGACTTGTTTATAAAACTTTTCATTGGTTCATTTTACTTTTGGTTTCCTAATGATGGAAGGCTTGATCATATGACCTAAAAACAACACTTTTCATTGGATGAAAACTTTTTTTTTTTCCCAAACGATGAAAGCCCCACCTTGTTTCTGGATGTTTCAGACTAAACTGGCGTCAGCATGAGAGCACCACCATCTCGTAGCTCCGTCGTGGTCATTCCGCGAGCAATCATGGCAGCCGCTCCCCACCAGAAGCCTGCAGGAGTCGGGGCCCCCAAAACTTTTGATGAATTCTCAAGGCGGAGGGGACGCTTTCGAGAATGGGGTCCAAGACCTAGCAGACAAGCCTCCGATTTCCAAGGTGTCCCAGGGCCATTTCAGTGGACCAGGCCCAAAAAGGAAAGAGCCTGCCGCCATTTTGAGAGTCCTGTGACAGCCGCCTATCGCTGCACCGCAAGAGTGGGCGCAACTCAGCTGAATTGCGGCTTTTGACACAGTGGACCAAAAACGGACGGAATGGCAACTGAAACGGTAAAGGGGCGCCCCACTACAACAGATGACACTCCACCTGGAGAGGCCCGTTCACGCCGCCTCCCCCGGGGCGCCCCACGCCGTTATTCGGAGCAGCATTGTAGGATACCAAAACCAGTGCGGCAACTTACTGGACATCACCTTGGTGCCATCGTTCTGCTGCCTTGGAACTATTCGCACAACAGTTTGCTACTGATGACCCACCCCCCGCGACGCCCCACGCCGTTATTTGCTGGGTGGCAACTTACTAGACATCACTTTCGTGTCATCTAGATTTCGGCGCGTTCTGCTGCCTTGGAACTATTCGCACAACAGTTTGCTACTGATGACCCACCCCCCGCGACGCCCCACGCCGGAAATCTGGACGTTGTGCTGCGTTGGGACTATTCGCACAGCCGACCGCTACTTCGTTGTTTTTCCCTAAAAATGTTTATATGTTATTACTATTTTTGTTTTCTTGTATATATTTATAAATTATTAAAGTTTTATAATCTTACTACTTTGTCGGAGTGCTATATATTTTTATTGTGACACATAATTGTAAAAACTTTCATGTACAAAGAGTCATCCCTGGCATCTTCCGCTTCACGCTCGGTCCCCTCCCCAATCACAATACAGGATGGTTTTCAGATAATAGCAACGCTTCTGCTGTGACGGATCTCATCGAGTGTGGGCCTTGATCTACTATAACTCCTTTGAAGAGGGGTGATTCTTTACAGCTGTGGCCATAAACTACATCTGCAGGGCTAGCTGATAGCCTAGGACCGGCCTGGACAATCGGACACAGAGGAAAAGAAGTGTCAGAGGGTGCGGTAGTGAATAGGGCGAAAGGGAGGTGTCGGGCGGGCACAGGGTGTGATTCTCAGGAAAGAGCAGCGCAGATGGGGGGAGGTTTATTACCCATGCATAAGACAGAGAGCGGGGGTGACCACTGCCTGGGGGAGATGCTTGCGAGGGTGGGGAGCCATGCTAAGGATCGACAGCGTGCACAGAGTGGGTCTGGTCAAGGCATCTAAAATGGCTGCCGTGCACGACAAAAGTGTGGCATTTGAAAAAAGACAAGATGGCGCAGACAATGTTTTTCAACACTTCCTGATTTCCTTCGAATCGAACGTTAACAGACGTTGGGGCATATTACCAAAGTTAAGCGATATTTATCCCTAACGATGCATTGCAAAGATTTTTTTACCGTCAGAAATTATTGCAGATAAACCTTGCTATTATCAAGGTTTATCGCAAATACGATAAAAAACGACCGCAATGCATTAATATCGCTGAAAACTCAGCGATATTCATGCATTACCGAGCTAATGCTCTTAGCCATGTTATCCACCTCCCATTGGATAACATGGCTAAGAACTGCTCAGGGCAGCTGTTACTTTTTGGAGATATTCGCGCTTATCTCGAATATTTCCAAAAGTTGATAATAGGAGATAGCGATGTTAGCGACTGTTTCCAGTCGCTAACATCTTGGCATGCCCACTTTGCATGTCATTAGTGATAAATATCACTCACATGCAAAGTGGGGCCCAAGATGGTCGCTATCTCCTACTAGCCGTCGCTAACTGGTGTTAGCAACAGCTAGGTAATACAGATATAATTTTATCTCCGCGAAGCGGAGCGCTGTTACAGATATATATCTTGTTTTTGAACGTTAATTTCTCAAAATGCACTGAAGCACATATATTGAGACCTAGCAAAGGCACATCGGGCTACCAGTCCCTAATATTTTACCAAGTTTCGTGCAAATCCATTCAGCCGTTCGATTATTATTATTATTATTTTTTTTTGCCCCGCGAGGCCCTTTTAAAACCTCCACATCAAACCTAGGGGGTCAGCGAGGATCTACTATGCCCCCTTATGGTCATTTGCCCCTTCGCTTTGGCCTCCTCTTGTCTCTCGATCCTACCGAGAGACAAGATGGCGGCCGCTACGTACTGTTTGGAATGTTTACAGACACCGGAGAGCCAATCAGCTTCGCTTCGCAAAGCTCCGTAACGCGAAAAGTACGCGAAGCGGTGCGCTGTTACAGATATATATCTTTTTTTGAACGTTAATTTCTCAAAATCCACTGAAGCACATATATTGAGACCTAGCAAAGGCACATCGGGCTACCAGTCCCTACAATTTTGCCAAGTTTCGTGCAAATCCATTCAGCCGTTCGATTATTATTATTATTTTTTTTTTTTGCCCCGCGGGGCCCTTTTAAAACCTCCACATCAAACCTAGGGGGTCAGCGAGGATCTACTATTCCCCCTTATGGTCATTTGCCCCTTCGCTTTGGCCTCCTCTTGTCTCTCGATCCTACCGAGAGACAAGATGGCGGCCGCTACGGACTGTTTGGAATGTTGACAGACGCCGGAGAACCAATCAGCTTCGCTTCACAAAGCTCCGTTGCGCGAAAAGTACGCGTCCTGGAGCGCTGCCCGGTCCGCTGTTACAGATATATATCTTTTTTTAAACGTTAATTTCTCAAAATCCACTGTAGCACATATATTGAGACCTACAAAAGGCACATCGGGCTACCAGTCCCTACAATTTTGCCAAGTTTCGTGCAAATCCATTCAGCCGTTCGGGCTAAAAGTGAGGCCGACCGCCCTATGGAAAACTCAATGTTAAAAACACGTTTTGGGACCCCCCTTTTTTCTCGACCCCCCCTTGACGAACCCCCCCCCAATTTTCAGGGGCTGCTCAGAAACAAAATGTGCCATTTTCCTGAAAATTTCAGCCAATTCCGTCCACAAACGCCAAAGTTATTAGACATAGAATTTTCAAAAAACCCATAGAGAAAAAATCCTAACTATATATACCTACTGGCGACCGCCAGTAGGTAATGTGTGTGTGTATGTATATATATATGTATGTATATGCATATATATATATATATATATATATATATATATATATATATATATTACCTACTGGCGGTCGCCAGTAGGTATATATAGTTAGGATTTTTTCTCTATGGGTTTTTTGAAAATTCTATGTCTAATAACTTTGGCGTTTGTGGACGGAATTGGCTGAAATTTTCAGGAAAATGGCACATTTTGTTTCTGAGCAGCCCTTGAAAATTTGGGGGGGGTTCGTCAAGGGGGGGCCGAGAAAAAAGGGGGGTCCCAAAACGTGTTTTTAACATTGAGTTTTCCATAGGGCGGTTGGCCTCACTTTTAGCCCGAACGGCTGAATGGATTTGCACGAAACTTGGCAAAATTGTAGGGACTGGTAGCCCGATGTGCCTTTTGTAGGTCTGAATATATGTGCTCCAGTGGATTTTGAGAAATTAACGTTTAAAAAAAGATATATATCTGTAACAGCGGACCAGGCAGCGCTCCGGTTCGCGTACTTTACGCGCAACGGAGCTTTGTGAAGCGAAGCTGATTGGTTCTCCGGCGTCTGTCAACATTCCAAAAAGTCCGTAGCGGCCGCCATCTTGTCTCTCGGTAGGATCGAGAGACAAGAGGAGGTCAAAACAAAGGGGGAAATAACTATAAGGGGGCATAGTAGATCCTCGCTGACCCCCTAGGTTTGATGTGGAGGTTTTAAAAGGGCCCCGCGGGGCAAAAAAAAATAATAATAATAATAATCGAACGGCTGAATGGATTTGCACGAAACTTGGCAAAATATTAGGGACTGGTAGCCCGATGTGCCTTTGCTAGGTCTCAATATATGTGCTCCAGTGGATTTTGAGAAATTAACGTTCAAAAAAAGATATATATCTGTAACAGCGCTCCGCTTCGCGTAACGGAGGTTTGCGAAGCTGATTTGTCATTCTGTCACTGGGCTATATTTGGGCTACATCTGGCTGATATTTGGGCTACATTTGTTTTTTTGTGTGTCTGGTGGCCATCTTTGGGCTACATTGGGCTACATTGGGCTTCATTGGGCTACATTGGGCTACATTTGGGCTCCAACATATATATAGGCCAATGTAGCCCAATATATATTTTTCAAAGTTAATTTTCGTAAAAACCACTGGAGCATATATCTTGAGACATAGCAAAGGCACATCGGGCTACCAGTCCCTACAATTTTGCCAAGTTTCGTGGAAATCCATTCAGCCGTTCGAGCTAAAAGTGAGTCCAACCGCCCTATGGAAATGAAGGAAATGAATGGGTAATTTGTAATTAGCAAATAGCTAATCGCAAACTAGGAATGGTAAAGAATCGCTATTTATTCCTTAAAGTTCGCTATTTAGGAAATGCAAAAAACTTTGATGATACATATGGCGGTTCATCTCTAACAAGATAAGAAGCATAGGGATACATTTATGATGACTGGCGCATCACCAGGGATGTGTTAGTCATTCTGTGCCGCTGTTCCGTCACCTATGGTGTGCTGCATTTACAATGCGGCGCATCATGAGGCACAAACAGCACAGATGCGTGATGTATCTGTGCCGTAAAGGTGGCGCATTGCTGGAGTTGTATCGCAAGTGTGATGAAGCTCCAGCAAGGGTCGGGGGTGCCCCTGTCGCAGGGTTTCTGTTCTCACACAGAACTGTGGACAGAGGATTGGAACCTCGGCGAATTAGGGTGTCCCAAAACTCACGTTAGTAATCAAAAACTCCTTAGCAAGCTAGGTACAGTGTCACATTGGATATAACAAACTCTCAATGTTTAGACAATCCAGAATATGAACTTATAGTACCTCAGGATACGTGGAACTCATGAACAGTCGGTCGTTATATATTTCTTAGAAACCAGAACATGGAGTTAAGAAGAACACATGTGTATTTGAAATGTTTATTTACTAATGCCGTCTTCTCAGGCGTAGTATCTTAGATAATAGAAGTACACATATTATCAGTAGCAAAATTACCAGCATAGTTACTAGTACATAAAAAGCGAATGGTGACAGTATGTTAACATGCTGTAAATGAATAAGAGTTAGCAACACTTATAAGCAGCCGCGGGCCGTGGAGGGAGTTACGGTGGGGCAGGGAGGCGGGGAGGGGGAGGGGCAAGGTAGAGAGGGCTCCACCCTGCTTCTCCCCCTCCCCGCCTCCCTGCCTCACCGTAACTCCCTCCACGGCCCGCGGCTGCTTATATCTCACCCTCCCTAATACACATATTATATTATTTGCTAAGAAGGTCTCTTTGTGTTGGTTTAGGGCGTGCCCATACTTTAGTGTCTTAGATTTGAAGGAATCACATCAGCATACACCAGCTCTCTCTTCATGTGAACCGCATCAACTGTTGTGTATGTGTGTTCGGCAAAGCAATATAAAACCCGCCTCATGCCCAGAATTGGCAGAAGTTGCACTTATGTTATGAGTATGAAGTCGTGGAGATCAGACCTCATAACAATTCTGTATCGTGTTGTTCTTGAAACTTTAGCACTCGCTGTACAGATATAGTTTAACAAGCAAAGCAGATAGTAGAGCAATAACATATTATTCTCATGTAAACCACGATGAACTACTAGGTGGAAAGCTAAAGCAACAACTAAGTGTCGTGTGCAGAAGTTGCAAAAAAGGAAAAATGGCGTTTAAACCGGTAATGAGCCCATGCTAACTTAACACGGTGTAAAGATATCCAGGACCTAGATGACACCTCCCCATGATCCGGAAACAAACTGAATAAGATAATAGAAGTGCCATCTCATGAGAGCAGATTGCAAGTTTATATGTGGACGGTCCGCAAGGTAAAGCATTAAAAACTAGGAAAATTTTATGCTAAAGAAAAATAAAACAGCCAAGTACTTTATCGAGTCTTAAGCCAATAGGCAAGGTAAATAATAAAAACTTGACAAATAAGTCAATGAATTGTCAATGAAATGCTAGTACTCAGCATATCAAACATGAAAAAGGTCTATGACATAACTGTGTATGCAAAATAATCTGCAACAGCCTCCAATAGGAAGTCACCGTCTTCATCCGAAAACAGTTCAGCCATCCAATTTAAAAGCGGAAAAGAACATACGTGCTCTCCCAGCACCGGATCCTCTATCACCATCAGAGGACAGCTCGGTGGGTTTTCAAGAAAGCTCTGTTCCAAGAAAGACTGTGCTGCCGCCAGTAAATTCCAGGGACCAAGTAGTCCATGCATCAATGCCACAGCCATAATCCTTTCGCCAGGACAAACCAACTCGTGAGTAATGATAGGAGTCATCAGCTGATTAAAGTCGACGTCAGGAGAAACCGGTCCGCAGAGACACAAATCAATGGCCCAATCGAAATCACAGGTCAGGCAGTGAAATACAGGCTGGACACAGGTGAAGTAGGAGAATCGAAAAGATAATCCATATGCCGTGCTTAATATCGCCAACGGCATTGTGCCATAATATTCTAGCATGCGATTGCGGAACAGTGTCAGCAGCTGCAGGGTGGGAGGTTGCATAGGAGGGACATCCATATTTAAAAATGTAAAAAAGCACAAGAGCGTCCGCTGGTAATGCAAGTAAAAATGCCAATCCACGAACCGGAGTGGAGAAAATAGAATGAAAGGAAGCAGGGATGACTCCAAAGATTGTCTCAAATGAAGTCACGAGACCACTGGTAACAACTTTAAAAAAGTGCGCCAGGGTCTTTGTGGAGGATGCGTTAAAGATAGTCGGAACCATCTTGCTGAAATTGAAAGGCAAATCTGAATTAAAAGTATTCCTTTTATCGTAACAGTAAGTGAACGGGTTATTTGCTGCAGAAATGTTCTATTTCCTCCCACACATGAACATAGGGAGTTTTCAATCTGGCCACAAATACCAACCTTGGGACAGATTGCAACGGCATGGCAAGAATAAGAGCTCTTTTGTCTCAGAGAGAGGTGGCCTTGAGTTCGGCCCGTGAAACTTTCGTGCTTCACATAGCGAACACCCGTACAGAGGTGCAGACCCTTTTCAATTAACTCAGAACAATCTTCATTATTGAGCATCAAATAACTACCATTTTCCAACAACTTGAACGTGGGGATGATAGCAGGAACTGGCGTGCCTTGCAACACGCAAGCCATATTTGGTCGGTGTTTGTTGCATGAACCGTGTAACTGTATGTGCCTACACATTAGTGAATGATCTGGCGTCTCAGTGCATTCCTCTCCATTCAGATAAACTTCTTGATCATCTTTGAAACATCTGTATGTGTATGGAAGCGACCATACCTCATGAAGAAAAGCACTACCTAAAGGTTCATAACGACCTATTGGTATATATTTCATACAATTTGAAAACTTATATAAAGCAAAAGGCAGCGTTATTAAACCGTGGATAAGGCACGTTGCCAAAAAACCCGCAATCCTCTGCTGATGATGTCACTGAGCATGTCATGAATGATGTAATATGTGACATCATCAGCAGTGGATTACGGGTAATAGTATCTCTAGTTTACTCCCCTATAGCTGTCTTTCTTTTAACATAAGTGTCTGTTTCCTTCCCTTATACTTACTGTTTTTGGTTCGCTTCTAGTTCGCGTACCGGCGAGCGAACTGGGAAGCGAACTAAGAGAAATAGAGGTTGGCACAGTTCCAAATATTGTACCAATTTTTTAATAACGGGGAGGTAGTTCTGAAAAGAACTTTTTTTTTTATTGTTTTTGTTGTTTTATATTTTTTTTATTATTTTTCGGAACATTTTTTTACTTTTTTTGAATTTTTCTGAAGTTTTATATTTTTTTGGGTTTTTCTTGGAGGGGGCAATGAAAACGATTCATTGTAAAGGGCTCAACAGGAGCAACAAAACAAAAAAAGAAGTATTTATTATTTTGGGCGTTTCGTACAAACTTGCATATGATAGTCAATAGCTCTGTTGATCAGAGTGATGCTTTTTTCTCCGTAGGAAATGAATCCATCGCAAAATACGCAGGTGTGTTTTACTTCACCAAATTTCATTTGTATATTTGGCACCATCTCCCTGCCCTCTGGTCCCGTTACTTCCGGTACAACAGATCTTCTGGCCATAATAGGGAGATTATCTAGGTCGTTCCGAAACTGTGCAGCACTGTAGTTGTTAGGATGCCACCTAGTCATATGGCGATGCATTGTGTAGTTTCCGAAACTGTATTTTTTCTCGGTTCCTCTGGACAGTCTATCTTGACATATAAGGCAAGTTACGTATCTTGCATTTACTTTTTTCTGACCTTTGGGAATTTTAAAAAATTGCCAAATGAAGTTTTCTTTCCGGTGAGACGTCCTGGGCTGCTCAGGCAAAAACTGCCTCTCTTCGTGCTCGTCGTCCTGTTCCTCTTCTTCTTCTTCTTGTTGAATTATAACTTGAGCAGGTGGTCCACTCTTCCTTGGATGTGGTGGAGGTGGTGGGGAAGCACCAGCTGAAGCTACTAAAGAAGCCATTGCTCAGTGATCACAAAGGGCCTTTCTCTCACAATGATGAAAGTCAGAGTGAGGAAAGAAGGAGGGATTTTCATCATTTGGGAAAAACAAGAGTTCTCAACCAATCAAAAGTGTTCATTTTAGATTATATGACCTAGTCTTACATCATTAGGAAACCAAAAGTGAAATGAACCAATGAAAAGTGTTATTACCAAGTCACATGACTTGCTGTGTTTACGTTAAGCGCTTTGCAGGGCCTCCCGGTTTGCTTCCAGAAACCTGCGCTTTGCGACTCGCTTCGCGTACCAGTTCGCTAACGTAGCACGTCATATGACGTATCACGCGACAACGTGAAACGTCATGCGGACGGGAGGCGTCACGATGTTGTTTTCTAACGCGGCACTTGCGGTAAAGAAACGTTTACCGGCTCGCGGTCTATTTCGCGGCATCAAGGTCAGCTAATGGGAAGCTTCCCGATTCGCGAAGCGGGAACGAAGAAAAAAAAATATTTAAAAAAAATATTCATAAACATATAAAATATATTTTTGGATTTAAAGAAGAATACATTTTACAGCTACAGATATTAGCTGTTAAAAAACCAATGAAATTCACAGAAAAAACCATAGGTTATAGACCATATATAGTTAGGAATTAGCATTTACAAAACCTTGAAAATTCACTGAAAAAACCACAGGTTATAGACCATATATAGTTAGGAATTAGCATTTAGAAAACCTTATTTTACTCACACAAAACCATTGAAATTCCATATATAGTTAGTTGCACTAACTATATATCGTGCACCCGCAATCCACTGCTGATGATGTCACATATTACATCATTCATGACATGGTCAGTGACATCACTGATGACATCACTGATGACATCTCAAATGACATCTCAAGTGAATATATATATATATGTGTGTGTGTATATATATATGTGTGTGTATATGTATATATATGTGTGTGTGTATATATGTATAGACCTGACTGGGTGGCAACCCTTTTAAATCACACCATAGTCTTTATCCTCATTCATAGACAAATTCCATAAAGCATGATTTTGAATTGAAGGCAAAAAGAAAATCTCCCGACACGTTTCAAAGCAGAGCTTCTTGGTCACGGGTCAGTTTACAAATCACCAATGACACACATAAGTACATGTGATCTACCAACACCATAAAGGTAGGACTCTAAAAGGCAAAATGTCCTGCACAGCTGTGGGAGCCATCTTTTAACGTGGGAGCATTCTTGATCAAAACATAATTTCTACATTGGTGCATTACCAATTACATATCCACACTGCAGTTATTAATGGCATAACTTGTAAGCATCCATTTTCTTCACAATAGATGTCAGTAAAGTTCAGAGAGTTCTGCCACAGTGGGCATTTTCACTCATTTCCATAATAAATGGTAATCCAATTCTGCCCCAGTGGGCTACATACTGATACTTATTGATGATCCACCACCTTCTTACAGCAGGCGAAAATTACAGCTCCGCTATTCAGTAGTTCCCACCAGATTTAAGATCTCTTGCGTTCTCCATGCCCTCTATGACCTACAAAATCAAAAAATATTATTAGATCTTTATACTTTTAAAATCTGAAAAATGTAAACTCATTTTCTTAGAGACATATGTCAGAATTTCTTTTTTTTTAAATTCTTTTTATTAACAGAAAAAGACAAACATACATCAACATTGATTAAAGTGCCATAGTGCATAAGTACCAAAACCTGCATTATTTTGTCGTTAGGGTCCGACATATATATATATACATATATTTATGCTACCAACTGGTGGTCGCCAGTAGATAGTTATAGTTAGGATCTAGTTTCCATAATAATGCATTTTTTGATTTGCCAATAACTTTGGTGTCGTTTGACCAATCTGCACGACATTTCCCAAAACAAAGTGTCAAAAAAGTATAGGTTCTGTGTGGTATAGAAAGTTTGGGGGTGATCCATGCAGTGGGGACTGAAAAATAGGGGTGCAAAATAAGGGTACCTTTGTAAGGTTAATTCCCATGGGATCATGTTTTCAAACCTACAGACTGAACCGCTGGATGGAATTACACCACATTTGTCAGAAAGGTAGATGTTGTTATGCAGATTGTGCTTTTTGTTATTTGGTGCATATCCGTTCAGTCGTGTTTTAAAAATGTAAGCTGAAAATTATAGTGACATCTCTGGCCATAGATATTTTGTGACGATTACGCGATTAATTGCGAATGCGCACACCAACGGTAATTCTCTGATTAGCTGGACCCAATCTGAACAGAAAATTGTGGCTGTCATTTTATTGATTGGGGACTGATCCTGGGGCTGAAAACTTCTGTGAAAGCTAACATAAGGGTGTAGGTTGAAGTTACTCTGACCCCATGTTTGAGAAATTGGAGTTTTAGTGACACAAATTATGTGTTTAAAATGTATTTTATTAATCGACAGCAATATTCGCAATGACTCTACGATCTCCTGCACGGTCCGCCTGTACCGTTGCATGGGCATCACAAATATTGCAACATCATTGCGAATATTGGTGAAAATATAAAAAAAGATATTTTTACACACTCGCTGGTCACTGTAACACACTTGCAAACCTACTCAGACACTTATATACCCATTCACATATTCACTCACACACTTATACACACTTATACATTCAGTCACATACCCATTCAGATACTCATGCGCACACTCACATATCCATTCAGATACTCATGCACCCACTTATAGACTCACTCAGATAGTGATGCACCCATGTAGAAACCCACTCAGAGACTCATTCACCTACTTAGAGACCCACTCATAGACTTATATGTACAGTCTCATAGAGACTTTTACACCCACCCACAGACCCATGTGGGCACTCATGCACCCACTCACAGACCCACTCACACACTCACGTATGTATTCAGACCCACTGAGACACTCATGCACCCACTTACCGATCCACTCAGACACTCATATACCCACTCACACACCCATACAGTCACTCCTACACTCAGTCACAGACCCTCTCAGAGATTTATGGACTCAGTCAGTCACTCATATACTTAGAAACTCACACACCCACTCACAAACTCACTCTGATATGCACATACCCACTCACTCACCCGCTCACAAACTCACTCAGATATACACACAACCACTCACTCACCCACTCAAGGCACATACATCCACTCACAGACCCACCCAGACATGCACCCTCCCAGTCACAGACCAACTCAGACACTCATGCATGTACCTTGTTCTGATGCCGACCGGCCCAACACCGCAGGAGTGAAGAACGTCCCAATCCTCTACCCTCACCGTGACCCCCAACACCCGCAATAAAAACGGATGGTGGAGAACACAACACCGGGAGAAGGTGGGTAACAAAACAAGGGAACCCAAGGTCTTGGGGAACACAACTCGTCTCCTCTGGCTTCTTGGCAGCTGACAGCTTGACACAGACGAGAACGCTAAAATGAAAGAAGGAGACAAGATTAAACACACCCCTACTACTATTACCAGTGCCAAGTACACACACGAACCACCGACCTCCCTGCTTACCCCAGATAACAAACGGGAGTGGCTTGATACGAAACAGGAATTCTTCCACTGCAATCGTATTGGTTGCTTCTTGCGTAACCCCAGACCAACCCACGCCCCCTCGGGAAACACCGAGAATGACAAAGGGGGTGGAATTCACAATTCTTAGGACAAAAAAAAAGGACAGGGGAAAAAATGGTATCAAAGGGAATACGAAAGACACCCAAAAAAACCCTGGAATCTAAAAAAGAACACGAAGGTAGCACAAAAACGGCCGTTTTCAGCTCCTTCGTGAAACCACCCAAACACAGCGTATAACAAGATGGTTTGGATACAAAAAAGGGATAATAACGGGACGTTAAAACTCAAAGGAAACGCAGCTGCGAATCCCAGAACGTCACCAAAGATCAAAAAACAGGTCCCCAATAAAGGGTTCTGAAATGCCCAAGAGAATAGAAAAACAAGGGAGCAGGGGAAAAAGGGGATCAAAACCCAGCACTAGAAAAGACCGCTGGAACGGAGCACGAAGGAAGGGAAACAAGGTATAACCACAGGAACAGGAAACACACGGCAAGGAACCAATAAAGAAACCAAGCACCTGTTTCCTGTTGGCAGCCCCCTTTTAAAGCGAGCTCTAGGGAGCGTCCATAAATTTGCATATGCACTTGGCACTTTTAAGAAAAACCGCTAATGGGGAACTAGACAGAAGGAACCAGGCCCCCTTGAACCCCAACACACCTATTCACTCAGCCTCTCAAAGACTTATGTTTTTACTCACAGACCAATCGAGACACTCATATACCCACTCACAGATCCACTCAAAAACTCATACATCCACTCACAGACCTACTCAGACACTCACACACTCATATAGTCACTCAAACTCACTCATAGACCCACTCAGAGACTTATGACCCAATCAGTTAAATACCCAGAGACTTATGCACCCATTCACAATCACACTCCGAGACCCTCACACCCACTGATAGAACCACTCAGACATTAATGCTGCCAGTTATAGACCCACTGAGAGACTTATGCTCTCACTCACAGACCCACCCAGACACAGAGGTACCCACTCACCCACTCAGACACTCACTTAGACACTCATGTATCCACTTACAGATCCAGTTAGATAGTTATATACTTAGTGACAAAGGCACTCATGCACCTACCCAAAGATTGAGTAAGAGACTTATGCAAAATTCACATAAACATTGTGACACTGATGCACCCACGCATAGAGGCAGTCACACAGTTTGTTACAGAAACATTGATAGATGTATGAACCGTCTTACAGATCCACTCAAATATTATACAGTGAATAAGAAACTTACTGATACAGTGATGTATGCAGTTATAGAGTACACTGAAAAAGTTATGCACCGTTGTTTAGAGCTATTAAGGGAGTTGCACATGCTATTATACAGTCATTTTGATAGTAATGTGCTTAGCCTGTTGGTTATAATCCATTTTGCAGTTTTAAGTTTTAAATGTGTTGGTGGCTATTGAATGTCTGCATTTGTTTCATCATTTCACGATGTATTCGCGGCGATCACAGCTAAAGATATAATTGCGACTTCCGTCATCGCCACAATCATGCACAACAGCAAGTAAAAGGCTTTTAATTGAAAAATTCTTCCAAAAGTTAGATTAAAAGAGTATATTATTGAATAACTTCTGTCAAATATCAATTAAAATGTGTAAATATGTGTTCCATGGTTTAAAAAAAAAACATGCGCACTTCGCGACTACCAACAACGTGCAGGTCTACAGAGTCATTGCGAATATATAAGACACAACATTGAAGAGGTTTTTTCACGAAACCATCACACAAACTCAAATATAAACTACATTGCTAAAATAGTGTCTGCTAATAACTAAAATATGTCTATATATACATATGCAAGACTTCCTGACAAGCATGCGCCTTTCGCAAAGTCACCGCGGGTATCGCAACGTCGCGAGTAAAGAAAGAAAAAGCTACTCTTATTAATCCACTGAAGAAAATACAAGACAATAAAAATAAACATTATCGAGCCATTCTAGAAGAAAATACAATTTAAAAACCTTAAACATTCAACAAAAAAACCATAGGTTACATGGATGTTACGTGGAGTGGTGTGGCTCACTGGTTAGAGGCGGCAGACCCGGGAGCAGAAGTCGGCCCGGGACCAGGGTTCAATTCCCGACGCGGCAGGGTCGTGGACCAGGGTCAGCGGACTCGACAATTCTCGCCTCGGTGCCTACTCTAACCTGGGGTCCCACTCGGCAACTCTGGGCATTAGCTTGCCTAATCTTCACAACGGCCCCACCAATGCCGGGGATGCCTGGCTCCACCTTGGGGATTCCCAGTAGGGACCATCTCACAGGGAAAGCCAGGACGGGTTCCCCAGCGGTATACAGCGCCGGGACGCCCCTTTGCTGGGGCAGCTGTGCGCTTTACAAGTATACGACATTTAACATTTAACATTTAGTTTAGAAATAGAAAAGGTTACAGGGGCATTATAGTTAGAAATTAGAATTTTAAAAAAACCTTAGAAATTCACTGAAAAAAACAAAGGTTACAGGGACATTATAGTTAGGAAATGGAATTTAAAAACCTTAGAAATTCACTGAAAAAAAAAGGTTGCAGAGACGTTATAGCTACGCTCAGGGTTCACTTATATAAAACCAGTAAAATTCAGCAGTTATAATTAGCTGAGCTAACTACAACTCGCACCCCTGTAATGCACTGCTTATGATCTCACATATTATATCACACATGACATGGTCAGTGACATCACTGATGACATTACTGATGACATCATCTACAAAATCTGACACACCCACTCACACCCCATATAACCTTTCATACATCTACTCCAACTTCCACACTAACATTCTCAAAACCATTGACACACCCATATTAGTACTTACACATCCACTCACTGATTCATAGATCTATACATACATCCACTCAGTTACCCATATAGCCACTCATACACCAACTCACTCACTAATACAGACCCTGATATATCTACTTATACACCCTACAGCCATTCACACTGTAAGTCACTCATAGTGTTACTCACACATCTACACACTCACTCAAAGAAGCAATCACACAGTCATTTACTCACCTATACTGTTATGTACACATCCACTCACTTATTCATGCAGATACTAACACATAGTCACTCACCAATACAGTCACTCACACAAGCACACACTAACCCATATAGCCACCAGTACAATCCCTCATTCACACATAGTCAATCGTATATACTCCAACACTCACCTATACTGCATTTCCCATATCCAGTTACTCACCCATACACCACTGATACATCCAATCACTCAATAACACTGACATACTCACACTCACTTACACACCTACTAACCCATACAGCCACTGACTCACCCACTCACTCATCCATGCAGGCAGGCAGACACCCTCTCACCCACTCACACAGACTCTCATACACCCCTTCAGGTACTCAGACAACAAATTAGTCACCCATACAGCCACTCATGTACCCACTTACTAACTCATACATCCACTTAGACACCATCTGACAGACTGATACAGACATTCAGACAACCTAGTCAGTCACCCATACATTCACTGAGACACCTAATCACTCACTTATACCGTTATTTTCAAACCTACTGAATCATTCATACAGGCACTCATACACCCACTGATTCAGCAGTACACCTTGGTATTGATATTTAACTCTCACAGTCACTACATGATATCCTCAGTGATGTCATTTGAGCTGTCATCAGTGATTGTCACTGACCATGTCATGAGTGATGTAATATGTGAGGTAATAATGTGAGGTAATAAACAGTGCATTACTGGGGCACAAGTTGTAGTTAGTTCAGCTTCCTATAACTGATGAATTTCACTGGTTTTGTATGAGTGAAACCTGAGATTAACTATAACGTCTCTGTAACCTTTGTTTTTTTCAGTGGATTTCTATGTTTTTTTAATTCAATTCCCTAACTATAACGTCTTTGTAACCTTTGATTTTTTCAGTGAATTTCTATGTGTTTTTAAATTCTATTTCCTAACTATAATGTCCCTGTAACCTTTGTTTTCTACAGCCTGCCTCCTTGGTACTGCACTTGATCTACCAGCGCCGGGACGCCCCTTTGCTGGGGCAGCTGTCGCACTTACACAAACTTTTAACATAACATAACATAATGTGGGTGTATAAATATGTTTATATATATATATATTCACTGAAAAAACCATAGGTTATAGACCATATATAGTTAGGAATTTGCATTTACAAAACCTTGAAAATTCACTGAAAAAACCATAGGTTAGACACCATATATAGTTAGCTGGACATTTTATTGACATAAAACCAATGAAATTCCATATATAGTTAGTTGCACTAACTATATATCGCGCACCCGCAATCCACTGCTGATGATGTCACATATTACATCATTCATGACATGGTCAGTGACATCACTGATGACATCACTGATGACATCTCAAATGACATCACTGATGACATCACTGATGACATCTCAAATGACATCACTGATGACATCATCTAGTGTCTGTGTGTTTTTGTAAAGTTTAAATATGTTTTACATATTGAAGAATGAGTGGATGTATGGAAGACTGAGTGTGTGTGTGGCTGGCTGGGAGGTGTGTGACTCTGTGCATATCAATGTGTACTTGTATCAGTGATTGTATAAGAGAGTAAGTATGTGTTAGTATATGTGTGAAAAGTATGGTGTTCTGTGTTTAACTGTATAGATGAGGAAATCGAAGTGTGATTGATTCTTCACAGGACTGACTAGGTGTATGAGTGCATATGATAGTGTTGTAATAATGAGTGACTGTATGTATGAGTGATTGTATGGGTGAATGAGTGAATGTGTGTGTAGACTTAGGAATCAGTGAGTGCGTATGTAGTAACTGGTATTGGTGTGTCATGATGTCATCAGTGATGTCATTTGAGATGTCATCAGTGATGTCATCAGTGATGTCACTGACCATGTCATGAATGATGTAATATGTGACATCATCAGCAGTGGATTGCGGGTGCGCGATATATAGTTAGTGCAACTAACTATATATGGAATTTCATTGGTTTTATGTCAATAAAATGTCCAGCTAACTATATATGGTCTCTAACCTATGGTTTTTTCAGTGAATTTTCAAGGTTTTGTAAATGCAAATTCCTAACTATATATGGTCTATAACCTATGGTTTTTTCAGTGAATTTCATTGGTTTTTTAAAAGCTAATATCTATAGCTGTAAAATATATTCTTTATTACGTGACGTATAACGTAGCCACATGAGACGCCTCATGACGCGTCGCATAACCGTGACGTATCGGCTCTGCAGCGCAAACAAAACCCGTAACGTAAGCGTGCCGGAGCACGCTTACAGATATATATATTTTTTTTAACCTTAATTAGACAAAATCCACACGTGCACATATCTTGAGGCCTTGCAAAGGCACATCAAACAAACAGTCCCTACAATTTTGCCAAGTTTGCTGGAAATCTATTCCCTTAATTTTTTTTTTACTGTTTCTCTTGGTTTTCCCCTTGTTACGCTTACCGGGACGCTACCCGGTACGCGAACCGGACGCTCCAAAAACACAAGATGGCGGACTCCCGTTACGCTGCCGATTAGCTGCCCGGTTCGCGTACCGGGAAGCGCCTCTACCGCGAAAAATCGCGGGGGACTTTAATATCCCCCTCATCAATCCTAGGGGTTCAGGAGGGGTTTACCTTGCCCCCTTTCCTTCATTTCCCCTTCTTTTTTCACCACATCTTGTCTCTCGAACCTAAGCTGCCGGTTAGCTGCCCGGTTAGCTGCCGGTGAGCCTCTACGGCGTAAAATCTCAAAAAAAATTTTTTTTTTTGCCCCGCGGGGCACTTTAATATCCCCCTCATCAATCCTAGGGGGTCAGGAGTGGTCTACCTTGCCCCCTTTCCTTCATTTCCCCCTTCGTTTTTCACCACATCTTGTCTCTCGATCGTACCGAGAGACAAGATGGCGGCCGCTCCGGACTGTTTAGAATGTTGACAGACACCGGAGAGCCAATCAGCTTCGCTTCGCGAAGTTCCTTTACGCGTCAGGTACGCGAACCGGGGCGCTAACCGGAGCGCTGTCACAGATATATATATTTTTTTTAACGTTAATTTCTCAAAATCCACTGGAGCACATATATTGAGACATAGCAAAGGCACGTCGGGCAAACCATATCTACAATTTTGCCAAGTTTCATGTAAATCTATTGAGCCGTTCGAGCTAAAAGTGAGTCCAACCGCCCTATGGAAAAATGAATGGGAAAAACGCGTTTTGGGACCCCCCTTTTTTCTCGGCCCCCCCTTGACGAAACCCCCCCCAAATGTTCGGGGGCTGCTCAGAAACTAAATGTGCCATTTTCCTGAACATTTCAGCCAATTCCGTCCACAAACGCCAAAGTTATTAGACATAGAATGTTCAGAAATCCCATAGAGAAAAAATCCTAACTATATATACCCACTGGCTATCGCCAGTAGGTAATATACATATATAAACATATATAATCTGCATATCTATATAAATATAAATGCATGCATACATATACATATATGCATACATATGCATGTTATTTACATGAAAGTTTTAAAAACACTAATAAAAGCAAAGCTAAAAAGCCACCTCATTACAAACAGAATGGCTTTAACTTAAACGAGGGCGAGATCTATTGCATTTTCAATGCTTGTTTACTTTGGTTCTATCAAGAAGGCATTCAGATGTGTCACACATTTGCCATAAATTCTGAATGTTAGCACTCTAGTTGCTCATTAGATCACTGTAGTAAAGCTAGTGCTCACCAGGGAAGTCTGCTGCTAATCATGGTTTGCAGCCATTTTCCCGCATTTTTTATCCCGCAGACTTTCAGTCCGCATACCATTATCCCGCAAGGTCATTGACCTCGCATACCATTATCCCGCATTTTTTCAAAACGCATGTGCATTTATCGCGCATGCCTTTACAAAGAATTACGTTTTAAAGGCATGTATGGTAAATGCATTTGCGTTGTGAAAACCACGATGACGAGAGAGGTAAGTGGGTTTGTGTTAATTTTTTCGTGGGTTAGTGATTGTGTAGTGTAGTGTAGTGTTGTGTAGTGTAGTGTTGTGTTAGTGTAGTGTAGAGTTGTGGTGGTTGTTTAGTGTAGGGTCATGCTGGGGGTAGTGTTTTAGGGTTTAGGGCAGTGTTGTAGTGTTTGCGTAGTGTAGGGTCATGCTGGGGGTAGTGTTTTAGGGTTTAGGGTTGTGTTGTAATGTTTGCGTAGTATAGGGTCATGCTGGGGCTAATGTTTTATGGTTTAGGGTAGTGTTGTAGTGTAGGTTCATGCTGGGCGTAGTGTTTTAGGGTTTAGGATAGTGTTGTAGTGTTTGCGTAGTGTAGGGTCATGCTGGGGGTAGTGTTTTAGGGTTTTGGGTAGTGTTGTAGTGTTTGCGTAGTGTAGGGTCATGCTGGGGTGTAGTATTTTAGGGTTTAGGGTAGTGTTGTAGTGTTTGCGTAGTGTAGGGTCATGCTGGGGGTAGTGTTTTAGGGTTTTGGGTAGTGTTGTAGTGTTTGCGTAGTGTAGGGTCATGCTGGGGGTAGTGTTTTAGGGTTTTGGGTAGTGTTGTAGTGTTTGCGTAGTGTAGGGTCATGCTGGGGTGTAGTGTTTTAGGGTTTTGGGTAGTGTTGTAGTGTTTGCGTAGTGTAGGGTCATGCTGGGGGTAGTGTTTTAGGGTTTTGGGTAGTGTTGTAGTGTTTGCGTAGTGTAGGGTCATGCTGGGGGTAGTGTTTTAGGGTTTTGGGTAGTGTTGTAGTGTTTGCGTAGTGTAGGGTCATGCTGGGGGGTAGTGTTTTAGGGTTTTGGGTAGTGTTGTAGTGTTTGCGTAGTGTAGGGTCATGCTGGGGGAAGTGTTTTAGGGTTGTGTTGTAGTGTTTGCGTAGTGTAGGGTCATGCTGGGGGTAGTGTTTTAGGGTTTAGGGTAGTGTTGTAGTGTTTGCGTAGTGTAGGGTCATGCTGGGGGTAGTGTTTTAGGGTTTTGGGTAGTGTTGTAGTGTTTGCGTAGTGTAGGGTCATGCTGGGGGGTAGTGTTTTAGGGTTTTGGGTAGTGTTGTAGTGTTTGCGTAGTGTAGGGTCATGCTGGGGGAAGTGTTTTAGGGTTTTGGGTAGTGTTGTAGTGTTTGCGTAGTGTAAGGTCATGCTGGGGGTAGTGTTTTAGGGTTTAGGGTAGTGTTGTAGTGTTTGCGTAGTGTAGGGTCATGCTGGGGGTAGTGTTTTAGGGTTTAGGATAGTGTTGTAGTGTTTGCGTAGTGTAGGGTCATGCTGGGGGTAGTGTTTTAGGGTTTAGGGTAGTGTTGTAGTGTTTGCGTAGTGTAGGGTCATGCTGGGGGTAGTGTTTTAGGGTTTAGGGTAGTGTTGTAGTGTTTGCGTAGTGTAGGGTCATGCTGGGGGTAGTGTTTTAGGGTTTAGGGTAGTGTTGTAGTGTTTGCGTAGTGTAGGGTCATGCTGGGGGTAGTGTTTTAGGGTTTAGGGTTGTGTTGTAGTGTTTGCGTAGTGTAGGGTCATGCTGGGGGTAGTGTTTTAGGGTTTAGGGTTGTGTTGTAGTGTTTGTGTAGTGTAGGGTCATGCTGGGGGTAGTGTTTTAGGGTTTAGGGTAGTGTTGTAGTGTTTGCGTAGTGTAGGGTCATGCTGGGGTGTAGTGTTTTAGGGTTTTGGGTAGTGTTGTAGTGTTTGCGTAGTGTAGGGTCATGCTGGGGGTAGTGTTTTAGGGTTTAGGGTAGTGTTGTAGTGTTTGTGTAGTGTAGGGTCATGCTGGGCGTAGTGTTTTAGGGTTTAGGGTAGTGTTGTACTGTTTGTGTAGTGTAGGGTCATGCTGGGGGCAGTGTTTTAGGGTTTAGGGTAGTTTAGTTGTTTAGTGTATGCTAAAGGCATATTCGTTCTAAAAGTTTTCGTTATTTTAATTTGCGGCCTAATAGTACATGCGGGATTTTTTTTGCAGACTGATGGTATGCGGGATTTCGTTATATATTCGCTAATCATACTTTCTATGGCAAAATGAACCCCCTCATTTTGTTCCTTTTTAAATTAAATGTTTTAAGAGTTACCACTTTATTCCAATCAAGATGGCTTCAGGTGTGCCATACCTTTGTAATAAGTAGGACTGTTAGCACTCTAGTTGTTCTTTAGAACACTCTGGGACATTCTGTCATTGGGCTATAGTTGGGCTACATCTGGCTGATATTTGGGCTACATTTGTTTTTTTTGTCTCTGGTGGCCATCTTTGGGCTACATTGGGCTACATTGGGCTACATTGGGCTACATTTGGGCTCCAACATATATATAGCCCAATGTAGCCCAATATATATTTTTCAAAGTTAATTTTCGTAAAAACCACTGGAGCCTATATCTTGAGACATAGCAAAGGCACATCGGGCTACCAGTCCCTACAATTTTGCCAAGTTTGGTGTAAATCCATTCAGCCGTTCAGGCTAAAAGTGAGGCCAACCGCCCTATGGAAAATTGCATGGGAAAAACATGTTTTGGGACCCCCCTTTTTTCTCGGCCCCCCCTTGACGAAACCCCCCCAAATTTTCAGGGGCTGCTCAGAAACAAAATGTTCCATTTTCCTACAAATTTCAGCCAATTCTGTCCTCAAACGCCAAAGTTATTCGACATAGAATTTTCAAAAATCCCATAGGAAAAAAATCCTAACTATATATACCTACTGGCTATCGCCAGTAGGTAATATATATATATATATATATATACATATATATATATATATATATATATATGTGTGTGTGCGTATACATATGTGTGTGTGTGCCAGTGGTTAGATCAGAGTTTGCATTGAAACAGCATTTTTTGATTTCTTAATAACTTTGGTGCCCTTGGAATCTGCAGAAAAATTTCCACTAAAACCTTCGTCCAATTTTAATTTGGCATGGCACTTTTTGTACAGATTTGTCAAGCAGGGGCCAAGAGAGGGGTACAAAAAAGTGGAATTTTCCATGTTACGGCCTGATTTAGGGTTTGGCACACAGAGTAAAGGAATACAGGGTGGTGGAAGACTTTGCATCTGCCTTTACTTGGCCAGCCAAATATAGAGATGTCCACCGGCCCCACGGACATCTCTATAAATTGACAGCAACATCTGTCATGGCAGTTCCTGGCAATGTAGGAAGCATATGACGGATGGCTCCGCAATACATGACGAAAGGCTGCCAAACTTTTCCAAAGTTTTTTATTTTTTGAAAAACAAACTCTCAAATTTGAGTGCTGTTTGTTGAATTTACACATCATTTGGCAGATGTGCTGCATGCTTAGCTTACTCTTGCATCTTTATACTTGCACAGATTTATTAAGTGGGCACAGTTAAATGGAAGGGGGTTCAGAAAGTTCTTTTCCTAATAACATAGGCATCATTTAACCAATCCACATGAAATTTGGCAGCCATTTAGCATGTTATGTTTTGACTAATTTCATGCAGACTCATGAAGGGGGCAAAGATGTTTTCTTGTGCTAATAACTGTAATTTATATGATTAAAATGTCGCCAGCTGTGAGCTCCTTAGCCCTTTGTATAAATCTCAGAATGTATGCACATCTAACAAAGTGGGAAAAGTAAAATGATGGGTGGGCGGGCAAGGCATTGAATTGCTAATAAATTTGTAGCAGTTTTCCCATTCTGCACAATACTAGGTGCATACTTACCATGTTTGGCTTACTCCTAATATTTTGATTTCTGCACATATCTGTCAAAGAGGGAGCACGCAATGAGATGGTAAAAAATTAGCTTTTCCCATTTTAACATGTATACTTATCTTTTGTTTGCGCTAGAGAAAAACAACCCAGAATACAACGCAACAGACCTTGACATGAAACTGGAATTTTTCTCAGGGAAATGCCCTTTCTTTCTTTGGCGTAAGGCACTTTAGAAGTTTTTGAGAAATCAGCATTGCAAAACATTAGAGATATCTTAATTGTTAGTCCACAGACAGACCTTGAACTCAGGATCGCAGACAGTCCACGTAGAATCCCATTTAAAGCCTACTCATTTGAGAAAGAAAATCTTTGCTCCAGTTGTCCACTTTGGGTCTGCACTACAGTACCAAAGCTGTGCTGTCAACCTCCCAAACAGTTCACAAACCTTCAAAATATATTATTTATATACATCTAGGTCCTCTGGCCAGCCCTGAATGTGTATTTCTAAAGGTGGCATGCAACAGGGGTTAGCCGCCCGTCGAAGTTCGGGCAACAGGCCTGGCCTTATACCAAGGCATGTGGTCAACCCTGCTGCACATAACCAATGAGAGTTCGCAATATGGGTTGCTGTACACAAAGGGTTGAGCACAGGGACTGGCCAAACCCTGCTGCAAATGGCCAAACCCTGCTATGTACATTTGTGAACAGTGGGTGAGGGCACTTGTGGTACACTGATCACAGGGCCTGCGCCCAACTGTTGAATGTAGTAAATGGTCAAAACAGAGATTCACTGCAAAAAAAAATCAAAGTTAAGGGGAAGTTATGATTAGCTTTGATGTTTAAACAAACCTAGGAAGTTCACTTAAAAATCCACATTTACATTCCAGTTACGATTATGACACATATTTTTTTTTTTTTTTTGGCGGAGTTTTATATAGCGCGAACTAGACCCGAACCGAATCAGGTATCAGAGCGCTTTACATAGCACCAGTTACGTTACATGAGGACACACTTTCATTTTAGGCACAGGTAGATTAAGTGATTTGCCCACAATCACAGGAGGTTTTTGGCGTCGTTACCGAGGCTCGAACCCAGATCCCCAGGTCCGAGGTCGAGCGCCTTAGCCGTTAGGCCACTGAAATTCACCAGGTATTCTTAAGATAAATTGACAATAGCTCATGCCCCATTCATGTACTTCACATAATCCTACATATGACATCACTGATGACATAAGTGACTGAAACGATTGATTTCTAATGTTGCATCCAGTCATAAGAAGTAATGGCAAAGTCAGTAGTTTTGACTTGCATTTTCACCTATATGCTTGTCAGGACGTAAAGAAGCAAAACATTAGCAAGACAGAGGAATACTGTCAGCTGGAGAAGAAGAATGACTGTAGTGTTAGCGAGTCACACAATAACTGGCTTTCGGAAGTTGGGGCACAGAGGTTCAGGGTTATGTAGGCTGATGCTGAGTAGGGAAATTCCTGGGCTAAATAAATAGAGGGAATACTTGCAACATCCCTGAGGTGTTGGGTTATTTAAAACCTCATATACACATTTTTTAAATAATTAATGGTTTTATTTTAAGTTAAGGTTGGAAAGTGAAAGTGTTTTCACCCATAAACCTTGGAAAATGGGATTAAATAATAGGTTTGATTTTAAGTGGCTTGGGGTATTTACCACCCAATAGGCTTAACAGAAGGATTTCTGAGTCTAACATAGTTACTGACAGTAGGTTGGGAAGTGTTCAATAGTTTTTAAATATTTTTATAAACACAATTTAATTTTAATTAGAGTAAATACAGAGACAGTTTGTAGTAACCATTGCTTTATTTCAACTATTATACATTTTATTGTTGAGAGGTTGACAATTATTGATTATTTAATATCAGTAGAAAAATATGAAGAGCTAGTCTAATAGGAGCTTAGTTTTCTTTTTGTTTTTGTTTTTGACAGCTGACAAACCTGTAAAAAGTCTGATATTAGTATTATAATTTGTACTTTTTTTTTTAATTACCTGTAGGAGAATGAAAAAAGTGTTTTCTTTTATTTAATCGGTTTTATTTTTTGCAAATCTATGAAAAATAACTTGCTACTTCATTTTAATTGGTTGTAATTATTTGATAACCATTTTCTTCGTATATAAAAATAAAGAAAATACTTAGAATGTTTTAATGAATGCAATTATTTGACATTTATAGTCAGTCTTGTTAAAGAAAGATATCTGTTTATTACCATTTGTTTTCCTTAATTGGTTATACTCTTGGGTAAAAAAAAGCATTACAATACTGTTTTATAATTTAAGAGACATTTTTAGTTTACATTTATTAAATTGTTTTGTGAAGACAAAGAATATATTATTAGTTTGTTATATATATATATTCTCTGAAAAAAACATTGGTTTTAGGGGTGTTATAGTTAGCTCGACATTTCATTCATACAAAACCATTGAAATTCCTTTGTTATAGTTAGTTCTGCTAACTATAACTCGCGCACCCGCAATCCACTGCTGATGATGTCACATATTACATCATTCATGACATGGTCAGTGACATCACTGATGACATCACTGATGACATCTCAAATGACATCACTGATGAGATCACTGATGACATCATCCAGTGAAAGTGGTTTGGTTCGTTATTTAAATATGCCTTATATTTAGCAATCTGCATTGAAGAATGGAGGTTTTTAGTAGCAGTGTGATTGACTGTTTACTTGACTAATTTATAGTGTCTCACTAAATATATTGGATAGTGACTAAACTGTGTGAATATCTGTATAATTTTGTCATTAGTTGTGTAAACTGCTGCACCAGTTGGTTACTAGCTATGTGAAAGTCTATATTAGTAATTGATTAGTTAACTGAGTATTTGTATGGGAGAGTAAATGTGTGTGTGGTTCGGTGGGGTGTGTGTGACTGCCCAAAGATGTGTGAATAGTTGATTCAGTGGGTATATGAGGTTAAGACTGCATGTGGAAACAGTTGTTTGGGTGAGTGAATATCTTTATGGGTGTGGTGATGAGCAAATATATCTCTCAATGGTACATGTCCAACAAACTAGAAAAATAAAAGGCAGTGTATGTGACAGTTTTTGTATATAAATAAGTATACATAAGACTCATTGATTGCATGAGTGACTGTATAGATAACTGTATACTTGTAATAGTGATTTGATAACACACTAAGTATGAGTTACTATCTATATGAATACATAAAGTGCTATTTGTATAAGTGTGTAGCTAAGTAAATGTAAATATGATACATTGTTTGCAGAAGTGAGTAGGATGTGTGCTGGTGTGTTCTGTCGATTTAACTGTATAAGTATATTTGATAGTGTTCTATTGATCTTTGTTAGCATGTATGAGTAAATATATACGTTATTGAGTAGATGTATGTGTAGATCAAGGAATCACTCAGTGGGTTTTTAGATACTTGTATTGCTGTGTCAATGTCTGAAACCTATGTTTTTTTAGTGAATTTCAAAGGTTTTGTGAATGACAATTTTTAAATGTATTAATTGTTATATTTATTTTTTTATACTGATTTACTACACTTTTTTAAACTATTTATTTTTAGATATTTAATTTTTTAAATTACATTATGATTACATTATATAACACATTACAAAATATACTTTTTCAGAACGAATTACTTTAGTTTAAATACTTTGCAAATAGGCAATAGACTTTTAAGTACAGTAGTTACAGTTGTTGCAATGGGCAACACAATTGCAAACACAATGCAACATTGAGCTCAATGGGAATTTCTAGTTAAATGCAATTAGTTACTTTATGGATTGCTTTTGTAACCACAGGACTGGATCCTAGATTGAGTCCTGGGACATCTCCTGTAAACAGTTGAGTATAATCGTTTTGGTTACAGTAGTGATTTTTAAGGAATATTATTGTATTTTAAAAGTTGACACTTAGAAACTTTTTCACATAGAATCACCAATGTTATCCTGTGGAACGAAATTTACTTAGCAAGTAAATAGTAGATCTAGCACTGGTGCATCTCCTGTAAACAGTTAAAGAATGTGTTTAAGTTATACAGGCAATTTTTAAGAAATATTTGTAGTTTGTGAAAAGCAACGCTTAGAAACTTTTCTTGTGAAAACCAGACAATGGATTCCTATGGAAAGAAATACAAGTTAATGGTAAGTACGCTTAGAATTAGTTTTTAGGGTCAGTGCTGGGCTAAAAGCACTGCGTTCTCTCCTGATAACAGGTGAGTAAATCGGAATTTGTTGTTCAAATGATTTTAGGTGAATATTTTAAAGTTCGAAAACTTCACACTTATAAGTTTTTCCAAGTGAAACCAGTCAATGTTAGCCCATGGAACGATATTCAAGTTACTGGTAAGTACGGTTAGAATTACTTTTCAGGATCAGTACTGGGGTCAAAGATGCAGCACTGAGGTATCTTCTGATAACAGGTGAGTAAATCGCAATTCGTAGTTCGGCTGATTTTAGAGGGTCTCTAGGGTCAAAGTAGCCCACTAGATACCTCCAATAAGCGCCACAGAGCTGTGTTGCAGTGAGGTGTAACAAGGGGCGTGGCCTCTGAACACCTCTCTGCAACGCAGCTCCCTGGCGCATACGGGAGATACCTGTTGGGCTATTTGGCCCTCATGGACCCTCAGTATTGAAAGAGAATTAATTACCCAACTTAAAACCCACAACGGGGTACAGTGGTTAAAGAAGGGGAGGTGGCCTGAGGTGACGTCTGCAAACACGCCCTGTGGCGCGTTTTCAGTTAGGGAATTAATTCCTCCTCAATCCTGTGGGTCCCTGGGGGCCAACTAGCCCACCATGTACCTCCATATGTTCGGAGATGTGGCAAACAACTGTGTATAAGGGAAGGAACTCGCTCATCAACAATAATGTATTTATTTGAATACTCGAATAAATTTAAAAAAACGAATAGCACCTTTTAAAAAAAATAAGGATAATAGGGGTTTTGGATGGGGAAGTGTATTAAAATTGTGGACAGAAACTGTACACATAGGTTTAGGTTTTTATTGACTGCGCAATTAATTACAATCTTTACAGTAAAAGAGAAAGTACAAAGATCAATAATTCTAAAATGACCTTCTAAACAAGATAAAGAATAAAAAAGAAAATGTACCTATGGTGATTAGGATAATAGTATATAGGGGAGAGCAAAAAAAAAAAATGGGTGGAGAGGAGTGCAACTCCCGCAGTCTTAGTCTCAATGTTTAAAAGTTCCCAGCGTTTGTATTGGTTCAGGTAAGAATTTGCGTTGCTGGTTACGATGGGGAGCTGGTGACTTTTTCGGTGGAACAACGGGTCTGGTTCTGTTCAGCTCATATCAGTTCTTGTTGTGGGGATTATCCTAAGTTGGGGGGGGGTACTCTCATTATGAGTTTTTAGTGCTATACTAATTTGGTGAACAAATTTCGCTGATCGCGCTAGGTACATGGTGTTGGTGGTTGACAGGGCTGATGCTTCTGAGCATGTTGTAATGTTCTGATTGAGACAGATCGGGCGCAGCAGTCGCCGACGTTCGCTCTTGAAATAAGGACAGCAGCAAAGGAGGTGCAGGCAGGATTCTCTCTTGTATGTGCAAAGCCTGCATGATGTGGGAACCCCTTTTTGGGCCCAAGCAGGGTTGAAATCGGCTATCCCGAGTGTGACCAGCCTCATGGATAGAATTTTACTTCGGGCATGTGTTGTGATGGCCTCGCTTAGGTATGGTTGTGCTTTGCCCACCGTGTAGGAGTTGTTTAGGGGTTCCAAATTGGAGCTTTGACGAGTGGATCTATGATCAAGTTCAAAGGAGATTTTATTCACCTGTTTATTGATAGCTCTCTTCCAAAAGTTCAACGGGATGTCCTGCTGCGGTAGGTTTTCTTCTACTAATTTAAGGGTTTTAGTTGCTATACCCAGCCTACTGTGCCATGTCGAAGCTGGGTCTTCGAAGATGGGGCGCAGATGGTATTTTAGGGAGTTGGCCGGGGCCTTTAATATCCTTAGGTACAATTTGATGAGCTCCCCCTGGCCGATCACGTCTGGCCTTGCAAGGCCAAGCTCCAGTCTCAACCTGGTTCTCCTAGCGGACCTTGGGATGTGTAACACCGACTTGTACGCCTTAATTTGGGCAGAGGTGAGGAGTGCATCCAACTTCCCTGGAAATGCCAAGTGCCCGTAGGAGATTGCGGGCAGAAGCTTTGCTCTTAGAGCTATCAAAATTGGGCTAGCAGAGGGGCTGGTCAGGTTCCGATTTAGTTGTCTTAACAGGTGTGTTACTTTATTAGCTTTTGAGGCCAGATGATTGAGGTGAACATTTGCTTTTGCCCGTTCCGAAAACCAGACCCCCAGATAATTGTAAGAGGCCACTGAGTGTATTTGAGCGTTCCCCAGCTGCCACTGTGCGTGCCGTTTATGACGGAACGTTCCGAAGATGATGACCTTGGTTTTCCCTTTGTTAACCATCAGGCTGTTGGCAATGTTGAAACTGTTTAAGGCCGTTAGAGCTCTTTGTAAGCCTATCCTCGTATGGTCCATTATGGCTGTATCGTCGGCGTACTGTAAAAGTGGTAGCCTTATGCTTCCTAGTCTGGGTGCTACTAGACAGGCACCTTTTAGGGCCTCTCCCAAATCCGCAGTGTATAGATTAAATAGGAGGGGGGCCAGCACGCACCCTTGCTTCAGCCCATTTGCTGTAGGTATTTTGCGAGTGACAGTGTGTGTGCTTGTTTTAACCCACACCCAGGTGGCCTCATAAAGTGCCATTATTGCCTTCAAGAGTTTCGATGTTATCCCCCATTTTTCTAACTTCCACCATAGGCGTTTTCTGTCCACTTTGTCAAATGCTGTACTATAGTCCACAAAGCAGCAGAATAATGGGGGATGGTTCTTCTGGGTTGCCTTGGCTGAAAGATGTGCTAACGCCAGGACACTGTCCATTGTGGAGGCCTTGGCCCTGAAACCAGTCTGATATGTTGGTATTATTTTTCCTCTTCTGCCCATTTTTCCAGATCGGTAAGTAATAGGCATGCATATGCCTTGGCCTCCAAGTCAAGCAAGGCAATAAGCCTATAATTCGAAGGCTCGGAGCGGTCGCCTTTTTTAAAGATGGGAAACAGTATGGAGCCCCTCCATGAGTCGGGGATTATTGTGGTGTGGTAGGCGTAACTAAAGAGTGGAGTTAAAAGTGTCGCCCAGAACTCTGCTGCCTGTTTAAAGACAGATGCTGGGATCCCGTTGGGCCCTGGCGCGCCGTCATTCCTCATCCGCTTGATGAAGTTGATGACCTGTCTGGTGTTCGCCCAGGTTGATGTGGTTGTGAGGGCGGCGACCGGGGAGCTGTTACCCCTTGTGTTGTTTCTTGGGGATAAGGTGGCTGTGTCTGACTGGAGGCATGGCTGTTGGACTTTCTCGGTTAGCTCCACCCTGTCCGCTGTCGGGGGTTCCTGGCTGGGGGCAGATTCGTATAGCTGTTCCACGTATTGGATCCAAGCTTTTTCGGCTACCCCGTTTTCCCTCGTTGGCCCTCGGTTGCTCAGCTGATTGATGAAGCTCCAGAGTTGAGCAGGGTTCTTTTGTTTGAGAAGAAGGAAGACTTTTAGCCATTTGCTTTCCGTGTCCATTTTTTTTAGTTCCCATAACTTCTTCCTTAGGGAGGTCCTCAGTTCCGATATTGAGGGCCCTTCTGCTTGGTGGCCACTTCTTTTCTTTGCTGCGCAGGCCTTGCGCAGAAGTCGTTTAAGTTCCCGGATATCCTGGGGGCAAGTTCTCCGGTTCTTGAAGGGCACTCTTATTGTTGGATTGTGTGATTTAGGATTACCGAGTTTATTTTGTAGGTCCTCGATGATTTGCACCCATCCTGTTGTGGGGGGACCAAGTGCGGGCAGACTCCCTTGCTGTGTCTGACATAGCCATAATTGATAGTCTGTCATTCTATCCGCCAGTGTCCCACTTATCAGGATGTAATCAATTCTGGACAGATTCCGAAAAGTGGGATGTGGCTGCCAGGTGCTGGAACCTAGTTTTTTCTGCGTATGAGTGGATGACAGTTTGTAACTGCGGAAGAGGTCGCGCAGGGGAGCCACCCTTCCTGTGCCTCGAGGAAGGGTTTCCAAGTTATCTAGGTCTTTTAGGTTAAAGTCCCCTGCTAAGATGACCTGATGTGTGTTGTATTTGATTAACAGGTCCTCCAAGTTGGATGCCAGAGCCTCCAGGTGGTCTTTCATAAGGGTCTGTGCGGGGTTGATGTAGCAGTTTAATACAAGCAGATGAATTGGTAGACTAGTGAGGCTCAGACCCCTTATCAGTAACCAATAAATATACTTGTTTTAAAAAATAAATACAAAGATATTTATTTTAATACTCGTATAATAAAAGAGTGAAAGAATTAAAAGAAAAAGAAAGAGTGAATACATATGAGGATATAAAACTAAACTAAAACTGTTTAACAAGTTTCACTTTTACAAAAACACGTTAAACAGTAGAAATGTGAGCACATGTCAACTGAAAAAGTGACAAAAAAATGGGAGGAGCACTAAATTGGTTCCAAAGCGTATATAAACCACACCCATAGCATGATTACTTTCGTTTCTGTGATTAATTTACGGGTGAACAAACTACGAACAAGATAAAGTTTACGATCATCGGATTCATCTTCAGTTTATCGTCCATTTCCTCAGAGGGAACATAAAACTAATGTATATACTGTAATATATAAAACATTATGCTCCCTCCAGAGGAGTTGGATGTTTGTCGACGGAAGGAAGAAAGAATTTTAAAGAGAGGTAAATTAATAGTATAAGTTTATGCTTTATATATTTTTCTAATGCAAGAATATTATTATGATTTTCAAATGTAGTGTGTAAAAGTATAATTGTACTTTAGAAATGAAATGACGTAAAAACAGTTCATGCATTATCGTCGCAAATTGAAAATACTACAAAGACGAAGAAAAAAGAAGGTTTGAAATATGTACAAATCAAAAAAATATGATAAAGTAATTCTCTTTTTCTTCTAGAGTGAAAATGGGTTTATCAGTATGTATATTCCATAAAGCCCTTTATGGTAGGGCACCAAGCTACATGAAATCACGCCTGACTCTCTACAGGCTGGGTAGGGCGTTAAGATCTGCAGAAGCTACCCTCCTTGTTCAACCACGCTGTAGACTGTCTACTGTGGTAGGTCGTGCTTTCTCCTACACACTCCCAGCTCTCTGGAATAAATTGCCACTGGAACTGCGGAAAGAAACCAAGCTGCTGCCCTTCCGAAAGAAATTAAAAACTGTGCTCTTTCAGCAAGCGTGGGGTTGCCCCTGATTCGTGACCAGCTGCATCTTTCTGAACCGCCATGCGGACCCTGACAAAGCGCTTAGAGACCCCTGGGTTATAATGCGCTATATAAATCAAATAAATAAATATTGTGCAGTACTGTGACCTATTTTCACTCATGAAGAACTGGAGGTTTATCGTTGCAAGCAGTAAACATGGAGAAAAATATTAATGTCAATTAACAAATAATAAAACAATCCTTTTAACAGTCACAATGTTTTCATAAAGAGTAATTGAAAAGAAATGTACAAAAAACAAAAAAGAAAGATGAAGTAGTGAAGGAGTGTTTGTAGAAGCACTTCTATTCTACTTTATCTGAAAGTAAATCATGCCCTCTTATATTGATAAGAATTTTGGGCAACACTTTAAAAAAGATTTGAATAGAAAATAGTGTTTGTGGAGAAAAAAGGGAGTGTGTGCACATATATATAGTGCAAAGTCGACCTAAAATTATATCAGCAATTTACATGAGCAGCGTATTTACAGTACATTTTCAGGCAGGCGTAGATTACATGATTTCTCTTCAATAACAGGATGTGGACATGACTCAGAGGCTCGAACACTGATTTCCAGCACCAAGTTCGACAGTGTACCAGAATGACCACCTACGTATATATATTAGCTGCCCTTCATGTGCCAAAAACTGCATCCTAAAACTTTCATCACCCTGTATAACTACAGCTACAACACTCCACTGAATGTACAACAAGCATTCATATTCTCAGAAATACGTCATGTCCACCATCTTATATGTGTACAACTTTGGATGAATATAGGGTCAGTGATACCCCATACCTTCCATGTTGGCCATGCTGTAGTACTTTACAGATATGTTATGTTATGTTTTTGCGTCTTCTATAGCGCACAGCTGGCCCAGCAAAGGGGCGTCCCGGCGCTTCCAGCTACGAAGTATAACACACACAACAACCTAAAACCGTTTCAACTGCCATAACACCGTAAACTAGATTAAAGGAAAGAGAAATGTTTTAACAGCTTTCCTAAAGGCGAGTAGACAATCTGTGCTGCGGATCTGTTCAGGCAAAGAATTCCACAACCTAGCTGCAAGGTAACGGAAGGACCGGCCTCGCGCACGGCTGCGCTTAACCCGCGGGACAACAACCAGCTGCTGCCCCACCAAACGCAGCCTGCGGGGGGGAACATATGGAACAAGCAAGTTACTCAGCAAGTTGGGGCTAGCAAGTTTCACTTCACTATCTTAAAAGATAGGCACAGTGCCTTAAATTGAATATGCTTCTCCATAGGAAGCCAATGCAGCCTCCGGATGGTGCCAGCAGCAGAACAGAATCGCGGGAGACCTACCAGGACTCTGGCTGCGGCATTTTGGACACGTTGCATCTGAAGTATTTGAGCCTTATTTGCCCCAAGTAAAAGAGAACTGACATTGTCCAGGCAAGATAGAATGGTCGCCTGTACAACCAGCTGACGTGTGGCGGGATCGAAAAACTTCAAAAGGGGCTTAAGACCCCGCAAAAGGCCAAAACATGTGCCAGTCACTTTCCTGGTGTGATCCTGAAAGCTAAGAGAGGAGTCCATCCACACCCCAAGATTTTTGACCAGAGCCTTTGGCATGGGGACATCACCCAAAACAGTTGGCCACCACTGCTCACTCCACAGGCTAGCGTTCTTCCCAACCAATGAAACCTCAGTTTTGTTGGCATTAAGTTGCAGGCAATCAGTAGCCATCCATTCGGCTACAGCCGCCATTCCATCTCTAAACCTAGAGGCATTCGGGGAAGACCCTTCAGCCAAGGTGACAACCAGCTGCGTATAGTCGGCATATGAGACCAAAACAAGGTCCCATTGCCTGGCGACAGCTGCCAAAGGCTGGACGTAACGATTGAACAACGACGGGCTCAAGGCTGAGCCCTGGGGTACCTCCTGGTCAATGGAATGGACCTGCAAGAGAAACGGAGGAGCGAACACTCTGAACGATCTTTTGGTCAGAAAAGATCTAAACCATTCCGGAGCCGACCCGATCACTCCAGCTTCCTCAAGCCGCTGTAGCAAGATGTCATGCGAGACCATGTCAAAGGTGGCACTGAGATCTAACAGGATCAGTGCCGCACTTTGACCAGCATCCAGAATGGACCGCAGATGTTCAGTAGTGGCCGGGAGAGCAGTCTCCATGCTGTGGCCTGGTCGAAACCCATTCTGAGATATATCCAAGATGTTATTGGATTTCAGAAACTGAGTAAGCACGTTGTTGACATGTGCCTCTGCAACCTCAGCCACCCAAGGGAGAAGAGAAATGGGTCTAAAGGTTTCCGGTTTCGAAGAATCCAATGTAGGTTTTTTAAGAATGGGGACACCCAAGCCTGTTTCCACAGTGCAGGAACAATAGCAGTTGAAAAGGAGGAATTAACTATTTGATAAAGTGGAGCCCGAAAAATAGAGAGTGACTCTCTTAACTGCGTTGGCCTCAAAGGGTCAGCAGGAGAGCCAGTTTTAATTTTACCACTCAGCCGAGTGAATTCCTCCTGAGGCATACAAGGGATGGCTGCCAAGGTCAGCCGCGACCCAGTGCCCTGGGGCAAAGGAATGGAATGAGTAGAGACTAAAGGAAAAGATTGATAGATGGCGCAAACCTTTTCCAAAAAAAGGTGGCTAAATCGTCACACTGCTGTGCCGACGATATAGCAGACACTGTAGCTTTCCTAGACCTAAGGTCTTTAAGAATCTTAAAAATACATTTTGCTGGGTTAGGACTCAACTTGATTTCGCTAGCATAGGGAGCAGCACGAGCTTTACAGATGGCTTTATGGTACTGCTTGATTTTAGCGAGATAGCATAGCTTTTCCTCGGAGTCATAATCCATACTCCACTCCCGTTCGGCTTTTTTACATGCTTTCCTTAACATAGTCAAAGAGTCATTGTACCAAGGGCTAGTAGTGGAAGATCACCCCTTAAACCATTTAGCAGGGATCAAGGAGTCAAGACAATGTTTTATCCAGTCACAAAACGAGCCATGATCGGACTCAGAATCTTGTAACGGTCCCAAAGTGTTCACAGCGAGGAAATCATGAAACGCCTCTAGCTTCAACTTATGCCATGGGCATTTAAAGACCGGCTTTACGATATCTGAATTATGAGGCTCAGTGAGCGGGACCGACATTGCAACCAAAGCATGGTCCGTCCAACCCATAGGTATAGGCGCCTCCACCTTAGAAAGCTGAATATTAGAAAATATAGGGTCTAATAAATGCCTAGCTATATGCGTAGAACCAGATACTAATTGGTCCAACTGAAAAGCAGCCAAGTCTGCAAGTAAACTGCAGATTTCACTGTCATGGATTAAATCAAAATGCAAATTAAAATCCCCAAAAATACTAAAATTAGCCGAACCCACGGCGAGCGAGCTGACTGTTTCCAAGAGGGCGTTTTTAAACTTGGCAGCCGGCCCCAGAGGCTGATATACCAGGAGTCCTGAAAGTGTTAAGTGGATAGCACAGTCCCCAGCGATTCTAAAACGGGCACATTCGATAAGTTCCTTGACATGAATAACAAGATTTGAAGATAACTGCAATGCCTCCCCCTCTGGATTCCCTATTGATAGTACATATGGAATATCTAGAGGGTAATGCTATATTAGGCTCCGCTACCATGTCCTCACGTCTCACACAGAAAGAACAGATCCGGAACTTCCTCTGTAACATGTTCGTAAATTTCCAAATAGTGTTTAGACAGCGACCTCACGTTAAGCTGCAATATTTTTAACCAGACCTGGGGCCGGCCACCTGAACCGCATGGTCGGGGTAGGGGGGGCAGGTATAACATAGCTACAGGCCGGGCAACCGATAGATTCTACCCCTAAGTTAAAAGGAGCTGCCTTACATAGAGTAGACCCTGAATTAATAGCCAAAAGTTCTTCCCTGCCATATGAGTACAGTCCGCGCCGCCTCCAACCAGGGGTCCTGGCGAGAGGCGACGTACAGGTGGAGACGAGCGCAGACGGCCTTGCCTTTGGCGCTCCCGCTCTCTAGTCCCTTAAGTATAGGATTACTCAACAGCTAGACAGGCAACCAAGATGGCGTCTAGCAGAGGAAACCGGAAGTGAGGGCTTCCACGAGTCGTAAGAATGCTGTCGGAGAAAGTTAAAACGTTTTTGGTAGGTAAAATCACATACACCTTGTGCAAAACAGTAGATGCACGCCCGGCCCCCAGTTAAATACCGGAGAACCCAGGGAGCACCCAACAGCTAGACCGCCAACCAAGATGGCGTCTAGCAGGGGAAACCGGAAGTGAGGGCTTCCACGAGTTGAGTTCAAGACGCCCTCCACAACAATCAGCCTGAGAGGCTGCGGTGGATCGGGGCACTTGAAGCAGTTAAAAAGTGCAGGTAAGATAAGAAAAAAAACTATTAACAAAATGAAACACACTTTAAAAACATGTAGCCCTAAATGCGCGGCTGTGCAAGCGGCGTAAAAAGGCTGGCAGAGAAAGTTAAAATGTTTCTGGCAGGTAAGATCACATACACCTCGTGCAAAACTGTAGATGCACGCCCGGCCCCCAGTTAAATACGGGAGAACCCAGGGAGCATCCAACAGCTAGACCGCTAACCAAGATGGCGTCTAGCAGGGTAAACCGGAAGTGAGGGCTTCCACGAGTCGAGTTCAAGACGCCCTCCACAACAATCATCCTGAGAGGCTGCGGTGGACCGGGGTGCTTGAAGCAGTTAAAAAATGCAGGTAAGACAAGAAAAAAAACCATTAACAAAATGAAACACACTTTAAAACATGTAGCCCTAAATGCGCGGCTGTGCAAGCGGCGTACAAAGGCTGTCAGAGAAAGTTAAAACGTTTCTGGCAGGTAAGATCACATACACCTAATGACACATTTGCGTTTAAGACCCGGGTGACGTCAGCACTACAACACGAACACCGGAATCAGTTGATTTCTCATGTAGCTCACGACGGAACCACGCCCATAGCTCCGGAATCATGGTTCACAGCCTCGTGCAGCACTGGCATACGTCAGTCCAGCCCCGGATTCGCTTCCAAGAAACCACATCAAATTTAAAGACACTTTCAAAACGCTAAAGTGACGATAATTTGAACGCTGTCCTTGTAAATAAGCCCCCAATATCATGAGAAATACAGCGAAAATTCATGTTCACAGGTGATAACCTTGTTAATATAAGACTGTGCACTTAAAATATCAATCCACCTTGCACATTAAACATGTTTAAGTCTACTTCAGAACACTTGTTAGGATCCAACATAACCCGCAATTAGGGAGAGTTTTGCTATCAGCCCTCAAATCCAGGGCCGCCTTGTAAATACAACGCTGTTGTCATAACTCCCTCTTCCTTTTTATATTCTCATAGAAACACCTACCATTGGAGATACGAGGCGACCCCTTAGCAAACCAGCTGCTAACATGCATTTATGCATCTTAGCATCACCTAGTAAATAGGGCGATATCATTTTCACTGCATTTTTGGCTTTTTCTAAAAAATTGCGGCGAAATGGCACTTGTTATTATGCCCTCAAGTTTGGTATGACACAGCGAGAACCTCGACTCCCGCCCTGCCATAGCAAACAGCAGTGTCCCAGGGGTAGACACCCCGAGACACAGCAGGAGCCTCTCCTGGGGGGTGGTGTTCCCCAAAGCTTTTGAGTGCTCCAGAATGGAGACCACTCGGCCCCCTCTCAAAATATAAAAAGCCCCAGAGGGTGATAATCCCCGGGGCTTAGACGGACCTTTGAGCTTCCTCATCCACTTATTTTTTTGCACCGAGGAATGGTAGTCCCCGGGCTACAGGGCCCCTCTGGACGCCCAACAAATGTAATATTTTAGACCCCAGGATTTGGCCCTCCCAGGTAGCTAATTTTTAAACAAGCACAGGAGCCTGCGCTTCATTTTTTTTTATTACAGCGGATCCATGCACCCAACGCACATGTCCCTGTTTTTTCCCCCAAAGAATAAGTTTGGGGGGTCTTAGGGGTCCTTGTGGGACCCCCTGAGCAAGTCTAGAGAGTAAAAATAATTCTTACCTGCCCTCTTTATACGTTTTAAACACTTGTTCCACTAATTTCTAGACCCTCGCTTCTACCGAGGCACAAAATGGCTGCCAACACTTCCTGGTTTTGAATGTTGACAACCAGTTGACAGCTAATTAGCATTCTGCGCGTGATCGGGACGGTGCGCTTATAATTCGCGCATCCACGAGGCCATAGATATATATGTACTTTTAATTGTAATTCTCTCAGGAACTACTGAACAAATTTACACCATATAAGCAAAAGGCATGAGTCTAAACCAAGGACTACAACTTTGCCAAATTTGGTTTAATTCCGTTCAGCCGTCCGGGCTGTAGCCACGATGAACGGTACCTATGGAAAATTGCACGGGGAAAACACGTTTTGTGCCACCCCTTTTTTCTTAGCCCCCACTTCACGAATCACCCCAAGACTTTTGGGATCGGAGCGGACCGGAGCGCCCCAACAGTTTGGAAAATTTTGCAAAGATTGGTCATTCGGCGCCAAAGTTATTCCAAATAGATTGTTGCGGATTTCCTATGGAAAATAGGTCCTAACTATAACTACCTACTGGTGACCGCCAGTAAGTAATATATAGATATATATATATATATATATAAATATATATATATATATATATATATATATCAAACGCTCCGCCACTTCTCTCACGCTCTGGAGTCACACCAGCCAGGATACGAAGTACACGACACGGACCAGTAAAGTGCTTGCGTTTTTTATTTTTTAGTGCGGGGTAGTCTCACGACGTTTCGGCTCACAGGAGCCTTGTTCACATGACAATGTTCTAATGCATGGTTTGCCCTTATAAAGTGCCAGTGATTGGTTAATTAACGTCACATGTGAGGGCTGTGTATGGACATAGAAAACATACTGAGCTTATGTAACAGTTATATTTCTAACAACATTGTTAAGTTGCTTTTTACAAATCACTGTAGAATACCAGATTAGCAACAAGTAACCTTCTAGCAATGAACTGGAATGTTGACATTTGTAACATCGTGGGAAAAACGAGGTATCATAGTTAAATACATTGTACTAGTAGGCTGTATAATTCAAATTTCCACTCAACTCTGGATACAATAATATCTTCATTAGTCCTAAAAATATATATATATATATGCACAGATATCATTTACAATTCTAATCCTGCTAGACCAAAAGATGTATAAAGTGCATATGCATGATTTATGATGTGCAAGTGTTGCTTTCAGTGCAGTTATTTGTGCAAACATCGCATCAGTGCAAAACAAATCCGATCAGGAATACTGTTCCCCATCTATCTGTACAAAAACGCTAAAGTGCAAAATTGGTATGGTCAATATTCATAGCAGCTGATCGTGCAGATATCCTCCGCCTGTGCAAAAAATCGCAAGGCTTCAAGTAATTAAAAAAGTTCATAAGGACACTGTAAAATATCGAAGCATAATTCTTCAACACTAGATAAAACAATCTGAGTCTAATACTTGCTTACTATTTGTATCCAATGTTTTTTTACAAGATGTTAAAAACAGCCTAAAACTCGTTCAACCCCAATGTTGTCAAACCACCCTTTAAAAGCCCTGGAGGGAATCTCATTATGTACATACACTGTGATAGGAGTGAATTAAGTGTCTACTAAATAATCAACAAAGGACTGACCGGGATTAAAGACCCACACAGTCCATCTAGTTTCTAAAGTGCCCTTCAATAGTGAAAATCAATATTTCAAATATAAGTAGCAGCAAAATCAGTTATTTATATTGGGTCCCACCAATGTCTCTACCTCCCTCGTCCTCATGTGGTACCTCCCAGCCGGTTGGTTCCTGCTCATGAGGCTTATAGAAGGGAAACATTGTGTATTCTGTAGTTGTTGAAAAAAACTCTTATGGTAAACATGTGTAAAGATCCTCGGTCACATTGAGGCCCCCAGGAGTCTTTGTGTTAAGCAACAGGATATATTTTGTTTCAAGCTTTCTCAATGTGGCCTCTCTGTCCCCTCCTCTTCTACTGGCATTTACTGAATCAATCACCCAATATTTCAGGGTAGCATTATTGCTTTGGTGGTATTCCCTGAAATGACGAGCCACCGGATAAGTATTGTCGCCATTGGTGATTGCACGTAAATGCTGAAGGATACGCTTATGAACAGCATGTTTAGTGCTGCCCACGTATCTTAATAGGCAGGGACATTGCAGGATATATACCGCAAATTCAGTCTTGCAGGTTGATACCTGCGTGATGGGATGTTGGAAGTCAGTAAACCCATCCCTGTAGGTCTTAGTATTTTCTCCATGGAGGCAGGCCTTACAGGTTTTACACCGATAAAAGCCCTTATGCTGTTGCCACCAAGCAGACATGACATAGGGTTCTGGATTGGTTTCCACCAGATGATCTCGTAAGGAGGGTGCCCTGCTATAAATTAAAGACACTCTTTTAGGAAGGGTGGTACCTATAATGGCATCATTGGTTACCAAGGACCAATGTTTGTTCATGATCCTATATATCTGCTGATGTTGCCTGCTGTATCCAGTGATTGTCCGGAAGTTCGTACTATCCTTTTTCTTCCTACCTCCCGTTTCTACTATGGCAGTTGTCTGTTGATCAGTTTTCTTGGTCAATAGGTCATCCCTAGATAGTAGCATAGATTTCTCTTTGGCTTTATGGATCAACTGGCTTGAGTATCCTCTTTCCAGGAAACGAATCCTGCTTTCCTCCTGTGCCCTCTCTAGGTCAGCTGGGTTGCTGCACACTCGCCGTAGTCGTAGCATCTCCCCACAGGGGATGCTAGATACCAAGTGTGCAGGATGTGCACTCGCAGCATGCAGTATGCTGTTTCCAGCAGTGGATTTTCGGAAAATTCTAGATTCTAGGTGCCCATCACATATGTACAATTCAGTATCCAAGAACGTAACAGTATCCTGACTGAGGGTAGCAGTGAATCTTAAATTTAATTCATTATCATTAATGTCATCAATGAATTTTAATGCTTCTTCTTTGCTCCCCCTCCAAATAACCAGCAAATCGTCAATGAAACGATACCAAGCAACTAAATTATTGCGGATATTGTGTTGGTATTCCTGGCCCAGGACCAGCTCCTCCCAAGCCCCCATGTGCAAACATGCGAAGCTAGGGGAGAAGCTGGCCCCCATTGCCACTCCCTGTAATTGGCGATAAAGTTGTTGGTTAAATAAAAACACATTATTATCGAGACAAAATTGCAACATATTCAGAAGCATCACATTATGATCATTGAATTCTGGATCCCTTCTTGGTAAATAATGTTCGACTGCTCTGATGCCGTCACTGTGTGTAATGCTTGTATACAGGGATGACACATCCAATGCTATAAGCCAATCTCCTATATATATATATATACTCGCTCCAAATTTCAACGGTGTGCCACCGCAAAAAAGACAAGCACTAAGGGTGGCGAGCTCTAGAATTTTATGTATGAGCTCACGGTGTCCAGACGCATTTCGGCATTCACCTTCGTCGATGGCGAATGCCGAAACGCGTCTGGACACCGTGAGCTCATAAATAAAATTCTAGAGCTCGCCATCCTGAGTGCTTGTCTTTTTTGCGGTGGCACACCGTGGAAATTTGGAGCGAGTATATTTGCGGAGGGCACCATCCGCTGGAAAGCACCCGCCCGTGAGTGCAAAGACTCGGTGCAACCTCGGAGCAAACATATATATATATATATATATATATATATATATATATATATATATATATATATATATATTCACTGAAAAAAACATAGGTTTCAGGAGTTATATAGTTAGGAATTAGTTTTTAAAAAACCTTTGAAATTCACTCAAAAAACTATAAGTTTTAGTGGTGTTATAGTTAGCTGGACATTTTACTCATACGAAACCAATGAAATTGCTCCTATATAGTTAGTTGTACTAACTATATATCGCGCACCCGCAATCCACTGCTGATGATGTCACATATTAGATCATTCATGACATGGTCAGTGACATCACTGATGACATGTCAAATGACATCACTGATGACATCATCCAGTGAATGTGGTTTGCTTCGTTATTTAAATATGCATTATATATATAGCAATTTACATTGAAGAATGAGTGGATATATATAAATAAATATTTGGATGGAGGATTTAGTAGCAGTGTAATTGACTGTTTACTTGACCAATTTATAATGTCTCACTAAATATAGTGGATAGTGACTAAACTGTGTGAATATCTGTATCACTTTGTCAGTTGTTGTGTAAACTGATTCTACAGTTGGTTACTAGCTATGTGAAAGTCTATATTAGTTATTGATTAGTTAACTGAGTATTTGTATGGGAGTGTGAAAGTGTGTGTGGTTCGGTGGGGGGTGTGTGACTGTCCAAAGATGTGTGAATAATTGATTCAGTAGATATATGAAGTTAAAACTACATGTTCTAACAGTTTGGGTGAGGGAATCTCTTTATGGGTGTGGTGATGAGCAAATATATTTCTCAAAGGTACAGGTCCAACAAACTAGAAAAATAAAAGGCAGTGTATGTGTCAGTTGTTGTATATAAATAAGTATACATAAGACACAATGATTGTGTGAGTGACTGTATGGATATCTGTATACTTGTAATAATGATTTTATAATTCACTAAGTATGACTTACTCTCTAAATGAATAGAAGAATTGTTTTTTGTATAAGTGTTTTGGTAAGTAAATATGTAAGTATGATCCATTGTTTGCATAAGTGAGTAGGATGACTTCATATGTGAATAGGATGCGTGCTGTTGTTTAATGTCGATATAGATGTATAAGTATTTTTGATAGTGTTCTATTGTTCATTGACAGCATGTTGAGTGAATCCATAGGTAAGTGATTAGATGTGTGTATACATCTATGAATCACTGAGTGGATTTGTAGATACTTGTATTGCTGTGACAATGGATTTAAATATGATACTCTGTATTTTACAAACAGTGATGAAAAATTGTAATAGTGTATGAAAAGGTGTATGTGATTGTCACGTGGATGATGTCATCAGTGATGTCATTAGTGATGTCATTTGAGGTGTCATCAGTGATGTCACTGCCCATGTCTTGAATGATCTAATATGTGAAATCATCAGCAGTGGATTGCGGGTGCATGAAATATAGTTAGTACAACTAACTATATAGGAGCAATTTCATTGGTTTTGTTGAGTAAAATGTCCAGCTAACTATAACACCACTAAAACTTATAGTTTTTTCAGTGAATTTCAAAGGTGTTTTTTAAATGCTAATTCCTAACTATATATGGCCTGAAACCTATGGTTTTTCCAGTGAATTTCAAAGGTTTTTTTAAATGCTGATTCCTAACTATATAAGGCCTGAAACCTATGGTTTTTTCAGTGAATTTCAAAGGTTTTTTAAATGCTAATTCCTAACTATATAAGGCCTGAAACCTATGGTTTTTTCAGTGAATTTCAAAGGTTTTTTAAATGCTAATTCCTAACTATATAAGGCCTGAAACCTATGGGTTTTTCAGTGTTTTAAAAAAAAAATGATTGGTTAACTGGCTTATTAAGTGTATCTTAGTGAATACATATATTAGCGAGTAATGTTTAAATATTTAAATATATGCATGAGTGATGTAATATGTGACGTCATCAGCAGTGCATTGCAGACGTGCAAGTTATAGTGAGTCCAACTAACTATAACGTGGGAATTTCAATGGTTTTATGCGAGTAAAATTTCCAGGTAACTATAACTGGTTTGAAACCTATGGTTTTTTCAGTGAATTTCAAAGGTTTTTTAAATGCTAATTTCTAACTATAACTGGTGTGTAACCTATGGTTTTTTCAGTGAATATATATATATATAAAATTTCTATGGCAAAATGAAACCCCTCATTTTGTTCCTTTTCAAATTAAATGTATTAAGTGTTACCACTTTATTCCAATCAAGATGACTTCAGGTGTGCCATACTTTTGTCATAAGTAAGACTGTTAGCGTTCTAGTTGTTCTTTAGAACACTCTGGGACATTCTGTTATTGGGCTATAGTTGGGCTACATCTGGCTGATATTTGGGCTACATTTGGGCTCTTTTGTCTCTAGTGGCCATCTTGGGAGACTGCATATCAGAATTTTTTTAATGAAATATAAGAGGATTTGAGAAGTCACTCAAAATGTGCCCTAATTTTTCTTTCTTCAGCACTAATCATAATTTCTATGGCAAAATGAACCCCCTCACTTTGTTCCTTTGCAAATTAAATGATTTAAGTGTTAACACTTTATTCCAATCAAGAGGACTTCAGGTGTGCCATACTTTTGTCATAAGTAAGACTGTTAGCGCTCTAGTTGTTCTTTAGAACACTCTGGGACATTCTGTCATTGGGCTATAGTTGGGCTACATCTGGCTGATATTTGGGCTACATTTGTTTTTTTTGTCTCTGGTGGCCATCTTTGGGCTACATTGGGCTACATTGGGCTACATTGGGCTACATTTGGGCTCTAACATATATATAGCCCAATATATATTTTTTCAAAGATAATTTTCGTAAAAACCACTGGAGCACATATCTTGAGACATAGCAAAGGCACATCAGGCTACCAGTCCCTACAATTTTGCCAAGTTTGGTGGAAAACCATTCAGCCGTTCGGGCTAAAAGTGAGTCCAACCGCCCTATGGAAATGAACATGGGGAAAACACGTTTTGGGACCCCCCTTTTATCTCTGCCCCCGCTTGACGAATACCCCCCAAACTTTCAGGGAAGGAGCGGAGCGCCGCGAGGCAAAGGTAAGAAAAATTTCAGGAGGATTCCTCAACCGGCGCCAAAGTTATTCCCAATAGAATGTTGCGATTTCCCTATGGAAAACAATCCTAACTATATATACCTACTGGCTATCGCTGGCGGTCACTAGTAGGTATATATCAACTTTCGTTTTGTCAATGGCATTTTCTTGCGCACTCAGGGCTTTCTTTAAATGACGACCAGCAATTCCATGCAGTGCACGTTCTTTTAATTTCCTAACAGCTTTACCAGTATATATGTATATATATATATATATATATATATATATATATTCACTGAAAAAACCATAGGTTATAGACTATATATAGTTAGGAATTAGCATTTACAAAACCTTGAAAATTCACTGAAAAAACCATAGGTTATAGACCATATATCGTTAGGAATTAGCATTTACAAAACCTTATTTTACTCACACAAAACCATTGAAATTCCATATATAGTTAGTTGCACTAACTATATATCGCGCACCCGCAATCCACTGCTGATGATGTCACATATTACATCATTCATGACATGGTCAGTGACATCACTGATGACATCACTGATGACATCTCAAATGACATCACTGATGACATCACTGATGACATCATCCAGTGACTGTGTGTTTCTGTAAAGTTTAAATATGTTTTACAGATTGAAGAATGAGTAGATGTATAAGTGTCTGGATGAAGCATTTAGTAGGTGAGTGACTGACTGTATGAGTGAGTGATTAAATGTGTCTCACTGAGTGCATGGGTTAGTGACTAAACTGTCTTAATTTGTGCATTATTATGTCTGTTGTTCTGTAAACTGCTGCATGTGTTGATCAGTAGCTATATGAGTAACTATATGGGTTATTAATTGATTGTCCAAGTATTTGTATGGGAGACTGAGTGTATGTGTGGCTGGCTGGGAGATGTGTGACTCTGTGCAGATCAATGTGTACTTGTATCAATGATTGTATAAGAGAGTAAGTATGTGTTAGTATATGTTTGAAAATGTAAGGTACTCTATGTTTAACTGTATAGATTAGAAAATGGAAGTGTGATTGATTCTTTACAGGACTGACTAGGTGTGTGAGTAACTCCATGGATGAGTGGCAGAGTGTGAGTGTCTGTATAGGTGTATGAGTGCATATGATAGTGTTGTAAAGATGAGTGATTGTATGTATGAATGATTGTATGGGTGAATGAGTGAATGTGTGTGTAGACGTAGGAATCAGTGAGTGCGTATGTAGTAACTAGTATTGGTGTGTCAATGGTTTCAAAAATTATACTCTGTATTTAACACTGGGTGTAACAGAGGTTATATTAAAGTGTGAGGAGATGCATTGTATTGTCACATTAATGATATCATCATTGATGTGACCATTGATGTCAAATGAGATATCATCAGTGATGTCATTTGAGATGTCATCAGTGATGTCATCAGTGATGTCACTGACCATGTCATGAATGATGTAATATGTGACATCATCAGCAGTGGATTGCGGGTGCGCGATATATAGTTAGTGCAACTAACTATATATGGAATTTCAATGGTTTTGTGTGAGTAAAATAAGGTTTTGTAAATGCTAATTCCTAACGATATATGGTCTATAACCTATGGTTTTTTCAGTGAATTTTCAAGGTTTTGTAAATGCTAATTCCTAACTATATATAGTCTATAACCTATGGTTTTTTCAGTGAATTTCAATGGTTTTTTAATAGCAAATATCATAAGCTGTCGAATGTCAAGTACGTGGTAAGTAAAAACATTTTCGTGTTTATGCACACTGATCTGCTTTGAATGCTGCCCCCCACCCCTCATTTCTATTAGGAGTACTCTCTCTTTGCAGATAGTGAAGGGTAGTTAACACAGGCCTTTGCCCCCGTTGTAATCCGTCGTGCCTGCTTCTCTCTCCATTTGATTGATTGTTCTCTTTGGTTCATTCTCTATTTACAAACAAGCACAGAGTCGCAATACTCTGTTTATTCTTTGCAGATAGCGAAAAATCGTGTAAAAAAACAAAAGGAATCGAGCAAAATCAGTAGGCCACTAATGGGATCTCTTTTTGACCTCGCTAAAATAGAAACATTAAGAACAACCTGTTGAAAATAGCAATGTGTATGTACATAAGCGGCGTCCATTTGTGTTCACAGTACCCCTTGTTGATTGTTTGAATCGAGCATTGAATTGTTCGAAGTTGGTTCTCTTAAGGATCTTCTCTGCCTGCAAACGAGGAAGAATAGGAATATTCTCTCTCCCTTTGCAGATAGTGAAGGGTAGGTAACGCAAACCTTTAACACGTCGTGCCTATTTCGTTCCTCATTGATTGATTGTTTGCCCAAACATTGACTGTTTGGGAATTGGTTCTTTTTGGAGGTATTCCCTGTTTGCAAATATACGTAGGAAAATCTTTGCAAGTAGTGAAAGGGTAGGTAATGCGGACCTTTCTCCCCCGTTGTAATCTGTCATGCCTATCTACTCCCCACTGATTGATGTACCTGTTTCACCCGGACCATTTACTAGAGATACGTCATCTGGCCCGACCAGAGAGCACCCCTAGTGAAAAGGACATATGCAATAATAACGAAGTGATCACTGTATCCTGTTAACAGAAACTTTAGCATGAAACAACCTGGAAAGAAAAGAATAGGAAAACGAAAATCAGTAGGCCACTGATGAACTTTTTATTAAATAACAAACAAAGAAACGATAACAATACGTAATGATAAAACCTATTATTGTCCTAGAAACAAGAAACGTTAGAAGTAAGCCTGTAATAAGAAACCTGAAAACATCGCCCCTCACTGCCCCAAAACCTGTCTGTCCCACCGCCTGCCACGGCCAAATAACGGCAAACTGGGAAAGATAGAAGTCAGCAGACATCCGCCCCATTCTAGAAACTTCCAAAGGGCAACAGGTTTTCGGCTACGCCCAGCCGGAAGCAACACATATAAGACGGGTCCTGCTGCCACGCCTCGGCCAGGAGATCATCACGTAGGGTGTAGCCGGAGGAGAGGCCGAGGCCAGCGGGACCCGGCCAGGGGGATTGACAACGCTGGAGAGTTGCAGGGGGGGGAATGTCCGTGTCCTCGACCCTCCCCTCTCTCTCCCAGTCCGGCCGCGGTGGCCCTTGACAGTTGCAGGTAGTCCCGCCACATTCTCTACCGGTCCGGCCACCAACGGCCGGGACCGATGGGATCCGGCTGCAGCCGATAAACCAAGGAACCCGTTCATGGGGCCAGAGCAAGGGGCGTCCGGCCGACATCCACCGGAAGCCCGGCCCGAAGACGGACGGGACATTTCTTCTTTCTTCAATAATGGCTTTGACAACACTGGGGGGATGTCTTGCACATGCCTCCGACCCCTCCCCCCCCTCGTCCTCATCGCCTGGTCCGGCCATAACAAATCTCAAGTGAGACGCCGTGGGGTGCACTGGGAGGGAGAGACGGTGCGAACAGGCCTCTCCCGCCTCCCCAGTGGAGGCTTCCCACCTGCACCCTCAGCACTCCAGGCGCCCGGAAAAGGGTTCTTCCAATGTGGCGATGCTGCAACGTCTCGCCCGGCAGGGTGGAGCCCGTCCGCTCATTTGACCCCGCGATCGCCAGTAGCTACCGAACTCTCAAAATGGCGGTCGACCTGGCAAGAGCGGGCCCAGCATAAAGAAATGGCCCGGTCACTGGTTGACTCCACCACCGTAGTCCTCCACGACCTTGAAGATTCTAGAGGAGCCGCGGGAGTCTCCGACCCCCGCAGACACCCCCGATGGGGAATGACTGCCATGATCGCCCGTGGAGTGACGAAACTGTATCCGCAGGACGTCGGCGCTCCCATGCTGGCGCCAGCCTCACTTTGAATGACTAGAATCCTGCAGACCTCAGTTCCGGTGAAAGCACACTGTGACCCGGTAGGAAAAATTGTTGCACCCCCTCCCCTTTTTGACTGATAGTTCAAACCACCGATCCTTTCCTTTGCCCTTTTACCAGAACTTTGGACTGCCTCCCCCTCTTTTACATTTTCTAGAGAAAACAAAACATTAACCACTACATTAGCATAGCAGTTGACACCAGAACTGTTTTCAAATTGAAAACCAACAACATCTTCAACAGAATCCTTTTTGTTTCTGCTGTGACCCTGCTAACGCACAGGCATTGTCCCCAGCAGTAATTCTGCAATGCCGGTAAGAATAGCTGTGGTGCCTACTGGACTCACTCACCCCCGCGGCGCCCCACGCCGTTATTTGCTGGGCGGCAACTTACTAGACATCACCTTCGTGACATCCAGATTTCAGCGCTTTCTGCTGCCTTGGAACTATTCGCACAACAGACCGCTACTGACAATCCACCCCCCGGCAACATCTTCTGAATTTTCATAATTTGAAAGAACTAGTAACATGTCCTCATCAGGAATTTCCTCATGAAAAGTCTGCAATGATGATTCTTGTAACTCTATGGTCTCCAAACATTCGATAAATTCGCCATCAACAGATTGATCAAAAAAATCATTCATGTCATCTCCTCCTTGTGACAATATTTCATTATTGGTGCCGTCAATTTCAATCAATGTAGTGGATAATTCAAAAGAAATTGCCACGGTCTCTTCATTGTGAGCCATTTTATTTTGAAATTGCTTGCTGTAAATTGCAGAAAAAAATAATCACTTTCATTTATCGTTTTTAGTAATACATAATATAAAACTAACTTTATCAAGTATTTAGTATAACAGAAGGACTGCAAATAAATAACAGAAAACATTTTTCAAATTATCTTCAAGTGTACAACATGGTTCCCCTTACAAATTAACAACTCACCTTTTTAAAAGTAGGAGAAGTGTTAGTACTGTGTAAATCAAACACCAAAAATTGACCACCAAAAATTCCTCACAAATGTACCTCAGACAGTAGTATCACAAAATGGCTGTGGTTTCCTCTCATTTGAGATATATACATAACCAATTAACTTTCATCACACACAAATACAAAACCAAAGTAACATTTTAATTGGTTCTAAATTTCAACACTTTCAAATGTGTTTTCCCCATGCAATTTTCAATAGGACATTTACATACGTCTACAGCCTGAATGGCTGAACGGAATTACACCAAACTTGGCAAAATGGTACATCAAACCTAAGAGGTCAGGGAGGATCTACTATGCCCCCTTATGGTCATTTGCCCCTTCGCTTTGGCCTCCTCTTGTCTCTCGATCCTACCGAGAGACAAGATGGCGGCCGCTACGGACTGTTTGGAATGTTTACAGACGCCGGAGAACCAATCAGCTTCGCAAAGCTCCGTAACGCAAAAAGTACGCGAAGCGGAGCGCTGTTACAGATATATATCTTTTTTTGAACGTTAATTTCTCAAAATCCACTGGAGCACATATATTGAGACCTAGCAAAGGCACATCGGGCTACCAGTCCCTAATATTTTGCCAAGTTTCGTGCAAATCCATTCAGCCGTTCGATTATTATTATTATTTTTTTTTTTTGCCCCGCGGGGCCCTTTTAAAACCTCCACATCAAACCTAGGGGGTCAGCGAGTATCTACTATGCCCCCTTATGGTCATTTTCCCCTTCGCTTTGGCCTCCTCTTGTCTCTCGATCCTACCGAGAGACAAGATGGCGGCCGCTACGGACTGTTTGGAATGTTCACAGACGCCAGAGAACCAATCAGCTTCGCTTCACAAAGCTCCGTACCGCGAAAAGTCCGCGAACCGGAGCGCTGCCCGGTCCGCTGTTACAGATATATATCTTTTTTTGAACGTTAATTTCTCAAAATCCACTGAAGCACATATTGAGACCTAGCAAAGGCACATCGGGGTACCAGTCGTTTCTGTTGGGAGCCTGTTTGCAAGCTGCTCGAAATGAAAATAAAAGTGAATTGGTGTACTGCCGGTGGCTTCTCTCTTTTCGGGGCTAACTCGTGTGTGTAATATATATATATATATATATATATATATATATATATATATATATATATATTACTTACTGGCGGTCACCAGTAGGTAGTTATAGTTAGGACCTATTTTCCATAGGAAATCCGCAACATTCTATTTGGAATAACTTTGGCGCCGGTTGACGAATGAAATTAAAATAAAGTGCACTGCATGGAATTGCTGGTCGTCATTTAAAGAAAGCCAGGAGTGCACAAGAAAATGCCAGTGACAAAACGAAAGTTGATATTGATATATATATATATATATATATATATATATATATATATATATATATATATATATATATATATATATATATATATATATATATATATATATATATATATATATATATATATATATATATATATATATATATATATTCATTTGAACAAGTCTTAGGATAAAAGTTTTTTCGGGATTTATCCTGGTATTTTTAACCCCTTCCATGCTCATGACAAGCTCAGCTCGTCATGCAGTACACTGCTCGTGTGCTCATGACGAGCTGAGCTCGTCATGAACAATGGGAATAAATGAGTGCCAGCGCTCAGGGGAAATTGCTGCAGCATTGATGGTGTTCACCTCTTCGATGCTAATGACAAGGTCAGCTCGTCATGCAGTACACTGAACGTGTGCTTATGACGAGCTGACCTTGTCATGAATAATGGGAAATAAGGATCTTCAGCGTAGGAGAAAAATCTCCATAGCATTGAAGGTGTTAAACATGAAATGTTTTTTTAACAATGATTTTATACAAACATGACTATATATTTATATATATGTACCTTGTACTGATTCCGGGAGTTAAAATGTATAGGAATCAATGATAGTCTTTTTTCATTGTTTACTCGAATGGTGACCCAATCAGAGAGTAGCACTTTGCACTTTAAATATTCACTACAAACGATGATGCGCTGTCATGTGATCAAGGCTTTGTGCTGAAACGTTATGGCGACAGCTGAATAAAAAACAACAGCATCTGAATTACCTGGTCCGTGTCTGCTTCTGAGGGCGTTATCGTGGGAGGACGATCGCACAAGGGAGACGGAGGTCGTTTATGTATTTAGCCGTTCTGATAACACACGGCTATACACGGGACCCTCTTTATCAATCAGCTCGAGGAGTGGGAGCTGAGAGGTCGACGCCTAAGTGATATCCAGTCCGGGTGCACCTGGACAGTTAAGAGCTTCCGCGAGGGAAAATAGCGTCTGACCCCCTGGAACTGGAGAAGCAGTCGGAAGTCGAACAATCCCCGAGGAAACTGTGCCGGAGAGTGGGCGTGGTGAGACTGGGATGAGGTTTGGGACTCCGAGAAACGGCTATACCAGGTACCCAAGGGAAGAGAGCATATATGGATGCACGGGGTTAACTGTGATCAAAGTGAAAATAAGTCATAGTGAAACGAGAAACCCACACTGATTTAAGCAGCATATTAAAATGTCGGCCGACAGCGTAAAAGAACGAGATGCTAGGGCGAGCACAATGTTCTCGGATAGCCTTCCTGTTCCAGCGGCTATTCGTGATAAGTTGGAAGCTGCCAGTGGCCCCAAAAACGATTCACTGTAGGATAAAATAAAATTATTGGAGAAAAAATCACGTCAGGAACAAAGCAAATGGTCGAAGTCCCTTCAGAGGTATATAGATGTCAACAGGATACCTCGGGGCTTGGAATCCTCACCGCTACCAGCTATGAGAACCCTAATCCGGACTTAATGAGGGAATGGGCGGACAGTAACCTGGTGGCTTCCAGGCGACAAGTACTTATATTGATAAAGTACGCTGACATAGATCGCGCCAAGATCCTTGAAGAAATTTCAGCCCTATATGAGGAATTGGAATCCATGGGTCCGGATGATGAGAAGGAAAACCTATTAAAAGAAATGAAAATAAGGTTAAAAAAGGAGGAAGAAAAAATAATAGACGGGAAGACATATAAGTTCCAAAGAGACCGAAAGGACTATGAGCTGGGACAGATCTTTACATTTTCAAAAAGGTATGACTCATTTCGCACAGTAATGTCGGGAAAAGTACAACCAGTAATGCGGGAAAGGGGGTCTCAAAACAAAGCCCGCAAGGATCAAACGGATTCAACATTGTCTGATTTCAGCTCGGAAGCTGGAAGCGGGTCCGAGTCTGAACAAAGGGGCGCAACATCAAATGAAACAAAAAAAAAGCCCTCCCCTGGTGAAGAAATCAGTTTTTTATGCCAGGACCGACTTCAGTCTCTAAGACCGGGGACGCGAAAAAACTACAGCGAAAACGGAAGAACTACACCGCAAGGAAGAGGCAGAGGGCAAGGCAACGGAGGTGAGCCCAAATGGAGAGGTCGGGCCAGTGGTCCAAAAAATAGAAACAATGACAAGGAAGACCATAATTAACCTCACCCCAATGATACTAACGGATAGGGAGGAGGATATTTTGAAATTGGGACTTTCGTTTGCACCAAAAACCAATTTAAACTATGTGGCAGCTCGAACTGATATTTACAGGGCCACGAGGAAGTTAAAATTGAAAAAATTCGACAGGATTAAAAATGCAAGTAGGCGGACTGCCAATAGCGGTTTGAGCCAAGAGGACCAGGCAATGACCCTCTCACAGTAATTGGCGGGACTATGGGAGACAGAAGGGGCAGAACCGATGGCACTGGAGGAAAATAGGCCTACATCGGAAAGCAACAATTCGAGTAAAATGCAAGCCATTCAAGCCTCCATCGACATTTTGTCCAATAATGCCGCACGATGGATTAGACATTTTTCATGAGAATGTTACCATGGATTTAAAAGAACTACAAAAAAAGACATGTAAAGGGCATTACAGAAACATCCAACTCACAGTGGACTATGAGCAACTTGTGGCCAAACTTAATAAAGATAAGAATATCTATTCTTTGTGCGTCCTAGTGACAAAGGTGGAAATGTGGTTTTATTGACAAAGGCGCAATATGATAAGGAGGCATATGCACAGCTTAATGATCGTAATCATTATGAAAGGGTAAATGCGATTGTGGTCAAGGGGCTGCAGAATGAATATCACTTGCTTTTAGCTAGATGGAAGGGTATGAAATTATTATCTGACTGTGAGTATCAATAACTGAAAACTGATTACCCTGTAATGCCCTCGATATACTTCATTCCTAAGGTGCACAAGGACCTCATAAATCCCCCGGGCAGGCCCATAATAAGCGCAAGGGGGGACTGCTTGAGAGTACATCAGTGTACATAGATTACTTTCTGCAAACCCATGTCCAATCCCTGGATTCTTACATTCAGGATTCAGGGGATTTTCTGTGCAAATTAAGGAATATCCAGTGGCAGACGGGTGATTGGATGCTAGCCCTGGATGTCAGGGCCTTATATACGAGCATTCACCATCAGTATGGGATCAATTCTGTCAAATATTATCTGGAAAGAAGGTTTGCCACTTTCAAAGAACACAATGTTATGTTGATCAAAATGCTAACATACTGCCTGGAACATAATGTGTTTATGTTTAACAATTTACTATACAGACAGCGGCAGGGATGTGTGATGGGGGGCAGTTTTTCCCCTAGCTTCGCATGTTTGCACATGGGAGCTTGGGAGGAACTGGTCCTCAGGACTGACTTTGAGCACGAAATGAAAGAGAATGTCATTGCATGGTACCGCTTTATTGATGACTTGTTTGTGGTGTGGAGGGGCAGTCGTGAGGAAGCAGTGAAATTTGTGGAGGACATCAATGAGAATGCATATAACATCAAGTTCACTGTCACGATGAGTCAGGAGCTGGTCCCCTTCCTGGACATTGAAGTATATGTCCACAGGAATAAACTGGAAAGCAGATTATTCCGAAAAAGCACAGCAGGCAACACTACACTGCATGCCAGTAGCACCCACCCTGCACACTTAATAAAGAGCATCCCATACGGGGAGATGCTCCGTCTAAGAAGACTATGCAGTGAGGATGGGGAGTTAGTGAAAGCTCAGGAAGCCAGCACAAACAGGTTTTTGGAAAGAGGTTACCACATAAACACTATTAACCAGGCGAAACAGAAATCCATGGCTTTGGATAGATCCAAGCTACTTGCCAAATATGATGTCTCGGCTGAGACACAGAATCAGCAAGCTATGGCAAGCAAGGGCAAGATGGAGAAAGCTGATCCTTTTCAGATAATTACGGGCTACTGTAATCAACACAGAGAGATTCGTAAAATAATTGACAAAAATTGGCCAATAGTATTTAAAGATCCAGTCATTGGCCACGACCTCCCTAAAAAAGCATCCATCACTTTTAGTAAAGCTCCCAACATGAGAGAGAGAGTGGTTGTCAAATGCCCAGAGACACTGGACAATTCATCATGGTTCAAAAATAACAGAGGGTTCTTCAGGTGTAAAACCTGCAAAGCCTGTACCCATGGTGTAAATAAACTGTCATACAAGGATGGATTTAGTGATCGTGAACATCAAGTCACTAAAGTATTACCTTGTAAAACGGAATATGCCGTATACATCCTGGAATGCCCAGGTGGGCTCAGATATGTGGGGAGCACTAAGCTCCCCGTCCACAAAAGAATACTTCAGCATCTCAGGGCAATAACATCACAGGACAATACCTATCCGGTGGCACGCCACTTCAAATTATGACACCAGAGCAATAATAAGGATCTCACATATTATGTGGTGGATGCTGTCCTTGCCAGTAGAAGGGGAGGGATCAGGCAGGCCAAATTGCGTAAACTTGAAACCAATTACATTCTGAAATTAAATAGCAAGCAGCCAGGGTGGTTGAACCTCACAGAGGATTTATATACGTGTTTACATTAGGATGTACAGGCTCATTAATTGTTACCCGCAGGCACCCGATGAACAGGAATACATATACGGGTGCAATCCAATGAATCAATTATTTTCTCTTGTATAATAGCATTTTTAGAGATTTTTGTATTTATTGTTTTAGATTTGGAATATCAAGTTTACCAACATGCATTTAAGTACAGGCAACTGAACTGAATATAAGTGACTGTAACATCATTTGAATTTCACCTCATATCTGGAGCCATTTATTCTTGGTATAGACTGTGTAATTGGACACTCGTTTGGAATCAATCTGTTGTTATGAAGGACAGTAAACCTAAAGTGGTCATTATGCATTAATGTATGATGTTGCACTTAAAAGACGAAATGATATAGAGGGAAAGATTTATTTATGTTCGGACTTCAAACCTTCTTCCTCCTTTTATCTTGAAATATGGGTACCCATAACTTTATTGTGGTCCAAAAGGGAGCTGTATGGGCATAAAACGAATATAAGCAGTGGGGCATGTCAGTAGGAGCAGCAACCATGTAGATGATTGAAGGGACTGGGCTCAGTCATATTCAATCGTAAATATTAACAAAACAAGTTTTATATTTATTCTATTACATTTTTTGCACTTTTTTGCACATTTGCACAGTATGTTTTAGCTTAGCTGGTGTGGCAAGGGCCATCAGTTGGTATAGTATGAGTTTAATGGGATTTAACCAATCATTTGAACAAGTCTTAGGATAAAAGTTTTTTCGGGATTTATCCTGGTATTTGTAAACATGAAATGTTTTTTTAACAATGATTTTATACAAACATGACTATATATTTATATATTTATATATATGTACCTTGTACTGATTCCGGGAGTTAAAATGTATAGGAATCAATGATAGTCTTTTTTCATTGTTTACTCGAATGGTGACCCAATCAGAGAGTAGCACTTTGCACTTTAAATATTCACTACAAACGATGATGCGTGTCATGTGATCAAGGCTTTGTGCCAAAAACGATATGGCGACAGCTGAATAAAAAACAACAGCATCTGAATTACCTGGTATTCACTGAAAAAACCATAGGTTTCAGGCCTTATATAGTTAGGAATTAGCATTTAAAAAACCTTTGAAATTCACTGAAAAAACCATAGGTTTCAGGCCTTATATAGTTAGGAATAGCTTTTAAAAAACCTTTGAAATTCACTCAAAAAACTATACATTTTAAGGGTGTTATAGTTAGCTGGATATTTCACTCATACAAAACCATTGAAATTGCTCCTATATAGTTAGTTGTACTAACTATATTTCGCGCATCCGCAATCCACTGCTGATGATGTCACATATTAGATCATTCATGACATGGTCAGTGACATCACTGATGATATCTCAAATGGATTAACCGCCATCCTAATCGGCCCCAAAATAAGGCCTGAAACCTATGGTTTTTTTAAGTGAATTTGCAAGGTTTTTTAAATGCTAATTCCTAACTATATAAGGCCTGAAACCTATGGTTTTTTCATTGAATTTCGAAGGTTTTTTAAATGACAATTTTTAAATGTATTAATTGTTATTTTTTTTATACTGATTTACTACATTTTTGCAGGCAGGTGTTCAGAGGGCACGCCCCCTTTTTACAACGTTCTGCAGCGCAACCCCTGGCGCGTTTGCAGAGGAGGAACTAATTCCCCTTGCATACTGGGGGTCCCTGGGGGGCAACTAGCCCACCAGGAGCCTCCAGTATAAGCCAGGGAGCTGCATTACAGAGAGGTGTTATGAGGCCACACCCTTTTTTACACCTCTCTGCAACGCAGCCCCCGGGCGTGTTTGCAGAGGGGGAACTAATTCCCCTTGCATACTGCGGGTCCCTGGAGGCCAACTAGCCCACCTGGAACCTGCAGTATGTGCCAGGGGGCTGCATTGCAGAGAGGTGTAATGAGGCCACACCCTTGTTTACACCTCTCTGCAGCGCAGCCTCTGGCGTGTTTGCAGAATAGGAACTAATTGCCCACCAGGAGCCTCCAGTATGCGCCAAGGGGCTGCTTTGCTTTGCCCCGGGGGCAGCGGTCCCCGGGGCAGTGTGGGGGGGATTGTGGACCCCCCCACTTCTTTATCACTATGCCGCCGCGATTTGGTCCCCCCGGGGGGTAATTTTAAAAAAACAGACCAGGTTTATTTTTTAAAATATGTGGGCCTTTTTAGTCCTTGTGGGACCACCTGGGCAGGCCTAGGGGGTCAGGGTGTATCTACCCTGCCCCCTTTTTGTGTTCTTCACATTTGGTTTTCTGCTTTCTTGTGCCACGGTCTATCTACATGCACACATATACGCATATATATGTGCATATATATGCATTTATATATATGTATGTGTATATATATATATACATACATATATAAACATATATAATCTGCATATCTATATAAATACAAATATAAATGCATGCATACATATACATATATGCATACATATGCATGTTATTTACATGAAAGTTTGTAAAACACTATTAAAAGCAAAGCTAAAAAGCCACCTCATTACAAACAGAATGGCTTTAACTTAAACGAGGGCAAGATCTATTGCATTTTCAATGCTTGTTTACTTTGGTTCCATCAAGAAGGCATTCAGATGTGTCACACATTTGCCATAAATTCTGAATGTTAGCACTCTAGATGCTCATTATATCACTGTAGTAAAGCTACTGCTCACCAAGGAAGTCTGCTGCTGGTATTCAACGTACATATTTCAGTCTGCATGTCAGAATTTTTTTAATGAAATAGAAGAGGATTTGAGAAGTCACTCAAAATGTGCCCTAATTTTTCTTTCTGAAGCACTAATCATACTTTCTATGGCAAAATGAACCCCCTCATTTTGTTCCTTTTTAAATTAAATGTTTTCAGACCTACCACTTCATTCCAATCAAGATGGCTTCTGGTGTGCCATACTTTTGTCATAAGTAAGACTGTTAGCGCTCTAGTTGTTCTTTAGAACACTCTGGGACATTCTGTCATTGGGCTATACTTGGGCTACATCTGGGTGATATTTGGGCTACATTTGGGCTCTTTTGTCTCTGGTGGCCATCTTGGGAGACTGCATGTCAGAATTTTTTAATGAAATAGAAGAGGATTTGAGAAGTCACTCAAAATGTGCCCTAATTTTTCTTTCTGAAGCACTAATCATACTTTCTATGGCAAAATGAACCCCTCATTTTGTTCCTTTTAAATTAAATGTTTTCAGACTTACCACTTCATTCCATTCAAGATGGCTTCTGGTGTGCCATACTTTTGTCATAAGTAAGACTGTTAGCGCTCTAGATGTTCTTTAGAACACTCTGGGACATTCTGTCATTGGGCTATATCTGGGTGATATTTGGGCTTCATTTAGGCTCTTTTGTCTCTGATGGCCATCTTGGGAGACTGCATGTCAGAATTTTTTAATGAAATACAAGAGGATTTGAGAAGTCACTCAAAATGTGCCCTCATTTTTCTTTCTGCAGCACTAATCATACTTTCTATGGCAAAATATACCCCCTCATTTTGTTCCTTTTTAAATTAAATGTTTTAAGAGTTACCACTTTATTCCAATCAAGATGGCTTCAGGTGTGCGATACCTTTGTAATAAGTAGGACTGTTAGCGCTCTAGTTGTTCTTTAGAACACTCTGGGAAGCTGCAGTAGAACACAAAGGAATCAACTGACAGTCTCTGTCCTTGTTGGATGTACATGTTTTACTGAGAATGTCAGACTTCATTCTCACATGATTGAGAAAGATAATGTGAATTTACAGGAAATATGCTTTCAGTTTAGCTTCTAGATCCCCTTCCAAACCACTGTGGGAAAAGCATGAGATAATAGTTTTCTTTCAAACATGATTCATGATATTCCAGCAGAAGGCTTTTTCACATGGTAAAATCACCTTAGAACACACCACAATTCCTAAAATGAGTATGGTACCATCAACAAATGATTTATAATGTAACTAAAGTCCTAAAACCTTCTATTAACTGCAATGCTTTTTAATGAGGTGCCAGCATGTATATTGGTCCCAAGATGGCTGCCAACACTTCTTGGATGAAGTGCTGACAGCCAATCAGATCTCGCGATGAGATGTGTGGTTAGGCTCCGCCCAGATATATATATTTGTTTGAAGTTAATTTTCGTAAAAACCACTGGAGCAATTTTCACCAAATATAGAAAAGGCACTTCTGCGTACCAGTCCCTACAATTTTGCAAAGTTTGGTGTAATTCCATTCAGCGGTTCGGGCTGTAGCCTTGTCTACTCGTCCTATGGAAATTAATATGGGGAAAACACGTTTTGGGACCCCCCTTGACGAACCCCTCGAAAGAAGCGAAGCGAGCTGGCCTAAATTTTGGAAAATTACACGCAAATTCCTCCACCGGCGCCAAAGTTATTCCCAATAGAATGTTGCGGATTTCCTATGGTAGCTAGGTCCTAACTATTTATACCTACTGGCTATCGCCAGTAGGTAATATATATATATATATATATATATATATATATTCACTGAAAAAACCATAGGTTTCACACCAGTTATAGTTAGGAATTAGCATTTAAAAAACCTATGAAATTCACTGAAAAAACCATAGGTTTCACACCAGTTATAGTTAGCTGGAAATTTTACTCGCATAAAACCATTGAAATTCCCACGTTATAGTTAGTTGGACTCACTATAACTTGCGCGTGCAATGCACTGCTGATGATGTCACATATTACATCACTCATGACATGCTCAGTGACATCACTCATGACATCACTGATGACACCATCCAGTGAATGTGTGTCTTTCTGAAAAATAAATATGTGTTATATATGTATATGTAAAAGTTGATGGAAGAATAAATGTTTAAATAAGTGTTTACATGGATGTTTTTTTTTTTTTAATTGATTGGTTAACTGGCTTATTAAGTGTATCTTAGTGAATACATATATTAGTGAGTAATGTTTAAATATTTAAATATATGTATTAGTGTTTCATTTTCTGTATAAGTGGCTCCATGGGTTGGTGAGTAGCTACATGTGTATGTATATGGGTTATTAGATGTTTTTTTAGTATCAGTATGAGTGTCTGTATGGTTTGGTGGGGGTATTACTTAGCACATAGATGCATGAGTGACTGACTCTCTGTTTGTATGTGTTTGTATGTGTTTTAAAGACAGCATATGTGCAGGACTGTATGGGTGAATGAGTGTGTATATGTGTATGTTAGTGAGTGAATGACTGTCTCACTAGTGTCTTTATCAGTAACTACATATGTTTTAATCTAGTATATGTGAATATTGATGTATATAAGTGAGTATATGTGAGAGTAAGAGAGTGTAAGAGTTCCTGTTTAAATAAGTATGTGTTTCTATAAGTGATTGTTTAAGAGAGTAAATATGTGTAAGTTTCCTTAGAAGTAAGGTGGTAGTGTGTGCATAGCTGTATATGCAAATAAATGGATGTTCAATAGTTTATTTGCATGTGTGAGTATGTGTGTGAGTAACTTTTGGATGACTGTCGGTGTGTAACAGGATGTATAAGTGTATCACTACATATGATGAGTGAGTATATGTATGAGTGACTATATAGAACTGTTGGTGAATGAGTGGATGTGTATATAGATGGTGGAATTACTGAATTGGTTGTTGTAACTGGTATGGGTATCTCAATTTTTGTGAAAATGTTAGTTTCTATTATTGAATATGTGTTTCAAGGGTTACATTACAGTGAAAGGAGGTCTGTCACTCTGTCACAAGGATGGTGTCATCAGTGATGTCATGAGTGATGTCACTGAGCATGTCATGAGTGATGTAATATGTGACATCATCAGCAGTGCATTGCACGCGCAAGTTATAGTGAGTCCAACTAACTATAACGTGGGAATTTCAATGGTTTTATGTGAGTAAAATTTCCAGCTAACTATAACTGGTGTGAAACCTATGGTTTTTTCAGTGAATTTCATAGGTTTTTTAAATGCTAATTCCTAACTATAACTGGTGTGAAACCTATGGTTTTTTCAGTGAATTTCATAGGTTTTTTAAATGCTAATTCCTAACTATATATAGGGCCTCAAACCTATGTTTTTTTCAGTGAATTTCAAAGGTTTTTTAATAGCATATCTCTATAGCTATGAAATATAATATTTTTTTAAATGAATCCTATATTGTATATTTATGTAATACAATTTTTTTATGTATATTGTTCATTTTTTTTTTCAAATTTTTTTTTGCTTTGGAGTGCTCCCAGTGACCATACCGGTGAGCGCACCTGTAAGCGCAGTCTCGTGGCGCGTACCGGTGAGCGACCCGTTAGCGCTATTGCCGCGAACGAAAACAACATTGTGACGTATCGCGTAGCCGCGACGCTGTGCGTCATAAGACACATTTCGCGTAGCCGCGAGATGCGCCTTATGACGCACGGCGTAAGCGCACCCGGAAGCGCATACGATCGCGCAACGTAAGTGCCCCGACGCGCTGTTGCTACGCGCCCCGGGGCGCGCCCCCGGGCGCGTAGCGTAAGCGCGTCAGGTCATGTGAGCTGAAAATAACACTTTTCATTGGTTCAAAACAGTTTTGTTTTCCAAATGATGAAAGCCCGGGTCATGTGACCTGAAAATAACACTTTTCATTGGTTCAGAACAGTTTTGTTTTCCAAATGATGAAAGCCCCCACCTTTTTTCCTCCTTCTCACTTTGTTCTTTGAGTGAGGAAGACCTGTTTCCATTCATTGAGAAATGGCTACAGTAGCAGCAGCAGCAGGAGCATCTGCACCACCACCACCACCACAGGGACCACCACAACACCACATTGGTGGTGAAGAAGAAGAGGAGGAGGAGGAGGAGGAGGAGGAGGAGGAGGAGGAGGAGGAGGAGAGGAGGACTTTCCTGCCTGAAGACAATCCCCCTTATAAACCGAGAGAGCACATTGTGTGGGAGTTTTTTAAATTCCCAAGGGGCGAAAAGAAAGTCAATGCGGCGAAAATGACATGTCTGATATGTGGCATTGTACTTTCCAGGGGGAACCCTGCGAAAAAGTACTCTTTTGGTAATAATACCATGATTGCAACGGAGGCATCCCAACAACTATTCTGCGGCAGAGGTGAGAGAACTAACCAGAAACCCTCCCCAATCTTCTGCAAGCACCTCCACAGGCAAACAACACACTCCATCGGGTCCAGAGGCAAGGGAGATGGTCCCAAACATCCAAACCCAGTTTGGAGATTTTAAAATTGTTTGCGTAGGACTACAATTTCTTATCGTGAACAAAGCATCAAATTGATTAACCGTGCTGGAGACAACCACCAGTGCAAAAAGAAGCCTTAATTTGTTCTTGATTTTTTTTGCTCCAGTTGAGCCGTTTACAATTCCCTGTTTTTTGTTTGTCCCCATAAAAATTACAAAAAAATATAAAATTGTTCATAAAAGCCAAAAAAAGTAAAACATTTTTAAAAAAAACAATAAAAACATATAAAACAACAAAAATAATAAAAAACTGTTCTTTTTAGAACTACCTCCAATTTATAAAAAAATGGTACATGTTTAAAAAACTCTGTCATTCTTTTTTCTCCAGGGTACGCGAACCGGTACGCGCACCGGGGCGTGCACCCCCCCAAAAAATAAAAAAAAATAAAGGAGTGAGCATGAGGGAAGGACACGGAGAGAGTTGTGTTAAGAGAAAGAGAGCAAGAGGGAGCAACACAGAGGGACTGTGTATTAGATAGTAAGACAGAGAGGAGGTGTAATAGGGTGTAAGTGAGAAAAGGAAAATGAATAAGGGAGCGAAAGAAGGGAAGAGAGAGGAAGAAGACTAAAGCAGAGGTACTGGGAGAATGTGAGTGGGTGTTGAAAGTAAAGGGAAGGACAGTAAAGGATGGGGAATGAGGGGTAGTGACGGAACCGGAGTAAAGGAACAGCGGTGAGAGAGGGTGAGAAAAGAGCAGTGAGTGTAAGTAAAGAGGGGTGAAAGAGGGTGGATAAAAGTGAATAAGGGTAAGACATGGGGAGTGACAGAGAGAAAGGACAGAGAGAGTAAAGGAAGGAGTGAGTGAAAGGGACTGACTGAAGCAGCAAAGAAAGGTAAGTGAGGGAGTGTGGGTGAGTTGTAGGGAGTGAGCATGACGAAAGAGTAGTGACAGAGTGAGGGGACAGAGACAGTGACGGTAAGAGAGACAAAGTGAAGGAACGGGAGTGAGGAACTGTGAGGAGAGACGGACTGAGAGAAGGAGTGAGAGGAGTGAAGTAAGTGAGTAAGGGAAAGGGAATGAGTGAGGGAGCGAAGGAAGGGAACAGAGGGTAAGGGAAGTAAAGCAGGGGGACTGAAAGAAGTTGAATATGGTAGGAGAGTAAGGGAAAGAGGAGTAAACATGGAGGATAAGAATAAGTGAGGTAAGCAGAGTAAGGAAACAGGAGTGAGGTAGGGTGAGAGAATAGTAGTGAGGTTAAAGCAAAGGGTGATGACAAACTACATTTTTATAGTCACACTTACCATATAATTAATGTAAATTTAATTACATGTTTTACTACACTTTGTATCTGTGAAAGAGAGAAGAAAAAATAAGTTATAATTAGTAAAATATATATTTTAAAATAGAAGAGACAAGTCAAGAGGTTAAAAATCATAAAAGTGTACTAAGAAATAAAGTAAGAGTGAAGGACACAGAAAGGGAAATAAAATAATGTAGAAGGACAAAAAGAGGGAAAAAGAAATAGAAGGGGAGCAAATTACTAAGAGTAAGGCAGATACATTCAGTGACAGAGAGGAAGAGAAGAAGAGAGAAATGAATTGAAGGTAAGAAAGATACTAAAAGAATGTGAGTTAGCAAAACTAAATCAGGAAAGCGGACTAAGTAAAAAGGGAGTGACTGAGAGGGAAAGGAGTCTGATTGAGGGTGCATTTACAAGAATGAGGAATGGAAGATGACTGGGAGTGAGTGAAGGGGAGTCACAGAGTGAAGGGATGAAGGGAGAGAGGATAATATAGAATGATTGAGGGAAAAGGAGTGAGGAAGTTAGTAGACAGAGGGACTAAGGGAAGGACTGAGTGAAGTGGAGTACAATGAGTGAGGAAAAGAAAATGAGTAAGGGAGCAAAAGAAGGAAAGATAGGGGAAGAGGACTAAAGCAGTGGTACTGAGAGAATGTGATTTGGTCATGAAAGTAAAGAGAAGGACACTGAAAGATAGGAAATGAGGGGTAGTAATGGAACCGGTCTAAAAGAAATGGGCTGAAGAACGATGAGAGATGAGAGAGAAGCAGTGAAGTTGTTGTAAGAGAAATGATAGAAGGTAGATAAACACAAGTGAGCATAACACAAGGAGAGTGAGGGACTGAGGACATAGAGGTAGTGAACGGAAAATAGAGAGAAGAGGTCAAAAGAAAGTAGCAAAGAAAGATAAGTGAGGGAGAGTGGGTGAGTTATAGTGACAGAGTGTGACAAAAGAGGTGAGTGAGTGAAGAGGAATTACTAAAAGAGCAAAGGAGGAAAAGACGGAAAAGGGAAGTAAAGCAGAGAGACTGAAAGCTGAAAAGTGGTGCAAGGGAGAGAGGGGATGCAGACAGTTGAAATGGAAATGAGGGGTTGTGAAAGAATTGCAGTAAATGAATGGGGGTGAAACAGAGTGAGAGAAAGGCAGTGTGAGTGAGTAAAGAGAGCTGAAAGAGAGTGGAAAAAGGAAAGTGAGTGTGAGACAATGGGAATACAATATAAATTACACAATACAAACTATAGAATAATTTGTACAACATGTTAGATAGTTTATTTTTGCTATTCTCGGAACATATTGAATTTCACTAAAAACAGTGAGTTCAAACTATTCATCATATGACAGCGGGAAAAAAAACACAATCTAAAAGATTGTGTTTAAAAAAAAACATATAAACTTACAAATCACATATGTACACTAATCTTTGATTTACTTACTTTTCCTTTAGGCCAAATAGTACATCATGAAGGTCCTTTTCGTTGGAAAGTACTCTGCTGTTCTCTAAAAATTCAATTTCATCGACTTTCTATAAGAAAAGTTCCAAGAACATCTGAAATATGTTTCAATGTTTTCATATCCTCCTTGTGTTCAGTCATGACTTTGCTCATTCCTTCACCTTTCCTTAAGGCCAAATAGTGTCAGATGTATCAGTATGTTTTCAAATTACTCAAAACAAACTCTGAAATTAGCTTTTTCCCGACGTTCTGAAAGAAAGACTTATACAACATTTTCACAATGTTTAAAAATTCATATTTCCATTTCTGGCTCACTCATGTTGAACATTTCCTATAATACTGATATCACTTAGTATGAGATCCACTTACAGCATCTATATGAGAACTAGAATTTTTATATTATCTTCATCACTTTTACTCACAATATAATTTTAAACAGCAGATTAACTTTTATTAACTGCTCCCGTCTTTATAGGCCAATTACCTTTAACTAAATTTCGGTTCTAAAAACACTAGGTAAGAATTTTTTAAGTCAAAAGGCAAACGTTGTTTGAAAGTCAAATGAGTATCATTACAGTTAGTCCAACATTTTCGACATTTTAAATAAATTGTATAATGCCCTGATGTTGTTGAAGGGCCGTCATGATAAATAATAGCTACAGTTGCAAAAGTTCTTCCTGAAATTGATAACTGAGAAGCCACGAAATTTTTAATAGAAGTTGTCAATTTACTTTCATCAGGTCTACATCGTTGGAACATTAAAATGACATACTGACCATAGGTTTGTATAAATAATGTGGACAGCATTGCAGACTTACATTGGGTACACACTATATTGTGATCAGCTGCTTTAACTAGATTATTAAAAGATACTGATTTGCAGTCTGGTAAAGTCCAATAAATAAATCTTTCAGTGTCTATTCTAGTACTACTTGATAAACTACAATTGTCGCAGTCATGCTGCCATTGATAAGAAAGGCTAAAAAGATTTTTTATATCTACTCCTTCATCTTCCAATACATCAAACATATACATTACAAATTCCTGACAATCCTGCTGAATATTCTGTGAAAATTGTTTTTGACCAGAACATATGTCTAAAAGATTTCGAATTTCTGAAACACTTTCTATTTTTGTTCTATCACTGCTACTCAAACACAGAATTCAATAAACAGCAGAATCTTTGATCCCGATTTTCAACAATCTGTTCTTGTAAAGTTTGAAGAAAAAAAACAACATTGACCACTACATTAGCATAGCAGTTGACACCAGAACTATTTTCAAACTGAAATCCAACAATATCTTCAACAGAATCCTTTTTCTTTCTCCTTACAATTACAGTGCCATCTACTTTTTGTCTTTTTGCTATTACCTCACTGCAATTATTCTCATTTCTTCTTTTTCGGCCTACGACACGTTTTTCAAACAGAGGATATTGAGGCAAATGTGGAGCATACTCTCTTCTTAATCTATTGTATTCTTTAACACAATCTATATCTGCACAAATCTTTGTCTCATCACACTCAATCAAGTACAATCCTGATAAAGGTCTGACTCGTGATAATGCCACATATGCCATACCCTCTTTAAACACAGAAGTTCCAATGTTCACCAAAGCACTATCTACACTTAAACCTTGAGATTTATGAATTGTCACCGCATATGCCAAACAAACAGGAAACTGTTTTCGGCGAACATATAAGTCTTTCACAAGCAAAAATCTAGCTGAACAACGACTGATTTGTTCTATTTCGTCAATGCCATCAAATTTAATTTTTAAAATTTCAATTCCATCTCTATTTTTGTAATTCACAAAATCAACAACATGACCCATTGCTCCATTTACCAGACCTCTTTCAACATTTAAATTCCTTCTCAAAATGATACAACAATTTAAACACACATTCAGAGTCTTTTCAAAACCAGCAGTTTTAGATATACTCTTCTCTAATGAATCCAATTTTGATTTCAAATTTTCAGACAAAATAATTGTTGCTCCCATATGCTCTATTTTATCTATAGCTTCCAGTTTCACAATCTCTTCATTTTCTAACTTTAACATTTTGTTGTTAAAAATGGGGCATTCTTTCACAGTTGGCATCAAACATATCCCAGATTTGTTCTCAGTAATTTTCTTAAAAATATTCTCTGGAAGAATGTTTTCATTTGGATACAAATTTGAAATTAATCGTGCATGTAAAGCTTCTTTCCCATGCTCACTTAGTTTTCCGATTCTTACATCTTGTAGAATATTTTTATATTCTTCATCCTTTGCCTGTCGCATATTTTGAAGCAGTTCTGCATATTTGAAGTTTAACCATATATTAACATTTCCAATGCTTCCTGGGCACTTCCTGGTATCTTCATGCATGAGCATTTTAAACACTGGTTGTCCTTTCACTGGAGTCAACTGCAGTAGATCTCCAAAAACAATAATGTGTTTCCCTCCAAATAACACATCATACTCTGTTCTAAGAATTTCTTGCATTCTCAAATGCACAAAAGCAAGCATTAGATTTGAGACCATGCTTACTTCATCAATGATAAGAAGTTTCATTTTCTTCAGGACTCTGGAAACTTCAGAACTTGCATCTCCAGATAGCTTGTGGTATTGCAATTTATTATCATGCTCAACTGGTAGCATCAGTAAACGATGTAAAGTAATCCCTTTAATATTATGTGCTGCCAGCCCAGTTGGAGCGGTTACAACACAAGACAGTGGTGATTCAGTCCTTTTCTGCAGATAAGTTGCAATTGCTTTAATCAGAAAAAGTTTTCCAGTTCCCGCTTCTCCACTGACGTACAGTTGGACAAGCTTAAATGATGTACATGAGCACTCTTTTTTCTCATGACTGAATCCATGTTCAATTTGTTCTGTGACTTCGTCCTATATTTGTTGCTGCTCAACGTTTAGTTGTTTCACCAAATCTTCTTAGTTAATTACATCCTCTTCAGCTTGTTCCATAGCTCTTTCCACCTCATCCATGGCAGTGGCAGCTTCATTTTGAATAATTGGTCCTCCTAGTGGATCCTGACTCAATGAAGTAGAACTCTGACTGTCTTGAGAACTGTCTCTAGCAATCTCTACAGCAATTGTGGCTTCTTGCTCTAATTCTTCGTTCAACATTTGCAGATAATTTGGAAAAATAGGACATTCTATGGTATCCTTGGTTGCATTAAAAGAATCTTCGTAACAGAGAAAATCTCCAAGTAGTTCCTCTTCTGTACGCCATGCCTTAAACAGTTGCAAAAGACCTAAATAATAAAATTCCTTTTGGTCTGGAGATTCGCAACTCAATTTTCGATGATTAATCAAATGGCCTTTTCTCTGCTTCACAAGACATCCTTCACACCCAATGATAGAATATATTCCATTATTGATATCTTCTGTGATGTTCCTCTTATAAGTATAGTTTTGCCGAACTTCATACAAACAAGTGTTCTCAAGATAACTACTTCTGATTGGATAGTATGTATCCAACATGTTTGTCTTCAAAATATCTGTACTATTTGGTTCTTTCTCCGCCAAATACTCAATTTCTTGTACAGATTTCAAAACTCGGTTTCGTGTTGCAACAAGACCTAGACTCGCCCAAATGATTGTTCTCGATTTGGCATAGAGACTTGCTGATGATAACCGATCAGAACATTCATATGCTCCAATTTCTCGATGCGACAACATCTTTAGACTGAAACTGTATAATTTTTTACTTATACTCTTTTCATGTGAAATGTCCTCCCACATTTCCTTCAGTTCTGTCTTTTCTTTTTTTGTGATGTAAGACGTCACATATCGAGCCACAGCAATAGAGTTGTCAGCAACGAACTGAATATCCATGTTAGCATTCCACATGGACAAAATCACTGGGTTGTAGTCGTTGATGTACTTGGACTCTTCGTTTCTTTTTAAATTGTATGTATTTTTTGGTGATTTCCTCGTCACAGTATGTCGCAGAGAAGACATCTAATTATTTACTCTTCCTTTAGAAATCACTGGTCGTGGAAACCCGAAACGACATTTTGTGTAGAACTTGTCCTTGTTTCAAAATTTTCGCGACAGTACTTTCCACAACGATGGGATTGAAAGCGTAAAACTTGTTGCCTTAAACTGTTTTCTTCGGTAGTTTTCGGAATAGCACATGTTGAATACTCTTCAATGAAACTCATCACTGTTTCATCCGAATCTGTTCCAAATTTGGATGCATCTTTAATCCATAACAACATATGTATGTGAGGAGCACCTCTCGCTTGATACTCCTTTCTCCAAAAGAAATCCAAAACCTCTCCAAGGGGAGGATTTTTTTGGTTGGTAATAAAAGACATCATAGCTTCAAATCTATGATTGAAATATCTGCATACATTCACTGGATCCACAGAACACAGTTCTCCAGGTGTTTTGAATTCTATATTTTGTATATTTGCATTTGCCTCTCGTAGAAATTGAAGTAAGTCGTCCCATGCATACTCAGCACAGCTAAGAGTGAGGAACCATGTAGGAGTTCCTAAGTTTCTTAGCATACATTTCAATTCCCCATGACGACGGTACCAATACTCGTTTGTACCACGCTGACATGCCATGAGATTGATTAGATGAGATTCCAAAATATTAACTTGCAGATTAACTTTCTCCATAAAGTCCCTCGCCGAAACATTTTGGAGATGTGGTCCACTTTTCAGTATATGGTTTACTGCATAAGAAAGCCCAGACAAGTCACTTTCATACCGTAGATGAAACAAATATGGGATGCATTGACGAAACCTTGGATCTTCAGCATATAATCTTAACACCTTAAGAGCGTTGTAAATCCCTCCCCAGTGCTGCGCTGTCCATTGGAACTAGTGCTGAATGGACGTCCAACGGTCGCACGCAGCACTGGGGAGGTAGTGGCTGTGACGACCGTTGGCCGACGGCAGCAATTAAGGGGTTAAAGTCCGGTATTCAGATGCTGGAATTTGAAGTGGTCGATCGTCATATCGTCCACCTCGACCTGTTGGAAATAGTTGTGGAAAACAACGAGCTTCCAAACTTTCTTCCCATACACTAATGGGACTTCCTTTTGCTGATTTCATTTGAAACAAGTCAATTGCATTCCCCATTAATTATTTGGAATGCAAAGGATGAACAGTATAATGTTCATATATTTCTTCACTTCTAGACACATCAACTTTTTTCAATTTGGCCAGCTGAACAATCACTGTCTTCATCTGCAGCTGTTTCCTCTGCTCCAACACATACATGTTTGTAGTACTCATTGTTTTTGACCAAATACAACGTTGCCTTTTTGACTTTCCTAACATCCACTAAATCTTGCCAAATTTTCTTACTCTTTGTCGGAACCCCATTAACTAGAATAACCAGAGGTTCCTCTTCCACTTTCTCTACCCCAATTGTATCGATATTTTTCTTGAAATCTAGAGGCAAATAAACAACTCTTCCCTTTAATCCTCTCTGTAAATCTGAAGGAGGCAATTTCCCTATCTTAGGTTCCATGCGAACAATAGCCTGAAAAGGACGGACACATTGAATCAAAATAGATTCATATGTATTTAAATCCATCAATTCAGAAGGAATGTCTACCAACTCAAGAACAGCTGTAGCAGGCATTCTGTTTTCATTTAATTTTTAAAAATAATAATTACAAATACGCTGATCAGAACTCAAATCAAAATAATTCTCCACCAAAAAATAAGTTGAAAAATCCTTCCACTCATTATTATTTACCTTTTCGCTTTTTACATATAAATCAACTAATCTAGTCTGATGCTTATAATGAGTTCGTCGACAACACACCCAACTAAAATTTGGCCTTTCACTTGATTTCACCTTAAACTTAGAAATTTCCTGGTCAAACTTTTCTGTACTTGAAATCTATACATTATATTCCACATTACTTTCTTTTACTGTGTCAATTTCTACACTGTCCTCTTTTTCACCAAAATAACAAAACTCAATTTCTTCACAAATGTTCTTCACATCTAATTCAGGTCCATGCAAAAGAGCACTGTTTAACTGTTTAAGCTTAAGTGCTGGACTTTTTGCATAATACAACATTCTCACTAATTTCCTCATTTTATTATGATGCACTGCTAACATCCTAAAATGATGAAAAACACTCTGACATACTTTTCTAGAAAGACAAGCCAGTGAATGCCCATACAAACCTGTGTTTTCTCTCACTCTGCAAGGATCTAAGTCTTGCAATATCTTCATTTTCTGTTTTAGACTTTACTTACTATATGTACGTAAGAAATTACGAAGCAAATTGATTGAATCCTGTCGCACACTACAAATACTACTACACTTCCAAGTGTACACTGGACCCTTAGTACTTCTCCCTAAAACTTCATCAGCTATCACCTCTTCTGCATCTCTAGACACAAGTTTCTCTTTTTCAATCGGACAACCGTCTTTCACCTCATATGCTCGACCACTGGTGTCAACTGCATGCACCAAATCATTCTCCTGGAAGTAACTCTCCTCATTAAAAAATGGCTCACAACTTGAACTATGCATCCATTCTCCAGAAAAAACTTTACAAAAATGTGTCCGATTAATTACTCTTTTCCATCTACTGTTTGATTTGAAAACATCAATTGTCTTGTTAAGTATCCTAATTCTATTGATTACTAAAATAAATAATTTTTTCTTAACTTCAAAAGCCTGATTAACAATTTTCTTTACACTTTTCTTTTTCTTGTAAAAAGCAGCTCTCTGTTTACCTTTCTTAATATTTTTTAACAAATTTAAAACTACCCTATTGCGAAACATTCGTCTACGAATGTCCCTAAATTGGTTTTGCCTTCTATTCCTATACATACTGTTCTCTTCTGCTCCAGTAGTAACATTTTTGGGGGGATCTCCTTCCTTTTCAAATTTGCTCTCTCCTTCTGTATATTCACATTTCCAATGAAAAAAATTTGTGATCTACATATGTTCCGAAAAAAAGACTTAGTTGTCTTATCAGGAGCTTTTTTTGCATTTTTTGAAGTATTTGTTGTAGGGAAGTGCTTTAATTCCGTTGCTGTTTTTGATTTTTTCCGCTTGGCATCTTTCCTTCTCCTCTGCCTTGAGGGCATATTTTCTTACTATTGAAATCTTGATTTCAACTTGTGGTAAAGAAAAAAATAACACATTATAGACCACTATTACCAAACGATATAAACACTAGTTTACAACATATCTAACTTTATACCACAGCAAGTATGTAACTAGGAGTAAGACAGAGAAAAAGAGCTAGAGGGAGTAACACAAAGAGACAGAGAGAGTCAGACAAAGAAACAGGTAGAGGGAGTAAAACATAGAGAAGGAGTAAGACAGAGAGAGTGTATAATATGTTGTAAGACAGAGAAAGTATGTAATAGGAAGAGAGAGTAAGTCAAAGAAAGGGAGAAAGAGGGTAAGTCAGAAAAAGGGTGTAACAGGGTGGAAGACAGAGAGAGGGTGTTAGAAAGGGAAAGGATGTAAAAGAGACTAAAACAGAGAGAGGTTGTAAAAGGTAGAGAGAGAGAGTACGTTTGAGAGAGGGTGTAAGAGGAAGTAAATCAGAGAGAGGATGTAACAAGGAGTAATGAGAGAGAGGGAATAAATCAGAGACAGCGTATAAGAGAAAGTAAGTCAAAGAGAGAGTGTAAGAGAGTGTAACACAGAGTCAGGATGTAAAAAGGAATAAGTTAGAGAGAGGGTGTTAGAAGGGGACAGGTGGAAAAATAGAGTAAGTCAGGAAGAAAATATAAGAGAGACTTATACATTCTTGATAATACTTGGTAAAGAAATGTTGGTGCATAAAGGAATTGTATTTTGTAAATGAGTAAGGTTTCAGTAGTGTAATGAAATGCTTATACATATGACCTTTTCTCTGTTTTTTAAATGTTATTTTAAAAAAAGATTTCGGGCACATGAATTGATTTTACATTATTGACAAGGATTAGATAGTATCTGCATGATTAAAAAAATATATTAGCACATTTCACAATCATGTCACCTCTGTTTCCTCAGATTAGTAAACAGATTGTGCACATGAGATGAGGCCTGTGTCCAGGGGTGCAGAGGAGGTGAGGCCTATGTCCAAGAGTGCAATGGACAGGTCTCACCTCCTCTGACCCTTGAACAAGCCTCACCTCCTCCGTGCGCCCAGGACAGGCCTCAAATTTTTGGGTAAAATTAATGGTAACAGGATGCAGATAAGGTGAGGCCTAACCAGGAGTGCAGATGAGGTGAGGCCTGTCCAGGGGAGCAGAGGAGGTGAGGCCTGTGTCCAAGAGTGCAGTGGACAGAACTTCATAAAGCCTCTCCCCCACTGCACTCTTAGACACAAGCCTCACCTCCTCAGCAATTTTCACAATCATGAAAGCCATTTCGACTTTCCTCACCTCCTCTGCACCTTTCGCAATTATGTCAGGTGTGTTTCCTCAGATTATGAATCAGATTGTGTTTTTGTATTGTTCCTTTCTGTTATGTTTTTTGTTAATGGTTGGTAAAAATTTTCTGCTGCATAGAGGAAATGTATTTTGTCAAAAACTGAGATTTCAGTAGTGAAATGCAATGCTTGTACATATGTTCTGGTCTCATTTGTTTAATGTTAATATAAAAACAATTAAAGGGGAAATGAATGGCTTTACCATTTTTCAGAATGATTAGAATGTGTCTGCATGATTAAATAAATATATTTGCACTTTTGACAAACATGTGAGTTGTGTTTTCTAAGATTAGAAAGCAGATTAAGCTTTTTTATTCTTCCTTTGTGTCATATTTCTTGATAATACTTGGTAAAGAAATGTTAGTACATAGAGGAATTGTATTTTGTAAAAGAATGATTTTTCAGTAGTGTAATGAAATGCTTGTATATATGACCTGTGCTCTGTTTTTTAAATATTAATTAAAAATCGTTTTACGGCACATGAATTGGACCCCTGGACAGGCCTCACCTCATCTACACTCCTGGACAGGCCTCACCTCATCTGCACCCTGTTACCATCAATTATACCCAATACATTGAGGCCTGTCCAGGGGGCACAGAGGAGGTGAGGCTTGTCCAAGGGTCAGAGGAGGTGAGTCCTCTCCACTGCACTCATGGACACAGGCCTCACTTCCTTTGCACCCCTGGACATGCCTCACCTCATCTGCACAATCTACTTCCTAATCTGAGGAAACACAGGTGACATGATTGTAAAAGGTTCAAATATATTTATTTAATCTTGCAGTCACTATTTATTCCTTCTCAAAAATGTAAAAGCCATTCATTTGCCCCAAAATCGTTTTTTTAATAACATTTTAGAAACAGAGCGCAGGTCATATGTACAAGTTTTCCATTTAACTACTGAAACCTCACTATTTTTCAAAATACAATTCCTCTATCTAGCAAATGTTGATACCAAACATTTTCATTAAACTTAACAAAAAGCAACAACAAAAAAGCACAATCTGCAATCTGGAGACGAGGAAGCCAGTGGCAGTGGCAGACTCGATCCGCTTGTAAGCTGCTTGCATCGCACTGTTGCGCTGACTGAGAGCGTTTTTATTTTTAATGCACTAGCGATTACGGCTATTTTAAAAATTACATGGTGTGAGAATTTGAGACTGGCTGGCGCAAACGTTCTATTTTGCACTCGAGCTGGGAATAATCATTTTTAAAACTGTGTCAACTACACTTCTGGGCTGAATAATAGTTCGGGGGGAGACACTCACCTACCACACTCCCGCCCCGGTCCGCCACGTCCATTCTGGGCGTTTGTTGCGGAGGGTGAGGAGGAGCCCAACACTTCCAGGCCCAGAGCAGGCAGGTCAGCGCTCTAGTCGCGCTGTATTAGAGACCAAATAAAAGGTGGGGAAAAACGCAGCCTCGCTGTGGAGACGAGGAAGCCAGTGGCAGTGGCAGACTCGATCCGCTTGTAAGCTGCTTGCATCGCACTGTTGCGCTGACTGAGAGAGTTTTTATTTTTAATGCACTAGCGATTACTGCTATTTTAATAATTACATGGTGTGAGAATTTGAGACTGGCTGGCGCAAACGTTCTATTTTGCACTCGAGCTGGGAATAATCATTTTTAAAACTGTGTCAACTACACTTCTGGGCTGAATAATAGTTCGGGGGGAGACACTCACCTACCACACTCCCGCCCCGGTCCGCCACGTCCATTCTGGGCGTTTGTTGCGGAGGGTGAGGAGGAGCCCAACACTTCCGGGCCCAGAGCAGGCAGGTCAGCGCTCTAGTCGCGCTGTATTAGAGACCAAATAAAAGGTGGGGAAAAACGCAGCCTCACTGTGGAGACGAGGAAGCCAGTGGCAGTGGCAGACTCGATCCGCTTGTAAGCTGCTTGCATCGCACTGTTGCGCTGACTGAGAGAGTTTTTATTTTTAATGCACTAGCGATTACTGCTATTTTAATAATTACATGGTGTGAGAATTTGAGACTGGCTGGCGCAAACATTCTATTTTGCACTCGAGCTGGGAATAATCATTTTTAAAACTGTGTCAACTACACTTCTGGGCTGAATAATAGTTCAGGGGGAGACACTCACCTACCACACTCCCGCCCCGGTCCGCCGCACCCATTCTGGGCGTTTGTTGCGGAGGGTGAGGAGGAGCCCAACACTTCCGGGCCCAGAGCAGGCAGGTCAGCGCTCTAGGGGCCCCTCCCTGTCCCGCCCTTAGCTCCTACAAATGTGTGTGGGGGAGCGTCCGTGCAGAGGACGCGTGCAGCGGGCGCGACGATGGCGCGCCGAAGCCACGCCTAAGTCAAGCTCGTCTGCGCCCGTCCGCAACCGGACGGGGCCAGGGGTCGGGACCTCTGCACAAACTATGCAAACCCCCATTCAATATAACAAACAGGTACTACTTGCTCTACGACCCCCCAGGGAGGAGCCCTGCTGGCATTCAATGGAACCTCTTACTCTTAGAAACTGTCCACTATGCTCCTTTAAAGGCACGCGTGAACCCCATAGTGGGACAGGAAACAAGATGGTCCAGGGAGGTCTGATAAATTGCAGGTCACTAAGTAAACACAGCAGTCAGATCTGGGATCTTCTCGTAGATGAGAATCTTGACTGTCTCTTCCTAACGGAGACTTGGTTAGGAGAACCCTCGGATCCAGAAATAATAGAAGCAATCCCACCATCATACTCCCTGACCAGGTTAGATAGGAGTGAAGGAAGAGGAGGAAGAATTGCTATTGCTATCAAATCTCCGATGAAATGTACCCTAGAACCCATACAAATTGATAACTGCGAAGCAGGATGCTTCTCTCTGACACTGGGGCCCCAATACTCCGTGTCGGGGATCCTCGTGTATAGACCCCCAGGCACACTGAAGAACTTTAGATCTAGTCTGGTGGAGGGTATTGCTCATCTGGCAACTAGAAAGAGCCCACTTCTGGTACTAGGAGACTTAAACATCCATCTTGAAGATGATCAGGATAAAGAAGTCTCAAATCTAAAACTTGACCTACAGGCACTACAAATTGATCTAAAAAATCATACCCCCACCCATAAACAGGGCCACCAACTAGACCCTATCTTTAGTAGCTGGGACGGAGTGAAGCTTGACATGCCCCTTCCGGTCCCGTGGTCAGACCACTATTTGGTCCCATTTAGAGTTCTTATCTTAATTATTGACTCCCACAGAGTGGAGAATAAACGGTACCCCCGCCGCAAATGGAAACAATTCCAACAAGAAGCGTTTAACAACCTATTGCTAGAAGGAGGTCCTCCGGAGGGTGCCGATTGTGAAAACGCATTGAAAAAACTAGAGGAGCGCATTCTCCGGGCCCTTGACAAGACAGCCCGATGCATTTTTCCAAGATAGGGAACAAAGATAGGAAATCAGCTCCCTGGTTTACACCCGACCTACAGGCGGCTAAATCGGCTGTAAAAAAAATGGAACGTATTTGGCGGACAGATTTCAGCCCTCTGACTAAATTAAATTACAAGGAGGGGCAGAAAAAATATCAAATGTTGGTACGTGGAGCTAAAGCCACCCATTATAAAAAACGTATTGGAGAGGCAGAAAACTCGTCGAAAGAGCTTTTCAAAATCTTTAAAGAGATCTCGGTGGTATCTAACCCAACCACCCATGACAATGACTCTGTAGCTGAATCTAACAAAATAGCTGAGTACTTTGCAGGAAAAGTTAGAAAGATATATGATACTTTTTCTAATAAACCAGTAGCTGGAACAAGCTTTGAAGTAATTAGAACAGTAGCCGCCACCGAAGGGGGATTGAAATTCTTCTCGGTTCCTCCCCCAGAGATGCTACGTAGCATCTGTCAGGGAATCAAATCGGGCTCCCCTCGAGACCTGGACCCTCCTAGGGTAATGGGTGAAAGTCTCTTGGTACTGGAGCCATACATCAGGCATATTCTCCAGACTTCCTTTCTTACGGAAAATCTTCCGGTAGACTGGAAAAAAGCAATAGTCCTTCCCATAAAGAATAAACCTAATATTAGTCAGGACATACTGGAGAATCTTAGACCTATTTCTCTACTCCCGTACTTAGCCAAAGTAGCGGAGAAAGTGGTGAACTGTCAGCTAATGACATATCTAGAGGAATCTAATATCCTGCACCCCTCCCAATCGGGCTTCCGGGCGGGCTTCTCCACAGAGACTGCCCTCCTAAGAGCAACCGAGACCCTTAGACAGGGGGCAGATGCCGGTAACACCATGGCTCTGGTGATGCTTGACCTCAGTGCGGCTTTCGACACTGTAGCCCATTCCATCTTGCTACAGTGTCTAGGCAAAGCGGGTATCACCAACTCCGCACTGGGCTGGCTGAAGTCCTTCCTCACAGGCAGGAGCTTTCAAGTACAACAAGGCTCTTGCACATCAGCAGAGATAGCCTTAGAACAGGGGGTACCTCAGGGCTCGGCCCTGAGTCCAACTCTTTTTAATTTATACATGACCCCCTTGGCCGAAGTGGTGCGAGCGTACGGGGTAGAGTTGGTCTCCTACGCTGATGACACCCAACTGCTGATCTCTTTGTCGCAAGCACCCTCGATGGCGGCTTCCAACTTTAAGGCTTGTATGCAAGCACTAGCAGAATGGATGAACGCACACTGCTTGAAACTCAATGGATCAAAAACAGAGGTAATGGTTGTAGGTGGGAACAATATGTGCTGGTCCCCTGATTGGTGGCCAACATGCCTGGGTCCTACGCCGGTTCCCTGTAAAGAGGCCATAAATCTGGGAATATGGGTCGATCCCAACTTGTCCTACGAAGGCCACATTCGTTGCCTCGTAGGCAAGTGTTTTGGAGTCCTGAAAACTCTAAATCGCACCCTTGATCTTTTACCGCTGGAGGCCAGACGCACTATGACTCAGGCACTGGTGACATCCCGTATGGACTACGGGAATGTCTTGTTCTTGGGTGCCACTGAACACAGTCTACAGCGCCTACAAGTTCTCCAAAACACAGCAGCACAGGTTCTCCGACTCCCCAGGAGAGCAGCATCTCAACCAGCTTTGGCGACCTTACACTGGCTCCCGGTGAAAAAAAGAGTGTTGTTTAAAGCTCTCTTAATGTGTCACAAAATAATCCAACACAAAGCTCCTCCCTATTTGCAGAATCTAGTACATAGGTATGTGCCGGCGAGAGCTCTACGTTCGGAGGGGATGGGTCTGCTAACGATCCCCCGGATAAAAAGAAAGAAACTCGGTGGTCGCTCTTTCAGAGCAGTAGTGGCTAAAAACTGGAATGCCCTCCCCACGACCCTAAGACTTGAAGAATCGGAAACTAAATTCAGAACTATGTTAAAAACTCACTTATTTAAACTATAAGCAGCTGCACTAATGAAGGGAGAGTGGTTGTCTGCTCTCTGAATACTTGTTCTCCACAGCGCGGGGACACGCCGAGAAGGCGTCACCATGCGCTTTATAAACTACCTTATTATTATTATTAATCTAGGGTAACACAAGTGACATGATTGTGAAAACTGCAAATATATTTATTTAATCATGCACACACTATTTATTTCTAGTCAAAAATGTAAAAGCTATTTATTTGCTCCAAAATCGTTTTTTAAATAACATTTAAGAAACAGAGCGCAGGTCCTATGTACAAGCATTCTATTTCACCACTGAAACCTCACTATTTTACAAAATAAATTTCCTCTCTCTTGCAAACATTGATACCAAGCATTATCGAAAACCATGACACAATTCAACAAGAAAAAAACTCAATCTGCTTCCTAATCTGAGGTAACAGAGGTGACATGATTGTGAAAGTTTCAAATATTTTCATTCAATCAAGCAGACAGTATTTATTCCTTCTCAAAAATGTAAAAGCCATTCATTTGCCCCAAAATCGTTTTTTAAATTACATTTAAGAAACAGTGCGCAGGTCCTATGTACAAGCATTCAGTTTCACTAGTGAAACATCACTATTTTACAAAATACAATTCCTCTATCTTGCAAATGTTGATACCAAGCATTATCAAAAAACATGACACAAAGCAACATTAAAAAACCACATTTTGCTTCTAAATCTTCTCCGTAGAGTATACAAGTCTCTATCTATATTAACCCCTTCACGCTGATGACGAGCTGGGCTCGTCATGGCGTAGCCTCCTCGCACGCTGATGACGAGCCCAGCTCGTCACGTAACATGCGCTTTTAAAAATCTCAGCGTACGAGCGGAATTCCGCCCGCACGCATGCAGTTAAATGAATCATTACTCACCTTTACAAATGCTTTGGGAGATTGAGAACAGTGTCAGACACACACACACACACCAATATTTCTTTAGCAGAGCAAAAGGTATGCACTCCAGGCACTGCAACCATGAATGGCACAGAAAACCTCTAATTCTACACACATATCCCTCCAATTAAAACTCTTCCCTCTCTATTTTCAAACCAACACCCTTCCCCCCTCAGCCCTCAGCCCTTTGTACCTGTTACCATAGCAACTCCCTCCTTACTGAACTCTCAGGTTTAAAAGTTTATTCTACAATGTTGCAAATGAACTCCGCAAGGATGTTTGACCTCTCAATACACCAGCTTATCCGGTGCAATGTTTCTTTAAATGACTTTTTCTTAACCATTCAAATTACTTCTTTCACAGAACAGAACCATGCACCCTAACTTTCAGTTTTCAACTATCTGAATCCACCAATCATTGCTTGTGATTCAAGAGCACTGAAACTCCACAGTTTATTTTTTGCAAACTCCTACTGTTCCAACTGCCATTTCATTCCTACACTTCATCTGACTGCACCAGAACCTCCTCTCACCATCTATTCTGTCTGGATTATTGGACATAGCTAAATCCACTGGGCTCAAAGGTATGCAGCTATCAGAAATTTTCACAACCTTGATTTACCAAATGTGAACATCAAGTGGATTGGCCAGAGAGGATTGAGATGTCATCAATTGATACCATTGGTGAAAACCTTTCACCATCTGTCACACCCTGACCTCATAATTTTGCACTATGGTGGAAATGACCTAGGCACTTTGACTGGGGTAGGTCTGGAAATGCTTTTAAAGGACACCTATGGGCAATTGATGACACTTTTTCCACAAACTGCCTTGGTATATTCCAATATATGCCAAAGACAGAAATGGAAGTGGTCCAACCAATTTTGTCCACAATTTGAGAAAGCACGGAAACATGTGAATAAATCTGTTTCTGCTTACATGAGAGACTATGGAATGGGTTCAATATACAACAATAACTTGCGTTACAACATGCAAGATATCTACAGAGGAGATGGTGTGCACTTCTCAGATGAGGAGAATAGAATATTCCTCCTGAATTTAAGACTGTGCATTGGAACCTACTTGTAGGTACCTAAATCAGCCACAGAACCCAAAAGCTCTTTTCAGGGCTACCCTACCTCTCACCACTCAAAATGATTACTTTACTCTAACTTTTTTCACTGTTTTTCACCAAAGTACGCTCCCCGGTACGCTTCCTGGTGCGCTTCCCGGTGCGCGTACCGGGCGCTCCCCCCGCGAAAATTTAAAAAATAATAATAATGTTTTGGGCCTATATGGGCCTCCTAAGCCCCCCTCAGAAAACCTAGGGGGTCAGGGGGTGTCTACCGTGCCCCCTTTTACCCATTCCCAATGTTGTTTGTCCTCCATCTTGTGTCTCAATTCTTCCGAAACACAAGATGGAGGACTCCCGTAGCGCTGCCGGTGCGCGTACCGGGGCGCGCACCGGTAAGCGCTCCCCAAAAATTTTAGAAGTTAATTTACATAAAAACCACTGGAGAGACTTTCACGAAATATAGAATAGGCCCTACTACATACCAGTCCCTACCATTTTCCCAAATTTGGTGGAATTCCATTGAGCCATTTGGGCTGTAGCCCTATCTAAATATCCTGAGGTAAATTACATGACAAAAACACATATAAAGTGTTAGAATTTACAACCAATTAAAATGTTACTTTCATTTTCTACCTTTATTTCCTGACATTTGATTGGTTATGTACATGAATATAAATGAAAAATTAGAGGGAAACACGGCCATTTTGACTCCAACTACCTGAGGTACATTTTTAAAGGATATTCTCATAAAACTTCAACAGCTTTCTGTAAGGTAAGTTGTTAATTTGTAAGGGGCACTTTAAGTTAATTTGTAAAAACGTTTTCTGATAGTTATTTACTGTCCCTCTGTTATAGTTATAGATTGAGATAGGCTTCTCTGTTATATTTATGGATTGAGCTAAGCTTCTCTGATATAATTATGAATTTACTTAGGCTTCATCACATGCACTTTTTTATATTTCTACTTCCTGCCTGAAACCATACACTGCCCAAGGATAAATTCACTGTTAAAAACTCAGAAGTACCTGTCTGAACTTAAACTCAACAGTGCCCTAACTCTACTGATATAGTTATCTTTTATGCAATTTACAGCAAGAAAATGGAAGGAAAACAATACACAATTAATATTTCTTTTGAAATTATGATTGAGAACAATCCTGAAGAAGATATTGATGACTTGGAATTTATGGATCAGTCTCTGGACCAGGAATTAATTGACTGTGTTGAAAGCATAGAATCATGGAATCAAAATGAGGAGATTCCAGATGATCTAATGTTGGAAGTTCTTTTAAATTTTGAATAATCAAAACAATAAATTTATATTTAATAATTAAAAATTGTTCAAGACATTATTCATTTTTATATGTAATTCAGGAAATAGTACCAAAATGATTATAATATAAAGTGAGACTTATAGTATACTATGCAACTTTTTATGTTACATAGTAATTTTGCTCATAGTTACTTCCTTTCTCCCACTATATTATCTCCAATGTGTATTTCACATCTCTTTTTCATCTCCTGCCTCCATGTTGTTTCTGCTTTCCTGACAGACTATGGTATAGATTCCATATACCACAATAACTTCTGTAACAACATGCAAATTATCTACAGAGGAGACGGTGTACATTGAATTTAAGACTCTGCATTGGTACCTACATGTTGGTACTTAAATCACCCACACAACACAACAACTCTATGCAGAGCTACCCTACCTCTAAACACTTTAAATTATTATTTTACTGTTTCACTGGGTTTCCCCATGGTACGCTCCCCGGTGCGCGTACCGGGCGCTCCCCCCGCGAAGCCCTTTTATAGCTCCCACATCAAACCTAAGGGGTCAGGGGGGTCTACCCTGCCCCCTTTTGGTCATTTCCCCCTTTGTTTTTGCCACCTCTCGTGTCTCGATCCTACCGACACACAAGATGGCGACCGCTCCGGACTGTTTGGAATGTTGACAGACACCCGAGAGCCAATCAGCTTTCTGCTCGCGAACTCGCGTAGCGCGCTGGTACGCGCCCAGGTGCGCGCCCTAGTGCGCGTACCAGGGCGCGCATATAGATATATATATTTTTTTAACCTTAATTATTTAAAATCCACTGGAGCACATATCTTGAGACATAGCAAAGGCACATCGGGCTACCAGTCCCTACAATTTTGCCAAGTTTGGTGGAAATCCATTCAGCCATTCGGGCTAAAAGTGAGTCCAACCGCCCTATGGAAATTAACATGGGGAAAACGCAGTTTGGGACCCCCAAATATCTCAGCCCCGCTTGACGAATCCCCCCCAAACTTTCAGGGAAGGAGCAGAGTGGAGCGGGCCATCTTCTTTGAGAAATTCGCGAAGATTTGTCCACCGGCGCCAAAGTTATTCCCAATAGAATGTTGCGGATTTCCTATGGAAAACAATCCTAACTAAAACTACCTACTGGCGACCGCCAGTAGGTAATATATATACACACATGTTTATTTTTGATATTTATAATATTGCTATACAAGCTGTAAAAGAAGTTTCATCTTAAAAGTATCATAACATTTTAATAAGTAGTATATTTCATTTAAAAATATTCATTTTCTGTATTTTTAAACATCTTCAATTAGTAATATGCAGTGTGGTTGAAAAGTTTCTTCTTTATGTCCATTAATCCACCATTTTGTTACTAAGCCATTGAAGAATATTTAGATTTTGGTACTTGGGCTGCTGAAGGCTGCATCGACTGATCGCAGTCACGTTGGCACCCATAATTACTGCTTTTTATACAGTTTTGCTTTTACTTTTGTTCTTTATTATGAATGTTCTTTTTCTTAGGTTTTTCAACTTTGAAATCAAGATTGATTGCCACTTTTGGCTTTGCAGATATTGCATTATTTTGAAATTTGTGTAGCAACTTACAGCTACAGGATAAAGTATCGAAGTACTAACTGAGATATTTTGGTGTGTTTGTAACTTTTATTAACGCTCTTTTTTGTATTTTCAGATGTTACCTAGTGCTTTTTTTTCAAATATTTTCTGGGTTTTGAATCGATTTCATGATGGGCTTTCATAGACAGTGTATTCCAATTTTTGTTTTTTTAATTGTATTTCTATGGAGTACTGATTTATTTAATTACGATTTATGGGACATTTTAGATTATACTGTATTTAGATTTCTTTAGAGTGGAGTTTGACTTGGCAGCTTTCATCAGGAGTGGAACAGGTATGTGGTTTTTAAGGGGAATAACAAGCAAAGGAACTAATTAATGGATACATTGTCCATATTGTGGTTAGTTAACTTACTGAAAAGTACTTTGTTGCTTGGTAGTACTGTCACATTTTAATATTGTAAAGTAAAAACATCAATTTCTATGTAGGCTAACCATAGTATAGTATATTGTGTACATTTTTCAAAATGTTTTTTTTTAAACTTCATGGTCCAGACTAGCTCTGAATGACTGAGTTTTCGTGAAAACTCTGTTATTCTTTTTAGGATTTTCTTAAAATTATATATGAATGGAAAGTATTTATCTACTGTGACTGCAAATAAATTAAGCCATCTCTTGATGGCATTATTGGTTTCTGCCTCATCCTCTAAATAAGTTGAATAACAGTTCCAGTACAGCATTTTAATTCTCCAAATTAATTGAGGAAGTCAGCCAATTTTGCTTTCTGTGTAATACTCGCTTTGGCATTTAGGGTTGGTCTGGTGGGTAGAAAGCCAATGATGTTAATTTTGTTATTCTGTGCTGTAGCTTGCTGTTAATAGTATACTCTTTAACATGGTTATTTTTTGTATTTTTTACCATATTGCTTTCCCAAGATAAAAAAGGAGCATCATGGCTGTGTTTCCAGGTAAAAATGTTGTTTATCATGTTTAGCATTGGAAGCCTGAAATCAATTTGTTTAGTTGAATTTTGCTGATTTTCGTTGATACCCAATTTAGAAATTTGTGATAGATTTGATTCATTTTATCTGGAGCCAAATGTAAATGAATGGCATGTTATTTTATAGTACTTTACAATGAATGGTGTAAATCTGAGTGAAAAACCTCCTAAGTTTACTCTATTAATGGTTAACATATTTTTAATTGCTGAAAATGAGTACTATTTTATTAGCATGCTTATTGTCCTAAAACAAAAAAAATATTCAATAGTATGTGTCATTTGAAGGAGTCATAAAAGGTAGTGCTCTACTTGTTATCTTCTCGTGTTTATTGAATTTATGAAGGTCACTACATTTGGTAAATGGTCCAGTATATAATGTGAAATGTTAATTCTTTGTTATTTCATTTTAGCTCCAAAGGACTCACTGGATGTGCTAGCCTTTTCCTTGAAGGTTTCTATATGTTATGAACCTTTGTTTCTACAGCTCAATCATAGTGATTGTATTCTGTTATCTTAAGCACTCTATCTCCAAGTGTCTAAGTTAGTCTTATGCACCTAGAAGTAAAGTATTTTACACATCTCCAGTGATCCCTTGGTTGACAAGTACATTTTCTGCAATATCTGTAGCCCTTGTTTGGCCATAATCTGCTTCCCGTCAAAGATTTAACAATTTCTATTAGTTCATAGGGTTCCATTTTTCTTCAAAAACATGTAAAATCTGTATTCATATTCAGGTTACCAGTGTTATGTTTGTCCCTATTGTTATTGGCTATTTTTCACTAGGAATACAAAAGGGAGGTTGCTGCACTGTTCCAATGGAGAGTGAGAGAAGAGTTAACTGGCATGACCACAGATGTCAGAGTAACATCCTGGGGCATCCATTTTGTTGGATGTAATTGCCTCACACACCCCGAAGGATGTCATGCTTCATCATCGGCGGTTGCTCCTCGTCGGGGAGGCGGTGCAATCCCCGACGGGCTCACCTCAAAGAGGGGCTCTTTGGCGGAGATCTTTTTTCCAACAGCCTTATGGTGAGGTGGGGGTGTGTACACAGTGCAGCAACCTCCCTTTTGTATTCCTAGTGCAATATACGGACACAAGCTGTAACTGGACCTTCCACCACCCTGTGTGGTAAACCGTGTCCGCTGATCCATTGATCAACTACCTTAACTCCCCCCCTTTTTGATATAGTATTGGCTATTTTTCACATACTTTATTTCCTTTTTCCCAAAAGGTTGTTGCCAGGTTTCTTCCTTTTCTATGGTTCTATTTGTTTTCTGTTTAAATAAACAACACCGTTGTTGTTCTTATTTCAACATTAATAGAAACAGTAGTTTTTTTAAATAAATACATTTGGAAAACATACTTATTTAGCGAAAGTCTTTTTTAAATATATCTATTTGTATATGTTTTATTTATAACGTTTCATATTTATAGACTGACAAAGTGCTTTTTACATACTTATTCTTCTATGACTGAATGTGTTGTAATATCAGCTAGCCCTTTTTTTAAATAAAATAAACGCTTTTCAAATTATATGTTTGTTTTCTTTAATGTTTTCTTACAGAGGTTAGATATTTTTCTTCAAATAGCACAGTCCCCACAGCTAATTTGCTTTTAGTGTTCTGTCTGCTGGCATGTCTTCTCAAGAGTGACAACTGTGGGCTGTTTTTATGAACTCTATACTCAGAAAACCATTACTATTGTAAAATACATATATAGATTACTTTTTTCATTGATTTTATTCATGTGAGAAAGCTGTTTTCTAATCAAATGTTTTGCTTATTTTACTGTTAGGAAATGTTACTGCTCTAATAGAACAGGTGTGTTAGAATTATCATTAAAATGTTCCAGTCATGAACTTCCATCTACAGATGTTGCTTTTCATTTTCCAGAATGAAGGCAAGCAAAGTAGGCAGATCAAGTGTCAGGAACAACACATAATAGTGCACTGTTGATGTATGCAAAATACGTTGTAGTAGAATGCCTTGAAATGGTCATTCTAATAGATGTTAACACAATGCGTTGTAATGGTAATCTTTGAGTTACATTAATAGCAAACTAGTCCATTGTACTTGTTTTGCCATACGACATTTTTTCCAGGAAAAAAGCAAGCTCATCTATGATGAACAAACTGAAATGTGCAAAAGAGGAGATCAGGAGTTGATTTTGAAAATTCTCATTTTCATTTGTCGGTTACTTTCAGAACCCCTTATGACCCAGAAAACACTTTGGCTTTATAAGACTGTGGATGCTTTAGGGAATCCAGCTTTCAAATGTAGATGTTGCTTTCTGTAAGAACAAAAGCACATGCTTTAGGATGTAGTGGTTGGGAAATCTTTACAAGAAATGAAATTAGGGAAGCTACACCGATACTAACAGCTACTGAAACTCGACATCTTTGAGTTTTGATGCAATTGATACTCCAGCCTTCACTCTCATTTTTAGGGAAATCCCCATTATTTACTCATAACCCATAACCCAAAGGTTAACTGGGTCCAACCTGAAATATTTTGGAATCACCAATTGTTGGGAATATTTATATTCTCAGACTCAAGTGAAAATTGATTTGTTTGACTATGCAAACATCTGTTAGAGAAGAGCTACAAAAATCAATGTTACTTTATCGGGATTTTTTTAAAGCATTCTGTAAAATGGAAGAAGAGACATTGCCCTCCACCCCCATTTGACTGTACAATTGATTTGCTATCAGGTGCTAAAATTGCCACCCGACCATAGGTGAAAATGTGACACTTTATTGATATCTGAATGAAAATCTATAATGGGAATTTAAGTGTCTCTGGCTGGAACACCGATTTTTGACCTTGCACAGATGATAAAGATCTTAATGCTACTATGGTCCAGAATCGATAGCCTCTCCCATTAATAGCCATCTATTAAGATAGTAGAATGCCTTGAAATGGTCATTAAATATAAATAGCCAAAATATTTCTAAATTTGATCTCAGAGGTGCATATTAACTAGTGTGAATAAAGGAGGTAGATGCAAAGGAACAGCTCTAAATACTCAGTACGGTGAATTGGAATATTTAGTGGTATCATCGATCGTTGTAATGCCCAGCCCCTATTAGCATTCTTTAAAAAAAATATTAACAGACCTTTTAGTTTGGTATGTTATATTATATTTGTATGATATCCTGATATACTCAAAAATTTGGAGAACAATCGGCAACACGTGAAGGAAGTATTGACAAGGTTTCGAAGACATGCATTGCATGCAAAGTAGGCCTGGGTGAAATTTTAATTACGCCAGATTAATCAAAGTAATCTCGGTAATATTTGTTACTCTAATGATGAGAAATTATCGAAAATGTTGTGATTATGCCTTGTTGCATTATTTAGAGTACTTTAAGACAAAGCTGACTAATGCAAGAGCACAAGAACAGAGAATGAGCAACTTCAGGCTGCTGTAGTTTATTATTTCAAAGCAGTTAGAACCTTACGAGGCAAATAATCAGTCTGCTGGTTTTATTGTTGTGTGTTTTAATTGCCCCAAAGTATTATTATTAAAATACTTAGGGTAAGATGTAGGTAAATACTATTTACCTATTCTTAAATACCGAATCATACCGATTCGGTATTTAAGAATAGGTAAATAGTATGTAGGTAATTTTTTGGTAAATTGTACCGAATCTGTAAAATTCGGTATTTACCTAATTGGTATTTACCGATTCGGTAATTGCCATTCATTCCTATGGGCCTGGAGGCCCATAGGAATGAATGTCAATTACCGAATCGGTAAATACAGATTCGGTAAAAGGGGGAAACATTGAAGGGTGGCAGGGTGTCACTTTGACACCCTGTTGCACCCCTCAATTGTGTATGGGTGCACATGTTGCAGACATACATGCCCTAAGGCACTCCAAGGCTGACCTGGTCTGTATGTTTTGCGTGAAATCTGATGCCATTTGTTGTCTGAAGGTGCATGTTGCAGCATCTCTATGTGATTGTCACCATATTTGTGCCTGTGATCTAAAAGCATGTATGTCTGCAACATGGCACTGTTGGAAAAGTAAAAAAAATGCTTTTTCAAAGGTTTTCATTATTTACCACCAACTTGTAGTTGGTGGTAAATAACGAATCCTTAACTGAGGAATGCACTAACTTGAGTGCTCTCTACATCCTGGATTCGGTATTTTACCGAATCGGTATGTTAAGAATTCGGTGTTTTACCGAATCCTTAAATTACCGATTCGGTAAAATTCGGAATCCTACAAAAATGCCACCTACATCTAAAAAGCCCAATACCGGTTGGTAACGGCTGAAATTTGGTCATTTCGGCCGTTACCCACCGGTATTGGGCGACCTACATCTGGCCCTTAGTGTTAAATCGTATGATACCTTGCCCAGTGAAGGTTACTGTATTTTGCACTAATTGCATTTTTGCACCGTGGCATAGTCTTAAAAAACCACCTCCTAACGGCAGTGATGTCTTTTGGCAGTTCCTCTCCAGTCCACCGCAGTCATTAGTGGGCCGTTTGAGTGGAGGGAAACTCACCACCTTCAGAGATTCGCTTCAGGTAGTCCATGCTTCTTCCGCCATTGTGGGAGGAGGCGTTCTAGTCGTTCGGAATCGGACCAGCACGGTGATTCAAAAAGGGGCGATGGCGTGGAAGCGCAGCGGACGTACACAGCGAGTGCACTGGTGGCACACCGAAGGCAACCCGTCTGTGCCCGATCATCGCCAGACGCCAGAGATGCTGCCGGTTCTGCAGGGGATATGCAGACGTACTCCCTCAGAGACCTGCTAGCTGTTAGAAAACTGGTGAGCATTTGCAGTCACCCTTCTTGCGGTCTGCTTGAGGGCCCGTTCTGCTGCAAAAATTGTGGATTTAATTCCTGGGACACAATGCCACCACCCCTTTTCCCTCTCCAGGAAAAATATTAAAATCTTTAGTCTTTATTGTCGCTCTTTAGCCAAACATTTTTCTGATGTTTACGATCTGTTGCAAGATGAATTTCCTGATGTCCTTTTTCTAACTGAGACATGGCTCTCTGATGTTATGGTTTCTGAGCCTGGCCTTGCACTCGCCCACGGCTACAGTATCCTGACCCTTAATAGAGCGCCAAGAGGAGGAGGCATCACAGTCATTTTTTAATCTTGTTACACCTGCACATTTGTGAAGGAGACTTTGGCTGACTGAGGGTGTGCGCATTTAGGATCTCCTTTAGCCCTAATTACAGCATGTCCGGGTTGCTGGTGTATCGGCCACCAGGTCCGTCCAAAGAGTTTAGGGCAGCACTCATTGAGGCAGCCAGTCCCTTAGCTATGAGTGCTGTCAATTTTAGCATCATCAGGGATCTGAATCTGCATCTAGAGAACCCTTTGGACATGGAAATGGCTAATTTCGTTGCGGACCTGGTGGCCTGTCAGTTAATCCAACTGGTTTCAGGTCCTACCCACTCCGCTTGCCATTTGCTGGACCCTGCCTCTTCTAACATTCCTTCCCTCACAGTTCACACCCCTATCCCAGTGTGTTGGTCTGACCACTACCTAGTTTGCATGTCACTCCGGGGTGTAGCACCCTCCCGGAAGGTAGGTCAGAAGTCCTCCTTTAAGCGCCCGTGGTACAAATTGAATTTGGATCAATTCCACACCCTTCTCTCTACAAATATTCCCAGTCTGCCTGCTGACCCGTATGATGCTAATAAAGTGTTATGTGACTGGATTCTCCAGCTCCTGGACACACTTATTCCTGCCAAGTGGTCTAAAAAGCATAACTCTAAATCTACCCTTGGTATAATGACAAACTGGCAACCATGCGCAAGGCATGTAAAAGGCTGGAGCGGGTTTGGAGATGGAACTCCAACCCGGTCTCGAAGGGGTGCTATCAGGCTGCTAATAAAAACTACCACAGGTCCATCCAATCAAAACGGGCAGCTGTCTATGCAAAGGAAATTAGGGAGAGTTGCAATCCGGCCAATACTTACAGACCTTAAATAAAGAAGACATCAACAGCCCCTTTGATTCCGTCGGATCAGCAGTGTGAGGACCTCGCCACCTTCTTTGTTAGTAAGGTGGAAAATATCTAGCTGTCCTTCCCACCGGTACCAGCATGTATAAAGTGTTGTACCAAGGACCTCATACTGGCACCCTGGTGGCCTTTCCATCTATCTCTCAGGATCAGCTGCACTTGCTTTGCAGCAAAATTAAATCCAGCTCTCCTGCTGAACCTCTTAAGCCCGACCAATTTAGGAAAGTGTTGCCTGTGCTCCTGGCACCTTTGTGCCAGGTGATTGATAGGTCCCTCTCCATGGCGGTTGTCCCTAGGATGTGGAAGCAGGCAAGGGTGGTCCCTCTGCTTAAAAAACCCACTCTGGATCCAGTTAAGCCAGAGAACTTCCGCCCTATTTTTTTCTTGCCATGGGCATCTAAGATCGCTGAGGCAGCATTCCTGAAAAAAAAAACATTCTAGACCCCTGTCAGAATGGTTTATGCCCAGGCTCTTTTACTGCTGTCAGCGCTGGGATGCCTCTTCGCTGAGGTAGCTGTGCGCTATATAAAATTTTATAACATAACATTTACTGTTGCATTTCTCACTATTGTCTTAGCACAAGTGCATATATAGACCCATTTTGGATGCAGCGGTGCTGTTTGCACTAGGAAAATAGCACTAAATGCAGGGTTACACTCATAGTGTAATTCTGCATATTTTGCTGTAATTTCATGTAATTACACCTGAGCAAGTTATGCTCACCCATAAATCAAAAGCAGAAAAATGTATATATAAAGTGTCCTTAATCCCCATATTAGGTTTTATTGTCTCAAATTCAGGATCAAAAAAGTTTAATGCTGTATTGGAATGTCCCAGTACCCCTCTATTTTGAATATTCAGAAATTGCTAGGATTTGACTATTTCTATATATATTTTAATCAAGGTTCTTCCCAATTATTGTTGCCAGTCTTTAAATTAACCATGAAGGGGGAGACATTTGCACAGGGACCTGAACGATAACAGACTTTGCATCATCTTAAACAGATGTTTACCATCATCCCAATTTTATTATGTGATTTTGGCTTGGAGCAACCTATTATTGTAGAAACGGATTCTGCCACATAGTAATAGGAGCTATTAGACTCAAATCACCACTACCCTGTCAAATTGATTGCTTCTGTCGGAACGATAAGAAATGACCTATCAATCTCCTTTGCTGTCAACTGTATTGATAATGTCTGAGACTGTGCTCTGCAATGACAGAGAAGATAGAGGAAGGGAGCTAAAGATATGAGAGAAGGCACACAAATGACATTGTCTTTTTATAGTCACAGATGGAATATCTCCCAGATTTTCTGAAGTATCTCCCGTTACTCTCTGCTCTTACTTCAACTTTAAAACACAGGGATTTCATTTACATGGACTTCACATGAATAATAACATTCCACAAGTAATTAAACCTATGCTAGATTCACTCGAGTAATTGATACCTTTATCTTGCTAGAGCCAAAAGAAGTGTCAAAACTGGTCTTGTTCCAATGTCCCATAGAAGTATCAGAACCGCAGCGCGGTTGAACCTCCCGGACCCCGGAGGCACTCCCGGGGCAGCTCTTCAAGGACTCGTCCCTTCGTAGGGCAATGCCCTTCAGGTCCGCCGCTCACGAGGGGCGAGCGATAGCGATGACGCCTTTCCACCAGTCCCAGGTAACAGGCCCTAGTTGCTCCCCCAAGATCCGGCCCCTTGTCACAGGGCCATGCTGGTCAATAATCGCCACCTCCCGGCCCGGGCTGCTTGTATCTCAGGGGTCAATGGGCCCCCGGGGCTCTACGCCAGATGCTAGGGGACAGGGCCGCACCTACCACTCCTCGCTCCACTCCTCCTCCAATGCGTGGCTGCTCGCTGTACCTGCAGTCCCCCAGCTCAAAATGGCGGTGCGCGCCTTCCCAATAGTCTGTCACGATCACCGCGCCTATTCGTTGGCCCCGGCGCTCCACACTGTACAGTTCCAAGTGGGTACTCCAGCCCACAGTGCCCCCTTCCCGCTGCACTCAGCCCCTCAGGGGCCCGTAAGGGCCAGACTGCACTGCTGGCGCCGCCGCCGCACCTCCACAAGATGGGGGCTGCGGTCTTGGATGCTGTCGATGCGGGTCACGCTGTCAGGGAGGGCGGCTGTGACCGCGGTCGCGGCTCAGGAAGCAACAACACCCCGCTATAGGGTCTCGTGGGTGGGACAGCCGCTCACCTCCTCAGTCCCTGCTGTCGGTCCCCGTGCGCGGGACCCACCTATCCGATAGGCCACTCCTCCGGCCCTCTGCCTGGCGCAGCCTCGACTCACCACCGCTGTCCCCTTCTGCTGGATGCCGTTCTTGTGTCCCCATGCGTCGGCGGAAAGGTCAGATCCGTTATCTCTAGGATCAGAGCAGTGTGGATCACCGATCAAACTGACCGGCAGCTGTGGTATAGGCCCCCGGGCCCGTGCTACAGAAGGCTGTCGGCAGGAGCTCCGGACAAACACGTCCACTCAAGCCGCCATGTTGGCCACGCCCCCTTGCATCATATTTTAAAAATATCTGATGAAGGAATAATTTACGTAAATTTAAAAATCTTGGACAGTCCAAAACAATGTGTAGAATATCACATTTCATCCCTATCTTACACATACATTTGCCATCTGGTTGCATTAAAACAGATTTTATTGCACTATTTATTATGACCGGGTTAATACCAATTCTTCTCTTAAGTACTTCCATTCTTAATCAGCGGTTCGGTAACATGTCAAGGTAAGGAAAGCTTATATCTTTCTCCTCGCCAGTATTCATACATTTTACAGAATCTTTCTTACTCAAATACTCTTGGTCTATTGCACTAGAAATTTCTTTACCCTGCATTTTAAGTACACTCTTTATTACATTAATGTGTAGTGTCTTTGGGACTATTTTCACATTCAGGTGGTCACAAATGGTTTGGAGTTTACTTGGCCCACTTTAACTCACTGGATTGAACTTCTTTCATGCACCATTGAGACACCTTTGTGACCTCCCCAATACCCAAACGATTCCAGATTCTGAGAAGACTTAATTGCACCTGAACATTCCATGCAGTTAGGCCTAATTCCAATCTGATTGCCTGGATCAATGCCGAGCTAGGGAGTGATAGTAAAGATTTTAAGCATTTCTCTTCATCTTTGTCCCAGGAGCTTTTACCATCAATACAAAAAACTTCTGAACCATATTGGAGTTGCGGGGAAAACATAGCTTTATAGGCCATCAATAGTGGTTTATGGGACATATCACCATATCTATGGTTGAATTCTTTTCAGCCCACATATCGCTAGGTGAGCTTTTATTTTCTGTGCCTCCAAGTGCATGCCCCACTTCAGGGAACTTGTAAACCATATTCCGAGGTATTTGTATTCAATATATAGTTTGGTTTGGCCCAAGTACCAACTAAACTTCGTATTCCTCTTCCCGAAGCACAACAATTTTGTTTTGTCCATGTTTACTGTTAGCTGTTTTGCCGTAAATGTAAATGTATAGGCATTTATATAGCGCACTACTTACCCGTAGGGTCCCAAGGCGCTTCGACCGCTGCGAAACCCTTCCTGGCTTCCCTGAGAGATGGTCCCTTAATGGGTATCTCCAGGGTGAGACCAGGCATCCCCGGAGGTCTGGTGGGGCCGTTAGTGAAGATGAGGCAAGCTAATGCCCAGAGTTGCCGAGTGTGATCGCTGATCAGAGTGGGCACCGAGGCGAGAGAATTATCGAGTCCGCTGACCCCGGTCCAGAAACCTGCCGCGCCGGGAATCGAACCCTGGTCCCGGGCCGTCCTCTGCTCTCGGGTCTGCCGCCTCTAACCAGTGAGCCACACTAGTGAGCCAAATATTCACTGAATATATTCAGCTTCCTTTGAAGACCCACCTCAATTTGATCCAATATTACTAAGTCGTCGGCATACAGCAAACAGGACAAATGCCTCCCATTTACTTTTGGGCTTGCGCCTCTGGCAGAGCCCAAGAGAAGAGGCAAATCTGCTAGGAATATGGCAAAAAGAAGCAGGGCGAAAACACAACCTCAGTCCATGGTTTATCGCTATCTCAGGTGTTAGGCCACCAGAGGTATCTTTGATTACCTGTGCCCAGTTTTGGCTGTGCAGCTCCTGGATTACCAACAAAAGATCTGCAGCAACCTCATAATTTCTCATGATCTCCCACAAACACTCCCTATCCACCAAATCAAAAGCTGTGCAAAAGTCCACAAAGCAGCAATACAACTTGCCCTGCAGCTCCATGGACTTCCGCACCACAGCCCGCAGAGCGAAGCAGTGATCAATAGTAGAATGTCCTTCCTTAAAGCCTCCCTGCTCTATTGGAACTATCGATCGCCGCTCCACCCACTCCTTTAATCTACCAAGGATTATTTTTGAGAAAACCTTTTCTCCAATGTCCAATAAATTGATTAGTCTATAGTTCCTTGGATCCTTCCTTGCCCCCTTTTTATGTAAGGGTCTAATTATCGCCCCACTCCAAAATTTGGGAATACAGCCCGAGTCCAAAATGGCAACAAACATATGAGATAAAAAACCTGCCCACCAATCTATTTAAGTTTCAATTAAGATGGCGGGAAGATTATCGGGACCCGCTGCGTGACATAGATTCAACTTCTTGATTGTTTCTTTTACTTTCTCTGCAGTGAAAGCTGGTTTTAGCGCTTCTACACACACTGTCCAAATTGGTTTTTCCTTATCTATTTCCGGGATCCTACTAGCTTTATATACATTACTTAGGTAGTTTACCCATGCTGCCTCTTCCACGACACAGCTCATATTTCCCGGGGTCCTTCATGCGGCATCCTGTATTAACCTCCAGAACCCTTTTATATTTTTATTTTCTATTGTCTCTAGTAGGTTTACCCAACATTTTTCTTAAAAAATCCTTTTCTGCTTCCTCACTAAGGATTTATATTCTTTCTTCAGATTGTGCAGGAGCTCTAAGTTCCCATGATTGTAACAATTCCTCTGGGTCACTCTATTTTCCTAATGGCCCTTTTTTTATTCTGACATATAGTATTAAACCACCTGGGCATTCCTTTGCTATGATGTGCTTTTACCTTCGCCTGTTTCTTATCTTTTAGATGCACTCTAAGACATTACACCGCCTGTACTTTTCTATCCACATACCATGCTACCTGATGACCTTCAACACTATCCTTCATCAAATTTTATTGAAAGCTTACCAATTTCTCAACATATTCTTCTGTCAATTTTGTAGTCGGACGCTTTGGGTGTTTCACATTTTTGGGGATCACCCTTTCACATGTACTTGTTAACCCCCTAAATATTCACAATACAAAGCATTATGATTACTGTCCCTACGCTTGATTACCCGTAACTTTTTTACCATTGCTTAGTTCCAGGCCTGAATAAAAATATAATCTATAGGACACTTTTGATTGCCTACTCTAAAAGTCTGTGTAGCTGGTCGGTCTGGGTCCTTCCTGCCTTTTAAACATATTAAACCCTTACAACCCAGAAACTTCCCTAATGCTTCATCTTGATTGGAGGTTAAACACATGGGAAATTCCGCTGACCCTATATTATAAGAGCTAAAAATTTTCTCAAACCAGTGATCTATCTTTCCAAAATGTAATTTGTGGTTAAAATTGCCCATTATCACCGTTATGTCCTTCCCGTACATTTCTATAAAATCAGTTATATCCTTTTTGAAGAGCCCCATTTCTGTATCATATTCTTTTTGGGGACCCCATTGAATGTAAACATTTATGATAATGACCTATTCCCTACCGATACCTCGTCCTCAACACCTAACGAGGAAAAGTTCCGGGGAGAAGATGAAAGTCTTGGTTCCATGGAGGGGGGACAATGTGGCTTAAGTCAGTGTGAGGGAGGAATCAACAATCTCCACGACCTCCTCTACACTTAGTAGCTCCTTATTAAGGGCTTGGCCTTTTCCCGGTGTAAGTGTCCACTTAAAGTGCTTCCCCGCAAAGTCTTTTATTGATTTGGACACTAAACCACCTTCTTTCCCACAACCTTGTATTTTATTAACTGCGGTTGGTTTCTTTGTGATTTTCTTCATCTCCCTTTATCATTTATCACTGGAGAATTCACGGGCACCCCTTCAGGCCCTTCTTCAACTGACACCACCTCAAACTCATCAACTTGTTTCGATGGGTCTTTACATATTTTCCTTGGCTTTACCTTTCTTGGCGCCACTCCAAAATCCTCCTTATGTATTCTGTATTATATGTCAGTTACGTTATTTCGTAGGTTTACCAGAGCAAAGCAGAATAGCCTTTCACTATTCAATACAAAATTCACCAACTCAATTTGAACCTTTCCTCACGCACTTCTTCTTGCAATTCCTGTGCCTTTTAGACTCAATCACAGGTCTGAAATGTAATTGAACAATTTTTAATAGTTTAATGTTTTTTTTTTTTTAAAGCACTTACCTCCCCTGTGTGCTGGCTGGCTGGCCGTGGTTTCTTCTTAATGCTGGCTTTGTCACAAGCTAATTATTTATGTATGCTAATAAAGTCTTGGCTTACGCCTGCCCAGGCCTCACTGGTCACCCTGGAATGGGCGTCTCCCCAGAGATTTGAGCTTCCCCTTGCGGATTTCCCTATACCGCCACCGCTGCTGCTCTCCAGGGACCCAAGCACCCCCACCTGGTCTGCAAAAACGGAACCGCCAGAGGACACGGGGGCAGGGACTCCCAGCTACATACAGCGCTTCCCTCTCAGTATCGACAGTATAGGCAATGTCAGCCGATACTCACACGGTCCCCAGGATAGTCTTGTCACTCCTCACACTCGTGCACTATTTTGGCGCTTTTCCCCAGTGTTTCCTCAGTGTTTTTTGAGCAATTAAAAGCCGGCCGCGTCCTCCAGCTTTCCGATCCGTGTCCGCTCTCTCACTCTCGCTCACTCACGCTCCTCGTTGAGCGTCGTAACGTTGCACGTCGGTCAGCCACAGCCACACAGGAGACTAGAGGCAACAGTAGTACCGTTGAATGCACTCGAGCCACGGCCAGCCGTGCCCAACATGACCGCTGTGTGCCAGTGCCTAGTGATACACGATGTTGTATAGAGGACATTCACATCCTCAGAGCCAGGCTGAGGAAGGAAAAATAGTATAGAGACATCAATGGGGACAATATTTGAAGGCAAAATATAACAGAAAATAAAAGATACATAGTAATATGCAGTGGGATGTATGACGTTACAACGCATGCTTTTACCACGCATGCTGTTACAACGTGGTTTTTACAACGCATACCATTACAACGCATAGCGCTTTGGAGTGCTGGATAGTGAATAGCTTAATTTACTATTCCAACTCCAGTCCCCGTGGACACTAGGGAAGGTGTTGGATAGTAAATTAAATCTATTCCCTATCCTAGAGTGCCCCACAGCGCAATGCGTTGTAATGGTTTTCGTTGTAAAACCTGCGTTGTAATAGCACTGCGTGGTAAAAGTTGCATTGTAAAGGATGTTTCCCTATGAAGTGCAATGTTACCCTCACAGTTTGTATGTAGAACATTAGGGCAATGCCACCAGTATTTACCTAACTCATAAAGGCAATGATCCTGCCGCACCTTTTATGGGGACACATGTGACGAAAGGTCATAGGTGACTGTAGAGTCCTAGAGTCGCTAGTGAGGACCATTACAGTAGGCCTTGTAGCTTAGAGGGTTGAGTGACTAGTATTTGAGGTGGAATATATAGGAAATTAAGGGTGGCATTGTTACAGTGACTAGCCCCCAAAATCTATTTTCACTGTACGGTTGCAACTGTTTCTATGAGAAAGGTAAAGTATTATTAAAATACTATTTTTGGCAACTTTGGTTTGTAAAAAGCTGCATAATCCCTTCAACCACTATATTTAATATACAATTGTATTGCATTGTATTGTAATTGCATTTATATAGCGCCTACTACCCCTGACGAGGCGTCAAAGTGCTTTTTCGACGGGTAGCACGCAACTCCGGGACCCATAGAGGATTAGTGTTGAATTAGTATAGTGAAACATACAAGTACATTTTAAGTGGTCGATAGGTTAGTTGGTTATTTGGATATGGAATGATATCAGAAGGATAGAGGAGGACAAAGATTTGTATTTATTTATCGCTTGTTGACGCACGCTATTCAGGAAGCCTATAAAGGATTAGTGGTGAATTAATATGGTGAAATATGAGGTAATTTCAGTGGTGGATATTAGTCTGTTACTTGGAGTGAGAAGGATAGCGGAGGGATAAAACGGGAAGAAAGATTAGCATTCATATAGCACTTGTTACCCCTGATGGGTGTTGAAGTGCTTTTCTGGCGAGTAGCACGCCACTCCAGAACCCATAAAGGATTAGTGTTGAAAATTAGTATAGTATAAATATGAAGTAATTTGAGTAGTAGACATGGTATTCAGTTAATTGGGCAGTATATTAGTATAGTTGAATATGGAATTTGAGAAGTGAACATGTTAGTCTGTTAATTTTGATTGAAAAGGATAGTGGAGGGATAAAAGAGTGAAGGATTTTTTTTTTAGGTCTTAGCAGTAGGAAGAGGCTTTTGGATGAGTAAAAAGGAGTTTTGGAGGGGAGGAGTCAGAGGGGAGAGTTTAGAAAGGTTTGTTTTAGGGCATCGGTGTAGTAAAAAGAGGTGTCAGATGATGCAAGGAGGGGTAGAGCAGGAGAGAGTCTAGAAAAGGTTATTTTGGCAATCATAGTAGTGGTATGGGGTTTGGGATAAATGAGAGAGTGGATTTAGAGGATATATTGATAGATGTATAGGATGAGAGATAGGGTAGTGCATTGGAAGGAGTAGTAGAAAGAAGTTTGAGATGAGTCAAAAGGTTGGGCTAGAAGATATATTGAGCAAAGTATAGGCTGAGAAATAGGCTAGTGCATTGGAAATGCTAAATTAGAAGAAAGTGATGTAGATTCATAAGTACATTGAAAGTATATAGATACATAAAGGAAGTAAGTATATTTAGATTAAATATATTGATAGAGGCACAGGATGAGAAATTGGCTAGTGCATCGGATATGCTTTTTCAGGAGAAAAGTCACAGACACACAGATTCAAGTACATGGAAGGTACATAGATGCACAATGGAAGTATGTACATGTAGACCAAAGATGATTTTTATTTATTGATTAATATTATTATAATTTTTTTTCTTTTCTCTTAACAACATAATTATTTTACATGTTTCATAAAGTAATACACAAAGAAAGGTACATATCTATAGTGAAAACAAATGCTTATATACAGAGGGATATGCTGTAAATGTCTGTTTCCATATGGTGCTTATGTGGGGAAGAGCCAAATCTTGAGTAGTTTTCTGAAGATAATGTGGTTGTCGGTGGATCTTATGTTGGGGGGTAAAGAGTTCCATAGTTTGGCTGCTTGAACAGAGAAGGATGTGCCACCCATGGTTTTTTTCTTATATGGTGGGATTTTGAGGCGAGATGCTCCTTTAGAGCGAAGGTTCCTTTGTTGAATGCGTTTGGTGATTTTATTCCTGATGAAGAGTGGTCCTATTCCATGTACTGCTTTGTGGGTAATACAAAGCAGCTTGAACGTGGATCTTCTGGCAACCGGTAACCAATGCAGGGCTTTCAAGGCAGGGGAGATGTGGTCTCGCGGTTTGATATGCAAGAGTAGTCTGGCAGCCGAGTTCTGAATCCGTTGTAGTCTTTTCATGGTCGTTAAAGGTGATCCGTGGTAGAGGCTATTGGCGTAATCGAGTTTGGATAGAACAAGGGAGATGGTAGCTTGGACCTTGTGTGGAAATCCCAAATGAGGGAAAATTAGTTGCAGCGTTTTTATAGTAGCAAAGCTTGATCTTGCTAGTGTATCCACTTGGGCATTCATCAACAGCTTGGAGTCCATGGTCATTCCAAGGTTTCTTACATCCTTCAATACTTTAGGCAGTGATCCCAGTTCATCAGGCCACGTGGCAAGCAGGTTTTATTTTTCCCAATCGCCACATGTGAGTTTTTCAGTTTTTTTTTTTAGTTTAGAAAGCTTTATTGAGCAAGATAAACCAAGTAAAACATCATTACAGAATCACAATCAATAAATGAAATAGGCAAAGAAAGAAAATGGCAATATACAATAAGAAAGTGAAACATAAGAGGAGCAATAACCCCATACGGGGAGTATACACAATATACTAAGGGAAAAAGCATTTTTTGAAATTTTGTGGAGATGGGAGGAGAGAAAAGGGGAAAAAGAGAAAGGAAAGAAAAAAAAGAGTGAAAGAAAGGCGAGAAGAGAGGGGGACAGAAAGGAAGAGGATAGAGAGAAGGGGAGAAAATAGGAAAAGGAGGAGAGGCATATTAGGGTAGGCGTCTGGAAAGAAAATCAGTTAAGGGTAACCATAACAGATCTCTTTTGATTAATAAGGGGGTGGTAGTAGCATGAGCACGATCAAGTCTGTGGTGATGACATAATAAATTCCACCAGGCAGTAGAAGAGATCTTTGAAGTATCTTTCCAATTTGATGTGATAATCTGCAAAGAAATAGCTATAAACAAATCTATAAAATTACGAACATTGCGTGAAACAGTCCAAATAGGAGAGGAACCACCTAGAAAAATATGAACAATATCAAAAGTATGATTCGAATTAAGAATTTCGTTCAGCTTGCACCATGTATGCTGCCACAGGGAAGCAACCAAGGGACATTGAAAAAACATATGAAGTAAGGTACCATCAGGGTGGGAGCATGACCAACAATTACTGGAGTCGAGGACCGTAAACTTAAAAAGGTCGTGTGGAGAAAGAAAAAGTCTATTATAAAAGAAAAAAAGGGTCTGAATGGTACTAGCAGAACGAGAAACTGTGTGGATTTTAGACCATATGGACTCCCAAATACGAAAGGAAAAGTCCTGTGCGAGATCCTTTTCCCATGCAAGTTCAGGTTTGGATTTTAGGCGGTCAGAATAGGTCGGGAGAGGGCAGCCGCTTTGTGTGGGGAAGTAAAAGATAAGGGAGTGGAGTCAGTTGGGACAACATCAGATAATGTGATATGATATGAGGAGAGTGCAGATAAGGCTATAGTGAGGTCAGGAAATTGAGAGGAATGAGTGTTAGAGATATGAGATGAGGTGCAAAGAGTGGGTAAATCCAGTACAAAACCATTGACAAGAAGGTCATCTAAATACATAATGCCCTTGTCAATCCATTCCTTCCAGAATAGGGCCTTGTTATTAATCTTCAAGGAAGAATTGTACCATAACGGGATACGAGAGTGTAGGTTAGCGTGAGAGAATGTAGAACGAAACAGTGAGAGAGATAGAGCCCTAAAGAGCTTAAAGGTGGGAGAAAGAAAACGTTTAGGGGGTTGAGACAGATGAATAGCAGCAGAAAAGGGGAAAGGCGATAATTGGGCTTGCTCTAAAGCACTCCAAGCAGTGGGAAAAGGGGGGCGAGTCTGCAAGAAATGGCCAGATTTGCTTTAAAGTGAAGGAGGAGTGAAAGCGAACAATGTTGGGAAAGTTTACACCACCTAGATGCTTTGGCTGTTGAAGGCGGGAGATGGATAACCTGGGTTTATGATTATTCCAAAGGAAACAAGTGAGAATACGATTGATCTGAGTGAAGAAATAAGCAGGAAGAGAAATAGGCAACATAGAAAGGTAAAAGTTGACAATAGGGAGAAGCATCATTTTAACAGTTACCAAACAACCCCACCAGGATAAGAATAAAGGGGACCATCTCTGTACGAAAGTATCAATCTTGGAAATAATATCTTTGAGATTAATCTTAATAGTGTCTTTAATGGAAGAGGAATATAAGATACCCAAACATTTAATACTAGTAGAGTTCCATGCAAAACCAGAGCCATGGAACATATGAGCGAGACAGAATTTGTTGAGAGGTAATACTTCAGATTTATCTATATTTAACTTATAACCAGAGACAGAAGAATATTCAGTGAGTAGAGAAAAAAGCGCTGGCAGGGAAGTAGCAGGATTGGACATATAAAGTAAAATATCATCAGCGTAAGCTGTGAACTTAATATCTAATGATTTATAAACAAAACCGGTATAGAAGGTAGAAAGACGAATCTTTTCAAGGAAGGGTTCTAATGCTAAAATGAAAAGAAGGGGAGACAAGGGGCAGCCTTGTCGAGTACCCCTATGTAAAGGAAAATAAGACGACTGAGAGCCGTTAACCCAAATGGACGTGGAAGGGGAGGAATATAGTAGTTGTATGAGTTTAATGATATGAGGGCTAAAGCCATGCCAACGAAGGGCCCCAAACATAAAATCCCAATTAACGCTATTGAAAGCTTTCTCAGCATCAAGGGTGATAACAGCAAGAGGAGTTGTAATTTTGGAAGCGAGATGAATAATATTAAGGAGAGCTCTAGAGTTATCTGTGATTGAACGACCCTTGACGAAACCTGACTGGTAAATGTTAATGAGGTCTGGGACAAGAGTAGATAGACGAGAAGCTAACATTTTGGCATAAATTTTACAATCAGTGTTGATTAGGGAAATGGGTCGTTAATTCTTACAAAGGGAGGGATCTTTCTCTTTTTTGGTAAGTAAACATAACATGGTTTGTGTAAAGGAACCATTAGATTCAAAGGCGGAGAGAAAAGAAGATATCAAGGAGGATAGGTGAGGTATCAGACAATTCTTAAACTGAAAATAAAAACGGACAGTGAAACCGTCAGGACCGGGAGATTTGTCTTTGGGTAAGAGAGTAATTGCTTGTAAAATCTCTTTCTCGGAGATGGGAGCATCCAGAGAAGAGAGGTCGAGAGCAGAGGAAGCGGATTTGGGTATATTGAGAAAAAAGGAATCAATTTGAGAGCGAGTCGGGGTAGATTCAGGTGTATATAAAGAGGAGTAATACTGGACAAAGCAATCGAGGATCTTGTCATCCGTACAATGACGAACCACAGTGGCATCAGTAATAACAGCTATTTTAGATTTTTGTTTTTTAATTTTAAGGTAATTGGCAAGAGACCTGCCCGCTTTATTGCGACCACCATACATCTTAGAATTACATTTTAAAAGATGATTGCATGCAGACTCACAGGAAATTTATTGAATTGAAGTTTAGCTTTGATAAGAGAAGAAAGAGCATCGGGAGAGTTGGACGTATAGAAAAGGTGTTCGAGGTCTTTAATTTGTTTAAGGATAAGAGACGATTTGGAGAGGGCCAGTTTCTTTTTACGTGAAACAAAAGCAATAATAAAGCCTCTGGCCGAAGCCTTAAAAGCATCCCAAACGAAGTGAAATTTAGAGGTGGAATTAAGATTAGTATGAAAGAAATCATCCATAAAAAGAGTGAATTGTTCAACAAACTGAGGGTCCAAAAGAAGAGAGTTGTTGAAGCGCCAACTAGCGAGAGCTGGGAAGAGAGGAGGGTAGATCAATGTCTAGAATGACTGGGGCATGATCGGAAATCAGAATAGAGCCAATTTCAACATTTGTCATGAATTGAAACATGTGTTGGGTGAGAAAGATATAGTCAATGTGGAAATGTGAAGCATGGACAGGGGAGAAAAAGGAAAATTCCAGGGTATCAGGGTGAGAGAGCCTCCAGGAATCGATTAAACCTCTAGAGGAAATTGCACGATAAAAGGACTTTTGCATTTTATTAGGAATATACCTGGTCTGGGATTAGCTGGTTACAATCACCTCCAACAATTAAATTGACAGTAGTGTGCGAGGAGAGGAATGTAGAGAAATCATTCCAAAAAGCAGGATCAATACCATTTGGACCATAAACATTGCAAAAGGATAAATCAGCATCATTAACTTTGACATCTAAATACAACCATCTACCATCTGAGTCAGAGATCTCATTTTTTAACTGAATAGATAACGATTTATGGAACAAAATAAGAACGCCATTCCTATTATTAACTGACGGTGAACAGAAAACATCACCCACCCACTGTTTACGTTAAGAGGAAAGATCTTTTTGTGAAAGGTGGGTTTCTTGCAATAGAGCAACTTGACATTTCAATCTGGCTAAGTGAGAAAAAAACCGTTGTTTTTTAATCGGGTTACGAAGGCCTTTCACATTCCAAGAAATGACTCAAAGACCATTCATTTAAAAATAAAAAGAAAAGATAAGCATGAGGAAATAAGGAATGAAAAATGGAGAAAATAGGCGATAGCAGAAGAGAAATAGCCTAAAACCAAGAAGGACAGAAGAACCATAACGCAATGTGAAGAAGGGAGAGAACAATGGAGAATGAAGCGAACAATGGAGAATAAAAACAGAAGAAGGAAGGAGGTACAAGTACAGGAAAAATGCCTTGAAGAAAAAGAGAGAGAGAGGAAAATAGACAGTAGAGGAGAAGAGAAGTGGGAGTGAGAGTACACAGCTCCCCTGAGAAAAGGAGAGAGGAGAAGGATGGCGGGAAACCAGAAGGGCTTCAGCCATACAGGGTAAATAACGGGAAAAGCAGTAGAGTGAGAGCGGGAGCAACAGGAGAAGACGACCGCACAATAAAATAAAATAGAACGTCAGAGGCATGGTCTCAAGAACACTTAATAAGGAAAAAAAAGAGAAATGGTACAAGTGGAGAGGGAGACCAAACATGACGATAAAAACAAATGAAGGAAAACTTACCAAACATTTATGAAGGGAGGGCAGCGAACTGGAACGAATAAGACGAACAACAGCACAGTACAGTGAGGAACGCGAACAAAACCAAAACACTTGGAGAAGAGACCTGAAAACAAGATAGGAGAACGAAAACATATTATATTGAGGGACAAAAAGACCATACGTCATACAGCAACAGGAGAGGGCAGTAAAACATTAAGAACTGCTGTGTTCCATGGAATCTTCTTTGTGGGTGTTGATGAATTTCCGAAGGTCAGCTGGGTCGTCGAAGCTAAAAGTTCTTTCTTTATAAGTGACCTTGAAAAAGCATGGGTGTATTAGGCCATATCTTGCATTCATGGAACGAAGCGTGGGTCTCAAATCCAGAAATTCCTTGCGTCGAGCAGTAGTCAATTTGGAGACCTCCTGAGTGAAAAAGAGTTTGTGACCAGACCAAAGAAGCTGTTTATGTTGCTTAGCAGAATGAAGGATAGTCATGAGGTCAGAGTAAAGAAGAAAGTACGCAATGATACCCCTAGGCTTCGAAGAGGTGGAAGATGTTTTAGGACCAAGACGATGCGCCCTCTGAATGTTCACATCAAGGTGCTGTGGCAGTCCAGTGATAGGCAATAGCTGTGTTTTCAAAAATTGGATAATGTCGGACCCCTCCGAATTCTCCGGAACACCATAAATACGTAGGTTGTTGCGCCTATTTCGATTTTCCAAATCCTCGAAGGTTTTCTTGAGAATGTCCATTTCCTTAGTAAGGCTAACAACCTTGGCGGCAACATCTTGAACATCACTAATCTGTTGTTCAACATCCGATACCCTCTTGTCCAAGTTGGGCCATTTATCGTCCAGTCTCTGAAGAGTGTTAGTGGTGTCAGCCATAAAGGGGCGAATAAGGCGTAGTTCTTCCATAGTATCCTCAAGGGTGACAGGAAGAGAAGACTTAGAGGGTGAGGGGGGATCCTTATTAGGGCGTTTACCAGGAGCAGCACGATCTTTGCGAGTATTAGAAGCTGAGATAGATGCCTTTGGGTGGTCCATCTTGACAGTTGCTGAGAAGAGCAATGCGAAGCAAGAAAGGAGGCAACTCGCAGAATGTAGAGACAAAGAAATGCCCCAAAAAGTAGCAACACTGAAGCAGAGAGTTACATAGATGAAGAGTATGAGGCTTGAAAACTCAGGCACCAATAGCGAATAAGGTGCGCCCAATGCTGAGTGGAAGAAAGTACCTCAAAAACCAGTGGCGCACTTGAAAAGAGAAACTGAGGTAAAAAAAAGACAAATTCAAGGAGACTCCATAGCACAGGTGCAGAAAAGCCTCAGGAACCCATTAAAAGAAGTGAAATCCAGAAAAAAATGAGTCAAGGGACCAAAGGCAGGCATGAGAGGTCGAGCTTGACTAAAAAACGGGTAAAAGGAAAAAACAAAATGGCGGGCGGAATTTTTCAGGTGAACAAAATGCGCAATTAGAAAAAAAGGCATACCCAGGCAAGGAGGAACATTTTCCGCCACCGGAATCAGCCGTTTGCAGCAGAATTCGCTGCCTAGAAACGGGACCTCCGTAAGGGAAGCGCCACCGAAATCGCGGAGCTTAGGGAGGAGCGGCCATCTTGTCCGCCGCGTCGCGCGCCCTCCAGTATTTCAGTTTTTGAAGCATTCAATTTGAGATGGCTCCAAGTCATCCACTGATCCACGGCTCTGAGACAGCTGAAAATTGGTGATATCCCAATGTCTTTGGGGCATTCCATTTGAAGGAGTATATCCGTGACATCTGCATATTTGTAGCACGTGAGGTGACATTTATTGATCAGTACTGGAAGAGACTTCATGTAGATGTTGAAAAGCATGGGCGAGATGATAGAACCTTGAGGGACCCCTGCTTTTGTGGAGTACGGTTTGGATGAGAAAGGTGGGGTATAGATGACATTAGTTCTGTTTTGAAGGTAGGACGCAATCCAGTATAGAGCAGTTCCCTCTATGCCAGCTTCATAAAGTCTTTGTTTCAGAGTATCATGGTCAACCGTGTCAAAGGCAGCTGAGAGGTCAAAGAGGAGTAGCGCAGCAACCCCGTTGTGGTCAACTGTATTCCTTTAGGTCATCGCAGATGGCAAGGAGGGCATATTCAGTGCCTCTTCCCGGTCGGAATCCTGTTTGGAAATCTGAAAGTATGTCATTCTCTTCAATGAATTGTGACATCTGGGCGAATGCTGCTCTTTCTATCAGTTTGCCCAGGAAAGGTCCATTTGAAATGGGTCTGTAGTTGTCAGGGTTCAGCGGGTCAAAGTTTGTTTTCTTCAGTAGAGGGTGTATGTATGACTTTTTGAGTTCTTCTAGAAATATTCCAGTAGTTAAGGAATCGTTGATGATGCTTCTTACTGGAATGGCAGCAGAGGTTGTTAAAAGAATTGTCTTGAAAGTTTGGGGAGGACAGGGTCAGAAGGGCTGACAGCAGGCCTGCTTACTATGACCAGGTCCATAAATTCATCGTATGAGATGTGTTGGAAGGAACGGAGAGGCTTGATTAGAGCATTCCGGGATAGTTGTTTTGTACAAGGGTTAGTGTTGGTGCTTTGTTTCTGTTTTAAGTACGAGTCCAACGTGTCTGCTTTGTCCGTGTAATGATTTGCCAGTTTGTCTGTGAAATCTTGAGCAACAGGATGAGTTCCTTCTAGGCAATTTGGTTTTCGAAATTCATTGAGTATTTTATAGAATTCTTTATTTGCACATTTAGCGTTTTGAATTCTCTCTGAATAGTACCTTTTCTTAGCCTTTTTGATAGCCAACTTGTATAATCTGTTAATTTTCTGTAGGTGAAGTTTGTCTTGTTTGGCGTTTGTTTTGAGCCAGGTTTGTTGCAGCATTCTAATTTGTTGTTTTATGTCTTTTATTTCTATGTTCCTCCAAGGCGCTTTTTTCTTTTGTTCTGTTGTGTGGTTTTGAGTGGTATCAGGATGTCAAAAGCTTCCTGTAGCAACTCATATAGATTCTGAGCAGAATTTATGGTTTCCAGATTTATACTGGATGTTAGTTATGTTTCCAAGTGTTCCAAATTGAGTTTGTTCCACGGCTGATAGGTGGATGGATGTAAGGCAGTTTTAGGTGAGTCGCTTAGTGTTGTTTTATGTTGGAAAGCAAGCAAGTGGTGGTCTGACCATGTGACTGGAGTTATAGTTTGAAAGGTAACTAGTTCAGTATTAGCAAAAATGACATCTAGGATATGTCCAGCGGTGTGTGTCGGATTGTGGACAATCTGATGCAGGTTCAATGCGTCTAGGCCGGTGATGATTGTTTTTGGATGGGTCATATTAGTTTTATCACACCAAATGTTAAGGTCACCCAGAACGCATAGGTTGGAGTGTATTGTTATCAGATTTGAAACTGTGTCTAGAAGTGCATCTGGGAATGTTGCCTTGCTAGGTGTAGGTCTGTAAAGGAGCAGGAAGTTACAGGTGGAAGACGGTGTAGGATTGCATCTTTTTAGAAGAGCCTCACAATTCTTTATGGAGATGTTGTCAACTTTAGTGATATGTATTGTTTGCCTGAATACAACAGCTAGACTGCCTCCTTTTTTGGCTGTACGATTTTGGGTGATTATTTGATAGCCTAGAGGAATGGCTTCATGCAGGAATGGAGCCATATCCTCTCCCAACCATGATTCGGTTATGAATAGTATGTCTGGTTTTGCATCGGTGAGAAGTTCGTAGATGTGATGCTTATTTTTAGAGAGGGATCGAGCATATATTAGTAGACAGTGTAGAGAGTGGCCTATGGTGATATTGGGACTTTGTTTTGTAGAAGAGTGATCAGTATTGTGTGGGTGTATAGCAGGTGTGTTATTAGTGCTGGTATTAGGTGTATTAGGATAGCAATCGTGTTCTGTATTGTGTTTCTCATCCAGCATGCTAAGAAGACATTTTGATGGGTATGCATGTGTATGTGTTGGAGATGGTGTTTGAGAGTGAGTTGGAGTGCTGTGTTGCTTTTGTGGTGTAACATTGTTGTGAGGTAGACTTTGGAAAGCAAAGTTGTGAGGTGTGGCAAGTTGCTTACATTTTTTGCGTGTGTTTAAGACGGAAGGTGTATGAGTCAGGGGAGGTGGTGCAGCATGTGGGTCATGTCGTAATGTTATAAATTGTCCAATGGATGAGAGGCGGTTAGAAGAGAGTTGCTGTATTGCTGTATCTGTGTTAGGTGTGGTGGAAGAGTGAAAGCTTGGCATCGGAGTTTGTTCCTTTGTGTGGTTTGAAAAGTGGGTATATGTATGTATTTTGTGATGGTAAGTATTATGAGGTGTTGTGCTCTGAAGATCTTGTTGTGCTGGTGTGTGATATATGTTTTGCTTTTAAGGTGTAGTGAAAAGGGGTGCTGATGTATATGTTTCATGCACTGATTTGGTTGTGTAGTATTGTTTGTGAGAGGAAGTTGTGAGATAGAGGGGGTGGTGATGTGTTTATGAGAAGAGTGTATGTTGTGTGTAGGAGAGAATGAAGTTGAGGTGAGAGTGTTTATCTTCGACTAGTTTGTTTCAAGAGTTATAAAGTGTGGTGGTGTGCAGTGTGTGTTGTGTGTTAGTGTTATTATGGTAGAAGGGAGAGGAGGGTGTTTGTTGGACAACTGATGGAAGGATCATTATATGTTTGTACAGATTTTTGTTGTATACATACAGTAAATGTTCCTTTTAAAAACATAGCCCTTGCCTACCTATAGCTCTAGTAGGGTAATTAACATTAGCCTGCCAGCAGCTGCTGCCCTGCCAATGCTGCTCTTTAGTGAAGTGTAAAAACTGCTCCCATAGCAGAAACAATGGTGTGGGCTTTTAGGTAGGAAGACCTGGATGTGAGGTATGTGACTTATCTTCTCTTAGGAAAGGCAGTTGGGTAGGGCTCGGGAACTTTCACTTACTTGAAAGGGACCAAGGTGAGCCTTCCCACATCTATGTAAGTACAATGTGAAATGTGGGATAGAGGGGTCTTTTGATCCCAGTAGCCAGGCTGACTCCATGACCACAGGAGGGGAAGCTAGTTCCAGAGCAAGCTTGGTGTGGTGAGTAGAAACGGACTACTCATTTCCCTAGCACTCCTCTGACTGAGTCATCAGCCTCCTCCAGGGCAGAAGGGTTGTTCAAATTGGATTTCACTATTTCAAAACTAGTGCACTATGGCATAGCCTTTGGGGCCTTATAAGTGTTAAGCCAGAGCTATTGATTTTGCCAATGTTTTTAAGCTGTGCTGTAGAAAAGTGTGGCTGCTGTGTATCATGCTGAAAAGTTATAATAAAAAAGTGAGAGAAGCATTTTTGTTACCTTATATATGACCAAAAAGGCATTATGTACAACTGAACGACCATATTAAACAAGCATTTACAATGCAATAGGTTTCGCAGCATTAAAGTTTGAGTTACTGGCATTGTGAATGACAATGCTTTGCATAATTATTATTATTTTTTTTTATTTGCAAGTGGTATATAAACATTGTTTGTGAATGGTTAGCTGTTGCTTATGCTAAGCAAAGTTGGCAGTAATATAGAGTGCTAGTCTTGCTTGTTATAAGCATGCTGATTTAAAGCGCTCTGATACCTGCGGGTAAAGTTTGCGCTATATAAAAGTGAAAAGTAATAAATACATTTTAAAAAGCCTACCTGTACCACGTCCGTTCTTATTCTGCGATGCCACATATCTTTGGGTCCCTGTACTTATTAACTGCACCCAGCTGTGGGAAACCTCCATGGCAGGAACAACGTGTTGCGGGGCAGACACGGGCAATGTCGCCACTGTCCTGTGGTAACAGTGTAGGGGCAGGAAGGCAGGCAGTTGGTAGTGCTGTGCCGTAGCAGTGTAGTTCTCTGTGTATGCTGGGCATGGGGGTTGCTATTGCTGACAAGAAGTGGTGAGGAGCTGCCTGTTCGGTGTGCCTGCTTCCTGATCTTGGGCAGGCGACAGGTAAAAAAAGACCATGCTGCACCAGCGCACTCCTACTGCCCTATGTCTAGTGAACATGTCTTATTACAAACTGCAGCACTGCTGCCCAGAGATGAGATGCTGCAGGGCAGCTCAACTGTGCAGACTCACTATACACTGCAGCACTGCTGTCGATAGATGACACATTGCACCCCTTCAGCCAACAAACTGCAAGCAGAAGCTCAAGTGCCCTAAACCTACACGCTCCACCCTTGTACACTGAAATGGGCGTGTGCGAAGTGCTTGTTTACGTTATACATGTCTGTGTAACAGAGTCGGTTTGTGCGTGTGTGTTTGTACGTGTGCGCTTGGACGAGTGTTCTTGTGGGACAGAACGTTATTTGTAACTGTGTGGGAGATTTATATACGGCTACTGTCTGTGTGAGAGTGGGTGTGTGTAGGAGCGCTAGGAAGTGTGTATGAGCGATGTGTGAGTCATCGTGTGCTTGTGTATGTTTTCTACCGCCTTTTCTCTTAATGTGGATAGTTCTGAGTAACCAAGCCCCCTGTAGACCTGAACAATGTGGAATTGTTTATGTAAAAAAAAAAACGGTTTAATCCCGAAGTGTCCAGCATTGTAAAATGCGCGCGCGCTCCTGTGATACTCTGCAAGCCACTACCACCTCTGCACTATATAATGCAAACAGTTTTCCCTCTTCTATCCCTCTACTAACCTCCTCAACCCAAATAACGGACTAACATATCCACCGTTCAAATTACTTTCACTATACTAATCCACTACTAATACTGTAGGGGTTCCGGAGTAGCATGCTACTCACCGAAAAAGCACTTTGCCGCCTCGGCAGGGGTAGTAAGAGCCATATAACCGCAATATATATATATATACACACATACACATATATATTCACACACACACACATAAATACAAAAAATATTAAAAATCAAATGGTCTTGGCTAACACCAGACAAAGAAAATTATACATTACCAATATGATTACCATTAGAAATTAACCAAGAGAACCCGTTTACTGAATTGATTGAATCAGGCTAAAAACGATGCTACATTGGCACAATTTAGCTGAATAGTTTAGGTTATTGTAACAAATGAAGCCTCTGTCTTTACAACAATGGAATAAACACCCACAATGTATTCCCATGTCTGAAAGAAAAAACACTCTGCCACACACCCTAGTTACATGTTGATAGAGAGCGCACGGCAGAAAAGTCGTAGCAAAAGCAAACCGGGGACAATGTGCAATTAAAGACAAATTCGCTTTTTAAGGAACGCTACAAATTAAAGACATTTTCCATTCTTCACGAACGATGCCACTCCCGTAAGCAAAAACATAGTCGGGACTGCTTAGAAGAGGGGTTCACTGGAATAAAGCAGCACATTCTTTACTTTTCAGTACAAACAACTCCAGTCACAAACACCCGCTGGGGATCTTTAAGCTTCTCCCGCCCACCCGCTCGGCGCATATGTCATAAGTCATAACATTCGCCCCTTAATCACCATTCTCGGACAGTCACGATCCTGTACGTACAGTGACGTACCCAAAGCATTTATACCTGCTCTGTGGACCCTGACGATTTCCTTTTCCCGCCACCCGCCATGACAGGCATCTTAAGGCGCGCGCACGCTCCCGACATCCACACGTCAGGAGCGTGCGGGCGTACGCGCCGGACTTCCTGTATCCGGTGACGTACTAAATAAAATACTATATACCAGGTTGAAATGTATGCGCATCTAGTGACAGGTTTTTGAGGCACTTGATTGGAATGCAGATGATACAGGGCGATGTTTTATGTGTTACTTAATTAATAGCGAAACGTAAATTGTGTATTTTCTGTTCACGTAAACGGGAGAAATGACACAAATGTCGCAGAGCAAAATATTTACAATAATGCACAAAACCGACCTTATGCTCAACTGAAACAAGATTTTGTAAGATGGCTGCCTGAGAGCGAAGCCCGGCCACACCCTCCTATCTCGTTTGCTGCGGGAACGTTGAGAGAGTAAAGACAAGTCAGGTCCCGGGCCGCGCTGTGATTGGCTGACGTCACGGGGTGTCCCGGGCCGGCAGCCAATCACAGCGCGGCCCTGGAATGACGTCACGGGGGTGTCCCGGGCCGGCAGCCAATGGCAGCGCGGCCCGGGACAAAGGGGCGGGGCTTAAAAAAAAGCACCAGAAACGCCCCCGAATCGCGTTTTCGAGAGAAAACGCGATTGACAGCCTCTGCCTCCCAATGGCTAGCCTCCATTTATGGAGCTAGCCAATGAGAGGCAGAGGCGGTTCTAACCCCACTATTAAAAACAACAGATTTCGATCTGGGAGGGGCTTCGCCCCTCGCCAGGTTACGAAACCTAAAAAATGTATTCCCTGAATTTGAGTGGAACTGAGCAGAATTCCCATTCGGAAATCCACACCACTCAATCACGAGTACTCTGTTGTTCCTGCAGTTGGATTTACCTTTGAAAAACCAACAAACTCAATTTTACCAGCTGGAAAATCAGGACGTTAAAATGAATGCAGGAACTGGCTGTATTGCAGCCTCTAACCTTTTTCCTGCCCCAACCCCACCCTCATGGGGACATGTAATGCTTCCTCCTGTCGGAATAGTCTGCTCTGCCCTCCCACACCTTCTCTGCCTTCCTTTCTCCTCCCCCTCGCCTCACAGCATTACTTGCCCAGAGCAAATGGTAAATTTGAGTGATAATACCCATAGGAAAGGGAATACTGTACATAATTAAGTCTGGTAAAACCAACCCTGCACGGTTTTCCCCATTCTATGAGGATAAACTTGAAATTGCATGGTATTAATGGGGTGTTACCAAGTGGTATTAGTTTTAACAGTTGTGAATTTACCACCAGTACTGTTCTACTCATAATAGGAATAAAATGGCTGGAAGCAGGCAAGATTTGGTAGTTCAACGATTGCAATATTCTGACTCTGAGCACACCCACAAACTTAGATGTTTAACGATATTTACCAACTCCTCTTCGATCTCTTTCCATTGCGGAAATGGTTGATAATTCACATCTGATAAAGGCAGGCGTAATGGTTTTCACAGTGGGGAAATAGGGGCTGTTTGAAATGTGAATTTGCAGTTGCTTAGCAGATTTTCCCAAGAGCAAATATATCTGCGCATATTTGCTCATGAGAAAATGGATGTCAAAAAAGTTTGCTAGGAGTACAGTTGCCAGGCCTACTTCTATAAACTTTTCTGAATTCCTGAAAGTCATAAATCTTCACTTATGCAAGGACATATACCTGCTGGTGCCATTTGCTGGCTTCCCATTTTTTTTTCTTCTAAACATGGCATTCATCGAACAGTCTTATTAAATGATGTCTCATAGAAATGGTAAAGTTGCACAATGTGTCCTGAGCAGGAGTCGTGATAGCAATTCCATACCCCTGCATATATGCTAACATTTAGGAATACTTGTGGGGTGGAAGACAATTTACTAGGGAACCTCATTTGTTATAACCAGGGCCACCGAAATAAAGTGATTTTGCGGCTGTGGCATATACGCATAATTAAGGTTTACTGCATTTGCCACATAATCATCTGCTGCATAATCTGCAGATTTAAATGTGCTGTAATGCGTGTTGCTGCGCAGTGAAAGGCTCTTCTCAATTGATTGACGGGTTGAACGATTTCTGTTGGTTACTGCTGTATGTTGGTGTTAAATTTATATTAATGAGGAGTCCAGGAGGAGTTATGGTGTAAAAATAGAAAAAATGAAGTAATACTATCACTAAGTAGGGCGTATTGCGAGGTAAAATGTGCCTTTTCTTGTCGTATTATTTTGTCAACCCTGATGCATAATCTTTTTCCAGTGGCCCTGGTCATAAACACTTAACACTGGTGAAGAAGAAGGTTTCGTGACGGAAAGTAAGTGAATTTTATTTCCCATTGACTTACATTGCTGTAATAAATGTTTTCGAATAGAGAAAGAAAAAAGTTATCAAATATTAAAATATTTGGCTACACACTAGAGGAATTCCTGGCTAATTTAGGGAAAGTTTCTGGTGCATATGTTTACGTATCCCTTCGTATTAACTGACAACTAAATACTGATCTTGCCTCCCCACAACCTTTACATTTGAGGCGAGGCAGAGCTACAGTCTCTGGGACTCGGACGGAACACTACTGGCTGAATGCAGCGCTGGCAGAGAGTGGTATGTCTGCTGTTGCTGCCTGCGCTCCAGGTCTTCCCCTGCCAAGGGAGGGAGGCTGGCTGGTTATCCCCAGACACGTGACTCTGCTCTCGGATGGGGTGCTCCTCCGAAGGGAGGGGGCACGGGCTGTATGTGTGTAAGGGTGTGTGTGCGTGTGTGTACTTAAGGTCTTGTGCTGGGCTTTGCTGCCCGAGCTGCCACCACCTCTGCTCCACCTCCTCCCCCTCCCCCTCTTTGCAAAACTATAAATAGTGGAACAAAAGGACAACTTCCTTGAAGCTTGCTGAAACTGCACCAATGTCTTTTTCCAAATAAAAGCAGCAGGCTGCGCAATATCTTCTTCGTAGAATATGGGAGGTTAATTCCACCGGCAGATTTTAATTCGGAAGATGGCATTTTGGTTGGATGTTATTCGTGGCCGAACCAATGAAGCAGGTTTTCTGTCGTCACCGGGCTCTTTTTCCTACCTGGCAGATTCGGGATCCAGTAAGTGTCTTCCGATACCTTCTTCTTGGTGAATATTGGCTGTGGGGCACTGTACCTGCTGCATCCAAAGTATCAGGAGATGTCAAGATGTGTCTGATCTGGTAACAACGGACATATCTATTCCTGCTTGCTTTGACCTAGGACACTGGGGTGAAAACTCTTCACAGGCTTTGAGGCGTTTGGTACGTGATCGATGTGGGAATGTTTTAATGTCTACAGTTCTGCTGCTCGGCTGTCAGAAGTGTCAGTCTGTCGGTTTAATGTTGCTTTCGGGGGAAGATGGGATCAAGACATTCCAGATGCCCCAACGCTTAAAATCGTCGAGAATTTTATTGCACACCTTTGAAAGAAAATTGACTTATCCGGTATCATTGATTCAAAAAGGTAAGGTACAAGTGTTGGTGGATACACTGGGTAGTACGTAGACTCGGGGAACCATTTGCAAGGGTGAATTGTAAGATGTGGCTAATAATGCCAATTTCCCTAATGCTATCATCCCATCTACTCCCTACCAGAAAAGCGGATTTGACAGAGCGAAAATATACCAAACTGCCGGTATTTTGGTTCAAGTAGCCTCAGTTATTTGATACTTTCAGATCTTTTTAGAGGGTGTGACGGAGAATCAGCTGTCATCTTACCCTCTCCCTTTTCGGCAAAGGCTTGTTTACAGCCTAGTGCCGGTTTGTTTGTTTCCTCTGCACCTTGGCGATGGAGAGCACGCACCATCCTCTTCACGACCGTTCCTGCCCCCGACCCCCTTCACCCTCTACCCCACTGGAGGACTGGAAGCTCGGTCAAGACACCTCTCAATCAGAAGCTGGCTAAACAAAAAGTGCCAGTTATTGTGACAAAATGTAAAAAGCTATGCCGCTACTGGCTGCAGTAGGTGAGGCGCATTTAAGCGTTGCTGGGCAGGGGAGGGATTACGTCATTGCACCGTGCGCCCAGTTTGTGTGTTTTGTCCCACCAAACACCAGGGGACACCGGCTACCGGGAAAGCGATGGCGAGAGCTAGCCGCCTCCGAAGAGGCGTGAACGTTGTACCACGGCCTCCTCCTTTATTCTCGACCAGGGTAGGGTTCTTCTGTCTTCGCTCCCAGTGTGCCCGAGTCAAGCCGAAGAAAAGGCTACGCTCGCGCGCAGTGTTTACAGTGCCCGTAGGAGTGCTCTGACGTCACGTGACTGACAACTCCCTCCACCAGACGGCGCGCTGCCAGGGGGTTGGCAACAGGGCTAAATTAGGAATGGGACCGCGTCACGGACGCCTTGACAACAGTGGGCGGCACTTCCGGCTCCATGTGCGCTTGTCCTGCGGTCCTCGATGTTTAGTGGGTGTTTTACTCTGCTCTTCGGGTTGGGTGTTGTGTTTCGTGTTACTTTTTCCCCCTGTTTTGTTCACTACTTCCTGCTCGCCTTTTCGGCGTTGTAAGCTGCATTTCTTTAGGCCTTTCTACACCTTGCGCCATCTAATGTTGGCCTATAAAACTAGAGTTAAAACGGCGACAAAAGTATGGTAAGTTGCTTGAACTAATTGAACGAGCGAATGGTGATTGATAAACAAAAGACGATGGGTTTGAACAACGGACAAGCAAAGAGGGAAGAAACAAGTCAGGTCCCGGGCCGCGCTGTGATTGGCTGACGTCACGGGGGTGTCCCGGCCGGCAGCCAATCACAGCGCGGCCCTGGAATGACGTCACGGGGGTGTCCCGGGCCGGCAGCCAATGGCAGCGCGGCCCGGGACAAAGGGGCGGGGCTTAAAAAAAGCACCAGAAACGCCCCCGAATCGCGTTTTCGAGAGAAAACGCGATTGACAGCCTCTGCCTCCCAATGGCTAGCCTCCATTTATGGAGCTAGCCAATTGGAAACAGAGGCTGTCCTAACCTCACTATTAGAAACAACAGATTTCGATCTGGGAGTGGCTTCGCCCCTCGCCAGGTTACGAAACCTAAAAAAGTATTTACAAGAACAAATGTCCTCAGTTTTCTTTTGCTCTTGCAATGCTGGCAACTTGTTTCCGCCTATTCCAAGGGGGCATAAACAATCGGAGTTTGAAGGTTGGGAACTAGTACCTGTATTATAACACTAGCAGTGGCCAGATGCTAAGGGAGAATTAACAGATGGCAGATTCTGAGAGTGGGCTGAGGTGGTGCTGAGTGATGCTGAGGTGGTGGTGGTGGTGACTGGTGCGGAGACGATGCTGAGGTGATGCTGAATGATGCTCAGGTCTTGATGAGTGATGATTATGTGGTGGTGTACTAGTGCAAAGGTGATGCTGAGTGATACTGATGTGACGCTGAGTGATGCTGTGGTAGTGCTGAGTGATACTGTGGTGGCCCTGAGTGATGCTGTGGTGATGCTAAGTGATGCTGTGGTGGTGCTGAGTGATGCTGTGGTGGTGCTGAGGAATGCTGTAGTGGCACTGAGAGATGCTGAGGTGGTGCTGATGCTGAGAAATGCTGTGGTGGTGCTGAGTGATGCTGTGGTAGTGCTAAGTGATGCTGTGGTGGCGCTGAGTGATGCTGTGGTGGTGCTGAGTGATGCTGTGGTGGTGCTGAGTGATATTGTTGTGGTGCCGAGTGTCGCTGTGGTGGCCCTGAGTGATGCTGTGGTGGCCCTGAGTGATGCTGTGGTGATGCTGAGTTTGCTGTTGTGGCGCTCAGTGATGCTGTGATGGCCCGAGTGATGCTGTGGTGGTGCTGAGTGATGCTGTGGTGGTGCTGAGTGATATTGTTGTGGTGCTGAGTGATGCTGTGGTGGCGGTGAATTGTGCTGTGGTGGTGCTGAGTGATGCTGTGGTAGCGCTGAGTGATGCTGTGGTGGCGGTGAGTTATATTGTTGTGGTGCTGAGTGACATTGTTGTGGCGCTGAGTGATGCTGTGGTGTGCCTGAGTGATGCTGTGGTGGTGTTGAGTGATGCTGTGGTGGTGTTGAGTGATGCTGTGGTGATGCTGTGGTGGTGCTGAGTGATGCTGTGCTGGCCCTGAGTGATGCTGTGGTGATGCTGAGTGATTTTGTTGTGGCCCTGAATGATATTGTTGTGGCGCTGCGTGATGCAGTGGTGGCACTGAGTGATGCTGTGGTGATGTTGAGTGATGCTGTGGTGGCACTGGGTATGCTGTGATGGTGCTGAGTGATGCTGTAGTGGTCCTGAGTGATGCTGTGGTGGTGCTGAGTAATGCTGTGGTGGCGCTGATTGATATTGTTGTGGCACTGAGTGATGCTGTGGTAGCCCTGATTGATGCCGTGGTGGTGCGGAGTGATGCTGTGGTGGTGCTAGTGCTGAGCAATGCTGTGGTGGTGCTGAGTGATGCTGTAGTGGTACTGAGTGATGCTGTGCTGGTGCTGAGTGATGATGTGGTGGTGCTGAGTGATGCTGTGGTGTCCCTGAGTGATGCTGTGGTGGCCCTGAGTAATGCTGTGGTGGTGCTGAGTGATGCTGTGGTGGCACTGAGTGATGCTGTGGTGGTGCTGAGTGATGCTGTGGTCACGCTGAGTGATGCTGTGGTGGTGCTGAGTGATGCTGTGGTGGCCCTGAGTGAGGCTGTGGTGGCACTGAGTGATGCTGTGGTAGTGCTAAGTGATGCTGTGGTGGCGCTGAGTGATGGTGTGGTGGTGCTGAGTGATGCTGTAGTGGTGCTGAGTGATATTGTTGTGGTGCCGAGTGTCGCTGTGGTGGCCCTGAGTGATGCTGTGGTGGCCCTGAGTGATGCTGTGGTGATGCTGAGTTTGCTGTTGTGGCGCTGAGTGATGCTGTGATGGCCCGAGTGATGCTGTGAGGGTGCTGAGTGATGCTGTGGTAGCGCTGAGTGATGCTGTGGTGGCGCGGAGTAATGCTGTGGTGGTGCTGAGTGATGCTGTGGTGGCACTTAGTGATGCAGTTGTGGCGCTGAGTGATGCTGTGGTGGTGCTGAGTGATGCTGTGTTTGCGCTGAGTGATGCTGTGGTGGTGCTGAGTGATGCTGTGGTGGTGCTGAGTGATATTGTTGTGGTGCTGAGTGATGCTGTTGTGGCCCTGAGTGATGCTGTGGTGGCACTGAGTGATGCTGTGGTAGTGCTAAGTGATGCTGTGGTGGCGCTGAGTGATGCTGTGGTGGCACTGAGTGATGCTGTGGTGGTGCTGAGTGATGCTGTGGTCACGCTGAGTGATGCTGTGGTGGTGCTGAGTGATGCTGTGGTGGCCCTGAGTGATGCTGTGGTGGCCCTGAGTGATGCTGTGGTGGCACTGAGTGATGCTGTGGTAGTGCTAAGTGATGCTGTGGTGGCACTGAGTGATGCTGTGGTGGTGCTGAGTGATGCTGTGGTGGTGCTGAGTGATATTGTTGTGGTGCCGAGTGTCGCTGTGGTGGCCCTGAGTGATGCTGTGGTGGCCCTGAGTGATGCTGTGGTGATGCTGAGTTTGCTGTTGTGGCGCTGAGTGATGCTGTGATGGCCCGAGTGATGCTGTGAGGGTGCTGAGTGATGCTGTGGTAGCCCTGAGTGATGCTGTGGTGGTGCTGAGTAATGCTGTGGTGGTGCTGAGTGATGCTGTGGTGGCACTTAGTGATGCAGTTGTGGCGCTGAGTGATGCTGTGGTGGTGCTGAATTGTGCTGAGTGATGCTGTGGTGGTGCTGAGTGATGCTGTGGTGGTGCTGAGTGATGCTGTTGTGGCCCTGAGTGATGCTGTGGTGGCACTGAGTGATGCTGTGGTAGTGCTAAGTGATGCTGTGGTGGCGCTGAGTGATGCTGTGGTGGCACTGAGTGATGCTGTGGTGGTGCTGAGTGATGCTGTGGTCACGCTGAGTGATGCTGTGGTGGTGCTGAGTGATGCTGTGGTGGCCCTGAGTGATGCTGTGGTGGCCCTGAGTGATGCTGTGGTGGCACTGAGTGATGCTGTGGTAGTGCTAAGTGATGCTGTGGTGGCGCTGAGTGATGCTGTGGTGGTGCTGAGTGATGCTGTGGTGGTGCTGAGTGATATTGTTGTGGTGCCGAGTGTCGCTGTGGTGGCCCTGAGTGATGCTGTGGTGGCCCTGAGTGATGCTGTGGTGATGCTGAGTTTGCTGTTGTGGCGCTGAGTGATGCTGTGATGGCCCGAGTGATGCTGTGAGGGTGCTGAGTGATGCTATGGTAGCCCTGAGTGATGCTGTGGTGGTGCTGAGTAATGCTGTGGTGGTGCTGAGTGATGCTGTGGTGGCACTTAGTGATGCAGTTGTGGCGCTGAGTGATGCTGTGGTGGTGCTGAGTGATGCTGTGTTTGCGCTGAGTGATGCTGTGGTGGTGCTGAGTGATGCTGTGGTGGTGCTGAGTGATGCTGTGGTGGTGCTGAGTGATATTGTTGTGGTGCTGAGTGATGCTGTGTTGGCGCTGAATTGTGCTGTGGTGGTGCTGAGTGATGCTGTGGTAGCGCTGAGTCATGCTGTGGTGGCGGTGAGTTATATTGTTGTGGTGCTGAGTGACATTGTTGTGGCGCTGAGTGATGCTGTGGTCGCCCTAAGTGATGCTGTGGTGGTGTTGAGTGATGCTGTGGTGGTGTTGAGTGATGCTGTGGTGATGCTGAGTGATGCTGTGGTGATGCTGAGTGATTTTGTTGTGGCCCTGAGTGATATTGTTGTGGCGCTGCGTGATGCAGTGGTGGCACTGAGTGATGCTGTGGTGATGTTGAGTGATGCTGTGGTGGCACTGGGTATGCTGTGATGGTGCTGAGTGATGCTGTGGTGGTGCTGAATGATGCTGTGGTGGTGCTGAGTAATGCTGTGGTGGCGCTGATTGATATTGTTGTGGCACTGAGTGATGCTGTGGTAGCCCTGATTGATGCTGTGGTGGTGCGGAGTGATGCTGTGGTGGTGCTGGTGCTGAGCAATGCTGTGGTGGTGCTGAGTGATGCTGTAGTGGTACTGAGTGATGCTGTGGTGGTGCTGAGTGATGATGTGGTGGTGCGGAGTGATGCTGTGGTGGCCCCGAGTGATGCTGTGGTGGTGCTGAGTGATGCTTTGGTGGCACTGAGTGATGCTGTTGTGGTGCTGAGTGATGCTGTGGTGGTGCTGAGTGATGCTGTGGTGGCCCTGAGTGATACTGTGGTGGCCCTGAGTGATACTGTTGTGGCCCTGAGTGATGCTGTTGTGGCCCTGAGTGATGCTGTTGTTGCCCTGAGTGATGCTGTGGTTATGTTATTACGTTATTACATATTTGTAAAGCGCACAGCTACTCAATAGAGTGTCCCGGCGCTCAGCAGAACTTACACTATCGATTACAGGACAGACTCTCTAGGAGGGTTATTTATGGAATAGTCATGTTTTAAGTTGTTTCCTAAAGAGCCATACATCAGTCAATTGTCTGAGTGTGATAGGTAGTTTTTTTCCAGAGATGGGCCACCTGTACTTGAAAGGAGTGACCGCCTCTGTAAGAGCGAGAAAATTTGGGCACTATCATCTGATGTTGTTGAGACGATCTTAGACTTCTACCGAGTGTATAGAAGGACACCCGTTTCCTAATGTAATGGGCTCCAGTGCCATGAAGTGCTTTAAAGGCTAATGTCAGAGCCTTAAAATGAATTATGCGGCGAATGAGAAGCCAGTGCAAGTTCTTTAAATAGGGAGAGATGCGTACTCTAGGACCCAACATGAGAATGGCTCTGGCTGAAACATTTTGGATAACCTGAAGTTTATTCAGAAGACAATCCGGTAGGCCCAAATAAAGGACATTTGCATAGTCCAACCTTGAGGTAATAAGAGCTTGGACCACTGTCCGTCTGTGAGAAAGCGATAGGAGAGGCAGAAATCTCCGGAGCATTTTCAGGATGCCGTGGCAGATTCCTGCTACCGATTGAACTTGATTTTCCATGTTGAGAGAGTCATCCATTTTACCCCTAGATTTCTCACTACTCCTGCAGATGTCTGTGGAGGTGACATATATGTTGGCCACCATTGCCTCCATGCATCCTAAATAAATGAGCCAAAGAGAATCACTTCACACTTCTCAGGATTACACTGTAGCTGGTTAAATCTAAACCAGGCAAAAACCTCACTTAGACTGTTGTTAATCCTCTCTCCATCAAAATCCTCTCCCTTTTTACAGGTAAACAAGAACTGAGTATCATCAGCATAAGATATCATTGTTGCACCTCTTCTGCCAAAGGGGCGAGGGGAGCCATAAACAGATTGAACAACAATAGGCTTAAGATGTAGACTTGTGGGACTCCAACCTTAATGGGAGTCATGTAGGAAGAATAAGGGGGAGTTCAGACCTCCTGGCTTCTATCTTGCAAGAAGGAGGAGAACCATTCTAACACCGTGCCCCCCAGTCCACACTCTCCCAATCTCTGTAAGGGTCTGTCATGGGGCACGGTGTCGAAGGCAGCGGACAGATCTAACAATATCAGGGCCGCTCTCCCACCTGAATCGAGAGTCTCTTTGAAGGATTCCGAGATCTCGAGTAAAGCCGTCTCCGTACTAAAATTTGCATGGAAGCCCGATTGACTCATGTGGAGGAGGTTATTAGTTTCAGTGAATTTGGTAATCACAGAGTTTACATATTTTTATATGGTTTTGGCAAAAAAGGCAGGAGAGAAATGGGTCTGTAATTGAATGTTAATAAGGGATCTGCCATAGGCTTTTTTTAACAGAGGTAGTATTTTGGCCATTTTCCAAATGGAGGGAACCTGGCCGCTGCTCAGAGATGGATTCAAAACTGCATTGACCTCTGGATTAATAATATCCGCCACAGACGCAAGTCTTTTTGCAGGGCATGGTTCAGAAGGGGATCCAGATTTTAAATTCTTCATTATCCTTAGAGATTGCTCTAAAGTAATGGGGGGAACTGAAGAATGGAGGCTTTACATGTCGGATTGGCGCTGCGAAATAAAGGAAGAAAATTGGCCAATATTCCAAGGGAAGATATTAAAGATGTTTGAATATCAGCTATTTTCTTGTGGAAAAAAGAAGCTAACTGGTGCGTCCATTTGTCAGATACATCACATTTAGTGATTGCTACTTTGGGCGAAGTGAAATGTTTCACAATTTTGAAAATGTCCTTGCTCCTATTCACAGATCCCTCAATCTTGGCTGCAAAGATAATGTTCTTCTCCTCCAAAATGTTACGGTGATACATTTTTAGCTCCCTTTTATATAGTGCTTTGCTGTCTTCACAAAAATTCTTCCTCCACACTCTTTCCAAGTGTTTACAGGAATTTTTGCATTTCCGCAAGGTTTCATTGAACCAAGGCGCAGATCTCCTTGCTGTTCGTTGAGTTCGTGAGGACTGCTGGGCCAGAGTCCCGATGCCTTGCTTTAACCAATTCTCCAGAATAACGGCATCAGCCTCGATCTTACTACTCATAGAGAAAGGATGAGAAGTGAGCTCACTGCTTTAGGCCTCGGGGTGACTTTATATCTTTAAACCTATCAGAAAGTGGTCGGTCCAGACAAAGGGAATAGGCTCCTCTGTTTGTAATGGGATGTCATAAAAAATTGATCTAACATATGGTCTTTGTCGTGAGTGGGCCTAGATACAAAAGGAAACAAGTTCATGGCCTCCAGTGCCTCACATAGTATGGTGGCATCAGAACTCTCTAAGTTGTCCATGTGGACATTGAAGTCACCTAGGACCAGGACATTTTTAAATCTAGGAACTAACAGTGCAATTACATTGGTACTACTACTCAGGAACGACCCTGCAAGTCAAGGTGGTCTCTAAGTTAACACTCCCACCAGAGATTGGTGGGCGGAGATTGAACAGTGGAAACCAAGACACTCAGCCCCCTCAATTTCATCCATGGGGACTAATTTAGCCAAGATGTCGCTTTTAGCAATCACTGCAATTCCCTCCCCTTTCCCGGTGATGCGGTCCCTTCTCAGAATAGAATAGCCAGGAGGAATAGCTATTGCCAGAGTGGGGCTAGATGTTTATGTGAGCCATGTCTCCATCAAAAATAGAATGTCCAACCTAGACTCTGATATAAGGTCAAATACATGTTGGGCATTTTATTTAGAGAACGTACATTGAGTAGAAAGGCTCTAATATTCTCCTGCCTGGTGGCCCTGAGTGATGCTGTGGTGGCCCTGAGTGATGCTGTGGTGACCCTGAGTGATGCTGTGGTGGCGCTGAGTGATGCTGTGGAGGTGCTGAGTGATGCTGTGGAGGCACTGAGTGATGCTGTGATGGCCGAGTGATGCTGTGGATGTCCTGAGTGATGCTGTGGTGGCCCTGAGTGATGCTGTGGTGGCCCTGAGTGATGCTGTGGTGACCCTGAGTGATGCTGTGGTGACCCTGAGTGATGCTGTGGTGGTGCTGAGTGATGCTGTGGTGGCGCTGAGTGATAATGTGGTGGCACTGAGTGATGCTGTGGAGGTGCTGAGTGATGCTGTGGTGGCACTTAGTGATGCTGTGATGGCCAAGTGATGCTGTGGTGGCCCTGACTGATGCTGTGGTGGCCCTGAGTGATGCTGTGGTGGCGCTGAGTGATGCTGTGGTGTTGCGGAGTGATGCTTTGGTGGCCCTGAGTGATGCTGTGGGTGCACTGAGTGATGCTGTTGTGGCGCTGAGTGATGCTGTGGTGGTCCTGAGTGATGCTGTGGTGGCACTATGGGGTCTTCGCCAGAGCTATACCGCGTGCTGTGTGGGGATTGGGTGAGCTCACGTTTCCAGCAGCCACTGGGGTCGGAGGAGGCTGGGCTAAAAGTGACAGCTGGTTTAAGCCAGGGCAAGTGCAGAAGCAGGCCCTCCGTTGCAGCCCCCCACCCCTCCACCCGCATCGTCTACAGGCGCAAAAGGGCCATGTTTTGTTTTTTCTTGTTTTTTAATTATTGAGGTGTGTGCTGTACTGTTCTTGATTGCTGGGGATGAGAAATTAGAATGTAATGTATTTGAAGACAATCGATCCACAGGTTGTGTTTAGCTCAAGTTCATAAATGTGATTTTGAGTGTTTTCAGGCCTAGAATGGAATTTGGGGCGGAGATGGAGAGAGTTTCACGAGGATCGATCAGTGGAAGTGGTCAAAACAGGTCTGTTTTTGAAGTGCGGGTTTCCAATGTTATTCTCAGGGCCTGATTCGGATGTTGTTAACAGAGGGTGCTTCCGGAAAGCAACAGTCAGTTTCCACCTGCTTACAAAACACACACGATCAGCCCTGTAACTTCTTTCAACCCCTTGCGCCCAGCACTCGCCTCCCGTGCTATCTGGTTCAAGGCTTCGTTCTCGGCGCCCAGCAACCGCTGCGGGAGCCGCTTACTGCCACTGGGGCCCAGGGCCTCCGTGGGGATGGGTAAAGTGGCGATCTCAGGGAGGAGAGGCCGAGAGGGGGAGGGAGCAGCCTGTATGCCGCGCCCAAACTGCCTCTTCTCCGAGACCTCCCCGGCCCTGTGTGCAGTTCCCAGACCACAACTTCTGAGGTACCTACCTCCGCCATGGCCAGCGTCTCATTGATGGCTCAGGCAGAGACAGACAGCTCCCCGCAGAGCACACTCTCTCTGGCATGGTAACGGAAATAGAGCAGAGTTAAAACCATAGGTCACCCTTACACCATCAAGAGCACTGGAGCGCTTTACATGCTCATCATTTTTAGTCATTAGGCACGTGGAGAGGAAGTGAATTGCCCAGAATCACAGGGTTATGAGTTGACACTAAGACTCCACATCGGCACTAAAACGGAAGCGTGCCACGCGCTAAAAGTGGGAGGGTAGAGGGGAGTGCGGCCGAAGAGCACACAAAGCATTTCCCTTGCGGGAGCGAGCCAGGGGCACCATGTGTTTGAAGTTAATTACAAACATGTGGTGCAAAGTCTGCTCCCGCAAGGGAATTACCAAACGTGCACCCATTGCCATTGAACGCAATGCAACCCGTGCACGTTGTTAGGGCGAAAAGCCAATCGATTACAAAAAGGTATTTTTCCTATGCAGCGCATCCACGCTGCGTAGGCGAGACCCAAAAAGTATTTGTTTCTGTGAAGTTCCCCACCATTGTTTAGGAGTCACACTCACCTGCTGGCTAGTTCTTCTACAAAAGTTACAAGCTTACCCCCAGCAAAATAGAAAAAATGTGGAAGAACAGAAGAGGACTGGATTTACTGTCTGTCACCTGTCTCTATCCCTGACGGTATGGACCTGCTTCCACTTGTACTCAAGACTCAGAAGGGAACTAAGACTTCATGGGTACTTTATCTGACCTATTGTGTGGTTACAGGGACATTAAAAACTGATTAAAAAGGCCCTTTTCTGGAGTGACCAGTTGCAACTAGAGCTGGACTGGACTCTGCGAATGGCCTCTGCTGGAATGAGTCCAGGCCCCTATGTGTTGTCTCTGAGGTACTGAGAGCTTTAAAAGAGGCCAAGACCAGTTATTTGAGACAGTTGAAAAATGCAGGACTTTCAAAACCTTCAAAGCATCAGCAGGACTTTGTGGCAAAGGTGTCTGACTTCGCTAGGACTTTCTTGGACACAACATCCAATCTTGTCCCCATGGCTTTTTTTTTTCTAGAATTTTGTGGACAGGGTAAGTTGTTGCAAATGAAACAGAGAACCATGCCTGCTAAACCCTAAGTCTGTATGCCTCATTTAGAGACTGGCAGACCTTAAGTATTCTGTCAATGGGGCAGTTGATGACAAAATGCAGTCAACAGTGTAGGGGCTGTCAGAGGAAGAATATTGCACCATCTGCCTTAATTAGGAGCCATGAAACCTTTGCAATTTTTGGTTAATGCCTCTATGTCCCACGTGTTTGTCAGAAAAATCCTTTTTGTACTATGAATTAAACCTTGAAATACATTCTTTGAAATTTTTTTGAATAAAATGCTATTGATGAGCAATTCCCATTCTTGAATTTCTTTTCTGGATTTGGATGGACATTGGTTTATTCAAATTATTTTTATCAGTATTGGCATTTCTGTTTTGTTAGATAACTATCCGGCTCAACCTTACTGATTAGAGCCAGCCCTCATTTGTTTCTTGAGTCATTAAATTGTGGCCTTTTACCTCTGGAGTCATTAAATCAAAGTAAAATGAAGTCTTTTGTAAAAATGGCTTGTGAAATTCCAGCAAGAAAGTATTGTTGTAGCATAACACAAATAAAGAATTGTATTGTTGTATTGTTGTCTAATGTGGATGACAAGTAACACTAGAAACATGTCACTTGAATAGTACCCTTTTCTCTTTCTCTGATAAAATGTATTATTTTAAGGGTTGACATGAAAAACGCTGACATGGTAATTAGCTGAAATGTGTCTTTAGGTCTCGCCTAGCGTTGCATTGCGCAAAGCGCTGCTCGCTCGGTGAGAGATTTTGTGGATAAAGGGTTTTCAGAAAGGGACTCGAAGCCCCACCCCTCATTTCCATTGGCTTGCATCACCGTTTATGCTAAACGGTGGCCTGCCATTGGAAATGGGGTCTTTTGGTTGCCGCCCTTTGGCTTTTTGGTCCGGTCCATCCGAACTGTCTCGTCTGCTTTGCTCTGTCGCAAAGCACTTTCTTATCTTTATGGGGCCATGTGCATAGCCCCATAAAGACAAGAGATCGATGCTTGTTCCAGGAAAGTTCCTTCTCTGGAAGACAGGGAGCCTGAATGAATAGCTCCTTGTGACACGGCGGTATTGCCAACGAGTCAGTAATTTACACACGCCAGCACACCCCCATGGCTGTCTCCGCCGTTTCTAGGTACCAATTTAGCGACCTTGTCCTGATGCAGGCAGTAATTTGAAACTAATTACTGAGCCTGGAAATGATGATCTTGGGGTCACACGCCGTGTGCAGCTCAAACACAACAATGACGCTTTCCAGTCACATCTCAGCTTTGGGTAGTTCAACCAGTCTTCCGTGTTTGTTTGTTTGTGCGTTTGTGTTTTGGGCTTTTTTCCTTCTGGCACTTGTAGTTTGCCTTTTTCCATTACAAATGTAGACCTGGAGGTGCCAGAATCCATAGAGATGGAGCTAGCGCGAGGACTGACGTAGTCTCTTACACAAGACGCCTCAAAGCCTGCTGCGCCCACAAAAACGTGAGGAATTAAAGAATTAATAGAGGAACATGACTGACGAGCGGCCTATGTCATGTCTCCCATATGCAGTCAGTATGGCTCCCTAACCAGCACTTTTCTTGCACTTTGTTCAATTTTTGATGCTTTTAATAAGCAGAGCTGCATGCGCTGGGTTACCCTTTTTTTGGTGGGGGGAGGAGGTGGGTAGCTTGCTCCTGAAGAACACATACAATATTTATGGCAACATGCACCAGAGCAGCCAGTAATGGTATACACAGACATCCATTGAACCCAGCCCCAGAACAGACACCAACCTAGTAATGCACTATGTAGGGGTCACCGGGTCTCTCCCGCCCCTTCCTCGTAAACAATCACCCCTGTACAAAGCGCACAATGTGGAGAGCTGAGTTTGACACTTCGCAAATAAGCATAATGCGGGGGATAGTCGGAATACTGCGGGTCTGAACCAACCTGCTCCACTCAGCCTTTCATCTTCCCACGGTTGGTACAAAGAAGAACCAGCACGAGGGGTCACAATAACACTGCTTCAGCGCCTAGAAGCAGTTACGTGTGTAGCGTCTGCTTTGGCGCTGTATCCATATTGCTTTAAGAGTCAATTAAGCCACAGGGCTCTCTGACATACCAGACCGAGGGACTTGCTAGCGTGGAACTAAGAGCCCAACCAACACATAACCACTGCAAGCTAACAGCAGTACCTCAGTTCTGTGAGGCAGTGGCTGTAAAGTTTGAGCGCTTTGTAAAATTACCAAATGATGCACAAGTAAATCAGAAGGGAGCAGCCGTGCGTGTTGTCCTGCAGCTAATATAGTCAATAGATGATTGTCCGATACATAGCTTAAATAAAAAATGAAAACAATGGTATAATGAGCACCAGAAAAAACAAGCAAAACAAGCTCTCGGTAAGTATTCCAGAGTACGGTGTATGGTCAATAATATGTCTTTCAGTTTTACCTAAGCCAGACCTGTTTATCAGCGGCAGAATTATTCCCTGATAACACAATGGCAAACATATTTAAACGTAGGTGCTAATACGCCCTTTTACACTCAATGGTAAACTTGTTTGCAAACCCTCTCTTTTTGGGGAGATAAAAGGTGTAGCCACACATGGGAATGCTAGCTCAGAATCATACACTGCGGTCAGGTGTGAAAGCTAGGATTTCAGGTGCCAGGCAAAGTTCCAGACACCACAAGTAAGAATACACACCACCACCCTGCTACATCTGCCATAACAATTTTCTAGTTGGATTTGTTCTAAATTTCCATCTCCCTTCCCTCCTTGCTCCCAATCTTCCCTCCTCGCTTGTCTGCCCCTGTGGTGTGTGTCTCCCCTTCCCTCTGTAGGTCACATTACACAAGGTGCTCCATTTCATGTTCTTCTCTTTCTCTTTGCTTCCCTTTAAGGTGTTGTGAACTCCACAAAACACTAACAAAAAAAACATTAAAAAAAGATGTTATACCCGTCTTACTTATTTTGCTTCCTTTATCTCTCTCCTTTAGCTTTGTTTCTCTTGTTATCTGTAATGTTGAGGGCCCTGGGCCCTCATTGCTGGAAATGACTGACGCAGACACAGGCAGCTACTGGGTACAACTGGCCCAGAGCACATGGGCTCGGCCCCTTTTATTAGACCTGTGTCACCTGACCAGTGACATCAGTGGTGGGTGGGTGTTTAGTGTAGGGCATACAAGAAACACTAGACTGCTGACTGACTGTGGGGCACTACATCCCTCCCAAACTTGGGGGAAAATGAAAACAAAATAAAGTCCAACCTGCGGAAGAAAAAAGTGCAGTTCGCAAACCCCACAACAAAATTCAAACCTGTGGGAAAGAAAATGTACATACAATATAATACTGGACTCTATGACTTGAAGTGAGTCTCTTTGGTGGATTGCAGGTCGCAGATGGTGTAGTTGCTGCATCCAGGACTCATGAGTCACTGTTGCATGGTTTGCCGTTTTTCGGCGGGTCCTATCTTCTGTTTGCGCCGTCTGGACGTTGTTCTCTGTCTTGCCTTTGCTTGGCACCGTGGTGACAGTTGGTAGTTAGAGAGAAGGGTGACATGATCTGAGTATTGTTTGTCTTCTCGGTTCTCCTCTTCAGTCCTGGTCCTTGGTGATGTCTCTGGGCAGGCTTCAAAGTATTTCTGGGCAGATGAAAGGAGTAGGTGCATACATCCCTCTCACTGGGATGTCCCTCTCGCCGGTGTTCTTCTCTCACAAGATGTCCGGGAGGACCTCTTTGCCAGGCTTCCACTGGACTGGTGTTGTCGGTCATGTTGCTCCACCATAGCCTTCGGGCCGTGAGCGGGGCGCTCCACGATCTTCACCGTTGTGTCCTAGTTCCACCTGAAGGTTACGCTGTTGACTCTTTTCTTGCACATGAAGCTTTCCTCTCCGTGGGTCTTGCAGACGCACCGTTGTGGACCTGTCTCTCTTGTGGGACTTGCTGCCACCAGAGTCCATTGAGGCCTTTGCTTCTTGGGCTGCCACGGGTTGATGTGGAGTGGTCAGTTCCTCAGCCGGATGTGTGAGCACTCTCGCCATTCAATCTTCCGCTCAACCCCAAAGGTAGATCGTTGTCAACAGTCCAAACTTGCCCTCTTCTATGATCGCCACATGGATGGATGGCATGTAGGTGGATATCTTTGACTTGTGCCGCCGGTGTTCATGCCAGGCCTTGTTCTCTGTTGCACTCCGGTGTTCTGGTGCATGTCGCCATCTTCTTCTGATGTTTGTGCGAGTTGGCTGGTCACACCTCTTCTCTTCTTGTGGTCTTCTGGTGGCACCGTGGCACTCACTTCCCTTCTTCTCCACCTTTCCTTTCACGACGTGGTTGGTCCCTTTTCTTTTCTTCAACCACCCAGGCCATCTCCGTGTGGCGTGCACTCCACACGAATCTCCCTGGTTGCGTCCTACCCTTAGGACACGCCTTCTCTTCTTCCGATGGGCAAACCAGGCGTCACACCTTTCTTCCTGTCGCTCCTTCTTTATTTTGGGTCGGTGTCATCAGACTTCTTCTGGGTCCCGTCCATGGACCTCTTCTTGAATTTCAGTTACTATGCCTTTGATCTTCTGGCATGTCTTCGCAGTCGTGATCTTCTGACTGTCAGCTTCCTATTTCTTTTTCCGGGCGACCAACTGACTGGTCATCTTCTCCTTTTCTTTCCGGGCGACCAACTGACTGGTCATCTTCTCCTTTTCTTTCCGGGCGACCAACTGACTGGTCATCTTCTCCTTTCTTTCCGGGCGACCAACTGACTGGTCATCTTCTCCTTTCTTTCCGGGTGACCAACTGACTGGTCAGGTTCTGGCGGTGACTTTCTGGCAAGTCATCTTCGCTGTGACCTACTGACAGGTCTCCGAGGACGCGATCCCTGCGTTACTCGGTCGTGGTGGCGTGGAGTGACTTCACTCCTTGCGCATTCCTGCGCAATGCTGTGCTGTCTTGAGGTGTGGAGTTCCTTCACTCCTTGCGCGGTCCTGCGCAATGCTGTGTTGTTCGGTCCTGAGGTGTGGAGTTCCTTCACTCCTTGCGCAGTCCTGCGCAATGCTGTTCGGTCCTGAGATGTGGAGTTCCTTCACTCCTTGCGCGTTCCTGCGCAGTGTTGTTCTGTAGCGTTGGAGTGTCGCTGGGCAGCGTCACTCTGGCGCTCTTGATTCCTGGCGCTCCTTGCACGTTCCTGCGCTGTCCTGCGCGGTCCTGTCGTGCGGGTGTGGGGTTCTTGCACTCCTTGCGCGTCCTTGCACCTCGTGGCGTGTTTCTGCGTTTCTGGCACATTCGTGCGCCACCGCTTGCGCTGCTCCGCACTCACTTGCTGCGTGTGTGTGTGTGTGCTGTCCCTGCGCCGCTGGTGCATTGCTGTGCAGTGTCTCTTGATCCTTGACAGTTGCGTGGTGGCCTGACACCACGCTGGCGCGTTCTTGCACTGTCCTTCAGCTACCTGCAGCTGTCACTCCAGCCCTGTGCTTCCTCTGAGTCTTTGCCTTGTCGCGGGCTTGTTACTGTTCCCTTTCTCCTGGCTGCAGTTCCAGCATCAGTCCACTAGATGGCAGTGTTGCAACTAGTCTCGATTCAGCAGCAGCTTGCCTTTACCTTCCTCCCGTGTTTTCTTTGCCTTCTGTTAGCTTCTCCAGGGCTGTAGCCGCGCTGGGAACTGGACCTCACGCTGTCTTCCTGGTGAGTCCCTTTCCTGTATTTGTTCACATTAGGTGGCAGGAGGCCTCCGTGTGCGTGTGGATGGGGTGGGGTACTGCTCCTCTAGGCTGCGGGTGAGCTCCGTGTTGTGCGCCAAACGGCTGGGGTTCTGCACTGGATCGCTGTGCATGCGGGCGGACTCTGCCTTCGGTGTTCACGCCCTACAGCTCGTCACCCGCTGCAGGCGCTCCTTTGCGGATTCGTCACCCGCCGCCGCAGTTCCACAGCACGCACACTGCGCGGCGGGGGATCAGTGCGAGGCGCAGTCCGGGTGCAGCGAGGTGGGCTCTGGCTGGCCTGGGCATTCTTTGGGGGCACTTACTGGCGGCCGCTGCAGCCTCCGTTCCTGTCACAGCGGGTGGCTCCGCTCTGTTTTCGGCGGCGCTAGCAGGCGGCCGCCATTGTCGCTGTTATAATCATTGCGGGTGGGCTCCGCTTTTGGTTTCCGCATACGTGTGGGCTCACCTTTGGCCAACGGGCGTTTTCGACCACGCGGGTGGGCACCGCGATGGTCTTCCTCGTAGCAGGTTCCGTGGCGGCCGATGCAGGTAGGCTCTGCACGGCTCTCTCTCTTCACCCCAGGCAGGGGGCTCAGTCGCGGCCGACGCGGGTGGGCTCCGGTCAGTCCGCTGCACGTACCCCTCGCGCAGGAAAGCTCACGCTGGGCACGGAGGTGCGGAGTGGGCTCCCGGTCACCTCCTCCTGGATGCCTAGGCCCGGGGCACGGCACACGCCCCTCGGGCCTCTCGGCGGCCGGCGCTGCTTCCCCAGAGGGGTGCCCTGCACATGGGCACTTCCCTTCTTCTTTCCGGGGATTTTCTTCTGTGAAATGCGGCACGCGTGGCTAGCGTCCGCCATCCTCGTCGCCAATGTAATGTTGAGGGCCCTGGGCCCTCATTGCTGGAAATGACTGACGCAGACACAGGCAGCTACTGGGTACAACTGACCCAAGCACATGGGCTCGGCCCCTTTTATTAGACCTGTGTCACCTGACCAGTGACATCAGTGACATCAGTGGTGGGTGGGTGTTTAGTGTAGGGCATACAAGAAACACTAGACTGCTGACTGACTGTGGGGCACTACAGTTATCCACACATTCTGTTCCTTTCACTCCCTGGGCAAAGAAGGCTCTATATCTGAAAGAAAAGTCTCGCAGCAGCAGCCCTAACGCCTTCTTGTGGAAGAGATGATATGCCGATCTAGATACATACCCCGGTATACAACACTTATAACACATAAAGTATCTAGGAGTCAGACAAAGATGTAACTCGACTGTGGACACAGACCTCAACACAATAGGCAGATACAATGGAGACCCAAAAGTGCAACCAAGTGTGACATATGTGCTCCAAGCTAGAACTCAAGGGCATGGCCATCAGTAGCCACTCCGTACCGCCCTTTTAACATCATGTGGGTTCTCCTTGCCAGGAGACAAAGAACACAACCTGCAGATAATCTCACAGCTGTGTTAGTACCTTAACAAAATGTGTTCTCAAAAAGGGTGGTTAGGTGAAAAGTTATTAATATAGATGGCCACTGAATAAGCAGTGCAAAAAAGTGAAAAATAATCAGTTAAAAAGAAGAAAATTGGATCAACTGAGTAGATATTTGAGTTTAATGGTATCTCTCAATTCTCCAAATCTAAAAATTAACGTGAATGAACAGATTTAACAGATTATCTGTGAGCAATAATGGTCGACATGTTTCAGCATTCAAATGGAAAAGTTCCAAATGCTTTCTTCAGGACCCGATGGTAACTACTGCTTATATAATGTGCTGTCTGGGGAGGCAGATGCTAGTCCGGAGGCACTGACGGTCAGAGCGGTGCTCCTCTATACCTGAGCTGCAGCCAGGTGGGGTGAAGCGCCATCACCACTACTAATGGTCTGTGGTGGAGTAAACTACCTGAAAATTGCAGGTGATATCCTTTTTAATTGCACATTATATAAGCAGTAGTTACCATCGGGTCCTGAAAAAAGCATTTGGAACTTTTCCATTTGAATGCTGAAACATGTCGACCATTATTGCCATTACTCGCGTCTTTCACATTGGACTTCGTGACAAGCAGCATTACCAGGGATTATTTAAGAAAAGCGGCCAATAAATACTTAAGAGCATTTTATGCATTTTCTAAGTGACTCGAAGATACTTTCCAGCAAGTTCTGGCTCTAATACGAGACATTGACACTCAACTAATGCATGCTGGGACTTGTGGTATGTTGAGGCTACGCTTTACCAGAGTAGTCCAATCGAATGGCGTATAAAGAAAGTTGCGCAACAAACACACCCGCAGCTCACCTGTGAACAAGGCTAGTTTCTTAGCCGAAACCGGTCAGGATTAAATTAAGGCTGTTTTCTTTGGATTAAAATGCTTGCTGATCACGGAAGTCTGGTCCGACGTGCCTCTTTTCCTGGTATTGGAGGTTGCCTCTTTTCCTGGTATTGGAGGTTGGTGCTGTATATTAACGTGGGTTGTCTGCCCCACTTACGTCGGACCGCACTGGTGATGGTCGAGGCTCTATGCAGACGAACAGTGCTGGATTTGAATTACATATGAGCTTTGACTCGCCCGCGGTGTTTGGAACGCAAAAGGCATGTTCTCACAGCCAGGAAGCTCCCGCTGACACCGCCGGCAAGGGAAAGTGAAGGACTCCCGTCTTTCACGTTGGACTTCGTGACAAGCAGCATTACCAGGGATTATTTAAGAAAAGCGGCCAATGAATACTTAAGAGCATTTTATGCATTTTCTAAGTGACTCGAAGATACTTTCCAGCAAGTTCTGGTTCTAATACGAGACATTGACACTCACCTAATGCATGCTGGGACTTGTGGTATGTTGAGGCTACGCTTTACCAGAGTAGTCCAATCGAATGGCGTATAAAGGAAGTTACGCAACAAACACACCCGCAGCTCACCTGTGAACAAGGCTAGTTTCTTAGTCGAAACCGGTCAGGATTAAATTAAGGCTGTTTTCTTTGGATTAAAATGCTTGCTGATCACTGAAGTCTGGTCCGACGTGCCTCTTTTCCTGGTATTGGAGGTTGCCTCTTTTCCTGGTATTGGAGGTTGGTGCTGAATATTAACGTGGGTTGTCTGCCCCACTTACGTCGGACCGCACTGGTGATGGTCGAGGCTCTATGCAGACTAACAGTGTTGGATTTGAATTACATATGAGCTTTGACCCGCCCGCGGTGTTTGGAACGCAAAAGGCATGTTCTCACAGCCAGGAAGCTCCCGCTGACACCGCCGGCAAGGGAAAGTGAAGGACTCGCGTCTTTCACGTTGGACTTTGTGACAAGCAGCATTACCAGGGATTATTTAAGAAAAACGGCCAATGAATACTTAAGAGCATTTTATGCATTTTCTAAGTGACTCGAAGATACTTTCCAGCAAGTTCTGGTTCTAATACGAGACATTGACACTCACCTAATGCATGCTGGGACTTGTGGTATGTTGAGGCTACGCTTTACCAGAGTAGTCCAATCGAACGGCGTATAAAGGAAGTTGCGCAACAAACACACCCGCAGCTCACCTGTGAACAAGGCTAGTTTCTTAGTCGAAACCGGTCAGGATTAAATTAAGGCTGTTTTCTTTGGATTAAAATGCTTGCTGATCACTGAAGTCTGCTCCGACGTGCCTCTTTTCCTGGTATTGGAGGTTGCCTCTTTTCCTGGTATTGGAGGTTGGTGCTGGATATTAACGTGGGTTGTCTGCCTCACTTACGTCGGACCGCCCTGGTGATGGTCGAGGCTCTATGCAGACTAACAGTGTTGGATTTGAATTACATATGAGCTTTGACCCGCCCGCGGTGTTTGGAACGCAAAAGGCATGTTCTCACAGCCAGGAAGCTCCCACTGACACCGCCGGCAAGGGAAAGTGAAGGACTCGCGTCTTTCACGTTGGACTTTGTGACAAGCAGCATTACCAGGGATTATTTAAGAAAAGCGGCCAATGAATACTTAAGAGCATTTTATGCATTTTCTAAGTGACTCAAAGATACTTTCCAGCAAGTTCTGGTTCTAATACAAGACATTGACACTCACCTAATGCATGCTGGGACGTGTGGTATGTTGAGGCTACGCTTTACCAGAGTAGTCCAATCGAATGGCGTATAAAGGAAGTTACGCAACAAACACACCCGCAGCTCACCTGTGAACAAGGCTAGTTTCTTAGCCGAAAACGGTCAGGATTAAATTAAGGCTGTTTTCTTTGGATTAAAATGCTTGCTGATCACTGAAGTCTGGTCCGACGTGCCTCTTTTCCTGGTATTGGAGGTTGCCTCTTTTTCTGGTATTGGAGGTTGGTGCTGTATATTAACGTGGGTTGTCTGCCCCACTTACGTCGGACCGCACTGGTGATGGTCAAGGCTCTATGCAGACTAACAGTGCTGGATTTGAATTACATATGAGCTTTGACTCGCCCGCGGTGTTTGGAACGCAAAAGGCATGTTCTCACAGCCAGGAAGCTCCCGCTGACACCGCCGGCAAGGGAAAGTGAAGGACTCCCGTCTTTCACGTTGGACATCGTGACAAGCAGCATTACCAGGGATTATTTAAGAAAAGCGGCCAATGAATACTTAAGAGCATTTTATGCATTTTCTAAGTGACTCAAAGATACTTTCCAGCAAGTTCTGGTTCTAATACGAGACATTGACACTCACCTAATGCATGCTGGGACTTGTGGTATGTTGAGGCTACGCTTTACCAGAGTAGTCCAATCGAATGGCGTATAAAGGAAGTTACGCAACAAACACACCCGCAGCTCACCTGTGAACAAGGCTAGTTTCTTAGCCGAAAACGGTCAGGATTAAATTAAGGCTGTTTTCTTTGGATTAAAATGCTTGCTGATCACTGAAGTCTGGTCCAACGTGCCTCTTTTCCTGGTATTGGAGGTTGCCTCTTTTTCTGGTATTGGAGGTTGGTGCTGGATATATATATATATATATATATATTCACTGAAAAAACCATAGGTTATAGACCATATATAGTTGGAATTAGCATTTACAAAACCTTGAAAATTCACTGAAAAAACCATAGGTTATACACCATATATAGTTAGGAATTAGCATTTAAAAAACCTTATTTTACTCACACAAAACCATTGAAATTCCATATATAGTTAGTTGCACTAACTATATATCGCGCACCCGCAATCCACTGCTGATCATGTCACATATTACATCATTCATGACATGGTCAGTGACATCACTGATGACATCACTGATGACATCTCAAATGACATCACTGATGACATCACTGATGACAACATCCAGTGACTGTATATTTCTGTAAAGTTAAAATATGTCTTGAGTGGATGTATAAGTGTCTGGATGAAGGATTTAGTAGGTGCATGACTGACTGTATGAGTGAGTGATTAAATGTGTCTCACTGAATGCATGGGTTAGTGACTAAACTGTCTTAATTTGTGCATCATTATGTCTGTTGTTCTGTAAACTGCTGCATGTGTTGATCATTAGCTATACGAGAGGCTATATGTGTTATTAATTGGTTGCCCAAGTATTTCTATGGGAGATTGAGTTTGTGTGGGGGTGGCTGGAAGGTGTGTGACTCTATGCATAGATGTGTGAGCAGTTTATTCACTAGGTGTATGAGTTCAAGAGTGCATGTGGAAACAGCTACATGGGCAGTTGACTGTGTGCATGAGTGTATTGATGAGTGAATGGATATCTCAATGCTACATGTCATAGTAAGTACATATGTAAAACACAGTACATGTGAGAGTTGGCATATATAAATAACTGTGCATGAGAGCCACTGAATGAGTGAGTGGTTGTATCGATCATTGTGAACTTGTATCAGGGATTGTATAAGAGAGTAAATATGTGTTAGTATATGTTTCAATAAGTAAGGTGTGTTTAACTGTATAGTTGAAGAAATGGAGGTGAGATTGTTTCTTTGCATGACTGACTGGGTGTGTGAGTAACTCCATGGATGAGTGGCAGTGTGTGAGTGTCTGTTTACACTGAGTGTATCTAAGGTTATATTAGAGTCTGAAGAGGTTTATCGTATTAGCACAAGAATGATGTCAAATGAGATGTCATCAGTGATGTCATCAGTGATGTCATTTGAGATGTCATCAGTGATGTCATCAGTGATGTCACTGACCATGTCATGAATGATGTAATATGTGACATGATCAGCAGTGGATTGCGGGTGCGCGATATATAGTTAGTGCAACTAACTATATATGGAATTTCAATGGTTTTGTGTGAGTAAAATAAGGTTTTTTAAATGCTAATTCCTAACTAAGGGGCCGATTAGGATGGCGGTTTTTCCGCATCCTCCGGGCCGGCGGAAGTGTCCGCCGGCCTGGAGGATGCGGAAAAACCGCAGCGGAGACTCCAAAGACCCACCGCCAAATTAGGATGGCTGGTGGGTCTGATAATCTGTCCGCCGCTTTTCCGCCGCGGTCGGAAGGCGACCGCGGCGGAAAAGCACTAACATGTCTGGCGGTGTCTATCAGACACCGCCAGGCATATTAGGATGTCTGTAAATATATGCTTTTCCGCGGCGGCTTTACCGCCGTGGAAATGCATACGGACCTTCACTTCGGGGGCCCGTTGCGGGCCCCCTGGGTGAAGGTGGGGTGGGGGGTGCACATGGGGGGTACCTATGGTACCCCCCTGCAGTTGCGTGCACAATGCAGCAGGCACCGCGCGGTGCCTGCCGCTTTGTGCACGCAAATGCTGTGCATGGATTTTTTACATTGCTGCGGGTGCAGCTTGAAGCTGCACCCGCCGCAATGTTAGAGATAGAGGATGTGACCGCCACCCTGGCGGTCACATCCTAATTTGATCGGAGGGAACGCCGCAGCCCATGCGGACGTTCCCTCCTCCTCAGGGGTCGCGGACGGACTCAAGTCCGTCCGCGATCCTAATCGACCCCTATATATGGTGTATAACCTATGGTTTTTTCAGTGAATTTTCAAGGTTTTGTAAATGCTAATTCCAACTATATATGGTCTATAACCTATGGTTTTTTCAGTGAATTTCAATGGTTTTTTAATAGCAAATATCATAAGCTGTCGAATGTCAAGTACGTGGTAAGTAAAAACATTTTCGTGTTTATGCACACTGATCTGCTTTGAATACTGCCCCCCACCCCTCATTTCTATTAGGAGTACTCTCTCTTTGCAGATAGTGAAGGGTAGTTAACGCAGCCCTTTGCCCCCGTTGTAATCCGTCGTGCCTGCTTCTCTCTCCATTTGATTGATTGTTCTCTTTGGTTCATTCTCTATTTACAAACAAGCACAGAGTCGCAATACTCTGTTTAGTCTTTGCATATAGCGAAAAATCATGTAAAAAAACAAAAGGAATCGAGCAAAATCAGTAGGCCACTAATGGGATCTCTTTTTGACCTCGCTAAAATAGAAACATTAGGAACAACCTGTTGAAAATAGCAATGCGTATGTACATAAGCGGCGTTCATTTGTGTTCACAGTACCCCTTGTTGATTGTTTCAATCGAGCATTGAATTGTTCGAAGTTAATTCTCTTAAGGATCTTCTCTACCTGCAAACGAGGAAGAATAGGAATATTCTCTCTCCCTTTGCAGATAGTGAAGGGTAGGTAACGCAAGCCTTTAACACGTCGTACCTATTTCATTCCTCATTGATTGATTGATTGTCCGAACATTGACTGTTTGGGAATTAGTTCTTTTTGGAGGTATTCCCTGTTTGCAAATAAACGTAGGAAAATCTTTGCAAGTAGTGAAAGGGTACGTAATGCGGACCTTTCTCCCCCGTTGTAATCTGTCATGCCTATCTACTCCCCACTGATTGATGCACCTTTTTCACCCGGACCATTTACTAGAGATACGTCATCTGGCCCGACCAGAGAGCACCCCTAGTGAAAAGGACATATGCAATAATAACGAAGTGATCACTGTATCCTGTTAACAGAAACTTTACCATGAAACAACCTGGAAAGAAAAAAATAGGAAAACGAAAATCAGTAGGCCACTGATGAACATGAACTTTTATTAAACAACAAACAAAGAAACGATAACATAACGTAATGATAAAACCTATTAATGTCCTAGAAACAAGAAAACGTTAAATTATGCCAGTGGTGAGAGACCAGAAAAACAGTCCGAGAAACCAAATCACCCCTCGCTGTCCCAACTCATGCACTCTGAAAGTTCAAAGTTTTGAGGAGTGCTTGTAACATTGTCTGAAGCCTATTTGCAATTGCTTCATCTTCACTATTCTTAAAGTAAGTGGGGGCTGTTGTGATGCGGTGCCACCCTGAACCGCTTGACGGAGGCCCCCGAGGGACGGTGTCATGTCGCAGACTCGGAGGGGGCGCTTGGCTCCGGCCCCCTCCCCAAGTCGTGTTGCCCTGGTGTGGCCTGAGATCGCCCCCGACATAGGTGGCCGGCTCCCGGGGTCAAGCGGAACTTTTTTCCTTTTGGTGACTCTTCCATTCTTCACCTTGTCCCACAATCCGTTTCACCTAAAGACACGCTGTAGTGGGGCACCCCTTTTCCGTTTCATTTGCCATTCAGCCCGCTTTTGCTACACTGTGCCTCTTCCGCTATTCAGCTGTTTACCGCCCGCTCTTTCGACTACAGCGTCTCGCTCACCATGTACTTGAGTTGCTCCCGCTCTTGCGGTGCAGCGATAGGCGGCTGCCACAGGACTCTCAAAATGGCGGCCATCTCTTCAGATTTGGGCGTGGTCCACTAAAATGGGCCTGCGACACCTTGGAACTCGGACGCTTGTCTGCTAGAGCTTGGGCTCCATTCTCGAAAGCGTCCCCTCATCCTTGAAGATTCTACAAAAGTCTTGGGGGCCCCCGACTCCCGCAGGCTTCTGGTGGGGAGCGCCTAGCATGATTGCTCGTGGAATGGCCACGACGGAGCTACGAAATGGTGGTGCTCTCATGCTAACGCCAGCTTCAGTCTGAAACATCCAGAAACACTGTAGACTACCAATTCGATCAGTTCCGGTAGCGCTCCAACGTGACCCGGTAGAGAAGAACTTGCCCTCCCCTCTTTGACTGATGGTTCTTGTTGCCTGTCCCTTCTGTTGTCATTTAACAGAACTATTTAGCCTGCTGAAAGGGGTTGTGTGCCGTCCGCTGGTTGGTGGAGACATTTTGACTATATTCTGGACCTGCGTTGTCGCGTAATGCGTCATATGACGCGCCGCGTTAGAAAGTTTAATAAATTATGAAACACAATAAACAATCCTTAAAAAATAAAAAAAAATAAAAAAAAATCAACAAAACCAACAATCAAATAACATACAGTATTTGAAAAGTCTATCATTCATTTTTCATTGCAGTACGCTGCCCAGAAAGCTTCCCGGTTCCCGGACCGGGCGCTACCCACGCAAAAAAACAAAAACAAAATTTTTTTTTTTGCCCCGCGGGGCCCTTTTAAAGCCTCCACATTAAACCTAGGGGGTCAGGGAGGATCTACTATGCCCCCTTATGGTTATTTGCCCCTTTGTTTTGGCCTCCTCTTGTCTCTCGATCCTACCGAGAGACAAGATGGCGGCCGCTACGAACTTTTTGGAATGTTGACAGACGCCAGAGAACCAATCAGCTTCGCTTCACAAAGCTCCGTTGCGCGAAAAGTACGCGTCCTGCGCCGCTGCCCGGTCCGCTGTTACAGATATATATCTTTTTTTAAACGTTAATTTCTCAAAATCCACTGGAGCACATATATTGAGACCTACAAAAGGCACATCGGGCTACCAGTCCCTACAATTTTGCCAAGTTTCGTGCAAATCTATTCAGCCGTTCGGGCTAAAAGTGAGGCTAACCGCCCTATGGAAAAATCAATGTTAAAAACACGTTTTTGGACCCCCCTTTTTTCTCGGCCCCCCCTTGACGAAACCCCCCCAAATTTTCAGGGGCTGCTCAGAAACAAAATGTGCCATTTTCCTCAAAATTTCAGCCAATTCCGTCCACAAACGCCAAAGTTATTAGACATAGAATTTTCAAAAAACCCATAGGGAAAAAATCCTAACTATATATACCTACTGGCGACCGCCAGTAGGTAATATATATATATATATATATATATATATATATATATATATATATATATATATATATAACAGCTCAAGTGTAAAAACACCAACCACACTCACGGGGCACCAGGCAAGGCTTTTATTCACGACAGGTCGCTAAATAGGTGGAAAACCGGGAACAAGGTAATTGATAATTGTCCTGCTTCGTCGAGTATCCTGACGCGTTTCGAAGGCGGCTGCCTTCTTCTTCAGAGGAAGACGAATTAATTTGCAGGGTAGTAGCAGGAAGTACCCTTCTTTTATGTTCATTGCACGTCCCTGGATGGGCGCCGTGCCTTGTGGTACTTGTAGTCCTGCAAGTGATGCCTACTCACATATGGTGTGCAAGTTCAAAGTTTTCCTTAGTCGTGCAAACGGCCCTGTCCTGGAGACCCCTCGCCAGCCAGGCAGCGTGATGATAATGGAGCAAGGGAGAGGTATATGGTCATCTCCCCACAAGCTGGATGCTCGCCGTTTCTGGGCTCGTTACATCTCGCTGCATGGCGGTGCTCGGCGAAATGCAGTGCTTCTGCGACGCTCTTTCCCATCAAAGCGCCGTTCACTCTTCTCAGGCGGGTGCAGCTAGGAAGGTGATAGGGCCTTCCAATATGTGACAGCTCAAGTGTAAAAACACCAACCACACTCACGGGGCACCAGGCAAGGCTTTTATTCACGACAGGTCGCTAAATAGCTGGAAAACCGGGAACAAGGTAATTGATAATTGTCCTGCTTTGTCGAGTATCCTGACGCGTTTCGAAGGCGGCTGCCTTCTTCTTCAGAGGAAGAAGAATTAATTTGCAGGGTAGTAGCAGGAAGTACCCTTCTTTTATGTTCATTGCACGTCCCTGGATGGGCGCCGTGCCTTGTGGTACTTGTAGTCCTGCAAGTAATGCCTACTCACATATGGTGTGCAAGTTCAAAGTTTTCCTTAGTCGTGCAAACGGCCCTGTCCTGGAGACCCCTCGCCAGCCAGGCAGCGTGATGATAATGGAGCAAGGGAGAGGTATATGGTCATCTCCCCACAAGCTGAGTCCAACTAACTATAACGTGGGAATTTCAATGGTTTTATGCGAGTAAAAATTCCAGCTAACTATAACTGGTGTGAAACCTATGGGTTTTTTCAGTGAATTTAATAGGTTTTTTAAATGCTAATTCCTAACTATAACTGGTGTGAAACCTATGGCTTTTTCAGTGAATTTCATAGGTTTTTTAATAGCAAATCTCTATAGGTATGAAATGTGATATTGAATTGAATTTTATATTGTATAATTATGTAATAGTTGTAAAAAAAAATTTTTTTTTTGCCCGGAGCGCTCCAGGGGCGCGTACCGGTGCGCTCACCGGTAAGCGCAGTGTTACGGTGCGCCCCGGGGCGCGTACCGGTGAGCGTCCCGTTAGCGCTATTGGCGCAAACGAAAACAACATCGTAACGTATCATGTAGCCGCGTCTGCGTGATACGCACGGTGTAAGCGCACCCGGAAGCACCCACGCGCATACGAACGTGCTACGTAAGCGCCCCGGGGCGCGCCCCGGGGCGCGCAGCGTAAGCGCGTCGGGTCATGTGACCTGAAAATAACACTTTTCATTGGTTGCTAACATTTTTTTTATAAAGAATGAAATCCCCACCCATTTCCTTCACTTCTTCTTTCACTTTTGTGACTGAAAGACCTGCCTGTTTTGCTGTCGGTTCTTTGTTGGATATCTTGGATTATCATGGCTGCCAGACCATCCAGCAGTGAAGATGACTCCAATGAATTCATCGATGAAGAGCCTCCTCAGCCAAAATACAAAGAACATTTCATCTGGAATTTTTTTTCCAGACCTGATCACCAGAAGAAGGTAAATGCTCCAAAAGTGGAGTGCAGGATCTGTCACACAGTCCTGTCACGGGGTGACCCCACTAAAAAATATTCTTTTGGGAACTCCACAATGATTCGCCATGTGGAGAGAAGGCACCCCCAGAATTTTGCCCGGGAAAGTGTCAGGGCTCTGGCACAAGAGGTTCCCAGTGATGGGGCCTCTACATCAACCGGAGGACGAACACCATCGGTGAGGGGGAGATCACAAGAGCAGGTTCCGAACATTCAGCCTGCATTTAACAAAGGCGCCCTTAAATTCAGATACTGTGATCAGCTACTTTCCTGTGGGGAGCAAAGTGTTCTGCTCATGGTTCGAGCATTGGAGAACCATCACTGCCGTTACCAGCCCTAATTTTTTTTTTTTTTTGTTGCTCCTGTTGAGCAGTTTCCATTCCCTGTTTTTGTTGTAGTTCTAAAAAAAGAAAAAAGAAGAAAAAAAAGTTATTTTCAGAACTATAACTGGTGTGAAACCTATGGTTTTTTCAGTGAATTTCATAGGTTTTTTAATAGCAAATCTCTATAGGTATGAAATGTGATATTGAATTGAATTTTATATTGTATAATTATGTAATAGTTTTAAAAAAAAAATTTTTTTTTGCCCGGAGCGCTCCAGGGGCGCGTACCGGTGCGCTCACCGGTAAGCGCAGTGTTACGGTGCGCCCCGGGGCGCGTACCGGTGAGCGTCCCATTAGCGCTATTGGCGCAAACGAAAACAACATCGTAACGTATCGTGTAGCCGCGTCTGCGTGATACGCACAGTGTAAGCGCACCCGGAAGCACCCACGCGCATACGAACGTGCTACGTAAGCGCCCCGGGGCGCGCCCCGGGGCGCGCAGCGTAAGCGCGTCGGGTCATGTGACCTGAAAATAACACTTTTCATTGGTTGCTAACATTTTTTTTATAAAGAATGAAATCCCCACCCATTTCCTTCACTTCTTCTTTCACTTTTGTGACTGAAAAACCTGCCTGTTTTGCTGTCGGTTCTTTGTTGGATATCTTGGATTATCATGGCTGCCAGACCATCCAGCAGTGAAGATGACTCCAATGAATTCATCGATGAAGAGCCTCCTCAGCCAAAATACAAAGAACATTTCATCTGGAATTTTTTTTCCAGACCTGATCACCAGAAGAAGGTAAATGCTCCAAAAGTGGAGTGCAGGATCTGTCACACAGTCCTGTCACGGGGTGACCCCACTAAATAATATTCTTTTGGGAACTCCACAATGATTCGCCATGTGGAGAGAAGGCACCCCCAGAATTTTGCCCTGGAAAGTGTCAGGGCTCTGGCACAAGAGGTTCCCAGTGATGGGGCCTCTACATCAACTGGAGGACGAACACCATCGGTGAGGGGGAGATCACAAGAGCAGGTTCCGAACATTCAGCCTGTATTTAACAAAGGCGCCCTTAAATGCAGATACTGTGATCAGCTACTTTCCTGTGGGGAGCAAAGTGTTCTGCTCATGGTTCGAGCATTGGAGAACCATCACTGCCGTTACCAGCCCTAATTTTTTTTTTTTTTTTTTGCTCCTGTTGAGCAGTTTCCATTCCCTGTTTTTGTTGTAGTTCTAAAAAAAGAAAAAAGAAGAAAAAAAAGTTCTTTTCAGAACTACCTCCAATTCTCATCAAAGAGCTATATTCTTAAAAAAATGAAAAAGAGTAAGTGAAGTGGAGTGCATTGATAAATGAAAGGAAAATGAGTAAGAAAGAACAGAAAGGTTAGACAGGCTGAACGAGCCTGGCGCAGAGCCTACTCACCCATCTGCAGGCAACATTTCGTCGCTGCACTTAATAACTATAAAAACCTCCATACTCACGGCTAAGACCGAGTATTTCTCCGAACGCATTCTAGCAGCAGAAAACCAATCCCGTGAGATATTCTCTACCGTACATGAGCTCGCATCGTCGGACAGAGCTGTACCCAAAATCCCCCCTTCCCAGGCCTTATGTGATTCTCTCAATGAGTTTTTCATTGATAAGATAGTCCTCATTAAAGCCAACATTCCTCTCCCACCTCCCACTTTTATTCCTCCCCAACCACCCGAAAATCACTGCCTCCTCACCTCCATTCCTTCACTTGTTAGAGAATCGCTGCTTTGCCTACCTAATCGAGTTAAGTCGGGCTCCCCTGACGATATTGCCCCGGCACGCATTCTCAGCCAGCTTTTCCTGGCATGCCCTTCACCTGTCCTGGCCCTGATGAACAATTGCTTTGCGTCGGGCCATGTCCCGGCCTCCCTTAAGACCGCTATAATTCTCCCAATACTGAAAAAACCCGGAGCTGATCCTTCCTCCCCCGCAAATTACCGCCCCATATCCCTTCTCCCTTATTTGGGAAAAATAGCAGAGTCCCATGTCACCCAGGTGCTCAGCTCCTTTATTGAGAGCAGCAGCTATCTTGCACCCTGCCAGGCCGGCTTTCGCCCCCGGCACTCCACTGAGAAGGTGGTCATTTCAGTTATGGACCAACTTAGGGAGGGCCTAGACACCAACACTCCCCAAGCCCTGGTCCTTTGCCTTTGACACGGTGGACCATTCCATTCTTCTGTCCCGTGTCAAGGCGGCGGGCATAGGAGGCCTGGCCCTCACATGGATAGGCTCTTTCCTGAAAGGACGTACACAGGCGGTCCACTTGGCTGAATTTTCAGCCTCACCTAGCAAGGTGAACTGCGGTGTCCCTCAGGGCTCTTCCCTCTCCCCTCTTTTGTTTAACCTTTATATTTTCCCCCTTATTTTTGCACTCCAACAAATGGAGGTCACAGTCTATAACTATGCTGATGACCTCCAGCTTATTTTTAATTTTTCCCCTTCTTCTCCTGCTGCCTCTAACTTCCAGTCGGTCCTTCTGTTTATCCGTGGTTGGATGAATGCAAACCATCTTAAACTCACCCCGGATAAGACAGAATTGATCTTGACTGGGGGCAGCGGTAACCCTTGGTCATCATCTTTTTGGCCTGTCTCCTTTGGCCCTCCCCCCACTCCCTCCCATTCTGTTAAAACCCTTGGGATCATGCTTAATCACCATTTGACACTCCACTCCCATATTAGTTCTGCTGTCTCTTCCTCCTTTTTTACTTTACGCATTATCAGGAAAGTATCTCGGTTCTTTCCTCCCTCTGCACTGAAATTGATCGTTATGGCCATGATTTTATCTAAAATCGATTATGGCAACATCATCTACAATGCTTATGCACTTCAACGCCTTCAGTTAGTGCAGAACCAGGCAGCTCGTCTAGTATATGGCCTACCTAAATTTCATCATTCCTCCCCTCTTCTTACTGCCCTTCACTGGCTCCCAATAAAACAAAGAGCCCTCTTTAAACTCGGCTGCCTCACCTTTCAAGCTCGGGCTGGCACCGCCCCCGCTTTCATTAATGCAGCTATAACCAACTACATTCCCGCCAGAGAACTGCGCTCTTCCTCTAAATCACTGTTAGTCATTCCTCGGTCCAAAAAGAAGCGCTCTGGCGGCCAGAAATTCTCGGTGCTTGCCCCCACCTTCTGGAACTCTCTCCCCCTTCCCTTAGATCTTTGCCCTCCTACACAGAATTCCGTAAAAACCTCAAGACCTTCCTGTTTCAGCAAGCGTTCAGTCCATAAAACTTTCGTCCTCCCCTCAGTTTGAAATCCTAAAGCGCCAAGAAACTGCCAGTGTACGTGCGCTTTACAAACAACTCAAAATTCAAATTCAAATTCAAAAGTATGGGAGGAGAAAGGAAGTGAAGTAGGGGGACTGAAAGAAGGTGAGTGTTGGGAACGAAAGTCAGGAGAAGGAGAGTGAACATGGGGAATGTGGTTATTCAAACAAAATGTAGAAAAGGAACGGAGGTGTGGAAGGGTAAGAAAAGATGCATTGCTGGAGTTGCATAATTTTTGTGACACTCTCCAGCAATGCATCACTTTTGCGCTTACAGATACGTCTGAAATACTGACGTATCTAAGAGTACTTGCGACATAATACGTCATATATTTAATATGATGCATGAGTAGAAGACTGAAGGCCTCATTTATGAGGCCATGCGTCACTTTTACGCCGCCGGTGCGTCACTTTTTGTGACGCACCAGTGCTGTTAAAAATGCACCTTATTGAGTCATATTTACAAAGTGACGCATCTAGGTAGATGCGTCACTTTGTAAACCCCTGCACCACATTATACCTACGTCAGGTGTAATGTATGCAAAAGGAGTGTATTGACGCAAGAAAGAGTCGTAGAGGTGACGCAGTGAATGAACTGGGTTTTCCCCATGCTACGCTCCCCGGTACGCTCCCCGGTGCGCGTACCAGCCGCTCCCCCCGCGAAAATCGAACATTTATTTTTTTTGGGCCCCGCGGAGCCTTTTAAGGCCCCCACATCAAACCTAGGGGGTCAGGGGGTGTCTACCCTGCCCCCTTTTGGTCATTTGCCCCTTTGTTTTTTGCTACCTCTTGTGTCCCGATCCTACCGAGACACAAGATGGCGGCTGCTCCGGACTGTTTGGAATGTTTACAGACACCCGAGAGCCAATCAGCTTTCCGCTCGCGAACTCGCATGGCGCGCTGGTACGCGCCCGGTACGCGTACCGGGGCGCGCCTATAGATATATATATTTTTTTGAACCTAAATTACTCAAAATCCACTGGAGCACATATCTTGAGACATAGCAAAGGCACATCGGGCTACCAGTCCCTACAATTTTGCTAAGTTTGGTGGAAATCCATTCAGCCGTTCGAGCTAAAAGTGAGTTCGACCACCCTATGGAAATTTCCATGGGGAAAACACGTTTTGGGACCCCCCTTTTATCTCGGCCCCCGATTGACGAATCCCCCCAAACTTTCAGGGAAGGAGCGGAGAGCCGCGAGGCAAAGTTGAGGAAAAATTCAGGCAGATTCCTCAACCGGCGCCAAAGTTATTCCCAATAGAATGTTGCGATTTCCCTATGGAAATCAATCCTAACTATAACTACCTACTGGTGACCGCCAGTAGGTAATATATATATATATATACATTTTTTTTTATTTATTATTTTTTTTTTCCCAACAGTGTTTATTACGGTCACAAGGTTACGCAGCTGCAATATGCCTACAACCCAGGGGACGGCAGCGTTTAAGATGTTATAGTGCAATATAAGACACAGCTGATACACCGACATCCTGGGGGTCCAGCAGCATAGTGTATACGTGAACAAAGTGTAATACAAATCTTAGTTGCTGAACAACAGTGATAGCATCAATGGATATAGAAAATGCGTTACGTTGTTGCCCAACCGTCATATCTTATGGAAACTATTATCTAACTTACCCCCATCCCGTTAACTGCACACATCTGCCGGTATATATTGCATCCATGTATAACTTCCCTGGCGCGACTTTCAGGGGACAGGTCACACATATATCAGGTGTCTTCCCAAGCAATGCACATATCAATTCTGAAATCCTATCAACAGCAAACACTCCAAAATTCACAGATCAGCCATCCATAACAGCAGCTACATCCGCGTCAACCACAACACATACGATTCCCAAATGTCTACTGGTCTAGAGCGACAGGGCTGCAGTTCCCAATAGCGGGTCAGCTGATCCTTACAATATGTAACAGTCTGCAGCCATCCAGCAATGGTAGGCGGCCTCTCCCTTTTCCAATGCACAGCCACCTGTCGCTTAGCCAAGAGCAGCAGCATTGCCAATAATTTGCGAGAGCCCACCGGTGTCTCCTTAACATAGCCTAATAGCGCCACTAATGGATCGGGTGGGACCGAGATGTCTAAAATATCGCCTATGTGCCTGGGTACGTCTGGCCAAAAGTTAGCTATCTCCCTACAGGACCATGCCAAGTGGAGGAATGTTGCGTCTACACATCCGCAGCGCCAGCAATTGGAGTCTGCCCTTAGATTCATACGTTTTAATTGCACTGGTGTGCGATATACCCTATGCAGGTAATTAAAATGAATCAAATGGAGCCTATCATTCGGAGACAAATGTTCTAGCTGTGCACAGCAGAAAGACCATTGTTGGTCTTTTTTTGTCGTGTCCATGTCCGCTTCCCAACTGCCCTTGGACCTAGGAGATGTTATGGGAGAAGTCTTTTGAGTTATACTGTATATACGCGTGATACGTTTTTTAGAGGAGGAGTTGGACAGGACATTCTCCAAAGCAGGTAGGGAGCGTGGTTCCTGGGGATACTCTAAGTAACCGGCTTTGCACGCCGATCTAATTTGGTAATAAATCAGGGCGTCTGACAGGGATGACGCCTGCCCCGGCACATATGTTGTAGTGTCAGGAATGTGGCCTCAGGAAAGAGGTCCTCCCCCTTCTCTAACCCATGCGCCTTAGCCCGCAAAGCAATGGCTCTGTCTGTCATAGGGATTAGCAACGGATTTCCATCAAGCCGCATAGATGGGGTGTACAACTCTGACACTCCCGCTCTCTTCGCTATACCCTTCCAGGCCCATCTAGTCGCCTCCACCATGTCGATTTCGCCCTGTGGACGTTTATAATGCTGGTATACTGCTGCGTGCAAGGGAGTCGGAGCTGACCTGTCAATCTCAATCGCGACATGCGGCTGAAATGGCGTCGGTGTTGCCAGAAGTGAAGGAACTGCGCCTGCGCACTGTAGGCATATAATTCAAAATCCGTGGCCCCCAGCCCACCCTGGTCAAAAGGGAGCGTTAATAAGTTCCAGGACACCCGAGGTTGTCGACCCGCCCAAACGAACTCTAGAACCGCCGTTCGCAAACGTCTAAAGAAGGGTACTGTAAGTGGCATTGGTATATTTACAAATAAATATAACAATTTGGGAAGTATGACCATTTTAGTAAGCGCTATGCGCCCCAACAGCGACAGGGGAAGGCGCCTCCAACCCTTCACCTTGGATTCAATCCAGTCCATCAACCTATCATAATTATCAAGCCACAATTCGTGCATGGATCTGCTTATAATGATGCCGAGATAGCGAGTCCCGGATTCCACCCACTGTGTTGGATAGTCCGTTTCACAGGACGCCGTCCCATCCGTGAGTGCAAGAATGGTGGACTTGGCCCAGTTTATTTGAATACCCGTGAGACCCCCGTATTTGACGACTTCACGCATTAGTGAATTGAAGTTGTCTGCCGGATCCACCATGTATATGGACATATCGTCCGCGTACATAGAGATCAAGAGGCCTCTGGACGTAAAGCCAATACTCCTGTGTGTATGGTGTTGATGCAATCTCGCCGCCAGTGGCTCAGTAGCGATGGCGAATAGTAGCGGCGACAGTGGGCACCCTTGCCTTGTTCCACGCGTTATGGAAACGGAGTCCGACACTTGCCCGTTGATCCGTACCCTGGCCCGTGGCTTATTGTATAAAAGCTGGATTTTCTGTATGAAAGGGAGACTAAGTCCCATACGAGTCAATAAGACAAACAGAAATTTCGGTTCTAAAGAATCAAATGCCTTGGTGGCGTCCAGAAGGGCCACCCCAGCCTGCACTTGTGGTGCCAGGTAATGCAAAACACCGAATAGCGTCCGGAGGTTGTGAGACGTAGCCCTGCCAGGTATAAAACCGGACTGATCCGGTAGTGCTATTTACAGGAGCATGGGCTGCAGTCTATTTGCTAATAATTTGGCATAAATATTCGCGTCGAGGTTAATGAGCGATAGAGGTCTATAGGAGTCTGGGGAAGTGGGATCTTTGTCTGGTTTCAATAACGCTATAATCATAGGTTCTCTGAGAGTAGGGGGTAGCTCACCTGATTCAATCGCCTCCATGTATACCTGCAACAGTCGAGGAGCCAAGAGATCAACATAGTCCTTATAAAGGGCAGCTGTCAGGCCACCCGCACCCGGGGCTTTGCCTGTCAGCATACTGATAATCACTTGCCGCATGTCGTCGACCGTTATCGGCAGATTCATATACTCCCGAGCCCCATTGTTAAACCATGTCAGCGCAAGTGTGTCCAAGTACGCCACTATATCGTCTTCCGATGGGCTCACAGAGGTGGAGTACAGTTGCTTATAATAACCAACCATTGTGGATAGTATATGTCGCGGTGTACTAGCAGTATCCCCATCTTCTGTTTGCAATGCTGTGATAAAATCAGTGCCTTTAGGTGCGCGCAAAGGTCCCGCCAGTGTCTTCCCAGCCCTGTCACCCTCACCATAGCGCCTAGCCTGCGCATATTTATGTAAATACGCCGTTTCCCTCTCCGCTTCGCCTTGGAATTCTGTCAATTTGCTTCTGATTAATGCTACCGTGGCCGCAGAAGGGTGAATCTGGAAATCTCTCTTCAGTGCATCAATTTCTGCCTCCAACCTCCCAAGTGTGGCACCTATGTCTTTTAAAACCCCGGTCTTCAAGGCTATACAGTCACCTCTAATTACCACCTTAAATGCCTCCCAGAGTGTACCAGGGGGAGTCTACCGTACCCTCATTTAATGTGAAATAGTCTTCTATCTTCTCTCTAAGACCCTCCCGGAAGACCTGGTCAAGCAAGGCTCCCGATGGAAATATCCAAGCGAATGGCTGTACGTAAGGCTCGGGGACGCACAGCTTCACCACTGCAGGTGCATGATCCGAGAATGTGCGCGGATAGTGCTCTGCGTCAGTGACTTGTGTATGTATGTCCCACGACAGCAGCCAGTAATCCAGCCGTGACCACGAATTACTATGGTGTGTTATGCATGTACCTGTCCTGTCCATGGGATGTAATGCCCTCCATGTATCCACCAAGTGTAATTCTTGCAAGACGTCCCTTAATGCCTGGGCGGCCCTAGGATGGTGTTCGCGGGAGGCCCCCTCCCTGTCCAGCACCGAAGACCGTACTACATTGAAGTCCCCGCCCCACAGAAGCGACACTTGCATTAGCGACTGTATCCTCTGACAAACACCATAAAAAAATTCTAGGCTATCGGAGTACGGGCCATACACATTCACAATTAATGTAGGAGCACCATAAAGCGTACCATGTAATAGGATAAACCTGCCCTCCCGGTCTATTATGGTGGTGTGTGTTTTCCATGGGACCCCTTTGCGTATAAGGACAGCGACTCCTCTAGAGTAGGATGAATAGCTAGCTACAACAATCTCACCCCACCATGCATTCTTAAGGGTATCCACCGCACCTTCCCGCAAATGAGTCTCCTGTAGGAGGCAAATATCTATCTCTTTCCTTGTCAAGTAGGACTGTGTCAACCTCACCTTTCTTCGGTAATTAAGTCCTCTCAGATTCCAGGACAAACATCTGAGTGGCGCCATACGTGTAGCGTGTCCATTCACATCAGTAGCAGCAGGCATTTATAGCTGTCAGAGCGCATCGCATGCATGAACCCGGCCTCGTCCACTGTATCACTTGACGCAGAAATGGCATTACCATGTGTGACAGGTTAAACTTGAAAAACTGAAGTACCCTCCCCCCTCCCACACCAACCCCCCAATTAGGTCGTGTCCATACCCACCCTACCACAACTCCCCAATACCATTCTAACCAGGGTTGTGAACTCTTGGGAATCTCCCTGTGGGGTGTATGAGTCAATCGGCTATACTCCCCTACACTCATGGCAGGGTGGCCGAACTATCGGAATGTGGTCCAGGACCCGCAGGCAGCACAAGCATTCGTTTCAGCGTGCTCAGTGACCGCCCTCCCAACCATTGGACCGCACATATATATAGCATCATTTGAATTGTGTACCACGATAGCCCCGACCTCCATCCATCCCACCCGCATCAGTGTCAATTATTTGCATTATGCACTTATCTGAGTGTCCAATGCGACTTGTTTCAGTATGTCACTCAATGTCACTGAGAGATTTCTCCAGCTGAGAGTCAGGTATCGCCTCATGTTGTTTGTGTTCTTTCACCATTTGTTTCGCGTATGCTAGGGCAGCCTTGGCGTCCGTGAAGAACATAGGTTTACCGTGTCCTCTGAGCTTAGCAGAATATATCAAAGCGTCGCGGGTGCCAATCTGCTGAAAAATCTTCTTAGCAGGGATAAACTCCCTGCGGGCATTCTGAACTTGCATTGTAAAATTCAGATACAGGGCGATGTTATTGCCTTTATATTTGATCTCCTCCTTTTCCCTGGCGAGTTTCAAGATCATATCCCGGTCTCTGTAGTTCAGTACTCTCGCCAGTATCGGTTCTGCCGGAGCGCCTGGCTTCTGGCGCGCGCTCTATGAGGAACGTTGCTGATAGATCCTGGCCAAAGAGGTCTTTCATCATCTCCTCCACATATTTTTCCATGTTCTGTATGTCCGTGGACTCCGCAATCCCTGTAATGCGTATATTATTTCTGCGTGATCTCGCTTCTAAATCTTCGTTCTTTTGTTTGATAAGCTGAAGTACGCCATCCATGCCACGCAATTTTTTGTCCAACTCCGTCTGACCTTCTTTGGTTTCTGTGACTCTCGTCTCGAGCACACTGACTCTTCCCTTTTGTATGTCCATACGCTGCGTGATGAGGTCCATCCTCTCAGCCAGAGACTCCATTTTGGTATCCAGACTCTGTAGGCAGGTCTTCAGGTCCTTGAACATTGAGCGTATATCATCCTCGGGTGGTGGCGGTGTTGTGGAGCCCGTTGGCTGTTCCTGTTAGCCACCATCTGTATCACCAGCCTTGTTTGATTTCCTTTCGAAAGTAATTTTCGACTGCCTTGTTTCTGGCTTACCCATGGCAGCAACAGACGCCCAATCTGCCAGTCGCGATGCAGACCGCGTGCAGGGCAACGCAATATACCTCTACGCAGCACTTCTAAGTTGCCACAGCGCGGGAGTCGCCGACTGTCTCTGTCCTTCCGTCACGGATCTCCACCTTCTCCACCATCGGACGCGTGCAAGATGCACCAGGCTGTTATTCCGGTGCAGCCGGGCCTCCGCACACCAGGTCTTGGGCGCTGCCAGTACGGCTGTGTTCACAACGTACCACCTCACTCCCAACCAGCCGATCAACCGTTAGGGAACTGTGCAGGACACGGGCCTTATGCATTTGTCATCTTCGGCAGACCTCAAGAGGCCCTAGGGTGCAGCGATAGCCAAACCAGCCACGCAAGTCAAATACCAGCAAAGCGTCCCACTATTGTTCATCAGTTCACGCGTGAGCCAGACTGCCCCTCCACTATTCCGCTCACCTGAGCCTCCGCGGCAGTAAATGTTGAAGTGGGCGGTCTCGCACCAGCGCAGGCGCAAGCACTAGTGTTACAGCAGGGCAGTGTGGGGTACCGCTATCAGTTATATATCCAATGTGGTGAGGCCTTCGCTACACAGGTGTGACTTGCCCCGCACAGCAGCACCCATCTGTCAGTTCTGGCAAATCCATATGGCCCCCAGGAGCCCTCCTAGTTTAGACCGCCGGCAGCTGCACCACAGGTGGTCCAGCCTTCCGCCCTCGCTTTTGGTCTTTTGCTCCTACAGCCGCACGCCACAGATAACGCACATCAAAATGGCGGCCAGTCCCCCCGTTCTCAGTCCAATGCCACCAAGCGCCCGTGGGGATCCGCAGCCATTCGCCTCCTCACTGCTTGTCCGGTCGCGGAGATTCAGCCAGCTGACAACTCGAAGCAGCCTCGGATTCAAATCAGTCCGGTCTCCGGAGCTTGCATCTTCGGGCGGCAGCCGCCGTTATGGCTCACGGCCCCGGAGCTGATTTCCCGCGGCGTCCCGGGGGCCTTCTGCCTCCATGCGACTGTCCAGCTGTAGTCTGACCGGCCTCCTCCTCCGGAGCGCCGGGTCTTGCGTCCGGATCACGCTTACACCCCCGGCACCTCACTCACAGGGCGCAGTCTGCGTCAGATTAGACCAGGTCCCGCACGTCGCCAATATTTAGGTCCTGGCTCCACTTCTGCGCACTAGGCCCCAGGCGATCCCAGCATCCCAGCGCGCCCGGGCTCCAAGCGATCAGTCAGGTGCTTGGTCCGCCTCAGACATCACAGCAGGATGTCATCTGCTTAACTGCTGCCATGTCTGGTCCGATCCAGCATGCCTGTGGTCGGATTATGAACGGATATTTACGGTCGGCCGGCGGAACTGCTCTAGCAAGCAGCCCTTCCGCAGCTCAGCCAAGCCACGCCCCAACATATACCATATATTTAAAGGTATTATTTTCTTGTGTTTTTAATTGTGGAGTGTTTTATGTATATATATTGTGTTTTTCACTTTTTTGTAATTAAGTCACAGCGTAAAAAGTAAGTTTTTGAAATTTATAAATGTTTGTGGGTATAAGTCTTTTTTCTTTAAAAAATATTTTTGGGATTCTCATTGTTTCTTTTCTTACATTAAATTGCTCATTGTTTGGACTTTGTATATATTTCTGTTAAACAGAATGTTGTTTCTGTATGGGATACATTTTTAAATGAGATAATATATTTATATTCTGTATTTAATGTGGACTAATGAGGTTATCTCCATTATTTTAAATTTCTATTTGTATTTATCTTGAATAGCCCCGAAGAAGTCTCTTAATGAGACAAAACGCGTTGGCTATGATGAATTCGTATATGGAAGAAGATTCTGCTTTGTGAACAATAAAAAGAATTTTTGGAAAAAGAAACAAACCTGTCGAATTTGGATACATTTTTCTTCCTTATGCAATTATTTTGTCTATACTTACTTGAAGTGGACTTTGAAAAGAAGCATTAGAAAGTTGTCTATAGAGTGCTGAAACCTTCTTTGCTGTTGTTGTGATTTTGTAGGATTTGTTCTTACATTGTGGGGAGTATAGGGGGAAGTACTCCTTGGTTTCGTGCACCTTCCATGAAATTAGGGGACACTATTCATTTGTTGGGTGCGGATGCTATAGCCTCTGCCCCTTGTTCCTTTTGTTTGTGTATATATATATATATATATATATATATATATGTATATATATATATATATATATATATAATTACCTACTGGCGGTCGCCAGTAGGTATATATAGTTAGGATTTTTTCTCTATGGGATTTTTGAAAATTCTATGTCTAATAACTTTGGCGTTTGTGGACGGAATTGGCTGAAATTTTCAGGAAAATGGCACATTTTGTTTCTGAGCAGCCCTTGAAAATTTGAGGGGGGTTCGTCAAGGGGGGGCCGAGAAAAAAGGGGGGTCCCAAAACGTGTTTTTAACATTGAGTTTTCCATAGGGCGGTTGGCCTCACTTTTAGCCCGAACGGCTGAATGGATTTGCACGAAACTTGGCAAAGTTGTAGGGACTGGTAGCCCGATGTGCCTTTTGTAGGTCTCAATATATGTGCTCCAGTGGATTTTGAGAAATTAACGTTTAAAAAAAGATATATATCTGTAACAGCGGACCTGGCAGCGTCCCAGGACGCGTACTTTGCGCGCAACGGAGCTTTGTGAAGCGAAGCTGATTGGTTCTCCGGCGTCTGTCAACATTCCAAAAAGTCCGTAGCGGCCGCCATCTTGTCTCTCGGTAGGATCGAGAGACAAGAGGAGGTCAAAACAAAGGGGGAAATAACTATAAGGGGGCATAGTAGATCCTCGCTGACCCCCTAGGTTTGATGTGGAGGTTTTAAAAGGGCCCCGCGGGGCAAAAAAAAACCAAAATAATAATAATCGAACGGCTGAATGGATTTGCACGAAACTTGGCAAAATATTAGGGACTGGTAGCCCGATGTGCCTTTGCTAGGTCTCAATATACGTGCTCCAGTGGATTTTGAGAAATTAACGTTCAAAAAAAGATATATATCTGTAACAGCGCTCCGCTTCGCGTACTTTTCGCGTTACGGAGCTTTGCGAAGCTGATTGGTTCTCCGGCGTCTGTCAACATTCCAAACAGTCCGTAGCGGCCGCCATCTTGTCTCTCGGTAGGATTGAGAGACAAGAGGAGGCCAAAGCGAAGGGGGAAATGACCATAAGGGAGCATAGTAGATCCTTCCTGACCTCTTAGGTTTGATGTACCATTTTGCCAAGTTTGGTGTAATTCCGTTCAGCCATTCAGGCTGTAGACGTATGTAAATGTCCTATGGAAAATTGCATGGGGAAAACACATTTGAAAGTGTTGAAATTTAGAACCAATTAAAATGTTACTTTGGTTTTGGATTTGTGTGTGATGAAAGTTAATTGGTTATGTATATATGTCAAATGAGAGGAAACCACAGCCATTTTGTGATACTACTGTCTGAGGTACATTTGTGAGGAATTTTTGGTGGTGAATTTCTGGTGTTTGATTTACACAGTACTAACACTTCTGCTACTTTTAAAAAGGTGAGTTGTTAATTTGTAAGGGGAACTATGTTGTACACTTGAAGATAATTTGAAAAATGTTTTCTGTTATTTATTTGCAGTCCTTCTGTTATACTAAATACTTGATAAAGTTAGTTTTATATTATGTATTACTAAAAACGATAAATGAAAGTGATTATTTTTTTCTGCAATTTACAGCAAGCAATTTCAAAATAAAATGGCTCACAATGAAGAGACCGTGGCAATTTCTTTTGAATTGTCCACTACATTGATTGAAATTGAGAGCACCAATAATGAAATATTGTCACAAGGAGGACATGACTTGTATGATTCCATTAGATTGATTGAAATGGACAGCACCAAGAATGAAATATTGTCACAAGGAGATGACTTGAATGATTCCACTACATTGATTGAAATTGAGAGCACCAATAATGAAATATTGTCACAAGGAGGAGATGACTTGTATGATTCCATTAGATTGATTGAAATGGACAGCACCAATAATGAAATATTGTCACAAGGAGGAGATGACTTGAATGATTCCACTACATTGATTGAAATTGAGAGCACCAATAATGAAATATTGTCACGAGGAGATGACTTGAATGATTCCACTACATTGATTGAAATTGACAGCACCAATAATGAAATATTGTCACAAGGAGGAGATGACTTGAATGATTTTTTTGATCAATCTCTTGATGGCGAATTTATCGAGTGTTTGGAGACCATAGAGTTACAAGAATCATCATTGGAGACTTTTAATGAGGACATTGCTGATGAGGACATGTTACTAGTTCTTTCAAATTTAGAAAATTCTGAAGAATAAATTTATATTTAGAAATCAAAAATTGTTTGAGACATTATTCATTTTTATTTTTAATTTATGAGGTTGTAGCGAAGTGATTGTAGTATAAAATGAGACTTATAGTATAGAGTGCAACATTTTTATGTTACATGGTAAGTTTACTCATATTTACTTCCCTTCTGCCACTATATTATCTCCAATGTGTATTTGACATCTCTTCTTCATCTCCGGCCTCCTTTCTCTCACTGTGTGTCTCCGATGCATCTTATCGCTGTTATTTTGTGTAATTACAGAAGAGAGTAAAATAAAATAGTTCGGAACGTGAAAAGGGGGCAAAGTAGAGTACTCCTCACCCCCTAGGCCTTTTTAGGCGGTCCCAAAAGGATCAGTTTCTGCTTTCCTGAGAGATTATGGTATGAGTTCCATATACCACAATAACTTGCATTACAACATGCAAGATCTCTATCTCCTATTACCAACTTTTGGAGATATTCGCGCTAAGCGCGAATATCTCCAAAAAGTAACACCTGCCCTGAGCAGTTCTTAGCCATGTTATCCAATGGGAGGTGGATAACATGGCTAAGAGCATTAGCTCGGTAATGCATGAATATCGCTGAGTTTTTAGCGATATTCATGCATTGCGGCCGTTTATTATCGCATTTGCGATAAACCTTGATAATAGCAAGGTTTATCTTCGATAATTTCTGACGATGCTTAGTGGTAAAAAATTGGTTGGTAAGCATCGTTAGCGATAAATATCGCTTAACTTTGGTAATATGCCCCAACGTCTGTTAACGTTCGATTCGAAGGAAATGAGGAAGTGTTGAAAAACATTGTCTGCGCCATCTTGCCTTTTTTGAAATGCCACACTTTTGTCGTGCACGGCAGCCATTTTAGATGTCTTGACCAGACCCACTCTCTGCACGCTGTCGATTCGTAGCATGGCTCCTCACCCACGCAAGCATCTTCCCTAGGCACTGGTCACCACCGCTCTCTGTCTTATGCATGGGCAATAAACCTCCCCCCATCTGCGCTGCTCTTCCCTGAGAATCACACTCTGTGCCCGCCCGACACCTCCCTTTCGCCCTATTCACTACCGCACCCTCTGACACTCCTCTTTCTCTGTGTCCGATTGTCCAGGCTATCAGCTAGCCCTGCAGATGTAGTTTATGGCCCCAGCTGTAAAGAATCACCCCTCTTCAAAGGAGTTATAGTAGATCAAGGCCCACACCCGATGAGATCCGTCACACCACACGTGTTCCTACTATCTGAAAACCATCCTGTATTGTGATTGGGAAGGGGACCGAGCCTGAAGCGGAAGATTCCAGGAATGACTCTTTGTACATCAAAGTTTTTACAATTATGTGTCACATTAAAAATATATAGCACTCCAACAAAGTAGTAGGAATATAAAACTTTAATAACATATAAATATATACAAGAAAACAAAAACAGTAAAAACATTTAAACAACGAAGAGACCGTGGCAATTTCTTTTGAATTATCCAATAGATTTATTGAAATTGACAGCACCAATAATGAAATATTCTTGTCAGTAGCGGTCTGTTGTGCGAATAGTTCCAAGGCAGCAGAACGCGCTGAAATCTAGATGGCACGAAAGTGATGTCTAGTAAGTTGCCGCCCAGCAAAAAACGGCGTGGGGCGCCGCGGGGGTGAGTGAGTCCAGTAGGCACCACAGCTATTCTTACCGGCATTGCAGAATTACTGCTGGGGACAATGCCTGTGCTGTAGCAGGGTCACAGCAGAAACAAAAAGGATTCTGTTGAAGATGTTGTTGGTTTTCAATTTGAAAACAGTTCTGGTGTCAACTGCTATGCTAATGTAGTGGTTAATGTTTTGTTTTCTCTAGAAAATGTAAAAGAGGGGGAGGCAGTCCAAAGTTCCGTTAAAAGGGCAAAGGAAAGGATCGGTGGTTTGAACTATCAGTCAAAAAGGGGAGGGGGTGCAATAATTTTTCCTACCGGGTCACACTGTGCTTTCACCGGAAGTGAGGTCTGCAGGATTCTAGTAATTCAAAGTGAGGCTGGCGCCAGCATGGGAGCGCCGACGTCCCGCGGATACAGTTTCGTCACTCCACGGGCGATCATGGCAGTCATTCCCCATCGGGGGTCGGAGACTCCCGCGGCTCCTCTAGAATCTTCAAGGTCGTGGAGGACTACGGTGGTGGAGTCAACCAGTGACCGGGCCATTTCTTTATGCTGGGCCCGCTCTTGCCAGGTCGACCGCCATTTTGAGAGTTCGGCAGCTACCGGCGATCGCGGGGTCACATGAGCGGACGGGCTCCACCCTGCCGGGCGAGACGTTGCAGCATGGCCACAGTGGAAGAACCCTTTTCCGGGCGCCTGGAGCGCTGAGGGTGCAGCTGGGAAGCCTCCACCTGGGGAGGCGGGAGAGGCCTGTTCGCACCGTCTCTCCCTCCCAGTGCACCCCACGGCGTCTCGCTTGAGATTTGCTATGGCCGGACCAGGCGATGAGGACGAGGGGGGGGGGGGTCGGAGGCATGTGCAAGACATCCCCCCCCAGTGTTGTCGCAGCCATTATAAAAGAAAGAAGTGTCCCGTCCGTCTTCGGGCCGGGCTTCCGGTGGATGTCGGCCGGACGCCCCTGGCTCTGGCCCCATGAACGGGTTTCTTGGTTTATCGGCTGCAGCCGGATCCCGTCGGCCTCGGCCCCCCGACCGTTGGTGGTCGGACCGGAAGAGCATGTGGCGGGACTACCTGCAACTCTCAAGGGCCACCGCGGCCGGACTGGGAGAGAGAGGGGAGGGTCGAGGAGACATTCCCTCCCCCTGCAACTGTTCAGCGTTGTAAAGGCAATCCCCTGGCCGGGTCCCGCTGGCCTCGGCCTCTCCTCCGGCTACACCCTACGTTAGGATCTCCTGGCCGAGGCGTGGCAGCAGGACCTGCCTTATATGGGCTGCTCCCGGCTGGGCGTAGCCGGAACCCTGCCCCACCTTGGAAGTTTCCAGAGTGGGGGTGGATGTTCTACTGACTTTCATTTTCCCTAGTCTATCGATTTTTTGGGCGTGGCAGGCGGTGGGACAGCGAGGGGTGATTTGGTTTCTCTTACTGTTTTTCTGGTCTCTCACCACTGGCATATTTTAACGTTTTCTTGTTTCTAGGACATTAATAGGTTTTATCATTACGTTATGTTATCGTTTCTTTGTTCGTTGTTTAATAAAAGTTCATGTTCATCAGTGGCCTACTGATTTTCGTTTTCCTATTTTTTTCTTTCCAGGTTGTTTCATGGTAAAGTTTCTGTTAACAGGATACAGTGATCACTTCGTTATTATTGCATATGTCCTTTTCACTAGGGGTGCTCTCTGGTCGGGCCAGATGACGTATCTCTAGTAAATGGTCCGGGTGAAAAAGGTGCATCAATCAGTGGGGAGTAGATAGGCATGACAGATTACAACGGGGGAGAACGGTCCGCATTACGTACCCTTTCACTACTTGCAAAGATTTTCCTACGTTTATTTGCAAACAGGGAATACCTCCAAAAAGAACTAATTCCCAAACAGTCAATGTTCGGACAATCAATCAATCAATGAGGAATGAAATAGGTACGACGTGTTAAAGGCTTGCGTTACCTACCCTTCACTATCTGCAAAGGGAGAGAGAATATTCCTATTCTTCCTCGTTTGCAGGTAGAGAAGATCCTTAAGAGAATTAACTTCGAACAATTCAATGCTCGAACAATTCAATGCTCGATTGAAACAATCAACAAGGGGTACTGTGAACACAAATGAACGCCGCTTATATACATACGCATTGCTATTTTCAACAGGTTGTTCCTAATGTTTCTATTTTAGCGAGGTCAAAAAGAGATCCCATTAGTGGCCTACTGATTTTGCTCGATTCCTTTTGTTTTTTTACACGATTTTTCGCTATCTGCAAAGACTAAACAGAGTATTGCGACTCTGTGCTTGTTTGTAAATAGAGAATGAACCAAAGAGAACAATCAATCAAATGGAGAGAGAAGCAGGCACGACGGATTACAAAGGGGGCAAAGGGCTGCGTTAACTACCCTTCACTATCTGCAAAGAGAGAGTACTCCTAATAGAAATGAGGGGTGGGGGGCAGCATTCAAAGCAGATCAGTGTGCATAAACACGAAAATGTTTTTACTTACCACGTACTTGACATTCGACAGCTTATGATATTTGCTATTAAAAAACCATTGAAATTCACTGAAAAAACCATAGGTTATAGACCATATATAGTTAGGAATTAGCATTTACAAAACCTTGAAAATTCACTGAAAAAACCATAGGTTATAGACCATATATAGTTAGGAATTAGCATTTACAAAACCTTGAAAATTCACTGAAAAAACCATAGGTTATAGACCATATATAGTTAGGAATTAGCATTTAAAAAACCTTATTTTACTCACACAAAACCATTGAAATTCCATATATAGTTAGTTGCACTAACTATATATCGCGCACCCGCAATCCACTGCTGATGATGTCACATATTACATCATTCATGACATGGTCAGTGACATCACTGATGACATCACTGATGACATCTCAAATGACATCACTGATGACATCACTGATGACATCTCATTTGACATCAATGACCACATCACTGATGATATCATTCATGTGACAATACAATGCATCTCCTCACACTTTAATATAACCTCTGTTACACCCAGTGTTAAATACAGAGTATAATTTTTGAAACCATTGACACACCAATACTAGTTACTACATACGCACTCAGTGATTCCTATGTTTACACACACATTCACTCATTTACCCATACAATCATTCATACATACAATCACTCATCTTTACAACACTATCATATGCACTCATACACCTATACAGACTCTCACACTCTGTCACTCATCCATGGAGTTACTCACACACCTAGTCAGTCCTGTAAAGAATCAATCACACTTCCATTTTCTAATCTATACAGTTAAACATAGAGCACCTTACATTTTGAAACATATACTAACACATAATTACTCTCTTATACAATCATTGATACAAGTACACATTGATCTGCACAGAGTCACACACCTCCCAGCCAGCCACACACACACTCAGTCTCCCATACAAATACTTGGGCAATCAATCAATAACCCATATAGTTACTCATATAGCTACTGATCAACACATGCAGCAGTTTACAGAACAACAGACATAATGATGCACAAATTAAGACAGTTTAGTCACTAACCCATGCACTCAGTGAGACACATTTAATCACTCACTCATACAGTCAGTCACGCACCTACTAAATCCTTCATCCAGACACTTCTACATCTACTCATTCTTCAATATGTAAAACATATTTAAACTTTACAGAAACACACAGTCACTGGATGATGTCATCAGTGATGTCATTTGAGATGTCATCAGTGATGTCATCAGTGATGTCACTGACCATGTCATGAATGATGTAATATGTGACATCATCAGCAGTGGATTGCGGGTGCGCGATATATAGTTAGTGCAACTAACTATATATGGAATTTCAATGGTTTTGTGTGAGTAAAATAAGGTTTTTTAAATGCTAATTCCTAACTATATATGGTCTATAACCTATGGTTTTTTCAGTGAATATATATATATATAATATATATATATATATATATATAAGACTCTGAGAGCTATCTAACGTTATTAAATCTAGATGTGGAACAAGAATCAGAACATATAGCGCTAGATGAAGTATGTACCCAGTTAGGAGCAGGAGTGAGCCAAAAGAAACCCAAATCACGCTTCTACCCACAGATACCACGGGGGAACAAGATAGACACCTTTCATTAAGCAGTCATACAAGACATCTATAAACTAAAGACACAACGATATTTGGATAATCTAAAACCGGAAGAACGCCACGCCTTAACAACCTTGAGCCAAGATGATACAATTGAAATAAAAATGGCTGACAAAGCTAACAATATAATTTGGGACAAACTGGAATATATCAATGTGGCTCATGACCAACTATATGACATAGCTTACTATGAGAGATTAACATCGGATCCCACAGTAAAAATGAAACTGTAATTGGATAAAAAAACTGAAAGGCGGGCTAGATCAAGGATTGATCGACCATGATGAATGTAAATATCTAACAGTAGAATATCCTGTGACTACAACTATGTACTTTGTGCCGAAAGTACATAAGAACCGCACTAGACCACAGGGACGACCCATTGTCTCCGCAAATGGATCTCTATTTGAACCTATGGCTAACTATATCGATTTTTTTCTATTACCTTTAAGTTCTTATATTAAGGACACTACAGATATGTTGAGACATTTAAATTGAATTCCCTGGCTGCCCATGTACAAGTTAATAACAATGGATGTTATATCGTTATACACGAATATAGATCATGAAATTGGTATCTCAGCCTGCAGCTTTTTTCTAAAAGAAAGAAATATCCATTATTCCCAACACAACATCATGCTGGAAGAAATGATAAGAATGTGCCTAACTCAAAATCTTTTTTATTTTGGTGAAGAAATATTTGCCCAAATCAAAGGCACCGCAATGGGTTGTTCTTTAGTCCGAGTTTAGCCTGCCTCACCATGGGATGGTGGGAACAGAAATGGGCATGGCAATCAGACAATGACGTATTCTTGAACAAAACAATACTATGGTTGTGATTCATCGACGATCTCCTGTTAGTTTGGGATGGTTTGGAAAATGAATTCAAGGAGTATTTTGAAATTTTAAAGAAAACACCAGCACATTTCAAATTCACACACAAACTAAGTGAAAAAAGAGTCACCTTTCTCGATACAGAAATCTACATTGAGGCAAATCAGATACAAACTACGTTGCATAGAAAAATGACAGCTACAAATGCAACATTACATGCCAGTAGTTTCCATCAGCAATATCTATTCCAAAATATCCCATACGGCGAATTCTTAAGACTGCGTAGAATATGTTCAGAAGAAAGGCAATGGATGGAACAGAGCGCATCTACTTCAAAAAGATTCATGAGAAGAGGATATTCGAAAAACCATATAAATAAAGGATGGGAGCTCTGGGGGCGGAGCTAGCAGCCGCGGAAAATGGCCGCATAGTCCCGGGGCTCCGTCGACACTGTTTTATTAATCCTACACTATCCTGCATCAATCCATGATCTGCGACCCCCCCTCCCCCTAAAGTGTTGCGGATTACCTGGGGGCCCGGCCGACCCGACTTGAGACGGATCCCTTCAGCTCCGGCGGAGTGGGCGGGCTGCATCGCTGAGACTCTTGGAGGGCCCGTGATCCGCGGTCTCCAGTTGCGACGTGCTCGCGTTGCGTGCTGCGACGTGCGGCTGAGACTGTGCGGCCGAGACTGAGCGGCTGAGCGGGCGGCTGTCGGGACCCCCCGCTGGGCACAGCAAAGCACCGGAAGAGTAGCCGCGGGGAGTGCGGCCATCATTACCTGCACTGCGGACCCGGACCTCGCTCCAGCCAGCGGTGAGAGGTCGGGAGGGGGCTGAATGCACGCGCGGCCTCCCGCGGACCCAGGGCGCCAGGGGCACGCACGGCAGCGGTCATAGATTTTTGCAGCGGAAGGGGGGGCGAAGGTACTTGTGGACTCCCTCCTCCTACCCACCCAGGGAGCCCGGGACGGCTCGCCTGGCCCGAGATCTGCCCCTCTCCTGGTCTGGAGCACTGGCTTACAGGGGACCGCGCGCCTCCCCCACTCTCCCGCTGCTTCTCCAGCACGAGACCCAGGCCCCACCGCATTGCTAACGGCGGTTTAAATATCTGAGGGTGGCGGACCTGCTGCTCCGCCGACCCAGCGGTACCACGACGGTCCCGGAGCCCATAGCTGGCGCTGGGCGAACTCCTTAAAGTCCCAGTAGTGCTGATCTTGTGGTCTGAAGGCGGCAGTAATTACTTGGTGGCCAGATTCCCCTTCACGCAGAAGCGAAGGCATACCAGGACCACAGGAGCCATGGGGAAGGGAGACAGGACCCAGAGCAAGCTCCCCTTCTCTCAGCGGAGGGTCCAGGTGCTGAGTCCGCAAACGCACCAGGATGAGGCTTTGCCCACGGGGGAACGTCAGGAGGACAATTCGGAAATAAAAACGATGCTGCGCTCCATGGAATCGAATATCCAAACGAACATCACGGCGCTGGGGACCAAGATGGACGCCATGTCATATAGGATGGACCGCATGGCGGAGCGTCTCGACAAACACACAGAGAGGCATGACATGGCGGAAAGGCGCATCACGGAGGTGGAGGAGGCCCAGACAGACTTGGATACCGCGAGGCGCCGGGCGGAGACGTTGATCAAGACTCTGCAAGACAAGACGGAGGATTTAGAAGCACGGTCCCGTCGTTGCAACCTCCGCATCCTTGGCCTGCCGGAGACCACTCAGACTGGAAGAATGGAGCAGTTTGTGGAAACTCTGCTCACCAACCTGCTTGGAGAAGGAGTGTTCTCGTCCATGTTCGTGGTCGAACGTGCTCATCGGTCTCTGGGCCCACGTCCTAATCCTGGTCTCCCTCCGCGGCCAATTATAGCGAAGCTGTTGAATTACAGAGACAGGGACACGGCACTTCGGTTGGCACGTTCCAAAGGTGATCTGCACTTCGAGGGATCAGTGATTTCCATCTTCCCTGACTTCACGGCCCGGGTACAGGAGGCGCGCAAACACTTTGCGCCGCACAAGAAACGACTCAGAGACATGGGCCTTGATTACGCCATGCTGTACCCAGCCAAGCTGCGTGTGAATAGGCAGGGACATTCGCACATCTTCACGGACCCTGCGGAGCTGCAAAAAGCTTTGAAGAAATGGGCTCGAGACAAGCCGGAAGAGCAGGCGGATAATCAGGAAGGAGCTGGTCAGCAACCTGAGGACAATCAGGAGTGACCTGGCGGTGACCGCTCTGTGGTGCAGGGTTTGCAGACTGCTCCTTTTGAGGTCGTGTGTGCCTGGAGTGATCTGGATCCGGAGGAACTGTTTGCTGCCGAGATGTCACAGTTAAGAGGTCGTGGGAGGCGGGCACAGTTATTGCCCCTTGTTGTGCTAGACTACACCCATTGTGACTGCTGCTCTTGCTGACCTATTACTATTTGATGGGTTGTGGTTGCAGCGATGGGGTCGGGTTGGGGGGGGGGGGCGCTATTCCCGGCATGACCGGGGGTAATGTTGAAGTGATATCTGTGGTTTGATGGGCTGATGCATACTAGATGGTGTTCGACGGGTGGTAGGGTCTCAGGGCACCAGAGTTGTGACTTACTAGGTGAGTCTGTAGTGGCTGGCTACCTTTGCCCACGAGCCGTTGGCTATGGGGTTTCTGGACTGGTGGCTGGGGAGGGGCGGGTGGGACAGGGACCTGCGTGGCCGAGTTGGGGAGGGTCAGCTGTGGGAGGAGGGTGGAATGTTGGGGTTTGTTTTTGGACTTGAACTGTTCTTTTTGTTATTGCTTGATAATGTGCTTTGCCAATCTATGCGTGGACCTCCCAATATACATTCAACTGTTGCTCCCCTGCCGTTTCTCCTGCTTGACTGCGTTGTTGCAGTTAACGTGAACCCACTCTATATCTTTAATACATTCTGCCATGGCGGGTGGGTCTGATGCTTCAGAGCTCACGGCACTGAGGGAGCCGGAACCTACACACTTAAGAGTATTGACTTGGAATGTTCGGGGATTAAATGACTTCAGGAAGCTACGCAAAGTCCTCAGTTACCTGCGCAGACACCATATAGACCTTGCACTATTACAGGAAACACACTTACCTTTGACCAGCAAAATGCTTCTCCACAAGGGTCTGGTGGATTGTAGTGTAGCTTCTGGGTTCACAACACACTCTAGGGGAACTCTCATATGGGTTAACCCCGGCTCCAAACTAAAACTGACGCTCCTGGAAGCCGACACCGAGGGTAGATATGTACTCTGCAGATGTAAGGGCAGGGGTCTTGATTGCATGGTGGTGAATGTGTATGGCCCAAACTTTGACTCCCCGGAGTTTTACACGACATTGGCTCAGAAATGTGAGCAGTATGAATGTTCAGGGATGCTCTGGGGCGGGGATTTCAATCTGGTTCTTGACCCGATGCTGGACAGGTCGGCGGGCCCACATAGGAGTCCCTCGGCAGCGGCAGCGGTACTACAGACTGCATTGGCACGTCTGGATTTACTTGACGTTTGGCGCAATAGGCACCATGCCAGAGGGGGCTACACGCACTATTCCTCCTATCACGAAATACATACAAGAATTGATTACTGGTTTGCGTCGCGGCCTCTAGCTAGTAGAGTGAGGGACTGTCTGATACTTCCCCGCACACTTTCAGATCATTCTCCTCTCCTCATGCTTCTCGAACTGCCGACGCCTCGCCTCCCTCCGTTCACGTGGCGCTTTCCCCCATATTCTTTACTAGACGAAGTGTTTAGGGGCGAACTCGCGGAGGAGATCCAGAACTTCTTTGACAACAATGTGGGCTCCGTTGATGACTTCCAAACGTTGTGGGAGACATTCAAGGTGTATATACGCGGTGTAGCTATGGCCAAACACTCCAGCGTCCTTAAGTCCATCAGGCAGCGGCTTCAACACCTGGAAACGCGCCTGGCGGAACTGGAGCAGAGGCTGCAGGCAGGCCCCGACGGGGACACACTGGATATTATTAAACAGCTAGTATCAGAATACAATGCGGAAGCTGATAGGGAGGTCCAGCACATGGGCAAATACGCTACGGCACGCTCCTATGGCGAAGGTGGGAGGCCTGGATCCCTGCTGGCCAACATGGTTCGCAGCGAAAGACGACAGCTTGTAGTTGGCGAATTGGTGTCGAGTACGGGGGAGCTCCTGACTGACGAAGAGCGAATTCTAGACGAGTTCAGACAATTCTACTCCACTCTTTATGAGGCCAAATCTACCGGCATGGAGGGGGCGATAGATGATTATTTAGGCTTCATTACGATGCCACAGCTATCAAACGCACAGAGGGAGTTCCTGATGATGCCTATTCAGAGGGAAGAGATAGTTGATGCACTGGACAGTATGTGCGCGGGCAGTGCTCCGGGTGCCGACGGGCTGACGGTCAGCTTCTACAAGGCCTTCAGCGACCAGTTGGTACCCTGCCTGTCGACTCTGTTCGACGGCATATGTCAGGACGGTTGTATGCCGCCGACCATGCGAGAGGCACTCATTATTACTCTCCTTAAGCCGGGAAAACCCCCGACAGAACGGAGCTCATACCGGCCACTCTCGTTAATAAATGTCGATGCTAAACTTTACGCCAAAGTTCTGGCGACGCGTCTGGCTCTCTTGACCCCGGAATTGGTCGCTCCAGAGCAGGCCGGCTTCATCCCTACCAGGAGCCTTACCTACAACATACGCACGGTGCTGGGGACAATGCAACATGTTAAACCTGAGTGTAAGGCGCTAGCTGTATTTTTGGACATGGAAAAGGCGTTCGACTCAGTCGAATGGCCCTTCATGTCTAGAGTACTACGGAAGCTGGGCCTGGGAGAACCCTTCCTGCAGATGATAGGTGCGTTATACTATGAACCATCGGCTAGAGTTCGCCTGGGCAACAGAGTGTCGGACGCCTTCGCAATACGCAGGGGCACCAGGCAGGGCTGCCCTCTATCGCCGCTGCTATATGCACTAGTGGCTGAACCTCTAGCGTGCGCACTGAGGGAATACCATAGTCTCGAGGGAATCAGTTTCCCTACGTACAAGATCTGCATATCTACGTATGCTGACGATACCCTCCTCTATGTTAGAGACCCAGAGCTCAATCTCTCCTCTGTGCTGCGGGAGGTTGTGCAGTTTGGGGCGTTATCTGGACTGAGAGTAAACTGGAGCAAATCCGTTGCATTCCCACTGACCCCGGCAACGAGCGAGTTTGAGATGGATTATCCACTACAGTGGTCGGATGACCCGGTCCGATATCTGGGCATACAGCTACACCCGGACCCAGATGTTCTGGTGAGGGAGAATTATGGGGTGGCCTATTCCAAACTGTCCGATGACGTTGATAGATGGTGCAGGTTGCCGTTATCCCTGTCGGATCGCATAGCCCTGATGAAAATGATTGTCCTGCCCCGGTTCCTGTTTTTGTTCAATACCATCCCGGTGACCCTACCGAAGGTTTTCTTCAAGACGCTGACCCAGGCACTCATACGGCTGGCCTGGGGGGGCAAGCAACCGAGGATACAGTGGCAAATCCTAACGCTTCCATATGAGCAAGGAGGTTTAGGGGCGCCTGACCTGGAGAGATACTACAGGGTTGCGCAAGCAACACATTTGCATACTTGGACTCACGGGGATCGCAACATCCCCCACGTGATACTTGAAACCCTTTTCGCTGCCCCTCTCCCCCCTCCGGCCACAGTGTTTGAACCAGCCTCGCGTCGGGTTGGCACGCTGGACTCCATCACGGCGACTAATCATGCGTGGCATTCTTTGGCTCGGAGTCATGGTCATGACCTACTGTATTCCCCGCTTGTCCCTATAGACTGGGCAGTGTGGCTCTCGCCGTTGCGGGAGAAGGGGGTCCTGTGTGCGCTTCGTCAATTGGGCATATTCAAGCTGGGAGATCTATTCAAAGAGGGTACGGCGATCACCTGGACACAGCTGGCATGTTCCAGGCCGTCTGCCACACTAATGCAACGCTTTCATTTCCACAGGATCCGTGCGGCGTTACGGGACTTGTTGGGTGTTACCATGCAGGAGCCTCCTGAAACTCCGGAACTGACGTACGTTATCAAAACGCCGTCCACTAGCCACCTTGTCTCCCGGTTGTATCGGATAGGCCAGCGTTGCGGCCAACAGACTGCCTCCAAAGCTCGATCGGCATGGCAACGGGATCTGCAGGCGGAAATCAACGATTCTATGTGGGAATACTGCTGCCGCAATACTAGAAGGGTTTCCATTAACGCTCGACATAGACTCATCCACTTTAAATTCCTGCATAGAGTGTATTACACCCCTGAATGCCTACACAGGTACGGCCTCCGACAATCAGCGGAGTGCGAGCGCTGCCACTTCCCAGTAGCGGATTTCATGCATCTTGCGTGGTCATGCCCGGGCATCAACAGATTCTGGGCGGACATTTTTGAGGAGCTGGGCTACATACTGGAGACCGAATTACCGGTTGACCCGGCGTTGGCGCTTCTGGGTCACTCCAGGATTCTCCCGCCGGCAACGCGACGCCTTGCAGATCTGGGACTAATCATGGCCCGACGGTTGGTGGCGCGGTGCTGGATGCGAGGACCTCTCCCGACCAAAGATAGGTGGTCCAGGGATATGCTCTATGGGTGCACTCAGTCGCAGCTCTATAGCGAGCTTCTACCTCCTCGCAGCAGACCGAAAAATTTCTGGGATCAGTACCTGACGTATGCCACCAAAAGGACTGACGCGGATTCAGGACATGAAGAAGAGGAGAACCAGGTCGGGGAGGAGGACACTGAGGTTCGGGGCTCGATTATCTCGGATTAGGTGATTAGTGAATGCATGGGTGTGTCTCTGCGTGGGACTTCGAGGGTTGTGGGAGGCTAGTGGTAGCGTGCCATTTGAACGCTTTTTCCAGGGTTCTACTTGCAGGGCGGGTCGTCGCAGGACTCAGGGTTCACTGAGGTTTGGTGCGGGTGGAGAGTGTAGGTTACAGATTGGGAGAACAGGTTAGGAGGTGAAATGGTTTTGGGAGTCATGCAGAGGCAAGCACGGGGGTAGTTAAGGGGGGGGATAGGGGAAGGTTCGGGGGGGGGTAGTTGTAGGTGAGGTTATAAACTGGGTTTCAGGGTTTAGACAGACATTCCACACCAACACACCTGACCACATCGTGGCGTTGGGTGGGCACTGACGAGGGGGGGGTGCGGTTAGGATGGGAAGACCATAGTACCTAGGGAAAGTGTGCACAGCAGAGGTGAAGAGGTGGGGCGTCCACTTTTCCCTGGGGGGCTATTGCTCTGTAAGATCTGCCGATCCTAACATGATGGTCTTGAAGTTCACTTACATTGCTGCCGGCCCAAGGGTTGTAGGCATAGAGCTGTGTGTATGTACTGTCTCTGAATAAAAGTTTATAACCCAAAAAAAAAAAAAAAAAAAAAAACCAAAATAAAGGATGGGAACGAGCAAATCAAAAAAGTAGAAACAAACTCTTACAATCTACTCAGGAAGATACCATCCAAAAATCTGAAAGTGAACCAATAAGGTTCATAACCACCTTCTCAAAAGAATCAACACAGATTAGAGAAATATTGAAGAGAAACGGGAAAATCATGAAACTAGATGCAAACATTGGGCCAATTGTGGGAAATGCACCGCAGGTAACTTATCGCCAAGCACCACACCTAAAAGATCGATTAAAACACAGTCATTTTCATAAGGAAAAGAAGAAAACATGGCTACAAAGCAAAAGGTTCAAGAAATGTTACAACTGTAAAGTTTGTCAAATCGCTATAAATGTACAAAATGTAATGTTGGCAAGTTGAATAATTTGGAACATACAGGAGCTGATCCCTTGTAACAGCCAATATGTGATTTATGTAATTGAATGTCCGTGCCAACTCAAATACGTTGGCAGCACTATATGTGAACTGAAAAAGCGGATTTTAGAACATGTGAGGGCGACTGTACATCAAGATAGAAGCAATGCAGTTGCAAAACACATGGAAACGCATCATGAGGGCAACTGGAAGAGTTTAAGTTTTTACGGAATTGATACAGTAAAAAAGCAGACAAGAGGCGGACACAGAGAAAGAACTTTGAGACAGAAAGAGTCAAGATACATTCTAAGTTTACGTTCAATGACTCAGCATGGACTAAACCAGAGTGAAGAAATGTATATACATCTATAAAGACATTCATCAAAGAGGAGGGATGAGGAAACTTGTCCCATTCGATTCCCCAGGGATAGAGTTTAAATTAATCAAAGAGAAGGGGACACTTGTATCTACACGAACCATTGGTTCAAATTGACAACCCTCATAGACGCTGAAGATTTAAACGTTGCGGTATATTTGTTTTTCCGCCCCTCATCAAGCGTCATGGCATAGTCATTGGGTAGTCAAAAGGTTTTGTATGCCGGCCTCACCCGAGGCACCTCTGGAACAGTGTAGAAGTGTCCAGAGACCAACAATTGTACCTCCAAATGGAAGGGAACACAAGGTCAAACTATGAGGGAGATATTAAAAGACAGTTCGCACACCTCAGGCAATTTATTCGGGAAGGTGAGAACTGTTGACTTAAAAGAATAGGGTATATTCGATAATCAAGTGACTAGATTACCATATACAATTGGTAGTTAAAAGTCGACATGTTTCAGCTCCTTATGGCCCAGCCGGGTCTGTGGAGCTTTCGTCAGGACAACAAAACAAAGCAAAATGTACTTACACAACTTGTGCAGTATTCATATGTTTAAGTACTCACAGATTCATTTCCCTGTATTTTGGATACATAAAACACAACATCATATGATTCATATATGTAACATCGGCATACTGGACTGGCCACATGCGTCGCAGTCTGTGACATCTTATTCTATTAAGAATGTGCCAATTTGTAAAATGTGCGTGATAATGCATGCACACATACACTATATGGGTGGTGAAAAAGTGGGTGGGAAAACAGGTACAGGTCTCAATCAGAAACGATAAATTCTTTGTAAGTATTTAAGGTGACCACTAGCAAGCAGGCATCCTTAGTATGTTAACACTGGTATGATTTTGAAGTGAGCGCTAGCAGTATTATTAGCATTAGGATTCAATGAACATTGTCTCAGTATCTTTATCGTGCTCAGTTCGGAGGACAAGCTGGTGAATAAAGAAAAGGGAAGAAAAGACGCTAATACATCTTCATATCATTTGGCAAATCTCCGCACTTAATTACCTGTGAACACGGAGGAAAACTCCTCTTCAGAGTGCTAAGAGCCACTGCGGATTATGGTCTTAACTGCAAGCGATAAACACAGTTTTAATCAAGGATGTACTTGTATTTTGTAAACTTCGATATAACATCTTATGCCCAGTGACGCTAGTCTGTCTTCCAAAACGTAGACATTGTCCATTTCTATGATAGCTTGTCATAACATGCTGCCTCACCGCGCCTCGGCGCTTCCAGAGGCAGAGTCAGTACAAGCAACGAACGGACCGACTTGTGGGTAAGTGAGAACCCTGCCGAGTGATTTCCTGGTGGGGCCTCTCCGTATAATCTGACTTTTACACTGTGTTTATCGCTTGCAGTTAAGACCATAATCCGCAGTGGCTCTTAGCACTCTGAAGAGGAGTTTTCCTCCGTGTTCACAGGTAATTAAGTGCGGAGATTTGCCAAATGATATGAAGATGTATTAGCGTCTTTTCTTCCCTTTTCTTTATTCACCAGCTTGTCCTCCGAACTGAGCACGATAAAGATACTGAGACAATGTTCATTGAATCCTAATGCTAATAATACTGCTAGCGCTCACTTCAAAATCATACCAGTGTTAACATACTAAGGATGCCTGCTTGCTAGTGGTCACCTTAAATACTTACAAAGAATTTATCGTTTCTGATTGAGACCTGTACCTGTTTTCCCACCCACTTTTTCACCACCCATATAGTGTATGTGTGCATGCATTATCACGCACATTTTACAAATTGGCACATTCTTAATAGAATAAGATGTCACAGACTGCGACGCATGTGGCCAGTCCAGTATGCCGATGTTACATATATGAATCATATGATGTTGTGTTTTATGTATCCAAAATACAGGGAAATGAATCTGTGAGTACTTAAACATATGAATACTGCACAAGTTGTGTAAGTACATTTTGCTTTGTTTTGTTGTCCTGACGAAAGCTCCACAGACCCGGCTGGGCCATAAGGAGCTGAAACATGTCGACTTTTAACTACCAATTGTATATGGTAATCTAGTCACTTGATTACCGAATATACCCTATTCTTTTAAGTCAACAGTTCTCACCTTCCCGAATAAATTGCCTGAGGTGTGCGAACTGTCTTTTAATATCTCCCTCATAGTTTGACCTTGTGTTCCCTTCCATTTGGAGGTACAATTGTTGGTCTCTGGACACTTCTACACTGTTCCAGAGGTGCCTCGGGTGAGGCCGGCATACAAAACCTTTTGACTACCCAATGACTATGCCATGACGCTTGATGAGGGGCGGAAAAACAAATATACCGCAACGTTTAAATCTTCAGCGTCTATGAGGGTTGTCAATTTGAACCAATGGTTCGTGTAGATACAAGTGTCCCCTTCTCTTTGATTAATTTATACATCTATAAATACAACTGATCTATAAGGTGTTAGGGCGGATCATGTAAGAGAGTTGATCTAGTCTTCATTTGAAGAACAAATGCAGTAGTAGTGTTGTTCAGCCTTTTAACTCACGGCAAATTATGCTTTTAAATAACAATTGTATTATGTTTTGTTTTGTCACAATGGGTTTATATTAACCAGCACAAATGAAAGTGAAAAGAGAAAGCCACAAAGTCCAGCACTGTCAAAGTAAGAAGGAGTTAATATGAGATCAGCTCCAACGTGCCATGACCCAGATTAACTCACAAATATGATGTTAAAAAGGCCACCAGAGGCAGAGAACACATGTGTAGAAGCATTATTAATTAATAAAATCTACAGTCACGATATATAGACACTAAAGGCAATTATGACCGAGAGAAACTTAGTGAGTGAAAAAATAGAGTTTTAGAAAGGTTAAGAATTGGCACATAAATAAATAACAAAGGTAGCGAATGTAAATAATTTGATTACCTATATGAAAGGCTGGCACCAAATTTATGTTATCATATCACCAAAAATAAGGGGTGATCAAAATGGAATGTGTTTTAGTTTTATCTTATAAATTTTTTCACAAAGTTACTACAACAACCATAATGTCCTATTTCAGTAACTACAGGAAATGATGTCACAGTGACAAAGTCTGATAAGAGTAGTAGGAAATATGGAGGCTTTACCGTGATCAAGATCTCAGGAGAGATCAAAACGCGTTGGTGTGTTTTTTATGTTTGGAATTACATGGAATAAATCAATTTGAATTGTGTAACACGATCACTGGAGTGCGACCCTATTCTTTGCTGCAAGGAAGTGGTTTGGCAAATTGTAGCGGTTTGGCTCAACCGCGGGGTCACGCACGGCAAAAAGCAGCACCACGTCCGTGACAAGAGCTACAGGATTTTTAATATATATATATATATATATATATAATATATATATATATTTATATATATATATGGAAAGAAAGAGTTGCTCTGCATGAGACCGCACACACTGTAAGTAGACCACTTTAATGAAGGCACGGCAAGTTACAAAGGCTCACAGCACGGGTCCTCTCTGAGGGGCTTGCCTGACGCGTTTCGAACATCCTTGTTCTTAATCATAGGCATATCTCAAACGGAGCTGCAACAGCAGGTATTTAAATTTGCCAACATCTCGCCCCCTGGGCGTGTACCAAAGAGCTTTATGGGAGTTGAAGTCCTGCAATAAAAATAGAAGCCAAGTGGGTGTTGCTGACATCCAAAAATGTAAACAGTCCCCAGCAACAGACAGTTTCATAACTGGAAGTCCCGCAAACACTGCCCATACAGTCCAACAAACAGGGACCCTCACCACTCCATCGGCAACCCCATTTGCAAGGTCGCCATAGATCCGCATTTCTTCGCGGCAGTGCAGTCTCGCAGGTGAGCCCAGCCGCTATTAATGGAAAGAAAGAGTTGCTCTGCATGAGACTGCACACACGGTAAGTAGACCACTTTAATGAAGGCACGGCAGGTTACAAAGGCTCACAGCACGGGTCCTCTCTGAGGAGCTTGCCTGACACGTTTCGGACATCCTTGTTCTTAATCATAGGCATATCTCAAACGGAGCAGCAACAGCAGTTTTTTAAATTTGCCAACATCCCGCCCCCTGGGCGTGTACCAAAGAGCTTTATGGGAGATGAAGTCCTGCAATAAAAATAGAAACCAAGTGGGTGTTGCTGACATCCAAAAATTTAAACAGTCCCCACCAACAGACAGTTTCATAACTGGAAGTCCCGCAAACACTGCCCATACAGTCCAACAAACAGAGAACCTCACCGCTCCATCGGCAACCCCATTTGCAAGGTCGCAATAGATCCGCATTTCTACGCGGCAGTGCGGTCTCGCGGCTGAGCCCAGCCGCTATTCATGGAAAGAAAGAGTTGCTCTGCATGAGACCGCACACACGGTAAGTAGACCACTTTAATGAAGGCACGGCAGGTTACAACGGCTCACAGCACGAGTCCTTTCTGAGGGGCTTGCCTGACGCGTTTAGAACATCCTTGTTCTTAATCATAGTCATATCTCAAACGGAGCAGCAACAGCAGTTATTTAAATTTTCCAACATCCCGCCCCCTGGGCGTGTACCAAAGTGCTTTATGGGAGTTGAAGTCCTGCAATAAAAATAGAAACCAAGTGGGTGTTGCTGACATCCAAAAGTTTAAACAGTCCCCAGCAACAGACAGTTTCATAACTGGAAGTCCCGCAAACACTGCCCATACAGTCCAACAAACAGGGAACCTCACCGCTCCATCGGCAACCCCATTTGCAAGGTCGCAATAGATCCGCATTTCTACGCGGCAGTGCGGTCTCGCGGCTGAGCCCAGCCGCTGTTCATGGAAAGAAAGAGTTGCTCTGCATGAGACCGCACACACGGTAAGTAGACCACTTTAATGAAGGCACGGCAGGTTACAACGGCTCACAGCACGAGTCCTTTCTGAGGGGCTTGCCTGACGCGTTTCGAACCTCCTTGTTCTTAATCATAGTCATATCTCAAACGGAGCAGCAACAGCAGTTATTTAAATTTGCCAACATCCCGCCCCCTGGGCGTGTACCAAAGTGCTTTATGGGAGTTGAAGTCCTGCAATAAAAATAGAAACCAAGTGGGTGTTGCTGACATCCAAAAGTTTAAACAGTCCCCAGCAACAGACAGTTTCATAACTGGAAGTCCCGCAAACACTGCCCATACAGTCCAACAAACAGGGAACCTCACCGCTCCATCGGCAGCAACTGTACTTTTAATAATCCTATATTACTTTTAAAAAGAATTACACAAATCGCTGTAGAACATCATGCGTACTCGTATTGAAAGAGCTGCGCAAGCGCATCATAAGCGTACGCAAAGCCATGTGACTTTAAAAGTAGAGATTTGATTGGTTCTTAACTTTTCCTATTGCGAGTGTTGAAAGTTCCGTCCCATTATAATTATTCGACTTTGACTTTCTAAGAAGAAGCATTTGTTGTGAGAATCTTATCAAATAGAAGGAAGATCACCATAATAAGAGCAATGGAGTCATCTTTCAGCAGTTCTTCAGAGGAATATTTAATTCCTGAAGAAGCTCCAAAGAAGAGGAAAGAAGCTCTAATTTGGAAGTTTTTCACTTTTCCAGAAGGTCAAAAAAAGGTTAATGCTGCAAAAGTAACCTGTAAAATTTGCCATGTAAAAAACCGCAGCCTTTCAAGACACGACAAAAGAAAAGACGTCACAACATCAGCCTCCACCGTAAATTGTATATACATAATGCTATTTTTTATCCTTCATATGGCTTTCCTACCATTCAATGGTTTTAAATTGTACTTACATAATTGAAATATTTCTTTATAAGTCACGAGATCCTATACACCTCTAATCTTAAAAATTGTGCGTGCATAAATTTCGGTGTCGTATTTCTGTACTACGCCACGTGTTTAAGCCTCTATTATTATTACTATTTTCTTTTCTGCGTCACGAGGCCGTCCCAGGCCTCTATTAACTTATTGATCTTCCTTTGTTTGCTGGAGCAGCAACAGTCTTAACTACGGAATATTAAGAACCCACATTAAAATTCACTTTTGATAGTAGTTATGCAACTCAGTTTACGATGACTAATCAAAATGTCCTTTTGTTTCCTTCACCAAACATCCTTCAGAAGCAACCACGGCTTATCGAGCAACAGCAATGGAATTCTCTGCAACGTATTGAATATACTTTGACGTATAGAGGCAGAGTTCAAGTCGAATGGTGAACTCTGGTGGCCGCACTCTTTATACAAGGTAAGCACAGCACCCTAGATCTACAAAGCCTTCATAGCAATGCATTAGAAATAATTCGGCATAACGGGCGTCAGTAACTCAGTAGGCACTTCCATTTAGACACCACTTGAATGCAGCACTATAACAACTGAAATGTACCAGGTACACTGCACTCGTAAAACTGTACTGTTAGCCTTATTTGTGAAATGAGAGAGGGCCATATCATCAACCCTTGGTGACGAAATTATTGCCACTTTATCGGCAGCAAACTGCCGCTAAAGAGGTCATAATAGGTTTGATAATATGCTCTATGGAATTCCAATCGAAACTCATGTTACATTTGAAGGACATCTGACATGACCTTCGATTGAAATTCCATAGAGCATATTATCAAACTCATTATCTCCACTTTAGCGACACTTTCCTGCCGATAAAGTAGTGATAATTTTGTCACCCAGGCTTGATATTATGGCCCAGAGTGCGTAGTGTACAGCAGCTTCTCTGTAAGATCTATAATTACCTCAGAGCAGTGACAACAGATAGGTTACAACAGTCTGACAAACAGATCATAAAACTTATTACGCCACTTTTGAGTCATTTTTAACATGGGTAAAGTGATGCAAGGAGCTAGAAAATCTACGTCTGGTTCAACAAAAAATCTCAACTCCAGACTCTGCGACACAGTTTTAATGTTTTCTCTCTCTCTCACTCTCTGTGACATCATTTCTCTATCTCTCTTAAACTTAGACACTGCTGTCTACTTGGACGTGTAGAAGATCAGCCCACCTGAAGTTGTGCATCCAAGTGCCTGCAGTGTATGGCCGCAAGGTTTATACAACGGTAAGCACAGAGGCCTAGATCTACAAATCCTTCATAGGAATGCATTAGAAATAAGTCGCCATAACGGGCGTCAGTAACGCAATAGGCACTTCCATATAGACACCACTTGAACGCGGCACTATTACAGAACAGGAATATACGAGTCACACTGCACACGTAAAACTGTAGAGTTACCACAACTTCTAATGCTTCAGCTCATTTACTCACATCTACATAATTCTAAACTCTAATTTTCTTTTTTCTTTTACAGATTACCAATTGGACACCTTTTGGAATCCATTTCACAATTTCTTTATAACATTGTTTAAGTTATTTTGCCAGTTCTAATATAGTTATAATTGAGTTTCGTTTATATTTTTTGTTTAATAAAAGTTAATAAAAAAAACCTACATACTTCTTTTATTTTGTGGGGGAGGGGTATGACGGTCCACAATAAAAATAATGTTGAAAAACTATAGTAAGCTATTCAAGACTAGGATTGAAAACTACTGAGTTCTAACTAACTGATATAATAAATACAACGGTGAGAAACTACTAAAATGGCGCTGGATGGAGTACGTAATTAACGTTTGGCGCCTCGGCACTACCTTTCAAATAAATATATAAAAAATATCACTATTAATACTGTACAAAAGTACAGCACCGGATGAATCACACGAACCGGGAAAAGAAAGCGACAGATTTACTAACTGATATAAAGAAAGGTTTGCTTGTTGAACTTGAAGAAAAAGAAAACGTGAATTTCGAAACGACGCTGAGCATGCGAAGAGAGTACAACTGCTACACCAAAAAAAAGGAAAGCTTTTCATACAAAAGGCGATACATTATCATCGCTTTTATCGACAGGAAACTGCAGATAAAGCAGCGATTATATGCTTGATAATAGGCCCTTGTAACTTCCCATAGCAGCCCAGGTTCTGGTGTTAACCTGGGCTGCTATGGTTATTCACAAGGGCATATTATCAAGCCCATTATCACCGTTTTATCTGCAGTTTCCTGCCGATAAAAGTGATGATAATGTATCGCCTTTTGTTGATAATATGGCCCATTGCTCTTTTTTTGACCAATAAACTTAGGTGCATATCATCAAGGACCGGTGTTAAAATTATCGCCATTTTATTGCCAGGAAACTGCCGTTACAACGACGATAATGAGCTTGATAATACGGCCTTCTTATTTCCCATAGAAGCCCATGTTAACACCAGAACATAGCCTTCTATGGAAATTTACAAGGACGTATTATTAAGCCCACCCTCCCAACATTAACAAAAAAACATAGCCCTTGTAAATTCCCATAGCAGCCCAGATTCTGATCCTAACCTAGGCTGCTATGGTTATTCACAAGTACATATTATCAAGCCCATTATCTCCGCTTTATCTGCAGTTTCCTGCCAATAAAAGCGACGATAATGTATCGCCTTTTGTTGATAATATGGCCCATTGCTCTTTTTTTTTACCAGTAACTTAGGTGCATATTATCAAGGACCGGAGTTAGAATTATCGCCGTTTTATTGGCAAGAAACTGCCGATAAAACGGCGATAATGAGCTTGATAATACGGCCTTGTTAGTTCCCATAGAAACCCATGTTAGCACCAGAACATAGACTTCTATGGGGATTTACAAGGATATATTATCAAGCCCACCCTCCCAACATTAATAAAAAACTCCAGACAATGCAGATACCCGGAACTAGAAGGTCATTTTACATATCACTGCCCCAGAAAGGTGGCATTCCCCGCGACGTGTATGGGGAGAGAGAGAGAGAGCTCAAAACATATTTTTCTTTTAAAAAAGACCCGAGGGGTGCCGCTCACCGAGACTGCGGGGAGTAGGACCGTAACCCCCCCGCATACTTCAAAATAAAACTAGAGGAGTGCCGTTCCCCAGTGCTTGGGGCACCTTACAAGCCCCCATTATGCAGAAAATTTGCCCCCGTAATTTATCCCCCCGGGACCTAATGAATAAAACGGACTTCTACTTTTTTTTTTCACCTTTTCCACCGCTACTTTGTTTTTCACCTTTTCCACCGCGTACAAGTACTGCACGAGTACCCCGCTATTTTTTATTTAAAAAAAATAAAAATTGAGCCTAAAGATCCATGTACCACCCCCTGACCAAGATTATAGGCTCAGAATGTTTCTACCCTGCCCCCTTTCCTTATTTCTCAACTTTGTTTTACTATTTTCTTGTGACTCTGCTCTCCCGACAAACAACATGGCTGCCAACACTTCCTGGTTTGGAGTATTGACAGCCAATCAGCATGCAGCTCCTGCTTGTAATTGTAGGTATTTCCATACGCATACGGCACGATTATTCTGTAAAAAAAATAGAGCCTAAACATCCATGTACGACCCCTGACCAAGCCTTGAGGGTCAGAATATCTCTACCCTACCCCTTCCCTTATTTCTCAACTTTGTATTACTGTTTTCTTGTGACTCGGTTCTAGCGAGGCACAAGATGGCCGCCAACACTTCCTGGTTTCGAGTGTTGACAAACAGTTCACAGCCAATCAGCATGCAACTCGCGCTCGTAATTGAACAGATTTCAGTACGCGTACTGAACTCCGACTCTAGATATCGCTATGATTTTACTTGCAATTTTCTCAGAAACTACTGAACGGATTTACACCATTTAACAAAAAGCACAATCTACGAATGGAACTCTACCTCTCTGCCAAATTTCGTGTAATTCCGTTCAGCCGTTCGGGCTGTAGCCCTGGCTAAAGGTCCTTATGGAAAATTGTATGGGGAAAACACGTTTTGGGACCCCCCTTTTTTCTCGGCCCCCACTTGACGAATCACCCCCAAACTTTCAGAGAGGAAGCGGAACCAAGCAGGCCATTTTCTTGGAGAAATTCACGAAGATTCGTCCACCGGCGCCAAAGTTATTCCAAATAGAATGTTGTGGATTTCCTATGGAAACTAGGTCCTAACTGTAACTACCTACCGCTTTTTGAACTTGGTGCAATAAAATCATCTTGCCTTATTCTTGGGATTCGTTTGGTCTCTGTTCGCCAAAAGCTGGAGGTTTGAGATCGTTTGTTTGAACACATATATATATATTACCTACTGGCGGTCGCCAGTAGGTATATATAGTTAGGATCGATTTCCATAGGGAAATCGCAACATTCTATTTGGAATAACTTTGGCGCCGGTTGAGGAATCAGCCTGAATTTTTCAGCAACCTTGCCTCGCGGCGCTCTTCTCCTTCCCTGATTCGTCAGGGGGATTCGTCAAGCGGGGGTCGAGATAAAAGGGGGGTCCCAAAACGTGTTTTCCCCATGTTAATTTCCATAGGGAGGTCTGTCGCACTTTTAGCTCGAACGGCTGAATGGATTTTCACCAAACTTGGCAAAATTGTAGCGACTAGTAGCCCGATGTGCCTTTGCTATGTCTCAAGATATGTGCTCCTGAGGATTTAGAGTAATTTAGGTTCAAAAAAATGTATATATCTGTAAGCGCACCCCGGTGCGCGTACCGGGGAGCGCTCCGGGCGAGCCACGCGACTTGCGCACGGAAAGCTGATTGGCTTTCGGGTGTCTGTAAACATTCGAAACAGTCCGCAGCGTCCGCCATCTCGTGTCTCGGTAGGATCGAGACACAAGAGGTGGTAAAAACAAAACGGAAAATAATGAAAAAGGGGCAGGGTAGACCCCCCTGACCCCCTAGTTTTGATGTGGGGGCCATAAAAGGGTTGCTCGGGTAAAAAAACAACAAAAAAAACGATTTTCGCGGGGAGAGCGCCCGGTACGCGCACCGGGGAGCGTACCGGGGAGCGTACTTTGGTGAAAAATAGTGAAAATAATAATGTAAAATAATCATTTTGAGTGATTACAGGTAGGGTAGCTCTGAAAAGAGCTTTTGGGTTGTGTGGCTGTTTTAGGTACCTACAAGTACGTCCCACACACACCCACACGCACACAACCCTACACCCCCACAGTCACACACTCCCCACACACACCTTACACACGCACACCTCCACCCACACCCAAACACCCCACAGCCCTACACCGACACCTATACATCAACACTCACAACCACACATCCCACACACCCAGACACACACACACACCTCACCCCCCTTAACACATACACACGCACACACAGATACCTCACAGATACCCCTCACACATCCCACACACCTCCCCCCCACACACACACACGCACACCTCACAGACACATCCACACATCCCACACATACACACACATCCTATACACATACTCCCCACACCCACACACACCCCAAACACACCTCACACACCCACACTTCCACCTACACCGAAACACCCCACACACCCACACCCACACACACACTTTACACACCCACATCCCCACCCACACACCCAAACACCCCACAGCCCTACACCGACACCTTATACATCAACACTCACAACCACACATCCCACACACCCAGACACACACACACACCTCACCCCCAACACACACACACACGCACACACAGATACCTCACAGACACACCACACACATCCCACACACCTCCCCCCACACACACACGCACACATCACAGACACATCTATACATCCCACACATACACACACATCCTATACACATACTCCCCACACCCACACGCACCCCAAACACACCTCACACACCCACACTTCCACCTACACCGAAACACCCCACACACCCACACCCACACACACACTTTACACACCCACATCCCCACCCACACACCCAAACACCCCACAGCCCTACACCGACACCTTATACATCAACACTCACAACCACACATCCCACACACCCAGACACACACACACACCTCACCCCCCCAACACACACACACGCACACACAGATACCTCACAGACACACCTCACACATCCCACACACCTCCCCCCCACACACACACGCACACCTCACAGACACATCCATACATCCCACACATACACACACATCCTATACACATACTCCCCACACCCACACACACACCAAACACACCTCACACACCCAACACACACACAAGCACACACAGATACCTCACAGACACACCTCACACATCCCACACACCTCCCCCCCACACACACACGCACACCTCAAAGACACATTCATACATCCCACACATACACACACATCCTATACACATACTCCCCACACCCACACACACCCCAAACACACCTCACACACCCACACTTCCACCTACACCGAAACACCCCACACACCCACACCCACCACACACAACCACATAGGTACCAATGCAGAGTCTTAAATTCAATGTACACCGTTTCCTCTGTAGATAATTTGCATGTTGTTATAGAAGTTATTGTGGTATATGGAATGCATACCATAGTCTGTCAGGAAAACATAAAGAACATGGAGGCAGGAGATGAAAAAAAGATGTCAAATACACTTTGGAGATAATATAGTGGGAGAAAGGAAGTATCTATGAGCAAATTTACTATGTAAAACAAAAAAGTTGCACAGTATACTATTAGTCTCACATTATATTATATTCATTTTGGTACTATTTCATTGATTACATATAAAAAAGAATAATGTCTGGAACAATTTTTAATTATTAAATATCAATTTATTGCTCTGATTTTTCAAAATTTAATAAGACTTCCAACATTATGTCGTCGGGAATGTCCTCATTTGGATTACATGATTCCATTTCTTCCACATATTTCAGAAACTCTTCATCAAGAGACTGATCCAAAAAATCTGAATCGTTATTCTCTTCCTCTGGGTTGTCCTGAAGATCAAGTTCGAATGAAATATTACATTTATTTTGATCTCCTTCCATTATGTTGCTGTGAATTGCATAAAAAACAAATATATCAGTAGAGATAGGGCACTGTTGGGTTTACGTTCAGACAGGTAGTTTTGATTTTTTAACAGTGAAGTTATCTTTGGGCAGTGTGTGGTATCAGGCTGGAAGTAGAAATATAAAAAAGTGTATGTGATGAAACCTAAGTACATTCATAATTATACAAGACAAGCCTAAATCCATCCATAACTATAACAGAGAAGTCTATCTAAATCTATAACTATTACAGAGGGATAGTATATAACTATCAAAAAAAGATTTCCATATTAACTTAAAGTGCACAACATACTTCAGTTTTCAAAATAATAACTTACCTTTGAGAAAGCAGTTGAAGTTGTCAGTGAAAATGCTCTTGAAATGTACTTCAGGAAGTAGTAGTCACAATGGCTGTGTTTCCCTCTCTTTCTTTATATATATTCAGGTACATAACCAATCAAATGTCAGGTAAAAAAAGTAGAAAATGAAAGTAACATTTTAATTGGTTGTCAATTCTAACACTTCAGATGTGTTTTTGTGAAGTAATTTACCTCAGGATATTTAGACAGTGCTACAGCTCAAATGGCTCAATGGAATTCCATCGAATTTGGGAAAATGGTAGGGATTGGTATGTAGTATGAGCTATTCTATATTTGGTGAAAGTGAATCCAGTGGTTTTTATGTAAATTAACTTTTAACATTTTTTGGGAGCGCTTCCCGGTGCGCGCCCCGGTACGCGTACCGGCAGCGCTACGGGAGTCCTCCATTTTGTGTTTCGGTAGATTTCAGACAGAAAATGGAGGACAAACAACGTTGGGAATGGGTATAAGGGGGCATCGTAGGCACTGCTTGACCCTCTAGGTTTTCTGAGGGGGTCTTAGGAGGCCGAAATAGGCAAACAAAAAAAAAGTTTTTCTTTTTTGCGGTGGGAGCGCCCGGTACGCGCACCGGGAAGCGTACCGGGGAGCGTACTATGGTGAAAAATAGTGAAAAAAGTTAGAAAAAGATAATCATTTGGAGTGATCAGAGATAGGGTAGCCCTGAAAAGGGCTTTTGGGTTCTGTGGCTGATTTAGGTACCTACAAGTAGGTACCAATGCACAGTCTTAAATTCAGGAGGAATATTCTATTCCCCTCATCTGAAAAGTGCACATCATCTTCCCTGTAGATATCTTGCATGTTGTAACGCAAGTTATTATTGTATATTGAACCCATTCCATAGTCTCTCATGTAAGCAGAAACAGATTTATTCACATGTTTCCGTGCTTTCTCAAATTGTGGACAAAATTGATTGGACCACTTCCATTTCTGCCTTTGGCATATATTGGAATATACCAAGGCAGTTTGAGGAAAAAGTACCATCAATTGATCAAAGGTGTCCTTTAAAAGCATTTCCAGACCTACCCCAGTCAAAGTGCCCAAGTCATTTCCTCCACAGTGCACAATTAAAAGGTCAGGGTGTGGCAAATGCAAAAAGGTTTTCACCAATGGTATCAATTGGTGACATTTCAATCCTCTGTGGCCAATCCATTTAATCTTCACATTTGGTAAGTCAAGGTTGTGATAATTTCTGGTAGCTGTATACCTTTGAGCCCAGTGGATATAGCTATGTCCAATAATCCAGACAGAATACATGGTAGAGGAGGTTCTGGTGCAGTCAGATGAAGTGTAGAAATGAAATGGCAGTTGGAACAATAGGAGTTTGCAAAAAAAAAAAAAACTGTGGAGTTTCAGTGCTCTTGAATCACAAGCAATGATTGGTAGAATGAGATAGTTGAAAACTGAAAGTTAGGGTTCATGGTTGTGTTCTGTGTAAGAAGTAATTTGAATGGTTAAAAAAAAGTCATTTAAAGAAACCTTGCACCAGAAAAGCTGGTGTATTCGCAGGTCAAACATCCTTGATGAGGTGATTTGCTACATTGTAGAATAAACTTTTAACCCTGGGAGCTCAGTGAGGAGGGAGTTGCTATGGTAACAGGTAGAAAGGGCTGAGGGGGGAAGGGTGTTGGTTTGAAAATACAGAGGGAAGAGATTTGATTGATTACCATGAGCAATATGTGGGTAGATTTAGAGATTTTCTGTGCCTTTATGGTTTGCAGTGTCTGGAGAACATACCTTTTGCTCTGCTAAAGAAATATTGGTGTGTGTATCTGACACTGTTCTGAATCTCCTAAAATATTTGTAAAGGTGAGTTATGATTCATTTAATATACATAGAGACTTGTATACTCTATGGAGAAGATTTGGAAGCAAATTGTGGTTTTTTAATGTTGGTTTGTGTCATGCTTTTTGATAATGCTTGGTAAAAGGTTTTTACTGCATAGAGTAATTGTATTTTGTAAAATTGTGAAGTTTTAGTCGTGACATGGAATGCTTCTACATAGGACCTGTGCTGTGTTTTGTAAATCTGATGTAAAAAACGATTTTGATGAAAATAAATAGTTTTTACATTTTTTAAAAGGAATATAGATTGTGTGCATGTTTAATAGAAATACATTTGACTCTTTACAATGATGTTACCTGTGTTTTAAATCAGTGTAGGAAGCATATTGAGTTTGTTTGCATAGAGGAATTGTATTTTGTAAAATTGTGAAGCTTCATGTGAAAGCGTTTGCCTCAGTCTTATTCCTGTTGTGAGGCAGGTGCAAGATTTTGCCTCAGTCTTATCCCTGCTGTGAAGCAGATGGTTGTAAATATGATCTGTGCTGTGTTTCCTAAATGTGATGTCAAAAACGATTTTGGGGAAAATAAATGGATTTTACATTTTTGAGTATAATGTGGCACAAAGGTTTAAAAAATGACGCATACATGTGTCACTTTTTAAATATGGGGAAAAAAGGTACATGTTTGGGCTTTCCTGGGGAGCCTAGGTGGGGAGGATTGTAGCTAAGGTTGCAATGGACTAGGTTTCATGAAGCATATCCCTGTCTGCATTCTTAGAGACAGGTGTCAATTTGACTCTTTACAATGATGTTACCTGTGTTTTAAATCAGTGTAGGAAGCATATTGAGTTTGTTTGCATAGAGGAATTGTATTTTGTAAAATTGTGAAGCTTCATGTGAAAGCGTTTGCCTCAGTCTTATTCCTGTTGTGAGGCAGGTGCAAGATTTTGCCTCAGTCTTATCCCTGCTGTGAAGCAGATGGTTGTAAATATGATCTGTGCTGTGTTTCCTAAATGTGATGTCAAAAACGATTTTGGGGAAAATAAATGGATTTTACATTTTTGAGTATAATGTGGCACAAAGGTTTAAAAAATGACGCATACATGTGTCACTTTTTAAATATGGGGAAAAAAGGTACATGTTTGGGCTTTCCTGGGGAGCATAGGTGGTGAGGATTGTATCTAAGTCTGCAGTGGACTAGGTTTCATGAAGCATATCCCTGTCTGCATTCTTAGAGACAGGTGTCAATTTGACTCTTTACAATGATGTTACCTGTGTTTTAAATCAGTGTAGGAAGCATATTGAGTTTGTTTGCATAGAGGAATTGTATTTTGTAAAATTGTGAAGCTCCATGTGAAAGCGTTTGCCTCAGTCTTATTCCTGTTGTGAGACAGGTGCAAGATTTTGCCTCAAAACACCCAAAATCGTTTTTGACATCACATTTAGGAAACACAGCACAGTTGTTTTGTTATGTTCACTTGTGTTTATCTACCTTCTATCTTTTTTTTTACAACAACTTCACTGCTCCTCTCTCATCGTTCTTCATCCCATTTCTTTTACTCTGGTTCCGTTATTATCCATCATTTCCTTTCTTTCAATGTCCTTCTCTTTACTTTCATCACTAAATTATTTTCTCTCAGTACCACTGTTTTAGTCGTCTTCTCCTCTCTTTCCTTTTTTTTGCTCACTTATTTTTTTTCTTTTCTCACTCATTGTACTCCACCTCACTCAGTTTTTCTCTTAGTGTGTCTACCTTATAGCTTCCTCAGTCCATTTCCTTCAATTGTTGTATATTATTCTGTCTCCCTTCATCCTTTCACTCTATGACTGTTCTTCACTTACTCTCAGTTATCTTCTATTCCTCATTCTTCTAAATGCATCCTTAATTAGACTGTTTTCTGTCTCAGTCATTATCTTTTTACTTACTTCTGTTTCCTGATTTAGTTTTCCTAACACACATTGTTTAAGTATCTTTCTTACCTTCAGTTCATTTCTCTGTTCTTTTCTCTTTTTTTCTTAGTGAATCTATATGCCTTACTCTTTGTAATTTGCTCTCCTTCTATTTCTTTTTCCCTCTTTTTGTCCTTCTTCCTTAGTTTATTTCCCTTTCTGTGTTCTTCACTCTAACTTTATTTCTAAATAGAGTGTTATGATGTTTTTAGCTCTTCATTTGTATCTTTTAATTTAAAATACATATTTTACTAATTATAACTTATTTTTTCTTCTCTCTTTCACAGATACCAACTGCAGTAAAAAAAATTAAAGTTACATTTATTATATGGCAAGTATGACTAAAAAAATGTAGTTTGTTATCACCCTTTGCTTTAAGGTCACTAACATTTTCTCAATCTACCTCACTCCTGTGTTTTTACTCTGCTTCTCTCACTTATTCTTATTCTCCATGTTTACTCCCCTTTCCCTATTTACCCTCTCATATTCAACTTCTTTTGATCCCTATTCTTTACTTCAATTACCCTCTGTTCCCTTCCTTTGCTTCTTCACTCATTCTCTTTTTCTTAATTATTTACCTTACTCCTACACATATACCTCATCCCCCTCCCAACACATACACACACCTGTAACATACACCCCACACACACACCACACACACACCTCATACACACAAAAAAAACTCCCACACACACTCCTCAAAAACACACACACATTCCATACACACACATACATCGAACACATATACACCCCACACATATTTCACACACCCTCATCTCTACCCACACCAAAACACTCCACACAACCACACCCACAGACACACCTTACACACCCACACTCCGACCTACACCCACTGACTCCCTGTAAGTCACACACACTGCATTACTTATCTTTTTTTGCTGTTTTACTCAAGCCCATTCAGGTACTGTTTCCTTTACTCTCTTTGTCCTCTCTCTTTGTCACTCACCATGTGTTATCCTAATTCAATGTTTCTCCCTCTTTCACCCCTCTTTACTTATACTATGGGTAGCGCACCGGGGAGCGTAACAAGGGGAAAACCAAGAGAAACAGTAAAATAATATTTTAGAGTGCTTTGAGGTAGGGTAGCTGTTGTGTTGTGTGGGTGATTTACTTACTGCACTCCTTCCACTCCTTTTCTCAGTCCCTCTGTTCTCACAGTTCCTCACTCCCGTTCACTCAGTCCGTCTCTCTTAATGTAATTGTCTCTGTTTCTTCACTCTTTCACTACTTGTTCATTATGCTTTCTCCCTGAAGTTCAAGCACACTACGTTATTTACATTTCTGTGCTGCTTCAATTATTCCATTTCTGTTACTTCTTCTTTTCTTCTTTCAGTTTTTTCTCTCTGTCAATCCACATGTTTTAACTTTAGTCGATTTTATCCATCTTATTTCATCCCTCTTTAGTTATGCACACTATTTTTTCCTCTCTCTCCCTCACCAGTGTTATTTAGATCTGGTTCCGTTATTACCTTTTATTTGTACATCATTTTTCTCTTTCCTTTTACTATTTACAGCCACTCACATTCTTCATGTGCCTCTGCTTTAGTATTCTTCTTCTCTCTTTCTTTGTTTCACAGCCTTATATTTTTTCATTTTCTCTCTTACACTTTCTTATAACTTTTACACTGTTTTACTATGTATTACACAGTACCTATGTGTTGCTCTCTCTTGCTGTCTGTCTCTTAACATTACTCTCTCTTTCTCTTTCTCTTATGCTCTCCTTCTCTTGTTTTTTTTTATTTATTTTTTTATTGCGCTAACGGGGCGCTCTCCAGTGCGCGCACCGGGAAGCGCACCAATGAGAAAAATGAAGTCAAGAGTGCTAAAAATTGTAGTAATTTTTAAAAAATGGGAGGTAGTTCTGAAAAGAACTTTTTTATGTTTTTGTTGTTTTATATTTTTTTTATTTTTCCGAACATTTTTTTTTTTTGTATTTTTTGAACAATTTTATGTTTTTTTGGGTTTTTTTGGGGGGGAACACCGAAAAACAGGCATTAGAAAGGGCTCAACAGGAGCAAAAAAAAAATTTACTTCTTGTGGCGTTTTGAGCAATTGTGGTTTTCAAATGCTCTATTAATTAAAATGATACTCATATTCCCATATGAAATTAGTTCACCACAATAAATGCACACTAGCTTCATGTGCACAAAATTCTGTTGAATATTTGGGACTGTCTCCCTCGCCTCTGGTCCCGAAAGAGTTTGCTGTGATGATGTACTGGCCACAGGAGTTCGTGGGTTATCCTGGAGGTGACGCAGCTCAGCAGCGCTGTAATTGATTGGATGCCACCTCTGCATGTGGTGGTGCATAGTATAGTTCCCAAAACTATACTTTTTGTTTGTACCTCTAGACAAAACATCTTTGCAAATGAGGCATGTGACATATCGGGCATTGACCTTTTTTTGGTCTTGAGGGTAAGAAAAAAATTGCCATATAAAATTGGCTATGTGGTGGGATTTTTGGGGCTCTTACCGCAAGAACTGCCTCGGCTCTACGTCCTCTTCCTCTTCTTCTGCCTCTTCCTCTGGGTTTGGAAGGAACTGTAAAAGTGGTCCTTCTTTCCTAGGTGGTTGTGGTGGTGGTGGGGGTCCACCAGCTGCAGCTACTACAGATGTCATTATTTTAACAAGCAGAAACAGGTCTTCCTATCACAAAGATGAAAGTCAGAGTGAGGAAAAAAGGAGGGGGTTTTCATCATTTGGGAAAAAAAATTGTTCTAAACCAATGAAAAGTGTTATTTACAGGTCACATGACCTGTTACGCTATAGGTACGCGTCCCGCTCCGCGCCCGGAGCGCTTCCGGTGTGCTGCGCTTCGCGCCTCGTTCGCGCAACGTCGCACTTACGCGACGCGTCACGATGTTGTTCTCGAACGCGGCAGTTGTGCAAACGGAACGTTTCCCGGTGCGCGGACTGGGTCGCGGCATAAAATTGAGCTAACGGGAAGCTACCCGGTGCGCGGACCGGTAGCGAAACTAAAAAAAAATAAAAAATTATATACATAAAAAAATTATATTAAATACATATAAAATATATTTTTCCTTTAAAAGAAGAATACATTTAACAGCTTTTAATATTTGCTATTAAAAAACCATTGATGTCACTGACCATGTCATGAATTATGTAATATGTGACGTCATCAGCAGTGGATTGCGGGTGCGCAAAATATATAGTTAGTGCAACTAACTATATATGCGAATTTCAATGGTTTTGTGTGAGTAAAATAATGTTTTATAAATGCTAATTCCTAACTATATATGGTCTATAACCTATGGTTTTTTCAGTGAATTTTCAAGGTTTTGTAAATGCTAATTCCTAACTATATATGGTCTATAACCTATGGTTTTTTCAGTGAATATATATATATATACATATATATATATATATATATATATATATATATATATATATATATATATATATATATATATATATATATATATATATATATATATATACCAAAGAAAAAGCTCCTTCCAGCAATCCTCCTTCGCGTTTCAAGAAGTGGCTCGAATCCGGCGGAGCAGCCGGAATAAATATACCATCAAGAACAGAGTACCGTCGAGCACTACACTTAAAATATCACAGAAGTCCGGGTTCTTATGCCAAAGAAAAGAGGTTTATTGACTCATAAACCTTTGCGACGCGTTTCGCGCTTGAAAAGCGCTTGTTCACACAAAGTTTTGTTGAAGATTATCGTGCTTTATGGACACAAACAATTCTCTTGAATCGTCAAACATAGAAAGTGGACTGTTCGTGTGTCGGCCATGTTAGAATGATGTGCCGATGTCAGATCAACATAAGTTACAACAACAATGTAATCAGATACGGAAATAAATGAAATTCATAGCAATGCATTACTGCTTGATACATCTTTCTCAAGTGGAATTAATAATGCTTATTAGCGCACGTTCGTTCAGTTAAATAACGACATACCCTCGTGGTGCATTGTGGTAATGGTAGTTACATATAAATATTGCGCATAAATTCCTGTGAAATTGAGATCTGTGAAGTCTCAAACACATGTTGTACAGTAAGTGTCAAACTAAATGGGACACAGGTCATGCTCAAAAGACTAGTGACTGACCAGTAGCTGATCAGTGTCCAGTCATGACTCAGTCACTAAGCATCCATAGCCAGTCACTGTTTGAGCCAAGTGCGGCTGTAGGTAGATATTTCCTGTGTACATAAAGGTCATAATAAATTCAATGTTAAGTAATGTCATTGCTGGTTAGTGCCTTTATACTATTGATTCGTACCCGAGTGGTACTACATAGCCGTCTCCCATTTGTAGCTGATATGGGTTGTGTGACTTAAACAACAAAGTACATCTACTGAAAAAGAGTCCATTTCATCACAGCACCTATTTAACCTCCTACAATCCGAATAATCAAATCCAATTGTGTACATATAAACAGTGCTCAAATTAAAAAATAAAATTTAAAATTTACATTACATATGAGGAAGATGAGTGATGAATCACGGAGAAAGGATTAGGGTATCTCTTGTCACCGACCTGCGGCAAGGTCCCTCCCTTTCATTCTATGAGAGAGCGAGAGAGAAAGGCAGAAGATTATAAGGAGTAGGGATTTAACACATCCTGATACATTGTTTATACAGCAATATAGGAGTCATGTTAAAAGTTGTTACAGTCTATTCTACATGTAAGTGTCTAATCATTTCTTTATCCATATTGTGCCCCTTCGGGTAGCGTGTACAAAGATTAATAATGTACTTTGATTCTCGTTGTCTTAATTTTAAGGTACGATTCCCGCCCCTGGGGCCAAGTATCACCTGTTCCACAATGAAATAGGACAGTTTTGTGGGATCTGAGAAATGATGACTCTCGAAGTGACGAGCTACGGGGTACTGTTTGTCATTCTTATTTATGGCTCTGCGATGTTCTAAGATTCTCTTTTTGGCCATATGAGTTGTACTTCGCACATACTTGAGGTCACAAGGACACACCAGTACGTAGATGACAAATGTGCTAGTACACGTAAGAAATTGTTTAATCTCCATCATCTTGTTAGAGCTAGGACACCAATACTCTTTTACCATGTGGCTATTATTACAGGCTTTACAGTGTCCACGTGGATAGAATCCACATAGGTCAATGCCTCTTTTGATATTCATGTTGCTAATGTCATTATGCACTAGCAGATCTCTGAGATTCCTCCCTCGTCTGTATGTAATACTCGGTCTTTCTGGTAGACTGGATCCTATAATTGGATCCCCCTTCACTAAGTTCCAGTTTTTAACAAGAATCTTGCGAATCATAACAGAATTTCCATTGAAATTCAAGATGATACGAGTCTCACTGTCTTCGCTCTTCTCTGAACATTGGGAGAAGAATTGAACAAACACGCGGAACAGGAGATAATCATCAAATTCTTTGCTGAGATGAAAATGAGATTGAAAACAACAGAAGATGACATAAAAAAACGTAAACAATATAAATTGCATCGCGATTGTGGTGATTATGAGGCAGGACGCATTCTAACCCACAGTCTCAAGTATGATCATCTGTTTGCTGGTACTAGCGCCTCTGGCTCTAAGGTACCAATTCCACAAATAGTAGAAGAAGAAGAAAGCGATGAATACAGTGATGTCACTTCATTGGTTTCAGAACTAACAATATTGTCGGAAAGCTCAAACTCTGACGCAGAAACCCATCCAAAATGACTTACTTTTTTAGACGAGTATCGTATGCTGAAGGAAACCAGGCAAGCAACGCGGTCATCGCCGAGAATAAGGGAGAAACAAGACAATGTGGGGAACAACCGCAGAGGAAGACCAAGGGGTATCGACACAAGAGGAGGAAGAAATTCAAACAGAGGAGGAGAAAACAGCAGAGCAAAGGACAAGAGCAAGTGGGATACAAAAAAGCTCAAACCAAGAAGAAATAATTATGGATGATGAACAGGTAAACCAAACCATAGTGAATTTATCAATGAAAGAGACAAGTGAAAAAGACAAAAGAACATTATGTCTAGGTTTGTCCTTTTGCCCGACTACAACCATGAGTTATGCCGATAACAAAATTGATATCTTCAGATTTTGAAGGAAATTGAAGTTAAAGAAATGGCATAAATTGAAACCTACAAGAAATAAATCGCAATCCCCTAGTAGTAGAGGAACTCACAATGATGAACTGATTACAGGGGATATCGATGCCATGATGGCATTGGATGAACCGGGACATAATAATGATGACTCCAACACTAACTCTGAAGCTTTACGAATCCTTGATGCGATGGAAATAAGGCAAGATTTATCGGCCTGTACTGACTTCCGCATGAAATCCACGTTTATGACCAAGATGAATCATGACAACATCAACACTTTTCAGGATGTTGTGGGGAATGAGTTATTGGAATTGAGAAGCAAAAATTGTCCTAAAAAATGAAAACATTCAAACATAATTTGACTTTGGCACAAAAAACATGCAAAGTGTGATTTGGCAGCAGATGAAAGTGTGCTAATCAGACCTGCCGACAAAGGCGGTAATATGTTCAGTTCAAGTTCAGTAAATTTGTATAGCGCACTACTCACCCAGAGGGTCTCAAGGCGCTTGAGGGGGGATGGGTGCATTACTTATCAAAAAGCCAGGTTTTTAATTTTACCAAGAGAACTTTATATAAAAGAAGTCAATCGTCACTTAGGTTGCAATAAAACATACAAAAGATCCAATCAAATTAAATACAATCTCAGCTTAATGAGATATGGGACAAGCTAAGTGAATGGAAGGATAGAGGACTTATTGAGTGGGAAGAATACTGTTTCCTCAAAAAAGATCCTCCTATTTTGCCCATTTTATACCTACTTCCCAAGATCCATGAATGCAGGATAGATCCCCCTGGAAGACCAATAATTTCATCCAAGGGAAGCGTATTGGAAAACGTTTCCCGGTACGTGGATCATTTTCTGAGGGATTTTGTGATAGAGTTACCCTCATATGTGAGGGACTCCAAGGACTTTTTAGACAAACTGAAGAACGTAACATGAGAAGTTGACTGTCTTTTACTAACTATGGATGTGAATTCCCTGTATACGTCTATAGAACATCAACAAGGAATCGAAGCATGTGCCAGATTTTTAAAGAAAAGGAAAATCTGTTTTTTGGACCATACGACTATGATCCTTGACATGATGTTGCATTGTTTAGTTAACAATTTTTTCCTCTTCAATGATGAATGAAATCTTTGTACAACTACATGGCACGGCAATGGGCACATGTTTTGCCCAGAGTTTTGCCAATCTGTTCATGGGGGCATGGGAAAATGATATACAAAATGATACCAGATTGATGGTGGATTGGCCAAAGGTGAAGGTTTGGCTACGTTATAAAGACGACATTTTTGTCGTCTGGAAGGGCACAAAAGATCAAGCTTTAGACTTCATAACTAAACTGAACAACAATAGTCTTAACATCTCTTTGACCTGTAATGTAAGTGCTAAGGAGGTAGATTACTTGGACACCAAAGTGTTGATCAGAGATAACAATATACATACGGTCTTGTACCGTAAAAGTACAGCAGGCAACAGCCTCCTACATGGACTGAGTAGCCACCCTGAAAATCTGAAATGGAGTATTCCTTACGGTGAGCTACTCAGCGCCAAAAGGAACTGTAGTTCCGAAAGTGATTACATCTTGGAAGAACAGATCATGTCAAAACGATTTGAAGCCCGAGGATACCCAAAGTGTGTTATCAAAAGAGCAAGTGACAAGGTCAAACAGATCAAACATGAAACCTTATTGAGCACCAATGAATCCCAATGTTCAGAGAAGAGCGAAGACAGTGAGACTCGTATCATCTTGAATTTCAATGGAAATCTGATATGATTCGCAAGATTCTTGTTAAAAACTGGAACATAGTGAAGGGGGGGTCCCATTGTAGGATCCAGTCTACCAGAAAGACCGAGTATTACATACAGACGAGGGAGAAATCTTAGAAATCTGCTAGTGCATAATGACATTAGCAACATGAATATCAAAAGAGGCATTGACCTATGTGGATTCTATCCATGTGGACACTGTAAAGCCTGTAATAATAGCCCCATGGTAAAAGAGTATTGGTGTCCTAGCTCTAACAAGATGATGGAGATTAAACAATTTCTTACGTGTACTAGCACATTTGTCATCTACGTACATGTGTGTCCTTGTGACCTCAAGTACGTGGGAAGTCCAACTCATATGGCCAAAAAGAGAATCTTAGAACATCGAAGAGCCATAAATAAGAATGACAAACAGTACCCCGTAGCTCGTCACTTCGAGAGTCATCATTTCTCAGATCCCACAAAACTGTCCTATTTCATTGTGGAACAGGTGATACTTGGCCCCAGGGGCGGGAATCGTACCTTAAAATTAAGACAACGAGAATCAAAGTACATTATTAATCTTTGTACACGCTACCCGAAGGGGCACAATATGGATGAAGAAATGATTAGACACTTACATGTAGAATAGACTGTAACAACTTTTAACATGACTCCTATATTGCTGTATAAACAATGTATCAGGATGTGTTAAATCCCTACTCCTTATAATCTTCTGCCTTTCTCTCTCGCTCTCTCATAGGAAGAAGGGGAGGGACCTTGCCGCAGGTCGCTGACAAGGAATACCCTAATCCTTTCTCCGTGATTCATCACTGATCTTCCTCATATGTAATGTAAATTTTAAATTTAATTTTTTAATTTGAGCACTGTTTATATGTACACGATTGGATTTGATTATTCGGATTGTAGGAGGTTAAATAGGTGCTGTGATGAAATAAACTCTTTTTCAGTAGATGGACTTTGTTGTTTAAGTCACACAACCCATATCAGCTACAAATGGGAGACAGCTATGTAGTACCACTGGGGTACGAATCAATAGTATAAATGCACTAACCAGCAATGACATTACTTAACATTGAATTTATTATGACCTGTATGTACACAGGAAATATCTACCTACAGCCGCACTTGGCTCAAACAGTGACTGGCTATGGATGCTTAGTGACTGAGTCATGACTGGGCACCGATCAGCCACTGGTCAGTCACTAGTCTTTTGAGCATGACCTGTGTCCCATTTAGTTTGACACTTACTGTACAGCATGTGTTTGAGACTTCACAGATCTCAATTTCACAGGAATTTATGCGCAATATTTATATGTAACTACCATTACCACAATGCACCACGAGGGTATGTCGTTATTTAAGTGAACGAACGTGCGCTAATAATCATTATTAATTCCACTTGAGAAAGATGTATCAAGCAGTAATGCATTGCTATGAATTTCATTTATTTACGTATCTGATTACATTGTTGTTGTAACTTATGTTGATCTGACATCGGCACATCATTCTAACATGGCCGACACACGAACAGTCCACTTTCTATGTTTGACGATTCACGAGAATTGTTTGTGTCCATAAAGCACGATAAACTTCAACAAAACTTTGTGTGAACAAGCGCTTTTCAAGCGCGAAACGCGTCGCAAAGGTTTATGAGTCAATAAACCTCTTTTCTTTGGCATAAGAACCCGGACTCCTGTGATATTTTAAGCCTAGTGCTCGACGGTACTCCGTTCTTAATGGTTGATATATATATATATATATATATATATATATATATATATATACATATATATATATATTCACTCAAAAAACTATAAGGTTTAGTGGTGTTATAGTTAGCTGGACATTTTACTCATACAAAACCAATGAAATTACTCCTATATAGTTAGTTGTACTAACTATATTTCGCGCACCCGCAATCCACTGCTGATGATGTCACATATTAGATCATTCTCGACATGGTCAGTGACATCACTGATGACATCTCAAATGACATCACTGATGACATCACTGATGACATCATCCAGTGAATGTGGTTTGCTTCGTTATTTAAATATGCATTATATATATAGCAATTTACATTGAAGAATGAGTGGATATATATAAATAAATATTTGGATGGAGGATTTAGTAGCAGTGTAATTGACTGTTTACTTGACCAATTTATAATGTCTCACTAAATATAGTGGATAGTGACTAAACTTTGTGAATATCTGTATCACTTTGTCAGTTGTTGTGTAAACTGATTCTACAGTTGGTTACTAGCTATGTGAAAGTCTATATCAGTTATTGATTAGTTAACTGAGTATTTGTATGGGAGTGTGAAAGTGTGTGTGGTTCAGTGGGGGGTGTGTGACTGTCCAAAGATGTGTGAATAGTTGATTCAGTAGATATACAGTAGATATATGAAGTTAAAACTACATGTTCTAACAGTTTGGGTGAGGGAATCTCTTTATGGGTGTGGTGATGAGCAAATATATTTCTCAAAGGTACAGGTCCAACAAACTAGAAAAATAAAAGGCAGTGTATGTGTCAGTTGTTGTATATAAATAAGTATACATAAGACACAATCGTTGTGTGAGTGACTGTATGGATAACTGTATACTTGTAATAATGATTTTATAATTCACTAAGTATGACTTACTATCTAAATGAATAGAAGAAGTGGTGTTTGTATAAGTGTTTTGCTAAGTAAATATGTAAGTTTGATCCATTGTTTGCATAAGTGAGTAGGATGACTTCATATGTGAATAGGATGCGTGCTGTTGTTTAATGTCGATATAGATGTATAAGTATTTTTGATAGTGTTCTATTGTTCATTGACAGCATGTATGAGTGAATCCATAGGTAAGTGATTAGATGTGTGTATACATCTATGAATCACTGAGTGGATTTTTAGATACTTGTATTGCTGTGACAATAGATTTAAATATGATACTCTGTATTTTACAAACAGTGATGAAAAATTGTAATAGTGTATGAAAAGGTGTATGTGATTGTCACGTGGATGATGTCATCAGTGAAGTCATCAGTGATGTCATTTGAGATGTCATCAGTGATGTCACTGACCATGTCATGAATGATCTAATATGTGACTACATCAGCAGTGGATTGCGGGTGCGCGAAATATAGTTAGTACAACTAACTATATAGGAGCAATTTCATTGGTTTTGTATGAGTAAAATGTCCAGCTAACTATAACACCACTAAAACGTATAGTTTTTTGAGTGAATTTCAAAGGTTTTTTAAATGCTAATTCCTAACTATATAAGGCCTGAAACCTATGGTTTTTTCAGTGAATTTCAAAGGTTTTTTAAATGCTGATTCCTAACTATATAAGGCCTGAAACCTATGGTTTTTTCAGTGAATGTCAAAGGTTTTTTAAATGCTAATTCCTAACTATATAAGGCCTGAAACCTATGGTTTTTTCAGTGAATTTCAAAGGTTTTTTAAATGCTAATTCCTAACTATATAAGGCCTGAAACCTATGGTTTTTTCAGTGTTTTTAAAAAACAAATTGATTGGTTAACTGGCTTATTAAGTGTATCTTAGTGAATACATATATTAGCGAGTAATGTTTAAATATTTAAATATATGCATGAGTGATGTAATATGTGAAGTCATCAGCAGTGCATTGCATACGTGCAAGTTATAGTGAGTCCAACTAACTATAACGTGATAATTTCAATGGTTTTATGCGAGTAAAATTTCCAGCTAACTATAACTGGTGTGAAACCTATGGTTTTTTCAGTGAATTTCAAAGGTTTTTTAAATGCTAATTCCTAACTATAACTGATGTGTAACCTATGGTTTTTTCAGTGAATATATATATATATAACATTTCTATGGCAAAATGAAACCCCTCATTTTGTTCCTTTTCAAATTAAATGTATTAAGTGTTACCACTTCATTCCAATCAAGATGACTTCAGGTGTGCCATACTTTTGTCAAAAGTAAGACTGTTAGCGTTCTAGTTGTTCTTTCGAACACTCTGGGACATTCTGTCTTTGGGCTATAGTTGGGCTACATCTGGCTGATATTTGGGCTACATTTGGGCTCTTTTGTCTCTGGTGGCCATCTTGGGAGACTGCATATCAGAATTTTTTTAATGAAATATAAGAGGAATTGAGAAGTCACTCAAAATGTGCCCTAATTTTTCTTTCTTCAGCACTAATCATAATTTCTATGGCAAAATGAACCCCCTCATTTTGTTCCTTTGCAAATTAAATGTTTTAAGTGTTAACACTTTATTCCAATCAAGATGACTTCAGGTGTGCCATACTTTTGTCATAAGTAAGACTGTTAGCGCTCTAGTTGTTCTTTAGAACACTCTAGGACATTCTGTCATTGGGCTATAGTTGGACTACATCTGGCTGATATTTGGGCTACATTTGGTTTTTTTTTGTCTCTGGTGGCCATCTTTGGGCTACATTGGGCTACATCGGGCTACATTGGGCTACATTGGGCTACATTGGGCTACATTTGGGCTCTAACATATATATAGCCCAATGTAGCCCAATATATATTTTTTCAAAGTTAATTTTAGTAATAACCACTGGAGCACATATCTTGAGACATAGCAAAGGCACATCGGTCTACCAGTCCCTACAATTTTGCCAAGTTTGGTGGAAAACCATTCAGCCGTTCGGGCTAAAAGTGAGTCCAACCGCCCTATGGAAATTAACTTGGGGAAAACACGTTTTGGGACCCCCCTTTTATCTCGGCCCCCGCTTGACGAATCCCCCCCAAACTTTCAGGGAAGGAGCGGAGCAAAGTTAAGGAAAATTTCAGGAAGATTCCTCAACTGGCGCCAAAGTTATTCCCAATAGAATGTTGCGATTTCCCTATGGAAAACAATCCTAACTATATATACCTACTGGCTATCGCCAGTAGGTAATATATATATATATTAGAAACCATTAGAAACCGCGCCTCAGACCGACCCAACTCTCGAGCGCACTGTCTCCGCGCATCAGGAAGCAAACCAGAGTTGTCGGCATGGTTGCTAGGGTTATACTCACAACAATAGTCCTTAGCCAATCAGGGATCCACACGTCTCCAAGTTTACTGAAGCTGACGTATCAGAACCCATTCAAGTTTAACGAGGGCGGACACGGGAGGGCGCAATGTGGATGACACATTTAGAACGGAGAATTGTTTACATAAACCTACAGTAATAGCCTCATTGTACGATCAATATATATTTTCTCACTGGTCCAAGGGCAAAGCTGACAATGGATGATGCGATATTAATGTAGACATGATGTAATGTTTAATGTTTAAATATCACACAAATAGTCACTGTGTATGATTAGACTACGGCCATGCAGTTAATGTGCCTTGTTTAGACAACTGTGACGTCACTAACCAGGATGCAATTGAATCACCTTAGCAACAAGCAATGCTAATTATGTGTGTGACGTCTGTGCTCCAATCGCTGTTTGTGTATATATAAGTGCACTGTGAGATGGTCAGATGTTAGTGAGCAAGGCGGGAGTTAGCCGCCGAAACGCGTCTGAGCAGAAGCTGTAACTGAGAATAAAACGCTTGAATATTGATACACGGAGTCAGCGCCTTCTTTTGATGGAAAGTGTGGTATGGTGAATATATATATATATATATATATATATATATATATATATATATATATATATATATTCTTTATTCTTTATTTTAATTTTATTTTTGTTTATGCAAATATTGAGACACTTGTCGATTATGTTTCACATATTTATATTGCATACATTATGAATCATATATATTTTTTGTTGTAATGTTTTGGCATTATGCAATCATTACATAACAAGGTCTATTCAGTTATTGGCATTAATTTTGTAGCAACTAACATTTGTGACTCACTCAATATGGCGACCATTGTAGTCTGTTTTTTATTTTTATTCAGGCATGTGTCAATTGAAATCACCTGTATACGACCTATAAATTGGTGTTACATTTCGGGCGCGTCATATGAACAAGCTCCTTCACGGAGCGAAACGCGTCATGGATGACATTATGTCCTTCACTTTCTGTTGTGTGGAATAAAAATTCTGCCTTTTCACTTGAAAAAAGACTTGCTGCCTTTCTTTGCCTTTTGATGCTGTGATCGTTTAAAAGTAATTTGGAAGAGGTCCTTACCTGGCTGTTCTCACCGTGGAGTGGTGAGCAGGAACATTGTTGCATCTATGAACCGGGAAAAGCTGCTTCCGGTTTCTGGACCCTCCCGCTCTTTGAGGCACAACTTTGGCACAGCTGACTGCGTTTTTCACATTGGACTTGGACTGGGATCAGTCTTGCTTTTCTGTGCCCCCCGCCAAGGCTGCAAAGTTGCAACACCATTTCTGGAGAGGTCGAACGGCGTGGTAGCTGTGTGGCTGGTCGGTCGGCTGACGGACACGGAGCCCGGCACCGATTCCGGTAAGACGCTCCGGTGGGCGGGTGTTTTACCTTTCCTCATTTGCCACATTAAGCGGGTTGCAGGATTACAACTTTCTAAACCATATCAGCGAATAAGGCAGCTCTTTAACGCTTTTGGCAGAAGCTATCACTACGAGTATTGAAATCTATATGAAAATCCACACAATGATTTCCATTCGACGCGCTCCGGAACCGAGAGAGCACAGCGGAAGCTCGCTTTGAAAATCTTCCAACGGTTGCTAATGAGCAACCTTCTACTACAGCCACTGATAATAACAAGGATGTTAAATATCTTCTAAAGACTTTGGAGAAATTATTGCGCGGTGAACTCTCAAAATTGTGGGAGAAAAAGTCATTAGAAAAATATCGTGATGCGAATCGAGTGCCACGAGGCTTGCGCGTCCTCATAGTGCCGACATACGAAAACCCTAACCCACAAATGTTGCAAGAATGGGCAGTAAATAATCTACTAAGCTCAATGAATATGTTTCACATATTAATCAAATACGTGGAGATCGACCGCGATGCACTTCTTGTGGAGATTGAAAAAACCAATACACTTTTGGAGGCAAGTGGTGAAACTGATTTCATTCAGAAAAGTAAGACGGATATAGATGTGCGGATTAAAAAATTGGAGGAAACAATAATTGAGCCACAGGTAAAATATTCACGTTTTCAAGGAAATACGATAACTACAAACGTAAGGCATTGATTGGCACCAGTAAACAAAACGTGAATCAATCAGCAGATGAAGGTGCAACGTCCTCCACTCACGATCAGTCCGATATAACATCTATAAATTCTCTGACATCCAATGAATCAGACGACAACCACATAACAGCACCACCAGGACTAGCTAGCCTGGCTAATTTTTCTCTAATTGAGGAGTTACATTTTGTAAACGAGGACCGGCGTTATTCCCTGTGCTCCCGCAATCCTCCATCCAAGCCGGCAACTCCAGCAGTCAACACCGGCGCGCAAGGAAACGCAAACACAAGCAAAAATATCTTGCAAGGAAAAGCAAAAAAGAGCTGGAGAAAATAGCAGACAACATGGAAAATACAGTGGTAAATTTAACTGACATTATTCTTACTAAGGCGGAAGAACAATTATTGTCGCTAGGTTTAACTTTTTGTCCTAGCAATAGGTTTTCCTACAATCAAACACGCATTGATATTTTTAAGTTTATTAGAAAAATCAAATTGATTAAGTATTTTAAATTGAACTCAGTACGCAAAAAATCACAAGTGGAATCAGCAAATGCAGAAGGTTCAACATCAATACGTGTGGGTGATTTGAGTGGCCTTCAAAACCTATATGATCTGGCACATGAGGATGATTCTCAACCGGGCCCAACAGTCAGTCAGATCTTCACTGTAAATGCACCTGCTCCCAGTCCTTTCAAACCAAAGTCGACTTTCCTTCCTCTTATGGCTAGGGATGCAGTGGACGTATTCAGTGACAGGGTTGTTACCGAGCTTAAGAATTTAAATCAGCAAGTCCTGAGTAAAACTAGACATACGAATTACATCAATGGCCAATACCATCAATTGGTCAAAAAACTACAAAACAATCGTGATGTCATAATTAAAAACTCAGACAAAGGGGGCAACACAGTACTTTGGGCACGTTCCGATTATTTAATTGAGGCCAACCGACATCTTTCTGATTTGTCATGTTATGCTTTGTCTACCCAACATGAAATGTTGAAAAGTGATGCAATTATTCGTAAAAAGCTGCTAAACTGGCATAAAACAGGTTTACCTTCAAATGATGAATTTAGGTTTCTGCATGTGCAACACCCCATGGTCCTTTTTTTGTATTTTCTCCCCAAAATTCATAAGTTGGTATGCCCTGTACCTGGTCGTTCCATTATCTCTGCCATAGGTAGCATCAATGAAAAGATATCCAAATATGTAGACTATTTTCTTCAACCTCATATGATTAATTTACCATCTTATTTAAAAGATACAACTGACTTTTTGAATAAGGTCAAAAATGTGCAATGGCATTCCAATTATCTATTTTTGATAATGGACATTGAGTCATTATACACTTCGATCAATCATTCACAAGGGATGCATGCTACAGAATATTATTTAAACAAACGTGATGTTTTGTTCCGAGGGCATAACACTATGTTAATGGAAATGATCAGAATCCGTCTAACAACCAACTATTTTAAATTCCAGAGTAACATCTACCAGCAGCTGCGTGGGGTGGCCATGGGTTCGTGCTTCTCCCCCAGCTATTCATGTTTACATGTTGGATGGTGGGAGGAGGGCGTTCTTAATGTCACGCACGCCAGGTGGTTGCCACATATTTCTCCCTATTGGCGTTATATTGGCGATGTGTGCATTATCTGGAATGGTACTGTTGCTGAGGCTACGTCGTTTGTCAATGAGATCAATGTCAATGACTTAAATTTAAAATTCACGGCAACAATCAACAACGAGATGGCTGAATTTTTGGATGTCCAGCTATATGTGGATAATGACAATTTGGAAACTAAGCTTTTCCGCAAATCCACCGCGGGCAACTCTATACTCCACGCTCAGAGTGCCCACCCCATACACACAATTAATAGCATCCCCTATGGGGAATTTATTCGAATTTGTAGTGATGTGGGAATAGCTGCTGCATGTCTAGATTCCTCTTTGCAAAGATTTTTAAATAGGGGGTATTCTAGGCGAGTATTAGATCAAGCCCTAGTCAAGGTTAAATCACTTGATCGAAACATGTTGTTAGCACCAAAATGTAAAAATCGGGAGTGTCAGTCATAATGTTCTATCAGACTGATCACTACTCAGCTCACAAGAGAGAACAATCCGCCGCATCATTTGCTCAGAATGGCCAATTGTCCTAACAGATAACATTTTAGGCCCAATTCTTCCTAGTTTGCCACCCATCACATTTAGGAGTGCACCATCTATGCGGGATGCTTTGGATAAACCGATGCCGGAGGTTTTACCAAAAAAATCATGGCTCAGCAAGACTGGTTTCTTTAAATGCACTTCGTGTCGCGCTTGCACTTTTGCCCAGAACTGCACACACTATACTACAGCTTTTAGTAATACCAAAATTCCAATAAAGGAGCATTTAACCTGCAGGTCGGAGTTTGCAGTTTACAAACTCAAGTGCACCTGCATTTTGGAATATATTGGGAGCACAAAACTCCCTGTGAATAAGCGCATCTTACAACACATACGTGCCATTGTGAACAGCAATAGCGACTATCCGGTTGCTAGACATTTTAAAGCTGTTCACAACAACCAATTAAAAGACTTGGAATACACTGTCTTGTGCTCTGTACCACTCCCTGGCCGGGGAGGTGATCGGGAGAGAATATTAAGACAAAAAGAATCCCATTTCATTTTATCGCTTGATACCAGAGCCCCTAATGGTTTAAACCTTACGGAAGATTTGCATGTTTTTTTGTAATCCACCCAATATTGGTTTATTTCATTAGTATCCTTAAGGTGATTCCCTTCAGTTGTATCTTTAAAGCTGCAATAAGTCACTTTTTATGAATTAAGAGCTTATGTTTGACAAACGTATCTGTGACTCTATTTGCGGCTTTTCTTATAGCTTTAATTATTCCAGTATTTGAAAATTGCACTGTGCATATTCTATCTCCAAACTGTATTAGGCATCTTTATATCAGTTGCCATTTGCAACGCTATTTTGGTTTTCATTATTTGCTTCCGATGTTGCTTTAGTAATGTTTTTAATGCACTTTTTTGTATGAATCATTACGTTAAATTATGTACTTTATATACACATTTTTGTTTTATTTTCAGGCCATATTTTCACCATATGTTTCAACTCTGCCAATCAACAATTGAACTATGAACTGAATTCTGTCGACCTTGTCAAATTCTGATTCATTTGAACTAAATGGACAGCTCCAACTATGGACTAGATTGGGACACTTGTCATTTGCTGTATTTATTTTTATTTTTATTTTTGTTCATGCAATTAATGAGACTCTTGTCGATTATGTTTCACATATTTATATTGCATACATTATGAATCAAATATATTTTTTGTTGTAATGTTTTGGCATTATGCAATCATTACATAACAAGGTCTATTCAGTTATTGGCATTAATTTTGTAGCAACTAACATTTGTGACTCACTCAATATGGCGACCATTGTAGTCTGTTTTTTATTTTTATTCAGGCATGTGTCAATTGAAATCACCTGTATACGACCTATAAATTGGTGTTACATTTCGGGGCGCGTCATGTGAACAAGCTCCTTCACGGAGCGAAACGCGTCATGGATGACATTATGTCCTTCACTTTCTGTTGTGTGGAATAAAAATTCTGCCTTTTCACTTGAAAAAAGACTTGCTGCCTTTCTTTGCCTTTTGATGCTGTGATCGTTTAAAAGTCATTTGGAAGAGGTCCTTACCTGGCTGTTCTCACCGTGGAGTGGTGAGCAGGAACATTGTTGCATATATATATATTTTACAATTAGGACTGACGTTCTGCCCCGATGATAAATTTGAATTCACTCAGACCCGAATAGACTTGTACAAGTTTACTCGTAAAATGAAATTGCACAAATTTCATAAAATGAAACCATCAATCGCAGAATCGATGAAACTGAAATCGAAATCTTCAGTGAAGGACACTGATCTCCTTAACATAAATGATCTGAGCATGATGGAACTGCTGGAGGACCTACGCATGGAGAATCAAGATGTAGGACAATCACAAGGGGATGTAATTATAAGATCTAGGAAAATTGGCATTGACCAGGAGGCACCAATGACCTCTTTCAAACCCCCTTCACAATTCAATCCACGCCTACCTTATGACGCCAATGATACCTTCTCTGATGCTGTTCTTAAGGACATCAATACATTGAGATATAGCACAAATACTAGACCACCTCAACAGCAGAACCTGACAAGTGAACAAAGGAACATTTTGAGCTTGATGAGCAAGGATGATAATACAATCTGTAAACCCTCAGACAAAGGGGGAAATATTGTCCTCCAGACGAGAGAGCAATACTGTCGCGAATCTCTGCGACAATTGAATGATGGGAGATATTACGAGAGGACAACCAAAGAACAATATCTTTTTTTTTTTTTTTTTTTTTTTTTTTAAAAACCTTTATTTGAGTATGCAGTAAAATACAAGGATGGGCCTACAACCACACGGGCCAGCCGCTAAAAAGGAGAAAATACACAATATACACTTCCGTAGCGGTAACGATCAATCGTCAATGCAATACTCCATATAATATACAGAACAAAAACAGATTTTGTTTTATAAAAAGAACAGACACACAAAAAAGGCGAAAGTGTATTACCGAAGGTCAGCCCAAAGGACGGGAGGGGACAGCAACAAAAATGGAATCAAAGCTATAAGCTCCAAAGAGCCCGGATGGGGGGGGGGGGACGGGGCACGAAGGAGAAAAAGAAGGGGGGGGGGGAGCCGGAAAACCAGCACCGCCCCTATATGCAAGGTTCCAAGAACGCTCGCCTAAGGAGACCGGGAAAGCTCAATGTCATCTACAAGGGGAGGAGTACAGATGGCACCACGATATTCATTCCATTGACCCCACACCCTAATCCATGCCCTGGGTCTGCCCCTAGCCACATAGACAGTCTTCTCACGGAACATAGACCAATCCATGTTGTCTTCCCATTTCGATAGTTCAGGGGGCTTGGAGGCCCCCCAAAGTTGAGCAATATCTCGCTTAGCAACCATATAACCCAGGGTGGCCCACCTAGTCTGGGCCACCGAGCAGTCAGTGGGCTCCCAAACATTCAAAAGACAACGACGCGGTTCCGGACACAAGGACACCCCTGTCACCTCAGCCATAACCTCAAGCACAGCCGTCCAGTAAGCAACCACCATCGGGCATTCCCAAAGAATATGTAGGAAAGTCGCACTCAAACCACATCCACGCTTACACAACCCATCGGAAGAAAAACCCATCACAAGGAGACGAGGTCCCGTAACATACACCCGATGAAGGATCTTCAATTGGACCAAACGGAGACGAGCCGGGATAGCCACCTCTTTAGGAGAAGAAAGGGCCGACTGCCAATCCTCGTCATCAAGCTCCAAACCATCACGAACCCACGCCTCCCGGAGTCGGACCAACAGATCAGTTCGATTATTAATCAGTTTCTTATAAATCAGGGAGATAGTGCTGTCAGGAAGATGTCCGTCAAGGACACGGTCCTCAAGGGGGGAAGAATCAGGCGGACTCTCACCAGGAGCAAACACAGCGGTCAAGGCGTGCCTAACCTGTAGGTATCGAAAGAATTCCCGACCACTCAGGCCATATTCAGCCTGGAGGGCCTGAAATGATCGCACCGAGCCCTTGGAATATACATCTCCCACTTTAGAAATTCCAATCATGTCCCAGCGATCGAAACCCTTGGTAGACCAAAGACCGCCCAGACGTTCGGAAGCATAAAGCGGTGTGGCTAACGTCAAACGATCTTCCCAGCCCAGGCTCCGAGTCGCGGCCCGCCACACCGCCAAAGCAATCGACGTGGGACCCACAAGATGGCGCCCAGCAGGGCGAGAGTAAAGCACTCTGTTAAAGTCACCTCCCGGAAGCTGAAGTCTATCCATCTCAAACGCCGGATTACTACCCGGCGAGAACATTATGTGGTTGATAGCGGACAAGTGTGAGGCCCAGTAATACCTCTTAATATCGGGGAGTGCAATGCCACCGTCATACCAGGGAATGGAAAGCTTAGCAAGAGCAATACGCGGGCGTCCATCCCAAACAAGTTGTCTCTGAAGGGTCTCAATCTCCCGAAAAAAGGACTGAGGGACAGGATCATAATAATTCTGGAGAGCGTAGAGAAACCGCGGTAACGACATCATCTTAAACAGGGCTGCCCGACCAAGGGGAGACAAGGGAAGCTTGTGCCAACGAGCAACGTCCAAACGCAGGCGAAGCAACGGAGGAAGGAGATTACGATCAAAGCGAAGAGACGAGTCCAGAGTAACGAAAACTCCCAAGTATTTGAAACCATCCCGGGCCACCTGAAGAGGGAGCCTGCTCGGTAATGGAGGCAAGACACCAGACAAAACGTACACACAGGACTTGGTCCAATTGATTACGAGGCCCGAGTTAGCACCAAAGGACACAAGAACGTCAAACAGAACAGATAAAGACTTACGAGGGGAGGTAAGATACAAGAGGATATCGTCCGCATAGAGCGAGACTCGGTCCTCGAAGTCCGGGGCCCAGCGGATCCCTTTAAGGGACGGTTCCCAGCGGAGCCAGGCCGCCAACGGTTCAAGGGCGAGCGCAAACAATAGCGGGGACAAGGGGCAACCCTGACGGGTGCCCCTGCCCAGGGGGAAGGGAGCAGACACCCTACCATTCACAACCACCTGCGCCAAAGGTTCCGCATACAATAACTTAATCCAGCTTATAAACTCGCACCCGAAACCGAATTTCTCAAGAGCCGCCCATAAATAAGGCCACTCCACAGTATCAAAGGCCATGGAGGCATCCAAGGACGCCAAAATGGCCGGTTCAGTCAATAGCCCCGCCCTCGCTAACACGCCGTGAAGACGACGTAGATTCAAAGCAGTGTTGCGATGCGGGATAAAACCAGATTGATCCGGATGAACTAAGTCCCCGAGAACCGATAGGAGTCGGGTCGCCAAAAGTTTCGCCAGAACTTTGGGTTCTACATTTAACAGGGAGATGGGTCTATATGAGGAACAAAGGTCGCGAGGCTTACCGTCTTTAGGGATGATGACTATCGTCGCCAGACGCTGATCATAGGGAAGGAGGGTACGCTCACGCGATTCCAAAAACATATCGCGGAGATATGGCGCCATTTTGTCGGGTCGCAACTTGTACAACTCAATAGGCAAACCATTTGGACCCAACGCCTTGCCCGAACGGAGCGAACGAATGGCAGTAGCTATTTCATCAACCGTAAAGGGGGAGTCCAAAGCGATACGGTCTAAATCAGAGACACAGGGCAATGCAATATCACGCAAAAGGAGGCGAGAGTCAGCCACATCCCTTACAGACACAGGAGCATATACAACACGGAAATGTTCCGCAAAACGATCCACGATGGCGATCGGATCAATCACATTCTCACCACCCGCAGACTGAATCACAGGCACCACACGATTAGCTCTTTCTTTCTTGTCCAACCACGCCAGGAGTTTACCCGCCTTATCACCAACATCATACAAACTGCCTTGTCGCTCACGAAACATCACTTTCGCAGCGTCAGTAACTAGGGATTTATATGCAAACTGTTTTAGACCCAGGGCATGAAGTTTCTCAGGCGTGACACCAGATCCCAACTCGTCCTCCAAGGCAGAAATTTCCCCCTCGAGGTCCACTACCTCCCTCTTCCCGGCTCTCTTAGCTTCAACAATCAAAGAAAGGGCCTGTCCACGAATCACAGTTTTGAAGGCTTCCCACAGGGACACCGCCGAAGGGACCGACCCCTCGTTTTCCAGGAAATAAGCATCTATGGACTTGAGCAAAAGGGCACGAGTCTCAGGGGAGGAGAGATACCATGGGTTAATGGGAGCCACTCGGCCCACTGCCTCTATCCCAACCTCAAAACGAAGCCAGAGCGGCGAGTGGTCAGAGATGCCCCTTGGCAAATGTGTAATCTCACGGACCGCCGACGACTGGGCAGCGGGCATCAGGAAATAATCTAGCCGAGATAGGCTACCATGGGCACCAGAGTGAAAAGTGTATTGAAGCTGAGTAGGATGTAACAATCGCCAGCAGTCCACAAGGCCAAAAGTATCCAAAAACCCACCCAACCAACGCTGGGCATGCGGGGTATCCCTGGGGGGATGGCGATCGTGAAGGCCAGAAAGTACTGAATTAAAGTCACCGGCAAGAAAGAGTACACTAACAGGAAGGTCCAACAAGACACGGCCTATATCAGTGAAAGTAGCAGTTTGCAAGCCTGGGGGGACATAAACATTAAAGAGGGACAGGGTGCGGCCCTCATATCTACCCACCAGAACAATATACCTCCCACGATCATCCCGAATCACCTCATCTATTGCCAGAGGGAGGGAGTTACGAACAAGGATACCCACACCCCTGGATCCTGAAGTAAACCCCGAGTGTGCCACAAGACTGTAGCCCCATCTATTCATCGCATTACATACATTCCCAATCAAATGGGTCTCTTGCAGGAAAACAATGTCCGGTGACAAACGTCTTATATATTTCAATACCACACTGCGCTTGATGCGATCCCCCAGGCCGTTAACGTTCCAGGAAACAAATTTCAACCCCCTACCCCCCATCCCATCCACCCGAGCCAGGACCCCCCATCCAAGAGCTAGACATCAGAAACATCAGTAAAGACAGAAGCAATTTGCCTTGAAAACGACACACAAAAAGATAAAAACTTCCCATCCCCCCTCCCCCAAGCTGAAAGGAAACACCCCCCACCCTGCACCCCTGCAAAAAGCTAAAGAGCCACCCCAACCTGCAGTGTGCCTGTCGCCCCATAACCCCTAGTCTACACAAAGACCCCGGAGGAGGAAAGGTCTCCGTTCCACCCGCCCCCAGACTACAGTAAGAGCAAGAAACAACACACAAAAATAAATAATCACATTGCAGAGGTACGCCGGCCACCACTCCTGGGAACATATTCAAAACGAGACATCAGAGTCAAACAATCAGATCTCCACACCACCTTCGGCACCACCAGGGTGAGCGGCAGACTCAGTATCAGGAGGACGGTCAGGCAAGGAGTCCAGCCAGTCATTAACAGTATCCGGTCTATCAAAGAACAGAGTACGCTCATTATACTCGACACGAAGTCTGGTGGGGAAAAGCATAGCATAGCGTAGACCCCGATCTCGAAGACGTTTCTTAGCACCACGAAACTCCATCCGTTGTCTTTGAACCTGTTGGGAGAAGTCCGGGTAGAAGTTCACTGTGGCATTCTCGAAGGCCACCGGGCCCTTCACCCGTGAGGCCTGCAGGATAGCGTCCCGATCTCTATAATGAAACAGTTTAGCCACAATAGGCCTTGGCGGAGCACCCGGCTTAACTTTGCCCCCCGGGACACGATGTGCTCGTTCAACCGTGAAGAATTTGGTAAGCCCGGAGGGGGCAAGATGGTTTAAAATCAGACCCTCAACCAGGAGATCAACAGAGTGGGGTTCAGGGTTTTCCGGTACACCAACCAGGCGAACATTGCAGCGACGTGCCCTGTTTTCAAAATCCTCCAGGCGTCGAGTCATGAAGTCGTTCACCCGACGAAGATTCCCAACCTCTGTCTGGAGCTCCGAGACGTCCTTCGTGAGGCTAGATGATTTAATATCCAATGACTGGACCCTTTCATTCGTCTTGCTGAGATCAGCACGAATCAGGTTCACCTCAATGGCCACGGTGTCAAGTTTGTGGGCCAAAGCCTCGTACTGAAGGCCGGTGGATTCCCTCACTCCCGAGATGGCGCCCATGATATCCTGAAGGGAAGGCTCCGCCGACTCCTCCAAAATTCGTTCAGACGCCGTACTGTGGCCAGGCAGGGCAGCTCCGGGGGACCCCTTAGATAGAGTATAACGGTCCATGACGTTCGTCTGAACCGATGCTCCGCGCAGAGGTGTTTTCGTCTTGCGCGTTTCTCTGTCCCCTCTGCCCGCCATTTTGAAGATGCGCCAAGAAACAAGCCACCAGGGTCGACGGGCCAAACACCCAAAACTCAGGATCAAAAGTACACCAAAAAGAAGGGTTCAACTCGGGAGGAGGCCACCAAACCAGCAAGTAGACAAGAGGAAAGCCCCGTGTCCGAACTGTCTCCAAGTCTCAGCCCAGCGCGATACGCACACTCGCGGCACAGGTCGAGACAGAATCGAAACCGAAACTCAGGAAAGGGGTCTCACAAGGCCAGAACTCCTGCCGTTGTTGTTCAATTCCAGGACGGCCACAGATCTGCACCCCGTCCCGGGCGCACCTCAAGGGCGGAGCCCAAAAGTTCAGATCACCGTAACTCAGGAGTACGAGATCCAAAGCAAATTCCGGAAAGTGCCAGGGTAATCAGCCAAACGTCCTCTATTTGAATTCTTACAAGAAATCAGGATCTAGTCAGGATAAATCGCCGGGAGCGGCGAGGGTCCGGAGAGCGCTGTGCTCAAGCGGCCATCACGGATGCCCGCCAAGCTCCTCCAAAAGAACAATATCTTGAAAGCATTGCTTCTTACCATGATTTGATCAACAAATGGAGAACCCATTCCATGTTAGATACCGATGAATACTTGTTTCTAAAGAACAGCGAACCCTTGATTCCAACTTTCTCTCAACTCCCGAAAGTGCACAAAAGCCTGGTGGATCCGCCAGGCAGGCCTATTGTGTCTTCCAAAGGAGGAGTGACTGAGAATCTTTCAAGATATATAGACTCATTTCTCCACCAGTGGGTTATTGAACTTGACTCCTACGTTAAAGATACTAAAGACTTCATTGTCCAAATAAATATGATTGACTGGGATCCTGCATTTATATTAATTACTCTTGACATCACAAGTTTATATACATGCATAGCTCATTCGCAGGGCATGCAAGCTATTAGTTATTTCTTGAGAAAAAGATCGCTGAAGTTTGCAGAACACAATAACATGTTATTGGAATTTGTGAATTTCTGTCTACACAATAACATCTTTCTATTTCAGGTAGACCTGTTTAGGCAGATCTAGGGGACGGCGATGGGCACCTGCTTCGCCCCCAGCTATGCAAATTTATTCGTAGGCTGGTGGGAGGAGCAGGTGGCCCTGGCCGGGGCACATGCCAGGTGGACTGACAATGTGGTCATGTGGCGTCGATATATCGACGATCTTTTCCTGATCTGGAGGGGCTCTTCCAGAGAGGCAGAGGAATTCATTAATGATCTAAATAGGAACTCATTAAATTTAAAATTCACATATAAGATGAGTACCACCACAGTCAACTATTTAGATTTAAGAGTATTTGTAAAGGAGGGAGTTTTAAGCACTGAACTATATAGGAAGCCCTCGGCTGGGAACTCTACCCTCCATGCACAGAGTAGTCATCCACCGAATCTGATCAAAAGCATCCCTTACGGAGAGCTTTTCCAACTTATACGCAATTGCACACATAATGTAGATTTTGAGAAGGCAGCAACTGAATGCCTGGCGAGATTTAAGATCAGAGGGTATAATCTAGGGCTATTAAAGTCTTTTTTTCTTTTTTTTTTTGAAAGACCTTTATTACAAGTCGTTAATCATACACAGCCGTTGGCCTACAACCCTGGGGCCGGCCGCCAACCAATAAACAGGGGGTAATGACATGTTATTCATATGTTGTTAAACACTTACATGTTGAGTGCGGTATTAATCGCAAAGCATGAGGTCTTAAAGTTTCTTTCTTTTTTTTTGTTTTTTTACCGTGTAAATCATCAACCATACACACAACAGAATTAAACAGTAACACAAAACTGAGACTCCCACAGGTTATCTAAATCAGCAATATTATGAAATGGAAGTATGGTGTTCATGGACACACAGGACCCAATTGTCGCATACCTCCCACAGTGTAATTCACATATCTAGGTCAATCTACCTCCTCTGTATTTATTGACAGTAAATAGTCCGTTAGATAGCACCAGAATTCCTTGGGCCTGGATCTTGCAGGCAATTCTTCTTCATAGGTCTGTAGCTTGTCTCTACAGCTGGCCATATCGAGCAGCCATCTGGATGTTTTAGGTACCAGCCTGCTGTGCCAGCACTGTGCAATCTGTCTCTTGGCCAGTAACAACGCTATCGCACAGAATTTACGCCGTGTAGCCCTAAGCTGCGCTATCACTCCCAGCAGACAGGTGCGGATTGTACATTCTATCTCAGCCTCTAGCATAACAGACAGTGCCGTGGTCACCTCCGTCCAATATGCATACACCGCAGGGCAGTGCCAAGCCAAGTGTGCAAACCCTGCCCCCTCTCCACTGCATCGTTTACACCTGTCGTTATCTTGCAGTCCAAATCTGTACATTCATGCGGGCGTGTAGTATGCCTGATGTATAAATTTGTAATGAATAATTTGCAAATTACCGTTTGGAGTAAGGAGTTGTGTTAATGTACAGGCTTGTTGCCATTCGTTGTCAGTTAGTGGTTCCTCTAGTGCCCCGTCCCATCTCGCTTTGGCCTTGTCAGTGGCGCAAGGTATTTCGGCCTGAGCTGTGGCGTACAATCTAGAGACAAGGTGGGACAGATCCTGAGTGGTAATGATCAGTTGTAATGCGTTCAGGCTATCGGGTTCAACAGGGAATGTCGGAAAGTGTGTCTGCAGTGCACGCTGCAGCCTATAGTGCGTGAATCGAAACATGGGCATTTTGTTTTCGATATATGCCAGATCTTCTGCTTTTACAAAGGTGCCCTCCTGAAACACGTCTCCCATTCTTGCAATGCCCACCTGTTGCAGTAGTGACATGCCCACTCTTTCCCCCGTGACCGATAATGCTTGGTGGTAAGGCAAAGGCATCGCAGGTGCGTACAATGGTGTCTTATGCGCTAATCTTCCCAATTTTCTCCAAGCCTTGACGGTGGTGTCAATCGTGTTAATGTCGTGAGCATGTAGCGGTTGTCGGACATGGGAGAGGATTGAGGCCAATGGTATCGGTGACGCATCTCCCTCTTCAATAGCAGTGTGCGTAAGGTACGGTATTTCATGGAACCAAAATGCAGCGTATTGTGCTTGAGCGCATAGGTAGTATAATAGAAAGTCTGGTACCCCAAAACCTCCTCTGTTATATGGAAGTGTCAGTGTTTGAAGGTCAACACGTGCTTGTTTCCCAGCCCAGATAAGTCTTAGCACAAGTGATTTAATACGACGGAATACTTCTGCCGGTGGCTCAATAGGGATGTTGTTGAAGAGGTACAATAACTTAGGCAGGATATTCATCTTCACAATCGCTATGCGATCCGCTAAAGACAGGGGCAGTTGTATCCAGCGTGCTATCTTATCTTCCAGTTTGGATATGGTGGTGCCATAGTTTGATCTGATAACTACTTCGGGGTCTCTATGGTACAGCACACCTAGATACCTCACAGGATCTGACTGCCACTCCAAAGGGTACTCAGTGTCCTGAGGGGTCGTCTTGTCTGTCAGGGGTATAATGGAGGACTTGGACCAGTTTATTGTCAGTCCTGAGTGTCCACCAAATTTGATGTATTCACGCAGTATTGGATTTAAATGCGTGTTCGGGTCTCGGACATATAGTAGCATGTCGTCTGCATAGAGAGAGATATGCAATGGTCTGGATGGGAACTGAAGCGCCGAATCTTTGTAATTTTGTCGTATTATGCAGGCTAGAGGTTCGAGTGCTAACGCGAATAATAGTGGTGAGAGCGGGCATCCTTGTCTGGTGCCTCGTTGAATCCGAAATGGTTCCGACACATAACCATTGATGCGCACCCTGGCACTTGGTTTGGTGTATATGAGTGATACCCACTGAACAAATCATTTGGGGAATCCCATTCTATGTAAAATAGTAAGTAAATACTCCCACTCAATGGAGTCGAACGCTTTAGCGGCATCGAGCATAACCGCCACTGCTTTTGTTGATGGAGTAAGATAATGCGAGAGGGCGAATAATGTTCTAGTATTATGGGAAGTGGAACGCATAGGAATGAACCCCGCCTGATCTGGCAAGACCAATCTCGTCATTAGCGGGTTCAGTCTCATGGCCAGTAGTTTCGCTAGTATTTTAGAGTCGGTGTTTATAAGCGAGAGTGGTCTATAGGAGTCACACACCTTCGGGTCTTTGGCAGGCTTGAGGAGCGCTATTATTGCCGCTTCCCGCAGTGTCGGTGGTAATTCTGACTGTTCGAACGCTGCTCCATACATTTCCACCATATGTGGGGCAATGATGTCCACAAAGCGTTTGTAAAATTCATTAGTGTACCCGTCGGGGCCAGGTGCTTTCCCATTCGGGAGAGATCCAATCACCTCAGTCACCTCCTCTACCGTGATGGGTGCTGCTAGCAGTTCTCTCTGTCCGTCTGAGAGCCAGCCTATTGCCACCTTGTCTAAGTAGGTAAAAGTGTCATCTCTCGATGCTACCGGCCGTGTCTTGTATAGTTCCTCGTACCCTTCTGCAAAACATTTCATGATGTCTGTGGCATGTGTGTGTAAGGCACCACCCTTCCCTTTGATACGTAGCACCGGTGTGTGCCCCTTGCCCTCACAGATTTTGGCTGCCAGTACGCTGCCCGGTCTACCTCTCTCACCGTATGCTCTGGCTGAGTGTTTCCTGTCTAAGTGTTTAATTTCGTCATCTACGAACGCTTGATGTTCTGAGTGTAGTTTTCTTAGTTCACCCGAAACGGTGACATCCTGGGAGGCGTCATAAGCCAACTCCAGTTCCCTCATTCGTGTTTCGCAACGTGCAATCTGCCGTCTGATATCCTTTAGTATACCTATGGTGGTGCTCATGCATACTCCACGTATCGTGGCCTTGAATGCTTCCCATAATAGCCCCGGGTCCTCCACCACCGGTGCATTCAGTAGGAAGTATTCCTTGATTGCTTTGTGAATAGTGTCTGCATAAATCGTGTCTGTGAGTGCACGGGAGTTAAATCTCCAGTGAAATGGGGGCGTTGTGTAGTTCAGAAGCACAAGAGCTAACAACACAGGATTGTGGTCCGATAAGGTTCTGGGTAAGATCCGTATATCTTGTGACCATAACGCAATGCCATCCGACCCCAGCCAATAGTCTAGGCGTGACCAGCTATGATGTGCAGCAGAAATGTGCGTAGCTCCCGGGGTATCTGGGAATTTGTGTCTCCAGATGTCTGTCAATGAGAGGTCTGAGAGCATATGCAGAAGTTTAGCCCTGGCCTGCTTATGTGGTTCCATTGAGTGTGATGCCCGGTCTACTCCCTCCACCATTGTCACATTCCAGTCTCCCCCGCAAATGATGTGGGTATTCGCTAGTGTTTGGAGATGTGCCCACAGTTCCTGGAAGAATTCTGGGGCGTCCGTGTTCGGGCCGTACACATTTAGAAGCGTTATCTTCTGCCCACGTAGTGTGCCTGACACTATAATATATCTGCCACTGGGATCACTTATTACCTTGTGTATCATGAAGTTGACGCCTCTACGGATTAGTGTGATCACTCCTCTTGAGTACGCGGAGTAATTGGCCATGTATGATGATTCCGACCAGCGCCCCCCCATCTGGGCATGCGTGTTGGGTGCAATATGTGTCTCCTGTAGAACAGCAATATCCACTTCCCACCTCTTCAGGTAAGCAAATACTTTTCTTGTTTTTCTCGGTTGATTTAGACCCCGGATATTCCACGTGAGGAGATTGATATGATTCCTGCTGTTACCCTCGACTACCCGTGCCATCTATAGAGTGGAGATCTCCTACTAGGTAGCAGATGATTGTTAAGAACACACCAGGGAATCAGATTCCTAACAAAAAACAGTTGCGCTTCATCAGCCCCCCTTCCACCAACACTACGTAAATGAATACATGATACCTGTTTCGGTCTCAAAACTTGTATAGTCTTCCCATACCCACCTCCCCCACCCACTCCAGCAACCCAATTCTGCCGAAGCCATTGCCTCATTTCAAACATCCCTTCAACAAATGAAACAAAGAAAAACAGTCAGATACAACTAACTTTGATGGGGGTTACCCTTTTGGAGGTCCGCCTGGGGCACATCTCTACACCCATCGTAATGAGTGCGGACGACTCACATAGATTCGATAAATACATGCGTGTTATGTCTATCCATCCCGGGTGCACCCACAAACCCCGGTCAGTTTGGCGAAACAGTGCAGTTCCTTGTCACACGTGGTCAACAATTTACCACTGAGTCATGGGGTACCACCCGTGCGATCGGATGGGGCCGTGGCATTAACCCCTCAGTGCAACACAGTGTTCCTCAGTCCAGCAGTCCGGACCGCCCATACGTTGATCTCCACGCAGTGGCACCACAGCGTGCCGCGCCACCCAGTGCAGGTTACCCGCGGGAGTGGTCCTGTAGATCAACATTGCAGAGATACGCAGAGATCTGGCTGTCGACGTGCATACAGTTCCATCCATGTAAGTTTCTAATGCAGGTCTTTATCTAAATACGTGTACAGAGATCCCACAATTGTGCGGACCCCAGGAGTTACACATGCAGTCTATCTGGGTATGTAGAAAAAGAGAGTCTTACCAGAGATCTGCGATCCTCCGCCCACGTTCTTACTCTGCTTCGTCCGAATCTGCGTGTTGAGCTTCTCGTGCTCGTTGCTTGTTGTGCTGGATTACTTTTTTAACGAAGTCCTGGGCTGCTTTAGGGGACGGTAACACCACTGCCTTATCATTCCATGTCACCCGCAACCTTGCTGGGTATAACATGGAATACCAATTCTCTGAGTTTGGCCTTGACCGAAGCAAATTCCTTCCTCGCTTGTTGAACCGCCATCGTGTGATCCGGGTAGAATTCGAGGGTGTTTCCTTGGGGTGTGATCTTTCCCTTCTCGCGTGCCAGTCGTAGAATGGTGTCCCTGTCACGATAATTGAGGATTCTTGCCACAATCGGACGCGGCGTCGCCCCTGGTTTCGGTTTGGGCGCTAGAGATCTGTGAGCTCTCTCCACTATGAAAATGTGGGATAGGGCCTCTTGACCAAAAATGTCTTTGCACAATTGCTCTATGTAGATCTCCATCTTGCCTGTGTTTGTGGACTCTGGCAGTCCCGCTATGCGTACATTATTGCGTCTGGATCGTGCTTCCAAATCTTCCTCCCTTACCTTTATCACCTCCAAGACGCGTTCCATACCGGCACACTTGTTGGTCGTGGCGTGCGACTCATCCTCCACTGTCGATATTCTCAATTTAGCGTTATCAAGCCTTTCGCCATGCTTCTCAAGTTTGTCTGACACTCCGTCCATTCTACATGTCAGGTTGTCCAGCTTCCCGTTGATATCCTGTACATTCGCTTGAATAGACAGTAATATTTTTTCCATGTTAGATAGAGGCTCCGCGATTGGTGCTCCGTCAACCTCTGGCGCGTGCTCTGTGACTTTCGGTGCCTTCTTGTTCTCAAAGGAGATTTTCTGTTGTTGTTTATCTGGTTTCCCCATCTTAGATGCTCCAGTAGGCAGTGCGGTTCCGATGATTCTGGCCGCCGCAGTCGCACTTCGAGTAGCGATCCCGGGGGGCACCACAGTGTCGCGGTCCCCCAGCTTCTTCCCTCGTCCTGACGCTCTCCTTGGCAAGCCAGGAACCACAGGTTGTCGTGCGTGTATAGTTCCCTGACTACGGGCAGTATCCTAGCCCAGATTTGACACGCTGTGCAACTTTCTACCCCTCTCTGGATCGGTGCGCAAAATGTTCACCTTGCTTCACATAGACAATCACGCTGGTGCTGATCAATTGCTGTCAGAGCCCTGTGGGTGGCAGTGTGCGAGTACTTCATGTCCACAGGTCTAACAGGCGTCCCTGTCTATGGCGCATTGGTTGTTGTGTGAGACCTCCCGAGCGATGCCCATGGCTCTGTAATCTGTGTTGCTCCGACGTCTGCAACGCGGGGACACTGCCACATACGTTCCTATCGCGTTGGTCCAATCGCTCTACGCTCGCTTTCTCTTCTCGGTCAGGGGATGTACCTCACAGTTTGCCGTTCCAGATATGGTTCTGTACCAGCCCTGAGCACTGTGATCATTCAGGCCCCTGTGTCTGCTCGGCGACCCCACGGATGTAGTTGCCGGTGGCGGCGCGCTGCATATATTAGTCGGTATTCCGCCGTCCCAGGATCCAGGGTATACCGAGTGTGTGCCACAGATGAGGTATCGAGGGTTACTCTCCCCGTCCGTCCCGGGCCAATCGTGTTGTTGTCCTCGGTAAATGCGCCAGTCTCCGACGACACTGACCCGCCCAGTAAGCCTCCACTTTGCCTGCCGCCGGGCTAATTAGCCATGGGTCGCGCCGTGCTTATGGGCGCCGCCATCTTGCGCAGCATCCAGCCAGAGTTTCTTAAAGGGGCCATGAGCTGTTACGACGCCGTAATTACTGATCGTTTGATAGTTATACTCCTGGCGTGCCTGTGATCTGCCGGATAATACTCACAGAGCAGTTCTTGAGTGGTCACAGGGAACGCGGGTAGTGCGGGGACTCGATGTGCAGCGGGAGATCGCCGCGTCATCCGCCATCTTGTCTCCTCACACCAGTCTCGCCAGATATCTTCGCCGTTCTCCGGCGTTAGATCACTGCACAGCCGCTTTTATTCATTTCATTCGGGGCATGTTGCGTTCACCTCCCCGATCCGGTGCCTTTTGATAGTTTTGGGGACCTAGGTAGACAGTCCAGGCCGTGATTCGTGAGCCGTCCAGCGGAGCTGTGCATTCACCCAGCCATTCCGCCGTGCGCCCCCTAGCGCCTCCTCCAGGGCTATTAAAGTCTGCCTATAATAAAGTGCAAGAAAAATCACGGGAAGACCTCTTGATGAATAAGGCGGGAGGCGAAATAGGAGGAATGTCTAAAAATGATCACAAGGCTCAGTTTTGAATGATCACCGGTTACTCCAGGGATGCACAGAATGTGAGACGCATCCTGAGACGCAACTGGCACATCCTACAAACTGACCCCATTATAGGCATGGATGTCCCAGAATCACCATTGATGACCTTCCGTAAATCTAAATCTTTGAAAGACATTCTAGTACAGAGTCATCTATCACCCCCAGTACCACGAACAGGAACACTTAAGGATATGAGGGGCTTTTTCCCTTGTGGAAAATGTAAGGCCTGTGCCACGAGTAGGAGAGTGTTGAGCTACATGATCCCCGGATGTGGGAAATCTAGGTTGATCAGTAAATTCATCTCCTGTCTCACCCCATACGTGGTGTACTGTTTGGTGTGTCCCTGTGGACTTAAATACATAGGGAGTACTGTTCACAACGTGAAGGTGAGAATTTTGGAACACCAACGCGCCATAGTTAATAAGGATGAAAACTACTCTGTAGCGCGGCATTTTGCCTTAAAACATCAAAGCAACAGAGAATTACTCCAATACTATGGCATTGATCATGTTCCAATACACCCAATAGGGGGTAATAGATTACAGCGATTGAGAAGACTTGAATCCCGCTACATCATAGACCTGCACACTAAAGCACCTAAGGGGTTAAATAGTAGCGAGGAACTGACAGTTCATTTGGGTTAATTGCATAAGATCTATCAAGACAATTTGTATCAAATCCAGAGTTAATGAATAAGGCAAATAGGTGCCCAGTTGTATCTATGCTTTAAATAACCTTTCTGTTGTATTATGTAATTGATAAAATATTTTTATGGGGACTATGGAATGGCACCATTCAGGTGTCTATGAACGGTTAATTGGTTATGCCGATTCACGGCTGTATTATGCTGTCCACTTGGGGGGCTCATGGGGAACCACTATTTAAGTAAGGATCTTTCTATCTATAATATGTTGAAGTAATTTCATTCATACCCCGCCCCATTAATATGTGGACTTGTGCCGATCCACGGCGAGATTTTGCATTTTTGCATTTGCCGTTCATTAACTGCACATTGACTGGCATTGAAATGTATTAATTGTGTACATAAATGTATATATTGAGTATCAATAAGTCTCCCTGAATTTAAGAGACACATACAAGTTGTTTTTCAACATTGACTAGGCTAAGATGGCGCCCGATATGAGAATGGTCCTGTTTTGCCAATCCGTTGTCGCTGTTGTTTGTTCAGTGACGCGGGAATATTTAAAAGGGATGTTTAACTGGTAACTTTGTAACACTGACGAAGGAGTCTATCCGAAACGCGTCTGTTTCTTATACCATCTGCTGAATAAACTATCGATGGTGGCTTCCTGTGTGCCCGAGTTTCTGTTATGATTTGGCAGAATTGGGAGCGCAATCTATTTCGCGGCAAGCACCGGCGCGTTTGGGCACCCGCCCGAGAGTGCAGAGTATAGGTGCAAGTTGGAGCGTTTATTTATATATATATATATATATTCACTGAAAAAACCATAGGTTAGAGACCATATATAGTTAGGAATTAGCATTTAAAAAACCTTGAAAATTCACTGAAAAAACCATAGGTTATAGACCATATATAGTTAGGGATTAGCATTTAAAAAACCTTATTTTACTCACACAAAACCATTGAAATTCCATATATAGTTAGTTGCACTAACTATAAATCGCGCACCCGCAATCCACTGCTGATGATGTCACATATTACATCATTCATGACATGGTCAGTGACATCACTGATGACATCACTGATGACATCTCAAATGACATCACTGATGACATCATCCAGTGACTGTGTGTTTCTGTAAAGTTTAAATATGTTTTACATATTGAAGAATGAGTAGATGTAGAAGTGTCTGGATGAAGGATTTAGTAGGTGCGTGACTGACTGTATGAGTGAGTGATTAAATGTGTCTCACTGAGTGCATGGGTTAGTGACTAAACTGTCTTAATTTGTGCATCATTATGTCTGTTGTTCTGTAAACTGCTGCATGTGTTGGTCAGTAGCTATATGAGTAACTATATGGGTTATTGATTGATTGCCCAAGTATTTGTATGGGAGACTGAGTGTGTGTGGCTGGCTGGGAGGTGTGTGACTCTGTGCAGATCAATGTGTACTTGTATCAATGATTGTATAAGAGAGTAAGTATGTGTTAGTATATGTTTCAAAATGTAAGGTGCTCTATGTTTAACTGTATAGATTAGAAAATGGAAGTGTGATTGATTATTTACAGGACTGACTAGGTGTGTGAGTAACTCCATGGATGAGTGACAGAGTGTGAGAGTCTGTATAGGTGTATGAGTGCATATGATAGTGTTGTAAAGATGAGTGATTGTATGTATGAATGATTGTATGGAGTGAATGTGTGTGTAAACATAGGAATCACTGAGTGCGTATGTAGTAACTAGTATTGGTGTGTCAATGGTTTCAAAAATTATACTCTGTATTTAACACTGGGTGTAACAGAGATTATATTAAAGTGTGAGGAGATGCATTGTATTGTCACATGAATGATATCATCAGTGATGTGGTCGTTGATGTCAAATGAGATGTCATCAGTGATGTCATCAGTGATGTCATTTGAGATGTCATCAGTGATGTCATTTGAGATGTTATCAGTGATGTCATTTGAGATGTCATCAGTGATGTCATTTGAGATGTCATCAGTGATGTCATCAGTGATGTCACTGACCATGTCATGAATGATGTAATATGTGACATCATCAGCAGTGGATTGCGGGTGCGCGATATATAGTTAGTGCAACTAACTATATATGGAATTTCAATGGTTTTGTGTGAGTATAATAAGGTTTTTTAAATGCTAATCCCTAACTATATATGGTCTATAACCTATGGTTTTTTCAGTGAATTTTCAAGGTTTTTTAAATGCTAATCCCTAACTATATATGGTCTCTAACCTATGGTTTTTTCAGTGAATTTCAATGGTTTTTTAATAGCAAATATCATAAGCTGTCGAATGTCAAGTACGTGGTAAGTAAAAACATTTTCGTGTTTATGCACACTGATCTGCTTTGAATGCTGCCCCCCCTCCCCCTCATTTCTATTAGGAGTACTCTCTCTTTGCAGATAGTGAAGGGTAGTTAACGCAGGCCTTTGCCCCCGTTGTAATCCGTCGTGCCTGCTTCTCTCTCCATTTGATTGATTGTTATCCAAGCATTTACTGTTTTAGAATTGGTTCTCTTTGGTTCATTCTCTATTTACAAACAAGCACAGAGTCGCAATACTCTGTTTAGTCTTCGCAGATAGCGAAAAATCGTGTAAAAAAACAAAAGGAATCGAGCAAAATCAGTAGGCCACTAATGGGATCTCTTTTTGACCTCGCTAAAATAGAAACATTAGGAACAACCCCTCATGACAAACACGAAACTATTGAGATGAACTGAACTCCACACCATGATGGCTGCAATACAGCTCGGCTCCGCCAGCCACCCCTCCCAAAATAACGATAAACTCTATGCAAATATTACAAATATATACAACACACCAGCAAAGTAACAGGGTAAAACATTTTATTAAACAACTATTTACATAACTATTTTATACTTTTTGTTGCCCGATCCGGCTAGCTCAATCGATCGAGCATGAAACTCATGCACTCTGATGGTTCAACGTTTTGAGGAGTGCTTGTAACACTGTCTGAAGCCTATTTGCACTTGCTTCAGCTTCACTATTCTCAAAGTAAAGTGGGGGCTGTTTGAGGACGTGACTGCATTTGTGAACAATGTAATGCGGTGCCACCCTGAACCGCTTGACGGAGGCCCCCGAGGGACGTGTGATGGCGCGGACTCGGAGGGGGCGCTTGGCTCCGGCTCCCTCCCCAAGTCGTGTTCTCCTGGTGTAGCCTGAGATCGCCCCCGACATAGGTGGCCGGCTCCCGGGATCAAGCGGAACTTTTTGCCTTTTGGTAACTCTTCCATTCTTGACCTTGTCCCACAATCCGTTTCACCTAAAGACACGCTGTAGTGGGGCGCCCCTTTACCATTTCAGTTGCCATTCCGCCCGCTTTTGCTACACTGTGCCTCTTCCGCTATTCAGCTGTTTACCGCCCGCTCTTTCGACTACAGCGTCTCGCTCACCATGTAGTTGAGTTGCTCCCGCTCTTGCGGTGCAGCGATAGCCGGCTGCCACAGTACTCTCAAAATGGCGGCCGGCTCTTCAGATTTGGGCGTGGTCCACTAAAATTGCCCTGCGACACCTTGGAACTCGGACGCTTGTCTGCTAGAGATTGGGCTCCATTCTCGAAAGCGTCCCCTCAGCCTTGAAGATTCTACAAAAGTCTTGGGGGCCCCCGACTCCCGCAGGCTTCTGGTGGAGAGCGGCTAGCATTATTGCTCGTCGAATGGCCACGACGGAGCTACGAAATGGTGGTGCTCTCATGCTAACGCCAGCTTCAGTCTGAAACATCCAGAAACACTGTAGACTACCAATTTGATCAGTTCCGGTAGCGCCCCAACATGACCCGGTAGAGAAGAACTAGCCCTCCCCTCTTTCACTGATGGTTCTTGTTGCCTGTCCCTTCTGTTGTCATTTAACAGAACTATTTAGCCTGCTGAAAGGGGTTGTGTTCCGACCGCTGGTTGGTGGAGACATTTTGACTATATTCTAGACCTGCGTTGTCGCGTAATGCGTCATATGACGCGCCGCGTTAGCGCATCCGGAAGTGATCCGGGGCGCGACGCGCAGCGCGTAACGTAAGCATAACAGGTCATGTGACTTGTTAATAAAACTTTTCATTGGTTCATTTTACTTTTCTTATTCTAATGATGAAAGGCTTGGTCATATGACCTAAAAATTACGCTTTTTATTACTTTCGAACATTATTTTTTCTTAAATATATGTTATAATGTTCCAGGCTAATGTACTTTCCCGGAAAATTTACAACTGTCCTGCAAGTAAAATATATTCCTTTTTCGAGAAAAAGGGCGTTTCTTCGTCCCATGACGGAGCCGTTGAGCAAAAGAGGGTCGGCCTGCTGTCTTAGTCGCCGATACGCCTGAATATGAGATCACTTTATGTTGCAGGATTAGAAAACACAACAGCCCTTGACCATTTATCTTTACTGCGTTCCTGCGTATTATACCTTTTACCCTTCATGTAATTGGTCTGCTTTATTTCACTTGCCTTTTACTGATTCTAAAACAGTGACTATTATTAAAAACTTTACCAATGTATATACTACTACCATGTTTTCTTTTAAAAACCTTTATTGTGAAAATGTCATTATACAAATACGGGCCTATAACCACGTGGGCCGGCCACGGAGCAAACTGTAATCGTATATGATGAGTAGACATTTACACTGTAGAGGAACGTAACGGGCGGGCCATTAGGTTGCAAGAACTAAAGTGTCTAACAGTTGCGGAATCGGTGGACGTACATTTTATAATTAAAATACGACAGGGCCAGTTACAATAAAATTATCTAGATATACATTTGCGGGCAAGTACCATGGGTGACGTTAATTCGAACTTTCAATAGTACAGTAATCAATAACACATCAGAACTTAATATCAATAGGGATATCGAAATATTCAATCTATTCTCGTCCCCGCCCGCCATGTGCTTCAAAACTGCATACGAATCTCGTGATATCAAGGTTGTGCAACCAGTTACGAGTCCCATTTATTCCGGCGCCATTTTGGGCGAGGACGGGCAGGTCCAGGATATAGTCAAAATGTCTCTACCAACCATCGACTATGATGATGTTCATATGCTGTATTTATTAGAGTAACACTCATCTGTCCACATGAAATTAATTTGCCACAATCTAAACATGTCATTTTAATCTTTCCAAAGTTCTTCTAAATATTTGGGACCGTTTCCCTTGCCTCTGATGCTGTCAGTGCCACTTCTTTGATGAATGTACTGGCAGGTCGGGGGTTCTCCTCCAAATCTCTCTTTTATGCAGCACTATAATTAATCGGTGCCACCTCTCCATATGACGATGCATGGTATAGTTACCATAACTATATTTTTTTTCGGTTCCTCTGGAGAGTACATCGTGGCAGATGAAGCGTGTAACGTACCGGGCATTTACCTTTTTTTGCATGTAGAGGAAAGGAAAAAAAATTCGAGCGTCCGAGTTCTAAGGTGTCCCAGGGCCATTTTAGTGGACCAGGCCCAAATCCAAAGAACAGGCCGCCATTTTGAGAGTCCTCTTGCAGCCGCCTGTCGCTGTAGCATCAAGAGCGTCCGAAACTCAGCTGAATGGCAACTGAAACGGTAAAGGGGCGCCCCACTACAGCAGACGAGCCTCCACCTAGGAAGGCCCGTTCACGCCGCCTCCCCCCGACCCCCTTCGGGCACCCCACGCCGTTATTCGGAGCAGGATTGTAGGATGGCCACACCAGTACGGCAACTTGCTAGACACCACCTCGGTGCCTACCGAATCTCAGCGCCTTGTGGTGTCTTCTATTCAGAAAACATTGTTGTGCTGCCTTCGACCTATTCGCCGCAAGTGCGCACGCAACTCAGCTGCATAGCTTGCTAGACACCACCTCGGTGCTAACCGAATCTCAGCGCCTTGTGGTGTCTTCTATTCCGAAAATATTGTTGCGCTGCCTTTGGCCCCATTCGCACATCGGTCCGCTACTGACGCCATCTCACTTTCAGCATTGTAGGATGGCCACACCAGTGCGGCAACTTACTAGACACCACCTCGGTGCCATCCGGATCTTGGCATCTCAGCGCCTTGTGGTGTCTTCTATTCAGAAAATATTGTTGCGCTGCCTTTGGCCCCATTCGCACATCGGTCCGCTACTGCCGCCATCTCACAGGCCAACGGGGCGCCCCACGCCGACTTTCAGCATTGTAGGATGGCCACACCAGTGCGACAACTTGCTAGACACCACTTCGGTGCCATCCGGATCTTGGCATCTCAGCGCCTTGTGGTGTCTTCTATTCAGAAAATATTGTTGCGCTGCCTTTGGCCCCATTCGCACATCGGTCCGCTACTGCCGCCATCTCACAGGCCAACGGGGCGCCCCACGCCGACTTTCAGCATTGTAGGATGGCCACACCAGTGCGACAACTTGCTAGACACCACCTCGGTGCCATGCGGATCTTGGCATCTCAGCGCCTTGTGGTGTCTTCTATTCAGAAAATATTGTTGCGCTGCCTTTGGCCCCATTCGCACATCGGTCCGCTACTGCCGCCATCTCACAGGCCAACGGGGCGCCCCACGCCGACTTTCAGCATTGTAGGATGGCCACACCAGTGCGACAACTTGCTGGACACCACCTCGGTGCCATCCGGATCTTGGCGCGTTGTGCTGCCTTCGGCCTATTCGCACATCGGTCCGCTACTGACGCCGCCTCACGTGCCAACGGATTTTCTACGCTTTTTATACCCTATGCCGCATAACAGGTCATGTGACTTGTTTATAAAACTTTTCATTGGTTCATTTTACTTTTGGTTTCCTAATGATGGAAGGCTTGATCATATGACCTAAAAATAACACTTTTCATTGGATGAAAACTATTTTTTTTCCCAAACGATGAAAGCCCCACCTTGTTTCTGGATGTTTCAGACTGAAGCTGGCGTCAGCATGAAAGCACCACCATCTCGTGGCTCCGTAGTGGTCATTCCGCGAGCAATCATGGCAGCCGCTCCCCACCGGAAGCCTGCAGGAGTCGGGGGCCCCCAAGACTTTTGTAGAATCCTCAAGGCGGAGGGGACGCTTTCGAAAATGGGGTCCAAGACCTAGCAGACAAGCGTCCGATTTCCAAGGTGTCCCAGGGCCATTTCAGTGGACCAGGCCCAAAAAGGAAAGAGCCTGCCGCCATTTTGAGAGTCATTTTTGTCTCTCGATCCTACCGAGAGACAAGATGGCGGCCGCTACGGACTGTTTGGAATGTTTACAGACACCGGAGAACCAATCAGCTTCGCTTCACAAAGCTCCATAACACGAAAAGTACGCGAACTGGAGCGCTGCCCAGTCCGCTGTTACAGATATATATCTTTTTTTGAACGTTAATTTCTCAAAATCCACTGGAGCACATATATTGAGACCTAGCAAAGGCACATCGGGCTACCAGTCCCTACAATTTTGCCAAGTTTCGTGCAAATCCATTCAGCCGTTCGGGCTAAAAGTGAGGCCAAATGCCCTATGGAAAACTCAATGTTAAAAACACGTTTTGGGACCCCCCTTTTTTCTCGGCCCCCCCTTGACGAAACCCCCCCCAAATTTTCAGGGGCTGCTCAGAAACAAAATGTTCCATTTTCCTGAAAATTTCAGCCAATTCCGTCCACAAACGCCAAAGTTATTAGACATAGAATTTTCAAAAATCCCATAGAGAAAAAATCCTAACTATATATACCTACTGGCGACCGCCAGTAGGTAATATATATATGAAGCAACCATCCCTCCAAAAAGAAGAACGCGGAGGCCAAGGGGAGTACAGGATAAGCAGCTCGTTTATTTCCTCATCACAGCAATGGCGGCGAATGCATTTCGGCAACAGTGGCCTTCCTCAGCGCCCAACACTGCAGCATGTCATGTTACCCAATGTTCCTTCCTGCTTAAATGTTCATTCCAGCCCCTGGCACTCCTCCCCCTAATGCGATTGACACATCCGGTTAAGGTCCGTTTTGATGCCGGACTTCAACTCCCAGCAGGCACTGTGTCGGCATGACTGGGTAGATGGCGTGAGGGAGTGAGGTAGACTGTGGGTCCCGCTGGTAGACAGGTAGGTGGTAACAGGTTTCATGCCCCAGAAAGAGGAAAGTCGACGGCCGTCGTCCTGGGTCCCCTTATGTCCGCTACAGCCAGCACAACACGACTCAGCGGCTGGGACAGGGCAGTCAATGCGGACTGTTCGCCCACCGAAGTAAAATACCTCGTTTTCCCAACATAAATCAATGTCCTCTGGCGGTCATCGGAGATTGTCGATCCCTCGGCACACATGAAGCTGCACGCAGCTAATTGCCAGTTTGAAACTCCGAGACTCTTGATGTGGCAGGGCCGTCCGTACTGTGTCTCTGGCAGGCACAGAATAAATGAAGCAACCATCCCTCCAAAAAGAAGAACGCGGAGGCCAAGGGGAGTACAGGATAAGCAGCTCGTTTATTTCCTCATCACAGCAATGGCGGCGAATGCATTTCGGCAACAGTGGCCTTCCTCAGCGCCCAACACTGCAGCATGTCATGTTACCCAATGTTCCTTCCTGCTTAAATGTTCATTCCAGCCCCTGGCACTCCTCCCCCTAATGCGATTGACACATCCGGTTAAGGTCCGTTTTGATGCCGGACTTCAACTCCCAGCAGGCACTGTGTCGGCATGACTGGGTAGATGGCGTGAGGGAGTGAGGTAGACTGTGGATCCCGCTGGTAGACAGGTAGGTGGTAACAGGTTTCATGCCCCAGAAAGAGGAAAGTCGACGGCCGTCGTCCTGGGTCCCCTTATGTCCGCTACAGCCAGCACAACACGACTCAGCGGCTGGGACAGGGCAGTCAATGCGGACTGTTCGCCCACCGAAGTAAAATACCTCGTTTTCCCAACATAAATCAATGTCCTCTGGCGGTCATCGGAGATTGTCGATCCCTCGGCACACATGAAGCTGCACGCAGCTAATTGCCAGTTTGAAACTCCGAGACTCTTTATGTGGCAGGGCCGTCCGTACTGTGTCTCTGGCAGGCACAGAATAAATGAAGCAACCATCCCTCCAAAAAGAAGAACGCGGAGGCCAAGGGGAGTACAGGATAAGCAGCTCGTTTATTTCCTCATCACAGCAATGGCGGCGAATGCATTTCGGCAACAGTGGCCTTCCTCAGCGCCCAACACTGCAGCATGTCATGTTACCCAATGTTCCTTCCTGCTTAAATGTTCATTCCAGCCCCTGGCACTCCTCCCCCTAATGCGATTGACACATCCGGTTAAGGTCCGTTTTGATGCCGGACTTCAACTCCCAGCAGGCACTGTGTCGGCATGACTGGGTAGATGGCGTGAGGGAGTGAGGTAGACTGTGGGTCCCGCTGGTAGACAGGTAGGTGGTAACAGGTTTCATGCCCCAGAAAGAGGAAAGTCGACGGCCGTCGTCCTGGGTCCCCTTATGTCCGCTACAGCCAGCACAACACGACTCAGCGGCTGGGACAGGGCAGTCAATGCGGACTGTTCGCCCACCGAAGTAAAATACCTCGTTTTCCCAACATAAATCAATGTCCTCTGGCGGTCATCGGAGATTGTCGATCCCTCGGCACACATGAAGCTGCACGCAGCTAATTGCCAGTTTGAAACTCCGAGACTCTTGATGTGGCAGGGCCGTCCGTACTGTGTCTCTGGCAGGCACAGAATAAATGAAGCAACCATCCCTCCAAAAAGAAGAACGCGGAGGCCAAGGGGAGTACAGGATAAGCAGCTCGTATATTTCCTCATCACAGCAATGGCGGCGAATGCATTTCGGCAACAGTGGCCTTCCTCAGCGCCCAACACTGCAGCATGTCATGTTACCCAATGTTCCTTCCTGCTTAAATGTTCATTCCAGCCCCTGGCACTCCTCCCCCTAATGCGATTGACACATCCGGTTAAGGTCCGTTTTGATGCCGCACTTCAACTCCCAGCAGGCACTGTGTCGGCATGACTGGGTAGATGGCGTGAGGGAGTGAGGTAGACTGTGGGTCCCGCTGGTAGACAGGTAGGTGGTAACAGGTTTCATGCCCCAGAAAGAGGAAAGTCGACGGCCGTTGTCCTGGGTCCCCTTATGTCCGCTACAGCCAGCACAACACGACTCAGCGGCTGGGACAGGGCAGTCAATGCGGACTGTTCGCCCACCGAAGTAAAATACCTCGTTTTCCCAACATAAATCAATATATATAATATATATATATATTACTCCAAAGTTCAAAAGACGTCCAACACGCTCTCAGAATCCAACAAAGAACACTATATATATATGTATATATATATATATATATATATTCCTTGTACGATCCACCCTGGCAGCAGAACACTCGGCGGGTGCCTCTAAAGTGGGGGGGGGTTGTTCCCGCTATGTTTCCCAACAACTCCAGTACCGGAGCACACACGGGGTAAAAATCTATTTGTTTAGTGCAAAATGCATTTTCGGCATCGGCCTTCCTTCCTCAGTGCATCAAATTAAAACAGCTAGCACAGGTTTACGCAATTTATTTCTTTTGATATCCATTGGCGGGACCGTGGACCAATCCCTGAGGGCTAACTCCGTCTTCCGGGCAAAACTTAGGCAGACATGAAGGCCTCAAAGTCCCACAATCCCTTGTGGTATTTCATTTCAGGTAAATTTAAATCCTTATTTTACTTCATGTTCTGTCACTCTTTATTGTGCGCCTGTTCACGATTCCCATTTTTGTCCATGCCTGTGCAAATCTCCCTCGCCTGCTGCACGATGCCCTTCACAGGAATCCCGTAGATGACCCTCATATGGTCAGGGTCAGGCATCTCAGACTCGTATAGTCGGCATCCATCTGGCTGCCGGGCCCCTGACACAGCGGTTCACACTCTCCAACAAAAACTCCTTGTACCATCCACCCTGGCAGCAGAACACTCGGCGGGTGCCTCCAAAGTGGGGGGGTGTTCCCACTATGTTTCACCACAACTCCAGTACGGGAGCACACACGTGGTAAAATATCAATTTGTTTAGTGCAAAATGCATTTTCGGCATCGGCTTTCCTCAGTTCACCAAATTAAAACAATTTGCACAGGTTTACGCAATGTATTTCTTTTGATATCCATTGGCGGGACCGTCGACCAATCCCTGAGCAGCAACTCCGTCTTCCGGGCAATACATAGGCAGACATGAAGGCATCAAAGTCCCACAATCCCTTGTGGTATTTCATTTCAGATAAATTTAAATCCTTATTTTACTTCATGTTCTGTCACTCTTTATTGTGCTGCCTGTTCACGATTCCCGTTTTTGTCCATGCCTGTGCAAGTCTCCCTCGCCTGCTGCATGATGCCCTTCACAGGAATCCCGTAGATGACCCTCATATGGTCGGGCATCTCAGACTCATATAGTCTGCATCAATCTGACTGCTGGACCCCTGACAGCAGCGGTTCACACTCACCAACAAAAACTCCTGTACGATCCACCCTGGCAGCAGAACACTCGGCGGGTGCCTCCAAAGTGTGGGGGGGGGGGGGGCGTGTTCTCACTATGTTTCACAACAACTCCAGTACGGGAGCACACACATGGTAAAAATCAATTTGTTTAGTGCAAAATGCATTTTATATATATATATAAACAACCCAATTTGTACCGCGAACACTGTGATCAATTTGACAGAGATTGAATTGAGTACTGCTGAGACACAATTACTGTCATTAGGATAATCTTTTTGCACAAAAAATAGTTTCAAATATGTTCAATCTCACACAGATGTATTTAAGTTCATAAGTAAACTAAAACTGATCAAGCATTTTAAATTAAGCAGTCAATGAAACTGCGGCTACAATCATTGCTGCAAATCAACCGAGAAGAACTCTTCAAACATCGGACATTACCACATTAAGGTCTACGTATGCATTGGCTGGGCACGCTGATGACACCATTTTAAACATGCAGGAAGAGCTCCAGCAAGTGGGCATTAAAGGTGGCTGTGCAGCAAAAAGTCCATTCAGCCCTCCATCCAATTTTATTCCTCTCATGCCAAAGGATGCAATAGACACCTTCAGTGACTGCGTAATTGAGGATTTGAAGAAGCTCAATCAAAATGTCTTATGCAAGCATAATCAAAGAAGTTACAATACTCCAAGTTAATACGCAGAATCAATGAGAATGGCAACATAATTGTGAATAAAGCGGACAAAGGAGGTAATATAGTGTTGTGGCCTCGAGATGCATACATAAAAGAAGCAGAACAGCATCTGAATTATCCATTGTGCTACAGAAAGGTCTCATTTCAGGAACTTAAATTAATCAAGGATCAGTTTTTTAAGGAACTAACCCAGTGGAAGAGAGAAGGACTGCTAAGCAAGCATGAAATCAACTTTCTTAGGAATGATCACCCAATTACTCCGACTTTATCCCAAAGGTGTACAAGCGAGTAACTCCAATGCCTAGAAGACCGATCATTTTGGCTCAAAAAAGCCTTCTTGAAGCTATGTCTAAGTATGTGCAATTTTATCTATATGAATATGTGGAAAAACTTCCATCTTTTATGAAGAACACGGGCAAGTTCCTGAGTAAACTGCAATAAGTTACCTGGAATGAAAACTATTACTTCATAGTCATGGATATATGTTCCTTATATACCAGTATTGAATGAGGTAAAACTGTTTTTATCCAACAGGAACATACAATTCTCTAAGAATGATTGAACTGTGTTTGCTAAATAACTTCTTTTTGTTTAACAGGCAGGTTCATCAGAAACTACGTGGGGTGGCTATGGGGGCATGTTTCTCCCCCAGCTATGCGTGTGTGCATGTTGGCTGGTGGGAGGAGCATGTCCTCAAGCACACTCACGGGGAGCAATTCGCCACCCATGTTATCAAATGGTGGCGGTTCATTGATGATGTGTGTGTATAATTTGGCATGGATCAAAGGAATCAGCACAGGATTTTGTCAATGCTATTAATGTCAACAATTTAAATCTTTAGTTTACTGCCACTATAAGCACTGAGAGGGTTGAGTTCCTAGATGTTGAGGTTTATATCAACAATAATACCATCCAAACTAAACTTCAGAGAAAGGTGACAGCAGGGAACTCAACATTGCATGGCAGCAGCTCCCACCCCGGACACCTAATTAAAAGCATCCCGTAGGGGGAATTTTTATGAATCAAAAGAATGTGCAGCCATACCACAGATCTCACACAATGTCTAGCAGAATCAGTACAAAGATTTCAGGCATGGGGCTATAAAACAAAGGACCTACAAACAGCTTTAGCAAAAGTGAATAACATCGGTAGAGAGGCAGATTTGCCTAGTACAGTCCATGATTCAGGAATTGAGAGAGAGAAGAATCCACAGAATGAGGATAGTGTGGTTAGATTAATAACTACTTACAACCGCCATGAAAAACAGGCCAGGAACATTATTAATAAGAATTGGTCTATACTTAGAACTGACATTACTCTATCCTCAATTCTGAAAGAAACACCTGCCGTTACTTTTAGGAGGGCACCCTCTATGAGGGATGCGCTGGTCAAAATTAGCCCGGAAGTGTGTACTACTAAGCATTGGCTCTGTAATAGGACAGGATTTCATAAGTGTAGCTCCTGCAGGGCTTGCAAGTTTGGAGTCAACAAACAGGAATACACCGATGCATTTGCACTTATCCCTTCTAATATCGAGGGGATGTTCAGCTGCAAAACAGAGTATGCGGTGTACGTACTTGAATGTTCATGCCATCTTCAGTAAGTAGGCAGCACTAAGCTGCAAGTATTCAATCGCATTCTACAACACCTGCATGCAATTGTCAACTCAGACCCCAGCTATCTGGTTGCTCTGCATTTTAAGCTTGTCTATCAAAATATTCTAAATGATTTATTTGAGCTACTTTGTAATAATGCAGTACCTATGTCATTAAGAGGTGGTAACAGGGTAAAGAAACTACGGCAATTGGAAACACAATACGTTTTACAACCCGATACTAAGATGCCAAATGGCCTTAATACTGGAGAGGATTTACATAATGTTTTATAACAGTTGTTTGTAAAGTTATGTATTTATGATATGCGTTCAGATCCCTCCATTTCAACACTGCATCTTTCTGCTGTGTATAGGAACTGTGGCCGCAAATAGTTTTCAGCTTTTTAGCTCGATGATTTTTAGCCGGTTTTTAGCCCTATTTTTACCTTGTTTTACCTGTTTTTACTGGTTTTACTCGGTGTTTATGGGATTTTTATCAGGCGATTTTAAGTCGAGTTTATAAAGTTGTATATATTGGTGTATATATTTGATCGGTGAATTTTTGTGATACCATTAAAATGTGGCCATTCATAGGTCTATCAAAATATGCGTATTTGCACTGCTTATTTTGCACATTAATTAGAATCTGAATCTGCTCCCTAATTGATGAACTTATATGAAGTTCTTGAGGATGGTCTCTGTGGTTTGGCTTGATACATTTGTGTATATTATATATTTTGCACTAGCACTTTACAATTATGGAAACAGGGTCTGAGGAACTACCCAGGCACCCATTCTCTTTTATTATTATTAATTTTTAGCGATTGGATCAACTATGAGTTGATAGTTGGTTCTGGTTTACTTTTATCACAACCACCTTTTAAGCACAAACACTTTTTGTTTGCACAGAAATTGCACTTTATGCAATTTATGTGATCAACAGATATATCTCCCATCAGGGGAAACATTAGGTATGGCCCTGTGTGTCATGTTGGATTGATGGTAACTGATACTACCGCATTTGTGGGCCCAGTATTAGAAATGTATTTTTCATGTGATATTTAAATGTATTTATTTGCACTTAAAAATGTATTTATTTATAATTAACTGCATATATTTATTTACACGTGTAGTGATATAATAATACCATGCAATCCAAGTTATTCTTGCGTGGCACAGCAGTAGTATGTTGTTCAGCTTCATTATGTGAGTGGGAGGGACTGCTGTCAAGGTGTCGCTCTAAAATGATGTTATAGGTCCTGGCAGGTCATGTGATCAAGACCGTGGAAACCCGGTCGAAACGCGTCATGCTGCCGAATACACAATAAAGCACTGGATTATTGAAGTACTTTGCGGTCCGTACCTGATTTTCCAAAGGAAGTGGAATTCTTGTCAAGATCGTGGTTACTATATATATTACACAGAGAAGAAGTGTGCTCAGAGGATGATTCTTTGTTATATATATATTTATATATATATATCAAAATCACTTCCACACTCTCATCTCAGGGTCAGCATGAAAAGCACGAACTCGGGAATTGCATCAAATAAGTTTTATTTGACGGATTTCACGGCAACAAAGTAAATACTCGACGCTTTTCGGGAAACACCCTTAGTCACGAGTCAAGATGTGAATATTCGATTGGTTTAAATAACAAAACATGTGATCACAATATGACATAAACAAAAACAACAGACTCCCTTAAGTGTTTCTATCGCGCTAAATCCTATCGCGCTAAGTAGTCAGAATGTGCTTTTCAAATTCGTTTTCCATTAGTTTTACCACAATGATTATTACAGGGAAAATCCAAAACATCCGATTAGGTACATTGCAATTATTTACGATAATTCATACATTTTCAAATAACGGTGTACCTATTCGTACTAGTGTTACCCAAGTGGGTTGGTAGCGCTTGATAAAGATTCAAATTCAAAGATTAGTCCAGTGCTACCCTAGTGGGCAAAAAAGCGCTCACAATTATACAGCGTTGCAAAAGGAAACCACCTCTTAATGAAATGGCAATGTAAACAACCTTCGGATGCCTTCTTATTCATATTTTTTCTCCACAATCCAGCCCGAGTGGGCATGAGTCAAAGTGTTAATTCACTTAATCATCCATTGAAAAAGTAGTGCAGTATTGTATTCAGGGCACATTCTCTGAAATGAAACCAAAATAATATGTATAATCACACAATTAATCCAAAATTCCATAAAATTACACAAACTTGATATTAGAAACAAAGTTAAAAAGACTACATACGGCTACATTTCTTGTTAGGTTAGGATTCTCTAGTAGGGAGCAAATTGCGGCGCTCTGCAGAGGAGAATGACAAGTTAAAAAAGATTCAAAATTCATTCTTCATGGCCAATATAACCTGGGCAATTTAACCTAAATGAACTTCCAGTTCCTCATCATTATTATGTCCTAGCGGGATCATAGTTCTATATTGTATTATTATTTTTGATTCCAATCTTCTCAAGCATTGCATTCTATTGCCCCCTCTCTCACTGTGTTTGATGGTATCGAGGACACAGAAGCTTAAAAGATTGGAATTCTGATTGTGATGGCTTTGGAAGTGTCTTGCAATGGGATAGGTTTTGTCCACATTCTTAATTGCTCTTAGGTGTTCAAGAATACGCAGTTTTGCTTTTTTGATTGTGCTGCCAATGTATGTCTTCTTACATGAACAGAACAGTGCATAAACTGCATAATCAGTGTTACAAGATGTTCTTTCATGTATAACAAACGGTTGAGCTGTGGGTGATAGAGTAACTACTTTCATATTGTGGCTATTCTTGCAGGCTTTGCAATTCCTGCAAGTGTAAAAACCTTCCAATTTAGGCATGATAATTTTATTGGGTTCTGTTGCCCGGCATAAATGATCTTTCAAAGATCTGGCTCTCCTAAACGTTACTTGGGGAAATGTTTCTACACTGGATGCAATATCTGGGTCAGTTTGAAGTATAGGCCAAAATTTATTCAAGCTCTTTTTTAACAAGAAGGCCTTACTACTGTAAGTGGTAATGAATCTGGTTTTCATATCCTTCCTGTCTTCTGGTTTAGTGGCAGGTTTTGGTTCTAGCAGTGACTCTCTCGTTCTTACTGCTACTGTCTTCTGTGCCTTAGTGATTATTTTCGGAGAGTACCCTCTGGCCAGAAATCTCTCACACATTATTTTCTCCTCTGCAGCAAAACTCTTACTAGTGCTGCAATTCCGCTTGGCTCTGAGTAGTTCGCCTACCGGAATGCTTTGAATCAGGCAGCTCGGGTGGCAACTACGAGCATGCAAGAGGCTATTTCCTGCAGTCGTCTTTCTGAACAGTTCACTTTCAAGCTTGTTGTCAATGACATTCAATTTAAGATACAGAAATTCTGATGAGTTTTTAGACCAATGACTTGTGAATTTTAGGTTAAAGGTGTTGTTATTTAATGTCTGCACAAACGTCATAGCCTCATCTTCTGTCCCTTTCCATATCACGAAAATATCGTCTATGTAACACATCCATTTAATTGCGTGTTCTTTATACATAGATGATCTATACGTGACTTCCTCCTCCCAGTACCCCATGAAAAGACCTGCAAAGCACGGAGCAAAGCAAGTCCCCATGGAAGTACCGAGAGTTTGCTTGAAAATCTTGTGATCAAATAGAAAATAGGTTTCTGTGAGGCATTAGGATTCGCCATCCAGCACAAACCGCTGTCGACCTGTGGAGGAGTCATGGCGTTGGTCGGCGTTTGCCGACCGTTACGATTTATATATATATATATATATATATATATATATATATATATATATATATATATATATATAGATATATATGTATTCTGTTATGATATATGACAATCTCAAAGCATCAGATTCCTCTGCACTGGCAACACTCTATGAATTAAGTAAAGAAAGTGATATGGCCAGAAAAACTCAGTTTAATTCAAAGTTAAAGTCTACTCAAGTGCAAATAGAATCACTCAATTTGATCAAATCAAGTACCAATAAAAGTCCATTAAGACCAAATCTAGCTTCATGCCTATAATGCCTAAAGATGATGTTGACGCCTTTCATGACAGAGTTATTGAAGATCTCAAAAATCCCAATCATCAAACGAAAAGAAATCGAAGAAAAATCAAATATTGTGATGTGCAATAAAATAAATTAATGCAAAAGCTTAAAAAGAACAATAAGCCGGTAATAAATAGAAGTGAAAAATGCGGCAACGTGGTAATTTGGCCGAAAAAGGAGTGCAGTCAAGAGGCACTACATCTACTCAACAATGTAGACTGCTATGAGAAAACAGAAAGTAATCAAAAGAGGTTGGGTGCGCACCCAATTATTGACAATAGTTTTGTAGAGTTGGTGCGTGCTCCTGGGGTATCACCCCCTGACTGGGGTGTCTTTAAACTAGTAATGAAGCTGCGACACCTGATTAGGCATCCGCCCTTGGGCACAGCGTGTGAATACACAATTACAGCGTATTAAATAATCATTCCAAACTGAATTGCGAGTTCTCCAAAAGATGATCAAGGCAAATTAAAAGCATTTATTCATGCTTTTCCAATCGGAATGATCCAAATCATAATCCAAATCTTCAAAAGATCACGGTGTTATCATCACAGCATCTTGACAATCATTTACATTCCCTATGCATTTCGGGCGGGTAGCCCTTCATCAGGGGAGTGATCTGTAAACAATAAAATGCATAAGATGCCAAACAGTATGCACACACCTAAAAGCTAACTGCGTGAGATTTAGTCTGTGTATAGAAAAATAGACGCATCAGAACTAAACGAACAAACAAGATTCCATATGTGAAGAAACCTTGTGTTTCGGAAATAATCGTTGTAACTCAGACAAGTGCAAGTGACCGTCAGCAACAGAATAAAGGCGGACCAAAGATCCCCTATAGCGTGAATGTTAAAGGTGCTGGGAATCAGAAACATGTTTGCGGCATGCGTATTAAAATGATAATAGCAGCGTGCCCGGCACCAGTCGGTAAAACTAAAAGGAAAGGTGCAATTAACTGAGTATAAAAAGTGCACAGATATCAACTCCATTCGGCATGTGAACACGAATATATGAAACATACAGCACTGACAGGCCGTATAAAGCGGCGTACGCCAAGTATTGAACTTACTGAATGCTGCGGTAAAACCGAATCTCATAGATGTGGTTAGTAAGCGGGTGACGTCGTGTCCCAATAAGAGTCCGTGAGGAGTGAAACACAAATAACGGATTGTGTAAACTCGAGCTTATAACATTGCAAGAGTCGGCGCTATATTAAAACAATATAAAATGGCAGACAGAAATGCATTGAGTGGAATAGCGGCAGTGAAATAGAGGGACAGGGAAAGTGTACCATAAGAGGTAAACAAGGTGAAAAGTTAAACAAAAGCTAAGTAAAATGTAAAACACAATAGGGGGAAGTGGATGTGTTAAAAAGTGAAACGAAGCTAAATAAAATGTGAAACAGGGGAGGGGGTATGGAAACATATGTCAGAGAGGGTGAAAAAGAGCGAAGCTGAAAGATGAACAATTAAAGATAGCAAGAAAACTCCATTAGTTCTTTGAGACCATGGGGTTTCATGGAGTACAAATATTTGATCCAATGATTCTCTCGTTGTAAGAGAAAGTTGTTATTGTTCCGGCCTTCACGTTTCTTCGCCACTTCAATCACGGCAAACTGCAGTTGACTAATGTTGTGTCGGTGTTCCTTATAATGCAGTGCAATGACAGATTTGGTGTTACCAGTTCGAATGTTGCTTTTATGTTCATTGATACGTGTTTTAATTTTTCTCTCTGTTTTCCCGTTGTAGATAATCCCACACGGACATTTCAAAATGTAGATTCAATTTTTTGTATCACAAGTGGCATTCAGTTTGAGATGGATCTTAGTTCCTTACATGGGATGATTGATAGTGGGTCCTTTAATGATATTGTTACAATTATTGCAGTTGTGACATGGAGTGTTTCCTTTGTAAATCAGGGTCGAAGTGATTGTCGGAGTATTCATGATGTTGTCTTTGATGTTCTTCCCACGGTTGAAAGCAAAGACAGGCGGACCTTCAAAAATGTTTTCAAAATCTGGTTCAGAAGCAATGATGGGCCAATGTTTGATGATAGACTTCTTGAAAGCATAACTGATGGTGGAAATTTTGGATACCACTACAGGTTGTTTGGATTGAGATTTTTCTTTGAAAGTGAGAAGCTCAGAACGTGTGATCTTGTCACATCTGGCCTTGGCTGCTCTTAAGATGTCTAGAGGATGTCCTCTTTGCTCGAACCTGTTTAACATGGCTGAAGCTTGTTGCTCATACTTGATCTGGTCAGATACAATCCTTTTCACATGTAGCAGTTGTGGATTATGGCAAATGGTTTTTCAAAGAAGCCTGAAGAAAACTTTGATAGTGTAATAAATTATTGCGGTCTGTAGATTTTCTTAATAAATTGGTTTCAAGGATATTGTCATGTCGGGTTATTTGAACATCAAGAAAGGTTATGGTGTTAGCATGGTATTCATAATGATTGAGCGCTGCTAATGCTTCCGATAAAGACTGTAAGGAACCTCTCCATACAACAAAAATGTCATCTATGTATCTCAAAAACATTGTAGAATCCACATAGGTCAATGCCTCTTTTGATATTCATGTTGCTAATGTCATTATGCACTAGCAGATCTCTGAGATTCCTCCCTCGTCTGTATGTAATACTCGGTCTTTCTGGTAGACTGGATCCTATAATGGGATCCCCCTTCACTATGTTCCAGTTTTTAACAAGAATCTTGCGAATCATAACAGAATTTCCATTGAAATTCAAGATGATACGAGTCTCACTGTCTTCGCTCTTCTCTGAACATTGGGAGAAGAATTGAACAAACACGCGGAACAGGAGATAATCAGCAAATTCTTTGCTGAGATGAAAATGAGATTGAAAACAACAGAAGATGACATAAAAAAACGTAAACAATATAAATTGCATCGCGATTGTGGTGATTATGAGGCAGGACGCATTCTAACCCACAGTCTCAAGTATGATCATCTGTTTGCTGGTACTAGCGCCTCTGGCTCTAAGGTACCAATTCCACAAATAGTAGAAGAAGAAGAAAGCGATGAATACAGTGTTGTCACTTCATTGGTTTCAGAACTAACAATATCGTCGGAAAGCTCTAACTCTGACGCAGAAATCCATCCAAAACGACTTACTTTTTTAGACGAGTATCGTATGCTGAAGGAAACCAGGCAAGCAACGCGGTCATCGCCGAGAATAAGGGAGAAACAAGACAATGTGGGGAACAACCGCAGAGGAAGACCAAGGGGTATTGTCACAAGAGGAGGAAGAAATTCAAACAGAGGAGGAGAAAACAGCAGAGCAAAGGACAAGAGCAAGTGGGATACAAAAAAGCTCAAACCAAGAAGAAATAATTATGGATGATGAACAGGTAAACCAAACCATAGTGAATTTATCAATGAAAGAGATAAGTGAAAAAGACAAAAGAACATTATGTCTAGGTTTGTCCTTTTGCCCGACTACAACCATGAGTTATGCCGATAACAAAATTGATATCTTCAGATTTTGAAGGAAATTGAAGTTAAAGAAATGGCATAAATTGAAACCTACAAGAAATAAATCGCAAACCCCTAGTAGTAGAGGAACTCACAATGATGAACTGATTATAGGGGATATCGATGCCATGATGGCATTGGATGAACCGGGACATAATAATGATGACTCCAACACTAACTCTGAAGCATTACGAATCCTTGATGCGATGGAAATAAGGCAAGATTTATCGGCCTGTACTGACTTCCGCATGAAATCCATGTTTATGACCAAGATGATTCATGACAACATCAACACTTTTCAGGATGTTGTGGGGAATGAGTTATTGGAATTGAGAAGCAAAAATTGGCCTAAAAAATGAAACAACAGTGAAGTCATCAGTGATGTCATTTGAGATGTCATCAGTGATGTCACTGACCATGTCATGAATGATCTAGTATGTGACTACAGCAGCAGTGGATTGCGGGTGCGCGAAATATAGTTAGTACAACTAACTATATAGGAGCAATTTCATTGGTTTTGTATGAGTAAAATGTCCAGCTAACTATAACACCACTAAAACGTATAGTTTTCTGAGTGAGTTTCAAAGGTTTTTTAAATGCTAATTCCTAACTATATAAGGCCTGAAACCTATGGTTTTTTCAGTGAATTTCAAAGGTTTTTTAAATGCTGATTCCTAACTACATAAGGCCTGAAACCTATGGTTTTTTCAGTGAATTTCAAAGGTTTTTTAAATGCTAATTCCTAACTATATAAGGCCTGAAACCTATGGTTTTTTCAGTGAATTTCAAAGGTGTTTTAAATGCTAATTCCTAACTATATAAGGCCTGAAACCTATGGTTTTTTCAGTGTTTTTAAAAAAAAAAATTGATTGGTTAACTGGCTTATTAAGTGTATCTTAGTGAATACATATATTAGCGAGTAATGTTTAAATATTTAAATATATGCATGAGTGATGTAATATGTGAAGTCATCAGCAGTGCATTGCATACGTGCAAGTTATAGTGAGTCCAACTAACTATAACGTGGGAATTTCAATGGTTTTATGCGAGTAGAATTTCCAGCTAACTATAACTGGTGTGAAACCTATGTTTTTTTCAGTGAATTTCAAAGGTTTTTTAAATGCTAATTCCTAACTATAACTGATGTGTAACCTATGGTTTTTTCAGTGAATATATATATATATATATAACATTTCTATGGCAAAATAAAACCCCTCATTTTGTTCCTTTTCAAATTACCACTTTATTCCAATCAAGATGACTTCAGGTGTGCCATACTTTTGCCAAAAGTAAGACTGTTAGCGTTCTAGTTGTTCTTTAGAACACTCTGGGACATTCTGTCTTTGGGCTATAGTTGGGCTACATCTGGCTGATATTTGGGCTACATTTGGGCTCTTTTGTCTCTGGTGGCCATCTTGGGAGACTGCATATCAGAATTTTTTTTAATGAAATATAAGAGGAATTGATAAGTCACTTAAAATGTGCCCTAATTTTTCTTTCTTCAGCACTAATCATAATTTCTATGGCAAAATGAACCCCCTCATTTTGTTCCTTTGCAAATTAAATGTTTTAAGTGTTAACACTTTATTCCAATCAAGATGACTTCAGGTGTGCCATACTTTTGTCATAAGTAAGACTGTTAGCGCTCTAGTTGTTCTTTAGAACACTCTGGGACATTCTGTCATTGGGCTATAGTTGGGCTACATCTGGCTGATATTTGGGCTACATTTGTTTTTTTTTGTCTCTGGTGGCCATCTTTGGGCTACATTGGGCTACATCGGGCTACACTGGGCTACATTGGGCTACATTGGGATACATTTGGGCTCTAACATATATATAGCCCAATGTAGCCCAATATATATTTTTTCAAAGTTAATTTTCGTAATAACCACTGGAGCACATATCTTGAGACATAGCAAAGGCACATCGGTCTACCAGTCCCTACAATTTTGCCAAGTTTGGTGGAAAACCATTCAGCCGTTCGGGCTAAAAGTGAGTCCAACCGCCCTATGGAAATTAACATGGGGAAAACACGTTTTGGGACCCCCCTTTTATCTCGGCCCCTGCTTGACGAATCCCCCCCAAACTTTCAGGGAAGGAGCGGAGCGCCGCGAGGCAAAGTTAAGGAAAATGTCAGGAAGATTCCTCAACCGGCGCCAAAGTTATTCCCAATAGAATGTTGAGATTTCCCTATGGAAAACAATCCTAACTATATATACCTACTGGCTATCGCCAGTAGGTAATATATATATATATATATATATATTTATATATATATATATATATATATATTACCTACTGGCGATATATATATATATATGTACATATATATATATTACCTACTGGCGGTCGCCAGTAGGTATATATAGTTAGGATTTTTTCCCTATGGGATTTTTGAAAATTCTATGTCTAATAACTTTGGCGTTTGTGGACAAAATTGGCTGAAAGTTTCAGGAAAATGGCACATTTTGTTTCTGAGCAGCCCTTGAAAATTTGGGGGGGGTTCGTCAAGGGGGGGCCGAGAAAAAAGGGGGGTCCCAAAACGTGTTTTTAACATTGAGTTTTCCATAGGGCGGTTGGCCTCACTTTTAGCCCGAAGGGCTGAATGGATTTGCACGAAACTTGGCAAAATTGTAGGGACTGGTAGCCCGATGTGCCTTTTGTAGGTCTCAATATATGTGCTTCAGTGGATTTTGAGAAATTAACGTTCAAAAAAAGATATATATCTGTAACAGCGGACCGGGCAGCGCTCCAGTTCGCGTACTTTTCGCGCAACGGAGCTTTGTGAAGCGAAGCTGATTGGTTCTCCGGCGTCTGTAAACATTCCAAACAGTCCGTAGCGGCCGCCATCTTGTCTCTCGGTAGGATCGAGAGACAAGAGGAGGCCAAAGCGAAGGGGCAAATGACCATAAGGGGGCATAGTAGATTCTCGCTGACCCCCTAGGTTTGATGTGGAGGTTTTAAAAGGGCCCCGCGGGGCAAAAAAAATAAAAAATAATAATAATCGAACGGCTGAATGGATTTGCACGAAACTTGGCAAAATTGTAGGGACTGGTAGCCCGATGTGCCTTTGCTAGGTCTCAATATATGTGCTCCAGTGGATTTTGAGAAATTAACGTTCAAAAAAAGATATATATCTGTAACAGCGCTCCGCTTCGGAGCTTTGCGAAGCTGATTGGTTCTTCGGCGTCTGTAAACATTCCAAACAGTCCGTAGCGGCCGCCATCTTGTCTCTCGGTAGGATCGAGAGACAAGAGGAGGCCAAAGCGAAGGGGCAAATGACCATAAGGGGGCATAGTAGATCGTCCCTGACCCCCTAGGTTTGATGTGGAGGCTTTAAAAGGGTCTCGCAGGGCAAAAAAAATATATATCGTTTTTTTAGTTTTTTTGCGTGGAGTGCGCCCGGTTCGCGAACAGGGAAGCGTTCTGGGGAGCGTACTTTCTTGAAAATTAGTGAAAAAAGTTAGAGTAAAATAATAATTGTGAGTGATCAGATGTAGGGTAGCTCTGAGAAGAGCTTTTGGGTTTATGGTACATTTAGGTACTTATAAGTAGGTACCAATGCACAGTCTTAAATTCAGAGTGAAAATTCTGTTGCCCTCATCTGAGAAGTGAACTCCATCTCCTCTGTAGATATCTTGCATGTACTAACGCAAGTTATTGTTGTACAGGGAGCCCATTCCATGGTCTCTCATGTAAGCTGAAACAGATTTGTTTACATGCTTCCTCGATTTCTCAATTTGTGGACAAAATTGGTTCGACCACCTCCATTTTTGTCTTTGGCATATATTTGAATATACCAAGGCAGTCTGAGGAAAAAGTGCCATCAATTGCTCAAAGGTGTCCTTTAAAAGCATTTCCAGACCTACCCCAGTCAAAGTGCCCAAATCATTACCTCCACAGTGCACAATTAAACGGTCAGGTTTTGGCAAATGCATAAAGGTTTTCACCAATGGTATCAATTGGTGACATTTTAATCCTCTGTGGCCAAACCACTTAATTTCCACATCTTGTAAATTGAGGTTAGGTAAATTCCTGTTTTCAGCGTATCTCTGAGCCCAATAGATGTAACTATGTCCAACAATCCAGACAGAAAACATGGCGAGAGAAGGTTCTCCTGCAGTCAGATGAAGTGTGGCAATGAAATGGCAGTTGAAAAAATGAGAGTGTAAAATGAAAAAAACTGAGGAGTTTCTGTGTTAATGAAGCAGTAAGAGTGATTGGTGGATTTTGATTGCTGAAAACAGAAAGTTAGGGTGCATGGATGAGTTCGTTGAAAGATGTATTTTGAGTGGCGAAGAAAAAATCATTAAATGAAAGATTGCACTGGATATGCAGGTGCACTGAGAGTTCAGAGTTCAATTGCAACATTGTTGTGTGAACTTGGAAACAAAAGATTTCTTTAATTTAGATAGAAAATAGTGTGCTTTAAGGAGAAAATTATGAAGAAAGTTGTGTTTTTCAAATGTTGCTTTGTCTCAAGTGTTTTACAAATAGATTTTGTTTCTTTGAGAAATTGTAATTGGAGAAAATGTGAAGTATTAGTACTGACAGGGTTTTTATGTGCATAGGAGCTGTGGAGTGTTTTCAAATTATGACTTGTAAATCGTTTTTGAGAAAAAGCAATGGTTTTAATATTGATGACAAGGACATAATGGTGTCTGCTTCTTTATAAGGTAATTGAGAGTCTCTGATGTTATTTTTCCCATTTCAATGTAAGAAGTTTGTCTGTGGAGCAAATTGCTTGTAAATATGCTCCCACCTGTGCATGGCAAATTTAGATTTTGAATGTTTGCGTTACATGGGCATGTTAAAGGTGACTGAAACATGCTGCAAAGGCAATCAAAAAATGCTTTTATGTGTCTTAAGGACATTTTAAGTCATTTCCCCATGTGCAGTGTTTTCAAATTATGAGTTGAAAATCGTTTTTGAGGTAAAGGAATGTTTTCAAAATGTATGTGCGCCATATGCCCCCAAATTTCTTTTTCAGGGGTGCAGCAGGGTGTTCTTGAGACACCCCTGCACCCTCGGAAAAATTCGTAATTTGCGATGAGGTAATTGCTAATCGCAAATTGCACCTTCATTCCTATGGGCCTCCTGCTGCATGGAAATGAATGGGTAATTTGTAATTAGCAAATAGCTCATCGCAAACTAGGAATGGTAAAGAATCGCTATTTATTCCTTAAAGTTCGCTATTTAGGAAATGCAAAAAACTTTGATGATACATATGGCGGTTCATCTCTAACAAGATAAGAAGCATAGGGATAGATTTATGATGACTGGCGCATCACCAGGGATGTGTTAGTCATTCTGTGCCGCTGTTCCGTCACCTATGGTGTGCTGCATTTACAATGCGGCGCATCATGGGGCAAAAACAGCACAGATGCGTGACGTATCTGTGCCGTAAAGGTGGCGCATTGCTGGAGTTGTATCGCAAGTGTGATGAAGCTCCAGCAAGGCTCAGGGGTGTCCCTGTCGCAGGGTTTCTGTTCTCACACAGAACTGTGGACAGAGGATTGGAACCTCGGCGAATTAGGGTGCCCCAAAACTCACCTTAGTAATCAAAAATCCCTTAGCAAGCTAGGTACAGTGTCACATTGGATATAACAAACTTTCAATGTTTAGACAATCCAGAATATGAACTTATAGTACCTCAGGATACGTGGAACTCATGAACAGTCGGTCGTTATATATTTCTTAGAAACCAGAACATGGAGTTAAGAAGAACACATGTGTATTTGAAATGTTTATTTACTAATGCCGTCTTCTCAGGCGTAGTATCTTAGATAATAGAAGTACACATATTATCAGTAGCAAAATTACCAGCATAGTTACTAGTACATAAAAAGCGAATGGTGACAGTATGTTAACATGCTGTAAATGAATAAGAGTTAGCAACACTTATAAGCAGCCGCGGGCCGTGGAGGGAGTTACGGTGGGGCAGGGAGGCGGGGAGGGGGAGGGGCAGGGTGGAGAGGGCTCCACCCTGCCCCTCCCCCTCCCCCCCTCCCCGCCTCCCTGCCTCACCGTAACTCCCTCCACGGCCCGCGGCTGCTTATATCTGACCCTCCCTAATACACATATTATATTATTTGCTAAGAAGGTCTCTTTGTGTTGGTTTAGGGCGTGCCCATACTTTAGTGTCTTAGATTTGAAGGAATCACATCAGCATACACCAGCTCTCTCTTCATGTGAACCGCATCAAGTGTTGTGTATGTGTGTTCGGCAAAGCAATATAAAACCCGCCTCATGCCCAGAATTGGCAGAAGCTGCACTTATGTTATGAGTATGAAGTCGTGGAGATCAGACCTCATAACAATTCTGTATCGTGTTGTTCTTGAAACTTCAGCAGTCGCTGTACAGATATAGTTTAACAAGCAAAGCAGATAGTAGAGCAATAACATATTATTCTCATGTAAACCACGATGAACTACTAGGTTGAAAGCTAAAGCAACAACTAAGTGTCGTGTGCAGAAGTTGCAAAAAAGGAAAAATGGCGTTTAAACCGGTAATGAGCCCATGCTAACTTAACACGGTGTAAAGATATCCAGGATCTAGATGACACCTCCCCATGTTCCGGAAACGAACTGAATAAGATAATAGAAGTGGCATCTCATGAGAGCAGATTGCAACTTTATATGTGGACGGTCCGCAAGGTAAAACATTAAAAACTAGGAAAATTTAATGCTAAAGAAAAATAAAACAGCCAACTACTTTATCGAGGCTTAAGCCAATAGGCAAGCTAAATAATAAAAACTTGACAAATAAGTGAATGAATTGTCAATGAAATGCTAGTACTCAGCATATCAAACATGAAAAAGGTCTATGACATAACTGTGTATGCAAAATAAGCTGCAACAGCCTCCAATAGGAAGTCACCGTCTTCATCCGAAAAGAGTTCAGCCATCCAATTTAAAAGCGGAAAAGAACATACGTGCTCTCCCAGCACCGGATCCTCTATCACCATCAGAGGACAGCTCGGTGGGTTTTCAAGAAAGCTCTGTTCCAAGAAAGACTGTGTTGCCGCCAGTAAATTCCAGGGACCACTTAGTCCATGCATCAATGCCACAGCCATAATCCTTTCGCCAGGACAAACCAGCTCGTGAGTAATGATAGGAGTCATCAGCTGATTAAAGTCGACATCAGGAGAAACCGGTCCGCAGAGACACAAATCAATGGCCCAATCGAAATCACAGGTCAGGCAGTGAAATACAGGCTGGACACAGGTGAAGTAGGAGAATCGAAAAGATAATCCATATGCCGTGCTTAATATCGCCAACGGCATTGTGCCATAATATTCAAGCATGCGATTGCGGAACAGCGTCAGCAGCTGCAGGGCGGGAGCTTGCACAGGAGGGACATCCATATTTAAAAATGTAAAAAAGCACAAGAGCGTCCGCTGGTAATGCAAGTAAAAATGGGAATCCACCAAGCACAGTGGAAAAAATAGAATGAAAGAAAGCAGGGATGACTCCAAAGATTTTCTCAAATGAAGTCACGAGACCACTGGTAACAACTTTAAAAAAGTGCGCCAGGCCCTTTGTGGAGGACGCGTTAAAGATAGTCCAAACCATCTTGCTGAAATGGAAAGGCAAATCTGTATTTAAAAGGGTCTGCACCTCTGTACGGGTGTTCGCTATGTGAAGCACGAAAGTTTCACGGGCCGAACTCAAGGCCACCTCTCTCTGAGACAAAAGAGCTCTTATTCTTGCCATGCCGTTGAAATCTGCTCCCAAGGTTGGTATTTGTGGCCAGATTGAAAACTCCCTATGTTCATGTGTGGGAGGAAATAGAACATTTCTGCAGCAAATAACCCGTTCACTTACTGTTACGATAAAAGGAATACTTTTAATTAACCCAGAACAATCTTCATTATTGAGCATCAAATAACTACCATTTTCCAACAACTTGAACGTGGGGATGATAGCAGGAACTGGCGTGCCTTGCAACACGCAAGCCATATTTGGTCGGTGTTTGTTGCATGAACCGTGTAACTGTATGTGCCTACACATTAGTGAATTATCTGGCGTCTCAGTGCATTCCTCTCCATTCAGATAAACTTCTTGATCATCTTTGAAACATCTGTATGTGTATGGAAGCGACCAGACCTCATGAAGAAAACCACTACCTAAAGGTGCATAACGACCTATTGGTATATATTTCATACAATTTGAAAACTTATATAAAGCAAAAGGCAGCGTTATTAAACCATGGATAAGGCACGTTGCCAAAGCAGCCAACCTTTTGGATTTATACTGGAAATGTTAAAGGAAGAATTATGGAGTAGGGCCTGTAAATCTTTAATGGACAACCGAGTAAAATTACTCCAACCATCATATTCCTCTAACTCCGGGATAGTAGGGGTGTTTAAATTTTTTAGACGTAGCCAATCCAAAGCATTTGGTCTGGGAAATTGTTTCATTCACAAACAACATATGATTTGGGATGAGATATGCACGGTGCAAAGCCTCAGTGCCTTTTACCTGCCAGGTTCGTGAACCCCAAACTGATGTAGATCCTGGATATCTTTACACTGTGTTAAGTTAGCATGGGCTCATTATTGGTTTAAACGCCATTTTTCCTTTTTTGCAACTTCTGCACACAACACTTAGTTGTTGCTTTAGCTTTCAGCCTACCTGCGTCAAGATCTATGCCTGCTTCAAGCAGGCGCAGGGTTTTGATGCAGCTTTGTCCTATCTTATTGTAAATGCGGCAGACTGTGGGTGGTAGAGCAGCGGTGCACGTTAACTGGTGCATCTCTGGGGATGTGCTAGTTAATATAAATCTGCCCCTTTCCATACATACTGAGCATGTCATGAATGATGTAATATGTGACATCATCAGCAGTGGATTACGGGTAATAGTATCTCTAGTTTACTCCCCTATAGCTGTCTTTCTTTTAACATAACTGTCTGTTTCCTTCCCTTATACTTACTGTTTTTTTGGTTCGCTTCCGGTTCGTGTACCGGCGAGCGAACTGGGAAGCGAACTAAGAGAAATAGAGGTTGGCACAGTTCCAAATATTGTACCAATTTTTTAATACCGGGGAGGTAGTTCTGAAAAGAACTTTTTTTTTATTGTTTTTGTTGTTTTATATTTTTTTTATTATTTTTCTGAACATTTTTTTACTTTTTTTGAATTTTTCTGAACAGTTTTATATTTTTTTGTTTTTTTTTTGGAGGGGGCAACGAAAACGATTCATTGTAAAGGGCTCAACAGGAGCAACAACAAAAAAAAAGAATTTATTGTTTGGGGCGTTTCGGACAAACATGAGCATGATTGTCAATAGCTCTGTTGATCAGAGTGATGCTACTTTCTCCGTAGCAAATGAATCCACTGCAATGTACGCAGACTTGTTTTACTTCACGAAATCTCGTTTGTATATTTGGCACCATCTCCCTGCCCTCTGGTCCCGTTACTTCCGGTACAACAGATCTTCTGGCCATAATAGGGAGATTATCTAGGTCGTTACGAAACTGTGCAGCACTGTAGTTGTTAGGATGCCACCTAGTCATATGGCGATGCATTGTGTAGTTTCCGAAACTGTATTTTTTGTCGGTCCCTCTGGACAGTCTATCTTGACATATAAGGCAAGTTACGTATCTTGCATTTACTTTTTTCTGACCTTTGGGAATTTTAAAAAATTGCCAAATGAAGTTTTCTTTCCGGTGACACGTCCTGGGCTCCTCAGGCAAAAAGTGCCTCTCTTCGTGCTCTTCGTCCTGTTCCTCTTCTTCCTCTTCTTGCTGAATTATAACTTCAGCAGGTGGTCCACTCTTCCTTGGATGTGGTGGAGGTGGTGGGGAAGCACCAGCTGAAGCTACTAAAGAAGCCATTGCTCACTGGTAACAAAGGGTCTTTCTCTCACAATGATGAAAGTCAGAGTGAGGAAAGAAGGAGGGATTTTCATCATTTGGGAAAAACAATAGTTCTCAACCAATGAAAAGTGTTCATTTTAGATTATATGACCTAGTCTTACATCATTAGGAAACCAAAAGTGAAATGAACCAATGAAAAGTGTTATTACCAAGTCACATGACCTGCTGTGTTTACGTTACGCGCTTTGCAGGGCCTCCCGGTTTGCTTCCAGAAACCTGCGCTTTGCGCCTCGCTTCGCGTACCAGTTCGCTAACGTAGCACGTCATATGACGTATCACGCGACAACGCGAAACGTCATGTGGACGGGAGGCGTCACGATGTTGTTTTCTAACGCGGCAGTTGCGGTAAAGAAACGTTTACCGGCTCGCGGTCTATTTCGCGGCATCAAGGTCAGCTAACGGGAAGTTTCCCGATTCGCGAAGCGGGAACGAAGAAAAAAAAATATTAAATTTTTTTTTATTAATAAACATAGAAAATATATTTTTGGATTTAAAGAAGAATACATTTTACAGCTACAGATATTAGCTGTTAAAAAACCAATGAAATTCACTGAAAAAACCATAGGTTATAGACCATATATAGTTAGGAATTAGCATTTAGAAAACCTTATTTTACTCACACAAAACCATTGAAATTCCATATATAGTTAGTTGCACTAACTATATATCGCGCACCCGCAATCCACTGCTGATGATGTCACATATTACATCATTCATGACATGGTCAGTGACATCACTGATGACATCACTGATGACATCTCAAATGACATCACTGATGATATCTCATTTGACATCAATGGTCACATCAATGATGATATCATTAATGTGACAATACAATGCATCTACTCACACTTTAATATAACCTCTGTTACACCCAGTGTTAAATACAGAGTATAATTTTTGAAACCATTGACACACCAATACTAGTTACTACATACGCACTCACTGATTCCTACGTCTACACACACATTCACTCATTCACCCATACAATCATTCATACATACAATCACTCATCTTTACAACACTATCATATTGACTCATACACCTATACAGACACTCACACTCTGCCACTCATCCATGGAGTTACTCACACACCTAGTCAGTCCTGTAAAGAATCAATCACACTTCCATTTTCTAATCTACACAGTTAAACATAGAGTACCTTACATTTTCAAACATATACTAACACATACTTACTCTCTTATAGAATCACTGATACAAGTACACATTGATCTGCACAGAGTCACACACCTCCCAGCCAGCCATACACACACTCAGTCTCCCATACAAATACTTGTGCAACCAATCAATAACCCATATAGCTACTTATATAGCTACTGATCAACACATGCAGCAGCTTGCACAACAACAGACATACTGATGCACACTTTCAGACAGTTTAGTCACTAACCCGTGCATTTAGTAAGACGCATTTAATCACTCACTCATACAGTCAATCACGCACCTACTAAAACCTTCATTCAGACACTTATACATCCACTCATTCTTCAATATGTAAAACATATTTAAACTTTACAGAAACACATAATCACTGGATGTTGTCATCAGTGATGTCATTTGAGATGTCATCAGTGATGTCATCAGTGATGTCATCAGTGATGTCACTGACCATGTCATGAATGATGTAATATGTGACATCATCAGCAGTGGATTGCGGGTGCGCGATATATAGTTAGTGCAACTAACTATATATGGAATTTCAATGGTTTTGTGTGAGTAAAATAAGGTTTTCTAAATGCTAATTCCTAACTATATATGGTCTATAACCTATGGTTTTTTCAGTGAATATATATATATATATATATATATATATATTCTTTATTCTTTATTTTTATTTTATTTTTATTTATTCAAATATTGAGACACTTGTCGATTATGTTTCACATATTTATATTGCATACATTATGAATCATATATATTTTTTGTTGTAATGTGTTGGCATTATGCAATCATTACATAACAAGGTCTATTCAGTTATTGGCATTAATTTTGTAGCAACTAACATTTGTGACTCACTCAATATAGCGACCATTGTAGTCTGTTTTTTATTTTTATTCAGGCATGTGTCAATTGAAATCACCTGTATACGACCTATAAATTGGTGTTACATTTCGGGGCGCGTCATATGAACAAGCTCCTTCACGGAGCGAAACGCGTCATGGATGACATTATGTCCTTCACTTTCTGTTGTGTGGAATAAAAATTCTGCCTTTTCACTTGAAAAAAGACTTGCTGCCTTTCTTTGCCTTTTGATGCTGTGATCATTTAAAAGTAATTTGGAAGAGGTCCTTACCTGGCTGTTCTCACCGTGGAGTGGTGAGCAGGAACATTGTTGCATCTATCAACCGGGAAAAGCTGCTTCCGGTTTCTGGACCCTCCCGCTCTTTGAGGCACAACTTTGGCGCAGCTGACTGCGTTTTTCGCATTGGACTTGGACTGGAACCAGTCTTGCTTTTCTGTGCCCCCCGCCAAGGCTGCAAAGTTGCAACACCATTTCTGGAGAGGTCGAACGGCGTGGTAGCTGTGTGGCTGGTCGGTCGGCTGACGGACACGGAGCCCGGCACCGATTCCGGTAAGACGCTCCGGTGGGCGGGTGTTTTACCTTTCCTCATTTGCCACATTAAGCGGGTTGCAGGATTACAACTTTCTAAACCATATCAGCGAATAAGGCAGCTCTTTAACGCTTTTGGCAGAAGCTATCACTACGAGTATTGAAATCTATATGAAAATCCACACAATGATTTCCATTCGACGCGCTCCGGAACCGAGAGAGCACAGCGGAAGCTCGCTTTGAAAATCTTCCAACGGTTGCTAATGAGCAACCTTCTACTACAGCCACTGATAATAACAAAGATGTTAAATATCTTCTAAAGACTTTGGAGAAATTATTGCGCGGTGAACTCTCAAAATGGTGGGAGAAAAAGTCATTAGAAAAATATTGTGATGCGAATCGAGTGCCACGAGGCTTGCGCGTCCTCATAGTGCCGACATACGAAAACCCTAACCCACAAATGTTGCAAGAATGGGCAGTAAATAATCTACTAAGCTCAATGAATATGTTTCACATATTAATCAAATACGTGGAGATCGACCGCGATGCACTTCTTGTGGAGATTGAAAAAACAAATACACTTTTGGAGGCAAGTGGTGAAACTGATTTCATTCAGAAAAGTAAGACGGATATAGATGTGCGGATTAAAAAATTGGAGGAAACAATAATTGAGCGGAAGGTTTTCAAATTCGCTCGGGACAGAAATGACTATGCCACAGGTAAAATATTCACGTTTTCAAGGAAATACGATAACTACAAACGTAAGGCATTGATTGGCACCAGTAAACAAAACGTGAATCAATCAGCAGATGAAGGTGCAACGTCCTCCACTCACGATCAGTCCGATATAACATCTATAAATTCTCTGACATCCAATGAATCAGACGACAACCACATAACAGCACCACCAGGACTAGCTAGCCTGGCTAATTTTTCTCTAATTGAGGAGTTACATTTTGTAAACGAGGACCGGCGTTATTCCCTGTGCTCCTGCATTCCTCCATCCAAGCCGGCAACTCCAGCAGTCAACACCGGCGCGCAAGGAAACGCAAACACAAGCAAAAATATCTTGCAAGGAAAAGCGAAAAAGAGCTGGAGAAAATAGCAGACAACATGGAAAATACAGTGGTAAATTTAACTGACATTATTCTTACTAAGGCGGAAGAACAATTATTGTCGCTAGTTTTAACTTTTTGTCCTAGCAATAGGTTTTCCTACAATCAAACACGCATTGATATTTTTAAGTTTATTAGAAAAATCAAATTGATTAAGTATTTTAAATTGAACTCAGTACGCAAAAAATCACAAGTGGAATCAGCAAATGCAGAAGGTTCAACATCAATACGTGTGGGTGATTTGAGTGGACTTCAAAACCTATATGATCTGGCACATGAGGATGATTCTCAACCGGGCCCAACAGTCAGTCAGATCTTCACTGTAAATGCACCTGCTCCCAGTCCTTTCAAACCAAAGTCGACTTTCCTTCCTCTTATGGCTAGGGATGCAGTGGACGTATTCAGTGACAGGGTTGTTACCGAGCTTAAGAATTTAAATCGGCAAGTCCTGAGTAAAACTAGACATACGAATTACATCAATGGCCAATACCATCAATTGGTCAAAAAACTACAAAACAATTGTGATGTCATAATTAAAAACTCAGACAAAGGGGGCAACACAGTACTTTGGGCACGTTCCGATTATTTAATTGAGGCCAACCGACATCTTTCTGATTTGTCATGTTATGCTTTGTCTACCCAACATGAAATGTTGAAAAGTGATGCAATTATTCGCAAAAAGCTGCTAAACTGGCATAAAACAGGTTTACTTTCAAAAGATGAATTTAGGTTTCTGCATGTGGAACACCCCATGGTCCCTTTTTTGTATTTTCTCCCCAAAATTCATAAGTTGGTATGCCCTGTACCTGGTCGTCCCATTATCTCTGCCATAGGTAGCATCAATGAAAAGATATCCAAATATGTAGACTATTTTCTTCAACCTCATATGATTAATTTACCATCTTATTTAAAAGATACACCTGACTTTTTGAATAAGGTCAAAAATGTGCAATGGCATTCCAATTATCTATTTTTGATAATGGACATTGAGTCATTATACACTTCGATCAATCATTCACAAGGGATGCATGCTACAGAATATTATTTAAACAAACGTGATGTTTTGTTCCGAGGGCATAACACTATGTTAATGGAAATGATCAGAATCCGTCTAACATCCAACTATTTTAAATTCCAGAGTAACATCTACCAGCAGCTGCGTGGGGTGGCCATGGGTTCGTGCTTCTCCCCCAGCTATTCATGTTTACATGTTGGATGGTGGGAGGAGGGCGTTCTTAATGTCACGCACGCCAGGTGGTTGCCACATATTTCTCCCTATTGGCGTTATATTGGCGATGTGTGCATTATCTGGAATGGTACTGTTGCTGAGGCTACGTCGTTTGTCAATGAGATCAATGTCAATGACTTAAATTTAAAATTCACGGCAGCAATCAACAACGAGATGGCTGAATTTTTGGATGTCCAGCTATATGTGGATAATGACAATTTGGAAACTAAGCTTTTCCCCAAATCCACCGCGGGCAACTCTATACTCCACGCTCAGAGTGCCCACCCCATACACACAATTAATAGCATCCCCTATGGGGAATTTATTCGAATATATCGAATTTGCAGTGATGTGGGAATAGCTGCTGCATGTCTAGATTCCTCTTTGCAAAGATTTTTAAATAGGGGGTATTCTAGGCAAGTATTGGATCAAGCCCTAGTCAAGGTTAAATCACTTGATAGAAACATGTTGTTAGCACCAAAATGTAAAAATCTGGAGTGTCAGTCATAATGTTCTATCAGACTGATCACTACTCAGCTCACAAGAGAGAACAATCCGCCGCATCATTTGCTCAGAATGGCCAATTGTCCTAACAGATAACATTTTAGGCCCAATTCTTCCTAGTTTGCCACCCATCACATTTAGGAGTGCACCATCTATGCGGGATGCTTTGGATAAACCAATGCCGAAGGTTTTACCAAAAAAGTCATGGCTCAGCAAGACTGGTTTCTTTAAATGCACTTTGTGTCGCGCTTGTACTTTTGCCCAGAACTGCACACACTATACTGCAGCTTTTAGTGATACCAAAATTCCAATAAAGGAGCATTTAACCTGCAGGTCGGAGTTTGCAGTTTACAAACTCAAGTGCACCTGCATTTTGGAATATATTGGGAGCACAAAACTCCCTGTGAATAAGCGCATCTTACAACACATACGTGCCATTGTGAACAGCAATAGCGACTATCCGGTTGCTAGACATTTTAAAGCTGTTCACAACAACCAATTAAAAGACTTGGAATACACTGTCTTGTGCTCTGTACCACTCCCTGGCTGGGGAGGTGATCGGGAGAGAATATTAAGACAAAAAGAATCCCATTTCATTTTATCGCTTGGTACCAGAGCCCCTAATGGTTTAAACCTTACGGAAGATTTGCATGTTTTTTTGTAATCCACCCAATATTGGTTTATTTCATTAGTATCCTTAAGGTGATTCCCTTCAGTTGTATCTTTAAAGCTGCAATAAGTCACTTTTTACGAATTAAGAGCTTATGTTTGACAAACGTATCTGTGACTCTATTTGCGGCTTTTCTTATAGCTTTAATTATTTCAGTATTTGAAAATTGCACTGTGCATTTCTTTGTCCAAACTGTATTAGGCATCTTTATATCTGTTGCCATTTGCAACGCTATTTTGGTTTTCATTATTTGCTTCCGATGTTGCTTTAGTAATGTTTTTAATGCACTTTTTTGTATGAATCATCACGTTAAATTATGTACTTTATATACACATTTTTGTTTTATTTTCAGGCCATATTTTCACCATATGTTTCAACTCTGCCAATCAACAATTGAACTATGAACTGAATTCTGTCGACCTTGTCAAATTCTGATTCATTTGAACTAAATGGACAGCTCCAACTATGGACTAGATTGGGACACTTGTCATTTGCTGTATTTATTTTTATTTTTATTTTTGTTTATGCAATTAATGAGACACTTGTCGATTATGTTTCACATATTTATATTGCATACATTATGAATCAAATATATTTGTTGTTGTAATGTTTTGGCATTATGCAATCATTACATACAAGGTCTATTCAGTTATTGGCATTAATTTTGTAGCAACTAACATTTGTGACTCACTCAATATGGCGACCATTGTAGTCTGTTTTTTATTTTTATTCAGGCATGTGTCAATTGAAATTACCTGTATACGACCTATAAATTGGTGTTACATTTCGGGGCGCGTCATGTGAACAAGCTCCTTCACGGAGCAAAACGCGTCATGGATGACATTATGTCCTTCACTTTCTGTTGTGTGGAATAAAAATTCTGCCTTTTCACTTGAAAAAAGACTTTCTGCCTTTCTTTGCCTTTTGATGCTGTGATCGTTTAAAAGTAATTTGAGAGGTCCTTACCTGGCTGTTCTCACTGTGGAGTGGTGAGCAGGAACATTGTTGCATATATATATATTTTACAATTAGGACTGACGTTCTGCCCCGATGATAAATTTGAATTCACTCAGACCCGAATAGACTTGTACAAGTTTACTCGTAAAATGAAATTGCACAAATTTCATAAAATGAAACCATCAATCGCAGAATCGATGAAACTGAAATCGAAATCTTCAGTGAAGGACACTGATCTCCTTACCATAAATGATCTGAGCATGATGGAACTGCTGGAGGACCTACGCACGGAGAATCAAGATGTAGGACAATCACAAGGGGATGTATTTATAAGATCTAGGAAAATTGGCATTGACCAGGAGGCACCAATGACCTCTTTCAAACCCCCTTCACAATTCAATCCACGCCTACCTTATGACGCCAAGGATACCTTCTCTGATGCTGTTCTTAAGGACATCAATAAATTGAGATATAGCACAAATACTAGACCACCTCAACAGCAGAACCTGACAAGTGAACAAAGGAACATGTTGAGCTTGATGAGCAAGGATGATAATACAATCTGTAAACCCTCAGACAAAGGGGGAAATATTGTCCTCCAGACGAGAGAGCAATACTGTCGCGAATCTCTGCAACAATTGAATGATGGGAGATATTACGAGAGGACAACCAAAGAACAATATCTTGAAAGCATTGCTTCTTACCATGATTTGATCAACAAATGGAGAACCCATTCCATGTTAGATACCGATGAATACTTGTTTTTAAAGAACAGCGAACCCTTGATTCCAACTTTCTCTCAACTCCCGAAAGTGCACAAAAGCCTGGTGGATCCGCCAGGCAGGCCTATTGTGTCTTCCAAAGGAGGAGTGACTGAGAATCTTTCAAGATATATAGACTCATTTCTCCACCAGTGGGTTATTGAACTTGACTCCTACGTTAAAGATACTAAAGACTTCATTGTCCAAATAAATATGATTGACTGGGATCCTGCATTTATATTAATTACTCTTGACATCACAAGTTTATATACATGCATAGCTCATTCGCAGGGCATGCAAGCTATTAGTTATTCCTTGAGAAAAAGATCGCTGAAGTTTGCAGAACACAATAACATGTTATTGGAATTTGTGAATTTCTGTCTACACAATAACATATTTCTATTTCAGGTAGACCTGTTTAGGCAGATCTCGGGGACGGCGATGGGCACCTGCTTCGCCCCCAGCTATGCAAATTTATTCGTAGGCTGGTGGGAGGAGCAGGTGGCCCTGGCCGGGGCACATGCCAGGTGGACTGACAATGTGGTCATGTGGCGTCGATATATCGACGATCTTTTCCTGATCTGGAGGGGCTCTTCCAGAGAGGCAGAGGAATTCATTAATGATTTAAATAGGAGCTCATTAAATTTAAAATTCACATATGAGATGAGGACCACCACTGTCAACTATTTAGATTTAAGAGTATTTGTAAAGGAGGGAGTTTTAAGCACTGAACTATATAGGAAGCCCACGGCTGGGAACTCTACCCTCCATGCACAGAGTAGTCATCCACCGAATCTGATCAAAAGCATCCCTTACGGAGAGCTTTTCCGACTTATACGCAATTGCACAAATAATGTAGATTTTGAGAAGGCAGCAACTGAATGCCTGGCGAGATTTAAGATCAGAGGGTATAATCTAGGGCTATTAAAGTCTGCCTATAATAAAGTGCAAGAAAAATCACGGGAAGACCTCTTGATGAATAAGTCGGGAGGCGAAATAGGAGGAATGTCTAAAAATGATCACAAGGCTCAGTTTTGAATGATCACCGGTTACTCCAGGGATGCACAGAATGTGAGACGCATCCTGAGACGCAACTGGCACATCCTACAAACTGACCCCATTATAGGCATGGATGTCCCAGAATCACCATTGATGACGTTCCGTAAATCTAAATCTTTGAAAGACATTCTATTACAGAGTCATCTATCACCCCCAGTACCACGAACAGGAACACTTAAGGATATGAGGGGCTTTTTCCCTTGTGGAAAATGTAAGGCCTGTGCCACGAGTAGGAGAGTGTTGAGCTACATGATCCCCGGATGTGGGAAATCTAGGTTGATCAGTAAATTCATCTCCTGTCTCACCCCATACGTGGTGTACTGTTTGGTGTGTCCCTGTGGACTTAAATACATAGGGAGTACTGTTCACAACGTGAAGGTGAGAATTTTGGAACACCAACGCGCCATAGTTAATAAGGATGAAAACTACCCTGTAGCGCGGCATTTTGCCTTAAAACATCAAAGCAACAGAGAATTACTCCAATACTATGGCATTGATCATGTTCCAATACACCCAATAGGGGGTAATAGATTACAGCGATTGAGAAGACTTGAATCACGCTACATCATAGACCTGCACACTAAAGCACCTAAGGGGTTAAATAGTAGCGAGGAACTGACAGTTCATTTGGGTTAATTGCATAAGATCTATCGAGACAATTTGTATCAAATCCAGAGTTAATGAATAAGGCAATCAGGTGCCCAGTTGTATCTATGCTTTAAATAACCTTTCTGTTGTATTATGTAATTGATAAAATATTTTTATGGGGGCTATGGAATGGCACCATTCAGGTGTCTATGAACGGTTAATTGGTCCCCATGAGCCCCCCAAGTCCACTTGGGGGGCTCATGGGGAACCACTATTTAAGTAAGGATCTTTCTATCTATAATATGTTGAAGTAATTTCATTCATACCCCGCCCCATTAATATGTGGACTTGTGCCGATCCACGGCGAGATTTTGCATTTTTGCATTTGCCGTTCATTAACTGCACATTGACTGGCATTGAAATGTATTAATTGTGTACATAAATGTATATATTGAGTATCAATAAGTCCCCCTGAATTTAAGAGACACATACAAGTTGTTTTTCAACATTGACTAGGCTAAGATGGCGCCCGATATGAGAATGGTCCTGTTTTGCCAATCCGTTGTCGCTGTTGTTTGTTCAGTGACGCGGGAATATTTAAAAGGGATGTTTAACTGGTAACTTTGTAACACTGACGAAGGAGTCTATCAGAAACGCGTCTGTTTCTTATACCATCTGCTGAATAAACTATCGATGGTGGCTTCCTGTGTGCCCGAGTTTCTGTTATGATTTGGCAGAATTGGGAGCGCAATCTATTTCGCGGCAAGCACCGCCGCGTTTGGGCACCCGCCCGAGAGTGCAGAGTATAGGTGCAAGTTGGAGCGTTTATATATATCTCGAAGGCGAAACGCGTCATGGCGGCAGCGCTGGCTTTATTTCATTAAAACCACCTTGCACCAGCACTTTTTGGGTCGACTCTTTGTTGCTTTGGATTTGGCAGGACTCTGCCTTTGAGTAGCAAGCTTCGTGAATATATATATATATATATATATATATATATATATATATATATATATATTACTCCAAAGTTCAAAAGACGTCCAACACGCTCTCTGAATCCAACAAAGAACACTATATATATATATATATATATATATATATATATATATATATATATATATATATATATATATATATATATTTTCACGATTGATCCTGTCGCAGAGGGAACTCCACAGGTTGGTGCTGGGTTCGGGACCAGGACCGGATCCCGTGAATTATTTTTCACGAACAGAAGACCAGCACTCCGCACTTCGGAATTAAATTAAAGGTTTATTACAGACACTGTTAGAAGCCTACGCGTTTCGAACCAGATGGTTCCTTTTCACGGCAGTGTTCACAGTAGTCCTACTTCACTTACAATTATATAGTTTTTTAATGCTTATCCTAGTGCATTATGGGACATGCAGTTTGGCATTCATTATGCATTGTTATCTACATTTTTGACATGTTTGCATTGTTTAACGTTTACATGTATTTCAATGTTGGGCTAAGTGCCCAATGTTCAACTTTATTGCACGAGGAAAAGGTGTCATGGCAGTGTACTGAACTGCACAGGCAATTACATTGTTCATTCTCGTTAGGGCCATGTGGTCATCAGTTGGGCTGTACAGTCTGATACTGTTTCCTCGGGCTGAGTGCCCTTAACACTGCCATATCTACAGACACTTAGGTGTGCATATGCATTGATTTCAGAAAGCAAATTGTTCTTTGCAATGGTTGTTTAATAGTGGCAAATAGGTGTTTTCTTGTTTCAGATCTCCTTTTTGGCAATTTATTCAGAGATGGAAATAAAGTTCCTCATTTTCGTTCAGTCCCATCGGCTGTCTCGTTTTGAAGCGTATTATCAATCTTGATTCCATTCTTCTTAGATTTTGCTTCCTATTACCACCCCGTTCATGTTGTTTTACCGTGGTCAACCCAAAGAAATGTGTATCTTTCCATGTTTTGTTTGTATGGGTCATTAGATGTTTGGCCATGGCATATGTGGAGTCTTTATTTTGAATTGCACGAATATGCTCCAACATTCTTTTCTTTAGGGTGCATGTGGTACTGCCAATGTATTGTTTTCCACAGTAGCATTGTAGCATGTATACTACAAAACTTGTTTCACACGTGATGTGTTCTCTTATGGTAAACATCTTGCCTTTTGGATCGTTGATTGTTTTCATGTTCTTTCCTATCTTACATGCTTTGCAGGTATTGCATCTGATGAATCCTTTCTTTTTCTCGGTGAGCCAGTCGGTCTGTTTCCTCTCTTCGTAATGGCTATGCACCAAGTGATTGGCTAAGTTTGGAGGTCTTCTGTAAGTTATTGAAGGTCTCTCTCCAACGTTTCTGCCTATATCAGGATCTTTCTGTATTACGTGCCAATACTTATTTAGTATTTTGCTGATTTTATAGCATTCCTTACTGTAGGTGATGATCATTCTTGGGGGCTCTGCCTTAGTTGGTTCTTTGCCTGGGGCGGTACTTAATGGTTTGGGTAACAGAATTTCTGTTCTAGTTTTTGTCCTGGCCTTCACTTCTCCCTGGTGAATGTCCTGGTATTTGTAACCACGTTGCTCGAATCTTTTCTTGGTGTCTTTAAAGTTTTTCTCCATTTCTTTGTCTTCTGAGCAATTTCTCCGCATTCTTAATAGTTCCCCATACGGGATACTTCTCTTGAGGGTTTCAGGGTGGAAACTTTGTCCATGTAGGATGCTGTTTGTGGCTGTCTTCTTCCTGAAGGTGGTAGTATGTATTTGGTCGTCTTGAACATATACTTTCGTATCCAGGAATTCCACTTCCTTGCTGCTTATATTATACGTGAATTTTAAACCGACCTCGTTGTTATTCAGTTCGTCAAAGAAGATCAAGAATTCAGATTTTGTTCCCTTCCATAGCAAGAAGAGATCGTCAATGTAGCGTAGCCATAACGCTACATTGCCCATGTGATGGTCGTTTTCTTCTCTCCAAGCTATGCTCCTCTCCCACCACCCCATCATGAGATTCGCATAGCTTGGAGAGAAGGAAACTCCCATTGCGGTACCGCACTGTTGCCTGTATACTTTCTTATTGAACAGGAAAACATTGTTGTATAGACACGTTCTGATCATGTCTATGATCATCTTGGAATGTTCTCTTTCTGTGATTGGTCGTTGCTGCAGAAAGTATTGGACTGCTTTAATACCTGTTTCGTGTTCTATCGATGTGTATAATGAAATGACATCGATGGTCACGAGCATGTAGGTAGATTGCCATTGAGTGTCTTGTAAGATACGCAGAAAATCCCCGGTATCCTTGATGTAGGAACTAAGAGTAGGTACTATCGGGGCAAGGAAATGATCAACATATTCCGATATGTGTTCATATAGGCTGCCACAGCTTGAAATGATTGGTCTCCCTGGTGGTTTGTTGAGGGTTTTGTGGACCTTTGGAAGAAAATATATGGTTGGTGTAATGGGGTGTTCCACCATTAAAAATCTTCTTTCCTCCTCAGTTATTAGTCCCATTCGTTTCCAGTTTTGTAATTTTGTTGCCAATTCTGTTTTAAGTTGCAACGTTGGGTCATTGGTTATGCGAGTGTAGTTCTTGTCTTCACCTAATTGTCGCATAGCCTCTTCCACATAATCCTCTCTTTGCATAATCACGATGTTGCCACCCTTGTCGGCTGGTTTGATCTCGATGGAATTGTTATCTTTGAGAGTTTTTAATGCCGCGCGTTCTGCTTTCGATAAGTTTTCCTTCTTGTTCTTTTCAGTTTGTGTCATTTCCTCTAGATCTGCCAACACCAGGTCGTAAAAGGTGTCAATTTTGTTCCCAGGGTTTAAGATGGGGCAGAATTTCGATTTATTTTTGAATTGTGTTGGTATACTTTTGTTAGTTGTCATTCCCATGTCTGTTAATATCTGTGTATCTGTCACTGAGGATGCCTGTGTTTGATGCGCTAACTCATACGCTGTGCGTAGACACGGAATTTCGTCAGTTGTGAACTCTTTGGACGTGTCAGTGGAATCTAGACTGGGTGCTTCCTGTCTATGTGCAGGGTCTGGTTGTTTGGACATTTTTGTAAAATATTTTTGAAGTTTGAGTTTCCTCACGTATTTGTAAAGGTCAATTTTGGTGTCCACAATGTCCTGATGCACTTCCGGGCAGAAGGACAGGCCTTTATTGAGAAGTCTCCGTTCGTCGTTTGTGGGTGTATATCTCGAAAGATTGATTATCAGGTCTGGTTGTTTCTGATCAACTGAGTTTGCACTGTTTACTTTTTGGGTGGTACGCGGTTGCGCAGATTGTATACGCTTTTTTTCGTTGCGCTTTCCTCTCCTGGTTTTGCGTTTCGTCCTCTTGGCTGGTAAATACCCCTTGTCATGGGTTTTGTTGGATGTAAACGTTAAACAATGCAAACATGTCAAAAATGTAGATAACAATGCATAATGAATGCCAAACTGCATGTCCCATAATGCACTAGGATAAGCATTAAAAAACTATATAATTGTAAGTGAAGTAGGACTACTGTGAACACTGCCGTGAAAAGGAACCATCTGGTTCGAAACGCGTAGGCTTCTAACAGTGTCTGTAATAAACCTTTAATTTAATTCCGAAGTGCGGAGTGCTGGTCTTCTGTTCGTGAAAAATATATATATATATATATATATATTCCTTGTACGATCCACCCTGGCAGCAGAACACTCGGCGGGTGCCTCTAAAGTGGGGGGGGGGGGGTTGTTCCCGCTATGTTTCCTAACAACTCCAGTACCGGAGCACACACGGGGTAAAAATCTAGTGCAAAATGCATTTTCGGCATCGGCCTTCCTTCTTCAGTGCATCAAATTAAAACAGCTAGCACAGGTTTACGCAATTTATTTCTTTTGATATCCATTGGCGGGACCGTGGACCAATCCCTGAGCGCTAACTCCATCTTCCGGGCAAAACTTAGGCAGACATGAAGGCCTCAAAGTCCCACAATCCCTTGTGGTATTTCATTTCGGGTATATTTAAATCCTTATTTTACTTCATGTTCTGTCACTCTTCATTGTGCGCCTGTTCACGATTCCCATTTTTGTCCATGCCTGTGCAAATCTCCCTCGCCTGCTGCATAATGCCCTTCACAGGAATCCCGTAGATGACCCTCATATGGTCAGGGTCAGGCATCTCAGACTCATATAGTCGGCATCCATCTGGCTGCCGGGCCCCTGACACAGCGGTTCACACTCGCCAACAAAAACTCCTTGTACCATCCACCCTGGCAGCAGAACACTCGGCGGGTGCCTCCAAAGTGGGGGGGTGTTCCCACTATGTTTCACAACAACTCCAGTACGTAGGCACACACGTGGTAAAATATCAATTTGTTTAGTGCAAAATGCATTTTCGGCATCGGCTTTCCTCAGTTCACCAAATTAAAACAATTGGCACAGGTTTACGCAATTTATTTCTTTTGATATCCATTGGCGGGACCGTCGACCAATCCCTGAGCAGCAACTCCGTCTTCCGGGCAATACATAGGCAGACATGAAGGCATCAAAGTCCCACAATCCCTTGTGGTATTTCATTTCAGATAAATTTAAATCCCTATTTTACTTCATGTTCTGTCACTCTTTATTGTGCTGCCTGTTCACGATTCCCGTTTTTGTCCATGCCTGTGCAAGTCTCCCTCGCCTGCTGCATGATGCCCTTCACAGGAATCCCGTAGATGACCCTCATATGGTCGGGCATCTCAGACTCATATAGTCTGCATCAATCTGACTGCTGGACCCCTGACAGCAGCGGTTCACACTCACCAACAAAAACTCCTGTGCGATCCACCCTGGCAGCAGAACACTCGGCGGGTGCCTCCAAAGTGTGGGGGGGCGTGTTCTCACTATGTTTCACAACAACTCCAGTACGGGAGCACACACATGGTAAAAATCAATTTGTTTAGTGCAAAATGCATTTTATATATATATATAAACAACCCAATTTGTACCGCGAACACTGTGATCAATTTGACAGAGATTGAATTGAGTACTGCTGAGACACAATTACTGTCATTAGGATAATCTTTTTGCACAAAAAATAGTTTCAAATATGTTCAATCTCACACAGATGTATTTAAGTTCATAAGTAAACTAAAACTGATCAAGCATTTTAAATTAAGCAGTCAATGAAACTGCGGCTACAATCATTGCTGCAAATCAACCGAGAAGAACTCTTCAAACATCGGACATTACCACATTAAGGTCTACGTATGCATTGGCTGGGCACGCTGATGACACCATTTTAAACATGCAGGAAGAGCTCCAGCAAGTGGGCATTGAAGGTGGCTGTGCAGCAAAAAGTCCATTCAGCCCTCCATCCAATTTTATTCCTCTCATGCCAAAGGATGCAATAGACACCTTCAGTGACTGCGTAATTGAGGATTTGAAGAAGCTCAATCAAAATGTCTTATGCAAGCATAATCAAAGAAGTTACAATACTCCAAGTTAATACGCAGAATCAATGAGAATGGCAACATAATTGTGAATAAAGCGGACAAAGGAGGTAATATAGTGTTGTGGCCTCGAGATGCATACTTAAAAGAAGCAGAACAGCATCTGAATTATCCATTGTGCTACAGAAAGGTCTCATTTCAGGAACTTAAATTAATCAAGGATCAGTTTTTTAAGGAACTAACCCAGTGGAAGAGAGAAGGACTGCTAAGCAAGCATGAAATCAACTTTCTTAGGAATGATCACCCAATTACTCCGACTTTATCCCAAAGGTGTACAAGCGAGTAACTCCAATGCCTAGAAGACCGATCATTTTGGCTCAAAAAAGCCTTCTTGAAGCTATGTCTAAGTATGTGCAATTTTATCTATATGAATATGTGGAAAAACTTCCATCTTTTATGAAGAACACGGGCAAGTTCCTGAGTAAACTGCAATAAGTTACCTGGAATGAAAACTATTACTTCATAGTCATGGATATATGTTCCTTATATACCAGTATTGAATGAGGTAAAACTGTTTTTATCCAACAGGAACATACAATTCTCTAAGAATGATTGAACTGTGTTTGCTAAATAACTTCTTTTTGTTTAACAGGCAGGTTCATCAGAAACTACGTGGGGTGGCTATGGGGGCATGTTTCTCCCCCAGCTATGCGTGTGTGCATGTTGGCTGGTGGGAGGAGCATGTCCTCAAGCACACTCACGGGGAGCAATTCGCCACCCATGTTATCAAATGGTGGCGGTTCATTGATGATGTGTGTGTATAATTTGGCATGGATCAAAGGAATCAGCACAGGATTTTGTCAATGCTATTAATGTCAACAATTTAAATCTTTAGTTTACTGCCACTATAAGCACTGAGAGGGTTGAGTTCCTAGATGTTGAGGTTTATATCAACAATAATACCATCCAAACTAAACTTCAGAGAAAGGTGACAGCAGGGAACTCAACATTGCATGGCAGCAGCTCCCACCCCGGACACCTAATTAAAAGCATCCCGTAGGGGGAATTTTTATGAATCAAAAGAATGTGCAGCCATACCACAGATCTCACACAATGTCTAGCAGAATCAGTACAAAGATTTCAGGCATGGGGCTATAAAACAAAGGACCTACAAACAGCTTTAGCAAAAGTGAATAACATCGGTAGAGAGGCAGATTTGCCTAGTACAGTCCATGATTCAGGAATTGAGAGAGAGAAGAATCCACAGAATGAGGATAGTGTGGTTAGATTAATAACTACTTACAACCGCCATGAGAAACAGGCCAGGAACATTATTAATAAGAATTGGTCTATACTTAGAACTGACATTACTCTATCCTCAATTCTGAAAGAAACACCTGCCGTTACTTTTAGGAGGGCATCCTCTATGAGGGATGCGCTGGTCAAAATTAGCCCGGAAGTGTGTACTACTAAGCATTGGCTCTGTAATAGGACAGGATTTCATAAGTGTAGCTCCTGCAGGGCTTGCAAGTTTGGAGTCAACAAACAGGAATACACCGATGCATTTGCACTTATCCCTTCTAATATCAAGGGGATGTTCAGCTGCAAAACAGAGTATGCGGTGTACGTACTTGAATGTTCATGCCATCTTCAGTAAGTAGGCAGCACTAAGCTGCAAGTATTCAATCGCATTCTACAACACCTGCATGCAATTGTCAACTCAGACCCCAGCTATCTGGTTGCTCTGCATTTTAAGCTTGTCTATCAAAATAATCTAAATGATTTATTTGAGCTACTTTGTAATAATGCAGTACCTATGTCATTAAGAGGTGGTAACAGGGTAAAGAAACTACGGCAATTGGAAACACAATACATTTTACAACCCGATACTAAGATGCCAAATGGCCTTAATACTGGAGAGGATTTACATAATTTTTTATAACAGTTGTTTGTAAAGTTATGTATTTATGATATGCGTTCAGATCCCTCCATTTCAACACTGCATCTTTCTGCTGTGTATAGGAACTGTGGCCGCAAATAGTTTTCAGCTTTTTAGCTCGATGATTTTTAGCCGGTTTTTAGCCCTATTTTTACCTTGTTTTACCTGTTTTTACTGGTTTTACTCAGTGTTTATGGGATTTTTATCAGGCGATTTTAAGTCGAGTTTATAAAGTTGTATATATTGGTGTATATATTTGATCGGTGAATTTTTGTGATACCATTAAAATGTGGCCATTCATAGGTCTATCAAAATATGCGTATTTGCACTGCTTATTTTGCACATTAATTAGAATCTGAATCTGCTCCCTAATTGATGAACTTATATGAAGTTCTTGAGGATGGTCTCTGTGGTTTGGCTTGATACATTTGTGTATATTATGTATTTTGCACTAGCACTTTACAATTATGGAAACAGGCTCTGAGGAACTACCCAGGCACCCATTCTCTTTTATTATTATTAATTTTTAGCGATTGGATCAACTATGAGTTGATAGTTGGTTCTGGTTTACTTTTATCACGACCACCTTTTAAGCACAAACACTTTTTGTTTGCACAGAAATTGCACTTTATGCAATTTATGTGATCAACAGATATATCTCCCATCAGGGGAAACATTAGGTATGGCCCTGTGTGTCATGTTGGATTGATGGTAACTGATACTACCGCATTTGTGGGCCCAGTATTAGAAATGTATTTTTCATGTGATATTTAAATGTATTTATTTGCACTTAAAAATGTATTTATTTATATTTAACTGCATATATTTATTTACACGTGTAGTGATATAATAATACCATGCAGTCCAAGTTATTCTTGCGTGGCACAGCAGTAGTATGTTGTTCAGCTTCATTATGTGAGTGGGAGGGACTGCTCTCAAGGTGTCGCTCTAAAATGATGTTATAGGTCCTGGCAGGTCATGTGATCAAGACCGTGGAAACCCGGTCGAAACGCGTCATGCTGCCGAATACACAATAAAGCACTGGATTATTGAAGTACTTTGCGGTCCGTACCTGATTTTCCAAAGGAAGTGGAATTCTTGTCAAGATCGTGGTTACTATATATATTACACAGAGAAGAAGTGTGCTCAGAGGATGATTCTTTGTTATATATATATTTATATATATATATCAAAATCACTTCCACACTCTCATCTCAGGGTCAGCATGAAAAGCACGAACTCGGGAATTGCATCAAATAAGTTTTATTTGACGGATTTCACGGCAACAAAGTAAATACTCGACGCTTTTAGGGAAACACCCTTAGTCACGAGTCAAGATGTGAATATTCGATTGGTTTAAATAACAAAACATGTGATCACAATATGACATAAACAAAAACAACAGACTCCCTTAAGTGTTTCTATCGCGCTAAATCCTATCGCGCTAAGTAGTCAGAATGTGCTTTTTAAATTCGTTTTCCATTAGTTTTACCACAATGATTATTACAGGGAAAATCCAAAACATCCGATTAGGTACATTGCAATTATTTACGATAATTCATACATTTTCAAATAACGGTGTACCTATTCGTACTAGTGTTACCCAAGTGGGTTGGTAGCGCTTGATAAAGATTCAAATTCAAAGATTAGTCCAGTGCTACCCTAGTGGGCAAAAAAGCGCTCACAATTATACAGCGTTGCAAAAGGAAACCACCTCTTAATGAAATAGCAATGTAAACAACCTTCGGATGCCTTCTTATTCATATTTTTTCTCCACAATCCAGCCCGAGTGGGCATGAGTCAAAGTGTTAATTCACTTAATCATCCATTGAAAAAGTAGTGCAGTATTGTATTCAGGGCACATTCTCTGAAATGAAACCAAAATAATATGTATAATCACACAATTAATCCAAAATTCCATAAAATTACACAAACTTGATATTAGAAACAAAGTTAAAAAGACTACATACGGCTACATTTCTTGTTAGGTTAGGATTCTCTAGTAGGGAGCAAATTGCGGCGCTCTGCAGAGGAGAATGACAAGTTAAAAAAGATTCAAAATTCATTCTTCATGGCCAATATAACCTGGGCAATTTAACCTAAATGAACTTCCAGTTCCTCATCATTATTATGTCCTAGCGGGATCATAGTTCTATATTGTATTATTATTTTTGATTCCAATCTTCTCAAGCATTGCATTCTGTTGCCCCCTCTCTCACTGTGTTTGATGGTATCGAGGACACAGAAGCTTAAAAGATTGGAATTCTGATCGTGATGGCTTTGGAAGTGTCTTGCAATGGGATAGGTTTTGTCCACATTCTTAATTGCTCTTAGGTGTTCAAGAATACGCAGTTTTGCTTTTTTGATTGTGCTGCCAATGTATGTCTTCTTACATGAACAGAACAGTGCATAAACTGCATAATCAGTGTTACAAGATGTTCTTCTCATGTATTACAAACGGTTGAGCGGTGGGTGATAGAGTAACTACTTTCATATTGTGGCTATTCTTGCAGGCTTTGCAATTCCTGCAAGTGTAAAAACCTTCCAATTTAGGCATGATAATTTTATTGGGTTCTGTTGCCCGGCATAAATGATCTTTCAAAGATCTGGCTCTCCTAAACGTTACTTGGGGAAATGTTTCTACACTGGATGCAATATCTGGGTCAGTTTGAAGTATAGGCCAAAATTTATTAACAAGAAGGCCTTACTACTGTAAGTGGTAATGAATCTGGTTTTCATATCCTTCCTGTCTTCTGGTTTAGTGGCAGGTTTTGGTTCTAGCAGTGACTCTCTCGTTCTTACTGCTACTGTCTTCTGTGCCTTAGTGATTATTTTCGGAGAGTACCCTCTGGCCAGAAATCTCTCACACATTATTTTCTCCTCTGCAGCAAAACTCTTACTAGTGCTGCAATTCCGCTTGGCTCTGAGTAGTTCGCCTACCGGAATGCTTTGAATCAGGCAGCTCGGGTGGCAACTACGAGCATGCAAGAGGCTATTTCCTGCAGTCGTCTTTCTGAACAGTTCACTTTCAAGCTTGTTGTCAATGACATTCAATTTAAGATCCAGAAATTCTGATGAGTTTTTAGACCAATGACTTGTGAATTTTAGGTTAAAGGTGTTGTTATTTAATGTCTGCACAAACGTCATAGCCTCATCTTCTGTCCCTTTCCATATCACGAAAATATCGTCTATGTAACACATCCATTTAATTGCGTGTTCTTTATACATAGATGATCTATACGTGACTTCCTCCTCCCAGTACCCCATGAAAAGACCTGCAAAGCACGGAGCAAAGCAAGTCCCCATGGAAGTACCGAGAGTTTGCTTGAAAATCTTGTGATCAAATAGAAAATAGGTTTCTGTGAGGCATTAGGATTCGCCATCCAGCACAAACCGCTGTCGACCTGTGGAGGAGTCATGGCGTTGGTCGGCGTTTGCCGACCGTTACGATTTATATATATATATATATATATATATATATATATATATATATATATATATAGATATATATGTATTCTGTTATGATATATGACAATCTCAAAGCATCAGATTCCTCTGCACTGGCAACACTCTATGAATTAAGTAAAGAAAGTGATATGGCCAGAAAAACTCAGTTTAATTCAAAGTTAAAGTCTACTCAAGTGCAAATAGAATCACTCAATTTGATCAAATCAAGTACCAATAAAAGTCCATTAAGACCAAATCTAGCTTCATGCCTATAATGCCTAAAGATGATGTTGACACCTTTCATGATATTGAAGATCTCAAAAATCACAATCATCAAACGAAAAGAAATCGAAGAAAAATCAAATATTGTGATGTGCAATAAAATAAATTAATGCAAAAGCTTAAAAAGAACAATAAGCCGGTAATAAATAGAAGTGAAAAATGCGGCAACGTGGTAATTTGGCCGAAAAAGGAGTGCAGTCAAGAGGCACTACATCAACTCAACAATGTAGACTGCTATGAGAAAACAGAAAGTAATCAAAAGAGGTTGGGTGCGCACCCAATTATTGACAATAGTTTTGTAGAGTTGGTGTGTGCTCCTGGGGTATCAACCCCCTGACTGGGGTGTCTTTAAACTAGTAATGAAGCTGCGACACCTGATTAGGCATCCGCCCTTGGGCACAGCGTGTGAATACACAATTACAGTGTATTAAATAATCATTCAAACTGAATTGCGAGTTCTCCAAAAGATGATCAAGGCAAATTAAAAGCATTTATTCATGCTTTTCCAATCGGAATGATCCAAATCATAATCCAAATCTTCAAAAGATCACGGTGTTATCATCACAGCATCTTGACAATCATTTACATTCCCTATGCATTTCAGGCGGGTAGCCCTTCATCAGGGGAGTGATCTGTAAACAATAAAATGCATAAGATGCCAAACAGTATGCACACACCTAAAAGCTAACTGCGTGAGATTTAGTCTGTGTATAGAAAAATAGACGCATCAGAACTAAACGAACAAACAAGATTCCATATGTGAAGAAACCTTGTGTTTCGGAAATAATCGTTGTAACTCAGACAAGTGCAAGTGACCGCCAGCAACAGAATAAAGGCGGACCAAAGATCCCCTATAGCGTGAATGTTAAAGGTGCTGGGAATCAGAAACATGTTTGCGGCATGCATATTAAAATGATAATAGCAGCGTGCCCGGCACCAGTCGGTAAAACTAAAAGGAAAGGTGCAATTAACTAAGTATAAAAAGTGCACAGATATCAACTCCATTCGGCATGTGATCACGAATATATGAAACATACAGCACTGACAGGCCGTATAAAGCGGCGTACGCCAAGTATTGAACTTACTGAATGCTGCGGTAAAACCGAATCTCATAGATGTGGTTAGTAAGCGGGTGACGTCGTGTCCCAATAAGAGTCCGTGAGGAGTGAAACACAAATAACGGATTGTGTAAACTCGAGCATATAACATTGCAAGAGTCGGCGCCATATTAAAACAATATAAAATGGCAGACAGAAATGCATTGAGAGGAATAGCGGCAGTGAAATAGAGGGACAGGGAAAGTGTACCATAAGAAGTAAACAAGGTGAAAAGTTAAACAAAAGCTAAGTAAAATGTAAAACACAATAGGGGGAAGTGGATGTGTTAAAAAGTGAAACGAAGCTAAATAAAATGTGAAACAGGGGAGGGGGTATGGAAACATATGTCAGAGAGGGTGAAAAAGAGCGAAGCTGAAAGATGAAAAATTAAAGATAGCAAGAAAACTCCATTAGTTCTTTGAGACCATGGGGTTTCATGGAGTACAAATATTTGATCCAATGATTCTCTCGTTGTAAGAGAAAGTTGTTATTGTTCCGGCCTTCACGTTTCTTCGCCACTTCAATCACAGCAAACTGCAGTTGACTAATGTTGTGTCGCTGTTCCTTATAATGCCGTGCAATGACAGATTTGGTGTTACCAGTTCGAATGTTGCTTTTATGTTCATTGATACGTGTTTTAATTTTTCTCTCTGTTTTCCCGTTGTAGATAATCCCACACGGACATTTCAAAATGTAGATTCAATTTTTTGTATCACAAGTGGCGTTCAGTTTGAGATGGATCTTAGTTCCTTACATGGGATGATTGATAGTGGGTCCTTTAATGATATTGTTACAATTATTGCAGTTGTGACATGGAGTGTTTCCTTTGTAAATCAGGGTCGAAGTGATTGTCGGAGTATTCATGATGTTGTATTTGATGTTCTTCCCACGGTTGATAGCAAAGACAGGCGGACCTTCAAAAATGTTTTAAAAATCTGGTTCAGAAGCAATGATGGGCCAATGTTTGATGATAGACTTCTTGAAAGCATAACTGATGGTGGAAATTTTGGATACCACTACAGGTCGTTTGGATTGAGATTTTTCTTTGAAAGTGAGAAGCTCAGAACGTGTGATCTTGTCACATCTGGCCTTGGCTGCTCTTAAGATGTCTAGAGGATGTCCTCTTTGCTCAAACCTGTTCAACATGGCTGAAGCTTGTTGCTCATACTTGATCTGGTCAGATACAATCCTTTTCACATGTAGCAGTTGTGGATTATGGCAAATGGTTTTTCAAAGAAGCCTGAAGAAAACTTTGATAGTGTAATAAATTATTGCGGTCTGTAGATTTTCTTATTAAATTGGTTTCAAGGATATTGTCATGTCGGGTTATTTGAACATCAAGAAAGGTTATGGTGTTAGCATGGTATTCATAATGATTGAGCGCTGCTAATGCTTCCGATAAAGACTGTAAGGAACCTCTCCATACAACAAAAATGTCATCTATGTATCTCAAAAACATTGTAGAATCCACATAGGTCAATGCCTCTTTTGATATTCATGTTGCTAATGTCATTATGCACTAGCAGATCTCTGAGATTCCGCCCTCGTCTGTATGTAATACTCGGTCTTTCTGGTAGACTGGATCCTATAATGGGATCCCCCTTCACTATGTTCCAGTTTTTAACAAGAATCTTGCGAATCATAACAGAATTTCCATTGAAATTCAAGATGATACTAGTCTCACTGTCTTCGCTCTTCTCTGAACATTGGGAGAAGAATTGAACAAACACGCGGAACAGGAGATAATCAGCAAATTCTTTGCTAAGATGAAAATGAGATTGAAAACAACAGAAGATGACATAAAAAAACGTAAACAATATAAATTGCATCGCGATTGTGGTGATTATGAGGCAGGACGCATTCTAACCCACAGTCTCAAGTATGATCATCTGTTTGCTGGTACTAGCGCCTCTGGCTCTAAGGTACCAATTCCACAAATAGTAGAAGAAGAAGAAAGCGATGAATACAGTGATGTCACTTCATTGGTTTCAGAACTAACAATATCGTCGGAAAGCTCTAACTCTGACGTAGAAACCCATCCAAAACGACTTACTTTTTTAGACGAGTATCGTATGCTGAAGGAAACCAGGCAAGCAACGCGGTCATCGCCGAGAATAAGGGAGAAACAAGACAATGTGGGGAACAACCGCAGAGGAAGACCAAGGGGTATTGTCACAAGAGGAGGAAGAAATTCAAACAGAGGAGGAGAAAACAGCAGAGCAAAGGACAAGAGCAAGTGGGATACAAAAAAGCTCAAACCAAGAAGAAATAATTATGGATGATGAACAGGTAAACCAAACCATAGTGAATTTATCAATGAAAGAGATAAGTGAAAAAGACAAAAGAACATTATGTCTAGGTTTGTCCTTTTGCCCGACTACAACCACGAGTTATGCCGATAACAAAATTGATATCTTCAGATTTTGAAGAAAATTGAAGTTAAAGAAATGGCATAAATTGAAACCTACAAGAAATAAATCGCAATCCCCTAGTAGTAGAGGAACTCACAATGATGAACTGAATATAGGGGATATCGATGCCATGATGGCATTGGATGAACCGGGACATAATAATGATGACTCCAACACTAACTCTGAAGCATTACGAATCATTGATGCGATGGAAATAAGGCAAGATTTATCGGCCTGTACTGACTTCCGCATGAAATCCACGTTTATGACCAAGATGAATCATGACAACATCAACACTTTTCAGGATGTTGTGGGGAATGAGTTATTGGAATTGAGAAGCAAAAATTGGCCTAAAAAATGAAACAACAGTGAAGTCATCAGTGATGTCATTTGAGATGTCATCAGTGATGTCACTGACCATGTCATGAATGATCTAATATGTGACTACAGCAGCAGTGGATTGCGGGTGCGCGAAATATAGTTAGTACAACTAACTATATAGGAGCAATTTCATTGGTTTTGTATGAGTAAAATGTCCAGCTAACTATAACACCACTAAAACGTATAGTTTTTTGAGTGAGTTTCAAAGGTTTTTTAAATGCTAATTCCTAACTATATAAGGCCTGAAACCTATGGTTTTTTCAGTGAATTTCAAAGGTTTTTTAAATGCTGATTCCTAACTATATAAGGCCTGAAACCTATGGTTTTTTCAGTGAATTTCAAAGGTTTTTTAAATGCTAATTCCTAACTATATAAGGCCTGAAACCTATGGTTTTTTCAGTGAATTTCAAAGGTTTTTTAAATGCTAATTCCTAACTATATAAGGCCTGAAACCTATGATTTTTTCAGTGTTTTATAAAAAAAAAATTGATTGGTTAACTGGCTTATTAAGTGTATCTTAGTGAATACATATATTAGCGAGTATTGTTTAAATATATGCATGAGTGATGTAATATGTGAAGTCATCAGCAGTGCATTGCATACGTGCAAGTTATAGTGAGTCCAACTAACTATAACGTGGGAATTTCAATGGTTTTATGCGAGTAGAATTTCCAGCTAACTATAACTGGTGTGAAACCTATGGTTTTTTCAGTGAATTTCAAAGGTTTTTTAAATGCTAATTCCTAAATATAACTGATGTGTAACCTATGGTTTTTTCAGTGAATATATATATATATAAAATTTCTATGGCAAAATGAAACCCCTCATTTTGTTCCTTTTCAAATTAAATGTATTAAGTGTTACCACTTTATTCCAATCAAGATGACTTCAGGTGTGCCATACTTTTGTCAAAAGTAAGACTGTTAGCGTTCTAGTTGTTCTTTAGAACACTCTGGGACATTCTGTCTTTGGGCTATAGTTAGGCTATAGTTGGGCTACATCAAAGTTAATTTTCGTAATAACCACTGGAGCACATATCTTGAGACATAGCAAAGGCACATCGGTCTACCAGTCCCTACAATTTTGCCAAGTTTGGTGGAAAACCATTCAGCCGTTCGGGCTAAAAGTGAGTCCAACCGCCCTACCGCCCTATGGAAATTAACATGGGGAAAACACGTTTTGGGACCCCCCTTTTATCTCGGCCCCCTCTTGACGAATCCCCCCCAAACTTTCAGGGAAGGAGCGGAGCGCCGCGAGGCAAAGTTAAGGAAAATGTCAGGAAGATTCCTCAACCGGCGCCAAAGTTATTCCCAATAGAATGTTGCGATTTCCCTATGGAAAACAATCCTAACTATATATACCTACTGGCTATCGCCAGTAGGTAATATATATATATATATATATATTAAACACACAGAGTTAGCGTGCTTAAGCCTCTTGGACGGCGGGCTCACGACGGGGTACGCCAGCCCCTATTATGCACAAACTCCTGGTCACTCTTCTTGCATGAAAAACCAGAGTCGGAGCCCAAATGCATTACGGTGCTGTCAGTTTATTTGGCAGAGCAAACCCAACGCGTTTCGAGATCCGCCGATCTCTTGCTCATGGGTGGGGCTTTGCTGGTACTGGCAGTCATTTAAAGAGACATAGTGTTTACAAATTATGCACGTGATTGTGAACATAAAGGAAATACCATTGCAAGCTAAGTCTGTCAGTTATAAACATAGTTTCATGTAAACAATTGTAACAGTTCCAAACAAAATTAGGAATTAGTTAGGAAGCCACATTCTTGACTAATTATTTAAATTATAAGAACAATGTTCGTGTTCATGAGACAGACCAAATTAATTTATGCTGTCCATTTAACCTGCGCCCATACGCCAGACATAATTTGCTGTACTGTGTTAGATTCACACAATTACTCGAGTCATTGTTCATGTATTGTATTGCCCCAGTGGGCCAAAGTCCATCAATTAATTAATCGGAGTTGACTTGACTTGATGGACTCTGACAGCACCGTAATGCATTTGGGCTCCGACTCTGGTTTTTCATGCAAGAAGAGTGACCAGGAGTGTGTGCATATATATATATATATATATATATATATATATATATATATATATATATATATATATTACCTACTGGCGATATATATATATATATATGTACATTGTTTCTTTCATGCTATGGAAATTCTTCAGGCTCGCCAGCATTTCCGACGAGATTTGGAGCGGTTCACCGAGGCATTGCCTCAACTTGGGCGGGTTGCACTGTCTCCCTGCCCCCGCTGATTTTGAACTCGGACATTTGGCAGATGGGGTGAGGGGACTTGAAGCAGCACCATGAATTGCGGGGTTACAGCACGCTATGCAGAAAGCCAAAACCTTTGCTATTCTCTCGGACTTTACCGAGAACGACCCGGAGCACCACTCACCTGGGAGCCACTGCTGCATCCTGGGAAACTGAGTCCTGAGATCTTCTGTGACCAGCTGAACTGAGTAAATTAGTGCCGAGGGGCGGAGCCGATATTTGGTTGGGCTTTTTAAGAACTGCAGAAACGTGGGTTTCATTTATATCCACCGCAGGCGCTGACGAAGGCCAAACCGGCCGAAATGCATTCGCCCTTTATCTGTGAACAATAAACGGAGCTGCTTTTAATCCCCGCTGAGGCTTCTGCTTCTGTCACTTGAGAGGAGTTCCTGTTTTTCATCAATTTCACGCGCATTCCAGATGCGCGTTCAGTAGCCCCCTCATAGCAAGTGGCTTGGAGACTCTGGTTTATGCTACGGCATTTTGTTTCTTTCATGTTATGGAAATTCTTCAGGCTCGCCAGCATTTCCGCCGAGATTTGGAGCGGTTCACCGAGGCATTGCCTCAACTTGGGCGGGTTGCACTGTCTCCCTGCCCCCGCTGATTTTGAACTCGGACATTTGGCAGATGGGGTGAGGGGACTTGAAGCAGCACCATGAATTGCGGGGTTACAGCACGCTATGCAGAAAGCCAAACCCTTTGCTATTCTCTCGGACTTTACCGAGAACGACCCGGAGCACCACTCACCTGGGAGCCACTGCTGCATCCTGGGAAACTGAGTCCTGAGATCTTCTGTGACCAGCTGAACTGAGTAAATTAGTGCCGAGGGGCGGAGCCGATATTTGGTTGGGCTTTTTAAGAACTGCAGAAACGTGGGTTTCATTTATATCCACCGCAGGCGCTGACGAAGGCCAAACCGGCCGAAATGCATTCGCCATTTATCTGTGAACAATAAACGGAGCTGCTTTTAATCCCCACTGAGGCTTCTGCTTCTGTCACTTGAGAGGAGTTCCTGTTTTATATATATATATATATATATATATATATATTACCTACTGGCGGTCGCCAGTAGGTATATATAGTTAGGATTTTTTCTCTATGGGATTTTTGAAAATTCTATGTCTAATAACTTTGGCGTTTGTGGACGGAATTGGCTGAAATTTTCAGGAAAATTGAACATTTTGTTTCTGAGCAGCCCCTGAAAATTTGGGGGGGGGTTCGTCAAGGGGGGGCCGAGAAAAAAGGGGGGTCCCAAAACGTGTTTTTAACATTGAGTTTTCCATAGGGCGGTTGGCCTCACTTTTAGCCCGAACGGCTGAATGGATTTGCACGAAACTTGGCAAAATTGTAGGGACTGGTAGCCCGATGTGCCTTTGCTAGGTCTCAATATATGTGTTCCAGTGGATTTTGAGAAATTAACGTTCAAAAAAAGATATATATCTGTAACAGCGGACCAGGCAGCGCTCCGGTTCGCGGACTTTACGCGTTACGGAGCTTTGTGAAGCGAAGCTGATTGGTTCTCCGGCATCTGTAAACATTCCAAACAGTCCGTAGCGGCCGCCATCTTGTCTCTCGGTAGGATCGAGAGACAAGAGGAGGCCAAAGCGAAGGGGCAAATGACCATAAGGGGGCATAGTAGATCCTCCCTGACCCTCTAGGTTTGATGTGGAGGTTTTAAAAGGGCCCCGCGGGGCAAAAAAAAAATAATAATAATAATCGAACGGCTGAATGGATTTGCACGAAACTTGGCAAAATTGTAGGGACTGGTAGCCCGATGTGCCTTTGCTAGGTCTCAATATATGTGCTCCAGTGGATTTTGAGAAATTAACGTTCAAAAAAAGATATATATCTGTAACAGCGCTCCGCTTCGCGTACTTTTCGCGTTACGGAGCTTTGCGAAGCTGATTGGTTCTCCGGCGTCTGTAAACATTCCAAACAGTCCGTAGCGGCCGCCATCTTGTCTCTCGGTAGGATCGAGAGACAAGAGGAGGCCAAAGCGAAGGGGCAAATGACCATAAGGGGGCATAGTAGATCCTCCCTGACCTCTTAGGTTTGATGTACCATTTTGCCAAGTTTGGTGTAATTCCGTTCAGCCATTCAGGCTGTAGACGTATCTAAATGTCCTATGGAAAATTACATGGGGAAAACACATTTGAAAGTGTTGAAATTTAGAACCAATTAAAATGTTACTTTGGTTTTGTATTTGTGTGTGATGAAAGTTAATTGGTTATGTATATATCTAAAATGAGAGGAAACCACAGCCATTTTGTGATACTACTGTCTGAGGTACATTTGTGAGGAATTTTTGGTGGTCAATTGCTGGTGTTTGATTTACACAGTACTAACACTTCTCCTACTTTTAAAAAGGTGAGTTGTTAATTTGTAAGGGGAACTATGTTGTACACTTGAAGATAATTTGAAAAATGTTTTCTGTTATTTATTTACAGTCCTTCTGTTATACTAAATACTTGATAAAGTTAGTTTTATATTATGTATTACTAAAAACGATAAATGAAAGTGATTATTTTTTTCTGCAATTTACAGTAAGCAATTTCAAAATAAAATGGCTCACAATGAAGAGACCGTGGCAATTTCTTTTGAATTATCCACTACATGTATTGAAATTGAGAGCACCAATAATGAAATATTGTCACAAGGAGGAGATGACTTGAATGATTTTTTGGATCAATCTGTTGATGGCGAATTTATCGAATGTTTGGAGACCATAGAGTTAGAAGAATCATCATTGCAGACTTTTCATGAGGAGATTCCAGATGAGATGATTGAAGAGGAAATTCCTGATGAGGACATGTTACTAGTTCTTTCAAATTTTGAAAATTCAGAAGAATAAATTTATATTTAGAAATCAAAAATTGTTTGAGACATTATTCATTTTTATTTTTAATTTATGAGGTTGTAGCGAAGTGATTGTAGTATAAAATGAGACTTATAGTATAGAGTGCAACATTTTTATGTTACATGGTAAGTTTACTCATATTTACTTTCCTTCTCCCACTATATTATCTCCAATGTGTATTTGACATCTCTTCTTCATCTCCGGCCTCCTTTCTCTCACTGTCTGTCTCTGATGCATCTTATCGCTGCCATTTTGTGTAATTACAGAAGAGAGTAAAAAAAAATAGTTCGGAACGTGAAAAGGGGGCAAAGTAGAGTACCCCTCACCTCCTAGGCCTTCTCAGGCGGTCCCAAAAGGATCAGTTTCTGCTTTCCTGAGAGATTATGGTATGATTTCCATATACCACAATAACTTGCATTACAACATGCAAGATATCTATCTCCTATTACCAACTTTTGGAGATATTCGCGCTAAGCGCGAATATCTCCAAAAACTAACACCTGCCCTGAGCAGTTCTTAGCCATGTTATCCAATGGGAGGTGGATAACATGGCTAAGAGCATTAGCTCGGTAATGCATGAATATCGCTGACTTTTTAGCGATATTCATGCATTGCGGCCGTTTTTTATCGCATTTGCGATAAACCTTGATAATAGCAAGGTTTATCTTCGATAATTTCTGACGATGCTTAGCGGTAAAAAATTCGTTGCTAAGCATCGTTAGCGATAAATATCGCTTAACTTTGGTAATATGCACCAACGTCTGTTAACGTTCGATTCGAAGGAAATGAGGAAGTGTTGAAAAACATTGTCTGCGCCATCTTGCCTTTTTTGAAATGCCACACTTTTGTCGTGCACGGCAGCCATTTTAGATGCCTTGACCAGACCCACTCTCTGCACGCTGTCGATCCTTAGCATGGCTCCCCACCTTCGCAAGCATCTTCCCCAGGCACTGGTCACCCCCGCTCTCTGTGTTATGCATGGGCAATAAACCTCCCCCCATCTGCGCTGCTCTTCCTTGAGAATCACACTCTGTGCCCGCCCGACACCTCCCTTTCGCCCTATTCACTACCGCACCCTCTGACACTCCTCTTCCTCTGTGTCCGATTGTCCAGGCTATCAGCTAGCCCTGCAGATGTAGTTTATGGCCCCAGCTGTAAAGAATCACCCCTCTTCAAAGGAGTTATAGTAGATCAAGGCCCACACCCGATGAGATCCGTCACACCACACGTGTTCCTACTATCTGAAAACCATCCTGTATTGTGATTGGGGAGGGGACCGAGCCTGAAGCGGAAGATTCCAGGGATGACTCTTTGTACATCAAAGTTTTTACAATTATGTGTCATATTAAAAATATATAGCACTCCAACAAAGTAGTAGGATTATAAAACTTTAATAACTTATAAATATATACAACAAAACAAAAACAGTAAAAACATTTAAACAACGAAGAGACCGTGGCAATTTCTTTTGAATTATCCAATACATTTATTGAAATTGACAGCACCAATAATGAAATATTCTCACAAGGAGGAGATGACTTGAATGATTTTTTTGATCAATCTCTTGATGGCGAATTTATCGAATGTTTGGAGACCATAGAGTTACAAGAATCATCATTGCAGACTTTTCATGAGGAAATTCCTGATGAGGACAGGTTACTAGTTCTTTCAAATTATGAAAATTCAGAAGATGTTGCCTGGGTGCCGCACTGATTTGGGTATCCGACGTGGGGCGTCCCGGGGGGTGGATTGTCAGTAGCGGTCTGTTGTGCGAATAGTTCCAAGGCAGCAGAAAGCGCTGAAATCTGGATGTCACGAAGGTGATGTCTAGTAAGTTGCCGCCCAGCAAATAACGGCGTGGGGCGCCGCGGGGGTGAGTGAGTCCAGTAGGCACCACAGCTATACTTATCGGCATTGCAGAATTACTGCTGGGGACAATGCCTGTGCTGTAGCAGGGTCACAGCAGAAACAAAAAGGATTCTGTTGAAGATGTTGTTGGTTTTCAATTTGAAAACAGTTCTGGTGTCAACTGCTATGCTAATGTAGTGGTTAATGTTTTGTTTTCTCTAGAAAATGTAAAAGAGGGGGAGGCAGTCCATAGTTCCGGTAAAAGGGCAAAGGAAAGGATCGGTGGTTTGAACTATCAGTCAAAAAGGGGAGGGGGTGCAACAATTTTTCCTACCGGGTCACACTGTGCTTTCACCGGAACTGAGGTCTGCAGGATTCTAGTCATTCAAACTGAGGCTGGTGGCAGCATGGGAGCGCCGACGTCCCGCGGCTACAGTTTCGTCACTCCACGGGCGATCATGGCAGTCATTCCCCATCGGGGGTGTCTGCGGGGGTCGGAGACTCGCGCGGCTCCTCTAGAATCTTCAAGGTCGTGGAGGACTACGGTGGTGGAGTCAACCAGTGACCGGGCCATTTCTTTATGCTGGGCCCGCTCTTGCCAGGTCGACCGCCATTTTGAGAGTTCGGTAGCTACTGGTGATCGCGGGGTCAAATGAGCGGACGGGCTCCACCCTGCCGGGCGAGACGTTGCAGCATCGCCACAGTGGAAGAACCCTTTTCCGGGCGCCTGGAGCGCTGAGGGTGCAGCTGGGAAGCCTTAACCTGGGGAGGCGGGAGAGGCCTGTTCGCATCGTCTCTCCCTCCCAGTGCACCCCACGGCGTCTCGCTTGACATTTGTTATGGCCGGACCAGGCGATGAGGACGAGGGGGGGGGAGTCGGAGGCATGTGCAAGACATCCCCCCCAGTGTTGTCAAAGCCATTATTGAAGAAAGAAGAAATGTCCCGTCCGTCTTTGGGCCGCACCTCCGGTGGATGGTGGCCGGACGCCCTTTGCTCTGGCCCCATGAACGGGTTCCTTGGCTCATCGGCTGCAGCCGGATCCCGTCGGCCCCAGCCCCCGGCCGTTGGTGGCTGGACCGGGAGAGAGTGTGGAGGGACAACCTGCAACTCTCAAGGGCCACCGTGGCCGGACTGGGTGAGAGAGGGGAGGGTCGAGGAGAGGGACATTCCCCCCAGCTGAAACTCTCCAGTGTTGTCAATCCCCCTGGCCGGGTCCCGCTGGCCTCGGCCTCTCCTCCGGCTACACCCTACATGATGATCTCCTGGCCGAGGCGTGGCAGCAGGACCCGCCTTATATGTGTTGCTTCCGGCTGGGCGTAGCCGACAACCTGTTGCCCTTTGGAAGTTTCTAGAATGGGGCGGATGTCTGCTGACTTGTATCTTTCCCAGTTTGCCGTTATTTGGCCGTGGCAGGCGGTGGGACAGACACGTTTTGGGGCAGTGAGGGGCGATGTTTTCAGGTTTCCTATTACGTGCTTACTTCTAACGTTTCTTGTTTCTAGGACAATAATAGGTTTTATCATTACGTATTGTTATCGTTTCTTTGTTTGTTATTTAATAAAAAGTTCATCAGTGGCCTACTGATTTTCGTTTTCCTATTCTTTTCTTTCCAGGTTGTTTCATGCTAAAGTTTCTGTTAACAGGATACAGTGATCACTTCGTTATTATTGCATATGTCCTTTTCACTAGGGGTGCTCTCTGGTCGGGCCAGATGACCTATCTCTAGTAAATGGTCTGGGTGAAACAGGTGCATTAATCAGTGGGGAGTAGATAGGCATGACAGATTACAACGGGGGAGAAAGGTCCGCATTACGTACCCTTTCACTACTTGCAAAGATTTTCCTACGTTTATTTGCAAACAGGGAATACCTCCAAAAAGAACTAATTCCCAAACAGTCAATGTTCGGACAATCAATCAATGAGGAATGAAATAGGTACGACGTGTTAAAGGCTTGCGTTACCTACCCTTCACTATCTGCAAAGGGAGAGAGAATATTCCTATTCTTCCTCGTTTGCAGGCAGAGAAGATCTTTAAGAGAACCAACTTCGAACAATTCAATGCTCGATTCAAACAATCAACAAGGGGTACTGTGAACAGAAATGAACGCCGCTTATGTACATACACATTGCTATTTTCAACAGGTTGTTCCTAATGTTTCTATTTTAGCGAGGTCAAAAAGAGATCCCATTAGTGGCCTACTGATTTTGCTCGATTCCTTTTGTTTTTTTACACGATTTTTCGCTATCTGCAAAGACTAAACAGAGTATTGCGACTCTGTGCTTGTTTGTAAATAGAGAATGAACCAAAGAGAACAATCAATCAAATGGAGAGAGAAGCAGGCACGACGGATTACAACGGGGGCAAAGGCCTGCGTTAACTACCCTTCACTATCTGCAAAGAGAGAGTACTCCTAATAGAAATGAGGGGTGGGGGGCAGCATTCAAAGCAGATCAGTGTGCATAAACACGAAAATGTTTTTACTTACCACGTACTTGACATTCGACAGTGTATGATATTTGCTATTAAAAAACCATTGAAATTCACTGAAAAAACCATAGGTTATAGACCATATATAGTTAGGAATTAGCATTTACAAAACCTTGAAAATTCACTGAAAAAACCATAGGTTATAGACCATATATAGTTAGGAATTAGCATTTACAAAACCTTGAAAATTCACTGAAAAAACCATGGGTTGTAGACCATATATAGTTAGGAATTAGCATTTACAAAACCTTGAAAATTCACTGAAAAAACCATAGGTTATAGACCATATATAGTTAGGAATTAGCATTTAAAAAACCTTATTTTACTCACACAAAACCATTGAAATTCCATATATAGTTAGTTGCACTAACTATATATCACGCACCCGTAATCCACTGCTGATCATGTCACATATTACATCATTCATGACATGGTCAGTGACATCACTGATGACATCACTGATGACATCTCAAATGACATCACTGATGACATCAATGATGACATCTCATTTGACATCATTCTTGTGCTAATACGATAAACCTCTTCAGACTCTAATATAACCTTAGATACACTCAGTGTATACAGACACTCACACACTGTCACTCATCCATGGAGTTACTCACACACCTAGTCAGTCATGCAAATAAACAATCTCACCTCCATTTCTTCAACTATACAGTTATACACACCTTACTTATTCAAACATATACTAACACATATTTACTCTCTTATACAATCCCTGATACAAGTTCACAATGATCCATACAACCACTCACACATTCAGTGGCTCTCATGCACAGTTATTTATATATGCCAACTCTCACATGTACTGTGTTTTACATATGTACTTACTATGACATGTAGCATTGAGATATCCATTCACTCATCAATACACTCATGCACACAGTCAACTGCCCATGTAGCTGTTTCCACATGCACTCTTGAACTCATACACCTAGTCAATCAACTGCTCACACATCTATGCACAGAGTCACACACCTCCCAGCCACCCCTACACAAACTCAATCTCCCATACAAATATTTGGGCAACCAATCAATAACACATATAGCCTCTCGTATAGCTAATGATCAACACATGCAGCAGTTTACATCACAACAGACATTATGATGCACAAATTAAGACAGTTTAGTCACTAACCCATGCATTCAGTGAGACACATTTAATCACTCACTCATACAGTCAGTCACGCACCTACTAAATCCTTCATCCAGACACTTATACATCCACTCATTCTTCAATATGTAAGACATATTTTAACTTTACAGAAACATACAGTCACTGGATGTTGTCATCAGTGATGTCATCAGTGATGTCATTTGAGATGTCATCAGTGATGTCATCAGTGATGTCACTGACCATGTCATGAATGATGTAATATGTGACATGATCAGCAGTGGATTGCGGGTGCGCGATATATAGTTAGTGCAACTAACTATATATGGAATTTCAATGGTTTTGTGTGAGTAAAACAAGGTTTTGTAAATGCTAATTCCTAACTATATATGGTCTATAACCTATGGTTTTTTCAGTGAATATATATATATATATATATATATATATATATATATATATATATATATTTTCTTTATTTTTATTTTATTTTTGTTTATGCAAATATTGAGACACTTGTCGATTATGTTTCACATATTTATATTGCATACATTATGAATCATATATATTTTTTGTTGTAATGTTTTGGCATTATGCAATCATTACATAACAAGGTCTATTCAGTTATTGGCATTAATTTTGTAGCAACTAACATTTGTGACTCACTCAATATGGCGACCATTGTAGTCTGTTTTTTATTTTTATTCAGGCATGTGTCAATTGAAATCACCTGTATACGACCTATAAATTGGTGTTACATTTCGGGGCGCGTCATATGAACAAGCTCCTTCACGGAGCGAAACGCGTCATGGATGACATTATGCCCCCTCACTTTCTGTTGTGTGGAATAAAAATTCTGCCTTTTCACTTGAAAAAAGACTTGCTGCCTTTCTTTGCCTTTTGATGCTGTGATCGTTTAAAAGTAATTTGGAAGAGGTCCTTACCTGGCTGTTCTCACCGTGGAGTGGTGAGCAGGAACATTGTTGCATCTATCAACCGGGAAAAGCTGCTTCTGGTTTCTGGACCCTCCCGCTCTTTGAGGCACAACTTTGGCGCAGCTGACTGCGTTTTTCGCATTGGACTTGGACTGGGAGCAGTCTTGCTTTTCTGTGCCCCCCGCCAAGGCTGCAAAGTTGCAACACCATTTCTGGAGAGGTCGAACGGCGTGGTAGCTGTGTGGCTGGTCAGTCGGCTGACGGACACGGAGCCCGGCACCGATTCCGGTAAGACGCTCCGGTGGGCGGGTGTTTTACCTTTCCTCATTTGCCACATTAAGCGGGTTGCAGGATTACAACTTTCTAAACCATATCAGCGAATAAGGCAGCTCTTTAACGCTTTTGGCAGAAGCTATCACTACGAGTATTGAAATCTATATGAAAATCCACACAATGATTTCCATTCGACGCGCTCCGGAATCGAGAGAGCACAGCGGAAGCTCGCTTTGAAAATCTTCCAACGGTTGCTAATGAGCAACCTTCTACTACAGCCACTGATAATAACAAAGATGTTAAATATCTTCTAAAGACTTTGGAGAAATTATTGCGCGGTGAACTCTCAAAATGGTGGGAGAAAAAGTCATTAGAAAAATATCGTGATGCGAATCGAGTGCCACCAGGCTTGCGCGTCCTCATAGTGCCAACATACGAAAACCCTAACCCACAAATGTTGCAAGAATGGGCAGTAAATAATCTACTAAGCTCAATGAATATGTTTCACATATTAATCAAATACGTGGAGATCGACCGCGATGCACTTCTTGTGGAGATTGAAAAAACCAATACACTTTTGGAGGCAAGTGGTGAAACTGATTTCATTCAGAAAAGTAAGACGGATATAGATGTGCGGATTAAAAAATTGGAGGAAACAATAATTGAGCGGAAGGTTTTCAAATTCGCTCGGGACAGAAATGACTATGCCACAGGTAAAATATTCACGTTTTCAAGGAAATACGATAACTACAAACGTAAGGCATTGATTGGCACCAGTAAACAAAACGTGAATCAATCAGCAGATGAAGGTGCAACGTCCTCCACTCACGATCAGTCCGATATAACATCTATAAATTCTCTGACATCCAATGAATCAGACGACAACCACATAACAGCACCACCAGGACTAGCTAGCCTGGCTAATTTTTCTCTAATTGAGGAGTTACATTTTGTAAACGAGGACCGGCGTTATTCCCTGTGCTCCCGCAATCCTCCATCCAAGCCGGCAACTCCAGCAGTCAACACCGGCGCGCAAGGAAACGCAAACACAAGCAAAAATATCTTGCAAGGAAAAGTGAAAAAGAGCTGGAGAAAATAGCAGACAACATGGAAAATACAGTGGTAAATTTAACTGACATTATTCTTACTAAGGCGGAAAAACAATTATTGTCGCTAGTTTTAACTTTTTGTCCTAGCAATAGGTTTTCCTACAATCAAACACGCATTGATATTTTTAAGTTTATTAGAAAAATCAAATTGATTAAGTATTTTAAATTGAACTCAGTACGCAAAAAATCACAAGTGGAATCAGCAAATGCAGAAGGTTCAACATCAATACGTGTGGGTGATTTGAGTGGACTTCAAAACCTATATGATCTGGCACATGAGGATGATTCTCAACCGGGCCCAACAGTCAGTCAGATCTTCACTGTAAATGCACCTGCTCCCAGTCCTTTCAAACCAAAGTCGACTTTCCTTCCTCTTATGGCTAGGGATGCAGTGGACGTATTCAGTGACAGGGTTGTTACCGAGCTTAAGAATTTAAATCGGCAAGTCCTGAGTAAAACTAGACATACGAATTACATCAATGGCCAATACCATCAATTGGTCAAAAAACTACAAAACAATCGTGATGTCATAATTAAAAACTCAGACAAAGGGGGCAACACAGTACTTTGGGCACGTTCCGATTATTTAATTGAGGCCAACCGACATCTTTCTGATTTGTCATGTTATGCTTTGTCTACCCAACATGAAATGTTGAAAAGTGATGCAATTATTCGCAAAAAGCTGCTAAACTGGCATAAAACAGGTTTACTTTCAAAAGATGAATTTAGGTTTCTGCATGTGGAACACCCCATGGTCCCTTTTTTGTATTTTCTCCCCAAAATTCATAAGTTGGTATGCCCTGTACCTGGTCGTCCCATTATCTCTGCCATAGGTAGCATCAATGAAAAGATATCCAAATATGTAGACTATTTTCTTCAACCTCATATGATTAATTTACCATCTTATTTAAAAGATACAACTGACTTTTTGAATAAGGTCAAAAATGTGCAATGGCATTCCAATTATCTATTTTTGATAATGGACATTGAGTCATTATACACTTCGATCAATCATTCACAAGGGATGCATGCTACAGAATATTATTTAAACAAACGTGATGTTTTGTTCCGAGGGCATAACACTATGTTAATGGAAATGATCAGAATCCGTCTAACATCCAACTATTTTAAATTCCAGAGTAACATCTACCAGCAGCTGCGTGGGGTGGCCATGGGTTCGTGCTTCTCCCCCAGCTATTCATGTTTACATGTTGGATGGTGGGAGGAGGGCGTTCTTAATGTCACGCACGCCAGGTGGTTGCCACATATTTCTCCCTATTGGCGTTATATTGGCGATGTGTGCATTATCTGGAATGGTACTGTTGCTGAGGCTACGTCGTTTGTCAATGAGATCAATGTCAATGACTTAAATTTAAAATTCACGGCAACAATCAACAACGAGATGGCTGAATTTTTGGATGTCCAGCTATATGTGGATAATGACAATTTGGAAACTAAGCTTTTCCGCAAATCCACCGCGGGCAACTCTATACTCCACGCTCAGAGTGCCCACCCCATACACACAATTAATAGCATCCCCTATGGGGAATTTATTCGAATATATCGAATTTGTAGTGATGTGGGAATAGCTGCTGCATGTCTAGATTCCTCTTTGCAAAGATTTTTAAATAGGGGGTATTCTAGGCGAGTATTGTATCAAGCCCTAGTCAAGGTTAAATCACTTGATAGAAACATGTTGTTAGCACCAAAATGTAAAAATCTGGAGTGTCAGTCATAATGTTCTATCCGACTGATCACTACTCAGCTCACAAGAGAGAACAATCCGCCGCATCATTTGCTCAGAATGGCCAATTGTCCTAACAGATAACATTTTAGGCCCAATTCTTCCTAGTTTGCCACCCATCACATTTAGGAGTGCACCATCTATGCGGGATGCTTTGGATAAACCGATGCCGGAGGTTTTACCAAAAAAATCATGGCTCAGCAAGACTGGTTTCTTTAAATGCACTTCGTGTCGCGCTTGCACTTTTGCCCAGAACTGCACACACTATACTACAGCTTTTAGTGATACCAAAATTCCAATAAAGGAGCATTTAACCTGCAGGTCGGAGTTTGCAGTTTACAAACTCAAGTGCACCTGCATTTTGGAATATATTGGGAGCACAAAACTCCCTGTGAATAAGCGCATCTTACAACACATACGTGCCATTGTGAACAGCAATAGCGACTATCCGGTTGCTAGACATTTTAAAGCTGTTCACAACAACCAATTAAAAGACTTGGAATACACTGTCTTGTGCTCTGTACCACTCCCTGGCTGGGGAGGTGATCGGGAGAGAATATTAAGACAAAAAGAATCCCATTTCATTTTATCGCTTGGTACCAGAGCCCCTAATGGTTTAAACCTTACGGAAGATTTGCATGTTTTTTTGTAATCCACCCAATATTGGTTTATTTCATTAGTATCCTTAAGGTGATTCCCTTCAGTTGTATCTTTAAAGCTGCAATAAGTCACTTTTTATGAATTAAGAGCTTATGTTTGACAAACGTATCTGTGACTCTATTTGCGGCTTTTCTTATAGATTTAAATATTTCAGTATTTGAAAATTGCACTGTGTATTTCTTTCTCCAAACTGTATTAGGCATCTTTATATCTGTTGCCATTTGCAACGCTATTTTGGTTTTCATTATTTGCTTCCGATGTTGCTTTAGTAATGTTTTTAATGCACTTTTTTGTATGAATCATCACGTTAAATTATGTACTTTATATACACATTTTTGTTTTATTTTCAGGCCATATTTTCACCATATGTTTCAACTCTGCCAATCAACAATTGAACTATGAACTGAATTCTGTCGACCTTGTCAAATTCTGATTCATTTGAACTAAATGGACAGCTCCAACTATGGACTAGATTGGGACACTTGTCATTTGCTGTATTTATTTTTATTTTTATTTTTGTTTATGCAATTAATGAGACACTTGTCGATTATGTTTCACATATTTATATTGCATACATTATGAATCAAATATATTTTTTGTTGTAATGTTTTGGCATTATGCAATCATTACATACAAGGTCTATTCAGTTATTGGCATTAATTTTGTAGCAACTAACATTTGTGACTCACTCAATATGGCGACCATTGTAGTCTGTTTTTTATTTTTATTCAGGCATGTGTCAATTGAAATTACCTGTATACGACCTATAAATTGGTGTTACATTTCGGGGCGCGTCATGTGAACAAGCTCCTTCACGGAGCGAAACGCTTCATGGATGACATTATGTCCTTCACTTTCTGTTGTGTGGGATAAAAATTCTGCCTTTTCACTTGAAAAAAGACTTGCTGCCTTTCTTTGCCTTTTGATGCTGTGATCGTTTAAAAGTAATTTGAGAGGTCCTTACCTGGCTGTTCTCACTGTGGAGTGGTGAGCAGGAACATTGTTGCATATATATATATTTTACAATTAAGACTGACGTTCTGCCCCGATGATAAATTTGAATTCACTCAGACCCGAATAGACTTGTACAAGTTTACTCGTAAAATGAAATTGCACAAATTTCATAAAATGAAACCATCAATCGCAGAATCGATGAAACTGAAATCGAAATCTTCAGTGAAAGACACTGATCTCCTTACCATAAATGATCTGAGCATGATGGAACTGCTGGAGGACCTACGCACGGAGAATCAAGATGTAGGACAATCACAAGGGGATGTAATTATAAGATCTAGGAAAATTGGCATTGACCAGGAGGCACCAATGACCTCTTTCAAACCCCCTTCACAATTCAATCCACGCCTACCTTATGACGCCAATGATACCTTCTCTGATGCTGTTCTTAAGGACATCAATAAATTGAGATATAGCACAAATACTAGACCACCTCAACAGCAGAACCTGACAAGTGAACAAAGGAACATTTTGAGCTTGATGAGCAAGGATGATAATACAATCTGTAAACCCTCAGACAAAGGGGGAAATATTGTCCTCCAGACGAGAGAGCAATACTGTCGCGAATCTCTGCGACAATTGAATGATGGGAGATATTACGAGAGGACAACCAAAGAACAATATCTTGAAAGCATTGCTTCTTACCATGATTTGATCAACAAATGGAGAACCCATTCCATGTTAGATACCGATGAATACTTGTTTCTAAAGAACAGCGAACCCTTGATTCCAACTTTCTCTCAACTCCCGAAAGTGCACAAAAGCCTGGTGGATCCGCCAGGCAGGCCTATTGTGTCTTCCAAAGGAGGAGTGACTGAGAATCTTTCAAGATATATAGACTCATTTCTCCACCTGTGGGTTATTGAACTTGACTCCTACGTTAAAGATACTAAAGACTTCATTGTCCAAATAAATATGATTGACTGGTATCCTGCATTTATATTAATTACTCTTGACATCACAAGTTTATATACATGCATAGCTCATTCGCGGGGCATGCAAGCTATTAGTTATTTCTTGAGAAAAAGATCGCTGAAGTTTGCAGAACACAATAACATGTTATTGGAATTTGTGAATTTCTGTCTACACAATAACATCTTTCTATTTCAGGTAGACCTGTTTAGGCAGATCTCGGGGACGGCGATGGGCACCTGCTTCGCCCCCAGCTATGCAAATTTATTCGTAGGCTGGTGGGAGGAGCAGGTGGCCCTGGCCAGGTGGACTGACAATGTGGTCATGTGGCGTCGATATATCGACGATCTTTTCCTGATCTGGAGGGGCTCTTCCAGAGAGGCAGAGGAATTCATTAATGATCTAAATAGGAACTCATTAAATTTAAAATTCACATATGAGATGAGTACCACCACAGTCAACTATTTAGATTTAAGAGTATTTGTAAAGGAGGGAGTTTTAAGCACTGAACTATATAGGAAGCCCACGGCTGGGAACTCTACCCTCCATGCACAGAGTAGTCATCCACCGAATCTGATCAAAAGCATCCCTTACGGAGAGCTTTTCCGACTTATACGCAATTGCACACATAATGTAGATTTTGAGAAGGCAGCAACTGAATGCCTGGCGAGATTTAAGATCAGAGGGTATAATCTAGGGCTATTAAAGTCTGCCTATAATAAAGTGCAAGAAAAATCACGGGAAGACCTCTTGATGAATAAGTCGGGAGGCGAAATAGGAGGAATGTCTAAAAATGATCACAAGGCTCAGTTTTGAATGATCACCGGTTACTCCAGGGATGCACAGAATGTGAGACGCATCCTGAGACGCAACTGGCACATCCTACAAACTGACCCCATTATAGGCATGGATGTCCCAGAATCACCATTGATGACCTTCCGTAAATCTAAATCTTTGAAAGACATTCTAGTACAGAGTCATCTATCACCCCCAGTACAACGAACAGGAACACTTAAGGATATGAGGGGCTTTTTCCCTTGTGGAAAATGTAAGGCCTGTGCCACGAGTAGGAGAGTGTTGAGCTACATGATCCCCGGATGTGGGAAATCTAGGTTGATCAGTAAATTCATCTCCTGTCTCACCCCATACGTGGTGTACTGTTTGGTGTGTCCCTGTGGACTTAAATACATAGGGAGTACTGTTCACAACGTGAAGGTGAGAATTTTGGAACACCAACGCGCCATAGTTAATAAGGATGAAAACTACCCTGTAGCGCGGCATTTTGCCTTAAAACATCAAAGCAACAGAGAATTACTCCAATACTATGGCATTGATCATGTTCCAATACACCCAATAGGGGGTAATAGATTACAGCGATTGAGAAGACTTGAATCACGCTACATCATAGACCTGAACACTAAAGCACCTAAGGGGTTAAATAGTAGCGAGGAACTGACAGTTCATTTGGGTTAATTGCATAAGATCTATCGAGACAATTTGTATCAAATCCAGAGTTAATGAATAAGGCAATCAGGTGCCCAGTTGTATCTATGCTTTAAATAACCTTTCTGTTGTATTATGTAATTGATAAAATATTTTTATGGGGACTATGGAATGGCACCATTCAGGTGTCTATGAACGGTTAATTGGTCCCCATGAGCCCCCCAAGTCCACTTGGGGGGCTCATGGGGAATCACTATTTAAGTAAGGATCTTTCTATCTATAATATGTTGAAGTAATTTCATTCATACCCCGCCCCATTAATATGTGGACTTGTGCCGATCCACGGCGAGATTTTGCATTTTTGCATTTGCCGTTCATTAACTGCACATTGACTGGCATTGAAATGTATTAATTGTGTACATAAATGTATATATTGAGTATCAATAAGTCCCCCTGAATTTAAGAGACACATACAAGTTGTTTTTCAACACTGACTAGGCTAAGATGGCGCCCGATATGAGAATGGTCCTGTTTTGCCAATCCGTTGTCGCTGTTGTTTGTTCAGTGACGCGGGAATATTTAAAAGGGATGTTTAACTGGTAACTTTGTAACACTGACGAAGGAGTCTATCCGAAACGCGTCTGTTTCTTATACCATCTGCTGAATAAACTATCGATGGTGGCTTCCTGTGTGCCCGAGTTTCTGTTATCATTTGGCAGAATTGGGAGCGCAATCTATTTCGCGGAAAGCACCGCCGCGTTTGGGCACCCGCCCGAGAGTGCAGAGTATAGGTGCAAGTTGGAGCGTTTATATATAGATGTGTGTGTATAATTTGGCATGGATCAAAGGAATCAGCACAGGATTTTGTCAATGCTATTAATGTCAACAATTTAAATCTTTAGTTTACTGCCACTATAAGCACTGAGAGGGTTGAGTTCCTAGATGTTGAGGTTTATATCAACAATAATACCATCCAAACTAAACTTCAGAGAAAGGTGACAGCAGGGAACTCAACATTGCATGGCAGCAGCTCCCACCCCGGACACCTAATTAAAAGCATCCCGTAGGGGGAATTTTTATGAATCAAAAGAATGTGCAGCCATACCACAGATCTCACACAATGTCTAGCAGAATCAGTACAAAGATTTCAGGCATGGGGCTATAAAACAAAGGACCTACAAACAGCTTTAGCAAAAGTGAATAACATCGGTAGAGAGGCAGATTTGCCTAGTACAGTCCATGATTCAGGAATTGAGAGAGAGAAGAATCCACAGAATGAGGATAGTGTGGTTAGATTAATAACTACTTACAACCGCCATGAGAAACAGGCCAGGAACATTATTAATAAGAATTGGTCTATACTTAGAACTGACATTACTCTATCCTCAATTCTGAAAGAAACACCTGCCGTTACTTTTAGGAGGGCACCCTCTATGAGGGATGCGCTGGTCAAAATTAGCCCGGAAGTGTGTACTACTAAGCATTGGCTCTGTAATAGGACAGGATTTCATAAGTGTAGCTCCTGCAGGGCTTGCAAGTTTGGAGTCAACAAACAGGAATACACCGATGCATTTGCACTTATCCCTTCTAATATCAAGGGGATGTTCAGCTGCAAAACAGAGTATGCGGTGTACGTACTTGAATGTTCATGCCATCTTCATTGTTGTGTTTGCAGTTACCGCTCTAAGTGTACTGGGGATGCTCAGACGTGAGTCCCAGGCACTCCACACCACTGGAATCAAGCTAGCCGGGCTGAAGAGAGGTGTTACCTCGAAACCGGGCCGGTCCTCGGATGCTTGTTTCCGTTCTGGGAAGGACATGGCTTTTGTAGTTCGGACTGGACTGTTCCCATGGGGCACAGGGTCAGTGCTGATTTGCATATCGCCATTGTCTAACCCAGGGTGGTGTGGAGTGGAAAAACGATGGATTTGGGCCCAGATCTTTGGACTGGGGTGAATGTGTGACATTGATCCACATTCTGTCCATCATTGTTGTGTTTGCAGTTACCGCTCTAAGTGTACTGGGGATGCTCAGACGTGAGTCCCAGGCACTCCACACCACTGGAATCAAGCTAGCCGGGCTGAAGAGAGGTGTTACCTCGAAACCGGGCCGGTCCTCGGATGCTTGTTTCCGTTCTGGGAAGGACATGGCTTTTGTAGTTCGGACTGGACTGTTCCCATGGGGCACAGGGTCAGTGCTGATTTGCATATCGCCATTGTCTAACCCAGGGTGGTGTGGAGTGGAAAAACGATGGATTTGGGCCCAGATCTTTGGACTGGGGTGAATGTGTGACATTGATCCACATTCTGTCCATCATTGTTGTGTTTGCTGTCTTCAGTAAGTAGGCAGCAGTAAGCTGCAAGTATTCAATCGCATTCTACAACACCTGCATGCAATTGTCAACTCAGACCCCAGCTATCTGGTTGCTCTGCATTTTAAGCTTGTCTATCAAAATAATCTAAATGATTTATTTGAGCTACTTTGTTATAATGCAGTACCTATGTCATTAAGAGGTGGTAACAGGGTAAAGAAACTACGGCAATTGGAAACACAATACATTTTACAACCCGATACTAAGATGCCAAATGGCCTTAATACTGGAGAGGATTTACATAATGTTTTATAACAGTTGTTTGTAAAGTTATGTATTTATGATATGCGTTCAGATCCCTCCATTTCAACACTGCATCTTTCTGCTGTGTATAGGAACTGTGGCCGCAAATAGTTTTCAGCTTTTTAGCTCGATGATTTTTAGCCGGTTTTTAGCCCTATTTTTACCTTGTTTTACCTGTTTTTACTGGTTTTACTCAGTGTTTATGGGATTTTTATCAGGCGATTGTAAGTCGAGTTTATAAAGTTGTATATATTGGTGTATATATTTGATCGGTGAATTTTTGTGATACCATTAAAATGTGGCCATTCAGAGGTCTATCAAAATATGCGTATTTGCACTGCTTATTTTGCACATTAATTAGAATCTGAATCTGCTCCCTAATTGATGAACTTATATGAAGTTCTTGAGGATGGTCTCTGTGGTTTGGCTTGATACATTTGTGTATATTATGTATTTTGCACTAGCACTTTACAATTATGGAAACAGGGTCTGAGGAACTACCCAGGCACCCATTCTCTTTTATTATTATTAATTTTTAGCGATTGGATCAACTATGAGTTGATAGTTGGTTCTGGTTTACTTTTATCACGACCACCTTTTAAGCACAAACATTTTTTGTTTGCACAGAAATTGCACTTTATGCAATTTATGTGATCAACAGATATATCTCCCATCAGGGGAAACATTAGGTATGGCCCTGTGTGTCATGTTGGATTGATGGTAACTGATACTACCGCATTTGTGGGCCCAGTATTAGAAATGTATTTTTCATGTGATATTTAAATGTATTTATTTGCACTTAAAAATGTATTTATTTATATTTAACTGCATATATTTATTTACACGTGTAGTGATATAATAATACCATGCAGTCCAAGTTATTCTTGCGTGGCACAGCAGTAGTATGTTGTTCAGCTTCATTATGTGAGTGGGAGGGACTGCTCTCAAGGTGTCGCTCTAAAATGATGTTATAGGTCCTGGCAGGTCATGTGATCAAGACCGTGGAAACCCGGTCGAACCGCGTCATGCTGCCGAATACACAATAAAGCACTGGATTATTGAAGTACTTTGCGGTCCGTACCTGATTTTCCAAAGGAAGTGGAATTCTTGTCAAGATCGTGGTTACTATATATCTTACACAGAGAAGAAGTGTGCTCAGAGGATGATTCTTTGTTATATATATATTTATATATATATATCAAAATCACTTCCACACTCTCATCTCAGGGTCAGCATGAAAAGCACGAACTCGGGAATTGCATCAAATAAGTTTTATTTGACGGATTTCACGGCAACAAAGTAAATACTCGACGCTTTTCGGGAAACACCCTTAGTCACGAGTCAAGATGTGAATATTCGATTGGTTTAAATAACAAAACATGTGATCACAATATGACAAACAAAAACAACAGACTCCCTTAAGTGTTTCTATCGCGCTAAATCCTATCGCGCTAAGTAGTCAGAATGTGCTTTTCAAATTCGTTTTCCATTAGTTTTACCACAATGATTATTACAGGGAAAATCCAAAACATCCGATTAGGTACATTGCAATTATTTACGATAATTCATACATTTTCAAATAACGGTGTACCTATTCGTACTAGTGTTACCCAAGTGGGTTGGTAGCGCTTGATAAAGATTAAAATTCAAAGATTAGTCCAGTGCTACCCTAGTGGGCAAAAAAGCGCTCACAATTATACAGCGTTGCAAAAGGAAACCACCTCTTAATGAAATGGCAATGTAAACAACCTTCGGATGCCTTCTTATTCATATTTTTTCTCCACAATCCAGCCCGAGTGGGCATGAGTCAAAGTGTTAATTCACTTAATCATCCATTGAAAAAGTAGTGCAGTATTGTATTCAGGGCACATTCTCTGAAATGAAACCAAAATAATATGTATAATCACACAATTAATCCAAAATTCCATAAAATTACACAAATTTGATATTAGAAACAAAGTTAAAAAGATTACATACGGCTACATTTCTTGTTAGGTTAGGATTCTCTAGTAGGGAGCAAATTGCGGCGCTCTGCAGAGGAGAATGACAAGTTAAAAAAGATTCAAAATTAATTCTTCATGGCCAATATAACCTGGGCAATTTAACCTAAATGAACTTCCAGTTCCTCATCATTATTATGTCCTAGCGGGATCATAGTTCTATATTGTATTATTATTTTTGATTCCAATCTTCTCAAGCATTGCATTCTGTTGCCCCCTCTCTCACTGTGTTTGATGGTATCGAGGACACAGAAGCTTAAAAGATTGGAATTCTGATCGTGATGGCTTTGGAAGTGTCTTGCAACGGGATAGGTTTTGTCCACATTCTTAATTGCTCTTAGGTGTTCAAGAATACGCAGTTTTGCTTTTTTGATTGTGCTGCCAATCTATGTCTTCTTACATTCTTATGTATGTCTAAACTACGGCAATTGGAAACACAATACATTTTACAACCCGATACTAAGATGCCAAATGGCCTTAATACTGGAGAGGATTTACATAATGTTTTATAACAGTTGTTTGTAAAGTTATGTATTTATGATATGCGTTCAGATCCCTCCATTTCAACACTGCATCTTTCTGCTGTGTATAGGAACTGTGGCCGCAAATAGTTTTCAGCTTTTTAGCTCGATGATTTTTAGCCGGTTTTAGCCCTATTTTTACCTTGTTTTACCTGTTTTTACTGGTTTTACTCGGTGTTTATGGGATTTTTATCAGGCGATTGTAAGTCGAGTTTATAAAGTTGTATATATTGGTGTATATATTTGATCGGTGAATTTTTGTGATACCATTAAAATGTGGCCATTCATAGGTCTATCAAAATATGCGTATTTGCACTGCTTATTTTGCACATTAATTAGAATCTGAATCTGCTCCCTAATTGATGAACTTATATGAAGTTCTTGAGGATGGTCTCTGTGGTTTGGCTTGATACATTTGTGTATATTATGTATTTTGCACTAGTACTTTACAATTATGGAAACAGGGTCTGAGGAACTACCCATTCTCTTTTATTATTATTAATTTTTAGCGATTGGATCAACTATGAGTTGATAGTTGGTTCTGGTTTACTTTTATCACGACCACCTTTTAAGCACAAACACTTTTTGTTTGCACAGAAATTGCACTTTATGCAATTTATGTGATCAACAGATATATCTCCCATCAGGGGAAACATTAGGTATGGCCCTGTGTGTCATGTTGGATTGATGGTAACTGATACTACCGCATTTGTGGGCCCAGTATTAGAAATGTATTTTTCATGTGATATTTAAATGTATTTATTTGCACTTAAAAATGTATTTATTTATATTTAACTGCATATATTTATTTACACGTGTAGTGATATAATAATACCATGCAGTCCAAGTTATTCTTGCGTGGCACAGCAGTAGTATGTTGTTCAGCTTCATTATGTGAGTGGGAGGGACTGCTCTCAAGGTGTCGCTCTAAAATGATGTTATAGGTCCTGGCAGGTCATGTGATCAAGACCGTGGAAACCCGGTCGAAACGCGTCATGCTGCCGAATACACAATAAAGCACTGGATTATTGAAGTACTTTGCGGTCCGTACCTGATTTTCCAAAGGAAGTGGAATTCTTGTCAAGATCGTGGTTACTATATATATTACACAGAGAAGAAGTGTGCTCAGAGGATGATTCTTTGTTATATATAAATTTATATATATATATCAAAATCACTTCCACACTCTCATCTCAGGGTCAGCATGAAAAGCACGAACTCGGGAATTGCATCAAATAAGTTTTATTTGACGGATTTCACGGCAACAAAGTAAATACTCGACGCTTTTCGGGAAACACCCTTAGTCACGAGTCAAGATGTGAATATTCGATTGGTTTAAATAACAAAACATGTGATCACAATATGACATAAACAAAAACAACAGACTCCCTTAAGTGTTTCTATCGCGCTAAATCCTATCGCGCTAAGTAGTCAGAATGTGCTTTTCAAATTCGTTTTCCATTAGTTTTACCACAATGATTATTACAGGGAAAATCCAAAACATCCGATTAGGTACATTGCAATTATTTACGATAATTCATACATTTTCAAATAACGGTGTACCTATTCGTACTAGTGTTACCCAAGTGGGTTGGTAGCGCTTGATAAAGATTCAAATTCAAAGATTAGTCCAGTGCTACCCTAGTGGGCAAAAAAGCGCTCACAATTATACAGCGTTGCAAAAGGAAACCACCTCTTAATGAAATGGCAATGTAAACAACCTTCGGATGCCTTCTTATTCATATTTTTTCTCCACAATCCAGCCCGAGTGGGCATGAGTCAAAGTGTTAATTCACTTAATCATCCATTGAAAAAGTAGTGCAGTATTGTATTCAGGGCACATTCTCTGAAATGAAACCAAAATAATATGTATAATCACACAATTAATCCAAAATTCCATAAAATTACACAAACTTGATATTAGAAACAAAGTTAAAAAGATTACATACGGCTACATTTCTTGTTAGGTTAGGATTCTCTAGTAGGGAGCAAATTGCGGCGCTCTGCAGAGGAGAATGACAAGTTAAAAAAGATTCAAAATTAATTCTTCATGGCCAATATAACCTGGGCAATTTAACCTAAATGAACTTCCAGTTCCTCATCATTATTATGTCCTAGCGGGATCATAGTTCTATATTGTATTATTATTTTTGATTCCAATCTTCTCAAGCATTGCATTCTGTTGCCCCCTCTCTCACTGTGTTTGATGGTATCGAGGACACAGAAGCTTAAAAGATTGGAATTCTGATCGTGATGGCTTTGGAAGTGTCTTGCAATGGGATAGGTTTTGTCCACATTCTTAATTGCTCTTAGGTGTTCAAGAATACGCAGTTTTGCTTTTTTGATTGTGCTGCCAATGTATGTCTTCTTACATGAACAGAACAGTGCATAAACTGCATAATCAGTGTTACAAGATGTTCTTTCATGTATAACAAACGGTTGAGCTGTGGGTGATAGAGTAACTACTTTCATATTGTGGCTATTCTTGCAGGCTTTGCAATTCCTGCAAGTGTAAAAACCTTCCAATTTAGGCATGATAATTTTATTGGGTTCTGTTGCCTGGCATAAATGATCTTTCAAAGATCTGGCTCTCCTAAACGTTACTTGGGGAAATGTTTCTACACTGGATGCAATATCTGGGTCAGTTTGAAGTATAGGCCAAAATTTGCTCAAGCTCTTTTTTAACAAGAAGGCCTTACTACTGTAAGTGGTAATGAATCTGGTTTTCATATCCTTCCTGTCTTCTGGTATAGTGGCAGGTTTTGGTTCTAGCAGTGACTCTCTCGTTCTTACTGCTACTGTCTTCTGTGCCTTAGTGATTATTTTCGGAGAGTACCCTCTGGCCAGAAATCTCTCACACATTATTTTCTCCTCTGCAGCAAAACTCTTACTAGTGCTGCAATTCCGCTTGGCTCTGAGTAGTTCGCCTACCGGAATGCTTTGAATCAGGCAGCTCGGGTGGCAACTACGAGCATGCAAGAGGCTATTTCCTGCAGTCGTCTTTCTGAACAGTTCACTTTCAAGCTTGTTGTCAATGACATTCAATTTAAGATCCAGAAATTCTGATGAGTTTTTAGACCAATGACTTGTGAATTTTAGGTTAAAGGTGTTGTTATTTAATGTCTGCACAAACGTCATAGCCTCATCTTCTGTCCCTTTCCATATCACGAAAATATCGTCTATGTAACACATCCATTTAATTGCGTGTTCTTTATACATAGATGATCTATACGTGACTTCCTCCTCCCAGTACCCCATGAAAAGACCTGCAAAGCACGGAGCAAAGCAAGTCCCCATGGAAGTACCGAGAGTTTGCTTGAAAATCTTGTGATCAAATAGAAAATAGGTTTCTGTGAGGCATTAGGATTCGCCATCCAGCACAAACCGCTGTCGACCTGTGGAGGAGTCATGGCGTTGGTCGGCGTTTGCCGACCGTTACGATTTATATATATATATATATATATATAGATATATATGTATTCTGTTATGATATATGACAATCTCAAAGCATCAGATTCCTCTGCACTGGCAACACTCTATGAATTAAGTAAAGAAAGTGATATGGCCAGAAAAACTCAGTTTAATTCAAAGTTAAAGTCTACTCAAGTGCAAATAGAATCACTCAATTTGATCAGATCAAGTACCAATAAAAGTCCATTAAGACCAAATCTAGCTTCATGCCTATAATGCCTAAAGATGATGTTGACGCCTTTCATGACAGAGTTATTGAAGATCTCAAAAATCACAATCATCAAACGAAAAGAAATCGAAGAAAAATCAAATATTGTGATGTGCAATAAAATAAATTAATGCAAAAGCTTAAAAAGAACAATAAGCCGGTAATAAATAGAAGTGAAAAATGCGGCAACGTGGTAATTTGGCCGAAAAAGGAGTGCAGTCAAGAGGCACTACATCAACTCAACAAAGTAGACTGCTATGAGAAAACAGAAAGTAATCAAAAGAGGTTGGGTGCGCACCCAATTATTGACAATAGTTTTGTAGAGTTGGTGCGTGCTCCTGGGGTATCACCCCCTGACTGGGGTGTCTTTAAACTAGTAATGAAGCTGCAACACCTGATTAGGCATCCGCCCTTGGGCACAGCGTGTGAATACACAATTACAGTGTATTAAATAATCATTCCAAACTGAATTGCGAGTTCTCCAAAAGATGATCAAGGCAAATTAAAAGCATTTATTCATGCTTTTCCAATCGGAATGATCCAAATCATAATCCAAATCTTCAAAAGATCACGGTGTTATCATCACAGCATCATCTTGACAATCATTTACATTCCCTATGCATTTCGGGCGGGTAGCCCTTCATCAGGAGAGTGATCTGTAAACAATAAAATGCATAAGATGCCAAACAGTATGCACACACCTAAAAGCTAACTGCGTGAGATTTAGTCTGTGTATAGAAAAATAGACGCATCGGAACTAAACGAACAAACAAGATTCCATATGTGAAGTAACCTTGTGTTTCGGAAATAGTCGTTGTAACTCAGACAAGTGCAAGTGACCGTCAGCAACAGAATAAAGGCGGACCAAAGATCCCCTATAGCGTGAATGTTAAAGGTGCTGGGAATCAGAAACATGTTTGCGGCATGCGTATTAAAATGATAATAGCAGCGTGCCTGGCACCAGTCGGTAAAACTAAAAGGAAAGGTGCAATTAACTGAGTATAAAAAGTGCACAGATATCAATAGGGGGCAGTGGATGTGTTAAAAAGTGAAACGAAGCTAAATAAAATGTGAAACAGGGGAGGGGGTATGGAAACATATGTCAGAGAGGGTGAAAAAGAGCGAAGCTGAAAGATGAAAAATTAAAGATAGCAAGAAAACTCCATTAGTTCTTTGAGACCATGGGGTTTCATGGAGTACAAATATTTGATCCAATGATTCTCTCGTTGTAAGAGAAAGTTGTTATTGTTCCGGCCTTCACGTTTCTTCGCCACTTCAATCACGGCAAACTGCAGTTGACTAATGTTGTGTCGGTGTTCCTTATAATGCATTGCAATGACAGATTTGGTGTTACCAGTTCGAATGTTGCTTTTATGTTCATTGATACGTGTTTTAATTTTTCTCTCTGTTTTCCCGTTGTAGATAATCCCACACGGACATTTCAAAATGTAGATTCAATTTTTTGTATCACAAGTGGCGTTCAGTTTGAGATGGATCTTAGTTCCTTACTTGGGATGATTGATAGTGGGTCCTTTAATGATATTGTTACAATTATTGCAGTTGTGACATGGAGTGTTTCCTTTGTAAATCAGGGTCGAAGTGATTGTCGGAGTATTCATGATGTTGTCTTTGATGTTCTTCCCACGGTTGAAAGCAAAGACAGGCGGACCTTCAAAAATGTTTTCAAAATCTGGTTCAGAAGCAATGATGGGCCAATGTTTGATGATAGACTTCTTGAAAGCATAACTGATGGTGGAAATTTTGGATACCACTACAGGTCGTTTGGATTGAGATTTTTCTTTGAAAGTGAGAAGCTCAGAACGTGTGATCTTGTCACATCTGGCCTTGGCTGCTCTTAAGATGTCTAGAGGATGTCCTCTTTGCTCGAACCTGTTCAACATGGCTGAAGCTTGTTGCTCATACTTGATCTGGTCAGATACAATCCTTTTCACATGTAGCAGTTGTGGATAATGGCAAATGGTTTTTCAAAGAAGCCTGAAGAAAACTTTGATAGTGTAATAAATTATTGCGGTCTGTAGATTTTCTTAATAAATTGGTTTCAAGGGTATTGTCATGTCGGGTTATTTGAACATCAAGAAAGGTTATGGTGTTAGCATGGTATTCATAATGATTGAGCGCTGCTAATGCTTCCGATAAAGACTGCAAGGAACCTCTCCATACAACAAAAATGTCATCTATGTATCTCAAAAACATTGTAGCATGTGTCCTCCAAGATGTTTGATTTAAGATATTGTTCTCTTCAACATATTTCATGAAGATATTGGTGTATGAAGGCGCGGCACAATTGCCCATAGATGTACTGCAAATAATGTTTATCCTCCCATTGGAAATAACTCTGAGAGTAAAGTGTATCAGTTGCATGAGGAAGACTTAAAGTCAAAGTCTAATTTGGAGTGTAATAAAGTGTGTATAATCGCGTCAATCCCTAGGTCATGGGGGATGGAGGTAAAGAGGGATTTCACATCAATTGAGCACAGCCAAATTTGTTCATCACCAGTGAATGAAATTCTGTTCACATGATTAAGGAAATCTGTTGTATCTTTTACGTAGGTGTGCATCTTTAACACAAACGGTTGTAGATATTTGTCAATGAGTTTCCCCACAGGTTCATGGATGCTGCCTTTAGTAAACACTATCAGTCTGAAGGGAGGGTGTGAGATGTTCTTGTACACTTTGGGTAGCATGTATATATTAGGAGTTCTGGGATCTGTCTGTACAAGATACTTGGCTGTTTTAGCGTTGATGACACTCGTTTCAACTGCCTGTTCAATTATGGTTTTCAAGATTTCAGCAAATTGTTCCAGAGGGTTATAATCAATGGTACAATAAGTATTGCGATCATACTGATGTTCCAAAACTTGTTCTCTGTAGAAATTTGCATTGTAAACACTGCAATCTCTCGAGCAAAGAACATGCTACTGTGAAAAAGCTGGCTAACAACCCTGAAATCATCTGTCAGTCCGCCGACAAAGGGGGAGCCTTTGTCATCATGAATGCAAATTTCTACCGAACATTTATATATTTCTAACTGCAATGAACTTATATTATGATAAATATATTTTCTCAAAATTGCATTGGGGCGGCCTCCTTGCACGCTCGATGCGAGATTGCCATGTGACCTTAAAAAAAAGCATTTGATTAGTTCATAACATTTCCCATTGTAACAGTTGGAGGACCCCACCCATTTTAGTCATTCTCTCTACAGCGTTTGATGAGACACACCCCTTCTGCTTAGAGAGCTTTTTTGAAAAGTTTTTTGCTGTATACACATTTCTTTTTTATTTTATTTTCTTGTTGGTCGAGGGAAACCAAGATGGCGGGTTGAGGAACGCCACTGAGTGACAGCATTACCGGAGGCTCCCTGCTCCCCTGCTTAACAAGGAGAAATTCAAGGATTTTAACGTCGGGAATGAGCTGAGGAGATATTAAGAAAAGAAAAGAACGTACGGGAAAAAATTACGAAGTAACTGTGTTTGCTTCGTTACTTGCTGAGAGCTACGGCTTTGTGAAGGTCGGCTACGCTGGCGGCTGTTAGCCGCTCGAATTTTGCCTGCTTACTCGTGGATCAGCTGCTCTGGTCTACAACCGCTAGCCGCACTGTTAGCAGTCCAGAACACCCTGAGGACTACAACAACAACCGACTTGTCCCAGGCTCACTCCCCAAAGTATACCATGGCGCCCAAGAATGTTCCACGATCAATACGTACCGGGAAGGGAGGCGTAACGGACAGCTCAGCGGTTCCAGATGGAGGGGAAACTCAATGCGGTGCAATGATTACACCGAGTGCAATGACGGCGAAGGCAGCGGCTTCAGCGATGGCGATGACGAGAGCAGCAATGTCTGCAGAACAACATGAACAGCCAACGGGTAAGAAACTAATTCGTGCCCCACTGCTTACTGTAATAGATAAAACTTCCAAAACTAAAAATTGGCTCGGTACTGCAGTTGCTGCTTCTAATGAAGATCTTTTACAGACTCCTAGCCTTGAAACTATTTTTGCTAACACGGTTGGTGAAAAGGGGAATACCGTACTAACTCTAGAAGCAGACAATATCCCTGACAGTACTGATAATAAGGATACTAAGGAGAAATCGGTCACCTCGGATGGTATCCAAGACTTAGATTCCCCACTAGAAGAGTTGCCGAATAACGCTGAAGGTAACAATGAGGAGCTCAATCTAAGTGCGGTGAAAGACCCTGCCATTAGTGGCAATATGAATATAGGAGCAAGCACAATAGACACAACAACAAATATTAATGTTTTACAAATAAGTGGATCTACCGGAGTTGTTAACTCAGTGTACTTACCCTCACGAGAAACCGATCAAGGAGAGATTCTTTCTGATCTGAATTTGGAGGCTCCTAGTATGACTTCTATATCTGATTCTGAAAATCCTAAAAAATCAGCCATATCTCTGGATAAAAGAGCTCCAAGTGTGCCGGTCTGTCATACGAAGCATTCCTATGCCAGTGTTAATGAGGAGGAAGATTACTTAAATGATGAATGTGAAGAATTGGAAGAGGGGATATCTAACTCCCCTGTAACTGCGGTTAAACAACTGGGTCGTAAAAAGGGGAAGTCTAAAGCTAAGAATAAATCTAAGAAAGGGAAGAGCTCTAATGTAGTTGCTCTTTCCAGCTCTATTTCTAATTCTAATACACAAGGTAAACCCCTTAATGAAGAGAGTCCCTTACGTAAATGCATCCAGGAGAAGGGAGGGGTTAGGAATATGGTATTTCGCCTTTCTGCTAATAACCCTACTGAGGGGAAACACCCGAGAGAGGACCATTACTTAACCTCTTCTTTCCCTGTTGTCCCAGAACCACTGGCAGCTCTTGTAATACAATCTAATTCTATATATGGACTTCAGATTGATTCGGAAGTTCGGTCTGAACCAAGGTGTACTACGACAGCTATACTTGTAAAAGAAGCCTCAATAACAGACGCTGGCCCCGAAGCTCAACTTACAATTCCAACTGTTACTGCAGCCACTAATCCATCTGCTGCTGATGCTCGGGCTCTGGCTCCAGATCATATAGAAGGGGTCAACTTCTCTTCTTTAGATTTGATACTAAAGACACTTTTTGAGAATCATCGGGAAGCTCAAAAACACTTCATCCAGCTGAGAGATGACAACACTAAGATGCAGAACTTTCTATTGGAAGTGACAAGTAAGCTCGGTGGGATAACACAAGAGATAGAAGAACTTCAACAAAGGGTCGTGGGTGTTGAAGAACTATCCACTCGTACAGAGACTTTAACTTCCCAACATGAGACTCAGATTACGAGCATGCAGAATAAGAAAGAAGACATGGAAAATCGTCAGAGGAGGCAAAACCTCAGATTTTTCGGTATTCCTGAAGGAACAGAGGGAACAGATCCACGAGCCTATATAGTTAATCTACTTCAGAAGGCCTCCCCAGATCTGGCGGACTGGGACTGGGACTCACAGCTCCAAAGAGCTCATAGACTTCCACTAATACACAGAAATAGAGAGAGCAAATTTCCCCGTCCCTTTTTGATATATTTTGGTAATTTTTTACTAAGACAAGCTGTATCTCTTAAAGCGAGGCCTAATTCTCCTGTCACAGTAGGAAATATTACTTTCTTTGTTAAATCTGATTTAAGTAAGGTCACCATGGAGAAAAGGTGGAACTTACGTTAGCTTATCGATCCCTTTAAGTCACTAGGGGGACAGGCGTTCCTCCAAGAACCAGCTCGCCTCAAAGTGATTAAAGATGGTCATACATTTTTTTTTACTGATGTTAGAGAAGCTGAGGCCGCACTATACAAATTTGGATATAAATCTGGTTAATGAATATTATTTCAAATATAAATAGAGAAAAAGAATACGGATTTTGTCTTTAAGGAGTAGGATGTTCACTTAGTATTTGAACATGTGTAGGGTAAAGTAGGTTTACCTTTTGTTTTGGATTAATTATACTAAGGGGGTTAGAGAGGGTTGGAGATATACTTTCTACCAGGGGTTCTGTTTGACTGGCTACATCTATCTAAATTGATTCTTTCCCTCTCTTTCTTTCCTCCTTTTCTCCTTCCTTGTCTTATTCTCTAGGCTTAACTGTCCTTGGTTTAAAATTAATTATATTAGATAGACATTGCCAAAGTGAAAATCTCTTTCTTGATGTTCTCCTCTTTCTTTTTCATTTTTTTGTTTCTAGGGTAATCTTTTTTTTTTCTTTTTTTTTTTCGGGGTAGCCGGGGGGGTGAACTACGATGCTGTCTCTCTGTTAGGCTGCCCTTCCAGCGGCAGCAAGGTTAGAGGGGTGGTTTCCCTTAGGGACAAATGGGTGGGGGGTAGGAGGCTTGAGAGCAAGCTTAGGGGAGCTGGGTTGGGGGTGGGTCTCAAGGGATGCTGGGTTAAAAATGATAAAATTTCAGCGCGAGATACAGAACTGTCTGAATTGTTAAAGAAGATGATTAAAACTACTTACATTACGGTTTTTACTTATGTAGAGAAGGCAATGTATTTTTTTAGTAATGTATTTTTTTAGGTGCCTTACATGGAATGTGGCTGGTCTGAATAATAAGATTAAGAGGAGGCTGGTGCAAGAAGAACTTAATATGTATAAACCTCATTTTGTACTGCTCTCCAAAACTCATATTGGATTTCAAGATAGGAAAGTACTAAGGCAATTGGGTTATGAACTTATTGTATGTTCAACTTTAAATGCCTCTATTAGGGGGGTCGCAATACTGAAGCAGAAACAATTAAATATCAAAATAAACCGCACAGCTGCCGATAAGGGGGGTCGATGGGCAATAGCTCAAGTAGAAGTAGAACATTGCAAATTTGTACTCTGTGTAGTATACGGACCAAATATCGATGAACCATCCATTTATGATTGGTTAAATATTGAATTATTAGATTGGGAGGGAGAGTTACTGGTTATGGGCGACTTTAAATGTGTTATGAATTATGATCTAGATACTACCAGGCGGGGTGCCTTCCAGCGAATGCGTAAAATCTGTGCTGCTATATTAGAACTAAGTCGTCTGCATAATTTAAAAGATGTCTGGCGTACAATATACCCTAATCTTGCTGGGTTTACTTATTACTCTGCACCACACAAATTATGTTCTAGAATAGATATGGTCTGGGCTACAGACAGGATTTTGGAATTCAGCAGTATAGAATTGTGTCCAAGAGTAACATCAGATCACAATCCTATTCTCCTGGAGTTTCATATTTCCACCAGGAAACAAGGCTTTAGGCAGTTTACGTTTCCCAGATATCTCTTATCGGATGTAGCTTTCATTACTCAACTTAAAGCTCATATTACAGAATTTATCGAGATCAATTTAAATTCGGCTGCAGTAACAACTGTGTGGGACACCTGTAAGGCCAGCATAAGGGGCTTCGCCCAGCAATTTGTTCTTAGAAAGAACTCAGAACTCAGGAAAGAGACTAGGCTTATGACTTCTAAAGCTCTGTCTCTGGAGATCCAGTTGGCTGAAGCACTCCAAAATGGAAGGTCTAATGCTGATGAGTTAAGAATGGAACTAGTGAATCTTCAATCAGCTAATAAAAAGACATTAAGGGAGAAACATAGTGTGAAACTACATAAATACCATCTTTCACAATATGAGAGCGGTGATAGGATTGGAAAAATCTTAGCATACAAAACAGCTGATAAGAAGGCAAAAACTCTCATCAAGTCTTTAAAATGAACAAACTCTATAATTTACGACCAACCAGAACAAATTCTAGATCAATTTGTCAAATATTACAGTAGTCTATATACCCCTGAAAACTTTCCTACCAACCATCATATATTATCATATATTAACGCTAACATGACCGATCAAAGTGAGAGAGAGGTAGTTGACCAACTTGATGAAAATATCACTTATACAGAGATTAGGACAGCAATTGCTTCTCTCCCTTCCGGTAAGGCAGCGGGAGAAGACTTGCTCCCCATTGAAGTCTATAAAATTTGTATTCAGGAATTACTCCCTCTCTTTAGCTTAGTCATAGATTCGATTGGAGAAACAGGCAAAGCCCCTACATCGTGGAGCATAGCTACAATTGTTTTTTTTCTTAAAAAACATAAGTCTGCAGATGAGTGTGGGTCGTACAGACCCATCTCGTTAATAAACGCGGATGCCAAGGCATTCGCAAAGATTTTGGCTACCCGACTTGCTCCCCTCATGCCCGAGTTGGTGAACTTACAGCAGCACGGATTTGTGGTTGGGAGGGATACTACTGCACATGTAAATACAGCTATAACTGCTTTCGATGTCGCATCTAACGGTCCCACCCCACTCGGGATGGTCATGCTAGATGCTGAGAAAGCATTCGACCGAGTGGGGTGGGACTATCTATGGGCTGTACTAAAGGCATATGGATTTCAGGGGCAATTTCTAGGATGGATACAGTCTCTCTATGATCATCCGACTGCCAAAATAAGCTATGCCGGTATGAACTCATTTAACTTTCCCATAGCCCGGGGCACTCGGCAAGGGTGCCCATTGTCACCCTTGCTGTTTGCTCTCCCCTTAGAACCATTCCTAAATGCACTACAGATTCAAGCTGATATTATCCCCTTTCGACATGATGTAAATATTTTAAAAATAACTGCGTATGCTGACGACATCGCGATTTTCACTACTGATGTCGTTAAAGCCCTCCCTGGGATAATCAAGGAAGCAAACATATTTGGGGATATCTCTGGATATAAATTAAACTTAAATAAAACTCAAGTTATAGTTAATTACAAACCAGGTAACTCAGTCCAAGGTATATGTAAAGCTGCTACATATCTGGGAGTGAAAATCTCCGCGAATATTAGTGAGCTAATAGCGCTCAACTATGATTCTTTATTAAAGGAGGTCGCTTATTTACTTAAAAAATGGCATAAGATCCCACTTAGTCTAGTTGGACGGATTAACTTAATTAAGATGAAAGTTTTGCCAAAATATTTGTATTTATTCCAATCAATCCCCATACGCCTTAATAATTGTTTCTTCAAAAACTGGATGGTATCTGTAGCAGCTATATCTGGGGCTATAAGAAAGCCCGCAGATCGATACAAATGCTTAAACTTCCAATTGAAAAAGGAGGGTTAAACTTTCCAGATTTTAAGTTATATTTTTTTGCAACATTCTTCGGGCGCTTCCGAAGCTTGCTTAAAACGGGCAATCCATTATTATTTTTTCAGCTTATGTTGGGCACAGATGGCAACCAATTTCTGGCCAGAGTGCACGATCCAAATTACTACAAAAGGGTCAAGTTTAAGACCGCTAGGGAGATCGTAAGCATCTGGAACTCGGTGATGGTTTTTAGTAATACTTCCTTCTTTCAGTCTGAACTACAGATATGGGGTAATCCAGGACTGCCTGGTATTTTTTCGGATGGTGCCGGGCCGCTGTGGGCCAGCTGTGGTATTAATACCTTAGGTGACCTTTCAGTTCAAAAGTCTTTATTTCGAATATCAATTCATAAAAGACAATACATAGAAAAAAAAAACAGTATTTTATAAGATCTAAAAGTTTTCCTCATTTAAAAAGATTTCCTCATTTAAAAAGATATTAAACAGTTTGTCAGACAATTTAATAAAGACTTCTAGTTATAATAACAATCAAGTTTATACAATGTGTAAAAAACAGGCATTAAGAGACATTGGAGTTCCTAGTTCGAATAATCCAGGCCCAGCCTAGATACTTGGCCACGCCAACCACCACCATCTCAGATGTATTAGTGCGAAATATCCTCATGGCTTCTAAGAACCCTTTGATTTCAAGATTATTACATATGGGTTTAAGCCATTTTAACCGCGGTACGCGGTAGGCGGGCATGCAATGAGAAAATGACCCATACTTTCCGGGTGATTAGGGCACCAAGGACAAGTATAAATTGTATTCGCAGACCATTTTCCAACAAAGGAAGTGACTGGGAGTGATCCGACACGGAACTGGTGGTATAATTTCCGGTCGAGGGTTTTAGTGATCACGTCCCATTAAGATTCTAGAGAAGGGGTCAGTTTATGTACCAGAAAATGCCCAGTTAGATTAGAAGCATCCGACTGGACCTCTGCCAGGTGTTTTACTGTGGCCCAGTATAAATCCTTGAAATCCTGTTTAGAGGGAAAGAGGAAGTCCCCCGGGTTAGACCAGAGGTGGTTGAGACCCATCTCATCCAGCGCAGATTTTACTTCCCTTAGCCTGGGGATTTGGGAAGCCCCCCACAGTGATCTAACTTCATCCAGTTCCTTGGCAAATAGGCTAAGCTCTGGAGTAGTCCAGAGCCGTCGCCATAGGGCCACCAGACGGAACCGAGCCAAGTCATTGAAGGGTTTACAACCGAAATCTAACAGCAATGGTTTGGTGGGTGTAGATTGAGGAAGACCCACCAAATTACGCAGGAATTTATTTTGTGCCTTAACAAGGAGAGACAAATCTTTATATCCCCACACATCAGCGCCATATAATACGGCAGTGTTAATTTTCGCTTCGTAAATTTTTATCACCGGGGCAATACGTTTGCTCCTGTAATAAGCATCCCGAGAGGCGGACAAACTTAAGATATAAAGCCTCAATCTGGGGTTTCCAGCTAAAGCGGTAGTCCAGGGTCACACCCAGGTACATCATTGTATCCACTTGTTCAATCAGGGTACCATTCAAAGTAATAGAGGTTTTAATAGGGCTTTTGTTACTAAAAACCATAAGTTTTGTTTTGTCTGTGTTGATCTGCAGATCGTTAACCCTGCAAAACTCAGCGAACCTGTTGAGGGCTTGTTGCAACCCCCCACGAGTTTTTGAGAGAAGCAGGGTATCATCTGCAAAAATCAACATCGGGTATTTAAACCCGCCCAAAGATGGTGCATCGGTCGGGGTATCAGAAAAGAATTTTACAACCTGAATAATAAACAACAGGAATAAGGTGGGCGCCAACACGCATCCCTGACGCACACCGCGTGTAACTTGGAAACTATCAGTCACCTGACCTTGTTTGCCCCATCTCACTTTGGCAAAGTTCGGGAGGCAGACCCATGAGTCTAAGGGATTTCCACATTTTCTCTCTTGGTACTAAATCGAAAGCCGATTTGAGGTCCACGAAAGCGGCATAGATGGCGCCTCCACCCAGCTTGACAACCTTCCAAAACAACATGTTGAGTCTAAATACCTGGTCTAGGGTGCTGGTGCCTACTCTAAACCCAGCTTGCATAGGGGATAAAAAAAATTCTTGCTCCATCCACCCCTGGATTCTCACAAGTACCATCCTCGCAGCTATTTTTTTAATAGAATCTATCAAGCTTATAGGGCGATAGTTCCCCGGGACTGAGCGGTCTCCTTTTTTAAAAACAGGTAGAATCTCCGCCCCTTTCCAGGAGTCCGGAATCCTTGCCCCTGCAGCGATTGCATTTACAAGCATGGTTATGTAAGGAACCCAAATGTCTAAATTCATTTTAAAAAGATCAGAGGGTATTGCGTCCATCCCAGGCGCTCTACCTGAGTGGACTGTACCCAAAGCATACTTCGTGTCAGAGGTATTAAAGACAAGCGGGCAATCAGGGTTAGTAGGCAAGACTACATCCAACTCCTGATAAGTATCCTGATCCATATCCGGAGTTCTGAACTGCAATGAATAGAACGCCACCCAGTCTTCCACTGAGACATGATTCACGGGGGTTTTGGAATCCTGGTTCGCACCCCACCTAACGATTTCCCAAAACTTGATTTGGTTTGATGTTAGACATGCCGAAAGGAGCTCTGACCAATGACGGTCCTCCCACTCCTTCTTCGCGGCCCAGAGTGTTTTTTTATAGATGAGCCGGGCCGTTCTAATAACTGCAATGTCTCTGGATTTAATCGCTAAGATCAGTCTGCTGTGTGCTACCCTACAACTTTTATTATACCATTTGGTCCGGACTTTGTCCTTCCTTGGTATTAATGGGGTTGTTAACAGGGTTTTAAGTTCCGCAAAGCACTGGTCGTGAAGATCACTAATCTGGGAGATATTCCCCTGGGAGGACAATGCAACTTCCATTGCAACCAGTGTCTTTGCCACTTCTTCTTCTATACCTTTTATTATGGAGTGGTCTGCAACTACCCTAGACCATTTTACTCTTTTCCTGTCATTACACAATATAACTTCTGACGTTGAGCAGGTGGTAGTAGAAGGCCCATCTCCAACGCCTAGAAGCTTGAGACTCAATGAAAGGGGGTTATGGTCGCTCTCTGGGTGTTCCACAACCTCCATGTCAATAACCTTGAACCAGAGCTCATTTTCAACAAGGAAGTAGTGGATACGACTCTTACTGACCCCATTGTTAAAGGTCGGTTGGCCTGATTTATCGGAGGGCGTGCGACCATTAGCAGCACGCAGCCCCCACTCTAGACATAAGCCCAGCCAGTGAAGTCCTGCCTCAGTGCCCTTGACGCCCCTTGTTATTAATAAGGGCGGGATGTCCCATGCCACATCTTCATCAGCCCCCAGATCCTCCCCCACACTGTTCAAAGGCTCAAATGAGCAGTTCAAGTCACCAGCGACCAGAACAAAACTGTCACTACCTATTCTCCTCAGCAGAGAGTCCAGATCGTCTATAACTGACTGTTTGCGACCTCCAGGGCGTCCTCTAGCATATATATTTATGAGTACTAAGTCCTTGTTGTTGTCTCGACTACACTTAATACACAAGAGATCCGGATTATCTACCGAAATCTCCAGTAGACTAAACCCCATGGACTGTCTTATCCATACTACTAACCCTCCTGAGGGTCTACCCTTTGGGCCCTGTATAGCAGGCTTAAAAAAGTTTAGGTAACCAGCCCTATGGATCGGGGTAACTGCCCAACTTTCCTGTAGGATTACAATATCAAAGGAGTCAATGAAATCAGCCCAATCTTCACTATCCATATGACCCCTTAGTCCTGCCATGTTCCAGGAAACTATTTTAGTTGTCCCCACCTGGTTACAAGATGGGGCTGCATCTATGGTATACTTATCCACTTCTAATTCCGCATTCACCCTCCAAAGGGGACTAGTTCTCAGAGGAGATGATTTAAGGTAAGATTCTGTATAAACCTTGCTATTACCCTCCTCAGTGGCGTAATTTCCTGCGCAAATGGAGAGTTGGATACAACCTATGGTGTCCCTATTAGAACTATCCGGACTATGAACATACCCCAGTCAATCCACACAATCCAGCCCTGACAGTGGATCAAACCTGTTCGAGAGGCACGGGTAAAAGGGCGAGTTGGAAAACCTCCCTACCACGTTTCTCCCCACCGGTCTATGTGATGGAAAATTTCTGGGAGGGGGCGGACCATACCTTTTAGGGTAGAAGTAAGACAAGCTTAAGGATTGTACATCCCCTGTACTTCCGAATCTTGCCTCTCTGCGTATATAGTCAACCACCCATGGATCCCGAAAGTTTATTAGAATGCAATCGCCTTCCAAGTCCTTTGGACAATAACCCACCCAATCGACTCTGCGGACTGTTAGGATCTTTGTAGAAGAGGAAGGTGGAAGGGGACGATTTTTATTAAGCCAAAAGGCTACTTTGTTCATTAAGTCACCATGTGATTCCGATTGTCTGTCCCTTAAGGGTGCAACTCCTGTCAGGACGATAGTATAAGGAGTGGCATCGAGTGGTAGATCTGCTGGGGGGGGCCCTCTTCTAGTAACTCTTTTGGGAGGTTGTGTACACCGAGCTGCAACACTAGCATTTTGATGGGAAGACGATTTGGAACTGCCTACCCCTGAAGTAGAGGCCTGTGCAGAGCTCACAGACTTGGAGGTAGATAGCAGAGGTAGCCCATGAGATTTAAAACTTGCCTTCTTAGGTATAACAGATTGGGTAACCGGGATGGAGGGTTTATTTGGTGCACTAGATGGCTTCGAAGTCCTAGCCTTTGGGACCGGTCTGGTGTCGCTAACATTTGACGGTTCCCCAGGTGGAATAGCCTTGGTAACTGTATAAGTATGGCCTGAAGATTTAGGGTTAGGATGACCAGAACCACTAGAAGAGACCAAATGCTTAGCCTGATGGCTAACCAGTTTTTTTAGTAAACAAGAATTATCTTTAGTGATGGTCTCTAGGTTATCAATTTTTAGATTCATAAGTCTAGTTCTCTCTAATACCGGGAGCAAAAGTGTCTTAATTAAGATTTCCATTTGTGCTAGCAGGTCGGCATTATTTCCATTCATATTTAATATGCTAGTAAGGGGGACCCCTGTGGGATTAGAAGCAGAAGTATCAGGGCCACCCGATGGGATAGTAAGTAATGGGTCATCCCTTAAACGGAGAGTTTCAGAAACACACAACGATGGACTAACAGTTTTTAGTGCCTTAGAAACTCCACCTTTCTGCCGGCCTTTGTTGCGCTTCCTCTTTCCAGGGCGATTCATCTCCAGAATCTCCTCATCGAAGGAGGAGTCAAGTAGTAAGGGTGTAGCTGATAGAACGCTATCTTCTACAACACTCACAGATGAATCAGCATCACCAATGTTATTATCAGAAATATAATGCAGTAGAGGGGAATCTTCAATGTCATTATGTATCTCAACTGGTACAAGAACCAAACTAGGGGGAGGTGGTTGGTTATGTGTTGGGCTTGGTACTGTAACAATGTGCCCCAAGGAGGAACGTTTCCCATTTATTAAGTCTAGGGACAACCTTTTCTCAGCAAAAGCTATTTCTTTTTCTAAAATACCCGTAGCTTTGGTTATAAAAGCATCTACTGGGCCTGATACCACCCCCTTAGAAGTCTGAAGTTCTACAGAACGATCTTTACCTGAACGTAGGGGCATGTTGAAAAACAGACAAGCTATACAACCAAGGTACAGAAATTATAATCTCAGCGAACACCCAACAATTACTATGACTGTATGGGCGACTAAGCCACTTAACCATTAAGTAGTAATAATCACTTCAGGTCTTTGTCCAAAGGCCAAGGGGAATGGCCCGGCCCGGCCTCCTACGGCCCCTGACGGCCACAGACGGTCCCGCCCTTGTCCCGGGCTGCTCCCGCGCTGCGGGTACGCAGTGTTCTTTAAATAACGAGGGACGTGATTGGCGGGGGTCGGGGCAGGCAGGGAGAGCAGCCCAGCTGATGTTATTGAGGCACGCAGGGACTCCTGGTCCACGGAGTCCCTGCCTTCAGCTCGCAGCCCTGCCGGTCAGATATAGAAGTGCCCCTCCTGTTACAGCAGCTCTTGCGGTTACACCGCGCTGCGGGGCCAGCGAAGCGGGTCCGGCGAGTTGCTGGGTGTGACCCCAGAGGCTGAAGGCCGAGAACTGGAACAGCAGCAGTCAGGTGTGTATGCTGGCAAAGTCCGAAGGAAAGAGTCCCACTAACAGGTTCTCTGGGCCCCCGTTTACCTCCGTGGGCGGGGGGCGGGGCTGGCAGGGAGAGCAGCCCAGCTGATGTTATTGAGGCACGCAGGGACTCCTGGTCCACGGAGTCCCTGTCTTCAGCTCGCAGCCCTGCCGGTCAGATATAGAAGTGCCCCTCCTGTTACAGCAGCTCCTGCGGTTACACCGCGCTGCGGGACCCGCGAAGCGGGTCCGGCGAGTTGCTGGGTGTGACCCCGGAGGCTGAAGGCCGAGAACTGGAACAGCAGCAGTCAGGTGTGTATGCTGGCAAAGTCCGAAGGAAAGAGGTGACCTTTATGGCTCAACCGGATTTATTGATTTTACATTACTCAAACTATTGTACAAATTGAATGACTATATGTATTTTAAATATATTCAAATCCGGGATTTCTTTGTCCGAAAAATGAAAATGAATGAGGTTGCAGATTCTGACATTATGAAGTGTCTTTACTCTAGTAAGACTAAATCGCTTATTAGTGAGGGATATAAATATTTAAATCGGATCAAAACTGATGACTGTAGCAAGCTAGCAGCGAAATGGACTACTAGAATGGGTGTTAATATAAATCCAAATCAGATATCAGCCTCTCTGTGTCAACTCAATCGGGTGGTTCAGTCTTCTAGTTTAAGACTACAGTTATACAGAACTGTTTGTGAACTTTACTATACCCCTCAAAGAATTTCACGCTGGACACCTAATAATTTATATAATGATCGTACTAAATGTCCTAAATGCGATCTTTTTGCAGCAGATCAGGAGCATATGCTTTTTTCTTGCCCCATATTGTCTGAGTTCTGGAAGGGAATAGAAAGCATTCTTAATTAAAGGCAGATCACCTTTTCGCCCTTCTCAGCTATCACGGTCTTGTTAGACCTGCAGGACCTAAGTAGCCCTCATAAAGATCTAAACACTATTTTAGTTGCTTGTGCAAGACTGACTATCGCGAGGGCTTGGATCTCTATGAAACCTCCACATGTTATGGAGTGGTGGTCATTAGTTAATGAAATCTTAACGATGGAATCTGCATTAGCTAAAATAAGAGGACCTCGTTCTGTGAGGAAATTTGGGAGAATCTGGGGAATGTTATTAAACGCCGAGGACTGACCTTCTTTGTTCTAAAGCTTTGTTAAAACTACAAAAGTTATGCACCTAGGATATGAATCTATGTTATATGAATTATTCACTATAAGTTATATCTCTGCATTAATATCTGTTAGTGAATTGTTTTTTCTTTTTTGAGTTTGAAAAGAATGGCTTTATTTCTTTTACTTTGTTTCTGTCTCTCGCAATGTCAATAAAAAGGTTTAAAAAAAAAAAAGTACACATTTCTTATACTACACACAACATGCAACGATCAACTTGATCAATATTCATGGTCTGTACATTAGCCTTTCATGTGTGATGGCAATGCATCTGAAACGTTATATCAAAAAACAAATGTGTGTTACACGATGCCCCTCGTGTGTGTGTGTGTGCGCATTATTTGACGGGACGCTGCGTTCTCGTTCTACTTGAAGCACTATCCTACTGCCTTCATGATTAAAAAGAATTTGCCTCATTGAAGGAATCCGGTGACGACTAATTGCGTCTACCTAGCAACTTTATCTGTTTCTATCACGTGCGTCCATGGCGAATATTTGGCGCTTTTTAAAGTTTTTTGACACACGAAAATGGTGGTGGTTTGAAGATACTCTATATCGGGAAAACGAACATTAGAAAATTGCCGCTTTCGACCTCCATTTATCAGGAATTATCATCTAGTTACGAAGACGATACAGAACTTTCAAGTTACAGGCAACAATTGGCAGTTGGACTGTATCTACCTTAACCACTGCTCTACCTTGAAAAGAGGATTTTTAGAATATATCTTCAAACAAGTCCGGTCAACTATCCGAAACAATAATATTGTGTGGCTCCTGAAGAAGGCGTTTTCTACGCCGAAACGCGCGTCGAGTTCGATTCGCCACTTTCCTTGGACACCCATGAGTGGCGATCAACAGACTTGAGTTGGCCTCGAAGGCCCCCGAACAATTAGTAAACAATACCTGGGGACGTGGCGATCCCCTAGGCTGCCAAACGTCTCTGTGCCCTCCCATGCCTAATTTACATGTGAGATTAAGGTCCCCAGTGCTGTAGAGACCCCCCCAATATAATAATAGGATTGGCGCCGGAACATTGCCCACCAGCGGGCTCATTTAATGCTTCATAAGCATCTCTTGGACATGCCACACATACTTATGTTTCTTTTTTGTCTTGCAGGTTTTGCACGCTGCTTCCTGAGGAGTCCCACTCACTTATTTCATGTTATACTGCTGTTTGTTTGAATTAAGTTGCATTTCCATTTATTTGTTTTGTTTTAATAAAGGTTATTGTGATAGAGCGCGCGAGGCCACCCGACCAATAGTTTTCGCCGTTTCCGGCTTCAGGGCCCATATACTTTCAAACCACCATATACATCGATCGGGTGACTTCACGAGCTCTACCAAGTTGATGTGTGTGTGTTCCCTGCTAATAATTTTCAGTGCACCCGACTTACCATCCACCGATGCGGGTACCTAATGACCACAATGAATCAGGGAGCTAGCTGTAAAAGAAAGGCAGCAAAATGCAAACCCAAACAATATCATTCAAATACTGTTTAAATGACCACGGACAACTGGAAGTTTTAAAATGTTTATCTAAATTCAATATTTCCTTGCATGAGGTACAGTAAAATAAGGCAATCAATAACCAAGATAACGTAAATTATATAGGCATAAAGAAATAATGACAGGGTAATCATTCAAATGTAATATGAAATGCAGATGGAAAATACTATAAAATCTCAGAAATGTTTAAGCATGGACAGTTTATGCATGAATAACTATGGGAGGGCCTATAAAGAGTAACACGCTTCACTTAAGGTGAATGGGCCTTTGAACAATCTAGGCAATGAAGTTCTAGACCATATCATAAAATTACAGACTGCAATGCAAAATATAATTTCTAACCAGTGAGAAGACATAGGAACAAAACCTTATGGAAAACATGTAATTGACTTTCAATAGTTGCGGAAAGGCATGGAAAATATAACATATGCAATGATGAACTTTATTAAAGCAAAGTCAGAAATTCAGAAGGTGCAAGATTTAAAGAGTTTTCAGAGCAATATTTACCTAGAAAGGTGTGGAAACCAAACCCTGGCCACGGGTTAGTTAAGGACAGGAAACCCTCAAGGAAGGATACCCCTCAAAGGACAGCAGGTGCAGAATGGACACCCAGGACAGGACAGGATACCCTCGGAATAGGAATCAGGACAGGACCCTCAGGACAGGACAGCAAACCCTCAGGACAGGACAGCAAACCCTCAGGACAGGACCCTCTTCAGGACAGGACCGGAACCCACAGTTCGGAAGCAACGCCTGCGCTCCACCCGTTCTGCAGCTATCGATCAAGACCCCGATTGGGTCAGCGAACTCCCAGCTAAGTGCTTGCCAGCACTTTAAGGTTCAGTAGAACCTCAGTCTATGGTCAAATTCGGACAGAGTGCTTCGCAGCGCTCTGTATCTTCAGTCACCTATTGAGTGCGTTGGGTCAGTGACAGGTCAGCTAAACCAGACAAGTCGGACGGCTCCCCAGGGGAACCCAGGGTAGATATACAGTTTGGGGACAGCGTACCACCCCCCAATGTTGCAAAGTGTCAGAATCCCTCAATGTCGATTGGTCCTAAGGTAGGATTTGGGTAACACACCAATCATAACAGTCTATTTGTATGCCACATTAACATATTTTGGTACCGCCTAGTGGGATAGTGGTTCCCATGAGAGACTACACGGCAAGCAGCAATACAATTACATTGTAACATATAAGGAGCCACATTCGCTGTTCTCGCAGGGCAGAGGTGACTTTCTCAGGAGCATCTCGCCCATCACTGCCAACTGGCTAGGTTCCATCAGTCAAGGTCCCCTGTGCTGCCGAATGTCGCACAGGCGCAGAAGGGACCTCCAATATGGCTCTCCTCTCACTCAGACCCCCATTCCCCGCGGTACATGAAAAGTAAGTGAAAAACAAATTAATACATAATAATGTCATTATGAAAATACATCACAGGATTTGTACTTTTGACTCATCATCAAGAAATAAAACTATTGCATTAAAATGTTAGCTACATTGACACAGTCACAAGAGCAGTGGCACGAGCAGTACCACATGATAAGCACAGCTATGAATTACGCATGCGCATAACTTTCCCTCCACTTCGGCAGACGCGTCAGGACACGTGAGTGTGGCTGACGCATGCGCAGTAACTAAATACAAGCGGCGGCCATTTTAGGTGACTTGGGTAAATTATTTTAGTAAAACACATGTGCAAGCTTCACTATCTATGTTCAAACTTAACATAAACGTTAGTAAAACATACATTTGTTACCTTATTACACATAAACGAGGTTCTTGACTTCGGCAAGCCGCAAAATATGCGAAGCTTTGCTTCATCAATCCCCTCTTTGATGATATTTACTATCATCACAAATTATAATGGAACCAGATGCCAACTTTCTTTCACACTTTATAAAGTTCTATTTCTTCCAGCAACCGTTCTAACTTTTCTCTCTCAGTTTTAGTAGGGTGAGAAGTCTTCACCTTTTTGTATATCTGATCATTCACTTCCTCTAATTCAATCTCATCCACACTTCGTTTCACTCCTCTTGCATTTACCTCGTGCTTTTTGGTGCGCTTGCGGCATTTACAGCATAAGAAAATGGAAAGTATAATAAGACCTATAATACCAATTGGCATCAGAATTTTGAACAATAAGCTTTTACCTATGCTAGCAAGCCAATGACCTACATATGAGAGACCATCTACCAGTCTCTTCCAGGCACTATCAACCTCGAGTGGTTTGAGTTCCTTTGCCAAATTAGTAATGTTTTTCACATATCTTTTGATCTGTACACTTTTATCCGGAATGTAAGTGCAACAATGTTGCGCCTTCAACATCCGGCAGACTCCGCCCTCTTTCGCTAATAAGGTGTCAAGAGCAAGTCGATTCTGCAAAACCGTTGATCTGATCGCAACCATTTCAGTATTGACCAGCAGAAATCCATGAGCTGTTTCAGTAGACAGTACATCTACTATAGTAGACAATTTGCAAATTCTGTGAGTGTTCAGAACCACTCCCACTCCAGGTATCAGTGCACTGAAAATACTACCCATAATTTCACCTATACTTTCTCTTTTACTACGCACTAAGCCATTAGTATCTTCATTGCTTCCAGCTTTCCCATTCACATGGTATATTTTCGGGAAGACAATGCCAAAGTAGCAGCTTCCATACCAGTGATCCGGCAATTTGAAATAAGCCTTGTCCCCACAAATATAATAAATTCCAGGAAACACAGGCTCTGACCCATTTTTGAAACCCCAACCTCCAATTACCTTGTAATTATGTTCGCATTCACTGGAACCAATGAAAACATTATTATAATAGCTAGTCTTCTCGCGGTGAAGACATAGCTTGCCTTTCTTTTCAAAATCCAGCAACAGAGCAGGACCCGCTCCACCAGATGAGGTGCCTTCCATGTTCTCTGCCCACTTTGGCTTTTTCTGACTTTCGTCATTAGCCTTCTTTTGAATTTTAATTCTTCTTTTCTCTGCCATGTTCAGGAACATCTTTTCCTGCTCACGCAAAGAACAAGTCAAGTTATCTCTGTGTGCGTCTGCTATGTCAATGTTACCTATAGTCAGAAAGTAGTCTCCCATATATCTTATGGTGTCACTTTTGGTATGTACAGGATTCAAGTTCCCACGTATAGGAAGTTCAGAAAAAATCACGTCATTGTTAGAGTAATAATACTGTAACGGTCCCCTTTTGTAAAATAAACTAGCTAAAATGCTACAGGAGATTCCATATGTCAATGGCAGGTGATGGTATGTCACGCCTTCAGCCACAGAAGTAGGTAGCTTCATGCAGACATAGCAATCTTCAATTTCCATAGTCTCTACATAGTGTATTAATAAGTTTGCGAAAACATTTAAGTGTGTCTTGTTCTTAACTCCATGATAATGTAGTCCTCCCTCATCTGATGCTTCTAAGTTCTGTTTTGTTTGTCTCAGGGCTCTTTCATGTCGTGCTACACTCTGTGTTGTTAGCTCCTCACTGTCAGTATTTACAACTTCAGTAGGGACAATGTTAGTATCTTTACTTACAGCAAAGGGAATGAAAATTGTTAATCCTATCCAGATAACTATCAGTACTACTACACTACATATACACACCTTGCAACACGTCTTAAAACGGCTGCAACTAGGTCTACCATTCACTGTTGAATCAGACATTTTGGCTCAGAAGGAGTTTCTCGAACCCCTCTTTTTGGCTTTACACAACTAGCTTACTTTGTGCAAATTCACGGTGGTTCGTCTTCTTCTTCAGCTGAGTACTCAGGGACGGGCTCTCCGTCGCTCACGTCAGTTATATCAAGATCTTCAAGTTCTTCCAAAACCAGTGTCCATTCAGGAGACTTGTACTTTTTGTTTTGTCTTTTTATTCGTTCACTCCTTCTTTTGGAAGAGTCTTCTTCTTGCTCTGCTATCCGAGCACTTCTTCTTGCTTCTGCACGGTTTTCTTCCACTGTCTTTATCCTTAGTCTCAATCTTTTTACAAACCTAGGCTCAAGGTTGTTTCTTTTCTTTAGTCTCTTAGTCGGTACTTGGACTTCACTTTCTTCTCTTATTCTCTTGTTCTCTTTATCTTGTGGTAATTCTTCTCCACTTTCTTCTTCTATTTCCCCTATCTGGCTAGTTCCAGGGCTAGCATCAAATTCTTCTGCCTGGTTGCTAATCTGGCCTTGTTCAGGAATATTTTGTTTTTGGCTTTCGATTGTCTTTGTTTCTGTTTCTGTTTCCTGAACCCGTTCTTCTAACCCTCTCTGATCCTGTTCAAGCACTTCGATCTCTTGATTTTCTTCTGCTCGAACTATCACTCTATTTCTAGTCTCTCCTTTATCTGCATCAGGTGTTAGCGGTGGTGTATCGAACACCTGCTCTGTCCCTGTCTGACCTTCTCCTTCCTCAGTTTTGATGTGAATCTCAAGCGGCTGAGGTTCTTCGCCTGTGCCTTGCTTTTCCTGACTAGTCCACTCTCTACCTTCACTAAGTCGCTCTCTTGTTCTGATAGGATCTTCGGTCAGATCAATCATCGGTATCCATTCTTCTGGCCATATGCTTGGCAGCTCGTCTTCAGCTACTCCTGGCTCAGTTTCCTGGACCCCTTCAGCAGGCTGGATTCTTGGCAGTTCGTAGTCAACTACTCCTGGGCCAACGTCTGCTGTTCCTGCAACCTGACTGGTGCTGGGCTGCTCGTTGTCAGTTGCTTCTGGTCTGGCTCCTTCAGGGTCCTCTGCTGGTTGCCCTTCTTCTTCAAATCCTCTGTCTGGTAATACCTTCTGGGTGTGTCCAGCGTGGATCCACTGGGGAACACCTGCGACTTTCACTGCAGTGGTTGTTACCAGGATTACTTGGCGTTTCTTTCCCCACCTTGGTGCCAGACAGCTTGATCGAGTGTGCTTCTTTATTTTGACCCAATCTCCTGGAACCAAGCTGTGGAGAGGAGTCGTTGGATTGAGGATGCCGTCGTCTCCAATCTGGCGAGAGATAGAACGCACTTGATCACCCAATCTTCTGCAGTATTCAAGCACCAAATCATCAGTAATATTCAACAGTTTGCTTCCTGGCACCCATGCTTGTCTCATCACTCTTCCCATAATGATTTCATGGGGACTTAGGCCTGTCTTGCGGTCAGGAACACTTCTCAGTCCCATCAGGACCAGGGGCAGGGCCTTCACCCAGGTCATGCCAGTAGCATTTGTCAGCTTTGCTAGTCTGTTTTTGATAGTTCCATTTACTTGTTCCACTATTCCAGAAGCCTCTGGGTGGTATGCACAATGCAATTTTTGCCTTATTCCGAAGGCCTTACATAATTCAGCCAGTATCTCATTCTGGAAATGTCCACCCTTATCTGATTCAATAATGTATGGTATGCCGAATCTAGGTATCAGTTCTTTTAGTAAACACTTCGCTACTGTCAGTGCGTCACTTTTGGGAGTAGGGTAAGCTTCTACCCATTTTGAAAATACACAAACAATGACAAGGACATATCGCTTTCCTTCACAACGGGGCATGGTGATGAAATCAATCTGTATTTTTATAAAGGGACCCCCTGATCTCCCAATCTTGCTCAGTTCAACCATTGTCCTCTTGCCTGGGTTCATCTGTTGACATGACAGGCACCTCTGGCAGAGGGACTCTGCTACCTTCCTGAACTTTTTACTGTACCAAGTCTGTTGAAATACCAGAATCATGGCATCCCTACCAATGTGTGATCCTTCGTGTATTAATCTTGCCATTGCGCCAAGCAAGTGTCGGGGTAACACAGGCATACCAGTTGGGCTCAAAATCACACCATCCACACGCCTCGGTCTACACCCATCCTCCTTCCATTTCTCTCTTTCTTGCCAAGGAGCCGATTCCTGCCACTCTCTCACTTCATCCCATGTAGGCACTTCTTCAAACACCTGAAGCTGGCAGCTGGTTCCTGGCCCCCCTCGTTTTGGATTTACAATATACCGATCTTTGGCACACCATTGGGCCACTCGATCAGCATAATCGTTTCCCAGTGATACTTTGTCCATGCTCTTTTTATGAGCAGCACATTTTACCACTGCCAGTTCTTTGGGCAACTGGATGGCCTCTAAAAGGTCATGAACAACCTTTGCATTCCGAATGGGAGTACCTGAGGAAGTCATGAATTCCCTCTGCAGCCACAATTGGCCAAAGTCATGCACAACTCCATAACAGTACTGACTGTCAGTATACACTGTTATGCGTAAGTCCTTCCCAATTTTGCAAGCTTTTATCATAGCTATTAATTCGGCTACTTGTGCAGACTTGATGTTATATAGGTAACCTGCTTCTTCAATTTTTGTGAAAGAGACTACTGCATAAGCAGCACTCAAGCCTCCGAGTTCATGTCTTAGACAGGAACCATCCACAAATAGTTCTTTATCATGTTCAGGCAATGGCACTTCTTTTATGTCTGGGCGTGGTTTAGTACTGAACTCTGTCAGGTCAATACAATCATGTTCATCATCATCCCCACCTTCTATTTCCAAGGGGTCGGGGAGTAAAGTGGCAGGGTTCAGAATACCGCACCTAACAATGCTTACATTTGCTGCACCCACAAGAATCCTCTCGTATTTAGTCAGCCGACTAGGGGTGAGATACTGTGTTTTAGTTCTGGTCAATAGAATTACCACTCCATGTGAAACATACACGGTCACAGGATGTCCCATGACAATGGACTCACTCTGTTCCAAACTTGCGCAGGTAGCAGCTACTGCTTTCAGACAGCCTGGTAACCCAGCAGCTACTGGGTCCAAAGTGGCAGAGAAATAGGCCACAGGCCTTCTGGTCGTGCCATGTTCTTGAGTCAGGACTGACAATGCACAATTATCGCGAGTGTCACAGAATAGGGCAAACTCTTTGGAATAATCTGGCATTCCCAACGCAGGGGCTGTACACAGACAGTTTTTCAGTCTTGTGAAAGCCATTAGGCTTTCATCGTCCCACTCTACAACATCTGGCATTCCTCTCGTGGTCATTTTTATCAAGGGCCTGGCTAAGGCTGCAAATCCCAGAATCCACTGCCTGCAGTACCCTAATACACCCAGGAACATTCTGACATCTTTTTGAGTACGGGGCAACTGCATCTTTTGAATTATTCTCACTCTCTCTGATGTGACTTTTCTGACACCCTTTTCTATTTGGTGTCCCAGATATTTCACTGATTTCGCACAGAACTGTAGTTTGTCAGGGGCCACTTTATGCCCTTTCTCACACAGATGATTTAAGAGGGCAATGGTGTCAACTACACAGTCCCTATGACTTTTAGACGCCAGTAGAAGGTCGTCTATGTACTGCACTAACACAGAGTTCCCAGGTAAGATCAAAGTCTCTAGACATTTTTTCAAGATCTGATTAAAGATAGAGGGGCTCTCTGTATACCCTTGAGGGACCCGGTTCCAACAATACACGTGACCTTCGAAGGCAAATGAGAAAAGAAATTTGCTGTCGGGGTGCAGGGGTATCGAAAAGAATGCATGACATAAATCAATCACAGTGAACCATTCAGCATCCCAAGGAATCTGGTACAATATCACTGCAGGGTTCGGGACAATAGGGCAGCAAGGAACTACAATTTTGTTAACCTTTCTCAGGTCCTGCACTACCCTATACTTGCCACTAGGCTTTTTGATGCCCATAATCGGTGAGTTGCATGGGCTGCTCATCACTTCCTGTATGATGTCTCCTTCTAATAATTTTTGTATTTCCAGAGTGACACCTGCTTTCACTTCAGCATTCATTCGGTAGGGCCTAGTGTTAGGATATACTGCATTGTCCTTGATGGCTATCTGTATGGGGTCCACATCTTTCATCAACCCCACATCTTTTCCAGTGAAATCCCACACCTCTGGCTTTACGGCTTCCTGAAGTTCTTGGGGCAAGTCCTGCAGGGTCAATCTTTTAATTTCTGAGTCAGGTCTAAGTAACAATAATTTATAAATGCCATCTTCATCTGGGGTCTGTATTTCAACACCTTTTGGTGTGCAAAAGATGGTACAGTTCATTTTGCACAGCAAATCACGACCCAGTAGATTCACTGGACTGGTGTCACAGACGACAAATCTATGCATCTGTTTAAAATTTCCAATTGAAATCTCCATTGGTTCGGTAACAGGAGTACTAATCAATTGATTAGATACACCCACTACTTGGATATTTTCTCCCGAGAGGGGTAGGTTTGGAACGTCCACTGTTCTTACAGTAGAACGGGTAGCGCCAGTGTCCAACAGAAAGGTGACATCATTTCCGTCAACCTTTCCTTCAATATATGGTCCAGACTGGTCTACCGGCAAGGAAGCGCCAAGTACGCACTCCTCGTCCTCCCCTCTCAGGCCCCGTCAGTCCTGATCATTACAAAGGAAGGTATCATTTAGCAGATACTGCGAAGTTGCTGTATTTCTGTTCTCCCCGCTTTCCCAAACCTCTATCTCTTCATCTTCTGCCTGTCTTCCCCTGTATACCTGCTTGGATGCTCGAGGCACCTGGACTGTTTTTACCTGGGGTTGAGTCTTTCTTGGTCTTTCTTTCTGCGTCTGTGGAGTTAAATCAGGAGTTTTTTCATTAATATCTACTAATTGGGGACACTCGTTTCGCCAGTGTCCAATTTCGCCGCACTGATGGCAGGGAAATTTCTTCATAGCCTCTTCCCTGCTAAATTTGGGCCGGGGCTTTCCTCCACCCCCTCCCCCAGGACTTTTGTTCTCAGCATTCTTAACCATGTTACTCAATTGTTTTTCCTGCTGTTCTGCGAGCTTCACCTGAGCCCACATCACCTTTTCCTTAAGGGCCTTTTTCTTCTCTGCCATCTCGTCCTCGCAGTACTTAGCGTACCGCAGGACCTCATCCATTTTCTTAGTATGCCAACAGATTTTATTATCTTTTATCCACTGACAAATTTCAGGTCTTAAACCATTTACAAACCTGTAAATAAAGTGCGTCATGTCCTTCAAATCGATGTTATCAATACCACTGTATGTTTTAAATACCTGCAATAACCTCTCATAGAAGGAGTGCACTGTCTCGTCCCTTTCCTGAGTTGTTCTATCTATTTTTGTCCAATCAGTTTCTTTTGCGGGCACCTTTTCTTTCAAATGCTGAATTACCTGCTCATATTTTCTCATGACATCCTTTGATGGCTCCCCAGTTTCCTTGTTTCTGGGATACTCCTCACTGGGCCAGTCTATGGCTATTTTACACTGGGTCCATAAATCTACTGGAACCACAATGTCGAAAAACCCATCCAGGTCTTTCCACAGACATTTCTGTACCTTCACGAACCTCTCCACCTGCCTGTACCAGTCAACTGGTTTCTCTCGTAATTTTGGAAAATCGTTCGTGAAGGACACAATATCCTGCCTAGACCAGGGGACATGCACATATTTCCCTCCTGGAACTTCGCGCATGGGGCATAACTGCTCAGGTTTTTCTACCTCCCTTAAAGCAAACTCAGGAGTCACTTGTCGGGAGCGAACCTCTTCCCTCTTTTTCGCCCACCTGCTTCTCCATCTTTCCACATCTCCCCATTTCTGCAGTACCCCCATTAATTCTTTAATCTGCAACTTCTTCCCTGCCACATTCAGGTGTTCTATATCTTTGTCTGAGAAGTCTGCTCTGTACGGTTTCTGTAAGGGCTTGGATTTTGAGATATCTACCCCCATACTAACTGCTGTTTCGGTCAGTTTTTCGTGGAGCACTCTGGTGTTCCTTGTAAAGCTTTTACATATGAACGACAATTCTTCTTCAGAGTAGGTATTCAATCGATCCAACCCCACATTTCCTGCCATTAATTCTTCTATTTCGACCCTCAGCTTGTAGAGGTCTAAAGGTTTTGTTTGCGGAGTCTGTTTCTCTAATTCACGACTCCAACTCTCAATTTCATCCGGAGTTACCAGAGAGACATTCCTAGTACCTGTTGCTGTCTCTAATTTAATTTCTTTTGTATTAAAAGGGTTATGCCTCTGCTGTATTCCCTTTCCAGTCTGTTTGTTTGGTAATTCCAAGAACGCAACTTCAGACTCGCACTCACTGGACTGATCATCTATGATGATCGGTTCCTGTCTCGGGGTTGCCATGACTGGGTTCATAACTGGAGTAATCGGATTTCCCTGACCATTTCCGTATAACGGGACCACCGGTCCAATAGTTACTGGAATAGTCAATGCCTCAGGACTGGTATTTAACTGGGAAATTTTCTGAATTATTTCTGTCCTTTGTCTAGCTAGAGCCTCTTGCTCCTTTTCCACTAGTACCCTTCTTAAAGTTGTGTCATGTAATATCTGTGGGGTCAACGGAGGAGTAAAACTCGGGGCAGTAGGATGCGTTTCACTTGGTCCTCCCCCATAATTTGGTTTCGGGAATAAAGTTCCAGTATTAAAGGACCTGCGCTCTTCCCCATATGGAGGTTGAACAAAAGGCAGTCCTGAATTCGATGGTTTCTCTTCGTTTTCATACAAGGGTCTGGGAAAAAAGATTTTCGTACGTGAATATTTTTCTTCCTGGCTCGCGGGCACTTTGGGATATATATCCCTTGTTTCCGTCGGTTCGGGTTTTTCAGGATAGGGCAATACTTGACCACCCCCTCCCAGTCCCAGGGACCTGTCTTCTTCCTTTAGGAAGTGGCGTCGGGGAACATCTCCTACACTGGAAGGTCGGGTTCCCTCATTGTAAGGTGGCGGACTTCTGGTACAGATGTCATCTATTAGTTCATCATCTGATTCCCCCAGGGCCCCCCAATGCTTACATTTTTCAGTACTTTTCTCACCCGCTCCAATGTTATGACATGCCGGCATCATGGGAAACAGACCCTCAACAATCATGCTCTGCCTCCACTGTTTCATCCTTTTGTCCCTGGACTCCTGTTTCTGCCTGGGGTACCACTTGGTCAAACCCTTGTCCATTCGGGGTCTTTCTCTTTCAAAAGCCTCAATCTCCCATTCCTCTAATGCCTCATACTGCGTTAGTCTCGGTCTGGGATGCAATTCGTTCATCCGAGTCCTTAAATTAAATAGGATCCTACCATTGAAAGTACCATCTAACGGAAAAGCCAATACTCCGTCATCTTTTGTGTATTTCACCCAATTCTCCAACCACACACAGGTATTGTACCCTCGGTCAAACATCATGAATGAGGCAGGAGTATTAGGTGGTGGGACAAGAACACATTCCCTAGATTTAATCGGTTTGTCCGTTTTAAAATAATTTTTCACCTTACTTATAAGTGACATTTTTCTCTTTGTTCCGTACATAATATCGTATCTATTAGTCTTCCACTGATCCCTTTCAAACCCTAGGTGCCTTGGATCAGGTCGAGTTCCTGTAGTCTGCGAGTGCCACATACGACTTCTGCGCTAAACTTTGTTTACAAACTACCTCCAATCAGAACGCGCTTCAGAAATTCGTGCAACCAATGGGTGCGCGACACTAAATAAGCTCCGCCAATGGGTGCGCGGCCCCTTCGTGAGACAGTTCCCACGCTCCGGCGCTCACCCCTCCTTTACAATTCCAGCTCCGCTACCCGCCCGCTGCTTCTACCAATCCCAGCGCGGCACAGAGTGACGTCAGAGGCGCTTCGCGACTGACTCCCTCCCTTCACAAGGTAACGGAAACTTTCTTTCTTTTAAAGTGCTCAGTGCTTGGTTATTTTACAACAAATACACATTCGCCACAGTGCTCAAGTGTCTAGACAGAGAAAGAATTGTTTTACTGCAAGTAAACTACTTCCATTTACTTTTCACTCGCTGCGGGCAGATCTCTTCCGCCTACCCTTCACTCTAGCATCGGTGAACCTGTTATTCCCCTAAACTCATCCACTTCTTTCCGGGATATATTCCGAGTTTAAGGTTTCTCAGCGGACCCCTCTGCTTTCACGCTAGCTCCGAGGAACCTGCTACTCTTCCGATGTGACCCTTACTAGGTTACGCCACTATGGGAATTTTGCCAATGAACCCCGTTACTGTCATTTATTCACACATGTATTCAGAAAACCCTAGTTAGTGCTTCCCGGTTATCTTAACCTGCACCTAACTTTCCTCGAACCTGTGACCTCAGGACAATGGATTCTATTCACCACTTGCCCTTTCAATTCCCCGGGGAGTTCGGACAACATGAAACTAAACGATTGACAAATGCATGGATTAGTACATATAACAATATAAGAACAAGAATAATAAAATGCAAAAATTCATGAGTTTCAGCGGCGTATTCACAAGAGAATGATCAGGTCTCTTAGAACAGCCGCTCTTTTAGCAGCATCAATATAATAGCAGTTTCCGACTCAACTAGTCCAACTAATCCCTGCCTTACTCTCAACTAGTCCCTAACCATCCTCTAGCTACCAGAAAAACTGATAGAGCGCGCGAGGCCACCCGACCAATAGTTTTCGCCGTTTCCGGCTTCAGGGCCCATATACTTTCAAACCACCATATACATCGATCGGGTGACTTCACGAGCTCTACCAAGTTGATGTGTGTGTGTTCCCTGCTAATAATTTTCAGTGCACCCGACTTACCATCCACCGATGCGGGTACCTAATGACCACAATGAATCAGGGAGCTAGCTGTAAAAGAAAGGCAGCAAAATGCAAACCCAAACAATATCATTCAAATACTGTTTAAATGACCACGGACAACTGGAAGTTTTAAAATGTTTATCTAAATTCAATATTTCCTTGCATGAGGTACAGTAAAATAAGGCAATCAATAACCAAGATAACGTAAATTATATAGGCATAAAGAAATAATGACAGGGTAATCATTCAAATGTAATATGAAATGCAGATGGAAAATACTATAAAATCTCAGAAATGTTTAAGCATGGACAGTTTATGCATGAATAACTATGGGAGGGCCTATAAAGAGTAACACGCTTCACTTAAGGTGAATGGGCCTTTGAACAATCTAGGCAATGAAGTTCTAGACCATATCATAAAATTACAGACTGCAATGCAAAATATAATTTCTAACCAGTGAGAAGACATAGGAACAAAACCTTATGGAAAACATGTAATTGACTTTCAATAGTTGCGGAAAGGCATGGAAAATATAACATATGCAATGATGAACTTTATTAAAGCAAAGTCAGAAATTCAGAAGGTGCAAGATTTAAAGAGTTTTCAGAGCAATATTTACCTAGAAAGGTGTGGAAACCAAACCCTGGCCACGGGTTAGTTAAGGACAGGAAACCCTCAAGGAAGGATACCCCTCAAAGGACAGCAGGTGCAGAATGGACACCCAGGACAGGACAGGATACCCTCGGAATAGGAATCAGGACAGGACCCTCAGGACAGGACAGCAAACCCTCAGGACAGGACAGCAAACCCTCAGGACAGGACCCTCTTCAGGACAGGACCGGAACCCACAGTTCGGAAGCAACGCCTGCGCTCCACCCGTTCTGCAGCTATCGATCAAGACCCCGATTGGGTCAGCGAACTCCCAGCTAAGTGCTTGCCAGCACTTTAAGGTTCAGTAGAACCTCAGTCTATGGTCAAATTCGGACAGAGTGCTTCGCAGCGCTCTGTATCTTCAGTCACCTATTGAGTGCGTTGGGTCAGTGACAGGTCAGCTAAACCAGACAAGTCGGACGGCTCCCCAGGGGAACCCAGGGTAGATATACAGTTTGGGGACAGCGTACCACCCCCCAATGTTGCAAAGTGTCAGAATCCCTCAATGTCGATTGGTCCTAAGGTAGGATTTGGGTAACACACCAATCATAACAGTCTATTTGTATGCCACATTAACATATTTTGGTACCGCCTAGTGGGATAGTGGTTCCCATGAGAGACTACACGGCAAGCAGCAATACAATTACATTGTAACATATAAGGAGCCACATTCGCTGTTCTCGCAGGGCAGAGGTGACTTTCTCAGGAGCATCTCGCCCATCACTGCCAACTGGCTAGGTTCCATCAGTCAAGGTCCCCTGTGCTGCCGAATGTCGCACAGGCGCAGAAGGGACCTCCAATATGGCTCTCCTCTCACTCAGACCCCATTCCCCGCGGTACATGAAAAGTAAGCGAAAAACAAATTAATACATAATAATGTCATTATGAAAATACATCACAGGATTTGTACTTTTGACTCATCATCAAGAAATAAAACTATTGCATTAAAATGTTAGCTACATTGACACAGTCACAAGAGCAGTGGCACGAGCAGTACCACATGATAAGCACAGCTATGAATTACGCATGCGCATAACTTTCCCTCCACTTCGGCAGACGCGTCAGGACACGTGAGTGTGGCTGACGCATGCGCAGTAACTAAATACAAGCGGCGGCCATTTTAGGTGACTTGGGTAAATTATTTTAGTAAAACACATGTGCAAGCTTCACTATCTATGTTCAAACTTAACATAAACGTTAGTAAAACATACATTTGTTACCTTATTACACATAAACGAGGTTCTTGACTTCGGCAAGCCGCAAAATATGCGAAGCCTTGCTTCATCAATTGTTTTAACCAATAAATAAGTGAGTATATGGGTCTTCTTTTTCTGACAACACTCTATGTAGTTTATTGTGAAAATCGGCTGTTTATAGCAGGTTATGAGGGAAAACATTTGAAATTTTATGGTGCACCTACCAAATATAAACCAACAGACTATTACATAAATGAAGCCTGCGTAATTCTACAACTGCAAGGGTTCTATGAGTGTATCACTTTACAACACCATGAGTACTGCCAGTGTGATTACAGAACCAATAAGGCACTTCCTAGGGCCAAAGAGGCTTCAGGGACTGGCGGGGCCCATCCTGCATATTTAAGTGAAGCCCCGGAGAGTGGCCATCACCAGACTTGAGTTGGCCTCGAAGGCCCCCGAACAATTAGTAAACAATACCTGGGGACGTGGCGATCCCCTAGGCTGCCAAACGTCTCTGTGCCCTCCCATGCCTAATTTACATATGAGATTAAGGTCCCCAGTGCTGTAGAGACCCCCCCAATATAATAATAGGATTGGCGCCGGAACATTGCCCACCAGCGGGCTCATTTAATGCTTCATATTTTTGTGTCCATTTTTACCATCCCGATCTGCTCTATTAAAGCGATACGAGGTTTTCCTCTCCTCGCTTCAACGAGGCAAACAAGGATTTGCTATTACAGGGTGGAAGCCATGCACCCACCCTGTAATAGCAAACATAAATGTCCAAGATGCACACCCCGGGACATTGTATGAGCTGCGCCTGGGAGGTGGCGCTCCCTAGGACCATGATGCATTGGTTACTGCATAACTACAGAATTAGTATAAACGCATACTCACACTACTTGCACACGTGTAGTACAGCGACCAGTGTGTAATGAAGAGGCAGAGGAAGCCCAAAATCTAAAAATATAAATTCTACCAGAGGTTGGATGACATAGTTCAATGAGCTGACGACCCTGGGATGAGTAAAAACAGTTTCACGAAGAAAATGTGTCTTCAGCACAATGCAAGCAAGCTCGAAATATTGGTGAGTGCTACCTTCTTTTTACCTTCTCCCGCTCACTGCCATATTTATGTGGTGAAGAGGCAGACAGCAGTGGATCCGATAAGTAGATTTATTTCACGAAAACAAGACAGCTTAAACAGCCACCAACAGGAGCAGACAGCAAGGCAACCATTTTCTCCAGCACCGTGTACAAACTCCCCAAGGTTCCCCTCACAACAGCCCTACATTCTAACATTACATACTTAAATTCTACTAGCATTACATACTAACATTTTTCTGACTTACTTACTGAATACTACACAGAGCACATGACTTTACAGCAATGAGCTCATGGTTTCATCCACGAGTCTTGAGACCGGTAGGGGTGAGTAGTTCGCTTCCCACTCCCTGTATTGTATAAACGCAAACTAACACTACTTCCACAGGTATGCTACACTACCCAGAGCACATCACTTTACAGCAATGGGCTCAAGATTTAGGCTCAGAGTTTAATCCCCGAGTCTTCAGACCAGTAGGGGTGAGTAGTTCGCTTCTCACTCCCTGTATAGTATAACAGCATACTAACACTACGTACACAGTTATACTACAGCGGCCAGTATGCTATAGTGCCCAGAGCCCATCACTTTACAGCAATCAACTCGGTTTGATCCCCGAGTCTTCACACCGGTAGGTGTGAGTACTTCACTTCCGGAATAGTATAAACGCACGGTAGGGGTCAGTAGTTCACTTCCCACTCCCTGTATGGTATAAACGCCTACTAACACTACTTGCAAACATATGCTACAAAGACCAGAACACATCACTTTACAGTAATGAGCTCACGGTAGGCTCACTCCGAGTGTAGCAGCATCTCATCTCAGCACCATGTCACTCTGAGCAACACCGCACTTTCAGACCGGTAGGAGTGAATATTTCACTTCGCACTCCCCCACAGAGGCTACAGTGCTCCTATCCTCCTTTTTTCTACTCTTTTTGCCCTTATTTCCCCTTACTCGTTTCAATAGAATCACAAAATGGCTGCAAACACTTCCTAGTTGCAACCGCTCGCACCGCTCGCAGCCAATAAGCAGCAGGCTCGTGCTCATAACGCCTCAGCCAATCAGATGGCAGAATTCCCAAATATCGATATCGGTAAATTTCAATTTTTCTCCAAAACTACTGAACGGATTTACACCAAATAAACAAAAGCGTGCTTTCTAGACCAAGACCCTTCTCCTTGCCAAATTTGGGATAATTCCGTTCACCCATTCGACCTGTAGCCTTGTCTAAAGTTTCCTATGGAAATTGCATGGAGAAAACACGTTTTGGGACCCCCCTTTTTTCCCAGCCCTCCCTTGTCGAATCACTCCCAAACTTTCAACATAGGAGCTGATATGAACTAAATATTAGTTTGGAAAATGTCATGAAGATTCATCAAACGACGCCAAAGTTATAGGCAAAACAAAAAATGCTCTTCCCAAGAAACTTGATCCTTACTATAACTACGACCGCCAGTAGGTAATATACATACATATATATAGATGCCGTGATCAAGCAGCGGCTGCTGCGAAATGCGTCGGTCTTGTTTGTTTTGCCAGAGTAACCGATGGAAATATAATGAAAAAATATAAATAAAAGAAACTTGACGAAGCGACTCCTTTTGGCGTGTGCGACCCGTCTTTTCTGGACTTCCAGAAGTGTGTTAAAATATATTTATATTTTTTTTATATATATATATATATATATATATAATAAAATAAAAAATATATATATATTTTCTTGTGATCCTCCATCTTCAAGTATATATATATATATATATATATATATATATATATATATATATATATTATATATATATAGGTATATACATATATATATAAACAGGGGACTTCCATGGGCACCTGCTTCGCCCCCAGCTATGCCAGCCTTATGGTAGGCTGGTGGGAGAAGCAAGTGCTCTGGAATGACCAAACTGAAAAGTGGGCTCACAATGTGTCAAAGTGGCTAAGATACATAGACGATATCTTTTTTGTATGGAGGGTAACAGAGAAGGACCTTAATGAATTTGTAGATTGTTTGAATCATAACAAAGTTAATCTCAGATTCACAAGATACTACAGGCAGACCTCGGTCGAATTTCTTGATCTCAAACTCACTGTGGAGAAAGGGAAAATAAGTACGAACTTATTCAGAAAGAGCACAGCTGGAAACTCCATCCTCCATGCTGCTAGCGCCCACCCACCTAGTTTCAGATGGGGTTATACCATACAGCGAATTCCTCAGAGCGAAACGCAACTGCAGCTCTGAGGGGACATACATGAGGGCAAAACAAGAAATGAAAGCTAGGTTCTTAGAGAGGAGATACTCCAAGAAAGCCTTACACCAAGCCGAAACCAGGGTCGAGGCCTTATGCAGAGAAGAAATCTTGAGACCAAACACTGAAATTTCAAGCAAGGAAGTGACTAAACCTGCACCCAGATTCATTACCAAGTTTTGCGGTCAATCCAATCAGATCCGTAAAATACTGAAAAATAGATGGGATATCCTAAGGCAGGACCCCATACTACGCAATGAGGTAGGATTGAGACCCTCCGTATCATATGAGAGAAACACGTCACTCAGGGATATTCTAGTCCAGAGCCACCTTCGTCCCAAAGAACATAATTGGCTCAAACAGAACAAAGGGTTCCGCAAATGCGGAAATTGTAAAGCATGCAGACACAGTACCAACATCACAGAAACCACCTTAGAAAGAACTAGGATAAAATGGAAGATAACCCAAATAATAACTTGCAATACTGAATATGTAGTGTATGTGATTGTCTGCCCTTGTGGCCTTTGGTATATTGGGTCTACCACCTTTGCAGTTAAAAAACGCATCCTGGAACACTGACGCGCCATAACCAATAGTGATCCTAGTTACAGCACTGCAAGGCATTTCACCAGAGTACATGGAAGCGATTGGACAAAGGCAAAAAATTTTGGCCTTGACACAGTGAATCCCAACCCGAAAGGAGGCAATCGTATTGCCACCCTCCGCAAATGGGAATCTCGCTTTATCTTGTTATCTGGTACTATGTTCCCCAATGGCCTGAACCAGGACGAAGAATTGTACAGTCACTTGTAATTAAATAGAATTTTATCACACTATGTGTATGTTGACCTTTAACGCAATTGCTGGACAGATACCCTCTCCTCCCCCTTCCCTTATCCCCTTTCCCACCCTCCACTACCCACATCCTCACTGTTGTTTCAAAAATGTTTTTGCTGCTAACATTGTCGATCTCTAATTTCATGTCAGAACAACTTGGCCAAAGGGTGCATACTTTTGATATTTGCTATGTACATCGTCACAAGGTGTCCATTATGAATTGCCCTAACTTATATGTTTCTTATTGTAGGACCTTGGAAACACATCACTCACCCGCAAATCACGTCTGAGTTACAAGTATGAGCACCTGAGTCCCAGATGGCTACCTGAGCTGACTCTAGTCACATTTAGAACAATAGGTACTAGACCTTCATTACCGCCTGACCCAAGTAGAAACATAGGCACTCAACATTATTAAGAGGACACTAATTGGGTACTAGACCCACCAAAACAAACATGCAAACCTCTCTACCTATAACCAACCTACCGGTAATACACCTATAACAACCAGGTCAATCTGACAATGACACATAATCTCTGAACATACTATATGTCTAATACATGTGTCATCTCATTTTCCACTAGACAAACGAAATTAGCAGCACACACAAATTAAATGCACTGTATTGTTAAAAAACCTTCAACTAACTAATTTTTTGTTCCTCAAAAAACTAAAAATTGGAAAAAAATGTGACACTTTAACATGTTATTATTTTTTATGTCTAGCACGACGTTTACACACTGTATCTTCAAATGATGTGACATGGAGGCGTGGTTCATGTGACCAAGACTACGGCTGTAGTCGAAACGTGTCATCCCTAGCTGCCAAAATAAACACCTTACCTGCTTTAATCAACCTGTGGGCTCGCCTGATTTCTGCTTCATCAAATTTCCTTTGCTGGAATATATATATATATATATATATATATATATATATATATATATATATATATATATATATATATATATATATATATATATATATATATGTTCCAGCAAAGGAATATATATATTCAAGCAAAGGAAATTTGATGAAGCAGAAATCAGGCGAGCCCACAGGTTGATTAAAGCAGGTAAGGTGTTTATTTTGGCAGCTAGGGATGACACGTTTCGACTACAGCCGTAGTCTTGGTCACATGAACCACGCCTCCATGTCACATCATTTGAAGATACAGTGTGTAAACGTCGTGCTAGACATAAAAAATAATAACATGTTAAAGTGTCACATTTTTTTCCAATTTTTAGTTTTTTGAGGAACAAAAAATTAGTTAGTTGAAGGTTTTTTAACAATACAGTGCATTTAATTTGTGTGTGCTGCTAATTTCGTTTGTCTAGTGGAAAATGAGATGACACATATATATACACACACATATATATACACGCACACACACATATATATATATATATATATATATATATATATATATATATATTCACTGAAAAAACCATAGGTTATAGACCATATATAGTTAGGAATTTGCATTTACAAAACCTTGAAAATTCACTGAAAAAACCATAGGTTAGAGACCATATATAGTTAGCTGGACATTTTATTGACATAAAACCAATGAAATTCCATATATAGTTAGTTGCACTAACTATATATCGCGCACCCGCAATCCACTGCTGATGATGTCACATATTACATCATTCATGACATGGTCAGTGACATCACTGATGACATCACTGATGACATCTTAAATGACATCACTGATGACATCACTGATGACATCTCAAATGACATCACTGATGACATCATCTAGTGTCTGTGTGTTTTTGTAAAGTTTAAATATGTTTTACATATTGAAGAATGAGTGGATGTATGGAAGACTGAGTGTGTGTGTGGCTGGCTGGGAGGTGTGTGACTCTGTGCATATCAATGTGTACTTGTATCAGTGATTGTATAAGAGAGTAAGTATGTGTTAGCATATGTGTGAAAAGTATGGTGTTCTGTGTTTAACTGTATAGATGAGGAAATCGAAGTGTGATTGATTCTTCACAGGACTGACTAGGTGTATGAGTGCATATGATAGTGTTGTAATAATGAGTGACTGTATGTATGAGTGATTGCATGGGTGAATGAGTGAATGTGTGTGTAGACGTAGGAATCAGTGAGTGCGTATGTAGTAACTGGTATTGGTGTGTCATGATGTCATCAGTGATGTCATTTGAGATGTCATCAGTGATGTCATTTGAGATGTCATCAGTGATGTCATCAGTGATGTCACTGAAGTATGGTGTTCTGTGTTTAACTGTATAGATGAGGAAATGGAAGTGTGATTGATTCTTTACAGGACTGACTAGGTGTGTGAGTAACTCCATGGATGAGTGGCAGTGTGTGAGTGTCTGCATAGGTGTATGAGTGCATATGATAGTGTTGTAATAATGAGTGACTGTATGTATGAGTGATTGTATGGGTGAATGAGTGAATGTGTGTGTAGACGTAGGAATCAGTGAGTGCGTATGTAGTAACTGGTATTGGTGTGTCATGATGTCATCAGTGATGTCATTTGAGATGTGTTCAGTGATGTCATCAGTGATGTCATTTGAGATGTCATCAGTGATGTCATCAGTCATGTCACTGACCATGTCATGAATGATGTAATATGTGACATCATCAGCAGTGAATTGCGGGTGCGCGATATATAGTTAGTGCAACTAACTATGTATGGAATTTCATTGGTTTTATGTCAATAAAATGTCCAGCTAACTATATATGGTCTCTAACCTATGGTTTTTTCAGTGAATTTTCAAGGTTTTGTAAATGCAAATTCCTAACTATATATGGTCTATAACCTATGGTTTTTTCAGTGAATTTCATTGGTTTTTTAAAAGCTAATATCTATAGCTGTAAAATATATTCTTTATTACGTGACGTATCACGTAGCCACGTGAGACACCTCATGACGCGTCGCATAACCGTGACGTATCGGCTCTGCAGCGCAAACAAAACCCGTAACGTAAGCGTGCCGGAGCACGCTTACAGATATATATATTTTTTTTAACCTTAATTAGACAAAATCCACACGTGCACATATCTTGAGGCCTTGCAAAGGCACATCAAACAAACAGTCCCTACAATTTTGCCAAGTTTGCTGGAAATCTATTCCCTTAATTTTTTTTTTACTGTTTCTCTTGGTTTTCCCCTTGTTACGCTTACCGGGACGCTACCCGGTACGCGAACCGGACGCTCCAAAAACACAAGATGGCGGACTCCCGTTACGCTGCCGGTTAGCTGCCCGGTTCGCGTACCGGGAAGCGCCTCTACCGCGAAAAATCGTGGGGGACTTTAATATCCCCCTCATCAATCCTAGGGGGTCAGGAGGGGTTTACCTTGCCCCCTTTCCTTCATTTCCCCCTTCTTTTTTCACCACATCTTGTCTCTCGAACCTACCGAGAGACAAGATGGCGGCCGCTCCGGACTGTTTACAATGTTGACAGCTACGCTGCCGGTTAGCTGCCCGGTTAGCTGCCCGGTGAGCTGCCCAGTTCGCGTACCGGGACGCGCCTCTATGGCGTAAAATCGCAAAAAAAAATTTATTTTTATTTTTTGCCCCACGGGGCACTTTAATATCCCCCTCATCAATCCTAGGGGATCAGGAGTGGTCTACCTTGCCCCCTTTCCTTCATTTCCCCCTTCGTTTTTCACCACATCTTGTCTCTCGATCGTACCGAGAGACAAGATGGCGGCCGCTCCGGACTGTTTAGAATGTTGACAGACACCGGAGAGCCAATCAGCTTCGCTTGGCGAAGTTCCGTTACGCGTCAGGTACGCGAACCGGGGCGCTAACCGGAGCGCTGTCACAGATATATATATTTTTTAAACGTTAATTTCTCTTAATCCACTGGAGCACATATATTGAGACATAGCAAAGGCACGTCGGGCAAACCATATCTACAATTTTGCCAAGTTTCATGTAAATCTATTCAGCCGTTCGAGCTAAAAGTGAGTCCAACCGCCCTATGGAAAAATGAATGGGAAAAACGCGTTTTGGGACCCCCCTTTTTTCTCGGCCCCCCCTTGACGAAACCCCCCCCCAAATTTTCAGGGGCTGCTCAGAAACAAAATGTGCCATTTTCCTGAAAATTTCAGCCAATTCCGTCCACAAACGCCAAAGTTATTAGACATAGAATTTTCAGAAATCCCATAGAGAAAAAATCCTAACTATATATACCCACTGGCTATCGCCAGTAGGTAATATACATATATAAACATATATAATCTGCATATCTATATAAATATAAATGCATGCATACATATACATATATGCATACATATGCATGTTATTTACATGAAAGTTTTAAAAACACTAATAAAAGCAAAGCTAAAAAGCCACCTCATTACAAACAGAATGGCTTTAACTTAAACGAGGGCCAGATCTATTGCATTTTCAATGCTTGTTTACTTTGGTTCTATCAAGAAGGCATTCAGATGTGTCACACATTTGCCATAAATTCTGAATGTTAGCACTCTAGTTGCTCATTAGATCACTGTAGTAAAGCTAGTGCTCACCAGGAGAGTCTGCTGCTAATCATGGTTTGCAGCCATTTTCCCGCATTTTTTATCCCGCAGACTTTCAGTCCGCATACCATTATCCCGCAAGGTCATTGACCTCGCATACCATTATCCCGCATTTTTTCAAAACGCATGTGCATTTATCGCGCATGCCTTTACAAAGAATTACGTTTTAAAGGCATGTATGGTAAATGCATTTGCGTTGTGAAAACCACAATGACGAGAGAGGTAAGTGGGTTTGTGTTAATTTTTTCGTGGGTTAGTGATTGTGTAGTGTAGTGTAGTGTTGTGTAGTGTAGTGTTGTGTTAGTGTAGTGTAGAGTTGTGGTGGTTGTTTAGTGTAGGGTCATGCTGGGCGTAGTGTTTTAGGGTTTAGGATAGTGTTGTAGTGTTTGCGTACTGTAGGGTCATGCTGGGGGTAGTGTTTTAGGGTTTTGGGTAGTGTTGTAGTGTTTGCGTAGTGTAGGGTCATGCTGGGGGTAGTGTTTTAGGGTTTAGGGTAGTGTTGTAGTGTTTGCGTAGTGTAGGGTCATGCTGGGGGTAGTGTTTTAGGGTTTAGGGTAGTGTTGTAGTGTTTGCGTAGTGTAGGGTCATGCTGGGGGTAGTGTTTTAGGGTTTAGGGTAGTGTTGTAGTGTTTGCGTAGTGTAGGGTCATGCTGGGGGTAGTGTTTTAGGGTTTAGGGTAGTGTTGTAGTGTTTGCGTAGTGTAGGGTCATGCTGGGGTGTAGTGTTTTAGGGTTTTGGGTAGTGTTGTAGTGTTTGCGTAGTGTAGGGTCATGCTGGGGGTAGTGTTTTAGGGTTTAGGGTAGTGTTGTAGTGTTTGCGTAGTGTAGGGTCATGCTGGGGGTAGTGTTTTAGGGTTTAGGGTTGTGTTGTAGTGTTTGCGTAGTGTAGGGTCATGCTGGGGGTAGTGTTTTAGGGTTTAGGGTTGTGTTGTAGTGTTTGTGTAGTGTAGGGTCATACTGGGGGTAGTGTTTTAGGGTTTAGGGTAGTTTAGTTGTTTAGTGTATGCTAAAGGCATATTCGTTCTAAAGGTTTTCGTTATTATAATTTGCGGCCTAATAGTACATGCGGGATTTTTTTTGCGGACTGATGGTATGCGGGATTTCGTCATATATTCGCTAATCATACTTTCTATGGCAAAATGAACCCCCTCATTTTGTTCCTTTTTAAATTAAATGTTTTAAGAGTTACCACTTTATTCCAATCAAGATGGCTTCAGGTGTGCCATACCTTTGTAATAAGTAGGACTGTTAGCACTCTAGTTGTTCTTTAGAACACTCTGGGACATTCTGTCATTGGGCTATAGTTGGGCTACATCTGGCTGATATTTGGGCTACATTTGTTTTTTTTTGTCTCTGGTGGCCATCTTTGGGCTACATTGGGCTACATTGGGCTACATTGGGCTACATTTGGGCTCCAACATATATATAGCCCAATGTAGCCCAATATATATTTTTCAAAGTTAATTTTCATAAAAACCACTGGAGCCTATATCTTGAGACATAGCAAAGGCACATCAGGCTACCAGTCCCTACAATTTTGCCAAGTTTGGTGTAAATCCATTCAGCCGTTCAGGCTAAAAGTGAGGCCAACCGCCCTATGAAAAATTGCATGGGAAAAACACGTTTTTCTAGGCCCCCCCTTGACGAAACCCCCCCAAATTTTCAGGGGCTGCTCAGAAACAAAATGTTCCATTTTCCTGACAATTTCAGCCAATTCTGTCCTCAAACGCCAAAGTTATTCGACATAGAATTTTCAAAAATCCCATAGGAAAAAAATCCTAACTATATATACCTACTGGCTATCGCCAGTAGGTAATATATATATATATATATATGTGTGTGTGCGTGTATATATATGTGTGTGTATATATATGTGTATATATATATATATATTCACTGAAAAAACCATAGGTTATAGACCATATATAGTTAGGAATTAGCATTTAAAAAACCTTATTTTACTCACACAAAACCATTGAAATTCCATATATATAGTTAGTTGCACTAACTATATATCGCGCACCCGCAATCCACTGCTGATCATGTCACATATTACATCATTCATGACATGGTCAGTGACATCACTGATGACATCACTGATGACATCTCAAATGACATCACTGATGACATCTCAAATGACATCACTGATGACATCATCTAGTGTCTGTTTGTTTTTGTAAAGTTTAAATATGTTTTACATATTGAAGAATGAGTGGAAGTATAAGTGTCTGGATGAAGGATTTAGTAGGTGCGTGACTGACTGTATGAGTGAGTGATTAAATGTGTCTCACTGAATGCATGGGTTAGTGACTAAACTGTCTTAATTTGTGCATCATTATGTCTGTTGTTCTGTAAACTGCTGCATGTGTTGATCATTAGCTATACGAGAGGCTATATGTGTTATTAATTGGTTGCCCAAGTATTTCTATGGGAGATTGAGTTTGTGTAGGGGTGGCTGGAAGGTGTGTGACTCTATGCATAGATGTGTGAGCAGTTTATTCACTAGGTGTATGAGTTCAAGAGTGCATGTGGAAACAGCTACATGGGCAGTTGACTGTGTGCATGAGTGTATTGATGAGTGAATGGATATCTCAATGCTACATGTCATAGTAAGTACATATGTAAAACACAGTACATGTGAGAGTTGGCATATATAAATAACTGTGCATGAGAGCCACTGAATGAGTGAGCAGTTGTATCGATCATTGTGAACTTGTATCAGGGATTGTATAAGAGAGTAAATATGTGTTAGTATATGTTTCAATAAGTAAGGTGTGTTTAACTGTATAGTTGAAGAAATGGAGGTGAGATTGTTTCTTTGCATGACTGACTGGGTGTGTGAGTAACTCCATGGATGAGTGGCAGTGTGTGAGTGTCTGTATACACTGAGTGTATCTAAGGTTATATTAGAGTCTGAAGAGGTTTATCGTATTAGCACAAGAATGATGTCAAATGAGATGTCATCAGTGATGTCATCAGTGATGTCATTTGAGATGTCATCAGTGATGTCATCAGTGATGTCACTGACCATGTCATGAATGATGTAATATGTGACATGATCAGCAGTGGATTGCGGGTGCGCGATATATAGTTAGTGCAACTAACTATATATGGAATTTCAATGGTTTTGTGTGAGTAAAATAAGGTTTTTTAAATGCTAATTCCTAACTATATATGGTCTATAACCTATGGTTTTTTCAGTGAATTTTCAAGGTTTTGTAAATGCTAATTCCTAACTATATATGGTCTATAACCTATGGTTTTTTCAGTGAATTTCAATGGTTTTTTAATAGCAAATATCATAAGCTGTCGAATGTCAAGTACGTGGTAAGTGAAAACATTTTCGTGTTTATGCACACTGATCTGCTTTGAATGGTGCCCCCCCCCCTCATTTCTATTAGGAGTACTCTCTCTTTGCAGATAGTGAAAGGTAGTTAACGCAGGCCTTTGCCCCCATTGTAATCCGTCGTGCCTGCTTCTCTCTCCATTTGATTGATTGTTATCCAAGTATTTACTGTTTTAGAATTAGTTCTCTTTGGTTCATTCTCTATTTACAAACAAACACAGAGTCGCAATACTCTGTTTAGTCTTTGCAGATAACGAAAAATCGTGTAAAAAAAAAGAAAAGGAATCGAGCAAAATCAGTAGGCCACTAATGGGATCTCTTTTTGACCTCGCTAAAATAGAAACATTAGGAACAACCCCTCATGACAAATACAAAACTAGTGAGATGAACTGAACTCCACACAATGATGGCTGCAAAACAGCTCGGCTCCGCCACCCACCCCGCCCAAAATAACGATAAAGAACGGCTGCCATGATTGGTTGCGGAATGACCACGACGGAGCTACGAAATGGTGCTGCTCTCATGCTAACCCCAGCTTCAGTCTGAAACATCCAGAAACACTGTAGACTACCAATTCGATCAGTTCCGGTAGCGCCCCAATGTAACCCGGTAGAGAAGAACTAGCCCTCCCCTCTTTGACTGATGGTTCTTGTTGCCTGTCCCTTCTGTTGTCATTTAACAGAACTATTTAGCCTGCTGAAAGGGGTTGTGTTCCGACCGCTGGTTGGTGGAGACATTTTGACTATATTCTGTACCTGCGTTCTCGCGTAATGCGTCATATGACGCGCCGCGTTAGCGCATCCGGAAGTCATCCGGGGCGCGCAGCGCGTAACGTAAGCATAACAAGTCATGTGACTTGTTAATAAAACTTTTCATTGGTTCATTTTACTTTTCTTATTGTAATGATGAAAGGCTTGGTCATATGACCTAAAAATTACGCTTTTCATTACTTCCGAACATTATTTTTTCTTAAATATATGTTATAATGTTCCAGGCTAATGTACTTTCCCGGAAATTTTACAACTGTCCTGCAAGTAAAATATATTCTTTTTTCGAGAAAAAGAGCGTTTCTTCGTCCCATGACGGAGCCGTTGAGCAAAAGAGGGTCGACCTGCTGTCTTAGTCGCCGATACGCCTGAATATGAGATTCTTATCGATCACTTTATGTTGCAGGAATAGAAAACACAACAGCCCTTGACCATTTATCTTTACTGCGTTCCTTCGTATTATACCTTTTACCCTTCATGTAATTGGTCTGCTTTATTTCACTTGCCTTTTAATGATTCTAAAACAGTGACTATTATTAAAAACTTTACCAATGTATATACTACTACCATGTTTTCTTTTAAAAACCTTTATTGTGAAAATTTCATTATACAAATACGAGCCTATAACCACGTGGGCCGGCCACGGAGCAAACTGTAATCGTATATGATGAATAGACATTTACACTGTAGAGGAACGTAACGGGCGGGCCATTAGGTTGCAAGAACTAAGGTGTCTAACAGTTACGGAATCGGTGGACGTACATTTTATAATTAAAATACGACAGGGCCAGTTACAATAAAATTATCTAGATATACATTTGCGGGCAAGTACCATGGGTGACGTTAATTCGAACTTTCAACAGTACAGTAATCAATAACACATCAGAACTTAATATCAATAGGGATGTCGAAATATTCAATCAATTCTCGTCCCCGCCCGCCATGTGCTTCAAAACTGCATACGTATCTCGTGATTTCAAGGTTCTGCAACCAGTACACAACAAGGAGTTACGAGTCCCATTTATTCTGGCGCCATTTTGGGCGAGGACGGGCAGGTCCAGGATATAGTCAAAATGTCTCTACCAACCATCGACTATGATGATGTTCATATGCTGTATTTATTAGAGTAACACTCATCTGTCCACATGAAATTAATTTGCCACAATCTAAACATGTCATTTTAATCTTTCCAAAGTTCTTCTAAATATTTGGGACCGTTTCCCTTGCCTCTGAAGCTCTCAGTGCCACTTCTTTGATGAATGTACTAGCAGGTCAGGGGTTCTCCTCCAAATCTCTCTTTTATGCAGCACTATAATTAATTGGTGCCACCTCTCCATATGACGATGCATGGTATAGTTACCACAACTATATTTTTTTTCGGTTCCTCTGGAGAGTTCATCGTGGCAGATGAAGCGTGTAACGTACCGGGCATTTACCTTTTTTTGCATGTACAGGAAAGGAAAAAGAAATCGAGCGTCCGAGTTCTAAGGTGTCCCAGGGCCATTTTGGTGGACCAGGCCCAAATCCAAAGAACAGCTATCTCACAGGCTAATGGGGCGACCCACGCCGAGTTTCAGCATTGTAGGATGACCACACAAGTACAGCAACTTGCTAGACATCACCTCGGTGCCATCCGGATCTCGGCGCCCCACTGCAGATGAAGTGCCTCTCAACTATGAAACCACCACGGTGACATCCGGATCTTGGCGCGTTGTGCTGCCTTCGGCCTATTCGCACATCGGTCCGCTACTGACGCCATCTCACAGGCTAATGGGGCGACCCACGCCGAGTTTCAGCATTGTAGGATGACCACACCAGTACAGCAACTTGCTAGACATCACCTCGGTGCCATCCGGATCTCGGCGCCCCACTGCAGATGAAGTGCCTCTCAACTATGAAACCACCACGGTGACATCCGGATCTTGGCGCGTTGTGCTGCCTTCGGCCTATTCGCACATCGGTCCGCTACTGACGCCATCTCACAGGCTAATGGGGCGACCCACGCCGAGTTTCAGCATTGTAGGATGACCACACCAACTTGCTAGACATCACCTCAGTGCCATCCGAATCTTGGCATCTCAACGCCTAGTGGTATCTTCCATACAAAAAATATTGTTACGCTGCCTTTGGCCCCATTCGCACATCAGTCCGCAACTTAGACATCACCTCGGTGCCATCCGGATCTTGGCATCTCAGCGCCTTGTGGTGTCAGTCAGAAAATATTGTTGTGCTGCCTTCGGCCTATTCGCACATCGGTCCGCTACTGACGCCATCTCACAGGCCAACGGGCGCCCCACGCCGACTTTCAGCATTGTAGGATGGCCACACCAGTGCGGCAACTTGCTACACACCACCTCGGTGCCATCCGGATCTTGGCATCTCAGCGCCTTGTGGTGTCTTCTACTCCGGAAATATAGTAGAAAATATTGTTGCGCTGCCTTTGGCCCCATTCACACATCAGTCCGCTACTGACACCATCTCACAGGCCAACGGGGCGCCCCACGCCGACTTTCAACATTGTAGGATGGCCACAGAAGTGCGACAACTTACTAGACACCACCTCGGTGCCATCCGGATCTTGGCGCGTTGTGCTGCCTTCGGCCTATTCGCACATCGGTCCGCTACTGACGCAAACTCACAGGCCAACGGGGCGCCCCACGCCGACTTTCAGCATTGTAGGATGGCCACACCAGTGCGGCAACTTCCTACACACCACCTCGGTGCCATCCGGATCTTGGCGCGTAGTGAAGCTGCAGCAGCTGCAAATAAGCTTCAGACAGTGTTACAACCGCTGCTCAGAACTCTCAACTATGACACCACCTCGGTGCCATCCGGATCTTAGCGCGTTGTATTGCCTTCGGCCTATTCGCACATCGGTCCGCTACTGACGCCGCCTCACGTGCCAACGTATTTTCTCCGCATTTTATACCCTATGCCGCATAACAGGTCATGTGACTTGTTTATAAAACTTTTCATTGGTTCATTTTACTTTTGGTTTCCTAATGATGGAAGGCTTGATCATATGACCTAAAAACAACACTTTTCATTGGATGAAAACTTTTTTTTCCCCCAAACGATGAAAGCCCCACCTTGTTTCTGGATGTTTCAGACTAAACTGGCGTCACCATGAGAGCACCACCATCTCGTAGCTCCGTCGTGGTCATTCCGCGAGCAATCATGGCAGCCGCTCCCCACCAGAAGCCTGCAGGACTCGGGGCCCCCAAAACTTTTGATGAATTCTCAAGGCGGAGGGGACGCTTTCGAGAATGGGGTCCAAGACCTAGCAGACAAGCGTCCGATTTCCAAGGTGTCCCAGGGCCATTTCAGTGGACCAGGCCCAAAAAGGAAACAGCCTGCCGCCATTTTGAGAGTCCTGTGACAGCCGCCTATCGCTGCACCGCAAGAGTGGGCGCAACTCAGCTGAATGGCGGATTTTGACACAGTGGACCAAAAGCGGACGGAATGGCAACTGAAACGGTAAAGGGGCGCCCCACTAAAACAGATGAGACTCCACCTGGAGAGGCCCGTTCACGCCGCCTCCCCCGGGGCGCTCCACGCCGTTATTCGGAGCAGCATTGTAGGATACCAAAACCAGTGCGGCAACTTACTGGACATCACCTTGGTGCCATCGTTCTGCTGCCTTGGAACTATTCGCACAACAGTTTGCTACTGATGACCCACCCCCCGCGACGCCCCACGCCGTTATTTGCTGGGTGGCAACTTACTAGACATCACTTTCGTGTCATCTAGATTTCGGCGCGTTCTGCTGCCTTGGAACTATTCGCACAACAGTTTGCTACTGATGACCCACCCCCCGCGACGCCCCACGCCGGAAATCTGGACGTTGTGCTGCGTTGGGACTATTCGCACAGCCGACCGCTACTTCGTTGTTTTTCTCTAAAAATGTTTATATGTTATTACTATTTTTGTTTTCTTGTATATATTTATAAATTATTAAAGTTTTATAATCTTACTACTTTGTCGGAGTGCTATATATTTTTAATGTGACACATAATTGTAAAAACTTTGATGTACAAAGAGTCATCCCTGGAATCTTCCGCTTCACGCTCGGTCCCCTCCCCAATCACAATACAGGATGGTTTTCAGATAATAGCAACGCTTCTGCTGTGACGGATCTCATCGAGTGTGGGCCTTGATCTACTATAACTCCTTTGAAGACGGGTGATTCTTTACAGCTGTGGCCATAAACTACATCTGCAGGGCTAGCTGATAGCCTAGGACCGGCCTGGACAATCGGACACAGAGGAAAAGGAGTGTCAGAGGGTGCGGTAGTGAATAGGGCGAAAGGGAGGTGTCGGGCGGGCACAGGGTGTGATTCTCAGGGAAGAACAGCGCAGATGGGGGGAGGTTTATTACCCATGCATAAAACAGAGAGCGGGGGTGACCACTGCCTGGGGGAGATGCTTGCGAGGGTGGGGAGCCATGCTAAGGATCGACAGCGTGCACAGAGTGGATCTGGTCAAGGCATCTAAAATGGCTGCCGTGCACGACAAAAGTGTGGCATTTGAAAAAAGACAAGATGGCGCACACAATGTTTTTCAACAATTCCTGATTTCCTTCGAATCGAACGTTAACAGACGTTGGGGCATATTACCAAAGTTAAGCGATATTTATCCCTAACGATGCATTGCAAAGATTTTTTTACCGTCAGAAATTATCGCAGATAAACCTTGCTATTATCAAGGTTTATCGCAAATACGATAAAAAACGAGCGCAATGCATTAATATCGCTGAAAACTCCGCGATATTCATGCATTACCGAGCTAATGCTCTTAGCCATGTTATCCACCTCCCATTGGATAACATGGCTAAGAACTGCTCAGGGCAGCTGTTACTTTTTGGAGATATTCGCGCTTATCTCGAATATTTCCAAAAGTTGATAATAGGAGATAGCGATGTTAGCGACTGTTTCCAGTCGCTAACATCTTGGCATGCCCACTTTGCATGTCATTAGTGATAAATATCACTCACATGCAAAGTGGGACCCAAGATGGTCGCTATCTCCTACTAGCCGTCGCTAACTGGTGTTAGCAACAGCTAGGTAATACAGATATAATTTTATCTCCGCGAAGCGGAGCGCTGTTACAGATATATATCTTGTTTTTGAACGTTAATTTCTCAAAATGCACTGAAGCACATATATTGAGACATAGCAAAGGCACATCGGGCTACCAGTCCCTAATATTTTACCAAGTTTCGTGCAAATCCATTCAGCCGTTCGATTATTATTATTATTTTTTTTTTTTGCCCCGCGGGGCCCTTTTAAAACCTCCACATCAAACCTAGGGGGTCAGCGAGGATCTACTATGCCCCCTTATGGTCATCAGCCGTTCGATTATTATTATTATTATTTTTTTTTGCCCCGCGGGGCCCTTTTAAAACCTCCACATCAAACCTAGGGGGTCAGCGAGGATCTACTATGCCCCCTTATGGTCATTTGCCCCTTCGCTTTGGCCTCCTCTTGTCTCTCGATCCTACCGAGAGACAAGATGGCGGCCGCTACGTACTGTTTGGAATGTTTACAGACACCGGAGAGCCAATCAGCTTCGCTTCGCAAAGCTCCGTAACGCGAAAAGTACGCGAAGCGGTGCGCTGTTACAGATATATATCTTTTTTTGAACGTTAATTTCTCAAAATCCACTGAAGCACATATATTGAGACCTAGCAAAGGCACATCGGGCTACCAGTCCCTACAATTTTGCCAAGTTTCGTGCAAATCCATTCAGCCGTTCGATTATTATTATTATTATTTTTTTTTGCCCCGCGGGGCCCTTTTAAAACCTCCACATCAAACCTAGGGGGTCAGCGAGGATCTACTATGCCCCCTTATAGTTATTTCCCCCTTTGTTTTGACCTCCTCTTGTCTCTCGATCCTACCGAGAGACAAGATGGCGGCCGCTACGGACTGTTTGGAATGTTGACAGACGCCGGAGAACCAATCAGCTTCGCTTCACAAAGCTCCGTTGCGCGAAAAGTCCGCGAACCAGAGCGCTGCCTGGTCCGCGCTTACAGATATATATCTTTTTTTAAACGTTAATTTCTCAAAATCCACTGGAGCACATATATTGAGACCTACAAAAGGCACATCGGGCTACCAGTCCCTACAATTTTGCCAAGTTTCGTGCAAATCCATTCAGCCGTTCGGGCTAAAAGTGAGGCCAACCGCCCTATGGAAAACTCAATGTTAAAAACACGTTTTGGGACCCCCCTTTTTTCTCGGCCCCCACTGGACGAACCCCCCCCAAATTTTCAAGGGCTGCTCAGAAACAAAATGTGCCATTTTCCTGAAAATTTCAGCCAATTCCGTCCACAAACGCCAAAGTTATTAGACATAGAATTTTCAAAAAACCCATAGAGAAAAAATCCTAACTATATATACCTACTGGCGACCGCCAGTAGGTAATATGTGTGTGTATATATATATATATATATTACCTACTGGCGGTCGCCAGTATGTAGTTATAGTTAGGACCTAGCTACCATAGGAAATCCGCAACATTCTATTGGGAATAACTTTGGCGCCGGTTGAGGAATTTGCGTGTAATTTTCCAAAATTAAGGCCAGCTCCGCTCCGCTTCTTCCCTGGAAGTTTCGGGGGAATTCGTCATGCGGGGGCCGAGAAAAAAGGGGGGTCCCAAAACGTGTTTTCCCCATGTTAATTTCCATAGGACGAATAGACAAGGCTACAGCCCGAACCGCTGAATGGAATTACACCAAACTTTGTAAAATTGTAGGGACTGGTACACAGAAGTGCCTTTTCTATATTTGGTGAAAATTGCTCCAGCGATTTTTACGAAAATTAACTTCAAAAACACATATATATCTATATGCGCGCTTCGAGCGCTTACAGGTACGCGTACCGGGGAGCGCACCCGGTGTGCCACGGGAGTGCGCAAGCGGAAAGCTGATTGGCTCTCGGGTGTCTGTCAACATTCTAAACAGTCCGGAGAGTCCGCCATCTTGTGTCTCGGTAGAATCGAGACACAAGAGGTAAAAAAATAGGGGGTAATGATTAAAAGGGGGCAGGGTAGACACCCTCTGACCCCCTAGGTTTTCGGAGGGGGGCCTAGAAGGGCCCTGAAGGCCAAAAAAACGATTTTTTTAAAATTTTTGCGGGGTAAGCGCTGGGTGCATTCCCATGTATGCTTCCCGGTACGCGTACCCTGAGCGCACCACGGGGGAAAAACAGTGTAAAAAATTAGAGTAAAAAAATAATTTAGAGTGCTTAGAGGTAGGGTAGCTCTGAAAAGAGCTGTTGTGTTATGTGGGTGTTTTTTGTACCTACAAGTAGGTTCCGATGCAGAGTCTAAAATTCAAGAGGAAGACTCTATTCCCCTCATCTGTAAAATGTACACCATCTCTCCTATAGATGCCTTGCATGTTGTAACACAAGTTGTTGTGGTGTATGGAACCCATACCATAGTCTCTGAGGACAGCAGAAACAGATTTATTCACATGTTTCCTTGCTTTCTCAATCTGTGAACAAAATTAGTTGGACCAGTTCCATTTTTGCCTTTGGCATATATTAGAATATACAAAGGCAGTTTTTGGAAAAAGTGACATCAATTACCCAAAGATGTCCTTTAAAAGCATTTCCAGACCTACCCCAGTCAAAGTGCCCAGGTCATTGCCACCACAGTGCACAATTATGAGGTCAGGGTGTGGTAGATGCATAGAGGATTTTACCAATGGTATCAATTGGTGACATCTCAATCCTCTCTGGCCAATCCACATAATATCCACATTTGGTAAATCAAGGTTGTGAATACCTCTGTTTGCTGCATATCTTTCACTCCAGTGAACAAAACTATGACCCACAATCCAGATTTTTGGCATCTTGAAGGTAGATGTGGTTGTATTCAGATGAGTTGTGGAAATGAAATGGAAGTTTGAAAGTAGGAGTTATGAAAAAAAGTGGTTGAGATTCAGTGCACTTGAAAAAGAAGAAATGATTGGTGGTTTTTAAAAATTATCCACTGAAAATTAGGATGCATGCTTTTGTTTTTTGAAAGAAGTAATTCTAATGGTTGAGAACAAGTCATTGAAAGAAACATTGCACATGATTAGCTAGTATATTGAGAGGTCAAACACCCTTGCTCAGTTCATTTGCAACATAGTATGATTAACTTTTCACCTGTGTGCTGAGTTAGGTGGGAGTTACCATGGTAACAGGCTGAATGAGCATTGGGGGGGGATGGGTGAATATTATGTGAGTTTGAAAGTGTTGAAATGTAGAACCAATTAAAATGTCAGTTTGGTTTTGAAATAGTGTGGGAAGAATTTTGATTGGTTAAGTCCAGGGATATGTGTGAAGAATTACAGGGAATCAGTGCCATTTGTGGTTGCAGTGTTTGAGGTGCATTTCAGAGATTCTGCTTAAGAAATTCTGTTGTGTGTGACTGACACTGTTCTAAATCTTCAAAAGCATTCTTAAAGGTGAGTAATGATTCATTTAATATAGATAGAGTGCTATATGCACTATGGGGAATATGCATATTGGGCTTGTTTATTGTTGCATTGTGTCTCATGTGTCTATGTAATGCTGTCTAAAAAATGAATGGTGCATATTGGAAATGTATTTTGGAAATGAGTCAGGTTTCTGCCTTGTAATGTAGTGGTCATTTAAATGGGCTGTGCTCTGTGTGTAAAACGATTTACTATGCTACATGTTTTTTGGTAAAATGTAATATGGTGAGAGATGGTGAGATGGTATAAGCACAGACACACATAGTGGAGGCAGAGACAGACATGGTAGATTACATGTAACATCCTGGTCATGTGCCTAAGATCACACTGTGAGTCAAGCTTGATTTTAAATGAATCTGGGTAAATAATTTGCTTAGTTGATGTGTTTAAAAATATGGGAATACATGTATTCTTAGAGTCAGTTCGGCTTTAGGATATGTACTAGTAGAGAATCTTAGGCAGCATGTCTGTTAGGCCTCTTACTTCAGAAATAGGCTATAAGCTGTGCAATAAAGTTCCAGGGTGTGCTGTTGAAATGAAAAAGGAATGTTATGTCTTGCTTATATATATATATATATATATATATATATATATGGTCTGTTTTTTCCCAGTAGAGACAGTTAGATAGTATGAGCACAAACACACATAGTGGAGGCAGAGACAGACATGGTAGATTACATGTAACATCCTGGTCATGTGCGTAAGATCACACTGTGAGTCAAGCTTGATTTTAAATGAATCCGGGTGAATAATTTGCTTAGTTGATGTGTTTAAAAATATGGGAATACATGTATTCTTGAAGTCAGTTAGGCTTTAGGATATGTAGTAGTAGAGAATCCTAGGCAGCATGTCTGTTAGGTCTCTTAGTTCGCAAATAGGCTCTAAACTATTCAATAAAGATCCAGGGTATGCTGTTGAAATGAAAAAGGAATGTTATGTGTTGCTTATATATATATGGTCTGTTTTTTGCCAGTGGAGACAGTGAGATAGTATGAGCACAACCACACATAGTGGAGGCGGAGACAGACATGGTAGATTACATGTAACATCCTGGTCATGTGCCTAAGATCACACTGTGAGTCAAGCTTGATTTTAAATGAATCTGGGTGAATAATTTGCTTAGTTGGTGTGTTTAAAAATATGGGAATACATGTATTCTTGAAGTCAGTTAGGCTTTAGGATATGTACTAGTAGAGAATCTTAGGCAGCATGTCTGTTAGGCCTCTTACTTCAGAAATAGGCTCTAAGCTGTGCAATAAAGATCCAGGGTGTGCTGTTGAAATGAAAAATGAATGTTATGTCTTGCTTATATATATGTATATATGGTCTGTTTTTTCCCAGTAGAGACAGTGAGATAGTATGAGCACAAACACACAAAGTGGAGGCAGAGACAGACATGGTAGATTACATGTAACATCCTGGTCATGTGCCTAAGATCACACTGTGAGTCAAGCTTGATTTTAAATGAATCTGGGTGAATAATTTGCTTAGTTGATGTGTTTAAAAATATGGGAATACATGTATTCTTGAAGTCAGTTAGGCTTTAGGATATGTACTAGTAGAGAATCTTAGGCAGCATGTCTGTTAGGCCTCTTAGTTCGCAAATCGGCTCTAAGCTATTCAATAAATATCCAGGGTATGCTGTTGAAATGAAAAAGGAATGTTATGTGTTGCTTATATATATATGGTCTGTTTTTTGCCAGTGGAGACAGTGAGATAGTATGAGCACAACCACACATAGTGGAGGCGGAGACAGACATGGTAGATTACATGTAACATCCTGGTCATGTGCCTAAGATCACACTGTGAGTCAAGCTTGATTTTAAGTGAATCTGGGTGAATAATTTGCTTAGTTGGTGTGTTTAAAAATATGGGAATACATGTATTCTTGAAATCAGTTAGGCTTTAGGATATGTACTAGTAGAGAATCTTAGGCAGCATGTCTGTTTGGCCTCTTACTTCAGAAATAGGCTCTAAGCTGTGCAATAAAGATCCAGGGTGTGCTGTTGAAATGAAAAATGAATGTTATGTCTTGCTTATATATATATATATGGTTTGTTTTTTCCCCAGTAGAGACAGTGAGATAGTATGAGCACAAACACACATAGTGGAGGCAGAGACAGACATGGTAGATTACATGTAACATCCTGGTCATGTGCCTAAGATCACACTGTGAGTCAAGCTTGATTTTAAATGAATCTGGGTGAATAATTTGCTTAGTTGATGTGTTTAAAAATATGGGAATACATGTATTCTTGAAGTCAGTTAGGCTTTAGGATATGTACTAGTAGAGAATCTTAGGCAGCATATCTGTTAGGCCTCTTAGTTCGCAAATCGGCTCTAAGCTGTGCAATAAAGATCCAGGGTGCACTGTTGAAATGAAAAAGGAATGTTATGTGTTGCTTATATATGGTCTGTTTTTTCCCAGTACAGACAGTGAGATAGTATGAGCACAAACACACATAGTGGAGGCAGAGACAGACATGGTAGATTACATGTAACATCCTGGTCATGTGCCTAAGATCACACTGTGAGTCAAGCTTGATTTTAAATGAATCTGGGTGAATAATTTGCTTAGTTGGTGTGTTTAAAAATATGGGAATGCATGTATTCTCGAAGTCAGTTAGGCTTTAGGATATGTACTAGTAGAGAATCTTAGGCAGCATGTCTGTTAGGTATCTTAGTTCACAAATAGGCTCTAAGCTGTGCAATAAAGATCCAGTGTGTGCTGTTGAAATGAAAAGGGAATGTTATGTCTTTTTTATATATATATATATATATATGGTCTGTTTTTTGCCAGTAGACACAGTGAAATAGTATGAGCACAAACACACATAGTGGAGGCAGACACAGACATGGTAGATTACATGTAACATCCTGGTCATGTGCCTAAGATCACATTGTGAGTCAAGCTTGATTTTAAATGAATCTGGGTGAATAATTTGCTTAGTTGATGTGTTTAAAAATATGGGAAAACATGTATTCTTGAAGTCAGTTAAGATTTAGGATATGTACTAGTAGAGAATCTTAGGCAGCATGTCTATTAGGCCTCTTACTTCAGAAATAGGCAGTAAGCTGTGCAATAAAGATTCAGGGTGTGCTGTTGAAATGAAAAAGGAATGTTATGTGTTGCTTATATATATATGGTCTATTTTTTGTCAGTAGAGACAGTGAGGTATGAGCACAAACACACATAGTGGAGGCAGAGACAGACATGGTAGATTACATGTAACATCCTGGTCATGTGCCTAAGATCACACTGTGAGTCAAGCTTGATTTTAAATGAATCTGGGTGAATAATTTGCTTAGTTGATGTGTTTAAAAATATGGCAATACATGTATTCTTGAAGTTAGTTAGGCGTAAGGATATGTACTAGTAGAGAATCTTAGGCAGCATGTCTGTTAGGCCTCTTACTTCAGAAATAGGCTGTAAGCTGTGTAATAAAGATCCAGGGTGTACTGTTGAAATGAAAAAGGAATGTTATGTGTTGCTTATATATATATGGTCTGTCTTTGTCAGTAGAGACAGTGAGATAGTATGAGCACAAACACACATAGTGGAGGCAGAGACAGACATGATAGATTACATGTAACATCCTGGTCACCTGCCTAAGATCACACTGTGAGTCAAGCTTGATTTTAAATGAATCTGGGTGAATAATTTGCTTAGTTGATGTGTTTAAAAATATGGGAATACATGTATTCTTGAAGTCAGTTAGGCTTTAGGATATGTACTAGTAGAGAATCTTAGGCAGCATGTCTGTTAGGCCTCTTAGTTCGCAATTCGGCTCTAAGCTGTGCAATAAAGATCCAGGGTGTACTGTTGAAATGAAAAAGGAATGTTATGTGTTGCTTATATATATGGTCTGTTTTTTCCCAGTAGAGACAGTGAGATAGTATGAGCACAAACACACATAGTGGAGGCAGAGACAGACATGGTAGATTACATGTAACATCCTGGTCATGTGCCTAAGATCACACTGTGAGTCAAGCTTGATTTTAAATGAATCTGGGTGAATAATTTGCTTAGTTGATGTGTTTAAAAATATGGGAATACATGTATTCTCGAAGTCAGTTAGGCTTTAGGATATGTACTAGTAGAGAATCTTAGGCAGCATGTCTGTTAGGTATCTTAGTTCACAAATAGGCTTTAAGCTGTGCAATAAAGATCCAGGGTGTGCTGTTAAAATGAAAAGGGAATGTTATGTCTTTTTTATATATATATATATATATAGTCTGTTTTTTGCCAGTAGACACAGTGAAATAGTATGAGCACAAACACACATAGTGGAGGCAAACACCTACATGGTAGATTACATGTAACATCCTGGTCATGTGCCTAAGATCACACTGTGAGTCAAGCTTGATTTTAAATGAATCTGGGTGAATAATTTGCTTAGTTGATGTGTTTAAAAATATGGGAATACATGTATTCTTGAAGTCAGTTAGGCTTTAGGATATGTACTAGTAGATAATCTTAGGCAGCATGTCTATTAGGCCTCTTACTTCAGAAATAGACAGTAAGCTGTGCAATAAAGATTCAGGGTGTGCTGTTGAAATGAAAAAGGAATGTTATGTGTTGCTTATATATATATGGTCTATTTTTTGTCAGTAGAGACAGTGAGATAGTATGAGCACAAACACACATAGTGAAGGCAGAGACAGACATGGTAGATTACATGTAACATCCTGGTCATGTGCCTAAGATCACACTGTGAGTCAAGCTTGATTTTAAATGAATCTGGGTGAATAATTTGCTTAATTGATGTGTTTAAAAATAAGGGAATACATGTATTCTTGAAGTTAGTTAGGCTTTAGGATGTGTACTAGTAGAGAATCCTAGGCAGCATGTCTGTTAGGCCTCTTACTTCAGAATTAGGCTGTAAGCTGTGTAATAAAGATCCAGGGTGTGCTGTTGAAATGAAAAAGGAATGTTATGTGTTGCTTATATATATATGGTCTGTTTTTTGTCAGTAGAGACAGTGAGATAGTATGAGCACAAACACACATAGTGGAGGCAGAGACAGACATGATAGATTACATGTAACATCCTGGTCATCTGCCTAAGATCACACTGTGAGTCAAGCTTGATTTTAAATTAATCTGGGTGAATAATTTGCTTAGTTGATGTGTTTAAAAATATGGGAATACATGTATTCTCGAAGTCAGTTAGGCTTTAGGATATGTACTAGTAGAGAATCTTAGGCAGCAGGTCTGTTAGGTATCTTAGTTCACAAATAGGCTCTAAGCTGTGCAATAAAGATCCAGGGTGTGCTGTTGAAATGAAAAGGGAATGTTATGTCTTTTTTATATATATATATATATATATGGTCTGTTTTTTGCCAGTAGAGACAGTGAGATAGTATGAGCACAAACACACATAGTGGAGGCAGACACAGACATGGTAGATTACATGTAACATCCTGGTCATGTGCCTAAGATCACACTGTGAGTCAAGCTTGATTTTAAATGCATCTGGGTGAATAATTTTCTTAGTTGATGTGTTTAAAAATATGGGAATACATGTATTCTTGAAGTCAGTTAGGCTTTAGGATATGTACTAGTAGAGAATCTCAGGCAGCATGTCTGTTAGGCCTCTTACTTCAGAAATAGGCTCTAAGCTGTGCAATAAAGATCCAGGGTGTGCTGTTGAAATGAAAAAGGAATGTTATGTCTTGCTTATATATATATGGTCTGTATTTTCCCAGTAGAGACAGTGAGATAATATGAGCACAAACACACATAGTGGAGGCAGAGACAGACATGGTAGATTACATGTAACATCATGGTCATGCGCCTAAGATCACACTGTGAGTCAAGCTTGATTTTAAATGAATCTGGGTGAATAATTTGCTTAGTTGATGTGTTTAAAAATATGGGAATGCATGTATTTTCGAAGTCAGTTAGGCTTTAGGATATGTACTAGTAGAGAATCTTAGGCAGAATGTCCGTTAGGCCTCTTAGTTCGTAAATAGGCTCAAAGCTGTGTAATAAAGATCCAGGGTGTGCTGCTGAAATGAAAAAGGAATGTTATGTCTTGCTTATATATATATGGTCTGTTTTTTGCCAGTAGAGACAGTGAGATAGTATGAGCACAAACACACATAGAGGAGGCAGAGACAGACATGGTAGATTACATGTAACATCCTGGTCATGTGCCTAAGATCACACTGTGAGTCAAGCTTGATTTTAAATGAATCTGGGTGAATAATTAGCGTAGTTGATGTGTTTACAAATATGGGAATACATGTATTCTTGAAGTCAGTTAGGCTTTAGGATATGTACTAGTAGCGAATCTTAGGCAGCATGTCTGTTAGGCCTCTTAGTTTACAAATAGGCTCTAAGCTGTGCAATAAAGATCCAGGGTGTGCTGTTGGAGTGAAAAAGGAATGCTATGTCTTGCTTATATATATATGGTCTGTTTTTTGCACATCCTGGATATGGGGTAGGCACAGAGTGAGATGAGACACAAGCACCGAGTGAGATGAGACACATGCACAGAGTGAGATAAGACACAGGCACTGAGTGAGATGAGACACAGGCACAGAGTGAGATGTGACACAGGCACAGAGTGAGATGAGACACAGGCACAGAGTGAGATGAGACACAGGCACAGAGTGAGATGAGACACGCAAAGTGAGAAATGAGACACACAAAGAGTGAGATGGGGCAGGCACAGAGTGAGATGAGACACAGGCACAGAGTGAGATGAAACACGCAAAGAGAGAAATGACACACACAAAGAGAGAGATGGGGCAGGCACAGAGTGAGATGAGACACAGGCACAAAGTACCCTTTAACCTTAGAGATGCAAACTGCGAGCAGACACAGGTGATATTATTGACAAATGTGAAAATATATATCCTTATTTCATACAGACACTCAGTGTGATCCTTGTCAAAAATGTTAAAGCCATACTTTTTACCATAAAACATTTACCAGAGTGAGATGAGACACATGCAAACAGACAAATGACACACACAAAGAGAGAGATGGGGCAGGCACAGAGTGAGATGATACACAGGCACAGAGTTAGATGAGACACAGGCACAGAGTGAGATGAGACAGAGGCACAGAGTGACATGAGACACAGGCACAGAGTGAGATGTTGCCGGCAGAGAGTGAAATTAATAATGAAACTGTACTGCACTGTTGCTGTGACACAGTTGCTGTGGTATAAACTTACTTATGTTGTAAACCAGTGTTTATATCGTTTACTTATTGTAATTGCTATGTAGTATGTTTGTAGTGGTCTATAATATGTTATTTTTTCTTTACCACAGATTGTAATCATCTATAGAAAGATAAAAGAATATGCTGACGAAGGAAAGACGACAAAAAATAAATAAACATGATTTATGGTCCAAGAAAACACAAATAGAAGATTCATCCAAAACACAATCTTCATTGAAAAAATAGAATGCTCCTGGTAAGCAAACAAAGGAGTTTTTAAGGAAATAATGAAATGTAAAAAAAAAAAAGATGTTCTTTCAAAGAAAAAAAAATCATCTGTAAATACAAAGAAAAAACTGTGCCCCTCAAAAAATGTTAGACCTGTAGAAGGAGATGATATTCTCTATAGAAATAGACGGAGAAATCAATTTATTGACATTCGTAGACGAATGTTTTATAACAGAATTGTTTTAAATGTATTAAAAAATGTAAAGATGTATCAAAAGAAGAGTGCTTTTTACAAGAAAAAAAAGCATAGTGAAGATTATGGATCAGGCATTTAAAGCGAAAAATAAATTATATGGTTTAGTAATCAATAGAATTCGTACACTAGATAAGGTAATCAATGTTTTCAAATCAAAATGTAAGTGGAAAAGAGTAATTAATCGGACACATTTTTGTGATGTTTTTTCTGGAGAATGGAAGCATAGTTCAAGTTGTGAGCCATTTTTTAATGAAGAAAGTTACTTTCAGGATAATGATTTGGTGCATGCAGTTGACACCAGTGGTCGAGCATATGAGGTGAAGGACGAGTGTCCGGTTGAAAAAGAAAAAATTGTGACTAGAAATGCAGAAGAGGTATTAGCTGATGAAGTTTTAGGGAGATGTCTTAAGGCTCCAGTGTATACTTGGAATTGTAGTAGTATTTGTAGTGTGCGACAGGATTCAATTGATTTGTTTCTCAATTTCCTACGGACATATACTAAGAAAATTCTAAAACAAAAGATGAAGATTTTGCAAGAGTTAGAGCCTTGTAGAGAGAGAGAAAAAACAGGTTTGCATGGGCATTCACTGGCTTGTCTTTCAAGAAAAGTATGTCAGAGTGTTTTTCACCATTTTAGGATGTTAGCAGTGCATCATAATAAAGTGAGGAAATTAGTGAGAAGGTTGTATTATGCAAAAAGTCCAGCACTTAAGCTAAAACCGTTAAACAGTGTTCTTTTGCATGGAACTGAATTAGATTTGAAGAACATTTGTGAAGAAATTGAGTTTTGTTACTTTGGTGAAAAATAGGACAGAGCAGAAAGTGATACAGTAATAGAAGGTAATGTGGAAGAGAATGTACAGATTTGAAGTACAGAAAAATTTGAACATGAAATTACAAACTTTAAGGACGATTCAAGTGAAAGGCCTAATTTTTCTTGTGTGTGTTGTCGACGAACTCATTATAAGAATCAGACTAGATTAGTTGATTTATATGTAAAAAGTGAAATGGAAAATAATGATGAGTGGAAGGATTTTGCAACTTATTTGTTGGTAGAAAATTGTTTTGATTTGGGTTCTGATCAACGTATTTGTAAATATTGTTATAATAAATTAAATGAAAACAGAATGCCTGCTAGAGCTGTTCATAATAATCTGGAGTTGGTAGACATTCCTTCTGAATTGATGGATTTAAATACCTATGAGTCTATTCTGATTCAATGTGTGCATCCTTTTCAGGCTATTGTTCGCATGGAGCCTAAGACAGGGAAATTGCCTCCTTCAGATTTACAGAGAGGATTAAAGGGAAGAGTTGTTTATTTGCCTCTAGATTTTAAGAAAAATATTGATACAATTGGTGTCAAAAAAGTAGAAGACGAACCTCTGGTTATTCTAGTTAATGGTGTTCCAACAAAGAGTAAGAAAATCTAGCAAGAATTAGTGGATGTTAGGAAAGTCAAAAATGCAACGTTGTATTTGGTAAAAAATAATCACTCCTACAAAAATTTATATGTTAGAGAAGAGGAAACAACTGTAGAAGAGGACAGTGATTTCTCAGCTGGACAAATTGAAAAAGTTGATGTCTCTAGAAGTGAAGAAATTTATGAACATTATAGTGTTCATCCATTTCATTCCAAAGAAGTAATGGGGAATGCTATTGACTTGTTTCAAATGAAAGAAGCAAAAGGAAGTCCCATTAGTGTATGGGAAGAAAGTTTGGAAGCTCGTTGTTTTCCACAGTTATTTCCAACAGGTCAAGGTGGACGATATGACAACGACCTGTTCAAATTCCCGCATCTGAATACCGGACTTTAAGATTATATGCAGAAGATCCAAGGTTTTGTCAATGCATTCCATATTTTTTTCATCTACTGTTTGAGAGTGACTTGTCTGGACTTTCTTATGCCGTGAACCATATACTGAAAAGTGGAGTACATCTGCAAAATGTTTCGGAAAGGGACTTTATGGATAAAGTCAAACTGCAAGACAGTGTTTTAGAATCTCAGCTAATTAATCTCATGGCATGTCAGCGTGGTACTAACGAGTATTGGTACCATCGTCATGGGGAATTGAAATGTATGCTAAGAAACTTAGGAACTCCTACATGGTTCCTCACTCTTAGCTGTGTTGAGTATGCTTGGGAAGACTTACTTCAATTTCTACGAGAGGCAAATGCAAACATTGAAAATATTGAATACAAGACACCTGGAGAACTGTGCTCTTTGGATCCAGTTAATGTATGCAGCTATTTCAATCATAGGTTTGAAGCTATGATGTCTTTTATCACAAACAAAAAAAATCCTCCGCTTGGAGAGGTTTTGGATTTCTTTTGGAGAAAGGAGTATCAAGCAAGAGGTGCTCCTCACATACATATGCTGCTATGAATCAAAGATGCACCCAAATTTGGAACAGATTCGGATGAGAAAGTGATGAGTTTCATTGAACAGTATTCTACATGTGCTGTTCCGAAAAGTACAGAAGAAAACAATTTAAGACATCAAGTTTTACGCTTTCAAACCCATCGTTGTCGAAAATACTGTCGTTGAAAATACAAATCCAAGGACAAGTTCTACACAAAATGTCGTTTTGCATTTCCACGTCCAGAAACATCGAAAGGAAGAGTGACGATTTTATGTCTTCTCTGCGACATCCTCGCCGCCGTCCCCCGCATCCGAAGAGCGACAACAGGAGGAAGGTCCTTCTCCTACCTGGCCGCCAAGACCTGGAACTCACTCCCGACCGACCTGCACCTGACCCAAGACCACCTCTCCTTCAGGAAGAAGCTCAAGACCTGGCTGTTCGAGCAGTAACGGCACCCCCCCCCCACCTAGCGCCTTGAGACCCTACGGGTGAGGAGTGCGCTCTATAAATGACTTGATTGATTGATTGATTGACATACTGTGACAAGAAAATCACCGAAAAATACATACAACCTAAGAAGAAATGAAGAGTCCAAATACATAAATGACTACAACCCAGTCATTTTGTCCATGTGGAATGCTAACATGGATATTCAATATGTTGCTGACAACTCTATTGCTGTGGCTCGATATGTGACGTCTTACATCACAAAATCAGAAGAGACGGAACTGAAGGAAATGTGGGAGGAAATTTCACATGAAAAGAGTCTAAGTAAGAAATTATACAGTTACAGTCTGAAGATGTTGTCGCATCGAGAAATTGGAGCATATGAATGTTCTGATCGGTTATCATCAGCAAGTCTATATGCCAAATCTAGAACAATCATTTGGGTGAGTCTAGGTCTTGCTGCAACACGAAACCGAGTTTTGAAATCTGTACAAGAAATAGAGTATTTGGTGGAAAAAGAACCAAACAATACAGATATTTTGAAGACAAACATGTTGGATACATACTATCCAAATAGAAGTAGTCATCTTGAGAACGTTTGTCTCTATGAAGTTCTGAAAACCTATACTTTTAAGAGGAACATCACTGAAGATATCAATAAAGGTGTATATGCTGTAATTGGATGTGAAGGCTGTCTGGTGAAACAAAGAAAAGGTCATTTGAATAATCATCGAAAATTGAGTTGTGAATCTCCTGACAAAAGGGAATTTTACTATTTAGCTCTTTTGCAACTCTTTAAGCCATGGCGTACAGAAGAGGAACTACTTGGAGATTTTCTCAGTTATGAAGATTCATTCAATGCAACCAAGGATACCATAGAATGTCCTGTTTTTTCAAATTATCTGCAAATGTTGAACGAGGAAATACAGCAAGAAGCTACAATTGCAGCAGAGATTGCTAGAGACAGTTCTCAAGACAGTCAGAGTTCTGCTTCATTGTGTCAGGATCCACTAGGAGGACCAATTATCCAAAATGAAGCTGCCACTGCCATGGATGAAGTGGACAGAGCCATGGAACAAGCTCAGGAGGATGTAGTTAACTTAGAAGATTTGGAAAAAGAACTGAACGTTGAGCAGAGACAAATATATGACGAAGTCACAGAACAGATTGAGCATGGTTTATGTCATGAGAAAAAAGAGTGCTCATGTACATCATTTATACCTGTCCGAATGTACGTGAGTGGAGAAGCAGGAACTGGAAAAAGTTTTCTGATTAAAGCAATTGCAACTTATCTGCAGAAAAGAACGGAGTCATCGCTGTCTTGTGTTGTTACCGCTCCAACTGAGTTGGCAGCACATAACATTAAAGGGATTACTTTACATCGTTTATTGATGCTGCCAGTAGAGCATGATAATAAATCACAATACCACAATCTATCTGGAGAAGCTTGTTGTGAAGTTTCAAGAGTCCTAAAGAAAATTAAACTTCTTATCATTGATGAGGTAAGCATGGTATCAAATGTAATGCTTGCTTTTGTGCATTTAAGAATGCAAGAAATTCTTAAAACATAGTATGATGTGTTATTTGGAGGCAAACACATCATTGTTTTTGGAGATCTACTGCAGTTAACTCAAGGGAAAGGACAACCAGTGTTTAAAATGCTTACGCATGAAGATACCAGGAAGTGCTTAGGAAGCATTGGAAATGTTAACATATGGTTAAATTTCAAATATGCAGAACTGCTTCAAAATATGCGACAGGCAAAGGATGAAGATTATAAAAATATTCTACAAGATGTAAGAATTGGAAAAGTAAGTGAGCATGGCAAAGAAGCTTTACATGCACGATTAATTTCAAATTTGTTTCCAAACGAAAACATTCTCCCAGGGAATATTTTTAAGAAAATTCCTGAAAACAAATCTGTCATATGCTTGATGCCAACTCTGCAAGAATGTTCAATCTTCAACAACAAAATGTTAAAGTTAGAAAATCAAGAGATTGTGAAACTGGAAGCTATTGATAAAATAGAGCATGAAGGAGCAACTATTATTTTGTCAGAAAATTTTAAATCAAAATTGGATTCTTTAGAGAAGACAATATCTAAAAGTACTGGTTTGGAAAAGACTCTGTATGCATCTTTAAATTGTCGTATAATTTTATGACGGAATTTACATGTGGAAAGAGGTTTAGTAAATGGAACAATGGGTCATGTTGTTGATTTTGTGAATTACCGAAATAGAGATGGAATTGAATTTATAAAAATTAAATTTGATGGTATTGAAGAAGTACAACAAATCAGTCATTGTTCTGCTCGATTTTTGCTTGTGAAAGATTAATATGTCCGCCGAAAATAGTTTCCTGTTTCTTTGACATATGCGGTGACTATTCATAAATCTCAAGGTTTAAGTGTAGATAGTGCTTTGGTGAATATTGGAAGTTCTGTGTTCAAGGAGGGTATGGCATATGTTACTTTATCTCGAGTCAGAACTTTATCTGGATTGTACTTGATTGATTTTGATGAGACAAAGATTAGTGCAGATCTAAATTGTGTAAAAGAATATAATAGGTTAAGAAGAGAGTATGCTCCCAAGTTACCTCAATATCCTCTATTTGAAAAGCGTGTAGTAGGCCGAAAAAGAAGAAATGAGAAAAATTGTAGTCAAGTTGTAGCAAAAAAAAAAAAAGTAGATGAACCAGTAATTGTAAGCAGATAGGAAAAGGATTCAATTAAAGATGTTGTTGGATTTCAGTTTGAAAACCCTTCTGGTGTCAACTGCTATGCTAATGTAGTGGTTAATGTTGTTTTTTTCTCAAAACTGTACAAGAACAGATTGTTGAAAATCGTGATCAAAGATTTTGTTGTTTGTTGAATTCTGTGTTTGAGAAATGTAGCAGTGATAGAACAAAAATACAAAGTGTTTCTGAAATTCGAAATGTTTTAGACATATGTTCTGGTCTAAATCAATTTTCACAGAATATTCAGCAAGATTGTCAGGAATTTCTAATGTATATGCTTGTTGTATTGCAAGATGAAGGTATAGATCTAGAAAATCTTTTTGGCCTTTCTTATAAATGGCAGCATAACTGCGACAATTGTTCCTTTTCAAGTACTACTACAATAGACACTGAAAGATTTATATATTTGACTTTACCAGACTGCAAATCAGTGTCTTTTAATAATCAAATCAAATCAAAACATGGTCTGTACTCAATGTAAATCTGCAATGCTATCAACATTATTTATACAAAGATATGGACAGTATGTAATTTTAATGTTCCAACGATGTAGACCTGATGGAACTAAATTGACAACTTTAATTAAAAATTTTGTGGCTTCTCAATTATCAATTTCAGGAAGAACCTTTGCAACTGCAGCAATTATTTACCATGATGGTCCTTCGACAACATCAGGATATTACACAGCTTATTTAAAATGTCAAAAAGGCTGGACTAATTGTAATGATACTCAATTGACTTTCAAACAACGTTTGCCTTCTGACTTACAAAATTCTTACCTAGTGTTCTTACAACCAAAATTTCAGGATAGGTAATTGGCCTATGAAGATTGGAGCAGTTAATAAAACTTAGTTTGCTGTTCAAAATTACTTTGTGAGTGAAAGTGATCAAGATAATAAAAAACTTGTAGTTGTCATAGAGGTAGTGTAAGTGTATCACATAGTGAGTGATATCAGTATTATAGGAAATGATGATCATGACTGAGCTACAGCTGGAAATATAACTATTGTTACATGATGTAAAAGATGTTTGAGCTTTTCTTTCAGAAACTCGGGTAAATGGAAGTTTAACAGTACTATTGAGTACTTTCCAAAGAAAAGGACTTTCAATATACTATTTGGCCTCGTGGAAAAGTAAGTGGATCAGAAATGAGTTAAGATATGTTTTTTCTAAGTTTTACATTATTTATTGAAACATTGTATGGGTTTTTTAAACACAATCTTTTTGATTGTGTTTTTTTGCCTGCTGTTATATGATGAGTAGTATTGAACTCACTGTTTAAAGTGAAATTCAATATATTCTGAGAACAGCAAAAATAAACCATATAACATGTTGTACAAGTTATTTTGTATTTTGTATTATGAAATATATATTATACTCTCCTTGTTTCACGCTCACTCACCTTTTTCCACATTCTATCACCCCTCTTAACTCACCCTCACTGCCCTTCTCCCGCCCTCCCTCACCCTCCCTCACCCTCGTTCCCTTTCTCCACTTCCCTCACTATCCCTCATTCCCCATTCCTTCACTGCCCTTTCCCTCTCTCCCATCCACCACTTTCCAGCTGTCAGTCACTCTACTTCACTTCCCTTCCCCTTCTTTCCTTCCTTTGCTCCCTCAGTAATTCCCCTTCCCTTACTCACCTTACTCCACTTCACTCACTCCTTCTCTCACTCCCTCTGTCCTCTCACATCCTCACTCCCCTTCCCTCACTCTCTCACTCTTAGCCTCACTCTCTCCGTCCTCTCACTCTCTCACTCCTCTTCCGTCACGCTCACTCCCTATAACTCACCCACACTCCCTCACTTACCTTTCTTTGCTCCCTTACTCAGTCCTTTTCTCTCACTCTTTCCTACACTACCTCTATGTCCTCACTCCCTCAGTCCCCTTGTCTTACACTCACTCGCCTTTATCCACCCTCTATCACTCCTCTTTCCTCAACCTCGCTGCCCTTCTCTCACCCTCCCTCACCCCCGTTCCCTTACTCCACTTCTCTCACTTATCCTCATCCCCCATCCTGAACTGCCCTTCCTCTCACTCTGCTCCCGCAGTCACCTTTTCACAGTCCCTCTGCTTAACTCCCCATCCCTTCTTTCCTTCCTTTGCTCCCTCAGTCATTCTCCTTCCCTTACTCAACTTACTCCACTTTACTCACTCCTTCTCTCACTTCCTCTGTCCTCTCACTTCCTCCCTCCTCTTCCCTCACTCCCTCTCTGTTACCCTCACTCCCTCTGTCCCCTCACTCTCTCATGCCCCTTTACTCACCCTTACTCACCTTCCATCCCTCATTGTTGTGAATGCACCCTCACTCACTCCCCCTCCCTGTCACTTACTCCCCTTTCCTTACTCCCTTTTCTTACTTTAGTTTTGATAACTTACATTCCTTTTGTATCTTACTCACCTTCAGTTCATTTCTCTCTCCCTCTCTGTCACTGAATCTATCTGCTTCATTATCCTCTTAGTAATTTGCTCTTCCTCTATTTCTTTTTCTCTCTCTCTATCCTTCACCATTCCTTTGTTCCCCTGTCTGTGTCCTTCACTCCTACTTTATTACTTACTACCCTTTTATGACTTTTAATCTCCTGCCTTGTCTCTTGTATTTTGAAATATATATTGTAAATATTATAACTTACTTTTTCTTCTCTTCCACAGACATTAAATTTAGTAAAAATACGTAATTAAGTTTACATTACTTATCAGGTAAGTTTGACAAACAAAATTTACTTTCTCATCACTCTTTTCTTTAACCTCACTACTCTTCTCTCACCCACCCACCCCCCGTTCCCTTACTCCGCTTCCCTCACTTATATTCAATCTCCATGTTTACTCCCCTTTCCCTCACTCCCCTCCCACACTCATCTTCTTTCAGTCCCCCTGCTTTACTTCCCTTCCCCTATCTTTCCTTCCTTCGCTCCCTTACTAATTCCCCTTCCCTTACTCACCTTACTCCACTTCACTCACTCCTTCTGTCACTCCCTCTGTCCTCTCACTTCCTCACTCCCCTTCCCTCACTCTCTCACGCCCCTTCACTCACTCTCACTCACCTTCCATCACTCATTGTCGTGAATACACCCTCACTCACTCCCCCTTCCCTGTCACTCACTCCCCTTCCCCTTCTTTCCTTCCTTTGCTACCTCAGTAATTCCCCTTCCCTTACTCACCTTACTCCCCTTCTCTCACTCTCTCTCACTTAGCCTCCCTCTCTCCGTCCTCTCACTCTCTCACTCCTCTTCAATTACGCTCACTCCCTATAACTCAGCCACACTCTCTCACTTATCCTTCTTTGCTCCTCACTCAGTCCCTTTCTGTCACTCTTTCCTTCACTCCCTCTATCCCCTCACTCCCTCAGTCCCTTTGTGTTACCCTCACTCACTTTTATCCACCCTCTTTCACCCCTCTTTACTCACGCTCTCTGCTGTTTTCTCACCCCCGTTCCCTTACTCCGGTTCCTTCACTACCTCTCATTCCCCATCCTTCTCTTCCCTTCCTTTTACTTTCATCCCCCACTCACCTTCTCTCAGTACCTATGCTTCAGTCCTCTTCCCCTCTATTCCCTTCCTTTGCTCACTCACCTTACCCCACTTCACTCACTCTTTCTCTCACTCCCTCTGTCCTGTCACATCCTCATTCTCCTTCCCTCACTCCCTCTCTCTTAGCCTCACTCTCTCCGCCCCCTCACTCTCTCACTCCTCTTTCGTCACGCTCACTCTGTATAACTCACCCACACTCCCTCACTTACCTTTCTTTGCTCCCTCACTCAGTCCTTTTCTATCACTCCTTCCTTCACTCCCTCTGTCCCCTCACTCCCTCACTCCCCTTGTCTTACCCTCACTCACTTTTATCCACCCTCTTTCACCCCTCTTTACTCACGCTCACTGCCCTTCTCTCACACTCCCTCACCCTCATCCCCTTACTCCAATTTCCTCACTATCCCTCATTCCCCATCCTTAACTTCCCTTTCATTTACTTTCATCCCCCACTTACCTTCTCTCAGTACCTTTGCTTCAGTCCTCTTCCCCTCTATTCCCTTCCTTCGCCCCCCCACTCATTCCCCTTCCCTAACTCATCCTACTCCACTTCACTCACTCCTTCTGTCACTCCCTCTGTCCTCTCACATCCTCACTCTCCTTCCCTCACTCCCTCTCTCTCAGCCTCACTCCCTCTGTCCCCTCACTCTCTCAGTCACCTTCCCTCATGCTTAATTACTTTTACTCACCTACACTCCCTCATTTTCCCTTCTTTTTCTTCCTCACTCATTCCCCTTCTCTCACTATTTCCTTCACTCCCTCTGTCTCCTCACTCCCTCACTCCCCTTATCTCATGCTCACTTGCCTTTATCCACTCTCTATCACCCCTCTTTCTTCAAGCTCACTGCTCTTCTCTTACCCTTCCTCACCCCCGTTCCTTTACTCCGCTTTCCTCACTTATCCTCATTCCCCATGTTCACTCCCCTTCCCCTCACTAACCTCCCACTCGCACCTTCTTTCAGTCCCCCTACTTCACTTCCATTCCCCTCTCTTAACTTCCTTCGCTCCCTCCCTCATTCCCCTTCCCTCACTCACCTTACTCCACTTCACTCACTCCTTCTCTCACTCCCTCTGTCCTGTCACATCCTCATTCTCCTTCCCTCACTCCCTCTCTTTTAGCTTCACTACCTCTGTCCCCTCACTCTCTCAGTCCCCTTCCCTCATGCTCACTCCCTTTAACTCACCCACACTCCCTCACTTACCTTTCTATGCACCCTCACTCAGTCCCCTTCTCTTACTCTTTCCTTCACTCCCTCTGTCTTCTCACTTCCTCACTCCCCTTGTCTCACGCTCACTTGCCTTTATCCACCCTCTAACACCACTCTTTCCTCAACCTCACTGCTCTTCTCTTACCCTTCCTCACCCCCGTTCCCTTACTCCGCTTTCCTCACTTATCCTCATTCCCCATCCTTAACTGCCCTTCCTCTCACTCTGCTCCCGCAGTCATCTTTTCACAGTCCCTCTGCTTCACTTCCCTTCCCCTGTCTTCCCTTCCTTCGCCCCTTCACTCATTCCCCTTCCCTTACTTACCTTACTCCATTTCACTTACTCCTTCTCTCACTCTCTCCGTCCTTTCACTCTCTCACTCCTCTACCGTCACGCTCACTCCCTATAACTCACCCACACTCCCTCACTTACCTTTCTTTGCTCCCTTACTCAGTCCTTTTCTCTCACTCTTTCCTTCACTACCTCTATGTCCTCACTCCCTCAGTCCCCTTGTCTTACACTCACTCGCCTTTATCCACCCTCTATCCTCCCTCTTTCCTCAACCTCACTGCCCTTCTATCACCCTCCCTCACCCCCGTTCCCTTACTCTGTTTCCCTCACTACCCCTCATTCCCCATCCTTCTCTCCCCTTCCCTTTACTTTCATCCCCCACTCACCTTCTCTCAGTACCTATGCTTCAGTCCTCTTCCCCTCTTTTCCCTTCCTTCGCTCACTCACTCATTACCCTTCCCTCATTCACCTTACTTCACTTCACTCACTCCTTCTCTCACTCCCTCTGTCCTGTCACATCCTCATTCTCCTTCCCTCACTCCCTCTCTCTTAGCCTCACTACCTCCGTCCCTCACTCTCTGTCCCCTTCCCTCATGCTCACTCCCTTTAACTCACCTACACTACCTCACTTACCTTTCTATGCTCCCTCACTCAGTCCCCTTCTCTCACTCTTTCCTTCACTCCATCTGTCTCCTCACTCCCTCACTCCCCTTGTCTCACGCTCACTTGCCTTTATCCACCCTCTATCACCCCTCTTTCCTCAATCACACTGCTCTTCTCTTACCCTGCCTCATCCCCGTTCCTTTACTCCGCTTTCCTCACTTATCCTCATTCTTCATGTTCACTCCCCTTCCCCTCACTCACCTCCCACACTCACCTTCTTTCAGTCCCCCTGCTTCACTTCCCTTCCCCTCTCTTCCCTTCCTTCGCTCCTTCACTCATTTCCCTTTCCTCTCTCACTGTACTCCACTTCACTCACTCCTTGAGAATATGTAAGGAATATAGCTCTTTTTGGAGAATTGGAGGTAGTTCTAAAAAGAACTGTTTTTTTCATCTTTTTTAGTTTTACATTTTTTTTTACTTTTTCCGAACGTTTTTAATTTTTTGGGGTATTTTTTTCAGATCAAAAACATAACTAGGGAATGTAAAACTGCTCAACAGGAGCAAAAAAAGGGGGAAAAAGCAGGGCTGAGGGGCGCTACGGTGTTCTTCCCTTTTTCTAACAATTAGTTGAATGATCTGCTCCCCATAACAAAGCAGTTTATCACACTGCTTTCAACGAATTGTAATGTCTGCAAAAACAGACTGAATATTTGGTATCATGACTGCTGGTCTTCCTCTCACCGATGATGTTGAACCTCCGGTGGAAGTGGAGGGGCCATCTTGTGGTGGATTAGAAGCTAGGGCTCTGGTGCTCTCCCGTGCAAAATTAATCGGGTGCCTCCTCTCAACGTGCCTGAGTAAAGTTGCATTCCCGAAATTATACTTCCGGGTGGGATCTCCACGGGATAGAACAGTGTCACAAATCTTACACGTGACTTTGGCAGCATTGCATTTTTTCTGTCCCTCTGGAAAAGAGAAAAACTTTCATATGAAGTGGTCCTTCATTTTTCTCTGTGAGGGGTCCTCAAGCAGGAATCCATCTGAAGAGTCTGAAGACTGGTCCCGGGAAGGGTTCTGGGAACCAGACATTATGGAATTAGGTTTCTCTTTTGGCAGGAACAGAGAAGAGGTGTTGTCTCTGCAAAAGCAATGAGGTTGTGAGGGAACTAGGTAGGGTGTTTAACCACTTGTGAAAAAAACTCTTATTAACCAATCAAAAGTGTTGTTTTAAGGTCACATGGCTTGACGCGCGCGTACGCTAAGCGCTCCGGGGCGCTTACGCGGCACGTATGTAGGCGCTTCCGGGGGCGCTTACGCGGCGCATCAGAATGACGTTTTGCTAGATTTTCCTAAATGCGTTTAGAGTCAAAATACAGTTTTAAAAAATACTACTTTTATGAGTATGCTACTGAATGTCTTGCATTATTATTTACTTTAAATACATAATTATATTTTTTTCGCACCCGGGAATAGCGCTCTCGCTACGTGTACCGGTGCGTTTACGGGTGTGTTTACGGGTGCGCGTACCCAAAGCGCTCCAGGGTAAAACGATAAAAAAAAAAACCACAGGAAAAATACATTGAATAATTAATGTTTGAAAAATATACATTATTTACATAATTTTATAAAAATTATAATAATTAATTGCAATAAAAAATAGCTATTAAAAAAACCTAATAATTCACTTTAAAAACCATAGGTTACAAACTCGTTATAGTTAGGAATCAGCTTTTAAAAAACCTTTGAAATTCACTGAAAAAACCATAGGTTCAACACTCGTTATAGTTAGGAATTACCATTTAAAAAACCTTTGAAATTCACTGAAAAAACCATAGGTTTCACACCAGTTATAGTTAGCTGATCATTACACTCATACAAAACCATTGAAATTACCACGTTATAGTTAGTTGGACTCACTATAACTCGCGCGCCCGCAATCCACTGCTGATGATGTCACATATTACCTCATTCATGACATTGTCAGTGACATCACTGATGACATCACTGATGACATCTCAAATGACATCACTGATGACATCAGCAAACAATGTGCACAGTTAGGCAAACACAGAGAAAGCCACAATGACCATGCAGAAAACACACAACACCCTCCCTTTAGTCAGGGTACTAGCACTTACAAAGATACTAGATATATAGTTGCTAGGGAACTCATCAGCAGTCCAAAGTCCAAGGCAGCGTATGTCTGCAAAGCCGGGCATATATCCAGTGTCCATTGAAAGGGACACCAGATGCAATGAAACACAGTTTTCCCACAGGTAAACAGGCAGGCCGAAATGTAAAAGACCAATCAAGATCTAGTTGTTGTAGTCGAAGCATTCCAAAGATTTGATTCGTACGCTCATGGTAATGTTGGAGCCATGCCAGCTCCAGAGCACCCGCAAAAGCAGGATCCATTGCGGAGAGACCGGAACAGAATGAGCATGCCGCCAATGTGGAATACCAGCTACAGGAATCCTCTAAATACCCTAGATAAAATGGAGTGGATAAAAGCCAAGATTACTAAAACGATGATCTGAAACGAACTATCAAGCCCTGAGACCACAACTTTAAAAAACTGTGTAAGGCCTGTTGTACCAGAGGCATTAAAGAGTTGATGTATTCATTCACAGAAATGCAGGGGAAGGTTAGGTTAGTGTTCAACAATTACTGTATTTCACTAAAGGTTCTAGTTCTAGCCACCTGCAATTGGAAGGTCTTGTGATCCGATGTGAGAGCTCCTTCTTGCTGAAACAATATTGCTTTGAGTCTGCTTAGTTTGTTGAAATCTGCCTTTAAGTTTGGAATGGAAGGCCATAGTGAGCTATATACAATCCCATGTGGAGGGGGAAACGAGACATTGTTACAACAAGTGACTAACTGGGGAGCCGACAAAATATACAGGACTCCAGCCTGCATTTTGCAACAGTCTTGATCACTAAACATGAAATAACTCCTGCTAGAGTGTACTGTAATGAAAGGGAGAATTGTTGGAACAGGGATTCCTTTTAAATAACAAGCCTAATTTGGTGCTGAAGTGTTACATGTGCCGTGAATCTTTAGGTGTTTACAAACAAGGGAATGTCGGACAGTAGAGTCGCATTCTTCACCAGTGATAAATACTTTGTCGCTACGTTGACAACAATAAGCAAAAGGGAGTGACCATACTTCATGTATATAACTGCCTCCTACTGGTTCGTATTTACCTACAGGAAAATGTTTCATGCAAAAGGTGAATTGAAATGTTGAAATAGGTAGTGAAATAACTCTGTGTATTAAACACACCGTCAAAGGCGTTTCAGCTATAGGGAATGGTATACTGGAAAAAAAAAGTATTATAGACTTAAAGAAAACAGGATATGGTTATTAATAGACTGTGCTACATTTTAATATTTTTGGCACTACTTAGAGTATGCAAAATGGCTCTGTTTATGAATGCTCACCACTTTTATATGTGGTTTAGTTATGTAAAGGTAATGATCTAGAAATATAGGGAAAACAAGTCCGCCTTACCTGTTTGAGAAGACAGTAGACAGAGTATAATTAAAATGTACAATAATATTTGTTATTTAATACTGTAAAAATGAGCGCTGGCATTGTGTTATAGCATTTTTTATTTTGTGCTAAACAGTGTGAGAGCAGTTAAGGAGGGGGTGAAGTCGAATTGCTAAAGAAAAATGGCGAGGTGGGGTTGAATGGGAAAGCGTTATGACGAAGTGATGGATGAGAGGGAAAACAGCAAGAGGTGTGAAAGAAAATGTACTGGCTCCATTGTCTGCACTGAAACAAAAGCTTTTTGTGCTTGAAGCATATTGTCTTTTGTAACACTTTAAAGAGTTCCCAAAGAGTAAACTATTAGAGGGAGTGGTTTTTAAATTGTGCAGTGACCCAGGATTTGCCAATAAAACTACCTGGTTTACAGCTACGAAGTGTGAACACTTTGGGGCTGATTACGATGGCAGGTGAATTGCAACTGCTGGCCTGGCGGTTTCGATCCACCCGCCATCGTAACCTGATTTACCCCCTGCCATATTATAATGGCGGGTATCGCGGTGGACGCAAAGTGCGTCCGCCGCTTTTCCACCGGTTGGCAATCGTTCCGATTGCTGGCCGGGCGGAGTTGGGCCACCAAGCAGGCACCGACATCCATGTTGGGATGCTGGGATTTAAAGGCTTTTCCATGGCAGCATCGCCACGATGGAGAGGCTGGCGGGGATTTGCTATTGGGGCCTGTTGTGGGCCCATGAGTGTAAGGGGCGTGGAGTGTACACTTGGGGGACACCCATGGTACCCCCTCCATTTCCATTCACAAGGAGGCAGGCAACGGGTCTAAGCAGCACCCGCTGCAGTGTTGAACTGCGGAATGCGGCTGCCAGGTTGATGGTTGCATCCTAATCTACAGTGCGGGACCACCGCATGTCTGGCGGCCTATCCCAACACTGCGGGTATGGCAGGTGGACTTAAGTCTGCCTGCCATCCTAATCACCCCCTCTCTGTTTGAAAAAGTGCGTGTTGTTCTACTAGTGATTTTACATATGCCTTTGAAGTAGCAGCAGATATTTTTTGGTTACCTTGGAGACAAAAATACATAAATGAAAAACCAAGCTGTTTGTTGTCATTATGAAAGCACATCCACTTAAGGCAACATCAAAAGAAAGCCCTGCTACATTTTAGCAAACGTGAAATAACGTGTAAAACTTTATGCATAGACTCTTTGTTTCTGCTTTAAATAAAATCTTCCCCTGCAAAATACATAGTCTATTAAATTAAAACCAAATTAACTTTGCAATAAAAATCTGCTTATGTTACGGCATACTAGCCTTTGTTATAATTAGCTATTAAAAGTTGCCCTGGTGTGTTCAATATAAGGTATGTGGGAATGAATAGTAACGAGAACAATAGCATTGCAAATGCATTGTAAAAACTTCAGTAGTTATGTTATTAAAAAAAAAACAGTAACAAAGACATTACCATCGAAAGGCTACTTAGAGGAGTACTGCAGCATAAAAGAGAAAAAAATACAAAATAAGAGGCAGACAAAGTCTTACAGGCTTAAATAAAAAAGAGAATATTTGTGTAGAAGAGCTGTGTGTTATTTGAGGTTATGTAAATGTTTTAGGCTAAAAAATCCAAAGAGACCAACTCTACCTGTTATGCTTAGGAACACAGTAAACAGAATATAATGAAAGCGTGCAAGAATGCCTGTTATTTATTATGTGTACCAATTACGTAAATATAGAAGAATTGCTATAAAAATTTGCATTAGGGCAGTGTAGTAGCGCTTTATTTTTGTGAAAAAGCGGTAAGGTCAGTAAGGATGGAGGGTGGAGAAATAATGTCACTTAATGTCACTTCATGGCGTTTTTTTTACAGTAAAAGAGTGGGATAGGCAAACAAGCACGGAAGGAAGGTAAAACATGACACTGCCCCATAGATGTATTACATATATGCTGTGACTTTCTCAAAATACAGCTTGTTACCGAAAGCATCCAAGTTGCCCTTAAAATAACTCTCTTAATGAACATTCCCTAATATCATCTGCTATTATCAAAAGGACATGAGCTACAAATGTAAGGAAACCAAATCTACCTTTTATGCATGTGAAGACATAAATACATTATAAATAAAGCAGCCAATGACATCTAGTGCTAACGCTGTATTAACGCACTTTTTTGTACAAAAAAAGAGCGGGTCAGGCAAACAAGGACAAAAAAGGTTGAACATAACACTGCCGCGTAGATGTACTACATCTATGCTACGGTTTTGGGACAATACCGTAGGTGACAAAAAACTTCAAAGTTGCCTTTAAATAACTCTGTAAATAAATATTTTCAAATGTGATCCTTTGTTACTAAAAGGAGTTAAGCTACAAATCAAGGAAACTAACTCTACTTTCTATGCAAGTGAAGATATAAATAATGTATAGTTAAAGAGGCAAATAATATATAGCGCTAAAACAGCATTATAGTAGGGGTTTTTACAACAAAAGAGCAGGACAGGCAAACAAGGACGGAAGAAAGGCATAATATGACAGATGTACTACATATATGGTATGGCTTTGTCACCATATTGTTGGTTACAAAAAGCGTCCCAAGTTGCCCGTAAAATCACTCTATTAATGAATAAAGCAAATGAATAAAGTATAATGAAATAGACCAATTATATCTAGCGCTAAGGGCGCATTATAGCACGTTTAAATAAAAGAGTGGGAGAGGCAAACAAGGACGGTAAGAAGGGATAAGATGACACTGCTGCGTAAATGTACTACATATTTGCTACGATTTCCTGTCAATTATGTTGTTTACAAAAAACATCCAAGTTCCCCTTTTTAACTTGAACTATACATCCTGGTAAACCAAGTCTACCTTCTATGCATGCGAAAACAAAATAAGCAACAAAATGCATTGTTGAAACCTACAAAAAATTTACAAATACAACATAAAGAAAAAGCATTGTGCGAGTGGAAAAAAGCTACAAACAGAACATAATAAATGTAAACGAAGTGCAAAATATCTATCTCTGAAAAGGTGTGTGTTGTTGTACTAGTTATTTTACATACGCCTTAATGTAGCAGCACTTATTTAAGGTTACCTTGGAAACCAAAATACATAATAAAACAACAAAGCCATTTGCAGTCACTATAAAAGCACACCAACCAAAGATAACCTGAGTAGAACGCCCTGCTACATTGTAGTGCAAGTAAAATAATGTGTGTAACTATATACATAGATGCTCCATTGCTCCATTTTCTGCTGTAAATAAAACCTTCCACTGCTAAATAAATCGCACATTAAATTAAAAACAATCTTTGCAATTAAAATATGATTATGCTATGGCATAATAGCATTTGTTACAAATAGCTGGTAAAAGTTGCCCTTGTTTTTAATCTTTATCAGTTACCATACAAAGGCTACTTGCAGGAGCACTGTAGCATAAAAGAGAAGAAAATGCAAAATATGAGACAGAAAAAGTGTTACAGGCTTAAAGAAAAGAGAATATAAGCATAAAAGAACTGTGTTACATGTGATTATTATTAGTATCATTTACAGCCTGTAAAGTGGCTTTGTGCCTGAACGCTCGCCACACTGCTCTTCTCTTACCCTGCCTCATCCCCGTTCCTTTACTGTGCTTTCTTCACTTATCCTCATTCTTCATGTTCACTCCCCTTCCCCTCACTCACCTCCCACACTCACCTTCTTTCAGTCCCCCTGCTTCACTTCCCTTCCCCTCTTTTCCCTTCCTTCGCTCCCTCACTCATTTCCCTTTCCTCTCTCACTGTACTCCACTTCACTCACTCCTTGAGAATATGTAAGGAATATAGCTCTTTTTGGAGAATTGGAGGTAGTTCTACAAAGAACTGGTTTTTTTCTTCTTTTTTAGTTTTAAATTTTTTTTACTTTTTCCGAACGTTTTTAATTTTTTGGGGTATTTTTTTCAGAACAAAAACATAACTAGGGAATGTAAAACTGCTCAACAGGAGCAAAAAAAGGGGGGAAAATCAGGGCTGAGGGGCGCAACGGTGTTCTTCCCTTTTTCTAACAATTAGTTGAATGATCTGCTCCCCATAACAAAGCAGTTTATCACACTGCTTACAACGAATTGTAATGTCTGCAAAAACAGACTGAATATTTGGTATCATGACTGCTGGTCTTCCTCTCACCGATGATGTTGAACCTCCGGTGGAAGTGGAGGGGCCATCTTGTGGTGGATTAGAAGCTAGGGCTCTGGTGCTCTCCCGTGCAAAATTAATCGGGTGCCTCCTCTCAACGTGCCTGAGTAAAGTTGCATTCCCGAAATTATACTTCCGGGTGGGATCTCCACGGGATAGAACAGTGTCACAAATCTTACACGTGACTTTGGCAGCATTGCATTTTTTCTGTCCCTCTGGAAAAGAGAAAAACTTTCATATGAAGTGGTCCTTCATTTTTCTCTGTGAGGGGTCCTCAAGCAGGAATCCATCTGAAGAGTCTGAAGACTGGTCCCGGGAAGGGTTCTGGGAACCAGACATTATGGAATTAGGTTTCTCTTTTGGCAGGAACAGAGAAGAGGTGTTGTCTCTGCAAAAGCAATGAGGTTGTGAGGGAACTAGGTAGGGTGTTTAACCACTTGTGAAAAAAACTCTTATTAACCAATCAAAAGTGTTGTTTTAAGGTCACATGGCTTGACGCGCGCGTACGCTAAGCGCTCCGGGGCACTTACGCGGCACGTACGTAGGCGCTTCCGGGGGCGCTTACACGGCGCATCAGAATGACGTTTTGCTAGATTTTCCTAAATGCGTTTAGAGTCAAAATACAGTTTTAAAAAATAAAAAATACTACTTTTATGAGTATGCTACTGAATGTCTTGCATTATTATATACTTTAAATACATAATTATATTTTTTCCGCACGCGGGAATAGCGCTCTCGCTACGTGTACCGGTGCGTTTACGGGTGTATTTACGGGTGCGCGTACCCAAAGCGTTCCAGGGTAAAACGATTAAAAAAAAAAAAACACAGGAAAAATACATTGAATAATTAATGTTTGAAAAATATACATTATTTAAATAATTTTATAAAAATTATAATAATTAATTGCAATAAAAAATAGCTATTAAAAAAACCTAATAATTCACTTTAAAAACCATAGGTTACAAACTCGTTATAGTTAGGAATTAGCTTTTAAAAAACCTTTGAAACTCACTGAAAAAACCATAGGTTCAACACTCGTTATAGTTAGGAATTACAATTTAAAAAACCTTTGAAATTCACTGAAAAAACCATAGGTTTCACACCAGTTATAGTTAGCTGATCATTACACTCATACAAAACCATTGAAATTCCCACGTTATAGTTAGTTGGACTCACTATAACTCGCGCGCCCGCAATCCACTGCTGATGATGTCACATATTACCTCATTCATGACATTGTCAGTGACATCACTGATGACATCACTGATGACATCTCAAATGACATCACTGATGACATCAGCAAACAATGTGCACAGTTAGGCAAACACAGAGAAAGCCACAATGACCATGCAGAAAACACACAACACCCTCCTTTTAGTCAGGGTACTAGCACTTACAAAGATACTAGATATAATATATGGTAGCTAGGGAACTCATCAGCAGTCCAAAGTCCAAGGCAGCGTATGTCTGCAAAGCCGGGCATATATCCAGTGTCCATTGAAAGGGACACCAGATGCAATGAAACACAGTTTTCCCACAGGTAAACAGGCAGGCCGAAATGTAAAAGACCAATCAAGATCCAGTTGTTGTAGTCGAAGCATTCCAAAGATTTGATTCGTACGCTCATGGTAATGTTGGAGCCATGCCAGCTCCAGAGCACCCGCAAAAGCAGGATCCATTGCGGAGAGACCGGAACAGAATGAGCATGCCGCCAATGTGGAATACCAGCTACAGGAATCCTCTAAATACCCTAGATAAAATGGAGTGGATAAAAGCCATGATTACTAAAACGATGATCTGAAACGAACTATCAAGCCCTGAGACCACAACTTTAAAAAAGTGTGTAAGGCCTGTTGTGCCAGAGGCATTAAAGAGTTGATGTATTCATTCACAGAAATGCAGGGGAAGGTTAGGTTAGTGTTCAACAATTACTGTATTTCACTAAAAGTTCTAGTTCTAGCCACCTGCAATTGGAAGGTCTTGTGATCCGATGTGAGAGTTCCTTCTTGCTGAAACAATATTGCTTTGAGTCTGCTTAGTTTGTTGAAATCTGCCTTTAAGTTTGGAATGGAAGGCCATAGTGAGCTATATACAATCCCATGTGGAGGGGGAAACGAGACATTGTTACAACAAGTGACTAACTGGGAAGCCGACAAAATATACAGGACTCCAGCCTGCATTTTGCAACAGTCTTGATCACTAAGCATGAAATAACTCCTGCTAGAGTGTACTGTAATGAAAGGGAGAATTGTTGGAACAGGGATTCCTTTTAAATAACAAGCCTAATTTGGTGCTGAAGTGTTACATGTGCCGTGAATCTTTAGGTGTTTACAAACAAGGGAATGTCGGACAGTAGAGTCGCATTCTTCACCAGTGATAAATACTTTGTCTCTACGTTGACAACAATAAGCAAAAAGGAGTGACCATACTTCATGTATATAACTGCCTCCTACTGGTTCGTATTTACCTACAGGAAAATGTTTCATGGAAAATGTGAATTGAAATGTTGAAATAGGTAGTGAAATAACTCTGTGTATTAAACACACCGTCAAAGGCGTTTCAGCTATAGGGAATGGTATACTGGAAAAAAAAAGTATTATAGACTTAAAGAAAACAGGATATGGTTATTAATAGACTGTGCTACATTTTAATATTTTTGGCACTACTTAGAGTATGCAAAATGGCTCTGTTTGTGAATGCTCACCACTTTTATATGTGGTTTAGTTATGTAAAGGTAATGATCTAGAAATATAGGGAAAACAAGTCCGCCTTACCTGTTTGAGAAGACAGTAGACAGAGTATAATTAAAATGTACAATAATATTTGTTATTTAATACTGTAAAAATGAGCGCTGGCATTGTGTTATAGCATTTTTTATTTTGTGCTAAACAGTATGAGAGCAGTTAAGGAGGGGGTGAAGTCGAATTGCTAAAGAAAAATGGCGAGGTGGGGTTGAATGGGAAAGCGTTATGACGAAGTGATGGATGAGAGGGAAAACAGCAAGAGGTGTGAAAGAAAATGTACTGGCTCAATTGTCTGCACTGAAACAAAAGCTTTTTGTGCTTGAAGCATATTGTCTTTTGTAACACTTTAAAGAGTTCCCAAAGAGTAAACTATTAGAGGGAGTGGTTTTTAAATTGTGCAGTGACCCAGGATTTGCCAATAAAACTACCTGGTTTACAGCTACGAAGTGTGAACACTTTGGGGCTGATTACGATGGCAGGTGAATTGTAACTGCTGGCCTGGCGGTTTCGATCCACCCGCCATCGTAACCTGATTTTCCCCCTGCCATATTATAATGGCGGGTATCGCGGTGGACGCAAAGTGCGTCCGCCGCTTTTCCACCGGTTGCCAATCGTTCCGATTGCTGGCCGGGCGGAGTTGGGCCACCAAGCAGGCACCGACATCCATGTTGGGATGCTGGGATTTAAAGGCTTTTCCATGGCAGCATCGCCACGATGGAGAGGCTGGCGGGGATTTGCTATTGGGGCCTGTTGCGGGCCCATGAGTGTAAGGGGCGTGGAGTGTACACTTGGGGGACACCCAAGGTACCCCCTCCATTTCCATTCACAAGGAGGCAGGCAACGGGTCTAAGCAGCACCCGCTGCAGTGTTGAACTGCGGAATGCGGCCGCCAGGTTGATGGTTGCATCCTAATCTACAGTGCGGGACCACCGCATGTCTGGCGGCCTGTCCCAACACTGCGGGCATGGCAGGTGGACTTAAGTCTGCCCGCCATCCTAATCACCCCCTCTCTGTTTGAAAAAGTGCGTGTTGTTCTACTAGTGATTTTACATATGCCTTTGAAGTAGCAGCAGATATTTTTTGGTTACCTTGGAGACAAAAATACATAAATGAAAAACAAAGCTGTTTGTTGTCATTATAAAAGCACATCCACTTAAGGCAACATCAAAAGAAAGCCCTGCTACATTTTAGCAAACGTAAAATAACGTGTAAAACTTTATGCATAGACGCTTTGTTTCTGCTTTAAATAAAATCTTCCCCTGCAAAATACATAGTCTATTAAATTAAAACCAAATTAACTTTGCAATAAAAATCTGCTTATGTTACGGCATACTAGCCTTTGTTATAATTAGCTATTAAAAGTTGCCCTGGTGTGTTCTATATAAGGTATGTAGCAATGAATAGTAACAAGAACAATAGCATTGCAAATGCATTGTAAAAACTTCAGTAGTTATGTTATTAAAAAAAAAAAACAGTAACAAAGACATTACCATCGAAAGGCTACTTAGAGGAGTACTGCAGCATAAAAGAGAAAAAAATACAAAATAAGAGGCAGACAAAGTCTTACAGGCTTAAATAAAAAAGAGAATATTTGTGTAGAAGAGCTGTGTGTTATTTGAGGTTATGTAAATGTTTTAGGCTAAAAAATCCAAAGAGACCAACTCTACCTGTTATGCTTAGGAACACAGTAAACAGAATATAATGAAAGCGTGCAAGAATGCCTGTTATTTATTATGTGTACCAATTACGTAAATATAGAAGAATTGCTATAAAAATTTGCATTAGGGCAGTGTAGTAGCGCTTTATTTTCGTGAAAAAGCGGTAAGGTCAGTAAGGATGGAGGGTGGAGAAATAATGTCACTTAATGTCACTTCATGGTGTTTTTTTTACAGTAAAAGAGTGGGATAGGCAAACAAGCACGGAAGGAAGGTAAAACATCACACTGCCCCATAGATGTATTACATATATGCTGTGACTTTCTCAAAATACAGCTTGTTACCGAAAGCATCCAAGTTGCCCTTAAAATAACTCTCTTAATGAACATTCCCTAATATCATCTGCTATTATCAAAAGGACATGAGCTACAAATGTAAGGAAACCAACTCTACCTTTTATGCATGTGAAGACATAAATACATTATAAATAAAGCAGCCAATGACATCTAGTGCTAACGCTGTATTAACGCACTTTTTTGTACAAAAAAAGAGCGGGTCAGGCAAACAAGGACAAAAAAGGTTGAACATAACACTGCCGCGTAGATGTACTACATCTATGCTACGGTTTTGGGACAATACCGTAGGTGACAAAAAACTTCAAAGTTGCCTTTAAATAACTCTGTAAATAAATATTTTCAAATGTGATCCTTTGTTACTAAAAGGAGTTAAGCTACAAATCAAGGAAACTAACTCTACTTTCTATGCAAGTGAAGACATAAATAATGTATAATTAAAGAGGCAAATAATATATAGCGCTAAAACAGCATTATAGTAGGGGTTTTTACAACAAAAGATCAGGACAGGCAAACAAGGACGGAAGAAAGGCATAATATGACAGATGTACTACATATATGGTATGGCTTTGTCACCATATTGTTGGTTACAAAAAGCGTCCCAAGTTGCCCGTAAAATCACTCTATTAATGAATAAAGTGAATGAATAAAGTATAATGAAATAGACCAATTATATCTAGCGCTAAGGGCGCATTATAGCACGTTTAAATAAAAGAGTGGGAGAGGCAAACAAGGACGGTAAGAAGGGATAAGATGACACTGCTGCGTAAATGTACTACATATTTGCTATGATTTCCTGTCAATTATGTTGTTTACAAAAAACATCCAAGTTCCCCTTTTTAACTTCAACTATACATCCTGGTAAACCAAGTCTACCTTCTATGCATGCGAAAACAAAATAAGCAACAAAATGCATTGTTGAAACCTACAAAAAATTTACAGATACAACATAAAGAAAAAGCATTGTGCGAGTGGAAAAAAGCTACAAACAGAACGTAATAAATGTAAACGAAGTGCAAAATATCTATCTCTGAAAAGGTGTGTGTTGTTGTACTAGTTATTTTACATACGCCTTAATGTAGCAGCACTTATTTAAGGTTACCTTGGAAACCAAAATACATAATAAAACAACAAAGCCATTAGCAGTCACTATAAAAGCACACCAACCAAAGATAACCTGAGAAGAACGCCCTGCTACATTGTAGTGCAAGTAAAATAATGTGTGTAACTATATACATAGATGCTCCATTGCTCCATTTTCTGCTGTAAATAAAACCTTCCACTGCTAAATAAATCGCACATTAAATTAAAAACAATCTTTGCAATTAAAATATGATTATGCTATGGCATAATAGCATTTGTTACAAATAGCTGGTAAAAGTTGCCCTTGTTTTTAATCTTTATCAGTTACCATACAAAGGCTACTTGCAGGAGCACTGTAGCATAAAAGAGAAGAAAATGCAAAATATGAGACAGAAAAAGTGTTACAGGCTTAAAGAAAAGAGAATATAAGCATAAAAGAACTGTGTTACATGTGATTATTATTAGTATCATTTACAGCCTGTAAAGTGGCTTTGTGCCTGAACGCTCGCCACTAGTATTTTGCTGTTATTTATAATGTACACATTAAGGGAGACCAACACTATCTTTTATGCTGGAGAGATTGGTAAACAGAGTCTAAGTTAATTAGACAATAACATTTCATTTCATTTAGGTTTTTTTCAGTTAAAACCATAAGAGCATTTCAACAAGGTAATAACACATATTACAAATCAGAGTCGATATAATATAGTAAATTCATGATCAAATCAACTGTGATCACCTAGATGTATCTTAGTCATCTTTCACTGCTCATAAACATCAGCTTATACAATCCAAATGCACATACAATTCAGGTAATTTGCCAAAACGATAAAACACTTCTAAAATATTCACAATTAAAAAGAGTTACATGCCTACTTACATATTCAGATCTATGTCTGATATGGTATGCCAATCATGATTTTGAGTTGGTAAAACAAAAAAATTATTAGGTTCACCATTACCACAAATGGATGATAAACTGTTGACCTACGACATGATATGCACAGTAGCCAAGGTACTAGAACAAGAGCATTGCAGCTTACGTCTACGATTTGGTGAGCTGAGTGAGTTTGATCTATGTATTTTGCATTAGGAGCAATATAAACTTGCCAAAATGCGAAACTTCACTTATACATATCTGTATTGGACTATACACAACTAAGAGACTCTTTGTGATATTCAAAGGCCCGGGGTTTCAATTTTTGGGGAGCGCCTTTGACCTCATCATCCACAACCAGCCAAAAAACCTAGCAACTGAAACAGCAATTATTAGACACTTCTCAAAATTAAATGTATTTAATTAGGCAATATCATCTGGTATTAGGCCACATGAAAATTATGTAAATATGGTATGAATTAGTCTATAAACCAGCACTAAACAGCGTTACAGAACTTTTTATTTTAGGATAAAAGAGCAGGACAAGTAAATCTGCAGTGATAGAAATTAGTATACTAAACACTTTCCTGTAGAGTGTTTGATATTAAAGCACCAACCACAATGCTACTAAACACAAGGCTACTGGTAGGGGTATTACAACAGAAAAATTCAACAGAAAATACCAACCAGAAAACATCTGACAGAGTTAAAGAAAAGAGGGCATGGTTTTTAAAAGTGTGTAGTACATATTATTATTACTGGCATTATTTGCAGATTATAAAAGTGCTCTGTTAGTAACTGTTCGCCACGTTATCCTTAATTATGCAAATGATATAAGCCTTATATAAGCCTGAAATACAGGAAGACCAACTCCATCTTCAATGCTGCTAGGGTAGTGAATAGAGTGTAATTAAAGCGGGAAATAAGATTAGTTATTTTTTACGCATGCAAATGTTAAAAATATGTTATGTATTATGAAAAGTAATGCTAGTGCTGCATTATAAAGGGTATAAAATGAAAGCACCAATCAAGGTGAACAAAGATGGCTACTCGCAGAAGCACTGCATGAGAAGAGAAAAGGAAATGCACAACAGGAAATGCCAGAAAGAAGTGCTACGAGCATAAAGAAAATAAGATATGAATTTTAAAAAACTGCATTTTACATTATTGTTATTGGCATTTACAACTGTTAAAATCGCTCTGTTAGTTATGTTATGTATTGGTTCTTGGTAAGCGCATATATCACCGTAATGTCTCATAGCGCTAGCCTTAACTCAGAAAACAGAAAGGATGAGAAGAGGGTGGACAGACTGAAGGGAACATAGGCTCGGAATAGCCAGGTTTTGAGAGATTTACGGAATTCTTGTGGTTGTTCTCAGTACGAAGATGCAAAGGCAGAGTGTTCCACAAAGTGGGGGCAAGATTAGAAAACGATCTACCGCCCTTCTTGACTGTGCGGACCTTAGGGATAGTTAGGAGGTATTTTTTGGAAGATCGAAGAGTTCTGGTGGGCTGATACCTTTTCAGTTTGTTTGCCAGATAGTGGGGGCAATGTCTGCTAAGGGATTTGTGTACTAGACAGCAAATCTTAAAATTGATCCATTCCTGACTGGAAGCCAGTGAAGGGCTTTACGATTGGGTGCCCCGGGGGAACTGGGTGGGAGGTTTAGAACCAATCTAGCCGCCGTGTTCTGCATAACCTGGAGCTTTGTGAGGTGTGCTCTTCATTTATGGAGGCCAAAAGGGCGTTGCCGTAATCCAGACAGCTGATTATTAATCCCTGGACCAGTGGCATACGAGATGACAGTGCGACCCATTTAAAGATTTTATGGAAGCTACGCATTAATCCATAACAGATGCGAGCTATGTGGTTAATGTGGTCTGACATAGAAACTTTATTGTCAATCAGCACTCCTAGATTGAGGGCTGCCGCCTTAGGTGAAGGGCATATGCCTAGAGTGGAAGGGCACCAATCATTTGTCCACAACGATTGTGCATTGCCGAAAAGGATGATTTCGGTTTTGCTAGCGTTGAGTTGAAGATGATTGTTTATCATCCAGTTGTGTATGCCCAACATACACTGTCTGAATCTGTGTTTGGTGTTAATAGGTTCTGGTCCAAGAGTGATTAACAATTGAGTGTCGTCAGTGTACGACACTGTATCAAAGCCATGAGATTTAATTACATTGACTAAAGGTGATACATACAAATTAAAGAGTGTAGGGCTCATGATGGATCCCTTAGGGACACCCGTATCAATGAGTTGGCTGCAGGAGGTAAAAGCACCTATTTTAACTAATTAAATTAAATTAAAAGGGCTCTGTTAGTAAACACTTGTCATTGTTATTTATGGTTATCCTAAGGTTATGAGGTAAACACCCAAGAAAACAAACTGTACATGTTATGCTTAAGAACACAGTAAATGAAGTATAATAAAAGCCTGCAATAATATCTGGTATTTAGTATATGTGTAAACTGCAGAACACTAGAAGAAGTACTATCAAAATGTGCACTTGCACAGTGTAATAGCAGTTTTTATTTTTGGGTTAAAAGGGGGTATGTAATTAAGGATGTTAGGTGGGGGAATGGACAACTAAGAACAGATGTGTGGTTTGAAGGGGACAGCAATATGGAGAACTGATGTGAAAAATTGAAAAGCAGGAAGACGTGTAACCAAGAGCTGTTAGCTCCTATTTTTATTATGGATCCAGAAGATTCTTGCGCTTGAAGCTCACTGTGTTTCCTAACACTATAAATACTTGCCCAAAAGTAAGCTGCTAGGAAGTGGGGTTTTTATTTTGCAGGTTGTCGTTGATGATCGAAAACACCACCATTTTGTAATTTTGTGCCAATAAAGCTGCATGGATTAGAGCTGTGAAATGCGAATGCTTCATATCTTTTTTATGATTAAATGACACTCGTCTTCTGGCATAATATTTTATGTAAAATTGGTTGTACTTACTTAGTTGAAAAATAACGAGTAGTGTGGAGATTCTGCTATGCAATTGATTAGTACTATTGGTTATTAAATACCTAAAGTAGAAATAAAAGAAAATATGTTTGAAAAGTTCATTAATGGAAAGGAGTACTACCTTTACCTTGCACCAAACCTGATTTTAAACATAATGTAAAAAGAAAATAATACATTATTAAAATGCACTAGCACAGCTTAAAAAGAAAACCTAATTTACCAACTAATTTTAAATAGTTTGTTTTAATTGCCTAAAATGTTCATATTGTGTTTACTCTAGCTTTCCACCGCAAGCTCATTGTAATGGTTTCACATTTTTGCCCAGGAGCCTCGACAGCTTTGAATAGTACTTGATGTTTTCGAACAGGAGACAATTACTTGATGCTTTCAAAAAGGAGATAGCCCTGTATAATAAAAAGAAAATTAGCCTTTTAGTCAAGATGGTTATCTTATCTCAGTTGCAGCTGCATATGTGGCATACACATTCAGTGAAAAGCCATGAAAAACACAGGAAGGGAAGATTCCCATAGAAACTGTAGCTTAGTTGTGAAGCTGCTAAGCCCTTTGATGTTGGATTAAAGTCCATTTCCAGGTTTTTTTTTCACATATATTTGAAAAATAGGGCAAAACACAGGTTAGAATGTTTTATCCAGTTGTTCTTGTTTTTGTTGTGCAATTTTGTTAGACCTCAAAATTAATGTGATTTTGCTACAAACATAACGTAACTTCTTGACAGCCTCAATAGAGGTTACCGTCATGGCCAGGTGAAATAAACATCACTGCCGAGTAGGTATGTAGTGACAAAAATTAAAACACTAAAAACTGACATTCCCATAAAGTGTTTAATATCAAAGCACCACCTACACTGTTACCAAACACAAGGCTACTTGCAGGAGCACTGAAATAAAACAAACATTTGCAATACAATAGATCTCGCATTTATGAGAGTTTGAGCTATTGGCATTGTAAATAACAAGGCCTTTTATTTATTTGTTGTTTTAAAACAGATAAACAAAAAGCATTTATATTGACATTGCCAATCACTTAAGCTCTTGCAAATGCGAGACCTATAGCATTGCAAATGCCTGCTATGAAAATGAAAAAAAAAACGCTAGGTGAGAGCTTGTCCTACGGCAACAGCAAATACTGGGTGTTTTCATGGATTACAATTTTTTTTTATTTATGGAATTTATTATATTTTTTTATTCAAGGTGTTGTACAAAAAATGATACAAAACAAATGGAAATCAGTTAAGCCACGATGGTCAAGCTATAGTCCTGGTGTCTCAGGAGTCAAACATACGCAAGAGAGACAAAATGTGCTCCTTTAGCAAGGCGTCAAAACAAAACAGTGTCTACAGCAGTGAAAGTGAACTAAAAATGAACAAGAAGCACAAAGGAACAAAAAAATGAGAGAGCACAAGGAAGACAGGACGCACACAACCAAGCGAAGGGAAAGTACAGCTGTGGTATAGGAACCTAAGGTGCAATCAAAGAATCAAGATAGGGAGGAGCAAAAGAATGACTGAATTTATTTTTTCTGAATAGTTTATAAATTCTAAGAAATAGAAAGAACAGAAAACAGTGTAGCTCAGAGAGATAAGTAGATGTATCGGAGAGAAAAGAAAATGAATGCAAGCTTTCTAGATTGATTGAAGCAGGGTAATAAGGTATTTAGGTAGACCTACATATAAAGAAGAGTAACTGAAATATGATTGAAACATGAAAGAAACAGTAACAGAAATGTTGGAAAAAAAGGGAATAAGGTGTCACCAAACAATGACAACTGCTAAAAATTGAATTGCAAAGTTTAGCCCAGTGTGAAGTCAAGGTTATGAGCAGACAAAAAAAATGGAATACTAGATAGTGGAAAGAAGACATTAGCGGGTGAGACAATGTGAAGGGTGCAGCAAAGAAAGGAATCTCAGTTGTGCTAAGCTTAGGTTCCTCAAGAGAGTCAGAAAAAGAGGAAAAGAAAACAAAATTAGAGAGTCTTCTGCTCTAAAGTGTGACTGTACACCGTGAGGCTAAAGGAGCTGAGAAAGAAGTGGAAAGAATAAAGGAGAGAGGGAGACAAGTGTAAAGGAAAGTGAGGAGGCTGTAAAAACATAGATGTAGAAGGTATGGTTAAGGTTACCACCCTTTTGGTGTACAGGCTGTGAAGACGGGGATGAGACTAAAAGTCTATGAGTATACAAAGTTTGGAGGAAGCATCGTTTGAAAACGAATTTCGTTGCGCGCACCGCATCACATTTGGTGATGCAGTGCGCACAACGAAATTCGTTTTATTTATTTAAATGTTTACTTACCTGTAAAACTCCATAATCCATACATTACTACCCCCCACCCTGCCCCTCCCCCTGCCCACGTCACCGCCCTACAGAAACACCTACTGTCGACCGCTACTGCTCTCATGCCCACACTTCCTCAGCCCCTACCCCTGTGAATGGTGGACAAATAAAACTTTGGGAGAGGTGAGGCAGCACGTGAACCTGTCTTGGGATGCTGCCCCGGCCCAAGCAATCAAAGGCACTGAAGTTGGCATCGGAACCCTGAGCCGTGAAACTCCCGCTAGGAGAGGAGGGAGTGCTGGGGGCCTCAAGTGCCAGGAATCCACCCTCTTTGCAGCAGCTGAGCCTTCTCTCACATCATCTGGGAGGTTTACAGATCCTTCCTCTTCCCCCTCGTCCATTGCCAGGTTGTGACTGCGAGTCTGAAATTGGTGAAGGTGGGTGAGGGTACAATGGCATCTGTAGATTTTTTTTGTATTAACACAGCACCGGTTTTGCACGGCATCCGCGCAGCGGGTGAAATGGGGTGCAGACCATATTTAAAACAAATAGCCGTTACAGTGAATACGCTTGGGGCGCTTCATTAAAAAATACAAAGCAGGTCGTGCCTGCAGTAAGAGAAACTCAAAAAAGAAAATAGTGCTTACAAGACTAATAAACACTACCGTGTAACAACAGAAGTAAAGGGGCCAGTAACCATGGGAGGTTACAAATGAAGAAAAGGCAGTACTAAGGAGGGACTAACAAACTAATTACTGAATCATAAGCCTGCATTTATGAAAGACAAACAAAGAAGCTAATGACAGATATTGGGGGAGAGTGGGCGGCTATTCTCTTCCATACTCTACTACTGCAGTTTGCCAGAGCAGCACATGCCCGCAGGCTTAGGATCGACCTAAAAAGAGTAGAAACTGTACAACACAAAATACCAGGTGAAAAAACATACAGGCCTAAAGAAAACAGTATATGGTTCTGAAAAGACTATTCAACCTATCACTATTATAGACATTATTTACAGCTTATAAAAAGGCTCATATATGAACGTCCCCCAATGTTATCTGCAGTTGTCAAAATAACTTAAGCTATTAATACAAGGAAACCAGCTCTACCTTCTATGCATGAGAAGACAGTAAAAAAAGTATTAAAGAGGCCAATCACATCTAGTTCTACACTACATGATTGAGCTTTTTTAACAATACAAGAGTGGATCAGGCAAAAAAGGACCGAAGGAAGACAGAATATAACACTACCATTTTTTTAAGCAGCATTATTCTTTGCAGTTTTAAATTAATGTACTTTTGCTGCACACATTATGTAACTTTCTGACAGCCCCTATATAGGGCTTTAGATCTACACAGTGTCCTGGAAGTTAGAAAACACCACATTTTTCATAAGTATAAGCCAACAAAGGTGCATGGGTTAGAGCTGCAAGTGTGAATACTTAATATTTAAAACAGTATGTTTTTTCCTACTATTTATTTTACATAAGATTTAATATAACAGCAATTTTTTTAAGGTTACCTGTGTTAGCAAATTATATAGATAAAACTACAAAGTCCTTTCTCATGTATATCAATGCACATTAACAAAAGGCAAATTTAAAAGAATAAAGTGAAAACTATACACGTATACCCTCTGTTTGTGCTGTAAAGAAGCCCTTTCCAAGCAAAATACATACATACATTTTTTTAAATGCAGCTTTTCTAATAGAAGTTAAGCAGTTCACCTAACATTTACAAACACGTGAATAAAACAAAAGCAAGTCACACAGCTTTTTATATCACTATAGGCATTCAATAATATCAAAATACATAAGAGTATTTCCAATAATGTACAATACATCAGCACAGCGTAAAAATAAAACATAATTCACCAACCAATTTCATAAAGTTTGTTTTAATTTGCTGAAAAATGTTCACATTGGCTTGACACTAACTTTCACCTCAGGCTCATTGTAATGGTTTCACACTTTTTTAGGTCTCGCCAAGGCACGCTTGCGCTGTCTCTTCAAGACATGTTTTATTCAGAAAAGGTGCATGAAGCTCTGCCCACTTTCCGACCAACTCTTTATTTAGCTCCTGTCACTAACTTTTTGGAAATGGTGGCTTGTCATTGATCAATAGGCTTAGAGGTCCCCCCTTAGTACCGCCTTTTCTCTTCTTATAAGCTCCCATGAGAACACCCTCTGTTACATGTGTTGTTACTCAGTTCATTTTAGTTACTGCCTCACAGCACTATTTTCTTAAATAGGTTTCTCCTGGCTGCTGTTCTGTTTATTTTTTTATTTTGCTTACAATAGGGGCACCCGTGCTTTAGCTTTAAACATCTAAAGCTGAAGCGCAAGTGGCACAATTGCTTCAACAGTAAAGAAATATATTTTTTTTAATTCACATTTATTTTTGTATTGTGGTACCCATGCTTTAGCTTTACATGTTTAAACCTAAAGCATGGGTGCTGCCATTGAACCAGCTTTAATTTATATGGATACCGCACTTCACGTTACCGGACGGCACCCGCTTTCACAGAATCCCATGGGTTGCGGCAGCAGGCACCTTTCCCCACTTTCAAGGGGTAGAATCTTCATTTGGTTTTCTGTACCCTTTCTGCCTCCATATGCCTTCCCAGCCTCATCAGGCCTGGTTCAGACATGACTGGCTCGGGGCGGGGTCCTGCTTACATTGCTGACTGTGAGCAGCACCCATTCTGAGATCTTCCACTGCGCCTGGCAGTCTTTGTGGTCCCAGCACCATCGGCGGCTACGGCTTCACCCAGCATCATGCTGGTCTGCTCTTTTCCTCCATTCACTGTATACTTGTCCCAGCAGCAACATGTCCAACTATAAAGTAGGCACCATGCAGAGGCTGGTGGAGCAGCTCAACATGGAGGCATGCATGGACTAGATCAAGGTACACGCGGCCTGCGTTTACCCACTACACTTTTACTATATCATTTTGTACCATAGGATGCAGCTGTATTCACAGTGTTGGATGCCTAGTGTGACACCAGGTATTTTTTCAGGTGCAGCATGTGAAATGGCTGGGTTCTGAGCTGGGATGGGGCAGTGAGCTAAATAACGGTGATGGATCAAGCCCTGATCTTTGGACTGGGTAAGAGTGGTCTGCTTAATTCAGACACTCTGTTCATCACCACCCCCTTTTCTGAATCGTTTTTGTCACTATAGGTGTGGCAGGGTATACTCAGACATGAGTCCCTTGCTCACTGCTCCATCAGGATTCAAGCAAGCCGGGCCGACGAGGCTGAAATGCCAGAAACCGGTCCCCGGTAGCTTGTCTCCTTTCTGGTGAAGAATTGGCTTGGTAGTTTGGTCTGCCCTGTTCCCATGATGCACTGGGCCAGGGACAGACTAATTTGCATATAGCCAGGTTCTGAGCTGGGATGGGGCAGTGAGCTAAATAATGGTGATGGATCAAGCCCTGATCTTTGGACTGGGTAAGAGTGGTCTGCTTAATTCAGACACTCTGTTCATCACCACCCCCTTTTCTCAATCGTTTTTGGCCACTATAGGTGTGGCAGGGTATACTCAGACATGAGTCCCTTGCTCAGTGCTCCATCAGGATTCAAGCAAGCCGGGCCGACGAGGCTGAAATGCCAGAAACCGGTCCCCGGTAGCTTGTCTCCTTTCTGGTGAAGAATTGGCTTGGTAGATTGGTCTGCCCTGTTCCCATGATGCACTGGGCCAGGGACAGACTAATTTGCATATAGCCAGGTTCTGAGCTGGGATGGGGCAGTGAGCTAAATAATGTTGATGGATCAAGCCCTGATCTTTGGACTGGGTAAGGGTGGTCTGCTTAATTCAGACACTCTGTTCATCACCACCCCCCTTTTCTGAATCGCATGTGAAATGGCAGCATGGCTTATTTACCCAATGCTTGTATTATTTCTTTGTACACTTGAATTTAAAAGTCGTTGTTGTTGCTGGATGCAGTACGCCAAAGGCTCGATAGAGAGTGTACAGAATCGTGCCTCAATGCATTATTAACCTGTAAGCAGAACATTAAAACCTAAAGGAGTGACTGTTGTTACGAAATAACAGGAAATCAAATTGAAATACTAAAAGTGCTAAGTTTAAACTGGGCCTTGTGCAGAAACACACAATGCAATATGCAAGAGGGACATTTGCAACATATGGTGCATTTCATGACTGCACCACAGGTAACAGGAGAGAGTTTTACGGTTATCATTTGCATTAAAATGTGCAAACTCCCTCTACTGAGATGGTACCTTCCTGCTAAAGTTATTTCACTGAGACTTCATAGTTGTTTTGGAACATTAAAAGTTCATTTAAAAGTTCCAGCTCAAAGGCCTACAAGACAAGTGGTCTCCACCGATAGCCAAACCATCAGTTCATATAAAGAAAAGGACTTCTCTTTCTTGGTCACAAGTTGTGCCATCCTTACATTTCTTCTATGCAGAAAATGTGACAAAAATGTGTGCTCTGCTCCCAAACAGTGTCACTGCACACCTGTGGGGATGTAATGTCACCCAACTGCTGTCACTGCAGTGCACACTGCATTCCAGGGTTGGTGGCTTTCTCATGACATTGCAGTGCATTCAAGGACCAAGATCAAATGTCATGCTGTTTTTGGAGCGTGCCTGTTTACTGTTAATTGTTGGACTTCAAAGTGCTGCTTGTTTTATATAGGCTCACCACTTCCACGTTTACATGCCCTGCCTACTCACTTCTTAAACCATACTGCTTACATTTTGTAAGGATATAAGTAATGGACATTGCAACAGGTTCCTTCCAGCCCAGCCGTGGTCGGTAGTTTCGAGTACCTGCCGGGCAGTGATGTGGGGAGGGGGAGGGGCAGGTAGTAAATTATGGATTACGGAGGTTTACAGGTAAGTAAACATATTAATAAATAAAACGAATTTCGTTGCGCGCACTGCATCGCATTTGGGGATGCAGTGCACGTAACGAAATTCATTTTATTTATTTATATGTTTATTTACCTATAAACCTCCGTAATCCATAGTTTACTACCCCCCACCCTGCCCCTCCCCCTCTCCAAGTCACCGCCCGGCAGGTACTCCCACTACAGACCGCAGCTGTTCCAGCCCTGTAGGCATATTTTTTCTTTTCGTGCAAAAATACTCAATGATTTCTCAATAACAATTGTAAAAGCGTTAACAGAACTATGTTGTTCCTGCTTCCATTGCACATGCTTTACTCAATATTCCATTCCCTATAAGTGTTTGCTATTTCCAGGATGTTGTTACTTTTTTTTCCAGCCAGTTTATTACTCTTGTCCCCTTATCCCTCATAACCTATTTCCCATTTTGTGGTTCTCCAGCACGGCAAGGTCGTACGCAATAGTGCTACTCAAATATCGTCACTCCACTGCATACAACAACAAAAAAGTAAAAAACATTGTCATTTTCAAAACCAAGAGCTCTAGCTTTCACAAATGCGAGACCTATTGCATTGCAAATGCTTGTTTTAGGAAGATACAAATGTGCGTCAAGGAATCCAGACCGCTTTGAATAGTACTGGATGGTTTCGAAAAGGAGACAGCGAAGGTTTAATAAAAAGAAAATTAGCCTTGCAGTCAAGATGGGTATCTTCTCTATTCCAGTAAATTTGAAAAGTCGAGCAAAACACAAGTTAAAATATTTTATCTAGTTGTCCTTATTTCGTTGAGCAATTTTTTTTGCCACAAAATGTAGTATTTGCCCTTATAAAATAATGTACTTTTGCTGCAAACATAACATAACTTCCTGACAGCCTCTATAGAGGTTACCGTCAAGGTTAGGTGAAATTAATTCTCGCAGTCAGGATAAGGTACATATAGGAGGTTTAATGAAAAAGAGAGCAAAGCTGAAGAAAACAACACTATCCCGTAGGTATGTAGTAAAAAAAGGTATACGAGCTATTATGAAAGCGGCCATTTAACAATAAAAGTACGGGAGATGCAAACAAGGACGTAAAGAAGGCTAAAGGTGACACTGCCACATAGACGTACTACATATATGCTACGTTTCATCACAATTCCGTTGGTTATAAAAAGAGTCCAAATAACCCTCAAAATAAATGAACTTTTTCCAATATAATCTATGGTTATCAAAAGGACTTGAACTACAAATGTAAGAAACCCAACTCTACCTTTCATACATTCGAAAACGTAAATACATTTTCTAATTAAAACGGGCAATCACATATAGCGCTATGCAAGCTATAAAGTAAATACATTATAATTAAGCGGCCAATGACATCTCAACTATGCATGCGAAAACATACATATATTATATTTAAAGCGGCCAATAACATCTAGTGCTTAAACGGTATTATAGTGCTTTTTATTTTTAACAATAAAACAGACAAACAAGGACAAAAGGAAGGCATGACATAACGCCGTCCCATAGATGTACTACATATATGCTACAGTTTCATCACAATACCACTGGTTACAAAAAGTTGCCCTTAAATTAACTCTGTAAACGACTGTTTCCCAATGTCATCTGTGGTTGTCAAAAGGAATATAGCTACAAATGCAAAGATATCAACTCTACCGTCTATGTATACAAAGGCAGTAAATAATGTATAATGGCAGCAGCAAATTACATTGAGTGCAAACACAGCATCACAGCACTTTTTTATACTAAAAAAAGCAGTACAAGAAAATAAGGATTGCAAGAAGACATAACACGACACAAGGATGGAAGGAAGGCATAATAAATCACTGCCCCGTAGATGTACTAGATCTTTTCTACGATTTCGTCACAATTCCATTGGTTACAAAAAGCGTCCAAGTTGCCCTTAATATAAAAACAATCCCAGTGTCATGTGCGGTTATCAAAAGGACTATAGCTACAAAGACAAAGAAACCAGCACTACCGTCTAAGTAAGCGTGGGCTGTAATAAAAGTATAATGAAAGTAGCAAATTACATCGACGCTAACGCTACATCACAGCGCTTTTTTGCACTAAGAAACAAGCACAGGAAAATAATGACCTAAAGAAGACATAGCATGACACAAGGGCGGAAGGAAGGCATAACATAACACTACTGCGTAGATGTACTACATATATGCCAAGGTTTGCCTACAATACCATTGTTTACAAAAAGCATTCAAGTTGCCCTTTTGCACTTGATCTGCAAATCCAGGGAAAACAACTGTACCTTCTCTAAATGCGAAAACAAAAGGAGAAATACAATTAATCTTGTAAGGCCCCAAAAAAGCTACAAACACAACGTAAACAAAAGGGGCAACAAAATGCATCGTTTAAGCTGAAAAAAGATAAAAACAATATATACAAAACATAAACGAAAGTCGTGAAAGTCGCACAATGTCAATACTGTTGCTTAAGTTAAGCACGAAAAAAAGACAAACAAGTCCTACACGCATAAAGACAGAAGAAAAGGAGCAACGAACAAGTCCGGCACACTGTCAAGCACATCAAAAACATCAACACGGAAGAACTCAAAAGTTCCATTGTAGAGGCGTGGCTTACGCGCCGACGCGAGATGGCGGCTCTCCCGTGAGCTCCGGAGAGGTACGGGCTCCTGATTATTTTCTAGCTTTCTATTGTTCATTACGAGGCCGGAATTTGACATATTCCTACGGCGGAACATGTTTGGCGTTGCTAACGAGCAGTTCCGGAGCTTCTGACGCTGTTTTTGGGTCTGCACGAGCTTGTTGTTCAGTGACTGCCTCGGGACACGGGCGGCCGCCATTTTGAGCCGCCGAGCCCACGTCTCTTCACAAGTACTCAACATTACCTCAAGCTGTCTTCCTGAATTGTTTTATGCTCTATGCTCAATATACCTTGCAGTCCTTCATCAGGTATGGCGTTATTGCACCAATGGCTCCTCCTTTTGTGGCTCGCTCATATCACGTTTTTTATGTCTTAGTAAATGACGCCCGCCATTTTCCAATTTTCCAATTCTCCAATTTTGGTGCGAAGGTGTGCTGTGTACCTGCTTTTTTCAACTACCGGGATGTGGTGCTTCGTTGCTAGCTCCTACTCCTCACATCTTTAATGAACGCTTTGCTGATATGCTCTTTATATCGCCTTCTGTGGTTCTCCTCACCCTGCAATTTTGTGGAGTCTGACTGACCTATTCTTTCTTACTGCATCTGTACGGGTTGTACTTCAGGGATTTTGCGCAAGTTGTCTGACTCATTTTCCTTTCACTTTTTGAACATTTTCTTCGCGCCTGGTGGTGTTTCTGTGCTGCTTCTGTGTAACAATCGTTTTTTTTTCCCCTGCGTACCTGGTGTGCTCCTATACTGGAATAATGGCGCATAACGCAGGCAGCATAAGGTCGTCAAACACAGGAACCACGCCCAAACGCCTTAAAAATGACCCTCCTTCTCCGATTCACACCTCCCAGAACCCTATTCTGGACTCCATCTTAGAGGAGGTTAAGGGTCTCCAACCCTTTATGTCTGCCACCAATGAGAAGCTCAAGCAGATTGAAGAGAGGTGGGTTATTATGGAAGGCAAAGTTCTGAGTTTGGAGCAACGTGTCAGTGATATTCAGGATGTCTCCACTAAGATACCTCTGTTGGGAAAGGAAATTCAACAACTTAAACTCCACACTGAGGACCTTGAAAATCGCAATCGTAGGAACAACCTACGTATTTACGGAGTTCTGGAAAATCTTGAGGGGTCTGATATGGTGTCTTTTATTCGTAAACTCTTATATGATCTGTTGGATCTTCAACCGAATTCTCATCCTCTAAATATCCAGAGAGCTCATCGTCTCAGCCGTTCCACTTCTAATTTCTCAAAACCTCGTGGTATTATCCTCCTTTTCCTCGAATTTGCTGAATTAATGACTGTCCTCAAAGCTGCCAGGCTCAAACGTCGCCTTGTGTGGTCGGGCCATAATATTTTCATTTCTCAAGATTTGTCAAATGCAACCAACGCCCGACATAAGGAATTCCTCAACCTCCGTCCTCAGATGAGACAACTGAATATTCAATATGGAATTCTACACCCGTGCTTCTGCAAAATCACCCATAACGGTCGTACTCGCACATTTGATGATCCTCAGAAACTATTATTATTATTATTCGGAATTTTATATAGCGCGCGGTTACCCTCGGGCATCCCAGCGCTTGTTCATAAATCATGAGGGTAAAACTAAAAAAAAAAGCAGCATTAAGCGGGGAACAGGTGGGTCTTAAGTAGCCTCCGGAACCGAATAGTACAAGACTCTGCACGTATGTTCAAAGGCAGCGCATTCCATAAATTGGCTGCGTTCACGGAGAATCTTCTACCACCCGTCCTGGCTCTTTTCACTCTGACCGCTTGTAGCAGACATTTGTGATCCGAACGCAAGGCTCTTGTAGCCTTGTAGGGGAGCACCATATTGCACAAAATAGGAGGTCCCTTCCCCCGAAGGGTTTTATGGGCCATACAGAGGTATTTAAATTTTATCCTCTCCCGTACCGGGAGCCAATGCAGCGCTCTTAGTGCCGGTTTTGCTGACTGTCTCCTTGGAATATTCATCAGCAGCCTTGCTGCTGCGTTCTGCAAGAAAACACAGCAAACAAGGTAGTGGTGTCCCTCATGAGAGGAATATCCGCACAATCACAAACACATGTACAATTGACGGAAAAGTAGAGGACAATAGTAGTTATACTAGTATCATCAAACTTTATATTTCCAGTGGCCAGATACTTCGCCTCCTTTGGGACTCCAAAAGACACGACAATAGATGACTTACTCTTGAATATTTATTCTTTGATACCTCGTTCTAATAAATACTTCCGGACGGCTTGTGGAAGAATTATGAACTCACACCATCTTTGGCTTGCGTGTAACTGACTGGATCTTCTGGATAATTATTGGTCCAGAGATACATCGCCTTATGTAACCTCATATGGTGTTCATTTGGGACTAATGATGCGAAGAGCTTAGAATCATCTATTCAGCTTCTTCTGGAATTATACGACATCGGCGTCTTATTGTGCCAGACTCTTTTTACATTTATTGTATACCTTTTTTCAGCCTTGAGAAAGTTTTAGTACTCATCTGGTACCTACGAAACACGTGTCGGCTGTTTTCTGTTTGATGAATTGAAGAATAAAAAAGAAAAAGAAGACTCTTAAACTACAAGGGATTGTGACTAATTCTTTTGTCCTGTACTGCTCATTGATTTTCAATATATCACCTAATGGTGACTATCAGATTGCGTGTTTGTATTATTGTTCTTTAGGATGGTGCACACCTTACCCAGTTCTTTTTTGCTGCTGCGTTCTGCACTTGTTGGAGTTTATTGAGCGTTGCTTCCGGAGCGCCCAAGAAAATCGCGTTGCTGTAGTCCAGCCTCAAAACAATTAAAACCTGGATAAGAAGTTTCCCGGAGGAAGGAGGGGCAAGGAGGGGCAAGATCTTACAGGCTGACCGGAGCAGACCAAAGCAGACTCCAGCGTTTTTTTTAGCATGGGTCTTGAAAGACAGGTCTTGCTCCAGCCACACCCCCAGACTTTTGATCTCCTTTTTGGGGCTTGGGGGATCGCCAAGACAACTAGGCCAGTTGCCTGGCGGTAGGGAAGGCCCTGAATGTCCAAGCAGCATCATCTCCGTTTTAGAGCCGTTCAGTTTTAATGCTGAGTTGCACATCCATGTGTGCACCTTGGACAGACAGGAGTGAAGTAGGTCCGGCTGATTTACCAATTGGGAAAGGGCCACCACCAACTGGGTATCATCAGCGTAGCTGATAGTTTTAATACCAAATGGTGCCACCACATCCTCCAGCGGGGCCATATAGACGTTAAACAATGTGGGGCTCAGGGAGGAGCCCTGAGGCATACCACACTAGAGGCTGATTTTGCACTACCTTCCCAGACTTGGTAGGTTCGATGGTTCAGGAATGACGCGAGCCACTTCAAAGCCTTCCCTGTCAGGCCTACCTCTGACAGCCGCTGGAGCAACACCTGATGGTTCACGGTGTCAAAAGCCGCACTGAGGTCCAGGAGGATCACTGCCACCGATCCTCCTGAATCCAAAATGCTCCTGGCTTCTTCCACGACTGCCAGCAGGGCGGTGTCAGTGCCTTGGCCTGGCCTGAATCCTGTTTGGGAATTCCGCAATAGGCCATTGGACTCCAGGAAATGTGACAATTGCCTGTTCACCAGTCTCTCCGCGATCTTACCGAGCCCGGGCAGCAGAGAAATCGGTCTGAAATTAGCCAGGTCAGATGGATCCAGCCAGGCTTTTTCAGAAGGGCCTTTACTACCGCTTTTTTCCAGCTGGGTGGCACCACCCCTGCGCAAAAGATAAGTGTTGATAAGATCGGTTACTGGGGCGGCAATGGTAGTTGCTATCTGTTTGAGATGTTTCACGGGACAGGATCACTAGGCGAGCCACTCTTGATGGCCCCAAACACCTTGAGGACGTCATCAGTGGTCACTGGTCCAAAGGCTTCAAGCTCGATTTCCACCGCACCCCGCTGTTTACCTGAATCTAATTCCTGAGCAGGTCATGGTAAGGAACTTACGATGTTTTCAACTTTCATATGGAAATAGTGGGCCAGTTCCTTACATTTCTCTCGGGGACTCTCGTGGTTCACTGGCGGTTGGGGGATTTGTAAGAGGTCTCTAAAAACTTTGAAGGACTCTCTAGAGGCGTTAACCGAATTGCCAATTCTCTCCTCAAAGAACTTAGCTTTGGCGTCCCGGAGAGCGGCTTTATATCCTCTAATTGCCGTACGATACTCTTTCCGGGTTGCCTCTCCCCAATCCTTTCTCCAAATCCGCTCCAGCCTCTTGTAGCCTTTCCTAAGAGTTCTTAGTGCCTGGGTGTACCAAGGGGCCGAGTAGATCCTAGGAGTGGCTACATCCGTTAGATCATACTGCCAATTGAAAGGAACCAAAAAATGGTCTGACCACAGTAAAGGCAAGGGAGTCAGGGCCTTGATACGGGTCATATTCGAGAACACTGGGTCAAGTAGATGACCCTTAAAATGCGTGGCCCCTGAGTTGATTAGCCTCATATCAAAAGCTTTCATATCACACTGCAAGTCAACAGCGAGTGTGTCAGCAGGATCGTCTAGATGGAGATTGAAATCTCCAAGTGTCACAAAGTTAGCAGTTGACGATGCCAGAAGCATAACGGTTTCCATAAACGAGCTGACAAAATTGCCCACACACCCCGGTGGGCGGTACACTAGGAGACCTGATATGGAGGTCGTAGATGACATCCTTAGTGAAAATTGACAGCTCTCACAATCGCGAACCCCGCCGTCCTGGGCTCTGCAGACAAGCGTGTCCCTATAGATGATGGCGATACCACCTCCCCTTCCAATAGGCCTATCTAGATGGAATATTAGATAGCCGGGGGGGAGTGCTTGCACCATATCTGGCCCTGAGCTCGTCGTGATCCAGGTTTCTGTTAAAAACAGAATATCCAGCCCATTATCTTGTACGAGGGAGTTAATTTCAATAGAATGGCTAGGAAGGGACCTACAATTCAGCAGAGCCATTAGTAGGGCCTTATTTCCCTTAGCTCCCTGGCCCTTCATGCATTGTCTGCAACTCAAGAAAGGTTTATCTCCTTTATGAATATAATTGCAGGAACCATCTTTCGAGGGTCATAGTAATATAAGGTCATTACTAGTATATGTAATCCCGATCTTAGGGATAAGTGCCAGCGTGTCTAGCCCTAAGCCCGTCTTGGCCCGGACGGGCACAGACGGGCTGGACTCTGGCGTAACTCCGGCGAAATGACGGCGGACCCGCTGCGCGTACCCGCTGCGCGTTTGCATGGCCGCTTTTTGTAGGAGGTCTAGCGTCCTTGTGACGACTAGACTGTGCGACGAATGGCGTCCCGCTTACCCCCTACACTACACGAATATCTGCAATTTGCCTCTGCACCTAACATGGACGTTAATACCTGATGCCTTCCTTAGGCTTCTTTTGTTTCTCCTTTTCCTCCAGCCTTCTGCTGAATTATTGTACTGTTTCTAGCTTCAACATGTTTTCCTTCTCTATGTCGTGCTGTTCTTGGTTTTTCTCTACTTCTCTCCTGGCGTTTCGGGGGGGTCTGTTTCTCCTTCGGCGTCTCCTCACCCCAGATGTCTTGGTGTTTTCTTTCCTCTCAGATCTGGCAGTCTTGCCTTGATTTGTTTACTTATTCCTCTTTTTTCTTCTATCCCCTTTCTTTCTTCTTCCTAGTCATTCTTTCCATGTTCTACCAGTACTTATCTTTTTCCATCTTTTCCTTTCCTTTTCATTCCTTTTTGACTGTTCTATTCCTTGAACTCAGTTTTATGTTCCTTGCTATGTCGTCTTTGGTGCTTTTTGGCATATTTTTTCAAATCAGTGTACTTTTGTCGGATGTTCTTTGTCTTTGTAATGTTTCTGTTGCTTATCTCTTTTATTTTAGTCGTTCTCCTGCAATGTGTTCACCCCAGATGTTCATCCTCTTCCTTACCTCCCACCGTGTGTAACCTTGTCACGTGGAACGTTCGTGGTTTGGGTCACCCCGTCAAACGTCAAAAGGTATTGTCACATTTATCTAAGCTTAATTCACAGGTTGTTTTTCTTCAAGAGACCCATTGTACGGATTCAGAATCTTCTAAGCTCAAGAGACAATGGGTGGGTCAAGTTGTCTATTCTCCTGCTGTCAACAACAAGGGAGGTGTTGCAATTTTATTTCACAAAGGTTTATGTGTCCAAATTCCCTCCTCCAAGGCTGATACTGAAGGTCGGTGGGTTATGGCTAAAGTTGTGATCCAAAACAAAACACTGGTTTTTGTGAACATTTACGGTCCTACCCGCCCTGCTCCTGAATTTTGGAATGATGTTAAAGTTCTTATTTCCTCTATTGACTGCTCCAATATTGTCATTTCTGGTGACTTTAACCAATGGATGGATCCCTTTTCTGACAGACTCTCCTCAACCAAATTTCGTCCTGACAAAACTTATAAATGTTTCCAATCTGCTATCTCTTCCCGTCCCTTATACGATGTCTGGAAAACTTGTAATCCAGATATTCTGGAGTATACATTTTACTCGAATGTACACCATACTAGATCTAGGATTGATTATATTTTAGTTAGTAAGTCTCTCCTCCCCACATTGCACAAATCTGAAATTGGTTCTATTTTCATTTCGGACCATGCCCCTGTTTTTGCTACCCTTGACCTTACCCTAACCTCTTCCAAATTCAGTCGATGGAAATTCAACACGTTCCTTTTGTCAGATGCTGTCTATATGAAAGAGGTTCAGAATTTTATAGCTGAGTTCTTCACTTTTAATGTTCCGACAGATACATTGGTTCCCAACAATTGGGACGCTTTCAAAGCTGCCCTGAGGGCTTTCACAATCTCTTATGTCTCTAAAAAAAGAAACTCAATTCATCTAAGTATAAGGAGCAATTATCTCCATTAAAAAACTGGAGCATTTGTATTTCTCCTCCAAAAACTCTGATGCCCTCCATAATCTCGTTAAAGCGAAATCTGAACTGAATAAAATAGCTGCAACTGAAGCGTGTAACACTCTGTTGAAAATTAAATCTAAGTTTCATGGAGGTCAGAATAAGGCTGCTACAATGTTGGCGAATTACCTAAAAATTAAATCTGAACGTAAAACTGTGGGCCCTATTCTGAATGACTCTACAAACACACTAGTTACTTCCGATGAAGATATTGCAGAGGTTTTCCATACCTACTATCACAATCTTTATACTGATGACACACACCCCACCGATCAAAATTTGTCTTCTTTTTTTGATGGTCTCCCCCCTCCTCCTGCACTCCCTGATGAATTTGCTCAATTAGAAAACGACATTTCCTCTCGAGAGATCCTTCTGGCCATCAACTCCTTAAAAAAATCAAAAGCTCCTGGTCCTGATGGTTTGCCAATTGAGTTTTATTCTGCCCTCCATGCTATTTTTGTGCCTAAATTATTGCAACTGTTTTATTCCTTCATTGCTGATGCTAGGGCTTTGGGGTCTTTCTTGGATGCACTCATTGTCATAATTCCCAAACCTGATAAGGATCATTCCCAGTGTAAAAACTACCGCCCTATTTCCCTGATCAATTATGACTATAAAATTTTTGCTAAAATCCTCGCCTCACGTCTTGATTCTCTCATACCACTTTTAATTAAAACGGATCAAGTTGGTTTTGTTAAAGGCAGACTTGCCGCTGACAATGCCCGTATGTTCGCTAATGTCATTTCCCATAGTAAACACTTTAAAGCCCCTCTAGCTGCCTTATCTCTAGATGCGGAGAAAGCTTTTGACCGCATTAATTGGCAATTTATATTCCGCACATTGCAATGGTTTGGTTTTGGTCCCTCTTTCATTTCCTTGGTTAAACTCCTTTACTCAGCTCCCCGTGCCAGTATTTTTGTCAATAACCAATTTTCTAGGTTCTTTCCCTTAGGTAGGGGAACAAGACAAGGTTGCCCCCTGTCCCTGTTATTGTTTATACTTTGCCTTGAACCCTTTCTTGAGCGCCTCCGCTCTAATCCCCAAATAACTGGCTTTAAACTTTCCTCTGTTGAAACCAAATGATCTGCTTATGCAGATGACATCTTAGTCTACATGTCTAACCCTGTCACGTCACTTCCCCATTTTATGAACGAAGTCCTCCTTTACTCCTCAGTCTCTGGGTATAAACTCAACTTATCTAAAACTGAAGTACTACCTTTAAATTCTACTTGCTATCAATACATGTTTAGCTCCACTGACTTTGCATGGTGTCCCTCCAAAATCAAATACCTTGGCATTTGGTTTTCATCGTCCCTTATTGAAACTCTCAAAGCTACATTCACGTCCCTCACACAGAAAATTCAATCCCTCCTTCAAAGTTGGTCCCCCTTATTTTTATCTTGGTGGGGCAGACTCGATACCATCAAAATGATGATTACACCTCACATATTATATACTGTTTCAATGCTTCCCATGAAAATTCCGAACGTTTATTTTACTCGTTTAAACTCCATTTGCTCCAAATTTTTGTGGAATAACAAGCACCCTCGCATTGCCTTACATAAACTCATACGTCCTAAAACGGAAGGCGGGGTTCGTTTCCCTCATTTTAAGCTCTACCACTCTGCCTTCCTCATTAAGCAATCCTTTTCGTTAGCTTTTGACTTTCATGATTCCCCGATTCCTAAATGGATTATTTTTGAACAATCATTACTTCAAGGTTTTTCGTTTCAGCATACTGTTTTTATGTCCAACTGCTCGTTTTTATCTAAACATACGGTTTCAAAATACTTCCAATCTCTATTGCATGATATATTCACTAAAGATTTATCTCCAATCCAATGTTTTTTGTCATCTTGTGTCTGGTATAACAAATTCCTCAAATATAAGGGCAAATCTTTCTACTACAAGTATTTGAAAGAAAAGGATATTGTATTTGTACATCAATTTTTCGCCAATGATGTTATTATTTCTTTTTCCGAAATGCAAGTTTTGTACAGCTTACCCATGTCTTGTCTAAAGGAATATACCATTATTACTAATGCTATAGCTTCATATTTATCAACCTTTCCTTCCTCTGATACCTTACCCTCTTTTTCTCCCGCTTCTCCCCTTTATCCCTTATTTTCCCTCCACCAACCTAAAGCTGCCAATGTCTATAAAATATTGTCTTCAAATGTTCTGGAACGGTCTAAGTCAGCTACTGAGCTCGCTTGGGAATCTGATTTGTCCGTTTCTCTTTCTGTTGATGAATGGAATTGTATATGGAGCAAATTGTTTAAGATTTCTGTTGCAGCCCGCATTACTCAATCATTATATTTTATTTATCATAGATCTATTCTCACTCCTCTTAGTATTGCCAAGTTCTCGCCCTCATCCCCTACTCTTTGTTGGTCATGTTCTTTACTCCCAGGTTCACTTAAACATCAATTATATGAATGTCCCTCTGGTTTGGCTTTTTGGAACTCTGTTTGGGATATTTGCATGCGCATGTTTAACTGTTCTGTTCCCTTATCATTCTTAAATGTGTTTTTAGGCTCTGATTCAATTGATATTGATATTGCTCCTTCTAGTGCTAGATTACTTGATTTATTCATTGCTATTGCGTTTAAAGTAATTTTTATCTTGTTGGAAGGATAATTCCAAACTATCTGTTCTTACTTGGTGGAACTTCATATGTGATGAACATAGGATTGCTACTGCTTCCTCCTCTTCTGTCTCCTCTAAAGTTAAATCTGATCTTCTTTGGCTCCCTTTTTCCAACTATCTTTCCTCTTCCCCTCCCATCTGATTTTTGGGCCTTTCTATCCTCAGGTTTTCCTTCCTTTCTTCTTCTCTTTCTTCCTTCTTTCTTTTCTCTTCTCTTCTCTTCTTTCTCCTCTCCCCTTTTCCTTTCCTTTTCTCTTTTCATCTCTCTATCTTTTCATATCTTCTTTTATTGCTGAACCGTTATTTTATAGTTTATCTCTGCCTCACATGTGTTTCACTTGGTTCTCATGTACTATTTTATCGTCTTTGTATTGAACTTTGTTTAATCAAAATAAAAACTTTCTTAAACTGAAAAAAAAAGTTCCATTGTAAATTCTTAAAAACACGAGGATGTTTTTCAGTAAGTTAGGGGCATATTAGCAACAAATAGCGATATTTATCGCTAAATGAGTTTAGCGCATTTTCTTTTATCGCCGGGTATTATCGCTGAGATTACGTGCTATTAGCAATGTTTATCTCAAAAGCGATAAAATATACGGCGATAGCGGCTCAATGTGTGAATATCGCTGGAAATCCAGCGATATTCAGGCACTAACCTGAATATCCACCTCCCATTGGATATACAGGTTAAGAAGTGGTCTGGGCAGGCGTTAGGTTTTAGTGATATACGCGCTTAGCGCAAATTTTCTATTGCTTCGCCTGCCTCACTAATAGGCAATAGCTGTGTTAGCAACTGCTTTCAGTCGCTAACAGGTTGGGTACGCCCACTTTACATGTCATTAGCGATAAATATCGCTGACATGCAAAGCGGGCCCCAAACAGGTCGCTATCGCCTACAAGTTGTAGCTAACTGTTGTTGTTAGCGACAGCTTGCTAATAAGGCAATAAAATTATCGCCGCTTTAGCGGGAAAAAGTCCAGCTAAAGCGGCGATATTGCCCTTGCTAATATGCCCCATAGTTTTAACAACAGCACACAAAGTAATAAGAGCCAAGGGGCTGGCTGGAAAGCCACTAACTGAGTACACCATGACTAGAAGAGGCAACGTAAGTGCTTCCTAGGATTGCCCTAAAAAAGAACACAGTACTGAGCAATGGACCGAAAAACAACAATATGTTTTTTTCAAAATGTTTACACTTTGTATTATAAAACGGTACATATGTCTGGCAATACCAATTTTTTAAAGTAGACAAATTCTATCTAGACGTCGATGTGAGAATGAAGGAAGATCAATCATATTATAATAAAAGAGCAGGCAAAGTAGCACAAAGGCCAGCCCAGTCTTAAGAGAAATATAAAAATCTCTCTAGAGAAAAGTGTGCCAGAAATATCAGTGGAGAAAGGCATTCCACAGGCAAAAAAAATCACAGGGCAAGAAAAGGATCAATGAAAAATCTTATGTATCCAAAAATGGAGTGTGGCAACAAAGAAGTTGAGGAGCCTTGCCGAGGTGTAAGGGGCTCAGGACCTGTTAGCATAAAGAAGTGGCACCCACGTGACAGGTTGGATGGTAGAGTTTAATCTCTCTGCCATCTTCTGTCAGACTCTGCTGCAGGATCTTAAATCATGCTGCTTCCAGGGAAGACCCTTGCAATTGCAGGTGCACGCTATCAGTAGCTGACTGACGTATGCCCAGACAGCGAGGTCACTGGGCAAGAAGGGAGACTTTGAAAGGTTGTGGGGAGTGAAGGTGCTGAAAATTATTTGGGCCGCGAGTAGAGGACAGATTGGCAGTGATAAGGACAATGATAGAGGTCATATGTTAAGCACATGACTGTTAACACCTCAATAGGTATACCATGATAACAATTGAGGTGGCCATCTTAAAAATATAAGAAAGACATTCAAATAGTCTACTCATATCCACATGTTCACTACACAAATGGCAGCCACGAATATCAGTCATTAATTTGCAGGTGAGTATTTCGTGGTATACTGCGGAGTTATTGCATCAGGAGTGCTTTTACCTTTCACATCGAGTGATTTTTATATTTGCAATTCCTTTCCATCCCATTTAGATTGGTAGGTATTATTTTTCACCCCTTTTACACACCTGGGAACCCGTCCTCAAGTTTGTTTGGAGGCAGCAGTGGCATCGTGCATGGATTACTTTCAAGGGATTAAAATCCCCTTAACTGCTGCAGTGTTAGATTGGTGAAGCATCGGCGTGGGTCTCCCTTCCATTTTTCCATTTTTTTGCTGTTGCCTCATATGTTTTTGCTGGTTATAGATGCTTTGATGCTTTGGGCACTGTGCCCCTGCTATTCAGTGCCACAGTGCAAGTTCTCCCTATGGTAAATTGATATATGGATTAGTGACTCCATGATTGGCTGGTTTGGTTTACTTGTCAGACCCTAGTACAGTGCACTGCATGTTCCCAGGGCGTGTAAACCAAATGCTGCTGGTGGGCTTGCAGCACTGGTTGTGCCACCCACAGAAACAGCCTGTAAAGTGTGTCTCAGGTCTGCCATTGCAGAACCTGTGTGCAGTCTGATACTGCCATGTTGACTGGGCAAGTGCACCCACTTGCCAGTCCCTAAACCTTCCCTTTTATGTATATTAGTCACCCCTATGGTAGGCCCATGGGTAGGGTGCATTGTAAGTGAAAGGTAGGACATACCTTGATGTGTGTGGCATGTCCTAATAGTGAATTACACCCATTTTCGTTTTTCACTATTGCAAGGCTACCTGTTCCCCATAGGCCAGAATTGGTAGTTTGACCATAACATCTTATAATCCTAACTGACTCGGGATACTAGGTAGAAATTCGATTTTAGTGTGCTTGAACTCAGAATGATAAAATACATCTTTTAGTGAAGTTGGTATAACATTCTGTGTTTGAAAATATCACTTTTAGAAAGTAGATATTTTCTTGCCTAACTATCCAAGCCAGCCTCTGCTAGGTTGTGTATTCCTTGTCTGGAGTTTGAGTGACAGGGCTGGGGGATTCCAGGAGACAGGGTGAGTCAGCACAGGGCTGAAATAGGGCTATCTGCATATAGATGGGTGAGAGAAGTTGCACCTGGGTCCTGAATAGGGATGTGCCTGCCTTCCACAATGCTGGTTCCACCTCCTGTGGTGCTTCTGATGTCCCTGGCCCACACTGTCAAAGGAAAGAAGGAGTCTTGTCAACCAAGTGCTCCAGGCCTGAACAGAACTGGTTTGGACTAGGCACAGGCACTCTCTGCCTTCAGAGACAAATGATTTTGGTGTATGAAAGAGGGGACCCAGAACTTTAGATCACTTCTGGAAGACAAGACGAAGCTTCACTGAGGAGAGGAACCAGAAAGAAACTGAAGGAGGAGACTATCCCTAAACTGAGTGCTGTTTGGGGGATTGGCTTGCAGTGGTTGCCTGACTGCCAAAGAAAGGAGAAAGGTACTTTGTGCTACTTTCATCAACTTGTGAAGGCTCACCTAGGGCTTGGAAATTGAGCTTGCCTCCGGCTGAAGTCTCAGGGATAACTTCACCAATCAGCTCCCCTGAGTTCTTTTGAAGTGCCTGTTGTTGTGCTGGGCATTCTGAGGGATTACTTGTCGCAAGGAGCTGGAAGCGCGACTCACGAAGAAGAAGCGTGATGCGGCTGCAGCCGCTATCGTAGCATCACTGAAGAAGGGTGTCGCCGCTGCCACTGTCGCATCACAGAAGCGCCTCGCATCGCCGGAGAAGAGTGTCGCAGTCACAGCAGTCACTGTCACATCACCAGAGAAGCATGTTACCACCGCAGCCGCTGTCATTGTATCACTGAAGAAGGGTGTTGCTGCTGCTGCTGTCGCATCGCATCGCCAAAGGGCCTCGCATCACAGGAGAAGAGTGTCGCTGTCGCAGCAGATGCCGTTGTATCAACGGAGAAGCGTGTCGCAGGGCCTGTCGCGGCTCAGATGATTCGTTGAGTCGCCGCACGGCCGTAGGGCGTGCACGCATCGTTGTCGCATCAAGAAGAAGACACCATTTTGTTTCATTGCACCGGATCTTCATCGCATCACGGCGTTGCTGGTCGCATCGCCACAGAAGCGCAGTAAGAAACTGACGCATCAAAGTCCCCTACTCAGCAGTAGGGAATCGACGCATCACCATTCTTGCGTGTAAGGAACCGACGCATCACCTTCCCTGCAACACTTTCGTTGCATAGCGTTATGCATCCAAAGGTACATTGAACTTAAAGTGTCGCGTTTACAATCTAAAGAGAACTAAACTAATTCTACCATTTTTAAAGAACAGTATTGTTGATTTATGTCGTCTTGTGTTAAGTCTATATAAAAATGCTTATTTTTATACTACAACTTGTGTGGTGTCCATCTGTAGTGTTGTCACTGGATAACTGTATGTGTTCACAAATGCTTTACACACTGCCTCTGAGATAAGCCTGCCGGCCCATGCCAAGCTACCAAGGGGAAGAGCAGGGGTTGTTTTAGGAGTGTACCCCCTTACCCTGACTAGACGCAAGGGTCCCTATTTGGTCAAAGGTACCTACCTCTGCCAACTACAGACCCCCAAATCTAACATCGTTGGTCAGCAGTGAGGATTCTGGACTTACATTTGTGACTCACATACTGTTATTGGTGAACACTACTCGTGAGTGAAGACCAAACGCAACCACATACTTTTGATAGATTGTTTTTCCTGAGATTTTCTATTTTTGCAAAGAACTGCCAAGTTTAGCCACCATGAGTAAAGCAGAATCCATAGCATCTGAGGATTGGGATTTTGAGGAGGCGAAACTAGAAAGATACAATGTGAGACAGCTGAAGCACTTCTGCAGGAGATTTAAAGTTGCTATGACCGGTCCCACCAAGAAGGATGAGTTTCAAAAAGCGCTGAGGGCCTGGGTCGAAGAAAGGAGCACCCCTGAGCATGTGGAAGGGGCTGAAAATGCAGATGAGCAGCTGGAAGGGCCATTAAATGCAAGGGGGAGGAGATCAAATTTCCCAGTAGGTAGCAGTGTTTCTGCCAAAGGCCTGTCCCCAGAAGAGTTGGAGGACAGGGAGAAAAGTAGGATGCACGAATTGGAGCTGACTAAGCTCAAGATGGGTGGGCAATTGGAGTTAGAGAATAGGAAATTGGCCCTGGAGGAAAAGAAAATGCAGTTGGAGCATGAGAGAAGTTTGAGGGAGTTGGAGTTAAAAGCTCGGAGATTAGAGATTACTCCCTCTGGTGGCAGAACACCGTCCATGCCTGTTAAAGCAAGGGTGTATATACCTAAGAATGTGTTTAGAGAATTTTATAAGAAGGATGACGTTGGGCAATGGTTCAAGGCCTATGAGGCAGCCATGTCCTCTCACCAGACCCTGAGAAGGATTGGGGAGCGGGGTTGTGGGGACGGTTCCTTAGTGAGGGGGGGATACCTTGTTAGACTTGCCTTCTAAAGTCCATAATTCTTATAGCCATATGCAAGAAGCATTGATGTCCAGTTGTGGGCTGACTCCTGAACTGTATAGACAGAGGCTTAGGAATTGCAAGAAAGTGGAGTCAGGCACATGGGTAGAATACATAACTGTCTTTTGCAGAGCATTAGATGGTGGGTGGTGGGTGGCAAAGTGAATGATTTTAAGGGGCTCTTTGATTTAATTGCATGGGAGCACTTCTCAAGTAATTGTTTTCCAGAGCTACGCCAGCACCTTATTGATAGCAGGCTGATTAACCCTGGGAAGCTTGCTGAGGAGGCAGACCGCTGGTTGAGTCCCCCGGTCCACAAGGGTCACATGGGAGACTCCGCCAAGAGTGGGCAGGGTCCCCAGCAAAGAGTGGGGGGACAAGGATAAACAGAGGGAGTTCCAGAAAGGGCCCCACAGTAATCCCCAAGGGAACCAAGGGAAAGGTTCCCAACCTCCCCCTGAGAAGAAGCCCGGGCCCGACAGGTAGACCTGTTCATAGGGGACGACTGAGGTGCTTCAAGTGTGGTGAAGTGGGCCATACGCCTGTGGATCCTCAGTGCCCCCAGTATGGAAAGACAGCACCCACTGATGCTCCACCCCAGCAGATGGCAAGTGTAGCCCGAGGGAGGAGATAGGTGTCCTCAGAGATGTCCCTTGTCTCTTTAGGAGACTGTGAGATGGTCCCCAGGACCCTACTTCCTGATAACACTAAGAAGTACAGGCAGTGAGTGACCATCAATGGTCATAGAGTGGAGGCTCTTCGAGACACAGGAGCTAGTGTGACAGCTGTCAAGTGTCACTTGGTGTCTGAAGAGCAGGTGGTCTCCAATGCATTTTACACAGTTGTTGCCACTGACAACACAAAGAGCTACTACAAGGTGGCTCAGGTTCCCTTTGAGTGGCGGGGGCTTTCTCTAGTACTCTTCAAGTAGCTGTGAGGCCAGCCATGCCTGTTGTCTATTTGTTAGGGAATGATTTGGAGAGCTTCCCTTGGGTTAACGTGGAGTGAAGTGCTCATCTGGAGATGTTGGGTCTGCCTGACTAGCGTGTGTGACCACACGGTCCATGGCAGCCAGTAAGGGTGTTCAAGAGGACCTGGAGCCTGAGAGGGAGGCCCAGGTGCCTGCCTTAAAGAGAAGAGGCAAAGGGCACGGGAAATCGGAAGAGGCAGACCCTGAGGGGATGCCCTGGAGCCTACAGGGGAACAGGTAGCTGAACTGAGGGACCTGCCTGAGCTGACCCATTGGCAGCAGGAAGGAGGACCCTCCAGGGAAGAGTTCTGCGAGGAGCAGAAGAAGTGCCCTTCTCATGTGGGTTTGGGGCAGCAGGCTGCAAACCAGGCAGCAGGTGATCAGTAAGCATGGGCGGATTTTGCGGATTGGCAATCCGCGAACTTGCGTATTTACGGATTCGCAATCCGCGAAGATCCGCGAACTCTAGCGGATTTGCGGATTTTTCCGTTTTTTGTGTTGGCGCGTGTTCGCGCCGATTTTGGGACAAGTTCACAATTGCGAACTTACTTTTCGGCTTGCAACGGCCGCGACTATGTTGTTTCTACGTCTGGTTTATCATCACAGGTTCACAGCACCCTCTGTTTCACCACTGCCACCCTCTGGGACACCCATGCCACCCTCTAGTACATCCTCACTGGCACCTATTAGGTTTATTTATCACTGTAGATTATGGTGGTTGAAAAAAGCAAGCACACCTGCCCTTCTTCAACTGCCATCAATTAATTTGTGTTTCATTAATGTGTCAGTAATTTTGAAAGTTCCAGTCTGGCTGGCACCTGCTTCCTTCCTTATCTGTAATTTGCTTTTTGTTGCAGTGAAATTTTTTTTTCACAGGACCTTTATGGTGCTATTCTATGAGCCTGCTGTTTGGGTCATAGCAGGGTCATAGAATAGTTGCAAACTCTGGAGGGGCCCATCAGGAAGCACTACCTTGAATGTTACTAATGTTAAGTTTGAACTTTTGCACCTGCTCATTGCTTTCAGTTTAGCTAAAATCGTTTTTTCTGCAATTTCGCGCGTTTTTTGGGGCGCGAATCCGTGCGAGATCGATTTCGGAAGCCGCGAATACGTGCGAATACAAAATTGTTTTTGTTGCGACGTGTATGTTCGCGTGATCTTGCGCGTGTTCGCGAGGCGCTTCTAGCTATACGTTTGCCAAGTTACCCTATCGGTCGTACACAGGCGCGGCCATCTTGTTGGCGTGACGTAATTCCGTTTCCGCCCGCTATGTGTAATCTCGCAAAGTGTGCTGCTCGCTAGTACAATTTCGCGCGTACTCGCAAGGAAAATCTCGCGCGAACTTACCCACGCGGTCGTGAACGGGCGCGGCCATCTTGTTTCTCATTCATTGCTATGGTTCTGGGCATGCTTTCTCTATCCTCTCTCAATCTCTGCCATCCTTTGCTTGTTTGAAGTTTTTTTGATCTAATTTTACTTATTATCTAACCCTCTATTTTTCTAGCTCTATATTTTTGTGTTTTCTGCAGCTTTTAGTTACTTTTAAACTACTTTTTTAAACTCTTTTCTTTTCTTCTTCACTATTCTATTTCTTCTTTATCATTTAAGTTTATTTCTGCCCAGACCATGGTAAAGGGAGCCGGGAAGCACCCTGAGAAGGGGAAGGGTCCCGCACCCCGTGCCCGGCTCCCGTGCGGGCGTTTAAGGGGGGAGCAAGTGGTCCCGAGGGAGATCTTCAGCGCGGAGGAAGTGGCGGCACTGATCTTCCACGTCCAGCGCCGCCTCCCCAAGACGATCCTGGGAGGCGGCAAGATCGCGACCGGCTATGGCATCCGGGAGCGTCGCAAGCGGTGGGAGAAGGTGTGCCGGGCCATGTACAAGATCTCTGGGGTCCGGCGCACATATAACCAGGCCACCCACCGCTGGACCGATGTCATGGACCGGGAGCGGGACTTGCTGGACGCGCTCGGCGTAGAGGTCCCCGGGCTTGGTGAGTAGTAGTAGTAGTACATTTACTACTCTGTTTTATCCTGCTCTGTTATTTGCAAATCTTTGTTCTTTACCAAGAGCAATAATGCTGCCGATTACATTGAGGTAAATTATATTTCAAAATCTTCTATGCATTTCAGGTGCACTGCTCTCCTTCTCAGTAGCCTTGCTTGCTACTATGCTTCTTTGTTTTGTATGTTGTGTTCAGAAGCATTTCATTGGCCTGAGAAATTATGTATGAGTGTACTGTAAAGAAAAGAACTGCGTAGTGCTAGACAGTAAGGGTCATATTTTCAATTACCGGCGCATCCCTGCAAAGTAGCAGGGATGCGGCAGTAATTGTGTGCCATGCCACCACCACCCATTGGCCCAAAACGTCACAGAAGCCTTACGCATCTGTGCCGTAAAGGCAGCGCATTGCTGGAGTTGCGTGCCAACGATGGCTCAGCTCCAGCAATGCTCTGGGGTACCCTATCTCCCCAATGCTGCATCAAGCCGTACGTCGGCTTCAAGCGCGCAGGGTTTGAGTCATGCATCATTGTCCTAAAAGTGACTGATTGACATCTTGTAGATTTCCCTCAGCCACTTTTAGGATTCGTTCCTGCGCAGGTACGCCCTCCCTTGCGCCGGAACGCCCCCTGATGGCGCAGGGCTTTACAACGTGATGCATCGCCCATATGCCCATATGTGTTTTTTTTTTTAATATATACGCCGCACCAACACCATGGCGAGTCTTTTGTTCTGCCGCTGCGTCAGAAAAGGCACGCAACAATGGAGGAAAATCAGCCGCAACTTCCGCAAGGGACTTCTAAATCAGCCCCAACAGACTGAAGTCCAGTCCTTCCTTTAGACAGTCACATGGCTATAAGAAGAAATAGTGGCGGTGGTGGCGGGTGGATTGATAGTTTGAGTATTCACTGATCTGCAAGCAGGATGGACTTTGTCTGTCACGTGTTGCGCACTGCTGCCTGCAGTGCCAGGCCTAGGCAAACCTCTTTAGTAGTCTGTTTATTGAGTTACATAGGAACTTTCTAAGTCAACGTTCCGCAAATCAGGCAATACGAATAACGTAGTATACCACATGAGATAGATCCCGTGGAATAGTTGTCTATCTATTTGCTATTTTTCCAAAATATGTTGTTATTGTTCTTTTGAAATGTTTGATTTGGTTGAAAAATCTCATCCATGTTTTCTGGTTTTTCTTTCTTTCATGTTGTACATCAGCTCCCCCCAAGGGCAAGAGGACACAGGAGGAGGGTGCTGAGGATGCAGGCCAGGATCGGGCAGGCGAGGGCTCCTTTGCTGGCCCCAGTAAGTTTACATTTTAATAAACAGTACCTATTTTTTCCTAGCGTTCCTCATTCGATTTTTTCTAAATCGTCTTTGATCTTCTTGTAGACTGGATATAAATTCTTATCCTGCCTCGAATATGACTCCCTGTGGTATTACTAGACTATTCTTATTAGTCTGTCTGTGTAGCTAACTAAGATTGGACATTTGGCAATTCCATTGGACTCCCATTATATTCAGCAATACCTCTATGCACTGTCTCCTTACTGACTAGATAGTGTGGCAGAGTCATTCAGCTCCCGAAGTCACCGATTATAGATCCCCAATGATCTCTAGATTATCGTACGCAGGACAAGAGAGTAGTACGGAGTCACAGCACAGTCAAGAAGTGTCAGAGGCACTCATGCTTGCAAAAATTCCAAAACCTTTAGCTCATCCACTCTAGTCTAGAGGAACAAAAACCACAGAGTCTATTTAAGTTTAAAAGCTTTATTAAAAGTAAACACATTTATTAAAATCTACTTTGTCATAAAACTATTTAACTGTAAACGGAAAAGTGGTTAGTGCTGACGATTAATTGGACACATTTCTTGTGGTCGAGCCGAACTCTCACCTAGTTTGAACTTGATCCTGGTCGTGTTCTTAGGACTCAGGAGTCAAGCTTCTGTCTGTTAGGAGAAAAAGTGGTGCGTGTTAAAAATCAAAAGCAAGCATTCATCAGTTGTGCATAAAAGTGCAGCAAGACAACAGCCTTCCCTGGAAAATGGGACATTTTTACTATGGAGTAGACAGTCACAAATTATTACATTGTATTCTGTTTTTTTAACATTTCTCCTAGACCAAATATTATATAGTAGTGAGTGGTGTATTCTAACATTCTTAAATGTACTTTGTAGGTGTAACATCTGGTGACGGGGCCAGCGCGGAGGTGGCTGTGTTGGACCAGGACTCGGAGGCCTCTGGGGAGGAGGCGGCGGTAGAAGAGCTGGCGGCCGTTCCTGTGGGGGATCAAACGGTGGTGGCGGAAACAGGTAAGCTATATATTCCTTACTTATTGAGATTGAAGACTGCATAGTGTGCTTTCTGCACGGGTGTATTACAATTACAAATCAACCAGGTAGTAGCCTCCTCGAAATGTACTTCGACTTAGCTGTGAAGTTTTTGGTGAGAAGAATCCCAATAAGTTCTTAGACGAACGTGATGGATGGGATGAACGAAAAGCGAAAGAAGGGTGTAAGTAAGTGGGACGCGAACTTGTATGATGGCTGGCAAAGAAGAACGATATGTGTTTGCTTGGACCCAGAGGTGGCTGGGAAGGAAATAATATGGTATGGTGCATGGCTGGGTCAATGATGAAGCAAGGATGGGTGGAAGGACAGCAGCCTGGGTGGGTGAAACAGAAACTGTATGTGTGCGTATACTTTGACTGAATGGATGCCTGGAGCATGGTATTCTCTGACTCTTAGATAGCACATGTGTATCTAGAGAGAGTAGATGGTCGCCAGGTGAAGTAAGTGTTACCTTGAAGAGCATGTACCACCGCACCCGCACGTCCGTCCCAGTGCAGGGAAGGCAAGGAAAAGAAATTGTAAATGTGTCCAATACTACCATGAATAGTAGCAGTACTTTGTATTGCGTTTGCATTCACAGCATATATCTGGTTATTACGGTGGACACTCCGTACCTCTCTTAATAACTTTAGTTTACTTGTAGTACGTCATTCATGTGTGGGTGTATCACTGTTCACTCAATATTAAGCAAAGCACCTAAAGTCATCTCATCTGTCATTAAATACGTCCCATGTGAAGTGATAGATAATCAAATTAGTTAGCTTCTTCAGTTTCCTTTTCTAGTACTCATTTGCACTGTAGGGTGAAAGGTAAATTAATTAAGCAGTAGCCCTTGTAACAGAGTATTCTCAGTGCCACCCGTAATAGAAAAGTAATAGCTTCACCACCTGCATGTACTGGACCGGTACAGTAACGCAAGTCTGTCTCACTCATCATGGTGTGCAACTTTTTTTCTCGGGTGCAACTTCACTGTGCTGTGTCCATGTCATTCTGCCGGCTTGCATAAGATAACGTACCCATTTCCCTAAACAAGAGAGAAGAAGAAGAATAAGACTGGTGTACTGTCATAGTCGACTGTAATGGAAGTCCATAGTGGTCGTAGAATTAGTTCATTAAACTACCACTACTGTTAGAGCAAGGATGCAGAAGTGGGAGGTTACATAGATACTGTCCTCAATAGTTATGTACTGTGCTTTCAATTTGCTACTTGTACTCTGTGACCCAACTTTCGGCTCAATCACTTTGTGTTATTAATAAGGAGCATTGGTTACAGACTATGTCTTTCTTTCTTCATATAGTTGCTCCTTCCAAATCAACAACAAGGAGGGAGCAGGCTAGATTGGCCCGGCAACGGAGGCTGGAGGCCACAGTCGCCGAGTATCGGCGGCTGGTGGCCCTGGAGGAGGAGGAGGACACGCAGTCGAGCGGGGCAACATCCTCGACTGTGACCACTGCATCCTCCTCCGTGACTAAGCCAGCGGGACCGAGCCGGGCTAAGAAAGACGACCGCCACCGCCAAGCAACCGAAATACCAGCTGCCCCCCACAGGAGCTGCAAGGAACGCCAACGCCGCCTACGAGTCCGCATGTCCAACCTGGAGCAGGAGGTCCTGAGGTATAAGAACTTGGTTAAGGGCCTCCGCTCCGAGCTTGCCACCCTCCGCAAGGAGTATGATGCCCATGCCGCATCATGCACCAGCACCAGCACCCTCCAGTAGTGGAGTGTCCCTTGCCCTTTTTTTATAGACTTTTGGGGGGTGGGATTTGGGAGTTGGGATCGTTTTGGGACGTTTCAGAGACAATCGTTGGGGTTAGGGTGGGTGAGAGAGATTATTTTGTTAGGGCTAAATAAATATATTTTTCAACTTTATCTGACCATACCTGTTTTTTACTGCTTTTCAGTCTGGTGGGTGGGGGGCGGGGGTGTAACAGTAACTTTGTTTTCCTGAACAGTCGTAGGACTTTAGTAGTACAACCGTCAATCTCTTGTCTACTCCGAAATAATACTCCATTATACTACCTCCCACCAAACGCTTATCTTACCTGTAATTTGTGTTAGAAATTAGGGCTAGGCCCAGGGCTGGCTCCAGGTGAAATGGGGATTAACGTTGTCAATCCTGGGCGGGTGACATTTCCTCATTGCGGTGGTACTAGTGGTGTGACACAGTGGCAGTTGCATGCCTATGGAAAAAAAGAAAACGAAACCTTGTTTGTCCTCCTTACTGTAGCATTACAACGGTTACGGTACGATCGAGAAAATAGCAGGTGACAGTACACTGGAACAGTGCCATAATGTAGCCTAACAAATGGTAAAGTATTTGCTTGCAAGTATAACTAGTACTTGCGTTGAATTTATTTGACATTGGCTACTACTACTAGAAGATATAGTACTGAAGCTGAGTAAGTCTAGAAGATATCCTCGTATTCCTTCACCAGCCTGTTGCTGCTATGACCTTATCCTCCCCAGCAAGTGTGTGGAATTATTGATGTCATTTTAGTCAGACATCAAGCAAAACAACACAGCCCGGGGGAAGAGGGTTAGGGTTTGTAAAATGGATGGGAATGGGGGTTTCTTTTTGGGTAGGTTTTGTTGAGAGAAGAAAAAAAAAGCAGAGCATGGACAAACAATAATTGAAGATACAGAGTTTACAGACAATCTTTGGTTACAAACTAAAGGTAAGCACATGCAGTCACACTCATAGAATAAAAGACAACAATGGATACTGTATCTGTATTGCGTATGTTGTTGGAGTTGTCCTGTTGAAATTGGTAAGTAAGTTGCATGCAGCAAACAATTCCTCTTATTGGCGGCACTCCTCCATTCCAGCTGACGCTTCGTCCATCAATGTGGTGACCACTGACAGAAGAGACACCCTGTCCACTGCCTGCCTGGCGGATGTTGACTGAAACCCGGCCTGTAATTATTGAACGGAAAACAGGAAGTGCTATTACAATACCACTGATAAATAAATAAAAGGTATGTACGCTGTGTGGTTCAAAAAGTGACACTTTGATTTCCCTAATAGACAGTACAATATTTTTGAAATTGCGTGCTCTGTCTGAGTCACCTTTTTAAGGATCAATAAGTATGGCCAAAATATTATAGCGGATCTTTCCCCTCAAGGTGGGTGTACTACTGTGTTTTAGAACAAAATTTGACCTTCCCAGCAATGCTCCCACCAAGACCCTTACTAAAGCCAGTCGCAAAAATGTAGAAGAACCCCAATCATATCTCCAAAAACGATGCCTAGCAGAAAAATGGTTACAAAACGTACTTTGAAAGTAACAGTAGGCCCAAATACAGACCGTGGATTGTATTCAAACCACTTGCAAGCAAGCAAAAGTATCCATAGCCAGCATCGCTCCAACAGTGCTCTATAACAACAGAACCGCGTTGCAATAGAACCCCCCTAAACACATGCAATCCTGCTGCTAGGGCTAACCCTAACGAACCCTAACTTACAAAAAGTGCCAAAACTGGTGTTTCCTTATGGATTTTGTCCAACAAACTTCTAGCCGGTATTAGACCTTCCCAGGAATGCCCCAGGCAAGACCCGCCAACCCACCCGCAAAAAAACACCCGACACAACACCCCCAAACAGCGAAAAAGCTAAATCTCATACTTACAATGTCTCTCGGCCTTCGGTCCAAACGCGGCGCTGTGCAGCTAGGTCGTCATCATCATCAATCATCATAACTCCTGTTTTCCACCACGGATTTCCTGAAAAGCAAATGCAATCAAGATTAGACTGTCGCAGCAGTGCTTCGACAGAGACCCCGGCCGCAACCCACCCACGAACAGCAGGAAGCCCCCCAAAACGCTACATTGAGCAAGATGTCTGAAGAAATGGCAAAAAAAGGCTGTTCCTTATGGATTTTGTCCAAAACACTTGTATCCGGTATTAGACCTTCCCAGGAATGCCCCAGGCAAGACCCGCCAACCCACCCGCAAAAAAACACCCGACACAACACCCCCAAACAGCGAAAAAGCTAAATCTCATACTTACAATGTCTCTCGGCCTTCGGTCCAAACGCGGCGCTGTGCAGCTAGGTCGTCATCATCATCAATCATCATAACTCCTGTTTTCCACCACGGATTTCCTGAAAAGCAAATGCAATCAAGATTAGACTGTCGCAGCAGTGCTTCGACAGAGACCCCGGCCGCAACCCACCCACGAACAGCAGGAAGCCCCCCAAAACGCTACATTGAGCAAGATGTCTGAAGAAATGGCAAAAAAAAGGCTGTTCCTTATGGATTTTGTCCAAAACACTTCTATCCGGTATTAGACCTTCCCAGGAATGCCCCAGGCAAGACCCGCCAACCCACCCGCAAAAAACCACCCGACAACACCCCCAAACAGCGAAAAAGCTAAATCTCATACTTACAATATCTCTCGGCCTTCGTTCCAAATGCGGCGCTGTTCAGCTAGGTCATCATCATCAATCATCATAACTCCTGTTTTCCACCACGGATTTCCTGAAAAGCAAATGCAATCAAGATTAGACTGTCGCAGCAGTGCTTCGACAGACACCAAAAATTACACACAAACCCCCGGAACCCCGCCAAAGAGCACCTCAAAGGCAAGCAAGTCAGCAAAAACGGCAAGAAATTTCCACCTCATATTTGGTCCAAAACACTTTTGTCCATTATTAGAGCTTCACAGCAATGGGCCCAAATCCGTCAACTCACCCGCAAAGAAGTACAAAACCCCCACAAGTGCTGAGTCTTTCTTCATTGTGCGTAATCCAGCACTCTGCTTGGAGGGAAATCGCAGTCTGGAGGAGGAGGATAGAGGAGCATGTTCTTCAGAACTTGTGAACCTGAGGAATGTAGACTGCGGCACCTTCAAATCAATAAGCAAACAAGTGAAGACAGTTCTGATGATGGTCTTGTTTTTGGGATTAGGTGATTAAAGTTTGAATTAAATTAACTGTGCAAAACAAAGAAAGAGAGACACAAAGCACACAGGAATAAAAGTGAATAAGGACGAAAAAGAAAGTTCTTGATTGATTGTCTCATTTTCAGGGCTCGGTGTCAGGGAATAAGAACAAGATTTCGTCATCATACTCTGCGAATTCAGGCTGGATGAGGTCAGTGGCACCGAACAGAGAAAAAATCCCCTCATCTACGTTGCTGTCCTCCTCGTCTTCATGCGGCGTGCTTTCTCGTACTTTGTAATCTGGTGGTATGAGGTGCTGATTCATCTTGATCATTGTCAGCCGCTCCACATTTTTGGGCGAGAGGCGGCTCCGTTTGGGAGTTACAATGCCACCAGCAGCACTGAAAACACGTTCAGAAGACACACTTGCGAGTGGGCAAGACAAATAGTTTATAGCCAGGTTGAAGAGCTGTGGCCACAATTGTTTTTTGCCATGCCAATACTGCAATGGCTCATCATTAAGGAAGACCTCTGTTGAGTCATTCAGATAGTCCTGCACCATCGACTCAAGGTCATCAACTGTTCCTCCACTTTGCTTACTTTTTGCTGTGCCTGTGACATTTTTTCGAGAACCATACCCCATCAAACTTAGCCAATCCTCCTCCCCAGCCACTGTTAGTGTTGTCATTGTGTGTGGTGCAGATGATCCAGTTGCCGGTGTCTTTAACGGCTGAGAGGTCACTTGTGCCCCAGCCACAGGTGCAGAAGTGGATTCTTGTGACTGCGGATGGCCTGCTGATGCTGATGCTGATGTACTGGCTTCTCTTTCAATAACCTGCCGTTCTTTTTCAAACCTCTTGGCTGACCAGGCTAACCAATGTTTGTACTTTTGAACATCTGCATCAGCGAAAGGAAAGAATGCGTTGTCTGCCAGCGCCTTTTTGTAGCGTGGATCCAGAATAGTAGCACAAATGTAATGCTGATCTGAGTTGATGTTTTGAAGACGTTCATCACCACGTAGGCGATGTAATAATTTCTCAGACAAAATGAAATGTTTTTTTTTTCTCATCTTTTTCAAACTCAGAAGAAACCGCCATCAGTTGGTGCTCCAGTATGCACAACAATGGGATAGCTTTTCCCAAATTACAGTCCTCCTGGCTGACTGCACGCGTGAAGAACTCAAAAGGACGAAGCATGTCTGTCAGGCTTTTAACTATGTCCCATTGCGCCTTACTCATCCGCAGGTCCTCCTTCTGAGATGTAGCCTCTGTCAAGAAATAGTGATCGAGTACCGTATACTGCTCATACAGATGCTCAAGCATGTAGAAGGTTGAGTTCCAACGTGTTGCCACCTCCTGGATGAGTGCTTTCACTGGCATTCCACGTTGAAGTAGCAGTCTCCGCAGATGCTTCCGGGCCTTAAAAGAATGGCTGAAATGGTTGCACATTTTGCGGCAGGTGGCCATTACCTCGAACGCTGGACTCTCTTTATCACTCAAGAATTTTTGAACTACCAGGTTGATACAGTGCGCCAAACACGGCACTCTAACATGGTCACCAATGAACATGGCCTTAACTACATTGGCTCCATTATCCGTGGAAACATAACCAATCTTGCGTTTTAGGGGGGATAGCATTGTCAAGACCTTTTTGTCAAACTCTTCCAAAAGGTTTTCTGCTGTGTGACTTTTCTCCAAGCCAAACATGGCTAGTGTTGCATGTTTCCGAGCAGCTTTGAAAACTTGGTCCGGGTCAACACCTGCGTTTAGCTTTGCTTTAACACCTGAAAAAGAGACCCAGTGTGCAGTGATGCACATGTAATCATCGCCTGGGCCACTGGTCCACATGTCTGTTGTCAGATGTATTGTGTGAACAGCACTCTTCTGCAAAGCTGCCCCAATCGCCTGCAGCACATCTTCATGTAGTGCTGGAACCGCAACTCTGGCAAAATAGAACCGGCTCGGAACCTTCCATTTAGGGCAGAGCGTTGCAACTAATTCAAGAAAACCTACCGCTTCTACAAAAGAAAAAGGTAGAAGGTCCACAGCTAGCATTTTAGCCAGCTTAGTGTTATACAGACGCGTCAGTGGGTGGTTGCGTTCATATGGCACGTCTGAAGTAAGCATTGTTCTAATGTTGCCCTGGACCAAGCATTTACGGGCTGATAATGACTTCGTTGACCCAATTTTGCTCGCTGGTGAACTTTTGTGCGTTGGTGTCTCACTCGCTCCAACACTCTTAGTGTGCCTCACATTGGGTGTGCTGCTGACAGGGGTACTGGGTGTAAGGGAAGTGTTTGACACGTCTTCTTCCTGCTCGTCATCATCAGATGAAACATCAACGTTTCCTTGATTTTGGCCTTTCTTGATCGCAGCTAGGTGCGCAAACCATTTGACAGCGTGCTTTCTCTCAAGATGACCACTCTGGCCGCCGGTACCATAGTTGGTACCTGACTTACCACGACTAACTGCAAGCTTACAAAGGGTACAAATGGCAAACTTTGGATTTTTGGGACAAACAGTAAAGAAGTCCCAAACTGGGGACTTGAAGTGTCTGTGGGACCTGGAGGAGGCGGCGATACTGGTGGTGGTGGTCATGAAGCTAATGCCAGATGAAGTGGAGGATCTGGATTGCCCAACTTTTGTACGTTTTCCACTTTCACCGCCACTAATTAAGGTCGAGGTTGACGGAGGTCTCTTCTTGCCAGAAAGAAATATGGAAGCGGGACGAGTTGGTGTACTACTTAACTCCAATGATTGTGGTGTTTCCACTGCCTTCTCATCGACAACATCATCATCATCATCACGCGCAGCAGCTCTTCGGGCTAGGGTCAAAATGTCTGTTTGCTGCATGCCCGCTGGGGCTGCAGTGACCTTTATGATGACTGGGTCGTCGTTGGCAGAGTCTTCATCAGCAGCAGTATCCGCCACTTCTTGTTGAGCCTCATCACACTCCATAACTCTGAGACTTTGGACGAGCTTCCTTTTACGCTTAAGTACCTTTGTTGGATCATGGTGTGCCTCACTCTCAGACGGCTGTGGTGCTGGTTCCCAAGTTTGATCCGTATCATCAGAAGGAGGTGTGCTTGAAGAGGATGTAGACACCACCCTTGATCTCCTTCCTTGCTAGGGTTGTGGAAGACAATGAAGGATCATCAGGAGGAGTGGCTTCCTCAAATGATACCTCGCCTTGATTGTCGATTTCCTGATGTGCCCCTACTTCGGGAGGAACAACTATTGTGGGCACTTGTGACCCTCCATGCACCTCTGCTTGCGCATCTCCTTGCACTGCCTCTCCTTCCACATGTACTTGGGCTTGTACTTGCACATGTGATTGTTGTTGCGGCTGTGGTTGTTCAACACTCGTCAGATGAGCTACAACAACCTGTGTTGATTGAGGGACATTGCTGCTGCTTTCTTGCGATGAGCCAACATCACTGGTCGATGGTGATTGAAGAACTATACTGGCTGCCTCTGCAGCACTCAAGGGCTTGGACTTAAGTTGGCGTGGTGGTGGTGGTGGCACTGAGCCCAATGGAGCGGGGGGGGGGTGCTGCCAGCTTGGTCCCCAGCAGATCCCGCTGCTGCTGCTGCAGGCATACTTTTTTTTTTACTCCCAAAAAAAGGGGCGGGCGGCACACCAGTCTCCTTGGTAACTTGCTTCTTCTGCTCCTTACTGGCACCTTTCTTGCTAGAGGAGCTACGGGTTACTTTTTTTGGGGCCATCCTCTTCAGAGCAGGTCAGCAGGCAGCAGTTGCACGAGTTGCAGAGGGTTCTGTGTCCAGACGTGACGTCGCGTGACGTTATGCTGCACACACCGCTGCAGGACTTCTTCCTGGCACTGGTGGTTCTCTTGAGTCTTCTTGTGCACCTAAAAGCAATGGAAGACAGAGGAACATCAGTTCAGTTATACACCCCAAAAATTCGACAAAACACAGAAAAATGAGCACAATCCCATGCCATCCTTGATGTTTACATTGAAGACACCCCACAGAAAGACTACAGACATGCAAGTATGCAACACTCACTACCCCTGGGCATAATGGATGAAAAGTAGGCAAAATAAGTGCAGGCCTCAGACACTGCCTCTCCTCAAAATGGCCCCTTACACCCCAGGCACATGTTGCCTGTACCAGCCAGCACTGCACTCAAGATGGCCACCACCACCACCCACATGGCCAGTCCACATCAACAGTACACCCCCAAAAACAGAAAAACAGCCAGAAATCACCACAATCCAACGCCATCCATGATGTTTACATTAAAGAGAGTGAGACCACACCACAGGCACACTCAGTCCATGCACCACCCACCACCCCTGGGCAAAAGGCCACACCAGCAGCCCCCCAAAAACGACAAAAAACAATAAAATAAGCCCAATCCCAGCCCATCCATGGCCTCAATTATGTTTAAATTCAAGAAGACACCCCACAGAAAGACTAGGCCCATGCAACACTCACCACCCCTGGGCAAAGGGCCCCACCAGCAGGCCCAAAAAAACGACAAAAAACAATAAAATCAGCACAATCCCAGCCCATCCATGGCCTCAATGGTGTTTAAATTCAAGAAGACACCCCTCAGAAACACTAGGCCCATGCAACACTCACTACCCCTGGGCATAATGGATGAAAAGTAGGCAAAATAAGTGCAGGCCTCAGACACTGCCTCTCCTCAAAATGGCCCCTTACACCCCAGGCACATGTTGCCTGTACCAGCCAGCACTCAAGATGGCCACCACCACCACCCACATGGCAGTCCACATCAACAGTACACCCCCAAAAAACAGAAAAACAGCCAGAAATCACCACAATCCAACGCCATCCATGATGTTTACATTAAAGAGAGTGAGACCACACCACAGGCACACTCAGTCCATGCACCACCCACCACCCCTGGGCAAAAGGCCACACCAGCAGCCCCCCAAAAACGACAAAAAACAATAAAATAAGCCCAATCCCAGCCCATCCATGGCCTCAATTATGTTTAAATTCAAGAAGACACCCCACAGAAAGACTAGGCCCATGCAACACTCACCACCCCTGGGCAAAGGGCCCCACCAGCAGGCCCAAAAAAACGACAAAAAACAATAAAATCAGCACAATCCCAGCCCATCCATGGCCTCAATGGTGTTTAAATTCAAGAAGACACCCCTCAGAAACACTAGGCCCATGCAACACTCACTACCCCTGGGCATAATGGATGAAAAGTAGGCAAAATAAGTGCAGGCCTCAGACACTGCCTCTCCTCAAAATGGCCCCTTCTTACACCCCAAGCACATGTTGCCTGTAGCAGCCAGCACTCAAGATGGCCACCACCACCACCCACATGACCAGTCCACATCAACAGTACACCCCCAAAAAACAGAAAAACAGCCAGAAATCACCACAATCCAATGCCATCCATGATGTTTACATTAAAGAGAGTGAGACCACACCACAGGCACACTCAGTCCATGCACCACCACCCCTGGGCAAAAGGCCACACCAGCAGCCCCCCAAAAACGACAAAAAACAATAAAATAAGCACAATCCCAGCCCATCCATGGCCTCTATTATGTTTAAATTCAAGAAGACACCCCACAGAAAGACTAGGCCCATGCAACACTCACCACCCCTGGGCAAAGGGCCCCACCAGCAGGCCCAAAAAAACGACAAAAAACAATAAAATCAGCACAATCCCAGCCCATCCATGGCCTCAATGGTGTTTAAATTCAAGAAGACACCCCTCAGAAACACACTAGGCCCATGCAACACTCACTACCCCTGGGCATAATGGATGAAAAGTAGGCAAAATAAGTGCAGGCCTCAGACACTGCCTCTCCTCAAAATGGCCCCTTACACCCCAAGCACATGTTGCCTGTAGCAGCCAGCACTCAAGATGGCCACCACCACCACCCACATGACCAGTCCACATCAACAGTACACCCCCAAAAAACAGAAAAACAGCCAGAAATCACCACAATCCAATGCCATCCATGATGTTTACATTAAAGAGAGTGAGACCACACCACAGGCACACTCAGTCCATGCACCACCCACCACCCCTGGGCAAAAGGCCACACCAGCAGCCCCCCAAAAACGACAAAAAACAATAAAATAAGCACAATCCCAGCCCATCCATGGCCTCTATTATGTTTAAATTCAAGAAGACACCCCACAGAAAGACTAGGCCCATGCAACACTCACCACCCCTGGGCAAGGGGCCCCACCAGCAGGCCCAAAAAAACGACAAAAACAATAAAATCAGCACAATCCCAGCCCATCCATGGCCTCAATGGTGTTTAAATTCAAGAAGACACCCCTCAGAAACACTAGGCCCATGCAACACTCACTACCCCTGGGCATAATGGATGAAAAGTAGGCAAAATAAGTGCAGGCCTCAGACACTGCCTCTCCTCAAAATGGCCCCTTACACCCCAGGCACATGTTGCCTGTACCAGCCAGCACTCAAGATGGCCACCACCACCACCCACATGGCCAGTCCACATCAACAGTACACCCCCAAAAAACAGAAAAACAGCCAGAAATCACCACAATCCAATGCCATCCATGATGTTTACATTAAAGAGAGTGAGACCACACCACAGGCACACTCAGTCCATGCACCACCACCCCTGGGCAAAAGGCCACACCAGCAGCCCCCCAAAAACGACAAAAAACAATAAAATAAGCACAATCCCAGCCCATCCATGGCCTCAATTATGTTTAAATTTAAGAAGACACCCCACAGAAAGACTAGGCCCATGCAACACTCACCACCCCTGGGCAAAGGGCCCCACCAGCAGGCCCAAAAAAAGGACAAAAATCAGCACAATCCCAGCCCATCCATGGCCTAAATGGTGTTTAAATTCAACAAAACAGTTGTATCATGCACCCCTAACCAACCCTGGTCCTACTGGATACTGTGGCTACCCACAATATAATTTATTTAATGTTCTGAAAAAGTTCCAAAATTTTACTTGCAGCAACTGTAATGCCCCAAACAAACTTACTTGTGAAAGTTGATTTCTAATCCAAAAGTGATCCAAAGACAGTCAAAAAGGCCTCAAATCCAAATATCCAGCAGCACCCACAAAAAGTAATCCTTCCAGCTCCAGATCCAAATGAAAGTGACCAGGAGATGGACAAAGCACTGGGAGGAGCCTGCTGGACAGGAACAGGAAGTTGGAGACTGTGGGGCACTTCCTTCCTCCCCCCCCCCCAAAATGGACTCCTTGCAAAAAAAAGGCCATGCAAATGTCAACCTGAGGAGTGATTCTGATAAAAATCATAATTTTCTGAAGGTTTATCCTGTTTGCTGGTGATTTTCTTGTGCGAAATTGCAAAATCTCTATTTCGCAAGTGCGAGATTGTTCCTTTCCGCCGCAACTACGTGTTCGCAATTGCGAACTCTCGCGAGGTGTGCTGTGCAAGGTGGCAAGCCGCGAGTACGTATTCGCGGGCGCCAAACTCCCGCGGGAACACGCAGCAAGATCTAAAATGGCGCGTCACTCGCAAAGAAAAACAACTCGGCAAACGCTAAATGACGGAAAGTGAACGCCGTGCACCACGCCGCGCGCCGCAACCAAGCAAAAAATCCGCCGCGAGCGGATTCACGGATTTTCGACAAATTCGCGAGCGTTCGCGGATTGCGGATTTGCCGAAAATCCGAAAAATCCGCGAGCGGAGCGGATTTTACGCCCATGCTTAGTGATCAGTCTGGATCCCATTGGATCTACTGGGAGAATGATTTCCTGTATACTGAGCCTAAGGTTGCTGAGCCTGCGTTAGCCTGTGTGCTGGTGGTACTCCAATGCTTCAGAGCCTTCCTACTGGGCTGGCTCATGATGTGCCTTTGCAGGCCATTTGGGGCAGGATAAGACCTTTCAGTGGTTTGTCACCCACTTTTATTGGCCCCAAATGCACAAGAGTTCAGACACTCATTGCAGGACCTGTCAGACTTGTCAGGCAAGTGGAAACAGTGGGAGGAAGCAGAAGGCTCCTCTCCAGCCATTCCCTGTGGTCAGCACCCCCTTTGAATGGGTGGGTATTGACATTGTGGGCCCACTGGACCCCAGGATAGCCAAGGGTAACAGGTTCACCCTGGTCTTGGTGGACCATGCCACCTGGTACCCGGAAGCCATACCTTTGAGGACAGTGACGGCCCCCGTGGTGGGACGGGCACTGATGGGAATTTTCTCCCATGTGGGATTCCCTCGAGAGGTGGTGTCTGACCAAGGTACAAACTTAATTTCTAAGTATATGAAGTCCCTGTGGCAGGAGTGTGGGGTAAATTATAAGTTCACCACTCCTTACCACCCCCAAGGAAATGGGTTGGTTGAGAGATTCAACTGGACCCTAAAAGGCATGATTATGTATCTTGCGGAACCTATGAGGCGTACGTGGGACATCCTCTTACCATGCCTGCTCTTTGCCTACGGTGAGGTGCCACAGAAATCTCTAGGGTTCAGCCCCTTTGAGCTTCTCTATGGTCACCCAGTGAGAGGACCTCTGAGTCTGGTCAAAAAAGGCTGGGAGCAATTTCCCAGGAAACCTCCCCAGGATGTATATAGCACAATGCTGGCCTTCAGGAACCAGACTAGGCATTTCAGGCAACTTGTTGAGGTGAATCTGGATGCCAGCTATGAGGAGATGAAGCGGTGGTACGACCAGAATGCCACTCTGGTAGAGCTTCATCCTGGTCAGAAAGTCTGGGTTATGGCCCCAGTGGAGCCTTGTGCGCTCCAGGATAAGTGGACCGGACCATTTGAGGTGGAGGAGCGCAAAGTCATGTTACCTACTTGGTGGACTTGTGGTCTACCAGGAACCCCTTGCTGGTCCTGCATGTCAACCGCCTGAAGCCCCGAGGTCAAAAGTGGGCATTGTCTTAGTGACAGCTGCTGGAATGGAGAAGGAGACTGATCCTCTTCCTGACCTCCTGTTGGCGACAGAGAGAGATGAGTCAATGGATGGAGTGAACCTCTCTTCCACCCTGACCCGTGAGTAAAAGAATGACTGCCACCAGTTGCTGGGACAGTTTTCTGATCTGTACTCCCTGATTCCCAGTGTCACTGATTGGTGTGTCCATGATGTGGACACTGGGGATAGTTCTCCTGTGAAGCACAAAACTTACAGGGTGACTGACAGGGTGAGAGCTTGCATCAAAGAGTAGGTCTCTAAGATGCTTGCGTTAGGGATGATTGAGTCCTCTAACAGTCCTTGGGCATACCCAGTGGTCTTGGTCCCAAAGACTGCCGCACCGGGTGCCATGCCAGAACTCCGGTTCTGTGTGGACTACCGAGGGCTCAATTCAGTCACGAGAACTGACGCGCACCCCATCCCCAGTGCTGATGAGCTCATTGATTAGTTAGGGGCTGCCCGGTACCTCAGCAAGTTTGATCTAACCTCTGGGTACTGGCAGATCGCCTTGACTGATGGGGCAAGAGAGGGGTCAGCATTCTCCACACAAGATGGGCACTACCAGTTCTGGGTTATGCCCTTTGGGATGAAGAATGCCCCTTCCACCTTTCAGAGGTTGGTCAACCAGGTGTTGGCTGGACTGGAAGAGTTCAGTGCCGCCTACATGGATGACATTGCAGTGTTCAGCGCCAGTTGGGAAGAACTTCTGCGCCACCTCTGGGAAGTGTTGATGGCGCTGCAGAGGGCAGGCCTCACGATCAAGGCCAGTAAGCACCAGATCGGGCAGGGTTCTGTGGGGCACTTGGGACACCAGGTGGGAGCGGCAAGGTGGCGCCCCTATAGCCCAAGATTGAGACCATTCTGGCTTGGGGGCCCGCCAAGACTCAGACAGAGGTGAAAGCCTTTTTAGGACTCACTGGGTATTACAGGAGGTAGGTCAAGGGGTATGGCAGCATTGTTGCACCCTTGACAGAGATGATTTCCAGGAAGCAGCCTAAGAAAGTGATTTGGACCGACACCTGTCAGAAAGCTTTTGACGTCCTGAAAACTATCATGTGCACGGCGCCCGTGCTCCTGGCACCCAACTTCTCAAAAGAGTTTATCGTTCAGACAGACGCTTCAGAGCATGGTGTGGGGGCTGTTTTGTCACAGATAAATGAGGAGGGCATAGATCAACCTGTAGGCTTCATCAGTAGGAGGTTACTTCCACTGGAAGAGAGGTGGAGTGCAATTGAGCGGGAGGCATTTGCTGTGGCACTGAAGAAGTTGAGACCGTACCAGTTTGGGACTCACATCTGGGTTCAGACAGACCACAGGCCCCTCAGATGGTTGATGCAGATGAGGGGTGAGAATCCAAAGCTGTTGAGGTGGTCAATTTCCCTACAGGGGATGGATTTCACTGTGGAACACCGCCCTGGTACAGAACTCGCCAATGCTGATGGTCTGTCCAGATTTTTTGCCTTAGTGATAAGAACTCTCAGGAGATAGGGTAGTTCTCCCCACATTTCAGCTGGAGGGGACACGTGTTAGACCTGGCACTGTTGGCGTGGGTTCCCTTACATTTTTTGATGTTGCCTCATGTGTTTTTGCCGGTTATAGATGCTTTGGGCACTGTGCCACTTCTATTCAATGCCACATTGCAAGTGCTCCCTATGGTAAATCGATTTATGTATTAGTGACTCCATGATTGGCTGGTTTGGTTTACTTGTCAGACCCTAGTACAATGCACTGAGTGTGTCCAGGGCTGGTAAACCAAATGCTGCTGGTGGGCTTGCAGCACTGGTTGTGCCACCCATAGAAGCAGCCTATAAAAGTGTATCTCAGGTCTGCCATTGCAGAGCCTGTGTGCAATCTAGTACTGCCATGTTGACTGGGCAAGTGCACCCACTTGCCAGTCCCTAAACCTTCCCTTTTCCGCATATTAGTCACCCCTATGGTAGGCCCAAGGGCAGGGTGCATTGTAGGTAAAAGGTAGGACATGCCCTGATGTATGTGGCATGTCCTAATAGGGAATTACAGCCATTTGCGTTCACTATTACAAGGCTACCTGTCCCCCTTAGGCCAGAATGGGCAATTTAATTATAACCAAGAGTTCTTTTGAAGTGCCTGCTGCTGTGTTGGGCCTTCTGAGGGACTGCGTGTCGCAAGGAGCTGGAAGTGCAACTCACGAAGAAGAAGCGTGTCACCGCCGCAGCAGCTGTCGTCGCATCACTGATGAAGGGTGTTGCCGATGTCGCTTCGCAGAAGCCCCTCGCATCGCCGGAGAAGAGTGTCGCCGTTGCATCAGACTCTGTTGCACCATCGGAGAAGCGTGTCGCCGCCACAGCCGCCGTCGTCGCTTCACTGAAGACGGGTGTCGCCACTGCAGCTGTCGCATTGCATCGCCGAAGCGTCTCCCATCACAGGAGAAGAGTGTCGCCATCGCATCAGACGTTGTCGCATCACTGGAGAAGCCTGTCGTAGGGCCTGTCACGGCTCAGAAGAATCGTTGAGTTGCTGCACAGCTGTCAGGCGTGCACGAATCGTGACGCCATTTTTGTTTCATTACACCAGATCTTCATCGCATCACGGTGCTGCGGGTCACATCGCCATGGAAGCGCTGTAAAAATCAACGCATCACCTCCCCACTCCGAGAAAAACTGATGCATCCCCTACGCATCAGTAGCGACCCAACGCATCACCGTTCTTGAGTGTAAGGAACCAACGCATCACCTTCCCTGCAACACTTTCGTTGTATAGCGTTACGCATCCACAGGTACAATGAACTCAAGGTGTCGCATTTTACATCTAAAGAAAACTAAGCTATTCTACCATTTTTAAAGTACAGTATTGCGGATTTTTGTCGTTTATGGTCTTGTGTTAAGTCTATATAAAAATACTTATTTTTATACTGCAACTTGTTTGGTGTCCATCTGTAGTGTTGTCACTGGGTTACTGTATGTGTTCACAAATGCTTTACACACTGCCTCTGAGATAAGCCTGTCTGCTTGTGCCAAGCTACCAAGGGGGTGAGCAGGGGTGGTTTTAGGAGTGTACCCCTTACCCTGACTAGACGCAAGGGTCCCTATTTGGCCAGAGGTTCCTACCTCTGCCAACTAGAGACCCCCAAATCTAACAGTCTCCTGCCTTACATCTCCTCTTTTTCAATGTAAGTCAATAGGGAAAATCAATTCCCTAGTTTTTTTTTTCAAAATCTCCCTCTTTTCCAAGTTCAAATATTGGCAGGTTTGGTACATTGCACCACTGAGGGCAGGAGGAATGGGGTAGGGACACAGGCTCAGATAAGAGAGGGCAGGAGTAAGATGGGCAGGGGCACCAAACTAATCTTACAGGGTAGGCGTCAGAGATTGCAGCAACACAATACATGACACAGGGCAAGCGGGACGGCATTGCAGCAAACGGACCATGGAAAGCAATAGGGAGGGAATATGGATAGCAGAGCAGAGGGGAAAGAGGCAAGGGCAGCAAGTTGACCATAGGGGACAGACAGGAGTGACAATTGCAGCATAACGAACCATGAAGGGCAGGAGGAAGGGGGCAGGGGAACTATAGCGGACCAAACTAAGCAGGGGGGCAGGGATAGGGGTCTGCACATGGAAAACTGGGGGCAGGGGCCAAGGGGGCAGGGCGGGAGCAGCAAGCTGACCATGGATGGCAGGTTGGATGGCCACTGGAAGCACAACACACCATTGAGGGCAACAATACAACCACAATTGCATACACAGAGATAATGGAGGGAAGGTAGGAGGGGGTCAGGGGCAGCAAGCAGAGCACACAGGGCAGGTGGCAGGGGCTGTTACAGCACAGAAGACCAACCATGACAAGTTGAAGGGTTAATGGCAGCACAGTGGCCATGTTGGGCAAGGAGCAAGGGGTGGAGTCATGCACAAAAGATCATGGAGGACAGAAGGGAGGAGTAGGGGCTGGACACAGAAAAAGAAGGCAGGGGAAGGGACTTCACAACAGACCATGCAGGGCAGGCAAGGAGGGGCAGTTGCAGCACAACAGAGCATGGAAAGTTGAAGGGAGGGGCAGCAAAATGAACCATATAGTGAGGGGCAGGTGGGAGGGGATAGGAGCATGGAACTTGCACAGACAAGGTGGAGGTGGCAGGGGAAGTCAACGGCCATCTGACCATGCTAGGCAGGTGGGAGGGGCAGTTGCAACTCAACAGAACACTCAGAGTAGATAGGAGGGTGGCAGATCCATGGAATATGGTGGGCAGAAAGGAGGAAGCAGGGGTATAGCATACTGACATTGGTGGGCAGGTGGTAGGAAAGTAGGGACAGCAAGCTAAGCACAGAAGCTAAGTAGAAGGACAATGATGCTGCAAAGAATTGGGGACCGAGGGGAAGGAGGAGTGGGTAAGGATATCGAGCTAAATGGAAGGCAGTGACAGCACATCTGACCATGCAGGCAGGAGGGAGGGGCTGGTGCTTGGACTCAGACAACAAAGGGTAGGGAAGAGGTGGATGGGGTGGCAAGCTAACTGTTTAGGGCAGGGAGGAAGGGCCGTGGCAGAACAACCTGCACACACAGCTGTAATAAGGGAGCAGGGTCATGGACATGGACAATGGATGGCAAAGAGGAGGGGGTAGGAGCAGCAATCTTGAGTAGGGGCTGCACAATGCCAAGCCATGTGTTCAACCCCACTCCCACTGTGCATTGCGATGGGCATCTTACTTCACGTTAAAAAACATTAGAAATTCATTGAAAAAAACAAAGGCTACAGGGATGTTATAGTTAGGTTCAGATTTCACTTGTACAAAACCATCGCAATTCAGCAGTTATAGTTAGCTGAGCTAACTATAACCCATGTCCCTGCAATGCACTGCTTATGACCTCACATGTTACATCCCTAATGACACAGTCATTGACATCACTGATGAAATCTCAAATGACATCACTGATGACATCATCCACAAAATTACCAACACACCCACTCACAGCCCGTTGATCCTTTATACTCCCACTCACCCATTCACAGACCCATACCAGCACTTACAAACTCATTTACTGATTCATAGATCTACACACAAATCCACTCACCCATGCAGCCAATCATGCACCCACCCACTCACTCACTCATTAATACAGCCACTGACTTATCCACTCATCAATCAATCAATCACAGTTTGTTAAAATGCGGCTTCTCACCCGTGAGGGTCTCAAAGCATAGATGGCACCATGGATCAGACTAGGTGCTGAGTTAATCTGAAGAGCCACGTTTTTAGGTCCTTTCTGAATTGCGTCAGCGAGGATGATTTCCTGAGGGGCATGGTGTTCCATGTCATGGAAGCGAGGTAGGAGAGGGTATTCCTCTGGTTCTGGTCTTGTGGATTCGTAGGACAGTATCTAGGTAAAGCTGGGCAGAGCAGAGGTGTCTGTTGGGTGTGTGGAATGAGAGGCAGTGATTCAATATGTGGGTCCTGCATTGTGAAAGGCCTTGTATGCATGGGTGAGGAGTTTAAAGGTTATTCTTCTGTTGACTCAGGGCTAGTGGAGGTTGCGGAGGTGTACTGATACAACCACTCACACACTGAGTCAGTCACCCATAGAGCTACTCACACACCTACTTACTCACCCATACAGTCAATCACACATCCACTTACTCACCCATACAGTTACACACACACTTACCTACTCATACATATACTAACACATACTCACATGTAGTCACTGACACAAGCACAGACTCGCCCATACAGCCACTCTCACATTCACTCACTCACCCATAGTCACTCATACACCCCATCATTCACCTTTACAGCCTTTCACGTACCCAGTTACTCACCCATATACCACTGACACATCCACTCACTCACCCACGCAGCCATCCACACACTTACTCACCTTTACAGCCCCTCACACACCTCACTAACCCATACAGCCAATGACTCACCCACTCACTCATCCATAGAGACAGTCACACACCTCTTCACCCACCCCCTCACACAGTCATACAGGTACTAAGACAACCAATTACTCACCTATACAGACACTCACATACCCATACAGCAACTTAGACACCAACTGACAGACTGATACAAACATTCACACAACCAGTCACTCACACATAGATTCACTGAGACACCTAACCACTCACTTATACAATCAGTCGCACACCCACTGAATAATCCATACAGGCACTCAAGCACCCACTGATTCACCAATACACCTTGGTATATTTATATTTAAAACTCATAAACTTAAAATGCCATGAGTGATGTAATATGTGAGCAGTGCATTGTGGAGCGCTAGCTATAGTTAGCTCAGTTAACTATATCTGCTGAATTTTACTGGTTAAGTGAAATCTTAGCGTAACTATAATGTCCCTGTAACCTTTTTTCAGTGAATATATCCATATATACATATATACGTATATATATATATATATATATATATATATATATATATATATATATTCACTGAAAAAACCATAGGTTAGAGACCATATATAGTTAGGAATTAGCATTTAAAAAACCTTGAAAATTCACTGAAAAAACCATAGGTTATAGACCATATATAGTTAGGGATTAGCATTTAAAAAACCTTATTTTACTCACACAAAACCATTGAAATTCCATATATAGTTAGTTGCACTAACTATATATCGCGCACCCGCAATCCACTGCTGATGATGTCACATATTACATCATTCATGACATGGTCAGTGACATCACTGATGACATCACTGATGACATCTCAAATGACATCACTGATGACATCATCCAGTGACTGTGTGTTTCTGTAAAGTTTAAATATGTTTTACATATTGAAGAATGAGTAGATGTAGAAGTGTCTGGATGAAGGATTTAGTAGGTGCGTGACTGACTGTATGAGTGAGTGATTAAATGTGTCTCACTGAGTGCATGGGTTAGTGACTAAACTGTCTTAATTTGTGCATCATTATGTCTGTTGTTCTGTAAACTGCTGCATGTGTTGGTCAGTAGCTATATGAGTAACTATATGGGTTATTGATTGATTGCCCAAGTATTTGTATGGGAGACTGAGTGTGTGTGGCTGGCTGGGAGGTGTGTGACTCTGTGCAGATCAATGTGTACTTGTATCAATGATTGTATAAGAGAGTAAGTATGTGTTAGTATATGTTTCAAAATGTAAGGTGCTCTATGTTTAACTGTATAGATTAGAAAATGGAAGTGTGATTGATTATTTACAGGACTGACTAGGTGTGTGAGTAACTCCATGGATGAGTGACAGAGTGTGAGAGTCTGTATAGGTGTATGAGTGCATATGATAGTGTTGTAAAGATGAGTGATTGTATGTATGAATGATTGTATGGGTAAATGAGTGAATGTGTGTGTAAACATAGGAATCACTGAGTGCGTATGTAGTAACTAGTATTGGTGTGTCAATGGTTTCAAAAATTATACTCTGTATTTAACACTGGGTGTAACAGAGATTATATTAAAGTGTGAGGAGATGCATTGTATTGTCACATGAATGATATCATCAGTGATGTGGTCATTGATGTCGAATGAGATGTCATCAGTGATGTCATCAGTGATGTCATTTGAGATGTCATCAGTGATGTCATTTGAGATGTTATCAGTGATGTCATTTGAGATGTCATCAGTGATGTCATTTGAGATGTCATCAGTGATGTCATCAGTGATGTCACTGACCATGTCATGAATGATGTAATATGTGACATCATCAGCAGTGGATTGCGGGTGCGCGATATATAGTTAGTGCAACTAACTATATATGGAATCTCAATGGTTTTGTGTGAGTAAAATAAGGTTTTTTAAATGCTAATCCCTAACTATATATGGTCTATAACCTATGGTTTTTTCAGTGAATTTTCAAGGTTTTTTAAATGCTAATCCCTAACTATATATGGTCTCTAACCTATGGTTTTTTCAGTGAATTTCAATGTTTTTTTAATAGCAAATATCATAAGCTGTCGAATGTCAAGTACGTGGTAAGTAAAAACATTTTCGTGTTTATGCACACTGATCTGCTTTGAATGCTGCCCCCCCCTCCCCCTCATTTCTATTAGGAGTACTCTCTCTTTGCAGATAGTGAAGGGTAGTTAACGCAGGCCTTTGCCCCCGTTGTAATCCGTCGTGCCTGCTTCTCTCTCCATTTGATTGATTGTTATCCAAGCATTTACTGTTTTAGAATTGGTTCTCTTTGGTTCATTCTCTATTTACAAACAAGCACAGAGTCGCAATACTCTGTTTAGTCTTTGCAGATAGCGAAAAATCGTGTAAAAAAACAAAAGGAATCGAGCAAAATCAGTAGGCCACTAATGGGATCTCTTTTTGACCTCGCTAAAATAGAAACATTAGGAACAACCCCTCATGACAAACACGAAACTATTGAGATGAACTGAACTCCACACCATGATGGCTGCAATACAGCTCGGCTCCGCCACCCACCCCGCCCAAAATAACGATAAAGTCTATGCAAATATTACAAATATATACAACACACCAGCAAAGTAACAGGGTAAAACATTTTATTAAACAACTATTTACATAACTATTTTATACTTTTTGTTGCCCGATCCGGCTAGCTCAATCGATCGAGCATGAAACTCATGCACTCTGATGGTTCAAAGTTTTGAGGAGTGCTTGTAACACTGTCTGAAGCCTATTTGCACTTGCTTCAGCTTCACTATTCTCAAAGTAAAGTGGGGGCTGTTTGAGGACGTGACTGCATTTGTGAACAATGTAATGCGGTGCCACCCTGAACCGCTTGACGGAGGCCCCCGAGGGACGGTGTGATGGCGCGGACTCGGAGGGGGCGCTTGGCTCCGGCTCCCTCCCCAAGTCGTGTTCTCCTGGTGTAGCCTGAGATCGCCCCCGACATAGGTGGCCGGCTCCCGGGATCAAGCGGAACTTTTTGCCTTTTGATAACTCTTCCATTCTTGACCTTGTCCCACAATCCGTTTCACCTAAAGACACGCTGTAGTGGGGCGCCCCTTTACCATTTCAGTTGCCATTCCGCCCGCTTTTGCTACACTGTGCCTCTTCCGCTATTCAGCTGTTTACCGCCCGCTCTTTCGACTACAGCGTCTCGCTCACCATGTAGTTGAGTTGCTCCCGCTCTTGCGGTGCAGCGATAGCCGGCTGCCACAGTACTCTCAAAATGGCGGCCGGCTCTTCAGATTTGGGCGTGGTCCACTAAAATTGCCCTGCGACACCTTGGAACTCGGACGCTTGTCTGTTAGAGATTGGGCTCCATTCTCGAAAGCGTCCCCTCAGCCTTGAAGATTCTACAAAAGTCTTGGGGGCCCCCGACTCCCGCAGGCTTCTGGTGGAGAGCGGCTAGCATTATTGCTCGTCGAATGGCCACGACGGAGCTACGAAATGGTGGTGCTCTCATGCTAACGCCAGCTGCAGTCTGAAACATCCAGAAACACTGTAGACTACCAATTCTATCAGTTCCGGTAGCGCCCCAACGTGACCCGGTAGAGAAGAACTAGCCCTCCCCTCTTTCACTGATGGTTCTTGTTGCCTGTCCCTTCTGTTGTCATTTAACAGAACTATTTAGCCTGCTGAAAGGGGTTGTGTTCCGACCGCTGGTTGGTGGAGACATTTTAACTATATTCTAGACCTGCGTTGTCGCGTAATGCGTCATATGACGCGCCGCGTTAGCGCATCCGGAAGTGATCCGGGGCGCGACGCGCAGCGCGTAAAGTAAGCATAACAGGTCATGTGACTTGTTAATAAAACTTTTCATTGGTTCATTTTACTTTTCTTATTCTAATGATGAAAGGCTTGGTCATATGACCTAAAAATTACGCTTTTTATTACTTTCGAACATTATTTTTTCTTAAATATATGTTATAATGTTCCAGGCTAATGTACTTTCCCGGAAAATTTACAACTGTCCTGCAAGTAAAATATATTCCTTTTTCGAGAAAAAGGGCGTTTCTTCGTCCCATGACGGAGCCGTTGAGCAAAAGAGGGTCGGCCTGCTGTCTTAGTCGCCGATACGCCTGAATATGAGATTCTTATCGATCACTTTATGTTGCAGGAGTAGAAAACACAACAGCCCTTGACCATTTATCTTTACTGCGTTCCTGCGTATTATACCTTTTACCCTTCATGTAATTGGTCTGCTTTATTTCACTTGCCTTTTACTGATTCTAAAACAGTGACTATTATTAAAAACTTTACCAATGTATATACTACTACCATGTTTTCTTTTAAAAACCTTTATTGTGAAAATGTCATTATACAAATACGGGCCTATAACCACGTGGGCCGGCCACGGAGCAAACTGTAATCGTATATGATGAGTAGACATTTACACTGTAGAGGAACGTAACGGGCGGGCCATTAGGTTGCAAGAACTAAAGTGTCTAACAGTTGCGGAATCGGTGGACGTACATTTTATAATTAAAATACGACAGGGCCAGTTACAATAAAATTATCTAGATATACATTTGCGGGCAAGTACCATGGGTGACGTTAATTCGAACTTTCAATAGTACAGTAATCAATAACACATCAGAACTTAATATCAATAGGGATATCGAAATATTCAATCTATTCTCGTCCCCGCCTGCCATGTGCTTCAAAACTGCATACGAATCTCGTGATATCAAGGTTGTGCAACCAGTACACAACAAGGAGTTACGAGTCCCATTTATTCCGGCGCCATTTTGGGCGAGGACGGGCAGGTCCAGGATATAGTCAAAATGTCTCTACCAACCATCGACTATGATGATGTTCATATGCTGTATTTATTAGAGTAACACTCATCTGTCCACATGAAATTAATTTGCCACAATCTAAACATGTCATTTTAATCTTTCCAAAGTTCTTCTAAATATTTGGGACCGTTTCCCTTGCCTCTGATGCTGTCAGTGCCACTTCTTTGATGAATGTACTGGCAGGTCGGGGGTTCTCCTCCAAATCTCTCTTTTATGCAGCACTATAATTAATCGGTGCCACCTCTCCATATGACGATGCATGGTATAGTTACCATAACTATATTTTTTTTCGGTTCCTCTGGAGAGTACATCGTGGCAGATGAAGCGTGTAACGTACCGGGCATTTACCTTTTTTTGCATGTAGAGGAAAGGAAAAAAAATTCGAGCGTCCGAGTTCTAAGGTGTCCCAGGGCCATTTTAGTGGACCAGGCCCAAATCCAAAGAACAGGCCGCCATTTTGAGAGTCCTCTTGCAGCCGCCTGTCGCTGTAGCATCAAGAGCGGCCGAAACTCAGCTGAATGGCAACTGAAACGGTAAAGGGGCACCCCACTACAGCAGACGAGCCTCCACCTAAGAAGGCCCGTTCACGCCGCCTCCCCCCCTCCTTCGGGCACCCCACGCCGTTATTCGGAGCAGGATTGTAGGATGGCCACACCAGTACGGCAACTTGCTAGACACCACCTCGGTGCCTACCGAATCTCAGCGCCTTGTGGTGTCTTCTATTCAGAAAACATTGTTGTGCTGCCTTCGACCTATTCGCCGCAAGTGCGAACGCAACTCAGCTGCATAGCTTGCTAGACACCACCTCGGTGCTAACCGAATCTCAGCGCCTTGTAGTGTCTTCTATTCCGAAAATATTGTTGCGCTGCCTTTGGCCCCATTCGCACATCGGTCCGCTACTGACGCCATCTCACAGGCCAACGGGGCGCCCCACGCCGACTTTCAGCATTGTAGGATGGCCACACCAGTGCGGCAACTTACTAGACACCACCTCGGTGCCATCCGGATCTTGGCATCTCAGCGCCTTGTGGTGTCTTCTATTCCGAAAATATTGTTGCGCTGCCTTTGGCCCCATTCGCACATCGGTCCGCTACTGCCGCCATCTCACAGGCCAACGGGGCGCCCCACGCCGACTTTCAGCATTGTAGGATGGCCACACCAGTGCGACAACTTGCTAGACACCACCTCGGTGCCATCCGGATCTTGGCATCTCAGCGCCTTTGGTGTCTTCTATTCAGAAAATATTGTTGCGCTGCCTTTGGCCCCATTCGCACATCGGTCCGCTACTGCCGCCATCTCACAGGCCAACGGGGCGCCCCACGCCGACTTTCAGCATTGTAGAATGGCCACACCAGTGCGACAACTTGCTAGACACCACCTCAGTGCCATCCGGATCTTGGCATCTCAGCGCCTTGTGGTGTCTTCTATTCAGAAAATATTGTTGCGCTGCCTTTGGCCCCATTCGCACATCGGTCCGCTACTGCCGCCATCTCACAGGCCAACGGGGCGCCCCACGCCGACTTTCAGCATTGTAGGATGGCCACACCAGTGCGACAACTTGCTGGACACCACCTCGGTGCCATCCGGATCTTGGCGCGTTGTGCTGCCTTCGGCCTATTCGCACATCGGTCCGCTACTGACGCCGCCTCACGTGCCAACGGATTTTCTACGCTTTTTATACCCTATGCCGCATAACAGGTCATGTGACTTGTTTATAAAACTTTTCATTGGTTCATTTTACTTTTGGTTTCCTAATGATGGAAGGCTTGATCATATGACCTAAAAATAACACTTTTCATTGGATGAAAACTATTTTTTTTTCCCAAACGATGAAAGCCCCACCTTGTTTCTGGATGTTTCAGACTGAAGCTGGCGTCAGCATGAAAGCACCACCATCTCGTGGCTCCGTCGTGGTCATTCCGCGAGCAATCATGGCAGCCGCTCCCCACCGGAAGCCTGCAGGAGTCGGGGGCCCCCAAGACTTTTGTAGAATCCTCAAGGCGGAGGGGACGCTTTCGAGAATGGGGTCCAAGACCTAGCAGACAAGCGTCCGATTTCCAAGGTGTCCCAGGGCCATATCAGTGGACCAGGCCCAAAAAGGAAAGAGCCTGCCGCCATTTTGAGAGTCCTGTGACAGCCGCCTATCGCTGCACCGCAAGAGAGGGCGCAACTCAGCTGAATTGCGGATTTTGACACAGTGGACCAAGCGCAACTCAGCTGAATTGCGGATTTTGACACAGTGGACCAAAAGCGGACGGAATGGCAACTGAAACGGTAAAGGGGCGCCCCACTACAGCAGACGAGGCTCCACCTGGGGAGGCCCGTTCACGCCGCCTCCCCCCCCCCCCCCCGGGGCGCCCCACGCCGTTATTCGGGGAAGGCAACTCAGCTGAATTGCGGATTTTGACACAGTGGACCAAAAGCGGACGGAATGGCAACTGAAACGGTAAAGGGGCGCCCCACTACAGCAGACGAGGCTCCACCTGGGGAGGCCCGTTCACGCCGCCTCCCCCCCCCCCCGGGGCGCCCCACGCCGTTATTCGGAGGGCGGCAACTTACTGGACATCACCTTGGTGCCATCATTCTGCTGCCTTGGAACTATTCGCACAACAGACCGCTACTGATGACCCACCCCCCGCGACGCCCCACGCCGGATACCGAAATCAGTGCGGCACCCAGCCAACATCACCTGGGTGCCGTCCAGAAATCTGAACGTTGTGCTGCCTTGCGACTATTTGCACAACCGACCGCTACTTCCTTCTTTTGCCCTAAAAATTTTTAAATGTTTTTACTGTTTTTGTTTTGTTGTATATATTTATAAGTTATTAAAGTTTTATAATCCTACTACTTTGTTGGAGTGCTATATATTTTTAATGTGACACATAATTGTAAAAACTTTGATGTACAAAGAGTCATCCCTGGAATCTTCCGCTTCAGGCTCGGTCCCCTCCCCAATCACAATACAGGATGGTTTTCAGATAGTAGGAACGCGTGTGGTGTGACGGATCTCATCGGGTGTGGGCCTTGATCTACTATAACTCCTTTGAAGAGGGGTAATTCTTTACAGCTGTCGCCATAAACTACATCTGCAGGGCTAGCTGATAGCCTGGGACCGGCCTGGACAATCGGACACAGAGGAAGAGGAGTGTCAGAGGGTGCGGTAGTGAATAGGGCGAAAGGGAGGTGTCGGGCGGGCACAGGGTGTGATTCTCAGGGAAGAGCAGCGCAGATGGGGGGAGGTTTATTGCCCATGCATAAGACAGAGAGCGGGGGTGACCAGTGCCTGGGGGAGATGCTTGCGAGGGTGGGGAGCCATGCTAAGGATCGACAGCGTGCAGAGAGTGGGTCTGGTCAAGTCATCTAAAATGGCTGCAGTGCACGACAAAAGTGTGGCATTTGAAAAAAGGCAAGATGGCGCAGACAATGTTTTTCAACACTTCCTGATTTCCTTCGAATCGAACGTTAACAGACGTTGGGGCATATTACCAAAGTTAAGCGATATTTATCCCTAACGATGCTTAGCAACGAATTTTTTACCGCTAAGCATCGTCAGAAATTATCGCAGATAAACCTTGCTATTATCAAGGTTTATCGCAAATGCGATAAAAAACGGCCGCAATGCATTAATATCGCTGAAAAGTCAGCGATATTCATGCATTACCGAGCTAATGCTCTTAGCCATGTTATCCACCTCCCATTGGATAACATGGCTAAGAACTGCTCAGGGCAGGTGTTACTTTTTGGAGATATTCGCGCTTAGCGCGAATATCTCCAAAAGTTGGTAATAGGAAATAGCGATGTTAGCGACTGTTTCCAGTCGCTAACATCTTGGCATGCCCACTTTGCATGTCATTAGTGATAAATATCACTGACATGCAAAGTGGGGCCCAAGATGGTCGCTATCTCCTACTAGCGGTCGCTAACTGGTGTTAGCGACAGCTAGGTAATACGGAGATAATTTTATCTCCGCTTTCTTGGCTTTTAAAGCCAAAAAAGCGGAGATAAACCCCCTTGATAATATGCCCCGTTATCTCTCCCACACTACCGGTCCCCCTGGGCTTAAACGCCGAGATGGTAGGGACTGCATCCCGTGAAGATAGGCCGAGACGTCACTCAGCAGAAAAAAAAGTTAAAAAAAAGTCTATAAACATACAATAAGTTAAAAGTCAATCATTCTTCATTCCTTGTAGTACGCTCCCCAGTCCGCTTCCCGTTACGCTAACCGGGCGCACCCCACCAAAAAAACGATTTGTTTTTTTTTTTTGCCCCGCGGAGCCCTTTTAAAGCCTCCATATCAAACCTATGGGGTCAGGGAGGATCTACTATGCACCCTTATGGTCATTTGCCCCTTCGCTTTGGCCTCCTCTTGTCTCTCGATCCTACCGAGAGACAAGATGGCGGCCGCTACGGACTGTTTGGAATGTTTACAGACGCCGGAGAACCAATCAGCTTCGCTTCACAAAGCTCCGTAACGCGAAAAGTACGCGAACTGGAGCGCTGCCCGTTCCGCTGTTACAGATATATATCTTTTTTTGAACGTTAATTTCTCAAAATCCACTGGAGCACATATATTGAGACCTAGCAAAGGCACATCGGGCTACCAGTCCCTACAATTTTGCCAAGTTTCGTGCAAATCCATTCAGCCGTTCGATTATTATTATTTATTATTTTTTTTGCCCCGCGGGGCCCTTTTAAAACCTCCACATCAAACCTAGGGGGTCAGGGAGGATCTACTATGCCCCCTTATGGTCATTTTCCCCTTCGCTTTGGCCTCCTCTTGTCTCTCGATCCTACCGAGAGACAAGATGGCGGCCGCTACGGACTGGTTGGAATGTTTACAGACGCCGGAGAACCAATCAGCTTCGCTTCACAAAGCTCCATAACGCGAAAAGTACGCGAACTGGAGCGCTGCCCGGTCCGCTGTTACAGATATATATCTTTTTTTGAACGTTAATTTCTCAAAATCCACTGGAGCACATATATTGAGACCTAGCAAAGGCACATCGGGCTACCAGTCCCTACAATTTTGCCAAGTTTCGTGCAAATCCATTCAGCCGTTCGGGCTAAAAGTGAGGCCAACCGCCCTATGGAAAACTCAATGTTAAAAACATGTTTTGGGACCCCCTTTTTTCTCGGCCCCCCCTTGACGAAACCCCCCCCAAAGTTTCAGGGGCTGCTCAGAAACAAAATGTTCAATTTTCCTGAAAATTTCAGCCAATTCCGTCCACAAACGCCAAAGTTATTAGACATAGAATTTTCAAAAATCCCATAGAGAAAAAATCCTAACTATATATACCTACTGGCGACCGCCAGTAGGTAATATATATATATATATATATATATATTCACAGAAAAAACCATAGGTTATAGACCATATATAGTTAGGAATTAGCATTTACAAAACCTTGAAAATTCACTGAAAAAACCATAGGTTATAGACCATATATAGTTAGGAATTAGCATTTAGAAAACCTTATTTTACTCACACAAAACCATTGAAATTCCATATATAGTTAGTTGCACTAACTATATATCGCGCACCCGCAATCCACTGCTGATGATGTCACATATTACATCATTCATGACATGGTCAGTGACATCACTGATGACATCACTGATGACATCTCAAATGACATCACTGATGACATCACTGATGACATCTCATTTGACATCATTCTTGTGCTAATACGATAAACCTCTTCAGACTCTAATATAACCTTAGATACACTCAGTGTATACAGACACTCACACACTGTCACTCATCCATGGAGTTACTCACACACCTAGTCAGTCATGCAAAGAAACAATCTCACCTCCATTTCCTCAACTATACAGTTATACACACCTTACTTATTCAAACATATACTAACACATATTTACTCTCTTATACAATCCCTGATACAAGTTCACAATGATCCATACAGCCACTCACACATTCAGTGGCTCTCATGCACAGTTATTTATATATGCCAACTCTCACATGTACTGTGTTTTACATATGTACTTACTATGACATGTAGCATTGAGATATCCATTCACTCATCAATACACTCATGCACACAGTCAACCGCCCATGTAGCTTTTTCCACATGCACTCTTGAACTCATACACCTAGTGAATCAACTGCTCACACATCTATGCACAGAGTCACACACCTCCCAGCCACCCCCACACAAACTCAATCTCCCATAGAAATACTTGGGCAACCAATTAATAACACATATAGCCTCTCGTATAGCTAATGATCAACACATGCAGCAGTTTACATCACAACAGACATAATGATGCACAAATTAAGACAGTTTAGTCACTAACCCATGCATTCAGTGAGACACATTTAATCACTCACTCATACAGTCAGTCACGCACCTACTAAATCCTTCATCCAGACACTTATACATCCACTCATTCTTCAATATCTAAGACATATTTTAACTTTACAGAAACATACAGTCACTGGATGTTGTCATCAGTGATGTCATTTGAGATGTCATCAGTGATGTCATCAGTGATGTCACTGACCATGTCATGAATGATGTAATATGTGACATCATCAGCAGTGGATTGCGGGTGCGCGATATATAGTTAGTGCAACTAACTATATATGGAATTTCAATGGTTTTGTGTGAGTAAAATAAGGTTTTCTAAATGCTAATTCCTAACTATATATGGTCTATAACCTATGGTTTTTTCAGTGAATTTTCAAGGTTTTGTAAATGCTAATTCCTAACTATATATGGTCTATAACCTATGGTTTTTTCTGTGAATTTCATTGGTTTTTTAACAGCTAATATCTGTAGCTGTAAAATGTATTCTTCTTTAAATCCAAAAATATATTTTATATGTTTATGAATAATTTTTTTTTTAAATATTTTTTTTTCTTCGTTCCCGCTTCGCGAATCGGGAAGCTTCCCGTTAGCTGACCTTGATGCCGCGAAATAGACCGCGAGCCGGTAAACGTTTCTTTACCGCAAGTGCCGCGTTAGAAAACAACATCGTGACGCCTCCCGTCCGCATGACGTTCCACGTTGTCGCGTGATACGTCATATGACGTGCTACGTTAGCGAACTGGTACGCGAAGCGAGTGCCAAAGCGCAGGTTTCTGGAAGCAAACCGGGAGGCCCTGCAAAGCGCTTAACGTAAACACAGCAAGTCATGTGACTTGGTAATAACACTTTTCATTGGTTCATTTCACTTTTGGTTTCCTAATGATGTAAGACTAGGTCATATAATCTAAAATGAACACTTTTGATTGGTTGAGAACTCTTGTTTTTCCCAAATGATGAAAATCCCTCCTTCTTTCCTCACTCTGACTTTCATCATTGTGAGAGAAAGACCCTTTGTGATCACTGAGCAATGGCTTCTTTAGTAGCTTCAGCTGGTGCTTCCCCACCACCTCCACCACCTCCAAGGAAGAGAGGACCACCTGCTCAAGTTGTAATTCAACAAGAAGAAGAAGAAGAGGAACAGGAGGACGAGCACGAAGAGAGGCAGTTTTTGCCTGAGCAGCCCAAGACGTCTCACCGGAAAGAAAACTTCATTTGGCAATTTTTTAAAATTCCCAAAGGTCAGAAAAAAGTAAATGCAAGATACGTAACTTGCCTTATATGTCAAGATAGACTGTCCAGAGGGACCGACAAAAAATACAGTTTCGGAAACTACACAATGCATCGCCATATGACTAGGTGGCATCCTAACAACTACAGTGCTGCACAGTTTCGGAACGACCTAGATAATCTCCCTATTATGGCCAGAAGATCTGTTGTACCGGAAGTAACGGGACCAGAGGGCAGGGAGATGGTGCCAAATATACAAATGAGATTTGGTGAAGTAAAACACACCTGCGTATTTTGCGATGGATTCATTTCCTACGGAGAAAGAAGCATCACTCTGATCAACAGAGCTATTGACTATCATATGCAAGTTTGTCCAAAACGCCCAAAATAATAAATACTTCTTTTTTTTGTTTTGTTGCTCCTGTTGAGCCCTTTACAATGAATCGTTTTCATTGCCCCCTCCAAGAAAAACCCAAAAAAATATAAAACTGTTCCGAAAAATTCAAAAACATTAAAAAAATGTTCAGAAAAATAAAAAAAAAAGTTCTTTTCAGAACTACCTCCCCGTTATTAAAAAATTGGTACAATATTTGGAACTGTGCCAACCTCTATTTCTCTTAGTTCGCTTCCTAGTTCGCTCGCTGGTACGCGAACTGGAAGCGAACCAAAAACAGTAAGTATAAGGGAAGGAAACACACACTTATGTTAAAAGAAAGACAGCTATAGGGGAGTAAACTAGAGATACTATTACCCATAATCCACTACTGATGATGTCACATATTACATCATTCATAACATGCTCAGTGACATCATCAGCAGAGGATTGCGGGTTTTTTGGCAACATGCCTTATCCACGGTTTAATAACGCTGCCTTTTGCTTTATATAAGTTTTCAAATTGTATGAAATATATACCAATAGGTCTTTATGAACCTTTAGGTAGTGCTTTTGTTCATGAGGTCTGGTCGCTTCCATACACATACAGATGTTTCAAAGATGATCAAGAAGTTTATCTGAATGGAGAGGAATGCACTGAGACGCCAGATCATTCACTAATGTGTAGGCACATACAGTTACACGATTCATGCAACAAACACCGACCAAATATGGCTTGCGTGTTGCAAGGCACGCCAGTTCCTGCTATCATCCCCACGTTCAAGTTGTTGGAAAATGGTAGTTATTTGATGCTCAATAATGAAGATTGTTCTGAGTTAATTAAAAGTATTCCTTTTATCGTAACAGTAAGTGAACGGGTTATTTGCTGCAGAAATGTTCTATTTCCTCCCACACATGAACATAGGGAGTTTTCAATCTGGCCACAAATACCAACCTTGGGACACGTTTCAACGGCATGACAAGAATAAGAGCTCTTTTGTCTCAGAGAGAGGTGGCCTTGAGTTCGGCCCGTGAAACTTTCGTACTTCACATAGCGAACACCCGTACACAGCTTTGCCTTTCAATTTCAGCAACATGTTTCCGACTATCTTTAACGCATCCTCCACAAAATCCCTGGCACACTTTTTTAAAGTTGTTACCAGTGGTCTCGTGACTTCATTTGAGAAAATCTTTGGAGTCATCCCTGCTCCCTTTCATTCCATTTTCTCCACTCTGGTTCGTGGATTGCATTTTTACTTGCATTACCAGCGGACGCTCTTGTGCTTTTTTACATTTTTAAATATGGATGTCCCTCCTATGCAACCTCCGACCCTGCAGCTGCTGACACTGTTCCGCAATCGCATGCTAGAATATTATGGCACAATGCCGTTGGCGATATTAAGCACGGCATATGGATTATCTTTTCGGTTCTCCTACTTCACCTGTGTCCAGCCTGTATTTCACTGCCTGACCTGTGATTTCGATTGGGCCATTGATTTGTGTCTCTGCGGACCGGTTTCTCCTGACGTCGACTTTAATCAGCTGATGACTCCTATCATTACTCACGAGTTGGTTTGTCCTGGCGAAAGGATTATGGCTGTGGCATTGATGCATGGACTACTTGGTCCCTGGAATTTACTGGCGGCAGCACAGTCTTTCTTGGAACACAGCTTTCTTGAAAACCCACCGAGCTGTCCTCTGATGGTGATAGAGGATCCGGTGCTGGGAGAGCACGTATGTTCTTTTCCGCTTTTAAATTGGATGGCTGAACTGTTTTCGGATGAAGACGGTGACTTCCTGTTGGAGGCTGTTGCAGCTTATTTTGCATACACACTTATGTCATAGACCTTTTTCATGTTTCATATGCTGAGTACTAGCATTTCATTGACAATTCATTGACTTAATTGTCAAGTTTTTATTATTTACCTTGCCTATTGGCTTAAGACTCGATAAAGTACTTGGCTGTTTTATTTTTCTTTAGCATTGAATTTTCCTAGTTTTTAATGCTTTACCTTGCGGACCGTCCACATATAAACTTGCAATCTGCTCTCATGAGATGGCACTTCTATTATCTTATTCAGTTCGTTTCCGGATCATGGGGAGGTGTCATCTAGGTCCTGGATATCTTTACACCGTGTTAAGTTAGCATGGGCTCATTACCGGTTTAAACGCCATTTTTCCTTTTTTGCAACTTCTGCACACGACATTTAGTTGTTGCTTTAGCTTTCCACCTAGTAGTTCATCGTGGTTTACATGAGAATAATATGTTATTGGTCTACTATCTGCTTTACTTGTTAAACTATATCTGTACAGCGAGTGCTAAAGTTTCAAGAACAACACGATACAGAATTGTTATGAGGTCTGATCTCCACGACTTCATACTCATAACATAAGTGCAACTTCTGCCAATTCTGGGCATGAGGCGGGTTTTATATTGCTTTGCCGAACACACATACACAACAGTTGATGCGGTTCACATGAAGAGAGAGCTGGTGTATGCTGATGTGATTCCTTCAAATCTAAGACACTAAAGTATGGGCACGCCCTAAACCAACACAAAGAGACCTTCTTAGCAAATAATATAATATGTGTATTAGGGAGGGTGAGATATAAGCAGCCGCGGGCCGTGGAGGGAGTTACGGTGAGGCAGGGAGGCGGGGAGGGGGAGAAGCAGGGTGGAGCCCTCTCTACCTTGCCCCTCCCCCTCCCCGCCTCCCTGCCCCACCGTAACTCCCTCCACGGCCCGCGGCTGCTTATAAGTGTTGCTAACTCTTATTCATTTACAGCATGTTAACATACTGTCACCATTCGCTTTTTATGTACTAGTAACTATGCTGGTAATTTTGCTACTGATAATATGTGTACTTGTATTCTCCACCCTGCTTCTCCCCCTCCCCGCCTCCCTGCCTCACCGTAACTCCCTCCACGGCCCGCGGCTGCTTATAAGTGTTGCTAACTCTTATTCATTTACAGCATGTTAACATACTATCACCATTCACTTTTTATGTACTAGTAACTATGCTGGTAATTTTGCTACTGATAATATGTGTACTTTTATTATCTAAGGTACTACGCCTGAGAAGACGGCATTAGTAAATAAACATTTCAAATACACATGTGTTCTTCTTAACTCCATGTTCTGGTTTCTAAGAAATATATAACGACCGACTGTTCATGAGTTCCACGTATCCTGAGGTACTATAAGTTCATATTCTGGATTGTCTAAACATTGAGAGTTTGTTATATCCAATGTGACACTGTACCTAGCTTGCTAAATAGTTTTTGATTACTAACGTGAGTTTTGGGACACCCTAATTCGCCGAGGTTCCAATCCTCTGTCCACAGTTCTGTGTGAGAACAGAAACCCTGCGACAGGGGCACCCCCGACCCTTGCTGGAGCTTCATCACACTTGCGATACAACTCCAGCAATGCGCCACCTTTACGGCACAGATACATCACGCATCTGTGCTGTTTTTGCCCCGTGATGCGCCGCATTGTAAATGCAGCACACCATAGGTGACGGAACAGCGGCACAGAATGACTAACACATCCCTGGTGATGCGCCAGTCATCATAAATCTATCCCTATGCTTCTTATCTTGTTAGAGATGAACCGCCATATGTATCATCAAAGTTATTTGCATTTCCTAAATAGCGAACTTTAAGGAATAAATAGCGATTCTTTACCATTCCTAGTTTGCGATGAGCTATTTGCTAATTAGCCGAATGTAGCCCAATGAAGCCCAATGTAGCCCAATGTAGCCCAAAGATGGCCGCCAGACACACAAAAAAACAAATGTAGCCCAAATATCAGCCAGATGTAGCCCAACTATAGCCCAGTGACAGAATGACCAATCAGCTTCGCAAACCTCCGTTACGCGAAGCGGAGCGCTGTTACAGATATATATCTTTTTTTGAACGTTAATTTCTCAAAATCCACTGGAGCACATATAATGAGACCTAGCAAAGGCACATCGGGCTACCAGTCCCTAATATTTTGCCAAGTTTCGTGCAAATCCATTCAGCCGTTCGATTATTATTTTTATTATTTTTTTTTGCCCCGCGGGGCCCTTTTAAAACCTCCACATCAAACCTAGGGGGTCAGCGAGGATCTACTATGCCCCCTTATAGTTATTTCCCCCTTTGTTTTGACCTCCTCTTGTCTCTCGATCCTACCGAGAGACAAGATGGCGGCCGCTACGGACTGTTTGGAATGTTGACAGACGCCGGAGAACCAATCAGCTTCGCTTCACAAAGCTCCGTTGCGCGAAAAGTCCGCGAACCAGAGCGCTAACCGGTCCGCTGTTACAGATATATATCTTTTTTTAAACGTTAATTTCTCAAAATCCACTGGAGCACATATATTGAGACCTACAAAAGGCACATCGGGCTACCAGTCCCTACAATTTTGCCAAGTTTCGTGCAAATCCATTCAGCCGTTCGGGCTAAAAGTGAGGCCAACCGCCCTATGGAAAACTCAATGTTAAAAACACGTTTTGGGACCCCCCTTTTTTCTCGGCCCCCACTGGACGAACCCCCCCCAAATTTTCAAGGGCTGCTCAGAAACAAAATGTGCCATTTTCCTGAAAATTTCAGCCGATTCCGTCCACAAACGCCAAAGTTATTAGACATAGAATTTTCAAAAAACCCATAGAGAAAAAATCCTAACTATATATACCTACTGGCGACCGCCAGTAGGTAATATATATATATATATACACCCACACACACTTTGAAATACATATGTAAATGTACATTTATATTTATGGATGGATGTTTATATATTTTATATATATTGCATACTTTCTGATTATGAGGCAAGCAGTTTGGGTATTTTGTCATGAATAATCATCTTTCCAGTCTTAGATAGATGTTGGTCCATAGTCTGTGTGATTAGTGATGGAGAATATTTTATTAAGGCAGTGTATTGTGGCAGGTTTTTTACTATCAAACCAGAAGTTTTACCGATCTTTACCTCTGTAGATTTTCAGTTGGTACACTCAGTGTAGACCAAGAACGTATGCCCAATTCTAATAATGTGCTTTATCCCATGCCGCGGCAGAGAGTTTGTACCTGTAATGAAGAGGAGGCCTCAGAACTGAAAGATGGAGCAGCAATGTCAAATCTATTTTCTTTTTTAAGTTGGTACTTTTGCCTGCCTTTGGAATTGTAATACTGAAATCATGGGCATTATTCTAGGATGCACAAGTGTGCTTCAGTGCACCTAGCACATATGCAGACTGTGCACCCATTTATGAAAATAATGTTCTTCCTGTGCAGGTCCTTATGTAGACAGTTGAGGCCAGCACTGAAAAGAGCATAGAAGTGAAAAATGGAGCTTTAGTTTTCAAACTCTCTCTGTTTTCTTTTTAAGTCTGGCATTAGCCAAAGTGTTTGGAATTTACCAAAATTATATGTATAATATACTTACTTTAAGGGGCTTTCAGTCAGCTCTCTTCATCCATTGGTCTGTTGTTGTGTCATTCACATTTTGATTGTGCCCTCTACAGCATGGGCAATAGGTCAACCTCCTTAAACCACTGGTTAACTTCACTAGACTGACTGCATTTTGCTTTTTCACAATGACCACATTTGCACACAATGTACTTCCCTCCAATGGTTAGAGCTGGATGTGATAGCAGGACCCTTTTGATGAAACCAAGGCACATTCTAGGCTTATCCTTTTCTCTTTCCTGCCAATGGTGTTTTTTGTAAATGGCTTTTGGAGTGCCTTTTGTTGATCTGACTACTGCTATTTCATAGCATAACAGATCGTGTCCATTTGAAACTGTTCTGTATTATTAGTTTATTTCCATTTTATTTTTCATCCCCTGTCCTGAGCCGAGCGTCAGGACGGGTGCTGGGCCTCTGCTCATTGACAGCAGCAGTGAGGAGGGTGGGCTGTTTAATGCACATATGTGCATGTCTTTTTAGCTGGCTGTCTTGCAATGGCCAGCCATACATACGCAGAAAGACATGTGTTTTCTACGCAAGCCATTACAACCCAAGTCGTTATAATGACGCGTTGTTACATCGCATGCCATTACAATGCTGGTAGTTACAACTACTTGCTGTAGGAGGGGGCACTGGATTTTGGATATAGTATAAGTATACTATGAGTATAATTTACTATTCCAACTCGAGTGTGTGCAACAGTAGGGAATGTGTTGGATTGAAAATCCAACAAATCCAACACCTTCTGTCCCCATCAGCAAGTCGTTGTAAAGACTTGTGTTTTAATGGAACGCGATGTAACAACGCGTCGTTGTAACGACTTGCATTGTAATGGCATGCGATGAATCGCATGCATTGTAAACGATGTTTCCCCACATATGCACTTTAAACCTCTCAACTCAGCTGTCTTAAGATAACTGGGTTGATAGTGCAAGCCTCCGGTGCGTTGTGAAGCACCCAGTGAGGCTGCTCCCTCCAATCACGGTGCTGCTCGCATGCTGCATGTGAGTAGTGCCCGCATTGGGCAAGGGAATTCAGGCATCTGGTGCCAGTTCCAAGAGGTCTGGAGCAAGGACGTCACATTAGGAACGTTTTATTTTTATTATTTTTTGTTATATTATTTTGCACACTCGCAACCCCACTCTACCCCGGTAGATGCCTCCCACCACTGCTGGATCCTTCTCCAATATGAGTGCCCTCCAAGTGCAAAATGTGGGACCAAATGCCTCCAATGCTTCCATCAAAAGAGGTGTTCTTGCTTTCTTTCTTGCTTTTTTCTTGCTTTCGTTCTTTCATTCTTGTCTTCTGTCTTTTCTACTTTTCTCTTTCTTTTTTCTTCTTTCCTTCTTTCTTTTCTTTTTTCTTTATTTCATTCTCTCTTGCATACTTTCCCTTTGTCTTTCATTCTTCCTTTTCTTCTCTTTTCTCTTTTCTCTTTCCTGATTTCTTATTGTTTCTTTCCTTCTTAATTTCTTTCATGCTTTCAAGCATTCTTTCATTCTTTTCTTCTGTCTTTTTTGTCTTGCCATCTAGTTTTTGTTCTTTCTTTTTTGTTACCTTCTTTCCATCTTTTTTTGTTGCCTTCTTTCTTTCATTTGTTCTTTTCTCCTTTCTGACTTGCTTTTTGCCTTCATTCATTTTACTTTCTTTTTTTCTTCCCTTGTATCTTTCTTGTCTTTGTTTTTCCTTTCTCTTTCTTCCTTCCTTCCTTCATTTCTTTCTTCCCTTTTTCTTTCATTCCTTATTTTGCACCTTCCTTCCTTCCTTCCTTCCTTCCTTCCTTCCTTCCTTCCTTCCTTCCTTCCTTCCTTCCTTCCTTCCTTCCTTCCTTCCTTCCTTCCTTCCTTCCTTCCTTCCTTCCTTCCTTCCTTCCTTCCTTCCTTCCTTCCTTCCTTCCTTCCTTCCTCCCTCCCTCCCTCCCTCCCTCCCTCCCTCCCTCCCTCCCTCCCACTCCCTCTCTCTCTCCCTCCCTCCCTCCCTCCCTCCCTCTGTTTTAGGTCTGTGTTAGCCAAGACCTTTTGTTTTTACTAAAATTATGTATATAACTTATAGGGACTTTCAGACAGAATTCATCCATTCGTCTGTGGTTGTGTCGTTCACAAGCCATGGGGCAATGCGGCAATACACTTTAGCCATTGTCTGACTTCACTAGAAATTACAGCATGTTGCTTTTTCAGAAGAATCGCATCACCACACAAAGTAGTTCCCTTCAGTGCCCAGGAGTACTATGGTAATGTGCTTTTTTGAGACCAAAAAACATTTTGCCTTCATCCAATTTTGAACAATAAAGTGTTGCAAAAACCATGAAAAACAAAACAAATATTGCCAAAAGGCTGGCAGCCTACAGCAGACCGATTGGCTTTTGGAATGTGTTTTTTTTTTTTTACTGCTGTCACAACCATGCCTTCGTAGAGGGTCAGAGCTCAGCCTACCCAACCACAGCATGTGCTGTCAATACAAATATCTCTGCATCTTTATTCAATATGAAAGTGCCCTCGGAGGGCAACAAACACCTCCCGTGCTCCCTTCAACAGTGGTAATCTAGCCTCAGGATTATTGAGGTTAAGTGTCATTTTCTGTGTACGTTTTATTAGTAAGAATGGCTGGCACTTCAGGCAAAGAAAATCTGCAGGTTAATTCTCAAAAACAAACTATGCATGTACAACTATTCCTTACATACCAAAAAATTTATAGTTTATATAAAACATGTTTTGTTTGCTTAAAACACATGCCCCCTCACTGCCTGTGTGATAATATTTTTTTTACTCACTGCTGAGAAAGTTATTAAAACGTAAACTTCTCACAATTTATAAATTTATTTCTATCAGTCAACTTTGCTGTTCCGTGACATTTGAGTCTTTCATTTATTACGAATCTATTTTCCTGCCTATGATTCTGAACAAAGCTCCTTTGACCTCTTTGTTTCTAAGACTGTAGATTAGGGGGTTTAGCATTGGAGTCACAACACTATAAAAGAGAGTAGCCATTTTGTCCTGATGCAGTGAGTGACTTGATCCGGGTCTCATGTACATAAAAATGATTGTGCCATAGAATAAAGAAACGACCGTGATATGGGATGCGCAGGTTGAGAAAGCTTTTTGCCTCCCATCGGCCGAATGGATTTTGAGGATGGTGGATATGATGCGAATATAAGTAATCAGGATTAAGAAAAAGGGGATAATGACCACTACTATTGCGCAGAAAAATATTACGGTCTTGTTCGTGGAAGAGTCGGTGCATGCCATACCCAGCACAGCTGGCACTTCGCAAAAGAAATGGTCAATTTCGTTTGGCCCGCAGTAGGTCAACTGCAAAGCAAAAACAGTATGGATTAATGAATTTATAATGCCACCAAACCACGAACATGCTGCCAACTTAATGCACAGTATCTTGTCCATGATGTTGGTGTAATGCAATGGTTTACATATGGCTACATAGCGATCATAGGCCATTGATAACAGTAGATAGCACTCTGTCCCACCCAATGAAAGATGAATACACAATTGTGCCATACATCCATTGAATGAAATGCTTTTTTTCTGCACTAGGAAGTTCTCCAGCATTTTTGGGACAATGCTTGATGTGTACCAGATATCCAGGAAGGACAAGTTGCTTATGAAAAAGTACATAGGGGTTTGAAGATGGTGGTCCAATCTGCTCAACAGGATGATGAAAGTATTTCCAATTAGAGTTATCATGTAGACGATCAAGAATAACACGAAGAGAACAATTTGTATTTTGGGGTGGTTGGAAAGTCCCAGCAGAATAAATTCAGTCACAGTAGTTCGATTCTGCCCTTCCATTGTTCACTGAATTCTGTATCTGGTGAGATAAAATTGAAATGTTGTTTTGATTGAAACTAAATGTACTACTGTCCTAAAAGAAAAATATGGCATTTAGCTTGTGCAGAATGGTTTAATAAAGCCTCACTTTATTAAAAGTTAATTTAGAGGCAACATCTATTAAAAGTTAATTTAGAGGCAACATAATTGTTCTTAATAGAAGAATACTGAGCTTGATTAGAGTAATACAATTACTACTTATCTTTCACACATGCCACTCTACGTTTTCTTCTTGATTGTACGCTTTGTTTGTCAACAAATGACGTTACGGCTCTGTACAGCAAATGTAATTGTTCTACTATTGCAGTTACCCACAATCCCATCCAGTACTGTGAAAAACGTTTCTGCAGACGTTAACCTTTCACTGTGCTGTGTCACCCAGCTTGAGGAGCGGTATTGGATTGTAGGTATAGTACATTTAACTTGTTATTTCATATTGTAGCTTATAACATAGCATAAGGACATTTATTGAGTAATGGGGAGCAATAACATTGAACAGGAAGTTTCCAATTTTACCAATTTTATCTGCACGTACAGCAACAATCTCAAAAGCCCAATATACATTTGTTACAAAAAGACTTCTGTTGCAAAGTCTTCATTCCAAACAACAAGAGCAGATAGCTTCTTACATATGTAAAACAAAAACTCATAAGATCAATACAATAGAAAAAAACAAATTAGTCGTGAGGTCATTCTTTTCTGTAACAACCAACACGTTTCGCTGTTCTAAATAGGTGCTTCTCCAGGGGTTCAAAATTAAGAAAAACAAAATATATGTACTTTTTCCATTCCCAAGCCAAAAAGCCTTTTAATTACAGCCGAGCACAACAAAACAATTAGGAATTGCAGAATTAGATCCATGTTGAGTCTGTGGGTGAGCCTTAACAGAAGAAACAATAATATTAATCTTCAAGGTCGCCTATGATGCGGTTAATGCAAGATCTCTGATAAATCGAACATACCAGTCCATACAGCTCTGTACAATATCCGACGAATCATGTTAATTCATAATTTCTAGATTCCAATTAGCATTTTGGATCAGTATAGTATTTTTCAGCATACAATGCCCTCTTTATGAAGCCAGTTGAAATCGATTGATAGTGTTGCTTGTAAAAGTGCTTTATAACTTAATAATAACTCCTATTATTTTTTGTTTCTGCTAACAAATACATTTCTCCAAAGCAATCTGGATTCAGCGGCACCGACTACATCTCCGCTACGACCACACCACAGATTCCCGACCCCAACCACCTACAATGCATCCTTCTCAACACCCGCTCGGTCCACAGACATGCCATTGACCTATGGAATCTACTAGACAACATCTCTCCAGACATCGCCTTCCTAACGGAAACATGGATGAACGCTTCCTCCGCCCCAGACATCACCATTGCCATCCCTGAAGACTATAAGATCACTCGCAAAGACCGTCCCAGCCACACAGGAGGAGGAATCGCTATCGTCCATAAGAAATCAATCCGCATCTCAACCTGCTCTGACACCAACCTCGCCAACTCCGAACACCTTCACTTCCAGATCCACATCGACCCCAAAACCACACTCAGAGGCACCCTCCTCTACAGACCACCAGGACCCCGCGCAAAATTCAGTGAGGACATCACGGACTTCATCACTCCACACGCGCTCCCCTCCAAAGACTACATCCTTCTGGGAGACCTCAATTTTCACCTTGAAAAGATCAACGACCGCAACACCACCACCCTCTTGGACAACCTCGCCAACCTCGGACTTAAACAACTGGTCACTTCCCCCACCCACATCGCAGGTCACACACTCGACCCCATCTTCACCTCCAGCAATCATGTCTCCTTCAGCCACACTACGGATCTCCTCTGGACTGACCACAGCTGCGTTCACTTCACCTACAACAAGCCGAAACCCATCAACCACCCCCAACCAACTCTGCAAAGAAACTGGAACAAGATTACCACCGACCAGATCTCCTCATCGCTCCTTCTAAACACCCCAGCCCACTCTTCTAACCCAGACCAAGCCGCCGCCAACTTCACCCTATGGTTATCCAACACCGCCGACACCTTAGCACCACTGAAAAAACGTCAAAGCAAACCTGGCAACAAGAAGACCTCATGGTTCAACGATGATCTTAAGAAATCCAAGAAACTCTGCCGCTCCCTTGAAAAGGCCTGGAAAAAAGACCCAACCACTAGCACCAAGGACGCCTTCAAAAACGCCACCCGCACTCACCACCAACTAATCCGAAAGGCCAAGAAAACAGCATTCAAGGATCGACTTGACAACAACGCCCACAACAGCAAGGAACTTTTCAACATCGTCAAGGAATTTTCCAATCCCTCGGCCAACTCCAACGACATCACACCCTCTCAAGCCCTCTGCGACTCCCTAGCCTCATTCTTCCACAACAAGATTGCAGACATCCACAACAGCTTCGACAACCAACCCGGAGACCTACCCACCCAACCATATGCTGAACATTCTCCCCCCGTGAACACCCTTAACGACTGGAACCCAATCTCCACTGAGGACACCATCCGCCTGATGAACTCCATCCACTCAGGATCACCCACAGACCCATGTCCTCACCACATCTTCAACAAAGCAGACTCCGTCATAGCACCGCACCTCCGAGACGTCATCAACTGTTCCTTCAACTCCGCCACCTTCCCGGAAAACTGGAAACACGCTGAACTCACCGCCCTTCTGAAAAAACCCACAGCGGACCCCACCGAACTCAAAAATTACCGCCCCATTTCGCTCCTTCCATTCCCGGCCAAAGTAATTGAGAAAGCTGTCAACAACCAGCTCGCCGCTTTTCTCGAAGCCAACAAATCCCTCGACTCCTCACAATCTGGCTTCCGAGCAAAACATAGCACTGAGACCGCCCTCATCGCAGCAACAGACGACATTCGAACTCTACTGGACAATGGAGACACAGTCGCCCTCATCCTCCTCGACCTCTCTGCAGCATTCGACACAGTCTGCCACAGCACCCTTTTACAACGCCTGAGAAACATCGGAATACAAGGAAAAGCACTCGAATGGATCACATCGTTCCTCACCGGAAGAACCCAGAGAGTCCGCCTTCCACCATTCAAGTCCGAGGCCTCTGAAGTCATCTGTGGCGTACCACAAGGATCCTCACTCAGCCCCACCCTCTTCAACGTATACATGAGCCCCCTCGCGGCCATCGCCCGCCAACACAACCTCAACATCATCTCTTACGCGGATGACACTCAACTGATCCTTTCTCTCACCAATGACCCCAGCACCGCCAAAACTAACCTACACGCAGGAATGAAAGAAGTTGCCGAATGGATGAAACACAGCCGTCTGAAACTGAACTCAGATAAAACAGAAGTCCTCATCTTAGGCACATCCCCCTCTGCATGGGACGACTCTTGGTGGCCGGAAGCCCTTGGAAAAGCACCCATCCCGACAGACCACGCACGGAACCTAGGCGTCATCCTGGATTCTTCACTCTCAATGAACAGACAAGTCAACGCCGTCTCTTCATCCTGCTTCAACATTCTTCGCATGCTCAAAAAAACATTTCGCTGGATCCCCACCGAAACCAGGAAAACAGTCACCCATGCTCTGGTCACGAGCCGATTGGACTACGGAAACACCCTCTACGCAGGTATTACCGCTAAACTCCAGAAGAAACTCCAACGAATCCAAAACGCCTCAGCCAGGATCATATTAGACATCCCGCGCAACGAACACATCTCTGGTCACCTGAAAGACCTCCACTGGCTACCCGTCAATAAGAGAATCACTTTCCGACTGCTAACCCACGCTCACAAATCACTCTACGACATCGGACCAGAATGCCTCAACTCACGACTGTCCTTCTACACCCCCTCCCGCCAACTACGTTCTTCCAGCCAAGCCCTCGTCACTGTACCCCGCATCGACAAGACCACCATGGGAGGCAGATCCTTCTCATACCTGGCTGCTAAAACTTGGAACTCACTCCCCACTTACCTTCGCCTTACCCAGAACCACCTAGCATTCAGAAAGCAACTTAAAACGTGGATATTTGACAAGTAATCCTCCTCCCCTTCCTAAGCGCCTTGAGACCCTCTGGGTATGTAGTGCGCTATATAAATTACTTGACTTGACTTGACTTGACTAGGCTAAACGTGACAAATGGAAAACATCCGTGAAAAAAGGGCTCTCCAGGATTTGCCATTAAAGAGCGTTTTAGCCCATATGTTGAGTGCTTCTTTTCCCATATGAATTCGTACCAAACTTATTTTGCTAAACCAATAAAGCCTGAGTTTTCTCCCCCCCTCCCTTCACAGTGATCTCTGCCTCAGGGCTTTAAGTGGGCCGGGTCTGAGCACCGGCAGTTTTTTAAGGAGGCCTCGAAACGGGTCTCTATCAGGCTCTATTTGGTGCCCTGGCACAGGCGGTCCATTTTTTCGAGCGTTATAGGGGAAGGGAAATCCTTTAAAGAGAGTCATTTTCTCTCTGGATTTCCCTTCTGGTTTTTTTGAAACTCTGGAGCAGCAACATTGTCGTGGTGTCACCAGGGTTCTAAGAGATAGCTTTTTCAATATTAATACAACTCATAGTTGCTGCTCATTTATCTTAGGCAACTAACAACCATTGACAAAGCCAATAGTCCTGACTTCTTGTAGGTATGATGTTACTTGTTGTATCATATATCTGGATGCAATGACAGAAACAGTAAAATACCAGTCGGGTCGCACACTATGCTAAGCACAGATTTTTGGTTTACCTGTTTTTAAGCCACACCCTCATTTACATTGGCCACGCCCCCTTGAGAGACCCCCCAGTTTTTTCATCCCACCTAAAACCCTGCTCTGCCTTGAATATGTCCGTATAGTGTATCCTAATTGATAGGAAGTGAGGGAAGAATTGGAAGTAGGTGTGGTGCTTAAATAGCACCAAACCCAATCTGTTGGGACTTGACAATGCCATGGGTGGCTCCTCCACTATGAAGGCATAGCGTCGCCTCACTGCCCGCAGAGGCAAACGAAAAATAAAATGATCTTAATTTATTTTTCATCCTGTGTCTGAGTCTTGGAAGGCGGGGCCACAGCACTGTAGCAGGGGAGGAGGAGTGGTGGGCCTTGCTCTCAGTGCGCATGAGGGTTTGGCCGGCCGTATCAGACTGGCCAAACCCTCATGCACACTGACATGTCTCCAAGCCAGCTGTATTGCTGGGTGGAGAGATGAGCAGACACGGACTCCAAGCTCCCGATGGAGCGCAAAACCAGTGCATGCTGTCAAATCTCTACACTGCTTTCATGGGGAAAGCAATGCAGGGATTTGCTACAGGGGAAGCTGAAAGCTTCAGCCTGTGCCAAGAGGAGCCCAGGGTGCAGCTGTGGTGCCAAAGACGCTTTCCCCTGTTAAACAGCCCCGCCCATCCATGCACACCCAAAGCCAGACACCCACACATTCTCTCACACAGACATGGCACACACAAACTTTCTCTCTCTCTCTCTCTCTCTCTCTCTCTCTCTCTCTCTCTCTCACACACACTCTCAAACAGGAAGACACAAACATCCACAAAGTCTTATACACATACACTCTCAGACAAACACATACAAAAGTGCACATCAGTACCAGTTTCTGACTCCTCCTGCTCAAATGTATACAATATTTGGGGTGTGTGTTAGAGACCCCGACACAAGATGGCCGCAAGTTAGTGCCGTTGGGCAGACCAAGGAAATATATCCGACTAAAATCTGCAATACCGAGACCAGCCGCCACCAAAAAACATTGCCACTAGCGTGGCAAAATGTGGAGAATCGGAAGAGCCGGGCTGCCAGGATCAATACCACAATAAGGTGGAGTGCCGCTGAGATGCCAAAAGGCCTGCATGATGGCACAGTGATGCAAAATGGCGGCCACCATGAGATCAGCGGAGGGACCCGGAGAGCTTAACGGTATCTACGCTCCGTTAACATAGCCCTCAACGGAGGAGAACTGAGCTGCTGGTGAGCTGTGCCCAGCTGTCCACTGCGGTGAGTGGTGTATGTTAGCCCAGTAGGTGGCTTGGTGGGTGCTGGAGACGTGGGCAGCTGCTGGGCCACTTGTAGTGAGCTGCGTCAGGGATTTGCTGAGGAGCTGGGCATGCTGCACGGTAGCAGTGAGGAGAGAGTTGTGGGCCGGTCGTGCTGCCTGAAACCATCCCATTGAGGGGCGCACTGATCCTGGGGTGTACCTGTTGAGCGTCACCTGTGATTAGGGCGTGGGCGCCTGCTATGTGCCCTTGTAGGTGGGTGTCAGCGGGCACTGTGATCAGGTCCTTGGACTGCTGGCCATCGCCTCCACAGAGCAGCTGTTTGGCAGGATTTGACAGCAGGCAGATCCGCTGTTTAGTGCTGGATAGCCTGCTATAGCACTCTGCCCCCGCTGTACCTCGGCTGGGGAAGGAACAGCAGGGGTAAGTCTAGCCGCACCATGAGCAACAAAACTCCACAAGTGTGCATCTACATGAGGGGATAGTGAGGAACCTGCAGCCTTGGTGGGCATCCCCCCCTTCGACAAATATGCAGAACACGCAATCCATAAACGCTGTGCATTTATAGGAAACATCAGTCTACAATGGCACATCATGGGCAAAACTGACTAACAGCAGTCCCGCCTCACCATATAGGCCAAGCAAGCGGCCAAACCAAGCAGAGAGGAGATGTCTGACTCAGAGCAGGAGGCTCAGCCTCATAGCCCTGTGACGCTGGCATACATGCAGGCGGCAATGCAGCAGGGTCATAAATCAATTGACTGCAAAATTAATGCTCTTAATCTATGTATCAACCACATTGCGGTTAAGCTGGATAAACAGTCGTCCAGAATAATGGAGGCAGAGCAACGCATATCCACGAGAAATGCCAAAATATGGAGAAGGTTCTGGCAATAATTCAAGCCAAAAAGAGGAACTCATAGCGAGATCTGAACAGAACAATCCACCGATCACAGAGGTCCCTGAATCCACTAATATCAGCACAATGGAGCTCTATGTGGAGAGCTTGCTAAAGGAGATCTTCGGAGCCGAGCAGTTCTCCGAAGTGCTGGTGGTCAAAACAGCACATAGATTGCTGATGATTAGGCAACCCCCATGCACTCCTCTGTGTCCTATCATAGCACCCTCCTAAATTACTGTGACCGTGATGCAGTGCTGCGTCAATCCAGGGAACATCAGGAGATCTGTCTCACACATACACAACGGCACAGAGTCTAGGCAGAAAGTAAGGGACCCTCAAGCTGTTCCATCACTCCTGCTGACATGAATGTTAGGGGGCTTAATAACCTGAAAAAGATTACACAAGTGCTAGCCTACCTAGATAGGCATAGGATACAAATAGCGCCATTGCAGGAGACGCACCTCAGGGGTAGAGCTACAGAGATACCAGGTGCAAGATTGGTGGGCTACCGTGTGGCCTCTTCTACTCTAACTATGCAAGGGGTGGTTATGATATTGATCAAGAAGGAGGTCTCATTTGAGGCAACACACACAGAGATCGATAAATGATAGCACAGGGCATACTCTGCGGCACAATGTTGGCTATCATTAATACCTACTGCCCCAATGTGGATGATCCAGACTTTTTACTCATGAACTTGGTGCAAGCTGTGGGCTCTGCCGCCCTCTGCTACTACATTGGGCTTATACTTGAATGCAAGTTTAGACAGATCTGCTATGGGGAAGTGACAAGGGAAACAGTTGGCCCAAACGATGCATAGGGAAATAGACGATTTTGTCCTCCTCGACATTTGGAGACTCTCAAGCTGGAGGTAGAGGATATACATCACATCGGTCCATGGATCCTGGTCCCAACTTTGATTACTAGTCAGAAACAAGGAAGGTGAATACATGGGTGTATGACATTTGACAATTGCCCAAAACATTATCAGACCATGCACCAGTGTTGTTGGCGCTGTCTATCCTGACACACATCCTTCGACAGTTCCAGTGGTGCCTACTCCCCATGGCACTACTGGACCCAGTATTTAAGGTTACAGAAAGGAAAGCTATAGTGGAATACTTTGCCATAAATATAGATTCAGTTGACAGTGCTGGGGTCCTCTGGGAAGCATATAAAGCCAATATCTGTGGGGTATGCATGGGAATGCTTACAGCAATCTTGCGGGGCATCCGCACCCAGTTACAGAAACTGGAGGATGACTTGCAGAGGTTAGAACGGGAATATGAGTCTGACCCTAAGGCAAGCACCCTAGCAAACAGGTGCACAGAAATCTCTACCATCCACATCACCGCTAGGGCATTGCGGAAGCTCGGTCACAGAAATCCAGTGTATGGGAAGGCACTACCATTAACTCACCACCCAGCAACATCGGTCATGGCAGAACCCAAGGCATAAAGTTTACTAGCCACAGCAAAGCTGAATACAATGGGTGGTGTATTCCTGGATGGGCAAGTTATTGAGTGGACAGCCATGGCCCGACAGGAGTACAGCTCCCCTCTGCTTCAATTCACATACCTTTGGCTGCAAGCGTCTATGAGTGAACTATACCCACAATTTCCGGTAGAGCTCCTTGGCTCTGTCCGCACTACAGATTCTTCTGTCCAAATCAACTAGACATAAACTCGCCACCAGGTTATATAACACATCCCAACTAGACGAAGCTCAGTCCCCTAAATCTATAGGCGATAAATGGAATGATGTTCTGAACTCGCCCCTTACCCAAGCAGAATGGGTGTTTTACCTCACACAAACTGGGGAGCTCACCTTAAATGGGAACGTATGCATTATTTACTTCAAGTTTCTCAATCAGATGTACTACACACCATTTAGGCTCCAGAGATATGACCTTAGGAAGTATGATACTTGCAGCAGATGCGGTTTCCCTGGGGCTCACGCTACACATTTGGCTTGGGGTTGCCCCTGGATACTCAAATACTGGGAGTGGGTTACACGCGTCCTTACTGAGGTGGTGGTACAAACAGTTAATTGTAATCCTGAGGTGTGTCTGCTGGGCTATGTGAAGACATTGAAAGCTAGTGGCTGTCAGTCTGCTACTGGTTAAGGGAGGCTTTTCTTAAAAATTGGGGTCAAAGGACATACCCTCAGCTGGAAGATTGGTATTGAGACATGGCATACTGTAGAGACCAAGTAAAAACGTATGCGGGGGAATTGCTGAGCGCATCTAGACCAAAAGACTTTTGGGTCCTGATCACTGCATACCTCCTTGAGCTACCGGAGGAACCTCTGGATGACCAAACATTGTGATGTAATGAGATCAGTAATACAGGTTGTGATGGTACTGTGTACATTAGTATGGGATGTAGTTAGAAATGGGGGCCTCATGTTGGCAGATGTAGGTACCTTTGACCAAGTAGGGGCCCTTGCTTCTAGTCAGGGTAAGGGAGCTACACTCCTAAAATAACCCCTGCTCACCCCCTTGGTAGCTTGGCACGAGCAGGCAGGCTTATCTCAGAGGCAGTGTGTAAAGCATTTGTGAACACATACAGTAATACAGTGAAAACACTACAAATGGACACCTGCACCACTTTAGAAAAATAAGTAATCTTTACTAGTCTTAAAACAAGACCAAATGACAAAAATCCAAAATACAATTTCAAGAATATGACTTTAAGATGTTAGAAATAGCTTAGTTCAATGTAGATGGTAAAAGCGACACTTTACTCTCAAAGTACCTTGGATGCGTTATGCAAAACAAATAAAAGGGTCCCATGGAAGGTGATGCGTCGGTTCCTTGCTTCGGGGGAGGTGTTGCGTCGGTTCCTTACTGCAGTGCAGGGGAGGTGATGCGTTGGTTCCTTAACGGAGATGAGGTGATGTTTCTGTTTCTTACTGCATTCCAGTTATGATGCGACAAGATGGCGCCTCGATGCAATGTGACTGTTGGAGAGTAGGACCTGCTTACAATGGTTACCCCCACTTTTTGCTGGTGTTTCACTGTTTTTCGACTTTAGTCTGGCTGGGGCCCTGCTAGCCAGGACCCTTCTTCTCTAAATTGATTCCATATACTCCAGTTGGTTACTGGGATACCCTTGTGAGTCCCTAGGATATGGTACACCAGGTTCTCAGGGCATAGGTACCCCAGAGGCCTACCAGGTGCTGCAGCATGCATTATGCCACCCCTGGGAAGCCTTCAAAATTGACACCACAGGACTGCTACTGCAGCCTGGGTAAGGTGGTGCATGCACCCCTTACTGAGATATAGGTTACCTATATCTACCTTTTAATCACTGCACATAGAAGCCTATCAGTCACCCCTATGGCAGGCCTTATCAATCCTGAAGGCAGGGTGCTTGGTTTTGAGTGAGAGGGCACCCATGCATGAGCAGGACCCCTCTGCAGCCTTTGGAATCTATTCTCTGTAGCTGTTCAGTGATGCAGCCAGACCATATACTCTTAAGTGCATTATAACTTTGCGGTAAATGCTAACTTTGGAATGGCTGCATGGAAACATGTTGTGTTTGGTGTCAAACATTTTGGAATCCTACCCCCCGCCAGTCCTTGTGGTAGGGGTAGAATTCTACCCTTCTAGAGGGGGAGACATGTACACACTGGTCTTACTGGTAATAGTTTAAAAAAGCCCTGGCAACACAAAACGGATGCTGCAGCCACAGACACGAGTCTGGCCTCCTGCTGCGGACCGAAACTCCGGCAGGGGATGCCTGGACAATAGGTTTCCTGTCACAGGGAGGTGTCACCATCTCCCAGACAGGCCTTAGTGGATTAGGGCTGGGTGGGTGCACTCTGAGAGTGCTTGGAAGTCTGCGCTGGGGCACATTTGGTGTCCCTGTGCATAGCCCAGTTCAAACCGGATGCAGGGGCTACCAGCCCCTGCTCTGGTACACAAGTGGACAAAGCAAATGGGTGCCCCACCCCTCTTTTCAGACCCTCCCATAGGTGGGACCCCGAGTATGTCCAACCCCTTTCTTTAGTATAAGTAAGGAACCCCTGGCAACAGGACTTTAGATTACACCTGGACAAAACTCTGAAGCTGAATCCTGGAACTTCCTGGATCCTCTACCTCTTCTTAAGACTAGGGGCCCGATGTAGGTAAATCTCATTTACCGATTTTGAAATACCGAATCTTACCGATTCGGTATTTTAAAATCGGTAAATGGGATGTAGGTCCCAACATCTGGATTCGTTACCGAATCCTTAACAATTCTTTAATTACCGATTCGGTAAATACCGAATTGGTAATGCCCATTCTTTCCTATGGGCTTTGAAGCCCATAGGAATGATTAGGCATTACCGGTCGGTATTTACCGAATCGGTAATTAAAGAATTCACAAGGGTGCAGGGGGTGTCACTTTGACACCCTCTAGCACCCCCAAAACGGCCATGTGTGCAATGTGGCACACAGACATGCCCTAAGGGCACGTCTGTCTGTCACATGGCACATGTGTACATGCACAGATGTGCATGTACACAGGAATCGTTTTTTTACCATGGATTTGTATTCCATGGTAAAATACCGATTCTGTAAGCCATGTGCTGATGGAACATAGGCTACCTACATTGCATTTTCGGTAATTTTACCGAATCGTTATCATTACCGAATCGGTAAATATTACCGACTCGGTAAATTTACCGATTCGGTAATGATAACGAATCGGTAAAATTACCGAAAATGTGCCCCTACATCTCCATAGCCCTTTACCGATCGGAAACGGCCGAAAATCGGTATTTTCGGCCGATTCCGATCGGTAAAGGGCTACCTACATCGGGCCCTAGAGGATGGAATAATCTCCCTTGGGGTCAAGGAGTGACTCCATTGCTCAAGCAGGCACCAATGAAGCATTTGCTGGTCTGCATCTCCGAAGCTCCCGCCGGAATCTGAAGTATTTGCAACACAGGAAGAGGATTTCCAGATTTCTCAGAGGCCGTCCCGAGTCCCCAGCAAAGCTGAGACCCGCAGCCCTCGTGAGTGATGTGGAACCGGAACTCCTGGACACTGTGCACATTTGCTAGTGCATTAATTTCTTGACGTCTCTTGACGTTGTGGTTTGGGATACTTATAGCCCAAGACCCGAGCATTATCTGCACCAAAGATTGTGGGCCTACACTCCATGAGTGTTCCGTAGGCCCGCTTCTTGCATTTCCACTTGAGGCTCCTTCATGATCCCTGGTCCATCAACTGGTGGGTCCCTGTGAAGGCAACTCTCATTTTCCTTGGGCTTCCCTGGCTGCTCCAGACATGGCCTGGATCACCACCACGTGGTGAGTCCTTCAAACCTTGCTGGTCTGCACCAAAGCATTTCTCTGATTCCTGCGTAGGTTTCTGTTGCCACGGCTTGTTGGGTCCAATCCGGGCAGCAACACTGCAGCACTCAACATCCTTTATGGGACAGCTCAATTCCAGAACCTGGTAGTCGTCGACACATCTAGGTCCTCGTGGCTGAAGAGTCAAACTTCACCTTCTTCACCTGAAATCGCCCAACATCGGTGGGCATTTGACTATCGTGCTCCTGGTTACTGGCTAGTGACTGAGACTCTGTCCCCTCTGCTTTCAGGTTCTTTTCATCTTTGATCAAGGCTTGGATCACACTGGACAGTTTCCACTCCTTCATCAGCTGCACTTTGAAGCAGATCGCCATTGAAAATGACGTCGAAGCTCGACACCAAAAGACACCCATGCACCCAGCTTCCCTGGGTAAGGTAACTCGAGTACTCCTGTGCTCCAGGAGTATTGGCTCTAGAATCCCTTAAGTCTAAAGGGGTTCGCTCAAAGTCCTCTCCTAAGTGTCCTTTATCTTTAAATTTCCAACCGCGACTTTCCCTATTGAAGTTAATGGTGATTTACGGCTTTGTTTAGACACTGCACCCCTCCTCTGTGAGTCTCCTGTGTCACTACCTTAGGTAGTTCCTTGTGGCCCCAGCACTTCTACAGGCTCTAGGCCTTGTGTCTAGTCAAGTCGTGGTTCTTATACACTTTCTTAATATATGATTTGGTACGCCCCTAGGGCTCAACGTATATTGTGCTAATTTACTGTGTACTATTAAGTTTACCATGTGTACCTTTGCCACTAGCCTCTTAAAGAGACTAGTGGGATGTGTTTAGAATAAATACATATATATTATATATATACCTGTTGTGGTTCTCCTTTCATTTGGTCTTTCACAAGATTATAGACTGGTCAAACAAGCTGCTTTACATTCCTCCAAGACTTAGCCTGAAGGCTGCTCTCCACAGCTACCAGTAGAATAGCTTTCTATAAAGGTTGTCTTTAAACCTACCATCAATAAGGATCATTTGCACTGGTGCAAGGTGCCCACTAGAATAGGGGACAGCATATGCCAGGCCAACTTCTCACAGTGACGATCAGGCGCGATGCTTCAAAATAGCGTTTTTGATGCGATGCAACAAAGTGGATGCTATGCATGCAGGCCCAACTGCCGTGTGGCGAAATATATGAAATTTGGAGAGGCAGCAGGCTATGTGGCACGCTTCTCCGGTGATGCGACATGCTTCCTTGGCGATGCGACGGCAACACGCTTCTTTGGCAATGTGACGGCAACTGCTGCGGCAGCGACACGCTTCTTCCTCGTTGTGTCAAGCTTCCAGCTCCCAGCAACACGCAGTCTCCAGAGGGCCCAAAACAAAAACAGGCACCTCACTGCAGGTAGAATTCCCAGCAAAGGAATTCAGGGGCGAGCTGGTGATGAAGTCTTTGTGTCCCTGAGACTTCAGAACAGGAGGCAAGCTCAGCTTCAAGCCCTTGGATATCTTCCTCAAGATAGTAAAAGTTTACACAAAGTTCCTTTGCTCCTTTCCTTGTCAATAAAGTAACTACTGCAGGCCAGACCTAAACAGCAAACAGCTGAGGAGCAGTAATCTTCCTTCAGCTTCTCCGGTTCTTCTCCTTGGCAAAGGGTTTGTCTTGATTCCAAAACTTGATCTACAGCTCTGGGGTCTGGCCCCAATATTTATACTGCAAGATCGTGTGTCCTCTGAAGGCAGGGGGTGTCTGTGCCCAGCCAAAACAAGATCAGTCCTTCCTGGTGCAGCTTCCTGGCAGGAGGTGGAGACAGCATTGTTAAAAACAGACCTGCCCCAGGAAGTAGAAAGGAAATCTCCTCCCCCTACTCTCTATTCAACACAGGTCCTATTCAGCCCAGCCCGGCCCCATCAGACTGCTGGAGCCAAGGCCCTCTCCAGCCCCCTGTCCGCACAAACCAAACATGGAATACGGAAACCTAGCAGAGGCAGGCTGGATGGTTAGGCAAGAAAATACCTACTTTCTAAAAGTGGTATTTTCAAACACAGAAATAAAAAATCACCCACACTAAATGATGTATTTTAACATTCTGAGTTCAGGCGTTCTAAACTTTACTTTCCTATCTTGTTCCTAGGGTCAGTTAGGATTATAAAATGTTATAATCCACCGACTCATTCTGGCCTATGGGAACAAATTGCCTTGCAATAGTGAAAAACAAAATTGGCTGTCATTCACTAACAGGACATGCCACACACATCAGGGCATGTCCTACCTTTCACGTACAATGCACCCTGCCCTTGGGCCTACCTTTATTGAGAACAAAGAAGGCTCGGGTCCTAAAACCTCCTGGACGGGACTACTGTAAATACAAGAGAAAAGAGTGTGTCCAGAAGGACTAGTATGCACACTTTAAAGAGAATACACTAGACCATCTTCTTATTGCTTTATTTAGCTTATTTAAAATTATTTAGATCAGCAAAGCAAATAAATATTTTTTCATGTCTTAGAAAAGAAACCTTCCATTTACACAACACCACATTTACAAAAACACATTTATACACAATGTTATATTCCACTTAAAAACAAAAAAATTCAAAGACAATCCTGGAAACTAGGATTTCTAACTAAAAGTAAAGGTCGCTCTTTACTAATCCCTATAGCATGTGAACACCAGCGCATTGTAGAAATTCAGCCATATGTGCGCACAACGTAATGTTTTGGTCATTACTTTACCCCCTAGATTTTTTGTCACATCTCATGGCAAATTGAACTGTGAGGCACTTAGAAGAGGTTTCAACTATTCCTCTACACACAGGGGAGACGCACATCGCGCCACTTTCAAGGGACTCAATTAAATGCAGTATCTTTGTAAATATTCTTTGGGTCGCAGTTTAGGAAACATAAAATATTTACTTATGGTTTTGTTGTATTTTAGAGATATCAACTTTGTCCAAGTCCTGAGGAGAATCCGTGAATTGTATGGATTCGAAACGTGTTGACTCTTGTGAGCTCGGGGGGTTGTGTGTATATTGTGCCTTAAGGAATGGAGTAATAATTTTTTCCACTTGTGTAGGCAACATTGTTTTGAAGACATAACCCCTGGTCTCTTGGCCTTGGCAGGACAATTAACAACGTCTAGTTAAGAATCTAACGTCCGCTTGGTGCCTTATGTAAAAACTAGGACTGGTGTTGTACTTTCAATGTTAATGTTATTTCACATGATTGTCTAAGTGTTTCACTTGTCATTTTTGTCTTTGAATTTTTTCATTTTCAAGTGGAATATAACATTGTGTAGAAATGTGTTTTTGTAAATGTGGTGTTCTGTAAATGGAAGGTTTCTTTCTAAGACATGAACAAATATGTATTTGCTCCACTAATCTAAATAATTTAAAATAAGCTGAATAAAACAATAAGAATCCTATAATTGATGGTCTAGGGTATTCTCTTTAAAGTGTGCAAAGTAGTCCTTCTGGACACACTGTTTTCTCTTGGGCCTACCTTTGCGGTGACTAATATGTAGAAAAGGGAAGGTTTAGGGACTGGCAAGCCTGTATACTTGCCAAGTCAACATGGCAGTCCCAGACTGCACACAGGCTCTGCAATGGCAGGCCTGAGTCATATGTTACAAGCTGCTTCCGTGGGTGGCACAACCAGTGTGGCAAGCCCACCAGTAGCATTTGATTTACAGCCCCTGGGCGTACATGGTGCACTCTACACGGCCCTGACAAGTAAATCAAATAAGCCAATCAAGGAGTCACTAATCCATTACAAACATTTACAATAGGGATAACTTGCACTTTGGGACTGAATAGCAGTGGCAAAGTGCCAAAAGCATCTAGACCACCAAAAACATAGCAAAAACACAGGAGGTAACAGCAAAAAAATGGATGGGAGAACCACACCAATGGTACCAGGTCTAACACGTGTTCCCTCCAGCTGAAATGAGGGGAGAACTACCCTTCCCCTTGGGAGTTCTCTTCACTAAGGCGGAAAAATCTGGACAGACCATCAGCATTGGCGTGTTCTGTACCAGGGCGGTCTTCCCCCATGAAGCCCATCCCCTGTAGGCAAAAGGACCACCTCAATCACTTTGGATTCTCACTCCTCATCTGCATCCACCATCTGAGGGGCCTCTAGTCTGTCCGAACCCGGAAGTGTTCAGTACGGTCTCAACTTCTTCAGTGCTCAGAACACAGCAAATGCCTCACGCTTAATTGCACTCCACCTCTGTTCATGTGGAAGTAACCTCCTACTGATGAAGGCTGCAGGTTGGTGTAAGCCCTCCTCATTTATCTGTGAAAGTACAGCTCCTACACCATGCTCTGAAGCGTCTGCCTTCAGAATGAATTATTTAGAGAAGTTGGGAGCCTGAAGCACGGGCGCTGTGTACATGGCAGTCTTCAGGGCATCAAAAGCTTTCCGACAGGTGTCAGTCCAGTTCACTTTTTTGGGCTGCTTCCTGGAAGTCAGCTCTGTCAAGGATGCAACATTGCTGCCATACCCCTTGACAAACCTCCTGTATTACCCAGTGAGTCCTAAAAAGGTTCTCATGTCAGACTGGGTTTTGGGGGGTTCCCGAGCCACAATGGTATCAATCTTGGGCTGTAGGGGCGCCGCCTGGCCGCTCCCAACCTGGTGTCCCAAGTACACTACAGAACCCTGCCCGATCTGGCACTTATTCAACTTGATTGTGAGGCCTGTCCTCCGCAAAGCCATCAACACTTTCCAGAGGTGGCGCAGATGTTCTCCCCAACTGGCGCTGAAAACTGCAATGTCATCCAGGTAGGCAGCACTGAAATCATCCAGTCCAGCCAACACCTGGTTGACCAACCTCTGAAAGTTGTCAGGGGCATTCTTCATCCCAAAGGGCATAACCCGGTGTTGGTAGTGCCCATCTGGTGTGGAGAATGCTGACCTCTCTCTTGCCCCATCAGTTAAGATGATCTGCCTGTACCCAGACGTTAAATCAAACGTTCTGAGGTACTGGGCAGCCCCTAACCGATCAATGAGCTCATCAGGGGTGCACGTCAGTCCTGGTGACTGAATTGAGCCCTCGGTAGTCCACACAGAACCGGAGCTCTGGTGTGGCACCCAGGACGGCAGTCTCTGGGACCAAGACCACTGGGCTGGCCCAAGGACTGTTAGAGGACTCAATCACCTCTAACGCAACCATCTTGGAGACCTGCTTCTAGATGCAAGCTCTCACCCTTTCAGTCACTCTGTAAGTTTTGCGCTTTACAGGAGGACTGTCCCCAGTTTCCACATCATGGTCACACCAATCAGTGATACTGGGATTCAGGGAGAACAGATCAGAAAACGGTTCCAACATTTGGCAACAGTCCTCTTGCTGCTCACTGGTCAGATTGGAAGAGAGGTTTACACCATCCACTGACCCATCTAGCTCTTTCGCAGACAGGAGGTCAGGAAGAGGCTCAGCCTCCTCCTCCATTCCATAATCTCTTGCTCGGAGCATGCCCACTTCGGACCTTTCCAAGTGGGGCTTCATGCGATCTACATACAGGACCAGAAAAGGGTTCCTAGGAGACTGCAAGTCCACCACGAAGGTAACATCACTCTTGTGCTCCACCACCTCAAAAGGTCGGGTACATTTATCCTGGAGCTCACAAGGCTCCACTTCGCTTATGACCCCCACTTACTGACCAGGCTGAAACTCTATCAGAGTGGCATTCTGATTGTACTACCATTTCATCACCTCCTGGCTGGTTTCCAGATTTGCCTGAGCGAGTTGCATGAAACGCCTTGTTTGGTTTCTGAAGGCCAGCATGTAGCTATATACATTCTGGAAAGGATTACTGGAAGCTTTCTCCCAGCTTCTTTTACCAAACCCAAAGGTTCTCTTACAGGGTGACCACACAGCAGTTCAAAGAGGCTGAACCCTAAGGACGTCTGTGGCACCTCTCTGTAAGCAAAGAGAAGGCATGACACTTACACCTCATAGGTTTCTCAAGACCCATAATCATGCCTTTTAGGGTCTGGTTGAATCACTCAACCAGCTCATTACCTTGGGGGTGGTAAGGAGTGGTGAACTTGTAGGGTACACCACACTCCTATAACACATTATATAACAACAAAGAATAGCGGTGGGTCAAAAAAACAGAGAATGACTAACTATGCAACTGACAAACTGAGCTATTCGTCTATATTCAGTGACATGGCTTTACTCAAGTCAGTGGGGTACTTCATTCATGTTTGAAGAAAATACCCATCAGTAGTCGACCTGTACCGCCCTTTTCATTATGTGGGTTCCTTCATACCACGAAGGAAGGTTGTCTACACCAGTATTTAGAATGTTAGACTGGAGAGGAGCCCAGTGATATATAACCAATTTGTATAGGCGGCAGGAGACTACTGTTAAGCAGTGCATGTGAAATGTGTGATAAGTGAAAGGTGCTATATAAAATTAGATAGACAGGAGGAGAGGTATCTTTAATTGAGACCTCGCTGCTTCTGAATCAATAAAAAAAGTAGTGCGACGCCACACTCCTGCCACAGAGACTACATATACTTGGATATGAAGTTGGTTCCAATGTCTGACACCACCTCTCTGGGGAACCTCACACAGGACAAAATCCTGATCAATGCATGACCCACCACGGGGGCCGTCACTGACTGGAGAGGAATGGCTTCCGGGTACCGGGTGGCATGATCCACCAAGACCAGGATAAACCTGTTACCCATGGCTGTCTTGGGATCCAGAGGCCCGACAATGTCAATTCCCACCCTTTCAAAGGGGGTGCTGACCACAGGGAAAAGGCTGGAGATGAGCCTTGTGCTTCCTCCCACTCTTACCACTTTCCTGGCAAGTCTGACAGGCCCTGCAATGAGTATCTGAAATCTTGCGCATTTGGGGCCAATAAGAGTGGGTGACAAGCCTTTCAAATGTCTTGTCCTTCCCCAAACGTCCTGCTAAAGGCAATTCATGAGCCAGCCCCAGTAGGAAGGCTCTGAAGGCCTGGGGTACCTCCAGCACATGGGCTGACCCAGGCTCAGCAACCTTAGGTTCACTATACAGGAGACCATTCTCCCATAGATTTGATGTGATTCAGACTGATCACCTGCTGCCTGGTTTGTGGCCTGTTGCCACAAACCCTCAAGAGAAGGGCACTTCCTCTGCTCCTCGCAGAACTCTTTTCTGAAGGGTCTTCCTTCCTGCTGCCAATAGGTCAGCTCAGGCAGGTCCCCCAGTTCAGCTACTTGCTCCCCTGTAGGTTCCAGGGCATCTCCCTCAAGGTCTGCCTCCTCTTGGATCATGGGAACTTTGGGGGCTGGTTTCCAGTGCCCCCTGCCTCTTCTCTTTAAGGCAGGCACCTGGGCCAATCTTTTAGGCTCCAGGTCCTCTTGAATACCCTTACTGGCAGCCATTGACAGAGTGGTCACACACGCCCACTCAGGCAGACCCAACATCTCCAAATGAGCCCTTTGCTCCACCTTAGCCCAAGGGGAGCTTTCCAAAACATTGCCTAGCAGACAGCCAACAGGTATGGCCGGCATCACAGCTGCTTGAAAGGTACATGAGACCCCCCACTCAAAGGCAACCCAAGCCACCTTGCAGTGGCTCTCTGTGTTGTCAGCAGCAATTACAGGGTGAAATTCATTGGGGATCCCCTGCTCTTCAGTCACCAGCCAACAACTGACAGCTGTCACACTGGCACACTGGCTCTGGTGTCTCTCGGAGCCTCCACCCTTTGGCCATTAATGGTCACCCACTGCCTGTATTTCTTAGTGTTTTCAGGGAGCTGGTGACCACCTCACAGTCTCATAAAGAGACAAAGGACAGCTCTGCGGGACCCCACACACCTTGGGCACCCATCTCCTCTTCCAAGGCTACACTAGCCATCTGCAGGGGTGGTGCACCAGTGGGTGCTGTTTTACCTTTGGGACACTGTGAATCCCAGAAGAAGTGGCCCACCTGACCACAACCATAACATCTCTTGGGACCCTTCTGAACAGGCTTATCTGTCGGGCCCCTGACTTCTTCTCAGGGGGAGGCTGGGAACCCTTCACTTGGTTCCCTTGAGGATTACTTTGGGGCCCTTTCTGGAACTCCCTCTGTTTACCCTTGTCCCACCCACTCTTCTGCTGGGGACCCTGCCCACCTTTGGCGAAGTCTCCCACATGATCCTTGTGGACCCGGGTAGTAACCCAGTGGTCCGCCTCCTCAGCAAGCTTCCTAGGATTAGTCAGCTTGCTATTAACAAGGTGCTGGCGTAGCTCTGGAAAACAATTACTAGACAATTCTCCCATGCAATCAAATCATAGAGCGCTTCAAAATCTTTCACATTGCTACCCCACCCAACCATCCAATGCTCTGCAAAAAAAGACACATATTCCATCCAAGTACTTGACTCCAGTTTCTATCAATTCCTAAACCTTTGTGTATAAAGCTCTGGGATCAACCCATACCTGGTCATTAAGGCTTCCTGAATTCTGATCCTCAGAGGGAAAGTCTAAGAAGGTGTCCAACCCATTACTGAGAAACCGCCCCCACAACCCTACTCCCCAATCCTTCTCAGGGACCCGGTTGGAGGTCATAGCTACCGCATAGGCCTTAAACCATTGCCCAATATCTTCATCTTGTGAAGCTCCTTAATGACATCTTTGGGGATGAATTCTACAGGCATGGAGGGAGTAATTTCTAAACTCTTGGCTTTTAACTCAAACTCCCTCAACATCCTTTCATGCTCTAAATGCATTCTCTTCTCTTCCAAGGCTAACTTCTTATTCTCTAACACAATCTGACCACCCAGTTTGAGCTTGGCTAGCTCCAACCTATGCATTCTATCCCTCTCCCTACCTTCCAGCTCTTCTGGGGACAGACCCTTTGAAGAAACAGTGCTGCCTGCCCTGGAAGGTGCTTTCACCCCGGTCAGACCTAATGGCCCATCCAGCTGCCCATCTGTATACCTTACCTCTCCTCCCTAGGCTCTTCAGGATGCTCAGTAGCATCTCTAGATTCCAACCAGGCCCTCAGCGCCTTTAGGAACTCTTCCTTCTTGGTGATGCTTTTCACAGAGATTTTAAATCTTTTACAGAAGGTTTTCAGCTGTGGCACAGTGTAGGTATAAACCCTCTCTTCCTCAAATTGTAGATCCATAGATGCGTTGGATGCTGCTTTGGTCATGGTGGCAAGAATTGGCAGTTCTTAGCAAAAATAGAAGTTCCAAGGAAAAAATTCTACCAAAAATGTATGTAGTTGTGTTATGGTCTGCACTCACTAATAGTGTACACCAATCACTGTATATGAGTCACAAATGAAAGTCCAAATCTGCTGACCACCAATGTTAGAAATGGGGGTCGCTAGTTGGCAGAGGTAGGTACCTTTGACCAAGTAGGTGCCCTTCCTTCTAGTCAGGGTAAGGGGGCAACACTCCTAAAATAACCCCTGCTCACCCCCTCGGTAGCTTGGTAAAAGCAGGCAGGCTTATCTCAGAGGCAGTGTGTAAAGCATTTGTGAACACATACAGTAATACAGTTAAAACACTAAAAATGGACACCACACCATTTTAGAAAAATAAGTAATCTTTACTAAACATAACACAAGACCGAACAACAAAAATCCACAATACAATATCAAGAATATGATTTTAAGATGGTAGAAATAGCTTAGTTCCATGTAGATGGTAAAAGGGACACTTTACTCTCAAAGTACCTTGGATGCGTCACACAAAACAAACAAATGGGTCGCAGTAAAGGTGATGCGTCGTTTCCTTGATTTGGGGGAGGTGATGCGTCAGTTTCTTACTGCAGCACAGGGGAGGTGATGTGTCGGTTACTTACAGGAGAGGAGGTGATGCGCTGGTTTCTTACTGTGTTCCGGTTACGATGCGACAAGATGGCGCCGTGATGCAACGATCTGGTGTGATGCATCAAAATGGCGTCTTTGATGCGATGCGCCAACGTGGATGCGATGCGTGCACATCCGACGGACGTGCGGCGGAATTAATGAACTTTGGAGCTGCGACAGGCCCTCCGACATGCTTCTCCGGTGATGCGACGGCAACCTCTGCGACGGCAACCTCTTCGGCGGTGGCACGTTTCTCCAGTAATGCGACAAGCTTCCTCGGCAATGTAACAGTGAACAGCTGCGGCGGTAACACGCTTCTACGGCGATGCGATGGCGATGGCATCTGCTGAGGGGGTGACACGCTTCTTCCTCGTTGCGCCGCGCTTCCAGCTCCCAGTGACATGCAGTCGCCATTAGGCCCAAAACAACAGCAGGCACCTCACAGCAGGTAGAATTTCCAGCAAGGAAATTCAGTGGGGAGCTGGTGGTAAAGTCTTTGTGTCCCAGAGACTTCAGACCAGGGCGCAAGCTCAGCGTCAAGCCCTTGGAGATCTTCCTGCCCCATCAGACTGCTGGAGCCAAGGCCCTCTCCAGCCCCCTGTCCGCACAAACCAAACATGGAATACGGAAACCTAGCAGAGGCAGGCTGGATGGTTAGGCAAGAAAATACCTACTTTCTAAAAGTGGTATTTTCAAACACAGAATTAAAAAATCACCCACACTAAATGATGTATTTTAACATTCTGAGTTCAGGCGTTCTAAACTTTACTTTCCTATCTTGTTCCTAGGGTCAGTTAGGATTATAAAATGTTATAATCCACCGACTCATTCTGGCCTAAGGGAACAAATTGCCTTGCAATAGTGAAAAACAAAATTGGCTGTCATTCACTAACAGGACATGCCACACACATCAGGGCATGTCCTACCTTTCACGTACAATGCACCCTGCCCTTGGGCCTACCTTTATTGAGAACAAAGAAGGCTCGGGTCCTAAAACCTCCTGGACGGGACCACTGTAAATACAAGAGAAAAGAGTGTGTCCAGAAGGACTAGTATGCACACTTTAAAGAGAATACACTAGACCATCTTCTTATTGCTTTATTTAGCTTATTTAAAATTATTTAGATCAGCAAAGCAAATAAATATTTTTTCATGTCTTAGAAAAGAAACCTTCCATTTACACAACACCACATTTACAAAAACACATTTATACACAATGTTATATTCCACTTAAAAACGAAAAAATTCAAAGACAATCCTGGAAACTAGGATTTCTAACTAAAAGTAAAGGTCGCTCTTTACTAATCCCTATAGCATGTGAACACCAGCGCATTGTAGAAATTCAGCCATATGTGCGCACAACGTAATGTTTTGGTCATTACTTTACCCCCTAGATTTTTTGTCACATCTCATGGCAAATTGAACTGTGAGGCACTTAGAAGAGGTTTCAACTATTCCTCTACACACAGGGGAGACGCACATCGCGCCACTTTCAAGGGACTCAATTAAATGCAGTATCTTTGTAAATATTCTTTGGGTCGCAGTTTAGGAAACATAAAATATTTACTTATGGTTTTGTTGTATTTTAGAGATATCAACTTTGTCCAAGTCCTGAGGAGAATCCGTGAATTGTATGGATTCGAAACGTGTTGACTCTTGTGAGCTCGGGGGGTTGTGTGTATATTGTGCCTTAAGGAATGGAGTAATAATTTTTTCCACTTGTGTAGGCAACATTGTTTTGAAGACATAACCCCTGGTCTCTTGGCCTAGGCAGGACAATTAACAACGTCTAGTTAAGAATCTAACGTCCGCTTGGTGCCTTATGTAAAAACTAGGACTGGTGTTGTACTTTCAATGTTAATGTTATTTCACATGATTGTCTAAGTGTTTCACTTGTCATTTTTGTCTTTGAATTTTTTCATTTTCAAGTGGAATATAACATTGTGTAGAAATGTGTTTTTGTAAATGTGGTGTTCTGTAAATGGAAGGTTTCTTTCTAAGACATGAACAAATATGTATTTGCTCCACTAATCTAAATAATTTAAAATAAGCTGAATAAAACAATAAGAATCCTATAATTGATGGTCTAGGGTATTCTCTTTAAAGTGTGCAAAGTAGTCCTTCTGGACACACTGTTTTCTCTTGGGCCTACCTTTGCGGTGACTAATATGTAGAAAAGGGAAGGTTTAGGGACTGGCAAGCCTGTATACTTGCCAAGTCAACATGGCAGTCCCAGACTGCACACAGGCTCTGCAATGGCAGGCCTGAGTCATATGTTACAAGCTGCTTCCGTGGGTGGCACAACCAGTGTGGCAAGCCCACCAGTAGCATTTGATTTACAGCCCCTGGGCGTACATGGTGCACTCTACACGGCCCTGACAAGTAAATCAAATAAGCCAATCAAGGAGTCACTAATCCATTACAAACATTTACAATAGGGATAACTTGCACTTTGGGACTGAATAGCAGTGGCAAAGTGCCAAAAGCATCTAGACCACCAAAAACATAGCAAAAACACAGGAGGTAACAGCAAAAAAATGGATGGGAGAACCACACCAATGGTACCAGGTCTAACACGTGTTCCCTCCAGCTGAAATGAGGGGAGAACTACCCTTCCCCTTGGGAGTTCTCTTCACTAAGGCGGAAAAATCTGGACAGACCATCAGCATTGGCGTGTTCTGTACCAGGGCGGTCTTCCCCCATGAAGCCCATCCCCTGTAGGCAAAAGGACCACCTCAATCACTTTGGATTCTCACTCCTCATCTGCATCCACCATCTGAGGGGCCTCTAGTCTGTCCGAACCCGGAAGTGTTCAGTACGGTCTCAACTTCTTCAGTGCTCAGAACACAGCAAATGCCTCACGCTTAATTGCACTCCACCTCTGTTCATGTGGAAGTAACCTCCTACTGATGAAGGCTGCAGGTTGGTGTAAGCCCTCCTCATTTATATGTGAAAGTACAGCTCCTACACCATGCTCTGAAGCGTCTGCCTTCAGAATGAATTATTTAGAGAAGTTGGGAGCCTGAAGCACGGGCGCTGTGTACATGGCAGTCTTCAGGGCATCAAAAGCTTTCCGACAGGTGTCAGTCCAGTTCACTTTTTTGGGCTGCTTCCTGGAAGTCAGCTCTGTCAAGGATGCAACATTGCTGCCATACCCCTTGACAAACCTCCTGTATTACCCAGTGAGTCCTAAAAAGGTTCTCATGTCAGACTGGGTTTTGGGGGGTTCCCGAGCCACAATGGTATCAATCTTGGGCTGTAGGGGCGCCGCCTGGCCGCTCCCAACCTGGTGTCCCAAGTACACTACAGAACCCTGCCCGATCTGGCACTTATTCAACTTGATTGTGAGGCCTGTCCTCCGCAAAGCCATCAACACTTTCCAGAGGTGGCGCAGATGTTCTCCCCAACTGGCGCTGAAAACTGCAATGTCATCCAGGTAGGCAGCACTGAAATCATCCAGTCCAGCCAACACCTGGTTGACCAACCTCTGAAAGTTGTCAGGGGCATTCTTCATCCCAAAGGGCATAACCCGGTGTTGGTAGTGCCCATCTGGTGTGGAGAATGCTGACCTCTCTCTTGCCCCATCAGTTAAGATGATCTGCCTGTACCCAGACGTTAAATCAAACGTTCTGAGGTACTGGGCAGCCCCTAACCGATCAATGAGCTCATCAGGGGTGCACGTCAGTCCTGGTGACTGAATTGAGCCCTCGGTAGTCCACACAGAACCGGAGCTCTGGTGTGGCACCCAGGACGGCAGTCTCTGGGACCAAGACCACTGGGCTGGCCCAAGGACTGTTAGAGGACTCAATCACCTCTAACGCAACCATCTTGGAGACCTGCTTCTAGATGCAAGCTCTCACCCTTTCAGTCACTCTGTAAGTTTTGCGCTTTACAGGAGGACTGTCCCCAGTTTCCACATCATGGTCACACCAATCAGTGATACTGGGATTCAGGGAGAACAGATCAGAAAACGGTTCCAACATTTGGCAACAGTCCTCTTGCTGCTCACTGGTCAGATTGGAAGAGAGGTTTACACCATCCACTGACCCATCTATCTCTTTCGCAGACAGGAGGTCAGGAAGAGGCTCAGCCTCCTCCTCCATTCCATAATCTCTTGCTCGGAGCATGCCCACTTCGGACCTTTCCAAGTGGGGCTTCATGCGATCTACATACAGGACCAGAAAAGGGTTCCTAGGAGACTGCAAGTCCACCACGAAGGTAACATCACTCTTGTGCTCCACCACCTCAAAAGGTCGGGTACATTTATCCTGGAGCTCACAAGGCTCCACTTCGCTTATGACCCCCACTTACTGACCAGGCTGAAACTCTATCAGAGTGGCATTCTGATTGTACTACCATTTCATCACCTCCTGGCTGGTTTCCAGATTTGCCTGAGCGAGTTGCATGAAACGCCTTGTTTGGTTTCTGAAGGCCAGCATGTAGCTATATACATTCTGGAAAGGATTACTGGAAGCTTTCTCCCAGCTTCTTTTACCAAACCCAAAGGTTCTCTTACAGGGTGACCACACAGCAGTTCAAAGAGGCTGAACCCTAAGGACTTCTGTGGCACCTCTCTGTAAGCAAAGAGAAGGCATGACACTTACACCTCATAGGTTTCTCAAGACCCATAATCATGCCTTTTAGGGTCTGGTTGAATCACTCAACCAGCTCATTACCTTGGGGGTGGTAAGGAGTGGTGAACTTGTAGGGTACACCACACTCCTATAACACATTATATAACAACAAAGAATAGCGGTGGGTCAAAAAAACAGAGAATGACTAACTATGCAACTGACAAACTGAGCTATTCGTCTATATTCAGTGACATGGCTTTACTCAAGTCAGTGGGGTACTTCATTCATGTTTGAAGAAAATACCCATCAGTAGTCGACCTGTACCGCCCTTTTCATTATGTGGGTTCCTTCATACCACGAAGGAAGGTTGTCTACACCAGTATTTAGAATGTTAGACTGGAGAGGAGCCCAGTGATATATAACCAATTTGTATAGGCGGCAGGAGACTACTGTTAAGCAGTGCATGTGAAATGTGTGATAAGTGAAAGGTGCTATATAAAATTAGATAGACAGGAGGAGAGGTATCTTTAATTGAGACCTCGCTGCTTCTGAATCAATAAAAAAAGTAGTGCGACGCCACACTCCTGCCACAGAGACTACATATACTTGGATATGAAGTTGGTTCCAATGTCTGACACCACCTCTCTGGGGAACCTCACACAGGACAAAATCCTGATCAATGCATGACCCACCACGGGGGCCGTCACTGACTGGAGAGGAATGGCTTCCGGGTACCGGGTGGCATGATCCACCAAGACCAGGATAAACCTGTTACCCATGGCTGTCTTGGGATCCAGAGGCCCGACAATGTCAATTCCCACCCTTTCAAAGGGGGTGCTGACCACAGGGAAAAGGCTGAAGATGAGCCTTGTGCTTCCTCCCACTCTTACCACTTTCCTGGCAAGTCTGACAGGCCCTGCAATGAGTATCTGAAATCTTGCGCATTTGGGGCCAATAAGAGTGGGTGACAAGCCTTTCAAATGTCTTGTCCTTCCCCAAACGTCCTGCTAAAGGCAATTCATGAGCCAGCCCCAGTAGGAAGGCTCTGAAGGCCTGGGGTACCTCCAGCACATGGGCTGACCCAGGCTCAGCAACCTTAGGTTCACTATACAGGAGACCATTCTCCCATAGATTTGATGTGATTCAGACTGATCACCTGCTGCCTGGTTTGTGGCCTGTTGCCACAAACCCTCAAGAGAAGGGCACTTCCTCTGCTCCTCGCAGAACTCTTTTCTGAAGGGTCTTCCTTCCTGCTGCCAATAGGTCAGCTCAGGCAGGTCCCCCAGTTCAGCTACTTGCTCCCCTGTAGGTTCCAGGGCATCTCCCTCAAGGTCTGCCTCCTCTTGGATCATGGGAACTTTGGGGGCTGGTTTCCAGTGCCCCCTGCCTCTTCTCTTTAAGGCAGGCACCTGGGCCAATCTTTTAGGCTCCAGGTCCTCTTGAATACCCTTACTGGCAGCCATTGACAGAGTGGTCACACACGCCCACTCAGGCAGACCCAACATCTCCAAATGAGCCCTTTGCTCCACCTTAGCCCAAGGGGAGCTTTCCAAAACATTGCCTAGCAGACAGCCAACAGGTATGGCCGGCATCACAGCTGCTTGAAAGGTACCTGAGACCCCCCACTCAAAGGCAACCCAAGCCACCTTGCAGTGGCTCTCTGTGTTGTCAGCAGCAATTACAGGGTGAAATTCATTGGGGATCCCCTGCTCTTCAGTCACCAGCCAACAACTGACAGCTGTCACACTGGCACACTGGCTCTGGTGTCTCTCGGAGCCTCCACCCTTTGGCCATTAATGGTCACCCACTGCCTGTATTTCTTAGTGTTTTCAGGGAGCTGGTGATGACCACCTCACAGTCTCATAAAGAGACAAAGGACAGCTCTGCGGGACCCCACACACCTTGGGCACCCATCTCCTCTTCCAAGGCTACACTAGCCATCTGCAGGGGTGGTGCACCAGTGGGTGCTGTTTTACCTTTGGGACACTGTGAATCCCAGAAGAAGTGGCCCACCTGACCACAACCATAACATCTCTTGGGACCCTTCTGAACAGGCTTATCTGTCGGGCCCCTGACTTCTTCTCAGGGGGAGGCTGGGAACCCTTCACTTGGTTCCCTTGAGGATTACTTTGGGGCCCTTTCTGGAACTCCCTCTGTTTACCCTTGTCCCACCCACTCTTCTGCTGGGGACCCTGCCCACCTTTGGCGAAGTCTCCCACATGATCCTTGTGGACCCGGGTAGTAACCCAGTGGTCCGCCTCCTCAGCAAGCTTCCTAGGATTAGTCAGCTTGCTATTAACAAGGTGCTGGCGTAGCTCTGGAAAACAATTACTAGACAATTCTCCCATGCAATCAAATCATAGAGCGCTTCAAAATCTTTCACATTGCTACCCCACCCAACCATCCAATGCTCTGCAAAAAAAGACACATATTCCATCCAAGTACTTGACTCCAGTTTCTATCAATTCCTAAACCTTTGTGTATAAAGCTCTGGGATCAACCCATACCTGGTCATTAAGGCTTCCTGAATTCTGATCCTCAGAGGGAAAGTCTAAGAAGGTGTCCAACCCATTACTGAGAAACCGCCCCCACAACCCTACTCCCCAATCCTTCTCAGGGACCCGGTTGGAGGTCATAGCTACCGCATAGGCCTTAAACCATTGCCCAATATCTTCATCTTGTGAAGCTCCTTAATGACATCTTTGGGGATGAATTCTACAGGCATGGAGGGAGTAATTTCTAAACTCTTGGCTTTTAACTCAAACTCCCTCAACATCCTTTCATGCTCTAAATGCATTCTCTTCTCTTCCAAGGCTAACTTCTTATTCTCTAACACAATCTGACCACCCAGTTTGAGCTTGGCTAGCTCCAACCTATGCATTCTATCCCTCTCCCTACCTTCCAGCTCTTCTGGGGACAGACCCTTTGAAGAAACAGTGCTGCCTGCCCTGGAAGGTGCTTTCACCCCGGTCAGACCTAATGGCATATCCAGCTGCCCATCTGTATACCTTACCTCTCCTCCCTAGGCTCTTCAGGATGCTCAGTAGCATCTCTAGATTCCAACCAGGCCCTCAGCGCCTTTAGGAACTCTTCCTTCTTGGTGATGCTTTTCACAGAGATTTTAAATCTTTTACAGAAGGTTTTCAGCTGTGGCACAGTGTAGGTATAAACCCTCTCTTCCTCAAATTGTAGATCCATAGATGCGTTGGATGCTGCTTTGGTCATGGTGGCAAGAATTGGCAGTTCTTAGCAAAAATAGAAGTTCCAAGGAAAAAATTCTACCAAAAATGTATGTAGTTGTGTTATGGTCTGCACTCACTAATAGTGTACACCAATCACTGTATATGAGTCACAAATGAAAGTCCAAATCTGCTGACCACCAATGTTAGAAATGGGGGTCGCTAGTTGGCAGAGGTAGGTACCTTTGACCAAGTAGGTGCCCTTCCTTCTAGTCAGGGTAAGGGGGCAACACTCCTAAAATAACCCCTGCTCACCCCCTCGGTAGCTTGGTAAAAGCAGGCAGGCTTATCTCAGAGGCAGTGTGTAAAGCATTTGTGAACACATACAGTAATACAGTTAAAACACTAAAAATGGACACCACACCATTTTAGAAAAATAAGTAATCTTTACTAAACATAACACAAGACCGAACAACAAAAATCCACAATACAATATCAAGAATATGATTTTAAGATGGTAGAAATAGCTTAGTTCCATGTAGATGGTAAAAGGGACACTTTACTCTCAAAGTACCTTGGATGCGTCACACAAAACAAACAAATGGGTCGCAGTAAAGGTGATGCGTCGTTTCCTTGATTTGGGGGAGGTGATGCGTCAGTTTCTTACTGCAGCACAGGGGAGGTGATGTGTCGGTTACTTACAGGAGAGGAGGTGATGCGCTGGTTTCTTACTGTGTTCCGGTTACGATGCGACAAGATGGCGCCGTGATGCAACGATCTGGTGTGATGCATCAAAATGGCGTCTTTGATGCGATGCGCCAACGTGGATGCGATGCGTGCACATCCGACGGACGTGCGGCGGAATTAATGAACTTTGGAGCTGCGACAGGCCCTCCGACATGCTTCTCCGGTGATGCGACGGCAACCTCTGCGACGGCAACCTCTTCGGCGGTGGCACGTTTCTCCAGTAATGCGACAAGCTTCCTCGGCAATGTAACAGTGAACAGCTGCGGCGGTAACACGCTTCTACGGCGATGCGATGGCGATGGCATCTGCTGAGGGGGTGACACGCTTCTTCCTCGTTGCGCCGCGCTTCCAGCTCCCAGTGACATGCAGTCGCCATTAGGCCCAAAACAACAGCAGGCACCTCACAGCAGGTAGAATTTCCAGCAAGGAAATTCAGTGGGGAGCTGGTGGTAAAGTCTTTGTGTCCCAGAGACTTCAGACCAGGGCGCAAGCTCAGCTTCAAGCCCTTGGAGATCTTCCTGCCCCATCAGACTGCTGGAGCCAAGTTCCTCTCCAGCCCCCTGTTACTCACACACCAGACATGGAATACACAAACCTAGCAGAGGCAGGCTGGATGGTTATTCAAGAAAATACCTACTTTGTAAAAGTGGCATTTTCAAACACAGAATGTAAAAATCACCCATACTGAAAGATGTATTTTTACATTCTGAGTTAAAGCATACTAAACTGTATTTTCCCATCTTGTTCCTAGGGTCAGTTAGGATTATAAAATGTTATAATCCAACTGCCCATTCTGGCCTTGCAATAGTGAAAAACAAAATTGGCTGTCATTCACTATCAGGACATGCACACACATCAGGGCATGTTTTTCCTTTTACATACAATGCACCCTGTCCTTGGGCCTACCTTAGGAGTGACTAATATGTAGAAAAGGGAAGGTTTAGGGATTGGCAAGTGTGTGCACTTACCAAGTCGACATGGCAGCCCCAGACGGCACACAGCTCTGGAATGGCAGGCCTAAGCCATATTTTACAAGCCGATTCTGTGGGTAGCACAACCCGTGCTGCAAGCAGCCCACCAGCAGCATTTGATTCACAGGCCCTTGGCACACATGGAGGGACATTCTCAAGAATGTGCGATGACTACTGCAAAAGTAGCTTAACGCAACTCTTCATATCGCAGTCTCAACACAGCTGCACTATGCTTTAAATCCACCACAACGTGGCAAATCAAAGCGTTAAAATTAACGCGACGCCGCAAAAATGCGAAACACCAACGCAAAAAAAGTGGCAATGACGTAAATAGCGAAACAGAAATCAGCAAAATCCAGCCACAGCCCTAAAATCCCCACGCAACATGTGGGAAAATGCACTATAAGTGTTGGAAAAAACACAAACAAAAGCCAAACAACAGCGAAGTACAATGGAGTCCGCCGGAGCAAGAGCAGAGGGCAACCAGGACCCCACAAGCCCCCCGGAGGGCCAGCCTGGGACCTCGGGGTAGGAAAGGGCAAGGAGAGGAAGAATAGGAAGAAGCAGTTCAGTCCGCAGGAAAACAGGATCCTGATAACGGAAGTGATAGAACACCATCAACTACTGTTCCTCACCTCCACTGTGTCAATGGCCGCTAAAAATGGAATATGACAGACCATCGTGGACAAGGTGAATGGAGTCAGAGTGCTGAAGAGGACAATGGAAGAGGTCAAGAGGCGCTGGAATGATGTCAAGTGCAAAGCTAAGCAGAAACTCGCAAATAACCAGAAGGCAGCAATGCAGACTGGAGGTGGGAGCCCAGTGCCACAGGAGGAGCCGGACGAGATGGAGGAAATGGTGTCCACAGTCATCAGTGGGGAGACAGTGGTAGGAGTTGGGGGCCCGGACACTGCTCAACATGACCGGACACAACAGCAACAGGGTGAGTAATAACCAGGGACTGGGGGTACGGGGGAGATGGGCACAATGGCACACATGCACAAGTAATCATAGCACAGCTGCGGACAAACCATGTCCCAGAACCCCAACTCCTACCAAGAGACCAATGCACCCAAGTATGCAACATCTCAGCACAGTAGAAGCACAGAAGTCAGAGACACACCACATGTTATTTATTTATTTATTTATTTAACATTTTATAGAGCATGAACCAGACCTGTGAGGGTATCAGAGCGCTTTACAGGATTGAAAGGTGGTATACAAAAGAATTCGGGGGGGAGTGTACCAATTGTGTAAAATAGGTAGATACATTATACAAGGAAAAGCAAGCAGTCTAAAGTCCCGGATACATTTGGGATGAAAAAACAGGTAGATACATTATAAAAGAAGGCACACATGTAAGGGATCAGGGGCCGCCAAATCAGAGCTGCAGGGGCAACTCCCCCAAAATGCGGCACACACACATCACATGCAGAGCACATCAACATTGACCACGATGTGGCACAATCCGCAATACGTCCACAACAGAAGAGAGGACACAGCTGGTGCTGCAAGTGTGCAGAAACTGGCCAATCACATTTGGCATTGCAGGGAAATGTGAGTTGACAATGTACAAGTACAAACACACATCCGTGATGTTATCGAAATGCCCACTGTCCCGCATCAAATAGGCAGCCCGTCCCAAACAGTCAAAATGTACACTGTTATTTAGTCTGAATGTAAACATGTACAATGGGTTAACATACATGTAAACACAATGTTAAACTGCATCTCCCCTTCAAATTGCAGAGGGAAATTCAACACCTCCTGCAGAGCAGTCCCAACCTCTCTTCTCTGATGACGAAGAGGACCACCACACCTTTGACTCCAACGCCCTCCAAAAGCTTGTGGACAGCCTTCGCAGCCCACTTCCAGGAGCAGGGCAGCCCAGCTGCTACTAGGAGAACCCACCCCCTAGATAGAGCACACAGCAGCCAGCACCCACCACCACGGCTGCCTCCCAGGACCCCCACGACAAACATATGGCCTTCTAACACCGTGTGTTAGGGTGCCAGGAGAAGCTGGCTGAACAGGTGCAGGTGGACTTCGACAGCATGGCAGACAAACTAGATGCCATACGTGGGTGTCTAAGTCCCATCAGGGACCACTCACAGTCCCTAACAGACACCCACAGTCTACTCCATGCCCTCCAACAAACCATTGCTGACATCGCCAGAGTCCTCACTCTGTGACAAGAACAACTGCCTAGTCATAGTGCCTCCAGCGAGCTTGCCCGGGAGTTGGGACTCATGCGGAGGCTCATGGAGAACAGGGAACGGTCGAGTGCAGAAAGAGCGGCTGCCACTGCTGCACACAAGCTAGAGGTAGCTGGGTCCCTCAATGCCATAAAGACCCTCCTCATGGCGTTGCTGCCACAATGCCTGGCGCTGATGCATGCTGCTGCTACCCAGGGCCAGCTCTAGGGCGGTGCGACCGATGCCACTGCACCGAGTGCTGACTTCAGGGGGGGGGGGGCCTATTTCCAAGTATATTACTTTTGACAATCACCTGCTGCGGCGTTTCTGGTGTCCAGACATTTTCAGGCAACTATATAAATGCCAAGATAACGTCTGTGATGAATGTTTTTCCTGGAGCGAGATGAGTTTTGTCTGGTGAAAGTTTTGACTCGTCCAATGGTTGTGCAGATGGTTAATATGCCTGCTACAAAGAACATGTACCATTCAGTTACAAAGTGCAAATAATTTAAATAGGTCAGTGGGTTACTGCTTTTGCCTGAGAGATCCTTCTGTTACCTGCAATTAATACATTATAATCCTAACATAGAACAGTGAGCTATTACCTGCCATCAAAGAGCTGTATGAAAACTGCAAGGGATAGTTAAAAGTGTTATGATTTTTTTCCACTGTCGTTCATCATCCTAATGTTGCAAAAAAGGGTTCATTTGGATAGAAATCAGATCTGATGATTAAAGATCATGGTGTTAAGTTTTACATTCTGAGTTTGTGGTTCCCCAGACCAAGCACTGTTAAACTATACTGCCTACCTGTATGGATGACATGTGATGGAACTCCTACACCTTGTAGTCCTCTGCCTTATGTAACATTTCATATTCACTGATTTATACACTTATAATTGACTGTCTCCGTGTGGTGTGTGATGTAAAGTGCTCGGACACCCTACACTGGTACGAGTGGCAGCAGTCTATAAAACTAATAAATGCATCTGAGAGAGAGTGGTTATGGAGACTGGTAAAGAGTGGTAGTGATGGAATCCATGGTGGAGTTGGTCATTGGGGGGGCGCCAACAAACACTGTCGCGCTGGGCACCAACAGCGCTAAAGCCGGCCCTACTGCTACCACTCCATCGACATCTCCGGCCCCTGATGTGTCAGTGCCACACAGTGCGGCGGACATTCCACCTCCGGCCCCTGAGATGTCACTGCCACACAGTGCTGGAGACAGAACACCACCACCCACATGTAAGGCACCTGAAACAGCAGAGGATGAATATGCGGATGAGTCTGCCCTCATGGTTAGAAGGAAGCAGTAGCATTCATCTCTGCCATATGGCCTGTTTCTGCCCTCTGCATTATCACCTTCCACTGTCCCCTGATGCACTCTGTGACACTCATCTTGGACCTCAACATGGACTGCTATTTACTGTTTGGTCACCAATGACACAGCTACCAGACAGCGGACTTAAGTCCTCCTCTACTGTACTGTACTCTGGCTGGCCCTCCACAGGCTAACAATGTAAAGTGGGGTTTGAAGGGCTCACTACTGCTCCAGCTGCAACACTCCACTGAATGTACATTAAACATTCATTTTCACACCGATGTGTCCTGTCTATGATCTTGCAAGTGTGGAGGTATGGATGCATGTAGGAACAATGATTTCCCTTTATGTCCATGTTGCTCATGTTGTGGGACTTGGGTCACAGGGTGACACATCGCTGAAGCGTGCCGGATGGCGCCGACACTAGAACAGAGACACGCACTAGTTACTTCCTTGTCCAGCCCAGAATGGAACCATGCCCAGAGCCCGGGGGTCATTGTTCACACCCTTACACTTGACTGGCATACACCAGGTCAGCCCAATCCGCTTATGACACAGGGGGGTAGACAACGCTACATGTCCCAGGTCTAGCCTGTAGGGATCTGCTGCTCATAGGTCTAGTTGTCAGCATGCCACAGCCACTCCCTCATGGCTGGTTTTCACCCACACCACACCCATCCAGCACAGCCATCACAGGACATGTGACCCTGCCAATAAAAAGGGCCTGGCGCACATGTTGGATGCCATTTCCACTCTGCAACTGGGTGTCTGCGTGTGGTTATAATTTCTGCCTGAGGGCCTAGGGCGCGGGCACAGCACATTGCCCGGTGCCTGGGGTGACATGATGGCATCCACACCACGGTACTCAATCATAAAGGGTCCATGGCTTGCGGAGCACAGACTTGGTGGCACCAGATACACTGCGGCAGGCACAGGCACACAGCCACGGGACTGTTTCTTTCGGTGCACTGAGGTAGGGGAACCTTAAGTGCTGAATGGGTGTGCAGCCTGCGATGATGCACCGTCCAGGCGGTCCGGAATGGTGGCATTAGTGTGAGCCCTGCTTGACCGCAGTGTAGGGCTGAGCCAGCTGGCAGTGCAGGCCTACCACCATGTGGCGTTGCCTCGCGGTTCACATAGTTAGTGGCACCTCTAGGGATGAGCGGGTGTGCAGCCTGCGATGAGGCCGGATGCACTGATATGTTCTCTGAGATAGCGAAATCAAGACCCAGATTCAAGTGTGTGACCTGGTGGCCCGCGGTGTGGGGCTGCATTATGTGGAGGATGCCATGGTTGCGGGCCCCAGGCTCCCACCAGCACATGGTGGACCCTCTTGGAGACACACCGGTGGCAGAAGGTGGGCAGTGGGGCCTGGTTGCCCAGGGGCAGGCAATCTCCGCTGGGAGGTGGGAAGGGCTGGGGGTGCATCAGCCTGTGTACTCAGGGGTGGGCAAGCGCTGATGGCATGTGTTACTGTATGGACTCTGCCATTCATGTCTCTGTCAACTGTTTCAGATGAGGGACCTGGGGGACTGCAGTGTGTACCGGCACGTGGTTGGAGACACACCGGTGGCTGCAGGTGAGCAGTGAGGCCTGGGTCTGCAGTGTTGGCACTCTCTCTACCTCTCTCTCCGTCTCTCTCCCCCTCTCTCTTTCTCTCCCTCTCTTTCTCGCTCATTCTATCTCCCTCTCATTCTATCTCCCTCTCTTTCTCTCTCCCTCTCTTTCTCTCTCCCTCTCTTTCTCTCTCCCACTCTTTGTCTCTCCCTCTCTTTCTCTCTCTTTCTATCTCCCTCTCTTTCTCTCTCCGTCTCTTTCTCTCTCTCTCCCCCCTCTCTTTCTCTCTCTCCCTCTCTTTAGCTCTCTTTCTCTCTTTCACTCTCTTTCTCTCTTTCTCTCTTTCTCTCTCCCTCTCTTTCTCTTTCCCTCTCTTTCTCTCTTTTTCCCTCTTTCTCTCTCTTTCTCTCTCCCTCTCTTTCTCTCTCCCTCGCTTTCTCTCTCCCGCTCTTTCTTTCTCTCTCTTTCTCTCTCCCTCTCGTTCTCTCTCCCTCTCTTTCTCTCTCTCTCTCTTTCTCTCTCCCTTTCTTTCTTTCTCTCTCTCACCCTCTCTTTTTCTCTTTCTATCTCCCACTCTTTCTCTCTCCCTCTCTTCTCGCTCCCTCTCTTTCTCTCTCTATTTCTCTCATTCTCTTTTTTTCTCTCCATCTCTTTCCCTCTTTCTCTCTCTTTCTCTCTCTCTCTTTCTCTCTCTGTCGCTTTCTCTCTCCCTCTCTTCTCTCTCTCTCTCTTTCTCTCTCCCTCTCGTTCTCTCTCCCTCTCTCTCTCTTTCTCTCTTTCTTTCTTTCTCTCTCTCACCCTCTCTTTTTCTCTTTCTATCTCCCTCTCTTTCTCTCCCCCTCTCTTCTTCTCTCTCCATTTCTTTCTCTCTTTCCCTCTCCCTCGGTCTCTCTCTCTTTCTTTCACTCTCGTTTTCTCTCCCCTCTTTCTCTCACCCTCTCTTTCTCTCTCCCTCTCTTTCTCTCTCACTCCCTCTCTTTCTCTCTCCCCCTCTCTGTCTCACTCTTTCACTCTCTTTCTCTCCCCCTCTCTTTCCCTCTCTGTCTCTTCCCTCTCTTTCTCTCTCTCCCTCTCTCCCTCTTTATGTCTCCCTTTCTTTCTCTCTCCTCCTCTCCCCCTCTCTCTCTCTCTCCCTCTCTTTCGCTCTGTCTGTGCTTTGATGGGCAAATGACACACCTTCTTATCTGTATTTCTGTCTTCCAGGCTGTGACTTACAGAATGCCCAGAGACGACCCACCATGCCTCTTCAAGATTGTTGTTTTTAAAAAAAATCTGTAATTAACGTTTTATTTGGATTATATGATGTGAATGTATGATCTCCATTTTTCTGACCACACCTGTATGTTGGGTGTTGTGATTGTGCGACTTCAGGCGATTTGTTTGGTTCATGGTTTTGTGGGCTTGATGTGCATTCTCTGTCCAAATGGAGGGGGGGTTGGGTCCGAGGGGGGTGGTGGCCCTATTGGGGCTCTGGGCTGCATGTTCAGTTGTTTGGGGGTGTCTGTGGTTCTTCATGTTTGGCTATTGGCTGTGCTTCCTTGGCTGCTGCCAGTTGTCGTCAGACTTTACACCAGGTCAGAGCAGGTGTTAGCTTCCTGCTGCTAACGTGCCTTATCACCTGTATTGGGATCTTATCGTCGATCTGGCTGGTCGTTGAGAATGTTGTGAAGTGGTGTTGTCACAGGTTTTTGCTCGGGATCACCTACTCTGCATCTCATTAGTGATAGTTGCCAGGGTCATCTGTGGCGATGATTTTTGAGGATGCTATTGCAGGTAAACTGGTGATATGGGCTGGTAGCACCAGCACTTGCACTTTGGCACTGAATAGCAGTGGCAAAGTGCCCAAAGCATCTAGACCAGCAAAAACACAGGAGGCAACAGCAAGAAAATGGAAGGGAGACCCACACCAATGGTGCCAGGTCTAACACATGTAATTTGTGAATTTATGAGCAATGGTAGGCAATTCTGTTATTAGCATGGTTATGTTGAGTTTAACTGAAATGCAATAATAAAATGTGTATAATATTTGTGAAAGTCTACAGCAGCCGTAACTCCTCATTAGTCCTTTGCAACTTGAACCAGAAAGTAATAAATATGTATGTAAAGAGACTGCTACCTATCATCAGCCCACACCCCAAGGCCAGTCTGCACAGTCCTTAGCTCTTGATGCTAGACGTCACTTTGCTGAGTTAATCACCCTAGCTCTGTTTTCAAAATATCTTGGCTTATTGCCTGTGACTGCCTTACTATGTCAAATCAAATCAAAATATCTTTATTTTGATTGTTGGAAGCAATCATAAAGGTACAGAATAAAAAACATTATTTACAATATTAAAAACAGATAATTGCAGTACAAGAATTCATCAATTTCAAGGAGTTCATCAATTTCAAGGGATTCAAGATCCAATAATGGAATTTAAATTTAAAGTGCATTTTAAATGTCCATGCTTTTTCTAATGCACATCACATTTTTTAAATACAAAGTTGTTATTGCTACACCTAAATGGTTATCAAGGCATTGAATGTTAAGGATTGCCACTCGGCACTGACGATATCCTAATTCTCTTAAAAATGGCAATAAGACATTTTTCCTCATTCCGTCATAAAATGTACAGAATAGGAAAACATGGATGGTGCTCTGAGGTGAAAGATTATCACAGGGACAAAGAGGTAGATCATGCATCCAATTGTTAGTCATAGGAAAACTAACAAGTCTGTGGAAAATACCAAATCTAAAACGTGAGAGTAGAAAACGCTCATATTTATTAGACACATGCAATAGATAGGGCTGAATTTTAAAAGTCGTTAAAACCATTTGATGCTGTAGGACAGAAGGTTTTAGGATCTCCGTTGCAATTCTATGAGAATCCAAGAGAGCTAGACCCTCGCTTTTCAACTCTTTCCGCGAGATAGCTGAAATATTGGTGGGGTTCAAGAAGTAGTCTTCTCTCCCCATCTTCTTAAAAAAATTACAAACGTAATTTACCCAAGGTATCTTATGGCTCCCTCTAATTTTAAAATGCCGGTCAGAACATCTCTATTTAAGTGAATTGCTTCTTGTGTCCAGAGTCTGTGCCATAATAGCACAGGCTCTAGTTTAATTAGGTCAGCAATATAAGGAAGACCCAGTTCTGCGTGGCAATTATAATTAGAGGAGCTTTAGGGAAGTGCCAAGATATATTTTAAAAAGGAATTTTCAGCCATCTGGATGGGTGCAGGATTTGCAAAACCCCAAACCCCACTACCATAGGTAGCGCCAGCCACACACTTAGCTTTGTAGATTTTAATTAATTCTACAGGTGGTCTGGTCCCTAGTTTATTTGAAAAGATTTTAAGAGCAGCAGTCGATCGTAGCAACTCAAGTTTTTTCATAGACACAGCTTCGGTCCACATCTCATTTTGGGCAAAAAGTATCCCAAGATAGGAAAAGTGCTTAGCTAATTCAAGCTTCTGTCCTGCAATAAAAATGGGCCTCTTAGGTTTGCTATGTCTGCCACAATACATAGTGAAAGTCTTTGATGTGTTGACTTTCAGGCCCAGCTCCTTCATAAAGCGGGAAAAACTATCAACCACTCGCTGTAGGCCCACTTGAGTACGTGACATAAGTACAGCGTCCTCAGCGTACAAAAGTGCTGGTATTGGGCGACCACCTACGTATGTGAGATCCAAGCTATCTTTGCACAGAACTTCTTCCAATCCATTTATGTACAGGTTAAAAAGGAAAGGGCCCAGGACACAGCCCTGCCTGACCCCACTCCTGATTGGAATTTTATCAGTGCGTTCTCCCTTTAGGCCAAAGCGAACGCGGGCTGAAGCGTTGCTATAAAAACGTTTAAGATAATAAATAATGTTAAGTTCAACCCCGAGTTGTTCCAGTATTAACCACGCTTAGAATGGATTACACAATCGAAAGCGGCTGAGAGATCAACGAAGGCCAAAAACAGGTTGCCCTGTTTTGCCCTCGTGTATTTCCCAACCAACATTAGGAGATTCAATCCCTGTTCTACTGTCCCCAAGCCGGAGCGAAAGCCATACTGAAAATCAGACAGAACAGAGTTTTCCTCTGCCCAATCCAACAGCCGGTCCAAAATTATTCTACCAGCTATTTTTGTAAAGGAGTCCAGAAGGGAAATAGACCTGTAACAAGCAGGGTCTTGCCTGTTCCCCTTCTTGTAGATCGGCACTGTTACAGACTCCACCCAGGTGGGCAGGAAATCAGTGACACAGCTGACATTGAGCACCTGGACCAGGAGGGGTGCCCTGAGAGGAGAAGTGGTCTTGAATATATCTATGGGGACCCCTTCTGGGCCAGGTGCCTTGCCGCTCTTACTTTTACCCAAAGCTCTTTCAACCTTCTCGAGGGTAAAGTACAAATTTCTATCAGGGGGGTGTCAAGAGCAGGAATCATGCACACCGCTTGTTCCTCACCCTCATAGACTCTCGTGAAGTGTCTGACCCAGTCCGAGTCGGGTATTGCTATTTCTATTGTTGGTACGATCTCTTCCTTAAGAAAAGGAGTTCTTACCAATTTTCAAAAACTCGTGCTATCATTCCTTATAGAGGCGGAATGAAGAGCCTCCCAAGCTTCAACCCTCAGGGTTTTTTTCCTATCTTTAATTGCCATTTTATATTCTTTCCTACATCCGCTGACTTCCTCAGTGGATCTAGGTTTTTTGTGCAGCGCCTTCTTTAAGAGGGCATAGGCCCTGATACACCTAGAATCAAACCACCCTCCTCCTTTATTTTGAGTCTTAAATTGCCTCGTAAGGGAGTCTTTAATCTTATTCCAAATATCAAGAAAGGATGCAAGGCAAATTTCAGGTGGTGAATCTGTCCCCAAGCACATCATTATATCTGAAAAACATTTATCAACCACGTTTTTAATTATCTCTTCCTCGTTTACCATTGACCATTTTAAAGCATATCCATTAACACTACCAATTGCTAAATTCATGTCCAGGCTGTCACTTTCTTTCTTATTAATCAGCGTGGATGCAGTGGGTAGTAGGAAGGTCACACAAAGCGGAAAGTGGTCGCTCAATGCTATATCGGAAACAATAAAAGAATGAATTCTGTTCCCACATTTGTTAGAGACAATAACGTAGTCTATAGTTGTAGAGCAGCCCCTACCATTAAAAGTTGGAGCTAGTGCCGAAGGTGAGGTACACATTTCATTTACAAACCCTAAATCAAAGTCAGCTAACAAACTGTTAAACTGTTCCCCCAAGACAGTATGTTTGAAATGTAAAAGACCCTCACCATCATTCTGTGCTAGGCCACACCTGTTATCCTTTGTTAATTCGCACAGAATACAATTAAAATCCCCTAACATGATTATCATCAGTTTGTGCTTAAGGATATTTCCCTGTATAGACAGTGTTTTACTCAATTTCCTTAGAACAGCCATTACATCACCTGCGGGGATATTATTATATAAATTGACAATGGCAATTGGAGTGTCATAGACCGGGACAAGTACCAAGGTTTGAAAGTAGAGATCTTTAACAGGTTCAATAATTTTTGCAAACTCTAATTTGTTAGACATGTATATACTCAGACCACCCTTTGGTCTTCCATGAAGAGTAGCAACAGCCGGGGTGTGGAAGGTCCTATAGCCATTCAGGTGTACTGGTTCAAGACTCCACGTTTCCTGGAAACAGAGCAAGTCTTGCACCTGAATAAAGTCCCACCAAATTGGATTTTCTATTTTTGATCTGATTCCAGCTATGTTCCATGATGAGATTTTGAACACCAATGGATCTATCATAGGGGCAGGCAACACGGCAGAGGTCATAATGGTGGAGCCGTGTTCTACAGGGATAGGCATTTGGTCATTCCCCCCTTCTGTACCCTCATCTAGTATCAAAACACCATCCATGGGTTTCTCATCCTCACATAAAGCTGGTACTACACAAGATAGTTTTCCCCATTTACACCCGTATATTCTCTTGGATGCAGACCAGGAAAAAGGTCTGCCTCTCTATCTGGTGAAGTGGAGGTAATAGTATCTGGGTGTAGTCAGTCATTATTTCCTAGGCCACTCAGGGTATCATAATAGTTGAATGTTGGGATGCCGTATCTTCTGCCCCATGGTTCATCCAAAGTCAGAGGGGGATATGGAAGGGCAGGACATCTCGTTGGTCGAGGCGGAGAATAAAAATAACCAAGAGGAAGAATGTTAATAAAATGTGAATCATATTCCCCCATGGCTGCTCTCTCCAACACTGTATTAACCAATTGTGGGGATCGGAAAGAAAGAACTACACAGTCTCCCCTCAATGTTTTATTCGAGGTGCCTATCCATCTTACCCTCCTAGCCATTTTAAACTCTGAGAAGAGATGATTTTTAAGTCCAACCCTGGAAGAGAGGAAGTAGAGAGATTTGTTTCTCAGGGTCGACCAATTTTCAAGAGTATTAGGTGGAAGTGGAGGAACATTCATCAGAACCACCGTAAATGGTGTTGCTTCTGGCGGCAAATTTAGATTAACAAGATTAGGTGTTACCCCTGTCTCAAAAACATCCTCTACTCTTCCGTTTTTATTTTGATGGGGTGGAACACAGGAAGATGAATTCGGGGCTGCCGTAGCTAAGACAGCTGGCCTAATGTCATTAGTTACGGTATCTCCACTTAAATCTCTATGCTCTGGGTGACCAATATGCTTTGGGTTAGAGTGTTTAAGTTTAGCTGGTGCTTTAGTTGGGACTGATGGTTTAGCTAGAACTGGTGCTTTAGGTGGAAATAGCACTTTAGATGGAGCTAACACTTTAGCTGGAACTGACACTTTAGGTGGAGCTAATACTTTATCTGAAGCTGATATAGTAGTTTTCGAACAGGTAACACCAAGTTGATGTGATGGATTTCCCTCCCTTATGGTCAATTTCTTATCAAGCTGTCCTTCGATATTGATCAACCTTGATTCGATGGTCTTAACTTTTAGTGTGAGAGGTTCCAGATAACTCATTAAAAGGGTTTCCATTCTTTCCCAAAATAGGTCATCTTTTGTTGGATCTCCAACAGCAATTGATAGAGGGACAGTTTCAATTTGATCATTCTCCTCACTCCCTCTACTCCTATTGGTTTCTCAGGATCATTATTTTGTTTGTGTTTGGTACTCCTTTTGCTATTTTTATTAGTTTTAGAAAATTGCCTTTCCCTAGTAATAATATGTTTTTGCTTATACCTGGCCTTTTGCCCTCTAGTCCTCACACAGGGACTATCACTAATATTCAGGACAGGAATCGAGCTTCCCGAGATATCTTGGCCCTCTTTATCTGAATCATCCTTATATAAAGGAATAAGATCAGCCGTTTCAATACTGTTGAAAATTAAGGGGGTCGTAGATAACTTGTAGTCAAAGGTAGTAGTTCGGTAACATCGGGAACATCGGTAGGTGCCCCGAATGGTATCTCGTTTGTTATCATAGTGACAGGTGCCCCAGGCAAAGCCACAAAGGAGGGGGCTAGTATGGAATCCTGGGAATTTGGTGTTAGGACTGAATTATTTATATTGGGTAAAGGCAGGAGAGTACCAGGCGGGATTGAAACGCGTCTCTGTACTTTCGATAGCAGAAGCAACCACCCCAAGCGTCTTCTGCAACATTCGATCTATAGCAGTCAGGCTGGGTAGGGGGGTGTTATTAACTGCCCTTTGTTTCTCATTAGAAGTCAATTGAGGGGGAGTATTCTTCCCCATATTTCAACAATGGGAAAAAGTATATTTAGATGCTGACTTTAAAGGGCAGTAAGACCAAACCCCTCCAATTAGAGAATAGTCCTTCACAATATAGAAACCCTAATTAACATATAAAAATGATTGCTTCTTGAAATATATATCCAATAAATAGAATACTCCAATAACTATTAAAAGTCTTACTATAATGTCTGTTGATCATGGATCAGGACACAGGGCCTATTGACGAGACCGAAAGGGGGCGGGCCCAGCCCAGCCTCAGCCAGCCCCGGACGGCCACAGACGGCCCGCCCTTTGCCCGGGCTTAGCCTGGCGCCACCCGCGCGCGTCCCGCGACGCGGAGGCAGCCTCTGTTCTTTATGCTCCTCCGGGCGTGAGATTGCTCAGGTGTGGGCTGCGGGCGGGACCACTAGGCAGCCTGGGAGCTGTAGTCTCCCCCCTCTGCGGCCGCGCGGTGGTGCTGGCAGCGGCGGCAGGGGAGACCAACAGCGTCAGGATCCCAGGTGCGTCAGGAAGGCTCCGGTGAAAGTGAAGGGGGGGTCGAGTTCTTCCCCAAGCAGCGTCTCTGTGCCCCCTTACTATGTCATTTATATGAGGGTCTTGGGCTCAATGTCCGCGGACTCGATAATTCTCGCCTCGGTGCCTACTCTAATCATGGGTCCCACTCTGCAACTCTGGGCAATAGCTTGCTTAATCTTCACAATGGCCCCAACAGCGCTGGGATGCCTGGCTTCACCTTGGGGGTGCCCTGGAGGGGGCATCTCACAGGGAAAGCCAGGAAGGGTTCCACAGCGATATACAGTGCCAGGATGCCCCGAGATGGGGCGGCAGAGCACTTTACAAATATACACACATTTACATTTACATATACCACAAAAAAAATTTAAAAGTAATTAATTGTTTAATACAATCTTTTGATTTATTAATGTTGCTATTTTTCCCTCTTTTCCATTGATTAAGTTTGGAGCAATTGAATTTCTCTTAACTGTCCATTATTTAGTAAGCAGTAAAGCAGTAAAGCAATTTTGTACCCGACTGAACCAACATTACTTTACATTAATTGGACAAGGGTCACTAGTTTCATAAAAGTGCTTGTTCCGTCTATTCCTAAAAATATATATATATATATATTGTCTTAAATATGTAACCACACAACAGCTTCTGAGCACTATTTAGTTTACTCATTGAATTCAGGGTTGGTATATGTTTGTGTATCATGTTGCAGGAAAACTAGAATGGGATAAGTTCACAGTGTCCTATGTGTATGGTAAAGGTGACATGTGGGTTGATAATGGTGGTGCATTACATTATCTGGCCATCTGCATCCCTCATCTACATGAATGTCTCTATGAAATGTGCAGCAGCTTGACACCTTCATATCGCATTCTTCTGTCCTTCGGCAACTGCATTTAACATCCCTTTGGAGTGACTATGAAGGTGCTCAACAAATATCACCTCTTAGCCAGTATTGTTTTGTCTTTTTTTCAAATATATTTTCCTAACTATTATCTTTAGGTTTGGGTCGAGATTCACACCTCCTCTCATTGTGTCCGACTATTCTGGGCAAATTACGTCTGTGTCTTGTCATTATGCCTCACCATACTATTAAACTCTGCCATTCCCATGAGTTGTTTGCCTTTTTCAGTTTCTTCCTGACTGTAGGGACAACTTAAGGAATTTGGGGGCCCTGGGACAGGCATATTTTGGGGTACCCTGTGTAGCAAGATCCTTTGGGTTCACCCCGGTGTCGTATGCCGACGACACCCAACTTCTGTTCCCTTTTAAGACCTTCACGCCTGCACTAAACAAATCATTTGCAGATGGAATGAGGGCAGTGTCAGAGTGGATGGCTAATAACTGCCTACAGTGTAATGTAGGAAAAACGGAAGTAATGTTGTTCGGGGAGGCAACGACACTATGGTCCCCCGAATGGTGGCCCTTGGAACTGGGACCTGTTCCCAGTCCTAAACAGACCGTTAAAAACTTGGGAGTGCTATTAGATCAAGCACTAACATTGAAAGATCATGTAAACCAAGTGTCCGGCACCTGTTTTCGTGCCATTGGACTGCTGAGAAGGGTTTTTCCATACTTACCTGACAGTCATAGGAAGACACTGGTCCAGGTGTTAGTCATCAGTAGATTAGACTATTGCAATGGTCTTCTCTTATCAGCTAATGAAGAACAGCTTAAGAAATTGCAAATAGTCCAAAATACTGCGGCGAGGCTAGTCCTCAACGTTCCACCTAGGACTCCCTCCCGCCCTCTGCTGACTAAACTCCACTGGCTCCCAGTGCGGCAACGCATTAAGTTCAAAATCCTATGCACTATTCACAAATGTCTGTCAGGTACGGGGCCCAAGTACCTGACAAAAGCTTTCTCACCTTATGTTCCTGGACGTTCCTTACGCTCCAGCAATCTACAGCTAATACAGGTACCCAGAATTAAAAAATCCAGGCAGGGAGGTCGCGCCCTTGCCCACACTGGACCTGTTCTCTGGAACTTACTGCCTCAGACACTGAAACAAATCACTAACCACCTAACCTTCCGAAAATCCCTCAAAACTCATTTATTCATAAATATCTAATCCACATAATCAAAGTCTAACTATCCTTCTGACCACGGATCAGCACAAGTTGTATTCTTACACTGGCAAAAGCGGGGAGATACCCCTTCGGGGGTCGAATCAGGCGCTATATAAGAATATAAAATAAAATAAAATAAAATAAATTTGTTTGAATTTATGATCATGTGTCAGCTCACTCGTGTCCTCTTTGGCCAGATCACAAACAGGGCGCAGACACACTGGTACAAAATCTAAATGTGTTTATAGTTAATATTCAGGTATATCGATGTATGTTTTCAATACTGTGAACAATAGAAGCTCACTAATACTACTGAAAAAAATCACTGTGACATCCTCCCATTTCTCATATGTGAGATCCTGGTTGGATCTAAAAGAAACATTCTTTATGGATCTTGCATGAAACAAAAACAGCATTTGTCTGCAAAATGTCTGCAATAGACTCTCACACATTACCTAGATTAAAAATAAATGAAAAGAAAACGTTATTTGCAGCAATCTGTTGAAGAATTATTCATGGTTTTTAAGGCAAGACTCTCTGCAGAATAGTGATGGCTCTATCAGGGGGCAACCTGAAAGGCGGGGGCTGGAACTTACTGTGCTCATGCCTCAAAACGTCCCTGACTGACTGCCATCTTTATTGAGGTACTGTGAACCTTATGTTTATTAATACCATTAGTTAGGAATGTGGCTGTGTAGAGCCACCCTCTCTTTCCTTGACTGAAAAGTCCCTATGGCTGCACCAGGTGCTTCACATATTGCTGTGCCATTGAATCTAGGATCTAGCACATATCAGGGTACCTCATAAATCTTCTATGATCTGCCCACACACAAACCAGCAACAGGATAGAAAGTTAGCCTACATACAAAGTTAGAAAAGAGTTTTAAGACAAATCCTCGGTGCACAAGTCCTCTCTGAGATCCCTACTATCACTCCTGGTGCTCTCCATTTTTATGACAAGTCAAAAAGATTAAAGTAATTCTTAGATGCTCTTATAGTGCATTTTTGATTTTGACTTGTGCAAATTACCCAAGATAGATCTAGACGTGGTTATTGGATAAGCTGTCTTATTAGTGCCATCTCAACCCACAACTCCCCACTCCTGTAGCTTGTCTTGATAATTTTGTTAGGAGCATTTGGTGAACGTTTGAGGGAATTAATTTTGAGTACATTTTGGAGTAGACTCTGATATTCAGGAGGACTTTTGTTTGAAAGAAAGTGTTTGCAATTTTCAAATACCAAAATTGCATAAATTGCTATTTCAAATACCAAAATTGTATAAATTGCTATTAGGGAATTGAAAAATGAAATGTACCTAGGAGTGTATTCCACTGATATTGATTTCTACAAATTCGCAATTACAATTAGAACATTAGTTATTTGGGAATCGCGAAATTGCGATTTCCATATATGAAATTTCAATTAGGAAAAGTCACATTCTGAACAAAAATGATTATGTAAGAACTAGGGAGTTTAGAAATACAGAATGTGGCCACAACCCAGGAGGCTAGGAAGGCGCTGGAAGGTAGGAGTGCTCCTGTCTGACTACTGGCATTGGAATCCTTATTCCTGGAAAATAACTTGCTCAAGGAAGATGGGGACAAGGACTCTGGAAACAGGAAGCGCAAAGTCAAATTCTCAGAGAAGGAGCTGGTACTTCTAACTGAAGAATGTGTGGTACACATGGATCAGGTCTTTCGGAAGGCCTCGTTTCCAGAGGGATAGAAAAATAAAAAATTGAACAGCATTCTGAATAAAGTCCACTCCCTTTGTGTCATCCAGAGGACCATACCAGGGATCAGGAATCGCTGGTATGAACTAAGATCATGCACAAAAGAGAAGGTGACCAGCGAGATGGCTGAGGCTCATGGCACAGGTAGTGGACCTTCCCCCTCCAATGGAATCACTGATTGAGGGGACACTTGAACATGAAAGTGTGGTGGGATTGTCAGACATTGACACTGTTAACCCTTTAATCCTGGAGTCTCCAGCCAAGATAAGTCATTTACCCTTGAATTACTTACCATAACATAATGTTTGTAAGTCCAGTGAGATGTTTGCTGTACTTTGGCCATGCATTATGGGAGTTGTAGTAAATCTAAGTTACATGGTGTACTGTGTGCTGATAAATACACTACACATATCTATACATTATCTACATGCCACAAACACATAAATAACAGTTTACAACAATACTGTGAATAAACATTAACCATTTATTTATAACTATATACATACATTTTCACAGAACACACCAAGGACATGTCTGAACCTAATGAGGCTGACAAAGCTATTGACACACATACATAGAAATAATGGACAGCACAATTGCGACTCCTACACTCAGCTTCAAATACTCGGGGAGGAAACGTTCCACCATTACCGGACTTTGAGGAAGGTGATGAGGTGCTTTCTCAAAGCAGGAACACAACTACATCTTACACCACAGACTCCAACAAGTAACAGTCCACAATTAGAACACATGGCAGAGAATTCTCCTTTGTTTGGTGGCCTGGAGAAATCGATCATCTCAGTACAGAGTCTGCAAGCCAAACAGTTAATAACTGTTAATAGGCACTGCAAAGCATGCCAAAGTCAATGCTGCAATTGCAGAAAGGTCAAGACCGTTGGATTGGTGCCATGGAGAAGGAGCAACATCTGCAAATATGCAGGCACAGGCAGCAAATGACATGCTATGATGCCTTCATTGAATCAATCAATCGATTGGCAGGAGCCACAACCACTTTTGCCAGGAGAACTGTCAATATACAAAATAACATGAGACACTGCTTCCAAAATGTGTAGACGGCTCTAGCCTTAGTGCCACATCTGTGCCAGAAAGATGCTATACCAAGCAGACATGCCATAACACATAAAGAACAGACATATCTCAAGTCCTGCTAAAAAGGCAACCAACAATAGGGGCTATAAAATGTGAATTTTGTAGACACTCAGAATTATGAAGCTACTATGTTACTTTGTATTTCTATACTTTGTTGCTTTGTTGACACAATAGTACACCCTCTGTGGGTACAGTTGATGATGAAGATTTACATTGTTGCAACCTAAATAAAAGGTGGTTATTTAGTCATGCCCAATACCTTACCATCCCTTGTGTTGTCTATTTATAATATCTGCTCATTGTTCTTACCTTAAAAATTGTTGTTGGTGATCTCTGTACGTCAAGCTCGACCCTCTGCTGCACGTGTCCCGTTGTGCTGAATTTGTGGTGGTGGTAGTTCCTCATCTGAGTCAGAAACTGGCTAAAGGTTGATGTTGTGCAGACCCTTCCTCATGGCTGTGTTGTAGAGAATGGCAAATGTGGCAATGATTTAACTACATGTCTCAGATCTGTAAAGGAGTACACCACCAGTTTTGTGGAGCCATCTGAATCTAGACTCGAGTTTACCAAAGGTATGCCCTTTTATTAATGTTCTGTTCTTATGTGACCTGTTGTACTCCCTTTCACTTCTTGTTCTAGGATTCAAGTACAGTGTCAGTATCCAAGGGTGCAAGGCATATGCACTGTCTCCTTAAATAGTATGAGAATGAGAAACCATTAGGTCACATTATAATGACACTTTTGGACACCGTATGAATTGAGTTTGCAATTTTCTTATCAAGCAAAAATCCATTGCCAAAGTCACTGTGAGACTGATGGTTATGTATTCCACTGTTGTGGAGCATAAAGGAGTTGTGTGTTGCCTGGGAATCTAGCTGCAAGGTCAGTTATGATCAAGAGGCATCACACACTAGCTGTACACTGAGTGAATGGGTGCGTTTCCTATTTCTATAGTTGAAAACATTTGCAAAGAGGGTGACATATGGTAATATGTGTGCCATCAACACAGTCAATTACATTGGGAAAGTGTACTACCCTCTAAAACATTAGTTTGGGCTTTTGGAAATATTGGGGAGTATTTGGAAAACATATATATTGCCTACACTCTGCTGATGAAGGACAATAATCCTGAAACACCGGTGTCCAGAGTTGGCCTGCAACCTTGCAATTACACTTCGATTCTTTTGAAAAGCGCACCCGCTTTCAAGAAAACTGCATTAACCATGATGCTCTTGGGGTATACACGCTGGAATGGTGGAGTAGCGTGCGACCTACGGACCCCTTATTTAACACGGCTCCCTTGAGCCTTTCAGCTGACGAGCTGAGGTAACGCCCTACGCGCCTGGAGAGGTACCATACCTGAGAACACTTTGGCAGCCTGCACAGCAACCCCTGAAAACCGCCCTACACTCTGCTGATGAAGGACAATAATCCTGAAACACCGGTGTTCAGAGTTGGCCTGCAACCTTGCAATTACACTTCGATTCTTTTGAAAAGCGCACCCGCTTTCAAGAAAACTGCATTAACCATGATGCTCTTGGGGTATACACGCTGGAATGGTGGAGTAGCGTGCGACCTACGGACCCCTTATTTAACACGGCTCCCTTGAGCCTTTCAGCTGACGAGCTGAGGTAACGCCCTACGCGCCTGGAGAGGTACCATACCTGAGAACACTTTGGCAGCCTGCACAGCAACCCCTGAAAACCGCCCTACACTCTGCTGATGAAGGACAATAATCCTGAAACACCGGTGTCCAGAGTTGGCCTGCAACCTTGCAATTACACTTCGATTCTTTTGAAAAGCGCACCCGCTTTCAAGAAAACTGCATTAACCATGATGCTCTTGGGGTATACACGCTGGAATGGTGGAGTAGCGTGCGACCTACGGACCCCTTATTTAACACGGCTCCCTTGAGCCTTTCAGCTGACGAGCTGAGGTAACGCCCTACGCGCCTGGAGAGGTACCATACCGGAGAACACTTTGGCAGCCTGCACAGCAACCCCTGAAAACCGCCCTACACTCTGCTGATGAAGGACAATAATCCTGAAACACCGGTGTCCGGAGTTGGCCTGCAACCTTGCAATTACACTTCGATTCTTTTGAAAAGCGCACCCGCTTTCAAGAAAACTGCATTAACCATGATGCTCTTGGGGTATACACGCTGGAATGGTGGAGTAACGTGCGACCTACGGACCCCTTATTTAACAAGGCTCCCTTGAGCCTTTCAGCTGACGATCTGAGGTAACGCCCTACGCGCCTGGAGAGGTACCATACCTGAGAACACTTTGGCAGCCTGCACAGCAACCCCTGAAAACCGCCCTACACTCTGCTGATGAAGGACAATAATCCTGAAACACCGGTGTTCAGAGTTGGCCTGCAACCTTGCAATTACACTTCGATTCTTTTGAAAAGCGCACCCGCTTTCAAGAAAACTGCATTAACCATGATGCTCTTGGGGTATACACGCTGGAATGGTGGAGTAGCGTGCGACCTACGGACCCCTTATTTAACACGGCTCCCTTGAGCCTTTCAGCTGACGAGCTGAGGTAACGCCCTACGCGCCTGGAGAGGTACCATACCTGAGAACACTTTGGCAGCCTGCACAGCAACCCCTGAAAACCGCCCTACACTCTGCTGATGAAGGACAATAATCCTGAAACACCAGTGTCCAGAGTTGGCCTGCAACCTTGCAATTACACTTCGATTCTTTTGAAAAGCGCACCCGCTTTCAAGAAAACTGCATTAACCATGATGCTCTTGGGGTATACACGCTGGAATGGTGGAGTAGCGTGCGACCTACGGACCCCTTATTTAACACGGCTCCCTTGAGCCTTTCAGCTGACGAGCTGAGGTAACGCCCTACGTGCCTGGAGAGGTACCATACCGGAGAACACTTTGGCAGCCTGCACAGCAACCCCTGAAAACCGCCCTACACTCTGCTGATGAAGGACAATAATCCTGAAACACCGGTGTCCAGAGTTGGCCTGCAACCTTGCAATTACACTTCGATTCTTTTGAAAAGCGCACCCGCTTTCAAGAAAACTGCATTAACCATGATGCTCTTGGGGTATACACGCTGGAATGGTGGAGTAACGTGCGACCTATGGACCCCTTATTTAACACGGCTCCCTTGAGCCTTTCAGCTGACGAGCTGAGGTAACGCCCTACGCGCCTGGAGAGGTACCATACCTGAGAACACTTTGGCAGCCTGCACAGCAACCCCTGAAAACCGCTCTACACTCTGCTGATGAAGGACAATAATCCTGAAACACTGGTGTCCAGAGTTGGCCTGCAACCTTGCAATTACACTTCGATTCTTTTGAAAAGCGCACCCGCTTTCAAGAAAACTGCATTAACCATGATGCTCTTGGGGTATACACGCTGGAATGGTGGAGTAGCGTGCGACCTACGGACCCCTTATTTAACACGGCTCCCTTGAGCCTTTCAGCTGACGAGCTGAGGTAACGCCCTACGCGCCTGGAGAGGTACCATACCTGAGAACACTTTGGCAGCCTGCACAGCAACCCCTGAAAACCCCCCTACACTCTGCTGATGAAGGACAATAATCCTGAAACACCGGTGTCCAGAGTTGGCCTGCAACCTTGCAATTACACTTCGATTCTTTTGAAAAGCGCACCCGCTTTCAAGAAAACTGCATTAACCATGATGCTCTTGGGGTATACACGCTGGAATGGTGGAGTAGCGTGCGACCTATGGACCCCTTATATATATTGGTTAGCTTTGCTAATTATGATGTCCAGAAACCTATGAAAAAAACCTGGAAAATGCTACTTCTATGACTCCCTGGTAACTGCCAGAACCAAAAAGGTGTAGACAACACAATATCTGCACATGTGGTAGGATTGCATAGCTTCTGACTGTCTGTAGCTGAGGTTGTAACTCAGTAATTAACTCCAGAATTACCTCTTTACTGAGTCTGTACTTCTCATCTATCTCCTCCTCAGTCTGTTAAAAAGGGTGACTCTCACCATAAATATCCCCTCCTGTCTCCTCCTCCTCCTCTGCCTACCAGCTAGAATCCTCACCCTCTTTGCCAAGACATAGAGAGCTGCCATTCTGAAAAAGCTAAGTGCATTTTAGGTGACTTTTTATAGTTTGAACCTGGTTACCATCTGTTCCAAATTGATTGTAATTGCATTTCCTAAATGGCCATTTTGTGACTATTTGGAATTTGGAAATCCTTTGTACATAATGTTAGCTACTCCCTATTTGGAAATCCTAATTTGTGATTTCCCCTCATTCACCAGGCTTTCCCCACGGTGACATGCTTCATCATTGGGGCCATCCCAGCTCTCTACGAACTGGGGCGTTCTGCGACTTGCGGAATTAGGTATAGGAGCACTTTTTTTGGAAGACTATGGGCCAGATGTAGGTAATTTTATTTTACCTCCTCTTAAATACCGAATCATACAGATTCGGTATTTAAGAAGTGGTAAAATAGAAGGAGGGAGATGTAGGTAAATCCAGATGTGCATTTACCGAATCGGAAATATTTGGTATTTACCGATTCGGTAAATACCGACCGGTAATGCCCATTCATTCCTATGGGCTTTGAAGCCCAAAGGAATGAATGGGCATTACCGATTCGGTATTTACCGAATCGGTAAATACCGAATTTCATAAGGGTGCAGGGGGTGTCACTTTGACACCCTCTAGCACCCCCAAAACAGGTTTGGGTGCCATGTGGCAGGCATACCTGCCCTTAAGCAGGTCTGCCTGTCATATGGCACAGGTGTGCATGCACACATGAATCGGTATTTTACCATCAAATAGGATTTGATGGTAAAATACCGACTCGGTAAGGCTTGTGGGACTCAGAAGAGTCCCACCTACATCTCAATTTTACCGATTCGGTAAAAATACCGACTCGGTATTTTACAGAATCGGTAAATTTACCGATCGGTAAATTTACCGATTCTGTAAAATTGAGTGACCTACATCTCAAATTCCAATTACCGGTCGGTAACGGCCGAATTCGGCCGTTACCGACCGGTAATTGGCCACCTACATCTGGCCCTATGTGTGGTGCAATGTGTAGTGGAGTGGTTAGAGAGTGATTAAAAATACCTTGCTAGTAGGCCTAAACAATTTTATTCCTGCTCCTAGGTAGGTATATCTAAAAATGGGGTTAACACTGTGAAACCTGACTTAATTGAGAAGGAATTCAGTGTATGGTCCGACATGTTTCGAGCTTCCCCTAGCTCTTCCTCAGGACCACACAGGGACCAGCCCTGTGTTTGCCACTCCTGGATAATCCCTAATAGGAAAATAAAGTTGATGGAAAAAATAAAGATGTTGAAAAAGTGAACACTGCTGCTAATAAAGCATGCGTTTTTTTAATACATACGATCGCTAATCCGCCGGACCGCATCTCCGGCGGGGTAGAGGTATAGGTGCCCAGATGCGGCATCCCCAATCTTGAAGATTGTTTCACAGGGAGACACCGCCCCTCCCCCTGAGATCATGAAGTGCAATCACGCACGCTACCAAATATACAAGGAGAATTAGCAGTCGTTTGTATTAAAAAATGCATGCTTTATTAGCAGCAGTGTTCACTTTTTCACCATCTTTATTTTTTCCACCATCTTTATTTTCCTATTAAGGATTATCTAGGAGTGGAGGGGAAGCTCGTCGGAACTGCGGTAGCAGTACCCCTATGCACTGTGCCAACTTGCCATTGCCAAGGCTTGTTAATTCTCTACTACAGAGATCTTCAGGCTCCTAAGAGCTCCTGCCTCCAGCATCCCCTGCTACTAAGATCTTCATCCTCACCACATCCTCTGCCCCGTGGGCCTGCATTCTTGGAGAGGTACTCAAGGTCCTCTTGCAACTCCGGTACCTTCCACCTGTGGGTCCTCTTGAGGGTCTTCTTTGGCTCCCTTGCTTGCTGAGGTCTGCTCTGACTCTCCTGTGTTTGTTGGGTCCCTTGGACCTTCCTGGTCCCGACACTGCACCTTCTTCTTTTTCCCAGACTGTTGCTGCTGCTAAGGCTTATTGGTGCTCCTGCAAGACACCGACGCCCTGGCTCTCTACTTCCAACGTGGGCCAGCTTGTGAATTGCTCATGGACTTCCACAGTGTTGCCTGGTCCTCACAGCTGCAGCAACAAATTCACTGTCAACTCTCCTGCATCTTCGTTCATCAGTGGTCTTTGGTATTCCGTGCCTCCTGGTCACTCCGAAGTGGGATAGACTCTGTCACGCCACCAAACTGCTTTGAAGGGCACATTTAGTGCTCTATTTGCATACTCCTGTTGGAACCAGTTTAGGGAGCAGTTGCTCCAACCCTGGTGCAAAACTGGACAAAGAACATGGGAGTATCCTCCCCTCTGTCCAGTCCCTCCTATGGGAGGTGCAAAAACAACAGTTGATGGACAGAATACAGAACAATGTCATACATTCACCCCAGTACAGCGATCTGGGCCTAAATCCATCATTTTTTGCTCACCACACCACATACATGGCCATATGCAAATCAGCCTTGACCATGTGCCTCATGGGAACAGTCCAGCCCGAACTGCCAAGCCATGTCTTCTCTGGACATGAATCAAGCATCCTAGGACCGGTTTCTGGCTATCAGCCATCTTCAGCCAAGATAGCTTGACTCCAGTGGTGTGGAGAGCATGGGACTCACGTCTGAGCATACCCGTCCCACTCGGGTGACAAATGCAAAAGCAACAGTTGATGGACAGAATGCAGTGTTAAAGTGCGCAGGAGCCAAAAATAACTAACACCAAGTCACATATCAAAGCAAAAAGTTTAGGGGTGAACCTGCCAGAAGGGCCAAGTCCAACATGGTGTTTTCTATTAAGCTTGAAATAAACCTTCAATTACCTCCAGACATTTCCACCATTAAATCATTTCTCCATTTTCAGACACTGAACTGACCGAAAATGGGCAGAGCGGGTGCTCATCCCGTGATAATGCCCTTGGCATTCTGACACCTTCCATCGTGGTATCAAAACACTGTCCCCACTGGAGACCTGCTCTTCCACCCGACTCGGAGCTTGCACCAACACGTCATTGGACACACTAATGGTGACAGGTGCAGGCAAGCGATGCTTCCGTTCCTAATGATGTAATCTCTGGCTTCAATCATATCTGGTTCATTTTAAGGACTTGCTGGACCCCACTCTTTCTCGCGGACCTCAGCGTCCTAGTCACGCGGGTGACGGGAGGTAAACAGTGAGGGCTGGGTGCAGTAGACCGATGCTCTGTCTCCTCCTCCCTCTGTTCTTTTGACTCTCCCTCCCCTTCTCCCTTTCAACCACTCCCTCTCCCTCCCATTCTCACTATCTCCTTTTTATTCGGACTACCTTTCTTTTCCTCTTCCACATGGCACAGATACTTATGTTTAATTTTTGTCTTTCAGGTTTTGTACGCTGCTTCCGGAGGACTCCCACCCATGTATTTCATGTTATACTGTTGTTTGTTCTAATAAACTTGCGTTTCCATTTATTTGTGTGATTACCGTACCAATAAGGCACTGCCTAGCACCACCGCGACTTCAGAGACTGCTGAGGTCCACCCTGCATATTTAAGTAAAGCCCCGGAGGGTGGCGATCCCCGGACTTCAGTTGGCCTCGAAGCCCCCCGGACAATTAGTAAACAATACCCAAAAGGTGGCAATCATCTATGCTACGAAACGTCTCTGTGCCCTTCCTCGCCTAATTTACATGTGACATTAAGATCCCCAGTCCTTCAGAGACCCCACAATATAATATTAGGATTTGCTATGGAACATTACCCACCAGGAGCCTAATTTAAATCAATGAGTTAGACCCCGCTTTTTTTTCCCTCCATTTTACCATCCAGATCAGCTCTATTAAAGCGATTCGAGGTTTTCCTCCTCTGGCTTCAAAAAGTCAAACAAGGATTTGCTATCACCGGTTGGAAGCCATGCACCAGCCCTCTAATAGCAAACATAAATGCCTTGCGGAAGCACACCTTTGGACATTGTATGAGCTGCCCCTAGGAGGTCCCACTAATAGAGCAAGATTTCGCATTGCGACTTGCTCGAGTCAAGAACCTCGACAAATCTATTATAATCTCGTAACTTCAATTGTTCGTTTTACTAATTTATGTATTTTGAATGTGCGTGGGTATCATAGAGATGCTTGCCTATGTGTTCTACTAATACGATTAATCCTTGTTCCTAAAATGGCCGCTGCTTGACTTTCCTCTTCTGCGCATGCGTCAGTCACACTCACGTGACTTCACGTAGAGATAGTTTTGGAGGGAAAGGGTGCGCATGCGTAATCGCCATAAAATGGCAGCTTAATGTGATAATGAAGTGAAGCTTGTGCTATTGCTCATCGTGTCGTTATGTGTAGCACTTACCCGTAATTGCATAGTATATTTTTTTTATGATAAACCTGAAATACAAAATCATGACATGTAATACATTCCTTTATTTCTATGTGCTAATTTGTTTTCGCTTACTTTTCACGTATCCTCGGCACTGAGGGGTGATGGGGGCTTGGGAGTCCATCTTGGAGGGCAGCACTGCGCAGGACCAGCCGTGACGAGGTGGCATTGAAACCAAGCCAAAGAAGGTTCCTGCCAAAGCCTGCATGGGAAGATGCACCTTCACCCAGCAAGAGGGACTAGATTGTACTCTATTGTATACATTGTATTTCTTTCCATTGTATACAGTGCGACTTCTCGTGGGAACCCCAATCTTGCTAGGCGGCACCTTAGAATGCAAAATAGGTCTTACAATAGTCTGTTCTGATTGGTGTGTTAACCAAATCCTACCTTAGGACCAATCGAAATTGGGGATTTTGACACTTTGCAACATTTGGGGGTTGGTACACTGTCCCAAAACAGTATATCTAGCCTAGGTTCACCTAGGGAATTTGTCCGACTTGTCCGAATAGCTGACCTGTCACTGACCCAACGCACTCAATAGGTGACTGAATTTACAGAGAGCTGCGGAGCACTCTGTCCGAATTTGACCATAGACTAAGGTTTTACTAAACCTTAAAGTGCTGGCGGAGCACTTTGCTGGGGAGTTCGCTAACCCAATCGGGGTTCAGATCGATAGCTGCAGAGAGGGTGGAGCGCAGGCGTTGCTTCCGAACTGCGGGTGCTGGTCGTGTCCTGGTGGTCCCGTCCTGATCCTAATCTGGGTTTCCTGTCCTGTCTTGGGGTGTCCATTCTGCACCTGCTGTCCCATTGATGACTGCTATTCCTTGGGGTATTTCCTGTCCTTAACTGACCCGTGGCCAGGGTTGGTTTTCACACCAGTCTAGGTAAATATCTTGCCGAAAAACTCTAAACTGCACCTTTCTATTTTTCTGTCTTTGCTTCAATAAAGACATACTTTGGATATGATAATTTTCCATGCTTTCCGCAACCATTGCATATCATAAAGTTATTTGCATTTAATTTCATAGCGTGTTCCTATGTTACCCTACCTTTTAGAAATCTTTTTCTCCATTGCAGTTTGCCATTTCCTAATATGGTCTATACTTTTCTCGTATAAAACTGACTGAAGTACTTTATTAGAGTTATAGCGTGATTTCACTTATCACCCTTACTATAGCTGTGTAGGACCCTTATGTCCCATTCATATTCATGAAAATTGTCTTCATAGTATAAATTCTGACTATTGATTGTTATACTGTAAACGCTATGATCTTCCAAAACTGAATTCTAGATAAAGAAACTTAAAACTTCCCAGTTGTCCGTGGTCATTTGATGAAACATCGAAATTAAATCTAGGTTGGGTTTTGTATTTTTGCTGCCTTTCCTTTTACAGCTAGCTCCCTGACCCATCGTGGTCATAGGTACCCATAACGGTGGATGGTAAGTTGGGTACACTGGAAGTAATCGAAAGGGACCCACAATTATTGATAGTGGATTGTAAGGTCATCTGATCAATGTATATGGTGAAATGAAATATATGGGCCCGAGAGAACAGTGGTGAAAATATTGGTCGGGTGACCTGCGATCTCTATCAGTAATTTTCTGGTAGCATCGAGGATGGTTAGGGAATAGCTAAAGGTTAGGTAGGACTAGTTAGATTAGCTAAGTTGGATGCTGCTAGGTAGGAAACTTTATTTGCTGCTAACGAGAGTAAGCAATTCGGGTGATCTGATCACTCACTTGAAAAGTTTGCTTTGAAAAATTATGAAATGTTTTTAAATTGTTGTTCTTGTTATTATACTGTTATATGTACTAATCCATTCGTATGTAAAGCGCTATCTATGTTGTTGGAAATCCCCGGGGAATTGAATAGCGAGTGGTGAATAGAATCCACTTGCTTTGAGGTCACTGGCTTTAAGGAAAGTTGGTGCAGGTTAGGCAGAACTGGAAGCACTAACTAGGGTTTTTTTTTTCTGAATGTATGATTGAATAAATGTTAGTAACGAGGTTCATTGGCAAAATTCCTACTGTGGCATAACCTAGTGAGGGTCACACCGGAAGAGTAGCAGGTTCATCGGAGCTTGAGTGAAAGCAAAAGGGCTCGCTGGTGAAACTTTAGACTTGGATATATCCCGGAAAGGTGGATGAGTCTAGGGAAGTCGCAAGTGCCCCAATGCTAGTGTGAAGGGTAGGCAGAAGAGATCTACTCGTAGAATGTGAAAAGTAAATGGAAGTAGTTTACTTGCAGTGAAACCAAACTCTTTACTGTCTAGACACTTGAGCACAGTGGCGAATGTGTATTCGTTGTTAAATAACAAAGCACTAAGCACTTTAGAAAGAAAGAAAGTTTCCGTTACCTTGTGAAGGAGGGAGTCAGTCGCGAAGCTGCTCTGACGTCACTCCGTGTCGCGCTGGGATTGGTAGGCGTAGCGAGCTGGTAACAGAGCTGAAAATCGTAAAGGAGGGGTGAGCGCTGGAGCGTGGGAACTGTCTCGCGAAAGGCCGCGCACCCATTGGTCGAAATTATTTTGAACTCGTGCATTTCATTGGTTGCACGAAAATAATAAACGCACTGGGATTGGAAGTGATTTTGTAAACAAAGTCACTCGTAAAAATCGTATGTGGCATTCGTATAGACCGCATACCAGACCTGATCCACGGCATATGGGATTTGAGGACGATCAGTGGAAAGGCGTTAAAAACGACATTATGTACGGAAATAAGAGAAAATTGTCTCTTGTAAACAAAGTGAAGAATTACTTCAAAAAAAACAAGCCGATTAAAACTAGAGAAGGTGTTGTCATACCGCAACCCAACACTCCCGCATCTTTCATGATGTTCGATAAAGGGTACAACACATGTGTATGGTTGGAGAATTGGGTGAAATACACGAAGGATGACGGAGTATTGGCTTTTCCGTTAGAAGGTACCTTTAACAGTAGGATTCTATTCAATCTGAGAACCCGAATGAATGACTTACATCCCAGACCTAGGTTAACGCAGTATGAAGCACTATGGGAATGGGAAATCGAGGCTTTTGAAAGGGATAAGCCCTGAATGGATAAAGGGTTAACTAAATTTTATCCAAAATTGAAGCAGGAAGCCCGAGCCAAAAAGATGAAACAGTGGCGACAGAATATGATTGTAGAAGGGCTGTTTCCCATGATGCCAGCATGTGGTCCTCCTGGGGGGAGAAGAAAACAGAACAGTGCAAACATTGGGTACCCCTTGGAGAGTCAGATGATGAATTATTGGATGACCTGTTTATGAGAAGTCCGCCTCCTTATAATGAAAGAAATAGACCTTCCAGTGAGGGGGATAATTCCCGAAGACTTCATCTTCAGGATGAGGCCCGATCAGCCAGTGCAGGAGGGGGTTGCCCCATACCTCCTTATACCGAGAGCTTAGGTCCTGTAGATACCAGAGATATCTATCCAAGAATATCAGCTGGTGGGGAAACAAGATACTCCCGTGAAGGCGATTTTTCCCCGAGACCTCCCTACGAGGGTGAGCCAAGACCCTCAGGTTCAGGAATGCCATTTTTACAGCCTTTGTATGAAAGAGAACCAAGGTCCCTAGGTACAGGAAGTTTGTTCCCAAGACCAAATTATGGTGAAGGACCTAGTGAGACTCATCCCACTGCCCCGAGTTATGCTCCCACGCTGACCCCGCAGGTGTTACATGACAAATCCTTAGAGAGATTACTGGAACAAAAGGAGCGAGAAATTCTAGCAAAGCAGAGAACTGAGATAATTCAGAAAATTTCCCAGTTAAATACCAGTCCTGAGGCATTGACAATCCCAGTAACAATCGGACCCGTGGTCCCATTGTACGGGGATCAGCATGAAAGTCCAAAACCTCCAGTCATTTCCCCAGTCATAACCCAGCCAAGACCAGAACCCTTAATAGTAGATGAACAGACAAGCGAGGGCGAGTCTGAAGTCTCGCTAATGGATCTGCCCAAAAGAAATACAGGAAAAAGAATGCAGAAAAGACATAATCCTTTCAATGCGAGGGACATTCAAATGGAATCGACTTCGGGTACTAGAAGTGTCACTTTGGTCACACCTGAGGAAATCGAAAGATGGAGCCAAGAATTAGAGAAACAAACTTCGCAGACGAAACCTTTAGACCTCTATAAACTGAGAGTAGAAATAGAAGAATTAATGGCAGGAAATGTAGGATTAGACAGATTAAATACCTACTCTGAAGAAGAGCTGTTGTTTATTTGCAAAAGTCTTACCCGCAATGCCCGAGTACTTCATGAAAAATTGACAGATACTGCTGCTAGCATGGGAATAGATATTTCAAAATCGAAACCCTTGCAGAAACCATACCGAGCAGAATTTTCAGACAAAGATTTGGAAAACCTGAATATATCAGGGAAAAAGGCACAGGTCAAAGAACTATTGACAGTGTTACAGAAATGGGGAGACGTAGAAAGATGGAAAGCCAGATGGGCTAGGAAAAAGGATGAGGCCAGGGCTAAGCAGGTAACTCCTGAATTCGTCCTAAAGGAAGCAGACAGACCAGAACAGTTATGCCCTATGCGCGAAGTGCCAGGAGGAAAATATGTACATGTTCCATGGTCCCGACAGGATATTGTGTCCTTTACCAATGACTTCCCGAAATTACGAGAAAAGCCAGTCGATTGGTACCGGCAGGTAGAAAGATTTGTAAAAGTGCAGAAATGCTTGTGGAAGGACCTGAATGGATTCTTCGACATAGTGGTCCCTGTAGATCTGTGGACTGAGTGTAAAATAGCCATAGCTTGGCCTAGTGAGGAATACCAGAGGGACTCCAAAACAGGTGAACCATCTATTGAGGTGATGAGGAAATATGAACAGGTAATTCAGCATCTGAAGCTAAAAGTGCCCGCAAAGGAAACTGATTGGACCAAGATAGATAGAACCACACAGGAAAGGGACGAGACTGTGCATTCCTTTTATGAAAGGCTGTTGCAGGTGTTCAAAACGTACAGTGGTATAGATAACATCGAAATGAAGGACATGACGCATTTCATTTACAGGTTTGTAAACGGTTTAAGACCCGAAATTTGTCAGTGGATAAAAGATAACAAAATCTGTTGGCAGTCCAAGAAAATGGACGAGGTCCTACGGTACGCAAAGTACTGTGAGGACGAAATGGCAGAAAAGAAAAAGGCCCTGAAGGAAAAGGTGATGTGGGCTCAAGTAAAGCTCGCAGAACAGCAAGAAAAACAATTAAATAAGCTAAATAAAACTACTCAGAACCAGAGCCCTGGGGGTGGGGGTGGAGGAAAGCCCAGAGTAAAAATGAGCAGAGAGGAAGCCAAAAAGAAATTTCCCTGTCACCAGTGCGGGGAAATTGGACATTGGAGAGACGAGTGTCCGTATTTGCAGTCCGATAATACCCAAACCCCTGATTTAATTCCACAGACGCAGAATGAAAAGCCAAGAAAGACCCAGCAGCAGGTAAAAACGATTCAAATACCCCGAGCGCCAAAGCCAACTTTTAAGGGAAAATCACCGCAGGGAGATGATATAGAGATCTGGGGGGGCAATGAGAACAGAAATGCAGCAACTTCGCAATATTTGTTAAATGACACTTTTTTCTGTGACGACGAGTACTGACGGGGCCTGAGAGGGGAGGACAAGGAGTGCGTACTTGGCGCCTCTTTGCCGGTAGACCAGCCAGGGCCATACATTGAAGGAAAGGTTGATGGAAATGATGTCACCTTTCTATTGGACACTGGTGCTACCCGTTCTACTGTAAGAACAGCAGACGTTCCAAACCTACCCCTCTCGGGAGAAGCAATCCAAGTAGTGGGAGTATCTAATCAATTGATTAGTACCCCCGTTACCGAGCCCATGGAGATCTCAATAGGGAACTTCAAAGAAATGCACAGATTTGTCGTCTGTGATACCAGTCCTGTGAACTTACTGGGACGTGATTTGCTGTGCAAAATGAACTGTACTATCTTTTGCACACCAAAGGGCGTCGAAATACAGACCCCAGATGAAGATGGTATTTATAAATTAATGTTAGTAAGACCGGACTCAGAAATTAAGCGAATGACTATACAAGACTTACCTGAAGAACTGCAACAGACAGTGAAGCCTGAAGTATGGGACTTTACAGGAAAGGATGTAGGATTAATGGCCAATGTAGACCCAATACAAATAGCCATAAAAGAAAATGCAGCCTACCCCAATACTAAGCCTTACAGAATGAGTGCCGAAGTGAGAGCAGGAGTTGCCATTGAAATACAGAAATTGCTAGAAGCAAACATCATACAAGAAGTGATGAGTAGCCCGTGTAATTCCCCAATAATTGGAATCAAGAAACCTAGTGGTAAGTACAGAGTAGTGCAGGACCTGAGAAAGGTAAACAAAATTGTGGTTCCTTGCTGTCCTATTGTCCCAAACCCAGCTGTGATTCTGTATCAGATTCCCTGGGATGCTGAATGGTTCACTGTGATTGACCTATGTCATGCATTCTTTTCAATCCCATTGCATCCAGATAGCAAATTTCTTTTCTCATTTGCTTTCAACAGTCACGTGTACGTTTGGAACAGGGTCCCCCAGGGGTACACAGAAAGCCCCTCTATCTTTAATCAGATCTTGAAAAAATGCCTGGAAACTTTAGTCTTACCTAGAAAGTCTGTTTTGGTGCAATACATTGACGACCTCTTGGTGGCGTCCAAAAGTCATAGGGATTGCGTGATTGACACCATTGCCCTACTAAATCACCTAAGTGAAAAGGGACATAAAGTGGCCCCTGAAAAATTACAGTTCTGTTCAAAAACAGTGAAATATCTGGGGCACCAGATAGAAAAGGGAATCAGAAAAGTCACCTCAGAGAGAGGCAGAATAATTCAAAAGATGCAGTTACCGCGTACTCAGAAAGAAATCAGAATGTTCCTTGGAATTGTAGGTTACTGCAGGCAATGGATTATGGGTTTCGCAGTCCATGCAAAGCCTTTGATAAAAATGACAAAGAAAGGAGCACCGGACCCTGTGGAATGGGATGATGAAAGCTTAACAGCATTCACAAAATTACGGGATTGTCTGTGTACAGCCCCTGCTTTGGGAATGCCTGATTATTCCAAGGAGTTTGCTCTATTCTGTGACACACGAGACAATTGTGCATTGTCGGTCTTAACTCAGGAACGTGGTTTGACTAGACGCCCCGTGGCATATTTCTCTGCCACGTTGGATCCAGTGGCTTCTGGATTACCTGGATGTTTGAAAGCAGTGGCTGCAACATGCACAAGTTTAGAACAGAGTGAATCTATTGTCATGGGACATCCTGTAACTGTGTCATGGGACATCCTGTCAACTGACAGTGCCAACCAAAAGACTCAAGAAAAAGAAAAATATCGAACCAAGATACATTAAGAGACTAAGACTGAGAATAAAAACAGTAGAAGAGAAACTTGCTGACAGAAGAAAAAGCATACGAATAGCAGAGCAAGCTGGAGAAAGCTCCTACAGAAGGAGTGATCGAATAAAAAGACTGAATGAGAAATACCAGGATCCTGAGTGGACATATCTGATTCTGGAAAATTTAGAGGATCTTGAAATTACTGACGAAAGCGACAGGGAACAGATTACTGATTACTCTGCAGAGGAAGAGGACGATCCCGCCGTGAAATTGCTCAGCATAAAGGTACCGGGGCAAGTCCACAAAGAGGGGTTGAAAACTTCTTCTGAGCCAAAATGTCTGATTCAAGCGTGAGTGGTAGACCTAGCCGCAGTTGTTGCAAAACATGCTGCAAGGTATGTATATGTAGTATAGTTATAGTAATATTAGTTTGGATAGGACTAACAGTTTTCATTCCCTTTATGGTAAGCAAAAATACTAATATTGACCCTACTCAGACTACCGACACTGAAGAACTGACAATACAAAGTGTAGAAAGACGTGAAAAAGCACTCAGACAGACAAAACAAGACTTAGAAGCATCAGATGAGGAAGGACTACATTACCACGGAGTTAGAAACCAGACACACTTAAATGTTTTCGCAAACCTGTTAGTGCATTATGTAGAAACTATGGAAATAGAAGATTGCTATGTCTGCATGAAGCTACCTACTTCTGTGGCTGAAGGCGTGACATATCATCACCTACCTCTGACCTATGGAATCTCCTGTAGTATTTTAGCAAGCTTATTTTACAAAAGAGGACCGTTACTGTACCATTACTCTAACAATGACGTGATCTTTTCTGAACTTCCTATACGTGGAAATCTGAATCCTGTACATACCAAAAGTGACGTTACACGTTATATGGGAGAATACTTTCTGACTATAGGTACCATAGACTTAAATGAAGCACACAGAGACAACTTGACCTGTTCATTACATGAACAAGAAAAAATATTTTTGAACATGGCAGAGAAAAGAAGGGAGAGTTTCCAAAGAAAGGCAAATGACAAAAGACAGAAAACACCAAAAGCGGCTGAGGACATGGAAAGCACCTCAAATGGCGGGGCAGGGCCTGCTTTGTTGCTGGATTTCGAAAAGAAAGGGAAACTCTGTCTTCATCGCGAGAAGACTAGTTATTATAATAATATTTTCATTGGTTCCAGTCAATGTGAACACAATTACAAGGTAATTGGAGGTTGGGGTTTCAAAAATGGGTCAGAACCTGTGTTTCCCGGAATTTATTATGTATGTGGAAACAAGGCTTATTTCAAATTGCCGGATCACTGGTATGGAAGCTGCTACTTTGGCATTGTTTTCCCAAAAATATACCACGTGAATGAAATTGCTGGAAGCAACGAAAACACTAATGGCTTAGTGCGTAGTAAAAGAGAAAGCGTAGGTGAAATAATGGGTAGTATTTTTAGTGCACTGATACCTGGAGTGGGAGTGGTTCTAACACTCACAGAATTTGCAAATTATCCACAATAGTGGATGTGTTGTCTACGGACACGGCTCATGGATTTCTGCTGGTCAATACTGAAATGGTTGCGATCAGATCAATGGTTTTGCAGAACAGACTTGCTCTTGACACCTTATTAGCAAAAGAGGGCGGAGTCTGCCGGATGTTGAAGGCGCAACATTGTTGCACTTACATTCCGGACAAAAGTGTACAGCTCAAAAGATATGTGAAAAACATTACTAATTTGGAAAAAGAACTCAAACCACTCGAGGTTGACAGTGCCTGGAAGAGACTGGTTGATGGTCTCTCCAATGTAGATCATTGGTTTGCTAGTTTAGGTAAAAGCTTATTGCTTAAGGTACTGATGCCAATTGGAGTGAAAGGTCTTAAATATTTCTCATATTCGTCTGTTGCAAATGTCGCAAACACACAAAGAAATACCAAGTGAATGCGAGAGGAGTGAAACGGAGTGCGGATGAGCTTGAATTGGAAGAAATTAATAATCAGATTTATAAAAAGGTGAAAAATTCTCACCCTACCAAAAATGAGAAAGAGAAACTGAATCGCCTGTTAGAAGAGATAGAAATGTACAAAGTGTGAAAGAAAGTTGGCATCTGGTTCAATTATTTTGTGATGATAGTAAATATCATCAAAGAGGGGATTGATAGAGCAAGATTTCGCATCGCGACTTGCTCGAGTCAAGAACCTCGAAAAATCTATTATAATCTCGTAACTTCAATTGTTCGTTTTACTAATTTATGTATTTTGAATGTGCGTGGGTATCATAGAGATGCTTGCCTATGTGTTCTACTAATACGATTAATCCTTGTTCCTAAAATGGCCGCTGCTTGACTTTCCTCTTCTGCGCATGCGTCAGTCACACTCACGTGACTTCACGTAGAGATAGTTTTGGAGGGAAAGGGTGCGCATGCGTAATCGCCATAAAATGGCAGCTTAATGTGATAATGAAGTGAAGCTCGTGCTATTGCTCATCGTGTCGTTATGTGTAGCACTTACCCGTAATTGCATAGTATATTTTTTTTATGATAAACCTGAAATACAAAATCATGACATGTAATACATTCCTTTATTTCTATGTGCTAATTTGTTTTCGCTTACTTTTCACGTATCCTCGGCACTGAGGGGTGATGGGGGCTTGGGAGTCCATCTTGGAGGGCAGCACTGCGCAGGACCAGCCGTGACGAGGTGGCATTGAAACCAAGCCAAAGAAGGTTCCTGCCAAAGCCTGCATGGGAAGATGCACCTTCACCCAGCAAGAGGGACTAGATTGTACTCTATTGTATACATTGTATTTCTTTCCATTGTATTCAGTGCGACTTCTCATGGGAACCCCAATGTTGCTAGGCGGCACCTTAGAATGCAAAATAGGTCTTACAATAGTCTGTTCTGATTGGTGTGTTAACCAAATCCTACCTTAGGACCAATCGAAATTGGGGATTCTGACACTTTGCAACATTTGGGGGTTGGTACACTGTCCCAAAACAGTATATCTAGCCTAGGTTCACCTAGGGAATTTGTCCGACTTGTCCGAATAGCTGACCTGTCACTGACCCAACGCACTCAATAGGTGACTGAATTTACAGAGAGCTGCGGAGCACTCTGTCCGAATTTGACCATAGACTAAGGTTTTACTAAAACTTAAAGTGCTGGCGGAGCACTTTGCTGGGGAGTTCGCTAACCCAATCGGGGTTCAGATCGATAGCTGCAGAGAGGGTGGAGCGCAGGCGTTGCTTCCGAACTGCGGGTGCTGGTCGTGTCCTGGTGGTCCCGTCCTGATCCTAATCTGGGTTTCCTGTCCTGTCTTGGGGTGTCCATTCTGCACCTGCTGTCCCATTGATGACTGCTATTCCTTGGGGTATTTCCTGTCCTTAACTGACCCATGGCCAGGGTTGGTTTTCACACCAGTCTAGGTAAATATCTTGCCGAAAAACTCTAAACTGCACCTTTCTATTTTTCTGTCTTTGCTTCAATAAAGACATACTTTGCATATGATAATTTTCCATGCTTTCCGCAACCATTGCATATCATAAAGTTATTTGCATTTAATTTCATAGCGTGTTCCTATGTTACCCTACCTTTTAGAAATCTTTTTCTCCATTGCAGTTTGCCATTTCCTAATATGGTCTATACTTTTCTCGTATAAAACTGACTGAAGTACTTTATTAGAGTTATAGCGTGATTTCACTTATCACCCTTACTATAGCTGTGTAGGACCCTTATGTCCCATTCATATTCATGAAAATTGTCTTCATAGTATAAATTCTGACTATTGATTGTTATACTGTAAACGCTATGATCTTCCAAAACTGAATTCTAGATAAAGAAACTTAAAACTTCCCAGTTGTCCGTGGTCATTTGATGAAACATCGAAATTAAATCTAGGTTGGGTTTTGTATTTTTGCTGCCTTTCCTTTTACAGCTAGCTCCCTGACCCATCGTGGTCATAGGTACCCATAACGGTGGATGGTAAGTTGGGTACACTGGAAGTAATCGAAAGGGACCCACAATTATTGATAGTGGATTGTAAGGTCATCTGATCAATGTATATGGTGAAATGAAATATATGGGCCCGAGAGAACAGTGGTGAAAATATTGGTCGGGTGACCTGTGATCTCTATCACCACTCCCTAGGACCATGATGCATTGGTTAGTATAAACGCATACTAACACTACTTACACAGGTATAGTACAGCAACCAGAGTGTAGTCAAGAGGCAGGGGAAGCGCAAAATCTAAAAATATAAATCCTACCAGAGGTTGGATGACATAGTTCAATGAGCCTACGAACCTGGGATGAGTAGAAACAGCTACACGAAGAAATCGGGTCTTCAGCACAACGCAAGCAACTTTGAAGTGCTGCCTTCTTTTTACCTGCTCCCGCTCGCCGCCAAATTTATGTAGTGAAGAGGCAGACAGCAGTGGATCCGATAAGTTGATTTATTGCAGGAAAACCAGAGACCTTAAACAGCCACCAACAGGAGCAGACAGCAAGGCAACTGTCTTCTCCAGCACAGTGTACAAACTCCCCAAGGTTCCCCTCATGACAGCCCTACATTCTAATATTACATACTTACATTCTAGTAGAATTACATAGTAACATTCTACTATGTCTTACATTGGAATAATACACAGAGCACATGCCTTTACAGCAATGAGCTCATGGTTTCATCCAGGAGTCTTCAGACCGGTAGGTGTGAGTAGTTTGCTTCCCACTCCCTGTATTATATAAACACAAACTAACACTACTTCCACAGGTATACTACAGCACCCAGAGCACATCACTTTACAGCAATGAGCTCCCGATTTAGGCTCACGCTTTAATCCCCGAGTCTTCAGACCAGTAGGAGAAAGTAGTTCGCTACCCAATCCCTATATACTATAAACGCATACTAACACTACTTACACAGTTATACTACATCGGCTAGTATCCTACAGAGCCCAGAGCCCATCACTTTACGACAATCACCTCGGTTTGATCCCCGAGTCTTCACATCGGTAGGCGTGAGTACTTCGCTTCCGGTATAGGATAAATACACAGTAGCGATCAGTAGTTCGCTTCCCAGCCCCTGTATAGGATAAACGCCTACTAAGACTACTTGCACACGTATACTACAGTGCCCAGAGCCCATCCCTTTACAGCAATCAGCTTGGTTTGATCCCCGAGTCTTCACGCCAGTAGGCGTGAGTACTTCGCTTTCCGCTTCCGGTATAGTATAAACCCATGATAGCGGTCAGTAGTTCGCTTCCAACTCCCTGTATGGTATAAAAGCGTACTAACAATACTTGCACACGTATGCTACAAAGACCAGAGCATATCAATGTGCAACAATGAGCTCACGGTTTAGGCTCTCTGTTTCATACCCGAGTGTAGCAGCATCTCATCTCAGCATCATGTCACTCTGAGCAGCACCGCACTTTCAGACCGGTAGGAGTGACTACTTTGCTTCACACTCCCCCACAGAGCTTACAGTGCTCCTACCCTCCTTTCCTACTTTTTTTGCTCTTTTTTCCCCTTACTCGCTTCAATAGAATCACAAAATGGCAACCAAAACTTCCTAGTTGCAACCGCTCGCAGCGCTTGCAACCAATAAGCAGCAAGCTCGTGCTGGTAATGCCTCAGCCAATAAGAAGGCAGAATTCCCAAATATCGATATCTGTAAATTTTGATATTTCTCAAAAACTACTGAACGGATTGACAACAAATAAACAAAAGTGTGCTTTCTAGACCAAGACCCTTCTCCCTGCCAAATTTGGGGTAATTACGTTCACCTGTTCGACCTGTATCCTTCTCTAATGTTCCCTATGGAAATTAACATGGAGAAAACACGTTTTGGGACCCTCTTTATTCTCAGCCCCCTTGATGAATAAACCCCAAACTTTCAACACAGGAGCTGGTATGAACAAAGAATTAGTTTGGGAAATTTCATGAAGATTCATCAAACGACGCCAAAGTTATAAGCAAAACAAAAAATGCTCTTCCTATGGAAACTAGGTCCTAACTATAACTACCTACTGGCGACCGCCAGTAGGTAATATATATATATATATATATATATATATATATATATATATATATATATATATATATATATATATATATATAGTTTTTTATTTTTACCTTGCATGGTAAAGGCATCTGTGTGGTAAAGGCATTGCATGGTAAAAGTTGTTCCCTGTCCAGAGGCTTAGCCAGAATCTAAGTCTCTAAATTGATCAGACATATGGGTCAGTAAGTGGAGCATTTGGTCGGTGCCTCAGGCTTAAGTATAACTATGTCTGAACTGGGGTGGCAAAGTGATCTAAAGAACGATGATGGATTCAACCCACATCTGTAACTGGGGGTGAGTGTCTGAAAAGTTTCAGCACTCCGTCCCTCATTTCTTTGTGTTTGCTTTGTTTGCCTTAAGTATAACTAAGACTGTGGCCCCCTGGAGGTTGTAAAGCAGGTAACCAGTACGGAGAGTTTATTCTAAGGCTGAAAGTCTGTGGCGGTCAGGAGAGAGGAATGTCTTTTGGGAAATTCTCAGGAGAGCCCGTTAGATCCAGGCGTCTTTCCTGTCTGCATTCCATTTATTGTTTCTTGTATTTTTTCTGTCTTTAGCGGAAAGTTCCACTCAGGTCGGTGTCCTTGCGTAGTGATGGTACTCCCAAGCATTTTAATAAGGGCTTTTCAGTCTTGCTTCTCAGTGGGATTTGCGTTATCTATTGGTTCTTGTATCTACTGGAGAATGCGTTAACAAACTAGAGTATTTTCAAGAATGGACCTCCCTAGGTGTCCCGCATTTCAGTAACTATCCTGGCCTCCATTTCGTTATTACCCGCCAATACAGCAGTTTACTAGCTTTTAGTCCTGCTCCATATATCCTCCTTTGCTAAGCCCCACTGGTTGGTCTGATTAATTGAACCGTGCACTGTCAAGTCATCTTGTGCTGATGCTAACTGTCTTTCGAGGGTACCTGTTGCCTTCTCCCTAGGGATGCAACCTCATGTTCTCTTTCCCAACCTTCTTTCTTCAGGAAGAACATGACTCATCCTCGGATGACACATTTAAAGGCCTCACACACAGTAGTCATGTAGGGCACCAAGCCTGGGTTTTATTTAAAGAAGCCCACAGTCTCCTCTTGGAAGAATGCTATACAATCATCGTTCAGCAACCACCAAGAGTTTATGGACCAGATTCTGTGTGTCCTCTTTTTGAGCAGCAGAGGCATATCTATATAGGTAAGTGGTGAGCGATCCGAGGAGGAGGCACGCACCAGCAACACCAGTCAGTTAGCGAGAATGAGTGAAGGGAGGCAGAATAGTACGTGTGGTCCCTTCCTCAAAAGTCCCACATTCGCAGTGGGGTTTGCACTGGGATTGAAATTATCCAGGTTCCTCATAATGACAACACCCGTGGCTGATTCACAAAACATTTTCCTAAATTGTGCAGAGAAAAAGTAAGAATTTGAGTTTGAATAGAGCATGGGTACTCATAGTATGGCCCGCGGGTCGTCAGAGGCCGGCAAGCCTTCCCTGGCGGACCGCGGACATTGCAGATAATTTACCCGTGTTAAAAAAAAAAAAAAATACAGTGTCTGCAAAGACTGGGGGCCGAGACTCTGCTGCTCTGTAGGGGCCCAGGCATTCCGTGATAGTCAGAGTAGATGCAGGGGCAGGGGCGCTAAGAGGTGAAAGACAAAAGCCTCATTAACATACAAATGGTCTTTTAAAGACCTGTTAAGTGCTCGTGCTGCTGTGTGTGTGTGTGCCCTGAAGCTGTCTCAGCCCGGGCACAGACAGGCAGGGAGAGATGAAGAGGTGACAGAGGGAGGTAGAGCGTGGAAGACAGAGGGAGTGAGAGAAAGGGAGGGAGAGCAAGGGAGGGAGGGAAAAGGAGGGAGAGGGAGGGAGAGTGAGGGGGGAGGGAAAGGGAGGCAGAGAGAGGGAGAGGGAGGGAGGGAAAGGGAGGCAGACAGAGGGAGAGCGAGGGAGGGAGGGAAAAGGAGGGAGAGGGAGGGTGAGGGAGGGAGGGAAAGGGAGACAGAGAGAGGGAGACAGAGAGAGAGAGAGACAGAGAAAGGGAGAGGGAGGGAGACAGAGGGAGGGAGACAGACAGAGGGAGGGAGACAGATGGAGGGAGACAGACAGAGGGAGGGAGACAGACAGAGGGAGGAGGGAGGCAGAGGAGGGATACAGAGGAAGGGAGACAAAGAGAGGGAGACGGACAGAGGGAGACAAACAGAGGGAGAGGGAGGGAGACAGAGAAAGGGAGAGGGAGGGAGACAGAGAAAGGGAGAGGGAGGGAGACAGAGAAAGGGAGAGGGAGGGAGACAGAGGGTGACAGACAGAGGGAGGGAGGAGGGTGACAGCCAGCGGGAGGAGGGAGGAGGGAGGAGGGAGGAGGAAGGGAAGAGGGTGACAGACAGAGGGAGGGAAGAGGGAGGGAGGAGGGTGACCGAGGGAAGGAGGAGGGTGACAGACAGAGGGAGGGAGGAGTGTGACAGACAGAGGGAGGGAGGAGGGAGGAGGGGGAGAGGAGGGTGACAGACAGAGGGAGGGAGGAGGGTGACAGACAGAGGGAGGAGGGAGGGAGGTAACAGAGGGAGGGAGGAGGGCGACAGTGAGGAGGGCAACAGAGTGAGGAGGGCGACAGAGTGGGAGAGGGAAGGAGAGAGAGGGAGACAGCGGGAGAAGGAAGGAGAGAGAGGGAGACAGAGAGGGAGAGGGAAGGAGGGAGAGGGAAGGAGAGAGAGGGAGACAGAGAGGGAGAGGGAAGGCGAGAGAGAGAGACAGGGAGGGAGAGAGGTAGTGAGACAGTCAGAGTGAGTGAGAAAGAGGGAGTCAGGGAGAGAAAGAAGGGAGAGAGAGGGAGAGAGAGGGTGTGAGAGGGAGTGTGACAGCCTGAGTGAGACAGAGGGAGAAATAGGGAGAGAGGGAGGGAGAGAGGGAGAGAGAGGTTGAAAGAGGGAGATAGAGGGAGAGACAGATGTGTGTATGGTGGCGAAGTGGACGAAGGTGTCCGCTGCAGAGACCTGTGTTCAACCTCATAGTCACAGTTTTTTTTGTTGCTCTAGCCCCGCCCCCTCCTCCACTGAACCCGCCCCCACCGGTGCGGCCCTCTGACACAAACCACACTGTAAATTTGGCCCCCGAGAGAAAGTTTGTGAGTACCCATGGAATAGAGCGTGTCATAATTCACAAACCATGATACACGCATAAAGGGAATCTCTAGGATCTACAGAATAATGTATGTACATCATCAGTGGAATGTCACATCAATGATCGGGGAAATGTTATGCAAACCTTATTACCATTTTGGTGCTCTAATTCACTTCATTTGCAATTCCTTTCCACCCTCCCCTGCACTCCAACTGGTACAACATTTGTCATAACGACAGTGCTACAGAAAATGTGAGAAAGTACACCAATATGTCAAACATTTACCACCACACGTGGCAAAGAGCTACACGGAAATTAAAACTATTTTTATTGAATTGAAAAGGCAAAACTTCAAATTCCACAAATCTAGCCCTGCGTAGGATATTTACAGGTAGGGTTAGAAAACCAGTAAAAGCCAGACATATGTGGAAGCCAGATTCTTAAAAGTATCAATATGGGTAATTTATGTGTTGTAGGCTGATGTCCTCTATGTGTGTCTTGTGGTGTTGTAGTTGCTATATTTATGCGCTGGTGAACCAGAATGCTGCCATAAGGCCAGCTTCACGTGCAATATGTTCTGTATCACTTTATCTTGGCCCTGGAACTAAAATAAATAAGCGGCTTGTGTTCATCTGCCCGGTGATCGCTACTTACACTATGACAGAAAGGCTTGGGAATTATCGAAAGACTCCCAAAATACAACCTAGTGGGGACATAAATTATAAGCGTGTTGTCGATTTTTCTTAGTATGCATGGAAAGAGCATGAACATTCACTTGACTTCACTTTTGTTTTTAACTTTGGTTCGCATCGTAAATATATGTTTCTTTAAATACAATGTGCAAACATATCAGACTCATTGAAAGACAGCATTTCACTTTTGAACAGGTATAATTAAAAAATATAATGAAAACATGCAGTACCTTTAATTCACCCACCTTGTATTCATTTGCTTGGTGTGCACTTAATTTTTGGTCCTCAGAAGTCATTTGTGGATCGCTGAAGTTTTTTAGTTCCACACTAACTTTCTACACAATGTTGTTAGCTTCTTTTTTCTTGAATTATTGAAGACCCAAAAACCGAGAAAGTAAATTGAGTGACGAAAAGTTAACATACATAGGAGGATTTTCTCAAGAACGTGTGATAATTATCGCAAAGTTAGCTTAACGCAACTTTCAACATCGCAGACTATCACAGGAAAATACCGCTGTGTTAACATTGTATTCTCAACACGATGGTACCATGCGATAGTCTCACGATAACGCGTCAAATGACCGCGGTAAAATTAACACGACGCCTAAAAATGTGAAACACAAACGCAAAAAAGCAGCGATGTCCCATATCACGATAACAAAATCATCGATAAGCAGCGACAGGCCTGCAATTCCCATGCATCACGTGGGAAAATGCTTCATAAAAGTTGAGAAAAAAACTGTGCGATGACAATGTAGGAGTACAACCTCACATCCGTGATGTAGTACAAATGTCCACTGTCCCCCATCAAATAGGCATCTCCTCACAAACTGTCACAATGTACATTGTCATGGAGTCTGTATGTAAAATTCGCCAATGTGTAAACATACATGGAACACACTGTGAACCTGCATCTCCCCTTTACATTGCAGATGGACAATCAACACCTCCTGCAGAGCAGACCCTACATCACGTTAGTGATGATGGAGACGACACCCAGAACATCAACTCCAACGGTTCATGGACAATCTCTGCATCCCACCTCCAGTAGCATTTGGGACACATGTGAAACGAAGATGTGTGGGATCCCATACTGTCCTTGACACACAAAAATGGCATTTCGAATATGTGATACCCAAACAGCCTCTCTGTACAGAGGTGATACACCCATCATCTATTTTCAAATAATGAGATTGTTAGCACTACATGTTGCACTTAAACCTGTCAGGGTGAAGTGCTTGTACAGAGGGGTGACATGCACTCAGGGAATGTGTGTTGTAATGGATTCATTTTCACATGCTGTGCCTGTGCTCATTTTGTACTATCCCATGATTGCTAAGGACGGTGACAATGTGACGTGCTCACGTGAAGAAATTGTCAATGATGGTGTTCCTGTGGGCTATTCCTGCTACACCTGCAGTGGGGTGTGGTCCACCTGCCTCACCTTCCTCATCATCGTCTGATGCATCTGGCACTTGTATCCATGGAGCATTGGTGCGTACACATATGTTGTGCAACACACAACATGCAAAGATCATCTTGCACATGATGTCTAGCCTGTACAGGAGCCTTCCACCTGTGATGTCCAGGCACCTGAAACGTGACTTCAGCATGCAAAATGTGCGTTACACGATGCCCCAGGTGCCTTTGTGTGCCGCATTGTACTGCCTCTGGGCCTGTGCGTTCGGGGCTCAGCGGGGTGTCATCATCCAAGGGCAGAGTGTATATCCTTGATCACCTGTGACAGTGCAGAGAGACATGAGTCAATAGTTGGTTCTGCATGATGTGTCAGCAAACTCACTGGTACATTGGTGTGTGGTATGTGTGACTAAGTGATTCCTGTCTGATATGTAGTGCTTGTAGCAAGTGAGCGGCATCAATGTGCAATACGTAGGCTCACGGCTGCTCCTCCCTCCCCCGAGCCTATTCACTAGTGTGCGCATCACGGTTGCATCACTTGAACACCTACGGCACACCATTGTCATACCTGTCTGCGCATATCCACAAGCCTGACAACAACACTGTGATTTTGTGCGTTGAAGGTGGGCTGCCACATGTGTGTAGGCCTATGGTAAGGATAGGGCGGACACAGATGTTGAGTTCATGGCTGGCAGAACTAGCTCTGCAGTTGAGGCTAGACCTTTGGCTTATGCTGCGGTAATAGCGACGCACACCACAGTTGGCATATATGATCCCGGACCCAGAGCGGGCTTCCGCTCCTTCATTCACCCCTTCTGTCGAGCCCGCACTCCAGGGGCATGCTACATTGCAACATTGTCCATTGCGGAACGGGTGGCGCAGACACTACAACAGAGACACACTCATTAGTTACTCCCTTGGCACGGCCAAAACTTAACCATGCCCAGAGCCCCGGGTTGAAGAACCACACCCCTACGCTGTACTGTCGTATGCCGGTACACTCCGCTTACCCTCACAGGAGGGTATGACACAGCTACATGTCCCAGGTCTATCCCACTGCCTGAGGTGACATGTTTGCATCCGCTGTACACAGCACAATGTAATTTGGTAGGGCCCGGGGCCCTCATGCATACATAATGACCACACAGACACACTGAGATAGTTTGTGGAACTTGCTACGGACACGAGCGCCCGGCCCCTTTTATTGCCAGGGTCACATGTCCAGTGACGCCTGTACTGGATGGGTGTTGGGTAGTATAAGCCACCGCTCAAGGGTCGGTTGGTGCTGGCAACAACTACAACAGTGATCAGACAATCAGAAGTTCAAAGTTCAAACAGCAAGGGTCCATGACTTGAGCTGCACAGAGCTAGTGGCCCCGGATGCACTGCGGCCGGCACAGGCACACCGCCACGGGACAGTGACTTGTGGTGCACTGAGGTAGGGCCACGCAAGCTGAGCGGGTCCTCGTTGAAGACCAAGGAGAATGTCGCAGAGTGTTTTGGGGGACAGTGGAAGGTGTTGTTCCAGGGCATGATGCAGAGGGCAGACGCAAGCAGAAACAGGCAAATGGAGGAGTAGAATGCTTCAGACTCCTTTTTACCACCAAGTCAGTGTCAGCTACATGATGATGAAGACAACCCCCAGGCCATAGACTCAGATATCACCAAAGTTCAACCAGAGAGTGTCCATGACTTTTGGGGCACAGAGTCAGTGGCACCAGAGCTGGAAGGGAATGCAGTCTACGATGATACCTGTACAATGATAGCAACTCTGCCATGAACAAATAAAGTCTCAGTTCCAAATGTGTGACCTACTTGACCGCAGTGTAGGCCATAGGCAGCGGTCGGCGCGGGCCGACCGCTGTTCAGCCAGCTCCTCCTGAAACTCTAACACACAACATTGAAATGGCCTGTGGAGCTGATTTGCGGTTGATGGAGGCACCAGAGCTGAGCGGGTGTGCGACGATACCATGTCCTGCCTGGTACGGACTGGATTGGATTGGTGTGAGGCTTGCTGGACCGCAGTGTAGGCAGAACATAGGTGACCCCACGGTGCTGGACCGCAGTGTAGGCCAAAGGCAGTAGTCAGCAAGGGCCCACAGACACGTGTAGTTGGAATGCTATGCACACAGTTGGTGGCACCACATCGAAAGGAGTGTAGTGATGTAAACTCTGCCATAAAATATGTACTCTGCCATTGTATAATCAAGACTCCGTTCCAAATGTGTGACCTACTTAACCACTGTGTAGGCCGGTGGAGTACGTCAACGAGAAAAGAGTGCTGTGGGCCTGCCTTAGGGAGGACAGTGATGGTCTGAGGAGGCTGCCAAAGTCGCGTGCCTCGGGCTTAGTGGACGTGGTGGGCCCTCTTTGACACACACCGGTGTCGGCAGGTGAGCGGTGTAGCCTGGTTGCGCAGGGCGGGCAAGGCGGGTCTGGGGTTCAGCGGCCTGAGGTGCAGCAGGCATACAGGATTACAGGCAACACTGCTCACTGTGTTGGCCTCGTGGCGGGGTGAGAGGCGCCGCCTTGGCAGACACGTTGGCCATTCCAGAAAACAACCATACCCAGAGCTACGTGCTTTTTATTCACACCCCTACGCTAGCCTGGCATACACCGGGCCAGCCCACTCCGCTCACGCTTACAAGGGGGGACGTAACAAGCTACATTTCTGCGCTCTTCCCCGCTTCCTGGGGTAACATGGTTCACTACACTCCAAACACCAGCAGTGTATGTCGACATGGGCAAGTCTGTGGTCTGCATACTGAAGTCTGGCCAGCACATCCACGCCACACTTGACATTGTGTACATTCTCATTCATGGGTCACTTGCCTTCTTCGCACATGCCTGGTTCCCACCTCTCCCCACACTCTTCTATTGTGTGACTGAGGTGCCATGCCGTTGATGGCTCATGTTCATGGCTAGCCCAGGTTACCACAGTAAGTTGTGCTGTTGTGTATGGTAGGTGGGCATGTTGTTTGGCATGTTGTTTGTGAGTTTGTAACGTGTGCATTCCCAGAGTTGTGAGTTGCATGACTGTTGAGTTAAGATGTGTGGTGTGCTCATTTGGTACTTACCAATGAGAACTGCATTCCCATAGGTGCCAGCCTCAAAGCGCTGGTTGATGATGGACTGCCGGAAGATGAAGGAATCATGCACACTGCCTGGGTAGTTGGCGACGACATTGGTGAAGAGTCCCCGGTGGTCCGCTATTGCCTGCATATTGATGGAATGTGTGTGCTTCCTGTTGCAGTAATTGTGTGCAGTGCCGGCAGGGGGCACGAGGAGTACATGTGTGGAGTCGATTGCCCCTAACACGTGCGGGAATCCAGCTATGGCGTAGAAGCCTTGCTTGGTTTCCAGCTGTTCCTGCGCAGTATGTGGGAAGTAAAGGTACTGGGGTTCCAAGCTGATGATGGCATCCAAGACAGGTGTGGGGAACTTGGATAGGGCTGGCTGTGAGACTCCTATGACTCTGGCAATTGTTGTTTGCAAGGTCCCAGAGGCCACCATGTGCAGCACAGCCAGCAGCTTTGTTTGCGGAGGTCTGTTGATTGTCCACTGTGTTGGTACCGTCAGCCTGTGGGCAATGAATGAATGAATGAATGAAGGGAGACTTGTATTGCGCAATTTAGCCCAAGGGCATCAAGGCCCCAATGGTCAGGATGAGTAGGATGGTTGGCTTTTGAGCCTGTAGTCGGCAATGATGTGTTGAGATTGTGAGGCTGGTGCGTTTTCTGAAGGTCCGCTGTCTTTGTCTGGGCTGCCTCTGTGGTGGTCCAGGAAGAGGGGCAGGGGCGGTCCAAGGGGGGGGTGGCGGCCCTGGGGTTGGTGGCGGTGAGTGTTGTGGACCTCTTTGGGCTCCGTGATGCATGATCAGTAGCTCCATGGCATCTGTTGTTCTCTAGGTGTGGCTCTGGGTTGGTCTCCCTTTCATACTGCAGGTTGTCGTCCGACTTAACACCAGGTCGGAGCAGGTGTTAAATCCCTGCTGCTAACGTGCCTTATCGCATGTTTTGTGATCTTATCGCAGATCTGGTTGGGCATTGAGAATGTTGAGAAGTGGTCTTGTTGTGGCTTTTTGCACGGAAACGCCTACTCTGCATCTCATTAGTGTTAGTTGCCAGTGTCATCTGTGGCGATGTTTTTTGCGGCTGCTATAGCAGGAAAACTGGTGATATCGGCTGTTAGCACCAGCTTGTGAATGGTGCAATGAACTTATCACTACTTTGGCGGCGATAAAGTGCCCCTAACTTGGTGATAGGTCCTTGAGAATATGCCCCATGGTGTCCTACAATTTTGGAGTTAAGGGACTGAAAACTATTTTGTAACATGTGGGTGATGGTGGGAATTTTTACGCTGTTTGGTTTTCTCTAATATACTATTTCATATTTAATAAAAAAGTTAATGTTTGCTCAAATGTGTTTTATTTGAAAAGTGAATATTCGTTGGTGATAATCTGAATTCGCTTCTGCTGTTGCTTAGGTCGTGGGGTAAAATTATTTCATTGTGTGATCAAATGACAGTATGTGATGTGTCTGTAGGTGACCACGAGGTTGTTTCTCCTGTTCATCCTTCTACAGTGGATGTATAATTCAATTGTTTTAATTTCATAACTTTAAGATTGCTCGTCAATAGCCACCTCATAGCACAAATCACCGAGTGACATTTCTATGGTTTTGACTCTCAAAGTTCAAGAGAATTCGTTCTTTGGTTGATAGTCTTTCTTAAAGGGCTTTTGCTTGGAGGAATTGATGAGAAAAAGTGAACATTTTCCAGCATACCTACATCATCTGCATGTGGTTAACTGCTGTCTAGTCTGATGTAAGTACATACAATGTCGCAGACTGAGGTTATGAAATTAGCACTTTACACAAACTATAAAACCTGACTCGATAAGATCAATCTAAGAACCCTCAGGTCGACCTAAGAGGCCCATTCTTTTCCTTTAAAGAACTGTCACCCTCCAGGGGTACCCCTCGGTGACATGCTACCTCATAGAGTTCCTTCCTGTTTCGTAACGGAATGAGGTGTACTGTAACTGAGAGTTGCACAGGAGTACTTCGTTGGAAAAGGAATAGAAGAGTGAGTGTGAATAGGGTTACTCTTTAAAAATACCTGCCTGATAGCTCTAACGTTTAAATCTGGGCTCCAGCCAGTATGATTTAAAGCAGGAAAAGTTGCGGACCGGACTGACTGGTGAAATTTATTTCTTTAGCTTTGTTGCTTTTTATTTTTATATTTCTCGACCTTTCTCTCTTGTATAAGCAACACCAGTATGGGGATCTGAAAATTCTGCAATGTTTATCTATCATGCCGAAGGTATTGAACATGGACCTATGCAAGGTCCTCTCTCCACCCCCCTTCTTTCAGTTGAACACTGAACATTTTTTTGGGACTAGCTCTAAGGGACCGTGCCCTGCCCCCATTGGGGTGGTGGTATGATGCTCACCGCGACAGATACTTCTCCTGGTTTTGAGTTATTTGGTGGGGTGGGTGGGGACAAGGGTGTTTTTTTTCTTATAATTATTGTTGTTTGTTATTGCCACTACGTATCTCACTATTTACACTTTGAAATTGCCACTGTCATTCACTGTATTAGCTGCTATATTGTTTGGTTCCAGTATCTATGTCACAGGAAGTAGCCGGGGTCTGGAGTAAATATCTCCGAGTTCTCAGCTGGAATGTTAATGGTTTGCTGGATACAATTAGGCGAGCTGCTGGTTAGCTTCAGGCCAAGCGACACGGGGCGGGTGTGCTCTTCTTGCAGGAGACCCATCTGGCAGGCACGAAGACTCCTTGCTTGGGACAGTTTAGTTTTGCACATGCCTATCATGCTGGTTTCACCAGAGGTTCTCGGGGGTGGCCATACTCATCCATCGCAGTATCCCTTTTGTTGATAGACACAAATGGAGCGATGCACAGGGCAGGTTTATCGTGATTTATAGGACACTTTATGGGGAAACCATGGTTCTTGGCAGTGTCGATGTAGTCCCTTATAGAGAAATTGATCACGCTGTGGACTGACCTTCCATCCGTATTGACGGTAGTCAGAGGTGACTGGAATGATGTCATGTCCACAACACAAGACAGATGGCGTGCCACAGCCCGAGTTGTAGAGGCACCAGATTATAAATTATCCCCCCTGGTCCAGAGCTTGAGTTGGGTAGATACATGGAGGACTTTACAACCGGACACAAATCCCTACACCTATTTCTCAAGGGCTCATGACTCCTTCTCTCATCTGGACTATATCTTCCTCATGGCAGCTGTTAGATTTGGGGGTCTCTAGTTGGCAGAGGCAGGTACCTTTGACCAAATTGGGACCCTTGCGTCTAGTCAGGGTAAGGGGTTACATTCCTAAAATAACCTCTGCTCACCCCTTTGGTAGCTTGGCACGAGCAGACAGGCTTATCTCAGAGGCAGTGTGTAAATCATTTGTGAACACATACAGTAATACAGTGACAACAGTAGAGATGGACACCACACAGGTTGTATTATAAAAAATAAGTATTTTTATATAGACTTAACACAAGACCACAAACAACAAAAATCCACACTACTGTACTTTAAAAATGGTAGAAACGGCTTAGTTCTCTTTAGATGTAAAATGCAACACTTTGAGTTCAATGTACCTTTGGATGCATAACACTATACAACTAAAGTGTTGCAGAGAAGGTGATGCGTCGGTTCCTTACACGCAAGAACGGTGATGCGTCGGGTCCCTACTGCTGCGTAGGGGATGCGTCCGTTCTTCTCTGCTTGGGCAGGTGATGTGTCGATTTCTTACTGCGCTTCCGTGGCGATGTGACCAGCAGCGACGTGATGAGATGAAGATCCGGTGCAATGAAACAAAAATGGTGTCTTCTTCTTGATGCGACACAATGTGTGCACATCCGACGGCCGTGTGGCAACTCAACAATTCTTCTAAGCCGCGACAGGCCCTGTGACACGCTTCTTCTCTGGTGATGCGAGGTGCTTCGGCGATGGGATGCGGAAGCGGCAACACCCTTCTTCAGTGATGGGACGACAGCTGCTGCGGCAGCAACACGTTTCTGCGAGGTAAAGGGACTGCGGCAGCGGTTACACCCTTCTTCAGTAATGCAACGACTGCGGCTGTTTCTTCTTCGTGAGTCGTGCTACCAGCTCTTTGCGACACCCAGACCCTCTGAGGGCCCAGCACAACAGCAGGCACTTCAAAAGAACTCTGGGGAGCTGGTGGGTGAAGTATTTTGTCCCTGAGACTTCAGAAGGAGGCAAGCTCTATCTCAAGCCCTTGGAGATCCTTTACAAGTTGATTTGAAAGTAGCACAAAATCCTTCCTCCTTTCTTTGGCAGTCAGGCAACCACTGCAGGCCAATCCCCCAAACAGCACTCAGCTTAGGGATAGTCTCCGCCTCAGTTTATCATTCTGAGTTCAGGCATACTAAACTCAAATTTCTACCATGTTCCCTGGGTCAGTTAGGATTATACAATGTTATAATCAAACTGCCCATTCTTGCCTATTGGGAACGGATATCCTTGCAATAGTGAAAAACAAAATGGCTGTAATTCAATATCAGGACATGCCCTGATGTGTGTGGCATGTCCTGATATTGAATTACAGCCATTTTACCTACAATGCACCCTGCCCATGGGCCTACCATAGGGGTGACTAATATGCAGAAAATGGTTGGATTAGGGACAGGCAAGTGGGTGCACTTGCCCAGTCAACATGGCAGTACCAGACTGCACACAGGCTCTGCAATGGCAGACCTGAGACACACTTTGCAGGCTGCTTCTGTGGGTGGCACAACCAGTGCTGCAAGTCCACCAGCAGCATTTAATTTGCAAGCCCTGGGCACACGCAGTGCACTGTACTAGGGTCTGACAAGTACACCAAATAAGCCAATCATGGAGTCACTAATCCATACATCAATTTACAATAGAGAGCATATGCACTTTAGCACTGATCAGCAGTGGTAAAGTGCCCAGAGTCATAAAACAGCCAACAGGTCAGAAAAATACAGAAGGAAGGCAAAAAAGTCAGGGATGACGCTGCAAAAAGGGCCAAGTCCAACAGCGGCACATACCCACAGACTGGCTGAGGCCGCGATTCTTCCCAGGGGGCTGTCCGATCAATTGCCGTCCTCCTCTCTCTTGATCCCAGGCGTTCCCGATTCAGATGGCGCCTGTCGCCGTGGCTATTACAGGACGAGAAGTATACGGCACACTCCGTCTATATCTCATATAAATGAGATTCCTGAATTTAACCCTATAGAGGCGAAGGTATTCATGGGTGATCTGGGTGATCACAAAATTGCTAAAATGTATTGTACACTTATTAACAACACTCCAACTACACGCCACAAAATGAGAGAGAGAAAATCTGGTTCCCCTGGAGGAGGATGACTGGGTAGAGGTATTGCCATCACCACATGGCGCAGCAATTGCTACCCACCTGCGTCTCATCCAATTCAAATATTTACACAGAGCTTTTTAGACCCGGCACAGGCTGTGGCGTGCTGGACTTATAGCGTTCCCACATTGTCTGCGCTGTAACTCTATAGCGGGCACTTTTCTGCATACTGTATGGGCCTGCCCAGTGCTGACCAGATTCTGGAAGGGGGTTTTCGTGTGCCTTTCTGAGGTTTTGGGGTGGATTATTGCCTCCTCACCGAGGTTGGCTCTACTACACATTACGGAAGATATTGGTGGAAACAGATATAAACGCCATCTCCTATTCCAGGGCCTAACACTAGCTAAGAGAGACATTGCTCAGGCTTGGAAAGCTGAGGCATCACTGTCGCTTAAAGTATGGAAGAAGGGTCTTGATTTTTGTATGGGATTTGGAGCCCCCGGTCTTCGAGGCAAAAGTGTGCCCCCGGAAACATTACAAAATCTGGAAAAGGTAGACAGACTATAGGGGAATATATATATGGAGCCTCCTCCCCCCCAATAGATGTTAGTTAATCACCATCATGATGCTAGCTAGTTGGTGCATTCATAGTACTTATAATTGCTATGAACGTGGATGGCAGAATAAATTCCTGAACTTAAGTTTCGGATGTCAGTCAAGGAGAACTACTGTGGCACAGTTGCTTTTTGCTTTTTTCTCTTCTTTTAGTTGCTTAATTTATATTACAATGTATTTTTTTCTTTATCTGTGGAATTCATTTGTCATAATTCCTGGAAATGTTGATCTATATATTTGTTACTATATTTGTTGGAAATGGGTGGCTTTTGTGGCACATGTCTCTTATTGGATGTCAACAATAAAAAGTTGTTTTGAATAAAAAAACAGGAAAAGTTAGTAAGGCCCGGGGCTCTAGTTACCCTTAATTCCTCCTAGGGTCAACATGTTTCTGCCACTTACATTCCCAAAAATGTCTGGCTTTTGTCCGAACCAATTATACTACCACAAACCACATCTTTTCCATAATGCTGATGCTAGTAAATGTACTATACATACATCAAGCACACCTAACCCACCCACTTGGTGTCTATACATTGGTATATTTTAAAACACTTATTAGGGTTCCATAGGTACATGGAGGAGAGGCATCGAACCCCTCCTGCCCTGCTCGTCTAAAGCATGGCACGAGATATTTTAGGCTAGCAGGCCAGGCGGGGACCTTGGAGTTAAAGATTAACCCTACCCCCACTCACTACCCTGTTCCTTTTCCAAAAAAGCACTCCTGTGCATCTCACAGGATGTAGTACACCCTGTTTGGCCAATGTGGCCAATTGGATGCATGAGAACTGCATCAAACTCAGCACCAACAAAACATAGATCCTGATCGTTGGCAGTAAGAGCTCCCCCTGGGATTTCTCCTGGTGGCCACCTGACTTGAGACCCAAAGCCACCCCCACAGACAACACCACAAACCTCAGCCTCACCCTTGATGATAAACTCTTGATGAGCAAACAGGTGAACACTGTGATTGCATCCTGCCACCCCATCCTTAAAATGTTTCGCAAGATATTCAAATGTCTCCCAATGCACACAGGACGCACAATCACCTAGGCCCTCATCACCAGCAGTCTCCACTATGGCAATGCATTCTTCGTCTGCATCTCAAACCAACTCACACAAAGACTCAAGACCATCTAAAACACTGCTATAAGACTCATCCTCAATGTCCCTAGAAGCGCCCACAATCAACTACACTGGTTACCGATCCAGAAACTTTGCAAATACAAACTGCACATCCAGACCTACAAAGCCCTCCAAAGCACAGAACCAGTGTACTTCAATGACCAACTCCAACTCTACTGACCCTATACATAGCTATGCGCCACCTCGCTCTCCTTTGCATAAATTCCTTACATCCGCAGAAGCATGATAGGAGGGAGCATTTTCTTTTTCATCACCACCTTAACTGGGAACAAACTTCCTCTACACATCAGACCTGCCACTCCACTCCTCAACTTCTGCAAGTAATTTAAGACCCGGCTGTTTAACTAGAAACACCACTTGGCCTCTGCTCCTGCTCCAACGTCTGGATACTTTCACGGGTGATAAGCTCCGCCATACAAATCTACATAACATAACATTTAATCTTAACACAGCCATGATATGTGTTTTTACTTTTCCTCTCATCACACATAACAAAATGCCCACCAGTATAATGCTTTTTGTTGACATGCTCTTTTCAAAGAACTCTGAAGTCTTTTGCAACATACAAGGCTCTCCCTGCCTGCGATACCAAAGGCCCATTTATTTCCGGATCTATCATTGTTTTGAGTGTAACGGTTTGTTATGGCACATTAGGTCAAAGGCATCATTTCATTATTTATATTAGGGGATGGAAATGGGATAGTGCTAGATGTTTCTGTATTGATTTGTCAATTATTATGTATGATGACCTTATGCTGACAATGCAATAGTCACTGTGAATTTTATCATAGAAGACCCCGATAATGGATGTGCGCCAGTCTGGTTTGCTCTTACTCTTTGGAAGCGGAACTGCTTTAATCTGTCTATTGATTAAGACTTTGAATATTTTCATCTAAGACTACTTCACGTCAGACTCTTTGCTGCATGTGATTTAGCATTATACTAATTCCCTATAGTGATTTATTAAGCATTTTTTACTAGCTTTTATTTTTGCCTACTATACTTCACTTTAATTAGTTAATAAATCTTCATGGTTTCTCAACTTTTAGAATGCTCAAGTCCCTTCTTGATTCAGAACTTATTTAATTGACTATGGTGTTTAAATTGCTGTTATTCTGTTGTCTGATACACCACATTGCCTCCTCTGTTCTTGAGGTTCACACTGTCTCCAATCCTGCGTAGACACTTTGGGCCATATGTACGAACACATTTTCCCATAGGCACATAATGGGTAAAACCCTCTGATATATCTGGCCCTTTATCTTAGATTTAGCCAATTACATGGAATCAACAATAGTCCTGGTTAAACCTTGTTGAATTTCACTCTGCGAAATTAGGCAGAGTTACATAAATACTATGCAACATTCCACAGATTTCTACCAATGAGCGGAAAATGCATGCAACACTGCTTGCGCTCTGATTTTATTTTGGGAAAGCAAACATAGGGTTGGCTCTAATCAGCAAGGCTGAGCCTATATATCAAATAACAAAAAGAGGTGCCAATACTGATAACATTTCTTCATAATTACAACTCATCATCCACATCGAGAAAATTAATTCAAGAAAGGGAATTGCTACTTATTCGCAATTTTATTTTTTGAGAGATTCAACAGTTCATTACAAAAAGTTTTTTATTTTATCATAAAAAGAGAACCATTAAGTGAGATAGAACAATTACGGACACATCACATTCAATTCTATAACTCAATCATGTCACAGTCAAAGAACATTCGCCACATACATACCTGAATCAAACATACCATATACTGCTATTTACAAAAAAGGAAATACTAACTGGATCTGCGCAAATTTCCCACCACCATCGGATCAACTTACAGTCCGTTGGGTGGTAAGTAATTAGCTTAGTGTAAAAGAGGTACTCCCTGCTCATTGAAAAATCTAGAGAAGTTGGTCATACCCCATTTGATTCCGAGAAGTCTTCCAACTATAGTTCATGATGATGTATTACTATCCCCCCACTGGTGCATTGCCTAGACTCCGGATGTGTGTTTTTAGCTTTGATTTGAGCATTTCTCACACACATTTAATCTTCTGTATTTTTAAAGTATCTTTTTATGTTTTTTCCTCTCTCCACTAATGCAGTGTTTAAAGGCCCTGATGAGAATCCCTGACGACTAGAAGGGCATTCGAAACGCGTAGGCCAACTCCCTACTGGTCTGCTGAGGAGTCTTTACTATTCTCAGACTCCGCACAATCTTGTTGTATATTACCTATTATTTCTTCATTTGAATGATGTAAAATCCAAAATTCTAATGGAATGTACTATTTTCAGACAACTATATTTAACTATTGTATAAATTTGCGCAGATCCAGTTAGTATTTCCTTTTTTGTAAATAGCAGTATATGGTATGTTTGATTCAGGTATGTATGTGGCGAATGTTGTTTGACTGTGACATGATTGAGTTATAGAATTAAATGTGATGTGTCCGTAATTGTTCTATCTCACTTAATGCTTCTCTTTTTTATGATAAAATAAAAAACTTTTTGTAATGAACTGTTGAATCTCTCAAAAAATAAAATTGCGAATAAGTAGCAATTCCCTTTCTTGAATTAATTTTCTCGATGTGGATGATGAGTTGTAATTATGAAGAAATGTTATCAGTATTGGCACCTCTTTTTGTTATCTGATTTTATTTTGGCATGAACGGCCCCACGTGGTACGCAAACGTGCATCCATTTCAACTTATGACCAGCAGTTCATAATACATGTCAGTGTTGAGCCTTAACCCACTAAAACATCTACATTCACAAACAACAATCAGGAAAATGCAGAAAAAGTACTTTAAACCCACGCCCATAGCTCTCCAAAAAATAATAAAACTTAGGGCTATATGTAGGAGGCCCAAATACCGGTCGGTAACAGTGAAAATCGGTACATTTCACCGTTACCGACCGGCATATAGGCATGCGCGATGTAGGGAAGGAATTGGAAATAAGGAATCAGTAAATACCAATTCATTATTACCGATTTCTAATTTACCGAAAAATGAGAAAAGAGATGTAGGAAAAATCGGAAATACAGAATTTCCTAAAATTCGGTATTTAGGAGTCAGTAATTAACACTGACTGAAAGCAGATGGTAATCAGGTGCAGTGTATATAAGCAGTCCCAAAATGCAACAGTGTGATCACTATGGCGTCCTTCTATGTAATTGCAAGGCGGCTACGGCTACAGGCAGCAGGAGTGAGGATCTGGAGACGGGAGGAGCGCATTTACAGACAGCGCATCACACTCTTCCAACTGACTGAGGCTGAGATCCATGAAAGGTACAGGCTACAACCCCACACCATCCTAGACCTGATAGGGACCTGCACCCACTCCTGGAGCATCCAATACCAAGGGCGAACGCCATACCACCACATGTGCAGGTGCTCTGTTGCCTACACTTACTTTCATCTGTCAGTAACCAGGGGGTGATAGCTGCAGTAGGTAGGGTGTCACAGAGTTGCCTGTCCCGTTTCTTCAAGAAGTTTATGGATGCCATGATGCAGAGAATGCATGACTACATAAGCTTCCCAAACACACAGGTGGAACTGCTGAAAACCAAGTCAGACTTTTACCAAATGGAACAGTTCCCGCATGTCATAGGGTGCATTGATGGGACACACATTCCTATTAGCCCACCTGCAGCCACTGAGTATATCTACAGAAACCGAAAATCCACTCACTCCATAAATGTGCAGGTAACCTGCGATGCAGCCAACATAATCACCGACATTGTGGCCAAATTTCCAGGAAGCACCCACGACTCATACATTTTCCAGAACAGTGGGATCTACACACGACTGGCTGCAGGAGAATTTGGAGAAGGATACCTGCTAGGTAAATCACTGTGACACACCCTGATGGATACTGCAGATGAATGTGTTGGTGTTTGTAATCAATGGCACTCTCTTTCTCACCTAGGTGATAGCGCTTATGCTGTGCGGTCATTCATTCTCACTCCTTACCTAAACCCATCAACCCCAAGTGAGAGACGAAACAATGTGGCACACAAATCAACACGCAACGTTGTGGAGCGCACGTTTGGACTATTGAAAAGCAGGTTCCGCTGCCTCCATAAAAGCGGAGGTGCACGTCAGTACACACCCATCATCTGCTGCAAAATCATCGCAACTTGTGCTATGCTGCACAACCTTGCCACTAAGAAAGGTATAGAAGTTGAATTAACGGCCTCTGAGAATGATGATGATGAATTTGCACAGCCAGAGCCCAACGCAGCAGGAGTGGGGCCAGCACCAGATGGGAGACAAAGACAGGCAGAGATCACACGCAACTATTTTTGAGTGAGTAAGGAGACACAGCCAGTTGTTGCATTTGAATGACTTAGTTTAATATTTTGGCACTGCGCCACTGCACGAAGGGCTCAACTTGCCAGTCCTATTTGTAACCACCCTATGAGGATGTCATGGGTTAAGTCACGCAGTTAAGTACACAAAGTGTGGCTTGCATTAACGCCTGCGGCCATGCACAATACTGATGGATTCCCTTAGCAGGCTGTCTTCACTGGAAATCGATCCAGTGCCATCTCCATGACGTCTGCTGCTCCTCCTGGTCTCAGTTGCAGGGGGCGTTATGCTGCTGCGGCTGGTCATCTCCTCACTGTCCCTCACATCACCTTTACCAGTTTTGGCAGTCTGAGTAGTTAGGAGCACTTCAAGTGCAGTTGTGACTTTAACAAGCCCCCTAGAATCATCACAGCTGGAGTGTGCCAGCCCTTCCTGCATGGCCCCGGAGCGCCTGCAGAGCAGAGAAGTGGCAGTTGAGAGGCGGTTCACCGCCTTCGTATAGTTCTCCATCTTCTACCTCCCCCTACGCCTTGCCATCCTGTCCTCATCAAGTTTGCTGCACAGCAGCATCCCTGACTGGGACATGTCCCTCATGCCCTCAGCCATCTCCTTTATCCCCCCCAACCAGCGTGGAGGTCATAGAGCTGATGCCCTTCTAAATGTTCTGCATGTTTGTATTCAGGTGTCTCATTTGCCGCTGTACAGATTGTATTGCCTTCCCTTGCAGGTGCTGAACCTTTACCATGTTTGCCTCCAGCCCTGCAAACACACCATGCTCCTCACCCTGCAAAGGTGGACTGGTTTCCCTAGCCCTGTGGCGTCTGGCACTTGTTGTTGCAGGGATTCTGCTCAGACACAGAACCTCAGTGAATTAGGGTATGCCAAAAACTCACCTTAGTATCCAAAATTCCCTACCAGACTAGCAATTAGTGTAACATTAGCTCTTAGTCCTATAGCAAAGAAACCAATGATTAGACAACCCGGAACATGCGACTTAGGTTACCTCAGGTAAGGTGGGAAACATGAACACTCTTTTGTTACACTCTCATAACAGTCCAGAACAGGGAGTAAAGGGAGACACGTGCAAGTTTAAAATATTTATTTTAACGCCGTGATCTAAAGTGCAGCATTTTAGCTAATACAAGCAGACATATGATAAGAAATAAGATTGTCAGCATAGTTACTATTCCATAAAATGCAAAGGGAGAAAGCATGTTATAATGCTAAATGGAAACAGGTTAAATAGATATACCTATATTTCACCCTCCCTGGCTAGTAAGTTATTTTATAACTACAGAAGGTCTCTTAGGCTTGCATAGGCGACCCCATACCTCAAGGATTAGCAGTAGTGAATCACATCGAGTTCTGCACAAGCTCTCAGCATACGAATGTTCTCCAAGTGTGTTCAATCATGCCTACATAGTGCATTATTAAAGGCGCCAGTATCTGAGGTGGCCGCAGCTGCATATGTGTTATGTCTAGAACGTGCGCTGATCAGTTCGAACAACCACAGTGTTGAAATAACCTTGAAGGCCTCGGCACTCACTGTTCAGACTAAGCTTACAAAGCGTGTCTATCAATGTAGAAAAACAAGTTATTCTCACGTGAAGCAAAACACTCTGCCAAAACTCTAAACAATTAATAAATAGTGTGTGCCGTGTGCAAAAGACAGCAGAAAGGTAAACTGGCATTTAAACTTCTAATAAGCTCATGCTAACTTAACACTGTGTGAATGTAAGGCTCAGCCCCACTACACTGTGTGTGTTCCCTCTGTGGTGGACTGCGATCCAGCATTACTGCCATCCACTGGCACAGTTGAGATTTCTCCACCCCTGGTGTCTTCAAAGGACAACTCCATCTTTTGGAGTCTGGCAAGTGCATGCCTCCTGGGTCTTGTCACTGCCGATGGTGTTGCTGCTGGTGATGCTGACAGTGGGGATGATGCTGGCAGTGGTGGTGATGCTGGCAGTGGTGGTGATGCCGGTGGTGGTGGTGTGCCCTGCACTTGCACGGGCCTCCTCCGATCTCTCCTTCTGGGGTGCCCTTCCTGCCTTGTCTTGTGCAGACCTGGCGATGTCTCGCCTGTGGACACAAATTGTACATTAGCTCACTAGTCTGGCAGCACTATGTAGCAATAATACATTTTCTTTTCTGGCACACTATCTTTCTGTCCTCTGCTTGCTTATCACTTATGTGTGTCACATGCCTTTGTGTTCAGTGGGATGACTGTCATGATACGTGTTACACTGACTACATCTCTCATAATGCATTGCTGGTGTTTAGTAAAACCTGTACTGGAGTGGGATTCACACAGCCTCGTTGGGGAATGGGGATAGGGAGTGGGGGGCGCAGATTGGTGTGCATGCTTCTTACCTTGTTCGTTGGCAGCTCTGGCTGAGCTGTCTGCATCCCCTATTCCGCAGACGCTGTCAGGCTCTATGGTGGACTCCACCAGCTGTTCAAGTGCAGTCAGTACAGGTGCCCTGTCTCTTCCTCCTCCTGTCTGGCTGTCTTGTTTTTTACTCTCAGCCATCTTCTTCTTTGTGAGCCTCCTGACATCGTACCACCTTTTCTTTAGTGCTTCAATTTCCCAGGGGGGGGGTCACTCCAATTGCATTCACTTGTGCCTGTATTCCCAGCCAGAGTTTCCTTTTCTATGATTCTGGCACTTGCAAGTACTGTTTCCCAAACAGCTTTGTGTGTTGTTTGACCACCTCTTCAATCAGGACCTGAAGCTCCCTTTCGCTGAATTTTAACTATCTATTCCTTTCAGAACCTTCTTTTTCTGTCTTCTTGTTAGCCATTATGCAGGTTTTACAGGAAAATTTCTCCCAGTTGCTCCTGTGTTCTCCTCTGTACTCCCAGCTTCTCTAGAAGTTTCTGATTCAATGCACCTGCATGGTTGTGGCCACTTCCTGGTTGGGAGGTGGGGTGGACGCACAGGATTGGCTGATTCCTCAATTGCTCATGATTTGAATTACCGATTCGGTATTTACCGATTCGGTAATACAGATTTGGTAATACCGATCGATATTAAGGAATCGGTAATGTTTATTCCGGTTTTTACTGATTCGGTAAAAAATACCAAATTTTTACCTACATCGGAAATTCCGAATTCTTAATACCGTTATCGGTAAAATTCGGTATTAAGAATTCGGAATTTCACTTTTACCTACATGTGGCCCTAAGTCCCTTAGAAAAACTAAAAACGTTCATGCAAAAAAGGCCCCTACTTCTGCTAATGTCCACCCACATCAAATGAAGTAAAACATTTAAGAAAGAACAAAATCGGTAGAAAATACTGGTGCATGCCCTCCATCACACAACAAAATTATCCAAAAGTTCAGCTTAGCTGCAAAGCAGCACCATGCCTTGTATGACACTTTCAATCAGGACAATGTAGCCCGCTGAAAGCTAAAATGCAGAATTACAGGTACCGGAGTGCAAAGTGCACTAAGCTAAAATGCCAGAACTGGTTTAAGGCATCACACTTGACATGGGGCCCCTTAGCAGCTGTGACGGAGCACAACAGATGAAGCATGCATAGAGCTCATATATTATAGCCAGTAAAAGAGCAAGACACACACGTACATTCCACCATACACACAGGTACAACTAGATTAGTATTTGAGCAAGCTTCCATCACACACAGATAAGGTACAGCATGGGCAGCAACAGTATAATCTTCCTTGCTATGGAGAGCTGATGAAGGACAGAAATAGTACTGGCTCCCAATGCACATAGAACAGGTACAGAATGCTGTAGGCTTCAGGAAAGTAGAAGCCACTTTTTCTTTCCTATCGCGTGTATAATTTGCTAAATTAACATACTCAGTGATTTTGTGGATTACATTTGTTTTAGAAGTCAGGGAAACTATACTTGTGCATAGAATCCTTTATTTCTCAAAATGATCCATTTAAGATGTTGATATGCCTTACTCTGAATATTCTCAGTCCCCATCCCAAAGTTGCACTGAAGAGTAAACACGCACATAGCAAGATAAATATAAATAAAGTTTTCCCCCCAAAAGAAGCAAAAGGCACGCTTATAATAATACAAACGTCCGCTTAAAAATAGCTATCCCATTAAGCCAATGAATGACCGACAATGCCACACTATAATGACATGTATTTGTAAATGCACCATGAGGTTAAAATATTTTTGGGGCTTTAAAAGAGGCAAGTTGGAATGTAATTATTTGGTTAAAGCATAACTAGCTCACAGATAGTTCAAATGGAAACTGAAAGTCCCCAAAACAATCTGAGGTGTAAATGAAAAAAGTAGCTGTGGCAATACCTGAAAACGGGCTGACTGGTGGGCTTTGAAATACAAATCTGTCCAGAGCTCCAAAATAAAAGTGGTCCCCATTTGGGAATTTGGTAGTATAAAAAATGGTAAATCAAGCAATTCAAATTTTTTTAAGAAAAGCTAGCTGGGTGGTCTGTGAGAGGCTGTATACTACGTTTATGTGTGCTTCCTGCTGGCAGTATTTGTGGTAATATTGGTGAAATACAGCAGTCGAATCACCCTGTTATTTCCCATTTAAAAACATAAAAATGGGGGCGTGGCTTGGTCAGCCATCATGACGGACGTTTGCTAGAGAGCTCAGCCTAATGGAGCCTTTGAATCTGCCAAAATCCTACTAATTTCTGTTTAAAGCCCTTGGAGATCTTTTCTTCAAGCAGGGGACAAAGCAAGCAGCAAAGTCCTTTCTCCTTTACTTGGCAGCAAGTACCCACTGCAGGCCAACCCCACGCAGCAAAGGGGCAGTATTCCTCCTCGGCTTCTCCAGCTCTTCTCCTTGGCAAAGGTTCCTCTTGATTTCCCAGAGTGATTCAAAAGTCTGGGCTCTGGGCCCCTCTTTTTCAACACAAAAATCCTTTGTTCTCTGAAGGCAGAGAGAGTCTGCACCCAGCCAAAACCAGTTCTGTCCTCACTGGATCGGCTTCCTGGCAGGAGGTGGAGACAGCATTGTTGAAGGCAGACCAGGCCCATTCAGGTGAAAGGAAAGCTCCTACCCTGACTCTAAATGCAGCCCACGTCTATTCAGCCCAGCCCTGACTCATCAGACTTCTGGAGCTGCTGCCCCTCTCCAGCCCCTGGCATCCAAAAGCCAGACATGCAATACACAAACCTAGCAGAGGTAAAGTGGATGCTTAATCAAGAAAATATCTACTTTCTAATAGTGGTATTTCCAAACACAGAATATAAAAATCACCCTCACTAAAAGATGCATTTTAACATTCTGAGTTCAGGCATACTAAACTTTATTTTTCTAACTTGTTTCCAGAGCCAGTGATGTTTATAAGATGTTATAAACAAACTCCCCATTCTGTCCTATAGGAACAGGTAGCCTTACAATAGTGAAAAACGATATTGGCAGTATTTCACTATCAGGACACGTCACACACACCAGTAAATGTTCTACCTTTAATATACACTGCACCCCGCCAACAGGGGTACTTTGGGCCTACCTTAGGGGTGACTGATATATAAGAAAAGGGAAGGTTAGGGCCTGGCAAGTGGGTACACTTGCCAAGTCAACATGGCAGTTCCAGGTTGCACACAGGTCCTGCAATGGCAGGCCAGAGTTACATTTTACAGGCTGCTTCTGTGGGTAGCACAATCAGTGCTGCATCCCACTAGCAGCATTTGATTTACATGCCCTGGGCATATACAGTGCACTGTACTAGGGTCTGACTAGTAAATCAAATATGCCAATCATGGAAACACGTATTCATAACAACAATTTACAGGGAGAGCATATGCACATTAGCACTGATCAGCTGTGATGAAGTGCCCAGAATCATAAAATCAACAACCGGTCAGACAAAATACAGGAGGACGGCAAAAAGTTCTGGGATGACCCTGCAAAAAGGGCCAAATCCAACAGGAACCCTCCTTCTAAACCTTCTGAGGTCAGTTCTGGATCAAGAGATTCCCCCACCGGCCACTGTCTTGAAAACACCAGTAGGCATGGAACAAGGTCCAACACTTGGAGAATAACAATCACATGGTACACATGATTTATTAGGGACAACTACCATGGATATTCTCTCTGTTACGGAGACCTAGACTGAGGTGTCATCCGGCCCTGATTTAGCACCTACATGCCCCTGAGTTTCAATATTTTCTATCTGCGAGGAACTAAGAAAAGGGGTGGGAGTCCTGCAATCATACATGGGAAAAACGTGAGCCAATTTAGCCACGTGAAACTGCTGGGTGCCTCCGTCATTATTTCGCCTAAAGGAGTTACATTGGGCATTTTCTTGCTATCAGCCTCCTGATTTTTGCAATAAATTTTCAGATGCAATAAAACACTTTCTTTCTCCATTGCTCATATCTCAATTGGCCCTGCTCATGTTGGTGAATTTTAATGTTTGGGCTGAATCGCCCAACAATGATTATACCTAATCATTGATGACTTCCCTGTCTGCATTTGTCCATTTTAACACGATCTGGGCCCAGAGAGGATGCCAGTCACACCTTGGACTTCATTTTTAGTGCACACTATTTAGTGACGATCAAAGATATCTGCCCAATGGCTTCTACTGATCATTAGCTAGCAGCTTTTGCACTTGACAATAAGGAGGCAATCTATGGTGGGTCTTCAACTATGACCTTTGGACCCTATGTGCCTTTGGACTTGATAATCTTGAGTGCAGAGCTCAAGCCTGGCAAACAATCTGCTACTATTGATGATGTGCACCTCAACTTCTCAAACTGGCTCACCTCTGCTCTGAAACACTTACATCTATTGTCTACACCTTGGGTAGGGTATACTCTCCTATCAGTTCCGTAAAAAAGTATGCCTCCTTTACATGGGCTATACTGGGCTGTAAAACCTTGAGAGTGTATAGAGGGCTAGCTTTGATATTGAATCTAAACTCAATCTTAGGAAAGTCTAACAGGAATACAAGAAATGAATTCCTATAGATGAGTTTTATGCAAAAGGTATCTTACGGACTGCTAACAAGTAAAGGTGCCACTGGATATATATATATAATGTGATCAAGACACTTTCACTGCCGAAATGCGTAATGCTGCTAATGCTGATGGTGAACCGAATACATTGAAAATCTGCACCTTACCTGAGTTCTGTGCTCCGTTGTCTTTTTCCAGGAAGAGTGGGAGTTATCTGTATATGTGGGAGAGGTGTGGCGCCGCGGCCAGGGCGACTGACGCTGGAATCTGGGGACCACGGTTCGATCCCCGGCTCCGGCGGCAGGTTAGCCCAGCACCATGTGACTCTGGGCAATAGCTCGCTTAATCTTCCCGACGGCCCCCCAGCGCCTAGAGACCCTTACGGGTGATTGTGCGCTTTACAAATGTGGACTTTTTTTTATATATATATATATATATATATATATATATATATATAATATATATATATATATTCAAACCTTCTTTCTCGGGTAATAATGATGTCTACGAAAACAGTAATGATGTATATAAAAACAGTTTGGACATATGGAAAAATGAGAATTTGATTACAAATGATGAGTACAAATATCTACATTGCAGATATCCAAAGTTATCTGCAATGTATTTGTTACCAAACATTCATAAGGACAAAGGTGTTCCACTGGGACGCCCTATCGTATCATGAGTAGGGAGTATGTTGGAAAACACAACAAAATACATTGATCACTTTCTAAGGCCATATGTGCAAGTATTGCCTTCGTATGTAAAAGATAAAGGGCATTTTTTGAGAATGATTGATAAGGTAATTTGAGAACAAGACATGCTGTTATTAACATTAGATGTTATACCTCTTGAATTAGGTTTAGAAGCCTGCAGGTACTATCTTAAAGATCGACATGTCTGTTATCTCATGCACACAGAGATGTTACTTAACATGATGTCAACTTGCCTAAAAAATAATGTTTTTATTTTTGATCATGTGATATACTGTCAGGCCCGGGGAACGGCGATGGGAACCTGCTTCGCCCCCAGCTACGCAGGTTTGTACCTAGGCTGGTGGAAGGAGCCGGTGGCGAAAAACATCAGCGCCTTTAATCATCACATCATCCTCTGGGCCAGGTATATTAACGATATATTCTGCATTTGGAAAGGAGAGGAAGAGGACGTCGTTAAATTTGTGTATTCCCTCAATGACAACAGTTTAAACCTGAAGTTTACCTGCACAGTAGATAAGAATACTATTGAGTTTTTAGATGTGGAGGTAAAAGTAAATGGTAATCGGCTGGAAAGTAAGCTGTTTTGAAAAGCTACAGCTGGAAACAGCATTCGACATGCCGAAAGTTGTCATCCAATGAATCTCATAAACAGCATACCCTAAGGGGAACTACTAAGGGCACGCCGTAATTGTAGTTCTGAGATTGCATTTGCGGAAGAGATGAATATCATGAAGAGTAGATTCGAAGGAAGAGGTTACTCCCAAAAGGTAATTAAAAAGGCATGTGAAAAAGTTAAGAAGGTAAAAAGAGAAGAATTGCTCAAAATTAAAGAGGATGTCCAGTTGGAAAATGAATCTATAAGATTTATTACCTCTTTTAATTTTGGAAGGTGTTAAGCACGGATGATACCTTGGCGAAATGCATTGACAGTTACCCAAAAATTACATTCCGAAGGTGTCCAGCATTGAAAGATGTATTGTGCAGAAATATTTTATTCCCTGAAAATGAAACAAGACCTAATATTCAGGGATTTTATACATGCACATCATGCAAAGCATGTAGGGACAGCTCTAATTGTAAGCAGATAATTGTATCTAAATCGATGAAACCATTCATCATAACAAAACATTTAAGCTGCAAGTCCGTTTTTAGTGTGTCCGCATTAATATGCCCCTGTCAACTGGTTTATATTGGGAGTACCATCCACCAAGATAAGCGGCACATTTTAGAACACATGCAAGCAATAACAAATGAGGACAGGCAATATCCCATTGCTCGGCACTTCAAAGAATGCCACAACAAAGATGTAAGTTTGCTAAGATATTGTGCCCTTGATAGAATTCCCATCTCTGAGTGAGGAGGAAACAGGAACCAAGAGTTACATAGATTGGAATCACGTATGATTATAAAATACGAAACCATGTATCCTGGGGGTATTAATAAAGATGAGGAGCTATCAGTTCGGCTGAGATGTAACTGAACCTGACCGTTGAAATGAAATGATGTTTTGATGTACTGAAATTCGACATGTTGCCTCTTGGAAATGATGTTTGTGTTGTTTTTAATAGGTAAGAAACCATTTTATTGATGGGTGCACTTGGTTTTATTTTAGAGGAGACAGAGCGTATGCCTTGTTGTGAAGAATTGCAGATTAAGCCACATGAAATGGTGTTATCTATTGAACTGGAAACACGCCTTTTTTGACTGGGTACTAGCCCACTTGGGCTGAATTGGAATGAGCAGTTGACAATGTGATATTAATTGCGTGTATTTACCCACTGGGGTTGAATTGTTTCAAACCTAGTCGTTAGTTGATTGCAGCTCCAGCGCGATTTGCGAACTGAGAGACTTAACCCACTCGGGCATGTTATTTTTTAAATGTAATTTCGAAACTGTATTTTGTTTTCATGATGGTATACAACTCTGAAAATGATTTGAGTTTGTCACGCAATGTGGATCTATTTATAAATGCTCATGAAATTGAGACCACTAAGTATAGACTGTCCAGTATAAAATAACCATTACAAAATGGTGGCTGTGGTAGTCACACATTCACGACAGCAATTTAGTCCTTTGTTAGTATTGATGATACTATTGTGCACTATATCATGTGATACGCGTAAACTTCTGATTGACCCGTGACAAAGGAACTCCAGTTCCGAAATGCATTGGGCAGTGTTTGCCATTGCTTTGGATTGAGTCCGCCATCTTGGGGGGAGCATTGGGTAGCAGGCTAGTGGTTGCGACCCTGATTGCTCAAATGCAGGCACAGCTGCGCAAGCGCCACTGGCGCGCCGAAGGCGCACCAAAGGAAAGCCCGTCTGCGCACACCCACGCCGGTCCTGGCAACTGGCGACTGGCGACGGCCCTGCATCTTTTGCCGGAGATCCCATCAGGTATTCTCGGAAAGAGTTTTTGGCTCTGAGATCAAACTGCCCCTCGCTACCATGGGCCTTTCACGAGCGCCACTTTCTTTGTGGATTATGTGCATTTGAGCTGGTGCCAGTGGAACGGGTTTGCTCTCCACCTGGCTATATAGACTATAAGTTCCTCAGCTTGAATTCCCGCTCGCTGGTCAAACACCATACTGAGGTGTTCAATCTTTTAGTTGACGTGCCCCCTGACGCCCTTTTTCTTACGGAGACATGGCTCACGCTAGACTCTGTAGCAGAGCCTTGGCTGGCCCTCCCTCAAGGGTATGTGTTGAAGACAATTAATAGAGAGGGGGGGAGAGGGAGCGGTATTGCGCTGGTCGCCAAGGAAGCTTATTGTTTTAGTCTGTGTAAGGAAAAGATAGCGGACTGTGATAGTGCTTTCTTCAAAATTAAGCTTAATCATAATTTTAAATTAACTGGTCTTTTAATTTACAGGCCGCCTGGTCCGTCGAGTTTGTTTAGGGTTGACTTATTGGGCAAAGTAGAACCTTTGGCTGGTAAGGCGGCTCATTTCACCATCCTTAGAGACCTGAATCTTCACCTAAAGAATGGGGGGAAAGTGGAGATTGCTTGTTTTCTGGCAGATCTGGAGGCCTTCCAGCTGCTGCAGCATGTGCTCGAACGTACCCATGTGGCAGGCCACCTGCTGGACCCTATCTTCTCCAACTTGAGTCCTCTTATAGTCCATCTGCCTGGATTGATCATTTTATGGTGTCATTTGTTTTGCAGCTACAGGGCAAAGCCGATGTGATCTGTCCAGCCAAGGTCCTTATAAGTTGGATCCGGATCTATTTTCTGCTTGGCTCATCAAGCATAGGCCTCAGCTTCCATCTGATGTAGATGCGGCTAATCTGTGTGTCCAGGAATGGCTGACGGCTGGCCTGGATAGTTGTATCCTGGCCAAATGGGGAGGCAAGGGGCGAGGACCCTCCAACCCGTGGTTCAATGAGTCCACTCACACAGGCAAAGAAGGGCTGCAATCGGATAGAGCGTGCCTGGCGACGTTGTTATGATGTGTCTGCTAAATTAGAATATTGGGCGGCCGTCAAACACTATCATAAAGGTATTCAGAGAGCACAGGCAGAGTTTGTGGCCAATAAAATCTTAGCCAGTTCTAACCCCGCAAGGACTATCTTCTCCCTGCCTAAAGGTATGACGAACGCAGGGATGGCCAGTGTCTCTCCTTTTGCCTCCAACCATCAATGCGAACCGCTAGCATTGCACTTTGTTAATAAAGTTGACCAAATCTATATGGGCCTACCTTCGATGGCCCCTCATTTGGAGGGGGAGATGCCAGAAGTGGCGGAGAATATTGGGGGTAACAGTTTGTTTTCTTTCCCGCTCCTGACATCTGGTGACTTTGAAGCTCTGTGTTTAAAAATTAAATCAGGTTCTCCAGCTGATGCCCTGTCCCCTGCCTTTTTCCGCCAGTTTCACTCTCTGATTTCTCCTGAGTGTTTAGAACTGGCCAATTTGTCGCTTAGGTCAGCCACAGTCCCTCGGGCATGGAAACATACTAAAGTTATTCCATTACTAAAAAAATCTTCTCTGGACCCGGGGGAACCTGGTAATTACCGGCCAATTTCCCAGCTCCCTTTTTTGTCTAAGCTAGTGGAATCCCACGTGACTTCTACTCTAGCGAATTTCATTGAGCAGAACGCCATTTTTGATCTATCACAGCATGGTTTCCGACCCAGGCATAGCACTGAGTCTGCGCTATTGGTTGTGTTGGAGGCCATTTGGGGCAGCTTGGATGTTGGGGACTCGGCAGCACTGGTCCTTTTGGATTTAAGTGGCGCATTTGACACTGTTTCCCATTACATACTCATGAAACGCCTCCTGGAAGTCGGGATTGGGGGTGTGGCCTTAGCCTGGATTCGGTCCTTTCTTGAGGATAGGTCCTTCCAGGTTTCAGTGCCTCCATTTAATTCCCAGGAGTTTGTCCTGCATCGGGGGGTGCCACAGGGCTCGGTCCTAAGTCCACTCTTGTTTAACTTGTATGTTAGGCCCCTGGCAGAGGTGGCAAAGGGCAGGGGGCTGTCCTTGATGTCGTATGCGGACGATACCCAACTGGTGATTGCTTTCTCTAAGAAATGCAACGCCAGTTTGGGGAAGTTCAAGGACGATCTCCTGGCCATCTCCGACTGAATGGCAGCAAATTGTTTGCAGCTAAACGCCAGCAAGTCGGAGATCTTGTTGTTCAGCAGGGACCGGGAGCTTTAGTCTGAGCAGAGCTGGCCGGATCGTCTCAAAACCGCCCGACTCCCTAAGGAGGTTGTGAAGAACTTGGGTGTGCGGTTTGATAATGGTCTGACCTTTGATAAACAAACAAAAGCCGTGGCTCAGGTTTGTTTTGCGCTGTTGCGTGGTCTAAGACCGCTGCTGGGTTTCTTCCCTCCCGAGGTGCGCCAGACCATTGTACAGGCATCTATCTTGTCCAGATTGGATTACAGTAACTCTCTTTATTTTGGGTGCAAATAAGGCAAGTATCAAGCGGCTGCAGAGGGTTCAGAATGCAGCGGCCCGGCTTTTGGTTGCACTGCCTAGATCCTGCTCCGTGGCTCATGTGCTCCCTAAACTCCATTGGCTACCGGTTGAAAAGCGCATCAAGTTTAAGGTGTTATGTTTTCCTCATAAGATTCTGACACATCAGGCCCCAGCAGGGTTACTTCATTTGCTGGCGCCTTATGAGCCGTGCTGGCCCGCGTTCCGCAAGTTTGGAAAGCGAGGGCCGGAGGTCGCTCCTTTTGTTACCTGGCGGCGAAGCTTTGGAATTCGCTTCCTGTCTTTATGAGAAGCACTATGAATCATCTGGCCTTTCGCAAATCCTTAAAGACCTGGCTTTCACCTCCATTGGCCGTCTAATTCTTTTCCCCGCTCTCCTTGGTCTCCTGTCTCTTGGTTTCTGGTTGGGCTGGGATGCCTCGTTGCTGAGGCAGCCATGCGCATTACTAATCTAAAATAAATAAATAAATAAATCATGCTTATTGAACAAATTGGGGCTTGGCGCCATCTTTGAATGGAAGGATTGATCATTTTCTGGATATATATATATATATATATATATATATATATATATATATATATATATATATATATATATATATATATATATTACCTACTGGCGGTCGCCAGTAGGTATATATAGTTAGGATTTTTTCTCTATGGGATTTTTGAAAATTCTATGTCTAATAACTTTGGCGTTTGTGGACGGAATTGGCTGAAATTTTCAGGAAAATGGCACATTTTGTTTCTGAGCAGCCCCTGAAAATTTTGGGGGGGTTCGTCAAGGGGGGGCCGAGAAAAAAGGGGGGTCCCAAAACGCGTTTTTCCCATGTTAATTTCCATAGGGCGGTTGGCCTCACTTTTAGCCCGAACGGCTGAATGGATTTGCACGAAACTTGGCAAAATTGTAGGGACTGGTAGCCCGATGTGCCTTTTGTAGGTCTCAATATATGTGCTCCAGTGGATTTTGAGAAATTAACGTTTAAAAAAAGATATATATCTGTAAGCGCGCTCTGGGCAGCGCTCCAGGACGCGTACTTTTCGCGCAACGGAGCTTTGTGAAGCGAAGCTGATTGGTTCTCTGGCGTCTGTCAACATTCCAAAAAGTCCGTAGCGGCCGCCATCTTGTCTCTCGGTAGGATCGAGAGACAAGAGGAGGCCAAAACAAAGGGGCAAATAACCATAAGGGGGCATAGTAGATCCTCCCTGACCCCCTAGGTTTAATGTGGAGGCTTTAAAACGGCCCCGCGGGGCAAAAAAAAAAAAAAAATTTTTTTTGTTTTTTTGCGTGGGTAGCGCCCGGTCCGGGAACCGGGAAGCTTTCTGGGCAGCGTACTGCAATGAAAAATGAATGATAGACTTTTCAAATACTGTTGTTAATTGATTGTTGGTTTTGTTGATTATTTTTTATTTTTTTTTATTTTTTAAGGATTGTTTATTGTGTTTAATAATTTATTAAACTTTCTAACGCGGCACGTCATATGACGCATTACGCGACAACGCAGGTCCAGAATATAGTCAAAATGTCTCCACCAACCAGCGGACGGCACACAACCCCTTTCAGCAGGCTAAATAGTTCTGTTAAATGACAACAGAAGGGACAGGCAACAAGAACCATCAGTCAAAGAGGGGAGGGCAAGTTCTTCTCTACCGGGTCACGTTGGAGCGCTACCGGAACTGATCGAATTGGTAGTCTACAGTGTTTCTGGATGTTTCAGACTGAAGCTGGCGTTAGCATGAGAGCACCACCATTTCGTAGCTCCGTCGTGGCCATTCCACGAGCAATCATGCTAGGCGCTCCCCACCAGAAGCCTGCGGGAGTCGGGGGCCCCCAAGACTTTTGTAGAATCTTCAAGGATGAGGGGACGCTTTCGAGAATGGAGCCCAAGCTCTAGCAGACAAGCGTCCGAGTTCCAAGGTGTCGCAGGCCCATTTTAGTGGACCACGCCCAAATCTGAAGAGATGGCCGCCATTTTGAGAGTCCTGTGGCAGCCGCCTATCGCTGCACCGCAAGAGCGGGAGCAACTCAAGTACATGGTGAGCGAGACGCTGTAGTCGAAAGAGCGGGCGGTAAACAGCTGAATAGCGGAAGAGGCACAGTGTAGCAAAAGCGGGCTGAATGGCAAATGAAACGGAAAAGGGGTGCCCCACTACAGCGTGTCTTTAGGTGAAACGGATTGTGGGACAAGGTGAAGAATGGAAGAGTCACCAAAAGGAAAAAAGTTCCGCTTGACCCCGGGAGCCGGCAACCTATGTCGGGGGCGATCTCAGGCCACACCAGGGCAACACGACTTGGGGAGGGGGCCGGAGCCAAGCGCCCCCTCCGAGTCCGCGACATGACACCGTCCCTCGGGGGCCTCCGTCAAGCGGTTCAGGGTGGCACCGCATCACAACAGCCCCCACTTACTTTAAGAATAGTGAAGATGAAGCAATTGCAAATAGGCTTCAGACAATGTTACAAGCACTCCTCAAAACTTTGAACTTTCATAGTGCATGAGTTGGGACAGCGAGGGGTGATTTGGTTTCTCGGACTGTTTTTCTGGTCTCTCACCACTGGCATACTTTAACGTTTTCTTGTTTCTAGGACATTAATAGGTTTTATCATTACGTTATGTTATCGTTTCTTTGTTTGTTGTTTAATAAAAGTTCATGTTCATCAGTGGCCTACTGATTTTCGTTTTCCTATTTTTTTCTTTCCAGGTTGTTTCATGGTAAAGTTTCTGTTAACAGGATACAGTGATCACTTCGTTATTATTGCATATGTCCTTTTCACTAGGGGTGCTCTCTGGTCGGGCCAGATGACGTATCTCTAGTAAATGGTCCGGGTGAAAAAGGTGCATCAATCAGTGGGGAGTAGATAGGCATGACAGATTACAACGGGGGAGAAAGGTCCGCATTACGTACCCTTTCACTACTTGCAAAGATTTTCCTACGTTTATTTGCAAACAGGGAATACCTCCAAAAAGAACTAATTCCCAAACAGTCAATGTTCGGACAATCAATCAATCAATGAGGAATGAAATAGGTACGACGTGTTAAAGGCTTGCGTTACCTACCCTTCACTATCTGCAAAGGGAGAGAGAATATTCCTATTCTTCCTCGTTTGCAGGTAGAGAAGATCCTTAAGAGAATTAACTTCGAACAATTCAATGCTCGATTGAAACAATCAACAAGGGGTACTGTGAACACAAATGAACGCCGCTTATGTACATACGCATTGCTATTTTCAACAGGTTGTTCCTAATGTTTCTATTTTAGCGAGGTCAAAAAGAGATCCCATTAGTGGCCTACTGATTTTGCTCGATTCCTTTTGTTTTTTTACACGATTTTTCGCTATCTGCAAAGACTAAACAGAGTATTGCGACTCTGTGCTTGTTTGTAAATAGAGAATGAACCAAAGAGAACAATCAATCAAATGGAGAGAGAAGCAGGCACGACGTATTACAAAGGGGGCAAAGGGCTGCGTTAACTACCCTTCACTATCTGCAAAGAGAGAGTACTCCTAATAGAAATGAGGGGTGGGGGGCAGTATTCAAAGCAGATCAGTGTGCATAAACACGAAAATGTTTTTACTTACCACGTACTTGACATTCGACAGCTTATGATATTTGCTATTAAAAAACCATTGAAATTCACTGAAAAAACCATAGGTTATAGACCATATATAGTTAGGAATTAGCATTTACAAAACCTTGAAAATTCACTGAAAAAACCATAGGTTATAGACCATATATAGTTAGGAATTAGCATTTAAAAAACCTTATTTTACTCACACAAAACCATTGAAATTCCATATATAGTTAGTTGCACTAACTATATATCGCGCACCCGCAATCCACTGCTGATCATGTCACATATTACATCATTCATGACATGGTCAGTGACATCACTGATGACATCACTGGTGCAGAAGAAGCTGAACTAGCATCTGGGGATGTCCCCACTCTATTGCCTCTCCACGATCTCAGTGAAGCGACCGATTCACAGCCTTTAGGTCCCGATGCGAATCTTAACACACAATCCATACTGAGGAAAAGCAACAAGCTACAAAAAGGTGCGGGAATAACTCCCTTTAAAAATAAATCAAATTTTATCCCCGTAATGACAAAGGATGCGGTAGACACGTTTCATGATTGAGTGACTAATGAAATTAAACAACTATATAGGTCCACTACAGTTAACAACAAGAAAAAGAAGCACCATGTACCACCCTTATGAAAAGATTAAGTGATAACACCGAAATTGTGATAAAAACATCCGATAAGGGTGACAATGTTGTTATATGGCCTAAAAAGGATTATACCAAGGAAGCCTATAGACAATTAAATGATTCTAACTGCTACGAAAGAACCAATCATAAAGAATACACGAAAGCTAGGAAGACACTGTCCAAGTTGCTACACAAATGGCGAAGAGAAGGCCTAATTTCTATGGAAGAATTCAAGTTTATGAATAATGAATTCCCTATCCTTCCTGTGTTTTACCTAATCCCCAAGGTCCATAAGTGCACTAATCCAACACCAGGAAGACCGATTATTTCGGCGATTAATAGTGCAAGTGAACATGTCGGCCAATATGTTGACTTTTTTTGCAGGATTTGGTTAAGAGCTTGCCTAGTTTTGTTCAGGATACTAGTGATTTCTTGCAAAAAATTGGGGATTTGGAATGGAATATTAACATATTGTTGATAACTTTGGATGTAGAGTCCCTTTATACTAGTATAGCACACACGTGCGGTTTGCAAGCAGTTAAACACTTCCTTGGGAAACGAGCTGTTGATTTTTATGAGCATAACAAAGTGATCATCATTCTCATTGAATGGTGTTTATATAACAACTTTTTTCTTTTTGGTAATGATGTGTGGAAACAATTAAGGGGCGTTGCGATGGGATCCTGTTTCTCCCCCAGCTATGCATGTTTACACCCTGTTTACTCCCTGTTACCTGACATATGCATCGTTGATCAGTGATGTCATCAGTGATGTCATTTGAGATGTCATCAGTGATGTCACTGACCATGTCATGAATGATGTAATATGTGACATCATCAGCAGTGGATTACGGGTGCGCGAAATATAGTTAGTACAACTAACTATATAGGACCAATTTCAATGGTTTTGTATGAGTGAAATGTCCAGCTAACCATAACACCCCTAAAACGTATAGTTTTTTTAGTGAATTTTAAAGGTTTTTTAAATGCTAATTCCTAACTATATAAGGCCTGAAACCTATGGTTTTTTCAGTGAATTTCAAAGGTTTTTTTAAATGCTAATTCCTAACTATATAAGGCCTGAAACCTATGTTTTTTTTCAGTGATTTGCAAGGTTTTTTCAATGCTAATTCCTAACTATATAAGGCCTGAAACCTATGTTTTTTTCAGTGAATTTCAAAGGTTTTTTTAATGCTAATTCCTAACTATATAAGACCTGAAAGCCCACCAGGAATCTCCAGTATGCGCCAGGGGACTGCATTGCAGAGAGGTGTAATGAAGCCACGCCCCTTTTTACACCTCTCTGCAACGCAGCCCCGTGCATGTTTGAAGAGGGGGAACTAATTCCCCTTGCATACTGGGGGCCCTGGGGGCCAACTAGCCGACCTTGAACCTCCAGTATGCGCCAGGGGGCTGCATTGCAGAGGTGTAATGAGGCTATGCCCCTTGTTACACCTCTCTGCAACGCAGCCCCCTGGTGCGTTTGCAGAGGGGGAACTAATTCCCCTTGCATACTGGGGGTCCATGGGGGTCAACTAGCCCACCAGGAGCCTCCAGTATGCGCCAGGGGGCTGCATTGCAGAGAGGTGTAATGAGGCCACACCCTTTTTTACACCTCTCTGCAACGCAGCCCCTGTGCATGTTTGAAGAGGGGGAACTAATTCCCCTTGCATACTGGGGGTCCCTGGGGGCCAACTAGCCCACCTGGAACCTCCAGTATGCGCCAGGGTGCTGCATTGCACAGAGGTGTAATGAGGCTATGCCTCTTTTTACACCTCTCTGCAACGCAGGCCACTGGCGCGTTTGCAGAGGGGGGACTAATTCCCCTTGCATACTGGGGGTCCCTGGGTCATATCAGCCCAAACGCCGATATTCCAAACGATTGAAAATGACTTTTCTTGAGAAACATTTGGATTTGGATTATCATGTCCTATACTTTGGAATTTTTGAAAGACTGACTTTGAGGATGCTATAAATTACTCAAGTCTGCCCGAATTGTGTGGGTAAAATTGATACCTAGTCACTTTGAATGCGAATGTACTTCCGTCTCGTCTAACATTTGGAAGAAATATCTAGTGATATGACAACCGGATACCGACATAACTTGAAGAAAATAAGGACGCACTGAAGACGTACTGTTGTACTGAACAAAACGCATCGGCTGGCTGTGGTACATAAACTTAAGGAAAATAAAAGCATTTGAATATACACCAAGATTCAGCGCTTCAATAAGGACTCTAAGTGATATGATTTGATTGGACTTATTGTGCAAGTAGTGCTGTGTCAAACTTTGGAACATTCTCCACTACTCTCTACTACTTACTCTCTACTACTCCACTACTCTCTAATACTCACTCTCTACTACTCATTCTCTACTACTCTACTACTCTCTCTCTACTACTGACTCCCTACTACTCACTATCTACTACTCTCTACTACTCACTCTCTACTACTCTCTACTCTCTACTACTCATTCTCTACTACTCTCTCTACTACTCACTCTGTACTACTCACTATCTACTACTCTCTACTACTCACTCTCTACTTCTCACTCTCTACTACTCTCTACTACTCACTCTCTACTACTCTCTCTCTACTACTCTCTACTACTCACTCTCTACTACTCACTCTCTACTACTCACTCTCTACTACTCTCTCTCTACTACTCTCTACTACTCACTCTACTACTCACTCTCTACTACTCTCTACTATTCTCTCTCTCTGCTATTCACTCTCTACTACTCACTCTTTACTACTCTCTACTACTCACTTTCTACTGCTCCCTACTACTCACTCTACTACTTACTCTCTACTACTCTCTACTACTCACTCTCTACTTCTCACTCTCTACTACTCTCTACTACTCACTCTCTACTACTCTCTCTACTACTCTCTACTACTCACTCTCTACTACTCACTCTCTACTACTCACTCTCTACTACTCTCTCTCTACTACTCTCTACTACTCACTCTACTACTCACTCTCTACTACTCTCTACTATTCTCTCTCTCTGCTATTCACTCTCTACTACTCTTTACTACTCACTCTTTACTACTCTCTACTACTCACTTTCTACTGCTCCCTACTACTCACTCTACTACTTACTCTCTACTACTCTCTACTACTCACTCTCTACTACTCACTCTCTACTACTCTCTACTACTCACTCTACTATTCACTCTACTACTCACTCTCTGCTACTCTCTCAACTGCTCTCTACTACTCTCTACTACTCACTCTCTACTCTATTACTCACTCTCTTCTCTCTACCTCTCTACCTCTCTCTACTTCTTTCTCTACTAGTCTCTACCTCTCTACCTCTACCACTCTACCTCTACACCTCTACCTCTCTACCTCTCTCTACACGCACACATATACACATATATATATGCATATATATGCATATGCATTTATGTATGTGTATATATAGGCATGTATGTGCATGTATGTGTATATATAGGCAAGCCCGTCTGCGCCCGTCCGCGCCTGGCCCGGGCCTAGGGCCACCCCCCCTGGTTCACATCCTTTGCCTCCACGTATACACTATTCTGCTGCCCAGCTTCTGCATTTACGCCCCCGACTCTCCAGACGTGTCTCACATCCAACCTGTTCACAAGCCCAATCACGCACTGCTCAGGCTGTCATGCTTCGATACCTCTTATTCATAAACCACCTTTTGTTGGTAAGCACAACCCTAAGAAAACCTACACCATCGCTCTCACGAACGTCCGCACGCTCGGCAAACACAGCCAAGATATCCATGAGCTGATCCATGATCATAAACTAGATCTATTGTTCATGACAGAAACATGGATGGGTCAGGCGTCCGACCCAGATCTAGTCATTGCCGTTCCTACTGGGTATACAACACACAGACTGGATAGGCAAATTAAGAAAAAAGGCGGCGGCATTGCCATTATTGCCCGTGACACCTTCGCAGTAAGGACCAAAATCATTACACAAAACTCCTGTGAAGCCTTAGAATTTGCGATCAAATTGTCCCCATCTCATACCTTCAAAGGGATTCACCTTTATCGACCTCCTGGGCCCAGGAGCGATTTCATTGTTGATCTTAGGTCCTTTCTGGAAGCATCTGCGCTTGACAACTCTTTCACTATTTTAGGCGATTTTAATTTTCACTTTGACACCTTAGACAACTCTGACACTGCTACTCTCCTAGCAGACATATCAACTTTTGGTCTTCTCCCCCTGGTTCATTCCCCGACGCATGAAGGTGGTCACACGTTGGACGGCATCTTCACTAATGCCGTGGGCCTCCATGTCACTCAAATACTTCCCCTAACTTGGTCTGATCACCATCTTATCTTGGCATCTCTGTCAGCGCAGGATTCCCTGGCTGACAAATCCAACCCCAATCCCCGCCAACCTTATTTGGCATGGGACGACATTGACGAAACCAGGTTGGAAACTCTGCTTAAGGACACTTCTCCTACTCTTTCTATTGACCCCAACGCCGCCACCTCCCAATTTTACAACTGGTTGAGCTCTGCAGCCACAGACTTGGTTCAAGTCAAACAACGGTCCCGCAATAGATCAACCCCGTCGGCCCCATGGTATTCCAAGGAACTACGCACACAAAAGCAACTGTGCAGGAACAGTGAGAGACATTGGCGGAAAGACTATACAGACGAAGTCAAATCTATGTACAAAGAATCAGTGGCAAAATATAAAAACTTAATCTTTGAGGCTAAGAAAAAGTATTACTGCGATAGAATAGAAACTGCTAAAAACTTGAATAAAACACTATACGAAACCACTAAACAATTAGCTGGTCTCTCCGTCGATCTGACACCTCCCCCTTCCCAAGCTCTTTGCGACGCTTTGTCCAAATTTTTCTTTAACAAAGTTGATCGGGTTTTTGCCAACAACGCCACCCCCTCCCCAAGGTCTTCAATGCATTACCAGGGCCCTACCTTTCCGCAGTTCAGAGAGGTTACTTGCTTGCAGGTACAGAACATTGTGTCGTCCATTAAATCGGGCTCGGCCCTAGACCCTTGCCCCTTGAAGGTCCTACGGCCGATCATGGAAGCAGTTCTCCCGGCCATGACTGCCATTTGTAATTCCATGTTCTGCACAGGCATTTATCCAGAGATATTAAAAAAGACCCTTATAAAACCTCTCCTTAAAAAATCCAACCTCGACAAGGAAGGACTTAAAAGCTATCGCCCAATTGCCAGTCTCCCATTCCTAGCGAAAATAGCAGAAAAAATTATGAACTCCCTACTCTCTTCCTTCATCGAGGAAAACAAACTCCTGGATGAATCACAGTTTGGCTTCCGCCAATTTCATGGAACTGAGACCGCCTTGGTCAAAGCGGCTGAGGACATCAGATCCATCCGGGATGCAGGAGGAACAGCTGTTCTGATCATGTTAGATCTATCGGCGGCCTTCGACACGGTCGACCATGCTACCCTGGTCAACCGCGTCGAGAGCGTAGGCATCCGAGGCAATGCTAAGAGTCTCCTTGCCTCCTTCCTGGCTAGCAGGACCCAGGTCGTCACCATCGGACCTTTTGAATCCTCCTCCTTGTCACTGCCATGTGGAGTTCCTCAAGGCTCATCCCTTAGTCCGACACTATTTAACATTTATGTGTCGGACCTTGCCAAAGTCATCAGAGCACACGGGATGAGCCTCACTTCCTACGCAGATGACACCCAACTGGTCCTCGCCATCAAGAATAACGGGTCTACAATAGCCAACAATTTCAATCAGGGCATGTTGGCAATTGGGAGCTGGATGGCTCTCAATTGCCTGAAATTGAACTCCGATAAATCGGAAGTTGTAATTTTTGGCAATTTATCCCCGGAGTGGTCCCCCCTCTGTTGGCCATCATCCATGGGTCAGCCCCCAGACCCGGTTAATAAGGTGAGGAACCTGGGAGTTATGTTCGACAATCGTCTGAACTTCTTACCACACGCAAACCAGATTTCCTCCTCAGCCTTCCATAAATTAAGGCTTACCAAGAAAATTTTGCCTTTCCTACCCGAGAATGCTGGCAAAACATTGGTAAGCTCCCTGGTCTTGTCTACCCTAGACTATTGCAACGCCCTGTTTTTAGGTGCCCAGGAGAGAGTGCTACTGAAAATGCAGGCTATTCAGAATGCAGCCGCCAGGCTCCTAGGGCGCATTCCCAAATACCATCCGGTGTCACCCACCATAAGACAGCTCCACTGGCTACCGGTGAGAATGAGGATCAAGTTCAAGTCTCTGTGCCTGGTATACAAGGCTTTACATAATACTGGACCCGCATTTTTCACCCAAAACCTTATCCCCTACTGCCCATCCAGAACATTACGATCATCCAGCTCACATGAGCTGGTGGTCCCCCGAACTAAATCGGTCACATGGGGTGACAGAAGATTTCTTGTTGCCGCACCGAAATTGTGGAACACGTTGCCACACTCAATCAAAACCAGCACCTCCCTTTGGTCTTTGCGTAAGCAACTTAAGACCTGGCTTTTTAATCAATGAACCTCAGCCCCCCTTGTTGGTTAAACATTGCAGTAACTCCAGCGCCGAGATGCCCAAGGGCCTTTGTTCGCGCTCTACAAATGTTGTTATAAAAATAAATATATATATAAATACATATATAAACATATATAATCTGCATATCTATATAAATAAAAATATATATGCATACATACATATACATATATGCATACATATGCATGTTATTTATATGAAAGTTTTAAAAACACTAATAAAAGCAAAGCTAAAAAGCCACCTCATTACAAACAGAATGGCTTTAACTTAAACGAGGGCAAGATCTATTGCATTTTCAATGCTTGTTTACTTTGGTTCCATCAAGAAGGCATTCAGATGTTTCACACATTTGCCATAAATTCTGAATGTTAGCACTCTAGTTGCTCATTAGATCACTGTAGTAAAGCTACTGCTCATCAGGGAAGTCTGCTGCTAATCATACTTTCTATGGCAAAATGAACCCCCTCATTTTGTTCCTTTTTAAATTAAATGTTTTCAGACTTGCCACTTCATTCCAATCAAGATGGCTTCTGGTGTGCCATACTTTTGTCATAAGTAAGACTGTTAGCGCTCTAGTTGTTCTTTAGAACACTCTGGGACATTCTGTCATTGGGCTATACTTGGACTACATCTGGATGATATTTGGGCTACATTTGGGCTCTTTTGTCTCTGGTGGCCATCTTGGGAGACTGCATGTCCGAATTTTTTAATGAAATAGAAGAGGATTTGGGAAGTCACTCAAAATGTGCCCTAATTTTTCTTTCTGCAGCACTAATCATACTTTCTATGGCAAAATATACCCCCTCATTTTGTTCCTTTTTAAATTAAATGTTTTAAGAGTTACCACTTTATTCCAATCAAGATGGCTTCAGGTGTGCCATACCTTTGTAATAAGTAGGACTGTTAGCGCTCTAGTTGTTCTTTAGAACACTCTAGGAGGCTGCAGAAGAACACAAAGGAATCAACTGACAGTCTCTGTCCTTGTTGGATGTACATGTTTTACTGAGAATGTCAGACTTCATTCTCACATGACTGAGAAAGATAATGTGAATTTACGGAAAGTATGCTTTCAGTTTAGCTTCATGTATATTGGTCCCAAGATGGCGTAACCCGCTATACATGATAGCACCTCATTAAAAAGCATTGTCGTTAATAGAGGGTTTTAGGACTTTAGTTACATTATAAATCATTTGTTGATGGTACCATACTCATTTTAGGAATTGTGGTGTGTTCTAAGGTGATTTTACCATGTGAAAAAGCCTTCTGGTGGGGTATCATAAATCATGTTTGAAAGAAAACTATTATCTCATGCTTCTCAGCCGTCTTCAGCCCGGCTTGCTTGAATCCAGTGGCAAAGTGAGCAAGGGACTCACGTCTGAGCATACCCTGCCACACTTATGGCGGCCAAAAGCGGTACAAAAGGGGGTGGTGATGGACGGAGAATCTGAATCAATCAAACACTCACACCCAGTCAAAAGATCTGGGTTTAATCCATCACCGTTCTTTAGCCCACTCTGCCACCCCAGTTCAGACATGGCTATATGCAAATCAGTCTGCCACACCGTCCATCACCACCCCCTTTTGTACCGCTTTTGGCCGCCATAAGTGTGGCAGGGTATGCTCAGACGTGAGTCCCTTGCTCACTTTGCCACTGGATTCAAGCAAGCCCGGCTGAAGACGGCTGGAATGCCAGAAACCGGTCCTCGGAAGCTTGTTTCCGGACCAGGGAAGGCATGGCTTGGCAGTTCCGGCTGGACTGTTCCCATGAGGCACAGGGTCAGACTGATTTGCATATAGCCATGTCTGAACTGGGGTGGCAGAGTGGGCTAAAGAACGGTGAATGATCAAACCCAGATCTTTTGACTGGGTGTGAGTGTTTGATTGATTCAGATGCTCCGTCCATCACCACCCCCTTTTGTACCGCTTTTGGCCGCCATAAGTGTGGCAGCGTATGCTCAGACGTGAGTCCCTTGCTCACTTTGCCACTGGATTCAAGCAAGCCGGACTGAAGACGGCTGGAATGCCAGAAACCGGTCCTCGGAAGCTTGTTTCCGGTCCAGGGAAGGCATGGCTTGGCAGTTCGGGCTGGACTGTTCCCATGAGGCACAGGGTCAGACTGATTTGCATATAGCCATGTCTGAACTGGGGTGGCAGAGTGGGCTAAAGAACGGTGATGGATCAAACCAAGATCTTTTGACTGGGTGTGAGAATTTGATTGATTCAGATGCTCCGTCCATCACCATCCCCTTTTGTACCGTATATGTATATGTATGCATGCATTAATATTTGTATTTATATAGATATGCAGATTATATATGTTTATATATGTATGTATATATATATATACACATACATATATAAATCCAAATGCATATATATGCATATATATATGTATATGTGTGCGTGTAGAGAGAGGTAGAGAGGTAGAGAGGTAGAGGTAGAGAGGTAGAGGTAGAGAGGTAGAGACTAGTAGAGAGAGAAGTAGTGAGAGGTAGAGAGTAGAGAGTGAGTAATAGAGAGTAGAGAGTGAGTAGTAGAGAGCAGTAGAGAGAGTAGCAGAGAGTGAGTAGGAGAGAGTAGTAGAGTGAATAGTAGAGTGAGTAGTAGAGAGTAGTAGAGAGTGAGTAGTAGAGAGTGATTAGTAGAGAGTAGTAGAGAGTAAGTAGTAGAGTGAGTAGTAGAGAGTAGTAGAGAGTGAGTAGTAGAGAGTAGTCAAGAGTGAGTAGTAGAGAGTAGTAGAGAGTGAGTAGTAGAGAATGAGTAGTAGAGAGTAGTAGAGAGTGAGTAGTAGAGAGTGAGTAGTAGAGAGAGAGAATAGTAGAGAGTAGTAGAGAGTGAGTAGTAGAGTGAGTAGTAGAGAGTAGTAGAGAGAGAATAGTAGAGGGTGATTAGTAGAGAGTAGTAGAGAGTGAGTAGTAGAGTGAGTAGTAGAGAGTGAGTAGTAGAGAGAGAGTAGTAGAGAGAGTAGTAGAGAGTGAGAAGTAGAGAGTGAGTAGTAGAGAGTAGTAGAGAGTGAGTAGTAAAGAGTGAGTAGTAGAGAGAGAGTAGTAGAGAGTGAGTAGTGGAGAGAAGAGAGTAGTAGAGAGTGAGTAGTAGTGAGTAGTAGATAGTGAGTAGTAGGGAGTGAGTAGTAGAGAGAGTAGTAGAGAGTAGTAGAGTAGTAGAGAATGAGTAGTAGAGAGTGAGTATTAGAGAGTAGTGGAGTAGTAGAGAGTGAGTAGTAGAGAGTAGTGGAGAATATTCCAAAGTTTGGCACAGCACCACTTGCACGACAAGTCCAACCAAATCATATCACTTAGAGTCCTTATTGAAGAGCTGAATCTTGGTGTATATTCAAATGCTTTTATTTTCCTTAAGTTTATGTACCACAGCCAGCCGATGCGTTTTGTTCAGTACAACAGAACGTCTTCAGTGCGTCCTTATTTTCTTCAAGTTATGTCGGTATCCTGTTGTCATATAACTAGATATTTCTTCCAAATGTTAGACGAGACGGAAGTACATTCGCATTCAAAGTGACTAGGTATCAATTTTACCCACACAATTCGGGCAGACTTGAGTAATTTATAGCATCCTCAAAGTCAGTCTTTCAAAAATTCCAAAGTATAGGACATGATAATCCAAATCCAAATGTTTCTCAAGAAAAGTCATTTTCAATCGTTTGGAATATCGGCGTTTGGGCAGATATGACCCACGGACACGGTTTATGACTTTTCTTGAGAAACATTTGGATTTGGATTATCATGTCCTATACTTTGGAATTTTTGAAAGACTGACTTTGAGGATGCTATCAATTACTCAAGTCCATGGATGCTGCTGGGAACGCCCCCAGCAACACTCATTGCACACCCCTTTAACGCAGGACACTGCGTTAAAGGGACTGATATTTATCAGGCAGGATTACGCCACAAAAAGTGGCTTAGTCCTGCCTGATAAATATCACTCAGTCTTCCGCGCCACCGGAACGTCACAAAAAGTGCATCATTCATGACATGGTCAGTGACATCACTGATGACATCACTGATGACATCTCAAATTACATCACTGATGACATCATCCATGTGACAATCAAATACACCTTTATCACACACTAGTATAATCTTTCATCACTCACTGTAAAATAGAAAGTGCCATATTTGAAACCATTGACACACCAATAGAAATTTCTAAACACCCACTCAGTTATTCATAGAACTATACACACATCTAATCACTTACCTATAGATGCAGTGTTATATGCAGTGAATAATCAACAGAACACTATCCAATATACTTATACGCCTATTTCAACATTACACACCAGCACACATTGTATTCACTTATAAAGACATCCTTCTGACTTATGCAAACAATTGATTATACTTACATTTACTCACCTACACACTTATACAAACACCACTTCATCAATTTATATAGATAGTAACTCACACTTCGTGTGTTATAAAATCACTATTACAAGTATACAGTTATCCATATAGTGACTCATACAATCACTAAGTCTTAGGCACATTTAATTAGATATAACTGTCACATACACTGCCTTTTTTCAAGTTTAATGGAGATGTACCATTGAGAGAAATATTTCATCACCACCACACCCATAAACATATACACTCACTGAAACAACTGTTATAACATGTAGTCTTAACCTCATATACCTACTGAATGAACTATTCACACATTTTTTGGCAATCACACACCCCCCACCAAACCACATAGACATTCATTTACCCATACAAATACTCAGTTAAGAAACCAATAACAAATATAGTCTTTAACAATTAAGACAAAGCAATAAAGACTTTCACACAGTTTAGTAACTACACATTATATATAGTGAGACTCTACAAATTAGTCAAGGAAACAATCAATGACACTGTTACTAAATCCACCATCCACACATTTATATTTATATATCCACTCATTCTTCAATGCAAAGTAGTGTATTTATAATACATATTTAAAAATCAAAGCAAACCACATTCACTGGATGATGTCATCAGTGATGTCATTTGAGATGTCATCAGTGATGTAATCAGTGATTTCACTGACCATGTCATGAATGATGTAAAATGTGACATCATCAGCAGTGGATTGCGGGCGCGTGAGTTATAGTGAGTACAACTAACTATAACGGGGGAAGTTCAATGGTTTTGTATGAGTAAAATGTCCAGCTAACTATAATATATATATATTTATATATACGTGCGCGGACGTGCGCGGACCTTCGCGTGTGCAAGCTGCATGCTGATTGGCTGCCAATGTCTGTCAACACTCCAAAACAGAAATTGTTGGCAGCCATATTGTGCCTCGGTAGACTGAGGCACAAGAAAGCAGAAAAACAAACATGTAGAACTCAAAAAGGGGGCAGGGTAGTAGCACCCTGACCCCCTAGGCCTCCTCAGAGGGTCCCACAAGGACCCCCCACCCCCACAAGGAAAAAAACATTTTTTTCCCAAAAATCGCGGGGTGCGCGTACCGTGCACGCACGGGCCCGCATACGTACGCTTACGGTACGCGGGCGGTGCCCGTACCTTTCCGAGAAAGCTGCATGCTTATTGGCTGTCAACACTCCAAACGAGGAAGTGTTGGCAGCCATCTTGTGCTCATTAGACTGAGGCACAAGAAAGCAGAAAAACAAATGTGTAGAACACAAAAAGGGGGCAGGGTAGAAACACCCTGACCACCTAGGCCTGCTAAGGTGGTCCCACAAGGACCCCCAATGCCAACATTTAAAAAAAACAAAAAAACAGTATGTTTTTTTAAAATTACCCCCAGGGGGACCAAACACAGGGGCATAGTGATAAAGAAGTGTTGGGGGTGTCCAATTCACCCCACACTGCCCCGGGGACCACTGCCCTCCGGGGTAAAGCAACACAGCCCGCTGGCGCATACTGGAGGCTCCTGGTGGGCTAGTTGGCCCCCAGGGACCCCCAGTATGCAAGGGGAATTAGTTCCCCCTCTGCAAACGCGCCAGTGGGCTGCGTTGCAGAGAGGTGTAAAAAGGGGCATAGCCTCATTACACCTCTGTGCAATGCAGCCCCCTGGCGCATACTGGAGGTTCCAGGTGGGCTAGTTGGCCCCCAGGGACCCCCAGTATGCAAGGGAAATTAGTTCCCCCTCTTCAAACATGCACGGGGCTGCGTTGCAGAGAGGTGTAAAAAAGGGTGTGGCCTCATTACACCTCTCTGCAATGCAGCCCCCTGGCGCATACTGGAGGCTCCTGGTGGGCTAGTTGGCCCCCAGGGACCCCCAGTATGCAAGAGGAATTAGTCCCCCCTCTGCAAACGCGCCAGGGGGCTGCATTGCTGAGCAGTGTAAAAAGGGGCGTGGCCTCATTACACCTCTCTGCAACGCAGCCCCCTGGCGCATACTGAAGTTTCCTGGTGGGCTAAATGGCCCCCAGGGACCCCCAGTATTCAAGGGGAATTAGTTCCCCCTCTGCAAACGCGCCAGGGGGCTGCGTTGCAGAGAGGTGTAAAAAGGGGCGTAGCCTCATTACACCTCTCTGCAACGCAGCCCCCTGGCACGTACTGGAGGTTCCTGGTGGGCTAGTTGGCCCCCAGGGACCTCCAGTATGCAAGGGGAATTAGTTCCCCCTCTGCCAACGTGCCAAGGGGCTGCGTTGCAGAAAGGTGTATTGAGGCCACGCCCCTTTTTACACCTCTCTGCAACGCAGCTCCTTGGCGCATACTGGAGGTTCCTGGTGGGCTAGTTGGCCCCCAGGGACCCCCAGTATGCAAGGGGACTTAATCCCCCAACTTAGAACACGCTATGGGGTGCGTTTGCACAGTGGTGAAGGTAGGGGGCGGGTCTTGACGTGATGTGAGTGCAAACATGCCCTGTGGCGCATTTTAAGTTGGGGAATTCATTCCTCTTCAATCCAAAGGTCCCCTAGGAGGCAGCTAGTCCAACAGGTATCTCGAGTAAGCGCCACGGAGCTGTGTTGCAGAGTGAACACCTCTCTGCAACACAGCTCCCTGGCGCATACTGGAGGTACCTGGTGGGCTAGTTGGCGCACAGGGGACCTCAGGATTGAAGAGGAATTAATTCCCCAACCTAAAACGCGCCACAGGGCGTGTTTGCACACATGTTACTCAGGCCCCGCCCCCTTCCTTCACTATTGAGCAAAATATTCCTCTAAAATCAGCCGAACTACGAATTCCGATGTACTCACCTGTTATCACAAGAGACTTCAGTGCTGCATCTTTGAGCGCACTACTGATCCTGAAAAGTAATTCTAACCATACTTACAGTAACTTGAATTTCCTTCCATAGGCTAACATTGACTGGTTTCACTTGGAAATTTTTCCAAATGTGGAGTTTTGGAACTTAAAAAAATTCCTTTAAATCAGCCGAACTATGAATTCCGATTTACTCACCTGTTATCAGAAGAGACCTCAGTACTGCATCTTTCAGCTCACTACTGTTCCTGAAAAGTAAATTTAACTGTACTTACCTCCTCAACAGAGACAAGCCACCGTGCTCCCTCCCCCTGGGTATTCCTGCCCCTACCCCACTCAATACACCTCCCACGGCCCCTCTCGATACACCTCTCATGGCCCCTACCCCACCCAATACACCTCCCTTGGCCCCACTCAATACACATCTCATGTCCCCCAATGCACCCCTCGACCCCCCAGTCCAGCAGCGAGTCAGACACTGGGATAGCCAGGCCTTCTCGGTACCGAAACCAGATGAGATCAATGACTCTTACCTCACTTCCAAACAGAAGTCTTCCCCTTTCCACATCTCTGTTATAATTGGCACAAACAGAATCCCTAATACTGTCCACTCGCCCAGACCCCCTGCTCAATACACCTCTATCCACCTAACTCCCCCCATCATCGAGGCTCCCCGCCCTCTCTCTTGTATGCTCCTGAACTGCAGATCAGCATTACAACACGCCACTGACATTGCTGAAGCTCTGCTCTCTGAAGATATTGACATCCCTTTCCTCACGGAATCCTGGCTCAATGTCCACTCTACCCCCATCCTTGACACCCTCACCCCCCCAGGGTACAACATAATCAGACAAGACAGGCCGATCAAAATGAGGGGGGGGCTAGCCATCATCCACAAAGCTGGAATACAGATTACCAATCTCAAACCTGCAGAATACCTATCGTTTGAATACCTGGGTGTTGAACTTACCATTAAGGGCACCTCATCCATCAAATTCCACACCATCTACCATCCACCTGGAGAACGTACTCTTTTTCCCGAAGAACTAACAGACCTAATAACACTGTTCTCCTTGACAGATACCAAAGACGTGTTCCTGGATGACCTCAATATCCACTGGAACGACCCAAAAGACTCCACTGTCCTGAACCTATCAAACCTTCAGGAAATACATAACCTCAAACAACTCTGCAATAAGCCAACTCACATCAAAGGTGCAACACTCGATGCGATCATTATCAGCAACGAACTGGTCTCTCTGAGAGAGATTTCTCCCATTGACTGGTCCGACCACCACCTCATTCTGTTCAGGATTGACACACCTGTCAGCCACCAACCTATTCGTGACGTCAAACCTAAACTCTTGACCAGAAACGTCAAAAAAATCCCTTTATCCGAACTTGAATCCATGATTCATCCTCATCTTCAACTCCACCCCTCATCATGGACGGCTGATGACCTCACTACACACTTCAACAAAAAAATGACAGAGGTTTTAGACCAAGTGGCTCCACTCAAACTCAAACAACAGAGGCAAAACAAATCGAAACCCTGTTTCAACATGGAGATAAACGATGGACGGCGCCAACTCAGACAAACGGAAAGGGCTTGGAAGCTTAACCCCTCGACCTTACACCTAACAGAACTTAGATCTGCTCGGCAGCGATACAAAAAACACATTTTCAGGGGAAAGGCGTCCTTTTTCCGCAGCCAACTAGATCTGGCGAAAAACAGACCGAGATAACTCTTCAGCATTGTCAAAAGCCAAACTAACGGCACCCCCTCTCAAGATATCGAAGCCACAAATGAGCGATGTGATGAAATTGCCACCTTCTTCACCAATAAAGTCTCGAAAATTGATCAATCCTTCATTCAAACTGCAAACACTCCTTCCCTCAATACCTGCCCCCTTCTACTTCCCCCGAAAACACAGAAAGAGTTCTGTACAAGGACAATCAGACTGGCCTCCAGCTAAAAAACAAAGCGCACTGGTCAGACTTTGAGCAAATGGCGGAAAACGAGGTGTTCAAGATAATTTCTAATCTAAAACCTTCCTCCCACACCATGGACCCCCTCCCTTCCACAATCATAAAAGAACTCAACCACACCATTTCCCCTTTCTGGACAAAAATCATCAATGCCTCTCTCACCTCAGGCTGTGTCCCAGACTCCCTTCAGCTAGGACAAATCACACCCATTCTCAAGAAACCAGGGGCCGACCCTAATGATCTGAACAACCTCAGACCTATCTGAAACCTTCCATTCCTTGCAAAAACATTGGGGTCATGTGTTCTCCACCAACTCAATAAACACATTGATGAGTTCAACCTCCTTAACACCTTTCAATCAGGATTCAGGAAAGGCTGCAGCACTGAAACAGCCATTTTCAACGTCTCGGATGACATTCGCAAAGCCTTAGATGATGGTGATGCCTGCCTACTCATCCTTATTGACCTATCTGCGGCATTCGACACAGTTAATCATCCAGCTCTTCTAGAGCCCTTGTCGAAGCGCTCCGGCATAAATGGTACTGGACTCAAATGGTTCACCTCTTTCCGCCAGCATCGCTCGCAACAAATTAAAATGAAATCCTGTCTATCGAAGCCGACAAAAGTCACACTTGGGGTGCCACAAGGCTCAATCCTCTCCCCGTCCCTCTTCAATCTCTTCATGGAGCCCCTCACAATCATCTTGAAAAAAGCTGGAGTGAGTTACCACCTTTATGCGGACGACACCCAAATCTATTTCAAAATAAAGTCCCCCGATGACATCCAACACCTCGATACCACTCTAACGGAGATCCAAACTTGGTTCAAAGTCAATCACTTAAAGCTCAACCCAGATAAAACAGAACTGATCCTATTCTCTCCAAAAAGTAACCATTGGCCTATCCAAGAGTGGCTCAAGAATCTGGTTGCCCTAAACTGCCACCTCGTTCTATCCGACTCAGTTAAGTCTCTAGGCAACACCCTGGACAAGAACCTGTCAATGGAGGCCCACATCAAAAACTCTGCTAAAAGTGCTCTTTTCTCTCTAAAACACCTCAAGAAATTGAAACCTTTTCTTCCCCATGATGACCTCAAGACAGTAGTTCAATCCCTGGTTCTCTCTAAAATCGACTACGGGAACGCCATCCTTACAGGGACTCCAAAAGCTCACCTAGCCCCTCTAAGGGCATTGCTGAGCATGGCCGCTCGACTTGTATCTGGAGTAAAAAGATTTGATCACATCACTCCAGCTCTCAACTCCCTCAAATGGCTTCCCATGGAAGGGAGATGTATTTACAAGCTGGCCGGCATCACACACAAAACCCTCCACTCTCCGGCTCCCAACTACCTGAACAACAAACTGGTAAGAGCAGGTCAAACCAGAACACTGAGAAGCTCCAACTCACTCATTCTCATTCCTCCAAAAATGAAAAAGAAAACGACCCAATACCGATCGTTTTCCGGCAACGCTCCCAGGATATGGAACACTCTCCCGGGAGTCCTCAGATGCAACCCCTCCTTCTCTTGTTTCAAAAGAGACCTCAAACTCCATCTCCTTAACAAATACTTTCCTGAACAACGTCAACTAACCTAGACCTCAATACCCCGAGTTGACTCCCATTCAAGGATTGTTGGTGAACGGACTATGCTAATCTCCCTGTTTTTCTTTTTTTTCTTCCCCTCCCCTTCCGCTGCACAGCTACTTATTGTTCATACTGTATTCTTTATCCGTGGTTTGCTCACTTACTGTCAGCCTTCTAGGTAATGTAAGGCCCTTCGGCTTTGCACAATATGTATGTGAAGCGCTCTGATTCCTACGGGTCTAGCTAGCGCTATACAAAACTTTAAATAAAAAAAAAGGTTAACACTGGTTTGCACCTTTGTCCAAGTAGGGATCCTTCTTCCTAGTCAGGGTAAGGGGAATGCACTTCTAAAATAACCCCTGCACACCCCCTTGGTAGCTTGGCAAGAGCAGACAGGCGTATCTGAGAGGCAATGTGTAAAGCATTCATGCACACATACAATTATACAGTGAAAACACTACAAATAAACACCACACCAGTTTAGAAAAATAGGTAATCTTTCTCTAAACCAAACAAGACTACAATTACAAAAATCCACAATACAGTAAACAAAATATTCTCAAAAAGAAGTTATTCTCAAAAAGAAAGTTTGTAGCAAACAATTACTCCCCTTGGAGTTATCACGACGTCGTGACAGATAGAAATCCAAAATACGCCGATGACCGTGAGGTGTGAGGTATTGGACGCGTAGTCACACAGACCCCCAAAGAACAGTACCTTGGAAATGATGAAAGCCAAGATGTTGCACAGCGTCGGAGAGGTGATGCTTCATGGGCGCCGGACGGCGGCAGTTCCTTACGACTGTAGGGGAGGTGATGCATTGGTTCCTTACGACCCCAGGGGAGGTGAGGCTTCAGTTCCTTACTGTGATGCAGGGGAGGTGAGGCATCGGTTCCTTACTATTGTCGGGGAGGTGAGGGGTCAGTTCCTTACTGGTGCCGGGGAGGTGACATCACGGTGGCAGCGAGGCATCGTTTCCTTATGACGGTGTGGTGTCGATGGATTCGGGAGTCACCCATATCGAGCACCATCTCTGCTTTGATGAGGCGCCGCGTCAGTAAAGTCGGGGCTGCGGTGCGATTCGGTATGGTGTGTTGTGAGCATCACGAGTGGTGTCCTCAGCAAGGTAGCATGGCGTTGGCAGGCGTTGGGTCTACAGTGCAAGTCAGGGGTGCATTGTGCTCTTCACCAGCTGTGCCCACGGCTTTGGTACAGGTTATGGCATCGCTCGCCGGCGTGGGTGTGGCAATTGCCCGCTCTGGCAGCTAAAACCGCAGTTCCAGTTGCAGGACAACAGAGGGGATTAAGTCTTTGTGTCCCTAATACTTTTGAACAGGAGGCAAGCTTTACTTCAAGCCCTTGGAGATCTTCTTCAAGTTGGAGACACAGCACACAGAAAAGTCTTTACCCTTTCCTTGGCAGAAACAGGCACTGCAGACCAACCCCAGACACAACACAGCAAAGGGTCAGTACTTCCCCTCAGGTTTCTCTCAACTCCTATCCTTGGCAGAGGTTCCTTCTTGATCCTGAAGTATTCTAAAGTTCTAGGGTCTGGGCCCCAATATTTATACGATTCAAAAGGGGGTGGTGATGGACAGAGTATCTGAATTAAGCAGAACACTCCTACCCAGTCAAAAGATCAGGGCTTGATCCATCACGGTTTTTTAACTCACTGCACCATTCCAGTTCAGAACCTGGCTACATGCAAATTAGTCTGACCCTGGCCCCGTGCATCATGGGAACAGGGCAGACCAAACTACCAAGCCAATTCTTTACTGGAAAGGAAACAAGCTTCCGGGGACCGGTTTCTGGCATTACAGCCGTCTTCGGCCCGGCTTGCTTGAATCCTGATGGTGCAGTGAGCAAGGGACTCACATCTGAGCATACCCTTCCACACTTGTGGTGGCCAAAATGATTCAAAAGGGGGTGGTGATGGACAGAGTATCTGAATTAAGCAGAACACTCCTACCCAGTCAAAAGATCAGGGCTTGATCCATCACCGTTTTTTTAGCTCACTGCACCATCCCAGTTCAGAACCTGGCTACATGCAAATTAGTCTGACCCTGGCCCAGTGCATCATGGGAACAGGGCAGACCAAACTACCAAGCCAATTCTTTACTGGAAAGGAAACAAGCTTCCGGGGACCGGTTTCTGGCATTACAGCCGTCTTCGGCCCGGCTTGCTTGAATCCTGATGGTGCAGTGAGCAAGGGACTCACATCTGAGCATACCCTTCCACACTTGTGGTGGCCAAAACGATTCCAAAGGGGGTGGTGATGGACAGAGTATCTGAATTAAGCAGAACACTCCTACCCAGTCAAAAGATCAGGGCTTGATCCATCACCATTTTTAGCTCACTGCACCATCCCAGTTCAGAACCTGGCTACATGCAAATTAGTCTGACCCTGGCCCAGTGCATCATGGGAACAGGGCAGACCAAACTACCAATCCAATTCTTTAATGGAAAGGAAACAAGCTTCCGGGGACCGGTTTCTGGCATTACAGCCGTCTTCGGCCCTGCTTGCTTGAATCCTGATGGTGCAGTGAGCAAGGGACTCACATCTGAGCATACCCTTCCACACTTGTGGTGGCCAAAACGATTCAAAAGGGGGTGGTGATGGACAGAGTATCTGAATTAAGCAGAACACTCCTACCCAGTCAAAAGATCAGGGCTTGATCCATCACCGTTTTTTAGCTCACTGCACCATCCCAGTTCAGAACCTGGCTACATGCCAATTAGTCTGACCCTGGCCCAGTGCATCATGGGAACAGGGCAGACCAAACTACCAAGCCAATTATTTACTGGAAAGGAAACAAGCTTCTGGGGACCGGTTTCTGGCATTACAGCCGTCTTCGGGCCGGCCTGCTTGAATCCTGATGGTGCAGTGAGCAAGGGACTCACATCTGAGCATACCCTTTCACACTTGTGGTGGCCATCAGGATTGGCTTGGTAGTTTGGTCTGCCCTGTTCCCATGATGCACTGGGCCAGGGACAGACTAATTTGCTTGTAGCCAGGTTCTGAACTGGGATGGTGCAGTGAGCTAAAAAACGGTGATGGATCAAGCCCTGATCTTTTGACTGGGTATGAGTGTTCTGCTTAATTTAGATGATCTGTCCATCACCACCCCCTTTTCTGAATCGTTTTGGCCACTATAGGAGTGGAAGGGTATGCTCAGACATGAGTCCCTTGCTCACTGCACCATCAGGATTCAAGCAAGCCGGGCCGAAGACGGCTGCAATGCCAGAAACCGGTCCCCGGAAGCTTGTTTCCTTTCCAGTTAAGAATTGGCTTGGTAGTTTGGTCTGCCCTGTTCCCATGATGCACTGGGCCAGGGACAGACTAATTTGCATGTAGCCAGGTTCTGAACTGGGATGGTGCAGTGAGCTAAAAAACGGTGATGGAGCAAGCCCTGATCTTTTGACTGGGTATGAGTGTTCTGCTTAATTCAGATGCTCTGTCCATCACCACCCCCTTTTCTGAATCGTTTTGGCCACTATAGGAGTGGAAGGGTATGCTCAGACATGAGTCCCTTGCTCACTGCACCATCAGGATTCAAGCAAGCCGGGCTGAAGACGGCTGCAATGCCAGAAACTGGTCCCCGGAAGCTTGTTTCCTTTCCAGTTAAGAATTGGCTTGGTAGTTTGGTCTGCCCTGTTCCCATGATGCACTGGGCCAGGGACAGACTAATTTGCATGTAGCCAGGTTCTGAACTGGGATGGTGCAGTGAGCTAAAAAACGGTGATGGATCAAGCCCTGATCTTTTGACTGGGTATGAGTGTTCTGCTTAATTCAGATGCTCTGTCCATCACCACCCCCTTTTCTGAATCGTTTTGGCCACTATAGGAGTGGAAGGGTATGCTCAGACATGAGTCCCTTGCTCACTGCACCATCAGGATTCAAGCAAGCCGGGCCGAAGACGGCTGCAATGCCAGAAACCGGTCCCCGGAAGCTTGTTTCCTTTCCAGTTAAGAATTGGCTTGGTAGTTTGGTCTGCCCTGTTCCCATGATGCACTGGGCCAGGGACAGACTAATTTGCATGTAGCCATGTTCTGAACTGGGATGGTGCAGTGAGCTAAAAAACGGTGATGGATCAAGCCCTGATCTTTTGACTGGGTATGAGTGTTCTGCTTAATTCAGATGCTCTGTCCATCACCACCCCCTTTTCTGAATCGTTTTGGCCACTATAGGAGTGGAAGGGTATGCTCAGACATGAGTCCCTTGCTCACTGCACCATCAGGATTCAAGCAAGCCGGGCCGAAGACGGCTGCAATGCAAGAAACCGGTCCCCGGAAGCTTGTTTCCTTTCCAGTTAAGAATTTGCTTGGTAGTTTGATCTGCCCTGTTCCCATGATGCACTGGGCCAGGGACAGACTAATTTGCATGCAGCCAGGTTCTGAACTGGGATGGTGCAGTGAGCTAATAAACGGTGATGGATCAAGCCCTGATCTTTTGACTGGGTATGAGTGTTCTGCTTAATTCAGATGCTCTGTCCATCACCACTCCCTTTTCTGAATCCCAATATTTATACAGCATTTTCTTTGTTCTCTGGTGGTAGATAGGCTCTGTGCTCAGTGAAAATCGATTCTGTCCTCTCTGGTCCAGCTTCCCGGCAGGAGTTGGAAACAGCATTGTGTAAGGCAGACCAGGGCCATTCAAGTGAAAGGAAATCTCCTCCCCCCACTCTAAATACAGCCCAGGTCTATTCAGCCCAGCCCTGACTCATCCAGGAAAGGCAGGACACACACCAACCCCCGCGGCTGTCTGAGAGAATGCACATTCCTAGCCCCTGTCATGCCAAAGCCAGACAGTCTATCCATAAACCCAGCAGAGGCACACTGGATGGCTAAGCAAGAAAATATCCACTTTCTAAAAGTGGTATTTTTAAACTCAGAATATACAAATGATCCTTACTAAAGGATGTATTTTTATAATCTGAGTACAGGCACACAAAACTCCACTTTCCAATCCGATTCCCATGGGCGGTTATACTTATAAATTGTTATGAGTAAACTCCCCATTCTATCCTATAAGACAGATAGCCTTTCAAGAGTGGAAAATGAAATTCCCTGTATTTCACTATCAGGACATGTTACACACATCAACACATGTTTTACCTTGTACAGACTTTACACCCTGCCCAAAGGGGTACTTTGGGCCTACCTTAGGGGTGTCTCATATGTCCGAAAAAAGGGAAGGTTAGGGCCTGGCAAGTGGGTGCACTTGCCAGGCCGACATAGCAGTACTAAACTGCACACAGACACTGCAATGGCAGGTCTGAGAACCTTCTGCAAGGCAGCTTGTGTGGGTGGCACAATCAGTGCTGCAGGCTCACTAGCAGCATGTGATTTACAGGCCCTGGGCACACACAGTGCACTGTACTAGGGACTTAGTAGGAAATCAAATACGCCAATCATGGAAACACCAATCCATAATAACAATTTACACAGACAGCATATGCACTTTAGCACTGATCAGCACTGATAAAGTGCCCAGAGTCCTAAAACCCACAAAACAGGGTCAAAAACACGAGGTCAAAAAGCAAAAAGTATGGGGATAAGCCTGCTGGAAAACTACGGTCTGACATTCAGCATAAAAGAGTACCTCAGTTTTGGAATAACTAGTATTCTAAATAGATGATGAGCTTGAGCACTGGCACTTCACCATTTTGAACAGTATTAAGAGGCTGTTTGTTGCAAGTGATTAAGCTGTAAAAGAATACTTTCTGGAGTCCAAAGTTTTCCTCAGGGGCTGTGGCTGCCACTAATGAAAATTGTCCTACTGAATACCAAGGCTGAAAAGTTTTAATTCAGCCACATGACTCTTACGCCCCCCATCAGGCACTCCCTGATCCTTTGGTGCACTCTATCTTTTATAGGTCTTTCCTAGGCAGCGCATGCGCGATGTCTCTTTGAGACATGCTGCATCTAAAATATGGACTTCGAGCACTGCCCATCTGTTACATTGGTGCCTCTCAGTCTTCTTTGTACATGCCAGCTTTTGTTTGGTGAATACGATTAGTAGTCCCTCCTTTTGGTCCTTTGTATCCTTCAATGAGGACTGTCCCTGTTACATATGCTCTTACACTTCAGGCTGTTTAGGATACTTTGAGAGCACTATTTCTTTTGTTAGACTGCCTCTGCTTCTGTTAAGTGTCCTGTTTCGTTTTTGTTGGCCATCCTTTGCTCGTGTTAAGTGGCCTGTTTTGTTTACTTCATGTTTTAGGCCGCTTTATTTGCTGGACTGTTGGATTGTCTTTGGTGTTTCAGCTTCGCCCATCACATAATCTCCCCATGCCATCCCTCCACCTCGCCCCCGCTTCAACAACACTGCTTGCCCGCCCGCCCCACCACCCCTCCGAGGTACTTGCTTGTTGTTATTTGGTTTCTGTTCGTACACCCCATGGGAGTTTGTATGGTGCTGCTAATTAGGAATGCCACATTCTGCATTTTGTTTCTGTTTCGACATTTACTTGTTAACGGATGGACATGTATTTAAATACAGATTAACACGTATTTAAATTGGTTTTTTTTGGTATGCTCAGGGAGAACCAATGCCGAGACTTGAACCCTCTTAACCAGTTCCAAAGTAAGCAGTGCTGGATTTTGTGCCACATCCTGTCTCCAAAACCTGCTGGTTTTCTCTATAAATGCCTCCTCAGGAAATCGGACTGCTTGGTTATGTATTTATTTATTAGTTATGGATCAACATGTAAATAAATTGTTCCTTTGGTAGCTACGGAGAGGCTAATTATACCGTTCTGTAGCTCTTTTGTGTTTCTCACCATGTTTCAAAACTCCTCCCGCCACGTTAGTTGATTGTTTTTAGAAAGGTGATACCTACGCCACTTAAAAGAGAAAATTACCATAGCTGTAACGATCTGTACAGACTTGCAAATGTGGTTTGTTCTACATAAACATTGCCTTAAATTACTGGATGTGAAGCTTGTCACAAAGACTGGAATTTACTTGTTAATCTGCTAATGATTTGTGGGAGATCTCAAGTCCCACATATGTACAGCAGAGATGGTTTTTCAATATGAATTATGACTATAGTAAATTAACAATTTAAGGGTTATATTTCCTTCTAAGAAACAGAACTACTTAAAAAAATGTAGACTTTAAGATGGTATGCAAAGTTACCGAATGTTGGGGGGGGGGGAGGGGTATTGTGCACAATCTCACTAAAGTGTACTTTTTTATTGTTACCTCAAACTGTGAGAAGCCATGTTTACCACGTGCGTTTGTACTTTCTCATCCCACATAATAACTAATTATATTATAGAGAAATGCTTCACATGTGACAATCTGACCATTTGGGTGGCTTCTCTTTTGGTGCTTTCGCTTGCATAAACTGTTTGAAACTGAATGGCAACCGGTCTTATTTTTAGATGTAAATCAAAGTTTTTTTAGGATTGTGATTTTGTTTTGTCTGTTCCGTTTATTCTGTTACTTTTAAATTACGCGTAAAACTTGCATAATAGAGGTATTGCTGATTTCTTTTATGTGCAAATTTAGATTCTTTTGCTTGTCTGCAATTTACGTTGCCTGGACACTTTCGCATATAGAAATCATTCTTGAACTAAATGGTGATCGGTTACATATGGAATTGTGAAGGCTCATTATTTTGGATTAATGTAACTGAACGTTTGGGGCACATAACATACAAATATGTTGTCTTCTCTGCAGGTATGCTCAGTTTCGAGGATAGGGCATGAGCAGCCACGGCCGGCAGTGGGAGGAAATGCAGGGCGGTGACGTGGGGAGGGGGAGGGGCAGGGTGGGGGGTAGTAATGTATGGATTTCGGAGTTTTACAGGTAAGTAAACATTTAAATAAATACAACGAATTTCGTTGAGTACACTGCATCCCAAAATGCGATGCAGTGCGCGCAACAAAATTCGTTTTATTTATTTAAATGTTTACTTACCTGTAAAATTCCGTAATCCATACATTACTGCACCCCACCCTGCTCCTCCCCCTCCCCGTGTCACCGCCCTGCATTTCCCCCCACTGCCGGCCGCGGCTGGGCATGAGGAGCAAAAAACAATGGATTTAGGCCCAGATCTCTGTACTGGGCTGAATGTTTGACATGGTTTAGCATTTTGTCTATCACTTGTTATTTTTGCATTTGTCACCCCGAGTGGGACGGGTATGCCCAGACGTGGGTCCCGTGCTCTCCATGCCACGAGTCAAGATAGCCTGGCTGATGAGGTGTGATACCCCAAAACCGGTCCCAGGATGCTTGCTTCCAGTCCAGGGAGGACCTGGCCTGGCAATTTGGGCTGGACTGTTCCAATAAATAACAGTGTCAAGAATGATTTGCATATGGCTGGGTCTGAACTAGAATGGCATGGGAAGCAAAGGAACAATGAATTTAGGCCCAGATCTCTGTACTGGTGTGAATGTTTGACATTGTGTAGCATTCTGTCCATCTATTGTTCTTTTTGCAGTTTCAATGGTATGCTGGAGCCGGATAATTGCTCTGGAGCAGGGCCGAACTGGATACCGGGCAGTTTGGAATGCTGCTGAGCTGGAGGCTGATTTCGTTCATGGAGACCTGCGTGTGCTAAACGAAATTCTTTTTGCTTTAAATATTTCGAAGCACACGCAGGTCTCCAAGAACGAAATCAGCCCCCATCGCATTGAAATGAGCCCCCAGGTTGGCAGCATCCCAAACTGCCCGGTAGTCAGTCCGGCCCTGCTCTGGAGACAGGCTCCTCTCCTAGTACACCATAAGTAGTGCACTAGCTACAGCATGGATACAACTCTGCGTCAGCATGCCTATCAGCCTAAAAGTAAAAGTTACAGGTTTCACTATTTTCATCACATATTAGTCTTTTTAAAACCACATAAGGAGACGTAAAATACATAGATGATACCTGCTGTTGTAACCTGTGTTTATGCGGCAGGCCGCTGATTTGTGTCAAAACCTTTTGGTCTAGTGGACCTCTCAGTGCTTTCAAATCAAGGCATGTGTGAGCTTAGCATAGACTTGGAAAGCCTAGGATTAACTATTGAGATATATGGATACATGGCTGTTCTACTTCCCAGGTCTGCAGGATAATTAAGGGGGCGACCTGCTTCCAATAGGTTATACTTCTGCATGAATGACAGAAATATAGTGCACAGCTGCCTCTTACAGGCGCCACCTTTGAAGCTACCAATGCCCTCGAGGAGACAAATGACCTTAGCCTCAGAACAGGCTGAATATTTCATCATTATTTTTAAATCAATTTATAACCACAAAGTTTCAAGCACACACACTTAATTGTCCAGTGCAACTACCGCTGTTATACAAAATGTGAACGGTTGCTCTGTCTATTTTCTTATGTAAACTTGCATCTTGTGTGATGCATGACTAAACATTTATATGGTCCCAAATGCGAGACCTATTGGCTAAACCAATGCTTGTTAATCCTTGCTTTCCTTCTTTGCCACGGTTTTTCCGTCTTTCTCCCTGTTAGCCCGTTTTGTGTTTTTCTCTCTCTTGCTCTGAGTGTAAGTCTGATTTTTTTTTTTTTTTTTTTTTAAGACCAATGGTCCCAAACTTTATTTAAATTCACAGATAAGCCAGTAAGCGTACATACAGTGTCATAACAACTGATTATCGCCACAACAGTACCTAGCAGTTTGCACATGTTTACACAGCAGTTATACATGAGTGAAAATAAACAGTCGCTGGTGGAAATGCATTGGTACATAAGTGACCGTGCCAGGGAGTGACTCATGATGTAGTGCCCGCAGTTAGCAGCACTGCAGATAGGGTCCAGAGCGTTCAAAAAGAAAAGTCAACAGTCAGTACATGAAATTGAGTTCCCTGTACGATGTAGCAGAAAATATAGGCAACAGCATATCTTCTCGTGGCTCATGAATTGCTGGGCGCCCGCTTCCTAGTCCCGGACGTATCTAAGCAGCTCCATGTGAGATACAGATGAGGAAGTGTGGTCGGGCATAAGTAGGGGTACTGTATTATCGGCCTCCGTGTCAACCAAAGAATGAACTGGGAAGTCTAGTACAGGGGGGAGGGAAAAACATACCAAAAAACTGTTGGACTAGTATTCGTGTGTGTGGTAGTGTATCCAGGATCCTAACTGTGTGTGGTGCATCCGATATGGGTCATGCAGGGGCGGGGACATGTGAGGAGGTAGCGTCGTCGCAGCCGCGGGGCAAGGGGGGGGGGCGGGTGTCACAGGCGGCAGGAGGGCAAATGCGGCAGGGGACGTCTCCGTCACACACGGTCTCGGTCACCGGGGGGGGGAAGGGGAGGGGGGGGTCGCGTGGAGCGGGGGGGAAAGACAAGGGGGAGGTGGGGGGGGGAGGAAAAGGGGGGGGGAAGGCAGGGGGAAGAGGGGGGGAGAAGGAGAGGGCCGGCGGAGCTCGTGTTAGGTGCGGACAGCAGTCAAGGGAGCCCCCCCTATGCTGAGTGTAAGTCTGATGAGGAAAGATAAGACCCGCCCCCAAAAATAAGTACTCATGGGTTCCACCTGCAACCACCAGCTCAAATTAAGAGCCACCAGCTCAAATTAAGAGCTGTTGCCACTGTAGCTCACATAAATGTGCTCTTTTTTAATTAGAAATGTAGCAGTGTTTGTTTTTAACTTCTATAAAGTAAGCAATAGAACACAGTAACATAAAATAAAGAAAATAACAACACAACTAAATAATAGAGTACATCACAATAAAAGTCAACAACAGCAAAACACGGAAACAACACATTGTTAAACATAAAACCACAACAAAATTAACACATCGTCACCTCAAAAAAAATGCAACTCAACGGGTGTGTACAAACATTAGTGTCACAGATTTCCACCGCCGGAAATTAACTTTCATAGTATGCCTTATAACATGTTTGTACCGAGCAGTGCCTTCTTTTTCTCCAAGGATGTGGGCTGGCACAAGTCAAAAATGTTTTGTGATCCTGCCCCAGTAGTCTGGTCAGTGGTCAGGCGGTCAATATACTGCTCGCAGTTTCCACTAGGGAGTAAGTGACAGGTCGATGCTATTTTATTAGATCACCCTCTAGAAAACCTTTTTTACAACACAACCGTAAGACACTCAAATTATTTTTTTGTCATATTATAAGAGCAAGATTATTATTTTACAGTAAAAGAGAGTCAAGTGTTTGGTGGACAATAACTTGGTCTTCGGGAAAGGGGAGCAACATATTACGACCACGCCAAATTCGGCACCCTGGTCCATTTTGACGAAAAAGGGTCCCTGGTCTGCGGCTATTATTTAATATTGTCATAACATATTTCCATATAGAAAAAAAACACTTCTTCACACTTATCGGTTGTGTACATTGGCCGTGCATGCTCAGTCCTTCCTGCAGTGTCTAAATACAAATCACTGTCCTCAAAGATTTACACACACGGAGCGGACCACCAGTGACCGATCCAGGCCACTACACGGCGTCCAGACATCTTGAATGGGCAGCCCGGGGTAGCGCCCGGTGGTAACCACTGACGGGTCAGACTAACCTGCAGGTCAGCTCTAGGCTGCGCTGCAAATACTAGAAACCAGTATGTGTCCGTCTTCTATGTTCTGCTTGAGCTGCATGCGGTTCGAAGGCCGGTATTTAAAATGGATCAACACCTTTTCCTGATATGGTATCATATGCCAATATTATCCGTTACAAGTTGAAGAATGTTAAATAGATGCCTTTAGTGCTACACTTAACTCTTATTAAGGAATCTACCACAAGGAATCCTGAGAGCACGAGACTAACCCCAACAACCAACTAATAACTAACAATAACCCCTAGCCCTGGGTCCCGGAGTAGTGTGCCACTCGCCTCGAAGCACTTGACACCTCGCCAGGGGTATTAAGAGCTATATAAATACAATTTCAGCACATGATATAATACAGAAAGAGAATTGGAAGAGTAGGAAAATAGGCTTCTGTGAGTGGGACAAGTATTCCGAACATGTTAGTGACCAATGTTGAGCCTCTTGGAGCCCAGCCGTCTCTCTCCAAATGCCCCAAGCTAGGACTATCCCTGTACCCCATAATATTGCAAAATAAAAAATTGCTTTAGTGGTTAGGAGAGGCCAAAGCCGAAAAACACGAGGCCTATTCCACTCAGCGCCATTAATTTCCTTGTCACAGTGCAGCGGTACAGGTTCAGTGACACCTTCATTTGTGCACTTGCCTATCCACGCTTGTGGCACGCGTCATGCCTTTTGTATCAGCAGCTTAATTCGTGATCATGTTGTTCCACAACTTGAGTATCACTATTTCAAGGCAGGTCACAGACAGGCCCTTCACCGATAGGCACTGACTTCTAGGCCAAGGAAGGGCCTGGAATGTGGGATGCCAGCACATCATTTTTTCTTTCTAAGTGTCTCTGTTGCTCGCAGTGTTCTGGGGATTAATGTCTTTTTAGCATGTCATTTGCTTTTCCAAAGGAGTGTTAATGTTAGTAAACCGGAATGGAGATGTTCCTATCTGCATTTGAAAGACTACCTCTGCCCTGTCACCCTTTGGGCTGTTTAATTGTCAAAAATATGACATAGAGTTAGGAACACAACGTTGTTTTACATTTCACAAGTCCACCAAGCGCACTATGTCATATCAGGTATTCCTCGCTGTACAGCCAACAGCATTTTGCATTGTGGGACTTGGAGTTTTGCTGTAATACTCTTTTTATGGGTTCAACGCCCCAGAAAGCAATGTGATGTTTGCTAACATGCCAGACCTGGCTGAAGGTTTTATACATGACATTAAGCACTTCTCACATATTTTGTGAAGGTCTGCTCTTTCATTCACATAATGCATTCAAACAAGTGTTGACCATACTGATTGTTTTGTCTTTTGTATAGTGGTACGTTGTATAGCGAAGTTCAGAACTTTAGCACAACATGGACAGTAGCAGCACCTCTTTCCCAAAAGCAAAGATTAAGTAACGGGCCAGTGGCTGTAGCAGGAGGAACATCCAATCAGTCTCTCACACATAAAGCATTGATGCAGGACAGGTAGCTAACACACTAAAGAGAGCGTGAGAGAAATGGAAGTATTGCTGTACCTCTATGTAAACAAACATCTTAGTACAAGAAGCTCTACACACCTGGAAGATCGAGTCAAACCCCTTTTAGAATTGCCACACATTCATGTACTCATGTAGGATGATGAACCTTTACGTGCCTAGTGTGATATAGTACATCAGTGGGTTCCACATCTAGCACTATAATCACCCCAAAACACTACTTTGTTCACTGGTTGTACAGGCTCCTAGTTATGGCTTCCCTAATTCTGGTAAGATTATGTCTTTGCGCATTTATGTTCCCACTTTGTTGAATTCAGAGCCATATTTAAAAATTGTCTGTGGGCGAGCTAAAAATGTTTTTACTGATGACTCACTGCCACATAACTTAACAAGCATTTGCAATGCAATAGGTCTCGCAGCATTTAAGTTTGAGTTACTGGCATTGTAAATGACAATGCTTTGCATAATTTTTGTTTTTTGGTGCCCGTGTGTGCATGGCAGTGGTGGTGTCTGTGTGTGCATGCCAGTGGTGGTGTCTGTGTGTGCATGGCAGTGGTGGTGTCTGTGTGTGCATGCCAGTGGTGGTGTCCGTGTGTGCATGGGAGGGGTGGTGTCCGTGTGTGTATGGGAGGGGTGGTTTCTGTGTGTGTATGGCAAAGGTGGTGTCCGTGTGTGTGTATGGCAATGGTGGTGTCTGTGCGTGCATGGCAGTGGTGGTGTCTGTGCGTGCATGGCAGTGGTGGTGTCTGTGCGTGCATGGCAGTGGTGGTGCCTGTGCGTGCATGGCAGTGGTGGTGCCTGTGCGTGCATGGCAGTGGTGGTGTCCGTGTGTGCATTCCAGTGGTGGTGTCCGTGTGTGCATGGCAGTGGTGGTGTCCGTGTGTGCATGGCAGTGGTGGTGTCCGTGTGTGTATGGGAGGGGTGGTTTCTGTGTGTGCATGGCAGTGATGGTGTCCGTGTGTGCATGGCAGTGGTGGTGTCTGTGCGTGCATGGCAGTGGTGGTGCCTGTGCGTGCATGGCAGTGGTGGTGTCTGTGCGTGCATGGCAGTGGTGGTTTCCCTGTGTGCATGGCAGTGATGGTGTCCGTGTGTGCATGGCAGTGGTGGTGTCTGTGCGTGCATGGCAGTGGTGGTGCCTGTGCGTGCATGGCAGTGGTGGTGTCTGTGCGTGCATGGCAGTGGTGGTTTCCCTGTGTGCATGGCAGTGATGGTGTCCGTGTGTGCATGGCAGTGATGGTGTCCGTGTGTGTATGGCAGTGGTGCTACGTATATAAGTGTGCTTGGGCTGTGGCCATAGATTAGACTAAGGGTGTGATCAGAGTGTGTGAGTGTTTTGTTTGAGGGGGCAAGTGTGCGTTTCTGTGAGTAGAAAGTGAAGTACGCAGTTGTATGTGTTTGTTAGTGTAAATGGGTGTAAATATTCAACGCACTTACATAGTAGCAATCTAGAACCCTCACACAACACAGCGGATGAGGGGAAAAATCTTGCAGATACGCACCTGAGCCGACAGATTACGTGGGCGTATGTGAGGAAATGAGAATCGGTACTAATTTGTGTATCTTTGCTTCGGTATCACTAGTTTGATGCAATTCAGCTATGTGCAGTGTTCACAGAGGCAACTGGCGGTTGGAGAAGTGCGCAGTGGAGTAAATGTTGGCCACCGTCACTTTTTTAAAGAAATTATGCAGTGCATCGGATACCAATACATTTCCTTTACAAGACCACAACGAATTCAACACCCTCCCAATGACGCATCCCCCCACGTAGTGTGCCACTTGTTCTACCATTCGCATCAGTGCCCTTTGGTGGAGTATGAGCAAGGCCACTGAATTATGCAATTCTGTGACTGCTGTTTTTTTTAATTAATTATGGATTTAGCGCATTCACACCTAACCTATTATCTGTTGCATAATTTGCTGATTTTAACCCCAAAAAAGGTGTTCTATCTTGAACAGGTCAAAAGTTACCAAAGACGTTTTGCCTCGAAGTGAAAGGCCTTCTCAAGGGTTGACTGGCCACCTTTCAGTTGCTGGTTACTGTATTTGTTGTTAAACTGCCACTAGAGGGGTGAACCCTTTGTGCAGAAAGTTAACATGTCTAACCACGAGAAACTAAAAGTATCACAACATGTGCTTAATTATGCCACATAATTGGCCTCTTGGCGCTGCGTAATTTAGTTCAACCCTGCCAGATAATGTGGGCATCCCTTGCTGCATAACTCCAGTGGTCGTGGGTACGTGGTGCAATGTAAAGGCTACAGGAGCATGCAAAACATCAGGAGCTACGGAAGACATACTGTAGTAGAGCGTAGAAGGAGCGAGTACTGGCTCTTGTGAACTGTCACTCTCGTGTGAGCAGGTGCTTCCACAGAAGCAGGGGCGTGCTCTTCCACAGCGCTTGAAGGCAGCTACATTTTCCAAAACATGTCTGACCGGGACTGGCAGATCCTTCTAATCACAGTCTTTGGGGGTGAGAGTTTGGGGGCCTTTGGGGGAGGGGGCTCTCCTCGCGCCGCAAGGCCTTGGCAGAACATTCGGGGAGCATGGTCCGCGGATGGCCCCAGGGCAGGCGGGCGTAAAGCGCTCACCCTGTCATGCAGAGCATATTTATTATATGTATAGTAGGTATAGTACTGCCATTTATTGCAGTGCTATACCTCTACTTGTACTTTGTACGCTTTTTTTAACCTGCACACATATCACTTTTACCTCCTGTAATGTAACGTTTGCTACCTCTTGTATTTTGTTTGCTCACAATTGCCACTTTTGCCTCATGTAACTTAACGTTTGCGTTTGTAATTTGCTCACTAGTAATTTTCTGTTCGTGTATCAATACTGTTCCTATTGTGAAGCGCTCTGACACCTTCGGGTAAAGTCCGCGCTATATAAAAAAGCATAAAATATTTTTTTTTTTAAAAAGCATATGATTTTTTTGTGCATTCTGGAACACGTTCAGACCTGTAGAGCGGAAAAACAAAATTACAGGGACCAAAAAATACTTACTTTTACACACTGTAATGAGAAAGTAGGGTAAAGAGACAACGTGCAAAAATAAATGCACATCATGACTCGACGTGGGAGCTGCTCGGGTCAGACTTGAAACACCTCATCTGTGATATGAAAATAATGATATCAATATGGTAGCATGCCAGCCGCGGCCTCAGACCTCCGGCGCCGCCCAGGGAATTGCAGTGTAACCCGGGGCGAAGGTCGCCCTCTGTAATAAAATAATGCTGATAATAATCAAAAGAGATGCCACGGTCAGCTGGTGCTGTAAAGGCCCCCGGTGTCCCTGGCGGGCAGGAGCCGCGACTCGTGGCTTCGCAGAGGGGGCGTGGAGTTACTAGGGACCCCCACTGTTGCTCCGTGCGTGTGCCGCCGAGTGCCTCGCAGCTCCCGGCCGGAGCAGGTGCCGCCGTCCTTGAGTCTCTCTCACCGGGACCTCCTGTTTCTAGTGCTGTCCCCTCCGGCTTCTGGGGCGCGGGGGAGCCATATCCCCAGAACATCCGCGATCGGCGATCTGCACACTTCCAGCTTCAAGGAGCTATATCACCACAACCTCCAAAAGATTTTCAACCCCAGGGACTCTGCCCAACAGCCCCTTCCTGTCCATATTTCTGGTGTATGCCTCCAGCCTCCGATGAATCTCTTCAGCATTAGAAACCACACAATACAACTTCTTTAGGCATTCGCACCCGTCTGATAGGAGCGATACTCACCAGCTTCTAAGAGGTGTTCTGGGCGCTATACTCTCCAGCATTTGGGCGCTACATATGAGCACGGCGCTATGGACCTGGAGCCTTGGAGCGCAGGGGCTTCCCCGGAGATCCTTCTTTGTGGTCGTTTCACGCCGGTGCCGGGGCCCCCAGTCGAGTACGCCCTCACCCTGACCACCAGTGCGTTGTACGTCCAGCGCCTTCAGGGCACGCCAGGGGTCCTCGAGGAGCTAAGGCACTCAGACTGCACTCAGACTGCCTGGGAAGCTGGGCCTTTCGCCCCCCTCCAGCCGACCCTCTTGGCTACTACTTCACTGTCACCACCTACCCGCCCGTCGGGCGTCGGGGGAGGAGGCTGGAGCTATGCCGGACATTCCGTGCCGGGGGCTCTCCGGACCCAGAAGAGAACCGCCAGAGCGCCGAGGCGTGGGCTCGGAGGATCACGCAGCTTTCAATGCCCGACGTCCCCACGCATGGAGGTAAGTGAAATAACTTCAGGGCGCATGCGCTATCTCTACTATAGTGCCGAGAAACCTTGATGTACCCGACCTCATCGTCAAAACACAAAAGCTTAAAAAGCTTTGGAGGCTGAAATGATTCAAGCGCTGGTAGGCGTCAGACTGGGTCAGAAAATAAACTCAGCAAAAAGCGGATCCCGTTTGTGGTTTAGATGAAAAACAGCGAGAGATAGCCAGAGATCTATAGCAGCGGAGGAAAGCAGCGAAACCGAAACTTACCAGCTGCGCGCCCCTTGTAGTACAGATGCGGCGTCGGAGGAGGGGGCGGGGAGGGGTGCTGTGACGTCAGCCTCGTTCTCGGAGTCCATTGGCCCCGGCCGCCGGCCTCGGATCTTCCACGCGCTGGAAGGCGGACATGATTCACAGTGACGCGGGGCTCTCCCTCGGGCGGAGCCCCGCGGAGAACACCGGACTGGCGGTAAGTGGGATGGGGGCGGTGCGCTTGTGTGTGCGAGCGTGTGTGTGGCGGGGGAGCGTGTGTGTGTTTGTGCGCGCGAAGGGGTCTCTGTATGTCTGCGTGCGTGTATGTGCGCTCCTGTGTGTGCGCATGCGTGCAGGGGGAAGTGTGCCTGTGTATGTATGCGCTTCCCAGGAGACAGACACGGCGAGCGCGTTCGCGCGCGCGTGGCCTGCGCCGATCCTTTTGAGAGAAGCGCGCGGCCGGCGCTGTCTCCTGGGAAGCACGCTCGGTGACATAAGATCTCGGCGGAGACGCGCTTCCGCGCGTCTTTAGCCGAGACCTAAAAACAGAGGGTAGAGCAACAGACCCTGATTCTCTTTTCTGTCAACATGTTTTGGCGCTCAAATATTCCTCCTATGGGGACAGGAACTTTCTCAGGACTATATGTATCTTACATCAGATATTGTGTAAAAGTCCATGTTCATTGGGGATGCTATGCAAGTGCATTCTATATATTCTTAAGAGGAAATGCCTTCATTCAGCAGTGGAAACATGCCTTTTTCATACCATAGATACACCGTTGGCAGAAACTGTGCAAGCTTCCCTTCTTGAGATGAAGTATAGATGTAGTGCAAAAACAACAGTTGATGGACAGACTGCAGAACAATGTCATACATTCACCCCAGTACAGCGATCCGGGCCTAAATCCATCGTTTTTTTGCTCACAATGCCATTCCAGTTGGAACCTACCCATATGCCATTCAGTCTTGACCCTGTGCCCCATGGGAGCAGTCCAGCCTGAACTGCCAAGCCAGGTCCTCCCTGGACTGGAATCAAGCATCCTAGGACCAGTTTCGGGCTTTCAGCCCTCATCAGCCAGGATAGCTTGATTCTAGTGGCATGGAGAGCATGGGACTCACGTCTGAGCTTACCAGTCCCATTCGGGGCGACAAATGCAAAAACAACAGTATAGATGTAGTGCAGCAGAAGTGAAGCTCCCCTCAATAGGACACATGCAAAAAGCAAGCAACGGCAGTGCAAGTTTTGCTTCCTCACAGAATCAGTACAGGATGGTGGTAGCAAATCAAGGTTCCACTCTCAGAAGGCAGCAAGCTCAATCCTCCATCCCGAGAGCAGATCCAGCAGGACAGACTTGTACCAATTTTCAACTGTTGTCAGAACATGAACTGGTAAGGCGTGAGTGACATGCAGGTTAGGGACATACCTATGGACCAGGTGTTTATATCACTGAGGGTAATTTTAGGTGAATGATCTAGTGAATATGTGTATTCTGAAACCATTCTCACTTAAGTGGTATTTTACATCAGCTTCTTGAAAGTCCTATGTTTTCCAAATATTGAGAGGTAGCCATTACCTACTAGATCATTGTTATTTGCAGCAGCCCAGCCACAGTCTAAGTAACTATACTGTATTCACAGGTAGAAACCTCTTTGAAAATATTTTGAATGCGTGCACTGAGCAGGTGTTGTGCAAGCCCAGCCTCAGTGCTGCACTTACCTGTGCCTGTGCCAGCCGCTACTGAGTGAGTTGCAGGATATCAAGTTGGTTTAATATTTTCATTAAGTAATACGTTAATGCTTTATTTTGTGATACAGATACAACTCAGACCCTGGGACTTTTGTATCAATCAAAACAGTTTGTTTAACAAAGTAATTCATATGTGTTTAATTTCAGTCCTTTAAACTCACACATACGTCACTGTATATTCCCTACCAAGTTAAAAGTGAAGTGCATTTATTTTGAGTAAACTGAAAACAAGCAGACAAGTAACTGTGAATAATGTGCATACTTTGTATTTCTGAAAGGGATTTAGACAAGAAGCAGAGTAAATGTTGAGACATCAGAGACGGTGTTACACAGAAGAACATTCTGATAAAAATCCGTCTGCAGTGCTCGTACTTGTACGTCTCAGCAGGACATTTCAAGGGGAGGAAATCTGGACAAAGTGCCAAGGCTACCGAAATAAATGAAGGCAAATTGCAGGTGTCTCTTCAGACCTTTTAATTTAAAACATCCTTGACTGAGAATGTTTAAACGCAGAGCTCAAGGGAATAAACTTGTCACAAGAGAAGGCCGCATGTTTTAAATTAACAGGCAGCATAAATAAATTTTTTGAAGAAGTTCGTTTGTTTTCTCTTCCTGTGCGATACGAACCCCAGACCACGAGCCACGTTGGTCAGCCGAGTTTCCTTGAGCTATAAATATCCTCCTGGTAATGTCTGCCTCTTTAGCTCTTTTGATTTCACAGACATATGTCTGATATACTTGTTTAAAGGGTCTTGCAGCCAGCATTCTAAATTGATTGGTCTCTTAATGTGTCATTCACATTTTTCTTCCGTCAATTGCAGCATGGGGCAGTGTGTCAGCTCACTTTAGCCATTGCCTAACTTCGCTGTGAGTGACAGCATTTTTACCCTTTACAAGGAGCACAGGCACACACACAGGGGTTCCTTTCAGAACTAGTGACTACTATGGGAATGTGTGCTTTTTGAGCCCAAAAAATACATTTTTACTTTTACCTAATGTTTATTTTATTTTTTTAGATCTCTAAGTCCCTGAAGACCTGGGTATTTGGCTAATCAAATAGACCCTGCCAGCGCTTTGATACCTTCACAGGTGACTCAAAGCGCTCTACAAATCTACTGATTGATTGATTGATCGTAAATGTATCTCTGCAATCTGATGCACCCATGATGTGAAAGTAAAAATGTTTGCAAACCAAAAAAGGATTGATTTAAAATTAACTCATATAAGAAACCATTGTAGAAAGAAATACTTTTTTCCTTTGAAGAAAGGCAAACTACAGACGTTATTGTACATAAACAAGAGTATGTTGTACTGTGGTGCGACTGTATGTCTTAAGCTTCAACCATTTTTCATGATAGATTGCCACCAGTACAGGGAGGACAAAGTGACAGGGTATGAGGAGCTGGCAGGCCTTTGTAAAATAAAAAAATAAAAACTTCAATAATAAAAAGAACATTTTATCATAATTAATTGTGATCATTTAGTTCAGAACGGAACTACTTTTTAGGCACATGGCCATATTGGACACGATCAAAGTGCTGTAACTCACAGTGAGGGGAGTCAGTGTCTTAAGTGGACTGATCCATTGCCCCATAGTCTTCTCTGCTGGGCAGAAACAAAATGTGAATGACACTGCAACAGACCAATGGATGAAGAGGGCTGACTGAAAGGCCCTTTAAATATGTATGTATGAGGAATACTTTTGAAATATAAAAGATCTTGGCCAAAGCCAGAACAAAAAATCATAACAGTATAGAATATGTATCAACACTGGCGGATTCCCTAGCCTGCAACATAAGAGCGGAAAAGAAGTAACTGTCTTCTGAAATGATAGAATCTGATGGATGATTTACTATCACGGCTCTGTTACTACAGGTAATGAAACCTCTCACCTCAGTTCATTTGGAAGAACTGTTAGCGCCAAGCAGAAAGCATGGGCACACGGCCTCAGTGTCCAAGGATACCTACAGAACCCTTTTCTGATGCGCAAGGCCTGCGTGATACTAAGTCAATTTGCTTTATCCCACTGTTTCCACGGCTTACCAGGCAACATGTTGTGCTTTTTGAAATGTGTTATAATAAATAAAAATAGTAATTCATTTCAGACTCTATAATACACCACTACTATGGCGGTAACAAAGAGCCAAGGATGGGAATCATGGAGAACAGTCTTGTCCAGCTCTAGTTAAGTCTGCAGAGAACTTACATATCCTAATGGTTATAGCTATTATTACACAACGTGCTCCGGATGTTACCTTAGACGTTCTTTCTCTTGCAAGGTAAAAATCTGACGAATCCTTGACCATCATTACACTTAATATGCGCACATGTGTGGCGCGTACCCCTGAATATATCGCTGCAAGAGGCTGTGGTTTCCATCGACATGGACACCTCGGCTCCTGCTTTTAATGTCTCAACAGCCTCAGTAAGATCTTTAACAGCTGCATTATCAGGACCACTTAGAGAAGTAGCAGGGAACATTGGACTCTCTGAAGAGTTTCAAAGGGACTTCTTACGCTCTTTGGTGCTTCAGGGAATGTGTCCCAGTTGAGCAATTAAAGAGCAAGGCGAAACAATGCTAATTTGTCAAATGTGAACGCATCTGCCTCGTTTGTATTGAAGTCCAAATTAGTCCACATTAAATGATGCACAGATGGGTGCCAAATAGGGATGGGTAGAGTGTGAATTGTCAAACATATTATTGCGGATAAAGTCTATAACTGTGTTATAATTGCAGCAAAGGAGAGTTACAGTTCGATTTAAATCAATTCATTAACACTTAGTATTAATCATTAGTGTTGACAATGGAATCAGTAAGCAAAGGTCATCAACGACAATAATCAGGAATTCTGTAACTGATATGTTGTGTTTCTTGTATGAAAAATACATTTTTCAAATAAAACATTGTTAGGAAAGAAAAGTATTCAGATTTGGGGCTTGATTACGAGTCTGGCGCTCCACGTGGCCAGGCTCGTGGGGGCACGGTGGTAGCGGTCTAACCGCCATTGCCCCCGCCCCACCAGTGTTGCGCTGGTGTGGAGGCAGTAATATGCTTGGTGAGACCACCAAGGTCCTGCCAAGCATATTGCAAGTTTCCTCTCCACCAAGGTTTTCATGGCTGTTCCACCGCCATGAAAACCATGTCGGAGAGGAAACAAAGAGGGCCCTACAGGGCCCCCTGTTGCCTCTGGGACATGTGGATGCACACAGGGGGGCACAACTTATGCCCCCTGTGTGCATGCACACCAGTTCCTGCACAGCATGTGCTTTATACGTTCCATGCTGTGCAGGAACTGTTTTGGGCATTCCCATTGCGGTGCCCATTTTTAGAGGCACCGCCGTGGAAATGTACAAAAAAAAGCCTACTCATAATCTGGTGGGTGGCTCGACCATGGGTTTTGTAATGTGGCAGCGAGGCTGATCCAGCGCCTCACTGTCAACCTCGTAATCAGGCCCTAGGTGTCGAAAAATTGGGCCATAGGAGTAGTTTAAGAAACCCGAAAGGGCTGAAGGTTCAGAGAGATAGCAAGGAGAGTGAAAAATGTAATATGTCTTGGAACCTCTGCTGCTCCGTATATTAGAAGAGGCGGATCAGGTAGAACTGGGAGAAGCAATAAGTTTGCAGGAAATCAAAGCAGCCATTAGCACATTAGCACCAGGAAAAATGCTGGGGCCAGATGTCCTACCTGCGGAATTTTACCAATGGTTTTGGAGACTTGTTAGCACCGCAGTTAGTCAAGTTGTATGCAGCCGCGTATGAATGTGGGGAGTTGCCCTGCTCCACTGAGACTGCCCTGGTGATCCATCTCCCGAAGACTAAGAAGGTAGAGGTGGGTGTTAAAGATTATAGGCCCCTCTCCATGCTTATTCTGGACTTTAAGATCTTAAGTAAGGTGTTGGCCGGCATGTTAATCCCACATATGAAGACACTAGTCTACCCTGACCAGAACAGGTTTATCCCCTCTCGCAACACCTCTTACAACTTCCTCTGGCTCTACTCCATCCTCTATCATTTCGAGGCTCCAACCAAACACCAAGCAGCGGTGCTTTCAGTCGATCTAGAAAAATCCTTTGACGCGGTGGGTTGGGAGTATTTATTTGAGGTGATGCTGCGTATGGGCTTGGGAAAGGAGCGGGTGGAGTGGGTGCGACTCTTATATACTGCCCCCATGGCAAGGGTTAAAACCGGCAGAACAGATGACCTGCTGATATATTTGTCAGAGGCAGTCACGGGCACCTCCGCGGCCATACAAAATCTGGATGATTTTGCGTGCCATTTTGGCCTGCGAGTCAATAAAACAAAGACATACCTGTGCCCGGTAGCAGGACCAAGGCATAGCCTGGAGGCATTGATGGCTGATTAGGGGCTCAGTGTACGTTTAAATACTTGGCCATACATATATTTCACTCATTGGAGGATTTGAAGGAAGGAAACCTGGGTAGGGTGTTGCGCTCGCTGTGTTCCTGCATGCACTTTTGGCGCATATTGCAATTACCCATCATGCCTCGGATCACCCTATCCAAAATGGTCATGCTCCTGCGCCTATTTATTTCTTTGTCAATCTTCTGGTCCTCAGGCCAAGCAACTGTTTCCACCTCTTAAATACCCAACTACGAGATCTGGTGTGGGGAGATGGGCACCCTAGGGTGTCTCTTGAAACGCTACAACGCCCTATGTCAGAGGGTGGGCTAGGGGTACTGAATTTTGAATTTTATATGCTCCCTGCTCAACTACAGTGGCTGGCACAATGGGTGGAGGGAGTGAACGAGGAGGCCAAGTGTTTATCACAGCCGGAATCCCGCCCTAGCCTAGTGATAGTGAAACTACTAATGTCAACAACGCCTTCCCTGTACTGTTCATTACTGCAGCGTACGGCCTTCCAGGCCTGGAGACTGTGCCAGGGCAAGGAGCAGCGAACAACTAGGTATACTCCTATGTTGCCCTTCATGGGGCTGCCAAACTTTATTTACGAGCACGAAATTGGCCTGCTGGTCAGAGGTAGGGTTGGACAATGTTGTGGATTGCTACCTGGACAAAATTCCCCTCCCGTTTGAAGAGCTGATTGAGGTCTGTGTTCTTCCCTTGTGCCAGTTCCTACAACATGAGGTCTTGACATGCACATTTGCACAGTTATGGAATAGATGGAGGAAAGAATTAGCGACACACCCGGTATTGCATGCCCTGTTCACCCTTGGGACTGCAGGGCATCTAATGCTACACTTCAAACGGCCTTAACGTGACTTATGGGGTGAAGTCCAACTATGCCCCAGATGCATGCACCGGGATTCAGACTTTGGCCATATGACCTGAGACTGCCAACGCCTACGTTCTTTCTGGGAGGCTGTGCTTGGCAAGCTCACGGAGGGTTTGGGCAGGGTGCTGGCTCCTACAGTAACGGCTTGTCTACTGGGTCTTTTCCCTTGGCCGCCAAAGCGTAAAGGGGGGAATTAGCTGATAGATCTCACTCAGGGCCTGGCTAAGCACAGAATAGCAATGGAGTGGAAGTCCCAGAGGGGGCCTCATAATAGAGACCTGGAATAGAGACGTTATCACGTGGGCTGGGGCAGAAGGTAAAGCACTCAGCAGGGAAGAGTCCAGGGGCATGAGGAAGCACCCAATAGCCGAACAATGGAGAGAGGTGTTGGTAGCATGGGAAAAGCCTAAAGATACTGCAAGTGATGAGACAGGTCCAGATCCAGGCAGGAGTCTTGCCCTGAGGGCGCACGTCATGACAACCCTCCACGGCCTCCAGAAGTCCATGAGCGCTGACCTGAGCGGTAGATGCAGGTAGGGTACTACCAGGTAGAGACCTGCTGATTAGGTGAGGGTGATTTAGCGATAGCCGGGGGACCCTCCCCCCTGCCCTCTAGGATCACAGGTGGTTCATTCTTATTGTGATTTTCCCCCAAGTGTATAATGTCAGATACTATTTACTTCACCCCTTTGCACAGGTTTTATCTACTTCTTTTTCAGTTTTGTTTCTCTTCTTTGTTATGAGGTTTCTTTCTAATAAATGAAGTAGCATTTTGATGATTACAAATGGTGCACATGTACTCATTTATAAGTTGTTGTTAACGAATTTCAGTGAAATATGTACTAGACAATATAGTCATTACCTGAAGATGTTAGTACTAGGACGGATTACTGTTGGAAAGTATCCTATTAGGTATCCAGGTTACAAGATGAGTAACCAACATGGAATTGTTAGTTCCGTCTATAGATAAAAGTCTATATTAGTTTGAGATGTGATTTGACTGTCAATTAGTAAATTGATTTTAGTCATAATGTTTTTTCCTTTCTGTCTCACATATGTCGAACATTACAAAATGCCAATAAAAATAATAAAAAAAAAAAAGAATGTGTAGTAACATACATATAGATCACTACATTGGGCAGTTAGCTCCAGTAATACAGTGAGCAAATATTAAACTATATTTGCATCCATTTAATTTGATGACTGTGGATCATTAAGAGTATAAATTCAGGAGAACGGTAGCTAAACCCAAATCTTACCTATGAACGTCAAAGTGACAGCGGGCACTCTGCTTGCTTGGGAAGCTCCTTTCCACATTCTGCAGTGACAACAGGAATTGCAGTGTCACAGTGGAGCTGTGATATATTATGAAAGTTGAATAATGATGTAGTTAGTCAATCAAACAAAAAGCTAGGCAACTATGGTAATACTGTTGCACATCCTCGCATGTAAGGTATAGTCCACCTTGATCAAGTATATGTGCTCATACAATATTGGACATCCTTATCTATGGCATCCCCTCCTAAATCAAATTAAACATAATCATATTGGAGCACTCATGCATGTATTGAAACATATAGGGCCCGATTCCGATCTCGTCCGGAAAGCCCTCCATACAGCTTGGATCCGGCGGATTTTCCAGACGAAATGTGCTCCGGGCGTCTGAGTGAGCGAGTACGATGCGATGTGCAGAAAATGGGTGGGAGGGGAAAAGCGTACACCTTGTGGTGGGCACCCCATGGTGCCCACCATACAGTGCATGCTTGGATCGGGGGGACCAATGGGCATCCCCGTGACCAATTCGGAGGGCCCGGGTGAAGGTGGGCCTGCTACAGCCCCCGAAGTACGCTTCCCGGAGCTTTTTTGAGTTGAAGGCTCAGGCTCATCCGGCTGATTGACGCAGGCATCATACTTGGTCGCTCGTAAATCGGACCCATTGCGTGCACAAGTTGACCATGTTGTAGTCGTCCGAAGGGCTTCGCTGACAGGTACGAGTTGCTCAGAGCGCGAGGCAATATTCACATCATACTTGCTCGCACATACAGTGGAACGAGTTGTTCGGAAACCGGGGCTACAAATCGTATGGATCCCGTTTGGAGCCCTTCCGAGCAAGATCGGAATCGGGCGCTAGGTCTCTTAAGCAAGCAAGTCTGATTCGTAGCCCCAGTTTGCGTACCTTAAGGACACATCATACTCGCACGCTCGGACGCCCGGAGCACGTTTCGTCCGGAACGATCTACGGATCCAAGCCGTACCGAGGGCTTTCCGGACGGGATCGGAATCGGCCCCATAGTGTGATAGCAAATGAAACCTTTTTGCCAGCAGTCAACCTACGAACAGTCCTTATTTTTTCCTCTTCAAAAGAAGTGCTGTATGTAGTTTCTTTTATTGTTTTCATGCTGTCCTATTGAATACAGATGGGTCAGTCGAAACGTGTTTCGTCAAAAATTGACTTTTTCAAGGCTAATTGAAATAATGTGACACACCAGTAGGGATGAGGAATATGAGATGAGCGAATCCAATTCAAATGGCAGGCCCATATTATTTTAAAATCTGCCATAGTCAGTTACCTGTTTTTTAACTGTGAAGAGATCCAATTTATAGTATTGCCTCTTTGTCTGTCTTTGCTTGACTGCATTCAATACACTCTCCAATTCTTGAAGTCTGAGACCTGTTGTGAGTCTAGATACTTGGCCTAGCTGCTTGTGCCAAATACACCTAGTCAATCCCTGTCCGTTTTGTTATGGGAAAAGCACAAACAATAAATGTCAAACCCTCCAAAACATAGTACATAAACTTCAAATAAGAAGCCTTGGACCTTAATAAGTACCACATGTATCTTAGACCTTGATAAGTCCTAAGTGTCCCGTATGGGCATCGGAATTCCCACGTGTGTCCTACCCCAGGACTTTTGAAGGTCCAAGATACATACAGTACTTATTAAGGTCCAATGCAATGGGATCTTACTAGTAGTTTATGTACTATGTTTCGGAAGGTTTGACATTTATTATTTGTGGATTCCCAAAAATTGAACGGACTGGGATTGTCTAGGTGTATTTGGCACAAACAACTAGGTCAAGTATTTAAGCAGGTCTTGGACAAAACATGTGTCTGCTGAATCATCTGAATTCTACATTACGGAGTGAAAACAATAAAAGAATATACATCCATCACATCTTTTGTGTTCTAGATTAAAGTGATGTAATTAGATTTGTGATGGCATGAATCTGAAGGAAGGGGAGTTTGTATCAGACTCTGTTGGAAATTACTATCTTCTGGATTGTGTCCATTTAGATTTTTGCCTTTGCTATCCTATTTTTGCTAAACCCATTTTTTTTGGCTTTAGGAATCTGCATACTTTATTCCTGCTAACCAGTAGTAAGTGACTGTGCTCTCCCTTCCAAACATGGTAAAATGTGTATATGCATGATTTCCGCATTTAATTCACCTATACGGCCATATTTCTACATCTACCCAGGGCTCTTAAATTAAATGCTGCTAGTTACTAGTAAAAAGACCAATTGATGGACAGAATGCCGAGCAATGTCAAACATTCACCCCAGTACAGAGATCTGTGCCTTAATCCATCGTATGTTTGCTCCTCATGCCATTCAAGTTTGAACCCAGCCATATCCAAATCAATCTTGACTCTGGGCCCAAAGGGAACAGTCCAACCCTAACTGCCAGGCCTGGTACTCCCTGGACTGGAAAGAAGCATCCTAGGACCCGTTTCAGGGTTTCACCCCCTCATCAGCCAAGATAGCTTGACACCAGTGGCACAGAGAGCACAAGACCCACATCTTAGCATACCCGTCCCACTCGGGGTGACAAATGCAAAAAAACTAATTGATGGATAGAATGCAGAATAATAGTCATACATTCACCCCAGTACAGTGATCTGGCCTTAATCAATCCTTTTTTGCTCCCTATGGATTCCAGTTTGAACCCAGACAAATGCAAATCAGTCTTGACACTGCACCCAATGGGAACAGTCCAGCCTGAACTGCCAGGCCAGGTCCTCCCTGAACTGGAAATAAACATCCTAGTACTGATTTCAGGGTTTCACCCCATATCACCTATGATAGCTTGACTCCAGTGGCAAGGAGAACACAGGACCCACGTCTGGGCATACCCATCCCACTCGGGTGACAAATGCAAAACGACCAATTTATGAACAGAATTCAGAACAATGTCATACATTCACCCCAGTACAGAGATCTGTGCATTAATCCATCATTTTTTTACTTCACTTGCCATTTTAGTTTGAACCGAGACCTATGCAAATCAGTCAGCCGACCCTGCAGCCAATGGGAACAGTCCAGCCAGAACTGCTAGGCCAGGTCCTTCCTGGACTGGAAGCAAGTATCCTAGGACTGGTTTCAGGGTTTCACTCCTCATCAGCCAGGATAGCCTGACTCCAGTGGCAAGGAGTGCAGAGGACCCACGTCTGGGCATACCTGTCCCGCTTGGGGTGACAAATGAAAAAAGACCAATTGATGGACAGAATGTAGAACAATTTCATACATTCACCCCAGCACAGAGATCTGGGACAAAATCTATTATTTTTTTGCTCCACATGCCATTCCATTTTGAACCCAGTCATATGCAAATCAGGCCTCAGCACTTATTTTGCAACCTGCTAAAGTAGCAACAGAAAACTCATCCCAGCCCTGTCATTGCAGCCTGTGTACTTATGTAAAGCTACTATGTTGATCTGGCAAATAAAACTTTTGCCGGCCATAAGCCTTCTATTTAATACTTTTAAGTCACCACCAAGGTAGGCCCTACAGGCTCATAGGGCAAGGTGCATGGTTCCTAGAAAGTAGGACATGTGTATTTAAGGTGGAAAGTCATTTAACACAGTGGCAAGGTTACCCACCCATAGACTAACACTGGTTTACCTTATCACATTTAATAAGTGATAAATTCAGTATGGGAGCAGCTAGAAAAATACTTATTCCACTCATTTTATTTGTAATTTAAAATCCTCTTCAATTCTAATGTCGGATTTTAGATTACTATTTTGAAAAATACCACTTTGGAAAGTTGCCATTTTTCACTCTTAAAGAAAAGTGCCTTTCTGCCAGTGTCCCGGATCACTCCACTGTTAATGGCTCTCCTGTGGTGTGATGTGTATTTTTTCCAGACAGTGGAGCAAAGGGCCTTGGGTATGAGACAGGTGTTCCTCTCCTGAGCAGAATGGCTTGCGAGTTGTATCCAGCAATGTCCTGAGCCTCAAAGAGTAGCCTGTGGGCTGTACCCACCCCAGTTTTCGGGTTAGACGAAGGGGTGTCCCCCACCCACAGGCTGGCACTGAGTATAAAAGTGGCAGCCTCAGAACCTAAAATCAAAACAGTCCTAGACCCGAAGCATTTCAGAAGAAGGACTGTCCTGCTGTCTGAAGAAGAAAGACTGGACCTGCTTGCCTGGAATCCACTACACCTGAAATGACTCCAAAGGTCAGTTGGCTAACCTTCTGTATGAGCTACAGGGACACAACAAGCTTCCAGAGGCCTTTGCAGCTGACCAGACCCTGGTCCTCTCTGCTGGCCTCTGTGGGAGTGATTTCTTAACCTCAAGTGCTATCATTAAGATCCTGACCCTTCGCGGGAGTCAGAGAGTACTTCTCACTGCTCAACTAAAGGTTTTCTTCTGTTGTGTTTTCACTTTATTATTGTTTGAGATTTATATAAAAACTTTACACATTGTCCCTAAGTTAAGCCTGACTACTTGACTACCTGCCAACTTACCAGTGGCTAAGCATAGGCTTATTTTGGGACTTATCTCATTCACCTTGACAAGGACTGCGAATATTATTTAGGTGGGTTCTCACACTTGTCATCTAATTCTCCAGTATCTTACAGACTGCTTCAGCTGTTGGTTGCTTTGGATTACCCCCCTTCAGCCACAGTTTGTTTGAAGTTTTTCAGGTTGTAGTGAAGTCCACATGAGTATTGTCCAACTTTACATTTTGAAGTAATGACAGCTTAGAGCAGTAAATCTCCAGGATACGTTTGTTGTGTCAGCCCCAAGATTACAGCCACTGCCAGTCACGGCTCTGAGACTCAGATGGTCTACTAACTATGTAGTCAATAAGGGACGTGGATACCCCAACCATCCATTTCAAAGCACACTCTTGCTCTCACATGCCTAGGGGCGGATGGCTGTGCTGCTTTTACCATGCTGCCACTAGGTGTTACTCGCAACGTCCCTTTGCGAGCCTGCCTTTACATCTGTATAGGACAATCTACACCTCAACACTTAACATGTTTAGTTTAGCTTCACTTTCTAGTCAAGGTTTCTGTCCCACTTCCCTGATGCATAATGGTCCTTGTAGTCCGTTCTGTCACCATGGTGTTGGTACTCTATTCTCTCGTTTGAATCCTGAATCTCATAATCTTTCTGACCCATTTATACCTGCCTTCTGGACTTTTCAATCTCTTGGCTGTGATCTGTACTCCATTCCTGGCTTTTCTGTGTCCTATCTTGTGCCTCCTGGCTTTGCTGTTCTTTCCCTTTCCAAATGCCCCTTCCCTTCATTGTTGGTTCCCCAATCCTTGGATCTACTTTATTCCTTACACCTTGCTCTCTCCCTGTTCCTGTGGTTCTCAATTGAGCCTCCTGCTATTTCTGCCTGTTGACCCCAGAGAGCAGGAGTGTGTAAATGACCTTGCTTCTGAGTCTCTTTATGGTTTGCTTGATGCTGCTACCATATTCCAGTCTTGCCTTTTGATATCTGTTTTAGTTTTTACTTTGGTTCCATGTTTCTATTCTGAATAATTACTTGTTTGTTGCCTGCCTCTTGTTTACCCTGCCTCTTTATTCCTGTTTTTGCCTTGCTCAAAGTTCTAACTGCACACATCCTGATCTATCTTGTATATTCAGATTTCTTGTCCTGTTTTCTGTGTTCTTAATCCTGTTGTGTCCTAGTTAGCATGAGACTTCCAGTATATTCACTTTTGTTTATTCCAGCCCTGTCTCTGACCCTTATTCCAGTCTAGCTTTTCTCTAAGTACAGTTCCTGTGCCTGTGTACCGTCAACTGTTCTCCTTTGTCTTCTTGTGTCTTTATTTAATTAGGTTGATTTTTATTGCTTACTAGGTTGCCAGTGAGACTCCAAGTTTTCTGGCTTTGGCACAGCAGACCACTCAGTGCTCCTTCTCCATAGGGGCTGCTGGGTGCCTCCTTGCCTTGTAAAGTATTTTTCACTTCTCAGAGAGATCACTTCCAAGGAGGAGACAAACTATAATTTATGATAGTTTGCCTATCGTTTTCTAACTTTTTCCTTTCTGTCGTTTGTACTTGTGTTATCTTCATAGTTTGCCCAGTTCCCTACTCACTGCCTGTTCCAACCTGTTTCTGTGCTACTTTTTCTTGGGCTTCAGGTTCTATCTTGTCTATATTCAACCCTTTCTATGGGAATCCCTTGTACCTGCAGAAAGCGACCTGAACTCAGCTGGTGTGACTTACTGATTGTTCCAAATTTACAAGATTCTTGAGAGCTGTAGCGAACAACTGCTCCAAGAGCCAGCTATCACAGAGATCGCAGAAGTCACTACATATCTGTGATACATATCTGTGATGGTGGGCAGTTTCCTCTGTGGCGGTGGAGAGAGGAATTTCTTTTGGGTTGTCATCATTTTCACATGTGTGTAATTTTTCGATTTTTGTCATGATCTGTGTTAACAACTTACTTGTTTGCTGCGTGCAATACTCTTTTACGTTTCTTTCAGGGAAGGAAAGTTTGGTGAAGTACTCAGAAGGCAGGTGCTGCTCCCAACATTTTCCACATCTCTTGAGGATGCACAATTCATAGGCGTCTGAACTCAGAATCAGAAGCTACTTTTCCCATGAGACCACAGAACTCTCACAGTGTTTTGAAAATGTTGGTACCCTACTTGAAAATATTGAGTATATGTTATGTGTGGTCCAGAGGCTCCTTGCTAATCAATCAAGATACTTTATTGCTGCAGCCTGGACCTTGCTATGAGACATTTGTTGAAAGCCTTGGAAGATAATTATGTTTTTTTTTTATTTGAAATTTGAAAGCATGAAGTAGAAGCTGGGTACAGAGAAATTAATTCTAAGAAATTATGTTGTATTTTGAAAACAAACCTAACTGACTTTAAAGTACTGTTGCAAAGAATACCTTGATGGAGTATTCATTTTCCTTTGATGGAGCGAGGTGGCAAACGCAAAATTTTGTGTACCCCTCGCGAAGTTAATGTCCCATAACGTTAATATTTACTGATTGCATGTTTCGTGAAAATTAACCAACCATAGAGTAAGATGCACACATTATTCTTATTATTATACACGGGGAAAACTAACTTTGCTTGCATGTTGCAATAGACCCAGCTAATATGTATTGTTATTGTGTTGTGAATTAATGCACAGCTTTTATATAAACCAAAATGCAATTTAAATGTGCTTATGTTCTTTGTTTGTGTGGCGGAGAGGTCGAAATTGTAAGGAGAAAATGCGTTTATGTGGCTTATTTGCTAGGTAACAATTAATTGGGAAACATTAGTTAGGTGGGAGGTAAACAGAACGGGTTTAAATTCAATAATTAACATGAATCTGTGTTTGTTTCTACGATAGTTCCAAAAGCGGCTGCTGAGGCCTAGTTAGAAAATGGACGTTTGGCTAAACAGTGAGCAAGAGCTGAACAGCGCAGGCGCACCAAAAACCTGCAAGTCAGAGTGAACTGCCTGTGCTCGAGGAGGTTCAAGGCTGCCATGGCCCGGAACCTAGGATGGGTGCCAAATATGGACAATTGAATGTACTGATCCTGAGAAAATACTGTGATGTTGCCACTCTAGGAAATGGCTAGGTCAAAGACTGTCCTAAAACAAAGACCCTTTATTTTTCCGCTGAACACTCGAGAAAATGATGTCGTAATGGTGAGGTGATGCTCACCCACCCCAAAATTGTCCAATGAAATTTTGAATAAGTGATGGTAGTTACAATTTAGATAGATTAAGTTGGAGAAATAGGGTATAAAAACCCCTGGTATTTGCTAGAAGGGGTCGCTTTTTCGATTTCTACTGGAGATGCTGCCCGATTGCTGACCGATTCCTGGATGTAAGATTCTAATGACTTTTTACTTGTTTGCTTTGCAGGATTGAAGGATAAGATGAGGGTGTTAGTTAGGGATGTTAGGAGAGAATGACATTGGAACTATCTGTTCTTTGCTAAACTTTAACTGTTTTCTAAAACAAGGCGATTTTCTTGAGCTCTAAGTAAAATGATCATTTTGAAATAAAGTTTAAGATTTTACTGAATAAAGATTTACTAATGCAAAAATGACAGACATGATATAGTTTGCTTTGAATAAAAATTAGATAAATGAAAAAGTAAAAGCTGGTCTTTGATTCTTCCTACGCCTAATTTTCATTCTAGTAGATCCATTGCCACTATGGTGGTGTGTCTGAATAATTAAAGTCTGAATAAAACCATAGTAAAGTGTAAATAATCTGCAGGTGTAAATAATAATTAGTCTAATAGGTTTAGACGCTCCACCAAATGTTACAGCATTTCTCCATTGCGATTCACCAAAGCCTTGAAGCCAAGTGTAAGTGAACAGGGTAAATGCGCAGTGTTATGGGCCCCACTGATGCATGATTTGTGTGTTTTAAGGTTTCAGGGAAATGGTGAGTATTGATTAGAAATGATTTCTGGAGCCGCGCTGTTACAGTTATAACTTGGTAGCAGAGTAGTGGTTACTAAGGAAATTAGCTACGGTTATGGTAAAGTACTATATAGAGTTTGATGTACAGAATTATGACTAACATCTGTTGAGTTTGTATTACGTTGCATGTAGTCCTGGAAAGGCTTGATAGTGTAGGGTGAAGCCAGTGCCTCTGTCTGCAGACGGAGGAAGTGTGGCTAGGTAAAGTCGCACAGTGAATTAGTCTGTTTCAAAAAAGGAGTATAGCCAAATACTGCGGTGGTATCATCGCATATCACTGTTTAGGGACCTTAGGTGTGAAAGGATAAATGTATAGTGAGGACAGTCTATGAAATTTCAGCCTTCAAGTATAGGGATCCTTCCGTGCATCCCGAATAAAACTTACTGCTGGGAGAGTAATCGGTCTTAACCCGAGCTTGATTGAAGGGTAAAGGGAGTAGCGTCTCTCTTTTGCTAACAATAGAGGAATTCTGTGGTGGGTTAGATGGACGCGCTGCCTACTGGTAACACAGAGTTCATGTATATATGAATAGGGTTTTTCCGTATGAACGTGTGTAAATGAAATTGCAATACGCGTTCAAGTTAAACTCTGGGACTGTCTCTAAGGAGGTGAAAAAGATCTCTGTATGTGCTTTCCTAGAGAAACAAGATCGTTATTGCCTGATAGAAGGGTAAAGCCAGTAGTGTTGCTTTATCGACGAGTCAAAAAATTCTGAGGAGATAAGCGGCGTCTGCTCCGGTTACAGAATACTTGTGCGATTGAAAACTCTATCACTTTATTAGCGAAACAGATTAGTGGAATTGTTTTGTGTAAGTTACTAACTGATGTTGTAAAATATCTTGTAAATACGGCTTCTTGAAAAAACCCTGTGAAGGAGGGGTCAGTCGGCACTGCAGAAGCCAGAACGCTGGTGACGTCAAAAGTGTTGTGCTGAGATTGGTCCATGTGACCAAGACAGAGTAGGAGTTGATGGGTTCATCACAGAAAGCAGCAAAGGCTATTGGTTAAGCACTATAGTGACGTATCGTGTTCTAACTGGTGCATTAGTGCGAACCGCGCTGTGATAGGTTGGTGTTACGGAATCAACAACAGAATAGTACGCGATCTTTTGAAAGCAGGAAAGTTTACCGAAAATGTCATACTACTATTATGATGATGACAGGAAGAAATCTTCATGGTTTAAAAAGCTGAAAAACATGTTCGTAAAAGACACAGAGGTAGTTACGAGAGAGGGAAATATACTTCCTTCACCCAAAACGCCTGCTTCCTATATGTTGACGAAATATGGTTACCATACATGTGTTTGGTTGGAAAATTGGGTACACTATACCAAGGATGATGGTGTGTTAGCTTTTCCGGAAGGAGGATCATTTGATTTGGCTATTCTGAGAAATTTGAGAGACAAAATAATGAAACTTGAACCGAGACCCAGACCAACTCAATTTGAGGCGTTAGTTGAGTGGGAAGATGAGATGCATCAAATGGAGAGTGAGATGTTGAGTAGGCATCTTTGACCGAGAGGTAGAGGTAGAGATTTGTGGGGAGAAACACATGAGACTAGAATGCGAAGATGGAGGGATGGAAGTATGTGCGATGGCATGTATCCAGTCAGATTGGTTGAAGAATATGAGGGACGAAAAAGTACAGAAAAGAAAAAGAATACAGAATTGGGAAATCAAAGCTATGGTGAAAGTGAATCAGAGGATGCTGTTTTAGAAGAAATATTAAATAGGAGACCACCCCCATATCAACCAAGTTCTTTATGGGCTACCCCAAATGCCCCGATGGCAGAAGAAAGAGTTAATGAAACGCCAAGGCAACCATCAAATTTTAGAGATTTTCCTGAAAGAGTAGAAACAAGATATGTCCCAAGTACACCGATAGGAGAAGCTAGAATTACAGGAACCCCTGTACAAAGTAATGATTCACACAGAATTGTGCTAAGTGCGGAAAGATGAAGTAATGAACAGCCAAATATGTCAGATTATGAGCGTTCTGCACATGAATTGATTCAAAACCTTACTAAGAATATGGAAGCTGTAACTTTACCAGTAACCGTAGGACCTGTGATACCGGTATTTGAAGATCAAAAATTAAAAGAGCAGAGATTAACCATTCCATTACAACAAAGTCTACAGAGAGCAAAAGAGAGTACTTGTCCTGATCTATCAGAAATAAGTCAGAATATAAGTGTAAATCCACCAGAGTTAACTTTTAATCAAAATGTATCATGCAGATACCCGACAGGAGCAGAATCTGACTCTGCTACTCCAGAGAGAAGTGCAGATAAAGTAGATTTAAAGCAGACACCCATTGGACCATCAGAAAAAGAGTTAAGTGAATGGATACAATCGTTAAAATTAAAAGAGCAGGAATTAAAAGTGTTGGATGTGACTAAATTAAAAGTGGACATGGAAGAAATAATAATTGGAACAATTGGGACAGACAGATTAAAAACTTATCAGGATGATGTGCTCATGTTTTTATGTAAAAGTATAACATGGAGAGCTAAGACAATGTACGATCAATTAGAAGAAGTGGCAAGTGAATGTGGAATAGATTTTTACAAAATAAAGTCATTGCAGAAAACCTATCGAGTAGATTTTGCAGGAAGAGACATTGAAAATATGGACACTGCAGGAAGACAAGTTCAAATAAAAGATTTGATTGTGTTGTTGCGCAAATGGGGTGATGTAGGCAAATGGAGAGTCAAGTGGGCAAAGAAGAAAGAAGAAAATAGTGATAAGTCTACTTTAGCTTTCCCCATTAGAGAAAAGGGAAAAGTGGCAGCTGAATTCCCTATGAGAGAGATTCCTGGAGGAGGATATGTACATGTTCCTTGGAGCAGACAAGATATATTGTAATTTACGAATGATTACCCCAGATTGAGAGAAAAGCCAGTAGAATGGTATCGACAAGTTGACAGATTTGTGAAGGTGTCAAAGGTACTGTGGATTGATTTGGATCGATTGTTTGACATAGTAGTGCCAACAGATTTATGGACAGAATGTAAAATATCTGTTGATTGGCCAAGGGAGGAATATCCCAGAGATGAGAAAACAGGAGCTCCATCACCAGATGTGATGAGAAAATACGAACAAGTGATAGTGTGGTTAAAAAACAAAGGGGCATATTACCAAGCAATAGCGATAATTATCGCTATTGCTTGGTTAGAGACAAAAATTTACCGCTGAGCTGCGGCGATTTTTATCGCAGATAAACCTTGGTATTACCAAGGTTTATCGCAAATGCGATAAAAACGGCCGCAATGCATGAATATCGCTGAAAAGTCAGCGATATTCATGCATTACTGAGCTAATGCTCTTAGCCATGTTATCCACCTCCCATAGGATAACATGGCTAAGAACTGCTCAGGGCAGGTGTTAGCTTTTGGAGATATTCGCGCTTAGCGCAAATATCTCCAAAAGTTGTTAATAGGAGATAGCGATGTTAGCGACTGTTTCCAGTCGCTAACATCTTGGCACGCCCACTTTGCATGTCATTAGTGATAAATATCACTGACATGCAAAGTGGGGCCCAAGATGGTCGCTATCTCCTACTAGCTGTCGCTAACTGGTGTTAGCGACAGCTAGGTAATAGGGAGATAATTTTATCTCCGCTTTCTTGGCTTTTAAAGCTAAAAAAGCGGAGATAAACCCCCTTGATAATATGCCCCAAAATACCCCCAAAAGAGACTGATTGGGTAAAGATAGAAAGAACTACCCAGGAGCCGAAAGAAACTGTGCATTCATTTTATGGAAGGTTGTTGTTGGTTTTCAAACAGTATAGTGGATATTAGGAATTAAATGAAAAAGACATGAGCCATTTTGTATATAGATTGTTATATGGATTAAGACCAGAAATTTCAGACATGATTAGACATAGCATGATGGATTGGCAGTCAAGTTCAGTAGATAAGGTATTGAGACAAGCAAAATATTGTAGTGAGGAGATTGATGCAAAACAAAAGAAGCTGAAAGAGAAAGCCATGTGGGCACAAGTAAAAGTAGCAGAACAACAAGTAGCACAGATGGAGAATAAGAATGCAGGGGATCAAGGTGGGTTTAAAGGCAAACCTAAATTGGTAGGGAATATTGATGAATTGAAGAAGAAAATGCCATGTTTCAACTGCAGCAAGATAGGGCATTGGAAACGAGAGTGTAAATGTCCACCTAGAGTTAATGGGGAACATACATCATTGAATCCGCAGGTGCAGTTTGAGGTAAATCCACAGCAACTGCAGCAACAGCAGATAGCAAATCAACAAAGTCAGGTACCGCAACCGCCCCTGCCATACGGTGGGAATCAGCAGAGATACAGTGCAGAGACAGGATTCAGCGGTGGTGAGCAGGTAAAAAGACCGGAAAGAGTAAATGCGTGTCCTCAATATTGGTTGCAAGAAGAGAATGGCAGTGAGCCGGATGAAAGTTTCTGACGGTGCCTGAGGGAGTAAGAAGAGTGTGTGCTTGGAGCCACTCTTGAGGTAGATCAGTCAGGTCCATTTGTGAGCGGAAAGGTGAATGATGTGGAAATAACTTTCCTAGTGGACACTGGTGCTACCCGTTCTACTGTTAGATCAGTGGAAATTCAAAATCTTCCTCTCTCGGGTGAAACAATCCAGGTCGTAGGTGTAGCTAACAGACAAATAAACACTCCTTTGACAAAACCAGTTGAAATAGAGATTGGGATGTACAAAGATATGCATCGGTTTGTAGTGTGCGATAGCAGTCCTGTTAATTTGCTAGGCAGGGATATATTGTGTAAAATGAACTGTGCCATATACTGTTCACCAGATGGCATAGAATTACAGACTCCAGACGAAGATAGTTTGTATAAATTGACAATGCTCATGATTGAGGCAGAACAAGACAAACTGTTTCCTGTTTTTGATAAATAGAAAATTCCTGTTGAATTGAAATAGGCAGTGAAAGAAAGTGTGTGGGATTTCACTGGAAAAGACATAGGTTTGATGAAAGGAGTTGATCCTGTGAAAGTGTCTATAAAAGAAGGTGCAAGTTATCCGAATATACCGCAGTATAAAATGACTGCCGAAGTAATTGAAGGAATTACTCCAGTGATTGACAAAATGATTGAGCAGGGAATTCTAAGAGAAATTGAGAGTAGTCCTTGTAATTCACCATTTATGGTATTGAAAAAGCCAAATGGAACATTTAGAATTGTGCAGGACCTGAGAAAGGTTAATAAAACCGTAGTCCCATGTTGTCCAATTGTTCCGAATCCAGCAGTGATTTTATACCAAATACCTCATGATGCAGAATGGTACACAGTGATTGATTTATGCAATGCGTTTTTTACTGTTCCATTGCATCCAGAAAGCCAACCAATTTTTATGTTTCGTTTCCAAAATCGTATCCTAGCTTGGTGTAGAATTCCACAAGGGTACACTGAGAGTCCATCGATTTTTAATCAGCTGCTAAAGAAATCATTAGAAAATTTGAGCATGCCTGGAGAATCTGTGTTTGTACAGTATATTGATGATCTTTTGGTTGCATCAAAAACAAAGGATGCCTGTATAATTGATACAGTAGCATTGTTGAATCATTTGGCTGAGGAGGGACACACAGTGTCTCCATCAAAATTGCAGTTTTGCCAGAAAGAAGTACAGTATTTAGGTCACAAGATTGCTAAAAGAATCAGACAGGTCACAATTGAGAGAATTAAAATGATACAAGGAATGCAGCCCCCTAAGACTCAAAGACAGGTAAGAATGTTCCTAGGAATGGTGGGTTATTGCAGACAGTGGATACATGGATTTCCATTGATTGCAAAACCATTGCAGAGACTGACAAAGGCAGACATCAGAGACCCTATTGTTTTGACCAAAACAGAGATGGAAGCATTTGAACAGTTAAAAACTAAATTGTGTGAAGCACCAGCTTTGGGAATGCCTGATTATGAAAAAAAAATTGAACTGTACTGCAGTGAGCGAGAAGGATGTGCTCTGTCAGTATTAATTCAGAGGCATGGAAGAATGAGAACACCAATTGCGTATTTCTCAGCTGTTGTGGACCCTTTTGCAAAGGCTTTGCCAGGTTGTCTGAAAGCAGTAGCAGCAACCAGTGTAAGTCTGGAGCAAAGTGAAGGAATTGTGATGGGATTTCCTGTGAGAGTCTATGTACCTCATTCAGTGGAGATTCTCCTTACAAGAGCAAAGACTCAGTACATGACTAACAGCAGAATGACACGTTATGAGGAAATAATTTTGGGAGCTGAGAAGGTGACAATTGCAAGATGTGTAAATGTCAACCAATCAACACTGTTACCTGATACAGTTGAAGCAGAAGTGAAAGGTGAGCTTGATCACAAGTGTTTGGATGTTCTGGAATATTGCACAAAGCCTCGACCAGACATTAAAGATGAACCTTTGCTCGAATCAGATTTTGTAATGTTTGTGGATGGATCATGCTTGAGAACAGAGAGTGGTGTTCTAAGTGCTGCATATGCTGTTTGTACAGTGGCAGAAGTGTTGGAAGCATCTTGTCTGAAAGGAATTCATTCTGCTCAAATAGCAGAATTGATTGCTTTGATACGAGCATGTGAGTTGGGAAAAGAGGTGAAAGTAACCATAGTAACTGATAGTCAATATGGTTATGCAGTTGTTCATGATTATGGACAGCTCTGGTCCCAAAGAGGTTATTTGACCTCTGCTGGAACACCCATTCGGAATGCAGAGTTTGTAAAGACACTGATTGATGTGATACAGTTGCCTGAAAAATTGGCTGTGGTAAAATGTTCCGCTCACAAGAAAGGTGAAGATTATATCACAAGAGGAAACAGTTACGCTGATGCAATTGCAAAGCATTGCGCAAAGAATCAAATTTCAATCAATCGAGAAAAAACTGAAGAACATGTTCCAAGTCCTTTAATGCTAACAACGGTAGTTGAGACTTGGCAGGAAGTGAAGCAGATGCAGGAAGAGGCAGCAACAGAGGAAAAAGATATTTGGTTAAAATCAGGTTGCAGACAAAGGGAGGAAGATGAAATTTGGTTTTACAAAGATGAAAGACCAGTAATGCCCGATAGCATGATTTCAGATATGGCCCGAATGTACCATGGTCATGCACACATTGGCAGAGATGCTATGATCCGTCTCTTTAGACAGACTTGGTATAATCCTAAATTCAGAATGATTGCTGAAAGTTTGTGTCAAAGATGCGTAGTCTGTCAGCAATTTAATCCAAACAGAAAAACTGTTGTAAGTTTGGGAACCATAGGATGGGAGGGTGGCCCATTCACAAGAGTTCAGATGGATTTTGTTGAATTACCTCCATGCAACAGACTCAGATATGTTCTTGTAATAATCTGTTTGTTCTCTCGATGGGTAGAAGCTTTCCCCACGAGAAGGAATGATGGATTAACTGTTGCTAAACTGTTCTTGCGTGAGAGAATACCACGTTTCGGGTTTCCGGTCATGATTGAATCGGACAGAGGCCCGCATTTCCAAAATGAGTTAATGCAGATGATTTGTGAGGCTCTGGACATTCGCCAGAAGCTACATTGTGCATATAGACCTGGGGCTTCAGGAGTAGTTGTACAAGTGAATGGAACAATTAAAAACAGAATTGCAAAAATGTGTTTGGCAACAGGAATGAAGTGGCCTGATGCTTTGCCACTTGTGTTAATGACATTAAGAAGCATACCTGACAGAAAAACTGGATTAAGTCCACATGAAATATTGATGGGAAGGGTGATGTGACAGGCCTATGTATCAGTTAATAAGTTGTTAACAATAAATGATGACATCATACTGGATTATTGCAAGAATCTATCTGATGTGGTAACTTCTGTGCTCCACCAGGTGGGAACTCAATCAAATACCAAAGAGAAAATTCCAGCTCATGATCTAGTCCCTGGGGACTGGGTACAAGTGAAAGTTCATCGCAGAAGAAATTGTTTGGTACCAAGGTGGCAAAGACCACGTCAAGTAATCTTAGTCAGTACTACTGCAGTTAAGTGTGCTGGACTGAAAAGGTGGGTTCATGCTAGTCACACCATCCGTGTGCCTGAACCTGACGGTGAATACGACGGTGAAAGTACAACTGACTCTGATTCTGAAGGTGAACCAGAGAAGGATCCAGATATTGAAGATCGACAGGAACGTCGACATCTGGAAGCATCAGAAGCCAGTTCTGCGTCTGAAGGTGAAGGTGAAAGGGAGATTTTTGAAATACCAGATTCAGAAGATCAACTTGAAGGTCGAGAATCGGTAAAGACAAGCACCAGTTAAGACGCAAAGGAAAGTGAAGAAAAAGTTGTTGAAAAAGAGAAAACTAAAGCAAACTGAAGACTCTGAAAGCAGGAACGGAAATCCTGAAACTGGAGAAAAGGAAGTAACTCACGACAAGGATGAGATTCCAAGTACCAGTTATGAAGGTGTTCCTAACAGAGTAACAGTAGAGAGAACTGAAACTGATGAAGACAAAGACATTGTGAAGATCATAATCAATGATACAGTAGAAGACACTGAAAGTGAAACTGATGACAGTGCAGATGAAACTCCATTAAGAAAAAGCACATGAAAAAGAGCTTGGAGAGTGGAGCATAATACAATAGAGCCGAAGACTAAGAAAGTCTGCAAAGGAGACTATTGGCCTAAAGGAGCTGGAGGATTAAGATTCAAAATAGTGAACAAAACAAAAGAGCAAGAAGATCAAGTGAATGAGATCTCCAGCCAGAAAGAGACATTGGGAAAGAAAATAGAGACTATTCAAAGGCCTGAAAGAGTAAGACGTCCAAATCAGAGGTACAAATCACCTGAGTGGACATATATTGTCCTGCCACCAATTGTCGAAGTTAATAGTAGTCAGGAAAACTTGTACAACCCAAAGCCAATTGGGAAAAGTGAGTAAAGAAGTAAACTAAGAAATGGAAAGTTAGGTGCTCAAAGTATATGATATTCAAACAAAAAGTCTGAAGTCCTGTGAGACAGATTTTGTAAATATAGAAGAGGTCGGAGTTGACAAATGGTCGAAGAAAAAGTTGTTAGAAAAATCTAATTATAGAAAAATTTAGAATAGAAATTAACACAAGGTCGAAGAAAACTTGTTAGAGTGCTGAGAGGTGTGAATTTATAGGTGACACAAGGTCGAAGAAATGGTGTTAGGGAAGATGGCAATGAATAATCATAGAACGAAATGTTCTATTTTTAGAAAATGGTGTTGATGCTTTACAATATGTATGGGGTTGTTGATGATATTGTGGGTAATTTTAGCTATTGTGATTCCTTTCCAAACTAATTTAACAAAATTAAAACAGAATGTGAATTCAAGTAGGCCAATTGAGAGGGAAAAAGTGCATGAGACTCATGTGTACAAGCCAGAGTTGCATCAAGATAGGTCTATTAGCGATTACACCAAAAATACTTTTTCAAAGTTATTGCTTGAGTACATTAAAACAATGAAGGTTGATGACTGTTATGTTTGTGTAAAATTGCCAGCATCAGTGTCAGAAGGGGTGACCTATCACCACCTTCCTCTTACATATGGAGTAACTTGTAGTGTAATTGCAAGTTTGTTTTACAAGACTGGGAAACTGGAGTATCTTTATTCCAATGTATATGAGATATGTGCGAAATTAAAGATTGATAATGCATTAAATAAAAGAAAATATGCAGAGGTAATGGGAGAATATTTTTTTTTTATTTCAAATTTGTTTTATTGGTTTCATGGGCAACAGTATACAAAACATTGTAGGAAATACGAAGTAGGCGTATAAGGCAACCTGGTAGAGAGATATGCGGTATCCAGTAATCACATATATGGTTAATTGCATTCAGTAAAGCAATGACAACGTGCTGGGAGTTAGAACGCTCCGTTCGGTATTGCAATGAAATTGCAAGAAGAAAAAAAAACCCAACTGTAACCCCCTCCCACCCCCCAACCTCACTCCCCGCTTTCTCCCCACCCAGTGTGCCGAACCAGTGGGACAAGTATAGTCGGATTCGTGTAGTGGTCACTACTCGTACTCAGACGAAGGGGTGGAGTCAGATGAGGTCTCTGTGAGTCGTAAAATGCGCAGGTACCTGGGACATGTGATCTCATTGAATTCCTTGGACAGAAGGGAGAGCAGTGGGAGCCATGTTTTCTGATAAGCAGCCGTGGAATGTGTGAGCGTGGCGTGAATGCGCTCCATGCCTAGGGTAAACCATAGTTTATGCAACAAACCTGTGTGAGTGGGTCTGGTGGCGGAGCCCCACAGGGATAGGACGTGTTGTGATGCAGCCTGCATGGCAATCCCCATCTGGCGGCCCCTCCGAGATCGTAGGGGGAAGGTAAGGGTATTGGGTAGACCCAGGAGTGCATATGTCAGGAATCTGGGTATTTCCGTGTCGAATGTGGAGTCAATCTCGTCCAAGACAGCCTTCCAGTAATCCTGGACTTCACAGCGGTCCCAGTGGAGGTGAGTCAGGGTGCCTTGTTCTCCACAGCCCCTCCAACATAGCGCGCTGCGCGTAGGATTACCCTTATGGAGCCGGACTGGTGTGAGATGCCAGTATATGGCCAACTTCGTCGCCGCTTCCCTGGCCGCAGTGTTGCGGGTGGTGTGGGCCGCTCTGTAGTAGACAGAACGCTATTCTTGGGGTGATAAGGCCCTTCCAAGCTCTGCCTCCCATCTCCTCTGGCCTGCCGATTTGCCCGCCTGGGGGGGTAGGGGTAAGCATTTTGTAAAGGTCCGTAATGAGGTGCTTGTCTGAGTCTTTCGTCACTAGCCACTTCTCGAAGACAGTCATGGGCCTGCCAACCAAGGGTGCAACGTCAGGGTGGGTAAGCCAGTGTCGGAGCTGGAAGTATTGAAATAGATGAGGAGAGGCAAAGTTATAGCTTTGAGTAATGTCTTTAAGGGAGAGGAAGCCCTGCAAGTAGAAGAGATGGCCAGTGGAGAAGCTACTGATGTCTCGCCACTGCGGGAAGGCCCCGGGGCGGCGCCCGGCGGGAACTCTGGATTGTCCAAGACAGGTGTCAGAGGAGAGGGAAAGGTGGTAAGTCCTCTCCGGACCGCAACCGCATTCCATACCTGCATGACAGTGCGAGTGATAGGAGACTTTAGAAGATATCATGGTCGATGCTGTCTGAGAAGGAATGGGACCTTCCAAAGGGAGGTGCCTGCCATTGCCCTATCTTGGAATAACCAGCGCTTTTCGGATTCCGGCCTGAACCACTCCACCAGAAAGCGGAGCTGCGCCGCCTGGAAATATTGCAGAAGATTGGGGACACCCAGTCCTCCCTCGTCCAGGCTCCGGTAGGCCAGCTGTTTGTGCAGGCGCACCCGTTTGCCCCCCCAGATGAAATGGTGGATGGCGGCCTGGAGGGCCTGGATAGTGCCCGCAGGAGGGAACACCGGGAGAGTCTGGAAAAAATACAAAATTTTTGGTAAGGCTGTCATCTTGATCGCTGCGACCCGGCCCAGTAGGGAGAGTGGTTGTTTGGCCCAACGCGCAAGGTCGGATCGGATCCGGGAGGACAGTGCCGTGTAGTTGAGGGTCAGCGTGGAGGCTGTGGAAGCAGTAAGCGTGACACCCAGATAGGGGAGCTGCGTTGCTGACGGGATTCCTCCGCCGTAGGCAGGTGGAGCGGTGTGCGTTTGGGCGTTCTTGCCCAAGGGTAAAATGAGGTATTTCCCTTCGTTGATTTTGAAGCCAGAGACGGCCCCAAAGGCTTCCAATTCCGCTAGAAAGGCGGGAACGAGCGGTCCGGGCTATCCAGGGCAGCTATAATGTCATCTGCATATAGACCTATCACATGGGGCTCCCGGCCGAAGGCCATCCCGCAGATGCCGGGATTGTCGAGGATCTTTTGCGCTAGAGGTTCCACGTAGAGGGCGAATAGGAGGGGCGAAAGGGGGCACCCCTGCCTCGTGCCCCTCTGAATCTCAAAAGGGTCAGAGCGCAGACCGCCTATACGGACACGGGCCTGGGGACAGTGGTAGTAGCTCGCAATCCAGGCTTGAAAGCGGTCCCCCACCCGGAAGCGTCGCAAGACTTGCTGGAGGTAGAGCCAGTCCACGCGGTCAAACGCCTTCTCAGCGTCGATAGCCAATAATGCTGAGTCCGAGTTCTGGAAGTGGGCTTTATCGATCAGGTGTAGTATACGTTTAGTATTGTCGCCGCATTGGCAATTTGGGACGAAGCCGAACTGATCTGGCTCCAGAATTCCGGGCAAGCATGGGCCTAGGCGCGCAGCTAAAATCCCCGTAAAGATCTTCAGGTCCAGGTTTAGTAGGGATATGAGGAGGAACGCGGGGCAGCGTGTAGGCTTTTTGCCCGGTTTAGGTAGCACAATGATCTCGGCTGCCAGCATGTCTGGAGGAATAGAGCTCGGTCTCTCGAAGGAGTTGAAGAGCCGGGTGAGGACCGGAGCCAACAGCTGGCTGAAAGTTTTATAGAACCTGGATGAGAATCCGTCTGGCACTGGGGACTTAAGGGGACGGAGGCGGGATATGGCAGCCAGGACCTCGTCCAGGCGGATAGGGGCGTCCAAGGAGTCCACATTGTCCTGAGACAGCTCCGTTATCTTTGCAGATTCTATATAGTGACTAACCTCTTCCGGCGAGACAGTGTCCGCCTTGTATAATGTAGCATATAACGTTCTGAACGCTTCCGCGACCTGGGTCTCGCCTGAGATGTCCTGGCCGGAGTCATCTGTCAGGCTAGTGATCTGGGAGCGCTGCGCCTTTGCCTGCAGGGTGCTGTCAAGCAGGCGGCCTGTTTTGTTCCCCCGACATAGTAAGAATGACGGAGGCGTAGAGCTGCGAATTCCGCACGATCGGTGTCCAAGCTGGCCAATTGGGCCCTGGTGGCCTTCAATTGTTTCCAGACTCGCGGAGCGCCGGTGAGGCTGTGGACCCGCTCGAGCTCAGAGACCTGGGCCGTGAGGTCGTCCCTTTTTGCTTTGCGGTCCTTGGCCTCCTCAGCTGCAATGGCAATGAGCTCGCCTCTGGCCACCGCCTTCAAGGCCCCCCACAGGGCAGTCACTGGGGTCCTGGGAATGTCGTTAGTGGCTATGTAGTCGGTGAGGCGTGCGTGTAGTTGTTTGATAACGTCTGGTCTTTGTAGAAGGGTCTTGCGCAGCCGCCAGGTACCAGGGGGGCGAGTGGACCTAGGGACCTGTAGGGTTAGTTCCACAGCTTCATGGTCAGATAGCGCCGCAGGAGTGATGGTGATGTTTTTAAGGATGGGGAGCAAGTCAGAGGATCCCAAGAAGTGGTCAAGCCTGGCATAAGTGTGATGGACGTGAGAGTAGAACGTGAAGTGTGATGCGGTGGGGTGGTAGGATCTCCATAGGTCCACCAGACCTTTGTCGCGCAGCCACTCCCTACCAGCGGCTGTTATGGCCCCTGTGTCCCCATGCCGATGGCCTGACCTGTCCTTGTGTGAGTCCATTACTAAATTGAGGTCCTCCCGAGCAGCAGAGGCGAGTGAAGGGATTGAAAGGATTTGGAAGCAGCCTGTTTCAAGAAGGATTCCTGACCAGAATTCGGGCCATATAAGGAGGCAATAGTAAAGCGCTGTCCCCCCACGAGGAAAGTGTGTGCCAGCAATCTGCCTTTGATCTCCCCTACCTTGTCCCCCACACTGCCGCGGAAGCTCTTGGAGACCAGAATGGCAACACGTGCTTTCTTAGTCGGAAGCGAGGAGAAGAACTGCTGAGGGAAAGCGCGCGAGCGCATTCTGTGCCAATCTTTAGGTAAGAGATGGGTTTCCTGCAATAGGCATATGTCGGCCCCGGAATTCTCTAAGTAGGAGATCAGAGCCCTCTGCTTAGTTGGATTGTTCAGGCCCTTAACATTAAGAGTTAGTACCTTCAAACTGCACTCCATCACGTGAGAGCACAGAGACCTCGAGCTATGTGATTCAAATGTCCCCGAGGGAACCAGTGACGACTGGAAGGGTGAAGTAGCCCTGTAATGTTCCCTGGCACACTGGGTCCCACCCTCAGCCCCAACTCCGGTCGATACCCCAACCACCCTCCCCCTAACACCCTGAAAACAACCAGTACCCCCCACCACCCAGAACCCGCCCCTCCCCTCCCTTCCCCAACATCCCAAACCTCAACCCTACATCCTTTGCCCAATGCTCGTGCGTGCAGATCAGGATGGTCATCCCCCCCCACCCAACCCCTGAATCAGAAAAAAAACAGTCCCAACCCTGCCAGTCCATGCAGGGCTGTGGTGAAGTCACTTATAGGGGTCATCTCCAGTGGCGGCCAACCCGGCCCCCGGCCCGTCACCCCCCCATCACTTAAGCGAAGTGTGTGCTATGAGCAATCTCTCCAAGAATGCATCAGTTATTCAGGAGGCGAAGTCTCACGGGCCACCTCAGCAACCGCCGTTGCCCTTTCTTGCGTGATGACAGAGGCAGCAGGTCTCAGGCGATGTGTTGGGGATCGTCTACGGCGCACCGTTTGCCAACCGCCTCTGGAGGGTCCTTGTGGTGTTTTCATCGCCGGTTCGTCGTTTTCCTGTTCTAGGCCCAGAAGAACGCATGTGTCTTTGAGCGAGCCCAGTTGGTGTAGGGTTCCATTCCATTTAAAAATCAATCTGAACGGGTGGCCCCAGGAGTATGGAATTTCCTGTTGCCATAAGAAATCCGTCGCTACTTTGAACTCCTTCCGTTTTTGCAAAGTGATGGCCGAGAGGTCCTGATACAAGGCGACAGAGTGACCTTTAAAGCGGAGGGGCTGTGTGCGTCGGACCTCCCTGAGAATTCTCTCTTTGAGCGGAAAGTCAGGAAGGAAGGCCAAGATGACTGGGGGCGGGGCAGAAGCTCTCCGGGGAAGCCCAACTCTATGTGCCCGGTCGATGCGAATGTTGAAGTCGGCAGGTTCGCCTAAGATGTCCCGAAAAAGATCCTGCAAGTAGCCGGTGATGTCCGGCCCCTCTGTGTTCTGAGGAACTCCCCGGACCCTGATGTTGTTGCGACGGGAACGGTTTTCGAGGTCCTCTGCATGGGCCTGAAGGTCTACCAGTTGATCAGTGAGTCGCAAGATCTCCTGCTGGAGCTGTTCGATCTCATCACTTCTAGTTTGGTCAGCCTCTTCAATGGCGACCACCCTTTCTCCGAGACCTTCCACGTCGCGCCGGAGTTCCCGGACCTCCCCCGCCACGTCCTGTTTCAAGGACTTAAAGTCTTCCCTTAGGGAGTTAAACAGTGATTCCAGGAAGGATCTGGTGATAGGCACCTGATCGCCGGTCAGGTCCGGCGGTGTCCCCGCGGTCTTCGGGGAGGGTGGGTCCTTGCTGGGTCTAGTCTGAGATTTGGCCAACATCTCCGGGAGTGTCTGGGTACCCTTCTTCCCCCTTAAGCCAGCCATGCCCCGCACAGCCGACGGGACCGACCTGTCCCGCGGCTCCGGGAGGGGAGGGCGGGGGGGGAGCTCAATGGCTCAGCGAGCGCCGGGGGAGAAGTAGGCCGCTCTGCAGGGGAGTCAACGCTGTGCTCTATGTGCTGGGGTGTCAGCGGACGGTGGCTCCCCACTATCCCGGCCCAGTTCGAGTGCGGAAAAGCCTGCGGGTTACCAGAAGAAGTGGCGTTATTCAGTGCCCGGGGGCACCAGGGGGCATCTGCGCAACAGAGTGGTCCCTAAAGGGCACCCTTGTGTACCCCTGCCGTGTAATGCAAATGAGTAGGGGGGATCCTCAGTCACCAGATGAGGTGGGGTAGTGAGGTAGGCCCAGTTCTTCGAGCAGCCGTCCCGCCCCGCAGATGGCCCTCCGGCTGCCCCGCGTCCCCCCCACACACAGTATATGGGGCTCAGCTGCTCAGTGATCACGCCGGGGATTGCCGTGTGGTGTCCATCACTCAGCAGAGCCCAGTCATTAGGTTTAGCTTGTCCGCCCACCGGGAGCTCGATTATGCTCCCCGAGTCTCTCCCACAGCACCCTCCTCCACTCTCCTCACCTCCGCCACTTGTGCTGCTCTGTCACCTTCTACTGCCACCTCCGTCCTCCGGCTACCCTCGTGGCCGCCTCCAGCCAGTACTGGCCCCACTGTCCCAGTGCTGTGGCCGCTGTCCCTCAAATCACCGTGGGAGGCGCCGGATGTCTGCAGTGTTGCCGGAGGTTGCCCTGCCAGGCCCCAAAGCCGGGGCCTCAATTTTCGCGGTCTCCGTCCGGCTCTCGCTGCTCTTCCAGCCGGGCCGCGGTGTCCTCTCCGAGCTGTGTCCTCCGTGGGGGGCACCACCTGCGTGTAGCCTTTCACTGTGCACCGGGTGCCTGTGGCCGCCAGCGGGGGACGCCCCAGCACCACTGGCGCCGCCGGAGCTCCCGCCCCTAGGCCCCAAAGCCGGGGCTTCGATTTTCGCCACCCCGGCCCGGACCTCTCCACACCTCCGGTCGGGTCGCGAAGACAAACTGCGGTGCCGAGCAGAGGGCTCCCCACCTGGGCTGATCGTCGGCGGTCGTTTCCGCAAGTGTGGCAGGCAGTGTTCTCGCCACCCAGGCCACCAGAACGGGAGCGAGGGTCTCTCAGGGCAGTCAGCAGCCGCAGTCGGCCGCCATCACAGGGGAGCACCAGTGAGCCTTCTCGGACCTGGAGAGCCGCGTTCGTGCGGTAAGTGCTGTGGCGGCCCCCTGAGGGCTGCAGCTGCAGTCGGACCTCGGTTACGAGATCGCTGGAGGTCCTGGAGAGATAAGGCGTCGTAATCAACGGCTTTCGGCAGGGCTCAGGACGGGGAGCCGAGGAGATTCACGTCCAGCTAGGTCGCCATCTTGGACACGCCCCCATGCTCGGAGAATATTTTTTTGAAGTAGATGAGTTAACGCACGAGTATGCATTTAATAATAATTTGACATGTAAAATGAAAGTTGAAGAAAAGGCATTCTTAAATATGGTTGAGGAAAGAAGAATTGCTTACAAACGAAAGGAGAAAATGAAACATGCAAAGTCTAAATATTACACATTTGATGATGAGAACATTGAGGACAAGAATGTGAATGTAGCAATCAATATAGATGCACCAATGTTGGGAAAATTTTGTATTAGGAGAGACAACTCATTGTTTGACAATTATTTTGTGGGTGGGAGTCAATGTGAAGATACGTATAGAATTATACGGGGTTGGGGATTTAAAGGAGGAAATGATCCTGTTTTTTCTGGAATTTATTTCATATGTGGGAATAGAGCTTATTATAGACTGCCAGACCACTGGTATGGGACATGTTATGTGGGTTTGGTCTTTCCTAAAATTTTCCATGTAGATAGAGGTACGAATGGAAAGCATGAGATAGGTAAAGTTTTAAGTAGAAAAAGAAGAGAGAGTGCGTTAGAAATAATAGGTGATGTATTTGGAGCACTGATACCAGCAGTGGGAATTTCGTTTAATGCAAATAGAATCAGAAAATTGTCCACAATAGTTGATAAATTATGAACAGATACAGCAGGAGGATTCCTAATGGTAGATACTGAAATAGTTGCTATGAGAGCTATGGTTAAGCAAAACAGACTTGCCCTTGACATAAGTTTAGCAAAAGAGGGAGTAGTCTGTGGAAAGTCCAACATTGTTGTACTTACATTCCAGATAAAAGTCAGAATATTGAAAAATATTACAGATTTGCATAAAGAAATTGAACCACTGGAGGTTGAAGGTGTCCTTGAAAGACTGGGTAAAAGTTTCTTAGCAATTAAGCATTGGTTTCAAGAAATAGGTAGTTCGATTATAGGTAAAATACTAATACCGATAACAGTCTTAGTGATAGTAATCCTTATGATAAGGTTATGCTGTATATACAAAGGTAGAAGAGATTTCAGAAACTTGATAAAGAAAAGGAATGAAGAACGATTGGCAAGAATGAGAGAAAAGAATGAGATAGAAATGGAGGAAATAAAAGAAAAGGTTTTCAAAAATTCAAAAGAGAAAGAGACAAAAGTTTAGATGACATTAACAAAAGGAAATTGAAACATGTTCTGCAAAAATTTTTAAAATTTCGAGGGTTATTTGGTGATAAAATCACCAGATGAGGGAATTGATGGAGCGAGGTGGCACACGCAACATTTTGTGTACCCCTCGCGAAGTTAATGTCCCATAACATTAATATTTACTGATTGCATGTTTTGTGGAAATTAACCAACCATACAGTAAGATGTACACATTATTCTTATTATTATACACGGGAAAACTAACTTTGCTTGCATGTTGCAATAGACCCAGCTAATATGTATTGTTATTGTGTTGTGAATTAATGCACAGCTTAAATATAAACCAAAATGCAATTTAAATGTGCTTATGTTCTTTGTTTGTGTGGCGGAGAGGTCGAAATTGTCAGGAGAAAATGCGTTTATGTGGCTTATTTGCTAGGTAACAATTAATTGAGAAACATTAGTTAGGTGGGAGGTAAACAGAACAGGTTTAAATTCAATAATTAACATGAATCTGTGTTTGTTTCTACGATAGTTCCAAAAGCGGCTGCTGAGGCCTAGTTAGAAAATGGACGTTTGGCTAAACAGTGAGCAAGAACTGAACAGCGCAGGCGCACCAAAAACCTGTAAGTCAGAGTGAACTGCCTGTGCTCGAGGAGGTTCAAGGCTGCCATTGCCCGGAACCTAGGATGGGTGCCAAATATGGACGATTGAATGTACTGATCCTGAGAAAATACTGTGATGTTGCCACTCTAGGAAATGGCTAGGCCAAAGACTGTCCTAAAACAAAGACCCTTTATTTTTCCGCTGAACACTCAAGAAAAGGATGTCGTAATGGTGAGGTGATGCTCACCCACCCCGAAATTGTTCAATGAAATTTTGAATAAGTGATGGTAGTTACAATTTAGATAGATTAAGTTGGAGAAATAGGGTATGAAAACCCCTGGTTTTTGCTAGAAGGGGTCGCTTTTTCGATTTCTACTGGAGATGCTGCCCGATTGCTGACCGATTCCTGGATGTAAAATTCTAATGACTTTTTACTTGTTTGCTTTGCAGGATTGAAGGATAAGATGAGGGTGTTAGTTAGGGATGTTAGGAGAGAATGAAATTGGAACTATCTGTTCTTTGCTAAACTTTAACTGTTGTCTAAAACAAAGCGATTTTCTTGAGCTCTAAATAAAATGATCATTTTGAAATAAAGTTTAAGATTTTACTGAATAAAGATATACTAATGCATAAATGTCAGACATGATAAAGTTTGCTTTGAATAACAATTAGATAAATGAAGAAGTAAAAGCTGGTCTTTGATTCTTCCTACGCCTAATTTTCATTCTAGTAGATCCATTGCCACTATGGTGGTGTGTCTGAATAATTAAAGTCTGAATAAAACCATGGTAAAGTGTAAATAATCTGCAGGTGTAAATAATAATTAGTCAAATAGGTTTAGACGCTCCACCAAATATTACAGCATTTCTCCATTGCGATTCAGCAAAGCCTTGAAGCCAAGAGTAAGTGAACAGGGTAAATGCGCAGTGTTATGGGCCCCACTGATGCATGATTTGTGTGTTTTAAAGTTTCAGGGAAATGGTGAGTATTGATTAGAAATTATTTCTGGAGCCGCACTGTAGCACCTTTTCTGTTGCTCTCTTGGATTCTAAAATTGCACGAGGAATAGAAAGGATCCTCACCATCATAACATTCTGATGATGTATTTATTTGTACCTATAATAGTGGTATAAGCTTAAACAATCAATTCATTAGTGTGAATGTAAGCCTCAGAGTTCTGATGAATATGTGTTTATATTATAGTTTGAGAAACAACCCCAATATATATAAGATTATGATACAGAGCGCATGTTATCGAGAACATAAGTTTACCAATCTCATTTTTATTGCTTGTGTCAGTTCAAGGAATGTCATAATTCCACCAATATTAAGGTAGTCTGAGGTTTTGAGATATTCTGGAGGTGTGTATTTTATTATAGGGAGCATTTGATAAATATTCATAGAGACATGACTCAAATAGGTGAGAGCATGCAGTAGAATGACGATTCAGAGTGCTGATATCCAGTATCTCTCTTGTTCCATTCCACTCTCAATGGGCTTCAGATGCAGGCACGCAAATAGTACATTTTGGCATGCTGTGCATGCATGTGTGTGCCCTGGATGTCCACACTGCAGTACATTCCACATGTGGAAGTAATCCTTCCCCTTTGTCTCCCTGAATTGTTGACATGACAAAGAAACAAATGGCACCGGCACACTTATGTGGACTATGACAGTATTTGCTCTTCTATCTCCTACAAAGATTGAGCAGGTCTGCACTCTGCACAATGGTTGTATGATGTAATCCCATTTTTTTTAGCATGCATGCCTTTACAGCGCCGGCATTAGTATGAACGTGTCGTCACGACATGGTCCTTTAGTATGCAAGTCATTACAATTACTTGCCTGAGGGGGGCTTTGAACTTAGGAACCTCAGTCTGCTAAACAGTAGGGAAGGTGTTAGACTTAAAATCCCACCCCACTCCACTCCACCAGTGCACCCCCTAAAGCAAGTGGTAACAACGAGTTTGTTCTATTGCCAGCATTGTAAAGGCACAGGGTGATTCCGGCTTCGTAATTAAGGATGTTTCCCATCCACAATGTGACAGCTGTCTCAACAGCCAGTTGCCAGAGAAATCCTGACAGCAGGAGCTTCATTCTGGTTCTCATTTCAACATTTCTTTTTAAGACTTCTGCTGAGAGTAGTAGTGCTTTGTAGTGCATTACTGTTCTGTCCCTTCATAGAATGAGACATCAACGCGCTGCAGGTACATGTCCCAAAAGTTGTGTCTCCCCAGGTGCACCTTGATGCCAACCCATATGCTTCACCAATGTCAGTTGTCATCATGGAAAGCCCTGAAAAAGATACATTAAGTGAGGAGGCTAAAGAGAAGAAGGAAATTATGACACAAGATTTGTTGTCAGGCAAAAGGGCACCCAGTAAACTGATTTGAATTTGAGCACTTTTAGGCCTCGTCAGAGGTTTGAATTGTTCTACAAATTCCACAATACTTTCCAATGCATCACAGTCGCACCCTTATCTATAATGGGGTATTTTAAAGCGAAAGCCAAAGTATAAGGTTTGCAATGTTTATGATAGGTGTGTTTAATTATATGGTGTACTAATTATGTACAGATATAGGAAACACACAGCAGGCCTATCTACTTGTTTGTCACTACAGAGTAGTGAATATTTGAGCTTACGCTTAAAAATAGTGCAAGCATTTAATGATGCCTACCACGCAATCATATGCAAATAAAGAGACTATGGGATTGCATTAAAATGTTATGTAGACATTTAGTGCTATCCATTATATCTGCAATTCATTAAGTTAAAATCAGTGATCAGGTGTTATGTCAAATTGTACATTAAGGAAAGTGTCCCATGTGACATGAGTGCAATCTTACCTCCTAGGCTTTTCACATTTTGTGATCATGGAATGATTTTTAGTGCTTTTTAAGTGGCCTCCTAACTGTGTGAACACTTTACAGAAAACAACAAATAAACAAGATATTATCACACATAGAAATATATCTAAAAATGTATTGATATTTTTATATGACATATCTTTTCATCTTATTAAAGTGACAACAGTATAGCTTAAAACAAAGGAGGGAGGTAATCTTGGTTGGAACAATTACTCAACATTATCTCCTCATCTATTTTTCTCATGACTGTCCTGATATTTTGAGGTTTGCCTCGTTACACAGACATGATGTAACTGCAATAGCCCTAGAATTGACTTAATAACAAATATTTATAACCAGACCCTAACTTGGTCTTCTCCTCCCATATGTGCTGTTTGTTTCTGCCTCACAACACTGGACGACTACCTTCTCTTTCGGTAGGAATTTTCTTTCTCGTCTATTTATGTTCTTACACTTTATCTTCCATGTACCAGTGCCATGAGGCTCTAATACAGTTAAATAAACTCATCCTCTGGTTTGGTGGTAAAATGCAGCTATAATTTGAAAGCAGTGGGTCCCTCATTCTCCAGGGTCCTTCTGCCACTACAACTGCTGCACTATTTATAGCTACTTCCCTGCTCTTTTCTACCCCTGTGTCTGTACCTTAACCAGCATAGGTGGTGTCAGAACCCCTTTCAGAGGGTCATGCGGCATGCAGGGATTACTAGGTACCACCGTGTTTGTTGAAGCCTTTTACTCCCGATGTCCCTGGGCCAAACTTACCGGGCAAGTACCTCTTCTGCACTTGACCATCAGTGATAGCTGAGGGTCTAGTCTTCATCTGCACTTGACCCTCAGTGATAGCTGACGGTCAAAGCTCTCTTGAGGGGAATGTGGATACAGGCCTGTGAACATGACTCATAACTCAAAATGCAAACAGTACGAACAATAAATCAATTTCCAACCAAATGGTTGCTTTTAGAAGAAAAGTAATATTTTATTTCTAACTCTAACTCTATGCATGCAGTGAAGTATGACATTCAGAAGCAACAACATCCCCCCTTGAGGTCGGGGCTCTAGTGGATGTCAGGTGAGTCCCTGTCCCACCCTCCTTCGTGTAACGTGTTCAGTGTCATTTCCCATTCACTGTTGACTGCATCAAGGAACGCAAACTATTAGGCCGTAATCAAGAATTCTCCCTTTTGACTGCTTAGGAACGTAGTTACAAGTGTCCATGGTGCCGCACCAATGTTAGTAGCGAGTCCCCCAGGGCCCAACTGACTCAGTTCACATCTAACATTCTCTCGCAGCACAGAAGAGTTCACCAATACAGCAGGCGCCTTCAATGCGCACCCATGAGTCTTGCTTAATTCAGAGAAGTCGGGCTGCTGATGGCCCACGCGGCAGCATCCGGTGGCCCAGGCTTTCACTCTTCAGTGGCGCTGTCGGAGGTTTCTTAGATGTCGGAGCAGCTCCCTGCTCATAAAGGTGAGGTAAGTTGACTTGGATCAATGAGGGTGGGTGGGGGGAATCCTTTCTTTAGCTCCTGACTGGAGCCAGTAAGGATACAACATCGGCCACGCCATCTCCGGCAGTCCTCTGTGGGTGGTCAGTATGTGGGGATAAGGGCGCAGGCTCTTCCAACCTAAGTGCCTAAGCCCAGAGGGCCACAAGTCTTGGCACTCCTTGAAATGGTGCGTTACCAGTGGCTCCATCTGGCATTCTGGGTCACAGAAGTGCAGTAGGATGAGCAGCAAGACCCGCACAGCACTCAACACATGGCTTTGCCAATGGCAGTCCTCTCTTGGTATACAGAGGTCATAGAAAACTGTACTGGACACGTGCGGGGGCCCAATAGGTGCACAACCGAATACTCACTCATTGCACAGGGAGTTCTTACAGTAGGGCTCCCCACTGGACCTTGCTCCTGCTAAAGCTCTCCTCTTCCTCACAAGGTCCGCCGGTCTTGGCTCCAGTCTCCATAGCAGGGGGTCTTGTTTTCCATGGGTGATGTCCTCTGGTCACAGGCAGACGTCTTGCAGAGCCCATTTGGCTGCTTGGCAAATCACACATTTTTGGGGACTTAGCTCCCCTTTTATAGTCCTTTTCCAGACATTAAATATGATTAGGAATTTTGATGTTGGGTACCGCTTCTTTTTAAGTGGGCACTTCTCCTTTTCACCTATCTTCATGAAAGCTGTCTGAATGTCACAGCTGGTAGGACTCCGAAGCTGAGTACACACCTGAATATCAACCACAGCTATATGTGATAAGTGTGATCATGATGTTATTGTTAGTCGTTTTACAGGGGCAATTAGTCCGTTATTTGGACTTGTGAATCTGACACCAAGACAAGTACATAGCACCACATTTAAACCAACTGTACTGTCGATATCCACAGCCCTAATATGTATGCGCACTGGATATCACTAACCAGCACTGGGGATAATAAGGGTATGAATACAAGCATGAACCAAATGAGGTTATTCTATTTGCCTTTCCATTGCAGGTATTCTACATTTTTACTGCGGACTACCGAATGTACAGTCCTGGAAGCATGAGACACACTCCTTAGCGCGAGTGTAAATATGCAATTCCCGTGATACATTTTTATCACTCACTTTTTTCACTTATTTAGTCTCTTGAGAGGTCCTGAAGAAAGCCCTTCCTATTTTTTCTTTGGGCTGAAACATGTTGACCATCTGATGATATACACAGTCACACATAGAGCTTGTTGATATCACCCACTCTCTGTTTATTTTAATCATACCACAGGACTCCACGTATAAAGTATAAAGGAGTACTCTGTAGGTATTTTTAATCATTAAATGCACGCACTTAGTCAAGACATCACCTCACCGAAAAAGAACCTGCTCCACTGCATTCAGGTGTTGTAGCACAGCCAGGTGGCACTCGGCCGCCTTGGCTGGGACTCGATGATGAAGCGTGACACCAACCAGGTTAGTGTGTGAGGGTTTCACTAAAATCCTTTGAAGGTGACATTGTCCAATGTTTTACTGGCCGAAACGCGTTGGCTGCATGTTTTCAAGAATATGACATGATACAACAATAAAGGAAAAAATGCAATTGGATCGTGCAGAAATTGTCATTTTCAAATTGTGACATACCTTACTGTGGAATTTCACTTTTTTTGTTTTTTATGTGGTGCTGCTCTGATCTTGCTTTTGTGTATTATATTTCCCTGGTAAGGGAGGGATCTTTGGGCAGAAGGTGTACACAGAGAAATGCACGCAAGGATAAAAAATATGTCCAATAACAAAATTTAATACAGGTGATTAACGGTATGGGTGCTGTGATCGCGCTCAGGTCCACTGCCCATGCCTACGTGGTTGGTGCTCCATATGACTCTTGACTTTCAATCTCTATGATCTGGTCAATCTGTTAAAATACAAATATAAAATGAATGTCAAAAGTTTCATGTCTTATGTTGCCTTTCTCTTCTTTTGCATTCATGCAAAAAGAATAGCTACACATATGTGTGTGTGTGTGCACACATAAATATGTTTACATTTACAATGAACAGGCAGTTTCATGTACAGCCTTTTTTTGTATGACAGTCTCTGTTCATTTCATGCTCCTACTTTTCTCATTTTGATAGAAGCATCACTTGATGCCCAGAATTCAGATCACTAACTCTTGACCTGTGGGTTGAGGGCTGATTTCTTCTGTCAAGTGTCTGCTGCAAGATTTATTCAGACTCTAGGGAGCAGATTTACAAGCCCCTTGCGTCACTTTTGCCTCATTTTTTATATGGGAGAAGTGACGCAAAAGTGGTGCAAGGGGCTAGTAAATCTGCCATTAGGGGTTTGTTGCCTGGACAGACAAAGTCTCTAACTTTGTACAGCACTCTAAGCTTGGACTTATGTTTCATGATTTTTAGCCACTGTATGACTGTTTACTCATTGCACGGCAGAAGCTGAGGACCTGCCAATTCTGTGACAGCATATTTGTGTGCCTCTTTCAGGGAAACAATAGGATTGATTCTTAGTTTAACCCTGAGGGTCAATCTGTGGAGTTGTGGGGTGCTTGAAAGCTCTTGTTTCAGATAGAGGAATTTGTTAGTTTTCTCTCTGACAGAGCTTGTTCTTTCTCTATTAGATGGGCTTCAGCATCAGGGCCCCCTCCTTCCCTGGCCCAGTACTGATTGCTCTTTAATTCTTACTGTTTTATAGGTTTAAGGTGATCCTGTATCATCTGGCCTGTCAATCATGGAGCACAGTTGTAAAGAATTGGAATATTAGCTGAGGGGGGCAAGAAAACACCTAAACAAATATCACAATTCTGGTTATGGTGAACAATGAAAGTCACTAAAAAAACCTGTGCTTAACTCCCGGGTAGTTTGACACAAAGCAGTCAAGCTTAACTTAGAGGCAATGTGTAAAGTATTTATGAAGCACTCAATAATAAAGTGAAAATACACATGAGAAAAATCCCAATCCAATTTAGAAAATAACGTAAATAATAAATGAAATGACACTAAAATGGCAAAAATTAATTTGAATTGAAAATAACTACACAAAGCTCCAACCACGGTTATCTGGTTGCACTAGCCTGTCTAAAAGTCGAAAGTTAAGGTGAATTGCAATGGAGTGTGAGACAGATACAGGGGCCAGTTTTGTCCTGGTGGAAATTTTATCTTCTGACTTAAACATTTTTATGGGAAAAGTGGCAATCAGATTGGCAAGCTGCAAGCTGGATCTGAGGCCGTGCTCGACAACAGGGGGGTTGTCGAAGGACAGTGTCCCGGTGTGGTCGGCAATGAAGGTGGGAAAGCTCAGAGCAGCAAAGTACGAGGTCTGTGCTAATGAAGACCTTGATGTCACTAGGTTGATGCTCAGTGTCAATCAATCAATCACAGCATTTTCAGTGTCTGTCACAATGAAGCCCTGTATGTCAGACTAGTAACTTTTCTGGAGGTCAGATCTCCTTCAGTGGGTCAAACTAGCAAGCTGAGGCTGAATGAGGATTCCACGACTGTGCCTTTGACTATGATCCCTGTCTCTGACAGTTCTTCAGACTGAAAGTTAGCAAAAAGTCCCACATTTTGCAGTTTGGGAGCAGCAGGATTACCATCTAATGTCACCCAAGGGTCCAGGACCTGGGGTCACCACTTGGGGGTTAAGACTTACTATAGCAGAAGCCAGCATTAGGGTCCAGGGCAGGTCCTGATGGAACTGGTGAGGGTGAGCAATTGCAGAGAAAGAGGCCTCCGGAAGCTTATTGTGTCCCTGTAGGTGGAGCTAGAGGTCAGTCAATTGACCCTTGGAGTTACTACTAGCGTCCTAGAATCAAGGCTAATAGGCCCCGTCTTCCATCAGGTTCTTCAGACAACAGGAAAGTGCTTTTACTATTCTTCACAGGACTAGAATTGGTCTGAGGAGAGGTCTGTGTGGTCCACTTTTATGTCCAGTGCCAATCTGTGGGTGGAGGGTAAGCCTTTGTCCATCCCCTAGACCAGTTCTGGTCAATTCCTCTACCCACACTGGGTTTGGTGTCAAACTGGCTAGAGAGACAAAGGGGAGGCAAGCCTAGGTGTGAGCTTCATCTGCAAATGACAACGTATGCAGTCTTTGAAACTCAGAAAGGTGCTGGGCCCAACACCAAGGCCATCATGTCAAGGGAGGAATTCTCCTCCCCACTCTCAGGGTCCTTTGCCCACTGGTGGGATCAATACACATCTCACTACATAGGAGCCTTCAGGGGTTAGGCGACCTTTTGTTATTAGGCAGGAAAATGACAACTTTCTAAAAGTGTAATTTCCGAAATAGTAAGAGGCAGTTTTAAACTGCACATCAAGGCCTGGAGTAATGTTTTGCAGGGCTACTTTAGTGGGTGTCACAATGAGTGCCGCAGCTGACTAGAAGCATTTAATTTACAGGCCCTGGTTACATGTAGTAGCATATAATAGGGACGTACGAGTAAATTAACTGTGCCAATTAGGTATATGCCAATTTTTACCATGTTTAGAAAGAAAATCCCAAGCTGTTTACCAAATGGTATTAAAGATAATGGGGTAACCCAGTAACCCTCAGAACCTGGGTAAATGCGCTAGTTGTTCTGTTGGGTAGATCAACTGATTTGCACCAGGTATTTGATACAATAAAGGATAATATGGCTTAGTAATAAAACAAAGTAACACACTGTTGGAACTGGCCCTTCTTGCAGGGTCATCCTCAAACTTTTTGCTTCTTCCTCCCTTATTTTTCCTGATCTGTGGCTGTTGGCAATAGGACTCTGCGCACTTTACCACTGCTGATCAGTGCTAAAGTGCATATGCTCTCTGTGTAAATTGTTATTCTGATTGGCTATACATGTTTGGCATATTTGTATCACCATGAAGTCCCTAGTAAAGTGCACTGGGTGTGCCAGGGCTGGTGATGACAAATGCTACTAGTGGGCCTGCAGCACTGATTGTGCCACCCACAGGAGTAGCCCTAAAATGATGTCTCAGGCCTGCCACTGCAGTGCCTATGGGCAGTTTAGAACTGCCATGTCCTCCTGGTCAGTGTCCCCACTGACCAGGCCTAACCCTTCCCTTTTTGTGCACATCAGTCACCCCTATGGAAGGCCCAAGGTACCCCCCTGGGCAGGGTGCAGTGTATGTAAAAGGTACAGCATGTACTAGTGCAGGTGACATGCTCTGGTAGTGAATGGCAGCCTTTTTCGTTTTTCACTACTGTAAGGCTATCTTGCTCCATAGGTTAACATGGGGGATGCTGGCTACAGTGGTTAACAGCATTTCTTCCCATAGGAACAAGATAGGACATAAGTATCTAGTATCCCTGAACTCAGAATTTAATAACACATCTTTTAGGAAAGGTTGTTTTTAAATCCTGTGTTTGAGAACAGTACTTTTAGAAAGTTGCTGTTCTCTTGTCTGACCCTTCTGTGTGCCTGGGCCTGTTTGTGTATTGACTGTCTGGTTTGTGAGTGACAGGGGCTGGGGAATTCCCCAGCAGGATGGATGAGTCAGCACTAGGCTGAATGACTGCAGTTGCAACTGGAGTGGTGGGAGGAGTTAGCACCTGGGCTGAATAGGGCTGTGCCTGCCTTCCACAATGCTGGCTCCACCTCCCTGCTGGGCGGCTGAGGACCCTGCCCCTCACTCTGAAAGGAAAGATGCAGCCAGCAAAACAAAGTGCTCAGGATCCACCCAGAACTGGTTCAGACCGGGCTCAGGGCCCACATGCACCAAGAGAACAAAGACTTTAGGGGTATAAGTACAGGACCCCTGACAACAGAAAATTAGATCATCCTGGAAATCAAGAAGGAACCTCTGCCAAGGAGAAAGCTGAAACTGAAGAAGGAAGATTGTCCTGCTGTTGCTCTGCTGGACTGACCTGTTGCTTTGCTGCCAAGGAGAGGGGAAGGACTTTGCTGTGTGCTGTGTCCCCTGTCTTGAAGGAATCTCCAAGGGCCTGAGAAGAGCTGGCTCCCTGTTTTGAAGTCCCAGGAACAAAAGTCCTTCACCCCCAGCTTCCCTGAACTCTGCTGAGAGAGTTCTGTCCTTCCTAGAGTGCTTGATCCAGTTGTGGGGCCTCTGGAAGTTGTACCTGAGGTGGGAAGCTTGAAACTGAGCTTGAGTGACTTTTGAAACTGAAAAGTGTCGCATCGCTCGCTTGCGGAGCGCATCCCCGACAGTGCGAGAAGTTTCCCGCCGCTACGGAGGTCGAGATCGTCGCAGCGCCTGACGCCGCTGCCAGAGACGTCGCATCCTTCGTTTGCGGGACGCACCAGACCGGTGCGGGAGAATCGAACATCGCTGCGAGTATCGTCGCAGAGCCTGTCGTCGCTGGGTGAGAACGCCGCACCGCTTGCTTGCGGACCGCATCACGTCGCTGCGATCATCGTCGCAGAATCAATGCATCAAGGAGCTGCGAGAGAGAGGATCCCCGCTGGACCGCGCATCGTCGCCCCGGAGATCGTCGCAGCCCCTACGAGATCGTCGCATCGTGCCTTTGCGAGAACAGACTTCCTATGGAACCTACGCATCGGAATCCATACAAGTGGCTTTCCTCCCCATACAGACCGGATTCGTCGCAACACGCCCGCTGCTGCAGCGGGGCTGTCGCAAACGCCTCCCCAGGGTCTCAGGAGCAACGCATCGCTTGTTTTCCACCGCACCAGCTTCTGCTTTTGGAACTTTGTTGCAACTAAAAGGTACTGTGAGTAAACGTGACGCAACTGTGAACTTTTCACGCATCAGTAGAGAATTCTATCGCAACGTAGAGAATTCTAACGCAACCTTAAGAACTCTTTTTGAAACCATATTCTTGAACTGTGTATGTTGGATTTTTGTCGTTTTGGTCTTGTGTAGTTTAGATTAAGAATACCTTTATTTTTCTAAACTGTTGTAGAGTCAGTTTGTGGTGTTTTCACTGTGTTACTGTGAGTGTTGGTACAAATACTTTACGCCTTGCCTCTGGTTAGCCTAGACTGCTCGTGCCAAGCTACCTAGAGGGTGAGCAGGGGTTATCTCAGAGGGTTATCTCCTTGCCCTGACTAGAAGCAAGGGTCCCTATTTGGACAGTGGTACCTACCTCTGCCAACTAGAGACCCCCAGATCTAACATTGGTGGTCAGGCGGTGGGATTTGAACTTGTATTTGTACTTGACCCACAGTAATTGGTGTACATCACTAGTGAGTGCAGACCACGACGCCACCACATACTGTTTGTTTTTTCTGGTGTCCTCCTGGAAGTATTTTTGGATATTGAGACTCTGGCTAGTGTTGCACCTGTAAAATCCTGCCAAAATGGAAGTCAACTTTTTCCACCTGTGCATCTACACAGTAGAGGAGATAAAAGCCTTTTGCGAGAAGAGGGGGCTGCCCATGGAGAAAGGTTCCACAAGGAGGGATCTTGAGGTATGCCTGTATTCCCATGAGGCCAGAATTTGGGAAGCAACATTAGCAGATGATTCTGAGGAGGAGGACTTCTCTGACTGTGAGGAAGAGAAAGATGAGTGGCTCCTTGCTACTGAGCAAAGGTGCAGAGAATTAGACTGGCTAAGCAAGGAAGGTATGATCCGGTGGGCCTTAGCCCAGAAAGAAAAATGGGACGCTCAAGGAAGGAGCTTTGCTGAGTTGGAGGTGGAGTTCAGCTCAGATGGTGGCAGCATGATTATGATAACTAGTGCGGAGAGAGAGGTACAAACACCCAGAGATGTGGCGCCTGACTTGAGGGAGGGGGTCGACATACACCAGGGGGTTCAGGTTTATGATGTAGTTCCAGTGGAGTGCAGTGTCCCTGAAGTAGATTGGGGGACTGGCACAGGGGACCATATTCCTAGTGGTGGGAGGTACACTCTACTGACTCTAGATGAGAGGTACAGGGAGAGGGGTTCCCCCATGGTAGAAACCTTGGTGTGTGTGTGTGAAGACCAGCCAGAAGAGTGTGGGTTGTGTGACAGAGACAGTCAGATACTGTCTTGCCAGTCTCAGGAGAGTGGTGTGGGGTACTTGTGTGAGGCACTGGAGGGTGAGGCAAAGGGTAGCTTGGTTAACAACTGTGGGAGGCTGTGTGATTCATTTGTTGGAGAGCATATTTTAAGTCCCTGTTTTCCAGAGCTATGCCAACACCCGGTGGAGTGTGAGTTCTCTGATCCCAGAGAGCTTGCGTTGGAGGCAGACCTGTTGGTGGATTCCAGAGAGTCTGAGGAGGCATTGGGGAGTGATCCCAAAAGGAGTGGCTTAGATATCTTCCAGACCTGTGAGGTGGAAGCGGTTCAGTGTAGCCCAGGTAGGTCCCAGTGTAGTGGGAGGGGTGTAGGGGCTCATGTCCGGTCTCAGTGGAGAAGGAATGAGTGTGGGACGGTGTGTTTCATGGTGCCCGAAACCCAGTCTCAGGGCCTGGAGGGTTCCTTAGGGGAACACCAGGTTGGGGACCTAGACTGTACTTGTAGGCCATTTGAGGAGGATCTCCTAGTGTCTGGGGAACGGGGAGTGCCTGTAACCAGGCCTCCATCAGTTCTGGTGTCTGGCAGTGCCGCTCCACTTGGGAGGGTACAGAAGTCCAGACTGAGGGGTGAGAGGGGGAAGGAGTCCCCAGTGGGAGAACCAGTGGGTCAGGGACCAGTCAGAAGGGCTGAGTCCCCAGTGAGTGACCATGGTGACCACACTTCTGTCCTGGGGGATCTTCCCGCGCTGTCAGGTGGACAGGGGTCGGGAGATCTGCGCCAGGCAGACTGTCACAGGACACATGAGTTGTGTGTCACCCTCAAGGGGGTACTATGTGAGTCCCCAGAAGTCCTGGCATGCCAGGCAAATGCACAACCGCAGGTTTTGGTCCCTGGGTTGGGAGACCAGGTTCAGGATTTGCCTGACCTGGAAGGAAGGACATCTGTAACCAGTGTCCTGACCAATATGGTTCCCAGAGGTACCCCTCCAGTAGGGAGGGTGCAGCGCTCTGGAAGGGGGTACAGAGGGAGGGAGTCCTCGCCTCTGACCCCGGTACAACCTGAGGGGTTAAACCCTAGGTGGGGAAGCCAGGTTCAGGTGTTGTCTGACCTGGAGGCTTGGGAGCCTAGGTTTGAGGGCCAGGCCCGGGGTATCCCCCCTGACCTGGAAAACCAGTTGCAGGATAGCACCCCTGAACTGGTGGATGAATGGTGCGGGACACCTGCCACAGGTGCCCTGGCTATTCTAGAAGGGGGTACCGCTCCAGGTGGGAGGGTACAGAGCCCCAAGGAAGAGGAGGACTTGGTGTGGGGAAGCCCACCTCACCCTCTTGTCCAGCCGCCGGATACTGGTCCGGGACTGGTGGGTCAGTGCCAGGATGTCAGACCTGACCTGACAAGAGAGGGAGTGGACAAAGGGTGCCAAGCACCTGGGGCTACTGCCCCCCACCGTCTGATGCCACAGGGGTTTGAGAGCCATGAGAGGCATGAGGCCTGGGTCTCATCCCTGATCACTGTTGGTGGTCACTGTGGCTTGCTGTCGGTCTGTTGGGACACACCTGTGAGGAAATTAAGGCTAGGTGCCGCACAGGTGGTGTCCACAGGTGAGGAGAAGGGTTCCACATGGATTGGCATGGTGGACCCTGAGAGTATGGATAGAGTGATTGAACTGGGTTTAGGACGGCGTAGAACAGGACTGCCCTGCTGTGTGGGCCAGCTTCCGTGTTCTATCGCCTTAAGCAGGGAATCCCATTGAGGTATCGTTTGGTCTACCCTGGCTTTAGGCTGGAAGGGGGTTGTGTTGGAACTGGCCCTTCTTGCAGGGTCATCCTCAAACTTTTTGCTTCTTCCTCCCTTATTTTTCCTGACCCGTGGCTGTTGGCAATATGACTCTGCGCCCTTTACCACTGCTGATCAGTGCTAAAGTGCATATGCTCTCTGTGTAAATTGTTATTCTGATTGGCTATACATGTTTGGCATATTTGTATCACCATGAAGTCCCTAGTAAAGTGCACTGGGTGTGCCAGGGCTGGTGATGACAAATGCTACTAGTGGGCCTGCAGCACTGATTGTGCCACCCACAGGAGTAGCCCTAAAATGATGTCTCAGGCCTGCCACTGCAGTGCCTATGGGCAGTTTAGAACTGCCTTGTCCTCCTGGTCAGTGTCCCCACTGACCAGGCCTAACCCTTCCCTTTTTGTGCACATCAGTCACCCCTATGGAAGGCCCAAGGTACCCCCCTGGGCAGGGTGCAGTGTATGTAAAAGGTACAGCATGTACTAGTGCAGGTGACATGCTCTGGTAGTGAATGGCAGCCATTTTCGTTTTTCACTACTGTAAGGCTATCTTGCTCCATAGGTTAACATGGGGGATGCTGGCTACAGTGGTTAACAGCATTTCTTCCCATAGGAACAAGATAGGACATAAGTATCTAGTATCCCTGAACTCAGAATTTAATAACACATCTTTTAGGAAAGGTTGTTTTTAAATCCTGTGTTTGAGAACAGCACTTTTAGAAAGTTGCTGTTCTCTTGTCTGACCCTTCTGTGTGCCTGGGCCTGTTTGTGTATTGACTGTCTGGTTTGTGAGTGACAGGGGCTGGGGAATTCCCCAGCAGGATGGGTGAGTCAGCACTAGGCTGAATGACTGCAGTTGCAACTGGAGGGGTAGGAGGAGTTAGCACCTGGGCTGAATAGGGCTGTGCCTGCCTTCCACAATGCTGGCTCCACCCCCCTGCTGGGCGGCTGAGGACCCTGCCCCTCACTCTGAAAGGAAAGATGCAGCCAGCAAAACAAAGTGCTCAGGATCCACCCAGAACTGGTTCAGACCGGGCTCAGGGCCCACATGCACAAAGAGAACAAAGACTTTAGGGGTATAAGTACAGGACCCCTGACAACAGAAAATTAGATCATCCTGGAAATCAAGAAGGAACCTCTGCCAAGGAGAAAGCTGAAACTGAAGAAGGAAGATTGTCCTGCTGTTGCTCTGCTGGACTGACCTGTTGCTTTGCTGCCAAGGAGAGGGGAAGGACTTTGCTGTGTGCTGTGTCCCCTGTCTTGAAGGAATCTCCAAGGGCCTGAGAAGAGCTGGCTCCCTGTTTTGAAGTCCCAGGAACAAAAGGACTTCACCCCCAGCTTCCCTGAACTCTGCCTAGAGAGTTCTGTCCTTCCTAGAGTGCTTGATCCAGTTGTGGGGCCTCTGGAAGTTGTACCTGAGCTGGGAAGCTTGAAACTGAGCTTGAGTGACTTTTGAAACTGAAAAGTGTCGCATCGCTCGCTTGCGGAGCGCATCCCCGACAGTGCGAGAAGTTTCCCGCCGCTACGGAGGTTGAGATCGTCGCAGCGCCTGACGCCGCTGCCAGAGACGTCGCATCCTTCGTTTGCGGGACGCACCAGACTGGTGCGGGAGAATCGAACATCGCTGCGAGTATCGTCGCAGAGCCTGTCGTCGCTGGGTGAGAACGCTGCACCGCTTGCTTGCGGACCGCATCACGTCGCTGCGAGCATCGTCGCAGAATCAACGCATCAAGGAGCTGCGAGAGAGAGGATCCCCGCTGGACCGCGCATCGTCGCCCCGGAGATCGTCGCAGCCCCTACGAGATCGTCGCATCGTGCCTTTGCGAGAACAGACTTCCTACGGAACCTAAGCACCGGAATCCATACAAGTGGCCTTCCTCCCCATACAGACCGGATTCGTCGCAACACGCCCGCTGCTGCCGCGGGGCTGTCGCAAACGCCTCCCCAGGGTCTCAGGAGCAACGCATTGCTTGTTTTCCACTGCACCAGCTTCTGCTTTTGGAACTTTGTTGCAACTGAAAGGTACTGCGAGTAAAGGTGACGCAACTGTGAACTTTTCACGCATCAGTAGAGAATTCTATCGCAACGTAGAGAATTCTAACGCAACCTTAAGAACTCTTTTTGAAACCATATTCTTGAACTGTGTATGTTGAATTTTTGTCGTTTTGGTCTTGTGTAGTTTAGATTAAGAATACCTTTATTTTTCTAAACTGTTGTAGAGTCAGTTTGTGGTGTTTTCACTGTGTTACTGTGAGTGTTGGTACAAATACTTTACACATTGCCTCTGGTTAGCCTAGACTGCTCGTGCCAAGCTACCTAGAGGGTGAGCAGGGGTTATCTCAGAGGGTTATATCCTTGCCCTGACTAGAACCAAGGGTCCCTATTTGGACAGTGGTACCTACCTCTGCCAACTAGAGACCCCCAGATCTAACACACACCAAGAAAACCAACTAGTTTGGCAAAAAAACAAATTACTTTACTTTAAATTTGTATATATGCAAATCAATGACAAGGCTGTCTGTGACATAAAACACATACAGCGAAAAAAACAATGGATATAGTGTACAATAAGTGACTGGTAGTAATATGTGACAAACTGCTGTACAACGGTGACATAGATAACATATATATATAACACAGAACAATTTTTAGTTTTCGAGTCTAGAACTCAATGCATAAATCCCAGCAGTAGATATTATTTTCTGTTTATGTCAAGGAAATTGCTTGGACTAATTGAGACAACAACGTCGACATTTCGACCCTTAACAGTTGTGCAGATTAAGCATCAGAGGCGGGTCTTCATTAGGACAATCAGGTCCTAGTGGACAGCAGATGATGTCAGAGAAAAGTCCACTGTCAGTGCCAGCCAATCATACAAATAGTTATAATGTCACCGCCTTCCTGAAGCCAACACCACCATTTGATAAAGATGGACTGCTTGGATGGAGACATTTGCTGATTTCATTGATGCACTAGAAGAAACAGATAACAAGAAGATTCTCAAATACTTTAAGAATCTAGCTGGTGAAGGTGTAAAAGAAGTCATAAAGAAAATGTAGAGAGCAGACTAAATTACTTACCATCAAATCAAAGAAGCATTGAATGTCAAGTTCAATCTAATGCCAAATGTAGATTACGAAAGGTATATCTTTAGTCAAGAACTACAGATAGTTGGTTAAACCATCGACTAATTTGTTGAGAGACTGGATACGCTCATCCAACACTGTATGTTCAATTAATGTATTGTTAAGGAAACTATAATGTACAGAGTTATTGATAGATGCCCGTCAGGTTCATTCAGACAATGAATGCTGTGAGAAACTCTTAGTCTGGAGCAAGTTCTAATGGATGCCACAGCTGAAGAGCGTGCCGATCAACAAGCTGCTGACATGGAGGCCGGAGGTGCCCAGAGTGAGCCAGTCATGACCATGAAAAGTAAACCACAAGGCAGAGGGACACAGGGTGACGTCTCCATGGAAGTTGTGCTTCAGGTGTGGATTTCATTTCCACATGAAGGTAAAGGTCCCGTGTTAGAAATGGCATCTCTAGTTGGCAGTGGTTTCCACCCTGGTCAAGTAGGGACCCTCACTCTAGTAAGGGTAAGGGAGACACAAAGCTAAGATAACCCCTGCTCATCCCCTTGGTAGCTTGGTACGAGCAGTCAGACAATCTCAGATGCAGTGTGTAAAGTATTTGTACATACACACACACAGTAACACAATGAAAACACTTCTGAAGGAGTCCACACCAGTATAGAAAAATAGTCAATATGTATCTGAATAAAACAAGATCAAAATTACAAAAATCCAGTATACAAAAGTCAAAATAGCACAAGTTTAGTCCACCGAAATCAATGGATGCATTCGTTTTACCATAAAGTACCTTGGATGCATCAAAAATCAAAGATGGTGTAAGGAGCAAGGGAGGTGAGGCACCGGAAAAGTTTCTTACTGCCAAGGGAGGTGATGTGTTGGTTCCTTACTGCTAAGCAAGGGAGGGGATGCGTCGGGTCCTTACTGACAGGGGAGGTGATACGTCAATTTCCGGACACGGTTTCCTTACTGCGGTGTGCCATCAATGAAGAATCGGCATCTAGGGATTAGGCATCGAAAATCCAGGCATACTGCTTTGTTGCAACAGTGTTGAAGTAGGCACTGTGTTGATTCTCCAGTGGCAAAGCAGGTGCTGCATCGGAGTTGTAGCAAGTGTGGCTCACTGGTTAGAAGCAGCAGACCTTGAAGCAGAGGTCAGGCCCGGGACCAAGGTTCAATCCCCAATGCGGCAGGATCTTGGGCTCAATGTCCGCGGACTCGATAATTCTCGCCTCGGAGCCTACTCTAATCATGGGTCCCACTCTGCAACTCTGGGCAATAGTTTGCTTAATCTCCACAATGGACCCAACAGCGCTGGGATGCCTGGCTTCACCTTGGGGGTGCCCTGGAGGCGGCATCTCACAGGGAAAGCCAGGATGGGTTCCACAGCGGTATACAGCGCCAGGATGCCCCGAGATGGGGCGGCAGTGCGCTTTACAAGTATACACACATTTACATTTACATTTACAGGTGTCATGGATATCCGTTACACGGTGTTCGAAACTCATGCTGTGGTGATCTTTCTAATGCACTACGACAGCGAGCTACGGCCTGTGCCAATTGAGAACCACTCCTTGGCAGCGGCGTTGCGTCGATCTTTTGCAGCTATGTGTTGAGAAAAGAGGTGCTGGGAACCGATGCGTGGATTTTCACCTTAAGATCACCAGATTCTACTTCCAAGGGCCCAGGAACTGGAGTTGGCTGCACTTGGCAAGTCAAGACTCTCAGCAGAAGAGGCCAGGCACTGGTAGGCGACGTTGATGGCCCTGAGACTTCTTAACAGGAGGCAAGCATGCACTAGCCTTGGAGAACCTCGGAAACAGAAAATAGAAAGCAAAGTCCAGTCTTTTAATTCCCAGGACAGACGTAGCAGGCCAGCACAGCAAATAAAAGGCCAAGTAGCAGTCCCTCCTACAGCATCCAGCTCTTCTTCCTTGCAGAATGTCCTCAGTCCAGAAGTGTTCAGATTGTGGGGTGACAGAGGTCCAATACTTATACCCTTTTTGGCCTTTGAAGTAGGCAAAGTTCAAAGACAAGTCATTGCAGAAGACCCTGCCTTTCATTGACCTGGCACTAGATACACTACAGGGTGATAGAGACAGCTTTGCGTGAGGACAGGAACAGCTCTATTCAGATGTTAGTGCCAACTTCTCCCACCACTCTAGCTCAGGAAGGCCCATCAGCCTGGGGATGGCCCATCAGAATATGCAAAGCCCACTCAGCTCCCCCTGTATGACTGTCTAGACTAAATGCGCAAGAACCCAACTGTCAGCCAACCCAGACATGTATTTTACAGACATGAAGATGTGCAGAATGGTTAAGCAAGAACATGCCCACTTTCAAACAAGTAATTTAAAAACCAACATAACCCAAAAAATTATTTTTAAAATGTGAGTTTAGAGACCCCAAACCATCTGCTCCCAATGGAAAATTACACTTAAAAGATATGTCAAGGCAATTCCCTTGGTACCCCATTGAAGAGATAGTCCTTGCAATAGGGTAAAACACAATTTTCAGTATTTCACTATTAGCACATATAAGACAGAGCAGCGCTCGTTCTACCTTTTAAATACATTGCATCCTGCCCATGGGGCTACCTTTGGCCTAACTTAGGGGTGACTTAGATACAGTAAAAGGGAAGGTTTTGGCCTGAGCAAGTGTTTTTGCTTGCCATGCTGAAATGGCAGTTTAAACCTGTACTCCCAGACACTGCAGTGGCAGGTCTGAGACATGTTTCCAAGGGTACTCATGTGGGTGGCACAATCAGAGCTGCAGGCCCACTAGTAGCATTTGATTTACAAGTATCTGGGCACACCTGGTGCACTTTACTAGGGACTTACCAGTAAACCAAATACCCAATCATGGATAAACCAATCACAAATACAATTTAGACAGAGAGAATATGCTCTTTAGCACTGGTAAAGGTCCAGAGTCCTAAAACCAACAAAAACAGGTCAAAACAATTAGGAGGAGGAAGGCAAAAGGTTCAGGGATAACCCTGTAAAAAGGGCCATTTCCAATATCCCGCTATTGTACAGGCTTGAAAAGGCTGTGAGAAGGAGAAACATTTTGTAAGAGTTTGCAAGGCGAAGTTAAGTGCATCACGGTGGAAAGACAAAATGGCCGCCCTAATGCTTCAGAACCGATGTTCGACGCACAGTCACAAGGCCAATCCACCACACCGTTTAAGGCAAATCGACACCAAACAGATGAGTCGATCGTCATCTAAATCATCGCCAAAACATTTTTCAATATCAACATCAATTGAAAGTGAAGACGATGCTTGTGCAATATTGATGTTTACCTCAGACAGTTGTGCCCATGTTGGACTGGCCGCTAGTGAAAAAAAATCCAAGTTAAAAAAAAATTGACAGGAAAAGCACCAAAGTCATTCAGACGTCTGAAGATTACACTAAAAGTACGCAGTTGCTCATTACTTTTTATTATCGACAGTGGTGCGTCAATAAACTTAATGCCTAAGGAGAAATAAAATGAACAAACTATTTCCATTGCCACAATTTACGTCATCAAAATTAAAGTGTATACATGGACTGCATTGCCGTCATTAAAAAGTCAAGGCTCATTTGAAGCAACGATGAAACACAAGAAAAACAAAGTACAAGAGCCCAATCATGTACTTCAAAGTGCCTGTTTACTCAGTTTCAGCACAGCTACTGATATGGGACTTATATCAGTGAACTATAACATGAATGCTCATCACAAAATTGTAAGCCAGTTCCCTTTGTTTTTTCAATAATGAGGACATCCGTTCTATTGCTCAAAGACACAGACAAACTGCATTTCATTTACAGGAAGCTGTTGAAAAAGAATTTGAATCATTGCTCAAACATGACATCATTGAGCGTTGCACTGGTCCAATGCCATGGGTTTCAACTATAGTAACAGCACCCAAAAAGGACAGCGAAGGAGCTGTACACATCTGCGTTGATATGCATCAAGTAGATAAGGCAATTGATTGAGAAAAATTTCCAGGTCCACACATCCCTGACATTACACAATTGAATAGCGTGAAGGTCTAGTTTTGCCTTCATATAAATAAAGGATATCATCAGTTTGAACTTGAAGAGAGCTGCAGGTACATTACAACCTTTTTCACACATATTGGTTTGTTTCAATTCAAAAGACTAAGTCTCATCAGTGGCATAGCTGTTTGAAGATGTCATTCGACGTATCATACAGCCTGTCATGAATGCATTTAATTATAATGATGACATATTGTTTTTCAGAGCTACACAGAAAGAGCACAATAATCCTCTCACGCAAGTGTGTCATTTGCTTGCTGATTCAGGTTTGACTTTGAATGCCGATAAATGTGAGTTCCATAAGACAAAGCAAAAATTATTTGTCTATAACTATTCTGGCAGGGAACATGACCCCCAATCCAGCCAAAAGTGCAAGCGTTGCCAACTGCCACTACACCACAAGATGTTACCATGTTTCATTCATTCCTTGGCATGGCCAGCTACTGTTCTAGATACATACAAGAATCTTCCACCGTAAGAGCTCTGTTGAGAGACTTGACAAAAAAGAATGTTTCATTTCATTGGTCATGTGAATGCAAGCAAAGTTTCAAGAGAATCAAACAAGCGATTGTGAATGTTACTGAAATGGCATACTTAGATCCAAAACTTCACACAGAGGTTGTTGCTGATGCAAGCCCAATCGTGTTAGGCGCAATCCTTGCACAACACAGCGGACACCCAAATGCTCGAAGACATATTGTAACATATGCAAGCTGAAGTGTGTCCCAAACTGAACGTGCTTATTCACAACCTGGAAAAGAAAGAACATTTCCACATATTCTTATGTGGAATGGCTGTTAACGCTTGTGATGGATCATCAAGCATTGGTGGCCATCTTTGGTAATCCAAAGGTCAAAATGCCTCCTCGCATTCAACGTTGGGGTCTACAATTACAAGAATACAACTACAGAATCATGCACTGTCCAGGAAAAATCAAAACCCTGCTGACTACTTCTCATCAGTGCCTCTACAGTTCCCTGGTACCCCTTCCAAGATGGCTGAAGCCTACATAAATTTCATTGTGAAATCAATCACACCAGCTGCCATTTCGTTAGAGCAAATTGTCACTGCCATGAGTGAAGATAGTGGCATGTTAAAACTAACAGACATTATTACACATCAGTTGTGGAACCAGCACATTTGACCTCTCACCAGTGACAGTGAATACCAGAAATTTAAAAAATGTAAAAGATGTACTGTCATTATTCAAGAAGGCGTTATTCTGAGAGGTTTGAGATTTGTTAATCAGGAGAGTCTGCTACCATAGATAATTGAAGTGGCCCATGAAGGGCATCGTGGATGCCACAAACGTTCTCCGAGACCGAGCCTGGTTTCCTCATCTCAATGATGCAGTTTAATGAGAACTGAAGGTCTGTCACCTATGCAACTGCCTTTCATCGAAATCCACTAAACACACCTAATGTTATGGTGGAAACACTTGTATGGCACACAAATGCCACTGGTCTCTGGCGCTTAAACATGTCAGAGTTGACAAAACATGTATGGGAAAGAATGGCGATTTACTTATTCAGTCCTCTTGATAATGGACATCACCTGTTGGTGATTGTTGATGAATACTCCTGTTTTCCATTGATAGAAAATCTCTAATACATCACTCAAAAAAAGAGTCATGGAAGATGGTATCTTCAAGACATGGGGGGTACCTGCGATCTTAAAATCTGACAACAGCTCACATTTCAACAGTCGAGAATTCTAAGACTTTCTAAGTCATCTTAATGTGAAGCATCAGAAGAGCACACCTCTTTGGCCAGAGGCCAATGGCTTATCCAATGTTTCATGAGTACTTTCAAGAAAGCTGTTCAGCATGCTGTATTGGAAGAGCTCAGTCTTAAAACTGTCTTGAAGTCTACTCTTGGAGCATACTGTTCGACCCTTCTCTCGACTACAGGTGATAGCCCTGCTGCCTTGATGTTCTGGAGAGCCATGATGACCAGGTTACCTCAGTGGACTAACAGAAGATCAAGCACTGAAGAAGAAACCCTTTTAAAAGACTTGGATCATAAAAGGAAAATGAAGGCCTATGCAGGCAAGCATCGACATGCAATAGACTTTACTTTTACTAGAGGAGATTGAGTGCGTGTTCTTCAGTCTTGAAACAAAAATCTGATGCTCCCTTTGATGCTGAGCCCTTTCATGTTGTGACCAGCAAAGGGCCCATGGTGACTGCCCAACGTCCTGGGAAGTCAATTACACAAGATTCCTCTCATTTCCGACATATGGCTCATCGCTTGTCAGGTACTGATATCAATGTAGAGACTGGGTCTGAAAGGACGATTGAAGAACCCCTTGACTGCTGTTGTTCTGACATCGCCAACGCAGATCATGAACAAAATTCGACCGCCTGGCCCCAGTGTCCAAAGACACAGCCAGGACGTGTGATCAGAGCACCATGAAGACTCATTGAACAGCTATGATTGTATATATTTGTAAAAAAAAAACCTCTTATTTAACAGATGTAGTGTTGTATGAGTTAGCAGTGACTGAACTTTTTGGCTCCTGGTGGACTCTCTAGAACTGTGACATAATTGTTAGAGTGTAGTGAATCCAGGTTTAGAATGTTGAGTTCACGGTTACTAGCAGACAAATAAAGACGTGTTATTCTAAGATCCATGTGTGTCATAGTTATTAGCAGGTACCCAGGCTGGGGAAGACGCCACACTGGGCTATGCGCAGAATGTCAATCTGGTGTCTAAGCTACATTGGCCATCATCATGGAGGTCCTGGAGAGAACTCTGGTACCCCATATTGGGCAATCAATGGTGATCCTGCCTAGGTCAGTTTATGAAGCAGGCCAAATCTTCCTCAAACATCAGTAACAGGACAGTGCATGTTAGTAGTAGATGCAAATGAGCTGGAATAGAATAGTGAGTCCCAGCCTTTTCAAAATGTAAAAAAGTACAGTGAGCTTTGGATTGTTTTACAGTGCCTCTTCATGCAGTTCTGTGTCGAATGTTTGGATGATGCTTGATCCTTTTAGGTTCCAGTTGCACAAGGGGGCTTTTGCATTCTTAGGATGTCACAGAGATCACTTTTTTCTGCATGGGTTGGATTTCCAATCTTTCAAAGCACCTTGCCTGGTTGGTTTTGACCACAGAGACGCCAAGGTGCTTCGTATTTGAGGAAGTATGGTAGGTGGTGTCCCTCTTTACCAAGGTCCCTCCCACCTCATATCAGAAATTCAGAAACTATTTCGCAAAATGCAGTCATTGGTAACTAAGCTGATAAATGAGGCTCAGCTGAACGTCAGAAAGAAAGCCACACGTGTTATTTAAAAGGACATGCCACAAGTGAATATTGTGTTTTTATGCATATAATGGCAATGCTCACACTGGGTTTTGCCGATTGTGCTATTTGGGACCAGCAAGTATTTACTGCTTTCCTCTATGTAGCAAAAGTGATACTTCACCCAAAAAAAGGATTATTTTCACTCCAAGAATCATCTCCAGCTATTGAGGTTAATAGGGATGTTTCCAGAAATTAACCCCTTTCTGGAAAGCAAGTAAACTTCAACTCAATTGATCTCATGTATTTTGCATCACAATTAATTATGAAATACCCATCCATATATTTTTTAGCAGAATTTTGTCTACTTTTTGTAACTGTGCAGAGAAATGTGTACTATTTGCTTAGCAGGGAGAAGAATCTTATGTAAATGGTGCTTAAACTGTAAGATGATCATTAGTAATGGATGAATTCATTTTCATGGGGTGCCTATTCTTTCACCTTTACTAGTGCCTTTCGTCTGGAATTTGTGGTGCCTCTCAAATCCCATGCTCTCCCTCTGTCTCGATGATTTCTTCTGTGAAGAGTGTCCTGGACATCCAGTCTTCTTCTTTGAGAAAATTGATTGTTTGAGAGCATATAATACCCAGTTATTAACACACTGCTTTCAGACACATGTATACTGTGCCAAGGTAATTGGGACAGTTGCACTCTTATTCTGATTCACAAAAACTTCACTACAATGGTGGTGCAATGTATTTCTGAAACTGGGCACATGTCTCCCTGTGGCAGTGGATTCAAATGGATTTTTTTTTTAGCTTTTTGCCAGAGTAATGGCAATGGATTTAATGCACATTATTGCCGATCCTCCTCTTTGTAAAATTAATTACTGGAGAAGGATGCACACATCCATTTTACAAAAATGGCTTTATTTTTATCAATTCAACCTTAATGTATATTAATTCATAATAAAGACTTAAATCATGTGTCGATGATGTTCTCCAGTCCATGAACTATGGATGCATTTTCACAGGCGTAATGCAGATACTTTGTTGTCTAGGATAGCATCAAATGAACTCAATTAAGTGAGACAATGAAGATTCTTAGACATGAGAAATGATCTCCTTTAAGGCAGCTCTTTACTTGTTAACGATCATTGGCAACACATGACATTTGGTTGCTTCTGGTAGTGCATGCCTGTTGATTGGCATGAGCTGGTTCACATGATCAGTGACTCCTAACCATCAGCATGTATTCATGCCTTTCTAAAGTGTGGCTGAATTTTTAGAATAGGATTGTGGTTTGTTTTTTTATTGGGCGTCCACAAGCTCTGGGTTTGCTGCACCTCTCCCCTCAGGCTGCTTCTGCTGGTGTTTAAACATTGACCCTGCCCAGATGGTTCACATGATGTGTGCTCCCCTCAGCTCCCCATAGCATCTAGACTACCCTTTTGAAACCCATTTGTAAGGCTGTTCAGCCATGATATTGTAGTAAAGGGCAATGAGGTTAAGGATATTTATTTTCTATAGTGCCAAAAGTGTTTGGGCTTGTTAAGGCCAGGAAGGGCCATTTCCTGTTCAGTAACGTAAATGCTTTCATTCAACAGAACCCCTGATTGACACCCTGAGCCTGGTTGACTCCTTAACAGCACTCAAACCAATGGTCTGTGGGTTGACCATAGAGATCCAGTTATGTGGTGAGCTGGTTGTATTATGTTGAGCTCTTGATGGAGTGAGGTGGAGAAGCAAAATTTTGTGTACCCCTTGCAAAGTCACACTTCCATAAGCATAATTTGTATTAATGGAATGATATACGTGACTAATCAACTTAGAATAAGAAATACACAAATACACATGGGAACTAATTTTGCTTGTGTTGCAATCATAATTAACTAATTATGTGATTTTGTCATGTCCTAAACTAATGAGCAGCTTTAAGATAATGGAATGCGGCATAAATGTGCTTTTGTTTATGTATTATAGTGGCAAAATCGTGGGATTAGGTGAGTATAATATGCTTAAGTGTTGCCTATTTGCTAGGTAACTACTAATAGGGTAAACCTTAGTAAGGGGGAGGTAAACAGAAGGGTTAACATTCTTAAATGAACATTCGTTTGTGTTTGTTTCTATGATAGTTCCCATTGTGACTCGTGAGGCCTAAAAGAAAATGGAGTCACTCGATTATTGTGGTCACAAAAGAAATACGCATGCGCGAGCAAAGTCTGAATGCGAGCTACTTGTGCCTGGAGTGACTACGGTTCAAGGACATGATGGCCTGGAAGTAAAGATGGCTGCCAAAAGGATGAGCACAATGGTTCAGAACGTGGGAATACATGCTAAAGTTGCGAGTAGAAAACAGGACTAGGCCGGACGTGGGTCAAACAAAGGACCCATTAGAAAATTGCGGACGGAAGGAAAATGTAATATTATGATGACAAGATGATGCTCATCCACCCCAAAATTGTCCAATCAGAACTCAAATTTAGGCTGAAAGTTACACTTTCAGATAGTTAGAGCTAGTGAAAAAGGTATACAAAGTGCTGATTTTATTGAAGAAAAAACTTCTCTTCGATTTCTACCAGAGGTGCTGCTGAAATGCTGATTTGTCTGAGACGTAATGTTTTTTAATTTCCTTTCACAGGAGATGCCCTTTAGCTAAGAGCTTAGTTGGGGATGTTAGGAAAAATAGTGATTATTTGGGAACTATCTGTCTTTTGCTAATACTTGCTTTATAAAATAAAATGAAATTGTCTAATTTCGAGTTTCCTTAAATGAATCTAGCTATCTTGAATTTAAACTCTTACAGGCACATGCATCAAGCGATTAAGAAATCGCAAAATGTGCGAATCTAAAAAAAAATGCATTTGCGATCGCAAAATACTGTGTGGCAATGCATCAACCTTATTTTTGCGAAAATATCTATTTTTTTGCATAAATAAGGAATCGCAAAATTATTCTGAGAAAACATTTGCGATTCTTTATTTGCGATTCTCAAATACAGAATCGCAAATAAAGAATCGCAATGGAAATGCATAAAAAAACACCAAAAGCGATTTTCCTAGAAATCGCAAAATTGCAATAGCAAATTAAGAAGGGACACAACCAGGTGGTAATCATGAGTGCAAATCTGCAACAGCTGCAAATCAACAGAAACTTATTTAAACACACCCACAATGAGCTACCACAAGTCAAAATGGCAGGGCTGTACCTGATGGCGAGGAGGATGAGGCTGCAGGTTGCTCGACAGAGAGGGAGGTGAATCAATGAGCGCATCTTCAGAGTCCGCATAACTTTGCTAGTATAGGCTGAATGCAGCAATGATACATGATCTCATCAATGAATTGGACCCTATCCTGCAATGACAGACTCATAGGACCAATGCAATCCCAACGCATCTACAGGTTTTATGTTGCCTACATCTACTGGCGTCAGGCAGTTTTCAGGGTGTAATTGCAGTAGCAGGAGGTGTGTCGCAAAGCGCATTGTCAAGAATATTCAAAGCATTCCTTGATGCCATGATGGTCCGGATAGACTCACATATAAGTTTCCCTACCACAGCCCATGACATTGCTAAGACTAAGCAGGAGTTTTACCAGATTGCAGGCTTCCCACAAGGTCTGGTTTGTATTGATTGCACCCATGTGGCAATATGTCCCCCAGCAGCACAGGAATATTTGTATAGGAATAGGAAATGTTATCATTCCCTCAATATTCAGGTTGTGTGTAAAGCCAAAAACATCATAACGGACATTGTGGCGCAATTTTCTGGCAGTGCACATGATTCATATATCTTCAGGCAAAGTGGCTTTCACACCCGTCTTGAAAGGGGAGAATTTGGAGAGGGACATTTGCTAGGTAAATATGTGCAATACAGTAATACATTCATTGTACGTATGTCAATGTCAAACAACCACTGACAGCCTTTACTTCCTCACATGTAGGTGACAGTGCATACGCCTTGCGGAAATACCTCATGACCCTTTATCTCAATCCTACAACTGCCGCCCAAAAGAGATACAATGCAGCACATATATCAACAAGGAACGTCATAGAGCGCACATTTGGGCTGCTGAAGAGCCGATTTAGACACCTTCATAAGACCGGTGGAGCACTGAAATACAACCCTGAACAATGCTGCAAGATAGTGGCAGCATGTGCCATGCTGCACAACATTGCGACAAAGGGAGGTTTGGAAATGGAGCTGTCTAACAGTGACTTGGATGATGGGAACCAGCAAGTGCAACACCACCGTGCCCTACAAGGATCAGGCGCAGCAGAAGGGTGCAGGCGAAGATTGGAGATCACACAAAATTACTTCTAAGGTGTGTAATGATGGCACAAACACAGTATATGTAAAGAAAAGTAAGCTTTATGTAAAACAAATTATGACCAGTGTGTTGAAGCACACTTTCAAAGTGAGTAGCGGCACAAGAGTCTTGCACAGAAACATGTAAAGATTAAAAGGAACAATTACTTGAACGTCAGTAATAAGGTCACATTGTAACAATGTTACGTCACCATCTTAGAAAAATAATGTACATGGAAGCCTAGCGCTTTCTCACACAAAGACCCTGACGCCTGTCAGTGGCAGCATCTTCTTGCCTCACGTTGGGAGTGGAGGGGGTGCCGCTGCGTGTATTGCGTCTCAATACAGTGGTAACCAGCATTATTGTACTGCCCATGCTTGAGGCGCACTCACTACTTTCTTCCTGCGCAGACATGTTGCCTCCACTAGTGGATGCATTCATCATCTCAACAGCATTGATTACTTGGTCTAGTGCTTTGGCTACATCTCCGCTATAATGACACATTTGGGTTTGCATGGTCACAGACCTACGTGCCAGCAGTGCAGTTGTTGTGGCCAGCCTATTGTTTGACTTGACATGCAGTTTGAGCTGCTGCATGAGTTGCCGATGCTGTCTATTGAGCAATGCATGCCCCTCCTGCATGACCTTGGTCAGTTCCTGCACACTACTGGACAGTACTGCTATGTTTTCTGCCATCTTTGCAATTTCCATCTTGACTAATCAAGTGTTCATGCTCTGCAGGTGATGTGTACGAAGCATCTGTCCCTCCAGGCCACCCCAGACCTCATTTGTCTGCTCCACCTGCTGTGGTCTGCGTGATCTGCGTCTTCTCCGTCGCACTCTGAGATTGCCTCTACGGTTCTGTGTTGGTGTAGTTGTGGTGCTAGTACTTTGCCGAAGGCTGACCTCAGGTGCTGCATTGGCCTCTTCATCTGACGCCATGCGAACCAGTGTTGGGACAGGTGACCTACAGGAATGTGGTACACGTGACTGTGTAGTTGGCAGAGCTGGTGTGTCCTCATGTTCAGATGCGCTGGTGTGCTGCATTTCCAGGACCTCACTATCCCCGGCCTCACCACGTTCTGCATCTGTGAGGTTAAACAGTGCAAGACAGCATTAATGTATGCTTGTGAGGTCATGTCACATTTGACAATTATTAAATCTTCATTTCATGTGAACATCTGCTACACTATTTGTATTCGTTTTTTACATATGTGTGTGTTTGTCATTGTAACTGCTTGCCCTGCCTACATCTCCCATGATGTACTTCCCTTTTTAATAATAAATGTAGTAAATGCTTTACAGTGTGCACTGACGCTGTGCTGAGCTCAAGGTCTGACTTAAGTAATTGGGACAATGGCAACATGCATTCCTCTTACCTTCAGATGTGTGTGCAGCTCCTGAGGTGTCCAGCTGCGTCACACTAACAACAGCTTCCAGCTGGATTGTGGACTCCACCAGGTCCTCCAGGGGAGTGTTTCCAGTGTCTGTTGGTGTGCCCCCTCCTGTTTTATGTGCCTCCTTCAACCGGTCTGCAATGCGCACCTTAGTCCGACTGCGCAGATCGTACCATCACTTTTTTAGCTCTTCATTGGTGCGGTGTGTCACTCTGTTCTGGATCCGGATCCATATTTTCCTTTTCTCCTGCTCTGGTACCTTCAAACAAGCTTTGCCAAACAGCTTGTCATGGCTGTGCACTACTCCCTCAATCAGTGTTTCAATGTCTTTTTCAGAAAATGTCACTTTTCTTTTCCTGCCTGTTTGGCTGTCCTCTGCAGTTTGTGCAGCTTCCATTTCCAGTTGATTGTCAGGGGTTTTCAATCTCTCTCTCCAACTCCTCTTCTGCTCCCAGAGCCAGCTCCCTCCTCTCCCTGAGCCTATGCACTGAAAATGAGGCTTGAAGTGCAGACTTCCTGGTTCTGATGTCATCAACATGCATCAATGTGCAACTACGGTAATTGCGAAATCGCAAATTGCGAAATAGCAATTTGCGAAATCGCAAAAAACAGAAATTGCAAATTATTCCGTGATTTTTACCAACTCCTTATTTTTTGGCAGATTTTATAATGCATCGCGTTTTGCGATTCCTTATTTGCGATTCCTTAAAAATCGCAAATAAGGAATCGCAAACTCATAGTTTGATGCATGTGCCTTTTATTCTTTAAATGAAATCTCTTAAAATAAAGAAATAAATAAAGTGATAAAAATCTTAGACATGCTGAATTTGCTCTTAATAAAAATTAGATAAATGGAGAATTAAGCTGGTCTTGAGTTTTCCTACGCCTTATTTTTTACTAGCAGATCCATTGATCCCGATGGAGGTGTGTCTAAATAAAATGTCGTATTTAATGAAAACCATGGTAAACGCATCTACACTGCAGGTGTAAATAGTATAAATATTCAATTTTAGTTTTAGTACTGCACTATGATACAGCAGCTTTTCCTTTGATTTTCATCGATCCATGAGGTAGAGTGTAAGTGTGTTATGAGTGATATGCAGTGTTATGGGCTCCACTGATGAGAATATGTTACAACTTATACTTCAGGGAAAGGTGACATGGATTTAGAAATTATTCACGGAGAATCGCTGCATCAGTAATTAGCTTGGTAGCAGAGCATTGGTTGCTATAGAATTAGCTAGGATTATGTATAAAGTGTCATATAAGAGTTTTGATGTACAGAATTATGACTAACATCTGTTGAGTTTGTATTGTGTTATATGTAGTCCTGAAAAGGCTTGTGAGTATTGCGTGAAGCTGGTCACTCTGTCTGCAGGCAGAGGAAGTGTGGCAATGAAGTCGCACATCGCATAGTCTGTTTCAAAGAAGTAGTATTGTCGTATACTGCGGTGGTATCGTCGTATATCACTGTTTAGGGACACTACGTGTGAAAGAGAAAATGCATAGCGAGGACAGTCTATAAAATCTTGGCTTTCTAGTACAGGGATCATTGTGTATCCTGATTTAAAACTTACTGCTGGGAGGGTAATATAGCTTAACCCGAGCTTGAGAGAAGGGTAAAGTAGAGGAAGTGGTGCTACTTTATCGGCGAATGTAAAATTCTGTGGTAGAGAAGAGGTAAGCGCTGTCTACTAGAAATACAGAATACTTGTGCGATTGAAAAAATTCTATTATTTTGTTTAGCGAAACAGACGAATGGAGTTGTTTTGTGTAAGTTACTAAACGATTTTGTAATATATCTTGTAAATACGGCTTCTTGAAAAAATCTTGTAAAGGAGGAGTCAGTCTGCAGAAGCCGGAGCGCTGGTGACGTCAAAAGTGTTGCGCTGGGATTGGTCCGTGTGACCAAGACAGGGCAAAGAGCTGATTGGTGCATCACGAAAAACAGCAAAACTATTGGTTAAACACTAAAGAAACGTTGTCTTGTTCTAATTGGTACGCTAGTGTGACCCACGCTGTGATAGGTTGGTGTTACGGAACAGCAACAGGGAAGTACGCGATCTTTTGAAAGACAGGGAATTTACAGAAAAATGGATTACTATTACGGAGAGGAAAAGAAGAAACTTTCATGGTTTAAGAAATTGAAAAATGTGTTTGTGAAGGACAAGGCGATAGTCACAAGAGAGGGAAAATTGCTTCCTCCGCCGAAAATGCCTGCTTCCTATATGTTGTCAAAATATGATTACCATACGTGTGTTTGGTTAGAGAATTGGGTGAGATATACCAGAAATTATGGTGTGTTAGCTTTCCCGGAAGGAGGATCTTTTGATGTGGCAGTTTTGAGAAATTTGAGAGAAAAGATGATGAATCTTGACCCGAGACCTAGACAGACTCAGTTTGAAGCTTTAGTTGAATGGGAGGACGAGATGCCTGAATTGGAAAGCGAAAGGTTGAAAGGACATATCAGACCAAGAGGTAAATTTCGAAATCTATGGGGAGAGACACATGAGAGTAGAATGCGTAGATGGAGAAATGCTGATATGTGTCATGGCATGTTTCCAGTCAGACTAGTGGATGATTATGAAGGGTGGAAATGCACTGAAAAGAGAAAAATGTAGAAACAGGGAGAGACGGTTATGGTGACAGTGAAACAGAGGATGCTGTGCTGGAAGAAATATTAAATAGGAGACCGCCACCATACCAACCAGGTTCTTTATGGAATACACCTAATGCTCCACCCGTAGATGAAAGAAATAAAGAAACCCCAAGGCAATTTTCTAATTTTAGAGATGCACCCGGAAGAGTAGAAGTGAGATATAATCCGAGTACTTCAATAACAGAACCAAGACTTACTGGTACTCCAAAGCAAAATAGTGAGCGAGCGAGCGTAAATAGAGTAGAAAAACGAGTTGAAGAACAAACAAGTACTGATGAATATATACGAACTACAAATGCTTTGCAATACAAGAATTAACGAAAAACACAGAAGCAGTAACAGTCCCAGTAACGATAGGACCTGTAATTCCCGTGTTTGAAAACCAAAGAATAAAAGAACCAAGTTTGACAATTCCTTTCGAACAGAGTTTGCAAAAAGTGAGAGGAAATATTTATCCAGATTTGTCAGAAATTAGATAAACAAATAATGTAAATCTGCCTGACTTAACTTTCAATCAGAGTTTACCCTACAAATATGCAACTGGAGCAGAGTCTGATTCTGCTACACCTGAAAAGAGCGTAGAGAAAATAGATTTAACGCAAACTCCTGTAGGACCATCCGAGCAAGAATTAAGTGATTGGATTAAAACTTTGAAATTAAAAGAGCATGAACCTAAAGTATTGGATGTAACAAGATTAAAAGTTGACATTGAAGAATTAATTATTGGAACAATTGGAACAGACAGATTAAAAACGTACCAAGATGATGAACTTATGTTCATGTGTAAAAGCATAACATGGAAAGCGAAGTCTGTACATGACCAATTAGAAGGCTTGGCAAATGAATTTGAAATAGAATTTGCAAAGAATAAATCATTGCAGAAATCCTATAGATTAGACTTTTCAGAAAAAGACATTGAAAACATGAACACTGCAGGAAGGTTAACTCAAATAAAATAATTAATTGTTTTATAACGAAGATGGGGAGATGTGAATAAATGGAGAGTGAAAGGGGCAAAGAAGAAGAGGAGACTAGTGACAAATCAACATTAGCGTTTCCAGTCAGAGAAAAAGAGACAGTTGCAAATGAATTCCCTATGAAAGAAATACCAGGAGGAGGATATGTACATGATCCTTGGAGTAGACAGGATATATTATCATTTACAAATAATTTCCCCAGATTGAGAGAAAAGCCAGCAGAATGGTATCGACAGGTAGATCGATTTGTGAAAGTTTCAAAAGTGTTATGGGTTGATCTGGATGGATTATTTGATATAGTTGTGCCAGCAGACTTATTGACTGAATGCAAATATCGGTAGATTGGCCAAGGGAGGAATATCCTCGAGACAAAGTGAAAGGTGTCCCATCACTAGATGTAATGCGCAAATATGAACAAGTAATTGTATTCTTGAAAAATTAAATTCCACCAAAAAAAACCAGATTGAGTTAAAATAGACAGGACTAAACAGGAACCAAAATAATCTGTACAAACATTTTATGAAAGATTGTTGTTGGTGTTTAAACAATACAGTGGATATGAAGAGTTGAGCGAAAAGGACATGAGTCACTTTGTATATCGATTTGTGTATGGACTAAGACCAGAAATTGGAGACATGATCCGACACACCTTGATAGGATGGCAGTTGAGCACCGTAGATGAGGTTTTGAGAAAAGCTAAATATTGCAGTGAAGAAATTGATGCAAAATAAAAGAAATTAAAAGAGAAAGCTATGTGGGCACAAGTGAAGGTAGCAGAACAAGTAGCACAATTGGATAGTAAAAATAATGACCCAAATCAGGGAAAACTGAAAGGAGGTTTTGGTAAAACAAAATTAGTAGAAAACATAGAAGAGCTGAAGAAGAAGTTCCCTTGTCATAAAAGCGGCAGAATAGGGCATTGGAGAAAAGAGTGTAAGTATCCATCAAGAGTTAATACAGAAAATGCGTAATTGAATCCACAGGTGCAGAATGAGATAATTCAACAGCAACCGCAACAGCAGCAAATAGTTAATCAACAAAGTGAGGTGCCACAAAAGCCACTTCCACACAGTGTAAATCAACAGAGATACAGTGCAGAGACAGGATTCAGCGGAGTCGAGCAGGTAAATAGATCACCTAGAGTGAATGTGAGTCCTCAGTATTGGTTGCAAGAAATAGGTGGGAGTGAGTCGGATGAAAATTTCTGACGGGGCCTGAGAGAGGGAGAAGAGTGTGTGCTTGGAGCCACTCTTGAGGTAGATTAGTCTGGTCCATTCGTAAGTGGAAAGGTGAATGATGTAGAAATAAATTTCCTGGTGGACACTGATGCTACCCGTTCTACTGTTAGATCAGTGGAAGTCCAAATTCTTCCTCTCTCAGGAGACTCCATCCAAGTTGTAAGTGTTGCCAATAGACAGATTACAATTTCCTTGACACAACCAGTTGAAGTAGAAATTGGAAATTTCAAAAACATGCATTGATTTGTGGTGTGTGATAGTAGCCCTGTAAATTTGTTAGGACGAGATATTCTGTGAAAGATGAACTGTGCCATATACTGTTCACCAGATGGCATAGAATTGCAAACCCCGGATGAAGATAGTCTGTAAAAAATGGCCATGCTTGTGATTGAAGCAGAACAAAACAAATTGTTTCCTGTGTTTGATCGAGAAAAGATACCGGATGAATTGAAAAAGGTAGTAACAGAAAAGGTGTGGGATTTCACAAGTGAAGCTATTGGACTAATGAAGAATGTAGATCCTGTAAAAGTCACTATAAAAGAAGGTGCAAGTTACCCGAATATCCCTCAGTATAAAATGACTGCAGAAATAATTGAAGGAATAACCCCAGTGATAAACAAAATTATTGAACATGGCATACTAAGAGAGATAGAGAGTAGTCCTTGTAATTCGCCGATAATGGGACTGAAAAAGCCGAATGGAACCTTTAGGATAGTACAGGATTTGAGAAAGGTTAATAAATAGTTGTCCCATGTTGTCCGATTGTACCAAATCCAGCAGTGATTTTATATCAAATTCCCCATGATGCTGAATGGTACATTGTGATTGATCTGTGTAATGCGTTCTTTACAGTTCCATTGCACCCAAAAAGTCAACCAATTTTTGCGTTCAGATTCGGAGACCGTATTTTGTCATGGTGGCGAATTCCTCAGGGGTATACTGAAAGTCAATCTATCTTTAATCAATTGCTAAAGAAGTCATTAGAGAGTTTGAACATGCCTGGAGAGTCTGTATTGGTTCAATATATCGATGATCTCTTTGTGGCATCAAAAACAAAAGATGCGTGTGTAACAGATACCATTGCATTATTGAATCATTTGGCCGAAGAGGGACATAAAGTGTCTCCGTCAAAATTACAATTTTGTTTAAAGGAAGTGGAGTATCTAGGTCATAAAATTGCCGAAGGAATCAGACAAGTCACTACAGAAAGAATTAAAATGATACAGGGAATGCAGCCGCCAAAAACTAAAAGACAAGTGAGAATGTTCCTGGGAATGGTGGGTTATTGTAGACAATGAATTAGTGGATTTTCATTGATTGCAAAGCCACTGCAGAGATTAACGAGAGCAGATATCAGAGACCCCATAGTTCTGACAAAAACTGAAATGGAAGCATTTGAACAACTGAAATCGAGTTTATGTGAAGCACCAGCTTTAGGGATGCCTGACTATGAAAAGGAATTCGAACTATATTGCAGTGAACGAGAAGGATGTGCATTGTCAGTACTGATTCAGAGCCATGGAAAACTAAGAAAACCTATTGCGTATTTCTCAGCTGTTTTGGACCCTGCTGCAAAAGCATTGCCAGGTTGTCTGAAAGCAGTAGCAGCCACAAGCGTTAGTCTGGAACAGAGTGAAGGAATAGTGATGGGATTTCCTGTAAGAGTGTATGTACCACACTCCGTGGAGACTCTCCTCACTAGGACAAAAATACAGTATCTGACCAACAATAGGATGACAAAATACGAAAAGACAATTCTGGGAGCAGAAAATGTGACAATCTCTAGATGTGTAAATGTGAATCCTTCCACATTTTTGCCTGACACAATGGAAACAGAAGTGAGAAATGAGATTGATCACAAATGTTTAGACGTTCTTGAAGACTGTACCAAACCAAGAGCAGACATCAGAGATGAGCCATTGCCTCAATCAGATTATGTGATGTTTGTAGATGGTTCGTGTCTGAGAACGGATGAGGGTGTTTTGAGCGCAGCATATGCCGTCTATACGGTGGCAGATGTATTGGTAGCTTCTTGTTTGAAAGGAATTCGTTCTGCTCAGAGTTAATTGCCCTGATTCGAGCATGTGAATTGGAAAAAGAAATCAAAGTGACCATAGTAACTGATAGTCAGTATGGCTTCGGGGTTGTCCATGACTACGGACAATTGTGATCCCAAAGAGGTTATTTGACTTCTGCAGGATCCCCCATACGTAATGCAGAATTTGTGCAAATGTTACTTGATGCCATCCAACTACCAGACAAATTGGCTGTGGTAAAATGTGCAGCACACAAAAAGGGGGATGATTATATCACCCGAGGTAACAGGTATGTAGACTCAATTGCTAAATACTGTGCCAAAAATCATGCATCCATTAATAAGGAAAGGGAGAAAGAGCATGTTTCAAGTCCTTTAATGCTAACAACTGTAGTTGAAAATTGGCAGGAAGTGAGGCAAATGCAGGAAGAAGCTGATGAGGAAGAGAAACATGTCTGGCAAAAAGCAGGATGTAGACAAAGAGAGGAAGATGAAATCTGGGTTTACAAAGATGAAAGACCAGTAATGCCTGATAGCAGGATCTCAAATATGGCCCGAATGTACCATGGTCAAGCTAATATTGGGAGGGATGCCATGCTTCGCCTATTCAGACAGACGTGGTACAATCCCAAGTTCAGGATGATAGCTGAGAGCTTGTGTCAGAGATGCCTAGTTTGTCAGCAGTTTAATCCAAACAGAAGAACTATTGTGAGTTTGGAACCATAGGGCGGGAGGGAGGTCCATTTACACAAATGCAGTTGGATTTCATTGAGCTTCCACCATGTAACAGACTCAGATATGTTTTGGTGATAATTTTTTGTTCTCCCGATGGGTAGAAGCTTTCCCCACAAGAAGGAATGATGGGCTAACTGTTGCAAAATTACTTTTAAGGGAAATAATACCGAGATTCGATTTCCCAGTGACAATTGAGACTGAGCGTGGCCCACATTTCCAAAATGAACTCATGCAAATGGTATGTGAAGCACTGGACATTCGTCAGAGACTGCATTGTGCTTACTGACCTGAGGCTTCAGGAGTGGTAGAACAAGTTAATGGAACAATTAAAAACAGGATTGCAAAAATGTGCTTAGCGACAGGACTAAAGTGGCCTGATGCCTTGCCACTTGTTTTGATGACCTTAAGAAGCATACCTGACAGGAAAACTGGATTGAGTCCACATGAGATCCTAATGGGAAGGGTGATGAGACAAGCATATGTACCAGTTGATAAATTGTTGACAATTAATGATGACATCATACTGGATTACTGCAAAAACCTCTCTGATGTGGTAGCTTCTGTGTTCCATCAGGTGGGAACTGAATCAAACACCAAAGAGAAAAGTCCAGCACATGATCTAGTCCCTGGAGACTGGGTGCGAATAAAAGCACACCGCAAAAGAAACTGTTTGTTGCCTCGTTGGCAGGGACCAAGACAAGTTGTTTTGGTTAGCACTACTGCAGTCAAATGTGCTGGAGTAAACAGATGGGTACATGCAAGCCACACTATCCGTGTACCCGAACCTGAAAATCTAAACGAAGAAAGTGAAAGCACAACTGATTCAGACTCTGAAGGTGAACCAGAGAGAGGTCCAGATACTGAAGATCGTCAGGAACGTCGATATCTGGAAGTATCAGATACTAGCTCTGCGTCTGAAGGAGAAAGTCTTGAAGTACCGAATTCTGAAGATCAATCTGAAGATCAAGAATTGGTAAAGACTGACACCAGTAAGGACACTGACCAAAGTAAAGACAAAACAGGTGAAGAAGAAAATTCTGAAGGACAGACTGGAAGCTCTGAAAGCAGGAACAAAATTCCCGACATTGAAACAGCTCACGAAGAGGATGAGATTCCAAGTACCAGCTATGGAGATGTTCCTAACAGAGTGAAAGAACTGTCTAAAGAGAAAACTGACTCTGAAAAAGAGAAAGACTGTATAAATCATTATAAACGAAACTGTCGAAGACACTGAAAGTGAGAATGATGACAGTGCAGATGAAACTCCATTGAGGAAGAGTCCGAGGAAAAGGGCTTGAAGAGTGGAACATAACACCACGGAGCCTAAGACAAAAAGATTTTGTAAAGGAGATTATTGGCCTAAAGGAAATGATGGACTGAGATTTAAACTGGTTAACAAAGAAAGAAAGCCAGAGGAGCAGGTTAACGAAATAACCAGTCAAAGAGAGACATTGGGAAAGAAAATAGAGGTTGTCCAAAGGCCAAAAAGAGTTAGAAGACCAAATCAGAAGTACAAATCACCTGAGTGGACGTACATTGTATTACCTCCAATTGAAGAAGTAAACAGCAGTCAAGAAAATTTGAGTTGCTCAAAGACAGATGGGAGAAGTGAGTAAAGAACTGAGCCACAAAGAAAAGTGGTAATTGATCAGAAGGACATGGTGAAAAGTAAATCTGAGATTCAGAAGAAGAAAAAGGAAAGGGGCATTGTAAGTGAAAATAAAATAGGTGACACAAGGTCGAAGAAAACTTGTTAGAAAAATTAAGGCTTGTAGCTGATACAAGGTCGAAGACAACCTGTTAGCAAATTTTGCTGTGTAAAAAAAAAAAAAAAGTCTACTAATAATCATAGGACGAAATGTTTTATTTTTAGAAAATGGTGCAGGACGTGTCTAATTTGTACTGAATTGATATGGATACTTTTAGCGATTGTCATTCCTTTTCAGGATAACTTAGTAAAGTCAAAACATAATGTGAGTTCAGGTGAACAAAATGTGGAATCAAAGTCTAACAAGCAGCATGTATATAGGCCATAAATACATCAGGATAGTTCTATTAGTGACTTACCAAGAGTACATTTTCTAGATTATTAACTGAGTATGTTAGAACAATGGATGCTCGTGATTGCTACGTATGTGTAAAATTACCTGCATCTGTTTCTGAGGGGGTGACCTATCATCATCTCCCACTTACATATGAAGTCACATGTAGTGTGATTACAAGCCTGTTTTATCAAACAGGTAAACTGGAATATCATTATTCTAATTCGGATGAAGTCTTTGCAAAGCTAAAAATTGATAACGCATTGAATAAGAAAAAAGCCTGCTACAGTTATGGGAGAATATTTTTTAGAAGTAGATGAGTGAAGTCATGATTATGCGTTTAAAAACAATTATTTAACATGTAAAATGAGAGTAGAAGAGAAGGCATTTTTAGATATGGCTGAAGAAAGGCAAATTGCCTACAAACGTTAAGAAAAAGTGAAGCATGAAAAATCAAAATATTGGACATTTAATGATGAAAATATTGATGAAAGAAATGTTAATGTAGCAATAAATATAGACACTCCATTGTTAGGGAAATTCTGTATTAGGAGAGACAACACCATATATGATAACTATTTTGTGGGAGCAAGTCAATGTAAAGATACTTATCGAATTCAAGGGGGTTGGGGATTTAAGGGGGAAATTATCCTGTTTTTCCTGGTGTTTACTTTATTTGCGGAAACAAGGCCTATTATAGACTACCTGACCACTGGTATGGGACATGCTATGTGGGTTTGGTCTTTCCTAAAAATGTTCATGTAGATAGAGGTACTAATCGAATTCATGAGATAGGTAAACCATTAAGTCGTAGAAAAAGAGAGAGTGTCATAGAAATAATAGGTGATGTTTTTGGAGCACTGATACCAGCAGTGGGAATATCTTTCAATGCAAATCGAATTCGAAGATTGTCTACGATAGTAGATCGTTTGTCAACAGATACAGCAGGTGGATTCCTAATGGTAAACACCAAAATGATTGCTAAGAGAACTATGGTAATGCAAAATTGTCTTGCTCTTGACAAAATATTAGCAAAAGAAGGAGGAGTTTGTGGAATTTTGAAGGTACAGCACTGCTGCACCTACATTCCGGATAAAAGTCAAAACATTGAAAAGTACATTACAAATATTACGGAACTGCATAGAGAAATTGAACCACTGGAGGTTGATGGTATTCTTGAACGACTTGTTAGAAGTTTTATAGCAGTTAAGCATTGGTTTCAAGAAATAGATAGTTCAATTATAGGTAAAATACTAATTCCAGTAACAGTAATAGTATTAGACATTTTAATGATAAGGGTATGTTGCATGTACAGAAAAAGAAGGAATGTTAGAAAGTCATTAAAGAAAATGATCCAAAGAGACAAGAAAAAGAAAGAGAAAAAGGTGATAAAGAAATGGAAGAGTTTCAAGAAAGAATTTTTAAGGAGCCAAGAGAAAAGGATACTAAAGTATAGATATACTAATCTGAAGAATTTGAAACATGTTCTGAATAAAATTTTTGCCAAAATTTTGGGAGGTATTTGGTGATAAATCACCAAAGGGGGGAGTTGATGGAGCGAGGTGGAGAAGCAAACTTTTGTGTACCCCTTGCAATGTCACAATTCCATAACCATAATTTGTACTAATGGAATGATATACGTGAATAATCAACTTAGAATAAGAAATGCACCTACACGAATACACGTGGGAAATAATTTTGCTTTTGTTGCAATCATATTTAACTAATAATGTGATTTTGTCATGTCCTAAACTAATGAGCAGCTTTAAGATAATGGAATGCGGCATAAATGTGCATTTGTTTCTGTATTATAGTGGCAAAATCGTGGGATTAGGTGAGTATAATATGCTTAAGTGTTGCTTATTTGCTAGGTAACTACTAATAGGGTAAACCTTAGTAAGGGGGGAGGTAAACAGAAGGGTTAAAATTCTTAAATTAACGTTCGTTTGTGTTTGTTTCTATGATAGTTCCCATTTTGACTCGTGAGGCCTAAAAGAAAATGGAGTCACTCGATTATTGTGGTCACAAAAGAAATACGCATGCGCGAGCAAAGTCTGAATGCGAGCTACTTGTGCCTGGAGTGACTACGGTTCAAGGACATGATGGCTTGGAAGTATAGATGGCTGCCAAAAGGATGAGCACAATGGTTCAGAACGTGGGAATACATGCTAAAGTTGCGAGTAGAGAACAGGATTAAGCCGGACTTGGGCCAAACAAAGGACCCATTAGAAAATTGCAGACGGAAGGAAAATGTAATATGATGACGAGATGATGCTCACCCACGCCAAAATTGTCCAATCAGAACTCGAATTTAGGCTGAAAGTTACACTTTTAGATAGCTAGAGCTAGTGAAAAAGGTATAAAAAGTGCTGATTTTATTGAAGAAAAAACTTCTTTTCGATTTCTACCAGAGATGCTGCTGGAATGCTGATTTGCCTGAGACGTAAGACTCCGAATAATTTTTTTTAATTTCCTTTCCCAGGGAGATGCCCTTTAGCTGAGAGCTCAGCTAGGGATGTTAGGAGGAATAGTGATTATTTGGGAACTATCTGTCTTTTGCTAATACTTGCTTTATAAAATAAAATGAAATTGTCTAATTTCGAGTTTCCTTAAATTAATCTAGCTATCTTGAATTTAAACTCTTATTCTTTAAATGTTGTCTCCTAAAATAAATAAATAAATAAAGTGATAAAAATCTTAGACATGCTGAATTTGCTCTTAATAAAAATTAGATAAATGGAGAATTAAGCTGGTCTTGAGTTTTCCTACGCCTAATTTTTTATTAGCAGATCCATTGATCTCAATGGTGGTGTGTCTAAATAATATGTTGTATTTCATGAAAACCATGGTGAACGCATCTACACTGCAGGTGTAAATAGTATAAATATTCAATTTTAGTTTTAGAAACTCCACTATGATACAGCAGCTTTTCCTTCGATTTTCACTTATCCATGAGGTAGAGTGTAAATAAGGGCCCGATGCATCAAAGGGTTTTGCCCATTCTGTGTCTATGGGAAAATGTGTGCATGCATATGGCCCATTGTTTTATGAGTGATATGCAGGGTTATGGGCCCCACTGATGAGAATATGTTCGAAGTTATACTTCAGGGAAAGGTGACATGGATTTAGAAATTATTTCCGGAGAAGCGCTGCATCACTCTAAGGATCTCTTCAGTGCTGGTAGTGGATGGACCTCTGAGGCAACATGAGCATTGCTTATTAGAATGATGCACCTCTTGTGCTGGTTCTTTGCTGCTTCTATGTGATCTCCTCAGAAGATTTACTGTAGGCAGTTGCAAAGGGCTAAATCCTTTGCCTCTCCTGGATGTACACCGTACAGCAGACAATATGGCTGGTTGTAATGCACATTAATGTGTATTGGCTCCTAACAGTCCTAGTGGGCTCGTCAGGCATACGTTATGGCTGGTTGCATTATGGTTGTTCAACTGTTTCCCCACAGTGGACCCTTCAGAGCATGTACTATGGCTTGTTTAATAACTCCTTTACCTATGTGTTTTGTCCTGCCACACTTTTGTTAGAATCCTCAGGCATATTATGGTTACTCTTCCGTGGTTCCACAGTCGTCCCTGCAGACCATGCACAATAGCGATGTACATGGCCCAGTCATGTGGATTGCTCCCAGCCACTCAGAGCATATGCTGTAGTTGATGCAAGACTGCATGCCTGAGGTTATCATCTCCCACCTCTGGACAGTTCCTTAACGTATATTTAATATAGTTTCAAATGTATGTATGTCAAACCAATCCAAAACTGGCAGATATCAGAATGCACAACTGCACTTTTTCTTACTATTTTCTCTTACACCCATGCATAAATGTAGCAGAGTCTTACAGTGGCTCAATTTGAACAGTTTCTGCAATAACCATATTGCACAATAACTCTTCTGATATAGTACACACTGCACTCAACATACTATTAACCATACCTCCCCTTGCATCTAATGCTTAAGAGTCCTATCTCTCACTCCTTTTTGCTTCAAATCGATGCAGAGGCAGAGTGAGAATATATGACAAGAGCACAACTCAGGGGTATATTCACAAGAACGTGTGATAACTACCGCAAGAGTAGCGTAACACAACTTTCAACATCGCAGCCTATCGTGAGAAAATAACCCCATATCAACGTGAAATTCACAACGCGGCATTAGCATGTGATAGTCTGCCGAACCCGCGGACAATGTCCGCAATACAACCACCTCGATGGAGTCTAAAACACCCACCACAACACCAAAAAACCTGTGATGGGCCAAAGAGCGATGAGGAAATCAGCAATAAGCAGCGCCAGGCCTGCAACACACACCTGGCAGGCGGGAACAATCACCATAAAAGTAGAAAAAACACTCAAACACAAACTGACCAACACCCAAGCACCATGGAGGCAGCGGGAGCAGGTACAGAGGACGAGCCCAATCCCACAAGACCCAGCATGACCAGCCTGGGACCTCAGGGACAGGGAAGGGCAAGGACAAGAAGAATAGGAAGACAAAGTTCAGTCCGCAGGCAAACAGGATCAAAGTCACAGAGGTGATGGACCACCATCAACAACTGTTCATCACCTCCAATGTGTCATTGGGCTCCAAAAAATGGAATCTGGCGGAACATCCTGGACAAGCTGAATGCCGTCGGGGAGCCCAAGAGGACAATGGACAAGGTCAAGAGGCGATGGAATGAAATTAAGCGGAGGACCAAGGAGAAAATCTCCGCCAACCAGAAGGCAGCAATGCAGACTGAAGGTGGGGGCCCAGCGCCACAGTTCGAGCTGGATGACATTGAGGAGCTGGTGTCGACAGTCATCAGTGTGGAGACACTGGCCGGAGTTGGGGATCGGACAATGCTCGCCAGTGCACAACACAACCGCAACAGGGTGAGTGACCACCAGGTACTGGGTGGAAATGGGCACAATGGCACACATGCACAATCAAGCACAGAACAGTGCACACGTACGACTCTGGGTCCTCGCCCAGATCTACAGACTGTCACAAAGTACAATGCCATGCTGTCTGATTGTCAACATGTACCATGAGGCCACATACATGTGGACACATTGTAATACACCATCTCCCCTTCACATCGCAGGGGCACCGTCAACACCTCCTGCAGAGCAGTTCCAGCCACTCTTCACTGATGACGAGGAGGACAACACCAGCATCGACACCAAAACCATCCAAGACATCATTGACCCCGTCCGCCACTCACCTCCAGGATCAGGGCAGGCCAGATACATCAAGGAGACCCCACCCACTACCCAAAGCACCCAGCAGGAGGCATACACAGCCCTGGCACTCCCCCAAAACCCCAAGGAACAACACATGTCCTTCCAACGCTGTGTGCTGGACTGCCAGAGGGAGACCGCAGAGCAGGTGCGGTTGGGCTTCGGCATCATGGCAATCAAACTTGACGTCATCCTTGGGTGTGTAGGCCTGCTCCATGATCTCCCCAGGAGCCCTGACTGACATCGCTGGAGTCATGACGTGGAGAGAAGAACACCTGTCCGCTCAGAGTGGCTCCAGCGATACCAGCCGTGAGCTGGCACACATGCGGAGGATCATGGAGGACATGGTGCGGATGGAGGCAGAAATGATGGCTGCCACCGCTGCACATCAGCGGAATGTAGCTGAGATATACTACCATGCCCTGCAGATCCTCATCATGGCATTGCTACCACAAGGCGTGGTGATGTTGAATGCTGCCCCCACACCATCCACATCTCTGCCCCCTGGTGTGTCTATGCCTCCCTGTGTGGCAGGCCTAACCACTCCGGCACCTGATGTTACATTGCCACACAGTGCGGCCAACAACCTACCTCCGGCACCTGAGATGCCATTGGTACACAGTGCCGCAGCCGGTACAGCAACATCCCCAGGTGGGGCAAGACACACAAGGGGGGCGAGGATGTGGATGGGATTGTGATCAGAAGAGCTCAGTAGCATTAACTTCTGCCACCTGGCCTGTTCCTGGTTGGTCCCGCATATGGCCTCATGACCTTCCACTGACCCCCGATTCACTCAGATGCACTCACCTTGGACAGCGACATGGACCACCACATCCTGTTTGATGAACCAATGACACAGCGACCAGACTGTGGACTGCACCCCTCCTCTTCCGCAGAACTTGTCTTACACAGATGGACTCAGGCTGGCCCTCCACGGGCCTATTGGTGTGGTGTATTCAGCAGTGCCCTGTACCACTCCAGCTGCGGAACTGCACTGGATGTGCAATAAATATCCAGTGACGCACTGCTGTGTCATGTTTTTCATCATTCATGTATGTATGTGTGGATGAATGTACGGACATTGATTTCCCTTGCGTCTATGATGCTCATTCTGTGGGATGCCAGTCTAAGGGGGCTACATAGCGATGTGTGCACAGGTCCCATTGTCACCACAACAGGGACACACGCACCAGCCACTTTCTTGTCCGGACATGGACTGAACCACTCCCAGTGCCCACGAGGCATTTTTGCAAGCCCTGCGCTGTTCCGGCGTACGGCAGGCCAGACCACTCTGCCCACACTCCCAGGTGGGACCTCATTGCTACCCGTCACAGGCGTACTCGCTGGTGGGGTGCAGGTCACTGGTCATGTTGTCAGCATGTCACAGCCACTCCTTGAAGAAAGGTTTGCACGCACACCACACCCATCCGGCACCGGCGTTACAGGCCATGTAACCCTGCAAATATAAGGGGCCGATGACGTCACATACCCCTCTGCCAGTGATGAATGAATGACGGGCCCAAGGCCTTGAGGCCGGCACGGGCTTACCACCACGTGGCGCTGACTAGGTTGAACAGGGTTTGTGGCACACGCTGTATTGCGGCCGGCACAGGCACCCCACCATGGGACGCTGACTGGGGTTGAACAGGGTTTGTGGCACGTGCTGTATTGCGGCCGGCACAGGCACCCAGCCATGGGACGGTGACTTAGGGTGCATTGAGTCATTGACACCCTGAGCTGCTGAGCGGGTGTGCAGCCTGCGATGATGGCCTGCCCGGCGGTCCGGGCTGCTCAGGGTTTTTGTTCCTTGCTGGACCGCAGTGTAGGCTAAGCCAGCAGGCTGCGAGGGCCTACCGCCACGTGGCCTCGCTTCCAGGATCACAGAGTTAGGTGCACCCATTGAGCTGAGCGGCTGTGCAGGCTGCGATGTTGCCGGGTGCCCTGGTATGTCCCATCCCATGGTGTAATCAAAACCCAGCACCAAAAGTGAGACCTGGTGGCCTGCGCAGCATGGATGCATGGTGTGGAGGGTGCCATGTCCGTGGGCCCCGGCTTGTGGCTTGCAGCGGCACGTGGTGGGACCTGCAGTCTACACGCCGGTGGTGGAAGGTGAGCAGTGAGGCCCTTGTGTGCATGGATGGGCATGCTCCGATGGGCGGCGGGAGGCCCTGGGATGCCTCTGCCTGGGTGTGCATGGGCGGGCGGGCAGGCGCTGTTATCTTTTGCAGTTGTGTGTACTGTGCCAGTCATGTCTCTGGAATCTGTTTCAGATGACAGCTCTGTCTCAGATGTGTGACCTGGTTTACTGCCATATGTACCAGCAAGTGGTTTGAGACACACCAGTGGCGGCAGGTGAGCAGTGTGGCCTGGGAGCGCAGGGTCGGCTCCCTCTCTCTCCCCTCTCTTCTCTCTCTCTCTCTCTCCCCCTCTCGTCTCTCTCTCTCTCTCTCCCTCTCTCTCTTTTCTCTCTCTCTCTCTCCCCCTCCTCTTCTCTCTCTCCCCTCTCCTCTTCTTCTCTCTCTCTCCTTCGCTCTCTCGCTGTCCTTTGATGTGCGCAGGACACATCTTCTCATCATGTTTTTTGTCTTGCAGGCTGTGACCTACGACTTGTGTCGAGGGGAGCCGCCATGTGTCATCATCTGATTTCTGTGTTCATGTAAATAAAGTTTCATTGTTTGTTTCGACAAATGAATGTGTGATACTCATTTCTGTGACGGCACATGCATGTCACCAGTTGTGGTTGTGCGACATCAGGCAGATTATTTCGTACATGTTTTGGTGTAGCTGATGTGGCATGTCTTTAGTCGGGGGGCAGAAAGGGGTGGTCCTGGGTGTGGTGTCGGTGGGTGTTGTGGCCTTCTTGGGTGTCCGTGCTGCATGTTTATTTGCTCTTTGACATCTGTTTGTCTTCAGGTGTGGATATGGGCTGGGCTCCCTTTTGAGGTGCAGGCTGTGGTCCGACTTTATACTAAGTCAGGGCAGGTGTAAATTTCCTGCTGCTAACGTGCCTTATCGCATGTTTTGTGTTCTTATCGCTGGTCTGGCTGGTCGTTGTGAATATGAGGTGTGGTGTTGTCGCGGGTTTTGTCACGGGAATGCCTACTCTGCATCTCATTAGCGATAGTTGCAGGGGTCCTCTGTGGCGATGTTTTTTGCGGCTGCTATTGTGGGAAAACTGGTGCTATGGGCTGTTAGCACCAGCTTGTGAATGCTGAGGTAAATTTATCACGACTTTGGCTGTGATAAAGTGCCGTTAATTCGACGATAGATCCTTGTGAATATGTCCCTCAGTTCCTTATTTATGACATTGACAAAGGGGACAGGACACATTCACACACTTACATCCACAGCATTCCCATGTAATAGTGTGCGACCCATCTGTGAAGGCACTTTGGTGCCTCGCTAGCAGAAGATAAACACAATTACAATACAATACAAAACCATCTGAGTGTGCTTCTCTATACTTCTACTTAATATGCGAAATCCACACGGAACATGCAGTCAGAAGTTTAAAGGTATATGTATAGATTCTGTGTTAATAAGTACACTATTGACATTAAAATTGTTACATTTTGTCATAAGTTAACGTTTTCTTCTTCCTTCTTTCATAACCTAAATCCACATCCCTGACAATATATCGATTTTTCTTTAGAGGGCACCAACTCATATTTACTGTGTCAGATGAGTAACTATGCCTATGTCCCTTTATGTTTAGAATTGAGCTAACTACATTCTTTAATTTTTACAAGTTTAAGATCTGGAACAAGAATGGATTGTATGTATGGACTCTCCCTGTGAAGTGACTCTTACACCTACAACAATGAACTGGGAATTATTGTTTCAAATCCCTCCACTTTATGTTGATTTATGTGGTTTTAGTCTATAGTAATGTACAAATAAAGCATGTAAAATGCAACATGCACTGGACAACACTGCCTTCTTAATTCATACTGTTATTTTACGTATCCATTTAGTGCAAACTTTCAAACATTTGCAAAATCTCCCAGTGAAGATAATTCATTTACTTTTCTTAGGCCAGTCCTAAAGAAGATAACAGATGATATAACATAAGACTGGTATTTCTGCATCTCTTTTCCATTAGTGGCGCATTATGATAAAACTGATGTTATATCTTATGGAATCATCTTGACAACAGGCCTAAGAAAATTAAATTAAATGATTGATATTTAGACCTATCTATCACATTTTCTGATAAATTTTAAATGCCATTAAATAAAAATCCAGCCACTACAAATGTAACAGAGAAAATAAGTGAGGAGTTTGAGGTGTAGGCTATGTTAATGTTTGTTTGTGTCTCTGGGTATATGTCTCACTGAGGAAAAATATCTAGGAGCCAGCAATTAGTTGTTCTTCATTAATTACAGTAAAAAGTTCTTCTGGGAATGATTAGGAAGAGTTTTTTTGGCCATGCTGAGCGAATACACAAAAGTAAGTTGCAATGGGTATTATTATGAGCCAGAGACTTGAAGTGAGTTATGTCACAAGAGAACTGTATAAAGTTATAATCATGAAAAGTTTTTGTTTCAAAGGTCAAAGTCAGGAGATACAAAAGCATGGATTGAGTAGCAAAGCTCTTCCAACCTGAATGACCATTTTTTATATGTGTTGCTATGCTTTTTATTTTAGCCAACACGTACGCAGTTCATTGTAGTTTTAGATAGGGATTGAAAATCAGTCTGCCTTACAACCTTCTGTAGATTTCTGTCACTTTAAATTGAATAGGGGAGCAGGTGCTGTTCTAACTAAGTCTGGTCAAAATGTACATTATACTGGCGTAATCTTGCGTAATCCCCCATTATTTCTGGCATTTCATGTTGCAATTGTGACACGTAAAACGTAATGCCCAAGATTACGCCACTATGCATAATCGGGATTACATTATAGTAAAAATCCCATCACATAATGCATTTATTTATTTAATGTTTTACAGAAGAAGTGCCACATAGAGGTAGGTTACTGTACAATGAGTATTGCACATACAGTTACTTTATATACAGAATAAACTTCCTGATGACTCCTTCCTTTTATTTGTTCAGCCCTTGGTTGCTTGGAATTCAAGTTCATGATAATCCTTTATCTGCACTCACTTCTGAATCATAAATCGTAATTTTCCTTTTTTTCTGTGTTTAAGGGACAAGACTAAAAGTGGTAATGGGCATTTCGGGATGGTGGAGAATTGGGGTTACAGTTCTTCCTTGTCCTTCTTTTCTATGTTCGGATTTGTGATTAAATAGTGGTGTTTTACTTTTTCGAGGCTAGTCTGCTGTGGTCATTGATGTTGTTTTATTCTTGTATTTTTCACATTCTTACTGCGCTATGCTAGAGATATTTTCAGATCCTGTGGATTTTTTGACAACATTTTTCTTTTGGTTACTACGATTGGGGTCGGCTCCTGGACTACATACCCATACAGGCAAACATTTTTCATTGTTCAAAGACACCTTTCTTCCCATGTGCTTGGCCTCCATTTTGTGTGTGTGTGCATGTGTGTGTCTGTTTATATGAGTCTGTGAGCAAGAGATGGGTAATTAATTAACATTTTCTTTAACTTTTAAAAGTGTTTAGCTGGGGTAGTTGTTACCTAAGGCTGTTTAAGGCAGTTTTAAAGTTTTTTTTAAACAAGGGCTTGCCTCTAGCCAAAGCATTGGTCGCAGCCATGTTGTCAACATCCAGCCTCGTTTGTGAACGAGTAATTGCAGCTTCTAAAACTGCCTTGGCAGTCTCATCAGCCAATGAATTCCCTGCAATGTGTACTATATACCAACACGTTGATGACTCAATGTATGAATAACATGAGCCCATGACAAAGCATTCCTGAAGTGCTGCCACCTTTCCCCAAAGCAATTTATGCTTGATAGGCTTTCCTTTAGAATTTGTTAATTCAAGCACAAATAAAGTAGATTATCATTAAAGGCCTGGACGCAGTAATAGGAATGACAAACTATTAGTGTGGGGAATTCAGGATCCGTATTCTGCAGAGCCAGAATCAAAGCTTCCAGTTCATTCAGCTGAGCGGACGGTCACCTAAAGTTTCTGTATATGTTTTTGGTGCCTGAAATACACCATCTTTCTTAGATGGTATTTATGTTCTCTTAAACTTTAGAAAGCCCAAAAGAGATTGAAGCCTTTTTATGTAGTAGGTGTTTGAAAGAGAGCACATATCTCTAAGAAATGTGGTGCTAGGCTTTTTCCTAAATTTGACAAATCAGATCTCAAAAACAGGATTCTGATTTTTTGATTTTGGAAAATTTAATTTACAGCCATATTCAGGGAATCACAACATTATATGATCCACCCTGCCCAAATGTGTCTTTAAATAGTCATCTGTCGGGTAAATGCAGAAATGGTCTGTGTCAATTTCTGATAAATTGTGTGTAACTTGGGCAGCAAACACACCTGAACTGTTCTTATTCCCTTATTCCCTTGTGAGAACCTATAGAACATTCTCTGGCCTCCTAGTGCTTTGAAGGTGGTTAAGTAATGGCTTTCAGGCGCTATAATTTGACAGAAAAAGCCAGTGGAAATGTCCAATGTAATTTTGTATTTCTTAAGAACAATGTTATGTATTAATCCTGTACAATGTGCATTTTGCACTGCAAAAGTGATTGTTTGACTGTTTAATTGTATGTAGTCTATGACTATACGATAGAAATGATCAGGTCTAAGCCCAGGAAGCAAAGGATTATTTATGGGGGAGACACAAGGCTCAATCACACCTTGATATTCTAACTGTGGTATATATAGGGGTCCCGATTCACGAAGGGTAAAGTTCGACAAAAGTCTAACTTTAGGCCTTAAGTCTAGTCAAATGACCAGTAGGAACTTACCTTTGTGAATACTGACGAGTAGTATAGTTAGACTTTTGATCTAAATCTAGACTTCAACGTTATTATTTAAGACTTCTCGGGTAAAGTTAGACTTTAGGTCTAAACATAGACGTCATGTCTAAACGTAGACATTTGGTCTAACTTTACCTTTGTGAATTGGGCCCAGGGTGTTTAGCCTCATGTTTAATAGGGTATTGTGCTTGTACTTGCGAGCTAGATCTTATAGGTATAACATAATAAGTTAAATCTTTATCCAGCTTGCCTGGTTGCGATATAATGCTGGAGCATGAGCAAGAACCCATTCTGTAACATATGCTGTTTTAACATCTTCGGGAACACTAACAGAAATGGACAGCATGATTACAGCCTCTCCTTATGGGTCTTTTATAACAGACTTATGGGGCAAATTTGTCTCAGCCAGGAGAATGTTGTAGTCATTAGTTATATTCTGCCAGAATATTACTTTCATAGTACTTGGATGTCACCCCCAAATTGTATATCAAGCTCACAAAGCCTATCAAGAGGGCTGAACCGCTGATCTGTGGTTTCTACTTGAATGTAGTCATTAGTTGGTGTCACTACCAGAAAGTCTGGAAGAATCTGGTGAACTATGGTGACATCTGCTACACTGTCGAGCAGGGTCATTGCCCACGTCTTGTTCCCGAAGAAGAGTTCTGAGTATTTCTGGCATATTTAGTAGAAATTCCATCCAATTTCTTCTTTTTAACCGCATGCGTGTGGGCGGAATTCCGCTCGTACGCTGAGATTTTTTAAATCGCACTTTACGTGACGAGCTGGGCTCGTCATGAGCGTGCGAGGAGGCTACGCCATGACGAGCCCAGCTCGTCATCAGCGTCGAAGGGGTTAAATTGGGCTTTTTGTTGTGGAAGTTTCTCTTCCTTTTTTATGATGACATCAGAAGAGCAGTATGATTCCATTTTCACATACTTGTATTGCGTCCCCTCGTCCCTGTCTCTCTGGCCATCTCTTTGCAGAGTCCTAACAAGAATGAGAAGCACGTATATCAGATCAGACTACTGATACCTATCAGGCTGTTTAATTGTATCACGGTTACGTAAATTGTAATATTTTTCGGAAGATCCGATTGCAGAGATCCACTCTGGGTTTTTGCTGTAGCTTTGTTACTATCCCAGAACTTTTTTTAGAAGACTCTGGTGCTTGCTTGGTAACTTCGGCCTCATATTTGCCTTTAAGTTGTAGCTTATTAGGCCTGGTTCCCAAACTGTCACAACATATAGAGGTATAGGCTACGGAAATAATAGTAGGGAGCTCATGTTCCTTGTCTGCTACTGGAATTGTAGCGAGATGTTGGCGTATTGCCAAGGCAGCTGACTCCCCCTAACATTTCTTAAAATAATTGAGGACACTCTGGCAAAGTTGCCAATGAGTTTCATGCCCAAATCCAAGGCAAGGACTGCTCCGTTTTTAGCCTGAATCTGTTTAATGACTTCAGGCAAAACAGCAATGGACAGAGTACCGTGGGCAAAAGCAGTATCCCACGTATTATACTCCTCTACAGCGGGAACCATACCAAGTGGAAGACACAAAGTAGGAATTCTGAATTTATCAATCAGTCCCATATGGGGAAAAACTGCCGGAACCTGATTTGATTTTTATGCAATCCAAAACAGAATTTCCTCTTGTTTGGTATGGAACTTACCTATAATTCATTCAGAGTAATAAGACTAATTACAGGCATAGCCAATTGAGCCTGTCCAGCTTAAGCAGCCTTTGCTTAAGCAGTAGTTATTGTACACAGAACATATGCATTAGACATCGATATGGTCTAACCAAATGGTTTAAATGAGCAATCGTGTCATGTTGTTGTAACTGCTGTGCATTAAGATAAGCCATTTAGCCTGCTAGGGCTATCATTACTGAGAGGACCTAGTCGGACATAGTGTACTTTGTGTGGGATGGTGCTTGGAACCAATTATGATGTTCCTGCTATGTGAAAGGTATATTCATAAAGCCTATATGCAGCTGGAAGGCAGCCTCAGTGTATGTGTCAAATGTTTATGTATTGGCACCATTGCAATGGTTTTGCATTTGTCACCCCGAGTGGGATGGGTATGCTCAGACGTGAGTCCCATGCTCTCCACACCACTGGAGTCAAGCTATCCTGGCTGAAGACGGCTGATAGCCAGAAACCGGTCCTAGGATGCTTGATTCCGGTCCAGGAAAGACATGGCAGGGTCAAGGCTGATTTGCAAATGGCCATGTCTGAACTGGGGTGGTGTGGAGTGCAAAAAAATGATGGATTTAGGCCCAGATATCTGTACTGGGGTGAATGTATGACATTGTTCTGCATTCTGTCCATCAACTGTTGGTTTTGCATATGTATTGGCACCAACTACAGAACAATCAACCCAGGAACGAAAAAGCTCACATCTGTACACTTCGTGTACCTCAACCACAAAGGTAACTTCTCCACCAGCGTTGAGGAGCCCATGTAGTTAAGTGTGTAATTTCTTCTTGCCTGCAATTTACAGGAATAACGACAGGTTGCACCATATTTAATGAATGAAACTCAAAGAAAGGAAAACACTATAGGGATAATGCTTTTTAATAATCAAGTCCTTGTATAGAGGTAATTAAGGAGCTTTGGGCACATGCAAGTAAACTACTCAGGAGACCAACTAAAGAGGTATTAAATCTAGAACGCTGGTGGTGCCTTGTTATATGGTTCCTACTAATCTCGTAGGACTGTGTATTTAGAACAACAAAACTTCATAATACAGAGACTATGGGGTAGATTAGGATAGCGTTTTTTCCGCATCCTCCGGGCCGGCGGAAGCCACCGCCGGCCCGGAGGATGCGGAAAAACCGCAGCGGACCCACCAAAGACTCACCGCCACATTAGGATGGCTGGTGGGTCTTTGTTTCCGTCCGCAGCTTTTCCGCCGCGGTTGGCTTACAACCGCGGCGGAAAAGCACTAATATGGTGACGGTGTCTCTCAGACACCGTCAGCCATATTAGGATGCCCAAAAAGAAATGCTTTTCCACGGCGGGTTTTCCGCCGTGGAAAAGCATACGGAGCTTCACTGTGGGGGCCCGTTGCGGGCCCCCTGGGTGAAGGGGGGGTAGGGGGTGCACATGGGGGGTACCTATGGTACCCCCCTGCATTTGTATGCAGTAATCGGCAGGCACCGCGCGGTGCCTGCCGCTTTCTGCATACAAATGCAATGTATGCATTTTTAACATTGCGGCAGGTGCAGCTTGAAGGTGCACCCGCCGCAATGTTAAAGATTGAGGATGTGACCGCCACCCTGGCGGTCACATCCTAATCTGCACGGAGGGACCGCCGCAGCCCCTGCGGACGGTCCCTCCAACTCTATGGTGGCGGACGGACTCAGGTCCGTCCGCCATCATAATCGGCCCCTTACTTGTTCGGCTATCTCACTGTACTGCATCCAAAGTCCTAAACCTACAGAGTTATAGATGTTTTCAGTAACCTAGAACATGACTTTAAGATTCCCAAGGGAATCGTGGTAACAGATCTAACCCTTTCGTTTGTCACTCTTGCATTCCCAAAGTGCTCACAAAGAAAAGATACAATATTATATTAACAAACGTTTATTGAAATGCTCTAATCTTTGTAAATAAAACATGAACTGCGATTGTAATAAAGATGAAACACATTAATGTAATAAGCATTATTAGAATAATGTAAAAAACAAACAATTCAATCACAGTAATTGTTCACAATGTTGCTAAAGTTACTCCTATCTATTACTAGCCCCTATGCTAAAGAGAGGATATCAGGAGTACCCGTCTGCCATGCCTGTTGGAATGACATAACCCCATACCTTGCTACTGTATGTCAAGAAGCCAGTGTGTACAGCTATCTTCCTTCTCAGGATCAAGGTCAGGCACAGCAGTACTGCATTTTACAGCAGCGTTTCATGATGGCTCTTGCAGGAAGTGCGCCTCTTGCAAATGAGAGGATAATCACACTGTTTCGACGAGAGCAGGACAACGTTTTAATTAGACAAAAGCAGAAGTAATCTCCTTACGAGCCCAGAAATTAGAACAATTCCTCAATGCCTCATGTTCTGATTGTATACGAGCCTGGAACAAAATTTCCATACTAAAGGGCAACAATGTTTTTCAGGACTAAATGCAATAGGAAAACATGTGCAAACCACCATAAGAAAAAGAGGCTACGTTAAAATGAGAAACTACAATGGAAGCTAAATGCAAGCTGCATAACAATATGTTTTGTCAGTTTCCATGATGCTGTACTGTTATTATGCTTTATCCCATTCACATGCCCGTTACTCCTTTAGTACTAGTGTATATGCCCATTTTGGATATACATTTGTGTAACCCCTTCCCTGAATGCTGCAATTGTTTGTTGGTGGTGGGATATGGAAGAGGTTTCAGCCAGGGCAGACATCCATGTTCTCTTTGTCCTCCACGATTTCTGCTTTTCCAACCCTTGCATTTGTCCACAATTTAGTGAATCTAGCATATGTCTCGTAGGCAGCCATTGTGCCTTTGATGTCCATGCCTTCTGCTTTTCTAGGCCATGTGGTTGTTCAAGATTTTGTGAAAACACTATTTGCCTCATAGGTGGCAATTTTGTCTTTGTTTTCCATACCTTCTATCTTCTGTGTTTGTAGGAGATGCTTGTCCACCATTTTGTGAAACCAGTGTCTGATCATTGAACATTAATCATTTTATGCCTCTTTTAAAAGGCTTAGCTGGGAGCATTGTACGTTGTGGCTCTTTTGAAGCTTATGGATATGTTTTTTACTCAGTTTTCCTTTTTTCATACATATTTTCCAGGAGTAAGTAGTACATGGTTGTCATTATATTTTATTGATTGAATTGATTTTAAACAATGTAATCAGTATTTACCACCTTCACCCTTTGACCCATTGGTGTCCCATTGGCCGCAGATCAAAATCATGGGCTGCACTATCTAGGGCACATTGTTCCTGTTTGCACATTTGGTGTTCTTGGTGCAAACAGAGACAGTGCAATATTACAGATAATGTGTAGCACACCCAGGTAACTACAAACTTGTGGCTGCTCTGAGGCTAGCACATTATTGAAAGGCATGCCATCTTTCAAAGTGTAGGTGGCACATGTCCTACTTTACAAGCAGTCACAGAGGTTTCCTTGCAGGCAGGTGCAATGTGTGACTGCACCCGCCTAAAGTTGGGGGAGTTCAATGGGACCCCCCTTTACCCCATAGTTTCACCAGTCTCTCTCCTCGAAAAGAGACTGCTAATAATCAAAAAAATTAAACATTTTATTCCCAGCAATTATTAAGCTTCATAAGACACAAAAGTGGATGTGAGTAATTTCTCCGACATATCTAGTGTATGTAGTGATCATCCTCCTGATGAAGTCCATAAGTCCATGAATATGAAGATGTACTCTATATTCTGGATTAAAGTAAATTGACCAGTGTGCAAAGCACAGCTAGATATTCAAGGAGTATACAGTAGTTTTGGCCTAGTTACTGTATGTAATGACAAAGAAAGACAACTAATTCAACCATAGGCTTTGTAATGAGAAACAGACTCTAAACAAAAAGCACATCAGTGTAAAAAAAAAACATGATGTCTCAGATGCCTAACATTGTATTTTCAATCTTCGATATAGTGCACTGCTTATGTAGGTCACTTCCATGGAAAGAGGGCCTCATTAATATATAGATACCACACTTGGAACAGGTGACTTGCTTTAAATAATGACAGGTTATCATTGTTTTGAGGGATGGGCATGGCTTAGGTAAACATACTATTTGTATTCTTGAACTGATCATTGTGGGTGTACCCTTTTACATATTTCTAGAAATGTTACTTCATTAACAGAACACCAGCATCTCTTTATTCTTCTGAGGCCTACCAGTTTACGTTGGCTCTAAGTCTCAATTCCTGTTCCTTTTCTTGTTCAAAAGGTCTCTCTCTTTTTGAAAGAAGATACAATCTTTTTGTCCAGTCAACAACAACAGGAACGAGAAGATTTATTTATAGTAATGCTGACTAGCTTTTGACTTAGCAACTAAGCGATTAAGGAGGTGGACATTACTGCTTACATTACTTATGCTGCTCCTGTTCCTAAATTAAAATCGAGGGTTAAGTATTTGCTCCACACACCCACGAAGGTGAAAAGGTGGGTCTTGAAGATACAAGCCAAAACAGGTATACATCTACATTTACATCTACATCTACATCTACAGCTGGCCCAGTAACGGGAGTAGAGGGGCCAACTGGTGGGCCGGCTACGATAACTACGCCCTGCAAGATTGCTGAGCGACCTTACGTTCCCACTGATCCCCCTGCAGATATGGAGCAGGAGGAAGAGCAAGATAACGATATAGACCAGCTTCGAGAGAGGGATCTTAGGGATCAAAGCCATTTGTATACCCAAGTTGAACAAGAGGTTGTAGGGAATGCTACAGAGGAACAAACTACAAATAAACCTCCTAAGGCAGCAGTTTGCCCTCTGGGAAGGCAGCAGGTCCGGACCAGATCCCGGTGGAATTTTTTTAAATTTTTCAAACAGCAATCATAGGGGACTTGTTTAACATCATGGCAATGGCACAAAAGGGTGAATCCGTCCCTGAGTCCTGGGGTGCAGCCAATATAATCGGAATACTAAAAAAAGGTAAATCAATAACCGAACCAGGCTCATACCGCCCAATTACCCTGTTGAATGCTGACGTCAAGGTTTACTCAAAGATGTTAGCTAAAAGATTAGTAGGGGTGATCGAGGGTTTAGTCAGTCCTTCCCAGCATGGGTTTATCCCAGGTAAAGGAACGACACAACATGTTAGACAGGTTATCACCATGTTTGATGCAGCAGGTACCCTAGGAGACCCCATGGCAGCACTGTTTCTAGATGCAGAAAAGGCATTTGATAGGGTCTCCTGGGGATACCTATGGTCAGTCATGAGGTGGAATGGAATTGGGGAGGGTTTTATTAAGGCCATACAGACCTTGTATATCAATCCAATGGCTAAGATTAGGGTTAATAGGGGATACTCTGCAGCAGTCAAGATATGTAGAGGGACCAGACAGGGTTGTCCATCATCCCCCCTGTTGTTTGCACTATACCTGGATCCCTATCTGCGCAGGCTGGAACTGAATCAACAGATTGTTCAGATGAATATAAACGCCTGTGCAATAAAAACCCTTGCATATGCGGATGACGTCGCTATTTTGACACCTAACCCCTCCACTGCCATTAGGGAAATCGAGGCAGAGGCGGAACGCTTCGGTCAAATTTCAGGATATAAATTGAACAAACCCAAGACACAGATTGTTGAAAATAGCTATTCAGGGTGTAAGGACGCTAGGGTAGTTGATTCAGCCATGTACTTGGGGGTGGCTATATCAGCAACTCTGGATAGGGTGGTAGAGATAAACATGGCTCCTCTGATGTCAAGAGTAAAGATAGATCTAATAAGGATGAATAATCTACACCTTTCACTGATGGGTTGCACTAACGTTATCAAGATGTTGATTCTCCCCAAATTTCTTTACTTTTTTAGATCGATTCCTTTATTCATTGAGAATAGTTGGTTTAATACATTAGAGACATTATGCAACAAATTCATCTGGGCCCATGGAAAGACGCGTAGGGCATATAAATATATGACGCTCCCAAGAGAAAGGGAGGGGGGGCGCACCGGACTTCAGGCTATACTATATGGCAGCTGCTCTACAATACATGCAGGGGTTAATAGGAGGAAATGGCCTGGAGGAAAGAGTCAACAACCTGTCTACGAAAGTGTATGCTACGGTCCTAGGGACAGACGCGGGAAACTGCTTTTTAAACTGTATTGATTATGGCTACTTCAAAAGAACAAGGTTTAAGACGGTCTCATCTGCTGTTAAGATATGGACTGCCTTTTTGAAAAGAAGTAAAATAGGGAAGTATAATAGATACATTAGACTCTTTAGAAATAGGTTGTTCCCCCATGCAATTTTTGCAGATGAAGCAATGCTCGAATGGGCAAACAGTGGAATCATCCAGATCGGGGACCTATTTGATATAGAGGGGATCGTACAGTTCGTAGATTTAAGAACTAAATTTGGTATTAACAATAGAGATTTCTTCAAGTATCTCCAGGTCAGGAGTTTCTTTAATGATAAAGCAGCGGGGTCTGTGGGAGTAGACAGGATTGAGATACTGGAAAAAATTAGACTTTTGGGGGATCGCTCCATTAGGTCTTTCTATGCCTGTCTGATTGAAGGGAAAATTGATGACTTAGGAAAGGTGGGCAATAAATGGGCGGTAAAACTCAGCGTAGACGCTGGGTGTTTTAAAAAACTCTCTGGACCTGGGCCGTACTATACTGTGCTCATCCCCCATGCAGTCACAACACTATAAAACTATTTATTCTTTGTATCATACTCCTGCTAAGATAGCCAAATGGGGAGGGAGCACGGGTATAAATTGTCCCCGATGTAACGCTAGCGAAGCAGATAGTATTCACATTTTCGCTACATGCCCTCAATTACACACGCTAATAAGGGACATCGAGGGCTTTCTAGATAGATCCCTCGGGATTCAAATCAACCTTAGCCCAGCTAGAATAATTTTAGGTTTGGGATTGGAAGGGGCTGACACACATCAGGAATTTCTGTTTGTTGCAATGTCAGTTTATAGATTGACCCAGGCAAGGGCTTGGCTTGACAAAAACCCACCAACACTGCAAACCTGGCTGGCTAATCTCTTGAATGCGTATAATATGGAGAAGATCATCTATGCACGTAAAGGGAAAAGGGGAAGGACATTAGGCCTAAGAATATGGCAACCCATTAGTATGTGGAAGGAAGGAATTTGGTCTCAGGTAGATCCAAGAAGGGCTTAAGCTTTAACTGTGGTTAACAAAGAAATTCTTAAATATTGTTTGTGGAAATGTGTAACGAAAAGCTTGTATATCTTGTAAAAAAATAGTTTATTTAGTTATGAAGCATGAAGTATTAATGCTGGAAAATTCTATAATGTATAAATTGTGTGCAACATGGAAAAAATAAATATAATAAAAAAAAAAAAGGAACGAGAAGATTTATTTATAGTAATGTTGACTAGCTTTTGACTTAGCAACTAAGCGATTAAGGAGGTGGACATGACGGGCCAAGCTAAACTCGATTTCTTCAATGTTTGAGTGACCACTCATCTAGGATACCTACAGCTCGTTGTCCTAGACTGTTATTTGATTGCTCTTTAGTCAGTGGTACTACATGTCGGGGCAATTTAAGCAGTTTCATTTTTATTTTTATAGTTTTGAACTGTGCATGTTTGTCTTCTAGGATACCTACAGCTCGTTGTCCTAGACTGTTATTTGATTGCTCTTTAGTCAGTGGTACTACATGTCGGGGCAATTTAAGCAGTTTCATTTTTATTTTTATAGTTTTGAACTGTGCATGTTTGTCTTCCCTCTTTACAGTTGTAGCCTAGGTATCTAATCTGGTAGCAGCCAGTGAATTTTTAAAGACTGTTTCAATTGTGCTGACTTCAGTACCATCTTCTTTCAATGATAGTTGTGTGACACTCATGGGAGTGAGTGAATATTGTATGCGTGTTTCTTTCTCTCAACTTCTCCCTAATTCCTCATTCCCATCCATTAATCGATCCACTAATCCCTTCCCTACAATTGTGAAATGTATAACGCTGTAAAATAATACCTCCTTCATCAGATCAAACAGTTGATATGGCAGATGTGGTTCAAGCAACGCTAAACCATTACAGGAAGAACGTAAAACATTTAAGTTACTCACACCCTATTCTGCCCATGATGCATACCAGTGTTGAAATTATACTTAGTGGTAGGTTAAGGCTAGGTAAAGTGATAGGTTAAGTCTAGGTAATGTGTACTTTCCTTTTTATAATCTACACTCCACAAAGAATCTAGCTGTTGAAACATTTCCTGACTTGTACACAGGTCTATCCATACTTTGCTTTTAACTTATATCACTTTGATATAGTAAATATTTGAACTATCTTTGCATTAATAAAATATATGGCACATGTTACTGTTTTCTCTCTTCTTTTATATTGCAAGATTATTTTGCTGGCTCACCCTTTTAAATAAGAAGCCTAAATTCCTGTGGCATTTTCCCTCTTGTTGTCTGTTAGAGCAACCAAACCCCCAACAGCTATTACGAGGCACTATGTGAGTTAAATGCCGGCCCTTCTCAGGTGAAGAGGAGGGAGAGGTTTGGATTTGGGAGGAGACGGCATCCATTCTATGGATACTACCACTTACTTTTGACTTCAGAGACCTCAATTGATAAGTCACAAAGTGGGAGCATGAGTTATATAGAGGCTTGGGGGGGCGAGGCTTGGCCCAGATGGAGTGAGCAGCGCTGCTTGGAGTCTCACTCTGCCGTCACATATCCAGTGCATCGTGACTCCAGAGCTCTAGCTATCCCCTCTACATGAGCCTGACACTACAGAAGCCATAGCCACAGCAGAAAATTCCAGTACTGGGATGAAATCGCTGTCAGAGAGCGATGTATGCCTGAGTGCAAGATGGTGATGCCTGCTAGGATCAGCCATGCCCAGAGATGCGGACGATGAGGGGCTCCGGCAGAGAACGGCCAAGCTCCAGTGAAATCACACTGCTCCAGTTCAGCACTCAAACGAACCTGTGTGGGCAGCTCTGATCTGGAGCTGGACTCTGCATGGCCGGGTAAGGGGCATTGCCACTAGACGTGCATTCTGCTTGGAAACCTGATGGTGAGTGGTTCGCTGCCTGGCGGAGGTGGGTGATGAGCGGCATGGCACTGATTTGCCCCTGGGGTGCGCACGACTGTGTGGCTACTTTTGTGGCTGGGGCAGTGATTGGCTCCCACCCAGTGGTCGCAGAAAGAGGATTTATAGGGCCTTGTGGCAGGAATCACGGGGAGGCCCCAGTGATACAGCATGGACTGGGAGTGCCCTCGGTGGCACGAAAGGCGCCTGTATCAAATACCTATTAATCCCTGCTGGGGCGGGGGTATTGCTCCCTCGCTCTGGGCCTGTGGCACCTCCATTGGCACCCACATCGTGGGCCCGACTATCCATCATTTATGGGGTGACCTTGGACACTACAGCACGATACCTCTGGCCTACTGATGATATTGAGTAGCGGCTGTGGGAGCAGCTTGGACTCCAATGCTGCTCTACACTCTGCTGTACCCAGAGTACAAGGATGACTGATGCCTTTTCTGGGACAACTGAGGGACCTGCCCTGGCACTAACTGTGAGACTTTTTTGCTTGAGCACGTACAGTAGACTGCACCTAAAAGATCCTTGTTAACCAGCATGTGGGTTGGGTCCCTTGATGCCTCTGTGCTCCATTGCTATCTGTTTAACACTCCTACTGACTAAAACGGTGCTCTTGGCAGAGCGGGGGAGAGGCCTCTGCCCAATTGGCTTAGGAGAGCGGTAGTTGGCTCTATACTGGAACTTGGTGAGGGACAGCTGAGTGGCTTTAACTTATCCTTGGGAACCATGAGGAAACCCTCTCACAAGTGCAACCAATATCCTGAGTGTGTGACTGGCCCAGGGGACAATGCTGAGAGCGTGTCCCGGCCGTAGAGTCACATATGGATCCCACGTTACCAGACATCCTCCAAGCCATACCAACCTCCTATGAGGTGCTGGAAGGCAAAAAAAGGTGCTATAACATAGACCTGGGCCTTCTACGGGATGAACTTAAATGACTTGTGGAGAGAGTAACCACAAATGAGTGGATTCTGGGGGAACTCCCACCTGTGGTTTCTGTGATGAAGGAGCAACTGATGACAGTCAAGGCGAAGGTCTGAACTCTTGAACTACGGGCAGAGGATGCAGAGAATTGCTCTCTTCACAACAATATCCGGGTGGTGGGACTGCCTGAGAAGGTGGAGGGTGCAACTGTGATGACCTGCACACAGAGGTTACGCCTGAGAGCCTTTCTGCCTTCTTTGCACTCGAGAGAGCACACCGAGTCCCATCAAGACCGTCTTGGCCCTGTGCCCCGTGAGACCAGTAGTGGTTAGACTAATATATTACAAAGATACGGATCATATCCTGGCACAAGCCCGGCAAAAGGCAGAGCTCCGGGTCGATAATGCTGTTGTACGGATTTTCCCTGACTTCCATTGGGAGGTACAGAGACAAAGAGCATCATTCTGAGAAGCTAAAAAAAGGACAGCAGCTAGAATTCAAGTATGTGATTAGAACCTAGATAATACAGTATCTCACTGATAACACAGCTACAGCTCCCTCCCCACAGATAGAATAGGATACCATAAAACATATCAACAAATGGGTTCCCAGTGGAATTCTACGCTACATACTCTGCAGAATTAATACCTAAATTGGTTGCTTTATACATAGAAGCCAGACAACACCAAAGAAGCAGTTATAGTCCCTATCCTAAAACCGGATACACCTGCCTAAACAATCAGCCTACCGACCGCTATTTATGCTTATCATCGATCACAGAATTCTGAGCAAAATCCTAGTGGCTACGCTTCTGTCATTAGTGCCTAAGTTAATCCACCCAGATCAAGCAGGATTTATCCTAGGCCACAATACCGCGTTTAACATCCGATGTCTACTGTCCATGTTAGAAGCTAGGAAGAATGAGAGAGGACCAAAGTTTTTCCTGTTGATATTGAAAAAGCATTCGATAGCCTGGAATAGCACTACCTGTGCAAAGTGATGTCTGCATGGGAGTAGGCGAGGGCTTCATAACGTGGACTTGAGTGCTGTATACTGGCCCTACCGCTAGGGTACGCATTGGGAAGATCATCTCGACGGGTTACTCAGTGGGACGGGGAACAGGACATTGATGCCCCCTGTCTCCCCTGTTGTTAGCGCTTGTTCAGGGAACAGGGTAGTTATAAGAGGCAGTCTGGACTATTATCTGGCTTGAGAGTCAACTGGCAGAATTCCAGGTTTTCCTGTGGTGCAGAGCATTGACCCCCCGTAGGGATTGGCACAGCTGCAATGGGAACCCTGATGCTTAACTTACCTTGGGGTTAATATCTATCATTACTGTGCTGACCTGTTGGATAGGAACATAGGGTGGGTTGTTAGATCTTTGAAGACTCCTATTGATTTCTGGATAGCGCTCCTGAAGATTTTGTCCCTACCACGTCTCCTATATTTTTTTGCCACTCTTCCTTTATGCATCCGGAGGGCTTTATTTAGGGAGCTGGACTCATTAATCACTATATTTTTTAGGGCAACGGGATGCAGATGAGTAGCGCTACCAATGATGCAGTGCGCAACAACAGTGGGGGATTGGCGGTCCCTGACCTCAAGACATATTATGCTGCAGCCCAATTGCAATGGCTGATCCAGGGGCTAGCACATAACCGAAATCCAGACAGGACCCTGGGCCCCTAATACTGCCACTAGTTGACCTCCTTAAGGTGTTTCTCCAGGTGAGGAGGAGTTCTGCGTGGAATTTGATTTACTTCAGGGGCACTTTTTACTGCACAGAGCCCTCACAACAGCAGTACACACATACTGGAACACCGTAACTACTGAATCTCCTACATCGCAGAGTTGTCAATATATAGCTGTCATGGCGGGCGCCATTAAGATGGTCTCCTGCTTATATAGAGCATTACGGGCAGACCAGTAGAAGCTGCTGGAAAAGCTACGATTCAGATGGGAGGAGGCCGTGGGCATTTCTATAACTACTAAGCTACTAAGGTCTGGGACTACATCCTTTTTTGTTTTGAACAGGCCTGCCTTTTAATTTGTTTGTCAAATAGACACACATGGGGGGGTGTATGATTAGATATCAATCCCTGTCTCACGAAGATAAAGAGGTAATTGTGTGACATTCCCCTATAATGCTGACATAGGTGTGTGTTATATAAGTAGGGCGTTGTATTTTGACTATATTGAGTGGAGGGCATTCTGGGTTATTTTCCCTTCTTTGCTCCCTTTTTTGGTATATCACACACAATCAACACATTTTCCTATCAAAATGATTATTCGAATAAAGAACTATTTATTCCTATATACATGAATATCAGAGACCCACAAACATTCTCGTAAAAGATAATTTCTTTCTACTCTCTTATTCTTCAACTGGAACTGACTTTGAGGCTACAATCATCACCTTGGTGGTAGTGGAGTATTATGACTCGCTGGCATTCATTCACATTCATATCCTCATTGACCTTAGTCAGTCCTACTTATTCCAGCCATTTGTCTGCCCTTCACCCCCATTCCCAGTGATGATTAGTGAATCCTGGAGATCACCTGAAATGCACATATTTCTCACCCAACCACTATGTACCCAGCAAAGATAGCAGCTGGGTCGCTGGAAAGAGACCCCACAGGAACTAGTTTACTGTTACATGCCAATCAGCTGAATGTAGGCAAAGAAATGTGTGTTTTTCTAATAAAAACAATCAAATAAAACTGATTCATAAAATGTTTAATTTGGGTATTGCTGGCTGTCAAGAGAAGCAGACACTGTAGGTCTTTTCTGTCCGCTGCATCTCATTCATGCATTCCAGCCCTTGCCCCCTACTCCTGCTAATCAGCTTCTCTTGCATAATCCTTTCTAAAAAACACTCTTTCAACCTTCAGTTAAAAGGAGCTTTTGTAAGGAACTGGCCATGCACAGTGAATGAGAAACTCCTATTGAAAGGGAGGTTAACATTCAGCTTTTTTCAACATACTGAATAGGAATGGAATGATTAGTCTCTATAGTTACTTACACATACGCCTATACTGGACCAATTATTGAAAACATGTACTTTTTGCAGCATCAAGGTACACGACCAGCCAAATACATACATGCAGTTACAGTCTCCTCTGTGCTTGTCTTGCCAATGTGTTTGCAGGGTTTATTCGCGAAAATTGTGAAAGAGTTCCAAGATGTTTGATGTGTTGCTTCTTAACATGTTGTCCATCTCAAAAAGGTAAAGCCATGAGCAAGTATGTCAATAACATTGAAAGACAACCAACTGCACATGAAAAGGCTTTGGAAAAGCCAATATTTCACCCATGTGCTAACACAACGCCAAATAAATTGGATTTGCCAATGCTTGTTAATTTTGTTTTCATTAAAAACCTTCTAAAATTACCAAAACTTTGATCCAAAGAAAGAACTATTTCCCTAATCTCGCATGTGGAATTCCTTTTGTCTCTTTCCTCTGTGCCCCCAGGGATATCTTCAAGAGCATTAAAGTAATATTTTTAATTTAGCTTGCATATATAGAAATTCAGAGTTAAAGAGGTTGGGTCAGTTTTTTAATATTTGATATATTTTATGCATTTTTTTCCCAATACTTATTAATCGACTTCTTTCTCTCTCTATGAGGCATTCTTAGTACAGTCTTTATTTTATTTTTGTCTTTATTTCATGTTGTAAGATAACAATGATAAAAGAGACCCGAGATTAATATTGGTTTTGAGTAGGCAACATATAGAGTAAGGAATAGTTAGGTAGGATCTTAGTGATATCAATAATAATACAGATATTTTTCATTTAGACATATTTGAGCAACATATTCTTTACAGGCAGGTGATCTGGGTGTCCTTTATTAGTGCAGTACTTGTAAGGTGAGGTGATCTTTAAGAGCTGTTTTGAAAGACAGTAGAGATGGGACTGAATACACATCAGCGGGATGAATGTACAATGGAAAAGGCACAGCAGACAGCAGGGTCCGAATTATGATGCTTGACAAGGAGGTTTAGGTGTGAGTAGGATATTTTGACTGATAAATCATATATCATGAGCAGGGACAAAACATTTGTAATTTGGGTAGGAGACCTTTTTGCCTTGAGGACAAGATCAAAAACATTTTCAGGACTCTCTTTTTGATGATAGCCATCTAATTTGATTATCTGGGTAAGCTAAAAAGCACCTGTGGCAATAATTAGAATGGTTTTAGTGAAGAGAAGAGTATTGAGGGAAACACACTAATATGCTCTGTTAATAGTCAAGGTTGCTGAGGACTAGTCCAGTGACAAGATTTTTGCAGTGTGGAAGGCAAACGTTTGGGTAAATTTTGTAAATATTTAGGGGCATATTTACAACAGATTGGCGGAACATGGTGTTACGCCATAATTGGTAACGCCACACTCTGACATTCTGAAACGAAGGGATGCGCCTTCTTTACAATAATAAGGCACACCCCTGCGAATCCTCTAGCGCTGGTGCTAAATTTAGCTGCCTAGCGCCAAGGGTGCCTGCATTGCAGGGAATGATTGTTCATTTGCGCGAAGGTGTCCCTTCCTGCACATGAACAATCACTAATGGCGAATTGTAACTTCTATGTGTGCTACAGAATGCAGCACATATAGAAGTTGCAACTCATCATTATCTTATAATTGTTCATGTGCAGGAAGGGACACCTTCTTGCACATGAACAATCACTGATGGCGATTTGCTCTTTCTATGTGTGCTGCACAATGCAGCACACATAGAGACAGCAAAATGGGAAGAAATTATTAATTGGTCCTTGTTGCGACAGTTTAATACCAGGTTTTCTCTTGTCTTCTTTTTGGCGCTGCCCCATATTTACGCCAGCTTTGTAAATAAGTGGCAGCATCAAAAAGCAATAGGTATTGCGGCGGAGCGCCCACAGAAACACCCATTGCCAATCTTGTTCACGCTAAGTGCTGCGTGAATAGGGGTAATATTTACAAAGCGGCATTAAGCCACATTAAGTGGCTTAACACTGCCTTATAAATAATGTGACTTGTAAATAATGTGATGGGGTATTTGCCAACAGAACGTCAAAAAAGTGATTTCTTTTTGTCGCAATAACCCCTTGTAAATATGCCCCTTGGTACTTGATGCTTAGCTGCTGTGCTAAGGCTGTTATGAAAAATCCAAGTTCATTGTCATATTGAATGGTACACCGAGGTTTCTCGAAGATGGGTTTAGCTTGGGATATCGAAAGGGAGGAGGAAAACATTGGGTAGGGCACTTAGGGATATTGAAAAGCTAATTTTGTGTAGTTGCAGGTTCACTGAATTATGTAACTCTCAAACCGCCTGAATTTTTAGGTGACTTTAGGTTTGATAAGACTTTTTTTTTTTTAAAGTGTGTTTATTAGGTTCATGTAGTCAGGTTCATGTAACCATGGTAATTTTGTGTACACGATGCCCATTGTATCCTAACGTAGCTGCTTCAGGGATGGGATTTTTATGTAAAGGTTTGCCGACGTATTGTCTTGTCCCCTACTTTGAACATCTCTTTCCCCTCTGCTAACTTCAGGTAGTGACTTTGGCAGAATTTCATATTCTTCAATAAGATAGCAATTCTGCCCCTCGTGATGTTTATCCACTTCGTTTCACATCTGCAGCAATCGTGCAAGGGTTACATACCTCTCCATCTCCCTTCCGAGTAGTAGAGTTCTCTTTCGGACCAAAGACTTGGATACAGTATCTGTCTATCGTACTGATACATGAACAGCACAACTTTTAATGTGCAGTAGAATGGTAGCAATAAAGAAACTAATGTTTCCTTATTCACCCAACACTGATCACATGAATTCGCATTTACATTCAGAGCAGACTAGTTTAAACTTCGAGTGAAAGTCACTCAGGAACAGGTCTCACAGTGACTATTGAGGGCCGAGGGAGCATAAGGCGGGGTTACATAAAGGGAGAATTGTTTTACAAAAAACCCTGCCTAATTTAGACCAAGTATGAGAGTCAATTAAAACAAGCCCCAGCTGCAAAGTCTTGGGTCCAGATGGGGTTCCTTTGGACTTATTTAGCTTTGGGCCCTTCTGGTAAACAATGTTTGGACTGCGAGCTGTTCCAGCAACGTGGCCAGAATCTATTATCATCCCTATTTTTAAAAAGGGAGAGTGAGTGGACATTGGGCATTACCAACGAATCTCTCTACTGGACTCAACGGTGAGCGTCCTGGGCCATGTCCTACTGTCACATCTTGAGGCATGGTTTGAGGAGACCAGCACACTTTAGGACATCCAATACAGGTTCAGGCGGAGCCTTGGCTGTAGGACAATTACCTCAATCTCTGCTTCAGTCTCTCCCTTTTGTGGGGCAAGTATACGATCGCCAAAGAGGGCTCACTACTTCTGGGATTTATGGACCTGTTCTGCGCCTTTGATTGTGTTTCTCATAGTAAATTGTGGAGCATTATGGAAGATCTTAGCATGGACAGGTCTCTGATTAATCCCATTAGGGAAATATATACGAACTCCAGTGCATCTGTAAGGTTCGTCCCCGGAAGGTAATGCTCAGAGTCTTTTGGCATCCGAAGGGGCTTTAGGCAAGGCTGTGTCCTTGCACCTTCCCTCTTCACTCTCTACATCAATTAGTTGAAGAGGGAGTTGCTTTGAATGTGCAGGGACATGCCCTCAATTGGACAGTGTCTCAAACAAGCTTTGCTGTACGTGGACCACACGGTACTTATGGGCTACACTGCAGTGGCACTACAGTCCTCTCAGACCGGTTCTCAGCCTTTATGGAAGGGCTGGACTGGAAAGTAAACACAAGCAAAACCATTGTTATGTCCTACAGCTCCAACCGCATTGCTAAGCTAAAACGTTATTTAATACTCTAAGCTCATTCAAGGACACAAGCAATTTCAGCTACTTTGGTGTGACCTTCAACAATTAAGGGCCCTTGTTTCCGCAGCAGGAGACGTAGTTTGTCAAGAGTAGTAATGCTATCTGTTGCTGCAAAATTGTGCAAAAGATCTAATCGACACATGCTGGCAATTACATGGCCTAATTACAATGTGAGTCCACCCGATATCCCCGCGGTCTCGGGTCGACGGACCTCCGGTTGGCAGCCCCGACACCGCCATTACAATGCGACCGCACATGGTGCAGTTGCATACTCCCATTTGTCTATGGGAGCTTGTGCTGCGGCCGTAAACCGGCCGTAGCACAAGATCCCATGGTGAAATGGGAGATTCTCTTAACCCCTGCACCGTGTGGCAGGAACCTCAAGGTGCTTGCCGCACGGTGCAGGGATTAACCTGGGGCACCATAGGTGCCACCTCAACCCCCTATCGGAGTCCGTGAAGGAATGAGGGCCCTGCTAGGAGCTCCCAAAGTCACTTTCCGACAGGCTCTCAATGTCGGAAAGCCCGACAACTAAAGCCTGTCAGAAACCAACATCGTAATCCCGACGGAGGAAACAGCGACCTTTGGGATTACGTTGGGGCCTCTAACTCAATGATCTCATCGGAATCCACCCAGAATGACTGTCCGGTTTTAATTCCGACTGCCTACATTGTTATTAGGCGGTCGGAATTGAAACTGGAGATGTCGGTCGGAGGATTTACGACCAACATTATAATCGGCCCCTAAATGTCTAAATATAGTGCTTTCTGGGGTAGGGGCCTAGGGAAGTTACAATACAACAGCATTGTAGGTCACCGAAAATAGGTTCACCCATCGCTTGCTTTAACTCCTCAAAGGTATTGCCACCTTCATCTGCCACAAGGAATTAGGGCTTGTCTTCTTGGAGGACAATATATGGACTCATCTATTTATGCTGTGGCACAGAGTCTGAACCAATGAGGCATCAGCATTTAATAGATCGATCATTGAGGACTACCTGTCTCTGGACCGCGGTGTTGAGATGCCTTGGCTGAGGGAAATTGGAGACATGGATATGGATCTGTCCAGACTGGATCTGTTTGAAGACCCTGCAACCTTATCCTCTTTGGGCAAAAGGTCAATGAGAGATATGTGTTACATTGTTTGGGGCTGCGAGGTGGGAAAAAGATAAATCAATGCCCTCGGTCACTTCCTACCTATTGCTGTCCCCTATTGATGAATCCCAGTCCTTTTTGCTTTTGAATGCACAGTATTAATAGCACTTTATCCTACTGTGGTTCATATTAAATCTGTTTCATAGGCTAGTCTCCTATCCACACTGTAATAATTGGGAGCGCAATCTCAACCCATGCACCGGTGATCAGGTCTTCCCACAAACCACTTTACATATAATGTTCTTCTGTCGTTTTTATTCCAAACCCGACCTTGCACTATTCAAGCCCTCTTCATTAAACACTCCATGAGACAATGCACACAGGCACTTTACTTCCTTCAACGTCTTGCATCCTACGAAACAATAGCGACCGTATATAACTATCTTAGACTTGTGATCAAGATCAGAAAGACCCTTAATCATGACCCCAAGTGACTTTCCTGGATCTATCCTGCCTCAATAGAACTACATAGCAGACATATTTATTTGACGCTTTTGATCTCCTGTCTTTGCACCTGCTGTTGGTTGAATGTGTTTATTTGTGAAGGAGGGCCTTGAATCTGCATTCACACATGCCACTAAAATATTTTAAATTACAACGTCTGCTGAAATTAGGAGCTGCTAAAGTATTACGTCATTTTTAGGTCGAGCTTAGACAGCCCTTGCACTTTCAGGTTGATCTGTTGTATGTGCTGTGTGGGGTTTGAATCCTCTCATTGCTTTTGATTTGTCTAGCTGGTTGTCTCGTAAAAATCTTTGCTTTCTAGTGGGTAATTTGGAATCCTAGTCGCACCTTTTTCCGAGTTGTTCACTCCCTTGGAGTATCGCCCCAGGATCTATAGACTTCTGTATGTACAACTGTAACATCTGCTTAGGGACTACTTTTCTCGTACTCTAATAGCATTTGACCAGAGCGCTCAATATTTTCAGTGCTCTGAGGTCCGTTTCTGCAAACATGGCTGTAAATCATGTGCTGTGCCTTTAAAGATCGAGGTCAAATGCTGGAAGCTGTTTTCCTTGGCTCCATCTGGATATAAACATGTGGGATTTTAATTTTTGCCTCTGTGGTCCCTGCCGGGATGTCTGTTTTGGTACGCCGAAGCTTCAAGTTGTTATGAATGCCTATCACGGTATGTTACTCACCAACCTATATCGCACTTGTCAGCATGTACCACTTTCCTGTTGTGTCAGAATCTTCGTTATCCCTCATGGAGAGGGAAGGGCAAAGTAGGTAGTGTGTGCTAATTGTGGGTTGCACAAACATGTATCAGGTAATTATTTATTTATTGAGTGGCTGCAGGCAGGACGAATGTGCATTTATTAAACCACATGATGGTAAAGATTCACTCGGCTCACCCCGTGCGCAACCATGGAGTAACACTAACAGTATTTAAATAAGAGAAAAGGGCTGTACTCCTTTAGCCACAGATTACTACTCCTTCCTTCGGTGGCACCTAATGTGGCTTTCACTCACTTAGTAACAGACTACAGTTCCTGACATGTTATGCTGCCAACAGGAAGCTGTGGAGCCAGGACTAGGACCAGGTAGCCACTCTTTCTTTGTACTATGACCCCCTGCTTGATTTGTAACACATATGGTATGTTATCTGGGGGAGGGGGCAGTTGCAAGCATAATGACAGTACAGTCAGCTCCCCTTTTACCTGTGACTGCACAGTGATGTCAGCAGGGGCGTGAATCTGCAGGAAACACACAGTAGACACACAACACGGCTAGTTATGAAGTGACATGTTTCTCCTTTGTCTCAGTTCCCTTGTTTTCTCCCCTCTGCAATACATTCTGTTGCCGTCGAATGGAACATCCTATCTCGCGATGAATTGCATGCTCTTGCGGGACACAAGGCCTAAGCTTCCTTCACCCGCGGGCTTTAGACCTCCTGTGTGATGTCATGGCCAGGATTCCATCACCGTCAGGGATTGTTGGCTTTGTGGAGGCTGCTCCCGGGTGCTGAGAGCTAGACTGCTGAGGCTAAGAGCGAGGAAATTCAGAAGGGACTCTGCAGGGCAGTCAGGGGCATTGATTGAACCGGGGGTGGTTGGTGTCGGTCATAGACAACAGCAGTAGCTCGCACATCATTACAATCGCAGTCAAGCATTCCGCTGATCCGTGGTCTGGGATCAGGAGACAGGAGGAACACAGGGGCCTCTGCCACCCATGTCCATCTTCATCTGTCGGGGTGTCTGCATGCTCTCCCAGGCACGCCTTCTTTGTTTCTGGTGTGGAGCCCAGTCCACCCAGGGAGGCATCCAGAATAGCTATGGTTGAGGGGCAGCTGAATCTTGACTAGCGTTAGTCATCTTCAGAGCTGCAACCAGTGTGCAATCTCTGGTGTGGTTTAAATGAACATGACCAAGTGTGCTGCACTGGCCGCTGGACCGGTGACTGCTAGTGCTAGAGACCTATCAGCGCCCTTCAGTGCACTTGCCCCCCCAAGCATAGTCAGAACCAGTGCTACTCAAGTATACCTGAGAATGTGGGCAGCGCCTGCCAGCAAGGTGACGTGGCGACGGGTATTAAACAATTATGAGAAGGCTTGGATGGATGGAACCTTAGAATGTGAATTAAGGTGAATCTGCATATCTAGTCTAGAGTGAACAAGGGTTTTCATTGCAGACTTCATGCTTTAAAGAAACAGATATCACGAGAAGATAAAGTTGAAGCACTGAGTGAAAAAATTGAACGTTACCCATTACTCTAAAAACAACAATTAATGTACTTGACACGAGTAACATATTCTAGCTCTTTGTTTACGCATACATGTGTCGTGAATCGTACTATGGCAAAACGGGGGCTTTTCCCACTAGGTTTAGGAAAATATTAAACCATAAATAACAAATTACCACTTTTGCAAATTTATTCACCCATGAAATATCTCCTTAGTCTTGTTTGCGGTTTGACGTGGGCGGCTTGACTCTCGTCGACTGGTCGGTCGCCTGTTGGAGCTCTTAACAAAAATGTCTCCAATTTTCTCCAAACTTCTGGATCTATTTCCAGAAGGTCCTCTTTGGGTCTCCTAGTGTCCACAACACAAATCCATTGGTCAAGAAGCTCTGAGATGAGCCATGTGATGTTTGGACTACAGTTCCCAGAATGCACCTGGCAAATACTTAAAAGTCCACTGGAGACTGTCAAGCTGTGGCCCTCTTGCTGGAGAGTATGCAGGTGTAGCTCTTTTAACCTGCTGCTCTCAGGGAGTCTACTCCTTCGCTTCTTGAAGCAAGGTAAAGTTCTTCGGGCTGTAGTTACACAGTATGCAGAAGGTACAGTCCTTCAGAGTGCAATCCTTTTTGGTGCAGGCCAGGGTTCCAGCAGGGTAGTCCTTCTTCTCCTTGTAGTTTCAGGCAAGGATCTGAGTTGCTGGGGAGCTCTCCCATTTTTATCCAGTGTTCCTGGGTAACAAGAAGGGGCGCATCCCTGACCGATGGGGTGCAGGGTGCCACCCTCAGGTATAACCACTACCTTCGAATTGTGGCATATTCTTGACCCAGAAAGCACCATTCTTCCCAAATCCAAAATGGAGAAACTCTATCCTGGAGGTTAGGATCTGGCTAAACCATCTAAGTTTTCCTAACACTCCCATTCCAGTCCCTCTGCTAACCTTATTACTAGGGCTCCATCCTGGCTGGGGGTTCAGGATGTGGGGGTGAGCCTGTGTCTTGTCCTAACTGTCATTCCATCTTTGAAGACCAGTTAGGCTACTCCACACAATCCTGCCTTTTGCTCCGCAGATGCAGTTCTCCTCCCACCATAGGCTCTGTTGTCGCAGTCATTAAGACAGTTTGGCTCAGCCTGGCAGAGGTTGGCCAATCAGAGAAGGGTTTCTGGAAGGCTGGATTTTGACTCATCAGGTTCTATCACTTATTTTAGTTTATAGTGGGAAGTTGTTGAATTTATTCGAACTGTCATGTTGATATTTCAAAGTAGCCTATGTAGGAGAGTAGGGTCTGCTATCCTATGGTCACCCCAAATTTTTGCTTTTTGCTTCACTGGTTTATGACTTAATGTGGCTGTGGGCCTGCTAATCAGACCCACAGCCTGCTGTTCTCTCTCTAAATTGTAACCCATGTACTTTAGGTGCATAACGAAATTGGAACTGGTTCACCTTATTGGCCCCTGTAACAGTGTACCCAGGTACCCAGGGCATAGGTGCTTCCAAGGCCTACCAGGGGCTGCAGCATGTATTGTGCCACCCCTGGCCTGGCCTCCATATTTGACACAACTGGCTGATCACTCAGCTGGGGTAAGTCGGTGTAACCACCCCTTAATTAGGTGTAGTATGCCTATACCTAACCTAAAATGGACACATATGTTCCTATCAGTCACTCCTATGGAAGGCCTCATCAATCCTGGAGGCAGAGTGCTTGGAAATATGTGAGATGGTGCTCTGGCATGAGCTGAGCCTGTCTGCAGCTTTCGGAACCATGTCCTTTAGCTGTTTCATGATATTGCCATACCATATACTCTTAAGTGCATTATGAACCTCGCGGTTAAATGCTATCTTAGGTTTGGCTTTATCAAAACATGTCGAGTAAGGTGTCATACTAATTGGAATACTACCCCCTCGCCAGTTCTGGCGACGGGGGTAGCATTCCACCCTTCTAGAGGGACACGACATGTACCTAGCCTGAACCCCGGTTAAAGTTAAACAGAGCCTTAGCATCTCAAAATGGATGCTGCCACCACAGACACAAGTCTGACCTCCTGCTGCTGGGAGTCCTTCCAGCGAGGGCAGCTTGGACAAAGGGTTTCCTGCCTGGGGAGGTGCTAGCACCACTCCAGACAGGATTTTGTGTATTGGGTAGGACAGGGCTGAAAAGAAACAGACATGCCTGGGGCACACAAGGTGTCCCTGTGCATAGGCCAGTTCAAACCGGTGCTGGGGCTTTCCAGCCCCAGTCCTGGCGCGAAACTGGACAAAGGAAAGGGGGTGTAACCACCCCCCTTCCTGGTTCCACCCAGAGGAGGGACCTAGTAGGTGATCCGGCCCCCCAGATTCGAATAAGAGTGGGAGCTGCGTCCTGAGACTTCAGATCATCCTGAATCAACTTGAAATAAAGAAGAAGACTGGACTTCGACATTCTGCTGCACAGAAGACGGAAGAGAATCTCCCTTGTGGCCAAGGAGTGACCACCCTGTGAACACAGGCACCAACCAGCAACTCGACGTCTGCTTTGCCGCCGCCTCCCGCCGGAGCCCGAGCCCAGAGCCTGACAAGACCCAGACTCCCAGACTTCTCACTGCCCGATCCACAGTCCCTGCAAAGAAGTGACCCGTGGAGGCACCGAGAGACGTGGGACCGGACATCTTGGAAGACCCCCGAGACGCTGACTGCGCAGCATCAGAGGCACCCTCGATGCTGTGCTTTGGGGTTTGAGAAGCCCTAACCTCGAGCATCCTGTGCACCAAAGATCAGCCCCCCAGCATCTCCACAATCTGCGTGGGGCCCTTTTGCACCGTGCCACTTGACGCGCCATCCCGGCCACTTGCCACGTGGCTAGCGGCCATCTTGGCGATGAAACCTACAACTTTCACTGCAGGTCTGGTTGCTCCAGACTTGCCCTTGCTCCTGTGAAAAGGAGCACCCACTCTGACCTTGCTGGTCCGAGTGACAAGCCTTTCTTGATTCCTGCGTGGCTTGCATTAGCCAAGGCCTGTTTGCTTCTATCAAGTCGCCAACACCGCCAACAGCGAGAACCCTGCGTGGGACAGCTGGTGACCGACTCCTGGACGTCTTTGACCCCTCGTGTCCACGTAGCTGCAGAGAGAAGCTACACCTCGACGCCTGTTTGCACCCGACATCGCCTGGTTCCACCCTGGTTCCACGGTAGTCACTGGCTAGTGACTTTGAACATTGTCCCCTAAGCATGAGCGCAAAATCCGCTCCGATCGCGGATTTTGCGGATTTTCGGTAAATCCGCGATCCGCGAACTCTCGCGAATTTACCGAGAATCCGCAATCCGCGATCGGAGCGGATTTTGCGGTCAAAAGTTCAAGCCTAACATAATTTACGATGGCGCCGGCAAGCTACCAGCGCCATCCTCAAATGGTTACTTAATTAGCTTCGACAGGAAGCTCTAACAGATAAGATAAAGCAGGGGCTCGAGCGCCTCCTTTATTTTATCAGTTGGAGCTTCCTGTTGAAGCTAATTAAGTAACTTTTGCAGGATGGCGCTGGCAGCTTGCCGGCGCCATCGTAAATTATTTAAACGGTGGTGTCTTCTTGAATAAATATGAAGGGCAGGGTTCATTCGGGCACGACGGTCCTGGCACAAAAAATAAACCTCAACAGGAAACACTTGCAGATATCAATAAAGCATGTGCCCTAGTTGAAGCTTAAATTCAGTGACTCATTTGCATCTTTGACTTTCACGAGCGCAAACCCCTTTTATACACACAAGAGGCATGTGCACTCGCATGGAAGCCCCGTCCGTTTGGCCCCGCCCACACACTCGAGGTGTGCACCGTCTTCCCGCCATTTACCCACTATGATGGACATTTCACTCAAGGGACCCCTGCGCACTTCGGCGCGATTGCATAGTAACACACACTTGGTCGCTGGAACTAGTTGAAGCGCAAATGCAGTGACTCATTCATCAGCCCAAAAAAAATCGTGAGCGTTGGGAGGCTGGGCAGATGTGCCTTCTTCCCAAATATACCATCGAAAATCCGCAGTGATGCTGGCCAGAGGCATTTGCATCTTTGACTTTGACGAGCGGAATCCCCGTGCTGTTCCTGTGACCAGGGGCTTCTGTCTCTTAATCTGCTGCTCTGATCGGTCTCTGACCTTTTATACACACAAGCGGCATATTTGACTTTCACGAGCGCAAACCCCTTTTATACACACAAGCGGCATGTGCGCTCGCATGGAAGCCCCGTCCGTTTGGCCCCGCCCACACACTCGAGGAAGCCCCGCCCCCAAATCCGCCGATCCGCATAATCCTCGGATTTTGCGGATCCACGATCCGTGAATCCGCAAATTTGTGAATCGTGGATCCGCAAAATCCGCCCATGCTTATTGTCCCCTCTGCTTTCAGGTCTTCACCTCTTCAGATCCACCCTTGGATCCACCGGAACTCTTCACATCGAGTCGCCTGCAGCATCTTCAGCTCCAAGCACCATCGACCTGCGTGACGAAACCCGACACTACTTCGACCCTATGCACCCGCTTCCTGTGGGTGAGGTAACTCAGCTCCGCCGGTGTTCCCACACTGGTACACACCTCTAGGGCCTGTGTCTAAAGTTTCAGCTTTCTAGGTCACTCGGAAGGTTCCTTTTTAACTAACTTTGTAACTTTTACGCACCATTGACATTGCATTGGTAAAGCGTGCACTTTCCGCACTGCACCCTAGTCCCGCAGGCCTTTCCCGACTTCTTCACTGCTAGTCCCGAACATCTCCAGCGATTCCCCAGGCCCTAGGCCTCTTCACTTTCCCCATAGTGGTTCTTATACCACTATTTTAGTATATGGTTTAGGTGGCCCCTAGGGCTCATCCATATTGTGCAACTTTTGTGTATTTAAACTGTGTTTTGTTTTAACGCATTTGCTTCTGTGCTCATAAAGAGTATCAGGGATATTTGTAGTAATAAATCTATATATATTTTCAATATATATCTGTGTGGTGTCCTTTCATTTGGTATTCAAGGGATTGTGTATGGTAAAACAGCTTGCTTCACATGCCTTTACAGAGTTTAGCCTAAGACTGCTTAGTCCATGCTACCCCTAGGATAGCTTGTCTATAAGGTTGACTTTACAACCTGCACCATAAGGGTTGCTTGGCATGATACAAGGTGATCACTAGAACTAGTGAGCATCATATATCAGGCCAACTTCTCACATTGGTGAGCAGCGGATTGGGATTTGAGCTTGCTGTTGTTTTACCATTACAATCTTTGAAAATATCATTTGAAAGATCATACAGGTACCTGATAGGTACACTAAAACAAGACTAGATATACTTAAGTTCTACTGAACTTAGTTGTTATAGAGGATAGGGAGTAGCACACCCTGACTACAACTACTAGATAGGTTTTGTAGGAAAACACCAGTGTAGGTAGATTGCAACACATCCACCACACTAGAGCAATGTCTGGAGCAGAGGGATCCACTGGACTCATCTCTGTTGAGAGTGACCCTCCAAGGGCACCATCCAAATTTGCTACCTTTCCATTTAAGGAACTGAGGCAACTGTGTTCCATGAGAGGAATCAAAACAGGTACTTCTCCTACAGCAGGACACCTCAGAGAGCTTTTAGACCAGTCTGAAGCTCTAAGGGACTCCAAACCAGGCCCCTCAGGGACTGGAGATGGAGGATCCCCCACTGAAGATAATAACTCTGATGCCCCTGCCCCTGTAGTTCAGGTAGATGAGGAAAACCAGACCCCTGGGAATACTCAGCCTGAGGAAGAAGAAGAGGAGGAGGAGGAGGAAGAGAGTGAATCTGATGATGGGACTAGCCAGGTGTTAGTCAGCAGGCTTAACCAGGCTAACTTAAGCTTATTTGGGACTGAAGGTGGGTCCAACCCATTCAGACCCCCAAATGGACTTAACCATAGGAGGAGAAGGAATCACTCAGGTGAATCCAATACTTCCCATGTTTCTAGAGGTTCTCATGGCAACTCCAGAAGGGAGTTGACTAGCCCTCAGAGAAGGGAACATGAGGCCAAAATGAGAGAGGCTGAACTTAGGATCCAGAGACAAGAATTAGAAGTTGCCCTGGCCAAAAAGAAACTTGCTAGAGCAAGGCAGCCTAGAGAGAGTGGGTTAGAACCCACTGGTGGCAGCACTATCCCTAAGGATAAAGACAGGTCCTATGGCAATAGAAACCTGAGTAAGATTGTGCCCCCCTACAAAGCTGGGGATGATATCCACAAGTGGATGACTGCACTTGAGAGAGCTTGCAAAGTACAGCAGGTTCCTCAGGAGCAGTGGGCAGCAATCTTGTGGCTCTCCTTTGAAGGTAGAGGCCGAGACAGACTCCTCACAGTTAGTGATGGGGAGTCTAGAAACTACCTGGTCCTGAAGAGTGCTCTGATTGATGGGTTAGGCTTAACCACTGAACAGTACAGGTTAATGTTCAGAGATACCCAGAAGACACAGACTCAGGACTGGTCTGAATTTGTTGAATGTGCCACTAAGGCTCTGGAGGGCTGGTTGCTGGGAAGTAAAGTTACAGACTATGAAGGGTTGTATAATTTGCTTATGAGAGAACAGATTTTAAATAACTGTCAGAACCAGCAGTTGCATCAACATTTGGTTGACTCAGATCTAACCTCTCCCCAAGAATTGGGAAAGAGGGCAGACAAATGGGTCAGAACCAGAGTTAAGCAGAAGAACCAGAACCAGAACCAGGGTGGTGACCAAAAGAAAACAGACCAGAAGGGTGGGGAGCAGAAAGCTAAAGACCAGAAGTCTTCAACAGGGCCCCAAACTAATACTGAGGGTGGGTCCCAAACTTCCAAGAAGAAGAAGAAAGAAGGTCAAAGAAAACCCTGGTGTAGCTTTTGCAAAAACACCACTCACTGGACAAGTGATTGTAAAAAGGGTGGAGCCACCAACACTGCAGCCCCTAAGGCACCTGCACCCACTAGTACAGCTAGCAGTGTTGGACCACAGACTAAGGGGGTAGTGGGTATCACCTTGGGAACTGATGGAGATTCTGACCTAGTCAGAGTCCCCACACAGGCTGTTCTGATCTGTGATGGGGAGATTGATTTCTCCCCTACTGTCAGTCTCAATAATTTGGGCAAGTACAGACAGACACCTTTAATCAATGAAAAAGTGGCTCAAGCATACAGGGACACATGTGCCAATGTCACTATGGTGACGCCTAGCTTTGTGGACCCTAGACAGTACATATCAGGTGATAATTACCTGGTGACCAATGCCAGCAATGTCACTACTACACATAGTGTGGCAATTGTTAACTTTTCCTGGGGAGGGGTAACTGGCCTAAAAAGAGTTGTGGTTAGTGCTGATCTCCCAGTAGAATGTTTGTTGGGCAATGACCTGGAGAGCTCTCTATGGTCAGAAGTTGAGTACAGGACTCATGCAGAGATGTTAGGGATATCATCACATGTCCTTGCTGTGACCAGGTCACAGGCCAAAAAGTGCCTCTCTGAACCTCAGGTCTTGGATCCTGGAACAATGGACCAAGTACCTTCCAAGACAAGGAACAGGAGGGCAAAGGCTGTGCCTTCCCAAATGCCTACAAGTGAGGATCAGCCTTCACAGGAAGATGATTCTGAGACCCCTGAAGGAACTGTCCCTATAGAGCTTGAACCTGATCAGGTTGAGTTTCTGGGGACAGGGGGACCTTCTAGGGCAGACTTGGGGCAGGCTCAGTTATCCTGTCCTTCTCTTGAACCCCTCAGACAGCAGGCTGCTGCTGAGGCTGCTGGGAATGCTCAAGGTACCCATAAGGTTTATTGGGATGATGGGCTCCTTTATTCAGAGGGTAGAGACCCCAAGCCTGGTACAACCAGGAGGTTGGTCATACCTCAGCAATTTAGGGGCTTCCTTCTTACCTTGGCACACGATATTCCCTTAGCAGGGCACCTAGGCCAGAACAAAACATGGGACAGACTTGTCTGTCACTTTCACTGGCCTCACATGTCAGACGATACAAAGGAGTTTTGTAGCTCCTGTGTAACCTGCCAAGCAAGTGGCAAAGCAGGTGGTACCACAAAGGCCCCCCTATTACCACTACCTGTGGTGGGGGTGCCCTTTGAAAGAGTGGGGATTGACATTGTTGGTCCAATGGATCCCCCTACAGCATCTGGGCACAGATTCATACTGGTGGTGGTGGACCATGCCACCAGGTACCCAGAGGCAATTCCACTTAGGACCACAACAGCTCCTGTTGTGGCCAGGGCCTTACTTGGAGTTTTCTCCAGAGTGGGGTTTCCTAAGGAGGTAGTATCTGATAGAGGTGCAAACTTCATGTCAGGTTACTTGACAGCTATGTGGAAGGAGTGTGGTGTTAACTATAAGTTCACCGCTCCCTATCATCCACAATGCAATGAGCTTGTTGAGAGATTCAACAAGACCCTAAAGGGCATGATCAAAGCATTACCTGAGAAGCTCAGGCGAAGATGGGATATCCTTCTGCCCTGCCTTCTGTTTGCTTACAGAGAGGTCCCACAAAAAGGAGTTGGCTTCAGCCCCTTTGAATTGTTGTTTGGACATCCTGTAAGAGGACCCCTATGTCTGGTGAGGGAAGGATGGGAGTTACCTCTCAAAAAGCCCAAGCAAGACATAGTGGACTATGTACTTGGTCTCCGCTCCAGGATGGCTGAGTATATGGAGAAGGCCTCCAAAAACCTTGAGGCTAGCCAGGCCTTACAGAAAGCCTGGCATGACCAAAAGGCTGTCCTGACTGAGTACCAGCCTGGACAGAAGGTATGGGTGTTGGAGCCGGTGGCCCCAGCAGCACTCCAAGACAGATGGTCTGGACCCCATACAATCATGGAGAAAAAGGGAGAGGTTACCTACTTGGTGGACCTTGGAACTCCCAGGAGCCCTTACAGGGTGCTCCATGTTAACAGGCTGAAAGCATATGTTGACAGGGCAGACATGGGCTTGCTCATGGCTACAGATGAGGGGCAGGAGGAAGAGAGTGACCCTCTCCCAGACCTGCTGACTCAGAACCCTGAGGATGGCTCAGTTGATGGTGTGGCCTTAGATGGCAGCCTCACTGAACATCAGCAACATGACTGTAGACAGGTTTTGCAGTCATTTCGACATATGTTCTCCCTGACACCCAGTCAGACTAACTGGTGTACCCATGTGGTGGACACTGGTGATAGTCTTCCTGTAAAGAACAAAATTTACAGGCAGCCTGACCATGTCAGAAACTGTATCAAGGCTGAGGTACAAAAGATGCTGGAGTTAGGTGTCATTGAGCCTTCAGAGAGCCCCTGGGCTAGCCCAGTGGTTCTGGTCCCCAAACCTCACACCAAAGATGGGAAGAGAGAGATGAGGTTCTGTGTGGACTACAGAGGACTCAATGCTGTCACCAGGACAGATGCACACCCAATTCCAAGAGCAGATGAGCTCATAGACAAATTGGCTTCTGCCAAGTATTTGAGCACATTTGACTTGACAGCTGGCTACTGGCAAATCAGGTTAGCTGAGGAGTCTAAGGCCAAGACAGCATTTTCTACCCCCAGTGGGCATTACCAGTTTGTGGTGATGCCCTTTGGTTTGAAAAATGCACCTGCCACCTTCCAAAGGTTGGTGAATCAAGTCCTTACTGGGTTGGATGACTTTTGTGCAGCATATCTGGATGATATTGCTGTCTTTAGCTCCACCTGGGAGGATCACCTGGTCCCCCTGAAGGAAGTGCTAGAGGCTCTGCAAAAGGCAGGCCTCACTATCAAGGCAACCAAGTGCCAGATAGGGCAGAGTAAGGTTGTGTACTTGGGCCACCTTGTGGGTGGAGGCCAAGTTCAACCACTGGAGAGTAAGATTCAGACCATAAAGGACTGGACTCCTCCAACTACCCAGACTCAGGTCAGAGCTTTCTTGGGCCTGACTGGGTACTACAGGAAGTTTGTTAAGAACTATGGGTCCATTGTGACTCCTCTTAATGATCTGACATCCAAGAAGATGCACAAAAAGGTTCAGTGGACAGAATACTGTCAAAAGGCATTTGATGACCTGAAGAAGGCCATGTGCTCTGCACCTATCCTGAAGAGTCCTGACTACTCCAGAGAGTTTATTGTCCAAACAGATGCTTCTGAGTTGGGAGTGGGAGCTGTGCTTTCACAACTTAATGTAGATGGTCAAGACCAGCCCATTGCTTTCATTAGCAGAAGGCTGACCCCCAGAGAGAAACGTTGGTCAGCCATTGAGAGGGAGGCCTTTGCTGTGGTGTGGGCCCTGAAGAAGTTGAGACCATACTTGTTTGGCACTCACTTCAAGATTCAGACCGACCATAAGCCCCTCTTATGGCTTAATCAGATGAAGGGTGAAAACCCCAAACTGCTCAGGTGGTCCATTTCCCTACAGGGGATGGACTTTACAGTGGAGCACCGCCCAGGGACTGACCATGGTAATGCAGATGGTCTCTCCAGGTACTTCCACTTAGAACATGAAGACACAACTGGTCAAGGTTAGTCTAATGTCCCTGCGTTTGGGGGGGGGGGTTGTGTAGGAGAGTAGGGTCTGCTATCCTATGGTCACCCCAAATATTTGCTTTTTGCTTCACTGGTTTATGACTTAATGTGGCTGTGGGCCTGCTAATCAGACCCACAGCCTGCTGTTCTCTCTCTAAATTGTAACCCATGTACTTTAGGTGCATAACGAAATTGGAACTGGTTCACCTTATTGGCCCCTGTAACAGTGTACCCAGGTACCCAGGGCATAGGTGCTTCCAAGGCCTACCAGGGGCTGCAGCATGTATTGTGCCACCCCTGGCCTGGCCTCCATATTTGACACAACTGGCTGATCACTCAGCTGGGGTAAGTCGGTGTAACCACCCCTTACTTAGGTGTAGTATGCCTATACCTAACCTAAAATGGACACATATGTTCCTATGTTAAATGTTAAATGTCGTATACTTGTAAAGCGCACAGCTGCCCCAGCAAAGGGGCGTCTCGGCGCTGTATACCGCTGGGGAACCCGTCCTGGCTTTCCCTGTGGGATGGTCCCTACTGGGAATCCCCAAGGTGGAGCCAGGCATCCCCGGCGTTGATGGGGCCGTTGTGGAGATTAGGCAAGCTAATGCCCAGAGTTGCCGAGTGGGACCCCAGGTTAGAGTAGGCACCGAGGCGAGAATTATCGAGTCCGCTGACCCTGGTCCACGACCCTTCCGCATCGGGAATTGAACCCTGGTCCCGGGCTGACTTCTGCTCCCGGGTCTGCTGCCTCGAACCAGTGAGCCACACCACTCCACAATCAGTCACTCCTATGGAAGGCCTCATCAATCCTGGAGGCAGAGTGCTTGGAAATATGTGAGATGGTGCTCTGGCATGAGCTGAGCCTGTCTGCAGCTTTCGGAACCATGTCCTTTAGCTGTTTCATGATATTGCCATACCATATACTCTTAAGTGCATTATGAACCTCGCGGTTAAATGCTATCTTAGGTTTGGCTTTATCAAAACATGTCGAGTAAGGTGTCATACGAATTGGAATACTACCCCCTCGCCAGTTCTGGCGACGGGGGTAGCATTCCACCCTTCTAGAGGGACACGACATGTACCTAGCCTGAACCCCGGTTAAAGTTAAACAGAGCCTTAGCATCTCAAAATGGATGCTGCCACCACAGACACAAGTCTGACCTCATGCTGCTGGGAGTCCTTCCAGCGAGGGCAGCTTGGACAAAGGGTTTCCTGCCTGGGGAGGTGCTAGCACCACTCCAGACAGGATTTTGTGTATTGGGTAGGACAGGGCTGAAAAGAAACAGACATGCCTGGGGCACACAAGGTGTCCCTGTGCATAGGCCAGTTCAAACCGGTGCTGGGGCTTTCCAGCCCCAGTCCTGGCGCGAAACTGGACAAAGGAAAGGGGGTGTAACCACCCCCCTTCCTGGTTCCACCCAGAGGAGGGACCTAGTAGGTGATCCGGCCCCCCAGATTCGAATAAGAGTGGGAGCTGCGTCCTGAGACTTCAGATCATCCTGAATCAACTTGAAATAAAGAAGAAGACTGGACTTCGACATTCTGCTGCACAGAAGACGGAAGAGAATCTCCCTTGTGGCCAAGGAGTGACCACCCTGTGAACACAGGCACCAACCAGCAACTCGACGTCTGCTTTGCCCGAGCCCAGAGCCTGACAAGACCCAGACTCCCAGACTTCTCACCGCCCGATCCACAGTCCCTGCAAAGAAGGGACCTGTGGAGGCACCGAGAGACGTGGGACCGGACATCTTGGAAGACCCCCGAGACGCTGACTGCGCAGCATCAGAGGCACCCTCGACGCTGTGCTTTGGAGTTTGAGAAGCCCTAACCTCGAGCAGCCTTTGCACCAAAGATCAGCCCCCCAGCATCTCCACGATCTGCGTGGGGCCCTTTTGCACCGTGCCACTCGATGCGCCATCCCAGCCACTTGCCACGTGGCTAGCAGCCATCTTGGCGACGAAACCTACAACTTTCACTGCAGGTCTGGTTGCTCCAGACTTGCCCTTGCTCCTGTGAAAAGGAGCACCCACTCTGACCTTGCTGGTCCGAGTGACAAGCCTTTCTTGATTCCTGCGTGGCTTGCATTAGCCAAGGCCTGTTTGCTTTTATCAAGTTGCCGACACCGCCAACAGCGAGAACCCTGCGTGGGACAGCTGGTGACCGACTCCTGGACGTCTTCGACCCCTCGTGTCCACGTGGCTGCAGAGAGAAGCTACACCTCGACGCCTATTTGCACCCGACATCGCCTGGTTCCACTCTGGTTCCACGGTAGTCACTGGCTAGTGACTTTGAACATTGTCCCCTCTGCTTTCAGGTCTTCACCTCTTCAGATCCACCCTTGGATCCACCGGAACTCTTCACATCGAGTCGCCTGCAGCATCTTCAGCTCCAAGCACCATCGACCTGCGTGACGAAACCTGACACTATTTCGACCCTATGCACCCGCTTCCTGTGGGTGAGGTAACTCAGCTCCGCCGGTGTTCCCACACTGGTACACACCTCTAGGGCCTGTGTCTAAAGTTTCAGCTTTCTAGGTCACTCGGAAGGTTCCTTTTTAACTAACTTTGTAACTTTTACGCACCATTGACATTGCATTGGTAAAGCGTGCACTTTCCGCACTGCACCCGAGTCCCGCGGGCCTTTCCCGACTTCTTCACTGCTAGTCCCGAACAGCTCCAGCGATTCCCCAGGCCCTAGGCCTCTTCACTTTCCCCATAGTGGTTCTTATACCACTATTTTAGTATATGGTTTAGGTGGCCCCTAGGGCTCATCCATATTGTGCAACTTTTGTGTATTTAAACTGTGTTTTGTTTTAACGCATTTGCTTCTGTGCTCATAAAGAGTATCAGGGATATTTGTAGTAATAAATCTATATATATTTTCAATATATATCTGTGTGGTGTCCTTTCATTTGGTATTCAAGGGATTGTGTATGGTAAAACAGCTTGCTTCACATGCCTTTACAGAGTTTAGCCTAAGACTGCTTAGTCCATGCTACCCCTAGGATAGCTTGTCTATAAGGTTGACTTTACAACCTGCACCATAAGGGTTGCTTGGCATGATACAAGGTGATCACTAGAACTAGTGAGCATCATATATCAGGCCAACCTCTCACAGCCTACTTCTATCAATAGGTATACTTTAATAAAGTATTCTCATGCTAGCCTATGGAGCCATTGTGCTACAATGGGGAAAAACGAAAAAGGCAGTTTTTCCCTCTCCAGTGTATATAAAACATATGTCATACTGTCCCTGCTTATAGTTGCAAGCCATTCTACCCCCAGGGCACCTAAGGGGGGCTTGGGGGTGACATATGTAAACATAAGCCTGTTTGAGCCTTTGGAATTACCTTTTGTTCCAAAGTCGAATTAATAGAAAATGTACTGTGAAAAGCAGCCTGCAAAGCAGGGCTGCCTTTAAAATGACAGCAGGCAACATAGCAGTGCATTAAATGTGCTGGGTCTCTACACTTACATGCCATACCACATACTGGGGGCTTACATGTAGGTTGTTCAAACAAGTGTTATTACACCTAATTACATGGATCTTTTACATAAAGCACTGGCCCTGGGTCTGGTTAGAGGGGCCCAGGGCACAATCCGAGTCAGTTACCCCAGTATCAATCAAAAAAAGGGGATGATCAGGGCAAAAAGGATACCTTTCTCACACATGGTTCAACTTAAATCAAAACTAAACCCTCACAACCCTCCCCTAAATGTACAGGTAGACACACCATGTCATAAACCTCCAAGATGACCATTTTAAGTGGAATAGACCAAATAGAAGTCAAATGCCCAGAAAATCAAGATAGTGCTCCAAACTGCCATACTTCTAAACATCCACCAACACAACCATAAACAATTAGGAGAAGCAAGCTGCAGCCTTAGCAGCATTGAACAAGGGCAGAGACAACACCGCCCAGGCCAGTACCCTGGTTTAAAAGATGTTCAATAGCACGTGACCACTGTAGTTTCCCTGTGGTTCTTTGCCAGACCCAACGCCAGCACCAAACCACCACTGGTGAAGTGGGGGCCAACATGGGAGTGACAGCTCTCCACGTCCACATGATCCTCCATCCACTACAGACCCTTCAGCTGTCACAGACCTCCAAATGCCACATACCTCCAAACGCCACAAGCCCTCTCTAAGGATCACAGCTCAAGCCCTCGTTAGAGCTGCCAGAACAGGCAGCACAGGTTGAGAGCCACACCAGCAACAGCGTCTTTTCCGAGTGTGTGGGAGGACTATTACGATTCAGTGGTCACTAGTCAAGGTGTATTAAAGAAGAGGCACCAGTAACTTTTTAATAATATAGATTAAAACAGTTCACCGTGTGGCAAAAAAGTAAGTTATTTTTTTTAGAACTTGTTTTCAGAATTCCGTCCAAATATATTTTCTGAACTGGAGTATTTAGAGAAACCTGGTGGGTCGAATGCGCAGCTGCAGGAAAACATGTTTTCAAGGATGCTCTTATATTTGTGTGGCAAATAGGCATACATAACCCAAACGCATACAATTCTACATAAAAAACGAATCAATCACATCAGCCGCAGATAACAGAGATCTTAAAACAATGCGACCGTCATTGAGATTACTGATGTTCTAAAAAAACAGATGTTTAAAATTCCCATTCACCCTTGGTATTTCCTCTTCTTTTATTATATTTTTCAAATATCTTTTCCTTTCAATCAAAATACGTTGGCCATAAAAGACAAATGTGTATAAATACATTTCGGCCTTGCAGATGGGCAGACCCTTCATAAATCTCTTGCCCCTCCAAAAACTCCAACAGAAAATCAGTAGAGGGGGGCTGTTTGGGACTGTTCAATGATTAGTCCGTTTTTGTTTCACGTGACCATTACTGAAAGGAGAAAGTGACTTTGAAGCCTTAATATAATCCAGCTCAACCTAGCATCATAACTCGTTTCCGTTCTCTTTCATTTGCCTTTAAATCACACTTTCGGCCCACTTCAAATAATTGTCAAACACTAGAACCCTTTAAACATTCCAATCCTCTTTGCTGTCTTAAAAACATTCCTAAGTGCTCTGTCTTAGAACTACTTAAGTTTTAAGAACAAACTATTAATAATAAAGAGGCGAGGAAAACACGTACGTTATGAAATATTTATTCTGATATACTTTCCAAACCTTGCATTAAAACTTCAAAGACCTAACATGGTCTTGATTGCTTTCTTAAATATGATGGTTTCATGATCTTTAAATAATATGTTCTCATTCCAAGTGACTCTGAAATATGTATAGAACTGAAAGTTCTGTATCCTAAGTTTGTCGGACATCCATGTCCGTATACCTTTGCTTCAGTAGTTGTCTGTATTTTAGTCGAATTATCAACCCTTTTATTGTCACTAGTTTAATGCCTGCTTAACTGCCTTTGCATTCCTATCAGTGTTGTGTCCAAGATTACAAAATTGACTCTATATAATAAGCAATTTATTTGTTCTGCGTTTACTTTTTGAAGAAACCTTCTGCCACTTCGTTGTTCGATAAATCAGCACAAAAGTGAGAAATAAGCACACCGATGCAATCTATTCTCTGCCTTTACTTTCTTGCTTCTCTTCTCTCCCTGGACAAAAACATGGGCCCACGTTTCCGTGTGACCATAATGTTACTATTAAGTTTTTCAAAAGCAGATTTAAATTACACAGCATATGCTTTATGGTTTTCAGAGTATCGTGCTACTCGCCGAAAAAAGACTTCGACGCCTCGTCACGGGTATTTAGTGCTATATAAATGCAATTACAATTACTCTGAAAACTGGTTGTTCTGTTAAGAATCGGTTTATTCAAGGATCACTTCCAACTGTTTGGTATTTGCCTTGTCAGTGCAAATTTTCACAAGCATTGGCAACGCCAATAGATCTAGCTTTAACGGAATGTTGTATGATGTCTTTACAAGTATATAGCATGGAAATTGATATGTATTTGGGTGGAAGTGTACAACTGTAGAATAATATTGGTGTAGGTAAAAAAAAGTCTTTTGACGGTTGTACTGCCAACCTAGACCTAAATATCCTTGTAGTTAATGACTGCTCTCCTCCCATGTATGCTGCTGCCAGCGAAAACACCATAATATATCTAGTTATCAAAGGACACTTTAATGGCATACAATGTTATGTGTGGGCCCCTGGAAGGTTCAAGCTCAGGCAGCTGGATAAATAAACAGAATGATCAAAGCCTGTGTAGAGGGCAAGCACTTTCTTGTGGAAGCATACAACTTCTACCCAATCAAAACATGATTTCCTGGCTCCCAACAAGTGGTCAGAGCTAAAGCCCCTCTCTAGTGTTGCGCCCATAATTGTCTTGCAAAGGAGAAATTAAAAAGTAGCATAACCTAGTACCAAATAGGAAAAGAGTCCCATTGGAATAAGGAACCATATATATTTATTTAAAAAATGAAAATAGAATAGGATGTGAAGTTGGAGAGGTGGCTCTGGATAGAGTGCCACGTGGTGAAGATCTATAGGTTCATTTTGGTGTCACTAACTAAATATGAAGTTAAGAATATTGTAGGAAATGAGATTATTGGTTGAGAGGATGGAAATTATTTATGCAGCACACAAACAGTAATAAAGTAAAAACACAACACAAGAAAAATCCCAAACCAATTTAGAAAAATCAAGTACAAGTACATTTGTATAAATAAAATAAGACCATAATGACAAAAATCCAATTGGTAGAACCAGAGATATGCACGTAAATATAGCACCCAAAAGCAGAAAGCGCTACCCGTGGTCATCTGGTCGTGCTAGACTGGGGAAAAGACACAAGTTTGGGCCACCAACGATGGAGCACCGGCTGGATAGAGGAACTAAGTTAGTCCTTTTGAAAGAGTTGCCTTCTCAAAATCTGGCGTGAAGAGTTCTGTTTGCAGTGGAGCAGAAAAAGCATTGCAGAAGGCCATTTTGTTGCATGATGTGCCGTTGTGATGTTGCGCATGGCCATTGCTGGAGCTTCATGTCTCTGCGAACTGTTATTGCTGTAGCTCAAAGTATAGATTTCACATTGCTGGTCATCGCTGGTGGTCACTAAAGCCCAAAGAGCGTGTTTTCACCAGAGCTTCATGTTGGCAGTCATCGCAGGTGGCAGAATCTCGGGTACAAAGGGGTCCATTCATAGCTGCAGAAACCCCAAACTTCAAGATTTCATCTTTTCTTTTTGGGAGGAGCCAAGAGTGAGGCCAGCCAATTCTCCAGGACCCTACGGGGTACCTCTTGGGGATCAGGAATTTACTGCTACAGATGCCAGTAGGGATAAGACAGGTCCAGTAAGGTCCAGTCACAGCAGGTCAGCTACGCATTATCTGGGAGTCATCAGTACTTTGGCATGTCCCTTTAGCTTAAACAGGAGACCAGCCAACTGACCCATGGAGTCGCTTAGGTTATCTCAGGATGAAAGCAAGCAGGTCCTGTCTTCCTTCTCAGACAACAAGGCAGCATCAGGCAGTAGTGGTTCTTTACTTTCCACCGGGTCCAGAAGTGTTTTGAATAGTTGCTCTAAAAGTCCAATATTTATACCTGGTGCCAGCATTTATGTTGGAGGATTGCCTGTCATAACTCCACTTTCCCTGCCAAGAATCCAAACTTTCTGGGGTGGCAAAAGTAAGGACATGCCTGGTGTCAGATGCCTTTGTTAGTACAGGAGGCAAAACCCTTTAATATGTAAGTGGAGCTGGGTAGGGCCCCTACCAGTTCGACTGACCCGGTGCTGTTCCCCCAACCCCCGCAGCACCTTGAGACCCTCACGGGTGAGTAGCGCGCTCTATAAACCACTGATTGATTGATTGATTGAGTATGGCCTGTCCTGTCCACACCAATGCCCCCTTGAGTTATTGTCTGGAATCAATACACAAACACTAACAGCAGAGCTGTTCACACGCATGTGACCCAGGGCACTGACAAAAGCAACAAGTGATTCGGACAAGAAACTGCCAACTTTCTAAAAGTGGCAATTTCAGAATTGTGACTTAAAATCTGACTTTACCATTGAAAATGATATTAAATTTCAAATCATTTGAGTATAACCAAAATATTTCTATCTCCTCCCAATCCAAAGTTATCACTCAATACATGACCTTACAACAGTGAAAAAAAATAACTTTCCACTTTTTTCACTGCTAAGAAAACTTAAACCCCAATGTTCTGCTTTTTAAATACAATGGACCCTGCCATCTGAGCCTAGGGGTGAAATATGCATTAAAAAGGAAGGTTTAGGCCTGTCAAAAGGTTAATTTTGTCAAGTTGAAATGGCAGTTTAAAACTGTATTACAGGCTGCAGTGGCAGTCCCGAGACATGTTTTAAAAGGCTACTTTAGTGAGTGGCAAAATGAGTGCTGCAGGCCCACCAGTAACATTTAATTTACTGGCAGTAGGTACATGTAGTACTATTTACAAGAAGATTAAACGTGCTAATGAGGTGTAGCCCAATTTTACCATATTTTAGGAAGCGAACACGAGCACTTTAGCACTGGTTAGCAGAGATAAAGTGAATAAAGTCCTAAAGCAAATTCAGCAAAATAGAAGAGGTGAAGGAAAACAAAAATTGGGGGAATAGCACGCCAAGGATGTCAAGTCTAAAAAATATGAGGTAGGTTCATATTTATTTTTTTCTAGACAGCTATTTCAGTCTATGGTGCTGGGTCACTCTAGATAAGGCTGAGTTTATGTATCAAAAGGGCTCCCAGCATATTCTAGGCTTTATAAATCCAACATATAGGATAGAGAAATAGGCTGTAATAGCAGTATTATAGTTAGTTTATGTTTTTTATGCAAAGGAACCCATTCCTTAAGTTTCTTCTATTATAGACAACTAGCCATCATTATGTGACTTGGTGCCTCTGTCATGTTTTACAAACTTAGAACATGTTTTTTCAAATTTTACATACTAGAGCATAATGTTGGCTTTTTATTGTGTAATTATTTTTATTTAATCAATCCACAGTATGCTTTACTAACGTATCCAAACAGGCAGGTAGGAATCTCAGAAAAGTATCAAATTAAACATATCGCTGACTAGAAGTAGTCAACCAAAGCACTCTCAAGGACAACTAGTGCCCAAAACGGGTAAAGGGAGCAGGGGAAACACACAAATAATAGAAATAACTCAACATCAAATTTCCTCCACCTCCAGTTCTTCCCCTCCCACAAAGGCAATACTAACTCCATGTACTGGGACCATAGGAATCCTATTTGGGTAGGCTATTTTTTTCAAACACCATTATTTAAGATTTTGGTCCCCCAACATCTCCCATGCTTCAGCAGAATCCACTTATGTGAAAGCATTTCTCTAACCACTATCGTTCACCTTCAACCTCCCTTGCATGGCTAAAGAGCCATGAACAGTAAGCCTATTCAGTTCTCTCGTGATGGGGAATAAAGCTTTCTTTAAGAGAATTAGAAGACAAGGAAGTCATTGTACTAAACACTACCTCTCTTTATTGCCTCCAATAGGATTGACACACGCAGCTCTGAAGCACAAAAAATGACCATCTCCATACCACCATAGCCTTTTTGTACCCAGTAACATCTTGCAGGAAGACTATAATCCCTCATTTCCAAGGGAGAGCCTCTACCACCATGAGGATCACCTAGAGGATGCTGCAAAGATGTAGTGGAATGCTATATTCATTAATAGTGCTCCTGCAAATTAAAGCAAATTAGTTATCCCATGGAGCCTACATGAGCACGGCCTCAACTAAGAAAGAAGGTCTATCAGCTAACCCAGGCATTGGATAGCTGGACGTTTTTAAAACGTATCCATTCAATCTAGAGGAGAAGGAGGAAAATTACTGGCCAAGGGTGGCAAGAGCAATAAAGTCCAGGAAACACTTACAAATTGCCCAACAGCAGCTTTAGTTCTTTTTTGCCTATTTGGTCCCGGAATGTGATCTAGCCACAGTTTAATTCTGAGAACCAGGAGTTATTGTGCAACTTCAACATAGATATAATCTGCTTCCACAAACGTGGATTACAGATTAAAGGGTTATAGTGGACTATTTGTATGTGCTTTACAACTTTGCCTCACCCACCACTAAAGGACATGCAAGTGGCAGGCTTTCAGTCTTACTTTCAAAAAAATAAAGGTGGAACTATCAAATTATTTCATTTAATGACAAAAATATTCAGGGACTTTGACTAATTGTTTTCAAACCTTCGCTAGAAAAACGTACCTTATATTTAATTTTAAATATCTCCTGGTCCCCCTCGACATAGCAACGACAGGCAGTTTGGGCAGCTTCTTGAATCTGGTCTTTCTCTCTTGCTCGAGGATTCTCCGGATTGGATAGTGATATTGGGAGATTCCTACTCAAAAATGTAAACTTATTGATTTATTTCGGGAGACGGAAATAAAGGAATTCTGGAAAATGACTACAGTTTCCTTTCCATTGCTTGCACTGCTGTTGATGATGTTCAATTCCTTGACATTAAATTCTATCTGCAAGGCCCTCATGGACTGCAGCAGTACCTGTTCCATAGGTAAAATCCACCTCCACCGGAGTCACTTGAGGAGTAAACCCACATTGGCCCCTTGCTGTGTGAAATTTAGGGGTTTAAAAAAACTTCTCTTCTGAAGACTTCTTTTTCTACTTCTCTGCATTTTGTAAAACACCGCCCGGCATGTCAGGCATTAGCTACACTAGCTCCCCCAAATCAGGAAGAAGATGGATCTTTAGAGCCTCACTCACATCAAGCGGTTTCCTCTCACCAAGGCCGGATCTTACTGGATTTGGCAGATTTGATCTTTTTCGGCATGCATGACCACAAGCTTGAGTCTGTCTTCAACATAGCCCTGAAAATCAGTCTCTCTCCAGTTACACTGCTCTTCGACCCACTGTTGAAATCATCTGAGCCTTACTCACTGATGCAGTGGTGCAACTAGCACTATTCGTCTTACCGCAGTATCCAAAGGCAAGGAAGGCTGGCTCACTACCAAATGGCTGATTGGTGTGGTTTCTCATCAGGCTGGCTGGATGGTGGATTTGATGTACTCCAACCCCTGATACAGGCCTCGGGTGACACAATCACGCTGCTGAACTCAACATGGGTCACAGAGCTAAACAGGATATCTCCTGTTTTGTTTTTCAGGGCATAACAGACAAAGGGCGATCTTGGCGGAAGTATATCATTGTGGGAACTTGGGTTTCTGGTTGAGGGGTGTGAAAACCTACACCAAAAGCAACCAAAATTCCTGTCAAGTTGAAACACAAGCATACCCAAAATTAAACTGTGCTCAACTGTAGCATGGCACAAAAACAGTCAGGCTTAACTTAGATGCAATGTGTAAAGTATGTATTCAGCATTTATACAGTAATCAACTGAAAACACAACATATGCGGCTGCCCGAGGCCACCCGGTGGCCATCAGGAGGGCGGCACCGTAGTTGCAGAGGGCCTCCCCCACCCGCTCTCTGGCTCGCTTGGGCACTCCTCATTTGGAGGAGGAGTCTCGGCAGGAGGAGGGCTCGTTCTGTGATGAGTGCCAGGGGCGGCAGTCAGGCAGGGCGGGGGGTATTTAAGTCCCCCTCGCCATTTTTGATGCCTCTTTGCCGCCCCGGACGCCTCCTGTCGAGACGTGGACACTCTTGCCTCTTTTTTCCCCGGTGAGTGAAGGCCTAGATGGCCGGCACCCCCCCTCCGCCTACTCCCTCTTTTTGGAGGTCGAGCGGGGCTAGGTTGCCTGCTTAGTTAGCGGGCCACTGTGGAGACGGGGGTGCACATTTCACCGTGACCGCAGCATGGGCCCAGTGGCCGTTGCGGGTGGAATGGGTTTATACGAGTCACAGCCCAATTGGCCCCCCCCCCCCCCCGTGTGCGTTACCCGTCCGGCGATTAAAGGGGCATCGGGTTGGGCTCAACATGCTTCACCGCCATCAGGTGTTGCATGTGTCCCTTTGCGAAATCGCCATTCTGTAGACCGGGCCGTAGACCGCCCTTGAAACATGTTTTTTCCGCGCGAGGTTAATGGGTGCAGGGGCGAGCGGCACAATGCTTCGATGTTGGAAGGGGCATTGTTTGGTCTCTTGCAGGGCGTCCCGCTTCGCACGCGTGGTCAGGCGGCTGCTCCCCTGCGTTAGGGCGGTCGGTCTTTTATCGAGAGTGTCTTGTCGATAGTGGGCCGCGGTAACGTTAACTTTCTGGCGATTCCTTGCGCCACTTGCCGCCTCTGGCCCGGGGCAGGGGGGCTTGCTGTTCCTCGCGACATCCTTAGTTGCCGACATTTTCATCCTCCCGCGGCCATCTTGCAATGGTGGTGTGCACCGGAAACTAATCAGGGCGGCGGCCATCTTAGGCCCAGGGCAGGGGGGCTTGTTTTCACCCTGATATTGTCATGGACGTAGATACTCTTTCCGGCACATACCCCCCCCCCCCACCCCCCCCCCCCATCGGGCGAGTTGCCTCATTGCCTGTCGTGGTTCTGGGCGGGTCGCCGAGCCGCTCATCAGACTTTAATCAATTGTGGGTACGGTGGTACAGTTTGCACAACCACACACACCCCCCCCCCCGACGTTTGAAGCGGAGCGAAATCAGGGCGGTGGGCATTATAGGCGGCCGAAATTGCCTACGAATTTGTTTCCGATATTGGAGCCTCATTGCTCGTTGGGTGCTGGGAGTCCGTTGAACAGCATGTTGCGAGCAGACATTCAGTTTTAGTGTGTTGTCTGCTCTCGTCCCTCCTCCTTTGCCATTTGTTGCCTGCTTTGTGGGAGGGCCTCGAGTCTTTTTGCGTTTGCTTTCCTCGGCCGTATCATAATGTTTGTGGTGGATGGTGAAAATATTTCCACACGCGCGGGCAGCACCCAGCACGCCGTGCGCACTGCACACCCCTGCCGCGCTGCCCCTTCCATCCCGCACTTCTCTCGGTTAGGACACGACGCTTGATTGGTGTACATTCACAGGCATCTGTGAGACACCCTCCGGAATTTCATTACCCGGCAGCTAATTAGAAGGGGGGGGGGATATCTAATTGATGAGTTGTGTTATTTCATGACGTTAGGTGTGCATCCTTTGGTACAGGGTGCGCGGGCCTCCTTCTCCCCCCCTGCCCCCCCCCCCCCCCCCGCACCTTCCTCCAGTGATGAGACTGTGTGGTTTGGCACGCCTCCGTGCAGAGGGAATGGGACATCTTTTCAGCACATGCATTTCTGGGGAATAGATGTTTGCGTGCTCATGGTCTCTTCTTTTTCAGGTATAGAAGGCTGTGATGTTTGGGCGTGCAGGGACACTGTCAGTAGCATTAGCACAGGTAATACGGGTGCAGTGAGTTTAGGGTGTCATGGCAAGGGGACGTTCAGATGGCGCACACACACCGACCTTGTCCTTTATGTAGCACACAGTCACCAACCATGTGATGATGTGTGTTATAGTATTCACAATGCAGACAATGGCTGTTATTCAGTGTAGCAAAAGGTATTTAAGTCATATTCATGGATTCCTTTCCCTTGCAGACATCTGTCGTATCCACCTTTTGCACACGCATCCGCACTGCCTCTTGTGAGACATTATAGAGGTATGTATACAGGCCTTTGGGTCAGCTCAAGAAAGCTGGAATTGGGGGTGTGTGGGATCATGCTCATGAGCAGGGGAGTGGACCTGTGGCTCGTATCGCCAACAGGGTAGTCCTGGCGCTAGGCCGCACACTGTTACTGTTGCACCTAGCTCACGGAGCCTTTCTATTGCAGGGCACGAATCGGACGAGACGATATGGATAGCCAGGGGTCCCCCCCCCCGCTTTTCACCCAGACGTCGCAGGTGGACGAATCGCAAGCCGGACCTTCGCAGGACGCACAAATGAAGGCACTCATGGACCTGATAAAGGCCAGAGGAGTGGCTTGGGTTTCCGAACGTTTGGGGGATTCTGGCGTTGTCTTGTCGCCACCAGCAGTTGAGCCCAAAATAACTGAGGACACGGGGACCACGAGGTCCAAGAGATTGAAGAGGCCCACATGCAAAGAGTTTCCTGCGGAACCGGCACCTGCCAAAAGCCGCAACACAGAGCCGGCCAGGAACGTCATAGTACATGTTGCGGCATCCCCTCCTCCTGTGGTCAGGGCCCCTCCCGTGGCATCGGCGGCCCCACCAACGAACTTTGCTACACAGGATGAGTTGGGTAAGCTCACCACCACCCTCACAGAGTTTATGGAAGAAATTAGGGCAGGACTTAAGTCAGCTGGGCAGCCAGCAGGCGGCACACAGGTGGTGGTGGGCGGAGGGACTGGAGTTACTGTGTCTCCCATGTTGCCAGCGTCAGGAGTAAATTTCACACAGGTGTGGGGAGGCGACACATCACATTCAGGAACCAGCAGTAACGTTGTTCCCCTGCCAGCAGTTCACCCGCCCCCTCTGCCCATTGCTGAACAGCAAAGTGTTGCGCCTCCATCCCGCTCCCCAGCTACATCTCTTCCTGCCCCCGCTGCTCCGGCAACTCCTGCTGCACCCACCCCCGTGCCAAGCACATCCTCTCCCAGTGTGGCAGCCGCACCGCAAATGGCAGCCGCACCGCAAATGTCCATGGCTCCGATACTTTCAGGGAAGTGCTCTTCAGCTTGGCTGGTGCCCCAGGCGGCTAAGGAAGGCATTTGGCGGAGGGAATTTATCGACATTTTTTCCCTCATGATCGGGGTGAAAGGGGAGGACATTAGGAAGATGGGGGCTAAGGACGAAGAGAAGAAATCGCGCTATCAGGCTTGGCCTGAAAAATCTATAAAGAACTGGAGGCAGGCTTTCTCTATCTTAGCTGCAGTTATCACAGAGCGTTTCCCTGAGCAGGCGCATGGCCTATTTCAATATGAAAGTGTCATCACCAATGAGGCTGAAGCAAGCGGGGGCATGGGTTGGTATAACTATGACTGTGAATTTAGAAAGAAAATGTCTATGTGTCCTGAACTGGGCTGGGACCAAATGGAGGTCAGGCTTTGGATGCAGTATATGGGCAGGTGCAAGTCTGAAACTATTTCCAAAGCCAGCTCTGTTGAGAAGAAGGCCGAGTCGGGAAAAGGACAGAGCCAAGACAAAAAGGGTCATTACAAACGGTCCTTTCGGGGTGGGCGGGGAGGAAGTGGTCACAACAGGGGGGGCCACAGATCCTTCGTTGGAACGTGCAGATTGTTCAATGCGGGGAATTGCACGTGGGGCAAGGCTTGTAGATTCGCCCACACTTGCAGCAAGTGCGGCAGGACCCATCCTGCAACGTCATGTGACAAGCGGGACTCAGCGGGTGCCCAACAGAAAAATGAAAAGTAACAGCCTAGACCTAGTCTCCCCAGCTTCTTCAGTCTTGCCCGCCGACTTGTCTCCTGCACTTCCTCACGATCCTGGTCCCAAGCCCGCCTTGGCAGCCACCTCACCTGTAGGTTTCCTTCCTTCGATAGGCCCTTCCCCCATTGTTGTTCACAACCTCCTGCCATTGCTGAGGGCATATCCAAATGCGAAAGACAAAGCTACATTGGCCGAAGGGTTTTTAGAAGACTTCAAAATCCCTTACTTGGGGCCAAAAGTCAGTAGGGATGCAGAGAACCTGAAATCAGCAAGGGACCTCCCCCAGGTAGTGTCTGACAAGATCCAAAAGGAGCTAGTCTTGGGGAGGGTGGCAGGCCCGTTCGACCGCCCCCCTCTTCCGGATTTTGTGGTATCCCCCTTGGGAGTGGTCCCCAAAAAGGAACCGGGGGCTTTCAGGCTCATCCATCACCTATCATTCCCGGAAGGGGATTCTGTGAACTCCTGGTTAGCTGAGGGTGCATGTTCCGTATCTTACAGTTCACTGGACGTAGCATTGACATCATCAGGAGAGCAGGGAAAGGGGCTTGGCTGGCAAAGTCCGACATTGAGGCAGCTTTCAGACTCTTGCCTGTTCACCCTGAGAGCCAACACCTGCTGGGTTTCAAGTGGGGAGGCCAGTACTTCTACGACAAATGCATGCCCATGGGATGTTCAGTATCTTGCGCACTCTTCGAGGCATTCAGCTCCTTCTTGCAGTGGTCACTCTCGGTGAGATATGATGTCAAGGCTGTGACCCACTACCTTGACGACTTCTTATTCATTGGGAGGGACGGTACTGAGGAATGTCGCAATGGGCTCTCATACTTCATGGATTTGGCAGGACACCTTGGGGTGCCTTTGGCTCCGGGCAAGACCGAGGGCCCGGCACAGGTGCTCACGTTTCTAGGCATCGAGCTCGACACAGTTAAAGGGGTGTCGAGACTCCCTGCTGGGAAGGTTCAAGACCTGCAGCGGGACATCCGTGTTTTGCGGGGGAAGGACAAGGCACCGCTGGGCGTCATACAAAGCCTACTTGGGAAACTCAATTTCGCGGCTCGCGTTATCCCTGCAGGCCGCATTTTTGCTAGGCGATTAGCTAGGGCAACAGCAAAAGTAGTCTAGCGTCACCACTTTGTGAAATTGCCGGCAGGTTTGAAACGTGATCTGTTAATGTGGGAGGAGTTCCTAGTCGACTTCAACGGCACTGTCATCTGGAGGGCTCCCTGGGCTGACAGTCCCGAACTCAGCATGTTCACGGATGCTTCAGGCAGGGAAGGCTTTGGGGCAATTCTGGGCGAACACTGGTGTGCGCAGGAATGGCCCAACGCCTGGCGCAAGCGAGGCATCACTGCCAACATCGCGGTGTTGGAGCTCTTCCCGATTGTCATCGCTCTGCACCTTTGGCCCGACATTTTGTCCAACAGGAAGGTCCTCTTTTGGTCGGACAACATGGCGGTTGTACAAGCTATCAATGGGCAATCGGCAAGTTGCCCGCTGGTCCTCTCCCTGCTGAGGGATTTAGCGAGAAGGAGCTTGCGCTGCAACATGGAGGTCAGGGCGCAACACATTCCGGGGGTCATTAACGTTGCAGCTGATGCTCTTTCTCGTTTCCAGTGGGACCGTTTCCGGGAGGCCTGCCCACAAGCGAAGAAAGAGATGACCCCCTTCCCGCTGGCACTCTGGCGCATCTTGGAGTGGAGCAAGAACTGAGAGCAATGGGGGAGCGTGCACTAGCGCCAGGTACTAGGAAGCGGTATGGGAGGCACCTGGCAAAGTTCGAGGAGGCAGTCATAAGCATGGGACTGGCGGGTAATCCCCTTGAGGACAGGGTACAGGCCTTCACCGTCTGGGCTAAACGACAGGGCAAGTCTCACTTTTGGATTTGTAGCCACCTAGCAGCAATTAGCAATGATGCCAAACTAAAACGTTTGCGGGACCCAGCCCAGGCCTTTGTCATCAGGGCGGCTCTGAAAGGGTGGGCGAGGGACGAACCCAAGACCCCAGACAATAGAGCACCCATCGATTTCAGTACCCTCCAGGCCATGCTGTTGGCGCTGCATGCCGTGGCACACTCCAATTTTGAATGCTCCTTGTTCACGGCTGCGTTTTGCCTAGCTTTTTTCGGAGCTTTCCGCAGCAGCGAGTTGGTGGCACGCTCCAAGAATGACAGTTCTGGGGATGCTTTGAGCAGAGATGATGTCAGCATAGATACAAACTTGACCATCACTCTCAGGAAGTCAAAGACGGACCAAGCTAGGAAAGGGGTGGTCATTGTGCTAGCTCCATTAAAGGACCAGATAGGTTGTCCGGTATCAGCGCTCCGCGCTTTCCCCGCCCTCAGACCACCAGTAGGGGGTTACCTCCTCATGCACATGGACCTAAGCCCGCTCACCAGATACCAGATAGACAAAATAATGTTGGCATGCTCATCCAGAGCAGGTGTTGAGAATATAGGAAAGAAGTTTTCAAGCCATTCCTTTAGAATAGGGGCGGCCACTGCGGCCTCCGGGGCGGGAATGCCAGCAACAAGCATTCAAAGAGTTGGGCGCTGGGAATCCCTTTGTTACAAGCGGTACATTCGCCCCTGAGCCTTGAGTCGAGGTTTAACTTTTCATTTTGGTTTGAAGTGATAATTTTGTGTGCAGTGTTTATGGTATTACCATATGTGTTAATAAAAAGCCAATAAGTGAAATGGTGTCCTTTGTTTTAACAGGATCAAGAGTGTGGGTTATGGGGCATTCTACCGTCGCAAGGTTGGGCCGCTGGGCGGCCATAAGGAACTGGATGCGAGGTTTCTCCAACACAGAGTGCGTGTGGATGGGTTTCCCTGGGATGCGCTGGAACAGCCTCTTGCCTACGCTTAAAGGCTCCCTAGCTTCAGAGGGGTCACCTCCCCATCATCTGGTCATCCACCTGGGGGGTAATGACATCACCAACCTGGGAAGGTCAGCGCTTTTGCACAAAATGAAAGTTGACCTTGGTGAAGTTTGCAAATTGATGGGAAGTTGTGAGGTTTGATGGTCAGAATTGGTACCACGCAGGGTGTGGCATGGCGCCAAGTCTGGTGAAGCAATAGAGAGGTCGAGACCGAGAATAAACAGCGACATGCGCAAGTTCACCTTACAGAGGGGCATGGGTTTCATCAGGCATGAGATGATTCAGGACAAAATGAAGGGATACTATGAACAGGACGGTGTCCACCTGTCTACAGTCGGTATGGACCTGTTTCTATTGGACTTACAAGAAGCACTGCAGGGCAAGGGCTGTGAATAGCTTAGGTAGGTGGTGATGGGGGGCCCGGGCGGCGTTGGTTGCTGCCGGCCGGGCTGTGGCGGAGTTACTGGGCGATCCGGAAGCAGAGAGGTGCGGCACGGTACCTCAACAGGCACATAGGGGTGCCAGAGCCTAATACCTGGCCTCAGGGGAGGCCCGGGAGCACGTGTCGGCGCCCCAGTAGTCCTTCGGGCGGTTGTGGGCCTGTGCAACCGGGGGCTTGCCTAACTGCGCCAGAGGCGCGAGTACAAGAATTACCATTAGGAGGCAGCACTCAGGTGGTTCGCCACGGTGGTGCTTGGCTCATCAGATGGGCAGGTTGCGAGAATGCGGCCTGCCCTTGGATCGCCCGTCAGATAACCCATCATGATTACATAATGTTGTATGTAATAAACCTGCAGCAACTTTTCCCAACATAACACTTGTGTCTGTGTGTTATTTGGGGATTGTGGTATGTTGTTGGGCGGGGGGGGTCCTGTCGCCATGATGTAACTATGCGGCTGCCCGAGGCCACCCGGTGGCCATCAGGAGGGCGGCACCGTAGTTGCAGAGGGCCTCCCCCACCCGCCCTCTGGCTCGCTTGGGCACTCCTCATTTGGAGGAGGAGTCTCGGCAGGAGGAGGGCTCGTTCTGTGATGAGTGCCAGGGGCGGCATTCAGGCAGGGCGGGGGGTATTTAAGTCCCCCTCACCATTTTTGATGCCTCTTTGCCGCCCCGGACGCCTCCTGTCGAGACGTGGACACTCTTTTTCCCTCCTTACCTCTCACCCTGAGTGTCAGCTGGGGGGAAATGGTTGAACTTTATAATGTATTTCTTTATCGTTGCAGGCGGAGTTACTGGGCGATCCGGAAGCAGAGAGGTGAGGCACAGTACCTCAACAGGTACATAGGGGTGCCAGAGCCTAATACCTGACCTCAGGGGAGGCCCGGGAACACGTGTCGGCACCCCAGTAGTCCTTTGGGCGGTTGTGGGCCTGTGCAACCGGGGGCTTGCCTAACTGCGCCAGGGGCGCGAGTACAGGAATTACCATTAGGGGGCAGCACTCAGGTGGTTCGCCACAGTGCTGCTTGGCTCATCAGGCGGGCAGGTTGCGAGAATGCGGCCTGCCCTTGGATCGCCCATCAGATAACCCATCATGATTACATAATGTTGTATGTAATAAACCTGCAGCAACTTTTCCCAACATAACACTTGTGTCTGTGTGTTATTTGGGGATTGTGGTATGTTGTTGGGCGGGGGGGGTCCTGTCGCCATGATGTAACTAAGACAACTCACACACCAATTTAGAAACAAGGAGTAAAATGCAATAAATGATTTGACACAAAAACAACAAAAATCGAATTGGTAGAGCCAGAGATATACAATTTTAAAGGTTTTGAGAAGATCAAGTGCTACGAAACAAAAAGCACCAATTGCAGTTATCTGGTCGCAGTAGAATGGGTCATGACATAATTCAAGTCAAATGCAATGTAGCCCAGGCCGAATACAGGACTAAGTTCAGTCTGCTCAGAAAGTACCTTGTAGTCCTGGGCTTCAAGAAGCAAAGTGCTTGCGTCAAAATGCCTGGTCTGGCATCGAGGAGCAGTCAAACCGGGGCTGAGTAGTGAGGTTCAGTGCTGAGCTGCGTCGTGCAGAAGTGGAGTCAATGACGTTGACAGGGAGTTTTCAACGATGCAAGGTTGTTTTAATACTGCACCTTTACTTATTTCTTTATTTATTTATGCGTTTTTATATAGCGCAGACTTTATCCGAAGGTGTCAGAGCGCTTCACAAAAGGAACAGAACTGATACAAGAGAACATTACAAGTGAACAAATTACAAAAGCAAAAGTTACATTACATGAGGCAAAAGTGACAATCGAGAGCGAACAAAATACAAGAGGTAGCAAACGGTGCATTACAGGAGGAAAAAGTGACATGTGTGCAGGTTACAAAAGCGTACAAAGTACAAGTAGAGGTATAATACTGCAATAAATGGAGGACACTCAAACACAAGAACAAACGTTACGTAGGCAATGGTCACACTTGTGTAAGTATTGAAAGCAAACAAAAAGTAAGAGGTAGCAAACAGTGTATTACAAGAGAAAAGTGACATGTGCATGTTACAAAAGAGTATCAAACACAGGTAAAAGGGTAGTCCTGCAATAAATGGCAGTCTCTCAAACCACAAGAACACACTGGGAAGGCACTTCCATAGTCATGGAGAATAGAAATGTTCTATACTAAAAGGTCTTCCTTCAGATAATAGAGGGCATGAATTAACTTTGGAATTGTCTTTGAAGGAGGAGAACTTTGAGGTCAGTTATGAAGGCCTGGGAGGAGGTGGTGGTCCAGAGCTGAGGCGGAAGTGAGTTCCAGATTCTCACTGCATTGCCTGAAAAGGATTGGGCCATCGATCTTTCCTTCTTGAAAGTGGGAGGTTCAAGCAGTATATTTTCCGCATTTCGTGATGGTCTAGAGCCTCCAGAGAGTTTCAGTTTATTCGCCAGATAGCGAGGAGAGGAGGAGTACAATGCTTTGTGGGTGATGCAGGCAGTATTTTAGATAGATCTTGCCTCGATGGGAAGCTAGCGGAGGGTGGATAACATGGGTGTGATGTGGTTGCTTCTTTTGGCCCCATAAATGAAACGAGATGCTGAATGGTGAACAGACTTAAGGGGGGACAGGTGGGATTTGGGGAGGCCAGTAAGAAGAGAATTGCAGTAGTCCAGTCTGGAGAGGACCAGCGATTGGACCAGGGTTTTAAGGTCATGCTCCGGGAAGAAGCGACGAATCCCCCAAAGAAGGCGCAGTTGGTATCGAGCAGACTTTGCAATTGAATTAATGTGGGGGAGTAGATTAAGTTTAGTATCGAGTATGACAACAAGGGATTTTGCGCTGTCGACAATGATGAGTTTATTGTTCAGTAGATTCATCTGGTCCTTCCATGATTGAACCGGGGGAGGAGAAAGTGAGGAGGAGAGGAGGTGGAATTCAGTTTTGGAGGGATTCAGAATCAGTTGATGTGTTGACATCCAGTTTTGAATGGAGTCCAGAGTAGAGCTTAGGACGGAGAGATCGTGAGTGGAGGCAACCTTGAGGGAGATTTGAGTGTCGTCTGCGTAGAGATGATAGTGGACCCCGGATTTACTTAGGAGATTTCCCAGTGGTTCCAAATAGAGATTGAACAATGTGGGTGCAAGTATAGAGCCTTGAGGAACACCTTGACCCACCGCCAAAGGAGATGAAAGACTGTCCGCTATTTTGATCTTTTGGGATCTATCAGAGGGGAAGGAAGCAAACCATTTAAGCACAGTGCCCTTCATGCCCATTCTCTGTTGAAGAGTGTTGAGGAGGGTGTTGTGATTGACAGTGTCAAAGGCTGCAGAAAGGTCAAGGAGAATTAGAACACAAGACCCCCCGAATCGAGTATCCGCAGCGCGTCATCAATCACTTGCAGCAGAGCTGTTTCAGTGCTGCAGTTTTGGATGAAGCCGGACTAAAAATTGTCAAGAAGATCATTGTCCTTGATATGACGAGAGAGCTGTTTCGCAACACATCTTTCTGTGATCTTCGCAAGAAAGGGTAGGTTAGTGATGGGGTGGAAGTTGTTGAGGTCATTCACATCAGCAGTGGGTTTTTTAAGCAGAGGGGTGACCTGCCCAGTTTTGAAGGGAGCAGAAAGGGAGCCTTGACAGAGGGAGAAGTTGACCAGAGTGGTCCAATAGGGAAGAGAATGGGTATAGAAGTCAATGGCAATGGCAATGGCACTAGGGATGGGCTCAAGAGAATAGACAGAGGGCTTTGTTTCGAGGATGCACTTGAGGGGGACATCTTCAGAGATGGGGTCGAAGTTCTGCCAAATTCTTAGTGATTAGGATGAGCGACCTGATTCACAAGTGATTTCACTTTTTCGTCAAAGAATACAGCAAAATCTGCAGGTTTCCTTGTAGAATCCTCCAACTTGGAGGTTGGGGGAGAGCAGTTAGTATTCTTGATGAGATCAAAAAGTTTTTGTGGTCTATTTTTGGCTGAGTCAAGGAGGGTTCTGAAGTGTGATGCTTTCCCAAGGAAGATGTGCTTGTGGTACTTGGATCTTGCTGAATGAAACGTGGCCAGATTATCAGTGGAGGGCGCTTGCCTCCATTGTTTCTCCAGGAGTCTTAGGTGCTTCATTTCTTCATGGAGGGAATTGTTGAACCAAGGTGCTCAGGGAATGGGCCTTTTCTTTTTGCTTTGAAGAGGAGCGACGTTATTGATTTCGACTGCAAAGACTGAGAGGCATTGGGAGGTGAGATCGTCAACATCTAGGTTCGGGTCTAGCCTTGGAAGTGACAGCAAAGCTGATTCACAGAGGAAAACGGTGTCAATATTTTTAGTGTCACAAAACCAGGAGGTAGCCCTCTTAGGTTGGCCAAGAGTTATACAGTGTGCTAGGTGAAGAGAGAATGGGATTTTTACATTCACATCTGTTTTTATAATAATTGACTTATCCTGCATGTTGACATTTTTTAAGGATGGTGCCTCAGAGAGAGCTTCTTTCAAGTCCTTATACTCTTTATCACACTGTCTAGACAAATTGTACTTTACACTCTTTTATTTAGTGATTTTTCACAAATAGCATTCAGAAAAAAATGAGACTAGACCCAATAGGCATTATATTAACAAAATATGATCATGACTTGACTTATTTATGCAGTGGAATTATGCCACAAGCACGTAGGAATAGCAATTGACAATGCATTGAATAATGAAAGGATAAGCAATAATAGGGAGAGCATAAGGAGAGGTGGACCCAAACCAATGCATTGGTGTCTTGACTAGTGTGACATAATTAGGATGTATCAGCAGGTGATTGAGGGGTGAATCCGGGCATCTGGATCCAGGGATAATATTCAGGATTGGATAGACTGTCAAATTTCTTTAGGTTGGGCAGTGGAAGGTTGAAATAAGGAGTAAACTTCACTTGATGGTTCGCAGTATATGATACTCTGGAATGAGGCTTTAGTAGATGGGCATATTGTGCTACCCCAGCAAAGAGCAATTTCTCTCTTTGCTAGTAATAAAGCAATGGCAGTGAATCTACGGAGGTTCTGTGGAATGGAAAAGATGTTGCCCAGAAGAGCTTAGAATGGGGAGGGGTCTAAGACCAGCGAGTTCATCTGAGAGAGTATGAAACACAGTGAACCAGAATGTAGCAATGATGGGGCAGGTCCAAGTCATATGTGGGAAGTCTGCCCCTGAAATTGGCACTTAGGGCAGAGGGATGACCTGGATGGGTTGAGCAGCCTGGCCAGACCAATAGATGTAGTATAGGATCTATGTAAGAAACAAAAATTGAGTAATTGTCTAACGTTCAACTTGGACCGCAAGTCTATCCATGGCGAGACCGTAATTCAAGCGAATAACTTGTTCTTCGTCTCTATGTAAAATGATGCCTAGCTACTTAGTGGTGTCGGTGGACCATTTGAGAGGATATTTGCAGATGGGAGGGGTGGTAGCAGTGGTATGGGGGAACAGTTCAGATTTCGACCAGTTGATACATAAACCAGAAATACCGCCAAATCGAATAGTTTCCCTCACAAGAGGCTACAGAATCCAATGGATGCCGTACAAATAGTAGCATGTCATCTGCATACATAGACATGAGAAGTGCTCCAGATTTAAAATGGAGGCCCAATGCATGTGGTGCTCCTAGAGATGATGAACCAGGGCATCCATCGCAATAGCAAATAATTTGGGACTAAGTAGGGTAACCCTCTCTGGTGCCTCGAGATATGGCACAGGACACAGAGAGTGGCCACTCTGGTTGTTTTGGGGGAAACCCTTTTCAAGACAAAGAAAACAATGCCCAGGTTAAATGAGGTGGATCTATGCAGAATGAATCCAGTTTCTATGGGGGAGATGATGTGTTCAAGTAGCAATGATAGTCTATTAGCCATTGCTTTGGAAAGAATTTTGTTTTCAAAGGTTTTGTCTTTTTGTAATTTTTTTTATTGATTACACATTCACATAGAACACACATTTTACAGACATTAGCGACTAGGAGTGCATCAACTTTGTTAATTATCCCAAGGATCCCAAATAACCCGGCAGTATCATGAGAGTAGTACATTGCATATGTTTTCTTTTTTTCTACTCTTGATCCCTTCAATTTTTCTGCTGTGGGGGTTTGTAGGAAGGTAGATCCCTGACTATGGTTGCCCCCAACTTTTTGCCTGGTGTTTTGCTGGTTTTCTGACTTAGTTGACCTGGGGCCCTGCTATTCAGGACCCCAGGCCTACTGCTCTCTCTGTAAAATGGATTCCATGTACCTTAGGTACATATCTAATTGGATACTGAGTCACCTTATCAGTCCCTGTACAGTGTACCTTAGGTACCCAGGGCATAGGTGTACCCAGGGCCTACCAGGGGCTGCAGCATGTATTATGCCACCCCTGGCTGGCCATCCAAAACTGACACAACTGGCTGCACGACAGCTGGGGCAAGGTGGTGTACTCACCCTTTGCTTTAGATATAGTATACCTATATCTAACCCTAAAATGGACACACAGATCTCCTATCAGTCACTCCTATGGCAGGCCTTAACAATCCTGAAGGCAGAGTGCTTGGAATCGTGTGAGATGGTGCTCTGGCATGAGCTGAGCCTGTCTGCGGCTTTCGGGATCCATCCCTTAGCCGTTTCCATGATATCGCATACCATATACTCTTAAGTGCATTATAACCCTCGCGGTTATATGCCAACTCTGGTATCGCTTTATCAAAACATGTCGAGTAAGGTGTCATACGAATTGGAATACTAACCCCTCGCCAATTCTGGCGACGGGGTTAGCATTCCACCCTTCTAGAGGGACACGACATGTATGTAACCCTTAACCCCGGTTAAAGTCAAACAGAGCCTCAGCTCCACAAAATGGATGCTGCCACCGAGACACAAGTCTGCCCTCCTGCTGCTGGGAGTCCTCCCAGAGCAGGAGATAAGGACAAAGGGTTTCCTGCCAGGGGCGGTGCCAGCACCGTCCCAGACAGGGTTTTGTGTATTGTAGGTAGGCAGGGCTTTAGAGGAAGGTGACTGCACGTGGCACCCCGGTGCTCACTGTGCATAGGCTGGCTGGAACCAGTTCCAGGGTCACTCCAGACCCTGTGCTGGGGAAAAGCCCGCCAAGGAAGTGGGTGTAACCACCCCCCTCCTAGTCCCACCCCTAGGGCAGGACTTAGTCGCGTGCCAGCCCCTTTTTACAGGATAAAGGTAGGAACTGGCCCCCTTCCAAATCAGATCATCTTTGAATCCTGAAACTACTTTCCACGAAAGGAACTCAAGACTTCTTCCTAAGATTTCTCCCTTGTGACTAAGGAGTAGTCACCCTGCATCCGCAGGCACCATCTTAAGAACACTGCGGTCTGCTGCACGTCTCTCCTCCGGATCAAGACTGCCCAGCTCGACAAGAACCGGCTTCCCTGGCACCTCTGACCTCTACCTACATCATCAGTCACGCTGAGATTCGTGGGTGTGACGAGACCTCGAGGGACCGGCCATCTTCAAGACTGCACGACTTCTGCACAGCAAGCCCGCCGAGTAATTTCCTGGTGAGTGCTTTGGGGTCCGAGAAGCCCCGACCCTGAGCAGCTCCAGCACCGAAGTGCAGCCTCCCAGCATCTCCACGATCTGCGTGGGGCCCTTCTGCTTTTTGCTGCTCACCGCGTTGTTTGGCTACTAGCCCGCTGGCTTGTGGCCTTCTGAACGACGCCCGACGACATCACTGCTGCTAGTCTGGTTGCTCCAGACTGGCCCTGGCTCCCTTCCAGAAGAGGAGCACTCCGGACCCTCCTGGTCCACTCAAGACGCCATTTTTAGTCCACCGCGTGGGCTTGAATTAGCCAAGGCTTGTTGCCCAATCCTGGGTAACTTCGACGCCGACAGCTTCATCCATCGTGGGACAGCTCGCCTCTCCATCCTGGTCGCCGACAACGCCTCCTGGTCCGTGAGATCTGCAGAGCCAGCGTCGCCCACTCACCTAGTCGAGGTGACTTCGCCCGGTGCCATCCTGGTGCCCACTTAATCACTGGCTAGTGATTCAAGAACTTGGTCCCCTCTGCTTTCAGGTTTTCTTCTTCCTTGGTCCAGGCTTGGATCCATCGAACTTTCCTTCACTGGTCGCCTGCCAGCAACTTCCTTCTTCCAGGCTCCTGGTCCGGCAACGAGATCCCCGACGTCTTTTCAGACCTATGCAGCTGCAGCCCCTGGGCTAGGTAACTTCGGCACTTCGGTGTCCCAGCATAGCCTCACTATCCTAGGGTCAGGATCCACTGTCGTTTTCTTCCTACCAGGTCGGGTTCGCCCGTGAACACTAACTTTGCCTTTACTAGCTTCCATAGACTTTGTCCCGCATCCCGCGTGAGAGTGCACACTCTGCACCCGAGTCCCCTAGGCCTCCTAGAAGTAATCTAACGATTCTATAGTCAAGTCCTAGCGATTCCAAAGCCTATTAGTACTGTACTTACCTGCTAGTAATTTCGCATTCCACTTTTAGAATATATGGTTTTTCGTGCCCCTCGGGCATTTGTGTATAACGTGCTAACTTAAGTATTTTCGTAAGAGTTTTGTTGTGTGCCTAGCACCCTGTCCTCATAAAGAGTACAGGGTTGTTGTGATTCTAATAAATATACTGTTTATTTTCATAACACTTGTGTGGTGTCCTTTCACTGGGTGTTCAAGGGGTAATGTGATGGTAAAACAGCTGGCTTAACACGCCCTCTAGAGTCTTAGCCTTAGACTGCTCGTATCCATGCTACTAGGATAGCTGGTCTATAAGGTTGACTTACAACCAATCATCAATAAGGGTTGTTTGGGCTGATATATAGTGATCACTAGAATAGTGAGCACTGCACATCAGGCCAACTTCTCACATTGGTGAGCAGCGGTTGGGATTTGAGCTTGCTGTTGTTTTACCACACATGCCCTAAGAATATCTTGTGAAAGATCACATAAGTACTAAAGGTACATATAACTTAGCTTAGAATACTCTGAGTTCTACTGAACCAGCTGTTGTAGCTCCTAGGGCCTAGCACACCCTAAACTACAACTCTAGCAAGGGATCAGTAGGCAAACATATAGTGTAGGTAAGTGCACCACTTACACCTCACTAGAAAAGCATGTCTACCCAGGGAGATTCTACTGAGACTCCCCAGGTCAGTGTTGACCCTCCACAGGTCACTTCAAGATATGCAGCTCTCAGTTTCCAGGAGATGAGACAGATCTGTGTCTCCAGAAAACTGAAGCAGGGGTCTAACCCCACCATTCCCTTTCTGATAGGTCTCTTAGAGACATATGATGCCAGAAAGCTTTCTCAGTTACATGAGAACATGCCAGCCTTAGAGGGAACCTCTGGGGATCCAGATCTCCCCAACATTGCTACTGCAGTTGAGGAGGAGGATCAAGAGGAACTCTCTGGGGATGAGGTAGACAAAGGTCTTGAGGTAGTCAGAAGGCTAACCAGGGCCAACTTAGACTTACTTGGGCTAGGATCTGGGGGACCCCCAGTACTAACCCGAAGTGGGCCTAACCTTGGAGTTAGGAGAGATAGATCTCTTTCTAGGGACTCCAATAGATCTCTGCACTCTAATGCCTCTTCTCAGGGGAGAAGGAATCCTCCACAGAGGAGATTTACTTCCCCTCAGAGAAAAGAGCATGAAGCTAGAATGAGACAAGCTGAACTGAGGATTGAAAGGGAAGAACTTGCCCTGGCCAAAGAGAAGCTTGCCTTTGCTAGAGAGCAGCAGATGAGTGGGCTAGCTCCCACTGGTGGCAGCAATCTCCCAAGAGATAGAGAGAAGGGTTTAGACACTAAACACCTGACTAAGATAGTGCCCCCCTTTAAGCAAGGGGATGATATCCAGAAATGGATGGCTGCTTTGGAGAGGGCCTGCACTGTGCAGTGCATTCCCCAGAGTCAGTGGGCAGCTATACTGTGGCTCTCCTTTGATGGTAAAGGTAGAGATAAGCTCCTCACTACAAGAGTGGAGGATGCTAATGATTACCAGGTCCTGAAAAATGCACTGGTTGATGGGTTTGGCTTAACCACTGAGCAGTACAGGTTGCTGTTCAGAGACACCCAGAAAACTCAGTCTCAGGACTGGTCTGACTTTGTTGATTGTGCCACTAAGGCTTTGGAAGGCTGGCTACTGGGTAGCAAGGTTACTGACTTCACAGGATTGTATAATCTTATTATGAGAGAGCAAGTCTTAAATAATTGTCAGAACCAGTTATTACACCAGCACCTGGTAGACTCTGATCTGACCTCTCCACAAGAATTGGGTAAGAGGGCAGACAAATGGGTCAGAACCAGGATTAGGCCCAAGAACCAAGGTGGTGACCAGAAAAAGGAATCAACCAAGCCTCAAGAGAAGGGTGGGAATAAATCTCCAGATCAAACCACATCAGGGCCCCAAAAATCCTCTGAGGGGGGTGGGTCCCAGAATCCTTCCAACAACCAGAAGAAACCTTATTGTTATCCCTGTAAACAGGTGGGTCATTTAAAAACTGACAGCAGTTGCCCAAAGAATAACAATAAGGAAAACATACCCCCAAGTAACATTCCCAAACCTCCTGTTACTACTAGTAGTAATCCCCCAGGTGGTGGGAGTGCCCCCAATAATTTGGGTGCATTTACTTTGGGAGTTCCTGGGGACTCTGGCCTAACCAGGTCCCCAAACTTAGATACTCTTGTCTGTGAGACTGGCATGGGGTTTGCCAACTTCACAACTTGTCCCAAAACTTTGGGCAAGTACAGACAGGAGCCCCTCATCAATGGTATAAAAGTTGAGGCCTATAGAGATACAGGGGCTAGCATCACTATGGTGACTGAGAGCCTAGTCCCCTCAAGGCAACTTTTACCTGGTGCCACATACCAGGTGACCAATATTGATGGAGTACAGAGAGATCATCCCATGGCAGTGGTCAATCTCAGCTGGGGAGGTGTCACTGGCCACAAGAGAGTGGCAGTGTCACCAAACTTGCCTGTAGATTGCCTACTGGGGAATGATTTAGAGCTCTCAGCCTGGGCTGAAGTTGAGCAAGAAACCCATTCTAAAATGGTAAATACCCATGGTAAGGTTAGTGGGGCAGTGATAGCCACAGCCCCAGTCCAAGATGTCCTCCCTGAACAGGTCAGGAGGGTTGTGCCAGTCACAACCCAATCTCAGACAACTTCCTTCCCAGAACAGGTTGTCAAGGCTGTCATGGTAACAGCCCACACCCAAACTGAGCCCCCTCCTGAAAAGGTTGGGAGAGTTGTGATGGCCACAGCTCAAACTCAGACAGATGATAGTGTTGTGAAGCCTGAAACTATGGATCACTCCACTCAGACAGAGAGTATTGAGGAGGAAGAGAAATCTCCCTCCCACCAGACTTTAGGAAAGGATCAGCCTCCTCAGGGAACTGATCTGACCCCTTGTGAAGAAACTGCCACAGAGGTAGTCAGGCCTAGCCTGGCAGAACCCCTGATGTCAGTGGACCCTTCCAAGGTGGGACCCAGTCTGGAGCAGGTAACCTGCCCCTCTCTACCCTGCCTCAGTCAGCCCAGGGCTGTAGAGGTCAGGGAGGCCAGTGGTGGACCCCAAAGGCCCCCCTGTCCAAAAGAATTCCCCAATCAGCAGATTAAGGGCACTGAAGCTAGTAATCCTAGCCAAGTGAAAATAAAACCAACTCCTGAGGGATCCCCCTTAAATTTAGTTAGGGACCTCCCACAGATGGACACTGTTGGGCACAGCCAAACCTGGGACCTGAGGGCCCCAAACCTGACCTGTCCCTCCAGTAAGCTAAACAGAGGGACCCAACCTCCAGCTGTAGGTAGCCAGAGGTTGACCCTGAGAGCCCAAAACAACTCAGTCTTGGAAAGGAAGGCCTCTATGGTGGAAAATGATTGGAGGAAGCTGAGCCCAAAATTAGTGGAGCCTCACTTCAGTACTCCATTTCAGCACCAGCCTTTTACTTTGCCAAAACACACCACAGGTAGAGATTCCCTATGGTGGAGACCCTCAGACACCCTTAGGGTGAGGGATTGCTTAGTGGACCATGAGATAGGGGGTAACCATGCCAGTGCTGGTACTTCCTTATATGGCCACTCAGGCAATATAGGCTTACCTGGCAAGGCTAGCCTTATCTCCTTTCGTTTGGGGGGGGGTTATGTAGGAAGGTAGATCCCTGACTATGGTTGCCCCCAACTTTTTGCCTGGTGTTTTGCTGGTTTTCTGACTTAGTTGACCTGGGGCCCTGCTATTCAGGACCCCAGGCCTACTGCTCTCTCTGTAAAATGGATTCCATGTACCTTAGGTACATATCTAATTGGATACTGAGTCACCTTATCAGTCCCTGTACAGTGTACCTTAGGTACCCAGGGCATAGGTGTACCCAGGGCCTACCAGGGGCTGCAGCATGTATTATGCCACCCCTGGCTGGCCATCCAAAACTGACACAACTGGCTGCACGACAGCTGGGGCAAGGTGGTGTACTCACCCTTTGCTTTAGATATAGTATACCTATATCTAACCCTAAAATGGACACACAGATCTCCTATCAGTCACTCCTATGGCAGGCCTTAACAATCCTGAAGGCAGAGTGCTTGGAATCGTGTGAGATGGTGCTCTGGCATGAGCTGAGCCTGTCTGCGGCTTTCGGGATCCATCCCTTAGCCGTTTCCATGATATCGCATACCATATACTCTTAAGTGCATTATAACCCTCGCGGTTATATGCCAACTCTGGTATCGCTTTATCAAAACATGTCGAGTAAGGTGTCATACGAATTGGAATACTAACCCCTCGCCAATTCTGGCGACGGGGTTAGCATTCCACCCTTCTAGAGGGACACGACATGTATGTAACCCCTAACCCCGGTTAAAGTCAAACAGAGCCTCAGCTCCACAAAATGGATGCTGCCACCGAGACACAAGTCTGCCCTCCTGCTGCTGGGAGTCCTCCCAGAGCAGGAGATAAGGACAAAGGGTTTCCTGCCAGGGGCGGTGCCAGCACCGTCCCAGACAGGGTTTTGTGTATTGTAGGTAGGCAGGGCTTTAGAGGAAGGTGACTGCACGTGGCACCCCGGTGCTCACTGTGCATAGGCTGGCTGGAACCAGTTCCAGGGTCACTCCAGACCCTGTGCTGGGGAAAAGCCCGCCAAGGAAGTGGGTGTAACCACCCCCCTCCTAGTCCCACCCCTAGGGCAGGACTTAGTCGCGTGCCAGCCCCTTTTTACAGGATAAAGGTAGGAACTGGCCCCCTTCCAAATCAGATCATCTTTGAATCCTGAAACTACTTTCCACGAAAGGAACTCAAGACTTCTTCCTAAGATATCTCCCTTGTGACTAAGGAGTAGTCATCCTGCATCCGCAGGCACCATCTTAAGAACACTGCGGTCTGCTGCACGTCTCTCCTCCGGATCAAGACTGCCCAGCTCGACGAGAACCGGCTTCCCTGGCACCTCTGACCTCTACCTACATCATCAGTCACGCTGAGATTCGTGGGTGTGACGAGACCTCGAGGGACCGGCCATCTTCAAGACTGCACGACTTCTGCACAGCAAGCCCGCCGAGTAATTTCCTGGTGAGTGCTTTGGGGTCCGAGAAGCCCCGACCCTGAGCAGCTCCAGCACCGAAGTGCAGCCTCCCAGCATCTCCACGATCTGCGTGGGGCCCTTCTGCTTTTTGCTGCTCACCGCGTTGTTTGGCTACTAGCCCGCTGGCTTGTGGCCTTCTGAACGACGCCCGACGACATCACTGCTGCTAGTCTGGTTGCTCCAGACTGGCCCTGGCTCCCTTCCAGAAGAGGAGCACTCCGGACCCTCCTGGTCCACTCAAGACGCCATTTTTAGTCCACCGCGTGGGCTTGAATTAGCCAAGGCTTGTTGCCCAATCCTGGGTAACTTCGACGCCGACAGCTTCATCCATCGTGGGACAGCTCGCCTCTCCATCCTGGTCGCCGACAACGCCTCCTGGTCCATGAGGTCTGCAGAGCCAGCGTCGCCCACTCACCTAGTCGAGGTGACTTCGCCCGGTGCCATCCTGGTGCCCACTTAATCACTGGCTAGTGATTCAAGAACTTGGTCCCCTCTGCTTTCAGGTTTTCTTCTTCCTTGGTCCAGGCTTGGATCCATCGAACTTTCCTTCACTGGTCGCCTGCCAGCAACTTCCTTCTTCCAGGCTCCTGGTCCGGCAACGAGATCCCCGACGTCTTTTCAGACCTATGCAGCTGCAGCCCCTGGGCTAGGTAACTTCGGCACTTCGGTGTCCCAGCATAGCCTCACTATCCTAGGGTCAGGATCCACTGTCGTTTTCTTCCTACCAGGTCGGGTTCGCCCGTGAACACTAACTTTGCCTTTACTAGCTTCCATAGACTTTGTCCCGCATCCCGCGTGAGAGTGCACACTCTGCACCCGAGTCCCCTAGGCCTCCTAGAAGTAATCTAACGATTCTATAGTCAAGTCCTAGCGATTCCAAAGCCTATTAGTACTGTACTTACCTGCTAGTAATTTCGCATTCCACTTTTAGAATATATGGTTTTTCGTGCCCCTCGGGCATTTGTGTATAACGTGCTAACTTAAGTATTTTCGTAAGAGTTTTGTTGTGTGCCTAGCACCCTGTCCTCATAAAGAGTACAGGGTTGTTGTGATTCTAATAAATATACTGTTTATTTTCATAACACTTGTGTGGTGTCCTTTCACTGGGTGTTCAAGGGGTAATGTGATGGTAAAACAGCTGGCTTAACACGCCCTCTAGAGTCTTAGCCTTAGACTGCTCGTATCCATGCTACTAGGATAGCTGGTCTATAAGGTTGACTTACAACCAATCATCAATAAGGGTTGTTTGGGCTGATATATAGTGATCACTAGAATAGTGAGCACTGCACATCAGGCCAACTTCTCACAGGGTTCGCATATATCTCCCCTGTAATTGTTCCACTTGTCCCAGATCTGTGAGCATTTGTGGGGACACCCTCTAGACTCATACATTGTCGTCTATGTCAACATACACCAATCCATATCTCCCTCCCACGCCGCCAGAGACGGTGGCTCTTGCGCTCTCCACAATCATAAAGTGTTCCGTTTTGCGATTATCATATCTAAGGTCACCCATATTCTCTCTTTGGTGTTCAGGTCCGTGGTGCCCCATATATTCCCCTTTGGTATCGCCATATATTCAGACCAATACACCTGTATATGCGCGCACTCCCAGAGAATATGTATGAAAGTTCCCTCCTGTCCACACCTTCTCATGCATCCTGGTTTCAATCTATAGCCCATCTTTACCATCACAGGGCCTGCAAAATAGATTCTCTGGAGCACCTTCAGTTGTATCAATCTCAACCTAGATGAATTAGCTACCTCTCTGGGGCAAGCCAGCGCTTCCAGTCATTCCTTGTCCTCCAACTAAGCCACATCGTGCTCCCATTTTGATCGAAGCCGGAGGAGGGGGTCAGACAGATTATTATTGAGTTTCCTATTGTCATGGTTATGGATTTCTCCAGCATGTACCCGTCTAGGAGTCTATCTTCTAGTGGATCAGAGTCTTCAGTGCTTGCCTGATCTGTATGTATCTGAAGTATTCTGTATTGGCAAGTTTGTACTCTTTTTGCAATTGGGAAAAAGGGACTATTTCTCCCACTTTCCACAGATCCCCAACCTAAGAGATGCCAATTAAGTCCCATTAGGCAAAGCCCTTGGTTTTCTGGAGGTTGCCAAAGACATCTGTATCCCAAAGAGGGGTAGCACGTGTTATTTTTCCTTCCCAAGGCATGCTTCTACTAGCCATCCACGATATCTGCACCGCAGGTCTTGTGGGCCCTGTCAGGTTCAATTTAGTGGGAATAGTGTATAACACTCTTGTAAAATCGCCCCCTGGGAGAAACCACCCATCCATTTGAAAGCCGGGGTTCCCCGGGGTCTATAAATGCACTGATTTATTGCTATAAGCTGTGCAGCCCAATAGTATCTTTTGACATCAGGAAATGCAATTCCCCCATCATACCACCCGTATGCGAGCTTCTGAATGGATATCCTGGGTGGCTTCCCCTCCCATAGTAGCTCTCTCTGGGCTGCTTCTATAGACTTAAAATAGTCTGCGCCAACTGTGCGAGGCGAGTTTTGCAATACGTATAAGAAACGTGGCAAGGCCATCATTTTAAATAATGCTGCACTCCCCAGCAAGGACAGCGGTAGAGATTTCCAATGTCTGACATGTAAATGTAAATGTAAATGTATGTGTCTTGTAAAGCGTACTGCTGCCCTGAGGCGTCGTGGCGCTGTAGACCGCTGGGGAACCCGTTCTGGCTATCCCTGTGAGATGGTCCTTACTGGGTATCTCCAAGGTGAAACCAGGCATCCCCGGCAAATGTGGGGGGCTGTTGTAGAGATGAGGCAAGCTAATGCCCAGAGTTGCCGAGTGTGATCCCTGGTTAGAGTAGGCACCGAGGCGAGAATTATCGAGTCCACTGACCCTGGTCCACGACCCTGCCGCGTTGGGAATTGAACCCTGGTCTCGGGCCGTTCTCTGCTTCCGGGTCTGCCGCCTCTAACAAGTGAGCCACACCACTCCACCTCTAATCAGCGAGCCACACCACTCCACCACTCCACATCAGATCTTAATCTCTGTAGCGGGTGCAGAATTTTTTGTTCATAAAACTGGGCTAGATCTTTAGAAACATAGATCTCCAGATACTTAGATCCTATTTTAGCTTCATTAATCTTGATATTTAGTGCCAATGCAGGTGTCTTGCCATATAGAACATAAATGACCACTTTGGAGCAATTAATTCTATAGCCAGAGCACCTCCCGAATACTATAAATATATGCATTGCTCTATTTAGTAAGGTACTGGGCGATGCCAAATATAACAGTATATCATCGGCATATAACGAAATATGATCCTCCCACACCTCAACCCATTTTAGTCCTCTAATAATAGGGTATTTTCTTATCCACATTGCTAATGGCTCCAGCATCAAGGCAAAGAGCAATGGAGAAAGGGGGCAGCCCTGCCTGTTTCCTCTCACGAGGGTGAACACCGGAGACCTTCAGTTATTGACCACTACTTGGGCCAATGGGTTTTTGTACAGTAGTTGAACCCAGCTCAAAAAGCCGGGATCGAATCCCAATTTCCTTAATACTGAGTATATGTAGGGCCATTCGATCGTGTCACCACCATGTCTTTACGTATTGTATGCACTCGATCTATCACTCCGTGGAGTTGCCGTAGGTTGAGAGAAGTATTTCTGGCTGACATAAAGCCAGATTGATCCGGGTGTACTAATTTGGATATGACTTGTATTAAGCGGGTGGGCAGTATTCTTGGGTTTTCCGTTTTTATGAATAACCACTATAGTTGCCAACCTCTGGTCCACCGGGAGCATTCCCACCTCCCGGCTCTCCTGAATCATTGCTACCAAATGCGACGCAAGCTTGCTGTTGGTGGGTTTGTACAATTCGAATGGTAGGCCATTAGGGCCCGTGGCCTTGCCTGCTCTCAAATTCTGTATAGCTGTTTCAGCCTCAGCCATTGTTATATCTTGCTCTAATTCACCACGATATTCAGCCGAGAGCGTGGGCAGGGCAATGTCTTTTAGGAACGCATCAGCATCTTCCTCTGTGTAGGTCATGTGGAATGTACAGATATGGCCACAGTACTTGCCAAATATATTTGCTATTTCTTGCGGCTCAAAGCAAGTGGTGTTAAGCTCATCCGTAAGTTCTACCACTACTCTATTAGCTTGTTCTCTACATTCCAGCCAGGCTAATAATTTCCCTGCCTTGTCTCCTCCTTCATAGATTCTACTTAGTGTTGCCCTGATTGTGCTTTGGCAGCATCCATGGCTCGGGCCACATATTCTTCTGTTTTTAATTTGAGGATATGCCTAACCTCATCTGTGTTGGTGTCTCATAAATTACTTTCCAGTTCTGGTATCTCTACTTCAAGACTTGTTAGCGTTTTCTGCTTTTCTTTCTTGGTGCCTGCGATCAGGGAGACAGCATAGCCTCTAATTACAGTTTTAAAGGCCTCTCAGAGTGTCTGTGCAGACTCCACCAATCCGTCGTTCTTACTGAAGTAATGTACGGTTCCCCTCACTATTTTTTCTTTAATTAGGGTTTTTTTTAGATACCAAAGATTTATTGGGGCCACTCTTCCAATCCGTGGCTCCCCATCTTCAATCAGAGCCCGGATAGGCGACTGGTCTGATATTCCCCTAGCTAGGTATCTCACTTCCCTGACCTGCCCTAGTTGGTCTGCTGGTGTTATGATATAGTCTATTCTGGACATGCTATGGCTGGACCCCGAGTAAAATGTGTATTGGTGCTCTGCAGGGTGGCGTGCCTTCCAAGTGTTGATGAGACCCATTGCTTCCATGAAGTTATGAGTTTGTGTACGGGCAGAAGGCAGGGTTTTTGGGGGGCCAGTGATCAAGAGTATCTGAAACAATTGAATTGAAGTCCCCCCAACAAGTAGTCTCCATTTCGGTAGGGTAAATAGGAGGTCACCCAGGTCCCTGAAGGCCGAGATCTGGAGGCCGGGTGGTACATACCCTGACACCAGGTTTAAAATTTGGCCTTCCCATATCCCTGAGATCGTGACAAATCTACCCAAGTTATCCTTCCATGTGCGGTCAACCGCAATTTGGAAGCTTTTACGCATCATTATGCCACACCTGGAGATCCAGTACTAAACGCTGAGTGTGCCACTAGTCTAAAGCCCCATCTGGTCAGTGCCCCACAGGTATTCCCCAACAAGTGTGTCTCTTGGAGTAGAATCACATCGGGCAAATATCGATTAACATATTGCATCACTATGCCTCTTTTGAGCTTGTCTCCCAAGTCATTCACATTCCAGGACAACAATTTAAGTCCCTGCTTTAAAGGTGGCCCCATTTCTAGTTACAGCAATAACACTGAAAATCAATTTAGTCCATTCAAGCCTCTCACAATCCAGGTATGTCACTTCCAAGTATCGAGCACTCCCTTTCTCTCGCTCCACAGTGTAAAGCTCAAGAGCCCTAATGGCCTGTTCCTGTCGTACCATGTCATCAGTATTTAAACTAAACTAACAACACAACAAACATCCCTTTCCCCCCTTTCTATCAGTGCCTGTTTCTGAATACGTATGGATGTGATTGTCACTGACAGAATCGAAGTTACTTGCCGACAGAAGTCCCACCCCCCTCCCTGCATCCCTGCATGGCGGTATTAGAACCTCCTGCCTCCCCAACTCTGCAGAACGCCTATAGTCCACCCCTGAAACTACTGGTGCGTGGACCAGCCACCAGCCCGTTCAATTTCTAGTGTCAGTAAAAACCTGTATCAAGTTGAAAACTCCATGATGAGCCCAGTCTCTTTCCTCACATTTCTACTCCCCAGTCTCAGCCAGCAACTAGACCATATTTAGTTTGGTACCTTACATGTATGTCCGCTGGGGGAGGTGAGATACTCTAGGGCCAAAAACAGAGGAGTACCACTTATCTGCAATTGATAATGACACAAAGTATGCTGTAGTTATTCTGGAGTGCTATTGGCAATTGGGGCGTCGTTGCATTCAGTGCCTGCATCTTGCTCTGCGCTGGATTGCCCCAGTCTGTCCCGCTGATTCTGGTGGTTCCTCTCGCCCACAGTACGCCACCCTTCAAACCAATCCTAAGCTTCATCTGGAGCAACAAAGAACCAAACTTTGCTTTCTGCTGCCACACGTAATTTAGACGGGAAGAGCATTGCATACTTAATCCCTTTTTTGGGCAGAGCCTTCTTCACTTCGAGGAAGCTGCATTATTGATGCAGGATTTTAAGCTTAAAATCAGGAAAAAAGGTCACCTTGCCATTCTCAAATGCGACAGGAGGTGCAGTTTGGGCCGTCTGTAATATGATGTCCCTGTCCCTATAGTTTAAAATCCTCGTCACGATTGGCCTGGGGGGAGCTCCGGGTTTGGGTGTGCCGCCAGGCCCTCTGTGTGACCGTTCAACCGTACAGAATTTGAGAGTCTAGTAGGCCGCAGGTGTGTTGTTATCAGTTCCTCAAAAAAACAGGTCAGTTGCGCTCCCCGTACATTCCGGCACTCCAAGAATTCGTATGTTGTTCCATCTAGACCTCCCTTCATATTCATCCATTGCTTGGCCATCTTTTCAGTGCGGGCCTGTAGATCAGTCATTTGCTTTTTTTTGGTTTAAGATGTCTTTATTGATTTCCACAAAAAAACCAAATGAGATAGTGTGCTCCACAATCATCAGGTAACAACCCGGCATGGTAGTATTGTGCAATTGGTAAGAGAACAATAAACTTGAATGCAAACCCCCCCTTCCCTCCTGCCCCCCTCTCCTCCTCCTCAAAGAAAAAGTAAACTCGTGCGGTAGGGATAGTGTAGCCCAATAATGAGGCACAAAACAGCTAAGGATCAAGTGTGTCAAGAGTGGGCGCCCGCGGGGGATCTGCCAAACGTAATAATCTAAGGTATTTGGGACATGTGAGCTCTGTAACTTCAGATGTCAGAAGCGTTACAAGAGGGGCCCAGAGTTCATTAAAGGAAGCTTCGGGGTTGGTCAGGGAGAGAAAAATCTTTTCCATCCCCAAGATGAACCACAATTTATGGAACCAGCCTAGCCGGGTGGGAAGTACTGTGGAGCCCCAGTGTGTCAGGACAATCTGTACTGCTGCTCCAACGTCAGGGCCATTTGTTTCCCTCTCCAAGAGTGGAGCGGGAAGGTGATGGCGTTGGGGAGGCCAAGAAGAATATAGGCTGGGAATCTCTGGATCTGTGTCTCGAAATGGGAGTTGGTCTCGTCTAGTATTCGTGACCAATATGTCCCCAGGGAAGGGCAATCCCAGGGCAGGTGAGTAAGAGTACCAGGCGCGCCGCAGCCTCTCCAGCACAGCGGGCTGCTCGAGGAGTTGCTCCTATGGAGCCATACAGGCGTCAAGTACCAATAAGTGGCCAATTTGGTGGCCGTTTCAATGGATGCCACATTACGTGCCATGCGACGGGCCCGATGATGAATGTCCTTCCATTCCTTCAGGGAGAGTTCCCTTCCCAGATTGCCCTCCCATCGCAATTGCCCCACAGTTTTCGGAGTGTCTGGGGGGCCCTCATGAATTTATACAAGTCTGACGTCAGGCGCGCATCACTGTGCCTCGAGATTAGCCACTTCTCAAACGGCGTTAGTAACCGCTCTGCTCCCTCCCTCACCCCCTCCTGCAGCACCCAGTGTCTAATCTGAAAATAATGAAATCGTTCCGTGTCAGGGAGACCAGTATCAGCACGGAACTCCTCAAACGGACGAAGGCCAGAGAGATCAAAGAGATGCCCGATGGACCGAGTAGCGCCCGTCGTCCAATGTTGAAAATCTCTATAGTCAAGGCCAGGTTTAAAGTCCGGGTTCTTCACAATAGGCGTGATGGGGGACGGGAATGTTGTAAGGCCTCTCGCAGTCGCAGTCCTGTCCCAAGCCGCCATAATGGGCCGGGTCACCTCAGATAAATATAAACTGCGATGTCGACTCTGGCGAGGTAGAAAGGGAACCCCCCAAAGATTGAGAGCCGCCAGAGCCCTATCCATAAATAACCAATGTTTCTCGGACTCTGGCCGAGTCCTTTCTACCAAGGCCCACAGTTGAGCTGCCCGCCAATACGCCAAAAAATCTGGGATCCCTAGACCTCCCTCCAATGGGTCCCTGTATGTGAGATCGCGGCGCATCTGAGCTCTTTGGTCCCGCCAAATAAATCGCTCTACGTCCCTCTGCAGGGTTCGTAGAACTCCGGTAGGGGGCATCAGTGGGTGTGTGAAAGAGGTAAAGGATTTGAGGCAACAGCACCATCTTCACCGCCGCTATGCGTCATAGCCATGAGAGGGAGTGAGGCCTGCACTTAAGGAGTGAGGTTCGTACTAGTTTCAATATGTGTGAGTAATTCAGTTGTCTGGTAAGAGAAACAGTGGGGGCCACCTGGGGACTCAGATATGTGATGGCGTCCTGGACCCACTGGATCTGAAAGTCCCGCTGGAGGAGCACCAGTGTCTCAGGCTCTAAGGACAAGCTAAGAGCTTGCGACTTATGCACATTGATCTGAAATCCTGACGCTAAGGCAAATTGAGCCAATTCATCCAGGAAAGCCGGCAGGGAGTCTCGAGGACGCTCCAGGGACGCCACCACGTCGTCGGCTTAAAGACAAAGCTTATGCTCCGACTCCCCAAAGAACACCCCTCGGATCGATGGATCATCCCGAATACATTGGGCTAGGGGCTCCATATACTGGGCAAAAAGCAGCGGCGACATCGGACATCTCTGCCTAGTCCCCCTTCATATTGGAAAGGCCCCTAACGCCACTCCATTCACCCGTACTGTGGCTGTGGGGTTCGCATAGCACTGGAAGATCCAGGCCAGGGCTCAAGTCCTAAAAAAAGAAGTGGGGGCACGCTGTCACCGGAAGTGACGTCACGGCCGGAAGTGACGTCACGGCCGGTGGTTTGCAAAATTGAGCTAATTGCCTCCCGTGAGTTTCCAAACCCGATAGAACCACCCCCTTCCTCCCCACACGCCAATGAGCGCAGCCATGCTGTGCCAGTGATCGCATGAACATAGGGAGGGGGGATGTCACATCCCTAACTTAAAAGACCTCCGCCCCTTCCCCAGAATACCTTTGCGTCTTCCTCGCACTGAATAGAACGGGACTCTGCCATTCCCCAGTTTTCTGTTTCTGGCTCCCCTAACCCTGGTTTCCCCCGTATTTCTCCACCCCCACCTCCCCCCCTCCGCTTCTCTCTATTCTTCTAATTTTTCCAGTCCTGTTACTGTTGCTCAGCCAGTGCCTTCTTGCGTCCACCGCCCGCAGATCTCACCCCCCCTCGATTGTCCACAATGTGCAGTTCTTATACACCGCCCCACCTCCCTTCAAATGGCCCATCTGCTTGTGGAATGTGCCCACCTTACCGCTGCGTCCTCTCTGGGACGAGATCGGAGCTCATGCTGTGAGCTCCGATCTCGTCCCAGAGAGACCAAACAGTGAAGTCCAGCTGTTTAGCAGGGGGGACGGCATCCCCCCGGTAAAATAAGTGAGGGGACGCCGTCTACTCGCGTGGTACCCCGACTCGAGCCCTGATCCAGGCTATGAAACACTCAAGAAGGCCAAAGTGAAGAAGGGTTGCTTCGAGATACGGCCAGTGCACCCTGTCAAACGCCTTCTCAGCGTCGACAGAGAGAATCATGCGTTCCGCCAGGAATCGCTCGGACCTATCCATCAGATGGAGAAGGCGCTTAGTATTATCCGAGTACTGCCGTCCTGGGTCAAAACTGGACTGATCTGGATCTATCAAGCCGGGGAGAAATTTGGAGAGCCGCGTCGCCAGGATGTTGGTAAAAATCTTTAAGTCCACGTTAAGAAGTGATATAGGGTGGTATGAGCTGCAGAAACGGTGATCTTTCCCAGGCTCAGGTATTACAGTTATTAAAGCTTCCAACATAGAGGAAGGGAAGGGAGAAGACTCTGTTAAACCTACAGAATTAAAAACGTGCGCAAGAATAGGGGCCAGCTTTCCACAAAATTTCTTATAAAAACCCGAAGAGAACCCATCAGGGCCCGGAGATTTGTTATGCTTAAGACGGGCAATCGCAGAGATAACCTCCTCAACCCTAATGGGGGCTTCCAATTCCACCGCATGGGACGGTAGTAATGTGGAGGTGGCCGCTTTCTGAAGATACCGAGATGGTGCAATGTCAGGCAAGACCTGGGCCGAATATAATGATGCGTAAAATTGCCGAAATGATTCCATGATCGTCTTATCTTCGCTACATTCCTGCCCCCAAGAGTCCTGTATCAATGTCACCTTCTGCACTTGTCGCTGGGCCCAGAGGCGAATGGTAAGGATGCGCCCGCATCGATCACCTCCAACATAGAAGGAATGCTTAAGGCGTAAAGCTGCGTACTCTGCCTGGTCAATATCTAACCCAGCGAGTTGCGTTCAGGATGCCTTCAACTGTCGCCAGACCCGCGGTGCTCCGGTGCGCTGGTGGATATGTTCCAGTTCTACTACCTTGGCCAACAGGTGTGCCAGCTTCTACCTTCTGTCTGTATTGTCAGCGGTTGCGATACCAATGAAGACCCCCCTAAGAACCGCCTTCATCGCCTCCCAAAGGTTCGTCATAGAAACGTCTGGCGTATCATTTAAAGCTATGTAACCCGCCATGCTCTCCTCGATCTGCCTCACTACCCAGGGACCCTGGAGCATGATCTCCCAGACACCAAAATCATCGAGTGGCATGCCGTTGGAGAAAGGTCAGAGAGAGGCGCAGCGCAGAATGGTCGGACAATGGGCAGGGGAGAATCTCAACTGCGCTGGCACGCTGTGTCAGCAGGTCAGAAGTAAAGAAGTAATCAATGCGAATGTTGGTTTTGTGAGGGTGCGAGTAAAACGTGTATGCCCTGGTGTTAGGATGTTTATGTCTCCAAATGTCAGTGAGCCCGGCATCAGACAATAGACATTTCCCAGCATTGGACAAGGTCCCCGTCTGACCCCATCACTGACCTGAACGGTCCACGTTCCCATCTAAGACCAAGTTAATATCCCCTCCCAGCAAGACTGTCCATTCCGGCAAACCTGTGATGTCCTGGATGACCATTTTAATTAAACCTTCCTGGACACTATTGGGAGTGTAAACTGAGGCCACCACAAACGTGTAAGTGTCTAAGGTAAAGTTATAGGCCAGGAACCTCCCCTTGATTTCAGCCTGTTTGCTACCCACCCGGCCCGGGAAAAAGGAGGAAACCAAGAGGGCAACCCCTGCAGTTTTAGAAGTGGCAGAGGAGAACATTTGAATCGGAAATGCCCATGATCGAAGGGGGTGGGTATCGGCCGTAAGGAGGTGTGTCTCTTGAATTAAACATATATGGGCATCAGAGCGCTCTAAGTAAGACAGCAGGGCTCTTCGTTTAGTAGGGCTATTAAGGCCTTTCACATTTAAAGACACAATGTGGATATCAGTGACCATGCGGGTGGGAGTGTAAGGCTGCAGCAACTAACCCCACTCGGCTGAGGAACCTAGGCAGGTACAAGGGCCTATGTAAAGAACGTGGCGCAACATCGGAGGAGGAGGAGAGAACCCCATAAAAAAGGAAACATCATAAAAAAAATACCCCGAACCAGAAAACCCAGAAGAAATGTCATGAGTAAAGTTCACAATATTCCCAGGCGAACCGCCTGCGGTGGGACGTGGGATGAATAGCAGGAGTGCTCGCCGCCCCATCCCCCCAAACCGGACCCAGCCCAAACGGCCAGAATGGTCCCACCGGAAAGCTGGACTAAAGAAGCAAAGGTGGATTACATGCTAAGAAAGAGTATCCATATCAGTCAGCAGAAGTGAGGGTGGAGTCCTCTGATAAGGAGTAGAGAACCGCCGAGCGTTCCTTGGCCATGGCTCCGTGTCCGGACAAGATATCGGTCGCGGTCCCTCTACTCTCCTCCATCGGCCGCTGTCCTCTCGTTGAGCGGGACTGACTTGCTTCTCAGGACTGTCGTGAGTCGCCCCTGGGATGCGCAGGAGAGATGACACTTCTTCCACAGTGCAGACCTGGTGGGTGGAGCTTGCCCTCCCATTTGAAAATGAGCCTAAAGGGGTGCCCCCAGGAGTATGCAACATCCTTGGAGCGAAGAAATGTGGTGATAGGCGGAAGTCGCGCCGCTTCTGAAGAGTGGAGGCCGCCAGGTCTTGAAAGAGGAGCGGTTTGCATGAGCGGAATTCGATAGGATGCTTGGACCGTGTCTCTCGCAGAATGCGTTCCTTAAGCTTAAAATCATTAACACATGTCAGAATGTCAGTCGGAGGGGCTGTTGCTATCCTCCTGAGGCCCACTCGATGCGTGCGATCCAGCCGGATCTCCAGATCAGGGGGACCTCATAGAACGTGGCGGAACAGGTCTACTACAAAGGCCTCTATATCAGGAGCTTCCAAACCCTGTGGAACCGCTCAAATCCGGATGTTGTTTCGACGCGAGCGGTTTTCTGTTTGGGTTTGAAGATCTAACTGTTGCTCACGTAGGCGAAGCACCTCCTGTTGAAGCGGAGACACCTCTTTATCCCTGGCAGTTTGATTCTCCAAGTCATCTACCCGACCCCCCACAGAGTCAAGATCCCTGCGCATCTCCCGGATCTCGGTTGTAAGGTCTTTTTTCATGGCATGAAATACCCTAGTCAGATCCGCAAAGAGCGACTCCAGGACAGTGCGTGTAACAGGTCCACTGGTCTCTGTCGGGTCCTGCTGGTCGGCTACCCCACCTGTCCGCGGCACAGCGTCCACTCCCCCAGCGCCAGATTTGAGAAATAAGTCTTTGATGGACCTGTCTTTCCGGTTCCTGGAGGTCGCCATATCAAAGACGAGCAGCCAGCTAGAGACAGGGTAGTTGGATAGCACCAGCACTTCGTGATGTCGCTGCTAAACCAAGGCCGTGGGGAGAGCACCTGTGCCGCCACCCACGTTGTAATGTCCGATCTCGTCCGGTTGCTTGATTGCTGACCCCTGTGGGTATGGGTGTGGCTAAGCCCCCTGCCAGGCGCCAGGAGCTCTAAAACCTTACTCTGGCCCTCATGAGGAGTGTCCAGATGGCAGCAGTGCCCTATCCAATTACGCCGTAGAATCAAAGTCCAGGGAAGCAGAAGGGCACGTAAGGCGGAATCAACTGCACCAGCCGTTATGTTGCCGATCATCTGTGCTAGCTGCGAGGATGATATGTAGGCAGGTCCCCCGTGAAGATGCAAGAGCACTACACTGCCTCTCCGACTCGACGTATCCCAGGTGTTGGCACCGCCAGGCCTCACTCTCCCCCCAAGGACCCTCTAGGCCAGTCCGTGCTGCCCCTGACGGCCGTAGACCAGTCCAGTCGAACGGACCTCGCAATAGGGCTGCCCGCGTCTCGCCACTGTCCCCAGTAAGGAAGGTTGGTTCCAACCACCTTCGCTATGGCACGTTACTTGCTGGCAAGAGCTGCAGGGACCCCCACGGTGTCGCAGAGAAGCAGACCAAAAGGCGCTGTAGCTATGCAGCCGTCGCTGGGCCCCTCTCACCTCTCTAACCGCTCCAGGCTCACCCACGCTGCTTCCAACCGCTGCAGGCCGACAGGGTCTGTCACCAGTGCGCTGGAGTCTTGCCGACCCTCAAAGCCGCCTCGATGTGTACCGCAGGGGTGCGAGCTTCAGCACTCACAGCTCAGAGTAAGAACAGTGGGGCTCACTCGTCGGCCAAGCTCTCCCCGGGCAGTCGCACACTCCAGACAGTCACCTCCGCGGCACCTCAGAAGTGGGCCGTGCCGCCATCTTGTTGAACCAGGAGTGCTTCTCGCGGACAGCTAAGGGCGCGGGTACACGACAGTGACAGCCTCTCACCTGCCGCTAGAACACACCAAGGCACCCTCCTATCGTGGTCGGGATGATTGCCGCCATCAACAATCTGCTTCCTTGCTCTCCCGGCCCCGCAGGAACTCAGATGCAGGCGGGCACCGCCATTATAGGGTCACCCCTAGCGGTTGTCAGGCGGCCCGTAGAAGCGGTAGAAGCTCGGCCGGGGCACGGCCGCAGCAAGCATCCGATACCGCAACCGCAGCCCGGACCCACCAGGGCAGCCGAGAGCCTCTGCAGCAAGCTCCCCTCCCGCCTGTCACAGCAGCCGCCGCTGTCGGAATCTCCTCTGGCGGCCGCCGCGAGATCACCACAAGGTCCGGGAGCCCGAAGCAAGCCCCCGTCTTCCACCCGGTGCTCCAAAGTAGAGGACAGGAATCCCAGAATGCTCCCAGAACGAAATCTGCCAGTAGGAACCCTCTGGACAAGGCTGTGTAGGTAAGGCTCCGGCTGTGAGCAGGAGCGGCGAGCAGAAGCATCCTACTCGTCCACTATCTTGAACATGCCCCCAGTCATTTGCTTTTTAAGCATTGAAGTGCCTTTGACTAGGGAGCTGGCAGTAGATCCCACTTCTTTAATTCTAGTGTTCATATTTTGCATATCAATCCGTATTAGAGAAACCTCTGTGGATACAGCTTCGATTCTCGTTTCCAGTGATGTTTTTACTGTGGTAATGTCCGTCAAAATGTCTTGGGGGTCAGGTCATGCGAGTCATTTGGCAAATGTGGTTTCTAAGGTAATTCCTCCCCCATTTTTTCTTTCGGGCTCGATCCATTCTGCCAGGCAAATTTATCCAATTTAGCTTGCATGGTCATTTTGCCGCTTCTGCCTCTTGCCATCGCGGGCCCCTATGGGTTATGACATTGTCAAAAGGGGAAGTCACAGAATGCTACACTATGCTGTTTGTCCGAGACCTGTAGTGCTCCAATCCTGTGGTGTGGTACTCTAACGGTTACTTCTCGCACCCCCTCTGTACTGTTGAGTTTATTGCGCGAGGTATCGGCCTATTGTCGAGTTTGCCGCGACTGCAACCCCCTGGACCTGCACCAATGACCACCGGGCCGCCTTTGATTTTCCAGTGCCCTGTCTGCTGCATTTAGAGCACTCCTCGTTGTTACCCAGTACAGGGACACTTACGGCGGTTACAAAACCGCCAATCCTGGTTTTCTTGTGACTTTTTGCCAGGATGTTGTCAGTTGATTCTATTTTTTAGGGGGAGGGGGAGTCAGTGCTTATATTTGGTCACTGAAGTTAGTGTCTTTAGGTGCTTTTCTGACTGTTGGGGTGCATATGGCATTGAGTGACACACTCAAGATAGTGTGCAAGGCCTCGGACTGGGGGCCACAGATTGGATCCAGCCGCTGGTACTGCCGCCATGGGCCACTGTTTCCCTCAGTCCATATCCTCGAGCTGCTGCTGTACCAATGAGGGTCTCAACACAGGTGTTTCCCCGGTATCAAATGGGGAATGCAACACTTGCGGGTGCTCCACACACCCGAGTTTGTGCTCTGTAAGTGGTCTAGGGAAGCGGGCCATGAGGTGCGCCTCCAAGCTGCAGCCGCACACCGGTGTTCCCTGTGCAAGACCACTGTTATGTCCCGACCGTACTCGCCCTCTCCGAACCTCTGTGCAGGGCCGAGTCAGTCAACAAATGTGTCCTTGTTCCCCGATGCAGATATCAATCGGGCTAACTTCTGGAGGTCCGCCCTGACAGTCGCGGCCTTCAGGCGTTCACCTCTGCCTTGGCTCTTGCAGCACCCCTCCTCCTCTTCAGCTGCTGCATCATTGGATCTACGCAGTACAGAGTCAGGCCGAACTCCACTGTCCTTTGCCCTATTTCCTTAGTTCCGGGACCGGGTCACTCCATGGAGGTTCCAATGCAGTTATTAAAAGTTGCAATGACGATCACTGCGGATTAGTGGACGGATTTCATCTCAAATGAGCTTGGTTGGACGGAGCCGCTCTGCTACGCGGCCATCTTGCTCGGCGGTTGGCCACGCCCCCCCTGTTTTCAAAGTTAAGTAAGGAGAGGGGTCTGTAAGATGCACAGAAAGTAGAACCCTTGACGGGTTTAAGTAGCAAGGGTATCGCTGGAACCCCACAGTGATCATGTGCAGTGTGCGAACACGACTGCGTTCTCCGTACAAATCAACGTGTAAGTCACTGTTGCAGTTTTAAAGATTAAGGACCCTTCCCAGTGGACCCTGAAGAAACCCTGTGGAAGACAGAAGATTGGAGCGCCACCCATGGATACCCTAATACCCATGTTACATACACCAGGGAAGCCGGGTGCCTAGGTGTGAAGGGGTGTCGGAAACCGCTCTCGAACCCAATGTTGGATTTCAGACAAATGACGTTGCTGGAAAGTGTCCACTGGAATCCGAACGTGGATTCAAATTGAAGAGTACCTGCAAGCAGAGGGGGCAGAGTCTGTGCCACTCAGGAGTGACCCGGAGACCTTGAAGACGAATGCCCACCGATGTCGGGAGTTGACAGAGATCTTGACTTTGCAGCTGTGAGGACCAGGCAATGCTGTGTAAGACTAGGAGCTGTGCACGAGCTGTCTCATGCCAGATGTCCAGAGTTGTGGGGTCTATGTCAGTCAGGGGCACCAAGAAGCCGTGACAACTGCAACCAACGTGGATGTCGACGAAGGTACGATGTTGGGACCAGCAAGGTCCAGGGGACTAACCACAAGTAGGGGAGGCAGGGCACGCCTTGAGAAATCAGGAGAGCCAAAAAAGAAACAAAGGTGACCCTCAACATGACCCACAGGCCGGAGGTACTGGAGTTGCAAGAGGACCTCGAGCAGCTCACCAAAAGATGCAGACCACAGTGTAAGCAATGCGGTGTGGATGAAGATTCTGGTCACTGGAGATGCTTGAGGTTGGGGCTATCTGGAGCCTGAAGATCTTTGTGGGTGGGCAGGGCAGGCCTGGAGAGCTATGGAGAACCACCACCTGTGTTGCTGAGCCTTTCGGAGTCAGTGGAAGCTAAGGATCAGCAAACCGGTTAGCTTAGTTACGGTGCTTGCAGATGCAGGTAAGTGACTCCTTCACTCCAAGGGAGATTCATTCAGGTTTCTTGGATGCCCAAAGGCCTTGGGAGGTTCCTGTATGGTGCACAGGCACAGACAATGCAGCAGACTGGAAGGGAGATGAAGTCGATCCAAACAGAATCCAGCGAAGTCCTGAGTGCCCAGGCTACAGAAGTTGAAGTAGTGTCTGAATTGAATCGTGTCCCACGAGAAATCTAGGGACCTACACCCAGGTAATCCCTTAAGTTCCCTAGGGAAAGGGTTGGGATGATTCAGAGGACCCTCTCAGGGGAGGGTTTGGACATGGGGAGGATACTCCCATGTCCTTTGTCCGGTTTCGCACCACAGCTGGAGCCTATGGCTCCCCAAGCTGGTCTGAACTGGACTATGCAAGGAGGTACCAAATGTGCCCCTCATGCAGAATGAATGGCACTGGCAAACGCATCCACTCGGCCCCAATACACTAAATAATGTCTGGGAGGTGGTCACACCTCCCTGTGACAGGATACCTATTGTTCTGCCTTCCCCTGCAGCAGGAGGGCAGAATTGTGTCTCTGGTCGGCAGCAGACATGTTGTGCTATCTGGATCTAGAAGACTGGTACTGGGAGCACTGAGAGCCTAACGGAGGCCCGTTCCAGTGCTTGGAATCATATCTCCCACATCGTTTATGGTCTGGGGGTATGGTTACAACATGTTTGATACCAAACATGATAGGATTCATTGCAGCTAATTTCGATGGTCATCAGGTATTTACGAGGTGCCCCTCTATATGGTATTTGGCTGCTTCACTTATAACCCAGGAGAATGGACTTCGTAGGCTGTAGGGGTGTCCTGCTCATGCAGGTGCACCCTACACTTAGAACTAAGCACCCTGTCATCAGGATTGTAAAGGCCTGCTATAGGGGTGACTTTTAGGTGTTACAGGCAGTGACCCTAGATATAGGAGACCTATATCTTTTGTAAGTGATGCTAGCACCAGCTTACACATGCTGCAATGGCAGGCAGGTAGTTACAGTTTGAATAGTCTCCCATGGGTGGCATAATACATGCTTCAGCCCATGGGGACCTCTGAGGTACCTATTCCCTGGGTACATTAGTACCATGTACTAGAGACTGATAAGGGTACCTCAGTATTCAATTATTATTATTATTATTATGGAATTTTATAAAGCGCTTGGTTACGCGCTCCAGCGTGTCCCCGCGCTGAGAGTGAGCATGTGAGATAGGTAAGGAGGTTAGAGCAGTGCTAGGCGGAAAAGGTAGGTTTTGAGGGCTCTGCGAAATTTGGCCTCAGAGGGTTCGAGGCGTAATTCAGTGGGGAGCAGGTTCCAATTCTTGGCTGCGAGGAGCCTGAACGATCTGCCCCCCATACGAGCTATACGGATTTGGGGGACAACAGCCAGACCAGTGCCAAAGGATCTAAGCATCCGCTCTGGTTTATAAGGGGTGATGAGGCTGTTTAGGGGAGCTGGTGCTCTACCTCCAAAGATGCGATGACACATGCATAAAGCTTTGAAGGTAATCCTTTCACGGATCGGAAGCCAGTGAAGGGACTTTAGAGCGGCTTTAGAGGGCGTTCTCCTAGGAAGCCTCAGCACCAGCCGGGCAGTGGCGTTTTGCAGTACTTGGAGACGATTGAGACTTCTAGCCGTGATACCCAGGTATAAGAGATTGGCATAGTCGAGTCTCGATGTAACCAAGGCATGCACAAGAGTCTGTCTGGCATCAACAGGGAGTAGGTCAAGGACCTTACGTAAGCTCTTGAGTATCCCGAAGCACATTCCCACCACCCGATTTACCTGGGGAGCAAAAGACAACTCGGAGTCGAATAGTACCCCGAGATTTTTGGCCTGTTGACACGGCGCTGGAGTAGAGCCCAGACAGTCAGGCCAGCATGCCGAGGACCACACAGATGGGCCCCCTCCAACCACGAGCACTTCAGTCTTGGACCCATTCAACTTCAGGCAGTTGTTAGACATCCAGCAGGCAAGCTCCTGCTTGCAAGCACTGAAGTTGAATGCCGCAATTCCGGGTGCCCGTGACAGAGAGATGACCAGCTGTGTGTCGTCGGCGTAAGATACTAGTTGGATGCCATACCTTTCCACAATAGTGGCTACAGGGGAGGCGTAAAGGTTAAACAGGGTGGGGCTTAGGGCAGAGCCCTGGGGAACCCCTTGATCGAGATTGAACACATGAGAGTAGTGTTCTCCCTGTCTAACCTGAATCTGGGATATACCTTAGAACCGAACATAACAAATTAGGGGAGAAAGCAGAGAGATTGGGGTCCTGATTAGACTAGTGAATACAGCTTAGCACCAAGCAAAAAGTGGGGGAACGATAAAAGCGGATCCTACTTTTATACAAGGGGTTAATCGCGTAGTATATAAAGATTTGTAATATGATAATAGCTCACAAATTATGTCTTAATTGGCAGAAACTTAAGTGCCATCGTCCAAGTGGAGTTCAGCAATATACACAGGACTCCATGGAGGATGCATAAGGTGTGCCAAAGTTCGACCAGGGTGTTGACCCTCGCCATATCTGTGCGCCACTGAATATTTGCTCGAGAAATGTAACTTCTCTTTTGACAAGATTATGAAATTCCTCTGAAAGAGATGAGCGTCTATGTAAAGAGGATGAAGAGGGTAGAGGGGTAGTTCCCAGTCAATGTCCATGAATTCAGCCTTCACCCGTGCCAGACTGTTGTGGAGCTCTCATAGTACTCCAATATGTTTCAACATGGAGATCCCACACTATCCCCTAGGGTGGCATAATGGCTAACGGACCCGGTGTTGTTCCAAAAACAATCATGGATGGTGTCACAGAGTTTGGAAAAGAAAACCTCATCCAACAAGGCAGTAGCGGGGAAGGACCAACGACGTTCCCAGCCTACACCATTTGGAAGGGTAAGAAGCAATTTGATTGGAGCAGGGTCAGAAAATGTGTGTGGCAATATTTGTATGGACTGAAGCCAGGGACTGCCGTCCACGGAGATAAGCCAATAGTCCAGTAGTATCCATACCACTTAAGGTGCAGAATAGAAGGTTTGCCCTAGGATAGTGGGATTTCAGAGGCGCCAGATATATCCTTCAGGGTATATGTGTGTATGATAGTATAAAGGTCATGTAATGAGCGTAGTTTACCTCCTGAATAAGTGCTGGTCGAGTTTAAAGTGGTGTCATGAAGTCGTTGCAAATCACCGCCTAATAATGGGACATATGTGTTGAATCTGCCTGAAAGGGTGCATAGCGCCTGGAAAAAAGAAGGGTCATTGCCATCAAGGGCATAAACGTTTAAGAATAGGATTCTCCTCCCCAGCATTGTTCTGCCTACCAGAAGGTCATCTGTTATGGTATGATAATTGTTGGATTTGGCCCTTTTTGCAGGGTCATCCCAGAACTTTTTGTCTTCCTCCTGTATTTTTTCTGACCTGTTGTTGGTGGTTTTATGATTCTGGGCACTTTATCACTGCTGATCAGTGCTAAAGTGCATGTGCTCTCTCTTGTACACTTGGTAAGATTGGTCTGCACCTGTTTGGCATATTACATTTACATGTAAGTCCCTTGTACAGAGGTATTCCATATACCCAGGGCCTGTAAATTAAATGCTATTGGTGGGCTTACAGCGCTGCTTCCCCCATCCACCTAAGTAGCCTTTCAAACCTGTCTCAGGCTTCTGCCACGGTAGGACCTGCGTGCACAGTTTACTGCCGTAGTGACAAGGCATATATAGTGGTTGCCACATCTGCAACTTTCCTTTTACTATATATCAATCACTCCTAGGTAGGCCCTAACTAGTCCTATGGGAAGAGTGCGGTGCAGGTAAAAGATAGTACATGTGCCTTAACTGAGTGGCATGTCCTGGTAGTAACGAACAGCCGATTTGGTTTCTCACTGCTGTGAGGCTACCCTCCCGTAGGGTTGCATTCGGGATTCCCTGATATGTGTTTTAGTGGTAATTCCTGACATGAGAGGGATAGCGTGACCATGTTTTGTATGTTTGGAATGGTAGTGATAAATCCTGCTTATTGGTGAAAGCAAATTTATCATTACTATTTTAGAAATGCCACTTTTAGAAGTGGGCATTTCTGTGTCCTATGTGTCTTTGCGGCCTGCCAGGATGTGTTTTGACCATCTGTTTCTGACTGACAGGGAAGAGGGGATGTGCATTTACTCCAGCCAGTTACAAGGGGGGGTTGAGGCGTGCCCTGCCCTTCATGGGTGACTCAAATACCTTTTCTGAACTTAGAGTAGCAAGAGGAGGAGTCCCTTACACCTGAATAGGCCTGGTCTGCTTTTGAAGTGGTAGGAGGAGTTGCATCTGCACCTGAATAGCGATGTGCCTGCCTTCCACAATGCTGGCTCCACCGCCCTATGGTGTGTGTAGGGCCTGGGCTGAAAATGTGAATGGGGGTGTTGTGCACTTCAATAGTGGTTGAAGTGCCCCCAGAACAAAGACACTACGACTATAAGTAAAGGGGCTGTGACCCTATGTGAGGAGAGAAGACACTGCAAGGACTGTCCCTGGCCAGGATAGCTGAAATGCTGACCTCCAACCTGCTGGGCTAAGAGAAGGACTGCTACTCTGACTACAGAAATTCATGTGCTGGCCTACCTGCCTGCACTCTGTTGCTATTGCTACGAGTGTTCTGCCTCTCAGCAGCAAGTGTCATTGGTTGTGTGCTCAGCCCAAATGTGAAGGATGAGCCCAGTGGCCATCATGCTTGATTTTTAAACACGCTGTTGTGAGGGCCACCAGCATGTGCTTTAGCCAGGGAGTGTGAATCTGCCTGTCCTAGGAGGGCGAGGCCCAACAGCGAGAGGACGCCAGAGCCACATGAGCTCCTATTAGTTGTTGGCAGCCAGGAGAGAGAGAGAGACACACAGTCTATTGCAGCCCCACGAAGCAGGACACTGCGTCAAGCCTCCGAGGACGTGCTCCACGCAGGAAGAAGCAGGAAGAAGCTGCAACGCTTCCCTCTCAAGGGCGCCCATTTGAGAAAAATCTTACTGTTCCTGGAACTGAGGTGAGGCCGCCCACGTGTGCAGTGCTTACAGTCCGCAGAGCCCAGGAGGGCTCCAGACGGGTTGCAGTGCCGTAGGGCTGGGGAAAGGAGAAGCAGTATTGTTACCAAATGCCCAGCGGTTGTCTACTCATTATCGCCAGATACTGGGTGTGTGTTGCACCCCCGCCCAGGATTTGGTACGCTCGGCGTCATGTCATTCTTTTTCGGTAGGAAAGGGGTAAAACCTCAACGGAGGTCCCTGAGTCCCAAAGGAGAAGGGAACTCCACAAAATGACTACATTCCCTGTGGTAGGCGGGCAGGTAGCCCAAGACCTTAGGCAGGGGAAGAGCGTCACAAAGGAAGACATGGGGACCCTACTCACAAAGGAACCAGGGTATGTACTATATATCGGAAACAATGTTTCCAGTGGCACAACAAATGTATGACTAATAATCAATAGAGCATACGTTAATTAATAACAAATCAAGGGTTTTTAAAGGGGGTGTCTGAGAGAGAAACAATTCTACACAATAAGATTTCAAACCATCATTGAAATTATATTTCTTTTTTTCAACAATCAATAAATATTTATACACGTAGTGTTACAAAACATTAGTGCAAAAGTGACCCAAAGTGTAATGTGAGAACCAAGGAGGTACAAACAAGTATAGAAACCAATAAATACAGGTGTGACATACAAGGTTTCTAAAAGGAATATTGTACAGAAAAGAAAACGACCATCAAGTAAATAATAATAACAACAATATATATTGCAGTGGCTATCTGGAATCATAGGCACTGCTTGTAGGGTTCGTTTTCTAGGGGCGTCGACGGCGTTTCGACCCGGGCAGTATAATGGGTCTCGTCAGGACAGGGAAATGTGGGACTTCTGTGAATTTAGGAGTGAAAAAGTAAGATGTAAAAGCACTACTTGTAGCGATTTAATTTAATATAATATAAAGGTTGAAAGTTAAGGGACAGATTTTATAGTTACCTAGACATGTATAACTCACGTGGAAACAATAATGACTTGAAAGGGTAACCACCATGCGTGAAGAAAAGATTAAATGCACTTACAGTTAACCCAGCCGGGTACTGTTGTATGTTGTTGCAAAAGAAAGAAATTACATTTTGATTAAATTCCCATTTCTTACCACCCGTTTTATACTGAAGGTAATTGTAACATAACTTACCACTGTAATGGTGCAGTTAAGAGAACTCTAATCTAGGATTAGACAGAGTTTGTCGAGTGCAGCTGGATATGGCTGTTAGCTTGGAAAGCTGCACGAGGGCAATATAGGATGATACCTTGACAAATATATTAGAGACAATCAGAACCTGGTAATGGAATGGGCACACTAATGTATTTATATAACCCAAACGAGAGACCTTACCCGATAATGCAGGGTCGATCATGTAGTTAGTAGGATAGTAATTGGCGTCTGGCAATTATCTGCCGAGATCGATAATAAAAGCGCCTCAAGGTTTTGCACAATGGCAACGTCAAGTCGGGATGATACCTTAAAAGATACATGACGGTCAGAATTCATATACACTATTATGTGACCAATACCTTACCCGCTGACAAGGAGCTCAGTCGCCCTTTTGGGTCACTCGATCTCTCTTCCGGGATGTCGATTCAGTCTGTGACGGGCGTGGCATAATTGCGTGCTTTAACTTTACCGTACGTAGGGAACGTGAAGTTCAAATTCAAGTTCAAGTTCGAAAATTTGTATAGCGCACTACTCACCCAGAGGGTCTCAAGGCGCTTGGGGAAGGGGGGGGGGTACTTTATTTATGGAATATCCAAGTTTTAAGTTGCTTTCTGAAGGAGAGGTGGTTCTGTGTAAGGCGGAGGTGGGAGGGGAGAGAATTCCAGGTTTTGGCCGCTAAGTAGGAGAAGGATCTTCCCCCCATGGTGGATCTATGGATGCGCGGAATTGCGGCGAGGGCTTGATTGGACGATCGTAGTTGGCGGGTGGGGGTGTAGAAGGACAGTCGCGTGTTGAGGCATTCAGGTCCCAGGTCGTAGAGGGCTTTGTGTGCGTGGGTGAGGAGAGGGAACGTTATTCTCTTGTTGACGGGAAGCCAGTGGAGGTCTTTCAGGTGACCGGAAATGTGAGCTTGACGGGGGATGTCCAGTATGAGTCTGGCTGAGGCGTTTTGGATGCGTTGTAGTTTTTTCTGTAGTTTGGTTGTGGTTCCGGCGTAAAGGGTGTTTCCGTAATCCAGTCGGCTTGTGACCAGTGCGTGGGTGACCGTCTTTCTTGTTTCGGTGGGGATGCAGCGGAAGATTTTTTTGAGCATACGTAGGATGTTGAAGCATGATGATGAGACGGCGTTGACTTGTCTGGTCATTGAGAGGGAGGAGTCCAGAATAAAGCCCAGGTTACGAGCGTGGTCCGTGGGTATGGGTGCGGTTCCCAGGGCCGGTGGCCACCATGAGTCGTTCCAGGCAGCGGGGGATGAACCTAAGATGAGGACTTCCGTTTTGTCCGAGTTCAGTTTTAAACGGCTGTTCTTCATCCACTCGGCTACTTCTTTCATTCCTTCGTGTAAGTTGGTTTTGGTGGTGTTTGGGTCTTTGGTGAGGGAGAGGATCAGTTGGGTGTCGTCTGCGTAGGAGATGATGTTGAGGTTGTGTTGGCGTGCGATGGATGCGAGGGGGCTCATGTATATGTTGAAGAGGGTGGGGCTGAGTGAGGATCCCTGCGGGATGCCGCAGATGACTTCGGTGGCCTCTGATCTAAAAGGGGGAAGGCGGACTCTCTGGGTTCTTCCGGCGAGGAACAAGATGATCCAGTCCAATGCTTTTCCTTGTATTCCGACGTTGCTAAGGCGTTGTATGAGGGTGCTATGACAGACTGTGTCGAAGGCTGTGGAGAGGTCAAGTAGGATGAGGGCAGCTGTTTCTCCGTTGTCCAGTAGAGTTCGAATGTCGTCTGTTGCTGCGATGAGGGCGGTTTCGGTGCTGTCTTTGGCTCGGAAGCTCGTGAAGAGAGCAGAAAGCTCGATCTTCACGTAAAGGAAGGACTTCAAAGGCCAGTATTGAGCCCAGATATAAAAATAGAAATAGAAATAGACCAGTGACACATCGTATTTGAATAGAACGAGTCACAAAGTTGGGAATTGATTCTAATACCTATTCGTTGCGAGTAATAGTTTGTGCAGTCAATAAAGTTTTATAATAAAGAAACGATTTTTCAGAGAGAAACTCACACAAGCAAAATCAAGTATGTACAATTGAAAATCACATTGTCATATATACATTGTAGTAAAGGCAGTGAATGTAAAGGAGACATGGATGGGTGACGTTGGAAATACATCACATTGTTATATATATATTACAGTAAAGAGGGTGAATGTATAATCATTAGGAGCACAGGAAAGGTCTAATCCAATGTCATATGCATATTATACATAGGGTGTCCAGCATTTATCACACTGATATAAAGGTAATACCATTGACCTATAATGACAAATAATGACAGGAAAAACCCCAGTGGAGCAATCGGTCATACATTTTCTGATTTCTATTTAATGAGGCAGAGAGATTACATAGCCGCACCATTTCTCAGCGGAATTAAGCCCATGATTTATAGAATTGACTTTGTCAATCCAATAACATTCACGTCTTTGCAATATTTGTGCAATATTTCCACCTCTCTCTGGCATTATAGCAATGTCAATAACCTGCCATTTAATTTCTTCAGTCGTGTGATTTTTATCTAAGAAATGTTGAACCAAGGGAGCAGTAACCCCAGATCGTCTGATGCGACTCCGGTGCTGACTTATTCTGGCTTTAATTGGTTGCTGAGTTTGCCCAATGTAGGGCAAGCCACAGGGATACAATATGCAGTACAACAAATTTTGTGTGTTGCAATTTAAAAAGAAGTCAAGTTTGTGTTCTGACTCACCATATTTGAACACAGTTGTGTTTTCAGTAAACGGGCATATGATAGAATTACCGCATCTATGGTGGCCAACAATAGGGGGAAGACCCCATGCTGCTTCCAACGTGCCGAATTTTTTAGTGATTTCAGTGGATGATCTCACTAAATGATCCTTTATATTCTTAGCCCTTTTGTATGCAAAAAGGGGAGTCTCAAGCGAGGGATCTATTCTTTTGATAATTTCCCAGTGTTTAATAATCGCTTTCCTGATTTTATTTGTATGTGTCCCAAAAGTTGTCACACAAACAATTTTTGATATCTGTTTTTTCGGTTTAGACAAAAGCAATTCCTCCCATGGGCAGTACCACGCTCGTTTGAGCGACCTTTTAACTATTTATTTAGGATATCCTCTTAGAAACAATTTCTTTTTTAGTACTTCTGCTTCTTTAAAGCAGTCTTCCTTTCGGGCACAATTGCGACGTATATGCAAGAATTGCCCGAAAGGAAGACCATCTCTAAATGCTCTTGGATGTTGACTTTGATATGCCAATAGCGTATTTCTTTCAGTTGGTTTCCTATGTAGTGACGTGAACATTTTGCCCTCTTCATGTTGGATATTGAGATCCAGAAATGCAATTGTTTTTTTGTGGACTGTAGATGTAAACATCAGATGTGTTTGTACATGATTAAGATAGGTTACAAATTCATTAAAAGAGTCTTCACTCCCTTTCCACACTAAAAAAATGTCGTCTAAGTATCTGAACCAACAAGTAATGATGGTATGTTGTGGATTCCGGTCGTTCAGTGCATAGCTCATCTCTACATAATTCATATAGATATTAGCTAGATTGGGCGAAAAAATTGCACCCATGTTTGTCCCGCAGCATTGTTGATAATATTGGCCACTTGATACAAAGTAATTAGTTTGTAATGCGACACGTAATAGTGCGATTATAAATTAAGTGGAAACATTAAATGGTCTTGGTCTCGTGTCCAAAAGTCGTTCAATCACCTGGATGCTGTCCATTTGGGGTATATTTGTATATAAGCACGAAATATCCAGGGTGGCTAGCAAATCAGTCTCTTCATTGAAGGCCATACCTTCTACTTGATTTATTATATGTGTCGTGTTGCGTACATAACTTTTCTGTAAGGGGACAAAATCCTTAATAAAAAATCAATATACTTCCCGATCGGCTCAAGAACAGATCCACATCCAGATAGGATTGGTCTGCCTGGGGGATGTGTGACAATCTTATGTATTTTTGGGAGAGTATAAAGAACACGAGTTCTAGGATTCTCCGCATTCAGACATTCATATTCTTTCTTTGCTATAAAATCTAGTTCAAGGCCTTCTGATGTTATCTGTAAAATTTCTTGATCGATCGAGGTTAGTGGATTCTGATTTAATTTTTTGTAATGCTTATCTTCTGAGATTTGTTTAGTAATCTCAGCATCATAGTCCACCCTATCCTGAATCACTATGCCCCCTCCTTTATCCGCTGGTTTGAGGATCAAGGAGGAGTCATTTTTTAGGGTATTAAGTGCTTGGTGTTCAGCAAAAGAGATGTTGTAAGGTATGAACTGTTTCTCGTTTTTAATATTGGCTACATCTTGTAAAACCAATTTCTCAAATGTAAGGAGTTCTTGTGGCATCATTGCATTGGTAGGATAAAAAATAGAGTGGGGTCTTAGACCTGTAACTGAGTCACATGAAGTGAATTCACGATCTTTAAAGAATAATTTCAAACGTTTCTTCCTGAAAAACTGAAATAATTCAGCTTTCAGATTGAAGAAGTTAGTTCTTTCAGTGATGACATAGGATAAGACTTTACTTAGTAATGATATTTCAGAGGAGGATAGGACATGTTTAGATAAATTGAAAATTGGGATGGTATCCATATTGTTATTATCAGTTGTTAATATGGCTGTTGTACCCATTGATAATGTTTGTTTCTGGTTTGGCGTTCTCCAGGACACTGGTGCCAAACCTTCCTCTTGGGCTTCGCTCCTCTGCCTAAAAAAGGCTGACCTGAGTGATTAACAGAGCGACTGGGGCCGGCTTGGGTGTCTGAGTCACTTGAGCCACCTGATGATTCCGAGAAGGTTACCGGTTGGTTTCTTTTGAATCTGCCCCAAGTGTTCTGTCTGTTTTGACTTGGAAAGGTGTTGTAGTAATCTTCTTTTAGATAAGGAAAGGCTTTTTCTTTATCATAGGTTTTGATATCCTTAGATACCTTATCTGCCTTTTTCTTCAGTTCAAAATTGTTAAAGTCTTCTATAGATTTGTTCAATTTCTCTAATAGAGCTTTTGCCTCTGTGACCCCGTCACTACCCAGTAGTTCTTTTTCTAACTCCTCAATTTCTTTGAGTTCTATTTTTGAATGTTCTAGCGCAGTTTCAACCCCTAAGACCATCCAATGACGAGAGCATGTAATTGAGATCCCACAAAAACTTCCTTTGAATTTTGGGTCTTCACGGAAGATACCCGGCACGTTTCTGACCTGGGGAAGACAGTGGCTGCATCTGATAGCAAGAGCGCAGGTGCCGCTCATAGTTGTGGTGACCCTTTGTCTGGGTTGTACCCTTTGTACAGTGCAATAATGGCGGTGTGCCTACTGTTGGCATGAGGTTACTAATGTGTGCACTCTACAGGTGTGCACAATAGGGCACTACTACTGTTGTTTGTGCATAGGGTTTTAGACTAAGGGTAACCCACCAGTAGTTACTGGTCTTTGTAACTGTGTTGGTTATGACAGTGGTTTGATTGGCCAGGTGGTTTATGTAATGCCTGTGATGTCTATGACAGTGGCCCAATTGGCCAAATGATTTATGTAATCCCTGTGAAGTCATCATAAGTGCCTAGTGGCATAGTAGTATATGTGATTGTGATCTAATGTGTTTTTATGGATAATACAAAGAATATTTTTATATGACCTTGCGTGAAGTCTCTTTTGTGGAGGGCCTAGTGTGTCACAGTTGTGTGATTGTGTTGCATAAGCCTGGCTGCTCTGCCTAGCTGTCAAAGGGGTGAGCAGGGGTTATCTTCAGTGTGTAACTGCATTGCCCTGACTAATAGAGTGGTGGGTTCTGTCTGTCTTAGGTGCATATCCTAGCCAAGCAGAAACCCCATTTCTAACAATGGTGAATAAAGGGAAGACTTGTATGTAGGAGTAACAATCTCTACAAGAATAGGAGCTGTAATTGGCAAAATATCAATGGGGTCCCCATTATGACGCAAAAGCGAGAGCTGATTGTGGAGGAAGATTTGTTTCCTGTAAAAACGCAACTTTAATGCCATGTCGGTTGAGATATAACAACACCAGTTTACCCTTTCGGGGATTATTCAGGCCACAGACGTTCCAGGTAAAAAGTGTGACATTTACAGATTGCTTTGTGCTCCCCATCTGTAGAGGAAGAGGGAATTGCAAGCATGCCAAGTCTCATATAAAAATTCACATGTGGTCTCGTCCAATCTATTCTAAAGAAAAAAAAGAAGAATCTTGAAGAAATAATAAACCCTAATGAAAACCTAAAGTACCTACCTCCCCACCCACTTCAGATAAAGGAAACCTAGCGAATCCCTGCAAAACTCAAACATCAAACAAAAAAACAAACATTTAGAAATGTGGAATAATTTCTAATGATACTTGGGGCATGGGCAACGCATCGGAAATCAATGCCCAGTATGGCGAGTGATAGCTAATGATGGATTAGTGAAAATCAGGGTTACATATAGGGAGAAGCTGAAAATAGAAGTAATGTGGATTAATTACTGTATTATATTGCAACCGAACCAGTCTATGAAATGGCATAGATAATATAGATGGTGTTGGAGCAGCTCAGCCAGGGTGAACAAGGTCGGCGCTAGCCAAAATGTTATGGTCTTGTGAGGAGCGCTCCGGGGTGGTGCAAGCCGAAGAGGGTCTGTTTCAGCTCTGCTGTTCATAGAAGGTGATGACATCAGCTGGGGTGTAAAAGAAGTGGGGCTTACCATCCACCACCACCCAGAGCCTAGCTGGATATAACGTTATATTTAAGTCCATGTTTTCGGAGCAGCGCTCTGGCATTGGTTGAATTTCTGCCTTGCCTCCTGAATGGCAAGTGTGGAATCAGGGTAAATGGAAATCTTGGAACCTTGGTACTGTAAGGGGGTCTTTTTCACGAGCGAGGTGGAGTACAGTGTTGCGGTCTCGGTAATTCAAGAGGCGGGCCACAATGGGGCGAGGTGAAGTACCTGGAGGTGGCCGAGGGCCTAGAGATCTGTCAGCTCTCTCCACAATGAAAGTAGAAGTAAAATGCTGGTTGTCAAATATTTCTGTAAGTAGAGTTTGTACAAAGTGTTCAGGGTGTCCCACATTGGTGGATTCCGCAAGGCCAATTATGCGTATTTTATCCTCATTTTTAATAGCAATTGTCTTCAGGAGGCATTCCGTCTTCCCCAGTCTAAGGGTCAATGAGGTGGCACTGTCTCCCAGGCCTGAGAAACGTTCCTCAGCGGCATCGAGGTGGTTGCCATGTCATTCCAGTTGCTCCTCCATGCGGTCGAGCCATAGTTTTGCTATGATTGCCGCTGTACCCTTTGGGGTGGGGGAGGGTCAGAGAACCTAATCGTCTACATCTGATGGGGGGTCAGGTCATCCAGTCGATTTGGAACAATCAAAGGTGAGCCAGCGTTGTTTGGGGTCCCCCGGACTCACGATGAGAAAGTTTTGATGTTGAGTAGGAAGCTGTGGGTGAGTGAAGCCAAATCGGGAATAGAGATTCAGCCAAGGTTTGGTATATTAGCGTTTCATGGGGGAGAGAACTCCCCCGACTCCACTGGTGTACAGAGAGGGTGCTTAGGGGATATTTCGTGGGCAGCACCAATGATGAGGCATAAGGTGAAAAAAAACCACAAGCAGTGATGAGCAACGAAAGCCTTGCAGGAGAATATGCCAGTAATATTCCCATCCTGCACCACCCCCCACACAATGGTGGGGCACAGCAGCATTAACTCAAGTCTTAAGGAGCACTGCAAGCAGGTACTTACAGTCATGATGGTGCTGGCCCGGGGCGGGGAAATGAAACAATCAGCATTCGGCTGCAGGTAGCAGCATGGAGGGGAGCTGCAGAATGGTAACATCTGCTCTCCCAGAAGAATCTGGCTGGGTCTCACTTTCATGAGCCCTGGTGGGCTGCGGGTAGATGCAGGCACGATCTGGCAGCTGCTGAATGGAGAGAAGCCGGTTGCAGCAAGTATGGGCCAGGCCCGATGTAGTGGCAAATAGCAGCAGCCGGATGCCACCTCTGTGGGCCCTGGTGAGCTGAGATGGATGCGCGCGTGATCAGCTTGCCGCTAAGTGTTTAGTGACCAATCTTAGCAAATATAGGCATTGGGCTTATGCAGCATCAAAAAGCAGCATAGAAAGGGGACCCAACAAGGCACTTCATACACAGGATCAGGCACACTCACTGCCCCCGTCGCCACGGGTCCTCTTAGGTGGCTGGGATGTACCATCCCAGGCCGGCAACAGGAGAGGATAGAAGCTAGAGTGTCAGACACAAATGGTGTGTGTAGAGCAAGGATGTGAGGGGGCCCAGCAAGGATCCGCAGCCTCAGGCTCACATCTGGCCCGTGTCACAGCAGGGCTTCCGAGGCAGGCTAGGTCGCTTCCTCCCACCTGGTGATCCAGCAGCCAAAGGAGTACATCATGTGTCACTCGGCAAGGCGCTGCATCACAAAGAGATAGATAATGCAGTTTTTTCCCATTGGTGGTTGACGGAGATGAGTATAGGTGCCATAACTCACAGGAGAAGGGCTTTCAGTTTTGCAGCTTCACTGCCGTTCAGCCTTTCCCGTAGAGGGATTGGCCCATCCCCTGACCTTTACTCCCCCTTTTAATAAATCTCTCAAATTGTTTGGTCTACTCGCATAATGTAGAATACATTTATGATAATACTCAGCCATGCCTAAAAATTTAACCAGATACTCTTTGTTTTCTGGAATCAGAAGATGTCCACCAACTTCTGCTCCTGACAACTTAGGATCAAGATGATCCAGGACACCCCCCACGCCGCACGACTCGCCAGCTGTAGCGAGTCTCTGCCCCAGCGCCACAGGTTCGTCCCTGGCCTCGGTGCTCCCGCTGCTGCTCGTTCTTTCTTCCCCGCTGTTGGCCTCATTGTGTGTATTTACTGACTGTACTTCTTCATTCTGTAATAGTTTTTTTGTGCCTTCGTTAGGACTATAACCCCTGGTGTGCCCCCTCCCCGCTTCCTGCCGCTGCTCCCTCGCAGCCCCGCCCCTTTTTCTTCTGTAAACCCCATTGGCCGCCCCGCTCCCGCCTCCCAGCTGCTCCTCCCTCCCACTTGGCCTCATATTGAACCCGCGCGGCGCAGGCGAGTGTGACCTGATCCAGGACACCCCCCACGCCGCACGTCTCGCCAGTTGTAGCGTGTCTCTGCCCCAGCGCCACAGGTTCATCCCTTGACTCGGTGCCCCCGCTGCTGCTCGTTCTTTCTTCCCCGCTGTTGCCCTCATTGTGTATATTGCCCTCATTGTATGTATTTACTGACTGTACTTCTTCATTCTGTAATAGTTTTTTGTGCCTTCGTTAGGACTATAACCCTTGGTGTGCCCCCTCCCCGCTGCTGCTCCCTCGCGGTCCCGCCCCCTTTTTCTTCTATAAACCCCATTGACCGCCCCACTCCCGCCTCCCAGCTGCTCCTCCCTCCCACTTCGCCTCATATGGAGCCCGTGCGTACGTGCAGCGTTCACGCGCAGCGGGCGCCCCGATTGTGCGTCGAAGGCGCGCCAAAGGCAAGCCCGTCTACGCCCGTCCATGCCTGGACCGCGCCCAGTGCCAGGACCCCTGGTCCCCGACGATACCAGCCCCCCCGATGAACTTACGACGCCGCCACCCTCCACACACTCAACGACAGCCGGAACCCCGCCTGCTACCGAGCCACCCCGAAACGCACCCACAGACCCTTCACCTGCCAAGCCTGCCAATTCACCTGCCTCTGAACCTGCACCGCACCCGCCAAGCCGAGCACCAGCAACAACCATCTCAAGTGCACCCTGCTCAACACCCGCTCCATCCACAGGCACGCCGTCGAACTCTGGAACCTCCTCGACACAACATCACCAGACGTTGCCTTCCTCACGGAAACCTGGATGAACGCCTCCTCAGCCCCCGACATCGCCATAGCCATCCCGGACGGATACAAGATCACCCGGAGGAATCGCATCAACCAGACCAGAGGAGGCATTGCCATCGTCCACAGGAACACCATCAGCATCATGACCAACTCCGACGACACCCTCACCGCCGCCGAGCACCTTCACTTCCAGATACACACCGACCCCAAGACCACCCTCAGAGGCACCCTCATCTACAGACCACCGGGACCACGCACACAATTCAGCGAAGCCATTGCAGACTTCGTCAGTCCACACGCCCTCACCTCCTCAGACTACATCCTCCTAGGGGACCTCAACTTCCACCTGGAGAACAACAAGGACTACAACACCACCGCCCTGCTGGACAACCTTGCCAACCTCGGAATCAAGCAACTGGTAAACACCCCCACCCACTATGCCGGCCACACGCTTGACCCCGTCTTCTCCTCCAGCAAGCACATCTCCTTCAGCCACTCCACCGGACTACATTGGACAGATCACAGCTGCGTACACTTCAACTTCAGGAGAACCACGACCCACCGTCACCCGCAACAGGTTCCCCGTAGAAGCTGGAGCAAGATCACCAGCGACCAGCTCACCACCGCCCTCAGCCAGAACCCACCCACCATACACAACGGACCCCAACGAAGCAGCCCGCAACCTCACACAGTGGCTTACCAACTGCGCCGACGACCTGGCACCTCTGAAGACCCCTCCCAGCAGACCCGGCAGCAGGAAAGCCTCGTGGTTCAACAACGACCTCAAAAACTCCAAGAAAACCTGCCGCACCCTCGAGAAAGCCTGGCGCCACAACCAGACAGCAGAAAACATGACATCCCTCAAGAACGCCACCCGCAAACACCACCAGATGATCCGCACCACCAAGAGGACAACATTCAAAGAACGACTGGACAACAACACCCACAACAGCAAGGAACTCTTCAGCATCGTCAAAGAGCTCTCCAACCCCAGCTCCTGCAACAACGACATCACACCCTTGCAAGCTCTCTGCGACTCACTCGCCTCGTTCTTTCATCGCAAGATCGCCGACATACACAACAGCTTCGGCGCACAGACCACGCACCCTACCACCGAACCAGCGCCCCCCCACCACCACCCTCCGGACCAGGACCCCTGTCAGCACCGAAGACACCACCCGCCTGATGAACACCATCCACTCCGGCTCCCCTTTCGACCCCTGCCCACACCACATCTTCAACAAAGCTGACTCCATCATCGCACCCCAACTCCGGAACATCATCAACAGCTCCTTCTCATCCACAACCTTCCCGGAGAGCTGGAAACATGCCGAGCTGAGCGCCCCCCTGAAGAAACCCACAGCGGACCCCACAGACCTCAAAAACTTCCGCCCCATCTCGCTCCTCCCCTTTCCAGCCAAAGTCATCGAGAAGACCGTCAACAGACAACTCTCCGTCTTCCTCGAGACCAACGGATCCCTCGACCCCTCACAGTCCGGCTTCCGAGCAAACCACAGCACCGAGACCGCCCTCAACGCAGCTACCGACGACATCAGGGCCCTGCTTGACAATGGGAAACTGCTGCCCTCATCCTCCTAGACCTCTCAGCAGCCTTCGACACCGTATGCCACCGCACGCTGATTCAGCGCCTCAGCAACACCGGAATCCAAGGAGCAGCACTGGAGTGGATCATCTCGTTCCTCACCGGAAGAACCCAGAGAGTCCGCCTCCCCGTTCCGCTCCGCGGCCACCGAAGTCATCTGCGGCATCCCGCAGGGATCCTCACTCAGCCCCACCCTCTTGAGTCTACATGAGCCCTCTCTCAACCACCGCTCGCCAACACAACCTCAACATCATCTCCTACGCCGGCGACACCCAGCTGATCCTCTCCCTCACCAACGACCCCGCCACCGCCAAAGCCAACCTCCAGGAAGGAATGAAAGAAGCCGCAGAATGGATGAAGATCAGCCGTCTGAAACTGAACTCAGACAAGACGGAAGTCCTCATCCTCGGACCATCTCCCTCTGCCTGGGACGACTCCTGGTGGCCCCCTGCCCTGGGCATTGCACCCAAACCAACGGACCACGCACGCAACCTGGGCTTCATCCTGGACTCCTCCCTCTCGATGACCAAGCAAGTGAACACCGTTTCATCACTCAGCTTCAACACCCTGCGCATGCTCCGAAAGATCTTCCGGTGGATCCCCACCGAAACCAGGAAGACGGTCACCCAGGCCCTCGTCACCAGACGTCTGGACTATGGGAACACCCTCTACGCTGGAACCACAGCCAAACTCCAGAAAAGACTCCAGCGCATTCAGAACGCCTCAGCATGACTCATCCTGGACATACCTCGCCGCAGCCACATCTTTGCCAACCTGAAAGACCTGCACTGGCTCCCCATCAACAAGAGGATCATGTTCAGACTCCTCACCCATGCACACAAGGCTCTCCACTACACAGAGCTGAAGTACCTCAACAGACGCCTCACATTCTACACGCCCACCCACCAGCTCCGATCCGCCAGCCTCGCCCTCGCCTCCGTCCCACGATTCCGAAAATCCACCGTTGGAGGACGCTCCTTCTCCTACCTGGCAGCCAAGACATGGAACTCCCTCCCTAATCACCTACGGCTGACCCTGGACCACCTCTCCTTCAGGAAACAACTCAAGACCTGGCTGTTCGAGCAGTAGCGACCCCCCCCCCTCAGCGCCTTGAGTAGCGCGCTTTACAAATTTTGGTGATTGATTGATACACAATCTCATCACAGTTTAATCTACACTTACTCCCTTTTAGCGTCAACCCTCTCTCTTTGAATCATCCCAATACAATCTTCAACCTGCTATCATGATACTCTAGTGTAGTGCCAAATAGCAGAACATTGCCTTGGTAAATCTTGATGCCATCCATCCAGTCCAGCATATTCTCCATTACTCTCTAAATTGCAGAGGCTGCTGAAATAAAGCCAAATGGCATCCTGTTAAATTTGTACACATCAAATGGCGTTATGAATGCTGTAAGGGACGTGGAACCTTCCTCTAGCTCTATCTGCTAACACGCTGATTGTAGATCCAGAGTAGAGAACACTTTGGCCCCTTCTAACACTGTCAGCATTTCCGTAATATTAGGTACAGGGTGCTAATCAACAACAACCATCATATTCAATCCTCTTAAGTCAACACAGAACCTGATCTGCCCTGAGGCCTTCCTTGCTAACACTACCGGTGACACCCATTCCGAAGCTTCCACCTCCTGAATTATAGCTTCCTCTTTTAACCTGAGAATTTCATTCTTCATTGCCTTCCCCAAAGAGAGCAGGACCCCTCATACCATACACAGACGAGGTACAGTATTATCGTATAGTTAAATTCTATAAACATACCCTGTCAAGCATCATAAGGCTTGATTGAATACTTCAGAAAAAGCCTTATCCCAATTATGCTTCTGTAAGTGTACTTTCTGTTCTTGATCCTTGCATAGTGTATAAAAACCTTTTTCCACTTTGACCATTTCAACGCAGGTTCCCATGGTGACACTGGAAAAATGGAGAAAGAGCAATATTCTGCATCTTTTTAACTGCTCCTTGCTACCTCCACAGTGTTTCACCTAACACCCCCACACACCTCAGGAAGCACTCCCACTCAGTAACCCCCAGAAGATCCGAACTAAGATTAGATAGGAGTACTATTGTTACCCAGAATGAGTGCTCCTCATGAGATCAATAAGTAACTGAGTTGGTGCGTATCAGCGAAGTTGTCGAAATATAGAAAGCAGTAAGGTAAAGTGACACAGAAATGTTTGCAAAAACCTCATGAGTGTTACTGCAGTGCTGTAGCCAGTAAGATGGTGTGTTCTTGTCTGTCACACCACTGTAGTTTCACAGGGTCCCTAATTTGCACCATAAAATTAGAGTTGGTGTGGATGTCACCGCAATATAGTTACACACACTGCTTGCAATCTTATTGGTGTACTTGTCACTACAAAATTGAACACTTGGCACCTAACATAAACTGAAGACAGTGTTACTCATGGTGTACTTGTGGTAGTGTGCATGTCACAGATATGCACTTAGGAATGATGCTAGAGTATGCAGAGACTGTGATATGTGCGTCACCAAGACACACATTTTTTATTGCTCGAGTATGAAGAGATGGTGTAGTGTGCTCATCACTGTGCTGCACTTAAAGGTGATGCTAGGGAATGCAGTCAGCAATATAGATACACACACTCTTCATTGTGATTTTCATGAAGAAGGCTACTAATCCTTTTGCTGTGGTGTGTGTATCACTGAAATGTGCGAAGGAATCCAGATGACAGCAACACCTTCTTATAGTGTTCATGTCACCGAAGACTTGCTGTTTTAGATTGATAGATTGTGCCCCAAACAAAGATGGCGGGATGCTCACCTGATTGCATCAGCACGTCTTGCTGTCTGCCATTCCTTTCTCTCAGATGCCCAAGGATTAGACAAAGCTATCTAGGTGCTGGTGCAGGATTGACGATGACAAGCTGCTTTTCAGACTTAACCCATGGTAAAGGCCCCTGCTACAACTATGGTCTCCTTACAATGAGCAATGTCAGAGCAGAATGCGTGCAGCCCTCTCACTTGCCTGAAGCCTTGCGCCTACTACACTGAATCCTCGCTCATCTAACGGGAATCCAACAGCGCATATAGTCTCGGGGATAATTACTTACATAATCAACAAAAAGCATTGATTCTGTCATTCCTGATGGGCGCTCATCATGTAAGACACAAACTTGGTATTGAGGCACCTATCTTCAATCAATTAATCAAGCAGGGGACTTGTAAGTACGCTACTAACCCGGGAGGGTCTCAAGGCGCTGAGGGGGAGGGCTAGGGGGGTCCGCAGGTCTGTTAGCCGTAGAGCCAGGTCTTGCGAGTCTTCCTGAAGGTGTACAGGGAGGGGGGCGAGTATGATGTCTGCCGGTAGCTCATTCCAGGTCTTGGCCGCGATGTGAGCGAAGGCTCTTCTACCTGCTCTGGCTCTGTGGATGTGCAGGGTTTCTGCCAGTGTGAGGTTGGATGATCGGAGGTTTCTTTTGGGTACGTGGAAGTTGATTCTGTCGTTGAGGTATTTGGGTCCGCTGTTGTGTAGGCATTTGTAGGCAAGAGTGAGGATTTTGAAGGTGACTCTTTTCTCCACGGGGAGCCAGTGGAGTTTTCATAGGTGTTGGCTGATGTGTACGTGCCAGGGGATGCTGAGGAGGAGTCTGGCAGCGGTGTTCTGTATGGTCTGGAGTTTGCGGAGTAGGGACTTGTTGATGATGGCGTGGAGTGCCTTTCCATAGTCCAGTCTGCTGGTGATGAGTGTGTGGGTGACTGTCTTCCTTGACTCCGGGGGGATCCATTTGAAGGTCTTGCGAAGTATGCAGATGGTGTTGAAGCAGCTGGATGTGACAGGGTTGATCTGTCACATCCAGCTGCGTGGTCTGCGGGGGTAGGGTGGCTTCCGAGGGTGGTTGGCCACCAGGTGTTGTCTGATGCCGAGGGGGTGGGTTCAAGGATGAGGACTTCTGCCTTCGCATTGAGTTTAAGGCAGCTGTTGGAATCCAGACTGCAACGTCTTGCATTTCTTTCTGGAAGTTGAGTTAGGTGGTGGTAGAGCCTCGGGTGAGGGATAGGGTGAGCTGGGTGTCGTCGGCATAGGAAATGATGCTGAGGCCGTTTTGTCAGACGATGGCTGCAAGGGGGACCATGTAGATGTTGAAGAGGGTCAGGCTCAATGAACCCTGTGGGATTCTGCAGGTGATTTCTGTGGGATCAGAGAGGAAGGGTGGTAGTCTGATTCTCTGGCTTCCTCCGGTGAGGAAGATCGGATCCAGTCCAGGGCTTTTCCTTGTATGCTGGTATTGTGCAGTCTGGTGACTAGTGTGTGGTGAGAGACAGAGTCGAAGGCTGCTGACAGGTTGAGTAGGATGAGGGCTGCGGAGTGGCCTTGGTCCCGGAGGGTTTGGATGTCGTCTGCGGCAGTACCTAGGGCAGTCTTGGTGCTGTGGTTTCTACGGAATCCGGATTGGGACGGGGCGAGGATGGCATTTTCTTCAATGATTCGTGTTAGTTCCTTTACCATTTTCTTTGCAACTTTGGCTAGGAAGGAGAGGAGCGAGATGGGTCTGTAGTTCTTAAGGTCGGTGGGGTCCGCTGTGGGCCTCATTGGGCAGGGGCCTGACTTCTGCACGCTTCCAGTCATCTGGGAAGTTGCCAGTTTCGAAGGTGGTGTTGATGGTGCATTGCAGTTCGGGTGCAATGGCGGCTGCGGCTCTGTGGTAGATGTGAGGAGGCTAGGGTTTGGTGGGGGCCCCCGAGTGGATGTCTTTCATGGTAGAGGTGGTGTCTTCGGTCGTGATCGGTGTCCAGTTAGAGATGGTGGGTTGGCTCGTGCCATTGGGCGGCGGGAGCGTCTGTGGCGCCCGGGGGATGGTGGAAGAAGTTGTGGTAGAGGGTTTTGATCTTGAGGTGGAAGTAGGTCCCAAGCTTGTTTCAGAGGTCTTGGGACGGGGTGATGTCTGAGGCTTCGCTGGGTGGGTTGGTGAATTCCTGAATGACACCGAAGAGCTACCTGGAGTTGGTGGAGTTGGCGAGGATTTTGTGGTGGATGAAGTTTCTTTTGGTGGTTCTGATTTGGTGTGGTAGTCCTTCGTGGTGTCTTTGTAGGTGGAGTAGTTTTCGGTTGTCCTGGTGTTTCTCCAGATCTCTACAGGCATCTGCAGGTGCGCCTGGTTTCTTGGAGATCTGTGGTGTAGCGGGCGGCTTTACTCCTGCGCTGTTTGCCGGGGTTGCGTAGCAGGGCGAGCTCATCTGTGCAGTTAGAGATCCAGGTGTGGAGTTATCTGGCTGCGATGTTTGCGTTGGATGTCCAGGTGTTGTTGTCTTGGGTGAGGGTGGAGTTCAGTTACTCGTCTGTGACCTTTCTCCAGTTCCCCATGTGGTGCACATGGGGCTGATTTAGGTGTCTTGAGTTTTTCGACGATGAAGTGTACGCAGTGGTGGTCGGTCCATGGTGGTTGCATTGTGTTGCTGAAGTGGACGCTGTGTCCTGTGGCGAAGATGGGGTCGATGGTGTGTCCGGCTCTATGGGTCAGTGTGGTGATGAGTTGTTTAAGTCCGATGTTGGCGAGGTTGTCACGTGGGATGGTGGAGTTGGGTTCATTGGTGTTGTTGAGGTGGAAGTTCAGGTCTCCAAGGAGTATGTAGCTCACTGACGCAATGGTGTGGGGTGCGATGAAGTCGGTGATGGGGGTGGTGAAGGATGTTCGGGAGCCGGGGGGTCTGTAGATGAGGGTTCCTCGGAGTGTGGCATTGGAGGTGGTCTGGATCTGGAAGTGCAGGTGTTCAGTGGAGGGGAAGGTTTTGCTGTAGGTGGCGAGGCAGAGGGTGCTCTTGTGGGCAATGGTGAGGCCCCCTCCTGGGTGGTTGGGGCAATCCTTCTTCTGGATCTTATATCCATCCGGCATGGCGATGTTGATTTCAGGGGCGGAGGAGGTATTGATCCACGTCTCCGTGAGGAAGTCGATGTCGGGCGAGAGGGAGTCATGTAGGCCTGTTGGCAGTCTCTAGGTCTTCCAATGTTGAGTGCGAGGAGGGTTGTGGTGTCATAGCGATGAATTGTCGGAGATCCAGGGTTCCTGGCGCTGGCCGTGGTAGGGTCGTGGACGGGTGCAGACAGGCTAGCCTTTGGCCTGCCTTAGGCTTAGCTTCAAGCGTTGTTCTCCGAAGCCCATCTCATAGCCATTGTGAAAAAGATGCTTTTCCAGATTTCTTAAAGGGTTTTATTTTAATTTACATTCAACAAACTCCTAATCCACTCTTAAGCTCCAGATGACTGTCTCAAATGACAGCCTGAGAATCCAGAGTGTGGCCACCCTTCTTAGCCCCTCAACATTCCACCACTCTGATTACAATTCTTTAGTTCCATACATGAGCTTACCTTTACAAAGATACTACACCACTGTTGGTGTTTAGCGTGTCCGGTGGCTCCTTGTCATGCTCTGTCTCGGCAGCTGTTAATAAACTTTGGAAAAGCCATTGGGTCTGATTTATAACTCAAAATTAAAGCTAGATCTTATGACTTTGCCATAGCTTGTTTGACCTTGAAGCCCAAGGTGTAGTGGGGCAGGCAGACCCTAGCCTTGATTGGTCAAATGTTGATTGATCAATGTTTTCTTTTTGTTAAGCAAGCGCTATTCTGTTTGTCTTTACAACAAGCAGCGGTTGTACACTACTGACCCTTGCATGTCCGTGTTTTTCTTTGTTGTCATAACGTGGTGTTCAAGTAAATGTGTGCACACAAAGACTTTCTTACAGATGAACTGAAAATACTGACCTATTTTCAAAAGTGTCCACTATTCAATATTTTGCTGTGTATGACATTCAAAGTCATCATTTACAATACACAAGGCAACCTTTCACTACTTTTTGTTAAGCTCTTAATTGACAATCCTGCGAAACAATATCAATGCAGTCTGTACACAAAGATAGTTTACTCCCAGCTTCCATAATACTATTGCCCAGGAGGTTGCTTCAGTATGGTATCTTTTTTTAGGACAGCTGGGAGAAACTAACACAATGTCGCCTATTGTCACCAAACACTTTCATTAACCCCTTGAGTGCTGATGACAGAGCGGTTCCATCCTGAGCTAAAGTGGGCGTGTGCTCATGACGGAACTGCTCCGCTATGGCACCCACCCATGGGGGGAGTGCTGGCGCTCCCCCCATGGGCAGCTCATCCAGCCCCCACAAAGGGGGATGGCAGCAGAAGAGTGTCTGCTGCCACTCGACCCTCCACCCCCCTCCCCGGGCAATCCAATGACATCAGCGCGCACAGCGCACGCCGACATCATCAGGAAGCCCCGGAAGTCCTGGAAGCCATTTGCTTCCAGGGTCCTAACGGAGAAGGTAGGTTTCCTTGCTCCGGGAGGGGGGGGGGTTCCCTGCACGCACAGAGGCATTGGGGGAGAGGAAAGAGTTTTCCTCTCCCCTGATGTCTCTGTGCAGGGCATTTCTGCGTCACAATCGCGCATAGCTTCACAACCGTGCAGCAGAAATGCCCCTACTAGGCACCAGGGATTTTTTTCTTTGTATTGGAAGCAACCCCATGGGCAATGGTCGCTTCCAAAGGGGACACAATGTTTGTTTGTTTTTTCTGCCCCCCCCGGCAGATTGGCCTGTTTGTTTGGCCTCTGGGGGCAGAAAACCTCAATAGACACCAGGGATTATTTACATTTAAAATGGAAGCGGCCCCTTGGGCAAGGGTCAGATTTCTTTTTGTATGTGGATAGATCGGACTGTTTTTTGGCCTTAATACCCCACTAGACACCAGGGAATTTTTAAAAATCAAAATGGGAGCGACTCCTTGAGCTAGGGTGGCCTAAAGGGACAGAAATGTTTTGTATGTGTGTTCTGCCCCCCAGGGGCAGATCGGCCCATTTTTTTGGGCCTTTCAAACCCCACTAGACACCAGGGAATATTTAAAAATGTAAATGGAAGTGACCCCTCAGGCAAGGGTCACTTCCAGGGGGCAAATTTCTTTTTGTGTGTGTATTCTGCCCCCTCCCCCCTCACCCCCCCCAAGCCCCCCCACCCTTGGAGGCAGATCATCCCTTTTTTTTTACACAAAACCCCACAAGACACCGGGGAATAATTACAATTGAAATGGAGGTAAAATGTGGTAATGTTTTTTCTGCCCCTGCTGGGGACAGATCTGCCCCTTTTTTTGGCGGGGGGCAGAAACCCCTACGAAGCACCAAGGATTTATTTCTTTTGCAAGGGGGGCACATTTCTGTCTGCTGTTTTCTGCTCCACGTGGGAAACAGATCGGCCTGGCAGACAACCTTATCTGATCCCTTGGGCAAGATCAGCCCCCATTTTTCTCAGTCCTATTTGAAGGCCCATCTGGCAGATTGACCATTTGGGTAGTGACAGTACATGTTATAATGTTAATTGTTTTATTTCTTGTGAATTGCAATTATAATGCTTTATTGCTCCCTTTTTGTTCTATTTCAAGGCTTTTGCTCTTTAGACTGTTCCAGGTTGTGGTTTCGTTACTCGTGGTTCTGCTGTTTGTGCAGGTGCATGTGTTTGGTAAGAGACTTCTTTTCGTACAATGTAAATGAGTTTTATTTCTCTGCATGAATGTGTTTTTTGCAAATGGTGTAATAATAGCAGTATGTTTGGCTTCTGTTTTTTGAGTGTCAAAAACCTTTTGCATTTGTGCTCAATGTGTATTTTGTTGTCTTGTGAGTAATTGGTTGTTTTCTTCTTTCTAGTGGGATATCGTTGGTTTTTGTTGTGTCCCTGCAGAGTAGGTGATGGTCAGTATATCTGTCTCTTGCAAGTGAATTGTATAGTTTTTTAGTATATAGATCTTTGTGATAAAGGCACACATTTTTAAAACTTATTTTGCAGTGTTGGTTGTTGTTGACTTGCTTGTGCAGTCTCCTTTCTTAGTAAGGATAATGGCTACACACAGGATTACTGCTCAGCAGGTTGTTGGTATGATTTTTGAGGCTTCCTCTGACCATGGTTCAGAGACTGACTCTGCATCTGAGGCAGAGGAGGGAGTGGAAGATTCAGGCAGTGAGTTTTCTCTCCACATGGAATCATTGAATGATTAAGCTACTCTCAGTGCGGATGAAGCTACACTTAGTGTGATGAAGTGCCTATTTTAGAGGAGGCCATTGATGTGCCGATAGTGCAGCAAGAGGCATCAAGGCTGCAGCCGGCATTGCCAGATTTTCCTGGTGTTCCAGGGGGTTGAGTGAATACTGAAAAGTTTTTGCCAATAAATTTCTTTCAGTAGTTTATGGACGATGTATTTTTGGCAGAGAATATTGAGCAGACTTATTTGTGTGCCAAACAGTTTTAGAGGGACAACAGTGACAGCCTTAGGCCCCACTCTAGAGCTACCCGGTGGACTCCCACAAATCTGGAAGAGATGAAGTTGTTCTTGGGTTTAACTTTTTTGATGGGCTTGCTAAGGAAGCCATCAATGTCTTCATATTGGTCAACTGGTCCCTTGATGGCAACAGCTATATTTTCGGCAGTCATGAGTCGTTATAGGTATTTTCTTCTGCTCCAGATGCTGCATTATGTGGATAATGGTTTAGCTTTGCCACAAGATCACCCTGAATGTGACCGTCTTTTTACGATTTGGCATGTCATTGATCACTTTGTAGATCGATTTTCTGAGATCTATGCTCCAGGGAAAGAAATAGCAGTGGATGAGTCTTTGGTCTTGTTCAAGGGCCGCTTGGTTTTATGCAATACATTCCTAGCAAGAGGGCACGCTATGGAATTAAGCTGTATATGCTGTGTGACAGTAGGACCGGATATGTCTCTAATTTCAGGGTGTACACCGGTAAGGAATCCAGGATTAACCCCCTGGTTGTCCATCCACTTTTGGAGTGACTGAGAAAATTGTGTGGGAACTTGGTAGAGGACTTTTTAACAAAGGTCACCATTTATATGTAGATAACTTCTACACGGGTGTGCGGTTGTTCAGGGAATTGGCCAAAGTGGACACTTTTGCTTGTGGCACAATCCACCCCAGCCGTATAGGTTTCCCAAAATAACTTATTTGTCAAAAGCTTGTGCGGGGACAGTGCAGTGCGTTGCATTGCTAGGAACTTCTAGCTGTGAAGTTTTCAGACAGGAGAGATGTCTACATGCTGACTACCATCCATGATGAAAGCACTTCACCAGTAACTGTTTGGGGTCAGGTTGCTGAAGCGCGCAATCCTGTGTGCATTTCAGACTATAATAGGCACATGAGTGGTGTTGATAGAGTAGATCAGAGTTTGGAACCTTACACTGCTCTTCGTAAGGCTTACATTTGGTATAAGAAGTTGGCTATCCATCTTTTCCACTAAGCAACCTTTAATGCTTTTGTTGTATTCAAGGACTGTTGTCCCGAGTCAAAGATGACTTTTGCTAAGTTTTAGGAGTCTGTAATAGGCAGCCTTGTTGTAGTGGAACAGGCAAGTGTTCCTAGAGCTGGAGTGATGGAGGATGTAGCTAGATTGCAAGATTGCCACTTTCCTGATCACATTCCTTCAACACCCTCCAAAGACTTTCCCAGTAGGAGATGTAGAGTCTGTTGGCAAAGAGGTATGAGGAAGGAGACTCGTATGTACTGCCCCGAGTGTCCTTCTAACCCTGCGCTGTGTGTGCCTGCTTGTTTTAGAATGTACCACACGCAAAATAATTGTTGGGAGCATCCATGAGTGGAAAATGAACTGCCTGGTCTCTATTGTTTTATATTTTTTGTTCAGTTTCAAGGTTGGCATTTGCGCAATGTATTTAGATTTCATGTTAGTAGATTTGTATTATTTGCAATTTGTTTGTGTCTTCTTTTTTGTATAAAAAAATCTTAAATGTGATCGCAGTGTGTGTAGGCTGACGCTTGGCTGATGGTGTGCATGGACTGGCGCTTTGCTGGCGGTGTGTGTTGACTGGTGCTTGGCTGGTGGTGTGCGTGGAATGGCGCTTGGCTGGTGGTGTGCCTGGACTGGCACTTGACTGGCGGTGTGCCTGGACTGATGCTTGGCTGGCGTTGTGCGTGGACTGGCGCTTGGCTGGCGGTGTGGGTGGACTGGTGTTTGGCTGGCGGTGTGTGAGTAGTGACTAGCTGCTGGTCACTACATACACTGCTTGACAAACGCCATTCCACGCAATCCGTGAGCTGGTGTGGTTGTTGTGTCAGGAATGTGGGTGTGTGAAAGTGATGGGCACTTGAATGGTGCTGTCTGCTGGTGTGAGTGTTGTAATGTGCTCGGCCCACGGCTGGCGGTGTGAATGGTTTTGTATGTGTCACACATATGAAAGGTATATGAATGGCCTGTAATGAGGTTGGTGCTTTGTCGTGGCTTTACAGCTCATGAGCTGTGAGTCAATGGTTCAGTTTCACGTCCTTTCATGTATTAACAGTGCATTTCATTTTTGTGAAATCTCTGCTTAATACAACTGTATATACTGAACCATCACTCACCCTCGTGCCAAATCCAACCTGTATATATGTGTGCTTGAGGAATAGGTGGTTGTGTAGAAATATTTGTCTTTTCAGTCTTTCTCAAGCAGGGTGTACCTTGTCCCTTTTTGTGAATGTTGTAATGTGTTGGGTTTGTGCTTAGTGGTGTGAATGGTCTTGTGTGTATCACGTATGAAAGTTGTGTGAATGGCCTGTAAAGCGGTTGGGGCCTTGACATGGCTTTACAGCTCAAGAGCTGCGAGTCACTGGTTCAGATTTTAGTCCTTTCAATTATTGACAGTGCATTTCATTTTTATGAACTCTCTTGTTAATAAAATTTTATATCCTGAACCATCAATCGCCCTCGCGCCAAATCCAACCAGTATGTGTGTGCTCGAGGAATAGGTGGCTGTGCAGTAATCTTTGTCTTTTTTGTCTCTCTGCCAAGGTGTACATTCCATTTAAGAAAAACCTACCAACTGAAGATATTTTTGTAAACTATACACCCATGGGAGTACATGGTGATATCTCTCTTGTGGATACCAACAAGTTATCTTACCCACAATGTCCTGCAAACCTCAAAATGTGACTGTCACTTTTTCCTTACATTATTGTGCAAAATGTCCACGCTTCATAAAGAAACAAATTACCTACCCCCCAGCATTTCTCTAAGTACCCCAATAGAAATGGTGCCTCACTTGTGTGGGTGGGCCAAGTACCTGCATCAGGGAACGGCCCAACACCAAGTGAGGTGACATTAAAAGTACCTAGTTTTTGGCCCTGGACTTGGTAGACATCTAGGAAAACCTACCAAATCCACACATTTCTGAAAACTAGATACCCGGGGTAGTCCAGCGAGGTATGGCTTGCGTTGTTCCCCAACATTCTCCTACCCAGAATCCCCAACAAACCTCAAATCTAGCTGAAAAAATCACTTACTTTTTCCCAAATTTCTTTGTGGGAAAGTTCTGGAATCTGCGTTGATTCACAAATTTCTTCCCACCCAGCATTCCCCCAGGTCTCCCGATAAAAATGGTACGTCACTCGCGTGGGTGAGTCAAGGACCCACGACAGGCAAGGCCCCAAAACCTATTGAGACAACAGCAAAACTACCTATCACAAACCAACCTGGTTTTGCAAGGGGAGTCCGATGAGTTTTTGCCCACAGGCTCGGTCGCCATCTAGGGAAACCTACCAAACCCACACAATTTATAAGTGGATACTTGCCTCAAAAGGGAGCCAGTTGAGCGATTTCAGGTCTGGGGAGATGTGATTGGTTTTCTTGGAGCCAGTGATGAATCTGGTTGCCGCATTAAGTGGAGATCTAAGTGGGGCTAAACTGAGTTTTGGCAGTCTGCATAGAGTAGCACTGCCGTATTCTAGTCTTAAGATGACTAGAGCTTGCACCGCCGATTTGAAGTCATCATGGGGGAAGGTAGGATTTGAGTTTTCTTAGGGATGCTCAGTTGGAAGTTTGCTCCTTGGTAGATGCTCTGATGTGATCTTGCATGTTAAGGTTCTTATCTAATACCACTCCCAGAGATTCCCTGGAATCAATTATGAGGAGTGTGCAGTTGAGAGCGGTGAGGTTTCTAAGATATTTCACCACAGTGGGGGTTAGCTTGGTGGGTGAGATGAGGAGGATTTCCGTTTAGAGGGCGTTTATTTTGAGGTGGTTGGAGGTTAGCCAATTTAGGTTTTTGTGCAAGGTTCCGTTAAGAGATTTGATATCTTTGGGGAGGATATTTTCATGTACAGTTGGGTGTCATCCGCATACATGTGATATTGAATTTTGGATGCTTTGAGGATTACAGTCAATGGTTCAATGAAAAGGTTAAAGAGCATGGTTGAGAGTGAGGATCCATGAGGGACACCCAGAGTGCAAGGACTGGCGTTGGATAGAGCTTGGTTGGATTTGATTCTGTGTTCTGTTGTTGAGAAAGAAAGCAAACCATTTAAGGCCCGTGCCTGATAGCCCCATCCTGCATTCCAAGAGGTTAAGTAGATTGTAATGTTTGACATTGTCAAAAGCAGATGAGAGATCAAGTAATATTAGTAGGCAGGTTTCATTTTGGTCCAAAAGAGTGAGAGCATCAGCCACTACATGTGTTATGGCCGTTTCAGTGCTGTGGCCAGTGCAGAAGCCTGATTGGAATAGGTCGAGAAGTTGGAATTGTTCGATGTGTTTGCACAGTTGTTCGTGTACTCATTTCTCAAGGAGTTTAGCAAGGGTAGGGATGTTAGTGATTGGTTGGTAGTTATTCAGATCATCAGGGTCTGCCGTGGGTTTTTTGAGAATGGTGAGCACAAGGACAGCCTTCAGACAGTCAGGGATCTCACCTGAAGAAGAGAGGCTTTGATGATCTTGGACCAAAGCAGGACTAGTGATCCCGTCATTTCTTTGAAGAAGTTCGGGGAAAGGGGGTCATTGAAGTGATTAGATGATTTCAGGGTCGTGAGAATGTTGAGGATGGCAGTGTTACTGAGGGGTGTGAATTGATTCCAGGTGGCATTGTTTTTGGGGGGGAGACTGGGTGGCGTGTGAGAAGGCGTGGATAAAGAGGAGTATGGGGAGGGTGCGAGGGGTCAATTAGCACAGACTTTAGATCTGATTCGATCTCTCTCGCCTTACTGAGGAAGAAGTCAGAAACAGCATCACAGTTATGATGAGGGTAGGAGCCATGTGGAGATTGGAAAGAGGTGTCATTGGATTGCGACTTAATTTATTTATTTATTTATTTTGTATACTTATAGAGCGCGATCCTGTCACCCAAAGGGCATCCTGGCGCTTGAACTTCGGTCAGCAACACTTTTCACAGCTCAAACATTTCTTGGAAAGAGATGCGTTTTTAACGCTTTCCTAAACGGAAGGTAATCCCTATGGCTTCTCAGAGAGAGTGGCAGGGAGTTCCAAAGTTTGAACGCTGCAACACTAAATGAGCGGCCGCCCATTCTGACTCTCTGAAACCTCTGGACCACCAGCAGTTGTGCCGAAGAAGAGCGAAGAGGCCGCGAGGCGGAGTACCAGGCAAACATGTTCTGTAATAACACTGGACCATGTCGATGTACCGCCTTAAACACCAGACACGCCGCCTTATACAGTACACGCAAGTGCACCGGAAGCCAGTGAAGATCTCTTAAAGCTAGAGTAGAGGAGCTGAAATTAGGGCGAGAAAGAGCCAGCTTGGCAGCCATATTCTGCACCCGTTGTAGCTTCCCCAGCAGATTTTTTGGAGCCTCCAGTAGTAGCGCATTACAATAGTCTAAGCGACTTAGTATGGTCCGACAAACTACTTCTGGCCTGGCCTGAGCGGGGAGAAGGGGTAGAACTTTGCGCAGCATGCGTAGCAGCATCATGCACGTAGAGATGGTCTTGTTGACGTCCATATCAAGCTGTAAGTTTGGGCCGAAGATCACCCCCAAGTTACGAGCTGACTCCGCCGCCGCCACTGGCTCGGGAAAAGTCACAGGCCAAAAGTTCTCTGGGAGTACTCGCGGAATCCGGTCCATGGAGCAGTGAAGCACCTCCGTCTTAGTGCTGTTAAATTGGAGGGGATTAGCCCGCAGCCAGTCCGCTGTGGCTGCCATACAACGATGGAAGGTCTCCAGTGAGACCGCGTTATTTCCTTCCAAAGAGAAAACCAGCTGGGTGTCGTCAGCGTAATTAAAAGCCGAGACACCAAAAGATTTTATGAGCTGGACCAGAGGGCGGAGGTATAGATTAAAGAGTATAGGGCTAATGGCCGAGCCCTGAGGGACCCCCTGCCCTACTTTCCGTGGTTCCGATCGAAATGGAGGTAGCTAAACCAACTGCTGCCGATTGCTAAGATAGGATACCAGCCAGTCTCTTGCTCCCTCTGTGACCCCGCACTCCTCGAGCCTCCCGATAAGGGTCCGATGGCAAACCGTGTCGAACGCGGCCGACATGTCGAGCAGCACTAAAAAGGCTGCCCGACCACTGTCGACACGCGAACGAAGATTGTCCAGTACGGTTACCAGTGCGGATTCCGTCCCGTGCCCAGGACGGAATCAGCTGAAAAAGCTGTTTCGGGTGATCTTTTGCTTTGTCCAGCTGGGCTTTGAAGAAGTTTTCTTTTGCTGTTCTGATGATTTTGTTGTATCTACTTCTTTTTAGTCTTAGTGTTTTTAGAAGAGCCGTGGATGGAGATGATCTCCAGGCTCGTTCTTGTAATCTCAGACTACGTCTGTCCGCATTAAGGCTGTCATTGAACCATGGTTTGGAGTCTTTGATGGGAATTCTTTTTAGTTGGAGGGGGGCAGTTGCATTCAGGGCAGACATCATGGCATTATTACAGTGCTCAGTGAGGTCGTGCACATCAGTCATGTCAGTAGGCGGCGGTAGGGAGATATTGCAGTGATATAAGAGCTCATTGACGTTTGTATTATGGAGCGATCTTTTCCAATGTTTTTGTTTTATAGGTTGTGAGCTATTGTAGTTCCAGCTTTCAAGGATATGGAAGTTGATACATTAAATAGTTCGACCAGTCACAGGGGAGAATAGAATCAAGGTGAATGGAGTTGGGGTTAGAGATGATTAGGTCAAGGGTCGATCCTAGGTCGTGCGTGGGACTGTCGCAAAATTGAGTCAAGGAGAGATCAGTTACGAAGTTTTTAAGAGTGTTAACCGGTGGGTCGTGTGGGTCATTCCAATAGAGTTTGAAATCAGATCTGGGTACAGTGCCGTCCGAGGTTGGAGGAGATGATCTCCATAGTTTGTTCAATGAGGGGGAGGTCGTCTCCTGGTGGGTGGTAGAAGATATGCAGGGTGCAAAGGGATCTATGTATGATAGTGATGTCTATGCCTAGGTATTCACAGGATGATAGAATAGCTGCAGGGGACTGTTTTGCTGAGAGAGAGTTGTGATGGATACAAGCTATGCCCCCTCCAGTTTTCTTGGCTTTATCAAGTCTGATAATGTTGTGGCTGGGAGGGACTAGAATGTCAAGGATAGGGCCTGAGGAGTTAGTGAGCCAAGTTTCGGTCAGGACAAGTTGGTCAAGTTCTTGGGCAAGGATGAGATCTGCGAGGTCCATAGCATGTTTCACCGCTGATCTACAGTTGAGTAACATGCATTTCCGGTGTGATTTGTTGTCAGTGATCAGGGGCTGCATAGTGGGGATCTGCATGAGGTTATTACAGTTTAAGGGATTGGCGTTGAGTCTGGGCGCTCTATGAGGGTTAGAAGTGATGCTTTGGTTAGCCACAGATTTTCCTTGCTCGGGATAGGCCGAGCCAGAGACATTTAAGGGGGTGGTTACCAAGGTTCTAGGATGAAATGGTATGTGCGTAGGGGGGGCAATGTAGGCACGGAGGAGGGAGAGAATGTCTGTTTCTGATAACTGATTTTTGGCTCTGGAGGGTCTAAAAGGGGCATTAGGGTAGGGAGTGGACTTCCAGGACTGGGCTGGCAGTTTCGGCCCGGGGTCACTCAGTAACATAGTGGGAGGAGGTGGAAGATTATGGTGGGGTTGGATCATATGCCGGATCTCTTGCGAAGTCTTGTTGGATGAGAGCTCAAGGGCCAGCACCTCAGTGGAATTAATAAGATTTTGAAAGATAGTTTTTAACTGTATGAGTTCTTGGTTTATTTCCTTGAGCTTAGGGGCAGCAGCAGGGTCCGTATGTGGGTTATGGGTCATGAGGGGGATAGAGGAGGGTTGATTAGCAGGGAGGTCAGAAGCGAGTTCGTGGCCAAGGGGCGCTGGGGAGGGGGGCATGGACTGAGGAAGAGGTCCTATTCTGAAGCATGGGAGAGCAATTTTATTGGGCGCTAGGAGGGATGTTAGGTGGGGGTGAGTTCCTGGTAGAGAGTGGGTGAGTCAGCTGTGGGAGATGGAATTAAGTGGGATAGATCTAGTGGGCGAGGGATTGAGGGAGTTGTAGGGGAAGTGATCGGCGCTAGGGATAACAATTGCTGCAGCGTTACGGGCATGAGGTAGCTCCGGTCGGGGCACGATGGGTGAGTCTAGGGCACAAAGGTTTGGTAGAGCCAGGGCGGCCCCTAGAGTGTTGATCGAAGAAAGTGGGCCTGAGTCTGAGGCAGGGGAAAGGACATTTCTAGAGTGACTAGGGGAGTTGTTATGGTCCATCGCTTTTTTAAAGAGGGCGAACCTGTCATTAAAGATGCCTAGTTTACGATCTGTGTCCTGAATTAGTATAATCCCATTGTTATAGATGGATATGGTAGCATTTGCTCTAAATGTAGGTGAGGTCACGGCCAGGAGTCTAAGACTGTGAGGAAACTTCTTCGCCAAGGCGATTTTGAGTAAAGAGTGTAGCACCATTCTCCATTGAGCTCTTCTTTTAGTGTAAAATATAAGTTCGCTAGTAATAGCCCCTTTTTTATGGCAGAAATAGGGGTCAGAGATAAGTGTTTCAGGGTTAGCTATGATTAGTCTGTGTTTCTGGGATTTAATTGAGTTTTTGGATAGGTTATCTGGATATTTAATGATGTAGCTTTTCCTACCTAACTTCTCTAGTCTGGGGTCCATTCTGGACTGAGCGCGGAATGGCAATGTAGAGCAAGAGTAGGTCGTGCGGCTTAAATGAGAAGTCTGGGTGTACAGGGTTCAGTGCGTGCTCCACTTGTAAAGCCAGGCGGGATCAGTGGAGGGCCATCGCGTTTCAACGGTGGTAATAACAATATCAGTAGTAGCAATACTATGGCCATTAAAAGGTGCAGTAATTTAAAGGAGTAGGATACAAAGAGGGCCAATGAGGTCATCTTCCACGCCACCTACCTCGCCATGGCTGTGGTCTGTCATATGCATCCGGAGGCACAGGTGTGGACTATTAACCTTTATGAAACGAGGTAGCATAGACAGAAAACTGCTATACGTGTTGCAGAGCGGGTACATGAAGTGCCATTACCAAGTGAGACTAGGGAAGCTAGAAGGACACTCCAGGAGGGTCTGTGGGCTAGCAGAAGGTCCTATGGTCAGGAAGAGGCCATGTAAGCATAATCAGGATTAGGTGATAATAGGTGATCTGCACTCAGGTTAGCACAAAGTTGGAGAGTAGCGCTAGGTCAGAAGGAAAGGGAGGACTCCAAGGTAGTCAGAGGGCCTGTGGATGCTCCAAGCTCAGTTAGCGACCATTTTAGGTAATGTAGGGTTGTGAGATTACAGTGAGGGAGAACAGGTTAGTTCAGAAATGGACAGAGGGCGTCCATTTTAGAGAAATCAGGGTTGTGTGACCATATTAGAGATAGTTCTGTGATTTGCATTGCGATGAGATCAAAGTGTTGGCCCTTACCCTAACTGACTCTAGTAGAAGCAATTCATCCTTCTGGTCATAGAGCAGCAGGCACTGCATAGTAACATCCTTGCGGAGGCAGAGCTGCGGTATTTTGTAAGAGTGTTCCACGATTCAAGGCTGCATGATTGTTTCCATGACCATCAGTGGAAGCGCAAGCAAGAGCACACCCACCTCTCTAGGACGGGCTGAACTCGGGGCAGCCGGAGCAGACGTCGCAGGGCGGAAGTGCCAGATGTAGGGTCGCCCTGGCCCAGTCTCACCGTGATGGACCAGTATTCTCCCAGGCGGTCACAAGCTCATCAGGCCTGACCAGAAGGTACAAGGACGGTCCACGATGAAACAGGACGGACCCACAGTGAACGGGTCCAGAAAACCGCCAGGGACGTGAAAGCAGCAGGCTGGCGGATCAGAGCACGCCAGGAGGGACAAAAGCACATCAGGCCGGTTCAGTGGGCAAAAGGATGGTCCCCGTCACGCAGGGACGGTCCCAGAATGATCAGGCCCAGAGGGTGCCAGGTTCGGGAAAGGAGCAAGGATGGTGGCATACCTTGTTTTCCAGAAGAGTGGTGGGAGGGTGGAATGGCGCAAGACCTCCCGCCCAACGATGATGTCCCAGCAGGCAGCACAGATTTGACTAGAGGCCACCGTAGTGGAGGCGGGCAGTGTAGGACCGGTCCGTGGATCAATGTCGAAAGTCGGGCAGGCTAGTTGGCAGGCCTGGATGACAAAACCGCCCTGTTCCGACTAGACTCTTTGGGCCTTCTCCCGTGATGGGTCGTCGATCCGGTGGGCAGAGATTGCCGTGAGCGTCGGGGCTAGGTCGCAGCCGTGGCAGGGTGCTCGTCGCCGCCGGGGGCCTTCTCCAGTGCGGGGTCGAGTGTCTTGAGCCAGTGGGCTGAGATTGCTGTTATGTTCTGGGGGCATGGCACGCCCCTGACGCCAGGGGCGTGCAGTGTTGAAGTCATGTGACCTGTGATAATAAAGAGAGGCCCCGCACGCACATACGCAGTTGAGAGACGAGCGCACGGAGAGCCACCAAGTTATTCCCAGAGTCTGTCTCAGTTATTTCTAGGGCCACGTGTCAGGCCCAGTTAGACTTAGATGCCCCGGAGTGTAGGTCCCGAGTTGGTAACCCTAAGGCGATCCTTCCCTACCGTCAGGACACAACAATTGGCGACGAGGGTGGTTGCCGGATCCTCGCCTGGTGGGTGTGCCTGCCTACTGCCCTGTGGGGTGGCTGCGAGCCCGTCCCTTGGCTCGTGGTGCTCGTGCCTTGCGGCGTCGCACACCCCCACGCAGTGCGCCTGGAGGGGCGACTTCGATCCCTGGAGACTCGCAGGTGAGCCGTGCTGCCCAGCGCCTGCCTCCAGCGTGCATCGGTGTGTTTGCCCAGACTGTGCACTCTCTCCTCGGTGGCTTCTTACCCAGCGCCGCACTGTGCCCCTTGGGTCGTGCGTGAAGCGCGCTTCGGTCCGCCTGGCCCGACGATCGGGGCGGTGCCCCGCCTCACCTCCCGCATCTGGTGGACGCGGCGTGTGCCGGTCCTGCAGCTGGCCTTGCTCGCCCGTGGGAAGTGCGCCAGTCGCACGCGCCTTCCCGGGGTCCCTGTGGGTCACTCCACGGCCACGGACCGACATACCAGTGGGTGCTGACGGCCCGGTGCTCTGTACCAATTTACGTCTGGTCCTCCCGCGCTCCGGCTCGAGTGCTGCCGCGGCCCGTCGGTGGCCTGCTCCTGGGCTCCCTAGACGATGGCCACGATTCCTCCCATCGAACCGTTTGTGGTGGAGGGTGCGCCCTCGTCTCTCGCCCCAAAATGGAAGGAGTGGGTGGACAGACTCCTAGTGTTCTTCGAGGCCACGAAAGTCCACAAGGAACAAAAACGAGCCATGGTGATACATCTAGGGGGCAAAGACATCCACTCTATTGCTCGGACCCTTCCAGAGGCGACCCCCAGAACGCATCACACGTTGATAAATGCCCTTAATGCCCATTTCGAGCCCATGGTCAATCAAGACTATGAACGTTTTGTATTCCGACAAGCACGTCAGCTGCCGGAGGAATCGCTGGACACCTACCATACCAGACTCAAAAAGCTGGCGCTAACGTGTGGCTTCCAAGATACCACGGAAGAGATCCGAGGGCAAATCATACAGGGCTGCGCCTCGGCCAAACTAAGAGAACTGATATTGGAGGAGTCTGGCAAGCCGCTGGCCGATATCTTAACTCTTGGCCGCACGAAGGAACTTTCCAAGGCCAGGGCAGCGCACATGGAAGCCGCTCTGCAAGCGACAGTCAAAGTGGAACCGGTCAATAAGATTCAGGTCCAAACGCCCACCAAGTGGCACAAAAGAACACCCACCCCGGGTGGGGCATCGGGACATTCGTGCGGCTACTGCGGAGGCCCGCGGCACCCGATGACAGAATGCCCAGCACGGGGTAAGCGGTGCTCGGGATGTGGCAAAACCAACCATTTTGAGAAAGTGTGCCGATCAAAAAAATTCCGCAAGCCACGCCCAGCTGTACAGGCCATAACGGAAGGGGAACAGAGTCACAGCGATATGGATGATGATGAGGAGGAAGAACGGTCGGTGCACAAGGTACATATGATTGGCACTGCCGCCCGTCGCACCAGACCACTACCTCAATGCTCCATACAGGTGGCGGACCAAGACATAATGGCGGTAGTGGACACAGGTGCATCCATAAACCTCATGAGCGCCTCACTCTACAGAACCATGGCCACGCCTCCGGTCTTAAGCCCCACTCCTATCACCGTCTTTGCATATGGACAAGACACCCCTCTCAGGATTCGAGGGAAATTTCGAGCGACTATCTGCCATGGGAACAAGACCGTCAGAGCCAACGTCTTTGTATCGGAAGAAGGACAAGGCATGCTATTGAGCTGCAGGGCAGCCGAAGACCTCGGCGTGGTGACGTTTGCCTTTGGAGTCCATGAGGAGTCAGTCCAACAACTTCTCATGGAATTCCCGGACCTCTTTGAAGGCATTGGACGATTCAAGGGCCGGGAGATACACCTACACATTGATCCCACGGTGCAGCCGGTGGCTCTGCGACACCGTCGCATCGCATTCCATCTTCGGCCGCTGGTGGAGGAGGAACTCCGCAAACTGGAAGCGGCGGGCATTATTGAAAAAGTATCAGGCCCCACCCCCTGGGTGTCGCCCATCGTAGTCACCCGGAAACCGAAACAGCCAGGGGCAGTCAGGATCTGCGTGGACATGCGCCTCCCCAATGCAGCCATAAAACGGGAGCGTCACATTACCCCCACCATTGATGATCTCATTGGAGATATGGCAGGGGCCTGCTGGTTCTCAAAGCTAGATTTACGATCAGGATATCACCAGCTGGTGTTGGACATGGAGTCGCGAAATATCACCACTTTTTCCACCCACATTGGCCTTCGAAGGTACACCCGACTCAGCTTCGGAATCTCCAGTGCAGCGGAGGTATTCCAGAATGTCATCCAAGAATTGATTGCCGGAATACCCGGAGTGATAAATGTCAGTGATGACATCATGATACACGCCCGCACTATTACCGAACACAACCACAGACTAACGCAAGTGTTTCGAAGGCTCAGAGACGCAGGCCTCACGCTCCATAGAGAAAAATGTGAATTCCTACGAAACAAAATAGGATTCTTTGGATATGTATTCTCAGCAGACGGCGTCAACCCAGACCCTGACAAAGTAAAGGACATTAAAGATGCACCACCCCCCACGACAGTCACCGAAGTCCGGAGTTTCCTGGGCATGGTTAATTATTGTGGGAGGTTCATCAAAGATCTGGCCAATCTCACGCTTCCTCTCCGTGACCTCACAAAGGATTCTATTCCATGGAACTGGGGACCGGAGCAAGAGAAGGCATTCCAAGACATCAAAGACTCTCTGTCTAGTAATACCACGCTTGCCTTCTTTGACCCTCGAAATACCACTCTCATAGCGGTGGATGCTGGGCCTGCAGGATTGGGAGCTGTCCTAATGCAAAGGCAGAGGGATGACATAGACTGGACACCTGTTGCTTTTGCAAGTAGATCTCTCACAGACACTGAGCAGCGGTATTCGCAAATCGAGAAAGAAGCGATCGCCATTCATTGGGGGTGCAGGCACTTCCATCTGTATATATATGGCAAGCCATTCACTGTGGTGACTGACCATAAACCGCTGCTGGCCCTGTTCTCAGGAACCTCATCAAAGCCGCCGCCTCGTATCGAAAAATGGTTGCTCCAATTGCAGGAGTACAACTGCAACATTGAATATCAGCCAGGAGCCAAGAACCCGGCGGACTATCTATCTCGCCAGCTACCCCCGAAGAAATGGATGAGGCCGAAGAGACGGAGGCCTATGTCAAATGGGTGGTCGCGCGGTCGTGCCCTCGCCCCCTTTCCATAAGCGACATTGTGAAGGCCACGACACAAGATGCCTGTCTCCAGAGGGCCAAGGAAATTCTCCGCACGGCGAACTGGCACCGAGCCAAAGAGGGATGGAAGGTGCTCACTCCGGACGCTCAGAAGATCATGGAGAGCCTATATCATGTCCGGGAAGAACTCAATGAAAATGAGGCGGGGTGCCTGTTACGAGGGCATCGCCTGGTAATACCCACGGCTTTAACTGACCAGGTGATCCAGCTGGCACATGTGGGTCATCAGGGAATGGTTAAAACTAAGGCCCGGTTACGAACCAAGGTGTGGTTTCCCCGGATGGACGACATGGTAGAGAACGTGGTGAGGTCGTGTGCTGCGTGTCAAGTCACTGGAGAGGCTCCTCGGGAAGCTCCGATCATAGTGGAACCCCGACCCCAACAACCATGGGAGAGGGTCAGCATGGATTTTGGCAGTCTCCCTGATGGAAGATACACGTTGGTAATGATGGATGACCATTCCAAATATCCGGAAGTGGAGATAGTAACCAGTACAAGTGCTGAGAGTGTCATCCCAAAGATAGAGAAAATTGTTGCTACTCACGGGGCCATGCGTGAGCTTCGTACAGACAATGGGCCCCCATTTCAAGGGCAAGACTTGGCCACCTATCTGTCATCTCTTGGCACTCGACACCGACGCATCACCCCTCGCTGGCCTCAAGCCAACGGGGAGGCTGAACGATTCATGAGAACCCTGAACAAAGTTATTCGCATCGCCCATGACAAAGGCCAGTCAGTGGAGATAGCCATCTTCACTTTTCTTCGCAGCTACCGGCAAACCCCACACTCAACCACGGGGATAGCCCCAACCCATCTCATCATGGGACGAGTAATAACTGACTCCATTCCTCATCATCCCCAGTGGTCACCGGAAGGGGCGAATGAGGAAATGATTGCGAACAAGAGAAAGGCCGTTTTTGCCAAGATCAGTCGGAAGAGAAGGGCGGTGATGACACATTTCAACAGAGGGGATGTGGTACTTCTTCGCAACAGGGTAACCAGTGGAAAGTTCAGGCTGAACTATGAAAAAGGACCATGGCGAGTGATTGGCATGAAAGGCACCCGCATCACAGTGGTCCGGGGACGTGAGACAGTAACAAGGAATGTGTCCCATTTCAAACATTTTCATGGGGAGCCGATGGCATCTTATTCCCCAACGCTGCCGGATGAAACTGAAACTGCAACGAACTTGCCATGCCAGGAACTAACGCACAGTCCCGAGGTCACCCAGAGTAACACCTCGAGAGCAGTGATCAAAGAGGCGGGGGATGGTGTTGAGGCCCTCGAAAGCACGCCAGATCCGGAGGGGGCCGACATGGAGGCGCCAGTGGCCGATGCCTCCCCAGAGACAGATTTTCCAAGTCAGCGAGGCGTGCAACAAAGGCTGAGAAGAAATCCCACGCCCTCCTGCAGGCTACGCGACTATCTCACGTAAGACTGTTTCATGAAAAAAAAAAAATGCTAAGTGCCCTGTTGGTAATATGCTCTATCTGTTTGAAGTAGCTTTGAGAAGCGAAAAGGGGTCTATGAAGAGACTGTCCTACAAGACTGTTGCTGTTGTTATTGTTTTTCTTGGTTTAGGAGGAATGTTATGTTCTGGGGGCATGGCACGCCCCTGACGCCAGGGGCGTGCAGTGTGGAAGTCTTGTGACCTGTGATAATAAAGAGAGGCCCCGCACGCACGTACGCAGTTGAGAGACGAGCGCACGGAGAGCCACCAAGTTATTCCCAGAGTCTGTCTCAGTTATTTCTAGGGCCACGTGTCAGGCCCAGTTAGACTTAGATGCCCCGGAGTGTAGGTCCCGAGTTGGTAACCCTAAGGCGATCCTTCCCTACCGTCAGGACACAACAATTGCCAGGAGCGTCGGTGCAGACGAGTCGTCGAGGCTCAGCCGATCCAGTGAGAACGATTCAAGCGATTGCACAGCAGATGAGTGTCGTCCAAGCTCAGAATCAATGTAATGAGAGTCTCATGTGTAGTGTACGGACTGGCCGCCGCCGCATCGCGTACTACATCATGCAAATAATATGATGCAGTTACGGTCGGATGGCAGGTTGTCGAAGGGTTTCTACCGATAAGGTCATCCCCAACCCGGACCTCTACGAAAGAGCTCCTACTCGGCGGCCAGCTTGCGCTTACATTCATAATTGTTTAATATCTGCTTCGATTTAGTGGATGAGTTGTTTAGTGTATCAATCCTGACTTGGATTCTCTATTCGTTCTTTCCCACAGACTCAACCTCCCGAATAAACTCTCTGACTACCCGCAGCAGTTAGATCCACGATGACAATTTGATAAAAAATTCTGAATAAGGAGAAATTCTATTTTCCTACTGTCTACGCTCAGGCAACACTTCTATCACCTAGTCATCTTCCCTCTAATTAAATTTCCTCCTCCCCATCTGACAGGACCCTAAGGGCACAGTTTACAACCTCCTTTAAACTAGAGTCCTTCATCAATTTCACTGCCACGGCTGCTTGGTTCCAGCTGATCAACATTAAGAAATATGCACTCACCTCCGTACACAGACTTTATAAATTGTTACGGTCTTGTGATGAGAAAGCTGGGCTTAGCCAACAGCTTATTACAGGGTGGTAACTACAAAGGACATTGCCAGTTTCTGGGAGTCTGTGAGTGTAGTGAAAGACACCAAGGAGGGACGCCAACTTTATTGTATCACAGGACAAAGGGCTACAAAATGTGAGAGCAAACTGGCACACAATAAAACATGTTGGTCAGTGGATCCGACAGGCCAGCAATAAGAAGCAATAAAATGGATCACATTAACAAAAGTTGGTGCAAAGTGAGTCACCACCATCTCAGCGCAGCTGTAGCATTTAATCTCTTAGACAGTCCACCATTGTCTCTAGTGAGGGGGTTCGAGGTCCATAAATTATCGTAGAGGCTAATCCTCAGTGGCCCACCTCCACTGCTTGGCAGGGGATAGGATAGGGAAAGGCGTTCCTCAATGATGCAGGAGTTCTTGGGCTGGCCAAGATGCGTCATCTGAGGGTGAGATCAACTCCAATAGATGGTTTACAAACAGAGTCACAGGCTTAGTCCTAGCAGGGAGGAAGTTGGCAGAATGCTGGCTATAGACTTTGGAATATACCTTCAACATCAAGGGCCAGATTTGTCATACTTTCATGCAATGCAATGCAACGTAGATAGACAACTTGCTGTGTGTGCTGCATGAAAAGGAGAGAGCAGGAATGTGCAATATTTTCCAATAAACAGCGCATTCCTACTCTTTGCCTGCATGGCCGCACAATGTATTGCCTAGCTCCAATTCAGGCACCCTTGCTTTATGGTGCAAGATTGCCCGGATTCCAGGCAGAATTGTTTTTGTGCTAGAAGGGGCACCTTCCTGCACAAAAGCAATACTCAGAGATGTGTAATGCAGCACACCTAAAAAGAGGAAACAAAGAGGAAAAATAAAGATATTTCTTCTTGTTGCACCTCCCCTCGGAAGGCATAGCATTTTGACACATTGCCAGGCTTACCAGTCTTCGGAAATCTTAGAATCCACCAAAATAAATAGGTGCATGGGAACTCCCACGTTTCACCCATGGAACACCTTAACACCTTGAATGCTATGGGGATTTTTCTCCTGTGCTGGGATTCTACAGATACCACTTTACATGACGAGCTGGGCTCGTCATCAGCGTAGCAGGAGGCTACTGCATGACGAGTCCAGCTCGTCATGAGCGTCGAAGGGGTTAAAGGGCACAATAACGCAATGCAGCAATTTGCAAAGTCTTGCTACACACCAGCTTTACCAAGCAATGCAGGGCCATGAAAGGTGGCCTTGAGTTGCTTGGTATATCTGACTTAGGCATTGAGTTGCCCATGCGACACCCTGCTAATGCAAGGGCAACACTATCCCTTGATAAATCGGGTCCCAGGATCCAAACAATTTTCATTGAACTGCAAGGCAGCTTCAGCTTGTATTTCCAAAGCTGGGCTGTTTGACAGATGCCACTACTAATCAGTATACAATCCATAATCCTGCCCATCTGCCTGGGTCATATTTGTTTCTCACATAGAGGAGTCTGTGGAAGCTTCCTATCCTCTATAGTAGCTCCCTATCCATGATTACTCAAGTTATCCAAGAATCGTTGGGTGTTACAAGTGAAATACGCCTTCTTACGGCATACCCTGACATTTCTCGTACTGCCATGGTGTCTTAGATACTGAACTGTAAAGATGATCACAGCCAGGTAAGGGAAGTAGTTTATGGAGCAACTCCAGAGTACAGCCACTACTTCCAACCACTGGCGTCAACTGATACATTTAAAACTTCTCATATTCAAAACTACGTAATAGAACACAGCCATGTCACAATGCAAGATAGGTGTGGTAAACAGACACTACATGAACATTTATTAGAATCTTCTTTATTATAACCAGAGCATATAGCCCAACATCATTGACTCTGGAACACCAACGCCACCTCACTAAGGGCACAGCAAAAATGTGATGCTGGCAGAAGAAAAAAAAATTAAGTGCACCCTATTTGTTCACTCCCCAGCTAAGCTCCTTCAAGTTTAATGAGGGTGCTGCAGCACCTCCCACCCCATTAGTGGGGCGACATGCAGCAGTTTAAAAGAAACCTCCAGTGCTTGCACCGTAGGCTACCTTTTTCAAAACCCAAAGACAGGTCTGAAGAGGAATAACTGTGACATTTTAATTTTAATCAAATTATATATTTTTTCTTTTACCCACTACAACATGGGGATATGGGTCAGCTCATTTAAACAGTTGACTAACTTCACTATGAGTGATTGCATTCTGCCCTTTCACAAGGAGCACGTCTGCACACAAAGTAGGACTCTTCAGTTCCAGAGCGTACTATGGCAATGTGTACTTCTTGAGATCAAAGCCTGATTTTTGATTTCGAACAATTTTTTTAATGTGGCAAGAGCCCAGCAGCAATCCTAAAAATATTTTTTTGCAAAAGCTATGTCAAAACAATACAAGCATTGAGAAAGCCAAAAGACTGGCAGCTAATGCCAGACCGTTGGCGCTTTACGAATTCTTGTTTAGCTATGTGGTTTGCTAATGATGGCCACTTTTATTGTAGTGCCCGGGCCTAATTTCTGTCCCTGTCTGACTCTGATATGGCTTTGTTTTAGCAGTCTTTCATCTTTTTTTTTTACAGATCTTCCTCTTTCCAGTTTCAAAGTGTTGGCATGTATAGGTATTGTAACATGATAGCATTTATACAGCACTACTGCTGGTGTGACATTGAAACACTTTCTGGTAGACGGAGGGAACCCACATTTAGTGGCCACTGGTTATTGTTGGTTATTGGGATTAGTCCTGTGTGCTTTCAGCAAACTGTAATTGTTTTAAAACATTGGAGTTTCGATAGCCAACTTTGAATTCCTGGAGCCCCGAGGGCCACCCGGGCCTCTCCAGACCATCGCCAGCGGCCAAATACGTGCTCCTAGATGTGACAGATTCAGTGGGGCGCCATTAATCCTGAACCCTTGATAGTAAGCGCCCTTTCGGTTCACATTAGTCAGTGGTTCCAGGACCAGTGCAAGCAGCACCAGTGGCAATGGGCAGTCCAGCCAGGTACCTCTGCCCACTACGTACCTGTTGGATATGATACAAACTGTCTTCACACAGGCCATCAGGTATGTGTACAGCAGCTTAGTGCACATGATGAACCCACTGCCTAGACCCATGCCTGCCATTATGGTGCATAGGAAATCCAAGGACAGAGAAACTAATGCTTTCTCAATGTCTATCTCCAGTGCTCAGGCCATAGAGGGTGCCCTACAGGGCAATTCAGTAGCTGCATCAGTCATCTAATGTTCTGGAATGTGCTACGTGTGGGAATGAACCCTGACTGGTCTGGATGAATAAGATGCCGTATGTGGGGCATGAGTCTATCGGTTAGGATTCCCTCACAGGTACAGAAAATGGGGCGCATCTGCAGAAGCACACATACAATATGCAGTATGTGCTAGCAGTGTAAGTTCCCCCAACACACAGAACAGGCACAAGATGGCTATCAGCAGCGTAAGCTGAGACATCCTCACGTTCAAAACAGGTATCACACTGGCAGAAGCATCTAAGCTTATTTCACACACAGAATACCCAGAGTAAGGTATAGAGGGCGGTACTATGAGAAGTTGGCCTGGTGTATGCTGTCCACTAATTTAAGTGTGCACCAGTCCAAACAACCCTTATGATGTATGAGGTCAAAGATAACCTTTAGAAAGCTATCCTAGTGGTGCCTGTGGAGAACAGCCTTCAGGTTTAATCTTGAAAGAACGTAAAGCAGCTTGGTTCACCAGAATATCACCTCTTGAATTAACTAAATGAAAGGAGAAAAACACAGTATTTCTATAAAATATGTATTTATTAATATAACACTCTCTAGTATTCTCTAAACAAGGATAGAACACAAAGCACACAATACGAGATCAATAGAACAGTTGTTAGTAGCACAATACACAGTGGGCTCCAGGGGAGACCAAACTATATACTAAAATAGTGGTATAATAATTACGACTCGCGTCAAGACAAGGTCTGGAGCACATAGAATCGCTGGGACCCCAAGGAACCATCCAAAGTGAGTAGATAGGGACCCCACGGAGGAAGGGTGCAGTGTGCTAACACGCCCGCGGGTTGCAGTTGCAATTTTACAGTTTAAGGACCTTTCTAGGAGGACTTTGAGAAAACCCTTTGAAACTTAAGAGGTTGGAGAGCGACCCCATCCGTGGATAGCGTAGTACCCGAGTTACCTATCACAGAGGAGCCGGGTGCATAGGTCTGGAGTGGTATCGGAAACCTCAGTCGTTCTCAATAGAGGGCTGGGAAGAAGTACTGCTGCTGTGAAGGTGAAAAGGGTCTGGTTAAATCGAAGCCTGGATTCTGGAAGGAAGGAACCTAAAAGCAGAGGGGACAGAGTCTGGGTCACTTCAGAGTGACCAGGGGCTCGGTAGACGAATACCCACCTATGGCGGGTGCTTCAGGTGCGAAGAAGAAATACTTGACTCTGCAGCCACGAGGACCAGGAGACATTGACGATGACCAGGAGCCAGATGCGAGCTGTACCTCAAAGAATGTCGAGTGCTGAGGGGTCGAAAACCAGCTGGAGCACCAACTAGTCTTGGCTAAGGCAACACACACAGGAAGGTCAAGCAGGTTGCGGTGTGGACCAGCAAGGTCCAGGGGACTCACCAAGTAATGGGGAGTCGGGGCACATCTGGAGAAACCAGGAAATCTCAACAGAAATCAATATGACCCTCAGGAGGACCCACAGGCCGAATGACCAGGAGTCACGAGGGGACCTCGAGCAAGATCACGAAGTATCAGCCCACAGAGCACTCGCTGTGAGGAGGCTGGAGTTCTTTGGTGCAAATACTGCTCGGGGTCAGGACTACAGGGAGTCCAATGCACAAGCTCAGGAATTTCCAACAAGCATATGCACTTGCAAATAGACGCTGTGCACAGCGGTTCGGGTTATGCAGTCCCCACGAGGGATACTGGCCTCAAACTTGCTGAGAGGGCAGATCAACCTCCGGGGCTTCGGTAACCCACCTCCTGTGTTGCTGAAATCTTCAGAGTCTACAGCAGCTCCGGAGCAGCAGACGGGTCAGTTGCATTGAGGTGCCTATAAATGTAGGGGAGTGACTCCTTCACCACAAGGGAGATTATTCAGTTGTCCTTAGTGCACCACAGGTCATGCATGGAGCCTGTATGGAGCAAGGGCACAGACAAAACTTTGCACGGAGAGGGAGATGAAGTTGGGCCCAGTCGAAGTCCAGCGAAGTCTAGAGTGTCCAGACGGTCGAAGGTCAGTGGGTATTTCTTGGAGAATCATGTCCACGTAAAATCTAAAGTCTTACAGCCAGGTAAGCCCTTTTGTGCTTACTGGAGGGTGTTGGACAGATTCAGGGGATTCTCCCAGGGGAGGGGCAGAATAGAGGGTAGGTTACTCCCATGTCCTTTGTCTAGTTTTGCGCCAGAGAACTGGTTTGAGCTGGACTATGCACAGGAACACCAAATGTGCCCCAGGTGCAAACATTCAGGCACTCTCAGAGTGCGCCCACCCAGCCTCAATACACTAAATCCTGTCTGGGAGGAGGTCACACCTCCCTGTGACAGGATGCCTGTTGTGCTGCCTTCCTCTGCTCGAGCTCGGCTCAGCAGCAGTAGAGAAGAAATGTGTCTCTGGTGGGCAGCATCCATTTTGTGCTGTCCGGGTCGAGAAGGCTGGCACTGAATAGACTAGTGACCCCATGAAGCTTGATTCAGAAGGGTGGAATCATACCTCCCACACCAACCGGTGTGGAGTTATGATTCCAAGGTGTTTGATACCGAACATGATGTGTTTCTATGCATCCGTTTTCGAGATAGCATTTACGGCAAGGAAATAATTAATCTCTACCTTTATGTCCGTCTGAGTCACAGACAACATGGAAGAATGGTCTCCGAAGGCTGCAGAGGGGCTCTGCTCATGCAGAGGCACCTTCTCACATAAAACCAAGCACCCTGCCTTCAGGATTGATAAGGTCTGCTATAGGGGTGTGTAAGATCTGGGGGTCTCTAGTTGGCAATGGTATACACCTTTAACCAAATAGGGACCCTTGCTTCTAAGTCAGGGAAAAGGGGTTACACTCCTAGATAACCCCTGCTCACCCCCTTGGTAGCTTGGCATGAGCAAACAGGCTTATCTCAGAGGCAGTGTGTTAAGCATTTGTGAACACACACAGTAATACAATGAAAACACTACAGATGAACACAACACAGGTTTTATAATAGTAAATATTCTTTATATAGACTACATTCGACAAAAATCCACAGTACTGTACTCAAAATAGACTTAAAGATGGTAGAAGTCACTTCATTCGAGTTGATGATAAATGTGACACGTTTCTCACAAAAGTACCTGGATGCGTAATGCAAAACAAACAAAAGGTTCGCAGGGAGGGTGATGCGTCGGTTCTTTGCTTCGGGAGAGGTGATGCGTTGCTCCTCAATGCTTGCGCAGAGTAGGGGATGCGTCTTGTTCCTTATCGGAGAGGAGGTGATGCGTTGATTTTATTTGTAGAGTTCATTTATAGCAGTCTTCTTCAACCAGTAGCTCATGTAATATTTTTTGAAAACATTCTCTTTATTAACGTCAGCTCAGAACACGCAAAGCAGCACTATTGTACTCTCAACAATAGCAGGTAAACACTAAAGAACCCACCCCCCTCGCACGGAGCCCATCTCTGTTATTTCAGGAGGTAGCAAGAACTTTCTGACATAGTCTTGATCTCTTCCCCTTCTCTTCCTCCCAGCCCATGTTAGTGGCCCCTGTATGACCACCACCTACCCCAGATCTTATCCCATTGTGCATGGGTATCCTCTGGCGTTATATACTATCTTCTCTGCCCCACAGCACCAATCAAAGTCATCCACCCATTCCAACAGTTCTGGTGGATGGCTCGCCCCCCACAACTTGGCAATGTTTCATTTTGCTACTATTGCCACCACCTTGAGCTATATCATTTGATATTTGGGCCAATTTGTCTCACCCGTCACACAAAGCAGGAGACAGCATGGCTACACTGGGATCTCCAGTTCAGTGACATCAGAAGTAACTTGTGTTACCTCCCTCTAGTAGTTGTAAATATAGTGACAATCCCAGATAATATGAAAGAAGGATCCTATTTCACTGCACCTCCTTGCACAATATCCGGATATACAGTGGCCCAACTGATGCTGTAGTTTTCTTGAGGAGAATAATCTATGAAGGATTCGTAGCTGAATACGTCGAAACTGGGTCCTTATAGCTACTTCCTGGGGACTCTGCACTGCCTCTTCCTAGTCATCCTCCTCCAGGAGTCCTAGGTTTGTCTACACTGCCTCCTTCAGAGAGCCCAACGGGTTTGGTGAGTTATACATGATTTTCTTATCTGTTAGGGAGGTGGCCACGGCTATCATTGGGTCTGTTAGATCTGGGGGTCTCTAGTTGGCAATGGTATTCACCTTTGTCCAAATAGGGACCCTTACTTCTAAGTCAGGATAAGGGGATTACACTCCTTAATAACCCCTGCTCACCCCCTTGGTAGCTTGGCACGAGCAGACAGGCTTATCTCAGAGGCAGTGTGTTAAGCATTTGTGAATATACACAGTATTACAGTGAAAACACTACAGATGGACACAACACAGGTTTTATAAAAATAAATATTCTTTATATAGACTTAACACAAGACCACAAACAACAAAAATCCACAATACTACACTTAAGATTGCTTAAAAGATGATTAAAGTCTCTTAGTTCAAGTTATTAGTAAATGCAACAAAGTTCTCAACAAAGTATCTGGATGCTAACGCAAAGTGAACAAAAGGCTTGCAAAAGGGGAGATGCATCGGTTCCGTGACCCGGGGGAATGGTCGCGTCCTTCCTCAATGCTTGCTCAGAGTAGGGGACTCAACGTGAGCCTTACCGGTGCGGAGGTGATGCGTAGATTCTCGGCCTGCGGGCTCGTTGCGGTGCGCAAGATGGCGCCTTGATGCGATGCGACGATCCGGTTGCGATGCGAGAAGATGGCGCACTTGATGCGGCAATGCGATGATGATGCGATAACGCCCTGGCATCCTTGCAACGACTCTGTACTTTGTAGCAGCAACAGGCCCTGCGACACGCTTCTCCGGTGATGCGATGGCGACTCTATCGATGGCGTCACGATTCTCCGGTGATGCGACGGCAGGCAGCTTTGATGAACACACGCTTCCAGGGAGATGCGATGAAGGCTCGCTTCTCCGGCGTTGCGAATATTTCAGCTGCGGCAGGGACACGCTTTTTCTCCAGCTCCCAGCAGCACGCAAGTGACTGGAGTCAGAATTCCCAACAAGGGGAGGAGCTTCGCGCGCACCCAAGATGGTCGCGTGAGCACAGGGCTCCCGGACCCTCGCCACCTCCATCGACTATCCTGTAATTTATCCTGATTCGGACGACGGGTGTTTATTGGCACAGTTCTACTGCTTATTTATTTGTTTCAGCGAACTTTTTTGGACTTCGGGGTCCAGAGCTACAGACTGTCGCAGTTTTCTGGCCTGCTCCAGGGTGACGCCCCGCACTATCTTGTCTTGCTTGCCGTCCAGTAAGTGAACAACAACGGACTGCCAGACTTGCGTGGGCAGGCGATAGCTTTCGGTTTCGATTCCTGTCCGGAGCTCAACCTGACTTTGTTGGATCCGTGGACGGCCGGACGCTCCTACACCCTTGGTCTCTCCGCTCCTACTGCCGATCTGTAGCGGCTTCCAGATCTGAGACTGGCGCCACCTTCGCCCTTTTGGTCCTACATTTGCCTCCGCAGTCACCATTTTTACCCGTCAACAGGCGACCCGTACGGGTCCAGGATCCAAGATGGCCACCAAGCCTGAGAGTGGGAAGCGTGGGCCTAAACCGGGCGTTCGAGGGAGTGCTCTGCAAACAAACATTATGGACCGGTACACTCTAGCTAAGGGATCGCCGGGAGCGGTCGCTAAACCCTCGACGACAATGCAGGAGGACTGGTCGATCGAAGACGAGCCCTCGCTGCGAGATCTCATGGGTGCCATCACCGGTATGAAGGCCTCATTGGGGCAACAATATGAGGCCTTGACTCTCAAACTGGATACGGTGGCGATTGATGTCAATCTGATCAGGGCGGACTTGGCGAAGACAAACGAAAAGGTCAAATCCCTGGATCTTAAAACCTCTAGCCTGGTCACCGATGTCTCTGACTTACAGGCTGAAGTCTGGAATCTGAGGAAAGCCAATGATTACTACTCTGGGCGCCTAGAGGACTATGAAAGCCGTGCCAGGCGCAATAACATCCGCCTGATTGGGGTCCCGGAATCATTGACCGCTGCCTCGACGGACCTATTGGTGGAAAACCTGGTGCTGAATCACTTGGCGCCCAAGGGTCTCAGCAAGTTCTTCGCTGTAGAACGTGCACATAGGATCCCTGGCGGCACACCTAAATCGGGTGCGAACCCTCGACCCATCATTGCGAGGATCTTTCATTTCCGGGACAGAGACGCTATCCTGCAGGCTTCGCGGCAGTCTGGTCCCATTGCCTTTGAGAACTCTACTGTCAGCTTCTATCCGGACTTTACACAACAGGTCCAGAAACAGAGGCTGGGGTTCCAAGGGGTCAAGAAGAGACTCCGGGAAAGGTCTATGAAGTATGCCATGCTCTTTCCGGCCCGTCTGCGGGTGGTACATAGGGATCGTACTTTTTTCTTTGACCATCCTGGGGTCGTGAGTGACTGGCTTGACACGCTGCCTACGGATCCTGAACCTTTTGAGGACTCTGGCAAGTCGGATCGGGCGGAAGGTGGCCCGACAGAGCAGGAGTAACTGTTGACTTTGACCCCGTACCCTTCCTGATGGCTTTGAACTGTGCTATGTTTTGTTCTTAATGTTTGCAAGTAATAGTCTTTTTGGGGGTGGGTGGGGGGTGAACGGGTCCTTTCTCCTCCTGGGTTTTCTTTTCGTAGACTAGTTGGGTGGTTGGGCGACAGGCACACTGCAAGTTTATGGGGCTCTTTGGTCTTCAGCAGGGGTGCGGGGTGGGGGGTATAGTTGTTCTGATATTGTTGGGGGAACTGGGTTGTTTGTTTGAATTTTCTTGTTACTTGCAAGGCGAAGGAAGGGCGCACTCCTGTTTTTTGCGGTCGCTTTGGGTGTGGGGCGGGGGAGGGGCTGAACACGGGGATGGGGGGTAGGGGACTTCAGTTATTGTGTTGGAACGTGAACGGGTTGGGGGATGGCATTAAGAGGAGGGTGGTGTTGCAATTGCTGAAACGTTTGACTCCAGATGTCGTTTTACTGCAGGAGACTCATTTGCTCGGCAACAAGTGCTACGCTTTGAATAGGCGTGGTTATCGCCTTGTGGCGCACTCGGGTTTCACTTCGGGCTCTAGGGGGGCGGGCATTCTGGTTCGGACCTCCCTCCCCTTGGCCATAGATGATGTCATTCTGGATGATAAGGGACGATACGCCGCCATTGTGGGGCGCTGGGAGGGGAAGGTTCTTATTTTGATTTCTGTGTACGTGCCCCCGGGCCTCCAGGCCACCACATTTGCTGATCTCAGTGGACTTATCCTGGGTCTCCCCGAGGGTCTGCTTTTGGTTGGGGGTGACTTTAATGCAGTGGTCTCGGGGATGCGTGATCGTCACCCTCCCAGGGAACTGCCGAAGGCCCAGACTTGGTTGAGTGACTTCCTGGAGACGCTGGGGCTCACTGATTGCTGGCGGTTGCTTCACCCAGGACAGTTGCAATATACCTATCATTCTGGTGCTCATGGTAGTCTCTCGAGGTTGGACCACGTATTACTGCCCTCGGCCCATGCATCCCTCATACGGGAAGTTAAACATCTGGCACGGGGCATCTCGGACCATTCTCCTCTTTGGCTGGTGGTTGATGCACGGCAGGGTTCGGCGGGCCGAGTGGCTCCGATCAACCCCTGGTATTTGAAGGACCCCAGGGTCAGGGGTGAGCTGGTTAAAGCACACGATTGTTATTTTGAGGAAAATGTGGGCTCTATTTCCTCCCCTAGTTTACTTTGGGAAGCTTACAAGACGGTCATTCGTGGCCAGGCCCTCTCACTGATTGGTAGCGTGAAGTTGGCCAACCGTGCTGAGATGGTTCGACTTGAGGGGGAGGTCACGGCCCTGGAGGAGCGCTTGGAATCTGGGGTTACCGCTGAGGGGTTGCATCTACTGGAGTTGAAGCAACATGAATACAGAGCTCTGGTCACTGAAGCTGCTAAGGAAATGGGGAGGGAACAGCAGGGACGCTTGTATGATGTGGGTGATAAGGCTGGGAAACTGCTTGCTTGGTTGGATAAGAGGGAGAATGCAAGTCGTGTCGTCCCTATGATTGTTGCGGAGAATGGAGAGTGTTGTACAGACCCTGTTGATATTGTTGCATGTTTTGCCGATTATTTCCGCGAGGTGTACTCCCAGGTGTCTGATCGTTCAGAGCAGGACTCCTGCCTGCTATTGCGTGATATTGCACTTCCCCGATTGTCTGACATTGATAGAGATGCTCTGGATGCCCCGCCTACTGTGGACGAGATTGCCGCTGCTGTCCATTCGGTCCGATCCGGCAAGGCCTCGGGCCCTAATGGGCTCCCCATTGAGCTATATAAACTGCGCCCGGATTCGCTAGCTCCTCATCTGCGCTCTATGTTTCTTGAGTCTTTGGAGGTGGGTTTTCTCCCGCCAGACCAGAGACTGGCCACTATTGTTGTCATCCACAAGGATGGTAAACCTCGGGATTGCTGTGCCTCTTTTCGGCCCATTTCGTTGATTAACGCGGAACCTAAAATCTTGGCCAGGTTGCTGGCGACACGTATGGCGACCGTTATTGGGGAACTGGTTCACCCTGATCAATCCGGCTTTATACCGCATCGTAACACGGCGCTTAACCTCCGAAGGTTGCATGGCGTCCTGGCACGGGCCGAGACGCTGCGTGAGCCCGCCATCTTGGCGTCCTTAGACGCTACGATGGCGTTTGACACAATAGAATGGCCGTATTTGTGGGCGGTTCTTGCTAAGTTTGGTTTCGGTTCGGAGTTCGTTCGGTGGGTCAAATTGCTTTACGCCGGTCCCATGGCTCAGGTAGTGGTCAATGGTCGGGTCTCTGCGCCCTTTGCTCTGAGCAGAGGGACGCGACAGGGCTGTCCCTTGTCCCCCTTGTTGTTTGCTCTCGCCTTGGAACCGCTGGCGGCCTGGTTGAGGTGGGAACCGTCCCTGAAGGGCATTAGGTGGAACTCGGGGTTTGAAGACCGTGTATCCCTCTACGCTGATGATATTCTGCTCTATCTTACATCACCCCGTAAATCCCTCATTGTACTGTTTGATGTCTTAACGTCCTTCCGCAAAAACTCGGGTCTTGTCATCAACTGGTCGAAGTCCTGTGTATACGTCCTGTCGGGTGCCGCCCCCCTTCTGCCAAGTGGTTGTCCTATCGCGATTGTGAAGGATGGCTTTAAATACCTGGGCATTTTTATCACGCTGAGCCCTGCACTGCGGTGTGACCGTAACTTATTGCCCCCTCTTCAGCGCCTTCGGGCGGATGTGGTCGCTTGGGGGAAACTACCTCTCTCTCCCCTGGGTAGAGCGGCATTGTTTAAAGATGATGTCACTGCCCCGCTTCCTCTACGCTTTGCAAAACACACTTGACGTCGTCCCGGCTACATACTTCCGTGAGGTTGAAAGTTTACAGAGGCAACTGGTGTGGGGGGGTAGGCCCCGGATCGCCATTGCTAAATTGTCGCTCCCGTGGTACGACGGTGGAATTGCTTTACCTGATATCCGTCGCTATTATTGGGCGTCTCAACTGGGGGCGATAAATCATTGCATGTATGGCCCTTTGCCGAATCCGGCCTTCAAGATGGACAAATGGTTGTTACCGGGGGGCGACTTCAATAGAGCCCTCTACTCGAAAGTCACCCCTCGCAACGTGACGGGCCCCACCAGGACTGCCGTCCAGGTGTGGCGACATGCTTCCATGGCGCTTGGGTGGACTGGTAAATTGACTCGTGCCACCCCCCTGTACGCGTCTGATAGACTTGGCTCACTTTGGCAGTTCCGGGGGTTTGATAGGTGGGACTTGATTGGTATCAGCAGGATTGATGATGTCTGGACTAAGGGGAGAATGAAGACGTTCGAGGAATTGAAAACCGAGTACGCTTTGAGCGATCGTGAATTTTTTCGCTATGCGCAGGTCCGCCACGCGGTGCTCTCGGTCTTCCCTTCGGGTGTGGAGATACCGGAGTCGTCCCCGCTTGAAGACAGGGTACTGGACGGACATGTTCCTGATAGTACGATTTCGCTTATTTATAAAAAATTAATCAACTCCAGGTCTGATCTCCTGGTTCGCCTTAGAGAGGTCTAGACTGGTGATGGGCTGGAGCTGGACGATGAGGACTGGCAGGCGGCGATCTCCTCCCCTAAAGAGGTGGCCATCCAGGCGCGCCTTAGATTTGTGCAACTTAAAATCCTGCATAGAGTGTATGTCACTGGTCCCCGTTTGGTACACATGGGCTTCTCTGTGGATGGTCTGTGTCGGCGTGGATGCGGTCTCCTGGGCACCTTTTTACATATCATTTGGGAGTGCCCTGAGATAGTGCGATTCTGGTCCCGTGTGCACGAGGTGATGAGTGAGGTTACGGGGGTGCGATCGATGCCGGAAGCTAGGAGATGCCTGCTGAATGTATGGGAACCGAATGATTACTCCGTGTCGCAGCTTCGGTGGGTGACCTTGGGCAATATGATTGCCAAAAGAGACATTGCGCAACTGTGGGGCGCTCAGGGCCCGCCCGGGATTCGGAAATGGAAACAAAACATGGACTGGTGCATGTTCATAGAAAAAAATTTATATATTTCTCGAGGTACCCCCCGAAAATGGGGGAAGATATGGACTCAATGGAACACTTACCGTGGTGATATATGTGCCCCTCCTCTTCCTGACCCAGATGTAGCACCCACGTTCCCGTAACCCGAGGGTTCCTTCACATGCTATTGTATACTGGTTGCAATTTATCTCTTCTGCCCCCCCCCCCCCCTCGTGAGATTCTTTCTCAATGGAACAAATGCTTATGGTATTGCCCTTCCCGCTCCGCCACCATGTACTGCAACGTTGTATATACTGATGTCTCTTTTTCTTCTCTCCTTGCAAGTTGTTTGTGTTTGTGTTATAAAATCAATAAAAAGTTTTAAAAAAAAAAAGAATTCCCAACAAGGAAATTCAGGAGGGAGCTGGAGGTGAAGTCTTTTGTCCCTGAGACTTCAGCAGGAGGCAAGCACAGTTCAAGCCCTTGGAGAATATTCTTTAGATGAAAGTCCTTAGAAAGTTCCTTCTCTTTTCCCTTGGCATTGAAGCAACCACTGCAGGCCAACCCAGCAAACAGCACACTGGCAGAGGGGCAGTCCAAACTCCTGCAGCTTCCTTGGTTGTTCTCCTTGGCAGAAAGGTTTCTTGTTCCAGAAGTGATCTACTTTCTTGGGATCAGGGTCCGAATATTTTTACCCCAAAATCCTTTGTTCTCTGAAGGCAGAGAGGCATCTGCCTAGTCCAAACCAGTTCCTGACTCTCTTCTTTCTTTCACTGTGCAGGGCAGAGACATCAGCCGCCCCACAGGAGTTGGAGCCAGCACAGGGGAGGGAAGATACAGCTCTGGAGCACTCTGTTGACATGATTCCTCCTCTCCTTTCACAGTGCAGGGCAGAGACATCAGACAAGCCACAGGGGGTGGAGCCTGCATTGTAAAAGGAAGGCCCAGCCCTATTCAGGTCCCAGGTGCAACTCCTCCCTCCCACCTTGATGCAGATCTCTTTATTCACCTCTGGGCTGCCCCAGCCTGTCTTCTGGAATCCCCCAGCCCTGTCACTCACAAACCCAGACAAGGAATATACAACCCAGCAGAGGGAGGTCTGAATAGTTAGGCAAGAAAATACCTACTTTCTAAAAGTGGTATTTCCAAACACAGAATATTAAAACCAACTTTACTAAAAGATGTATTTTATTATTCTGAGTTTAGGCATACAAAATTCGAATTTCTACCATGTTCCCTGAGTCAGTTAGGATTATAAGAATGTAATAATCTAACTGCCCATTCTGGCCTATGAGAACAGGTAGCCTTCAATAGTGAAAAACGAAAATGGCTGTAATTCACTATTAGAACATGATACCCACATCAGAGCATGTCCTACCTTATACTTACAATGCACCCTGTCCTTGGGACTACCATAGGGGTGTCTAACATTAAGCAAAGGGAAGGTTTAGGGACTGGCAAGTGGTGCACTTGGCCAAGTCGACATGGCAGTGCTAGACTGCATACAGGCCTTGCAATGGCAGGCCTGAGACACACTTTACAAGCTGCTTCTGTGGGTGGCACAACCAGTGCTGCAAGCCCACCAGCAGCATTTTATTTACTAGCCCTGGTGCACTGTACTAGGGGCTGACAGATAAATCAAATAACCCAAACATGGAATAACCAATTAGTACATCAATTTAAAATAGGGAGCACTTGCAATGTGGCACTGATTAGCAGTGGCACAGTGCCCAAAGATTAAATCCAGCAAAACATATCAAAACAGAGGAGGCAATCCATCAAAAATGGAAGGGAGACTCAGGCCAATGATGCCAGGTCTAACAGGGTCCTTTAGTAATCTGTCCCCCAGGGGTAAGCAATCTGGCAACAATTCCCCTTCAATAAGGTGTCCGAGAAGGGTGTGGCCCAACTGTAAATATTTAAACCTTTCTGTGTCTGGCATTTCGTATTCTTTTTTCAGGTTATCGAAGGTTATCAGTGCCTGTCCCCTAAAAATGTCCCTCAGGTAGTCAATGCCCTACAGTTTCCACAGTTTGAATCTCTTTAAGTTCCCCACCTCCCTTAATTGATCGCTATCTCACATCTGTGTTTTTTCGGTCAACTTTCCTTCCCAACCTAAATGATTGGTCCTTTCACGCCAGGCTCTAACCACTGTTTGCATATGGAATGGGAGCTGTTTTTCTTGGTCCCTACGGTAGAGTGCTACTGGATAGCCCCTATTTCCCATCTCCAAATGATCTACACAGAGGGATGGATCATTACGATCAGTGAACACACAATCATTAATTGTGATCAATTGTGAGGCCCAGTAATACTTCCTAATATCTGGGATGATAGCCCTCCCTTGTTGACACCCCTCTGGAGATTACGCATCACAATTCTGGAACTACCTCCAGTTTACGCAGAGTTTATGCAGTTCACTGTCAATATTTTGAAATAAGGCCTTCGGTATTCTGTATGGGGTGTTTTGCGATACATACAGTAGTCAAGACAGAGACATTAGTTTGAATATGACTGCCCTGCCCATCAAAGACACTGGTAGTTTCCTCCAGTGTGCCACATTGCTCTTTCTGCAGGTATAATTTATGTAGTAGGGTTTGTCTTCCTCTTTCTTAGATATCTGAATACCCAGATATGTAAAATTGTACTTATCTATTAGAGGGGTAGTCCTAGCTAATCTCATGGGAAGAGGGAAGACTTATTCCAGTTTAGTGTGTATCCGGAGTAACTGTCAAACAGTTGAAATATGTGAAGCACCCTGTGCACCAACCTATAGGGGTTAACCAGATATAGAAGTATATCATCCGTATACAAGGATACACAGTCTTCCCAATCTCTCCCCTCCTTCTATACCAGATATTAATGGCTTGGTACTGACCCAGGCTGCCAAGGGCTCTAGTGCTAAGGCAAATATCATTGGTGAGAGTGAACACCCTTGTATCATATCGTTTCTGAGTGGAAGTGGACAAGATACCACTCCATTGACTCTTACCATGGTCTGCGGGTCTTGGTATAGGAGTTTAACCCATGCACAAAAGCTCAGTCCAAATCCAAATCTGTGTAAGTCTCCGGGCATGAACGGCCGTTCAATGCTATCGAATGCCATTAGAGCATCGAGCGAAATCAACATTGCTTACCCAGTCTGTTCCGCTCCTATCATGTGGAGCACTCCGTATTGTCTTCTTAGATTGAGCCGCATGCCCCTGTGGGGCACTTTGTAAGCCCCTGCGCCACATTATACCTGCACCAGGTATAATGTATGCAGGGGGGGGTGTTGCAACGCAAGAAAGGGTCATAGAAGTGACACAGTGAAATCTATAAGATTTCACTGCGCCACTTCTAGGGTGCAAACGCACCAATATCTTATGCCTGCCGCACAGCAGGCGTAAGACTGACACAGGCCCTTTCACATGGGACTTGCCCCATGTGAAAGGAGACATTGCTGGAGTTGCGTCAGTTTTGTGACACACTGCAGCAATGCGTCACTTTTGCGCCATACAGGTAGGTCAGAAATACAGACGTATCTGTGACTCCTTGCGACATGATGCGTCATACAGTGAGTATGATGCATCAACCAGGTCGCAAGGAGGGCGCACTGAGATGTGACGCATCGCTGCTTTCACGCAGCGATGCTTCACTTCTCATAAATGAGGCCCCAGGGATCTAGTCTCTGGGGTAATGTGGCATCTCTCACTGGCCCCTGGAACTGAGCCTCGACAGGAGAATGATCCGATATGCCTCGTGCCTTGTGGGTCTCTCCCGGGAATAAAGCCACTTGTACCCCGAGCGAAAAAAAGATAGTCCAGCCGGGAATAACTGCTGTGTGCAGCTGAGGCGTGTGTATATTGATGTTCCGTCGAGTTTTGGGAGCACTATACGTCTATCAGACCAATTGCATCCACAAAGTCCTCCAGTTGCTCACCGGACCCCTGATACTCTATCGATCTCAGTATCCATAACAGCATTCATGTCCCAGTCGAAGACCAGCACGCCCAAGGGAAATACAAGTAAAATAGCACCCAGTGTCAGTAAAGTGTCTTTATGAAGTTTTATAGGAGCATACACCGAGCAGAGATTCAGCGTCCTGCCCTCCCATGTGCCTGTCAGATTTACGTTTCTTCCCCATCAGTCACACAAACTCCTACCTGTAATGAATGGAATAGATGACTTAATCAATATCCCAACTCCACTAGATCCTGATGTGTAATTTGCGTGCATGAGGAGCTTGTGCTCATATCTTTCTAGGGCTGACATTGGTTTCCCCTCAGGTGGATCTTCTGGAGCAGTACCATGTCTGGGTCATGCCTATGTAGGTATTGCAGTACTAATGTGCGTTTAACCTTACTGCCAAAACCATTGACATTCCATGTCAAAACTTTCAAGACCATATTGGAGCCGTGGACCTGTGCTTATGGTTCAAACTGCTTTGCGCCCTTCTGACCTCTAGGGCTTGGGGCTGAGGGCCCGTGGGTCAACCGTGTTAACCATGGTTTACGCTAGGGTAGCCACCTGACGGCCTCTGTTTTTGAATTAAGAATAGCCCTTCTCTATATCTGTTTACCTTTCCCCTTGACAGTATCTGGTCCACAGGATCTCTCCCCCTCATCCCCCCAGAATCCCATGAGTCATCAATGGGTCCATCTCCCTGGATAATTAGGAGTAATGTTAATGTTTCTCAGGGTGCCGTCGTCCCAACATTGTTCCCAAGTAAGGCAGCAAGCTTCCAGACTGGGGAAGGCCAGCGCCATCTATTCTTTCATGATCCCCCCCAACCCCGCTGACTCATGTCTGGATCCTAATCCTCTTTCACCCCCTCACTCCCCAGGACCTGGGGGCTCCTGCTGTGATAACCTTTATTAATTCTCTTGATACAGCTGGAGAAGTGTAATTTTGATCCCATTCTGAGATACTGTAGGAGTGCATAATAATCTTGCTTAGTCATTTCGCGAATGTATTCTGTGTGATTAATGTTACTAAGGAAAATGGTGTATTGCGTATTCATGTGAAGATTTGTGTGCATAGAACGTGACTAATAAAGGTCTATGTAACATGTACATATTATTGAGACAGGAGAAGTTAACTTCTAAAACGTGTCTCATTGTGAGGTTGATAAAATAGAATGTGTATGTGTAGGCTGATGCTTAAACATTTATACGTGTAATTAGAACGATTTCCATACAGGTGTAATTCGAATGACATTTTCGTAATTCTTTACAGTTTATTCATATTACAGTTTATTCATTAATAAGAAGCTGCATTTATTATATGTGTAGAAATGTGCACCTAGTCTGTAATCCTGTCCACTGCTAAGCTGACATTAGAGTAGGCCTCAAGAAACCGTTCAGTTGGAGCTCACGTTAAAATCTAACATGTAATTAGTATTTAACCTTCGATTTAGAATGTATTTGCTTGTAATTTTGCTTCCACTGCAGGTGTGGACAAAGTCTTACTAGGTAGCCTAGAAGAGTTTTGTTTTCATTAGACAGCAAGGTATAAGGAGACAAAGTTTGGCAAAGAGAAACGTGGTAACAAGCAAGGAGGCTAGTTATCATAGAGGAGGAGAAGAATGACCAAGGACGGATGAAGTTGCAACTTATCGACGTGGGAAAGGTGCTACAAGTATCCAGTTGTGCCAGAATCATGGAAAAGCACTAGCAAAAGTCATGTGGGATTGTCTACCTTGAATACAATTGATATTGTATGATGTAACTTAGGGGGATATTCACAAGGAATTATCTCTGATTTATCTCCATCTTAACCCATCAAAAGTGGAGATAGATTTAACACCCTATTCACAAGCTGGTGCAAACTGCACACATCGCCAGTATTCCCGCGATAACTGCCCTAAAATTTATCTCCATGGTGAACACCACCAACTCACCCTAATGAGATACAGCGTAGGCGTTCCCGTGCCAAAACACACGAAAAAAACACAACACTACGTTCACAACGTACTGCTAGATCTGCGAAGTGCCACAAAAACATGCGATAAGCCACAATAGTACCAGGGATTTAACACTTGTCTTTAGCTGGTGCTAAGCAGGACGACTGCCCACAACATGAAAGGGAGCCCAGCCAAGAGCCACACCTGAAGACCCACAGATGCCATGGAGACAATGATCATGCAGCTCCGATACCCATGAGGCCCACAACATTCCCCAGCCCCACTCCCGACACCCCCCGGACATACAGATACTGTGCATAGCACAAGAACCACAAAAATCACATGATGAAGCACATTGCCAAAATAACTACACACCTGTTGCCAGAAGAATGAGAAACAGTCACACAGCACTGAAGTAACAACCCAAAACTTTATTGAAACACAACTCAAAAGACCAATGCGGAAGACTCCTCGTCAGGGACAATCTTGACGTCACAGCCTAGAAAATAAGGCACAAAATCAGGTTGAGTGTCATGTGCACATCAAAGGAGCGGGACATAGAGAAACAGAGAAGGAAAGTGAGCCAGAGAAAGAAAGAGAGGGAAGGAAGGGAGAAAGAGAGAGAGGGGAGGAAGAGAGAGTGAGAGAGAGAAGGAAAAGAAGGGAGAGAGAGAGACACCGCCGCCCCTGTGCACACAGGCCCCACTGTTCACCTGCTGCCACTGGTGTGTCCATCAGTAGGCAAATCACATGCCCATGCAAGCTCCAGGCCCCAATCACGCCACCATGGCATGATCCACATCACGAGGGCCCATCCTGCGGCCCAGCAGTTCCCACATAAGGCGCTGAGTCCTGAGTCATCTATGGCGGAGACCATATCAATGTACACGTCATCATTGCAGGCAGCACACCCATTCAGCTATTTCGGGTGCCACTAACCCAGTGCAACTCCAGTCAGCACCACGTGTTTGTAGGCCCGTGATGACCGCAAGCCTTCGGGTGCCACTAAGCCTGTGCAATACCAGTCAGCGCCACGTGGTGGTAGGCCTGTGATGGCCGCAAGGCTTCGGGTGCCACTTACCCTGTGCAACGCCAGTCAGCGCCAAGTGGTGGTAGGCTTGTGACGGCCGCAAGGAATAGGGTGCCACTAACCCTGTACAACGCCAGTCAGCGCCACGTGGTGGTAGGCCCGTGACGGCCGCAAGGCTTCAGGTGCCACTAACCCTGTGCGCAACAACTCATGGGCCCTTTATGATTGAGCAACGTGGAGCGTCCGTCATCCAGCCACCACTTATATTGCAGGGTCACATGCCTGTGACGCCTGTGCCGGATGGGTGTGATTTATGTGCAAACCTGCCCTCAGGGAGTGGCCTTCACATGCTGACAACTAGACCAGTGACCTGCACACCACCAGCGATTACACATGTGACAGGTAGCTATGTGGGCCCTCCATCGGAGCGTAAACGGAGTAGTCTGGACTGGCGTACGCTGAACAAGCGCAGGGCTTGCAACAATGACTCAGGGGCCTTGGGCGTGGTTCAGTCCATGTCCGGACAAAGAAGTGACTAATGGGTGTGTCCCTGTTGTAGTGACCATGGCACCCGGACCAGAATAGGCAATGTAGCACACGGTGACTGGCATCCCACTAGATGAGCATCATCGACGTAAGGGAAATCGCTGTCCCTACATTCATCCACACATTCATACTTGAATGATGAAAGACATGACACAGCAGTGCGTTACTGCATGTTTATTGCACATCCAGTGGAGTTATGCAGCTGGAGCGGTACAGGGCCATGCCAAGCACACTACACTATATGGGCCCGTGGAGAGCCAGCCAGAGTCCATCCTGGGATGACAAGTGCTGCGGAAGAGGAAGGGTACAGTCTACAGTCTGGTTGCCGTGTCATTAGTCATCAAACAGGATATGGCAGTCCATGTCACAGCCCAAGGTGAGTGCTGTGGAGTGTATCAGGGGTCAGTGGAAGGTCATGAGGCCATGTGCAGCACCAAGCAGAAACAGGCCAGGTTGCGGAAATGAATGCTAGTGCCTCCTTCTGACAACAATCCCATCCATGTCCTCGTCCTCATTTGTGTGCTCTTCCCCACCTGTGGGTGTTGCAGTACCGGCTGCAGCACTGTGTGCCACTGACATATCAGGGGCCGGAGGAAGATTGTCGGCCACACTGTGTGGCAGTGACACATCAGGTGCCGGAGTGGATACGCCTGCCGCACTGTGAGGCATTGACACACCAGGCGGCGGATATGTAGACGGTGTGGGGACAGCAGCATTCATCAGCACCATGCCTTGTGGCAGCAATGCCATGATGAGGATCTGCAGTGCATGGTAGATCCCAGCTACATTTCGCTGATATGAAGCGGTGGCTGCCATCCTTTCTGCCTCCATCCGCACCATGTCCTCCATGAGCCTCCGCATGTGTGCCAGCTCACGTCTAGAACCGCTGGAGCCAGTCTGAGCGGACAGGTGTTCTTCTCTCCGCGTCATGACTCCAGCGATGTCAGTCAGGGCTCATTGGAGACCATGGAGTGGGCCTTGGGTGTCCGTTAGGGACTGGAGCTGGTCCCTGATGGGATCTAGACACCCATGGATGGCGTCCAGTTTAGTAGCCATGAGGCAGAATGCTACCTGGATCTGCTCAGCCATCTCCCTCTGGCCCTCCAGCACATAGTGTTGGAAGGCCATGGTTTGTTCCTGGGGTTCTTGGGAGACTGCCGGGTCTGTGGGTGCCTCCTGCCGGGTGGTTTGGGTAGTGGATGGGGTCTCCTTGATGCAGCTGGACTGCCCTGATTCTGGGGGTGAGTAAACGATGATGCGATGTCCATGATGTGTTGGATGGCTTGGGTGTCATTGCTGGGAGTGTCCTCCTCGTCATCAGTGAAGAATGGCTGGGGTTGCCGAGTAGGAGGTATTGACGGTGCCTCTGCAATGTGAAGGGGAGATGTTGTATTACAATGTATCCACATTTTTATTTCCCCCCGATAGGCTGCTATGTGTAAAGGTGTGTTAGCATCTTTTGGTGATGTTTAGCACACGTTCTTGTGAATATACCCCACTGTGAGGGACAGAGTAGACATCTTAGTACCTCATGGGAGCAGAGCTATGCTTCTGTTTGTGAGGCTTTATGCTGTGTGACCCATGGTTTGAGTGCCTTCTACTCAAGACAGCTGACGCCTTTCTAATTTCACGCTTACTATATGCTTCTTAGTTTATGGTTGCCCCTTTAATGGTGTTTAGGGAGAGATAGTTTGCTCATGCTTACCTTGGAGAATTTTTTTATGCAATTCAATACTCAATTCTTTTACCTGATTATTTGCATTATCATTTTAGAGTTAGTTGTCTGCTTTGTGTTATATAGGGTAGTTCCTTCTGTATTTCAATATGATAATGTTGAGGTTGGTCTATATTGATTTGTTTCTAAATGTATAATTAAATCGTACTAAACTCAGATTTAGTTGTTGAGTGGATTATTGTGTGACCGAACTGGTTACACTGTATCGAGATTATGTTGTGATTGTTTTCTCCCTCTTACTTCTCAAGCTTCAACCAAGAAGATCATCAGATTGGAAATAAAGTTTTAAGTAGGCCTATGCTCTTGCACAGCTCTGTTGAAAATCTGCAAACAACATGAAATTAGCAGCCGGCATTACCAAGCTTATATTTGATGCATTCTTATTCAGTTTTCCAGTGGTTTGGTGCACAGTGTTGGAAGAGAACTTAAGTAGTTCTGTTACTGAAACCTAACCTGACTCCATAGTCTTCATTAATTAATGTCCGATTTCTGACAGGGGTACCAGTACACCAAATTAATGGTTACTAAACCTTGAGTTAGCATTTTTTAAATTAAAAATGCAAGTATTGTTATATGATGTTTGGATAAAAGCTTTAATTTAATTGCATATCTGCATTTCGCGACAAAGCCCACTAAGTGGCGCTATATATTAATAAATGAGAAAACTCACTTGACTCCATCAAAACATTCTGGCTGAATGTGAGCTACTTTACATAAAGCTGTCTTCTAGATGTTTGGCATTAGTCGTGAAAACGTTTCCGCATGTCAGCATGTCAGAACGATTCTTTTGTCAATTTTACCGACTTGACTAAGCACGAAACAAGGAACATGGCATGCAAATCATGTATATTAAAGAGAAGGCTCTTGGAATTTATTTATTTTTAGAATTTTGAATTCTAAAAGTGAACGAAATATAGGAAAAATTGGGATCTTAAGTTTGACAGTTATCGACTGAATTATGTTTGCAAGTTTCCCAGAATGCTGTGTAAAGCACATTTCGAGAATGTACCTGGTAGAACATGGGCTTCCGCAGAAATGTTTCCGGGGCCGGCACATTTTTAACTTCATCACCATCCCCCTTGCACCCTTCTTCCCTCTGCCTTGCACCCTTCTCGCCATCCCCCTTGAACCCTACTCCACCTCCGCCTTGTACCCTTTTCTACCTTGCACCATTCTCCCCTCTGCCTTGCACCCTTCTCCCCTCTGCCTTGCACCCTTCTCCCCCTCCGTCTTGCACCCTTCTCCCCCTCCGCCTTCTACTATTCCTCCCTTCTACCTTGAACCCTTCTCTGCCTTGCACCCTTCTCCCCCTCTGCCTTGCACCCTTCTCCCCCTCCGCCTTCCACCCTTCTCCCACTCCGCCTTGCACCCTTTTCCCCCTCCGCCTTGCACCCTTCTCCACCTTGAACCCATATCCCCCTTTGCCTTGCACCCTTCTCTGCCTTGCACCCTTCTCCCCTCTCCCTTGCTCCCTTCTCCCCTCTTCCTTGCACCCTTCTCGCCCTCCCCCTTACACCCTTCTCCCCTCCCCTTTGTACCCTACTCCACCTCCGCCTTGCACCCTTTTCTACCTTGCACCATTCTCCCCTCTGCCTTGCACCATTCTCCCCTCTGCCTTGCACCATTCTCCCCTCCCCTCTGCCTTGCACCATTCTCCCCTCTGCCTTGCACCATTCTCCACTCTGCCTTGTACCCTTCTCCCCTCTGCCTTGAACCCTTCTCCTCTCTGCCTAGCACCTCACCCTCTGCCTTGTACCCTTCTTGCCCTCTGCCTTACACCCTTCTCGCCCCCTGCCTTGCACCCTTCTCGCCCTCTGCCGTGCACCCTTCCCGGCCATCCCCTTGTACCCTTCTCCACCTCCGCCTTGCAACCTTTTCTGCCTTACACCGTTCTTTCCTCTGCCTTGCACCCTTCTCCCCTCTGCCTTGCACCGTTCCCCCCCTCCGCCTTGCACCCTTCTCCCCATCCCTGTTGCATCCTTCTCCCCCTCTGACTTGCACCCTTCTCTACCTTGCACCCTTCTCCCCTCCGCCTTGCATCCTTCTCCCCTCTGCCTTGCACCCTTCTTGCCCTCTGCCTTGCACCCTTCTCGCCCTCTGCCTTGCACCCTTCGCGCCCTCTGCCTTGTACCCTTCTCGGTCACCCCCTTGAACCCTTCCCACCCAATGGAGGGGGCTGCCACCTGGAACAATGGCACCATTTCAAAAGCATGATGGACTAGCGCCGGCCCTGACTGGGCCCACACCGATGCATTGGCGATCAGGGGGGGGGGGGGCAAGTGCCCCCCTTAACCCCCCTGCGGACGCCCATGTGGTAGAATAATCCCAATCTGAAATAATATATGTACCTAGTTGTGATGTTTTGATGAAAAGTTATTTGTTTTACAGTTGGTGAAAGTGACATTACAACAGGTGTTACGCGGGTTTCCTCCGAGGATAATACATTTGAAAATTAAACAAACCCCATTAGAAGAGAGAACATTTTTCCCTTCCGTCCTCTCTGAAATCTGTGAATTCTCAGAAGACGTGAGGATTCTGGCAATAGTGACAAATGTAGAAAAATTGTTGTGGCAGTCATTGGCGAACACTAGGTAGCCCTTAGAAGGGAGCACTAGGTGCAGGCACTGGAGGGGACTTGTGGGCTCTTCAACCAGCTACATTTAAATGAGAACATCATAAAAATGCTGCAAACTGGGGGCCTCATTTACAAGCTGTAGGTCTTGGCCCTTTCTGGCTAAAGTTCCCTAAACTTTTTACTTTTCCTCTAGACCTTTTTCCTGACATGGTGTTGCCAACTTAGATGCTTTGGACACTTTGCCACTGCTAAACAATGTCAAAATGCAAGTGCTCCCTGTATAAAGTGTAATGGTAATTGGTTGCCCATGATTGGTATGCTTGCCTACTAGTAAAGTCCCTAGTAAAGTGCACTATGTGTGCCAGTGCTGGTAATGCAAATGTTACTAGTGGGCCTACAGCACTAATTGTGCCACCCGCACAAGTAGCCTTAAAAAGGGAATTCAGGCCTGCCATTGCAGTGCCTGCGCGCAGTTTGTTAAACTGCCATGTTGTTCTGACAAGTGCACCCACTTGTCAGACCTTACCCTTCTCTTTCTATGCACATCAGCAACCCCTATGGTAGGTTTAGGGTATACCCTTGACAGGGTGCAGTGCACGTGAAAGTTAGGAAATGTACTAAGGTGTGTACCATGTCCTGACAGTGAAATAATCTCCATTTCGTTATCAGTGTTGAAAGGCCATCTTGCCCATAGGACAGAATGGGAAGGCTGCGTAATATGTTTTCCAGCCTATCTTCCCAAAGGCTTAAGATGGACTTTAATATGGAAAGGTGAAGTTTAGTATGCCTGAACTCATATTGTAATAACACATCTTTCTATGAAGGTGGTTTTTGCATTATGTGTTTAGAAGCCACTCTTTTAGAAGTGGCTGGGTTTTTGTGCTCTAAACATTTCTCTGGGGAAGCACCGCTTACAGCGGATATATCGCATCGTGCACGACATTACATCGCATGTCAACAGGACGCATGCAAGTGCATCGCAGTTCCTTATAATCGTTAACCATTACATCGTGCATCGGGAGCCATTACATCGTGCATCGGGAATCACGGGCATTTGTTTATTTAAGAGACTTTTGCATTTTGAATTATTGCATAATTGAAGCAGACCAGGGAACCATTACATCGTGCATCGGGAATTACGGGCATTTGTTTATTTAAGAGACTTTTGCGAGGGAATTACGGGCATGTACGGGCATCGGGCATTTGTTTATTTAAGAGACTTTTGCATTTTGAATTATTGAATAATTGAAGCAGACCAGAGACGAAATATGAAATATCGGCATCTTTATTTAAGAGACTTTTGCGCGAGCAGAATATGATTTTCTTTATTTGAAACATTTCTTTATAGATTCGCATTTTGATAATTGAAGCAGACCAGAGACGAATAATTGAAGCAGACCAGAGACGAAATATGAAATATCGGCATATCTGATTATTGAAAAGGCACAGTGTCACGCAGCAAGGATTTATTAATTATTGAAAAGGCACAGTGTCACGCAGCAAGGATTTATTAATTATTGAAAAGGCACAGTGTCACGCAGCAAGGATTTATTAATTATTGAAAAGGCACAGTGTCACGCAACAAGGATTTATTCACAATGCCGAACAGAAAATTCAAGGGACTTAAATAATAGGAGAAAAAAGGAATAATGGCACGAGAATACAGAAAAACAAAAGCAAACAACTGAATACGGGGTATATGAAGCATGCAAATCTCGATGAACACATCATAAACTAATATCACCACATGGTGTCAGGCTTACACAACTGCCTTTCTGAACTGCCTCTGCTCGCGCGCTGGACAAGGGCAGCGTTAGCGTGATACAATAATCATAGAATAGAAACGGTAACTGCTGCAGTGACCTACGAAGGATGCCAGGAGCCCTGCGGTGCAAGGAAGCAAAACTGGACCTCGGTACAGAGAACCTGCACTTCTTTAATATGAAACGGAAAGTACCGGCTACAAAACATTTAATGGGAGAATACCAGCACTTCTTAGCACTGCTACTATGAATTTTCAACAGAAATTTCGCGGATTACATTAAAATGCTAGGCTAAAATGGCACTATTAAAGGTGGATGGATGCATGGATGGGTGCTGGGAGATGGATGGATGGGTGTACGGGTGTATGGGTGTATGGATGCATGGGCGGGTGCTGGGGGATGGATGGGATGGATGGATGTATTAGTGTATGGATGCATGGGCGGGTGCTGGGGGATGGATGGGATGGATGGATGTATTAGTGTATGGATGCATGGGCGGGTGCTGGGGGATAGATGTATGGGTGTATGGGTGGATGAATGCATGGATGGGTGCTGGGGGATGGATGGATGGGTGTATGGGTGGATGGGTGGATGGATGCATGGATGGGTGCTGGGGGATGGATGGATGGGTCTATGGGTGGATGGATGCATGGATGCATGGATTCATGGATGGGTGCTGGGGGATGGATGGGATGGATGGATGTATTAGTGTATGGATGCATGGGTGGGTGCTGGGGGATAGATGTATGGGTGTATGGGTGGATGGATGCATGGATGGGTGCTGGGGGATGGATGGATGGGTGTATGGGTGGATGGGTGGATGGATGCATGGATGGGTGCTGGGGGATGGATGGATGGGTCTATGGGTGGATGGATGCATGGATGCATGGATTCATGGATGGGTGCTGGGGGATGGATGGATGTATGGATGTATGGGTGGATGGATGCATGGGTGGGTGCTGGGGGATGGATGGATGGATGGATGGGTGGGTGTATGGGTGGATGGATGCATAGATGGGTGATGGGGGATGGATGGATGGATGGATGAGTGTATGGGTGTTCTTCAAAAGTTTCTACTATCTAGTGTCACTTTTGATCCCACTTAGCCAATGTCATGTCTCACCTATGGGCCTCTCTCCACCTGCATCCCCAGCTCACCTCTATCCCAACGGTCCCGCCATACCTTTGCCCCTCTTACCTCACTGTCTCATCTCACCTCTGGCCCCCATCCCCACTATGCCCCTTGTCATCTGTCCCCCACCCCCTGCTGTCCTACGTCACGTCTGGCCATCTTTCCTCTGTAGCTGCTTTGCACCACCATCCCAATTGCCCTATCTCCGACTCCATTCCTCCCCTCAGCATTTTCTCTCCTCTCCCCCCCCCTCCTCAGTTACCACATGTCACATAGAGACACCCTCTCCCTTAGAGATGTGCATTGCAAGCTGCCCACTTTTCCTGACTCTCCTACGGCTGCCTTCCACCACTGTCCCCCTCACCTCGAGTCCCACTCCCCCACTCTCTTGCTCCTGTGACCCACCTCACCCCAATCCTATCCCACCTCCTGGCACAGCCCTCCTGAAGATTAGTGGCACCTCTGACCCCTTCCTCACAGAGTGTGTCTCCTCGGACTCCTCTTACACGGTAGTTCACCTCACCTCCCGCCCACTATTCCCACTGCCCCATCTCACCTCACGCCCAGTACTCCCACTGCCCCATCTCACCTTGTGATCTGGCTGCCTTCCCTTCAGTCCAGGTTATCCTCTGTCCCTCCTCACTGGCCTGTCTCACCTCTCGCCCTCACAACCTCCTGTAGTCCACCTCCACCCGCTGTCCAATCATCTCTGTCTGTCTGCCCACTGTTCCCTGTCTCCTCAGGCACTCATCTCTCTCGCCTGTCCTGTCCTGCTCCCAGCCCTGTCTGCCCTCTTGCCCCTCTCTCCCCACCGTCCCATCTCACCTCTGACCACCCCTCCTCGGCTGTCTCCTCTCACTTCTGACCCCACCCACATCTTCTTGTCCCACCTCTTGTTCCCTTTTCCCTCATAACCATGTGTCTCTTCTGTTCATCCCCCTGTAGACCCCTCTTACATCTGAACCCACCTTTCACTGTCTGTCACACCTCTGCACCCGGCCCCTGTGCACCATCTCACACTGCTGCCCTATCGGATTACCTCTACCCGTCCTCTCTCTCCCATGTCATCTCTGGTGCCCTGCCCCGGCCGTTGTCCACCCTCCACCCACTGGTCGCTCTCCGCGTGCTGTCACTATTCATCTCTGGCCTCCCTCGCTCTTGTCGCCTGGGCCTCTCTTCCCCTATAGAGCAGTTTCATGGCTGCGTCACTTCCCTCAGCCCTTGGCCTGATTTTGCCCCCTCCGCTCACCTCTGTCTCCATGTCCCTTCGGCCTCTCACACCTGCACAAAGGTGTAAGATTTACTACATTTCTGGCGCGGACAGAAGGCCTTGTGGAGAGCCGAGCCAGGGCCGGACTTGGATCCAAGAGCCAAAGTTCGAGCAGAGACAACAAAAGATGTAAATCAGGCAACAAATGTCATGAAACGTATGACAGACTCTTTACATTTGAAAAAAAGAATGGTTTTCAAAATTTCTCTGTCAAGTACGGGAAACACCCATCGCATAACACTGAAATAGCTGGACTGCCTCTCAGAGCACCTTAATCATTAGCGAGCTCAGACCCAATGCAAGCAAGGTAAATCCTTCATTGCACACTGTGCTTACTTCATTACCCTGAGGGGTGATCTGCTTTCTCAGAAGAGTAGCTTTAAAGCAGACTAACTTGAGCAGGTGAGCAGAATAAGAATACACAAGAGGCTCAAGGCGCTATACCAGTCTTTATTGTTAAAGGAGGCAGCATTGGAAACTGGACTTTTGTTCGCTGCTGTGAATTCATGCCACAGAATAGAGGATTTCCACTACGGTCTAACTCGGAGAAGGGAGAAGGGTCAAGCTGTTGCCGCCGGGAAACACCCATTACATCGATGTAAATGTCGCGCGATGTAAAGTCGGCGATGTGGAATGCTGGGCAATTACATAGCCTCATTTGCGTTGCAACAACGTTCAATGAAAAAAATGCCGCTGTGATCGCCGATGCGATGTAAGTGCCGCGATGTAAACGCCCGCGAAATAATTGTCGGCGATGGATCGTCATACAACCATTTCTCTGTGTCTCTACCTGGTTGTGGATTGACTGTTTGGACTTGAAAGCGAAAGGATCTGGGGAATGTCTTGACCTGGGGGAAGAGGTGAGACAGCAACAGGCTGACCTGCGTCTGGAGTGTAGGGGGAGTGTAGGGGGAGGAGTTGCCCCTAGAGGTGAAGGGGCCTGGGTAGCTGCTTTAAACAATTGTCCCATCTCCTGCTGAGTGATTGAGAATCCAGACCTCCACTAATCAAAGGAAGAAGGTGTCACTGGCAGGGAGGCACCCAGAACTGGTTTGAACCGGGGTCAGTACCCCCTGAACACTAAGACTTCAAAGCCATTGAGGAGTATAACTATGAGAGCTGAAGCCCCTGAACTTTGGAGAATGGCTTGATCAAGATTGAACAAGACTGGAGCTATTTCATGGGCAAGAGGAATCTTTGCCAAGGAAGAAACAACTGAAGAGACTGAAGGAAAGGACAGACCCTTGCTTTGTGTTCTGGGGCTGGCCTGCAGTTTGCTGTTTTAACCAAGGAAAGGATAAAGGGACTTTGCTGTGTGCTGTGTACCCCTGCTTGAAAGGACTTTGTTGTGCTGTGTCCTGAAGTAACTTATCCCCAAGGGCCCGAGGTGAGCTGGCTCCCTGTTGCTGAAACTCAGGAACACAAAAGTTTCCAGGAGAGTCTCAGCAGAGCTGTGTGCTTGTGCTTGTTGCAGCCTGAGACCCTCGTAAGAAATGCCCTGTGATCGTGGGCACTGGAATCCAAGTGAGTCTCATCAACACTGTGTGCGTGTGCTTTTTGCAGCATGAACCCTTTTGTGAGGATTTTCCAGTTATCGTGTACACCCGGAATCCAAGTGAGTCTCATCGACGCTGTGTGCGTGTGCTTTGTGCAGCATGGGACCTTTGTGAGGATTGCCTTGTTATCTTGCACCCGGAGTCCAAGTGAGTCTCATCGATGCTGTGTGCGTGTGCTTTGTGCAACGTGAGACCTTCGTGAGGATTGCCTTTTTAACGTGCATCCTGAGTTAAAGTGAGTCTCGGCGTTGCTGTGCATGTGTTCTTCGTGCAGTCTGAGACCTTCATGTGGAGTGCCTGGTGATCGTGCACCCGAAGCTCAAGTGAGTCTCAGCGATGCTGTGTGTGTGTGTGCCCTGTGGCAGCCTGAGATCTTCGCAGCAGTAGCGACCCGGACCAGCAGCCCCGGAGGAGCTGGGCCGTCGGCTCGAGCCCGCTGTTGCCAATTCACAAAGATTGCATCGGCGGCCCAAGTCGCTGGACAAGAGATGAGAGTGAGTTTGCGCCCCCCAGGTAACGTGTGTTGATTTCTGGGGTTGGGTGCGAGCTCGGAGGGAGACGCTCTCAACCTCTCTTTCATTCCGGCAACGCAAGCCTCTGCTTTGGCTCGTTTCGCGGCCTGTATTGCCAAGAGAGTGGCAGTACCGGGGCCAGAGTGCGGAGCTGCTACTTTTGTTATAACCATACCCGTATTGGGGGCAACTGTTGACAGAGTTTCACTGCGAGTCAGAAGGAGTGGCGGAGAGAGCGCCAAAGGCACCGTGATCGGTGCTGGAGTGTATTACGCAATATCTTATTTCTGCATAACGGAGTACCTGATTGTTGTATTACACATTGCATCATTTCTGAATAACATACCTGATTAGTGTATTACGCATTGCATTATTCCTGCATAACAAACTACCTGATTAGTGTATGACACATGGCATCATTTCTGCATAACGAACTACCTGATTGTGGTATGACGCATTGCATTGTTCCTGCATAACAAACTACCTCATTAGCATGTTACACATTGCATTATTCCTGCATAACGAACTACCTGATTAGTGTATTACGCATTGCCTTATTTCTACATAACAACGCACCTGATAGTTCCCAGCTATCCCTATCTCTAATCAACTGTTGGTCTATGGCGAAACATAAGATCGAGCAGCACGATCTCTTAATGGAAGAACAAACAGATGTACTGTTTGTCACCGAGACCTGGCTTAATGAGGACTCGGCCCCTGATATATTGGAAGCTGTTCCTGAAGGTTTCGGGATTACCAGAATAGATAGACCTACGGGTAGAGGAGGAGGTCTTGCTATTATTTTTAAACACCTCCTACAGTGCTCCCTTGAACCAGCGGCTATAGAGGGTAGTGAAGCGGGCTCTTTCACTATCAGATTGGCGAATAACTATGTCATCAGAGGCCTGCTACTCTATCGCCCTCCAGGACCTGATAAGGGGTTCTCTCAGAACCTCATTGAATATCTGGTCCAACCAGCGCTGAAGTACGATAAACTGCTTGAACTGGGCGACCTTAATTTACATTTTGAGGACGCCCTTAATCAGGGGGCACAGGAGCTGCGTATGGAACTAGACACACTACAATTCTCACTACTATCAGACCGCCCCACTCATAAACAGGGACACTTATTGGATCCCATTTTTTCTAACTGGGATGCTGTAAAAGCTAGACCCCTTGCCCTGTTCCATGGTCTGATCACTTTGTGATACCTTTCATGATACAGACCTCAGGACTTAAACAAACAAAGGAAATCAAAAATGGGTGGCGTTGTAGGAGGTGGGCTGGTTTCTCACAGGAGGCGTTCAATGCAGCCCTTCTTCAGGCGGGTCCACCGGATGGACAGGAGGTTGACCAAGTCTGTGCAGCTCTGGAGTAGCGCATTATGGCAGCCCTTGACCACACGGCACCTTGAACCAATAAGATGTCCATAAGTACGCGAGTACTAGCGCGTTTTGTGGTGCGATTTTAAGTTGTTTTAATAGCGAGGGGCATTGGGAGGAGAGCGATTAGGCTCCCTCAGTGTGTTGTTTAATTTCAGTGTGGCACTGTAGGACTGTCGAGATCTCCTGGCAGCTACCCTGCTCGCTGATTTTTAACGTTCACTGGGGGCATTGTGTACTGCTGAGGTCTCCTACCTGAAGGCAGTGGCAGCAACATCGCGCAGGAGGGCTGGGCTTGTTTTCTTCCTTCCCGCCCCGTTCTGACGCCGGTGACTAGCACCGTTCGAGCAGAGGGCGTGGAAGGTCCGAGCCAGCCACTTCCGGTGCGCGGGGGAGGACGGGCAGCACTCTAGTCTTTCAGACGCTGGGGGGGGTAAAAGGCGGATGCCTACTCGGCAGCGCAGCGGGCCCGCCGGTGGGGCGCCGAAGGCTCGCCAAAGGCGAGCCCGTCTGAGCCCGTCCACGGCCCGATCCCCTGGTCAAACGGGAGGCCAAGTACGCTGGAGCAGAGACCAACTCTTGACTCTCCGCATTAACATCCCAAGCGTTTGCTTGCATAGCGTGAGAGTAGCGGAGGATGCGGGCTGCAGGCACTGTCAGTTTGCCTGCAACACGAGATGTGAGGGTAAACGGGAGTACACCAATCTAATCTGTGGGCTGCTCAATGTGAGATCCTTACGCAGACACAGACTGTATGTCCATGATTTGCTTACAGAGAATCATTTTGATCTTCTGTTCCTCATGGAAACATGGCTAGATGGGGACTCTGCCCCAGACGTAATCGAGGCATTACCAGTAGGTTACCTGATGGTCAGGCAAGACAGACCAATGGGTAGAGGTGGGGGCATAGCCATCGTATTTAAGCAGCCGCTATGTTGCCAATAGGAGCAAACGGTGATTACGGACAGTGAGGCAGGTGCTTTCACCATTAAAGTGAACGGTGGCAGCACAGTGAAGGGCTTCCTGATCTACAGACCTCCGGGTTCCCATGCAGGGTTCGCGGATAGTCTGGTAGAGGGCGTCACTGAGGCCGCTCTACGCAGAGACAAGTTCCTCGTGCTAGGGGATCTAAATATGCATCTAGAGGATCCCATGGATAGAGGGGCTGTGGATTTTTGTCAGGCATTACAGGCCCTCCAGTTGGACCAAAGAGGAAAGACCCCCACCCATCAGATGGGCCACTTATTGGACCCGATATTTGCCAACTGGGGGGAAGTGGAGGTTAAAACCGCCATCCCGGTCCCCTGGTCGGATCACTTCCTTGTGCCCTTTGCTGTGCGTATTCCGGGTAGTAGAGCACCGGAACAGGCACCTCTTAATTACCTTAGCCGGAAGTGGGCAAAATTTTCTCGAAAAGAATTCAATGAGGCGCTCACAATAGGAGGGAGGCCGGGGGGGGGGAGGATGTAGAAACAGCCAGTAGCAATCTGACTAAGCGTATTACAGAGGTACTAGATTGCACTGCCCCTCTATGCCGGCCGAAGGCGGGTTGTCGCACACAGAGAACGGCCCCGTGGTATAATGATGAGCTACGGACGGCAAAGGCGGAGTGCAAACGCTCTGAGAGGCAGTGGCGAGTGGCTTTTAGAAGCCAGGCTAAACAGGAGCATTTAGTAAAGAGACGGACTTACCATGGGATGATTAGGAAGGCTAACGCAGCCTACTATGCTGACAGGATCAGGGAGGCGGAGAACTCAGCGAAAGAATTGTTCCAAATCTACAAAACACTCTCGGTAGGGAAGTCCTCCGCTGTACCAGGGGATTGCTCGGTGGACTCTTGCAATCGTATTGCGAATTTCTTTGCGGAAAAAGTTGCAAAAATGTATTCTTCCTTCCCAGGCCAAATGATAACAGGATTCGAGTTTGTTGAAGCTCCGAGGGAAGTTGGGGGCCAGCATGTGCTGGCAAATTTTGTTACCCCTGCCCCAGACGTGCTTATACAGATATGCAGGTGGGTAAAGTCGGGGTCCCCCAGGGACCCCACATCGCCTAAACGGTTAGCCAACAGCCTTGTGATCTTGTAGCCCTACATTAGACATCTATTAGATGTCTCCTTTGGGACCCACACTGTACCCAGAGACTGGAAACAGGCGGTAGTGCTCCACCTTCAAAAGAACCCGAACATCAGCTTCGAGAAACTGGAGAACAAAAGTGGCGGAGAAGGCCGTGAACATCCAGCTGATGGAATTTGTGGAGGAAGCAAGCCTCCTTCACGATACTCAGTTTGGATTCCGGCCTCGCCACTCCACTGAGTCAGCCCTACTTATGGCAGTTGAAACCATGAGACAGGGGGTGGATGAGGGCCAAACCATGGCCTTGATCCTTCTGGACCTAAGTGCAGCATTCGACACTATAGCTCATGCCACCTTGCTACAGTGTCTGAATGAAGGTGGGATCTCCGGCGCTGCATTGAAGTGGATCCAGTCCTTCCTGATAGATAGAGGCTTTCAGGTTAGGCAGGGGGACTACTACTCGAGAGTGGTTAACTTGGGTCAGGGCGGGCCCCAGGGGTCGTTCCTGAGCCCAACCCTATTTAACCTGTACGTCTCCCCGGAGGCGACCATACTTGAAGGCCATGGGCTCCGCATGGTGTCCTATGCCGACGACACGCAGCTTGTCATCTCCCTATCGCGCGCGCCCGGTCTTGCTGCGGAGAGATTCAGAGCTTGCATGCAGGAGCTGGCAGCCTGGATGTCTGCCAACTGCCTGAGGCTAAATGGCAGCAAGACGGAGGTGCTCGTGGTGGGGGGGGCGTCGGTGTGGTCGTCGGCAAGGTGGCCACCCTGTTTGGGGTTGGCACCAACACCATGTCAGGAATTCAAGAATCTTGGAGTATGGCTTGACGCTCACCTTACATTTGGACCCCAGATTAGCCGGGTGGTAGGGGTGTGCTTCGGTGTCCTGAAAAGCCTACGGAAGATCCTCGACTTGCTTCCTACGGTGGCCCGAAGGACACTGGTGCATGCCCTGGTAACAGCACGATTAGACTATGGTACTCTTCTTTATCTGGGGGCCACAGGAAAGAGCATCAGCCGCCTTCAGGTGTTACAGAATGCCGCGGCCCGCTTGGTCCTGAGACTACCCAGAAGGTCGGTTTCGAAGACAGCGCTCCAGGCACTCCACTGTTTGCCAGTGAGAAGCAGGATCGAGTATAAGGCACTGTGCACGTGCCACCGCATTATGGGCGGTAAGGCACCTATACCATTAAAGGACCTGATCACTCGTTATGAGTCACCTCGTCCCCTGCGTTCCACAGGTGCTGGGCTGCTGAAAATTCCTAAAATAAAAAAAGGCTCGTATGGGGGGTAGGTCCTTTAGATATTTGGCAGCTAGAAGCTGGAATGGACTGCCGTTGGAACTACGCCTTAAGCCATCTGAGTCCAGATTCAGGGGTAAACTTAAAACTCACCTCTTTACCCGGTAGACTGGTACTGATGTTGGCTGCTTGATTCTGTCACTTCCACTTGTCATAGTGCGGGGACACGCCGGTGCGTGTAACCAGGCGCTCTATAAATCTCCCTATTATTGTTATTATTATTATAAGGACAGCTAAATCTGCCCCGTGGTTTGGGAAAGAACTTAGGGAAATGAAAACTAAGTGTAAGTGTCTTGAAAGACGCTGCAGGAAGGACTTCTCGGGTATTGTCAAGGAAGAGTATAAGAACCTTATTAGGGAATACCACTCACTGATAAGGAAGGCGGAATCCACCTACTTTCAGGAGAGGATTGAGCTAGCTGAAAACTCCACCAAAGAGCTGTTTAAGATTCAGGATGAAATCACCTCCCTGTCTTCTATTGCAGCTCCGATTACAGGCTCTGAGAAATCTTGCAACTTGATTACGGACTACTTCACTGCCAAGGTGGAGCAAATTTATGCCTCCTTCCCTGTCTCAGCCCGTGACAACTAGGGGAGAATGGAAGGCGGCGTGAATAATGCTATTTCTCAACAACTTCATGAATTTTTTGTGCCCAAGCCGGACATTATTAAACAGATAGCTGGGACCATTAAATCCAGGTCTCCTAGAGACCCTGGAACTCCTAAGGTGCTTAAAGGTGTCGCGGACCTTCTAGAGCCTCACATCACACACCTCATTGACCTGTCCTTTAGGTCAGGAGTGGACCCTACTAGGTGGAAGGAAGCAGTGGTACTTCCCCTACAGAAAAAGCCCCATCTCAGTGCAGAAAAACTAGACAATCTTAGACCTATCTCCTTGCTGCCTTACTTTTCTAAAGTGGCGGAAAAAATTGTAAACACACAACTAACTGAGCATATAGAGAAAAACAACCTTTTACACCCCTCTCAGTCTGGTTTCTGCACCCTCCACTCCACTGAGTCTGCCTTGCTATACTCCTTCGAAACCATACGGAGATATGTGGATGATGGACAAACTGCGGCGCTTATCCTGTTGGATTTAAGCGCCGCGTTTGACACGGTTGCTCACCACACACTCCTTCAGGCTTTAAGGAGTGCGGGTGTTACGGATAGAGCGCTCAAGTGGTTGGAATCTTTCCTAACTGAGCGCTCTTTCCAGGTCATGCAGGGGGAGTTCTACTCCAGAAACATTAAGATGAGGCATGGGGTGCCCCTGGGCTCGACTCTGAGCCCAACTCTTTTCTATCTTTATATGGCCCCCCTTGCGGACATTGCTGACAGATATGGGATTAGGACTCTGTCCTACGCTGACAACACCCAATTGGTGGTCTCACTGACACAAGCCCAACCTGATGCCGACCTCAATTTCAGACTTTGCTTAGAAAATCTGGCTAGCTGGATGACAAGCAACTGTCTGAGGCTCAACGGCTCCTAGACGGAGGTATTGGTGTTTGGGAGGGCCCCTTCTGTCTGGTCTTCTACTTGGTGGCCCCAGGCGTTGGGCCCCACTCCTACACCATGTGAACATGCTAAAAATCTGGGAGTTTGGGTTGACAATCAATTGTCATTTAACTACCATACCTAACGGGTGGCAGGTGCCTGCTTTGGCATCATGTGTAATTTATGGAAAACCTTGGACATCCTCCCCATGGCCTCTAGAAGGATTATGGTACAGGCACTGGTAACTTCACGTCTGGACTACTGAAATCTCCTATACCTAGGTACTAGCGATAGGTGTATGCGCAGACTGCAGGGCGTCCAGAATGCGGCAGCAAGGCTTGTCCTGATGTGGTCCAGAAGATTATCAGCAAAGGCAGCTCTGTCTTGTCTGCACTGGCTCCCTATCAGGGAAAGAGTGAAATTTAAAGCCATGTGCGTGAACCATCATATCCTGCGAAAGAAGGGTCCTGTTTACTTGCATGATCTACTATGCATGTATGACCGAATTAGAAAGCTTAGATCCAGTGGAAGTGGGTTCGTGTGTGTCCCTAGGATCAAGAGTGCCAGGATGGGCGGCCGCTCTTTCCGCTACACGGTGTCTAAATTATGGAACACCCTCCCTCAAAACCTCTGCCTGGAGGAATCCGAAACTCTCTTCCGGAAGGGTCTGAAGACCCATTTATTCCCAAAGACATAATCAGTGCTGTGCTGTCTGTGAACTTAGGTTCTTTTGCTCTGGTACCTAGCGCGGGGACACACTGGGTCAGTGTAACCAGGCGCTCTACAAACTCCCGTAACATAACATAACAAGTTGTATTACGCATTGCATTATTTTACATTGCAAAGTGCCTGGTGGTTGTATTACGCATTGCAGTTTTTTTACATTGAAACATGCCTGATTGTTGCGTTCCGCATTGCATTGTTGTTACATTGCAAAAGTGCCTGATTTTAGCATTATAAACTGCATAACATGGTATTAGGATTACAGTGGAATGTTTAAAAGTGCTCATTAATATCGTCAGAACTTACAAGGGCTGGCTGGCCTAACAACCAGCCAGGAGAAATATTACACATACTCATATGTTGGATTTATATTGTGTGGTCTTATCGTATATCTTTTTATATAACATTTATACTTGTTTTTATAAAACTTGTGTGGAGTCTATTTGTGGTGTCATCTTTGGGTTGCTGTGAGCCTGGTTGCAAATACTTTACACATTTGCCTTGAAGACAAGCCTAGCTGCTCGGGCCAAGCTACCAAGGGGGTGAGCGGAGACTACCTCAGAAGGAGACCTTCCTTTCCCTGACTTGTAAACGCGGGTCCCTATTTGGGTTAAGGTACCTACCTCAGCCAACCAGGGATCCTTGGTCTAACATAAACCCATTGCACCATTGGTGCATCACTTGTTTAGAAGCACCAGCAGCGCAGTGTACCCTCAGGGACTTTTCATGGCCTTGTAAATAAGGGACCCTTTTACGCATTACTCTGCATGAAAAGGGCGTTCCATGGATCCTGCTGTTCAAACACAACATCCATGAAACCTGACATATTTCCAGATTTACACTCCTATGCCTCCCCAGCGCATAGGAGTGTTGCAACAAGGAGAAATTATTTTATTTCTCCTAATTTTTTGCTCTTTCTATCTGTGTTGCATTATGCAGCACACATAGAAGGTGCAAAATGCCATTAATTATTGTTTTTGTGCAGGAAGGTGGCCCTTTCTGCACAACAACAATCATCCCTTCAACGCAGGCACCTTTGTACCATGGTGCAGGGGTGTCTGCGTTGGCCCACAGCTGCTGTTTGTGCACCGCCTCTGGGGAAAAGGACAGGAACGTGCCATATCTTGTAGATACAACACATTCCTGCCCTTTCATTTTGACGCACAGCAGGAAGGCTTGCTGGGCTGCCATGCATCAAAATATAGTAAATGAGGCCCTGGAGTAGGCCTTCCAGACTCTCTCATGCACCACGAGGCGAGCAATAGCTGGTGCCTTTTGAATCAGGCTCACATTTTTCTGGGATTGGCTTTCCTATTTGAAGCAGCTGGCTCCTTTACTCGGGCTGTCAGTGAGACCAGTGGATGATCTAGCAAAGCCAGGATACTGCTGAATCACTTGGCAGAGAACAAACACAAGGGGACATATGTACGATCTGCATTGCTTCGCTCTTGCACCACGCAACCTGGTGCAAGAGCGATGCAACTCAAAATTTAAATTAATGAAGCAATTCAATACCACCTTGCATAGTCCTGAGTGACTTTCTAAATCTCAAGTAAAGCAATGCAGCACAAATCACTGCTTTGCCTTACTTTGCACCAGGGAGGTATTCCCTTTGAGTTGCATGGGTGTTCCCATGCAGATACCATGGTTTTTGAAGCATTCCCAGATTTACCAGCACTGGTAAACCTGGGAATAAGCCAAAAAGGTAGGCCTTCCCAGGGAAGGCACAACAAGGAGACATTTCTTTATTTCCCCTTGTGACTTCCTCTTTCTATGTGTGCCAGCGCTGAGGAAAGGAGAGGAATGTGTTGTATTTTCTTAAATACTTCGTATTCTTGCCTTTTTCTTGTAGCACAGGGCAGCGAGGTGACTTGCTGTGCCACATTCTCATAAATAGGTCCAAAGGTATCTCTCACAAAATTGCAATACTGTCAGAGGGAGCGTCTTCATCTGGGACATCAGACTGTGAAAGGAATTAGGAGAGGCTACCATTAATGTATAGAAACATGAGAATGACCCCCCCACGCCTGAAACACAGCAGTGTCAGTATGTGCCTAGGAATGGTTGGCTACTGTTGTCAGTGGATTCCCAACTTTTCCCTAATGACTAAGCTTCTACACACAATGATGCTACTGATCAGCTACCCTGGAAAAACAAATGCATGAGTGCCTTCCTAGAGCTCACAGAGATACTCTGCCTCTGTTGACACAGCGCCTCGGAGAAGCATGAAGGCCAGTGAGTTATTTATCTGCCACACTTGATCCAGTGACTGCAGCATTTCCTAGATGCCTTAAAGCAGTAGCCACAGTGGGTGTTAGTATATAACAATGTGAGGGCAGAGTTATGGGCTACTCACTTATTGTGATGGCTCTACATTCATTTGAAATCTTATCGACCTGCACTCAAACTCAGCATGACAACACCAGGATTACAAAATATGAACATGTGTATTTGGCAGTTGAAAAAGCATCTTTGTAGACGTGTAATGTTCTAAACCCTGCTACACTTTTACCTCTTACTGCAAGTAACTCTGATAATGATGAAGTTGACAACAATTGCCTTAATGTTACCAAATTGTGCATCAAGCCACAATCTGACATTCAGGCTGTCCCTTTTGAGGAGGCTGACTTCACTTTATTTTTGGATATTTTTTGTTTACGTTATGGTGAGGAATTCTGAGAGCAACATATCTTTTCTGCATCATAGATAGTGTCATGGGAGCCTCCTATTTGCGCATTGTAACTTCCGCACAGTTGAATGAGCTGATTGCACTTACCTGAGCATGTTGCATTTCTAACAACCTGAGTGTTTCATTTCTCCAACAGTCAATATGATTTTGGTGTGGCCCACAATTTTGGACTGCTGTAGTCACAGAGGGGTTTCTCAACCTCCTCTGGCTCCCCAATTTGAAATAGAAAATATGTCATAGATTTACTGGATGTGTTCCAGTTGCTTACAGAGGTATCGGTTGTAAAATGTGCAACTCCACATACTGCTGTCTTGCCCCATCACACAACACCAAGAGAGTATACTCCTGCACTTCCTTCAAATTTGTATGCAATTACCCACACCCAACACTCACTACACTGAGATCACACAAAACCCCACTTTCTGACACTCACACAACATTCCACACTTGCATGCTCTTCAACACCCACTCACTCACCAAACATGCCACAGAGATCTGGGACCTGCTGCCCTACAATATCCCTGACCTACTTTTTCACACAGCAACCTGGCTGATTCCTGCATCAGCACCTGACATCACTACATCCATCCTCCCTGGCTACAAGATTGCCAGGGGAGATGGACTTTACAAGTACATAATTGCTATAATCCACAAGAATGCCATCAGCTGCACCACATCCACACACACATCATCCTCCAACATGGAACACCTGTCGGTCATGCTCCACATCACTGCTAAATTCACACTAAGCATCACTATCATCTACAGACCACCAGGACCGCCCACAAACTTCACTGACACTACTACAGATTTCCTCTCACCACTCACCCTCAATGCTAATAATTACATCCTACTCTTGAATTGAACTTTCACCTGGAAAACCACGCCAACCCCAACTCAAGAGCAGTCAATGAAGACCTTGAAAAGCTGGCCCTCACCAAATAAGTAAAGGGACCTACTCACATCACTGGCCACCTACTGGACCCTATTTTTACCAACTTCAGCAGCATCCAAGTCAATGAGCCCATGCCAGTTCCCTGGACAAATCACAACCTTGTCAAGTTCAGCATCCCGTCCAACACGCACGCACCACAGCCAGATCGCCTGCCAAAATGGAACAGCATCACTGACAAGGACTAGAACACAACAATAGCCTCCCAAAAGCCATAAAGAAGTTAAACAATTGTATCACCTCCTGCACAGACTCTCTGGTCCCGCACAAGCACAACAATACAACAAAATCCAGACCCCTACCAGATTGGTACATGGAGGAACTCGGGCTGATGAAACGCCACTGCAAAACACAGGAGCACAAATGGAGAATTAGCCAGGACAATGCAGATAAGAGCACGTTCAAATCTGCCCTGATCCTCTTCTACCAAATGATCAGGATCACCAAATGCGCCACTCTGGTAGACCGCATTGATGCCAGAACCAACTGAGGTAAAGAAAGATTCACCATTATCAAAGATTTCATTTCCCCATTGGCTGCCACCAACTCGATCACTCCCTCGCAGGACATCTGCAACAATCTGTCTCAATTCTTCAGCAATAAAATGATCGCCATTTACAGCAACTTCAGCCTGCAGCTGGACATGACAGAGCTCAAAAACTACCTCTCAATCTTATCCAAAGAATCAATGCTAACTGCATGGCGTGTCATCACCTCAGAAGAAACAGCTGCCGCCATGAAGTCCATCCACTTAGGGGCCCCATCGGACCTCCTGCCCACCATGCCTACTCCAGTGGACACCAACCCATCGCGCTATGCTTTCACCCATTCTGAGTTCCTTCTCATCTTTCATGACATTCCAAGATGCTTGGAAATAGAAAACTGTCCTTTATTTGCAGAAGAAACTCTCTTCAAACTCTTCAATGCTCGCCAACTACAGACTGATTCCCCTGCTACCATTCATGTCCAAGGTCTGTGAGAAAATGATCACAGACATCTCACCAAAAACCTCAACGATCACCATCTCATTGACACCACTTAGCCTGGTTTCAAACCCAACTGCAGCATGGAAACTGAGTTTATCACTGCCATGGATGACATCCACATGGTTCTGGACAGATTAGACACAGTTGTCCCACTCCTCCAGGATTTCTCTGCAGCATTTGACACAATCTCCCAACCCATCCTCATCCAATGCCTACATGACATTGGAATCCAAAGACACACACTTCGATGGATTTGCTTTTTCCTGACTGGAAGGATCCAGTGAGTCTACCTGGCATCATACACCTAGGACACCTGCGACGCCAAGGTTTCTCACTGAGATTGACCCTTTTCAACGCATACATGATCCCTCTAGCCAGCATCATACACTCTCACAATATCAATGACTTCTCCTATGCCAACGACACGCAACTCATTCTCTCCCTCCTGGACAAAATGCCCAGTCCCTGGATCAAATTCAATGCCTGCATGACTGAAATCACCCACTGGATGAAGACCAACTGTCTAAAGCTGAAAACCAACAAGACCAAAATTGTGATCTTTGGGAAGAACACATCAGAGTTAGGAATGAAACCCACCCCCACCAACCATTCCAAGATCCTCTTGATCATCATCAACACCAAACTCAACATGACCGTCCAACAGTGAAACTGAGAAAGATTTTCAAATGGTTCCCAAACAGCACCTGGAAAACTGTCACACACTCCAAGGTCACAAGCAAACTAGACTATGGAAACATCCTCTATGCTGGGATCAACAAAAATCTCTCCAGAAGGCTGCAGACCATTCAGAACTCAGTGGACAGAATCACTCTAAACCTCCCATGCAACTCTCACATCACACCACATCTGAAGGAGCTCCACTGTCTCCCCGTTAACAAGTGTGCACAATTAAAACTCCTCACCCCCACTTTCAACATAACACTGGGTCAGCATACCTCAACAATTGCATCTGCTTTAACAAACCATCCAAACACCTCCGCTCATCTGGACTCCTACTTGCACAAATCCCACACATACAGAAAACCAGATCCGGCAGTCAAGCCTTCTCCTACATCCTTTTTAAAGCATTGAATGCGGTCAAGCCTTCCCACCCATCATTCTTAAAGCTCGGAATGACCTGCAGTTAAACATAAGAACTTCCTCCTCACTTCTTGAATTCCGCAAGAAGCTGAAGACTTGGCTATTTGAGTATGCCCGTTAGGCCCCAAGTGTGCCTAGATTTACACAAGAGCAGCACCTGGATACCCTCCCCGGGTCTACAAATTGGCAAACAACATGACATGACATAACATAACGATTGCAGCCTGTAGTACAGTTTTAAACTGCCATTTTGGCCTGCCAAGATAAAACATTTGCCAGGCCTAATCCTTCAATTTTTAACACATATAAGTTACCCCAAAGGTAGGCCCTAAATGCCCATAGGGCAGGTCGCATGGAATTTAAGAAGAAGTAGGAAATGTGAAGAAGTAGGATATGTGTATTTAAGGTGTTGCACGTCTTGAGAATGAAAAACCTAAACATCGTTTTTCACTGCAGCAAGGCTGGCTTGCTCTTAGAAAAGCCCTGGCTTACATAATAACTCCATATAATGCATAACTTCATTTTGAGACTAGCTAGGTAAATGATTCATAGACTTAATGTAATATGAATTTACAATCCAACCTTATGTCTGATTTTAAATTACTCCTTTGGAAATGTCACTTTTTGAAAGTTGGTATTTTTCTGCCTATGCCAAATGTACCTTTCTGCCTGTGTCCTGAGTCACCTGGATCTCGTGTTTGTGATATGTATTGCTGACAAACATTAGACAAAAAACCTAGGTATGAGGAAGTGAGGAAGTGTGGATCTTCTTAAAGTACAGCTGGGGTGGATCTGTTCCCTTCCCAGATTTCACTTCAAAAGAGTAGCCTGGGGGTTGTATCCAGATCTTCCTGACTTCAGAAGATGTCTACCCCATCACTGGCAGATGCAGCTAACAGCTGGGCCGGTATGCCCTTTGTTTCACTAGCCAGTCTGGAGCCAAGCCAAGAGGAAAGTGAAGAACTGACCAGAACCAGTTTTAACATTAGACAATGATATTTCCCCCACGCACAGGATGGCACTGGGCATAAAACTGTGACTCCCAAAATTTGAAATCAGAACAACCTGGAACTGTGAAGACTCAGAAGAAGGACTACCAAGCTGTCTGAGACCTGAAGGAAGGATGGAACTGCTTGCCTGAACCAAGGATCCCAGCTCTGTGTCTAAGGATCTGTTGTCTGACCTCCTGTATAAACTAAAGGGATGCAATAAATTCCAGAGGCCTTTCCTGCTTCACAACTGACCATACCAAACTGGGCCTGATCTGATCCCCCTGCTGGCTTCAGTGGGAGTGATCCCTGAAGCCCCTCCCCCAAGTGCTGTCCTCATGGCCCTGGATCCTTAGCTGGAGTCAGAGTGAACTTCTCCCTGCTTAACTGAAAGTTTCACTGGATCCAGTGCCGAGCAACGCATAGCCACGCAGAACAGTGCAGCTCTTGAGTGAATGATTCATCATATCCAACAGGGAGTAACTTAGGAGCCTCACAGAGCTGTGCCACACTGTCCCTAAATCGAAGTTAGAACTTAAAACTTCCAGTGGGATGAACCTGATCCTATATCCTGTGCTTCATTTTGGTCTGCCTGAACCTGCGACTTTGTCCTGATCCGGAGCGAACAGATACCCTCAGCTGGCACTTCATGCCTTTGAAGCTAATTTTATCTAAGAATTTTAAAACTCATAACTCTGGCTTTACTTACTGGATCTTTGCCCTTTTGATGTTATTTTATTTATTAAAAGTAACTCTATTGTTCGAAATAGGTTTGTGATATTTTTTGTGTTGTTTTGTTTTACTTTATTACAGTTTGAGTTCTGCATATATGTGTTACACATTTTCTCTAAGTGTATGCACTTCAGATGAGCAAGCACAGAGGAAAGTTAAGAGGATGAAAAGTGGCGAGAGACTGAGAAAAAAACTAGAGCCAATCAAACAGACTGCGAGGGAAAGTGAACAACCAGAAGTCAGAAAACAAATAGACATAGGGACATATTCTCAAGGATCTATCGTCGAGTTATCGGCACTTTATCTCAGACAAAGTCACAATAAATTAATCGCCCCATTCACAAGCTGGTGCTAACAGCCGATATCACCAGTTAACCTGTGATAGCAGCCGCAAAACACATTGTCATGGGTGAACCGGCAACTATCGATAATGAGATGCAGAGTAGGCGTTCCCAAGCAAAAAGTTGCGACAACACCACACCTCAACATTCTCAATGACCAGCCAGATCTGCGATAAGAACATAAAACATGGGGTAAGATGAGTTAACAGCAGTAAATTAACGCCTGCTCTGGCCTGGTGCAAAGTCATACTACAAACTGTACCAGAAAAGGGAGCCCAGCCCAGAGCCACACCTGAAGAACAACAGATGCCATGGAGCCAACGATCATGCAGCTCGGAGCCCCAAGAGGGCCACAACACCCACCGTGCACTCACCCCCGGACCACCGTCCAGCCCCCCTCCCCGGATCCCCACTCCGGGCAACCCCCACGTCCACCCAACCAAGAGATTGCACATCAATGAACGTCAAGAAATCATGAACAAAATCATTCGCCTGATGCCGCAGAATCACAACAACTAACAGTCATGTGAGTACAGAAAAAGCAGAATTAATCATTCACCATTGAAAATCCAAACAAAATATCACAGTCAAATTTCTCTCCAAACAACTATTTGGAAGAGTCATGGCGGGTCATCCCTGGATAATCTATAAATGATAGCCGGTAAGACAATATCCAAGATAAGAAGGTGTGTCAGGCACTCATCAAAGGACAGATAGAGAGAGAAAGAGAGAGAGAAACTGAACAAGGAGCTCAAGGACAATTGGGTCCTTGGCTCATACATGCCAACTGTTGCGTATGTTTTGCAGTTGGTGCACCCTAAATCTAAGGCCTGGCAACAATTTCAGCATGAAGGCCACATCTCATTTCAGAAATGCAAGCAGTAGTCAGACTAAAATTAGGCATGAAAGCTCCTTTGTCTCAATACACAAGGCAGAAGGACATCTGAACCTCCGACCTTGGTCTTCAATGCACCCGGCACCCCCTGAGTGAGATACCATACCAGATACTGACAACTCCCACACCATGAACGGTGCTAATGAAAGACCAACGGGTCCACACCCAACAGACACTTGTCCACGCTCAAGGTACACCGGCATGGCATGCCCCCAACACATTGGTAAAAAACAACCCATATGTCCAAACATTGAACACACATACGACTCATCGCTCCGGGCTGTGGCATATCGTCCACAGAACTGCTGCTGGTCTGAGGAGTGCCGGTGGTACGAGACCAACAAAAGCAATGGCAGGCAATCCCGGGCACATGCACAACTCCTGTCATGTGGAACTGTACTGTGCACGAATGCTGCATCTCGTGGGAGCTCTGCCAATGGCAGTTTTGCAAATCAGTTACCGTCTGAGTTTCCGGCTAGCGTACGTCACATGCATCCAGCCCTGGTGCCACTGTCAATCATGCACATTCGAGTGGCCCATGGAGGTCTGCCTATCCAACACAACGGTAGCTGAACTGGATTATGACTTGTGTGTGCGCCCCCTGTTAGCCCACAAACAGGAGTGCAACCGGCATACCTGTGCATGAGATTCCCTGATCTGTGGCGTATGTGCTGGCAGTAGTGGATGGAAGACTGCACAAGCCATCGTGTGTAGTGACCACATCGAGGCGATCGCCAATTGGCCTGTGTTGCGGATTGGTTAAACTGCGTGGACGGAGCACATCTGTCAGGACCAGTTAATGGATTGGCTCTCTCTCGTGTTCCTTGAACTCAACGCCAACGTACTTCTGGAACTGATTGCCTATGAAGCTGCGCTCGCATTCATGGACCAGTAACTACCTTCTTGCCGCTACAACTGATTGACACCCAGAGCACAGGTCCCAACAACGTGTTGTATCGTTAAGGAATGGTCCCAATAGCCAGATCAACGGTGGACATGTCTGCATTCGCTCGGACTCAGAATGCATGTGCATGCACCTACGCGTGTTGTCACACACCTGTGCAAGGTGATGCAGTCCCATGGGCGGAGCTGCACAGCGTCGTTTGGCAAAGTTCCTAAATCTGACAGATTGCTGGAGGGAGACTACACACATGGAAATGTAGCACGACATGTGACCTTGTTGGTCTCTTTCACCTGCTAACTGTCAGCATAGCACACAGTCGCCGCAGTCCGGTGGTACAGCTCCACGCAGATCCCATGGGCTGTGAGTCGTGTCCCCTGATACGGGTCTATGAGCAGACGCCAAACATCACATGACTCGACCATCAAGGCAAGGTGAGCTGAGACCTTTGCCAACCATAAAGACATGTGTTAATTTTTGCCTCCCCATTTCTTGCACCTCGACACGTTTCCATTCTGCCTGTAAGTGTCTTAAGCATTTTTCTGCCTGTTCTGGCCCGTTCTGAAACGCACATGCTAATAAAGCTACTGCACCAGTGTACAACTGTGATGAGTGTTGATTAGTATGACAAATCATGTGCCTCAATGAGCATTGTACGTACACAGGGAGAAACAGACTGCCACATGTACAATGGTGGTGATCCCTATTGGCAGCTCCACCTCTGTGAGCCAGACATTGGGTTTGGGATAGATGCTGGAAGACCCGTGCTCTTATGTGTCTTCAACAATGTGAGTATGGTGTCCAACTTCTTGCCATGTGGATCTATGTGTTCCATTAAAACAGACTGTGTCCACACTGATGTGTGTGAGTATGTCACGCAAAGAGATTTTCTGTAGCCACATGCGATGGGGCACACTACTTCAGGCGTGCTACAGATTCTGACATTTCTACATACAGACCTATATAATACATGACCTATATAATACATGGACGTGGGGCTACATTGGGGGATGGGAGATTGTTGTTCATGTGCAATGAGGCCACAGCTAGTTCACACCTTCACATTCATCTAATTGGCCATGTGGGTCAGGGTCAAACATGCGCATTGATGACATTTACCAGGGTGTACCTTTTGTGCAATCAATGTCCCTACATTCATCCATAGTTGTATACGTGAGTGAACATAGACATGACCCATCTGTGTGATTTGGAATGTTTTATTCACATTCTGGGGAGTGTCAGAGCTGGAGGGGTACATGGCCAGTTCAAGCCCACATAACGTGGTTGCCCAGTGGTGGGACAACCAGAGTCCTTGGGGGAATGCAAGGTTAATCTGAAGAGGAAGAGTTCAGTCCGCAGCTGGATTGCTGTGTCATTGGTACAAGAGCAGATATGGTAGGCCATGTCGGGGTCCAGGTGAATGTCACAGAGTGTTCCGGGGGACAGTGGGAGGTGTTGTTCCAGGGCATAATGCATAGGGCTGAACCAGGCAGGGATAGGACATGTGGAGGGTACAGATGCTACTGCCTCCTTCCTCACACAGTCATTACCCTCCACATCTTACTCCTCTGAGAAGTCTTCTGTGTCCGGTGTGTCAGGTGTGTGTAGTGGTGTTATGGCTGCATCACTGTGGGGCACTGACACATCAGGGTGTCAAGGTGATAGAGGTGCATCACTGTGTGCCAATGACACATCAGGGGGCAGAGATGTGTGTCAAAGTTCCAGCTGCAGTTATCTTGGACAGGCTCTGTGGCAGCAATCGCAAGATGAGGATCTGCAAGGCATGGAAGATCCCACCTACATCTCGCTGATGTTCAGCTGTGTCAGCCCTACCTCCAGCCTGCATAGGCTCCATGGTCTCCATTGTCCTCCGCATCTGTGCCAACTCTGTGCTGTTATCGCTGGAGCATGTCTGACTAGACAGTTCTTGTATCCGAGTAATGGCCCCAGCGAGGTCAGCCAAGGATTGTTGGAGATCATGGTGCGGACAGTAGGTGTCCGTTAGGGACTGTAAGTGGTCCCTGATGGGACTCAGACGCCCACGTATGGCATCGAGTTTGGCTGCCATGTGTTCGAATACCACCCGCTGCTGATCACCCATCTCCTCCTGGCACCCTAACACAAGGCGTTGGAATTCCATGTGTTGGTCATGGGTGTCCTGGGAGGCAGCCGTGGTGGTGTGCGCTACTTGCTGTGTGATCTGTGCAGGGGGTGGGGTCACCTCGATGCAGCTGGGCTGCCCTGCTCCTGGGGGTGGGGTGTGGAGGCTGTCCACGAGCCGTTGGAGGGTGCCTGGGCAAATGTGCAGGGTGTCCTCTTCATCATCACTGTGGAGATGTGTGGTCTGCTCTGCAGGAGGTGTTGATTGTCCCTCTGCAATGTAACGGGAAGATGCAGGTTAACAGTGTGTTCCATGTATGTTCACGAATTGGAGATGTTTACATTTAGACTGCATGACAATGTACATTTTGGCTGTTTTGGTGAAGCTGGCTAATTGATGGGAGAAGGTGGACATTTCGACTACATGACAGATGTGTGGTTGTACTCGTACATTATCATCTCACAGTGTCATACAATGCCAGATCTGATTGGCCATTATCTACGCATGGGCGACATAATAATAATAATAATAATAATAATTATATTTATAAAGCGCCTGGTTACAATGAGGCCATTATGTCCCCGCGCTACGGAGCAAAGACAGCAACAATCAACAGACAGCAGAGCAGAACAGATTAGAGGGCAGGGAACAAGTGCGTTTTAAGACCCTTCCGAAAGGTGGATTCCGAACACTCCAGCCGGAGTGTCTGAGGGATCGAGTTCCACAGTTGAGCTGCCAGATAGCAGAACGAGCGGCCACCCATTCTAGCTCTTCGGATTTTAGGAACATGCACCTTCCCTTTCCCACTAGACCTTAAGAGTCTAGACGGAAGATAGGGGATTAAGAAGTCATGCAGGTACCTTGGCCCCTTTCTCTGTAAAATCCGGTGGCTCACGCACAAGGCCTTGAACTTTACTCTTTCCCTGATAGGGAGCCAATGCAAAGATGCCAACGCACCAGAGGCAGAGGCCCTCTTCGGGAGCATAAGAACTAGCCTTGCTGCAGCATTTGGAATGGACTGCAAACGTTGCAAACATTTAACATTGGCGCCCAGATACAGCAGGTTGCCGTAGTCAAGTCGTGAGGTAACCAGAGCATGCACGAGGATTTTCCTAGATGACGTAGGTAGGGTGTCCAAGGTTTTCCGTAGTCCCCTCAAGATACCAAAACAGGCGCCTGCCACCCGCCTGCTGTGGTAATTGAAGGACAACTTATTGTCCACCCAAATCCCGAGATTCTTAGCTTGCACGCATGGGGTTGGAATGACTGTGGCTACCATGCCGAGGACCATACTGATGGAGCCTTCCCTATTACCAATACCTCGGTCTTGCTGCAGTTCAATTTTAGGCAATTATTTGCCATCCAAACAGCCAGTTCTTGAAGGCAGGATACAAAATTGGAGGCAGCATCCGACCGGGCTTGGGTCTTTGTACGAAATTGATGTACTGTGATTGCTATGTGTGTGTGTTGAATTGTTGGCGAGTCGCCCCTGCAGCTCTGATTAGGCGGCCCCTTATCCCTTTGAGTCGGTGTGCTTTTGACTTGTGTGCTTTGCGGGTGCTGGGATGTTTGCGACTTGGGTCATTTGTGCTCTTGGACATCTTTTGTACTCTTGTGCATTGTTTGTCTGCAGATGTGTTTTTGACGTCATGGGTTTTGGGTGCATGTGGATGTGTCAGAGTGTGACCTGCTCCTTTACGGAGGTGGTCCACACTCAGCAACCTCAAAGTTGTCTCATGCACCATGTCATGTATTGTGTCTGCAGCCATGCTATCTGTCATGCAGTGTCACTTGCATAGTCCGTGTGGCTCACAATGCCGCTGCTTTTCTGGATTCAGCACATGTGCATGGGTAGGTGGTGGCATTGGTGGTATGGAGGGGGGTACATTGTGCACGTTGTGGAGGGGACCTACTTGGTGTTTCTATGTGTCCTGCAGTGTGCCAAGGGTATCAGGGACATGTTCCACACTCATTGTGGGTGTGCAGTGTACTGCACATTATTGTGCATGTGTGCCATTGTGCCCATCTCCCACCGTCCCCCCAGTGCCTGGTCGTTATTCACCCTGTTGCTGTTGGGTCAGGTCATATTGATCTGTGTCCAGACCCCCAACTCCTTGCACCGTCTCCACACTCATGACTATGGCCACTATTTCCTCCAGCACATCCAGCTCCTCCTGTGGCGCAGGAATCCCACCTCCAGTCGCCTTTGCTGCCTTCCTGTTGGTAACGAGTTTATCCTTGGTTTGGCTGTGCGCTTCAAACCCTGACTGCATTCACGTTGGTGACGATGGACTGCCATATTTACGTTTGTGTTGCCATTGACGCAGTGGAGGTGACGAACAGTAGTTGGTAGTGTTCTATCACCTCTGTGACTATGATCCGGTCTTCCTGTGGATTGAACCCGGTCTTCCTCTCCTCCTAGCCCTTCCCTGAACACGGGGTTCCTGGCTGGTCCTCTGTGGGGCTTGTGGGGTTCGGGTTGTTCTCTGCACTCCGTCCGCGGTGCATACATGGTGCTACACAGGTTGATTTGGTTTGCACAGTAGAGGCAACAAGTAGATTTCTGATTTTTCTTTCTTTTACCTTTTTGAGAGAAACCATTGTGCTAAAGAAACCGAAAAGTTGTAGAATTTATATTGTAGTCATAATATTTGCCATATTTATATTAATGATTGGCTTACTGGTGATTCTTTACTCCTCTGTTGCGTGTGCTTCAACTGAAATGAATATTAACCTGACCTATAGTTAAAAGGTCTGGAGGAGTCGGATGCTGACGTCCTCACACACATTTGTGCTACAAAGTGATTTTAGACAAAGGATAAACTTCATGCAATAGCACAAAGGTGAGGTAGGATTACCTTGAGTGAAAACTTTACCCAGCTCCAATGTGATAAGTCCAGCTTGAAATGTTAAGGCAGGTCCTCCCTAGAACCAAGCTATACCACGCTGAAGAGTGTTGTAATCTACTTCTTAATAAATTGTACTATGTTCCTTTAAGATGCTAGTCAAGTTCAGCATCTAGTTTATGATGTCATGTATATCCAGTGCATGGTGGAATGTTATGTTTTAAGACTATGAGACTGTTAAACTAGGAGATACTGGCAGATGATGAGCTGTGTAGTTGTATTCAAATAAACTACCTTTTACCCAAGTTCCTGTCTCCTGGATTACTGGATTATAACATATTTTTGGCGACGCGGTCCTACTACACAGCTGAACCCACGCATTCAAGAAATTAAGAACTTTATTTCATCTTCAAACCATCTGCCATTTCAACTCCAATATCAACTCTTCAATGAACCTTCAATCATCAAAGCCTGAAGCTTATCACTTCAATCTACCTTCAAATGCCTTCCAACATCGACTACAGATAAGTGACTTTTACTCTCTTTAAATCAACTCTAGCAGCGCTTTCAACCTTGACATTCTGCTTCACAGCGCTTGCAATTTCTATTAAAAATGAAGGCTTCAATATCTCCAAAGATTTACCGCTAAACGCAAACTTCTCTGCTTTTTATTAACAAGCTATACACATTTAACGCATGTTTATTCAACCAAATGCCTTCCTGCATAAATACCAGCAGCGTGATTGATGCGTTAAAGCAGCTTCAAAAAGCAGTATTATCGCTTAAGCTCAAGCAGCGTGATTGATGCGTTAAAGCAGCTTCAAAAAGCAGTATTGTCGCTTAAGCTCAATCAAATATACATATTTGTTTACTTCTTGTTTAACGTCCTCTCCAGCGCGTCAACAACCTCGAGCAGTGGCTCGCTCCCATTGTTGATATTTCAATCCTGCACGCGTCAACGCCGTTGACATTTTCAATCCAGCACGCGTCTACTCCCTCGAGCGGTGCCTCGCTCCCTCTGTTTACCTTTCAACTCAGCACGCGTCAATTCACTCGAGCGTTCGCTCACTTCGACTGTTGACCTTTAAAAGTGACTAATATTCAACGCATGCGCAGAAACAATGCTCGTCATACACGGAAGGGAAAATTCTTGCTCCTTCCGTTGCCAAGCAACTAACCACTAACTCAAGAGTCTCTCTGCTGCATTCTTCGCTAACATTCTTCGTCCAGTCGCTAAACAACCTGACTACAGCTTGAGAAATCCAGCCTGGATTGTCAATTGTTTTGAACATTCTCGGAACACTACTATTTTTGACAATCAATTGTTTTTTTTCACAGACAATTCCAGAAGGTTTTCACACAGTCTTTCCCACGCTTTTACTCAGTAGTATGACATCATAGAAGAATACATTTTTTTTCTTTCCCTACTGTGAGACAAGACATTTAGACAAGACATTTGAATACCTGTGGAAAACATATTTGAGTTCTACAGTGGTGTAAAACAAATGGAAACTTGAAGAATACACCTCAATCAATTCTGAATAGTAAATTTTTATTATTCAAACTTTACATATCCAATTAGTAGATTCAAAAATGTCCTCTTTACAATCCATAAATGCTCCACCTGCATTTCTCGACTCTCCTGGCGATCCTCCTGTGAAGTGGGATATATGGTTTGATGCCTTCGAAACCTACTTAGGTGCCATTGGAGCTTCAAGGTTTCGTCCTGAGCGAAAGAAATGTCTTCTACTACACTCTTTGGGATTTGAGGGGAGAACCATATTCAAACACTTGCCTGAACTTCCTGTAGACAATGAAGTTGTTACTGATGAATATCAAACCACTGTCACGAAACTTAAGTTGAGATTTGATAAGAAGCCTAACTTAATTGTACTTAGACATAAATTCTTCATGAAGAAACAGTCTGATTGTGAGGACGTTGATGCATACTTTTCCACTCTTAGAAAACTAGCCTCTGTCTGCTTGTTTGAAAATTTCACCGAACAATTGATTCGTGATCAATTTGTTGGTCACTGCAAAGACAAACAAACTAGACAGAAGTTACTCACTATGGACAATCCCACTCTTGATGAAACCATCAAGATTGCGAAAAGTATTGAAACCTCTCATGTTTCTCTAAAAGAATTAGAAGACAAGTCTATAGACAGTATTAATTTTGTTGGGGGATCAAAAAAGAACAAAAGTAGATCTTTTAAACCTGTTAACAATCTTACTCCTAAACTCAAAGACAGTTCTTCTGCAAAGTTCAAAGATAGTGGGCATGTACCCAACAACATGTGTTTGCGTTGTGGGGCTTCCACTCACAACAAAGGTTCAAGGTGTCCTGCCATGAGTTCTACGTGCAATTATTGCAAGAAAGTGGGACATTACGCTACTGTTTGCCTAAGAAAAAAATTCCAAAAGAAAACTATAGCGTGTGTTTTAGAATCAGAAGAAGATTCAGACACAGAAACTATCTCTATTGTTACTGATGATATAGAACATAATGGTACATCCATCCCACTCACTGGGGATCCTTCAACCTGTGTAGATCCCATTGTTGAAATTCTAATAGGTGATAAGAAACTTAATCTGTTAGTAGATTCAGGTGCCAGAATTACTATAATTACCAATGAGTTGTTCCGTGAAACACGGGGTGAAAGAACTTTATTTCCCCCTGATAGAAAACCCATTTCATTTCAAAAACGCAAAATAGCTCTCTCAGGATTCTTCGAAGATTACTTAGAATTCAAAGGTAGGAGAATCAGAGGGAAAGTGTATGTGGCTGTTGATGGGTTAAATATCCTAGGATGGTTTCACCAAGGGCTCTTTGGTATGCAACTGAGACCAGGAATGAGAGAGCAAGTCTTACTTGTATCCTGTGAAGAAGAAAACACTAGGTGGGTTAATGAATTCCCTTCAGTGTTTGGAAACCAACTTGGCAAAATCACAGGTTTCAAACACAAAATAATCGTAAAAGATGGTGCTACTCCCATAAAACACAAGCTCAGGAGTGTCCCTTTTAGCGTTAGGGAAGACCTTGATAAAGAAATAACCATGCTTTGTGAAAAGGAAATTATTGAACCCACGGAATCTTCACTGTGGTTGTCTCCCCTCGTGGTTGCACGTAAGAGGGATGGGAAACTCAGAGTTTGTGTAGATCTCAGGTCCTTAAACAAAGAAATCTGGGTTGACTCCCATCCCCTCCCCAAGATTACTGATCTGTTTACTAATATCAAAGGAGCTAAAGTTTTTTCAAAGCTGGATTTAGCCAGCGCGTATCATCAGATCGAACTTCACCCTGACTCACAATCTCTCACTGCTTTTGTTTCACCACTAGGTACGTTTCGTTACAAGAGGATGCCATTTGGATTAGCCTCCGCAGCCTCTGTTTTCCAACGTGTGATGCAAAACTTATTGAGAGATGTTGAGGGGGTTCTTGTTTTTCAAGATGATGTTCTAATCCATGCTAAAGATAATACGACACATGATAACATTGTCAGGAAAGTTTTATGTATTTTTAAGAAAAATGGTGTTGTCTTAAAAACTGAGAAATGCAAATTCAGTTGCAATGAAATTGAGTACCTTGGACATTTATTGTCTTCTGAAGGGATCAAGCCTAGGGAGGGGTTGATTGATGCTATCATGAAGGCACCAATACCAGAAGATAGGTCAGGAGTTAAATCTTTGTTGGGAATATTATTCGAGATTTGTACCAGGGTATGCGTCTATTGTTAGACCCATCAGTAATCTACTCAAACTCTCCACAAAGTTCTCATGGACCAGCGACTGTGATGATGCTTTTACCAAAGTTAAGGACATTCTTAGAAAAGGTGATGCTCTTACCCCATTCCATCCGGATTTACCTTGTTACATTACTGTAGATGCAAGCAAAGTGGGTTTGGGTGCCATACTTACTCAACGTTCTGGTGAGAGAGAGTTTACAGTTGCTTTCGCTTCCAGAGTACTTAGAAGTGCTGAAGTTCAATATTCTGTTATTGAGAAAGAATTGCTGGCATGCATGTGGGCCATTGACAAATATCGACCGTACATTTGGGGCAGGCGTTTTAATTTGGTTACTGACCACAAGCCATTAGTCTCCATTTTGTCAGCTGGTCCAAGCAAGTGTTGCACGCCCAGAATCACAAGAATGGTTACCAACCTACTCCAATATCAGTTTGACATCACACACATCTCTGGGGGGAAAAACACACGAGCAGATTATTTGTCACGCTTTCCTCAGAGCGATGGTGCAAGAGAAGGTACGAATTTTCATGATCTAAATGATGAAGACAAAGAGGATTGTTTTGTAGCTTCAATAGATGTACCTGTTTTAGCTGTGGGGTCTGAAGAGAATTGGAGGGAATTGTTGACAAAGGACAAAGAATTGCAGGAAGTATTTGATTTTGTCAGAAATGGGTGGCCCAAAGAAAAATCTTTATCTTCTGTACTACAGCCATATTGGAAAGTTGAATCTGAAATCTCAATTGAAGATGGTCTTTTAATGAGGTGTGACAAATTAATACCACCTCATGATCTCAGACCTATCATCATGAGAGAGTCCCATGAGGGACATTTGGGAATATCTCTTACAACACGTCGAGTGAAACAAGATTTTTGGTGGCCGAGCATGGACAATGAAATTCGCACTTATGTTGAGAATTGTCCAGTGTGCTCTGTATCTGAGAAATCGCTCAAAATTACCGTTCCACCTCTGTCTCCAATTGAGTGTCCCAGCAGTCCATGGGTCAAAGTAGGCATTGATATCATGGGTCCTTTTGATGTCTTACCATTAGGATTGAGGTTCATTATAGTTTTAATGGATTATACATCGATGTGGCCTGAAATTAAAGTTGTAAGAGAAGTTAGTACTACCAATGTAATTAAGTTCCTCAAGGAGGTGTTCATGAGGGAAGGTTTTCCTGAATCGATTGTCTCTGACAATGGGGCTAAATTTATTAGTTTGGAATTTCAGTCGTTTCTCAAATCATGTGGAATTAAACACTTCAAGAGTTCACTTTACTATCCACAAACGAATGGCCTTGTTGAGAGGATGAATCGTGTTGTTGGGGACTGTGTCAAGTGGGCTGTGGAGACAAGGCAAAATGTACTTAATTCTTTAGAAAGTATGATTTGGTCTTACAGAACAACACCTCACTCAACCACAAAGATCTCTCCTTTTGAAGTTTTAAGGGGGAGGAAAGCTAATACCAGCTTTAGACCTAGCTGGATGTCAAAATGGTCATCCTCTGTTGTTAATCTTGAATCTGTCTTAGAAACAGTCAAGTCAAATTCTATGGTAGCTCAAGATAGAGAGAAATGTTGGTTTGATCAAAAAAAGAAAACAAAAATGGTCACTTTATGTGTGGGGGATTTTATAAGAATAAAAAACTCAACACACGTAAAGAAAGGGAGAAGCAAGTACAGTGAACCTATCAAAATAGTGAGAATAAATGGTAATGCCGTTCAAGTTGAAGGAGGATGTTGGTGGAATGTTTCGAAAGTTGTGAAAGCTAAAACTAAGGAAGTCACTGTTGCTCCTCAACAAGGTGACATACTTACCAACAATACAGATTTACCCAGTAGAAAAAGTTCTAGATCTATCAACTTGCCTTACAGGTTTCGTGAGTAACAATCCTGTTTAAATGTTGCTAAGTTTCCTTTGTTAAGTTTCCTTTACAATTTTATCCTTTAAAATTTTCCTTCTTTTAGAAGAAAGGGAGATATGTTGTAATCTACTTCTTAATAAATTGTACTATGTTCCTTTAAGATGCTAGTCAAGTTCAGCATCTAGTTTATGATGTCATGTATATCCAGTGCATGGTGGAATGTTATGTTTTAAGACTATGAGACTGTTAAACTAGGAGATACTGGCAGATGATGAGCTGTGTAGTTGTATTCAAATAAACTACCTTTTACCCAAGTTCCTGTCTCCTGGATTACTGGATTATAACAAAGAGCTTTCAAACCATCAACACCAGTCTTTGGTTCCTTTTATTCCGGTCAGGGAGGACCTGTTCAGGCTCGATTGTTCCCATTGGAGCAGAGTCATGACTAATTTGCAAATGGCTGGGTCTAAATTGAGGTAGCATGGTGTGCAAAATAATGGGCAAGGATGTGGCCAGAGTAATTTCCAGTGGTTGGGATTAGTTCAAGCTTTCCATCTATCATTGTTTTTGCATACCTCAGTGTGATGTTATAAATGAAATGGATATACACAGACGTTGGTCCTGTGCCCACTGAGCCGCTGGAACCAAGTTTTACCCAGCTGATGAGCCCTAATAGGGCAAAACCCATCCTGGGTTACTTATGTTTGATTTCAAGGAGGACATGTTCTGGCCGTTCATGCTAGACTCTTCCCATTGGAACAGGGTCCAGACTGATTTGCAATAGCTGGGTCCAAATGTAGGTGGGATGGTGTACAAAATAGAAATGGAGCGGGATGGGACATTAAGTATTTACCAGTTGCTGAGATTAATTAGAGCTTTCCATCCTTCACTTTGTTGTATACTTCAGTTTTTCTTGTTGTGAGCAAGCAATTTTAGATGGAATCTACCAGACAGAGTAAGATGCCTGGTTGCATAAGACCAAGGCTCTCATTTACAAGAGGCCTGCACCGACCCAACGTCACTCTTAATGATGCTCCAGTGGCACAGGCCTCTGAATTACATCAACAAGGCCAAGGAAAGCTACTCTGCATAGCTTTTCATGGCCTCTTAGATATGGCGTTGCCTCACACTGCCCCGGGGAGGCGTGCGATGTGTGTTGCTGTAGGTTTTCCCACTCAACGCCCGTGGTTTTTGACACATTCACAGATTTACAACAAAGCATAAATCTGGGAATGCATCAAAACCCTGCGCCTCCCCAGCGGTGGCATAAGGGTTGTTTTTCTGACAAAAACTGCAACTTCCTCCACAAAAACAACCTGATTTCAACACAGACACCCTTGCACCATGGTGTAAGGGTGCCTGCGTTGGCACATGGCAGCCATTTGTGTGCCAGCGCTGTGAAAGAGGACAGGAATTCACCATATCTCAAAGTTACAGTGCATTTCTGCCCTTTCCTTTTGATGCAGGACAATGCAGCAAGAAGCCTTACGGTGCTGCCCTGTGCCAAAACTTTGTCAGCGTACCAAGATCTTACAGTGAGATAAAAACCCACTCATTGGTTGCCATTGATTGGCTTTATTTTCGTTCTCATTTGCCTACTTCTGTTTAGATGGCTTGTCTTATATTAGGTTTGTCCCTCTCGTGAGCATAACCTCTTTACTTGTGTCTTTGCACGCCTCACTTTAAGGGAACTCTTTTTCATGATTTCCTTTAGCAGTCCACAAGAGTGCATGTGTTTTCCAGCTGTCTTGTTTGTGTGCGTCTCACCTCCTCCATTTTCTAGTTGCTCTTTCTCACCTGACTGCTGCTCTCCCTCCTCATTGCTATCTTTTCTTTTGTTTATGCACTCCATGAGTGCATGTGTTTACTATCTGTCTCCCTTGAGTGCTTCTCTCCACCCACACAGTGTTGCTTTCTCTTCTCCATGTGCTTCTCTCCCCATGCTGCCTTCTCTTGTCCGCATGCTTCAATCCATTCCCTCTGCACACTCTATGATGTTCTCTATCACCTGTGTACTTATGTGATGTTCTATGCCTCTTGTGCTTCACCCTGTTATCGTGCACTGCTTTTTCCCTTTCCCCGCTCCTCCATTACCAGGCACCTCCACTACTGTAGTGTAGCTCCTATTTTCCCAATAGGCTCTGCGCATTGGAATAGTACCTACAGCAGTAAAGGCCTAGGCCAGACGTTAACTAGGTCTACTACTGTCGATACTAGACTTAATTTTTGGGTTTGCCAGCTAAGCTCAGAGTTCGCTAGAAACTTTCTCGAATGTTCAAGGAAGGAATTAACTCCCCTGATTAGACAAGAAGGGATTTAGTTTCTGACAACCATAGAACATGACAACTTTGCTCTCCCCTAATCAAGAGTCAATCTCAAGAGTCGTGTGAGCACAAGGCAATTATTTTACTCAGTCAGTACGTGCATTCTTAGTCTCATCAGAATGTAGAGAAAAGGAAGAGACGGGCGTGTTCAATAAAAGATGTTATTTATTGATCAGTCTCTTTTCTCGTACAAGAGAAATGGATCGATATTATTGCAATACTTATAGTTAAGTAAAGTGCATACATTAGAAGCAATAGTATAAAATAATACTGTAAAAACATTGATATGGTTTCTGAGCCATATGATGTTTAAAATGATTAAAATATATTTACATACACATATACATTTGACTAAACGCACTCAACTGGTGTTTCTAAATACGCCTACCCCGTGTACCTGACCTAAGTCTAATGCGTGGGCGGGAATAGAAAGTTACAGTTTAAGTTAAGTTTGTTTTTGCCAAGTGAATAACTAAAGAATTCTCTAGGAGGGGTTATTCAGTTCTGTACCTGGAAGTTAGGATGAAATGAGGAATGGTATCTCTTTCTCTGCTCTCGATATTCCAGGCTGCCTGCGAGGGCTACCCGGAAGCGCCGGTGCTGGGTCTCTCGGCTTGAGATAGCAGCGCGTCTCTCAGCGCGTCAGGAAGGCGGGGCTGCTGCCTGCGGGGTCTGCTTCTGCTCTCGGCTTCGGCAAGTATGGCTGCTCCGTCTTGTCACCACGCGTGTGTTTGCATAGGGCAAGGTCGGCAATATTTATACCTTAAAGGTGCCGAGATTGACGTAAGGATGGACATAGGTACGTCAATAAAGATGTCATACGACTTGCTCGTTAGCACATTCTTTACTAAAGTTCTCTGTGAAATCAAAACAATGGCCGCACGGATTATCCAGGTTGTCATAGGTTTGATTTGTTATGAGAACGTCGTATGCCTTATCAGGGGCTGGAGGAATGTCGCTTGTCTAATTAGATCTCAAGCGTTATGACCTAATCAGATAACACGTTCCTGTGCCGTAGTGTGACTGCGTCAGATAATGGTATCTGCATCATGGGGGTTTTCTTGCCTCATGGGCTGACTGTTAGTTAACTTGATAGTTAGTTTAACCAGAATAGGGTCAGGAATAGGGGGACTGATTCAGAACCTATAGAAATACATGACACCCACTCCACGCTAACTATGGTCATATCTACTAATCTATGCATAGTATAACATAGTACAACATACTATAGAGTATAGTGTATACCTTACCACCCCAAAATACATAAATGCATTTCGAAATTTTCAAATATACTGAAAAATTGCAGTCATATATATTGTATGCACTTAAGCTATGAATTAAATGCAAAAGTAAACACGCATTTTATGCATTATTGCTTGTTGGTATATGAGAAATACACATGAAATGGCTCTTAATATGGCTATACAGAAAAAAAGTCGAAACCATTTCATCACATAAAATATATTGTGAACATACCAGCGGGCAGCTAAAGTCTATATAAAGTCTATAAAGTATCTAAAAAAATAGAAATCTTAGTTCTCTAGGAATAGTTTCTTACTTTAAGCAGAAGATCAGTGTCCCGGGAAAAAATATATAGAAAAATATTTTAGGGGCTTGCTGAAAAAAAGTTGCTGTCCGTGAACTGGATCGTAATTGTTCATGTGACTTTATTGTTAAAGTTGAAGGCCGAATTCAGGGAACGCCGTGTGCGAGTTTACTCAAAAGTCTCTATTTCTGTTCCGGAGAGAACATCATATCATTCAGGCTTTCGAAAAAACTGTCAACAGCTTCATGGGAAAGTTCCTCTAAGTCGGAAATAGGGGTAACCATGCATTCATGCGCATGATTGTCTCCATTGACATTCTGATTTGCATTGCTGACAGAAGGTCGTACCTGTTCGATGCTGCTTTCATCTTGAACTTCACTACTCTTCAATCGCAGTGGTGAAGATTCCAGGAATGCCGTCATCAGAATTGGCAGCCTTTGAGGGCAGCACAGTGCGTGAACCTTGGTAGGAACCAACAGTGTATCTGCATCCACCGGCGCATCCGATTGTAGCGTCAGACAGGTGTCTAACACGCATTCTTCTCCGCATAGCAGACACCTTAGTACAGGTAAAACACACCTTTGCCACATTGGTCGAAATGATAGAAACCAAGTCATGTTCAGGTCTCTAAGCCGGGAGAGTCCCAGGATTTTTGATATCCGGTCCCGGTATCCAATGGCTAGGATCGTTTCTTCCATTGTCGTCAGAGTTTGGTCTGTGACATGGGTTGCCATAACGAAAAATAAGGACTAGGAATAGGATTCCTGCAATTAGTCCCAGGATCAGGGGAAGTCCGCCAAAAATCGAATGGACGAAATCTGGAAAAATACCCAGTATGGCTTTGAATGGTGTTAATGCCATCGAAAATACTGTCTTAAATACCTTTGAGACCCCAGTGGTATCAGAAATATTTAAGATTTCGCTCAGGATTTCCGCGAAATGTACGGGGGAATTGGTTGATAATAATGTATGTATCTCTGCAGTCGTCCTTGCGACTTGTAGATCATACGTTTCTTTTGATGACGTGAGCCTTGTAGGCGTCTGAAGAAGCACTGTTTTCATTCTGCTTAAAGTGTCTATTCGAATAGAAGTAATTTTCAAACTGGGCCATGCCCTCGCCTCCCTGTCTGGAAAGGAGCTGGGGAACAAAGAACGTCCACAGCACTTGACCTTCGCTGTTGTAGTTACTAGATAAGGAGTCCCGGGCATAAGACTGCAACATCTGCGGTCTACAATAAGAATGCAACTCCCATTATAGAGTCTTTGAAAGAATGGTTCTATTTCAGTTGCAGGTGCGCCTTGCTGGTGACATGAAAGGTTGTATGAATTCCCTTCACAGGCTCCGTGCAAACTAATTCCGTTACACAGAAGCGTGCCGCTTAGTGACATAGCACAATTGTTGCCACTAAGAAACACTCTCTGTCCTTTATTACTGACACATGCATGTGAATAGGGCAGGTTCCAAGTTGTTTTAAGGTACCCCTTTCCCAATTTCTCGTACATGCCAGCCTGTATATATTTTTGGCAGTATTGAAACCTGAAGGTTGAGATTGGAATATTTATGATTCCGTGGATTATCCATTCACTGACAGGTCGTTCTGACATTGTCATTGGTAATCTTTCTAGTTTTTCAATGCTCAAGATTGTATAATCAGCACCCTTCTGCGCCATACCGATTTGTCTATCAGTAAGGTTAAAGATTTGGAATAGTGACGTTGTGTTGATTAAACGCCAAGGCACGTAGCCTGAACGCAGATTTTGTAACGTCCAGCCAAGCTGTACAATAGAACGCAATTGTGACTGACCATGTTGTAATAACAGTAAGTCTTGCGATAATATATCGATTGCTGAAGACACAATGCTGTCCAATGAAAAAATTCTGGAGGACAGAGTCATTAACCCATTGTCCACTACAGAAAGTGATTTTTCCAAATTAATACGGTCAATTTCCCGTATTCTTTCTGCTGTCTCAATTTGAGTAACCTTCCAGGCCTCATTGTATGCTGCATATACAGAGGCTGCTATGAAACGCTTTTGACGCTGTTTGCGTGGTCCCATTATGAAATCACGCAAGTCAGCACCATCAGTAAGTAAAGTTAGGTGTTGCTTAATTTCAGGCAGTGTGGAAGTTTGTAGCCATTGAAGGCATAATTTGCCCACACTGTAGGTTGTTATTATCCCTGGGTGATGTCTTTGGGGATATCTAGGGTCTGGCCTGGTCATTTTGAAACCCTGTGTTTTATTCAGGAATCTATCTTGACAGTTATTTGTATCTGTGGGCCAGATCAACCATTGTTTCCAATCAGGATGTGTTCTGTTTTGGTTAAGTATATGGTTTATGTCTATTTCTTCATCTGTATCAGAGTTATTGCTAAACATTGTTGGCTTTGGAATAGACAGGTTATTTAAATCTTTGATTTTGGCTAAGCCAAGACAGGTGGTTTGTTGAACAGTGTCATTTAAAAATATCATTTGTTCTGGGATCATGCAGGCTCTAAACAAAGCTTCTATACCCTGTACTTGCCATTCTTTTGTACCCCAAACACTTTTCAAATCAACATTTTTGTCCCAATAATTAAATCCAAAAGTATTCATTTGTTCAAAGAATAAGTCAGAATAAATCAATTTTGTGTTGGTTATCATGGTTTTGGTCCCTGTCTTGTTTGACAATTTAAAATAAAATGTTTCCGCATTACTTGTGTTAAAACCTGAAAAATATTAATATTTGCCATACACGGTTCTTGAGCTCCCTTTTGGAGGTGTAGCACAATGTTCCCATTGATTAAAATTTAAAACATTTCTAGGTTGTGCAGATTTATGCAAGAAATGGTTACCATAATGGTTATAGCAGTACATGCTGTCATAATTTGTAGAACCCTGCAAATAATCATGTTTTGTAAATTTAGCAGACATTACTAAGTCAGACATCATATTGTTAATACTTTCAAAGTCCCAATCATCAGCAAATGAGTTTGGTTTTGCAAAGTCACTCAAAGAGATCTTAATTTGGTGTGGATATTTCAGGATCTCGACCGGACCATAAATTTCATAGTCAGTGTTGTCCCAGGCTACCCCACCAGGTATTGGAATTGCTGTAAAATTGGCTGAAGAAAGTTCTCGTTTCTCGACGTGTGAAGATGTGTGTGGTTTGAGGACCAAGTTGATGTTCTGACTTGCTGTGTCCATTTTAGCATATTTTCCCTCAATGAAGCGTCCCAAGGTAAATACCATGATGAGCCAAAGTATGAGGATAAATGCACCAAAACCCACCCAAAATTCAATCCATGGAGAAATCAGATATGTTTCTTTTAGTTGTTTCAAAAGTTCCTTTGCTTTGTCTTTAAAGGATTTTGGTGATGGCTGTGTCTTTTGTTCACTGAAGCCGTCAGAGGAATCATCGAAGTTGATGAAGTAACCAGATGCAGTTCTATCAATTGTTCCAATTGGTTCAGGATTTTTGTTTCTTGCATTTTCACTTGGTACTTCTGTATAGATTGGTGTGTCTCTGCTAAATGTCTTTATTTGGGTTTTCAGAGGTCTTAGTTCTATTGCATTGTTGCATAGTCCTTGTTGTTCTTCTGTTGGCGTTTCGAATGTGATGAGCCTCTTTGATAGGACCTCTGTACTGGTAGCAAACCTTGGTGTTCTGCTACTTATTGGGAGTCCACTTGGCCTACCGTTGGTTATCGGCCACATGTTGTGGTTTTACCAGGTCGATGGATACAACTCGGTTCTCCTTTTTTCCAGCAAGTGGCGGTAGTACAACTGATCTTGTCCCGTTGACAGACAATACAGGAACTGCTTTTCTGTAAGAAGGCCCAAATTCCTTCTTTACCGCGATCTTCTCCCTGACTAGATCCCCGACTTTTGGAATCCAGACAGGTCTTGCTGGGACAGGTGGTGAATCTTCAGTGGTCGTTGGCTGTTGTTTCAACTGTATGTTGCTCAGGTCTTTTCTTGTTTTGTTTAAGTCCTGCAAAATAGCCAAACGGTCTTTGACATCAAAGCTTTTTTCTGTTACCACTGAAGTCTGACTATCAAGGTCAGAGATCAACATCCTAGTTCCGAATAATAATTCGTACGGACTGAATCCCTTCAGAGAATTTCTTGGCAAGTTATTTAGACTACGTTGGACACTTATTAGATGTTTGACCCACCCAGCTCCCGAACCTAATATCCTTTCTATTATAGATTGCTTTCTGTCTTGGTTTTTTCTTTACACCATCCCATACCCTCAGGAAGGAAGTGAGAAGATTCCCGCTGGGCTGTGCTCATTTGGCCATTCTTTCCCCCCCCAGGCTGGATTGCCTGAGAAAAGGAAAAAAATGGTCGAACGTAGCATGCTCTTAGCGTATATGCCATTTAGACTCGCAAATCTTGTATAACAGTCCGGACGTCAGCCGAGTGCTGTTGATCTACATTATAAGTGGAAACTAGCCTGTATATGTTAATCGCAAGCCATTCTTTTTGTTGGTAATATTATCCGCCTTGCTACGACGAGGTATTAAACTGCTTCTCTCCCCACTGCGATCTCTGTTGCAGTTTGGGCAGTTTTTTACAAACATGGTGTAGTGCAGGCTCATGCCTGGCCACCAGTACCGTGATTGTAATTCTTCCAGAGAATCTTTTAATTTATGGTGTCTGAGACCCTCGCCCATGTGTGCGTCTGCGATTAACAAGTTTCTCCTGTCCATGTTTGGAATCACTCTATCCCCCACTCCAGGGATTCGAGCAAAAGGAATGGAGTTTGCATCTATGATGTATGTGTAATTGAGTGGATAGTTGATCGGTAACGCTGAGCAGTCGCCTTTTGATGACGTTTTCACCGGCAGCAATGTTTCGCCGTCAATGTATTTTAATGTACGCTTTTTTCGATCTACGGGAGCCGGTTTACTGGCTGCCGCTGCGGCTGTTTCAGCCAATGAATTCCCTACAACGTGAACGCCATCACGCTGGTGACTCAGTGAGTGTGTCACGTGAGTCTTTGGTAGTTCTTTTTTCAAAAGAGCTACCTGTTCCCAGAGCAGTCTCTGCTTTATTGGTGCATCCGTCTCATCTTTGTAACCGTTCTGAATCCAGGTCTGCAAATCCTTGTTATATGCTTTGACGCAGAAATATGAATCTGACACTATAAGTGTCGGGAATTCGCGATCCGCATTATCTAGCGCCATTTTCAAAGCTAATATTTCAGTTTGTAGTTCTGAATTAGTTTCTACTGAGTGTGATTTTGTTAATAGAGGTCTTAGTTTACCTCCGTGCCACACTTCTTTTGTAATCTCACATGTGGGATTGTATGCATGTTCTCCCCAAACTGAGGGTTGAGCATGTCCGTCTGTATATATTACACAGGCGTAATGTCGTAGAGGCAGAATGTCGATTGGCAGAGGATACGTCTTTTCATATTTTAGATTTTTCAATTCTTCTAGTTCTGGATCAAAGAAGTAATATACTTTGTCCGTTGTGATTGAATTTACCCATTGTAACCATTCTGGATCCAATGTTGTTGTTGGTAAATTACACGGTGTTGTTAATGCCTCAAAGGCTGATTCAGCTGTTCTGACTGTGATATGTCTACCGTCAGCTATGTCTTTTTCTCTAGCTATTGCGGTTTGAACTGCTTGAACAATTTTTCCTTTGTTGTTGAATCTCTGTTCAGCTTTTGTGTACAAATGTGATTTGAATGCAATTGGTACCTTATCTCCCTCATTAGATGTTAGGTATGTGAATCCGCATCTCCCTGGGATGACTCGGATCACAAGGTTGCGTGTATTATCACGGGTTTCTAATTTTGTTTTAATTAGCATGTCTGTTTGTAAGGATCTCAAAATTTCTGTGTGTGCTTGAGTCCAACTGGATCTTTTAAAGTCTGGTTTAATTAGATCATAAAGGGGTTTGACCCTTTCTGCGTAATTTGCAATATATGTTCTTCCGAAATTTAGGAAGCCTAGAATTGACTGTAGGTTTTTTAGTGTTTTAGGAGCTTGGATTACGGCACATTTCTCTAGGAAATTGTCTGCCAGGCTTTTGCCTTCACTTGATAACTCATATCCTAAGAATAGGACCGTCAGATGGGCAATTCTGGACTTTTTGAAGTTGAATTTGTAACCCTCTGCAGCGAAACCAAGTATTATGGTGTTCACTCTTTTCAAGTGAGTCTCCAAGTCATCATCTGTTAAGTAAATGTCATCGACATAAGATAATGCTTCATCATCATATAGTTGTAGTAATTCTGTTACTCTTGCTGAGAATACCCCCGGGCTGTTCTTGTACCCCTGGGCTAACCGACAGAATTGTTTTTGAGTGCCATTTACTGAGAATGCAGTTAAATATCTGCTCTCTGGTGCTATGTTTTGACAAAAGAATCCGTTGGAGATGTCCAAGGTTGTTTTGTATTTTTTGCGCACTATGTTATTCATTAGTGCAGCACTGTGTGAGTTTTGCACTGCAAAAGTTTTGCAACATGTGTTAAGGTGTCGGTAATCCAAAACTAGACGGTACGAATTGTCTGGTTTGGAGACCGGAAACAAAGGATTGTTCATTTGTGAGGTGCAAGTTTCAATCACCCCCTGGTATTCTAGCTGATCTAGTATTTCATTTACTTGTTTTTTAGCTTCTTGCTTAATTGGGTACTGCCTTTGTGCAGTAGGTTGTGATTTTAACTGGATTTTGTGAGGAGGAGAATCCTCATCCCATCCTACATGATTTTTATATAAAGCAGGTGCTAAGGCCACTGCCCACTTTCTAGCAAGTGTATATTTTTTATGAATCGGTATTTGATTCGAGAAGGCAGGCATAATTACTTCTTCGCCATGAGGGCACTCCCTGACAAACTCTGGTGGCCAGTCTTTTTCAGCTAGAAGTATGTCATAACCCTTTGAGAGGTTATCCCAAAATAGTCCCCTTATTTTCCTAGTCTTATCTCCCTCTATACGTAATGTTATCTCGTATATTTTGTGGGGCTTGCTAACTCTGGTATCTGCAGTTTCCACTTGAAGATATTCATTCGTGTCCACTGTCTCCAGATGATCCATCAGGACTTTGCGAGCTATGCTCACCTCTGCTGCGCTGTCTAGCATTGTCTGAGCCCATTCTCCGTTTTTCAGTTGTGTCCTCAGTATTCTCGGCATTGTTAACTACCTTGATACTGGCTACCTTCTTTTTTGGAAATTGTGATTTCTTTTTCAGTTGAGCAGGTTCCTTGTCTTTGGACTTGGCGTGCTCTTCTGATCGTCCTCTTCTTTCCGATTTCTGCGAGGAAGTCTGAAAAGATTGAGAGGGACGTGTATCAATGTCTTGATATCTATCAGGTTTTTTAATATTATCCCTATTTCTAAGGTTATATCTATTCCCAGAGGGTTCACTCTGAGGTGACCTTTGTCTCGGGTTTGGAGATTTCTCTCTTCGCCTAGGAGACCTTCCTCTGGACTGGAATTTCTTTTCTTTAGGATTGGATTGTTTGTTTCCATCCCAGTTCTTTTTTGGTGAATTATTATTATTAAAAAATATTTTTTCTGGACTTGTAGTCAGTTGCGGTTTTACTGGTATTCCACCTAGACTATCTCTGCCTAGTTCTTCATAGGATTTTTCTATGATTCTGGCAATTTCAGCTGGTTGGTCTGCTATATCTGTCTCTTTTAACCTCTGGCGGATCGCCACGTTTGCTGCTTCACCCTTTATGTTGGCTAGTAATATAGCCGAGACCTGCTTGAAGTCTTTTAGTAATTTCATACCAAGAGTTAAAGCAGGTTCTGGACCGTATTCATCTTGAATTTGTTTTAGCACATCTGGTATTACCGAAATGGATGGAACACCGTGCGTTTTTGTGTAGATGGAAGCAAAGACTGTACCCCAAGTGTCACAGTCCTCAATGTGTGGTGCGATTCCCATTGGGAGACATATAGTCAGAATTCTGTGTTTTTCTAATGGGGTGGTGTCAGGAAACACCGCCTCTATTTGGGTAATTTTCTGTGCCAACCAGAATGGTATCTGTTCCCGTTTAGCTGGAACTTTACCTAGGCAGGATTGGATGTTCTGTGGTGTAATTTTATTTGTGTTCCCCTGGTGAGGGGTCAGCTGTGGAAGTTTAATCGCTGGCTGAATTGTTGAAGTCCGCATTACATACTGAACTAATTGTCTGTGAATTTTTAGTAGTTGTTTTAGCTGTATTAACAGCTCTGCTGCAGGCATTCTTTCGATGTCTGGATATGGTGTGTATCCGGCTAGGACCGGCCACGTTGCTCCTGGTCTTCCTAAAGGACCGAGCCTTGTAATGTGATTATTATGTTTTAGGGCGCCATCAAATAAGAGCAAATGCTCTTGGAATTTGAGTGGTACTTCCACTTCCTCGAAAGGAGTGTACTCATTAGGAGGTTCCTCTACTTTGTAATAGTGGAAGTACTTTGTTATAGTATTAGCTGCTGGAAAATGTATCCATGTATAGTATACCTCTGTCTGCCGATATTCGTGTGCCTCGATTACGAATATGACTGTGCCACCTCTAGGTGTCAGTCCATTTTCTATAAGTTTTAAGGTTATAGATCTCCTTTTGGCGACCGGAATGAGTATTATATCCGCGTCTGCTGCTTGCATGGTAGCATCAGCATCTGCTATTTCAGTAGCTAATCTAGTAACCTCTCGTTCTTCATCGCTGTCCATTCTGCTGACAGGATGGTATTATGTTTATTTGCAGATCAGGTTTCTTTATGGAAACAGAGATTAGATGCACAATATTTTGGAACTGTTTTATCCTTCAACGTTGACTAGACCAAGAACCATACATAGGAGTTCCCTCCTGCGAGGTTTTGGAGGATATTATAACCTTTCACCCACTCCAGACGTCTTTGGAGTATTTGGGAAAAGGGGTCTGAGTGAGAAAGCACGACTGAGTTACTCTAAATGTCTTACGTTAGTTTTATCGCCCTTTCCAAACGCGTTGGGCGCCATGTAGTGTAGCTCCTATTTTCCCAATAGGCTCTGCGCATTGGAATAGTACCTACAGCAGTAAAGGCCTAGGCCAGACGTTAACTAGGTCTACTACTGTCGATACTAGACTTAATTTTTGGGTTTGCCAGCTAAGCTCAGAGTTCGCTAGAAACTTTCTCGAATGTTCAAGGAAGGAATTAACTCCCCTGATTAGACAAGAAGGGATTTAGTTTCTGACAACCATAGAACATGACAACTTTGCTCTCCCCTAATCAAGAGTCAATCTCAAGAGTCGTGTGAGCACAAGGCAATTATTTTACTCAGTCAGTACGTGCATTCTTAGTCTCATCAGAATGTAGAGAAAAGGAAGAGACGGGCGTGTTCAATAAAAGATGTTATTTATTGATCAGTCTCTTTTCTCGTACAAGAGAAATGGATCGATATTATTGCAATACTTATAGTTAAGTAAAGTGCATACATTAGAAGCAATAGTATAAAATAATACTGTAAAAACATTGATATGGTTTCTGAGCCATATGATGTTTAAAATGATTAAAATATATTTACATACACATATACATTTGACTAAACGCACTCAACTGGTGTTTCTAAATACGCCTACCCCGTGTACCTGACCTAAGTCTAATGCGTGGGCGGGAATAGAAAGTTACAGTTTAAGTTAAGTTTGTTTTTGCCAAGTGAATAACTAAAGAATTCTCTAGGAGGGGTTATTCAGTTCTGTACCTGGAAGTTAGGATGAAATGAGGAATGGTATCTCTTTCTCTGCTCTCGATATTCCAGGCTGCCTGCGAGGGCTACCCGGAAGCGCCGGTGCTGGGTCTCTCGGCTTGAGATAGCAGCGCGTCTCTCAGCGCGTCAGGAAGGCGGGGCTGCTGCCTGCGGGGTCTGCTTCTGCTCTCGGCTTCGGCAAGTATGGCTGCTCCGTCTTGTCACCACGCGTGTGTTTGCATAGGGCAAGGTCGGCAATATTTATACCTTAAAGGTGCCGAGATTGACGTAAGGATGGACATAGGTACGTCAATAAAGATGTCATACGACTTGCTCGTTAGCACATTCTTTACTAAAGTTCTCTGTGAAATCAAAACAATGGCCGCACGGATTATCCAGGTTGTCATAGGTTTGATTTGTTATGAGAACGTCGTATGCCTTATCAGGGGCTGGAGGAATGTCGCTTGTCTAATTAGATCTCAAGCGTTATGACCTAATCAGATAACACGTTCCTGTGCCGTAGTGTGACTGCGTCAGATAACGGTATCTGCATCATGGGGGTTTTCTTGCCTCATGGGCTGACTGTTAGTTAACTTGATAGTTAGTTTAACCAGAATAGGGTCAGGAATAGGGGGACTGATTCAGAACCTATAGAAATACACGACACTACCAAAAGCTGAAATCCTCTTTTTAATTGGCACTTTTGTACTAAAAATCATACTTTTTTGTTATGGAAGTGCATGTCCTGTGAAGAACAAGATGATGTAAAATGTTGAGTAGTGAAGACATTTATTGCTTGTAGATATATAGGGACACTGCAAACAGATGCTGCACTGACGGGGCTGTAAATATTTACAACTAAAGAGAGAAGTAGGGAATCTGCAGAGTAAGGGAGTCTGACCAGATCTTAATTCCAGGTAGGATTCCTAGAATGAGCAGCATCGCTCCCGCTATAATTCTGGAGACCTCGTCTGTATGGTGTATTTGGTGTTTTTCCAAGTTCATAGTTTGGGTTGAAATTGTGGACTGTTCGTTTCTGACGAGGCACTATGACAATGTGAGTGATCACTACATGTGTGGTTATTCACCTACCACTTGTATTTATTTTGTTCCAAGTTTAACTCATTTTAATTTGCTAAAGGCAAGAGCAAATGTATATCCTGAATGGAGATTTGGAGGAAACATTCCCATATTTAATGATGATGCAGACATAATGGTTTATTCAAAGAGAAAAGTCCCTCCTTTGGAGACAACCATGCTAATGCAAGTTTGTATTACATTTTACAAGTGTAGAATGTTCCAGCGGACTGAGGATCTCCCCGTGTTTCCCTTGTGCTCATTCCTTTAAACATGGTAAAATTGGCTTACACCCAATTGACACATTTATTTTACTTGTCAGTCCTTAGTAAAGTAGTACTATATGTACCCAGGGCCTGTAAATTAAATGCTACTAATGGTCCTGCAGCAAAACACACACGATGATAGATGGAATGTTGCACAATGGCAAAACATTCACCACCAGTCACAGATCTGGGTTTAATCCATCGTTATTTTGCTCACCAAGCCACCCCAGTTCAGACTTGGCCATTTGCAAATAAGTCTTGGCCCTGTGCATCATGGGAACAGTCCAGCCCGAAATGCCAAGCCATGTCTTCCCTGGACCAGAATCAAGCATCCTAGGACTGGTTTCTGGCTATCAGCCATCTTCAGCCAGGATAGCTTGACTCCAGTGGCATAGTGAGCACGGGACCCACGTCTGGGCATACCCTTCCCACAAAGTGGGAACAGCAAAACACACAAGATGATGGATGGAATGTTGCACAATGGCAAAACATTCACCCCAGTCACAGATCTGGGTTTAATCCATCGTTATTTTGCTTACCAAGCCACCCCAGTTCAGATATAGCCATAGGCAAATCAGTCTTGGCCCTGTACCTCATGGGAACAGTCCCGCCTGAACTGCCAAGCCATGTCTTCCCTGGACCGGAATCAAGCATCCTTGGATGGTTGCCGGCTATCAGCCGTCTTCAGCCAGGATAGCTTGACTCCAGTGGCGTAGTGAGCACTAATGGGCCTGCAACATTTGTCGTGCCACCCGCTTAGGTAGCCCCTTAAAACATGTGCCAGTCTTACCATTGCAGCCTGCGAACAATTTTGAAGAGCCTGTTCGACCTAAAAAATCCATACCCACCCTAAACCTTAAATATTCCCTTGCCACCCAAAAACCCATACGCACCCTAAAACCTAAAAATTCACTTACCACCCAAAAACCCATACCCACCCTAAACCATAAAATTACCCTTGCCCCACAAAAACCCACACCCACCCAAGATCATAAACCCCATAAACACCGTAAATCCTACAAAATTCCTTACCACCAAAAATCCCACACCACCTTAAAATATTAAAATTCCCTTGCCGCCCATAAAGCCCATACGCACCCTAAACCCTAAAAAATCCCTTAAAACTCAAAGACCTACACCCATCCTAAACCCAAAATATTCAACTGCCACCCAGAAACAAATACCCACTCTAAGCCTTAAAAGATTCATTACCACCTAAAAACCCATACCCACCCTAAACCCTAAATGTTCTCTTGCCACCCAAAATCCATACCCAGCCTAAAACATAAGACAAACCTCACAACCCAAAAACCCATAACCACCCTCAACCCTAAAAAATCCTTATCACCAAAAAAAAACATACCCAACCTAAACCATAAAATTTCCCTTGCCCCCCTAAAAACCCACACCCACTCTAAACCTTAAAAATTCTCTTTCTACCCAAAAACCCATGCCCACCCTAAACCCTAAAAATGCCCTTGCCACCGTACACACCCTAAACCCTATACAATCCCTTATCACCTAAAAAAACATATACTCACACTAAACCCTAAAAAATACCTTACCACCCAAAAACCCATACCCACCCTAAACCCTAGAAATTCCCATGCCACCCATAAAAAATCCATACACACCCTAAAGACTAAAAAAGCCCATATCACCTAAAAATCCATACAAACTAAAAAATCCCTACCACCCAAAAACCCATAGCCACCCTAATCCCTTAAAATTCCCCTGCCACCCAAAAACCATGCCTACCCTAAACCCTAAAAATGCCTGTGCTGTCCAAAACCCATACCCATCCTTAACCCTAAAATAGCCCTTATCATCTAAAAACCTATATTCACCCTAAAAAATGCATTGCCACCAAAACCCATACCCACCCTAAACCCTAGTCATTCTCTTGCCACCCAAAAACCCACACCCACCCTGAAACATAATAATTCTCTTGCCACCCAAAAAACAATACAAACCGTTAAACCTACCAAATTCCTTACCACCAAAAATCCCATACAAAATACCCCTGCCACAAAAAAACCCATACCTATCCTAAACCCTAACAAATCACTTAACACTCAAAAACCTACACCCATCCTAAACCCTAAAAATTCAATAGCCATCAAAAAACTCATATCCACCCTAAACCGTAAAATATCCCTTACCATTCAAAAACCTATAATCACCCTAAACCCGAGAAATTCCCTTGCCACTCAAAAAACCATACCCACCCTAAAACAATTTTGCCACCCAAAAACCCACACAAACACTAAACCCTACAAGATTAATTACAACTCAAAAACTCATACCCATCCTAAACCCTAAAGGTCCCCTTGCCACCCAAAACCTATGTCCACCCTAATCCCTAAAAAATCTCTAATCACCCATATACCCATAAACACCCTAACCCCTAAAAAATCCCTTACAACCCAAAAAACCATACCCACCCAAATTCCTTTGAGGTTCTTTGCCACCCAAAAACCCATACCCAGCCTAAACCCTTAAAAATCCCTTTCCACTCAAAAACCCATACCCACCCGGAACCCTTGAAATTCTCTTCTACCAAAGACCCATACAAATGCTAAAACCTAAAAAATCCCTTTCAACCCAAAAACCCAAACAAATGCTAAACCCTAATAAAATCATTATCTCCCAAAAACCCATACCCAACCTAAACCCTCAAAATTTCTTATCACCCAAAAACCCATTCCCACCCTAAGCCTTAACATTTACATTACCCCCCCAAAAACACACACCCAAAACCATAAAAATTCCCTTGCCACCCAAAAACCCATACCCACCGTAAATCCTACAAAATCCCTTGCCACCAAAAATCACACACCCATCTTAAATGATAAAAATGAACTTGCTACCCATAAAGCCCATACCAAGCCTAAACTCTAAAAAACCCTCATCACCCAAAAACCTACACCCACCCTAAACCCTAAAAATTCACTTGTTACCCAAAATTCCTACTCATCCTAAACCCTAACCTAGCTCTTACCACACAAAAACCTATACCCACTCTAAACACTAAATAATCCCTTTCCACCCAAATACCCATACCCACCCTAAACCCTGACAAATACCTTACCTCCCAAAAATCCATACCCACCCAGAACCCTAAAAATTCCATTGTCACCCAAAAAGCAATACCCACCCTAAACCCGTGTCTCCCAAAAACCCATACCCACCATAAACCCTTAAAAAGCTCTTATCAACTAAAAACCTATAGTCACCCTAAACCCTAAAAAATACCTTACCAGCCAAAAACCTATACCCACCCTAAACCCTAGAATTTCCCTTGCCACCCAAAACCCCTAAAAAAAGCCCATATCACCCAACAACACTTTGTATTATAATTTGATATCATAACTTTTTTCCAGAAACAGTAAGAAAGCCTGTAGCTTTAACTTATATTTATATTTAGGTACAAATGTTGACTGCATGCCAATGTTTGTGTGTGTGTTTTATTTTTATTTTAGAAGCCGGTCCTTTCATGTGCAATTGCCTTCTTTTTCTCATAACATGTCCTACTCTTTATAAGATCATCGCATGAGCAGTACTTCTTTTAATTAAAAATCTTTCAGAGCATCAGTCTTTCCACATCATGGTGTTCTTCCCCAAGTCAACGACATATAATCATACAGTGCTAGGCAGTGTACCTGCCTTTAAAAAAAGGTGCATTGCTACTTCTCATATCACCAACTCTCATTTATTCGGTTTACCATCATTTTTAGACCACAAGAAATGTAAAAAAAGCAGCGAAAATCACAATACTATTGTGTCATTTGCAGTAACATTTTACAGCAAGTGCATGAGAATAATGCGAATGGTGTGAACATGAACGGCGCGCTGCCTGTGTTTTTTTTTTTTTTAAAGACCTTTATTGTGATCTTCCACGATACACAGCTTCCAGCCTACAACCCCTCGGGCTGGCCGCACAGTATGGAACACTTGCATTGCTTCAGATATTACACAGCCCATTGCTGTCATCCCGGGGGCACGGCGGCGTTATAGAGTGCAAGTGTCTCACGGTTTAGAGGAGGATAGTGAAGGTCTGATTTTTCCTTTTTTATAGCCATAAAAACAAGAGCATGTTTCATGAATATCGTCAAATGAAGCCTAACAATCGAACAAACCACCCCTCCCCCCAAACCCAACACGGTCACCACGTTGAGCACAGTAAGTTCACCTCTGTACCGGCGATGCAATTATAGTTCCCAACTCTAAAGCACCTGGAACCACAAGGTCGTTAGGGTCCTTACATATCTCCTGTGCGAGCTTGTGTGGTGGACGGAGGCTCGCAGATGCCCCCCCTGAAATCGTTCCAATTGGACCATACTTCCACCCATTTTCGGGGACACCCTCTCGCCACATATACAGTCTTTTCCTGTAGCATACACCAGTCCATATCACTGTGCCAGTCTGTAAGTTTCGGTGGATCAGGGCTTCCCCAGAGTTTGGCAATGTTCCTTTTTGCTACCATTTGTCCGAGTATCACCCGTTGGCTCCCATATATTGAGGAGACACCTCTTGGCCTCTGGGCGAATCTCCACCTCCCATACCTCCTGCATACACTGCACCACCCTTCTCCAATACCGTTGAATCTTCGGGCAGCCCCATAATACATGGAAGAAGGTACCCGTGCCACCACATCCCCTCCTGCAGAGTACAGTGTCAGCCCTCCCCATTAGGTGTAGCCTAGTACAAGAGATATATATTCTATGTAGTATCTTCAGTTGGATTAGTCGCAGGCGGGCCGATATCGCGACCTCACGCGGTGAAGCCAAGGCATACATCCACTCTTCTTCATCTATCTCAAGCCCATCAGCAACCCATTTCTCTCTAAGGGGTAGGAGCATGTCAGGGGGGTGATTGATTAGTTTTTTTGTATGTAAGTGATATGGCGTGTGCCGTCATGTGCCCATCAAGTAGTCTATCCTCCAGTGGGGAGGATTGTGGTAATTTAGTCTCTGGTGGGATATTAGCCTGTAGGGAGTGTCTCACCTGTAAGTATCTGTAGTATTCAGTTTGCGCCAGCTCGTATGTGTCCCGTAAGTGGGCGAACGTGTGGATCCCTTTAGGGCCCCAGATGTCCTTGATTTGGGAGATTCCGATCAAGTCCCAGTTGCGGAAGCCCTTGGTACGTCCCAGGTTGCCTAGTTTTTCGGAGGCCCAAAGTGGCGTGGCCATTGTAAGGACTCCTGACCATCCGAGCTTCCTCTGAGCAGTGTGCCATACCTGTACCGAGTGTAGTGTAGGGCCAGTGAGTGGACGTGCACCCCGTTTGGAGTAGAGTGCTATCTCGTAGTTCCCCCCGGGGAGCAACCATCTGTCCATACCGTAGGTGGGATCGTTCCCATCGCCATACGTCCCTTGGTTGATTGCTGAGAGGTGGGCTGCCCAGTAATACTTGCGAATGTCTGGGTGGGCTATACCGCCATCATACCACCCCAGCGTTAGTTTGGTCAATGCGATTCGGGGTGACCCGGCCCAGAGGAGGTCGCGCTGCGCCGCCTCGATTGCTGCAAATTAGGTGTTAGGGACTAAGTCCGGATAATTCTGTAGCGCATAGAGAACGCGTGGCAGCGCTAGCATCTTAAATAGGACTGCCCAATAGAGACAGTGGTAGGTGCTGCCAGGATTTGGCCTCCCTTTGGAGCCGACTTAACGGCGGTTTGAGGTTTAGATCATATAGTAGGGCCTTGTTCGTGGTAATGTACACTCCCAGGTACTTGAACCCGTCCTCTGCCACCGTGATAGAGCACGTGTCCGGGAGCCTCGGAGGGTCACCATGTAGGACGTAGAGATATGATTTGCTCCAGTTGACCCGGAAGCCAGAGTTGCGACCGAAGCTGGCAAATATATCGAGTGCTGCCATTATCGACCTGCGCGGTCTGCAAAGATACAAGAGGATGTCGTCGGCGCAGAGGGATATTTTGTCCTCCCACCCTCCCGTCCAGACTATGCCCTTCAAGTAAACGTCCTGCCGTATCCAGGCTGCGAGCGGAGGAGAGAGGGGGCAACCCTGTCTAGTCCTTCTCTCAAGTGTGAAAACCTCAGACACCTTGTTGTTTACCAGTACCTGTGCCAGGGGCTCTGCATATAGGAGACGCACCCACGCTATAAAGTGGGGTCCAAAGCCCAGTTTACGCAGGACTGCGAACATATATGGCCACTCTAGGGTGTCGAATGCCATGGTGGCAACCAGAGAGACCACCACCGCGTCCTCCTGTAGTCTGTGGCGCTGCCACAGTACGCCATGTAGCCGTCTGATGTTGAGGGCCGTGTTGCGATGGGGCATGAACCCCGATTGGTCAGGGTGGATCAACGAAGGAAGCACCGATTTTAGCCTATTGGCAAGCGTTTTGGCCAGTATTTTGGGCTCCGCATTGAGGAGCGAGATTGGTCTATATGACGCACATGAGTCTTTGGGTTTCCCTTCCATCGGTATCGCCACTATGGTCGCTATGCGCTGATCACGCGGCAGCACCCCTTTCTCCCTACTCTCGTCGAACATGAGTTTCAAGTACTTACTGGTGACATCAGGTTTTAGCTTGTAAATTTCTATTGGAAGGCCATTGGGTCCTAGAGCCTTACCAGGGCGGAGGTCTCCTATTGCACGCTGTAGTTCGGCCTCAGTAAGCGGGCTATCCATAGCCTACCGGTCTTCATCTGATAGGGAAGGCATCTGAATATTGGTTAGGAGGTCTATAAAGTCCTCCTCCGGGCGATCTGACTCTCGCCTGTAGACCTGTTGGTAGTGTCTCGCAAACGCTTCCACTATCCCCCGAGGCTCTGTAACTACGATCCCTGACTCAGTCCGTATTTCCAGCACCACCCTACTGGCCTGCTGTCTTTTCTCGAGCCAGGCTATACGTTTCCCGGCTTTGTTGCATTGATCATAAAGCCTACCCATCTTATGCCGGGCCACATTCTGAGCTTCTTGGGTAACCAGTGCTCTGTACTCCGCCGCCTTCAACTGCAGTTTGTGACTAACTTCCCTGGCCCCAGTTTCTAGTGCCTCCCTCTCTAGATCTTCGAGATCTACCTCAAGTGTTGTGACCTGTCTACATTGTTCTTTCCGTCTAATCGAGATGGTTGAGAGCGCCTCCCCCCTAATCACGGGTTTAAATGCCTCCCACAAGATGACGGGGGAGTCAACTGAGCCAACATTATTGTCAAAGTACTGTGTGATGGAGTTGGATATCTTCTTTCTGGTGTCCTCGTGTTTTAAATGCCATGCGTTTATTGGTGCTACGCAGCCCTCACGGCTGTTTCCAACTGTTATGTGCGTAAGGACCGGGGAGTGGTCTGAGATGCCCCTAGGCAGAAGTGTTGCCTCCCGTATTGTCATGTCATGTTGTAGCACAGTAAGGATGTAATCTAGGCGCGAAAAGGAATTGTGCGACCCAGAGAAAAAGGTAAAGTGGCTGTCTGCAGGATGGAGCAGGTGCCAGACATCTGTGAGCCCGAAGGCCTCGAGAAAGTCCGCCAGCCACCTCTGTCCTTGGGGCAGATCTCTAGGGGGCTGCCTATCCAGGGTCCCGGACACTACTGCATTAAAGTCCCCACCCAGCACCAATTGACCATCAGGAAGGGAGAGGAGTAGTGTGCCTAGGTCCGCGAAGGCCCGAGTTTGGAGGCCAGGCGGAAAGTAGACAGAGAGTAAGTTAAGTGTGCGGCCCTCCCACCGTCCAGATATAGCCGTGAAGCGGCCCTGTGGGTCAATTTTAGTGAGGTCAATATGGAGGGGCAGTGAGCGACGCAGGAGGATCCCCACCCCCCTGGAGCCGGAGGTGAAGCCAGAGTGAGCTGCTAGAGTGTAGCCCCACCTGTTTAGGGCCTGACATACATTCCCCATCAGATGAGTTTCTTGCATTAGTACTACGTCTGGCTGGTGTCGCTTGATGAATTGTAGGACTATAGTGCGTTTGAGTCTGTCACCTAACCCGTTAACATTCCAGCTGAGGACTTTCAGACTCTTTTCCCACCTCCTAGCCATATCCGTTGCTTTGTAGGGTGCCTCGTCCCACCACCCCGGCGTTCCGGCTGACTACCTGACAACATAGTTCGTGTGACCGTAAAGGATCCCCAACTCTCCACCCCTCCCTGGTTCCCACCCGGCAGGTGTAGTCAGTGCAGTTGGCCATGGATCTGTCAGACAATTGACTCCACCCAAGTGAGATATTGTTCACCTGTACTCTGGTGCCTGATCCGAACCTGACAGTGTGGACTATTTGTGACCGTGAAACTTCTTCAACTCCCCCACCCTCCCAACTTCCCCCCCAACATGTACGATTCAAGCAGACTTTGAACAGCATTACAGTTGTAAAACCTCCTTGTCCCTCCCCCCCAACTCGGTGCCTAGTTACCACCCTTCCCCGCACAACAGTCCCCCCCTCCCTGCCCTCTGCTCTGTGGGTCCTCAAACTACCCACCACCCCAATTAGCAGAGCGCCTGTCGCCCAAACCCTCCCCCGGAAGAGAGACTAGCCCTCCCCGAGGAACTTCTTGTGGGAAACGTGGCTGGCTCACTCCCCTTTCGCCAACCCATGCTGCCCTTGTAAGTCATTAACACATGTCAGAAGCACACAGAACACTGGTTTGAGGTCCCTGAGTCTCGTATCAACTATGTAAATCACCCAAGGAAAACAACCCCCATTGTTACAATGAATGTAGTATACGTTACTGTTCGAAGATCAACGGCAGCAGTGTTATGACATCATCCAACTCCATTGTCTCGGGCTGAACCCCAACGGGGGCTGTTTGACCTGGAGCGCCAGGACCTCTGGCTCCGATCATCTCCGTCCTGTCTGCCAGCCGTGGAGCCAGGGGAGGAAGCCCCAGGTTCTCTCCAGTTGGTGCTGTCTCCTTCTACACGGGCCTCTGGCGCTGCGTTGTCCAACCACTCCTGGGCCGCCGCCGGTGTGGTGAAGAAGTAGGATTTACCCCCATACAGAACTTTCAACTTAGCTGGGAAGAACATCATATATTTGAGTCCTCGCTCACGGAGTGCCGCCTTGATCCCGTGAAATGACCGTCGTTCCTGTTGGACTTGCAGCGTGAAGTCAGGGAAGAATCGGATCGTTGCCCCTTCGTAGTGCAGGTCTCCTTGTTGTCTGGCGACTTGGAGTATCGCATCGTGGTCTCTGTAATTAGGTACCTTGGCAATAATTGTTCTCGGCAAGGTCCCCTGTTTCGGCTTGGGGATCGGGGCTCGGTGGGCCCTTTCAATGGTAAAGATGTTTGTCAGTCTCTTGGGCTTTAGGTGTCGCAGGATAAGGTCCTCTAGAAACAGCTCTGCGCTATCCCCTGCCAATCCCTCCGGCACACCCACCACGCGGATGTTACTCCTTCGAGCCCTCCCTTCCTGATCCTCGAGCTTCAGAGCCATTTTCTGTTGTTGGTGGATGAGCTCGTTCACCTTGTTCTCCAGGCGTTTTCCTGAGGCCTGTAGCGTCTTTATGGCCCCTTCATTAGTCTTGGATCTCTCAGTGGTTTTCCCTAGGTCTTCCCGTAGTAGGTTCACATCAATAGAGATCTTGTAAATTTTTGACTCGAGGTTGGCTCCCAATGTCTGGATGGAGGCCATGATGGAGTTCAGGGACGGTTCCGTCTGCTCCTTAGCGTCCTTTACCGCCCCAGCTGGCTGCTGTTGCGTACGAGTCACTGCGTATTGATCCATCTTATTAGTTTGGGTCCCTGTACCTCCTTTGGGGGGCCGCATGGTGAAGCCGGGCACTACGTGGATGGGCTGTTGTGTCTGTCGTCCGCGACAGGGGCTGCGTGCGTGTCCGAGTCGACTCAGGATGCTGTCCGGGGCGGTCAGGAAACACCGGAGCCCATCTCCACCACGGGACACCGGTCCTGGTCGCTATCCGCTCCTCGCACCGGCCGGGAGGGCAGGTCCCAGCGTCAGCTAGTGCCTCTCGCCGATTCAGTTTCCAGTTACGAAGAGCCCCGCGGGCCGAGCACGACACCACACTCCCGAGTGTATAAGCCAGCAGGACGCCTCCTATTAGAGACAGCAGCTGCGTGAACCTGACGGCCCACGGTTCGGCCTCGCGCGGCCTGCTCTTAGTGTTCGCCCCGCAAAGACAGAGTCGGGGGCTCGTATTTCCCTCGGGCCTCAGGGAAACCGCAGGTGGCCAGATGAGCACAGTTCGATGCCCACTCACCTCGCGTGCTCCCCCCGGGCAGTGACCTCTATACACCGGTCTTGCTCGCTGTCAATGTCTCAGACCTAGGCCTCGACTCAGATGGCTGGCGGCGCTCGTGCTTCCCGCCCAGGAGAGGCCTTCCACTTAGTGTCTGACTCTTGCTCCCTTCTGGTCGCGTTTGTGAGGGTAGCGCCCGGGGCTGGTTAGTTCAGGGGCGCCTCTCTATCCTTCCAGTGCCTAACCACCCCTGCGCCGTCCCGGGACCAGATGCTGGTGTCATCAGTACGCACCCCCGCTTCTGGGGCTTCGCCCTCCACACCAAGTATGCGCGGATCGCACCAGGATCGCGCCGCCGGTGGCAAGAGGTCCTTCGGAGAATGTCTTCACAGGGTCCTTTAGGCCCGTGCAGCTAGTGCGGTGGGTTCATGTTGTCACCGGGGAGCTACTTCCTGTGTGGGCCTTCACCGTCAGGACGCCCCTGTATCTATTCCGCCCGTATGTCTGTGCGCCCAGCAGGGGTGCCCCCGCTCCTTCCCGGGCAACACCGGGCCTCCGCCTGTCTCCCCAGCAGCGCCGGCCGCACCCCAGGCTGCCTACCGGCCCCACCACACCTCCGGCCCCAATCACGGGACAGCTAGCTCGGAAGGCGCCTCACCGACACCAGCTGATGTCCTCCAAAGCTCCAGTGCAGTCACCCGGCCCCGCGGCCGCCTCCGACGGCAGGAATCCTCCCCGCCGCGCCGTCCTCAGGTTCTCTGCTCCTAATTTAGTCCCCGGCTCCGGCCGTTACTTTAGGCCGCGACGCTCAGTGCGGCGGATCTCGGCGCCAGCAGATCGATCCGCGCCGCGGGTGGATTCTCCGTACAGCGGGGACGTTCCGGTGTTCGTGTGACAATTTTGCGCCGTTTTCGGGCAGGATAAATGTGCGGATTTACAGGGGAGATCCGCCGGACCACGGAGCACTCCTAAGATGCGGCCATCTTAGCTGGTCGTTGGCCACGCCCCATCCCTGCCTGTGTTTTTTCATGCTATGTTTTTACCACAGCACGTATTTTGTGCTCCAATATCGCACTCAATGATGGATTCTCATTTTGAGTAATTACATGTGATTTTGCATAATTTCCTGAAAATTCACATAATTATGTGAAAACAAATTATGAGAATATCACACACCGTATCATTTTACACATTTGACAGGATCTCTGCCTTCCAAATCTTGCTGATTACCCCCTTGTTTAGTGTACATACACATATCACCTTGTTCTCCCTCCCACTAGGCTAGTGCTGTGTTGTTGCCTATATGTTTTAGTCCGAACTAAGGGGGCTATTAGGATGGCACCCCAGAGGTGGAGGGACCGTCCGCAGGGGCAGCGGCGGTCCCTCTGTGCGAATTAGGATGTGACCGCCACCCTGGCGGTCACATCCTGTATTTTTAACATTGCGGCGGGTGCTGTTTGAAGCAGCACCCACCGCAATGTTAAAAATGCATGTATAGCATTTACATGAACAAAGCGGCAGGCACCGCGCGGTGCCTGCCGCTATGTTCATGTAAAAGCAGGGGGGTACCATAGGCGGAATAGCCGCCGTGGAAAAGCATGTTTACGCATGGATCCTAATATGGCTGGCGGTGTCTGATAGACACTGCCACCATATTAGAGCTTTTCCGCTGCGGGACCGCGGCAGAAAAGCTGCGGACGGTCTTCCCGACCCCCCTGCCATCCTAATCCGGCAGGGGATCTTTTGAATCACCGCAGCGGTGAATCCGCATCCTCCGGGCCGGCGGTGGCTTCCGCCGGCCCGGAGGATGCGGATTCGCCACAATCATAATCGGGCCCTAGGAAGAGGGACTGTCCGCATGGGCAGTGGCAGTCCCTCCATGGCAATTAGGATGTGACCGCCACCCTGGCGGTCACATCCCCTACATTTAACATTGCGGCGGATGCTGCTCCAAGCAGCACCCGCTGCAAGGTTGAAAAGTGCATGTTGACCTTTGCATGCACGAAGCGGCAGGCACCGCGTGGTGCCTGCCGCCTCGTACACGCAAAGGCAGGGGGTACCATAGGTACCCCCCCATGTGCAACCCCCACCCCCCTTCTTCCCTGGGGGCCCGCAACGGGCCCCCAAAGAAAAGACCATGTGCCTTTCCACGGCGGAAATGCCGACGTGGAAAGGCATATGACCGCCGCCATCCTAATATGCCTGGTGGTGTTTGATAGACACCGCCAGCCATGTTGGAGTTTTTACGCCGCGGTCGGAAGGCGACCGCGGCGGAAAAGCTGCGGACGGAAAAAATATCCCGCAGCAATCCTAATCTGACGGGGGTATTTTTTCAGTCCGCAGCGGTTAATCTGCATCCTTCGGGCCGGCGGTGGCTTCCGCCGGCCCGGAGGATGCGGATTATCCGCGATCATAATCGGCCCCTATATTATAATTTGTGTGTCTATCTCTCACAGCTAATTATTAATATTTGAATTTGTAATGTGAACAGCTACCCCAAGGGGTTTCCCAGTGCAAAGAAGGAAGGGAAGAGATTCCTGAATTAAAAGAGCTAAGGGGCATATGTATCAAGCTAAATTGCAATCGCAAACACAAAAATTCACAGAATTTCAGCGTTTGTGATCGCAATTTAGCTGTGTGTAATGTATGAGAAAGAAAAGCACTCGCAAAATAAGGAATCGCAAAATTAGCGATTCCCTATTTTGCAATTGCATTTAAGGAATCACAAATTGTGAGTCCTTAAATGCAATGTAGGAAGCACAGAAAAAGTGTGATTTGGCCGTAAGGAATCGCAAATTACCACCAACTTCAAGTTGGTGATAATTTGCGATTTCTTTGAAAAATGCACTTTTTTGCATTTTTCAAAGTGCCATGTGGCGGCGCTACATGTGCACACATACATATTTCAGGGGTGCAATAGGGTGTTCTTTTGACACCCTGGCACCCTTGAAATTGTATTCTCAATTTGTGATCCTCTAATTGCTAATCGCAAATTGAGAATGCCTTCCCATTCATTCCTATGGGCCTCCTAGCCTATAGGAATGAATGGGAAGGTATTTCTTATTTGCGAATCTCAATTTGCGATTCACAAATAAGGATTATGTGGGATTAGCAAAATTATTAGCAAATCCCACATACATAGCAATTTGCGATTAGCTAAAATCGCAATTTGAGAATCGCAAAATAACATTTAGATACATATGGCCCTAAGTCTTCTAACCGTTGTGAAAATTGAGGATAGATGTACAGCTTCTCAATGACTATGTGAGAGAATTCCAGAGTTTTGGGCCCAAATATGAAAAGGAATGACCTGTCATAGGAGTCAAGCGGAACCTAGGCACACTGAATAGGGAGTGATTCATAGATCGCAAGGATCGAGAAGGACAATAAAGTTACATCAAGTCTTAAAAGTAACCTTTGTCCAGTTCCAACTTTAGCCTTGAACATGTAGCATGAGGCTTTGAACATGATACAGTTAGGAATTGTCAACCAATGAAACTCTCGAAAAAGTTGGAGACTGAGGATGTTTTTGGAAGTTGGACACACAACCTTACAACTGCATTCTGAACTAATTGTAGCCGGCAGGTTGTAGCTTTATCGGCTCCCAAATAGAAACCATTGCTGTAGTTCAGTCTGGGGATCATCCAAATGATATTTTTTAGCCATTCGGGACCCCAAAACAAGTGGAGTTCACCTTAGCCACTTGAAACTTCATAGACAATTTGTCATCCGGAAGGAATCCCAGATTGTTTTACTTTCTGAGATGGAATAGGTAGAGGTTCTACAGAGTTGGTACAGTGATGAGGACCCCAGATGGAGGCGTTTTCTCTCAGAATCATGACCTCAGTCTTATCGCCATTAAACCTGAGAGAGTTTTCATTCATCCATAGGGAGATGCTACTCAGGCTCAAGCTTAAATCCATGGTTCAATGTTTCTGTTTAGTTTACAACATAAAGATGCTCTCTGTGGCATCTGCGTAGGGGAAAAGTGTCAGACCACACCTCACCACTTCATCAACCAAAGGGCGGATGTAGATGTCAAACAATAAATGGCTCAGCACTGAACTCAGAGCATGAGTCTCACATCTGGCATTGGGGGAAACACTTGTAATGTACAATCTGTCAAAAATTATCTAAGCCAGGTCAAGGCTGAGCCCTCAAGGTCCAGAGCAATCAGTCTCTCCTCCAGAATGGAATAAGACACAGTATCGAAGTTATACTAAGGTTAACAAAAAGAACGCAGCCATACTGCCTTAAAGGCGCTGCCTCTAGCACTCGGTAATGCCCAATAGGGCGAATTCCGTACTGTGTTCAGCCCTAAATCCAGACTGAGAATGATGTGAATTCTGAGTCTCCACAAACGAGGTGAGTTGGCTATTAATGTTTTTCCAAAACTTTGGAAGAGATAGGGAGAAGGGAAATGGGATGAAAGTTGGACATATTGGTCAGGCCCAAGTGGTTATTTCAGGAGGGGAAGAACCATAGCATGTTTCTATTTCTTGGGAAACAGCTCATTACCTAGAGAGATATTAAGAAGATCTCTTAACATAGATAACAAATTAGAGTTAAGTTGCGTGATCATGTTAGGGGGTATAGGGTCCAAAGGAGAGCCTAATTTAATAGATTTAAATAGATTGTAAAATGGTATTGAAAGTCATAGTGTCCAACAAGGACCAAGTCCTTAGTTCGGTGTTACATCAACATTATTCATAGTGATGTTAAAAGACATGGCGGGATTCTAAAAGGCACAGCAAAATGGTCGGACAACAATAGAAGAATAGGGGGAGCAGTTGCCAAGTCTGAGACATTGAAAAAAACTGGATCCTATAAATGGCTGTCCAGATGAGTAGGGCCAGTGTTGCACAAAGCCAGGCTGAAGACACCAAAATCCACTATGAGAGTGGAACTCAGGTTGCACATTGGATCTTCTAAATGAAGATTAATATCAGCAAGTGGGGTGAAATGTGTGGAGCTTGCACAGACGTACACCAATTTCCTGTGTTACAGGTAGACAACGCAACAGGGCTCATCAGAACGTGAATTTCAGTATGACTGAGAGCGCAATACAGAAATATCTAGTCAGCGACGGAGAATTTTTCAGTTTTACACTGGAAGTCATTTAAAAAAATAATTGCAATCCCCCTGCCTGTCCTGTCTTGTCTATCTTTCCCAACTATAGAATAGTTAGGGGGAGGGCTGTAATTACATCCAGTGCGGAGCCCTCATGAAGCCATGTCTCAGTAAGAAGCAGAGAATCAGGCTGAGAAGCCCATAAAAAGTTGAATAGATGTTTTTTTTTATATTATATTTTATTGAAGTTCTTGGTAACATCTTAATCATAACATAAAGAACATATTTCGTAAAGATCGTAACATATACCAAAATTTCCCAAAAATACAAACAGGCATTCACATTCTTTTCAAACTGAAAAAAAAAATGTTTATACACAGATTAATCAAAATACGATCCCCAAATTTTTTCAAACTTTTTCATCCCCCCAGTTCTCCGAGCATAAATTTGTTCGCTTGTTCTAACTTTCTTCATTTTTTGCAACCATTCCTGAAACAAAGGAACCTGAGTTAAACGCCAATTCTGTAGTAATAATGACCTAGCCACTGCCATTACAATATATATCAGTTCTACAGGATGATCTAAAAGTTTAAGATCCAGATCAAAGCCATACAGCATTAATTTAACATTCCAAGAAATCCTAATCTTATAATATGATTGAAGAAAATGAAAATTTCATCCCAAATTAGCTTAATTCTATGGCAATGAACCATTATATGAGACCAGTTGGCTGGATCATAATGTAGACCTCTAAAGCAATTGGATGAGGCATTGGTATACATTTCGGCAATGGCCGCCGGAGTACGATACAAAAGCCATTTGCCAAAAAAAAGCATTCTGCGCCAATTGGCTCCCCTTAATAAACTAAAATTGAATTTATTAATGGTCTTCCAGGTGTTAAGGGATAACCCATGGTTCTCCTGTTTCTGCCATTTTTTAATTGCTTTAGAACTCAGAACCCCCTCCCTACTCTGTGCTAAACAGCGTTTCCATTCCCCCGGTTTCTTTACCCGTATATCCAAAAAAAATCCTTAGTCAACTGTGTAGGATTGCTAATGTGTAATGGGTCCATTTGTTCCAGACTTTTGTAAATCAGATTGTAGGAACCTATCAACAAAAAATTCCCCTGAATTAAACGTACCATTTCTGCCAAGGTTATCCAGGATCCGTTCCTAACAAAATCTGACTGTTAGAACTGGGATTTCTGGTAGGCTAAGCTGATGCCAAAGCCAGGCCGAAACCACCATTCTAGTCAGGGCAAGCGAGTCACACGCCAAGATAACCCCTGCTCACCCCCTTGGTAGCTTGGCAGGAGCAGACAGGCTTATCCCGGAGGCAATGTGTAAAGCATTTGCGCACGCACACAACAGCAACAACATCCTAGGCACACCACAAAAGGAACTCCAAACAAGGTTATATAAAAATAACTTTTGTATTGTCAAAACATGTCAGATAGTAATCACACATGTACATTGTGCCTACTGGCATGGGCAATATTCACAAGGGATTATTTACAGGACAGGGCCACATGGGCCACTGTCAGAATCAACACTTTTAGAAATAGCACTTTGTAGATCATAGAATAAGGGTAACACAAAAGAACAATTATAGGTCACAACCAGTAACTACTGGTAAAGGTAGGTACACACTACGCAACACTAATAACCATAGGCCTAGATCACGCATGGACACATAACCTCTCTAGTATAAACTCTACTAGGCAAAACACAACCACCTAAGAATAAACATATTACACATGATGCATCACAACATTCATAGGTGTAGGGAAGGAAAACACATGATGCATAAACATACATTCAGCGGTGTAAGAACAAGGCACATGATGCAACAAAACACATTCAGAGGTGCAGGGAAGGAAAACACATGATGCCTAAATCATTCAGAGGTGCAAGAAAACACAATTGCGCAAAACATCACCTCAGGCAATTACTATCATAAACATAGCAAAATCACATTGCGCAGATATCACATTAGGGCCTTGCGCCCTACTCACATACCAGCCCCCTGGCCAACTGGCCATCTCAAAAAGGGGACTCAAAAAGCCCTGTGTCCAGAATGTCAGGGCGCGCTGCCATGCAGCGCCAGCCAGGGGTGCGCCACCGGCGCAAAACCTAAACGTTGCATGTGCCCACTACTTGTTGGGCACCTGGGAACAATCACAGGGCCTAAACGTTGCAGCTGGCACTAAGTGCTGCGCAGCTGTAGAAGGCCTGGCACCTCTGTGTCATTTCTGTCCCTCCCAGGGACTCTCTCTTTCCCATTGCGCCTAAACGGTGAAGCTGCCCACTAATTGCTGGGCAGCTGGGAGTCTGTAAACTGTGGCAAGGGCACTCACTGACCCTCTGGGAATAAAACTGCGCCACATGTTGGAGCCACACAGGCTCTGACACAACACCGGCCCATTGGTGGAGCCCTCAGGCCCTGAAAGGAAACATGCCCGCAGGCTCTACATATCCCTTTGCCCCCAGGAGCATACAGGCTCTAAATGCACACATGCCCCAGGAGCCTCCCAGGGCTCTCTACCAATGTGCCACCTTGAGCCTCTCAGGCTCTACAACAAAGCGCCTCTAAATCACGGGGAGCGGCCCTCTGCCTAACGGGGCCGCCGGAGACACCAACAGTAGCATAGGAGTAGCCCTCTGCAGAGCGGGGATGCTCGGTTCCTGGCACCAGCAGGGTACGCGACCTTGCACCTCCCACCCCAACCGGCTTACACTCACCGGCTTCCTGGACGTGGGGTGTAGTGCGTCTCCTCAATTCCAGTGCGGAGGGGCAGGCACCATCAATGTGCCGCCCGCTCCCCTCCGCACTAGCACCATCTCTTCTTCCGCTGCCGAGCCTTCAGAGTGGAGCCGCCAGGCTCCAGGGCAACTTCTCCTCCGGGGCTCCCTCCCAGCTCACGGGGGCCCCGGGCGGCCATTCCTCAGCCAGCGGCTTCTTTCTCTGGCCGGCGGCGGCAGGCGGAACTTCCTGCCGGATTGCAGGCCCCGCCCCCGTCCCGGCAAAAGACGCCTGACTTCCTGTTCCAGGCAGCAAATTGCAGCCCGGCCCCTTGAACGAGCCTCCAGGCTCTGGGGCGCGCTGCTGAGAGCAGCGGGAGGATTCTCCTTCGCAATTCGGCAAGGACACGGCCCTACACGGCGTGGGCAGCCGCAAAAGTGAAATAAGGTGCTCTCAAGCGCTAAAAGCAACACAGAGCACTCCCAGCATGGTGAAAACAGATAGAGCGCTCCCAGGCGCTCAGGGGGGAAATACAGCGCTTCCAGGCGCTATAAAGACAAATCAAGCGCTCCCAAGCGCTAGCAGGCAAAAGAAGGTCTCTGTTAAAAATAAAGCGCTCCCCCAGCGCTACAAGCAAGGTCCAGCAGCAAAGTGAAGCAAAGGGGGACCCAGCAAAAGGTCTCCAGAGTCCAGGACATCAGCAGTCCATCAGGTATCCAGGGGCTTGGCAGGGCCCAGGGAGGCAAGCCTTCCCCTGGGCCCAAGCAGCAGCACGCCCCTGGCAGGATTCAAGTTGGCAAAAACAAGAACATTTTCAGAGTGTCACAGCACCTTTTTTATACCCAAAATCCTTTGTCTAAAGGTGCAGGGTGGGGGAAGAACCAGGCGCAGCTGGTTTGGGAGCACCCTCGATGTGCTCAGCCACCCCTCCCATTCACTAGTCAGGACAGGGTCATCAGTCGCACCACAGGGGGCGGAACCAGCATTGTGTGGGGAAAACCCAGCCCCATTCAGGACCCAGGTGCACTCCTCCCCTCACATCAGCATGCTAATCTCATCACTCACCACTGGGCAGACCCATCCAGACATCCTGAAGCCAGGCTCCAGCCAATCACTTGTCAGCACTCTCACTACACACACACACCCATGTCTAGAAGTGGCACTTCCACACTAGACACATTCATGCCACATACATCATTACGCAGCATTCAATCTCACGAGTTCGCACATACCAAACTCGACCCTGCACTCCCCACACATCAGGAACTACCATGGTCACACATATTCCCCATGCATTCCTATGGGAGGGCAGGTCACTCACCACACATACACAGGGAGCTCACGCACTTTACACTCTACCACAGTGAAAAAGTGCGCAGAAACAGGCTAGTCAAAAGCAAAATGTTTCGGGGTGAACCTGCCAAAAAGGGCCAGGTCCAACACTGACAATGTAGTGAACCCAGCACGCTCCCAATTTGCAACTATTCCTGATCTGATTTTAATCCCTATAAATGCAAAAACACTCATCAGGGGGGTTTTTAAATTAAAAAAGGGAAGAGAATATCTTTTAAGCATAACGTCACGTCATTTAAAAAACCAATTCAAAGTCTTGTAGCGAACACATTTAGGTGATTTGGGAACCTGAAGAGGGGAGGGGATTTGGATCTCGAGGCAAATTAGATCGTAAAATTTTTTATAAATAAAGCCTGACCGTAAGTTTCGTTTTTAAATCTGGCCAAATACTGTGCAAAATAAGCATTATAATAGTCTTTAAGATTGGGTAGGGAAAGATATCCGTGCTCTGTGTCCTGATAGAGTTTCCCTATTGCAATTCGAGGCGTCTTTTTTGCCCACACAAAGCCTGAAAACATAGATTCTACTTTCGAAAAAAAAGCACCAGGCAAAAAACAAGAAATGGTAGAGAATAAAAAATTAAATAGAGGGAGTACGGACATTTTTATCAGTGCTACCCGACCAAGAATTGATAATGGCAACTGGTTCCACCGTGCAAACATTAAGTGCACCTTCTGAAGAAGAGGATCAAAATTAAGTGTAAATAAATCTTGAACTGAAGCAGAAAAAAAAAAAAACAAATATCTTTTAGGTCTTTGATTAATGCAGCCACCTATATCATTGTGTAATTCGGGTTCTATTCCCCCACAAACCAGAATTTCCGTCTTTTTTTTGTTAATCCGGTAACCCCCTAAGGCCTCAAATTCTTCAAAGATCTGTAAAGCCTGCGTTTTTGATTGCATATCAGGTTTAATTAGTAACATAATATCGTCGGCATATAATTTGATTTTGGCCATAGATGGAATAGGGGGGGCAACACTCACACAATTCCGAATTGCGACTGCTAATGGCTCGATAAAAAAGCGAAAAGAATAGGTGACAAGGGACAACCTTGCCTCGTGCCCCGCTTGACTGAGACTGACCCCATCATGGCTGCATTGATTACCACATTGGCTTTAGCACCTGTATATAGATTCTGAATTAAATTAATAATTTGCTGTGGGATCCCAAAATGCTGCAAAATAATGAAAAGTGTTGCCCAAACCACCAATACAAAGCTTTTTCCGCATCTAATAATAAAATTAAAGCCGGAACTCCCCGTGTCTCAAAATAATCCAAGGCCTCAATCAAATAATATGTGTTCGTAATTAATTGTCGACCTGCAATAAAGCCATTTTGATCAGGGTGAATCAAATCTGCGGCAATAGTATTAAAACGTATTGATAATAATTTTGTGGTTATTTTGTAGTCGGAATTTAATAATGTAATGGGTCTATATTAATTGGGATCCTTGGGTTCTTTCCCTCTCTTCAAAAAACTTACTACGGTGCCTTCCTGGAAAGACTCTGGAATTTGACCGCCATCCAATATAGAATTTAGTAATAACAAAAAAAAATCAGAAAGAGAACTGAAGAAGACCTTAAAAAACTCGTCGGGAAGCCCATCCGGGCCACAAGCCTTGCCATTTGGGAGGTCCATTACCACCAACTCCAATTTTTCCTTAGAGAATGGGCTCGCCATTATCGCTTGGTCTGCTTGTGAAAGAGTGGGCAATACGTATCTACCTAGAAAAGCGAATAGATTTTGATGATCAATAATATGATGCTTACTATAGATCGTTTGGTAATGAGAGAACATTATTGAACCAATTTCTGCAGACTCTGATGTCTCTCTAAGTGTTATTGGGCATTTTAAAGAACGTATCAAATTTGCAGCGGCTTGCTCTTTAGCCAGCCAGGCTAAAAATGTACCTGTGAAGTTACTTTCTTCATAGATTCTTTGTGTTTGTCTATGAAAGATCTCTTCACTCTGGGCGAAGAAATTGGCGCTGAGTTCCCGCTAGGCTTCATTTAATTGATTTTGGATGCTGCAAGAGGGGTTACATTGTTGTTGCGCATTTAAAACCTGGATTTTTTTGTTGTAGTGAATTTCTTATCTCTCTAACAGAGGACCAGTCTGCTGCATCTTTTCCTATAACTATACCCCGGATGAAGGCTTTCAGGGAATCCCAGATAATATGGAGAGGAGCTGTGCCAGTGTTGCGAGCAATAAAGTCTATGATCTCTGATTTTAATAGGGCAACCCAGGTTTCATCATGCAAATGTGTCTTATTAAATACCCATCGTTTAGGGACTCTGATATTTTCCCTCAGATCAAACTCGACAGCTAACATCGCGTGGTCAGAAAAACCATTATGTAAAGTTTTCTGATAGGAAAAATTAAGTTGCCTGTAAACAAGAAAAAAGTCAATGCGGGAGGAAGACTTAAACCTACCAGACCAACAGGTGAAGTCTTTTTTTTGTGGATTTTGTGTTCGCCAGGGGTCACACAGGTCAAGTATTGTCATATTGTTGGAAATAGATTTAAGTGATTTAGATTTAAGCTGTTTTTTTGAAAAAGTAGTAGAATCTAATTTAACACTCATAAGAATATTAAAATCACCTCCAATAACAATATCTCCACCCACCATTAGCAAAGACTGAAACAAATCCTCATAGATCCGGGAATTATCATCCACTGGGGCATAAAAACTAACAAAGGTAATCGGCCTTTGTCTATTTTTAACCTTACATGTGGCCCAGCACCAATGACCTGAGCCACAGTCTTCTGTCTGTAGGATGTCAGCGCCCATATTTTTATTTAAGAAAAGCGCAACTCCCTGTTGGGATGCTGTAAACGAAGAGAAGCCCCGATTTGAGGACCATATTTTAAACATAGTGAAATCGTCTATTTTGGCAGCTGGGATGTGAGTCTCCTGTAGCATTATTACAGCAGGATTTTCAGTTTTCATCCATGTCTCTATAGCTCACATTTTTTTCTTATTGTTTAATCCATTCACATTAAAGGAAATTATTTTTAGACCCATACTAATAGACATTCATAATTATAAAAATAAACATTTTTCAAAGATAATGCACATTTTCCGTTCTACCGCCCTTCCTTATGTTACATATATCTGGCCAACAAGGCCCATTGCACGAAAAAACCAAGCAACGAAAAGCACCAAAAACGTCCCAATTTTTTTTTTCTTTTCAGCCCCTCCACCCGTGTACCCCACCCCACCTTCCCCTCACCCCGTGGCCCATCTCCTACTCCTACTTTACTACACTGTGAACCCAGTGTAGTCTTTATTTGGCCGGATATTTTTCGCTACCAGATTTACTGCAGCCCTCAAAATGAGGGCATAATGGACATAGTAAAATAACCATTGACAAAGTCAATATGATCAGAGTTACTTTTACAGAAATGATTGGCCTTAATTGGCAAGTTAAGTTTGTGTATGAGTGTGAAGCTACTACGAAGTACTGCGTGGGGTGCATACTCTTGTTTCAGTTCTAACAAGGGGTGGATGAAGCGGTAGTACAGACTCAAAAGAAAGAGCTGCAGGCTTGGAATAGAATTTCTAAGAATTGTTCATGACCTTCTGTGTGTAGCTGGCTGACTGTTCTTTGTAAAGTGACCACAAAACATACAAGTTAAGCACAGACACAGCCGATAGTTTTGAATTTTCTAAAGGAACGTCTATTGAGTTGCTAATAGGGCATGTAAGCGAGGAGAACAACATGCATGCTGGGTCATTAATATATTGGCACAGCTACTTAGGCTTGTAACCAACAGTCTATATATGTGGTCACTTTTACAACACTAATAATAATAAAACCTCTTGATGAGTTTCATTGAACTTAAGTAGCTTTTATTACAGAGAGGGTTGGATGCCCCTGCTTTAGTGCCATAATGCCACTCTTCAAAGACCCTCTATATGCGTCCCTCTTCTTGTTTCTCCTCCACCCACATGTATCTTTCACTTTATAAAGAGAGAAAAATGATTTTCACTCTACAAAAGCCATAACTGTTGTTTTTTTTCATTTTCTTTTTAGTTTAGCATTAGCATAGGTAACCAATATACATAGGGACTCATTTATGAGGCCGTGCATCACTTTTACGCCGCAGGTGCGTCACTTTTTGTGACGCACCAGCAGCGTAAATAATGTGCCTTGTTGCACCATATTTACAAAGTGACGCATCTATGTACATGCGTCACTTTGTAAACCCCGGCGCCACATTATACCTGCGCCAGGTATAATGTATGCAAGGGGGGGCGTATTGACGCAAGGAAGGGTCGTAGAAGTGATGGAGTGAAATCTATGAGATTTCACTGCGTCACTTTTAGGACGCTGTTGCGTCAAAATCTTGCGCCTGCCTCACAGCAGGTGTAAGACTGATGCAGGCCCTTTCACATGGGGCATGCCCCATGTGAAAGGGCGCATTGCTGGAGTTGAGTCACTTTTGTGACACACTCCAGCAATGCATCACTTTTGCGCTTACAGATACGTCAGAAATACTGACGTATCTGTAACTCCTTGCGACATGATGCGTCATACATTAAATATGACGCATCATTGATGTCGCAAGGAGGGCGCAATGAAAAGTGACGCATCGCTGTTCACACAGCGATGCGTCACTTTTCATAAATGAGGACCATAAAGTTTTAATGATGTGGGCACTTCGATAGTTCTAAAACTTCACTGGAGCAAGCACACACATTCTCTCCTTCTGCTTTGCTACACACTTAGGGGCCTATTAGGATGGCGGACAGAAATGTGTCCCGTCCGCCATGGTCGCGGCAAAAACACTCCCGACCGCACCACGGAGAATCCGCGGTTGCGATTAGGATATTCATGTCTAGAAACTCCGACCGCGGCGGACGGATCACATCAAACACCGTCTGCGGCGGACGGAGCACACCAAAGACGCTGTAAGCGGACAGTACCAAAAAAACACCCTCCACTGTGGACTAACATGACCGCCAGAACAGGCGCAACCGCCGCTATACCTGCGAAGGGTCCGGCCGCGCGATTAGGATAATGCCGCCATTCCAACGGAACTCACCACCTTCCTCGACCGCAGCGGAAACAATGCATCGCCAAACGGAGCATGACTGCGGAAGGACCACACGAACACCATCCCTGCCGTCAAACCGATTACGAAATGGCAGACGGAAGTAAATAGAAAACACACTTAACAGGACACCCACCCGAAACACCCACCCCCAGCAACTACACGCCCCAATGAAACCCCCCCCAAGCACCGAAAAATTTACCAAAGTCGCCACACCCACAGTACACCTGATTGGCAACAACCATTGGGACACAACCACCACACAGAGTATAAAATGAATCCCTCCCACTACCACAGTGCTTTGCATCACAGCATAGCTGCAAGCAAGAGGCAGAATACCACTAACAGCAGACACACACAAACACACATACAACCTGCACACAAACATACCCACCACACAAACCCCCACAACACCCTCCCTACGCCCCACACACCTGCACATCCCACCCCACCCCACCAACACCTTACACATCACACACCATGGCACCAAAGAAAAATCCCAAGTTTACAGACAGTTGAAGGTCATGGTGGATGAAATCATCCGTGTCGAACCACATCTGTTCGGTACTCTACTCCAGCAGACCACCTTGGCAACCAAAAACAACATGTAGGACAGGATAGTGACCAGAGTCAATGCGTCAGGGACCGTGCCACACACCAAACACGAGATCCAGAGGCGGTGGCACGACCTCAAGACAAGGGTGAAAGGCATCAGGGCCAAGAACCACCTGCGGGCACACCACACTGGCGGCGGCACTCCCCCGGAGCTCATACCATTTGCAGAATGGGAGGAGAAGGTGCTGGGCATACTGCACCCTGAGAGCCTGGAAGGAATCGAAGAGGGACTAGAGGCTGGTGAGTACAAACCAATGACCACTATCACACTGCCATGGTCTGCCTTGCACAACTGCCAAGACACATCTCCCAGGCTCCAATCCATGCATGTGGGCCACATAGTCACCCAAATGTGAAGTCCTGGGCTCAAATGCACCCACCATGACCAAACACAAATGTTGCCTCCTAAGTTCCCAGCCTTGCATGTTGTCAAAGCAGCCAGCACCACAACTCCCAACAGGCCCCCATGTCTACAGGGAGGGTGGTGGTGGGTGGGGTGTGTGAGAGACCAGCACTACAACTCCCAACAGGCCCCCATCTCGACAGGGAGGGTGGTGGTGGGTGGGGTGTGTGAGAGACCAGCACTACAGCTCCCAACATGTCGACAGGGAGGCTGGTGGGGGGTGGGGGTGTTAGAGTCCAGCACTACTACTCCCAACAGGCCCCCCTGTCTACAGGGAGGCTGGTGAGGTGCAGGGGGTGTGTGAGAGGTGGGTGGGGTGTGTGAGAGACCAGGACTATAACTCCCCACAGGCCCCCGTGTCGCCAGGGAGGGTGGTGGGGTGTGGATGGTGTATGAGAGGTGGGTGGGGTGTGTGAGAGACCAGCACTACAACTCCACACAGGCCCCCATGTCGACAGGAAGGGTGGAGGGGTGTGGGGGGTGTGTGAGAGGTGGGTGGGGTGTGTGAGAGACCAGCACTACAACTCCCAACAGGCCCCCATATCGACAGGGAGGGTGGTGGTGGGTGGGGTGTGTGAGAGACCAGCACTACAACTCCCCACAGGCCCCCATGTCGACATGGAGGGTGGTGGGGGGTGGGGGGTGTTAGAGACCAGCACTACAACTCCCAACAGGCCCCCATGTCTACAGGGAGGGTGGTGGGGGGTGTTAGAGAGCAGTACTACAACTCCCAACAGGCCCCCATGTCTACGGGGAGGGTGGTGGGGTTGGGGGTGTTAGAGACAGCACAACAACTCCCAACAGGCCCCCATGTCGACAAGGGGGGGATGGGGGTGGGGGTGTTAGAGACCAGCAATACAACTCCCAACAGGCCCCCATGTTGACAGGGAGGGTGGTGGTGGGTGGGGTGTGTGAGAGACCAGCACTACAACTCCCCACAGGCCCCCATGTCTACAGGGAGGGTGGTAGGGGGTGGGGGGTGTTAGAGACCAGCACTACAACTCCCAACAGGCCCCCATTTCTACAGGGAGGGTGGTGGTGGGTGGGGGCTGTTAGAGACCAGCACTACAACTCCCAGCAGGACCCCATGACTACAGGGAGGGTGGTGGTGGGTGGGGTGTGTGAGAGACCAGCACTACAACTCCCCACAGGCCCCCATGTCTACAGGGAGGGTGGTGGGGTGTGGGGGGTGTGTGAGAGGTGGGTGGGGTGTGTGAGAGGCCAGCACTACAACTCCCCACAGGCCCCCATGTCGACAGGTAGGGTGGTGGGGGGTGGGGGGTGTTAGAGACCATCACTACAACTACCCACTTGCCCCCATGTTGACAGGGAGGGTGGTGGGGTGTTGGGGGATGTGAGAGGTGTGTGGGGTGTGTGAGAGACCAGCACTACAACTCCCAACAGGCCCCCATGTCGACAGGGAGGGTGGTGGGGTGTGTGAGAGACCAGCACTACAACTCCCCACAGGCCCCCATGTCTACAGGGAGGGTGGTGGGGGGTGGGGGTGTTAGAGACCAGCACAACAACTCCCAACAGGCCCCCATGTCGACAGGGAGGGTGGTGGGGGGTGTTAGAGACCAGCACTACAACTCCCAACAGGCCCCCATGTCAACAGGGAGGGTGGTGGTGGGTGGGGTGTGTGAGAGACCAGCACTACAACTCCCCACAGGACCCCTTGTCGACAGGGAGGGTGGTGGGGTGTGGGTGGCATGTGAGAGGTGGGTGGGGTGTGTGAGAGACCAGCACTACAACTCCCCACAGGCCCCCATGTCAACAGGGAGGGTGGTGGGGTGTGGGGTGTGTGTGAGAGGTGGGTGGGTTGTGTGAGAGACCAGCACTACAACTCCCCACAGGCCTCCATGTTGACAGGGAGGGTGGTGGGGTGTGGGGTGTGTGAGAGGTGTGTGGGGTGTGTGAGAGGTGGGTGGGGTGTGTGAGAGACCAGCACTACAACTCCCCACAGGCCCCCATGTGGACAGGGAGGGTGGTGGGGGGTGTTAGAGACCAGCACTACAACCCCCAAGAGGCACCCAAGTCTCATCCCGGAGCAAGATTGAGTCCGCCCACCATTTGCTGACCACTCCCCACTGGCCCCCATGTCGACAGGGAGGGTGGTGGGGGGTGTTAGAGACCAGCACTACAACTCCCCACAGGCCCCCATGTCGACAGGGAGGGTGGTAGGGTGTGGGTGGTGTATGAGAGGTGGGTGGGGTGTGTGAGAGACCAGCACTACAACTCCACACAGGCCCCCATGTCGACAGGAAGGGTGGAGGGGTGTGGGGGGTGTGTGAGAGGTGGGTGGGGTGTGTGAGAGACCAGCACTACAACTCCCAACAGGCCCCCATATCGACAGGGAGGGTGGTGGTGGGTGGGGTGTGTGAGACACCAGCACTACAACTCCCCACAGGCCCCCATGTCGACATGGAGGGTGGTGGGGGGTGTTAGAGACCAGCACTACAACTCCCAACAGGCCCCCATGTCTACAGGGAGGGTGGTGGGGGTGGGGGGTGTTAGAGAGCAGTACTACAACTCCCAACAGGCCCCCATGTCTACAGGGAGGGTGGTGGGGTTGGGGGTGTTAGAGACAGCACAACAACTCCCAACAGGCCCCCATGTCGACAAGGAGGGTGGTGGGGGTGGGGGTGTTAGAGACCAGCAACACAACTCCCAACAGGCCCCCATGTTGACAGGGAGTGTGGTGGTGGGTGGGGTGTGTGAGAGACCAGCACTACAACTCCCCACAGGCCCCCATGTCGACAGGGAGGGTGGTGGGGGGTGGGGGGTGTTAGAGACCAGCACTACAACTCCCAACAGGCCCCCATGTCTACAGGGAGGGTGGTGGTGGGTGGGGGCTGTTAGAGACCAGCACTACAACTCCCAGCAGGACCCCATGACTACAGGGAGGGTGGTGGTGGGTGGGGTGTGTGAGAGACCAGCACTACAACTCCCCACAGGCCCCCATGTCTACAGGGAGGGTGGTGGGGTGTGGGGGGTGTGTGAGAGGTGGGTGGGGTGTGTGAGAGGCCAGCACTACAACTCCCCACAGGCCCCCATGTTGACAGGGAGGGTGGTGGGGGGTGGGGGGTATTAGAGACCATCACTACAACTACCCACTTGCCCCCATGTCGACAGGGAGGGTGGTGGGGTGTGGGGTGTGTGTGAGAGGTGGGTGGGTTGTGTGAGAGACCAGCACTACAACTCCCCACAGGCCTCCATGTTGACAGGGAGGGTGGTGGGGTGTGGGGGGGTGTGAGAGGTGTGTGGGGTGTGTGAGAGGTGGGTGGGGTGTGTGAGAGACCAGCACTACAACTCCCCACAGGCCCCCATGTGGACAGGGAGGGTGGTGGGGGGTGTTAGAGACCAGCACTACAACCCCCAAGAGGCACCCAAGTCTCATCCCGGAGCAAGATTGAGTCCGCCCACCATTTGCTGACCACTCCCCACAGGCCCCCATGTCGACAGGGAGGGTGGTGGGGGGTGTTAGAGACCAGCACTACAACTCCCCACAGGCCCCCATGTCGACAGGGAGGGTGGTAGGGTGTGGGGGTGTGTGAGAGGTGGGTCGGGTGTGTGAGAGACCAGCACTACAACTCCCAACAGGCCCCGATGTCGACAGGGAGGGTGGTGGTGGGTGGAGTGCGTGAGAGACCAGCACTACAACTCCCCACAGGCCCCCATGTCAACAGGGAGGGTGGTGGGGGGTGTTAGAGACCAGCACTACAACTCCCAACAGGCCCCATGTCTACAGGGAGGGTGGTGGTGGGTGGGGGGGTGTTAGAGACCAGCACTACAACTCCCAACAGGTCCCCATGTCTACAGGGAGGGTGGTGGTGGGTGGGGAGTGTGAGAGACCAGCACTATAACTCCCCACAGGCCCCCATGTCTACAGGGAGGATGGTGGGGTGTGGGAGGGGTGTGTGAGAGACCAGCACTACAACTTCCCACAGGCCCCCATGTCTACAGGGAGGGTGGTGGGGTGTAGGGGGTGTGTGAGAGACCAGCACTACAACTCCCCACAGGCCCCCATGTTGACAGGGATGGTGGTGGGGGGTGTTAGAGACCAGCACTACAACTCCCCACAGACCCCCATGTCGACAGGGAGGGTGGTGGGGTGTGGGGGGTGTGTGAGAGGTGGGTGGGGTGTGTGAGAGACCAGCACTACAACTCCCAACAGGCCCACATGTCGACAGGGAGGGTGGTGGTGGGTGGGGTGTGTGAGAAACAAGCACTACAACTCCCCACAGGCCCCCATGTCTACAGGGAGGGTGGTGGGGGATGGGGGGTGTTAGAGACCAGCACTACAACTCCCCACAGGCCCCCATGTCGACAGGGAGGGTGGTGAGGTTTGGGGGGGGTGTGAGAGGTGGGTCGGGTGTGTGAGAGACCAGCACTACAACTCCCAACAGGCCCCGATGTCGACAGGGAGGGTGGTGGTGGGGTGTGTGAGAGACCAGCACTACAACTCCCCACAGGCCCCCATGTCAACAGGGAGGGTGGTAGGGGTGTTAGAGACCAGCACTACAACTCCCAACAGGCCCCCATGTCTACAGGGAGGGTGGTGGTGGGTTGGGGGTGTTAGAGACCAGCACTACAACTCCCAACAGGCCCCCATGTCTACAGGGAGGGTGGTGGTGGGTGGGGAGTGTGAGAGACCAGCACTACAACTCCCCACAGGCCCCCATGTCTACAGGGAGGGTGGTGGGGTGTGGGGGTGTGTGAGAGGTGGGTGGGGTGTGTGAGAGACCAGCACTACAACTCCCCACAGGCCCCCATGTCTACAGGGAGGGGGGTGGGGTGTAGGGGGTGTGTGAGAGACCAGCACTACAACTCCCCACAGGCCCCCATGTTGACAGGGATGTTGGTGGGGGGTGGGGGGTGTTAGAGACCAGCACTACAACTCCCCACAGGCTCCCATGTCGACAGGGAGGGTGGTGGGGTGTGGGGGTGTGTGAGAGGTGGGTGGGGTGTGTGAGAGACCAGCACTACAACTCCCAACAGGCCCCCATGTCGACAGGGAGGGTGGTGGTGGGTGGGGTGTGTGAGAAACAAGCACTACAACTCCCCACAGGCCCCCATGTCTACAGGGAGGGTGGTGGGGGGTGGGGGTGTTAGAGACCAGCACAACAACTCCCAACAGGCCCCCATGTTGACAGGGAGGGTGGTGGGGGGTGTTAGAGACCAGCACTACAACTCCCAACAGGCCCCCATGTCGATAGGGAGGGTGGTGGGGGGTGGGGTGTGTGAGAGACCAGCACTACAACTCCCCACAGGACCCCATGTCGACAGGGAGGGTGGTGGGGTGTGGGTGGTGTGTGAGAGGTGGGTGGGGTGTGTGAGAGACCAGCACTACAACTCCTCACAGGCCCCCATGTCGACAGGGAGGGTGGAGGGGTGTGGGGGGTGTGTGAGAGGTGGGTGGGGTGTGTGAGAGACCAGCACTACAACTCCCCACAGGCCCCCATGTCGACAGGGAGTGTGGTGGGGTGTGGGGGGGTGTGAGAGGTGGGTGATGTGCGTGAGAGGTGGGTGGGGTGTGTGAGAGACCAGCACTACAGCTCCCCACTGGCCCCCATGTCAACAGGGAGGGTGGTGCGGGTGTTAGAGACCAGCACTACAACTCCCAAGAGGCACCCATGTCTCATCCCAGAGCAAGATTGAGTCCGCCCACCATTTGCTAACCAGTGCATCTCCTCCTGCAAACCGACAGGTAGATAGACATCTTCACAGGGGGAACATCCAATAGCAGGACAGGACCACACATATCCAAGTATTGCCTTCCCACCTCCACGCCACCATATTGCCCTGTACTGGCAACCACAACAACATGATAACAACAACAACCATGTCCTGATTCCATAGTGATTTGTAATGTTGGTATCAAAAACATGTCATGTCCACAGCATTAATTATGAAAATCTTGTCCCTCAGGTGATCGCAACTTGACCGGCGAAAGCAGCAACCGCCAGCACCAGTCGCCCCCCTCACAGCCCGGACTCTCTGGGGACGATCCCATTGACAGCTCGGTGCAGAGGATGATGCTGGTCCAAGCAGACTCCCAGGGCCATCAGGCTCCCAGGACATCCCGGCCTCAACCACCTTGGCCTGTGTCACTACACCAGCACCTGCCATTGTGAGCTGTGCAGCTACCACCACCACCACCACCACCACTCCTGCCTGTGCCACCCTGCCTGACCCATCGCCCGATGATGGGCCATCGACATCCCAGGCTAGCAGGGAGAGTGGGCGGGAGAGGACACAGGTGAGGCCACAGCTCACAACCAGGAGTGCAGTTGCTAGGCGAGGTCGGGAACGAGACCCATCCCATCCTGGGGACGAGACCCTGGAAGCTATCGACAGAGTCCATGCCTCCTATGAGCGGTCGTAGGCACAGGCCGATCGGGCCCACCAAGACTCGCTAGAGAGCAGCCAGTTGTTGGGGTCCATGGACACTCACATTGGCCAAATTGTGGACTTCATGGGCCAGCAAACTGCTCTGTGGAGGGAGTGGTTATCCCGCGTCACACCACCACCCCCTCACCCAAGTGCCCAGCGGGACAGGTCACCAACACCACCGCCACCATCACCTGAGGCCGCGGATAGGGAGGTGTACCCTGACCAACCTGCCCCCACAGCTGTCTCCGCTCCAGCTCCAAGACGGAGGGGCCGTCCGATGCTGGATCCAGCTGAGAGCAGTTGAAATGCACCATCTACCCGCTTGAAGAGGGGCCGCCACTGACTTCACCCTCCTTGAGCCTGCCATTCACCCTGTCAACTATCCTTCCCCACAATGCCAAGCGTTGGCACACGTCTGTTGGACTAGGTGGACATCACACAATGTGGTGTCCCCACAGTGTTTTCATCTGCCATGACCTTCAACTCTCACTTCCCCCCCAACACCTACTTGTAAATATGCACCAACATCAATCCACAACCTGTAAATAAACACCACATAAAAACTCTATGCTGTGTGACCTCCATGTTTTAATCACATGTTTGTCTAATAAATTGTCATTACCAGGTGCAGGGATCAATGTTCTGGAGAATCATGCCTCTGTGGGAGTGACCTAGGGATAATGAGAGAACAACAAGCACAGGTCAGGAAAGTGATTCACACCCATCACAACACACTATACTGCAACATCCCACAAACCACACTCATCACCAATTAAGTTGATCACAGGACACACATCAGGGAGCTTTGCATGTACACCATCTCCCACACACATTTGCAAACAGAACATACCAGAACAGGCAGCATAGACACACCACACCCACACATCACCAGCAAACATACATCACGCCTTGTCTAGCTGCACAAGAGGTAGTTACTCACATTCAAGGAAAATAGCGATCAATGAGCTGACGCCTTTGGTCCACACCTTCTTCCTCCCTACTATCCTCATCAGTGGACATGGGTGGGATGGGAGGCGGAGCAACCTGTTGGTCTTCAGGGTCTGTGATCAGTTCAATGTTATTGCGCAAGGCCAGGGTGTGGAGCATGCAGCAGGCAATCACGATATGGCATACTTTGCCTGGTGAGTATGGCAGGGCCCCTCCGGTTTTATCCAGGCAGCAAAACCAAGACTTCAGCAGTCCAAAAGTACGTTCCACCACTCGACGTGTCCTCCCATGGGCATCATTATAACGCATTTCACCAGGGGTAGTAGGATTCCGTATGGGGCTCAGCAGCCACGGCCGGTTTGGGTACGCAGAGTCGCCTAGGTGGGGGGATGACAGACACAAATATCATTACCAGGATTGGTGGGAACACCATGCCACACATACAACACAATTGTCCTCACAGCACACTCACCTACAAGCCACGCACGTTCTGGACGCAGATTAGCCATCAGTTGGGGGACAATGCTGCTCCGCAGGATGTGTGAGTCACATGCGGACCCTGGAAATCTGGCACACACATGGGAGATGATGTTGTCAGCCAGGCACACCACTTGCACGTTGATCGAATGGTAGTGCTTTTCGATTGCGATATACAGGTTCACGTGCCTGGGGTGGAATGAGGCCAATATGTGTGCCATCAATGGAACCCACTACGTGTGGTATCTGGGCCAGGGCATAGAAGTCCCCTTTGACTGCTGCCAACTCTGCCGGCCGTGGGAATGGATGTAATCATCCTTGTAATGCATAATGGCATTCAGAACATCCAGCAGTACCATGCTGAACATGGATTGGGACATCCCCCCGGCATGACCAACTGTGTACTGGAAAGTGCCTGTTGCGAAGAAGTGAAGTGCCGCCATCACCTTTGCTGTGGGTGTATTAGCTACTGGATATGTCCTGCGTGGCTGCAGATGAGGTGACAATTGTGCTACAAGCTCCTGCAATCTACGTCGATCAAGCCGGAATTTGTGGATCACCTCCTCATTAACCATGTCCTCCAGCACAGTGTATGGTCGATGCACATTTGGAGCCCTCCTGTGTGGGAGTAGATGGTAGCAGATGTCAATTGACCAACAACGCATAGCTGTGCCACACTATCACATCTTGACCAACACAATGCAAATAATACATGTTGCAGACAGTGATTATATGTGTGACGTGACCAATATATAAGGCAAAACAGCTAACTACACACACAATGTTCACCCACAAACAACATCCTGTGTGCAAACATGTCCAATGTAACGTGCACACATGTTGAAAGAACTGGCAACAACACATGACTGAGGGCCCAAATGTGGACAAGCGTCCACACAGACACACATGGACGTGCACACACAACACGACCATGGAACACACACTCCTTGTCTTCATGCACCCATGACCCCACCTACAATGCTGGGCATCCTCACATGACATGCATGGGCACACAACAGGCGACACTCTAACACAGAATGCATGTACACCCCATCATTGTTACTTGCACACACAAACCACACACTCACAACAGCTTCTGAATGTGGGTACACACCCTTGATGTAATGCGTCAACACGTCGCCATGCACATCTGACGCAACTTGGGTGCACATCACTAGCCTTTGTTAACCACTGGCATGGTCAATAGTATGAGCACACGTGCAACAAATGGACATGAATGTCACACGTGGCCACGGACCATTGACTTGACATAATGGTTCTTGCAGCATTCCGGACATGTCCTAACACACACGTACAACTATGAACATTACATGTGTGCGGAGACATGCAGTGTGTGTACAAACGCCATCTGGGGACGCCTTCCACCAACACAGAAGATGATCGTTGATACAGCAATTGTGCATGACATATGCTGTATGGTCAAGGACCATCATGGTCGCACCCCCGCAAAACGCATGTGCGCACTACCGCGACGGTGCATCATTTGAAACTAATCACTTACTGGCGTCGGTATGGCGGGGCACGCATTCTGCGGGGGCGGTGCAGGCTAACACATACTTTTGAATATGCAATTCGAAATGGCAGTTGATTCCCCCCTTACAGTCACATTGCAGCACCCACCGCAAACCGCCAGTCCTGGCTGGTCATCCACCGCCGGCAGTGGGTGACTGGCCAGGAGCGGCGGTGGGTGACCGGCCAGGAGCGGCGGTGGGTGACCGGCCAGGACCGGCGGTGGGTGAGCAGCCAGGAGCGGTGGTGGGTGACCGGCCAGGGACATCCATGCCATGGTGACCTCAATGCACAGGCCGCTCACCCACCGCCAGCACCCGGCGGTGGGTGACCGGCCAGGAGCGGCGGTGGGTGACCGGCCAGGACAGGCGGTGGGTGAGCAGCCAGGAGCGGCGGTGGGTGACCGGCCAGGGACATCCATGCCATGGTGACCTCAATGCACAGGCCGCTCACCCACCGCCAGCACCCGGCGGTGGGTGAGCGGCCAGGAGTGGCGGTGGGTGACCGGCTAGGACAGGCGGTGGGTGAGCAGCCAGGAGCGGCGGTGGGTGACCGGCCAGGGACATCCATGCCATGGTGACCTCAATGCACAGGCCGCTCACCCACCGCCAGCACCCGGCCGTGGGTGACCAGCCAGGAGCGGCAGTGGGTGACCGGCCAAGACAGGCGGTGGGTGACCGGCCAGGACCGGCGGTGGGTGACCGGCCAGGGACATCCATGCCATGGTTACCTCAATGCACAGGCCGCTCACCCACCGCCAGCCCCCGGCGGTGGGTGAGCAGCCAGGAGCGGCGGTCTGCGGTGGGTGCTGCAATGTGACTGTAAGGGGGGGGTATCAACTGCCATTTCGAATTGAAAATTCTAATGTATGTGTTAGCCTGCTTCGCCCCCGCGGAATGCGTGCACCGCCATAGCGACGCCAGTGAGTTATTATTTTCAAATGATGCACCGCCGCGGTTGCGCGCACATGCGGTTGCCGGTGTGTGACCGTGATGATCCGTGCACATGTAGCCAATGGAAACAGGTTACGCGGGGCGCGTAAGCGCATTCAAAAATAGCGGAAGCCGTGCACCGCCACACCAGGGCGAGTCATTGGCTCTATTTGAATGAGGCATCCAGGGAAAACCAATTGCTGTAGACGTGTGCCACTGATACGAGCTCAGGGCCCTATATATGTGTGATTTTCTTCAGCACACATTCACTGCTTCCAGCCACTGCTGCCTGCGACCATCACCTTGACCTGCTGCTGCTGAGCTATTCAACAACTGCTGCCTGCGACCATCACCTCGACCTGCTGCTGCTGAGCTATCGAACAACTGCTGTCTGCGACCATCACCTCGACCTGCTGCTGCTGAGCTATCCAACAACTGCTGCTGTAGTGCCACAGTCCTGGACCTTGCCATGCAGAGAGTGCGAGAGATCCGGTCTCGTCCCTTCACCGCAGCGGAGCTGGATGTCCTTGTGGACGGTGTGCTCAGCCACTATGAACGGCTCTACGGTGCCCCCGGACAGGTGGTAAGTGCAGTGGGGAACATGTTGGTGGGCATGAGGTGGTTTCTGACTCCTGGCTTCTGCAAGCTTGGCGGTGTGCTGTGGGACCTTCACATGTGTTGTACTGAGCATGGCTGCAGAAAGATACGTGTTTCTACGATGTTTGTGAATGTCAAACTGTCCACTGACATTCCCCTCTTGTCTCCCATCATGGTAGGTCAAGCTGCACCTTTCGCAAGGCCGTGTGGAGGACCATAGCACATGATGTACGGGCAGTGGGGGTGTGCAATAGACGACACACACACTGCCACAAGCGCTGGGACGACATATTCAGGCTCAGCAAGAATGTTGCGAAGATGACACTGGGGATAATTCCAAGATAAACCCGGCTTGCCCGACGCACCATGACCCCTCTAATGCACCGTATAATTGCTGTGATGCATCCTGACCTGTCCGCCCGGCTGAGAGGAGATCAACAGCAAACTAGTGGTAAGCAGACTGTATGTGTCTGTGACTTGTGAGTGCATGCATGTATTGGTGCTCAGACACAGTAGTGACATCCGTGGTGCATATGTTTTGCTGCAATTGCATGTTGGTGCCATTAGCGGAGTGAGCGTTAGCATCCATGTCCGCCAGGTGGACATACCAGTTGATTTGTAGTTGAGGGTTCCAGGACATGCCGTTGAGGTCTGTGGACCCATGGCATGACATGTGTGGTGGTCTGCATGCACTTTCCCTGTTTGTATGATGTACATGTTTCACAGGCACCCCCGGTTCTTTAATATGAGGATGTCTGGTAGGGGTGGTTTGTGTGCAGGATAGGTGCTACATGTTATTCGACGGTAAGGAAAGTTGTGAATTTGTAACCTTCAGTATGTGAGTGTGGCACTTAGGTAAACATCTTTTCCCTCTCTTCCAGCTTTGGCCAAGGGCACTGACCCACAGACGACGGAGATGAGTGGTGGCAATGCATCCGGATCCGAGATCACACACACGTAGACTGACACTGAAGAGGGCAGCCCCGGAGAGGGTGACAGAACCGTCCCTGAGGACTCACATGTGGAGACACCATCGTCCTCATCTTCAGACAGTGTTGGTGAGTCATCACTGTTGTCACAGACAAGGAGTGGGCAATCAACACCTTCAGTCGGTACACAGCACACAGGGCCCACACTGCCACCAACTGCAACAAGTACTGCTCGTGCTCGCCAGAGTAGGGGGAGCAGAGTTGCCTTCGGTGCAGGCACCGCTGCCCCTGCCCCTGTGACACAAAGTGCACTTTGTGCTGAGGCTGTTGATCTGCTGCGACAGCTGTGTGTAGGGCAGACCAACATGCTCTATGCATTCCATGACCACGATAGAAAGTTGGGGCAGTTGGTAGCATTCATGGACGGGATGCATGGCGATGTTGCTGGTCTCCACAGAACAGTTCAGTCAGTAGCAAACACTGTGTCTTCAGCCATTCTACAGTCGCATGGACAGGGTGCTACTTCAGTTCCCCATCCACACCACTAGATGTCTCAGCGGAGAGTGAATTTTCAGACCAGCCGTCATTTTCGGGGTATTGCACTAGAAGCAGCCACAGGCAGCAAGGCAGGGATGGGGACACCATCCCCTAGGACATGGAAATCTTTCTCCGAACACGACATGAGCTACACTGGATTTGACACACAGGATCCTCAAGGGGTGTTGGGGGAAAGTGATTCACATGTAACACAGGCATCCCCCTCAAAAGGTACTCCCAATGCAAGGGCACCTCCCAAGTCCAGGGACACTCCCAAGGACAAGGACACTACAAAGGAAAGGGCACCTCCCAAAAGCAGGGTCACTACCAAGGACAAAGACACTTCAAAGGAAAGGGCAAATCCCAAGAGCAGTGACACTCCCAAGGACAAGGACGCTTCAAAGGAAAGGGCACCTCCCAAGAGCAGGGACACTCCCAAGGACAAGGACGCTTCAAAGGAACGGGCACCTCCCAAGAGCAGGGACACTCCCAAGGACAAGGACGCTTCAAAGGAAAGGGCAACTCCCAAGAGCAGGGACACTCCCAAGGACAAGGACACTACAAAGGAAAGGCCACCTCCCAAAAGCAGGGACACTCCCAAGGACAAGGACGCTTCAAAGGAAAGGGCACCTCCCAAGAGCAGGGACACTCCCAAGGCCAAGGACGCTTCAAAGGAAAGGGCACCTCCCAAGAGCAGGGACACTCTTAAGGACAAGGACGCTTCAAAGGAAAGGGCACCTCCCAAGAGCAGGGACACTCCCAAGGACAAGGACGCTTCAAAGGACAGGGCACCTCCCAAGAGCAGGGACACTCCCAAGGACAAGGACACTTCAAAGGACAGGTACACTACAATGGACAAGTCTGCTCCCAGGGACAGGGCACCGCCCAGGGATCAAGGACATTCCAGAGACAGGACACCTCCTACGGCCAAGGCACATCCCAGGGCCAAGGGTTCTCCCATGGACACGAGCTCCATCAAGGACAGGCATACATCACCCCTGGCTGCCCTGAGGCTGATGTTGTTGAAGGAACATAAAACACATGTGTCAGCGGTGGAGTCCCCACATACCTCAACTTCCATCCACACCCCGCAGAAGCAGAAGAAGGAGTACACTGTTGTTGCATCCCCCATTACACATGATGCAGAGGGCAGAAGGCAGGCCCACAGCAAACGTCAAGCAGGGTCCAGCTCGTCCCCAGAGAGCAGACCACCACAAGCACATGATCCACCTTTGATGTCTGATAAGGCCACACCACTTACCAGTCCAGTCATGTCCAGGGTGCCCCTACATTTCACAAAGAAACGGAGACACACACCAGTGAGACCTGAACACCCCAATGTCACTCCAGTATAGCTGTCCCCAGCTCCCAGAGCCACCCTGCCTCCTGACCCATACAGCCTTGTGGCTCATTATTTCAGTGGTCCTAGTGGCTCAGCTGCAGTTCACTCTCATGTGTCAGATAGTGGCACTGTGTCTGTTGTTCGCTGTCATGCATCATGTAGTAGCACTGTGTCAGTTGTGCCCTCTCGTGTTTCAGGTACTGGCACTGTGTGTGTCAGCCACTCTCATGTGTCAGATGCTGGCATGGTATTTGTTGGTCACTGTACAGGGACATGTCCTGTCAGTGTGTCTGGGTCTATGGCTCATTTGTCAGTCCCTAGTGCTGTGGCTGTGTCTCACACTCCTGTTTCTGGTGCTGGCAGTGTGTCTGGGTCTATGGGTCATGTGTCAGTCACTAGAGCTGTGGCTGTGTCTCACACTCCTGTTTCTGGTGCTGGCAGTGTGTCTGGGTCTATGGCTCATGTGTCAGTCACTAGAGCTGTGGCTGTGTCTCACACTCCTGTTTCTGGTGCTGGCAGTGTGTCGGGGTCTATGGCTCATGTGTCAGTCACTACATCTGTGGCTGTGTCTCACACTCCTGTTTCTGGTGCTGGCAGTGTGTCGGGGTCTATGGCTCATGTGTCAGTCACTAGAGCTGTGGCTGTGTCTCACACTCCTATTTCTGGTGCTGGCAGTGTGTCTGGGTCTATGGCTCATGTGTCAGTCACTAGAGGTGTGGATATGTCTCACACTCCTGTTTCTGGTGCTGGCAGTGTGTCTGGGTCTATGGCTCATGTGTCAGCCACTAGAGCTGTGGCTGTGTCTCACACTCCTGTTTCTGGTGCTGGCAGTGTGTCCGAGGCGACTAGTTCAATCAGTCCACCAGATTCTGTGCTGTGAGGTGTAGCTCACATCACTCACATGTAATTTGACTTGGTTTCTAGATTGTCCATTGTAACCACCCTTGCATTGTTAATGTCCTTGGGACGGGGCGCTTGACCCACGTACTTGTGTTGCCTCTGATGTACCTGTGCCTTGCCATGGACTGTTGATGCACTTAGCCCCTCTCACGTGCTGCCTCTGATGTACCTGCTCTGTTCTCTGCCATGGACTGTTGATGCACTTAGCCCCTCTCATGTGCTGCCTCTGATGTACCTGTTCTGTGCTATGGACTGTTGATGCACTTAGCCCCTCTCATGTGCTGCATCTGATGTACCTGCTCTGTTATGGACACTGCCCTGTTGCTGTTCTGATACTGCATTGTGCCCTCTCATGTGCTGCCTCTGATGTACCTGCTCTGTTCTCTGCCATGTACTGTTGATGCACTTAGCCCCCTCTCACGTGCTGCCTCTGATGTACCTGCTCTGTTCTCTGCCATGGACTGTTGATGCACTTACCCCCTCTCATGTGCTGCCTCTGATGTACCTGCTCTGTTCTCTGCCATGGACTGTTGATGCACTTAGCCCCTCTCATGTGCTGCCTCTGATGTACCTGTGCCTTGCCATGGACTGTTGATGCACATATCCCCTCTCATGTGCTGCCTCAGATGTACCTGCTCTGTTCTCTGCCATGGACTGTTGATGCACTTAGCCCCTCTCATGTGCTGCTTCTGATGTACCTGTTCTGTGCTATGGACTGTTGATGCACTTAGCCCCTCTCATGTGCTGCCTCTGATGTACCTGGGCCTTGCCATGGACTGTTGATGCATATAGCCCCTCTCATGTGCTGCCTCAGATGTACCTTTTCTTTGCTATGGACTGTTGATGCACTTAGCCCCTCTCATGTGCTGGCTCTGATGTACCTGCTCTGTTCTCTGCCATGGACTGTTGATGCACTTAGCCCCTCTCATGTGCTGCCTCTGATGTACCTGTTCTGTGCTATGGGCTGTTGATGCCCTTAGCCCCTCTCATGTGCTGCCTCTGATGTACCTGCTCTGTTATGGACACTGCCCTGTTGCTGTTCTGATACTGCATCATGCCCTCTGATGTGCTGCCTCTGATGTACCTGCTCTGTTATGAACACTGCCCTGTTGCTGTTATGATACTGCATAGTGCCCTCTCATGTGCTGCCTCAGATGTACCTGCTCTGTTCTCTGCCATGGACTGTTGATGCACTTAGCCCCTCTCATGTGCTGCCTCAGATGTACCTGCTCTGTTCTCTGCTATGGACTGTTGATGCACTTAGCCCCTCTCATGTGCTGCCTCTGATGTACCTGTGCCTTGCCAAGTACTGTTGATGCACATATCCCCTCTCATGTGCTGCCTCAGATGTACCTGTGCCTTGCCATGGACTGTTGATGCACTAAGCCCCTCTCATGTTCTGCCTCTGATGTGCCTGCTCTGTTCTCTGCCATGGACTGTTGATGCACTTAGCCTCTCTCATGTACTGCCTCTGATGTACCTGTTTTGTGCTATGGACTGTTGATGCACTTAGCCCCTCTCATGTGCTGCCTCTGATGTACCTGTTCTGTACCATAGACTGTCGATGCACATAGCCCCTCTCATGTGCTGCTTCAGATGTACCTGCTCTGTTCTACCCAGTGCCCATGCTCTTGGGTAGTGTAAGATTATACCCCTATTATGTTTAATAAAGCAAGTCAATCATGTGTAGTGGTTTGTCGTTGTCATTCCTGGTTGTGTACTTGAATTGTTGAAATATTGGTGTGATCGTAAATGCCGTTCTCAAACATGACACTCCCCCTCCCTACGTCACAGCCCTGGCAGGTACTCCCCTTCCGACAGTAATTGGTGTGTTGGCGTACCTGCGTCGTCGTCGGCGATGGTCCATGACTTGCTGGTGGTGGAGCACGAAGAGTATCGGAAATGCGTGTAGCGCTGGGTCCATGACGGCGATCTGCTTGGGGTGGGTATCTCTGCAATGTGTTGTATCTCCGCTGTGGTGAATCCGCAGTGTTCATGCAGGTTGTTTTTCCGCAGCGATTTGATGTGTGTTTTCCGCCATCGTGATTTGGTGGACGGTCGGAGACGTCATTCCGTATGGCGGTGTCTCTGGATTGGTTACGTCCGCCGCGGGGTCGGGTGTAGTTCCGCGGCGGTGCGTGCTCTTCCGCCGCTTACGGACATTTGACAGTGTTTCCCATCCTAATATGGCGGACGGAGTGACCGCGGCAGGCGGACTGGAAAAAGGCATTTTCCGCCTACTCCAGGCCGGCGGTCGTCCTTCTTTCCGCCATCGTAATCGACCCCTTATTTTGGAATGGCGGGTAGGTGGAAAGCGACATAGTTTGTGTGCCTAGCAACTGCTGGAGTGGGTATATAATAAAGATGTGAGTAGTAACAAATGCATGTGTGTGTGTCCATTACTTTGAAAGTATACACAAATATAAATGTGTAGGCAAAAAAAAGAACTCCTGAGAAAAGCAATTGCTGAATGTTATAATGTCAGCTTGTAAAAGTTAGTGTTCCGGTTTCATACAAAACTCCATGTCAAGGATGTTTGCAGAATAAAGGGCTTAGGACACAAACCGATCATGTTCTTTGATTAAGATCATGTGAGGTGAATCTGGGAAAACATAAATACAAAGCATGCCTCTTGCTACCACACGCAGCAGTAAACTAAATCACTCATCCAAAATGTCCAGGTACGGTATGTTACATTTAGTTCTCGCTGTTTAAAATAATGAGGCAGCGCAAGTTCCAGTGTTAAGAAAACAATGCTGCTGTAAGAAATACCAATGTCCTACTACTCCCTGCTTTTTTCCCCCGAAAAAGATAGGAAACGCAGACCCAGGCTTCAGCACAGCCATTCAAAGATGTGCAAACGCCGATTCATGCATTACAAAGGGTTCATTAACATGTCAAGAGGCCTGCAAGCTGGAAACACCTGCGCATGGTGCCTCGCCCAGACTGGGGGAGGGTCGTGCTTCCACAGACATACCTTTGAACAGTTGGCATGATTTAGAGCAGTGGTTTTGCAAATACTTTATGCCAGTGAGCTTGAATTCCACAACTGTTAATGGTAAAACAAGTTTCTCATGTTAAAGCAAGCAGTTATTTGAATCACTGAGGGTAGCTCCAGCCAAGATGTTAATGAGGCCGCGGAACGGAAACTTTCCCTGATTATGCGCCTCCTCCAGAAAACAGCGATTTTATGTAAAAAAAAAAAACCATCAGGACTGTTGATGCACTTAGCCCCTCTCATGTGCTGCCTCTGATGTACCTGTTCTGTGCTATGGGCTGTTGATGCCCTTAGCCCCTCTCATGTGCTGCCTCTGATGTACCTGCTCTGTTATGGACACTGCCCTGTTGCTGTTATGATACTGCATAGTGCCCTCTCATGTGCTGCCTCAGATGTACCTGCTCTGTTCTCTGCCATGGACTGTTGATGCACTTAGCCCCTCCCATGTGCTGCCTCAGATGTACCTGCTCTGTTCTCTGCTATGGACTGTTGATGCACTTAGCCCCTCTCATGTGCTGCCTCTGATGTACCTGTGCCTTGCCAAGGACTGTTGATGCACATATCCCCTCTCATGTGCTGCCTCAGATGTACCTGTGCCTTGCCATGGACTGTTGATGCACTAAGCCCCTCTCATGTTCTGCCTCTGATGTGCCTGCTCTGTTCTCTGCCATGGACTGTTGATGCACTTAGCCTCTCTCATGTACTGCCTCTGATGTACCTGTTTTGTGCTATGGACTGTTGATGCACTTAGCCCCTCTCATGTGCTGCCTCTGATGTACCTGTTCTGTACCATAGACTGTCGATGCACATAGCCCCTCTCATGTGCTGCTTCAGATGTACCTGCTCTGTTCTACCCAGTGCCCATGCTCTTGGGTAGTGTAAGATTATACCCCTATTATGTTTAATAAAGCAAGTCAATCATGTGTAGTGGTTTGTCGTTGTCATTCCTGGTTGTGTACTTGAATTGTTGAAATATTGGTGCGATCGTAAATGCCGTTTCTCAAACATGACACTCCCCCTCCCTACGTCACAGCCCTGGCAGGTACTCCCCTTCCGACAGTAATTGGTGTGTTGGCGTACCTGCGTCGTCGTCGGCGATGGTCCATGACTTGCTGGTGGTGGAGCACGAAGAGTATCGGAAATGCGTGTAGCGCTGGGTCCATGACGGCGATCTGCTTGTGGTGGGTATCTCTGCAATGTGTTGTATCTCCGCTGTGGTGAATCCGCAGTGTTCATGCAGGTTGTTTTTCCGCAGCGATTTGATGTGTGTTTTCCGCCATCGTGATTTGGTGGACGGTCGGAGACGTCATTCCGTATGGCGGTGTCTCTGGATTGGTTACGTCCGCCGCGGGGTCGGGTGTAGTTCCGCGGCGGTGCGTGCTCTTCCGCCGCTTACGGACATTTGACAGTGTTTCCCATCCTAATATGGCGGACGGAGTGACCGCGGCAGGCGGACTGGAAAAAGGCATTTTCCGCCTACTCCAGGCCGGCGGTCGTCCTTCTTTCCGCCATCGTAATCGACCCCTTATTTTGGAATGGCGGGTAGGTGGAAAGCGACATAGTTTGTGTGCCTAGCAACTGCTGGAGTGGGTATATAATAAAGATGTGAGTAGTAACAAATGCATGTGTGTGTGTCCATTACTTTGAAAGTATACACAAATATAAATGTGTAGGCAAAAAAAAGAACTCCTGAGAAAAGCAATTGCTGAATGTTATAATGTCAGCTTGTAAAAGTTAGTGTTCCGGTTTCATACAAAACTCCATGTCAAGGATGTTTGCAGAATAAAGGGCTTAGGACACAAACCGATCATGTTCTTTGATTAAGATCATGTGAGGTGAATCTGGGAAAACATAAATACAAAGCATGCCTCTTGCTACCACACGCAGCAGTAAACTAAATCACTCATCCAAAATGTCCAGGTACGGTATGTTACATTTAGTTCTCGCTGTTTAAAATAATGAGGCAGCGCAAGTTCCAGTGTTAAGAAAACAATGCTGCTGTAAGAAATACCAATGTCCTACTACTCCCTGCTTTTTTTCCCCGAAAAAGATAGGAAACGCAGACCCAGGCTTCAGCACAGCCATTCAAAGATGTGCAAACGCCGATTCATGCATTACAAAGGGTTCATTAACATGTCAAGAGGCCTGCAAGCTGGAAACACCTGCGCATGGTGCCTCGCCCAGACTGGGGGAGGGTCGTGCTTCCACAGACATACCTTTGAACAGTTGGCATGATTTAGAGCAGTGGTTTTGCAAATACTTTATGCCAGTGAGCTTGAATTCCACAACTGTTAATGGTAAAACAAGTTTCTCATGTTAAAGCAAGCAGTTATTTGAATCACTGAGGGTAGCTCCAGCCAAGATGTTAATGAGGCCGCGGAACGGAAACTTTCCCTGATTATGCGCCTCCTCCAGAAAACAGCGATTTTATGTAAAAAAAAAAAAACATCAGGACTGTTGATGCACTTAGCCCCTCTCATGTGCTGCCTCTGATGTACCTGTTCTGTGCTATGGGCTGTTGATGCCCTTAGCCCCTCTCATGTGCTGCCTCTGATGTACCTGCTCTGTTATGGACACTGCCCTGTTGCTGTTATGATACTGCATAGTGCCCTCTCATGTGCTGCCTCAGATGTACCTGCTCTGTTCTCTGCCATGGACTGTTGATGCACTTAGCCCCTCCCATGTGCTGCCTCAGATGTACCTGCTCTGTTCTCTGCTATGGACTGTTGATGCACTTAGCCCCTCTCATGTGCTGCCTCTGATGTACCTGTGCCTTGCCAAGGACTGTTGATGCACATATCCCCTCTCATGTGCTGCCTCAGATGTACCTGTGCCTTGCCATGGACTGTTGATGCACTAAGCCCCTCTCATGTTCTGCCTCTGATGTGCCTGCTCTGTTCTCTGCCATGGACTGTTGATGCACTTAGCCTCTCTCATGTACTGCCTCTGATGTACCTGTTTTGTGCTATGGACTGTTGATGCACTTAGCCCCTCTCATGTGCTGCCTCTGATGTACCTGTTCTGTACCATAGACTGTCGATGCACATAGCCCCTCTCATGTGCTGCTTCAGATGTACCTGCTCTGTTCTACCCAGTGCCCATGCTCTTGGGTAGTGTAAGATTATACCCCTATTATGTTTAATAAAGCAAGTCAATCATGTGTAGTGGTTTGTCGTTGTCATTCCTGGTTGTGTACTTGAATTGTTGAAATATTGGTGCGATCGTAAATGCCGTTTCTCAAACATGACACTCCCCCTCCCTACGTCACAGCCCTGGCAGGTACTCCCCTTCCGACAGTAATTGGTGTGTTGGCGTACCTGCGTCGTCGTCGGCGATGGTCCATGACTTGCTGGTGGTGGAGCACGAAGAGTATCGGAAATGCGTGTAGCGCTGGGTCCATGACGGCGATCTGCTTGTGGTGGGTATCTCTGCAATGTGTTGTATCTCCGCTGTGGTGAATCCGCAGTGTTCATGCAGGTTGTTTTTCCGCAGCGATTTGATGTGTGTTTTCCGCCATCGTGATTTGGTGGACGGTCGGAGACGTCATTCCGTATGGCGGTGTCTCTGGATTGGTTACGTCCGCCGCGGGGTCGGGTGTAGTTCCGCGGCGGTGCGTGCTCTTCCGCCGCTTACGGACATTTGACAGTGTTTCCCATCCTAATATGGCGGACGGAGTGACCGCGGCAGGCGGACTGGAAAAAGGCATTTTCCGCCTACTCCAGGCCGGCGGTCGTCCTTCTTTCCGCCATCGTAATCGACCCCTTATTTTGGAATGGCGGGTAGGTGGAAAGCGACATAGTTTGTGTGCCTAGCAACTGCTGGAGTGGGTATATAATAAAGATGTGAGTAGTAACAAATGCATGTGTGTGTGTCCATTACTTTGAAAGTATACACAAATATAAATGTGTAGGCAAAAAAAAGAACTCCTGAGAAAAGCAATTGCTGAATGTTATAATGTCAGCTTGTAAAAGTTAGTGTTCCGGTTTCATACAAAACTCCATGTCAAGGATGTTTGCAGAATAAAGGGCTTAGGACACAAACCGATCATGTTCTTTGATTAAGATCATGTGAGGTGAATCTGGGAAAACATAAATACAAAGCATGCCTCTTGCTACCACACGCAGCAGTAAACTAAATCACTCATCCAAAATGTCCAGGTACGGTATGTTACATTTAGTTCTCGCTGTTTAAAATAATGAGGCAGCGCAAGTTCCAGTGTTAAGAAAACAATGCTGCTGTAAGAAATACCAATGTCCTACTACTCCCTGCTTTTTTTCCCCGAAAAAGATAGGAAACGCAGACCCAGGCTTCAGCACAGCCATTCAAAGATGTGCAAACGCCGATTCATGCATTACAAAGGGTTCATTAACATGTCAAGAGGCCTGCAAGCTGGAAACACCTGCGCATGGTGCCTCGCCCAGACTGGGGGAGGGTCGTGCTTCTACAGACATACCTTTGAACAGTTGGCATGATTTAGAGCAGTGGTTTTGCAAATACTTTATGCCAGTGAGCTTGAATTCCACAACTGTTAATGGTAAAACAAGTTTCTCATGTTAAAGCAAGCAGTTATTTGAATCACTGAGGGTAGCTCCAGCCAAGATGTTAATGAGGCCGCGGAACGGAAACTTTCCCTGATTATGCGCCTCCTCCAGAAAACAGCGATTTTATGTAAAAAAAAAAAACCATCAGGACTGTTGATGCACTTAGCCCCTCTCATGTGCTGCCTCTGATGTACCTGTTCTGTGCTATGGGCTGTTGATGCCCTTAGCCCCTCTCATGTGCTGCCTCTGATGTACCTGCTCTGTTATGGACACTGCCCTGTTGCTGTTATGATACTGCATAGTGCCCTCTCATGTGCTGCCTCAGATGTACCTGCTCTGTTCTCTGCCATGGACTGTTGATGCACTTAGCCCCTCCCATGTGCTGCCTCAGATGTACCTGCTCTGTTCTCTGCTATGGACTGTTGATGCACTTAGCCCCTCTCATGTGCTGCCTCTGATGTACCTGTGCCTTGCCAAGGACTGTTGATGCACATATCCCCTCTCATGTGCTGCCTCAGATGTACCTGTGCCTTGCCATGGACTGTTGATGCACTAAGCCCCTCTCATGTTCTGCCTCTGATGTGCCTGCTCTGTTCTCTGCCATGGACTGTTGATGCACTTAGCCTCTCTCATGTACTGCCTCTGATGTACCTGTTTTGTGCTATGGACTGTTGATGCACTTAGCCCCTCTCATGTGCTGCCTCTGATGTACCTGTTCTGTACCATAGACTGTCGATGCACATAGCCCCTCTCATGTGCTGCTTCAGATGTACCTGCTCTGTTCTACCCAGTGCCCATGCTCTTGGGTAGTGTAAGATTATACCCCTATTATGTTTAATAAAGCAAGTCAATCATGTGTAGTGGTTTGTCGTTGTCATTCCTGGTTGTGTACTTGAATTGTTGAAATATTGGTGCGATCGTAAATGCCGTTTCTCAAACATGACACTCCCCCTCCCTACGTCACAGCCCTGGCAGGTACTCCCCTTCCGACAGTAATTGGTGTGTTGGCGTACCTGCGTCGTCGTCGGCGATGGTCCATGACTTGCTGGTGGTGGAGCACGAAGAGTATCGGAAATGCGTGTAGCGCTGGGTCCATGACGGCGATCTGCTTGTGGTGGGTATCTCTGCAATGTGTTGTATCTCCGCTGTGGTGAATCCGCAGTGTTCATGCAGGTTGTTTTTCCGCAGCGATTTGATGTGTGTTTTCCGCCATCGTGATTTGGTGGACGGTCGGAGACGTCATTCCGTATGGCGGTGTCTCTGGATTGGTTACGTCCGCCGCGGGGTCGGGTGTAGTTCCGCGGCGGTGCGTGCTCTTCCGCCGCTTACGGACATTTGACAGTGTTTCCCATCCTAATATGGCGGACGGAGTGACCGCGGCAGGCGGACTGGAAAAAGGCATTTTCCGCCTACTCCAGGCCGGCGGTCGTCCTTCTTTCCGCCATCGTAATCGACCCCTTATTTTGGAATGGCGGGTAGGTGGAAAGCGACATAGTTTGTGTGCCTAGCAACTGCTGGAGTGGGTATATAATAAAGATGTGAGTAGTAACAAATGCATGTGTGTGTGTCCATTACTTTGAAAGTATACACAAATATAAATGTGTAGGCAAAAAAAAGAACTCCTGAGAAAAGCAATTGCTGAATGTTATAATGTCAGCTTGTAAAAGTTAGTGTTCCGGTTTCATACAAAACTCCATGTCAAGGATGTTTGCAGAATAAAGGGCTTAGGACACAAACCGATCATGTTATTTCATTAAGATCATGTGAGGTGAATCTGGGAAAACATAAATACAAAGCATGCCTCTTGCTACCACACGCAGCAGTAAACTAAATCACTCATCCAAAATGTCCAGGTACGGTATGTTACATTTAGTTCTCGCTGTTTAAAATAATGAGGCAGCGCAAGTTCCAGTGTTAAGAAAACAATGCTGCTGTAAGAAATACCAATGTCCTACTACTCCCTGCTTTTTTCCCCCGAAAAAGATAGGAAACGCAGACCCAGGCTTCAGCACAGCCATTCAAAGATGTGCAAACGCCGATTCATGCATTACAAAGGGTTCATTAACATGTCAAGAGGCCTGCAAGCTGGAAACACCTGCGCATGGTGCCTCGCCCAGACTGGGGGAGGGTCGTGCTTCCACAGACATACCTTTGAACAGTTGGCATGATTTAGAGCAGTGGTTTTGCAAATACTTTATGCCAGTGAGCTTGAATTCCACAACTGTTAATGGTAAAACAAGTTTCTCATGTTAAAGCAAGCAGTTATTTGAATCACTGAGGGTAGCTCCAGCCAAGATGTTAATGAGGCCGCGGAACGGAAACTTTCCCTGATTATGCGCCTCCTCCAGAAAACAGCGATTTTATGTAAAAAAAAAAACCATCAGGACTGTTGATGCACTTAGCCCCTCTCATGTGCTGCCTCTGATGTACCTGTTCTGTGCTATGGGCTGTTGATGCCCTTAGCCCCTCTCATGTGCTGCCTCTGATGTACCTGCTCTGTTATGGACACTGCCCTGTTGCTGTTATGATACTGCATAGTGCCCTCTCATGTGCTGCCTCAGATGTACCTGCTCTGTTCTCTGCCATGGACTGTTGATGCACTTAGCCCCTCCCATGTGCTGCCTCAGATGTACCTGCTCTGTTCTCTGCTATGGACTGTTGATGCACTTAGCCCCTCTCATGTGCTGCCTCTGATGTACCTGTGCCTTGCCAAGGACTGTTGATGCACATATCCCCTCTCATGTGCTGCCTCAGATGTACCTGTGCCTTGCCATGGACTGTTGATGCACTAAGCCCCTCTCATGTTCTGCCTCTGATGTGCCTGCTCTGTTCTCTGCCATGGACTGTTGATGCACTTAGCCTCTCTCATGTACTGCCTCTGATGTACCTGTTTTGTGCTATGGACTGTTGATGCACTTAGCCCCTCTCATGTGCTGCCTCTGATGTACCTGTTCTGTACCATAGACTGTCGATGCACATAGCCCCTCTCATGTGCTGCTTCAGATGTACCTGCTCTGTTCTACCCAGTGCCCATGCTCTTGGGTAGTGTAAGATTATACCCCTATTATGTTTAATAAAGCAAGTCAATCATGTGTAGTGGTTTGTCGTTGTCATTCCTGGTTGTGTACTTGAATTGTTGAAATATTGGTGCGATCGTAAATGCCGTTTCTCAAACATGACACTCCCCCTCCCTACGACACAGCCCTGGCAGGTACTCCCCTTCCGACAGTAATTGGTGTGTTGGCGTACCTGCGTCGTCGTCGGCGATGGTCCATGACTTGCTGGTGGTGGAGCACGAAGAGTATCGGAAATGCGTGTAGCGCTGGGTCCATGACGGCGATCTGCTTGTGGTGGGTATCTCTGCAATGTGTTGTATCTCCGCTGTGGTGAATCCGCAGTGTTCATGCAGGTTGTTTTTCCGCAGCGATTTGATGTGTGTTTTCCGCCATCGTGATTTGGTGGACGGTCGGAGACGTCATTCCGTATGGCGGTGTCTCTGGATTGGTTACGTCCGCCGCGGGGTCGGGTGTAGTTCCGCGGCGGTGCGTGCTCTTCCGCCGCTTACGGACATTTGACAGTGTTTCCCATCCTAATATGGCGGACGGAGTGACCGCGGCAGGCGGACTGGAAAAAGGCATTTTCCGCCTACTCCAGGCCGGCGGTCGTCCTTCTTTCCGCCATCGTAATCGACCCCTTATTTTGGAATGGCGGGTAGGTGGAAAGCGACATAGTTTGTGTGCCTAGCAACTGCTGGAGTGGGTATATAATAAAGATGTGAGTAGTAACAAATGCATGTGTGTGTGTCCATTACTTTGAAAGTATACACAAATATAAATGTGTAGGCAAAAAAAAGAACTCCTGAGAAAAGCAATTGCTGAATGTTATAATGTCAGCTTGTAAAAGTTAGTGTTCCGGTTTCATACAAAACTCCATGTCAAGGATGTTTGCAGAATAAAGGGCTTAGGACACAAACCGATCATGTTCTTTGATTAAGATCATGTGAGGTGAATCTGGGAAAACATAAATACAAAGCATGCCTCTTGCTACCACACGCAGCAGTAAACTAAATCACTCATCCAAAATGTCCAGGTACGGTATGTTACATTTAGTTCTCGCTGTTTAAAATAATGAGGCAGCGCAAGTTCAAGTGTTAAGAAAACAATGCTGCTGTAAGAAATACCAATGTCCTACTACTCCCTGCTTTTTCCCCCCGAAAAAGATAGGAAACGCAGACCCAGGCTTCAGCACAGCCATTCAAAGATGTGCAAACGCCGATTCATGCATTACAAAGGGTTCATTAACATGTCAAGAGGCCTGCAAGCTGGAAACACCTGCGCATGGTGCCTCGCCCAGACTGGGGGAGGGTCGTGCTTCCACAGACATACCTTTGAACAGTTGGCATGATTTAGAGCAGTGGTTTTGCAAATACTTTATGCCAGTGAGCTTGAATTCCACAACTGTTAATGGTAAAACAAGTTTCTCATGTTAAAGCAAGCAGTTATTTGAATCACTGAGGGTAGCTCCAGCCAAGATGTTAATGAGGCCGCGGAACGGAAACTTTCCCCGATTATGCGCCTCCTCCAGAAAACAGCGATTTTATGTAAAAAAAAAACCCATCAGGACAGGTGCTTCCAACAACATTTCAGAAATTGTACAACACAGGGAAAACATGAGGGTGTGTTCATCCTCTAACTTAAAAGGGAAAAAACGATGATATTTGGATGGAGCTACACTCAGTAATTCACATAATTGCTTACTCTAACACGATAAACTTGTTTTAACATTAACAGCTGAGGAATTCAATCTCAGTGGCATAAAGTATTTGCCAAAACATATCATAAAAACATACAATAGATGTGAATGCTATAGAGTGATCACCCTAGGTCTGCCGTTTGGAGCCATGTAATGAAAAATGTAATTAAAAATAACTGATGCAATTTTAACCCGTTTTTTGAGAATTAGGCTAGATGATATTTTCTTTTCTTTTATTTTTATGCTTTCAAAAGAATGAAAAATATCACAATGTCCTTCAACATTTCTGTGCATTGTGCAGGGTGGAGGGGAAGTGTTTCACAGTATCTCAGCTGTAAAGTGAACTATGTGCAATAGCATACCGATTCACCTTTTTTAAACCAGTGCAACACTGTATTATAACCAGGGTCATTGAAATAATGTGGCAAGGGAGGATGAAATTATGCAGGAAGCTTCACTAAACTATATGGTGTGTAACGCACATTTTGTGACAGTTGTCCTTCATTATTTTGTTTTTTTACTCATATAAGCACTCATTAGTACAAGTTTAACACCCAAATACATCAGTTTCCAACTGAAAGATGACCAGTTTGTGGATGGCCTTTCAATGCACGACATGTGCAACGTTTTTAGTAACATTTGATCCGTTCGAGCTAGAAAGAAAATTGTATGCTGTTAAAACCTTTGGATTGTGCAGATGATGAATTATGTAGCGTTAGCAGCAACTACATAATTATGAGAAAACTACATCAGCTACATAATGGCACAATCCCAGTGACCCTGATTATAATGCTGAACCAGTTATCATGCTTGCAGTATTTCTAAAGCTCAACTGCATATTGAATGCAATCGTGTATTCTTGCACATTGAATGGGATGGCCTATTGTTTCTAAGTTTGATAAAACTGGATTTAAACAGGTATGGCCAAGGCACACAGCTGATTTAGCATCATGTGCATTTGGCCACAGTGGCAGCCGGATGAATTAGAAGCCACAAGATGGAATCATGGCTGGATTTTTGATTGGGGCCACAAATATTTGGGGCTGGGGTGGACAACTAGCTTATATTGGGATTAGTGGCTTGGAGAACACCATTATTATGGGCAGTGCAGTTAATTTGTAAAAGAATAAACAGCAGACCCAAAGGTTTTCTCAGAAGCCCACGGACGAATGATAAGAAGCCGCCTATCAAGGCTGCATAGCCTTGATTACAATTCATGCCCCTCTTCTATTACCTTAAACACCCTGCCCCTTTATCTTTCTTTTGCAGGTTTCTTTTCATCCCTGCTTTGTCCTTTTGCCACTATTTTAGTGTGCCACCCTTCTTTCTTCTTTGCCTTGTTCCTGACTTTCGCGCTTGCGCTGGATATAAATCTGATGATGAATAATAAGTCCCAATTCCCCAAAAAAGAGTGCTCATGTCCTCCACCTGCAACAAGCTAGTTGAGCTATGAGGACCATGGAGGACGGTACTCTGTGTAGATCATAGAATGTGATTCTATTTGCAGTTGTCCAGTTATTCTTCAGCCCTGCCGTCCAAAGAGATAAAACTGCCTCAGAGATCTGGTAGCGCATGGAAATCTGGTGGAATCATAAGAGCTCTTTGTTGGTGGGGTGAGTGGCAAAGGAAGAGAGAAAATTGTGGAGGGGTGGCAGGAGTAAATAGACAGACAACAAAAGGTTCACATTGTTGTAGACTGGGGAGAGCCTTGATGACTGCAAGAGAATAATCCTCGTCTATCATGCTCTACCTTAGAATATTGTCAATCATTTTTCACTAGTACTTGTTTGGTCGCTCTTCTCATGCTTTTCAATTCACCCTGTCACATCTCATTAGAGACCCAACCACCCTTATGGTGTGTGTGTAGCACAAAGAGGCAGATGGGACTATGTGTGAAACAGATAGTTATGCACTCAGCTCTGCTTTCTGCCACTAGCTGCAGCTCAATCACAAGGCGCACTGCTCTGACCCTGCCAGGGTGAAGCACAGCTTCCTTGGAGATTTGTAATGGTGGTGAAGCTAGTGGGTCCTCCTGGGCCAGCATAAACACTGAGCTTTGGTGAGGAATAGAACATAAAATTCCTGTTCCAGAACCATCAGAGGGATGGGCATACCTATAAGTAATGGAGAGTGTGTTTGCCAAGAACAAAAAAGACAATTTTGCAAAACTCTAGGCTGAGGAACACACTGCAAACTTACTGTAGGAACAGATGAGGAAGAGTCATGTATGAAGGGCGAGATATGTAGGACAGCCTGGCGTTGCTATTAGAAAAATGTTGGCTGTAAAATAGGTGACAGTTGTGTGCAGCTACAGGTTAAATCTGGCACAGTCTTGGGATTGGCTGGTACTGGGAAAATCCATATATTTTAGGATCCTATTACAGGAGATTTGGTGAGTACGGAGTTGCCCAGGTTCTGCATCAAAATATCACTTTCAGGGAGCAGGAACTATTAGCTCTCAACCATGCCAATTGAAAGGATAGATGATTTCAGAGGTACACATAATAAAATCTGCCTAGACTGTTCTATTTGATGTATAGTGACAGGTATGTTCAGTGTTATGGCTGGAGCAAAGTGTGCTGGTTTAGTTTGTTTGGGTAGGGATTTCAGTGTTGCAATCTGCCATAACAGAGTGTGTTTATTAGCTGCGCCTAATATTGTATTGTATTGTAATTGCATTTGTATAGAGCTCGGGTACTCATAGTACCCGTGCTCTATACAGCAGCCCGGCAAGCAGCCCGGCAAGCCTTCCGTGGCGGCCCGCGGACCATGAGACATCGTACCCATGTTTAAAAAAGAAATAAATTCCTAGAGTGTCTGCAAACACTGCCGGTTGCAGAGACACTCTGAGAGACTCTGCTGCTCTGTGGTGCCGGGCGATTCATTCCATGAGGCCAGAGTGGGGTTGCAGGGGTGCTAAGAGGTGAACAAAGCCGTATTCACATACAAATGATCTTGTTAAAGACCTGTGAAGTGCTCGGGTGGGGCTGTGTGTCTGTGCGCGCTGGGGAAGCTGGCTGAGGAAGCTGTCTCAGCCTGGTGACACACAGGCAGGGTGAGATGACAGAGGGTGACAGAGGGACAGAGACAGAGGGAGAGGGAGGGAAAGGGAGACAGACAGAGAAAGGGAGACAGACAGAGGGAGGAGGGCGACCGAGGGAGGGAGACGGAGGGAGGGAGACGGAGTGAGGGAAGGGAATGAGGGAGGGAGGGTGGGAAGGGATTGAGGGAAGGGAGGGAGGGAAGGGAGGGAGGGAGTGAGGGGAGGGGAGTGAGGGTGGGAGGGAGGGAAGGGAGAGAGGGAAGGGAGTGAGGGAAGAGGGTGAGGGAAGGGGAGTGAGGGAGGGAGTGAGGGAGGGAAGGGGAGTGAGAGAGTGAGGGAGGGAAGGGGAGTGAGGGAAGGGGAGTGAGAGAAGGGGAGTGAGGAAGGGGGTGGGGGAGGGAGTGAGGGAGGGAGTGAGGGAAGGAAGTGAGGGAGGGAGTGAGGGAAGGGGAGTGAGGGAAGGGGAGCGAGGGAAGGGGAGCGAGGGAAGAGGAGCGAGGGAAAGGGAGCGAGGGAAGGGGAGTGAGGGAAGGGTAGTGAGGGAAGGGGAGTGAGGGAGGGAGAGGGGAAGAGGAGTGAGGGTGAGGGAGGGAAGGAGAGGAAAGGAGAGGGAAGGAGAGTGAGGGTGAGGGAGGGAGAAGGAAGGAGAGGGAGGGAGAGGGAAGGAGAGGAAGGAGAGAGGGAGAGGGAGTAACAGTTAGTGTGAGTGAGACAGAGGGAGGGAGAGAGGGAGATAGAGGGATGGATGCACAGAGATATATATATATGCCAGGTCTGGTAGCTCAGCGGACGAAGGCGTCCGCTGCAGGGACCTGTGTTCAACCTCATGGTCACAGTTTTTTTTGTTGCTCTAGCCCTGCCCCCTCCCCCACTGACCCCGCCCCCACCGGTGCAGCCCCCGGACACAAACCACACTGTAAATTTGGCCCCTGAGAGAAAGTTTGTGAGTACCCATGGTATAGAGCATTATGCCCCATTGTAAGGCACCGAAGCACATTATCAGATGGGTAGGATGATACACACTGAGGAAATGCTTGGTTGGGAGAGTGTTGTGGGTCTATGTTGAAAGTGTTTTTGGATTGGGCAGGAGGGGTTCCTTGGGTCACTGTGCTTGACAGTATAATTGAGGAAGGATGGGTGAGATTTAGGACACATTCACATTATGTTAGCTGGCTGAAAAATGTACTCTGCATGTTCCATATTGAATTTATGGTGATTACTAGCAATGGTTAACTTACCTCATGCCCTGGCTGCCGTATTTAGAACAAACATCGTATATCTTCAGAGTCTTGTGATGATAGAGGACTATTTGGAGGGTTTGTTTTACAGTTATCCCTTACGATATTGTTCTGAAATAATCTAAAATGCCTTAGGGAGTCCACATTTGAATTTTGGTGGACATGAGAACAGGATTTGCTGGAATTAAAAAAGTGTCTAAGCAGGAGTAACACCCTACTTTACTCTCCCTGTTCCATTTAGGTTATCCTGGACCCAGGTCTCTAAACTCTCTACATGCATCAATTTGTACTACTTGTTCATACTTTTCGCATCAAGGCTTATTAGAAGTTCATCAATACTATGCCAGCGATCATGATAAGAATCTCTACAGTTGTTACCTTTCCTGAGGGCAGGGCTCTTGGGAATTGGAACCCCTACTCCAGAAGTTGGTTTTGCATGCCAGGTTTCCTTGAAACTACTACGGTCAAAAGTCAGGGAAATATGTGCCACATTATTCACTTATCCAATTCTTATGTCCTCATTAATTTTGAGAAACTTGCCCTTTTATATATCAAGCAATCATAGCATTTGTAAAGGGCACTACTTACCCGTGTGGGTCTCAAGGCACTGGGGGGTGGGGAATGCTGCTACTGCTCGAAAAGCCAGGTCTTGAGGAGTCTTTTGAAGGTCAGCAGGTCTTGGGTCTGCCGTAGGTGGATGGGGAGGGGTGTTGCAGGTCTTGGCTGCGAGGTGGGAGAACGATCTGCCACTGGAGGTCACTGTCCGGATGCGGGGGACTGTGGCAAGGGCGAGGTCGGCGGAGCGGAGCTGGCGGGTGGGAGTGTAGAAGCTGAGTCGGCTGTTGAGGTACGCTGGTCCGGTGTTGTGGAGTGCATTGTGTGCGTGGGTGAGGAGCTTGAAGGTTATCCTCTTGTTGACAGGGAGCCAGTGCAGGTCTCTCAGGTGGGGTGTGATGTGGCTGTGGCAAGGGATGTTGAGGATCAGGCATGCAGAGGCGTTCTGGATGTGTTGAAGCTGTTTCAGGAGTTTGGCCGAGCTCATGCGTAGAGGGCGTTTCCGTAGTCCAACCTGCTGCTGACGAGGGCCTGGGTGACCGTTCTTCTCGTTTCGGTGGAGACCCACTTGTATATCTTGCGGAGCTTGCGGAGGGTGTTGACGGCGTTGACCTGCGCAAAAAATTACCGCACAATCTCTCTCCTTGACTCGTCTGTAAAGATAATGAGCCGAGTCATGCTGGTTAGATTAGAAGAATGGGTTGAACAAGAAGGTATTTTGGCAGACAGCCAGTATGGAATTAGGAAGGGTCGGGGTACTCTTGACCAGTGCATTAACCTTGAATTATTGATTGGCAAATATACGGAAGCTAAGGAGGGTTCATTATACCTTTGTTTTGCTGACCTTAGTAGTGCCTTCGATATGGTGGACCATTCTATATTATGGCCTACATTGCTACAGCTTGGAGCGCCAGAGGGTATAATCTTTTTTTTAGCTAGTTATACGGAAAGCTAGAAACCTGTGTGCGCTATGGCACCAAAGGAGAAGGCACCCCTAAGTTCAATGTTAAGCGAGGGATAAGGCAGGGGTGTGTACTAGCCCCTCTACTTTTTATACTGTTTATCAATGAAATAGATACCATTTTAAAAACTATAAATGCGGATGCACCCATGATTAAAGGCAATTCTGTCCCAGTGTTATTGTATGCCGATGACGCTGTTCTTCTCTCTAGAACCCCTATTGGATTACAGCGTCTGATGGACAGATTTTCGACTTTTATTAAGGATAGGAAACTTTCCATCAATAAGGGGATAACGCATACTATGGCATATGGGCACAGAAGTAGGACCTCTAAGGCCTTTTTTATTGAGGGGGATAAGGTGCAAGATGTGGGTAAATTTTGGTATCTTGGTATTACCTTTTCCAAGGACAGACAGTGGACAAACGAATTTGTGAATATTAGTAATAAAATAGCTAAAAATGCATATGGTGTTTTTAGATTCGCGGCTAAAGTCGGGGACAGACGTACAAAGGATATGTTCCATATCTATCAATCCAGATGTGTTAGCATTGCAACGTATGGAGCAGGATTATGGGGCTATACTTGTAATCATAAGTTACAGGTGGAGGAAAATTCCTTTACTAAAAAAGCTTTTATGTTTGCCAAAATCTGCCCCTACGGAGCTGATTCACCGGGAATTGGATAATAACTATCTGGCTGATGTCTTATCCTTGAGGCCACTTATGATCTGGCGGTCAATTTGGCTACAGGATGAGAAGCTGTTAAATAGATCAGTCATTGAGGATTTTCTATCTTTGGATAAATATCGCAATATTCCTTGGTTAAGATATGTGGCTGATTGTTTCCTAGATATTTTTAATTTAAACATGTTGACTGACCCGGGTGCCGCTTCTTTGCCCCCAAAAGCCGAGCTGAAAGTAACTTTTATGGCACATCAGGCCGGGAAACGGGGGTCAGTAAATGGTTCTCTGTCCACAGTTAAGTTCTTTAGTAAATACAAAATCAATGAAGGTTTTCCCAGATATTTATGTTTGGTGACAAGACCATCCCACAAGTTTGTGCTAACAAGACTGAGGTTTGGAGTAGCACATCACTTAGTGGCCCAGCCAAGTATTAAGAAACATCCAATAGGGCCGTGCCAATGTGATGGCATCACCAAACAAAGCACCTTGCACTTTTTACTGATTTGTAAATTGTATTTGAATTTTAGGATAGCTTACCTGAAGCCCTTGTTTTTAAATCATGGTGTATGTACGGCGAACCAGGCAATGAGTTTGTTATTTAATCTAGAAACTGCTGATATCTGTTTTTTTACTGCTACTTTTTTAAATCAGTCTATTAGGGCACGTAAGAGTATGTTATTTTAAGAATCATGTTTTAACCCTTGATTGTAATCATGTTTTATCCATATTTTATTTGCTGTTGCGCTTTTATGGTCATCTTGTATGCACCGAATAAAGCTTCATGAATTGACGGCGTTGACCTGCTCAGTCATGGAGAGGGTGGAGACGAGGATGACCCCTAGGTTGCCTGCATGGTCGGTGGGTGTTGGAGCTGTTCCCAGTGCGGTCGGCCACCAGGAGTCGTTCCAGGCCGAAGGGGTGGATCCGAGGATGAGGACCTCCATCTTGTCCGAGTTCAGCTTCAGTCGGCTATTCCTCATCCATTCGGTGATGGCCTTCATTCCTTTGTGGAGGTTGGTTTTGGCGGTGTGGGGGTCCTTGGTGAGGGAGAGGATCAGCTGGGTGTCATCGGCATAGGAGATGATGTTGAGGTCTTGCAGTTGGGCGACGTCGGCGAGCGGTGCCATGTAGATGTTGAACAGCGTTGGGCTGAGGGATGAGCCCTGGGGTACGCCGCAGATGATCTCAGTGGCTTCAGAGCGGAAGGGGGGGAGGAGGACGCTCGGTGTTCTGCAGGAGCGGAAGTAGGTGGTCTAGTCCAGGGCCTTCTCTTGGATCCCGGCGTCGTGGATGCATGTTCGTAGTGTGCGGTGGCAGACTATGTCGAAGGCGGCTGACATGCCCAAGACGATGAGGGCAGTCTCGTTCCTGTGGTTGCTATGCACCCCGGACTGGGATGGGTCCAGGATGCTGTTCTCCTCGAGGTAGCGGGTCAGTTGTTTGTTGATGGTCTTCTCGATGACCTTCGCTGGGAACAGGAACAGGGAGATGGGCCGGAGGTTCTTGAGGGACTTGGGGTCCGCCTTGGGTTTCTTGAGTAAGGCGTTGATCTCCGCGTGCTTCCAGCTCTCCAGAAAGATTGCTGTCTCGAAGGAGATGTTGATGGCTTTCCGGAGATGGGGTGCGATGGCGGTGCTGGCTTTGTTGAAGATGTGGTGTGGGCATGGGTCTGACGGAGATCTGAAGTTGATGGTGACAATGATCTTGACGGTGTTGTCGTGGGGGCGGAGGTTTTAGTGGTTGTCGGGGAGTTTGTGGCGTTGAAGCTGTTTTGGATGTCTGCGATCTTGCGATGGAAGAAGGTGGCCAGCGAGTCATACAGGTCTTGCGAAGGAGGGATGTCGTTGGTGTTGGAGAGTTCCTTCACGATGTTGAAGAGCTCTTTGCTTTTGTGTGTGTTGTTGTCTAGGCGGTATTTGAAGGAGGCTCTTTTGGTTGATCTGATGAGGTGATGGTGTCTGCGGGTTGCGTTCTTGTCAGCTGTCTAGCTGTCCGGTGTTCGTTCACGGAGCCAGCTCTTCTCCAGCTTTCAGCAGATTTGCTTGGAGGCCTGGAGGTCTTCAGTGAACCAGCTGGCTTTCTTGCTGGTGTGACTATTCGAGGATTTCTTGAATGGGTCGAGGGTGTTGGCGCAGTCATCGATCTACTGGCTGAGGTTGGGTGCGGCGGGGTCAGCATTGGTGGGGTCGGCGGGTGGGCTCTGTGCGAGGGTGGTGGTTAGCTGGTCTTCGGTGACTTTGCTCCAGCAGCGGCGAGGAATCTGTCGGGTGCGGTGATGCGTGGTGGATTTCCGGAAGGTGAAGTGGATGGAACGATGGTCGGTCCAGTGGAGTTCAGTGGTGTGGTTGAAGGAGATGTAGGGGCTTGTGGAGAAGATGAGGTCGAGCGTGTGGCCCACGGAGTGGGTGGGTGTTGTGACTGTTGTCTGAGTCTGAGGTTGGCTAGGTTGTCGATCAGGGTGTTGGAGTTGGTGTAGTTGTTGTTCTTGAGGTGGAAGTTCAGGTCCCCGAGGAGGATGTAGACGGTGGAGGCGAGGGCGTGTGAGCTGACAAAGTTGGCGATGGAGTTGCTGAACTGTGGTCGGGGTCCGGGAGGTCTGTAGACGTGGGTTCCTCTGAGGGTGGTGTTGGGTTCAGCCAGGTCTCCGTCAGGAAGGCGACGTCTGGGGAGGTTGAGTTGAGTAGGTCCCAGAGTTCAACGGCTTGTTTGCATGCCGAGCGGGTGTTGAGAAGGATGTAACTGAGGTAGTTGGGTTCTCTCCTGGTCAGTGGGTTGGCGGGTCGGATGCTGGTGAAGCTGCAGTTCCAGCAGGAGAAGGGTCCTTGGGTGCGCTTCAGGGCAGCCAGGCAGCAGGTGCGTGACCGTCTGGCGTTGAGTGCGTGGAGGGTGCTGGAGTCATAGTAAAGACAGGCGTCGTGGTGTTCGCGGGAGTCAGGGGTTCTTGCGCTGGGAGCGTTTCAGGCACGGACGGGCGCAGACGGGCTTGCCTTAGGCGCGTCCGCTTTACATGGCCATGCAGCGGCCGCCATAAAAAGGGGAGGTGGGAGGGAGGAGCAGCTGGGAGGTGGGAGTGGACGAATGGGAGAGCGGGGGGCGGGGCCGCAGGGGTCACAGCGGTGGGAGATGGGAGTGAGGAAGAGTGCGGGGTAAAGAATGCAAAAAGGGCACAGGGCACAAGATGGCATGGGACAAAATCAACAGTGGCAACAAAGCAGTACAATTACACTAGGCAGAGGCAGAAGTGAAGCTAATGGGGGGCGGGGCTGCAGGGGACGCAGTGGCGGGAGAACCACGGAAGAAACGGCGAGAAGGAGAGAAGGGCACAGGGCACAGGGCACAGAATAGCAGAAGAGGGTGAGGGAGGAAGGAAAGGAAGAGAAAATACCAAAGACAACAACACAATGGAATGAGACAGCGTAACCTACGGCCTACCACTGGCCACCAGGGATGAGGCGCAGGTGGTAGCCTGCAGGTGGAGGAGGGCTTCAAATGTCTTCAGCAGCAGCTGGGCTAAGGGCGTGGGCGCACTGGTGGTGGTGTGTGGCTTGGGGAGTGACCTGCCTAAAAGGGGTCAAGGGTAGCTATATAGCAAACTTGAGAGAATATGACTACAAAGTGAGGAAAGATGGAAGGAAAAAATGCGGCAGAGTGAGGTAGGCAATGTGTGATGAACGTCAAGTTAATGAACAGCAGAAATAGGGTTATGTTAGCTGAGAAAATAAAGACAAATTATGAACTGGAGCAGAAGAAACTGTAGTAAAGAAAACAAGACAGAGAGGAATGTAAAGATAGCAGAGAGAAATCAAAGCAATGAAATAAAAGAGAGGTGGTGGTGTTGGGAACAATAAAGACGTTTAGTTCTCCCAAACAAAAAACCATTCCTCCAAGTTCAAGTGACTGAAGCAGTCTAACGTTTATTACCAACTGTACCTAAGTGACCTAGGTTCTGGCATTGCAACCAATGGAAAATCTCTGCCACAGGAATAAAGCACCTGGGTTGAATAAGATGTATATCAACTAAGTCCAAACTGTTTCTTTCCTTGTGTTCAACTGTCATTGTTAGTTGTGACAAATATCCTTCAGGAATGCCTTTGCCATCGCTCTAGAACAGCGTTTCCCAAACTGTGGTCCGCTGACCCCCAAGGGTCCGTGAGACATTTCCAGGGGGTCCGCAGGACTCGAGTGCCTGTCGTCGCAGTGAAAAATGAAACGCCTATGCGTCCTCACAGCACACAAGAGCTGTAAATGTGGGCACAGGGGCGGCGAGACCACAGCAATACAATCGGGAGGTGGGGGCAGCAAATGGGCAGTGGGCAGTCAGGGGGTGGGGCTGCAGGGGGCACAGCTTCTGGGGAAACGAGCAGAAAAGAAGGCAAAAGGGGCACAAAAACAAGGAAAAAATAGTGGCGAAGAAGGGCTCAAAAACCGAGTGGAACAGAGGGCAGAAGGGCACAAAAACGAGGGGAGCAGAGGGCAGAAAGGCACAAAAACGAGTGGAATAGAGGGCAGAAGGGCACAAAAAAACTAGGCGAAATAGAGTGGAACAGAGGGCAGAAAGGCACATAAAATGAGTGGAACAGGGGGCAGAAAGGCACAAAAACGAGTGGGACAGAGGGCAGAAGGGCACAAAAAACAAGACGAAAACGAGTGGAACAGAGGGCAGAAAGGCACAAAAAGCGAGTGGAACAAAGGGGAGAGGGCACAAAAAATGAGGGGAAAACAAAGTGGAACTGAGGGCAGAAAGGCACAAAAACGAGTGGAACAGAGGGCAGAAGGGTACAAAAAACGAGGGAAAAACGAGTGGAACAGAGGGCAGAAAGGCACAAAAAACGAGTGGAACAGAGGGCACAAAAACGAGTGGAACAGAGGGCAGAAGGGCACAAAAAACTAGGGGAAAACGAGCGGAACAGAGGGCAGAAAGGCCCAAAAAGCGAGTGGCACAGAGGGCATAAAGGCACAAAAAATGAGGGAAAACGAGTGGAACAGAGGGCAGAAAGGTACAAAAAAACGAGTGGAACAGAGGGCAGAAGGGCACAAAAACGTGGGAAAAACGAGTGGAACAGAGGGCAGAAAGGCACAAAAAAAGAGGGAAAAACGAGTGGCACAGAGGGTAGAAAGGCACAAAAAACGAGGGAAAAACGAGTGGAACAGAGGGCAGAAAGGCACAAAAAACAAGTGGGGGCGGGGCTGCAGGGGGCACAGCTTCTGGGGAAACGAGCGGAAAAGAAGGCAAAAGGGGCACAAAAACAAGGAAAAAATGGTGGCGCAGAAGGGCACAAAAAACGAGTGGAACAAAGGGCAAAAGGGCACAAAAAACGAGGGGAACAGAGGGCAGAAAGGCACAAAAACGAGTGGAATAGAGGGCAGAAGGGCACAAAAAACTAGGCGAAAAAGAGTGGAACAGAGGGCAGAAAGGCACATAAAATGAGTGGAACAGAGGGCAGAAAGGCACAAAAACGAGTGGGACAGAGGGCAGAAGGGCACAAAAAACAAGGCGAAAATGAGTGGAACAGAGGGCAGAAAGGCACAAAAAACGAGTGGAACAAAGGGGAGAGGGCACAAAAAACGAGGGGAAAACAAAGTGGAACAGAGGGCAGAAAGGCACAAAAACGAGTGGAACAGAGGGCAGAAGGGTACAAAAAACGAGTGAAAAACGAGTAGAACAGAGGGCAGAAAGGCACAAAAAACGAGTGGAACAGAGGGCACAAAAAACGAGTGGAACAGAGGGCAGAAGGGCACAAAAAACGAGGGGAAACGAGCGGAACAGAGGGCAGAAAGGCCCAAAAAACGAGTGGCACAGAGGGCAGAAAGGCACAAAAAATGAGGGAAAGCGAGTGGAACAGAGGGCAGAAAGGCACAAAAACGTGGGAAAAAAGAGTGGAACAGAGGGCAGAAAGGCACAAAAAAAGAGGGACAAACGAGTGGCACAGAGGGTAGAAAGGCACAAAAAATGAGGGAAAAACGAGTGGAACAGAGGGTAGAAAGGCACAAAAAACGAGGGAAAAAAGAGTGGAACAGAGGGCAGAAAGGCACAAAAAACGAGTGGAACAGAGGGCAGAAAGGCACAAACAACGAGGGAAAACCAGTGGAACAGAATGCAAAAGGGGCACAAAAACCAGGGAATAATGAGTGGCACAGAGGGCAGACGGGCACAAAAAACGAATGGCACAGAGGCAAAATACAGAACACAGAAATATAGGGGCAGCTAAGAACAGAAGGCAGAACGGGCAGAGAGGCACGGGGGCAGCGAGGGGAACAGAAGGGATAACCGGGCAGAGGCACGGGGCAGCGAGGGGTACAGAAGGAAAGACCGGGAAGAGAGAGCACGGGGACAGCGAGGGGAACAGAGGGAAGAAAAAGGGGCCAGGTCCACGTACAGGCAGCGGAGAAAGACAGACAACAGCCGTCACAGACACAACAATGAAAATACAGGCAATACAATAAAAGCAATAAAATGTTTAAAGGCACATGTGTATAGGTTACCGTTACTTGGCAGGCAGGTAAAAATAGATGCAGCCAGGATCTGCAGTAGGATTTTCGTGCTGCTGTCTGATTGCTCACTTTCCACAAGCCTTTGGGTACCACTAAATAATACACTGCTGTATGCATACATGTCCGTGCCAATAGACCCAATTCAGGCTGCCTCCCTCTTGAAATTGCCTCTGCTTCAAAAGGCGTTTTTAAAAAGAAATTTAAATTGTAAAAATTGCTTGGGGGTCCCCAGCTTCCAGTAGTAATTCAGTGGAGGTCCTCAGGAGTCAAAAGTTTGGGAACCACTGCTCTAGAACAATGCCATATTACAATACCTAAGGTCTTTAATTTGGTTACTCGCTTTGCTGTGTGACAAATGGCAGGTGTTGATGTGGTCGTGCCTTCTGGAGAGAGCCCCAAGGCCTTTTCTTCCGACCGGCATTTGGGTGTCTTTGTTCCTGAACAGATAAAAGTTCCACTTTTTATAGAGCATCTATTTTGTGAATATTTGTAAATATTTGATTTAGCAGTGTGTTCTATACATTACATTTCCAAAGACCGGCTATTTATTTATGTAAGAATTTTGACCTCGTGTATCCAGCCCACTTGGGCATGATGTAATCACTACTTTCTATTCCCCTTGAGGATTCTACATCATTTCTACTCTTCTACCTTTGACCACCATTGACGAACCACTGGCCCACTTGGACTCCATGGGCATGATTTGGTTTCCACTTTGTGAATTTCATTTCTTGGTAGAACGGGGGTTCTATGTATTCATATTTCTACTTTATGACAGTCTTCATTGCATCTTCTCCCCGGTTGAGACATGAACCCATTTTGGAATGGGTCATTATTGTCACTCAAAATATCTTGTTATCTAATTCATCAGCCATATTCATTTTTTGGTTTTGGACCATCTAGTGGGAGTCTTTCTGGGGTTTGCAGAAAGTTATGTTTGCAAGGATGCATTCTCAATTTTACTTGTGAATTTGTAACCAAGATTTAATTTTATGGGGCGTGGCCAACTGCATGGCCGGGTAGGACGTGCCTCAGCGTAGCTCCCGCAAGACTGCACGAGATCCGACCTAATACTTGCTTAAAATCACTGAAACCTGACTAAAAGCGAAGCGGGCAGTGGACTGCACCAGCGAAGGCCAAAAGTGACAAGTCATACGCTGGAGGAGCCTGAGAATTGTGCGGTGAACCTTCGCCAGCGCGAAACACCCGCTCCGTAGATGGCGGCTATTGGTGCTCCACCAGCTTGAGAAGCTGTGACCTCCCGGCGCTGACGCGGGTTGCGCTTGGTGCGGCTTATCCTGAGAGGTCGGAGAAAGGCTCTGGCTGACGACGAGGGCCCCCCCTGCGATCCTTCCCCTCCAACTGACATCCGAGGGCTTGAACAACGGCGCCTACGGCGAGCGCCGGGGGAGGCAGAGCGCGACATGAGACCCCGCTCACTGACCGGGTCTACCCGCGGACGATCTACAGGTCGGGACAGCCCCACGGCTCCTGGGGATCCGGAGCCGCATACGAAGAGGCAGCTAATCGGCGGGGCCCACGGAGGGATCGAGCGGTGAGTTCCCCCCTCACTCCTGTGCGGCGCCCGCGCAGCGCCGAGGAGACCTGGCCGGCCGGAGCCTGGGCTAGTTGCTGGGGTGGAGATCCCTCGCGAGTGCATTTGGGGCACAGTGAGTGAGCGACTGTACTCCCCCCCCCTCCGTCGGGAACAACGCTCGCACCGGGGATATCCTGGGCAGCAGCTGAGGATCACACCCTGCACGCCTTGAGAGTCTCGCTGGAAGGGAGCTCCCCTCCCTACGCAATAACGCTCCCGCCTGCCACTGGGGAACCGGACAAGCGGTGGAGACCGACCCTGGGGCCCCGGGGCCTGGGGCACACCACCGCGCCTGGGTGGGCCAGGGGAGCGCAACTCCACCCCCCCTCGCCTCTGTGTTGCTTGAGAGTCTCGCAATATCCTGCCTCTCTGTGAGCGGCCAGCCCGGGGGGCATCTTGAGCCAACTGACCTTCCCCCCCCCCCCGGCTCCACACCGGCTGTGGCATAGTACACCTTCAGGAAGGGGAACCTCGACATAATGGGGAAGAGAGACCCGGTGGCAAGACCAGCGAGGCAAGACACCATAGACAACTATGCCACGACACGTGCGCAGAAAGAGACGACCCCCATGGGTCTGGATACGCACACGGACACCGCCAGGCTTCTAGAGGCGATCCAGGCCTCGAGGACAGACATCCAAGACTCGAGAGCGGCACTAGAGACTAAAATAGGTGAAGTGGGCTCGGAAGTCCTTCTGTTACGCCAAGACTTCCGAAACTTGTCTGAACGGGTGAGCACAGCAGAGACCAGAATCAATGACGCGGAAGGGGCCCTCACGACCCTTCAAAAAGATATGACGGAGCTGCAAGCATCACACAGACAGCTGCTGTGGAGGGTTGACGACGCCGAAAACAGGGCAAGACGGAACAATCTGCGCTTCGTGGGCTTTAGAGAGGGAATTGAGAAACCGGATGTTGCAGCCTTCCTGCATTCCTGGCTAACATCCATGTTCCCCCAGGCCCCCTTCTCGAACTGTTTTGTTGTCGAACGGGCGCACAGAGCCCTCCTAGCCAAACCACCGGAGGGAGCGCGACCAAGACCGATCATCGCAAGGTTCCTTAACTTCACAGATAGGGACCTCATCCTGAGAGAAGCCCGGAAGAAGGGGGAGCTGCGGTTTGAGAACACTACTATCATGATCTTCCCAGGCTACAGTCAGGATGTGCAAAAAAAAAGACGCTCCTACGACGCAGTGAAAACGAAGCTCCGAGACTTGCACATATCGTACATGCTGCTCTTCCCTGGGAAACTGAAAGTGTTATTTAAGGGAAGGTCTCACTTCTTCAATCGACCGGAGGAGGCCTGGCAATGGCTGGAAGAGAGACCACTACTACGTGAAGCTGAGTAGGAGGGTCGTAGAATCCGTAATGAAATGGCGGCTGCCAGCTTCCGGAAAAGTCCTCCCCAGGCTCAAAGATCGCAACATTAACGTACAAGACGACAGACACAGTTGAATCCATACCCAGAACATCCTGCAACCAGCATAGGGGTCCGGAACATGGATGGGTCGGCGGAGGGCGACATGATTCCGGGATCCAGGTTCAGCTGCCTGGTACAACACACAGAAACTGAGAAGGAACATGAGGGATGTAATCACATGTCTGACTCAGAGGATCAGACAGAGCAATCTCTCCACCCTCGGTGCTGGAACAGGGAGGGACTGGCAACTCGGAAGACCAGGATTTAGAAACGCAAGATTCCCACTCCTGAGCAAATGTGGAGCTGAGATTCGAAGCAGCAGTTCTTTGCCTGGGGACACGCAAGTGGCAAACACATTTTTCTTTTCTTTGGGGTAGACTCATACCTTTTTTCTGTTGAAGAAGTTGGTGCCTGTAGCGGCCCCCCTGTGGCATGGAAAGGCCCGCCCCGCAGTTAGAGGGGCTGCTGACTTCCAAAAGACCACTCGCAAGCTCAAGTTAGAGCGCTAGATATAACCTAGATGGGGTTGTTTGTGGGTGGACGACAGACCTTTGCCACTTGGCAGTCCTATGCGTCAATGGTTGTACGGATGGGATGGCTGAGAGGAGGAGGTGGGGAGGGGGAGGTGGGGTATGGGGATGTTCGAACAGTTTTGTTGACGGGAATGGAGGAGGGGGGAGAGGGGACACAGTTAGTTGAACACAGTCATGAGTATTGGTGCGACATGCTATTCTCCTGCACAAGCGACCGCCCACACCACTTAGACCTACTTTCAGTATGGCAAGTGCATTAGCGACTCAACCTATAGTATACGGGAAACTCAGTGTCCTGACACGGAACGTAAATGGGCTTGGTAACATGATAAAATGGGGGCTAGTGAATAATTACCTCAAAAGAATAGGCCCTGATATAATTTTCCTACAGGAAACGCACCTTAAGGGTACCAACTGCTCCTTTGTAGCCAGGGGAAGGTACAGAGTATTAGCACACGCGGGCTACACAACTGACTCTAGAGGGGTAGCAATCATTGTAAAGAACTCCTCCCCCTTCTGCATCACCCGCACATGGGGAGACCCGCTGGGGACCTGCGTGGGGGTACAGGGGACATAGCGTAGACGCACATATACGATCGTATCAGTGTACGCACCGCCCAAACTACAGGCAAATACATTTAGGGCGCTAGCCAATATACTCCTTAACACTGCAGACACCATTCAAATAGTGGGCGGAGACTTCAATGACGTAATGAATACGGAAATGGACAGATCAGGACTGCCGCCTACCAGGGGCTGCCAGACCCCCTTAGCACAGATAATCGACACCATAGGCCTCACTGATGTCTGGAGGCAGCTGCACCCGGACCAGAAAGCCTATTCGCTCTACTCAGCTGCGCACAAAGTGTTTTCCAGACTAGATTACATATTCATGTCCAGGTGGGATCTGATCACACATGTTGTAGCGGAATACAAGGCGAGGGGACTCTCTGACCTGTGGTAAATAAATAAATAATACCCTATTTTTGACTAAGCATATAGTATAACAGATAGCTCAATAAATAAGAGTCAAGATTCGAGGTAGTAGGAGTTTCTGCAGGTTTATTACAGCATAAGGACAGGATCAGGACAACCTGCATAGGATGACCCAGCAGCTGCTGGGGCTTGGTCTGGGATGAGCGCGCTAACATTTAATAACAATACATTGACTTATATACATAGCGCAAACACATAGCATTACATTGCAGTAGGCGTAACAGTGGGTGGAGCAGAAGGCGGGACGCGTAGCAGTCGCGAGAGATAACAGTAAAAGTAGGTATAACTGGGAGTATACATAGACATGTGATGCAAACGTAACAGAATATGTCATGAATGGGCGGAAACTTTGGAGGGGGCTACCTAAGGAGCCGGGACCTCTAACCTAATGGTGCGCGAAAATTGGCAATGGCGTGTTACTAGAAGAAGCTGGGGGCTATGAACTCTGTGCTAGGAGCAGAGACTAGAGTCTGGAGGGTCGGAGCGACATGTACCTAAACCCTATCTGGTATCTGATGTTTAGGGAACATGTTGATATAAACTAGGAGTCATGAAGGGAAAGGCTAACTTGATTCTAAGGCTGGACCATGCATTATTCTACATGTAGTGCGTGATGAAGAATACTAAATGACCATTAAATACAGTATTTCTCTAACATGGAGACGAGAAGGCTAGACAATGACGGAAACTATTGATGCAGTTCAGTAGCTTAGGAATGCAGAGAAGAAGGACTGAACTGATAGCTGGAATCATAACATACTCTTGGCAGACTCAGAGGCAGAGCCAAGCTACACCGGGCACTGCGAGGCAGGAAGTAAGTGAAGGGTCGAGGATACAGGTGGGGGCTGTACCGCTCCTTAACGAGGCTTCAGGAGACAGGAGCTGAATCCAGGGTCCGGGCCCTTTTGAGGCCTGGAAACGGGGACTTTATAATGGAATAACGTGCACACTGGGAAACGTGGCAACATTACTTTACATAGGCCTGATATTCGTAGTATTCACGAAGACTGGAAACTAGCATACTAAAGGTGGACACAACTGGAATTGCGTCATTAATCGGACATGGGGAATAACATATGCATATTGGTCATGCACACATAACATATGATGGATGAGGCGTAGGGACACAGAACATGGCAAAATTTACTTTTCCACATTCCCTCCTTGTCACTACGTTTCCATCAGGAAACATCAATATTCATGATACCGTCTATCATTTCATACAGTACCATTTGCTCGTCTCGAATTATCCTGGAACGGGACTTAGAACGGGGCTTGGGACTAGGAATATAAGAGGTAGCACAAATGCCGCAAATCGCAGGGCCACATTGTATACAGAGGCAGCAGCTAAATATGATCGCTACTGCAATACCTAGAAAGGACAGGAATTTCCATCCCCATGCGGAAATTATATTCCAGAACCAACCAGACCATGTCCAGGTGCCTGGATCTTGGTGTAACAGATGGGCAATTTTATGGAGTCTGGTTATAGCTGAATAAACAGACGGCGCGTTATTTGGAATGAAAATGCAGCAACTAGATCCGATGACTCTACAGGCCCCGCCCCTATCGGCCAGTATGACGTCAAGGACGAGACGATTTTGCAAAACGACTAATCTCATAGCAGATTGTTCTTCGGTTAGGTTACCTAGAGCAGAGGCAGTCTCATTTACTACAGCTTCAAGGGTTCTTGTTAACCTACGGATCAGTTTACTATTCTGGACAGGTCCTACAAAGAAGAAGAAACCTTTATTGAAATCTGTATACTGTTCTAGAGTAGTTTCAGTATAATCGACAATTGGGGACTCCCTTCTGTGTCTAATGTGTACTAGATGTGTGTTTCTGTGATAATCAGATGGGGCTAGGAAAACAGGTGGCAGTAGGAAAGCAATGTAACAGGTTCCCTCCCAATCGAGGGGCAGACGGACATATGCAGTTTGACCACAAATAAAATAAGAATGACGTGAAGCTTTGAAAACAGATTTCCCACTGTTACTATACTTGATAACAGCAGTACATTCACTATGTCCTACGTGTACAGAACCATAATTACGGACACATAATTCGCCTTTGACAGGTAGTACTGAAATAGCAGGTAAGTCTGGAGTAGTATTAGACTGAACATTCAGGACCATGAAATTCGACGAATAATTACCTAAATTATATACTTCGTTTTCTAGATCTAAACCTGTTCTGTGGGGAAGACCTTGCTTGTCTGGGAAACAAGTACTGTTAAGAAAAGACATATCTGTTGAGGATGACGTTAACGTGGACCATGCTCCACACGAACCATTATGTGAGAATGGATAAGGAAAGAGTGGCAGAACTCCCTTCGGTGTCTGGAAAGGGGGGAGTCGACCACACACCCAACAATTTGTGGCATTGCTGGTCTGGTGTGAATAATGTAACATACGGATGAAAGAATTGTTGCGCATAGCAAGGCGGTAAGAATATTCGTGAGGAGGCAGATCACTAAACGTGTGCTCTACTGTAGCATTAGCAGACATATTTACATGAGGAACTGGAAAATACAGATAGAATGCATAGCTGGTGCAGGAAATCATTATGCTGATGAATAATACGAAACTCAGAAAAACGATACATCGGTTTGCGTTTAGACTGACTCTCTCACTATGGGGGTCTATTTTATACATGTCAGAAACAGTCTAACCGTTTCACCTAGGGGAGGACTTATACAATCAAACTGACTGACTTATTTTACTAGACCTGAGCTTTAACTTATACTCCTGCTGCGGAGTTTTCTCTAACAAGGAAGGGGTTGTAATAATGTCTTTTGCGGGACAGTCCTTCAAAACAATGTCTTGACAGTTTTTAAAATTCTGGGAATCCTGGGAAATGTTCTTGGAGACGGGTTTCAATCCATTGAAAAGTTTTACATGAGAAAGATGGACCCACCCCTTCCTGCCTTCCAACTTGACGGCAGTACGGGTGGTCAAGAGGACCTGACGTGGCTCCTTCCAACGTGGTTCCAGCGGACTTGATCTGTCAAAATTTCTGATCATCACCAAGGAGCCTGGAACGATCTCGTGCGGTGCCACCTCGGTATTGTCTGGAAATGCGGCGGCAACCTGTGAACGACATGAGTTGAGGGCAGACATCAAGGAAGCTAGGTAATCTGTCAGCATATTACATGAAACATCGGTAATACTTCGGGGTCTAGGAGTACCCCACATGTTAGGGGGGCGGCCGAATACGACCTCATACGGGGACAGACCTGATCTGGAATGTGCGACCATGCGCATATAAAATAAAGCGACTGGCAGAGCTACTAGCCAGTCCACACCTTTTTCCTTACAGACTTTTGCAATGCGGATTTTCAGAGTCTGATTATGTCTCTCGACCAGACCGGCTGCTTCAGGATGGCGTACACAATGAAACTTCCACTGGTACCCTAACAAAAGGGAAACGTGCTTCATGAGTTCAGATGAGAACGGCTGACCGTTATCAGAATATACGACTCTAGGGAGTCCGTATCTAGGGAAAAATTCACGAACCAACTGCTTGGCAGTGGTCGCGGCTGTGTAATCTGGGACTGGATATGCTTCTGTCCATCTGGACAAAGCGCATACAACTACAAGGACATACTTGAAACCTCGACATCGCTCCATCTGAATATAATCCATCTGGAGGACCTCAAAAGGGTGGTCAGGGGGCTGGAAACCACCTTGTTCCACCGGGACACTTTTACCTGGATTAAACTGACAACATATCATACAGGTACGGACTTTCTGCTTGGCTGCAGCTCGTAAATGCTTGTTGAACCAAATGTTCTGGATACTGTCTAACATAGCTTTTTCTCCTAAATGTGCTGGACTATGTGCGGTATTGATAATGACTTGAACCATAGAGTCGGGGAGAAACCATGTGGCTCTACCCTTCGTTAACCATCCTTGATCTGTCTGGACCCCTCCTTGTTCAGACCATTTCTTGATTTCATCGGGAGTAGCATGTAACTGGATATCTATGACGTCTTGTGTGGGGTCCTTAACTGTCATGCATGTAATCGGATCTGGAGTATGTGTCATGTTAACTGGAATGTCTGGAGTCTGTGCTGTAAGCTTGGCTGTGCGGTCTGCTAGATCATTACCTTGGGAAATAATGTCAGTAACTTTCGTATGTGCTTTGCATTTCATGATAGCGATGGATGTCGGTAAATGTATGGCATCTAACAGGGCTTGAATAAGGAGACCATGCTGAATCTTGGTTCCATGAGAAGTCATGAAACCTCTCTCCTGCCAGAGCACTCCGAAGTCGTGTACAACTCCGAATGCGTAACGTGAATCTGTGTAAACATTAACTTTCAGGTTCTTGGCGTGTATACAGGCTTGTGTCAGAGCAACTAGCTCTGCTGCTTGAGCGGACAGGGTATCAATACGGTGTGTTTCAATAACTTCAGTGTCAGTAGTCACTGCATACGCGGCGACTAGTTCTCCTGTACTAGTTCTCATACATGAACCATCCACATAAAGTGTCAGGTCAGGATCTGGTAACGGAATGTCTGTCAGGTCTTGTCTTGGCTTTGTCGTAATATTAACTACTTCCACACAGTCATGTGGGTCAGAATTTGAACTAACTGATGGTAACAGTGTAGCAGGATTCAGGACGTTGCAGCGTCTAATTTCTATGTGTGGCTGGAACAGTGTCAATTCATAACCCGTTAAACGTGCAATTGTCAAGTGCTGAGTTTGTGTTCGGTTTAAAAGAACTTCTACTGAATGTGGGACTTGTACTGTCAGGGAATGTCCTAAAACTATGGAATCACTTTGTCTGATAGCTAGTGCTGTTGCTGCAACTGACTTGAGGCACGCAGGCAACGCCTGGGCGACCGGATCTAATGTGCTCGAAAAATAAGCACAGGGCTTGTATTGTCCTGCTTGATCTTGTGTGAGAACAGATAATGCTGTACCTTTGCGTTCAGTAACGAAAAGTGTAAAAGGCTTACTGTAGTTCGGTGTAGCTAGAACTGGAGCTTGACATAGGGCTTTCTTTAACTCGTTGAAACTAAGTGTATGTTCAGATGTCCAAGGGAGGACAGTCGATACGGCTGCCTCCTGTGTCGTTAACTGTATCAGTGGCTTGGCTAGAAATGCATACTGGGGAATCCATTGTCTACAATAAGAAGTAAGGCCGATAAAGGCACGTACCTCCTTCTGGGTTCTGGGCTGGGGAAGACTCGCTATTAACTGGATACGGTCGGGTGTCAACTGCCTACCCCTCTTGGACAGCAAGTGTCCTAAGTATACCACTTGCTGGACACAGAATTGAAGCTTCGAAGGTGACACCTTGTGCCCCATCTCGGCTAGAAAATACAGAACTGTAAGTGACGCTCGTTCGCAGTCACGTTCAGAACGGGCTGTGATCAGTAGATCATCGACATACTGGAGCAGGGCAGTGTCAGTTGGCATGTGAATGTTGTCTAGTTGTCTCTTAAGTGCTTGACTGTAAATACTAGGGCTTTCTGTGAAACCTTGAGGAGCGCGTGTGAACATATAGCTCCTTCCATTTAAACAAAATCCGAAAAGAAACTGGCTGTCTGGATGAATTGGAACACTAAAAAATGCATTCTTGAGGTCTATGACAGTGAAAAACATGGCTTCGTAATCAATAGCGGTTAACAGGGAAGAAATATCTGGGACAACTGGGTACTGAGGAATAATACATTTGTTAAGCTCTCGTAAATCAATCACTAATCGATATACTGGGGGTGCATTCGGATCAGTACGTTTCATGACTGGAATGATCGGAGAATTACATACATTGGAGTCAGTTTCTACAACTACTCCTTGAGCCATGAGCTCATCTATAATTTTGGATAAGGCTGCTACAGCCTCAGGTGGCAATCTGTACTGTCTGATTCGGGGTAACACTACACCTGGTTTGAGAGTCACACGATGGGGTGTGATTTGCATGTAACCTACATCAGTTGGACCTTGCGCCCATAAGTGCTGCGGAACATTAGACAATCTTGAATCAAAATCTCGTAATACATAGTGACCCTTAAAGTCACGTAGGAACAGACGTATTCCCTCTGGGGAACAGCAAATAACTGCACCTAATTCTTTCAGTGTCTTAATGCCTAACAGGTTTTCTGGACATGACTTAGTAAGTAACAGATCAGTAGTACGGGACAATGGACCTACTTCTAGAGTGACTGGCTTTGATATCTCGTTAACGATGGGTTTTCCTGAAAATCCAAGGGAAACATTTCTTGAGCCTGAGAGCGGAGCCCCAGGAACTTCGGCATGACTAATTGTGGTCCTACTTGCCCCTGTATCAATCAAAAACTTTCTGTCTTTCCCTAATACTTGACTGTGAACATAGGGACCTTCTTGATCTACAGGTATCTCGATGAGAGGCAAGCCTACCTCCCTCTCTAGGCTGTTTCATGAATATGGCTGGTACTCTGGATACTCAGACTGTGCATACTGGTACATCTGCGATGTGACATGCTGTGTTGCAGCTATAGGCTGCGGTGCGGGAACTGTCTGTTGTGCATTCTGTGACTGAGGAATCTGTGAAACTTGTTCTTGTCTAGGCGGACGTGGTCTTTCTTTAGTCTTACCAGTAGCTATGTTGTGTTTCAGGACTGCACACTCATTTATAAAATGACCTGGCTGTTTACAATAATTGCAGTTCCCTTTAACGGGAGCTGCAGGATGACTGGCTTGATTCGGACCCCTCTTCTGACTGTCTTGAGGAACAGATTGTGCAACTAGCACTTTCATTTTCGTGTCTTTCATACGTTTTCTTTCGTGCTCTTGCTCTTCTCTGATTCTATTCTGGTGGTACTGGAGCATCTGGAGCATCTGGGACGGAGTATTTGCTTGCCAGGTGCTTTCGACTTTCAAAACTCGATTTTTAATTTGTGGACTTGAATTCTCGACTAATTTAGTAACGAATAGGTGAGGGTATGACTCACTACTTGTCTTGAGACCACTATTGATACTGAAACATTTCTCAAATCTAGAATAAAAATCACTAATATCTTCATCTTGTTTCTGTTTACAGGCTGAGATTGCATCCCAGTCTTCTTTTCTCGTTGTCAATAATCTGGGTAAAACTTGAATCAATAATTCTGGTAATTCTTTACATTTATCTCCAAGACCGGTACCTGGTACTCGTGCCTTGTCTTCAGCTTCTAGAGCTGTCCAATCGATCTTTTTCTCTCCCACCTCCCATTCTTTTTCCTTTAACTTTTCATACACCCCTGCGGGCAGCAGGACTTTTAACATTTTAATGATATCTGGGTAAGTATACTCTCCCATACGGAGCATGTCTTTTAATTCTCTATGGAACCCTGCTGGATCTTTGTCATGACAGGGAATTAATTTCTTCATTTCAAGAAGTTCCATCTTTGAAATCGGAGTGTATACAAACACTCGTTGCATTTCGCCACCCGTCCCTCTGACTGGGTGGACTTCTCATAACGGATTCTGTCTGTCTATGTAGAATGGCTTATTTTCTGGGGGTAAGACATGAACAAAATGCGGGTTCAGGAACGTTCTATATTTGTGGCGCTGTTCTAGAATGACACTAATTAAATCGGTACCTAGACCTCTCCATCTATACTGGAGTAACTCGTTCAGGACATCGTGTAACGGGCCTGGATCAGAGTGCTGACCCTCATACAGAGTAATGAGGTACTGGATCATATACATACCCACAAGTCGTTGCTCGGCTGGGGGCAGTTTCAGAAACATTTGTGCCACTATTTCGTCTGGAAAAGTGGTAGAATCAGTAATCCATCGGACTGCTGATCGGGCTAGTTCTTGTTCATGCATAGTACTTAATTCGCTATAACCGATTCGTGATTTCAGAATGTGATCGGTAGCTTGAAATACTTGTTCTAGAGAACCTTGTTCTGGTGCTGGATGATGAAAAATAGACTTGTGTTCTAGACGTAGATGGCGATCTGGAAATCTGGATTTTCCTACATACGCTATTCTGTCGGAATTCTCGTCTTCCTCTTCAGGATCAGAGATACTTTCTTTCTCGCTTACTTGTGCTGCTTTACGCTGTTCGTGTAACCTTATTATTTCTTTACGAATTTTCTTGTACATACTCTCCATGGCACTGACGGTCTTGTGCTTACCCTCGGCTATATTATCACTCCACCTTGTCAGGATTCTCATTTCGGCGGGATCTTTAGACGGGTAATCTTGTTCTCTTATTAGACAATTGATCAGGAACTTTAATATCATGAGCTGGATCTCGGCTTTCCTTTGAGACATAATCTCGCCAATACTTTCTGGATCATCCCCTGTACGGATGAAACGATATATTCTGTCTAGATCTTCTTTCATATTCGGTAAGGTGACTAGATACTCGGTCACCCTCCTTACACGTAAGGAATATAAAACCATATTATACTCGCCTGCGACCGGATCATAGACACATTCGTTAAGGGCTTGTCTGATTTCTGTGACAGACTTATTACTTTTAGGAGTACGCTGTGATGCTTGAGCATGTAATTCGAGTGCTGATAAACGTTTGTGTGGCGGTGGGGTTTGAGGAGTAGCTCCTCCTGCGGCCCCTAGACTGGAGTCGTCTACTGAGGCTCTACGTCCTGGCAGAGTGGGAAATGGAACTGTAGGCTGGACCGGGGGTACCGTAACAGGTACTCCGGTGTCTGGAGGAGCGGGAAGTGCTTGATTTGCAGGGACTGGCGGAGCGTGAACAGGATTTGCATATTCGGGGACTGTGTCGTCCAGATAGGACGAAATAAAAATATCAGCTGCGGTCGGATTGTGACGTAGCTTGGTCGGAATTAATGGTGGCGGGAAATTACTAGATGCCTCTGGGGTCGCTTTTGGCAAGCCTTCGGCAAGGAGAGGATACATACCCTTAATAAGGGCATGCCTCTGTCTGTCTGACTGTTCGGCTTTGACTTGTTCACCTATCTCGATTAATTCTCTTTCTTGGGCTCGTTCTTGGGATTCTCTACTTAACTCTGACTTTCTGACTTCCTTTTCAGTTCTTTTATGAGCTTCTTTACGCCATAACTCGATGGCATCTTTCTGTGACTGTCTGGCTTTCTTTTTCCATAATGCTTCTTCTACTCGCATGATACATTCGGCATCCCATGTACCCGATACGGGCCATCTATACTTTTCTTCTAACTGTTTGGTATACTCTACCCATAAATCTAGATACAATATGGCGCTTATGCCATGTTTCTGATACATAAAGTGACCTGGACTGTCCCTAGGCGGGACAGGAACTGCTGCTTCCAGCAGACCCTTTCTAGTTTTTAACTGACGTAACTTGGAAAATATAGGCATGACTGAACTGTAATCTGGACACAATACAATATACAATGAAAACACGAAATCACATCACACTCATACCACAACATTAAAATACATAAAGAACATTATAAATAACAGTTCGAGCAGAATATTACCTGAAATACTGAGAACGGAAACACAAGAATTTTCTCGAGAACGGAACAGACTAGAATTACTGGATGCACTGCTGTAACAGTACGGAACATACCGGTCCCATAAAGGGACGCATCAAGACCCGTATCCACCTAGGTGAACACTTCGTTTGTGAGTCTGGGCACCACCAACCCACGGACCAGGAGTCAATTTAGATTGGTCCTGTCTAGATACTACCCCAGCAATGGTACTCACCGGGCAGCACGGAACGGAAAGCCTCGGACGGGACTGGACTGCTACGACGACGGACTTCGGACTTCGGACTTCAGTTACGGGTGGGCCTCCGGATACCTCGGACCTTGGACTCTCGGTTTGGGCTCTGGTCGGGACTCGCCGCGTTCCTCCACCGTCTCGTTTGGATGCTGGACCGCCTCCTCCGTCTCCTCCGTGGGCCTGAGGGATACTTGAAGCAGAAATATCTGCACGTGGCCGGTATGGTTCCGTCACGGCTGCAGAGGGTCAGGGGGTCGGCGTGGCTTCACCGACGCGTGGGGAAAGGGCAAGTCCCTATTCGGGCGCCATTATGTGGTAAATAAATAAATAATACCCTATTTTTGACTAAGCATATAGTATAACAGATAGCTCAATAAATAAGAGTCAAGATTCGAGGTAGTAGGAGTTTCTGCAGGTTTATTACAGCATAAGGACAGGATCAGGACAACCTGCATAGGATGACCCAGCAGCTGCTGGGGCTTGGTCTGGGATGAGCGCGCTAACATTTAATAACAATACATTGACTTATATACATAGCGCAAACACATAGCATTACATTGCAGTAGGCGTAACAGTGGGTGGAGCAGAAGGCGGGACGCGTAGCAGTCGCGAGAGATAACAGTAAAAGTAGGTATAACTGGGAGTATACATAGACATGTGATGCAAACGTAACAGAATATGTCATGAATGGGCGGAAACTTTGGAGGGGGCTACCTAAGGAGCCGGGACCTCTAACCTAATGGTGCGCGAAAATTGGCAATGGCGTGTTACTAGAAGAAGCTGGGGGCTATGAACTCTGTGCTAGGAGCAGAGACTAGAGTCTGGAGGGTCGGAGCGACATGTACCTAAACCCTATCTGGTATCTGATGTTTAGGGAACATGTTGATATAAACTAGGAGTCATGAAGGGAAAGGCTAACTTGATTCTAAGGCTGGACCATGCATTATTCTACATGTAGTGCGTGATGAAGAATACTAAATGACCATTAAATACAGTATTTCTCTAACATGGAGACGAGAAGGCTAGACAATGACGGAAACTATTGATGCAGTTCAGTAGCTTAGGAATGCAGAGAAGAAGGACTGAACTGATAGCTGGAATCATAACATACTCTTGGCAGACTCAGAGGCAGAGCCAAGCTACACCGGGCACTGCGAGGCAGGAAGTAAGTGAAGGGTCGAGGATACAGGTGGGGGCTGTACCGCTCCTTAACGAGGCTTCAGGAGACAGGAGCTGAATCCAGGGTCCGGGCCCTTTTGAGGCCTGGAAACGGGGACTTTATAATGGAATAACGTGCACACTGGGAAACGTGGCAACATTACTTTACATAGGCCTGATATTCGTAGTATTCACGAAGACTGGAAACTAGCATACTAAAGGTGGACACAACTGGAATTGCGTCATTAATCGGACATGGGGAATAACATATGCATATTGGTCATGCACACATAACATATGATGGATGAGGCGTAGGGACACAGAACATGGCAAAATTTACTTTTCCACAGACCACTCACCGCTACTGGTGACGATGGGACAGACTTGGGTGCTGTGGGGACCTCCTGGCGCCTAGCTGCATGGGACCTTAAAAATGAGACGGTACTCAAGGGCGTGAGAGCAGATATACGGGTATACCTGGCTGAGAATGAAGGCACGGTGGACTCGGGAGTAACCCTATGGGAAGCCCTAAAACCGGTGATGAGAGACAGAATACAGAGTAGATTAGGGACGGAGCGGAAGAGACTACAGGAGGAGGTAGCGGCAGTTGAGCACACCATAGTGGTTTTAGAAAAAGATCACTTAACTACAAGAAGCTCTGAAACACTGCGGAAACTGTTAGACATGCAGCGAAACTATAGGGAACTAGTAACTGGCGAGGCAAGAACTCAGAACCTGGCCACCCTTCACCGCCTATATGACGTTGGGGATAAGTCCGGCAAACTACTGGCTTGGCTTAGCCAAAAGGAGCAGGCAGCGAGATGGGTGGAACATGTCCGGGATGAAGAGGGGGCGCTTGTCAACACAGACCCACACATTGCGGAGACGTTCGCGGCCTATTATGAGCGCTTCTACACAGCCAGAGACCTGGGTACGTGTGACGATGCTCTCCAGTATATGGGACAGACCGACCTCCCTTCGCTAGATTCCGAGACCCTCAAGACCCTAGAGACTGACATTACAGTAGAGGAGGTCAATACGGCTATTGCTGGACTAAAAGCTGGGAAGACACCGAGACCGAATGGTTTCCCGGCGGAATTTTTCAAATGCACAACAGACATATTGGCCCCACACCTGAGGAACCTCTTCCTGGGGGCATATCAGGAGGGGAAGCTCTCTTCTGACCTGTCGCTGGTGACAATCATCCCAATTCATAAAGAGGGCAAGCCACGGGAGGACTGCGCGTCCTACCGACCCATTTCTCTTCTAAATATAGAGATGAAACTCCTTGCGACTGTCCTGGTGCAGCGGCTGAGATCGGTAATCCCGGACCTAATACACGGGGACCAAACCGGTTTCCTGCCAGATAGGGCCACGAAACTCAACCTCAGGCGCACTCATAACTGGCTGCAAGAGGTGAGAGGTAGAGAGCCTCCACACTGGTTTCTCTCACTGGACGCTGAGAAGGCCTTTGACTCGGTACACTGGCCGTTCCTGGAGGGCGTGCTACAAAGATTCGGTTTCGGCCCAAAGTTTCAGACATGGGTCCGTCTCCTCTACACCAACCCGCGGGCGAAAGTGAGGGTGAACGGGAGACTGTCTCGCGAAATTAAAATTCAAAGAGGGACACGACAAGGATGCCCTTTGTCACCCCTCTTGTTCACACTTACCATGGAGATACTGGCAGCTAGGATCCGACAGAACCAACTGATCACCGGCTTCCGTGTAACGGATACGGACCTGGCTCAGGAGAAACTATCCCTTTACGTGGACGATGTACTCCTGTATGTCACCAACCCGGCCACCACCGTTCCGGAGTTGTTCCTAGAACTGGAGCGCCATGGCCGATATTCTGGCTATGCTATAAATTGGTACAAGTCGATCCTATATGACCCCAAAGGAAGCGGCTGGGAGGTGACTTTGCCAAGCCAACTGATTATCACCACTGAGGGCTTCCAATATCTCGGCATCTACATCACCCTAGACAAGAAACTCTCTCTGAAAAAAAACTTAGAGAGGATAATGCTAAACTCCACTGCTGACATGGATCGTTGGCGACAGCTACCCCTGACACTCTTGGGTAGAGCGGCCATGTACAAAATGATCATACTCCCCAAATACTTATATGCTTTACAAAACGAATATTATTTACTCCCAGACATGCTACTGAAAAAAATCCACTCAGACCTTAGAACCTTTCTCTGGCTGGGTAAACAGCCGAGAATAGCACTAAACACGCTCCAACGACACCAATACAGCGGAGGGATCTCGCTCCCCAACCTCGAAGCCTACTAATGGGTGGAACACATGGCCCCAATCAATGAATGGCTGCATACACGGGCGGACCATCCCACATATGCCCTGGAGTGCCATAACCTGTCCCCGAACAACTTGATGTCCTACCTGTACGGCGGCACCGCTAGGCAACCACTGCTTCCGGCGACCACCATTACACTATGGGCCTGGAATAAGGCTACGAAGCGAACAGGTTGGGAAAAGACGCCCACCCGGCAAACACCACTATGGCATTGCAAGTGGTTAAATGAACTTCATAAACTTAAAGGCTTTAAACGGTGGGATGATATTGGAATCTCCACAATAGAAGACGTGATCGCTAGAGGGGAGCTGAAGCCCTTTCAGACCCTGAGAACAGAATTTGGGCTCCAGCACTCACAGCTCTTCAAATACACCCAGCTACGCCATGCGTGGAGGACGCAGAGTATACACTTAGAGGGCCTCCCAGAATGCGCTCCACTGGAGGGTAGACTCCTGCAGGAACGGATACAGTCTAAGGCAGTCTCACTCACCTACAAAACATTAATCAACAATATGCTGGGGGACCTGGCGAAGCTTAGAGAGACCTGGGAAGGGGAGGTCGGTGCACTTGAGGATATAGACTGGGACGTAGTGTTAATGCACCCGCGCGAGGTGGCGATTAAGTCTAGACTCCACCTCATTCAATACAACGTGCTGCACAGGGCCTACTACGACAGGGTGAGACTGCACAGAATGGGGAAAGCAGTGGACACAAATTGCCTCCGATGCCAAGGGGAGGGCGGGGATTTCTATCACATAATATGGTCATGCGAAGTGATACAAACCTACTGGACCCACGTCTTTAAGGAGCTCAGTGAGGTATTAGCGGCGCCGATCACGCAAGAGCCCAAGCTGGCCCTACTAGGGATGACCAATGATGTTGACCTACCACGCCCACTCCTGGTATTCCTGGTTCTGGCCCTAGTGGTGGCAAAGAGAGACATTGCAAAGCACTGGGGATCATCAACCTCCCCGAATGTAGAGGAGTGGAGAAGAGGCCTAGACCTTTACATGGCGGCGGAGAGGGTGACCTATAAGGCACGGGGCTGTCCTAAGAAGTTTAAAAAGGTGTGGTCTAAGTGGAGGCACTACCATGGTCTCGATGGGGGGCTGGGGGGAGTACACAATAACGATGTACGATTCTGCATGGACAAGGAGGGTGGGGTAGGGAGAGAGTACTGAGAATTACCTGTTGTTGTGATAAATGGACAATGCACCTGAACAAGATGGAGACGTAAAAGCAGAGTAACATTGGGAAGGGCGGGAGGGGGATTATGGGATTTCATGTTGCCAATTGCATGACTGTATTGTTGAGTTATGAACAAAATGCAAATAAAAATATTTAAAAAAAAAAAAAGGTTTAATTTTATGATATACGTTGTTTCTGTTTTCTGCATTTGAGCATACAGCACACTCTGTAATGATTTCCACAATTGTGAGATTGGAATTTGTATATGTGTTTGTGTCATGCAGTATGGCTGGTTTCATGTTTAAATATTGATTAAAAAATATAAATGAAAAAAATATCGATGTAAAAATATTGATTACAAAAATATCAAATCCCTATTTTAAAACGGTAAGTACAGTAATATCGACTCAAAAATATCGATGTAAAAAATATAGATGTAAAAAATATCGACTTTAAAAAATAACATAGCTTAAAATAAATTAATTAAATAATGTTAATATTATTTACAAAATAAATTAAATGTAATATATATTTTAACTAATTATAACAAATAAACCAAATTTAATAAATATAAACACAAAAATATGTGTACATATACATATATTTACTTAAATACATTTTATTTAATATTATCTTTATTGTATTGTATTGTATTGTATTTTATTGAGAACTTATATAGCGCGAACTGTCACCCTACGGGTATCCTGGCGCTTAGACTTGGAAGATAGCCACCGCAAGAGCAAACCAAATTATCAGTGGGAAGGCCTAATGTTCAGCCCTAGGGAACAGCCAGGTTTTCAGACTCTTCCTAAAGCAGGTCAAGGAATTGGCCAGTCTAATATTCTGGGGCAGCTCATTCCATAGGCATGCGGCAGCCACACCAAAAACTCTGCCCCCATCCTGGATTTCTGAAATCTGGTAGTCATTGACAGATTTGCACTAGAGGAGCAAAGCTGCCTCTTGGGCGTATACCAGGTAAACTTCTCCTGCAGTGGGACTGGGCCCAAGTCATGTACTGCTCTGAACACAATACAGAGAGATTTAAGACAGGCTCTTTCCTTAATAGGCAGCCAGTGAAGATCTCTCAGGGCCAGTGTCGTAGAGGACCTACGCTGCCTATTTATCACCAGCTTTGCTGCCATGGACTGGACTCTCTGCAACCCCTGCTAGATGTATTGTGGTGCTCCCAAATACAGGGAGTTGCAGTAGTCCAGTGTGCTCAAAATGATACTCCTTACTACAAGAGATCGAGTGTCCCTAGGCAGTAATGGAAGAATCTGTCGTAGCATGTGCAGCAGGGAGAAGCAGACGCTAGCAGTTTCGTTGGCCTGTGACTCCATTTGGAGATTATCATCTACCAAGAGCCCCGAATTACGCATCGTTTTGACTGGAGCCAGAAGTTCATCCTCGGGGGTAAGCTTGACCTCCAACGGTAGATGGTGAGACATTCTGGTAGTGGAGCAGTACACCACCTCTGTTTTTCCCCCATTAAATTGCAAGGAATTTTTCCTGAGCCAGCTAGCAGCACTTTTGGTATTATTTCATTTATAAACGTTTTTACTTATATAAAAATAAAATAAACACATATATAAATAATTTTAAATAAAATAAGCAATATTTAATTAACACATTAAACTATTTAAAAAAAATAATACATACATTTAATAACAAAATAAAAACATTAGTAGTTAAAATGTTGGATAGCGAAGGGGTAAAAATTACTATTCCTACTTCAGTGAGTGCAACAGTAGGGAAAGCGCTGGATAGCGTAGGGGTAAAAATTACTATTCCCACTCCAATGAGTGCAACAGTAGGGAAAGCGTTGGATAGCGTAGGGGGGAAATGTACTATTCCCACTCCAGTGAGGGCAACAGTAGGGAAAGCGCTGGATAGCGTAGGGGTAAAAATGACTATTCCCACTCCAATAAGTGCAACAGTAGGGAAAACAGTGGATAGCAGAGGGGTAAAAATTACTATTCCCACTCCAGTGAGTGCAACAGTAGAGAAATCGCTGGATAGCTGAGGGGTAAAATTTACTATTCCCCCTCCAGTGAGTGCAACAGTAGGGAAAACGCTGGATAGCGTAGGGGTAAAAATTACTATTCCCACTCCAATGATTGCAACAGTAGGGAAAGCATTGGATAGCGTAGGGGTAACAATTACTATTCCCACTCCAGTGAGTGCAACTGTAGGGAAAGCGCTGGATAGCGGAGGGATAAAAATTACTATTCCCACTCCAATGAGTGCAACAGTAGGGAAAGCGTTGGATCCCAAAACAATAAAAAACAACACCATCAACATTTTTATTAAATTTAATTTCCAATATGAACATAATTAGTATATAAATGGAAATATGTTCATATTAACAAAGATGATAAATACATTAATTACACATTGTTTAACTCTATAAAATCCACAACACACACCTACAAATAATTATACAATTAAATGTAATAATTACTAATTATTTACTGAAAATTAATGTATTATTATTTATTAATTAATCAATAACAAATTAATTACTTACCACCTTTCACACCATTTACAAATATAAACACCAAAACACACACCTAAAATTAATTACACAATTACAATTACTAATGACTAATTAATTAATGGTAATTAATTTAAAAGAATGTAATAATTAATCAATAACATTTTTGTATTACTTACCACCCTTCACACAATTTACACATATAAACACCACAACACACACCTAAAATTAATTAAACAATTAACCTAATTATTTATTAATTGACTAATTGAAATTACATAACAACTAATTTTTAAACTATTATTAATTAATCAATTAATACATTCATTATTCAATAAATGTTATAAAATTATATTACTTCCCACCCTATTCCCCTATAAACCCACAACCCGCTACGTTACTAAAAACGCAGAATTAAACTTAAAATAAATGAATAACTAGTAAAACTCTAAAACATATAATAAAATGACAAACAATTCTCATTGAAAACACTAAAATACATAAAATTATGAATAAATAGATATTTTTGTAAACTATATTTTTGTAAATGATATTTATTACAAAGATATTTATGTAATCAATATTACTTACGTGTCAGTCGATATTCTTGTCAACTATATTTTTGTTGACGATATTTCTTTCCCGCGATATTTTTGCGGCGATATTTCTTCTCTGCATCGTATGGCTCCATTACTCGGAATTATTGTTTTGTTCCTGGTGCCTGGCACATGGATGTGTGGGGGGGGCACTAAATGTGTCCCCCAGGCCATTTAGCAGTGACCCACGTAGGATGGGGCCTGCTTGGGGCCCCCTAAGTCTGTTTCCATCTGCCTTTTCATGGCAGTCGGGCTGCCATGAAAAGGCAGATGGAAACAGACATCCTAATGCCTCTGGCGGTGCCCGCCTTCATTGTAGGGATAGGATTCCAATCGCCACCAGATGGGAACCTGGATCCTATCGGAAGTAGCGGTCTTTCTCCCTGACCTCTGCACTTTGACCGCCGGTATTATAGACCGGTGATCGGATGGATGGCCTGGATGTCGGGCAAACTGCTACCAACACCGACGACGCTGCCCACAGCCTCAGACGCTGGATTGAGGACTGCACCAACACCCTCGCCCGCTGAAGAAACCCCTCCACAGAGACACCAGCAAGAGGGCCAGCTGGTTCAACCCAGAACTCCTAGCCTCTAAGCAAGCCTGTCGGAAACTAGAGAAGAAATGGCACAGTGAACAAACTCTGGACAGCCACGCAGCACACAAGGACGCCATCCGCAACCACCACCTAATCAGGGCGGCCAAGAGGACCTCCTTCAAAGACTGCCTCGAAAACAACGCACACAATAGCAAGGAGTTCTTCCACATCGTGAAGGAACTCGCCATCACCAGCTCCAACACCAACGGCATCCCGCCGTCGCAAGCCCTGTGCATCTCCCTCGCCACCTTCTTCCACCTCAAGATAGCAGACATCCACGACAGACCCTCCGTACACCATCGACCATGACCCCCTGCTAGCCAGGGCCAGCGTGAGCATCGATGACACCATCAAGACCATGTGCATAATCCACTCTGGCTCTCCGTCAGACCCATTCCCGCACCACGTCTTCAACGCAGCAAGTAGCTCCATTGCACCCCACCTGCGCAACGCCATCAATCTCTCCCTCGAGACCGCGACCTTCCTAGAGATCTGGAAACACGCCAAGATCAACGCCCTACTCAAAAAACCTAAGGCAGACCCAAGAGACCTCAAGAACACCGGCCCATCTCTCTGCTCCCCTTCCCGGCCAAGGTCAGCAAGAAAACCGTCAACAGACAGCTAACCCGATACCTCGAAGAAAACAGAATCCTGGAACCTTCCCCGTCAGGGTTCCACAGCAACCACAGCACCGAGACTGCCCTCATCACCGCCACAGACGACATCAGGACCCTGCTGGACAACGGCGAGACCACAGCACTCATCCTCCTAGAGCTTTCTGCCACCTTCGACACGGTCTGCCACCGCACACTACGCGCACGCCTCCACGCCGCAGGGATCTGAGACAAGGCTCTGGATTGGACCACCTCCTTCCTCTCCGGCAGAATCCAGTGCGTCCGCCTCCCCCATTCCGTTCCAAAGCCTCTGACATCATCGGCGGCGTACCCCAGGGATCCTCCCCCAGCGCAACGCTGTTCAACATTTACATGGCCCAGCTCGCACACGTAGACCGACAGCACGACCTCAACATAATCTCCTACGCCGACAACACTCAGCTGATCCTCTCCCTCACCAAGGACCCCATCACTGCCAAAGCCAACCTCCACGAAGGAATGAAGGCCGTCGCCGACTGGATGAAGACCAGCCGTCAGAAGCTGAACTCGGACAAGTCGGAGGTCCTCATCCTCGGCTCCAACCCTTCAGCCTGGGATGACTCCTGGTGGCCGACGGCACTGGGGACAGCCCCGACACCCACCGACCACGCACGCAACCTGGGAATCATCCTCAACTCAATGCTCTCAAGGACCAAGCAAGTCAACGCCGTCTCTTCCTCCTCCTTCAACACCCTCTGCATGCTCCGCAGGATCTACAGATGATCCCGACAGATACAAGAAAGACAGTCACCCAGGCCCTCGTCAGCAGCAGACTCGACTGCGGAAATGCCCTCTACGATGGATGTACCACGCCACGGCCACATCACCCCCCACCTGAGAAATCTGCGCTGGCTCCCCGTCAACAAGAGGATGTCCTTCAAGCTCCTCACCCAAGCACACAAGGCACTCCACAAGACCTGCCCAGCCTACCTCAATAGACGGCTCTCCTTCCACATCCCCAACCGCCAGCTACGCTCCGCCGACCTCTCACTCCCCAGCGTCTCGCGCATCCAAAGAACAACCACTGGTGGGAGATCATTCTCCCACCTCACCGCCAAGACATGGAACACGCTCCCACTGAGCCTACGACAGACCCAAGACGTGCTGACCTTCAGGAGGATACTCAAGACCTGGCTGTTCGGTCAGTAGCGCCCCCCCCCCCAGCGCCTTGAGATCCTCACGGGTATGTAGTGCGCTTTAAAAATGATTGATTGATTGATTGAGGTGGCATAGAGTGGAGTGACCGAGAGTGGAGTAGATTGAGTGGAGGGGTGTGTTGTAGAGTAGAGAAAAGTGGAGTAGTGTACATTGGTTTGTCAGAGGAGAGTGGAGCTGCGTAGAGTAGTGTGGTATTCCATATAGTAGAGTAGAGTGGTGTGTTATAGAGTGGCATGGCATACAGTGTAGGGGCATAAAGTGAAGTGGAATGTCGTAGAGTGAAGTGACAAAGTGTGGTGCTGTAGAGTGGTGTGTTGTATAGTGTGGTAGTGTGGAATAGAGTGGAGTGGCATACATTGGAAGAGAGTGCTGTAGAGTGGAGTGGCTACAGTGGAATAGAGTGTTGTACATTGTGGTAGAGTAAAGTAGCATAGAATGTTGTTCAGTGGAGTGGCATATAGTGGCGTAGAGTGGAGTAGTGAAGTACAATGGAGTAGAGTTCAGTAGTGTCTCATTGGGTACAGTGAAGTAAAGTGGTGTGAAATGGCCTAGCTGGAATGTTGTAGAGTGGAGTATAGTTTTGTATAGTGGCATAGAATGGAGTAGAATGTCGTAGAGTGGCATAGAGTGGAGTAGAGTGTAGCAGTGGAGTAGAGTGTTGTATAGTGAACAAGTGTTGAATGTCATAATGTAGAGAAAAGTGTTGTAGAGTGGAGTGATGTGTTGCAGAGTACAATATAGTGGTGGCGCGTTTGTGCACCTAAAACTTGCATTTGAGATAGTCCCACAAACAAAACACTGGTCAGTTTTGGAGAGGACGGGGTCCCTAGTAACATATTATCAACATTAATCTGCTTGCTCAATGACAGTTATGCCCAGGTGTGGACGGCTAGTCAGAATGCATCGCCATGAATGCATCGCCATGAATAAAGGGGTGTGGCAGGGATGCATGCTTGCTCCATTATGTTCCTATTATTTATCTGATCTAGTTGCATAGTTCATGCTACTGCATCTCCAATACATGCAGATAGCAAAGTTTCTCTGTTATTGTTTGCGAAAGATACACTGCTTGCCTCAAAATCACTCAGAGGGTTACAACTTTTAATTGAATAGTTTTTGCTGATCTGCATAGAGAGTAGACTGGGGACAAACTCCTCCGAAACAGATTATATAACCATCAATCTGCTAAAATCATACCGGGAGAATATCCATGAGTGGAGTAAATCTTAAAAGGGTAAAAACAGACTCGAAGTATTTGGGGCATAGATAATGGTACATTTGTCTTTGACAAAGCTTTAAGCTGAACCTGCCTCTGTCTTAACTTCCTTGGTCCAACATTACACAACTCTTCCACTTAATTTTCAATGATTCAGCATGAATATGTATTTCTCAAAATGTCTATGATCACACACATTCTCTTTGGCACCGTGGTAATACTTATCCCTGGGCGTAATTTGTGAAGTAGCGCTACGCGTAGCTACGTGAAGTGCACTACGCACTGCACGAGCTACGTGTAGCACTACGCGAACTGCGTAGTACCCTGTTCGCGATGATTGCACAGTGCTGGAGGCTTGTCCGCACTGTGCAATCATTGAAAACTGCATCTTGCACAGTGCGAGCTGTCGTTTTCTGCCGCTGGAGTAGATTTTTACTCGAGCGGCAGCTTTCTCAACGCGGACTGGTAGTTTCTCATTGCGAGCGGTAACGAGCATACGTGACCACTCGCAATGAGAAACCTGACCTCCCCGCGTTGAGAATCTCGCCGGGAGGTTTATTTTCCACGCTCTCAATTGGCAACTTGATGTTGCAGATCGCGAACGAGGAAAAAGCTTTGCTGGGATGTCATTTTGCTTGCTTGCGTTCGCCAACTTGACGTTGAGGACCGCGAGCAAGCAAAAAATGACCGCTGCGCTACACATGTTTGCACAGTGCTACGTGCAATTCGCATAGTGCGAAGTAGCGCAAACTTCGCAAACTACGTGAGCGTAGCATAGTGGTTTGCCCAGGCTTAGTAATACTATAGTCACACACCATCTCTGTGGGGACCTCGACATCTCTATAATCACACACTCTCTCTGTGGGGACCTGGGCATGTCTATAATCACACACTATCTCTGTGGGGACCTGGGAATGTCTATAATCACACACCGTCTCTCTGGGGACCTCAACATCTCTATAATCACACACAATATCTGTGGGGACCTGGGCATATCTATAATCACACACATTCTCTTTGGTGACCGTTGTAATACTATAATCACACACCATCTCTGTGGGGACTTGAGAATTCCTGTAATTACACGCTTGAGCATCATCAGCTTCGCATTCTCTGTTTGGGGCTTTGTGAATACTGAAAATAGTAAAGTAAGACTTTTGGTCTAAGTTTACCTTTGTGAATCAGGCCCTATTTTAATGTGAACTTAAATACAATCATCTTCCTGCACTGTCTCTGTGGGGACTTAAACATCGCTATAATAACACACTATCTTTGTGGGGGCTGGAATAAAACTATAATAAAACACTATCTTTGTGCAGACTTGAACATCACTATAAACACATACCATCTTTGTGGGACTTAAACATTCCTGTAATTAAACACAAGCTCTGTTTCCACTTGAAGCACCAGGGGGTGCCATGAGGCACAGGGTCAAGACTAATTTGCATTTTGCTGGGTCCGAACTGGGGTGGCGAAGTGAGCTGAAGAACGATGATGGATTCAACCCAGATCTGTGACTGGGGGTGAGTGACTGAAAAGTTTCAGCGCTCCGTCCATCATCTCCTTGTGTTTTCTTCGACTTGAATATCATCAGCTTCACATTCTCTGTATGGGGCTTTGTGAATATTGAAAAGTAGTAAAGTTAGACTTTTGGTATAAATTAACCTTTGTGAATACTGAAAAGTAGTAAAGTTAGACTTTTTGTCTAAGTTTACCTTTGTGAATTGAGCCCTATTTTAAAGAGGACACAATCACCTTCATGCACTATCTTTGCGGGGACTTAAACAACACTGTAATAACACACTATCTTTGTGTGGACTTGAACAACACTGTAATAACACACTATATTTGTGGGGACTTGAAGAACACTGTAATAACACACTATCTTTGTAGGGACTTGAACAACACTGTAATAACACACTATCTTTGTGGGGACTTGAACATCTCTATGATAACACACTATCTCTGTGGGGACTTAAACATCGCTATAATAACACACTATCTCTGTGGGGACTTAAACATCGCTATAATAACATACCATCTCTGAGGGGACTAAAGCATTCCTATTATTACACACAACCTCTGTGTGGACTTGCACATCATTAGCTTCACACTCTCTATAATGGGATTTAAGCTTTGAATGTACACACTATTTCTATGGAGATTTAAACACAATGATCTTCACCCACTATCTGTATGGGGACTTGAACATCTATTTTGGCAAAAAATGTAATCAGCGAATCAAGCTCTGGATTCCACTTGACCATATTCCTTAGTTCCATATGTTAATTTCTTTGTGTTAGTAACCTTATCTCCTAAGATTTTAAGCACTAATAAATAGGTTAAATACAACTTTAACTGTCTTTCTTTAAGCATGATATGAGATCTTCTGGCACTTTAACATAATCTGTCTTTAATGTATACCCCTAGTATATATGCAGCAATTCATATATGAATAGATTATAATGTTGTTTGTGTATATTGTTGATAAAATAAACATTTAGCCATGTGCCTTCGACTGTATTTAATCAATCAATCAAAGACATTTATAGAGCGCACTACCTACCCGTAGGGTCTCGAGGCGCTTGGGGGTGGGGGGTGCCGCTACTGCTCGAACAGCCAGGTCTTGAGCTTCTTCCTGAAGGAGAGGTGGTCTTGGGTCAGGCGCAGGTCGGCCGGGAGGGAGTTCCAGGTCTTGGCGGCCAGGTAGGAGAAGGACCTTCCTCCTGTTGTGGCTCTGCGGATGCGTGGGACGGCGGCGAGGGCGTGGCTGGCGGATCGGAGGTGGCGTTTGGGGGCGTAGAAGTTGATTTGGTTGTTGAGGTAGCTCGGGCCTTGGTTGTGGAGAGCTTTGTGTGCGTGGGTAAGGAGGCGGAAGGTGATTCTCTTGTTGACCGGGAGCCAGTGCAGGTCTTTTAGGTGTCCGGAGATGTGGCTGTGTCGTGGGATGTCGAGGATGAGTCTGGCTGTGGCGTTCTGGATGCGCTGGAGTCTCTTCTGGTTCTTGGCGGTGGTTCCGGCGTAGAGTGCGTTGCCGTAGTCCAGTCGGCTGGTGACGAGGGCCTGGGTGACGGTCTTCCTGGTCTCTGTGGGGATCCACCAGAAGATCTTCCGAAGCATGCGCAGGATGTTGAAACACGACGAGGAGACGGCGTTGACTTGCCTGGTCATGGAGAGGGAGGAGTCCAAGATGAAACCCAGGTTGCGTGCGTGGTCCGTCGGTTTGGGTGCGGTGCCCAGGGCGGGGGGCCACCAGGAGTCGTCCCAGGCGGAGGGCGAGGAGCCCAGGATGAGGACCTCCGTCTTATCTGTGTTCAGCTTCAGGCGGCTCGTCGTCATTCACTCGGCTACCTCTCTCATCCCTTCGTGCAGGTTGGCTCTGGCGGCGGCGGGGTCGTTGGTCAGGGAGAGGATCAGCTGGGTGTCGTCGGCGTAGGAGATTATGTTGAGGTTGTGTTGGCGTGCGATGGCCGCGAGGGGGCTCATGTAGACGTTGAAGAGAGTCGGGCTCAGGAGGATCCTTGAGGGACGCCGCAGATGACTTTGGTGGCCTCTGACTTGTACGGTGGTAGGCGGACTCTTTGTGTTCTTCCGACGAGAAAGGAGACGATCCATTCCAGCGCCTTCTCCTGGATTCCGACGTTGCTGAGGCGCTGCACTAGGGTGCGGTGGCAGACCGTGTCGAAAGCCGCGGAGAGGTCTAGGAGGATGAGGGCCGCTGTTTCCCCGTTGTCCATCAGGGCTCGGATGTCGTCAGTGGCGGCGATGAGGGCGGTCTCGGTGCTGTGGTTGGCACGGAATCCAGACTGCGATGGGTCGAGGGATCCATTCGTCTCGAGGAAGGCGGCCAGCTGTTTGTTGACGGTCTTCTCGATGACTTTGGCTGGGAACGGGAGTAGAGAGATGGGGCGGTAATTCTTGAGTTCGGTGGGGTCTGCTGTAGGTTTCTTCAGTAGAGCGCTGAGTTCGGCGTGCTTCCAGCTCTCGGGGAAGGTGGCGGTGTCGAATGAGGTGTTGATGATGTCCCGCAGGTGGGGAGCGATGACCGCGTCGGCTTTGTTGAAGACGTGGTGAGGGCAGGGGTCGGTCGGAGATCCGGAGTGGACGGAGTTCATCGTGTGGACGGTGTCTTCGGTGTTGACCGGGGTCCAGGCGCGGAGGGTGGTGGTGGGTGGCGATGCTGCGGTCGTGGCGTGCGTCGGTTGAGTGCTGAAGCTGTAGTGTATGTCCGCGATCTTGTTGTGGAAGTAGGAGGCGAGGGAGTTGCAGAGGTCTTGCGAGGGGGTGATGCCGTTGTTTCCGGCGTTGGGGTTGGAGAGCTCTTTCACGATGTTGAAGAGTTCCTTGCAGTTGTGTGCGTTGTTGTCCAGTCGGTTTTTGAAGGCCGTTTTCTTGGTGATGCGGATCAGTTGGTGGTGTTTCCGGTGGCGAGCTTGAGGGTGGTCCTGTTGTCCGGCGTGGGTTCCCTTCTCCAGGCTTTCTCGAGGGCTCGGCAGTTCTTCTTGGAGCTCTTGAGTTCGTCGGTGAACCATGGGGCTCTCTTGCTGCCGGGCCTGCTGGGCGGGGTCCTCAGTGGGGCGAGTTCGTCCGCGCAGTTGCTGATCCACTTCGTGAGGTTGTCGGCGGCCTGGCTGGGGTTCGCTGAGCTGGCCGGAGGGTGCTGGCTCAGGGAGGCGGCGAGCTGGTCGGCTGTGATCTTGTTCCAGCTTCTTCGGGCAACCTGTTGCTGGTGGTGGTGGGTCGTTGTTCTTCTGAAGGTGAAGTGGATGCATCTGTGATCTGTCCAGTGGAGTTCTGTGGCGTGGCTGAAGGCGATGTCTTTGCTGGATGAGAAGATGGCGTCGAGAGTGTGTCCGGCGAGGTGGGTGGGGGTGGACACCAGCTGCTTGAGTCCAAGGATGGCGAGGTTGTCGAGCAGGGTGCTGGTGTTGCAGTCGTTGTTGTTCTCCAGGTGGAAGTTGAAGTCCCCCAGGAGGATGTAGTCGGCGGAGGGGAGGGCGTGTGGGCTGACGAAGTCGGCGATGTCCTCGCTGAATTGAGTGCGTGGTCCCGGAGGTCGGTAGATCAGGGTGCCTCTGAGGGTGGTCTTCGGGTCGGTGTGGATCTGGAAGTGCAGGTGTTCGGCGGAGGGTGGGGTGTTGTCGGTGCTGGTCGTGATGCGGATGGTGTTCTTGTGGATGATGGCGATGCCTCCTCCCACCTGGTTGGCGTTGCGGTCCTTCCGGGTGATCTTGTATCCTTCTGGGATGGCGATGGCGATGTCGGGCGCTGAGGAGGCGTTCATCCAGGTCTCCGTGATGAAGGCAACGTCAGGGGCTGTGGTGTCGAGGAGGTTCCAGAGTTCGATGGCGTGTCTGTGGACGGAGCGGGTGTTGAGCAGGATGCACTTGAGGTGGTTGCTGCTGGTGTTCGGCGTGGCAGGTGCTGGTGTCGGGCAGGTCCGGATGCAGGAGAACTTGCAGGTGTTGCAGCTGAAGGGTCCGTGGACGCGTCGTGGGGTGGCTCTGTAGCATCCTGGGACTCGGCCGGAGTTGAGTGCGATGAGGGTGGCGGCGGTGTACGTCAGGCGGGTCGGTCGGGGTCCTCGAGGGCCAGGGGTCCTGGCACTGGGCGCGGTCCAGGCGCGGACGGGCGCAGACGGGCTTACCTTTGGCGCGCCTTCGGCGCACAATCGGCGCGCCCGCTGCGCGTCAACGCTGCACGTTCGCACGGTCGCCATATAAGGCGAAGTGCGCGGGTGGGCGGAGCAGCTGGGAGGCGGGAGCGGGGAGGGTACAGAAGAGAAAAAGGGGTGGGGTAAGCGGCGGTGGCGGGAAGCGGGGAGGGAGAGCGGAGGGCGGCGAGGTAGGCGGGCAAACAGGAAGGAAAATGCTAACACGGGCACAAATTTACAAGGAAACAGGCACAAATGGAGAGAAAAACAAGACCACAAAACAACAACAGTTAAGGCAATCGGCAGGCGAGCACGGACCACGCCGCTCGGAGGAGGGGGCGTGGTCAGCGGCAGCGAGGCAAGCAGCGAGGCAGTTTAGGCAAGGCAATGGGGCACACGCAGCAGCTGGTGGCCGTGCGGCGCGGGGTGTCCCACAAGTGGGTCACACTCACCTGCGTCGCATGGTCGCCATATAAGGCCAAGTGCGCGGGTGGGCGGAGCAGCTGGGAGGCGGGAGCGGGGAGGGTACAGTAGAGAAAAAGGGGCGGGGTAAGCGGCGGTGGCGGGAAGCGGGGAGGGAGAGCGGAGGGCGGCGAGGTAGGCGGGCAAACAGGAAGGAAAATGCTAACACGGGCACAAATTTACAAGGAAACAGGCACAAATGGAGAGAAAAACAAGACCACAAAACAACAACAGTTAAGGCAATCGGCAGGCGAGCACGGACCACGCCGCTCGGAGGAGGGGGCGTGGTCAGCGGCAGCGAGGCAAGCAGCGAGGCAGTTTAGGCAAGGCAATGGGGCACACGCAGCAGCTGGTGGCCGTGCGGCGCGGGGGTGTCCCACAATCAGAAATAGTGTTACGGATTAGGTCCCCACATGGATGGTAGCACGTTTTCAAGTCCTCACAAGGATGGTGCTGTGCGCACGATTAAATAATAATATATTTGCACATTTTAAGCAGGATCCTGTATCATGAATTTTTACTTAACATTTTTCTGTTATTAGTGTATTTTAAAAACATTGGGAAAGGTTAGTTCCCACAAGGCAGGTATTCATACATAATCCCCACAAGGATGGTAACACATGTATGTGTGTGTGTGTGTGAGCCTAGCACTACCTATGGTAGGATGGATATTTTATGTGCATTTGTAAAGTGTGCTATCACCTGCAAGAGCATCCTGGTGTGTGTATGTGTGTGTGTGTGCGTGTGTGTGGGCATGCGTGTGTGTGTGCATGCGTGTGCGTGCATATGTGTGTGCGTGTGTGTGCGTGTTTGTGTGTGTGTGCGTGTGTGTGTGCATGTGTGGTCATTTGTGTGTGTGTGCGTGCGTGTGTGTGTGTTTATGTGTCTGCCTAGCACTGCCTATGGTAGGATGGATATGTTATGTGCATTTGTAAAGTGCACAAACACCTGCAAGAGCATCCTGGTGTGTGTGTGTGTGTGTGTGTGTGTGGGTGTGTGTGTGGGTGTGTGTGTCGGTGTGTGTTTGTGTGTCTGGCTGTGTGTTGTGCACATGTTGTGAGTGTGTGACACATGTATGGTAGTAGGACTCTGCTTACAGTGGGCTTCTGAGTACCGGGACCATTGGGGTTCATTTTGGATGACCCCTGGCTTACCATGGGTCAATATAGATGGTGGGTACAGCTTCCCCAGACAGTAGACTACAGACTGCATCTCTTTGATTGGAGTGCGAGACTGAGAATCTGAAGTGAAGGAGGATGGAGACACAGCTCCCCTTAGAGATTGGTGACAGCCGGGTGTGGAGATCTCATGTTTCATTGTTCCTTTGTATTGGATAATCCTGCATGGAGTGAGCATCATTGCCACCTGCTGTGAAAACAACATCCTTGCACAAGGGCTGTGTCTGAGGAACACATTTAAAGGAGAACCCCACCAAATCGATTATGAAAACCTCGCATAGTGGGACCACAATCCCTGCCTTGAAGATGTGCACAAAAGTGAGATCCAATCCACCCTATTTTGTTCCTGTTGCAAGCTTTTCATGGCCAATGAAAAACTTGGAAAGGAGTTCTCTGCAGAGTACTCAAAGAACTTTCTCTCTGAGGGCAAGTCTCCAGGAGATGAGGGGACATCACCAGAAAGGTGCACTTACTCCTAGAGGATTCGAGGGTCTGCTTAGAACGTAGAGCTCTGCCTGTCTGCTAATTAGTGGATGGAGTGTGACTGGCACAGTAAGAGAAGAAACTTTCCAGGAGGAGAAATCTAGCATGTTCCGAGCATGGGAAAGGCCAGAGAGGGCGAGCGACTACCAGGGAGCAAATGCAGGAGGGACCCTTGAGTGGAGGGATCTCTCTTTCTCCCAAAATAGTTTTGGTCGAGAACCGCATCAAGCCTTCTACAAAAGTCAAATATCAAGTGTGTCCTACGGTCGGCCAAGACTAAAAGAGTAGTGCTTCCACTGCTGACGTTGGGGTCAGTGTGCTCTTTCTTTGCTGAGAAGCGCACACTGATTGGCCAACTACCAGAAGTCATCCAAAAAAGTTGTGATCAGCCAGAGGCCACAATTCCATCTGCAGATGGCCAAGTGAGGCCACAGCTGACAGGATCAAGCTCATCCCAACTCAACCTGGCCTAGAGAAACTGCAACTGCAGAAGGCCAGAGCTCAATCAATCAATCAATCAATCAATCAATCAGGGTTTTGTAGAGTTATGTTATGTTATGTTATGTTAATAACTTTTATTCAGCGCACAGCTGCCCCAGCGAAGGGGCGTCCTGGCGCCTGATCAAGTACCACAACATAACAGATCGCCACTGAGAAGAAGAAATTAATTAACGGAGGTGAACAGATGGGTCTTAATCGCCCGTCTGAAAAGAGTCAGGCTATTCAGGGCACGGATATGGACAGGAAGAGAGTTCCATAGTCCAGCCGCCATAACACAAAAAGAACGACCTCCTATCCTACTCAATCTGAATCTAGGCACGTTCGCTAGGTAGAGAAATTCCGACCTGAGAGACCGCCTGGGGACATATGGGGAAACAAGGCCCATCAAGGCGGGGGGAGACGAGAGTTTCAAGATCTTAAATGTCAAACAGAGTGCCTTAAATTTGATTCTCTGTCTGACCGGCAGCCAATGCAGGGAGGTCAGGACTGCCGATACAGAGCACCGTCTCGGGAGGCCTACAATGGCCCGCGCAGCGGCATTCTGTACTCTCTGCAGTCTAGTCGCCTCAGCCTGATTAACGCCGAGTAACAGAGCACTCCCATAGTCCAGCCGGGAAAGAATGGAGGCTTGGACAACCAGTTGCCGAGTAGGGGGGTCGAAGAATTTAAGGACCGGTCTCAGTCCTCGCAGAATCCCATAACAGGTGGCTGCGATCTTCTTAGTATGGCTGGTAAAAGAAAGGTTGGAATCCAGCCAGACCCCCAAGTTCTTCACTTCGGCCGCTGGAATGGGAGTCACCCCCAGCTCAGGAGGCCACCATTGATCTCCCCACGAATCCGCTTGCTTTCCTAAAATCAGGACTTCGGTTTTCTTGGCGTTTAACTGTAAACAGTTAATACGCATCCAGTCCGCCACGGCAAGAAGCCCTGCGCGAAACCTGGGGGCAGTCACCTCAGGGTCCCCACTGAGTGTCACCGCTAGCTGCGTGTCATCGGCATAAGATGTCATGGTTAAGCCAGATTGTCTAACTACGGCAGCTAGCGGTTTCACATACAAGTTGAACAGCGTGGGGCTCAACGCCGAACCCTGAGGGACTCCTAACCCCAGAGGATGGAACGAGGACTGACCAGGAGGAATGGCCACTTTAAAAAACCGGTCCGAAAGGAAAGAGCGGAACCATTGAAGAGCCTTGCCCTCAAGTCCCACTTCCTCCAACCTCCGCAACAAAATGCCATGAGACACAGTATCAAATGCGGCGCTCAGATCTAACAAAAGGAGCGCCGCTGTCTGCCCCACATCCAGCACCGAACGGAGATGTTCGCTCATAAAGAGCAGAGCCGTTTCGGTGCTGTGTTGTGCCCGAAAGCCATTCTGACTCTCGTCAAGAATATTATTACGAGAGAGATGGGCAGACAAGATGGAATTTACATGTGCCTCAGTGACCTTGGCGGTCCAGGGCAGGAGGGAGATGGGGCGATAGTTCTCAGGGAGCAGAGGGTCTAGACTAGGCTTCTTCAATATAGGGCTGACCACAGCTTGCTTCCAAGAAGCAGGAACCACGCCTTCCGTAAGTGAAAGATTAATCAGGTCCAGTATGGGTTCACGACACAGGGGCGGGAGGAGAGTGATAAGCTCTGGCTTCAAAGGATCTAAAGGAGAGCCCGATTTAATTTTGAGGCTCAGGGTGTCAAATGCCTCAGCCGACATAGCAGGCAAGGAGGACAGAGGTTCACAATCTGGAACCCCAACAGGCCTGGGCTCAGCATCGGGCACAGCTGGCATAAACCCTCGGTAGATTATCTGCACCTTCTCCACGAAAAAGGATGCCAAGCTTTCACAATGAGAGTCCGTGCAGATTTCTAGCGAGGTGGCCCGTTTACCCATCAGATCTTTAAGCACCTTAAAAATTAATTTAGATGGATTAGGGCTGTTGGAGAACTCAAACGCATAATATGCTGCCCGGGCTTGACAGATAGCTCTGTGATAGCTCTTAAGCTGGGTAAAGTACAATGATTTCAGTGTGGGGTCAAAAGACTTCCTCCACGCCCTCTCCGCTTGTCGGCAAGTTCTCTTGAGCTCAGCAAGGGACTCATTATACCAAGGACTGCGGGTTTTAGCATGACATTTCGACCAACGCATTGGTATAAGAGAATCGAGGGCAGTACGGACCCAAGCACAGAACTGTTCATATCCCTGTTCAACATTCGACAGGTTGCCCAAGGGCTGTGCCTCGAGAATATTAACAAACTCCTCCATTTTAAGCTTACGCCAATTTCTTTTGAAGGTCAATCTGTCCACAGGTTTAAATTGGTGATCATCCAGAGGGCATGATACTTTAACCAATAGATGATCAGTCCAGCCCACCACCATCGGGTCAGATGCCAAAGCCCGGTCCAAGGTGGTAAAAAAGGGGTCGAGAATGTGACCTCCTCTGTGGGTAGGGGCAGTGACAAGTTGGTTCAACTGCATGGCTTCCAGATCCGCTATCAAAGAGCTGATAGATAAAGAAGATGTCTGATCAAGATGTATATTCAGATCACCAATGATGTTAAAATTAGCACATCTAGGAGCCAGGGAGTTAACCATGTCAACGAGAGCGGCCTTAAAGACCGTGTCATTCCCTGGAGGGCGATAGATTAACTACTTACCTGTGAGGGTCTCTCCCCTCTCTGAGGGGGGGTGTGAGCAGCTCAGTTAGGGTCATTCGGAGAGCCAGGTCTTGAGTTCCTTTCTGAATTAGTGCAGTGTCGAGATCCGTCAGAGGTGAAGGGGGAGTTTGTTCCAGGTCTTGGCCTTGATGTAGGAGAAGGATCTGCTGTGGCCCTGTGGATGTGAGGGACTGCACCTAGGGCAAGGTCGGGGTAGTGGAGGTTTCTCTGGAGTGCGTGGAAGGAGATTCAGCCGTTGACGTATTGGGGTCCAATGTTGTGAAGGGATTTGTAGTGGTGTGTGAGCAGTTTGAAGTTTATTCTTCTTTCGACAGGGAGCCAGTGGCGGTCGCGGAGGTGCTGGATGATGAGGTCATGTGATGGGATGCTGAGGACGAGTCTGGCTGGGGTGCTATGGATGGTCTGGAGTCTGCAAAGGAGTGTTTTGTTGGTTCCAGCATAGAACGCATTTCCGTAGTCCAGTCTGCTAATGATGAGTGCATGGGGGCAGTCTTCCTGGATTCGGGGGAGATCCATTTGAAGAGCTTGCGGAGGATGCACAGGGTGTTAAATCATGCAGAGGACACAGCGTTAATCTGCTGGGTTATGATCAGAGAGACTCAATTTTGATGCTGAGGTTACGTGCGTGGTCAGTTGAGGTGGGTGGGTTTCGGAGGGTAGGGGGGGGGGCACCACGTGTTGTCCCATGCAAAGGGGGTAGAGCCGAGGATGAGGATTTCTGTTTTTTCCGCAATGAGCTTCAGGCAGCTGTTGCTCAACCAGGTTGTGACAGCTTTCATCCGTTCTTGGAAGTTTTGCCTGGTGATGTTGGGTTCCCTGGTAAGGGAGAGGATGAGCTGAGTGTCATTGGAATTGGAGATGATGTTGAGTCTTTGGTTTCTGACCATAGTTAGGAGGGGGGCCATGTGGACATTGAAGAGAGTCGGGCTGAGGGAGGATCCTTGGGGTACTCCGGCTCTGATCTTTGTTGGTTCTGAGAGGAAGGAGTCTTAATTTCTGTGCTCTGCCTGAGAGGAAAGATCATATCCAGTCTATGGTTATTCCTTGGATGGTGGCATCGTGGAGCCTGGTGACTAGAGTACAGCATGAGACAGTGTTGAAAGCTGCTGGTAGCTCCAGGAGGATGAGGGGACGCCGTGGGGCCTTGGTCGAGAAGGGCGCGGATGTTGTCGGTGGCAGCAATAAGGGCAGTCTTGGTGCTGTGGTTGCTGCGGAATCTGGATTGAGAGGTGTCTAGGATGTTGGTAGTTTCTATGAAGTGTGCTAGCTGGATGTTCACTGGTGCAATGGCGGCCCTGTGGATGATGTGTGGCGGGCAGGGGTCAGTAGGTGCTGCAGAATGCTCAGGGAGATGACGTGTTGAAATCCCTGAAGTATGCAAGTACCAAGCGAGGTTACCACCTCAGCCCTAAAGACTCAGAAGCTGCAAGTGCAGGACCATGGCACGCGGGCATCACACACCTGCGCAAACTGCAACATGCAAATGTTATGTTTAAAAGAGAAGCGCACGGCTGCCCCCAGAAGGGGGCTTCCTGCTGCCAGTCACAAGTAAGACGACAATAAAAGACAAGGCAGGCACGGTCAAGCAAGAGAACAACCAGGACTTTAGTTGCTTCTGAAAACTCAAGTGGGTTTGAGTCTTTCTTAGCGAAGCCGGAAAAGAGTTCTGTAGGGCTAGAGCAAAGACGGAAAAGAACTTCTGCCGCTCTGGCTCTTCTCTGATGGGGTATGGAGGCCGCATTCAAGTCTCTCATAGAGGAATAAAATTGCATCAGAGCAGCAAGACTTGACAAATGCAGGTAACCGTGGGGCTTGAAAACTATGTGAGAACAAAGACTGAACAGCAGACCGAAGTTTAAGAATAAATCCACAAAGAGAAAAGGGAACCGAACTGTTGGATGGATATGCTTTGGGGGTGACTGAGTGACAAAAGCCCGTGCCTAATCAGTGTAGTCTCCAAGATTTGATGCCAGTGATTATTGACTCTGCCAACTCCATTAGTGGGGTTGGGATCAGAAAGGTGTTGTGTCCAAGATTGTAAATAGGATTCCCACCATATATTGCATTCCTGTAACCGTGCTGTGCATCATAAGTAACGCTTTGTGACTCCAGTCTGTAATGGCACAGACAAGCTGAAAAAACAATGAATTGGAGTGCAGCTAGAGTAATTAACAGTGACTAAGATTAATTCAATTAGTCCCTTCCATCAGCATGCGCAATTGTTGTGAGAACATCGTAATATGTAACAAGATAAATGCTATTGAGTTGAGCAAATAAAATATGACTACAGAACAAAACTCTTGTATAAAATAACCATGTTTCACGTGCAGGGCTGCAGCATGGCTCTGCAGACTACCAAGGTTTCCATTATCATTGGAAGGGTGGGCCCTTCGAAACAGCTCTCAGTGCCCGAGCTGTTTCACTCCTTCTGGCCTTTAAACATGCAGCACCAGTGCAGAACCTTCATCTCTAAGAGATGTCCTGAAATTGTCTTCAGCAGAGCCAGGAAGCAGAGTCAGCGCCCTGTCGTCATGGTTCATGCCAGCGCCCGAGGCCAGGGCTCGAACATCCGCAGATACTGTCTGTGCATCTTGTGCAACCGGCCCTTAGGGACGAGGAGACGAAATGCCAACGAGGGAGGGTCGACTCTGCTGGGCACTCCTGCCTTCTGAGGCTCCCTGGCCTCCTTGTCACTGGGATGAGGCAAGGAGGGCAGAGGGTCTCTGAGTTAAGGCAGAAAGGAAAGTTCGCGAGCCAGAGAAAGGCCTGGGCAGTCCTCTGCTGTTGTGCCACCTTCGGTGCAAGTTCAGAAGCCTAGTCTTTGTCTGGATTATGATCAGAGCAGACAGGGCACCCCCTCGCTAGTAAGACCACCATGAGCAAATGTGAAGACAGGGTTGGTCGTGTATCAACAGCCCCCGCGCTGAGAGGCATGGCATTCAAAAACCTGGCAAAATTGGTCCGGTTACTCAATTTAATAATGTGTCCACCCACATATCTTTGGCCTCGTGGTTCTGGAAGGTGCACTCAGATTTTCATCCTTCCAAGGTCAATGAAATGAATAAGATTAATTATGGATTCAATAAAAGTTTGTTACTCAATGCCAAGATGTCCCAAGGGGTGAACGTTCGCTTTACCAATACATATGTAAAAATAGCTGAATGGTTGGAGTGCCTGCTGCTAAGGTAAACACATGTGCAGCTTACAGATTTGATTCTCACTGTGGGAAGCTCTGCCTTGCATCTTCTGGGTACCAGCACATTTAGTAATATCAAGAAATGTGTACTTAAAGTGCAAGGAGGTCAGTGTACCTAGACTATATGTGTGCCTGTGGAATTTCATGCCAATTCTTTGCAGTCGTATCACAAACTATGCATACATATGGTGAAGAACTTGGTGAAAAATGTCAACACCAGTACTGGATTCCTAGTGATAGGGGAACGCCGGAACACAAGTGCACCTGTGCAACATGTCTCATTTCACCACAGAAACCCAGTCTGCCTGCGATGTGCATGATGCAGAAATCTTAGATGGAGGAGGGACGTGGTTCTTTTGAGTCCTTCAATCCAAAGAGTTGAGCCTTGATGTTGCTTGTTCCTACCATCCATCCACTAACCTCATGCACCACAAATTAAAGACAAAACAAACCTTTCATGTAAAACAGGAAGGAGAAGAGATGCCCTTCTAGTGGAGATATTGCACAATGTCATTTCAGAAAACATGGGTCAAACACAGTTCCCCCCGGCACCAAATTGGGTGATCCTAGGCAATTATTTAGCTCCTTTTTCTTCATTATCGCGTAAGAGTCAGGATCTGTACTGTTAAAAAATCTCAGTTTTTCTTTTCTTTTTTTCAACAACTCTTTATTGGAAACAAATAGTAAAGTCATGGGCAAGGAGGGGACCTTGGGATTACTAGGAAAGGAGAAGGTGGCAAAAAGGGAGGGGCATTCAAGAGTACTGCTAATCCCACCTAGTTACAAAGAATAAAAACTATATGCATTGAAGGCTTCTAGGCACATCTAGGCAATAATATAACAAAGGCCCCTCGCTGGCAGACTTCAGAAAGAGACTCAAAGCCTAGCTCTTTGACGAAGACACAGCACCCAGCTACTCCTAAGGGGGACAGTGTGCACTTTACACATGCTGTTAAGTGATTGATTAATTGATTGAGGCAGTTCCAGGTAGGTCAGGGCCCTGGCAATCCATCTCACTAGATCACCATGGAGACTCGCCTTAGTTGTGATCTTTGTTGGGGATAGAGCGTCACATTCCATTCCAGTTATTTTTTTGTATCCAGAAAACTGGGAACATTCCAGGATAAGGGGCATCCTTCTGGGGAGCGAGGCTAATGGGTTCACAATGGTTTATAAAACGTCACTGGCATACAGGAATGGTTTAATAGCTCCAGTGGATGAGGGCAGACCTGATATTGTCGTTGATGAACGAATGATTGAAGCTGCCATCAGTGCTTCATACAACTAGTGCACTTTAGAGATAAAATGATGGCGGACGGCGGCCCTCTCGAAGGTGTGGAAAAGGTATACCCACTTGACCCTACTGAAAACCCTCTTTGTATCAGTTTAGGAGGCCAGATCCTCTATCCAGCGGTCTATAATTAGGCCTGGGCAGTGAAATTCACTCCGTTCGCAGAGTTTGCTGAGTTTCCTGCACTTTGCACTCCGCAGAGTTCGCGGAGAGCAGAAAACTCCGCTGCGCGAAGTGCAGCAGAGTTTTTCCCCACTCACGATCGCGAATGGTAAGTTTGCGATCGCGAACTGTAAGTTCACAAGCACTTGCTGCCGCTCGTGTAGAATTTCTACCCGAGCGGCAGGAATACCAGCACAAACTGCAGTTCGCACTGCACTCCGCTACTCATGGAACTTCGCAGAGTTTTTGGGTAACGTTGGGGAGTTTTGCGTAGCAAAACTCCACAAACTATGCCCAAGCCTGTCCATGATGTCCTGACGAAGATGTGATAGCATGCAAAGTGGTTCCTGGAAAACCTACCAGGTGTGAAACCAACATGTGATCTGTGGATTACCAATGGTAGGACCTTACCAAGCCTAGTAGCTAAGCTCTTTGCAAGAATTTTAATATCCACGTTAATGAGAGATATCGATCTATAGTTGGGGCATGTGAGAGGATCATTAGAAGCTTTAGATGATAGGGATATGAGATTATATTGGATAGGACACTCAGGGAGTCAGGGGTTTCGGCTTCCTTAAAAACTTTGTTGAGCACTGGATGTGCAGAGACTTAGCTGTTTTGTAAAATGTGTCTGGATAGCTGTCTTCTCTAGTTGAAGGGCATGTGTGGAAATCAGATTTAGCATCTGAAATGACCTCTGTTGTGCACTATCCTTCTAGTTAATCACCTTCTTGTCAGATGCCACACATACAACCTCATCCTGGCATCCCATTTGATCAATCAACTTTCCTCTTCAATCCTTTTGAACGCTAAAGTATTTAGCCTGGAGTTGGAAATAATGGGAATTATAATGCCTGCCAAAGTGGAGAGGATGGGTAAATAGTCCCTTGTAAGGTTTTGTCTCTGTAACAATCAGCAGATAATGGAACTTGAAGAATGGTTGTAACCTTACCTCCCCACACCTACTGCACAGTGCAAGAACCACGTTTAGCAACCGGAGCTGTGGATCGATGCCACCGGCATGGGCTTGCAAAGGTGCTCACTTTGCCTTGACCTTCAGAGTGCATCACAGAGGTCCTGTCGGCATTAAACTTCATAACCAGCATAGTGTGATTAGTGGCCATAGCACTTTTAGCGACAATGGTGAGGCCTGCACATGATCTTCGGGATGCTAGTGAGTGAAGGCACTAATGTGTTTTGGACCATTTGCTGTTTGATGCCAACCGCTGCATCATCAGACAAGTAAGGCACACTTTATTCATGTACGCTTCATGAGCCATCAACACAGTGGCAGGCCTGTCAATTGGCATAACATGACTATGATTATTCGCGCCAAATATTTTAAGTGTGAGCCACCAGTAGACTTACAGTGGGGCACTGGAATGCACATACTGGAACCTCAAGCGGTGTACGCGCAGTGCAGGGATGTGTGCCAGGTCGACTCGTGTACCTGCACCAAAACACGCAGGCTGCAGTGGCAGTGTGTCTCTGTTTGGTGAGGGGTCTCTGATGGTGTCACAATACATGCTGCAGCCCTTAGAGACTCTCTCTCTTTGGTAGGATGACCCTTGGTACCACTGGTACCTTTCACTTTTACCTGTTATACTAGGCGGCAGAAAAAGACCTGTAGGGGGTGAAAAGGGTAAAGGACAGACAAACACAATGGCAATTAAAACCTGAATAAACAGGGGGTGTCTCAGTTGAGTCCGACACCTAGCACATAGCTGGGTGGTGTTGTAATTGAACATGCACGATTTGTAGACGTCATGGCATGCAGGTAATGGAAAAGAACAGACAAACACAATGGCAATTAAAACCTGAATGAACAGGGGGTGTCTCTGTTGAGTCTGAGCCCAGGCACATAGCTGAGTGGTGTTGTAATGGTAGTGGCGTGCAGGTAATGGTACTTATGTGGTGATAATGGCCATAGTGGTGGCCAGTGCTTATTACTTGTGTGAGCATCGTGTGGTATTGTCCAGAGGAGAGGGGGCCTAGGAGAATACGTAATTGGTTTTGTTGAGTTATTGTGGGGATAGCCAATATACAGCTTTTATTTTAATTGTATTTATCAATCAACAGGTTGTGTATCGGGAGGTGTTACCACGTAGAAGGGGCGCCACTCTATGTTGTCTGGTCACCACCCAACAATTTTGGAACCAGATTTCTAGAAGTCCACCACGTTATTCACATAGGTCCTGATGAAGTGCCATACGACTCGTTAGGAGCACTGTAGGCACGAAACATGTTGACCCATCTCACAGCGATAGCCCTTTAGGAACATTGCATCCACATAGGGCATCAACATACTTTTAACCAAGCTGGAACTACCTTAACATTAAACCTTTTGACTAGGACTGCTCCAGACTTATTTTAATATTCACCCGTGCACTACCCTTGCCCTCTCACCTGCACGCACCCTACGGCTTCTTCTAAAAGATCTCCGCCAAAGAGCCCCATTTACGGTGAGCCCGTCAGGCATTGCAGCGCCGGCCCATCAAGGAGCAAAGCCCAATGATGAAGCATGACATCCTTCGGGGTGTGTGAGGGCATCAAGAAGAAAGACTTGTCTTCCCCGTCCCCTAGCATACCCCTTGTAGCACACAGGGATGGTCGCCAGGTTGACTCTTCACTTTTATCTGCACCAAAACACACAGACTGCAGTGGCACCAAGTCTGTGTTTGGTGAGGGGTAGCTTAGGGTGGCACAATACATCCTGTAGTCGTTAAAGACCCTCTCTGGTCACAAGGCCCTTGGTACCCCTGGTACGTTTAACAAGGGAATTATATGTGAGGCACATGTGCCAATAATACTATAGTTTTAGTGAAAGAACACTGGTACTGGGAAACTGATTAGCAGGAACCCAGTGCTCTACAGTCAAATTTGCATCGCAAGCCAGGCAAAAAATCGAGGGGGGGGTACTGCAATAGAAACCCACTTCCCTATATAAGTGACAAACAAAGCACGGACCTGCTCATTCAGTTGAGGAATGACTGCAAAGCAATTAAGGACACACAAATAAGCAGCACACTAAAATGCATGGCACAAGAATCCTTATGCTGAAGTTAACGTACATAAAACACATCAAAGTACAAATTGAATCTCAATTCAAAGGAACTGTCATGGCTGTGGGAGCTCACAGTGGCGGCTGGTGACATTTGAAAGTGGTGAGGCGTAAAAGTTTGTGTTGAGTGCTTAGTGGCGGGAGAATACAGCGAACAAGTCCGACTGTCCTAAGGTGGGGGTTTGGGGGTTCTCCCCCCCCCCGAGAAAATTTTGAAAAAAGAATGGGCAAATCATGGATTTTGAAGCATATTTGTGAAAGTCAGAAGGTTAATGGAGCAATTGTGAAAGTTTATCGTATTGTAGCAGCATTTATACAGCACTTCCTACCCTTGGAGGTGCCAAAGCACTCTGGGATAGGTAGAACAGTACTCCAGCGGCACCATGGATGGAAAAGCGTGTGTCTAAAATGGTGTGTAAGGGTAGTGCTCCTACAGATGTGTACCCTTGCTCCATTTATGCATGGTCTTGAAGTGAACGGATGAGGAACTGCTGCTGTCTGTGTGGGCTGCTTTTTTGAGCAGAGTGGCAGTCGATTGGGGCTATGTCTGTGCTGTTCAGATCAGATGCTGCCAGCGGCCCAGTGGGACCCGGAGCTGCCTTTCGGGAGGCAGATGGGCCTCTATAACCTCCCTTTGACCAACGAGGTGAAGGTGTCATAACTAGTCTCTCGCTGGGCTAGCCCATTAAAGTATGCAAATTGAGGGCCAGGGGCCTCCGCTAGTTAGTAAAGGCATGCCCAAACGTGGAAACTACAATTGTCTCTGGCGCTATGCTATGTCTTCATAATGCTCATCGACTTTAAAATTGACAGGTAATATCTAAGTCATTTACATATGAGCAACATAAACAGGTGGGCAGAGACAAAAAATTCACAAAGGCTAACAGACACTAAAACACAAAAAAACGTTGAAATACTCATACAAATATCCCAGAAGAAAACACACCAGGAATGTCATCACCAGCTCATTAGAATGCCTGTGACAGAAACAGGCAAGCATAATGGTAACACTTAAATATAACGTTCAACAAGCCAAAATTACACACTCAAACCTCGAAAAAATTCACAACACCCCACTGTGACCATGCTCTTAAATCCCCTCACCAAAGTAAAAAGACAACATTTTACAGAATCTAGCAAACTGTTTCATTGGAATGATATGCAGGCTCAGAAACAGCTCCAGAAATGAATGCAAGTGCTGCTGCAAAAACATTTCTACAGCAGCGAAGAAATCTAAAACTTTTGGCAACATCTATCCATCAGCCGCAAATCTGCAGTTCTAGCATCTTTAGTGCTATTGATTTAACCCAACGAACCTGTGGCTATATCCCATAATTCAAATGACTCCGAATGAAAACGCAAAGGTCATTCTATTAATTCGAATTTCTCTACTTAAATGAAAGTGCAAATGCTGGTTACTTTGCACTTGCCAAAACTTCAAAGACCGACAGAGGCAGATGGCGTTTGTAAAGCAAGCAGGCTGAATGCCAGTCTGCAGTGAAGAGTGGGAAACATCTGCATTAGAGCACATTGCCATCAGCTGCTTTTTAGCATGGGCACCAGAGCAGGGAGAGCAGTACACTGCAATGTCATGCAGACCGCCCCAGTGCAAGCTCCATGGTACACAGAAGTGTTTCTCCTACACAGAAGTATTTTCCCACTGTACCTGGCCTCTGACCTGCAAAAATACCCCATTCCACTTAATCTTGTTGTGTTTTCTATAATCCATAATAAACAGCAATATGTTTCCTTTGGCCCTAGTTCTTGGTAGACTGAGGTATCGCCCCGCCCCAACTTCCTGTACTTGGTCCCTGGAGCATGGCATTAGTTCCACTCACACTAATACCCCCACCCCCGCTCTGTGCTTGGACCCTGGTACACAGCACTATCTCCACTAATCCCGTGCATGATTTGTACACGTTAGTTTTCCTTTTTGTGCATGTGCCCGGTACACAGCATTTCCCCTTCTATGTCTGGTTTGTACAGATCAGCAGCATCCCGCTCTGTGCCTGCTCCCGGATACACACCAGCTACTCTCTCGTGCCTGCTACACAGTGTTCTCCCCTCTGTACCTGGTGCTTGGTACACAGTAACCCCCCTCTGTGTCCAGTGCCTGGTAGAAGGAAGTTTCCCTCCTCAATGCCTAGCATCGGGTACACTTTAGCATCTCACTCTGTCCTTGGTACACATAGTTGCCCCTCTTGAGGGTGCCAGGTACACAGCAGCTCCTCTCTTTGTGCCTGGTACACAGCAGTTGTTTCCTCCTCTATGTCGGGTGCCTGAACATATACAGCAACTACCCCGCATGTATCTGCCCCTAGTAAATTGCAATATCCCGTCCATTTCTGGTTAAGACCGGCAGTCCTCCCCCCACCGAAAATCCCACCCACCCCCTGCGTTGAACAGACAGGCGGTAATTAAAGTAGTTAGCCCATCTGCCTCATCTTCTTTCTCCGCTCTGTGTCTACAGAAAAAAACATTACTGCCACTTTCTGTGTACTTGTGCAAACTGACACCTAACAACGCACTCAGATCACAGCGCTTTAAAACGGACCACTTGGCAGATCCAGGCACTGGTTCAGTTATCTGTACACTCATTCCAAGGGCCCAGTGCATAGAGATCATGGGCACTGATTTTAAAGGGCTCGTGACTAAGAGCTGTGCACTGGTTGGAACAACACGTAGCTGAGAGCTGGGGGCACTGGTTAAAGGGGCACAAGGCAGTGAGTGAAGAGCACACTGTAGAGAGCTGGTGGATTAATGATACAGTGTCGCTGCAAGTTTTGCACGTGCCTCCGACACCCCCACACCTCACCAAGGACGGGGTAACCGAAAGTGAAAGGGCCGAACAAAATGCTCGACTGCACTGCAGGGATGGAAGGAAACGTCCCACCCGAGGTCCACTGGCAGACCAGCCCTGCCGGCTTAGTTGATGCCCTGTTTCTAATTTAGCTTCCATGTAATTCTGAAACTTTTTCCTTCAGCACAAGTTACTAAACAGATGGCTGGCAGGTATATACATCTGTCATAAGAAGACACATTCTCGAGACAGAGGCGACAACACAGAAGGTATCTGTGCGCTTCTTTTTGGGGTCTTCCGCGCAGCAGTTTAAATGCATTAAAAATAAGAAAGGGAACTAAAATGCGGTGCATAATGGGGTGGGCTCAAAAGCGTGGCAAAAAAAATAAATAAAGTGTAACATTTTTCGGTCTTTCATCAGGTATGCACATATACAATACACAGTTTAAACCATGTCAAATAAATGCAAGTTAAGTTAATCACTCACCGTTCGTCTCTCAGCACCGGGCACTCGTGACGTGGCTGGGAGCATGAAGTTATGACCTCCCTCCAGTTCCTGTCCCGCCCCGACTCCTGAGCCAATCCTCACTCTACTCCCTTTCTGTTTGTAAGGAAATAGCAAGAGAGTAGAGTGAGCATTGGATGGGTCAGGCGCTGCCAGTGCCCATTTAGAACCTTGGCATCTGTGGCAGCAATCCTCCCAGGCTCCGACAATACGGAGGTAGGTGAGGGTTCAAGTGCGCATGTTGGGTAGGGTCAGAGCAAGGCACATGTCCAACCCAACATGCGTACTTCACCCCAAGGCGGCCCGACTTTTGTCAATCTTCAAGGCTCCCCACGCCCCTTTCTCACTCAGTCTCCAGTAACTGCCTGGGACCGGGGGCAACAAAACAAACAGGGGGAGGGGGGTGACGCACCCACGCCCTAATAAAGAAACCGCCACTGGGAGCTCATATCATGCTTCTGAATCAACAAATTTGAAAAATAACTCAGGAACTGTAGGAAACAATGTTACTTCACCCATGTATGTCATGAAAACAGAGGCAGAGTGGGATCAGTGGATATGGCTTCTAAAGATATCACTGCTAAAATCTAGGATGATCTGCATGATGAAGTGCACGCTTTGGAAGAAGTTCAAAACAAAAATTCAAAAGATACAGTGATAAGGCTGAAGAGGACAAACTTGATGCAACAAAGATCAGCTCAGATCTTTCATGGGTTTATTATAATATAATTCAAGGGTTGTGAGTACTATTGTGGGAAAAAAACAAATGATCTCAGGATGATAGTAAAAAAAGTTATATTTTCTTGGGGCAAAGAATACATTTGGGCAATTAATGACTCAAGCATGAGATAGCAGAAGCGGGCATGCTCACACCTTCTGACATCAACAGACAATCAGTAGTTGCTGTTGCAGATATTTCTGGGATTTGGGCCATTCTTTTAAAAAAACAAAATGGCAGGGACATGACTGTAGCCTTGGCTTTCAGAGCTTTGAATTATTCAGAAAATACCTATTTGGTCATTGAGAGAGAGGTATTGGCAGCAGTGTTGGGAATGGGAAATTTCAGAATGTAGGTATGCGGAAGCAATGTAGTCTTGAGGACGAATCACAAAGCTCTGTTGATAATTCTGAGGCATGCAGGCAGGGAGAAAAGTTCTGGTAGGTTAGCAAGCTTTGCAGTCAGACTACAGATTTCTAACTGTGTAATTGAATACATTCTGGGGTGAAGGAAATGCAGGGCAGATTGCCTTCTATTACTACATAATAAGAGTGAATTGATTGGGGGTTATGAGGTTGAGGAGGCTGTGGCATGTTTGGATGATGGAAAGGATGGCGTGTACAAAGCTGTCACTAATGCTGAATGGTTATCAGCGATGGATAAGAACGAGATTTTGAAAGAAGCCAGAAAGACGATTCACAAAGATACATGGAGAGAGGGTTCAGTGTCTGTGTCTGTCAAACCATATCACAAGGTGGTGGAGGAGTTGACAATATGTGATGAAGAACTGATCATGAGAGGAGAAAAATCTGTGCCTCCTCAGGAAGTGAGAGGGAAGCTGATTAATTTAGCACATCAAGGTCATTTGGGACAGCCAATGACAAAGAAAAAGCTGAAGGAGAGGTTCTGGTGGATGGAGGCAGAGGTATTCAGACATGTGATTGGATATCTGGGATGCAGAGAGAGTGAGAAGAGGTTAAAGGTAGATGTAGGTGGGAAAGAGCAACATCTTGGTGAACCGGCTGCACCCTGGATGGAGTTATGTCTAGATTTCATGGAACCGTTTACATGTTCCCATGTCTGCCGGATTACCAACTTTATGCTGTTGACATTGTAGACGTTCATTCCAAATGGCTGGAATTTGTTTTTATGAGTACTGCACTACCACCAGTACTATCAAAGTACTCAAGGATATATCTGTGTACTCCAGTACTTGATTATGGACAATGGGACACAGCTGACCTCCAGCCAGATGAGAGATTTCTTGGGTAAGCATTGCATCAAACGTATGAGGTCGCAGCTTTCGAGGTCGCAGCCCAATGGCCAGGTGGAAAATGCCAACCGAATAGTAAAGGACCTGATAGAAATGGCTAAGAGATGTTTGTTGGAAGTGAAAGAAGAGGTGAGAGACAAGAAGACAATGAAAAAATAGGATCGCTGACATAATATCGAGGGACATAATATCGAGTAGCAAAAATATCGATGACAAAATATCTACAGACAGAATATCGAGTTTGTATCTACAAACAGGTAAGTACAAAAATATCGAGTTAAAAATATCGTTTACAAAAATATAGTTTATAAAAATATCGACTTTATTAAAAACAGTGTTAAATTAAATTAATATTAAAATTTTATTACTAAAATATACTTAAAAATACTTAAATTAACTTATAATAATTAAATAATGAATGAAAGTTTAAAAAAAATTTTAACAATCAGATTTGTTAAAACATATATATATAGTAACATAATATAATTAAATAATATCCAATATTATTACCGTACAATAGCAGAAGTGTAAAAAATACTATTCCCACTCTAGAGAGTGCAACAGTAGGGAAAGCGTTGGATAGCGTAGGGGTAAAAATTACTATTCCCACTCCAGTGAGTGCAACAGCAGGGAAAGCGTTGGATAGCGTAGATGTAAAAATTACTATTCCCACTCCAGTGAGTGCAACAGTAGGGAAATCGTTGGATAACGTAGGGGTAAAAATTACTATTCTCACTCCAGTGAGTGCAACAGTAGGGAAAGCATTGGATAGCGTAGGGGTAAAATTTACTATTCCCACTCCAAAGAGTGCAACAGTAGGGAAAGCGTTGGATAGCGTAGGGGTTAAAATTACTATTCCCACTCCAAAGAGTGGAACAGTAGGGAAAGCGTTGGATAGCGTAGGGGTAAAAATTACTATTCTCACTCCAGTGAGTGCAACAGTAGGGAAAGCGTTGGATAGCGTAGGGGTAAAAATTACTATTCCCACTCCAAAGAGTGCAACAGTAGGGAAAGTGTTGGATAGCGTAGGGGTTAAAATTACTATTCCCACTCCAGAAAGTGCAACAGTAGGGAAAGCGTTGGATAGCGTAGGGGTAAAAATGACTAATCCCACTCCAGTGAGTACAACAGTAGGGAAAGCGTTGGATAGCGTAGGGGTAAAAATTACTAATCCCACTCCAGTGAGTGCAACAGTAGGGAAAGCGTTGGATAGCGTAGGGGTTAAAATTACTATTCCCACTCCAGTGAGTGCAACAGTAGGGAAAGCGTTGGATAGCGTAGGGGTAAAAATTACTATTCCCACTCCAGTGGGTGCAACAGTAGGGAAAGCGTTGGATAGCGTAGGGGTAAAAATTACTATTCCCACTCCAGAGAGTGCAACAGTAGAGAAATTAAATACTGCATATATTATTTCAATAAATATAAATTAATATCTATAAAAATTAATTAAAAGTAATTACCAATTTAATATATAACAATAATCAATCAATTAAAATTACAAATTAAATTTAATTAATACAATTATTTACCTATTAATACAAATTAATTACAAATTAACATTTAATAATGTAACATTTAAAAATGTATTAACAATTAATTCAAATTAAATACAATAAAATAAATTGATTTATTTAATTAATTATAAATAAATTACTTCCCACCCTATTCACCTATAAACACACAACCCACTACAGAAAATAAATTACTAAAATTATCATAATTAGCAATTAATCAATTAAATAAAATTAATTGGCAATTCAAATTTAATTAATTACCCATAAGAAAATATTTATCAATTAATTTGAAATAAATACCAATAAATAATTTTACGTATTTAATTACTTATAAATAAATTACTACCCACCCAATTCCCCTATAAACCCACAACCCACTACAGAAAACAAATTAGTAAAATTAACATAGTTAGCAATTAATCAATTAATTCAAATGAATTGCCAATTCAAATTGAATTAATTACCAAATATAAATTAATTAACAATTAATTAAAAATTAATACCAATAAATAAATATACATATTTAATTAATTATAATTAAATTACTTCCCACCCTATTCCCCTATACACCCACAACCCGCTACAGAAAATAAATTAGTAAAATTAACATAATTAACAATTAATCAATTAATAAAAATTAATAGCCAATTAAAATTTAATTAATTACCAAATATAAATTAATTAACAATTAATTAAAAATGAATACCATTAAATACATTTACATATTTAATTAATTATAATTAAATTACTTCCCACCCTATTCCCCTATAAACCCACAACCCGCTCCAGAATTAAATTACGCAAAAATTAAAAAAACTAAAATAATTAATTAGAATAAATTATAACATAAATACACACTTTTCACACATATAATAACATAAAAAACACTATAAAAAATTCGATATTATTAAAAATTGGATAATTTTAATAACCTATATTATATACTTCGATATTTTAACTGTCTATATTTTTAACATTCGATATTGCATTACTTACCTTAATAACGATATTTTTGATGTCTATATTCTGTCCATTCGATATTTTGTCCATTCTATATTTTAAACTCGATATTATGTCCATTCGCTATTTTGTAGTCGATATTTTGACTGATACCGAAAAAATATGCTTTATTCAATTTCATTTCAAATCATAAAAGCAATGCGAAACAGCCACAGTAATACCTAAAATGAGTAGAGATTTGTACTAGTTTAAAATATTAGGTTACAATCTAGTTAATATAAGGTCTAAAGCTGATAATGCAACAACTTTCCTATGACTTCTTATAAGCCTAGGGCTACCAGCCCTGAAGTCAGTAGATGAAACATCTAATGCGTACGAGTTTATCCAACTGCACAAAGTGCAACGCAAGTGAAAGCTAGCAGGTGACACTGTGGCATAAATAAGGGATAAAGTTCTGATGCAATTATCATATTGACTGACTATGTTTGTCCGAAGTAGGCAATGTGCCTATGTGTTGGTTGATTGTGTCCCTGTGCAAGTTCTCTGGTTTCGCATTAGGTTTTTTTAAAGTTTGATGTTGGCTGTGTGAACAGTGCGCCTCGCTGCATTTCTTTTTCTAATCAGTGCCTATAGGGTTGTTAACTTTAAATGACCTAATTTTTTTATGGCTCACAGACTTGTTAATTAAAAACACTGCTTTAAAAGGCTTAATGCTGGTCCTAGATTTAGTTTAAAATAAACAGGAGAAGCAAAGTTCCTTAAAAGGCAGACTTAATTCATCTGTCTCTCTTTTCTAGTTCCTTTGCTGCTCAGCTCAGAACCTTCACAGCCTTGCATGCCAGTTATACAGTCGATCCTCCTAATGAATTTATAATGGCGGATCTGCAGGTTCTTATTTCTTGCTGCTTCAATGTTGGCAGTAAAAGAGTTTTCTGCAGGGGTAGTAACGCCGGGCAAGTGCACAATAGATGGAGCAATAATTTGTTACTATAACCGCAGAGGTGACAGTCCAGGGTTGCCCAAGACTGTTTCCACTTTGGTGTTAAATCTTTAGATGGGTAGACTCCGAGCCTCAATAACATCAGGTTGAACATTTTGTTGATCTTGTAAAGTGGTCCAGGAAGCACAGTTGAGGTTTTAGAGTTTTATATGTAGGCATCACCACCCACGCATAGGTTTTGTTCATCAAGGTTGCTTTGTCTGTTAGCAGTGATTGCAACCTGATGGCTTTGTTTGTAGTTTCGGAGTGGGCGAATACTGTGTGGCAAGCCTCTTCTAACTTTAGAGAGGAAAGTGATTGTAGTAGAACAAAGTGAACTGAGGGGCATATTAACAAGCAATAGCGATAATTATCGCTATTGCTTGGTTAGAGACAAAATTTTACCGCTGAGCTGCGGCGATTTTTATCGCAGATAAACCTTGGTATTACCAAGGTTTATCGCAAATGCGATAAAAAACGGCCGCAATGCATGAATATCGCTGAAAAGTCAGCGATATTCATGCATTACCGAGCTAATGCTCTTAGCCATGTTATCCACCTCCCATTGGATAACATGGCTAAGAACTGCTCAGGGCAGGTGTTAGCTTTTGGAGATATTCGCGCTTAGCGCGAATATCTCCAAAAGTTGGTAATAGGAGATAGCGATGTTAGCGACTGTTTCCAGTCGCTAACATCTTGGCACGCCCACTTTGCATGTCATTAGTGATAAATATCACTGACATGCAAAGTGGGGCCCAAGATGGTCGCTATCTCCTACTAGCTGTCGCTAACTGGTGTTAGCGACAGCTAGGTAATAGGGAGATAATTTTATCTCCGCTTTCTTGGCTTTTAAAGCCAAAAAAGCGGAGATAAACCCCCTTGATAATATGCCCCTGAGTTCTTTTGTGTAGATTTTATTCGATTTCCAGCCAACAATGATGGACGAGGGAGTTTGCCTCTGCGGACCTCATTCTCCAGTAAACGTTAATAAGGGCGCCTTGTTTTGCCTGAACCTGGTTTTTAATCCGAACTCCAGCCTGATGTGAGCTTGTTATGGGTATCGTGGGACTGAAAACCTGATGCATTCGTTTTAAGCAGTTCCGATCCGTACGAGATTGAGGGCAAGCATTTAGCTGCTACTACCTTCCGTAAATGATTTGTTGAACAGTCTCTGAGGGGCATATTACCAACAACTAGCGATAATTTTTGTCTCTAACTTTTTTAGAGACAAAAATTATCGCCGCACATCGGCGATTTTTATCGCAGATAAACCTTGCTATTAGCAAGATTTATCGCAAATGCGATAAAAAACGCCCGCAATGCATGAATATCGCTGAAAAGTCAGCGATATTCATGCATTACCGAGCAAATGCTCTTAGCCATGTTATCCACCTCCCATTGGATAACATGGCTAAGAACTGCTCAGGGCAGGTGTTAGCTTTTGGAGATATTCGCGCTTAGCGCAAATATCTCCAAAAGTTGGTAATAGGAGATAGCGATGTTAGCGACTGTTTCCAGTCGCTAACATCTTGGCACGCCCACTTTGCATATCATTAGTGATAAATATCACTGACATGCAAAGTGGGGCCCATGATGGTCGCTATCTCCTATTAGCTGTCGCTAACTGGTGTTAGCGACAGCTTGGTAATAGGGAGATAATTTTATCTCCGCTTTCTTGGCTTTTAAAGCCAAAAAAGCGGAGATAAAACCCCTTGATAATATACCCCTGAGTTTTTTGTAAGATTTTGAATGCAAATAGCAGCTGGTTTGCTTTTAATTGTCTTGATACCAAATATTGCTTATAGTTAAGGTGCTGATCGAGTAATATCCCCAGACATCTTTTAATATCACTAAATTTGAGGCATTCCTGTGCTTGCTCCAGCATACCTTTGTAATGAAACAAAAATGTGTACCAGGACTCCTAGTCATCTGGATATCTCTCAGAGATCTAGAGCTACCAAATGTTCTAAATTAGAAAGGAAAATAAATTAACCAAAGATCTTCAGTCTGCAGTTTCTTGTCGCGATATGTGTACATTCTGACACACATCAAAATTCCTACTCCTAATGACGAAAATCTTTTATATTCTCATTTTTGTGCTCTGTACGCATCTTCTTTTTCTGTTCTACCGGATTTTGGACTCAGTTTCTTAAAAAGTCTCAGAGATTTGTTTTTCATTGAAACAAATTAGAGGTGGTAGAAGTAAACACATATTTAGGTGCTAACATCTCAAATAATGTTTCTTGGGTCCCATACAATACCATTTAGGCTACAAAATCAAGTCTACGAAAATTGGCCTTTCACAGTTTTTTAAAGTACAAAGAAGGAGCGACTATTTTTTTTGTTGTATATTGCTAGCATGGTTCCTGATGCATTTTATGGAATCAAAGCAAAGTCGCTTTCTTCGTTTATCTCTAATATTGAATCTGTTTTATGGAAGAGCTACCTTGGTGTAAGCACCTCCAGCTCTTTTGAACGGATTTGTCTTGAGCTGGGCTTGATGGGAATTACCTTCCATGCCCACTGCCAAATAATTTAATATTTTCAATAATTATTCAGGAGTCCCAAAAGTGCATCGAAAAATGTAACTTGGTGGGAATTTGCAAGGGATAATAAAAATATGTAAATTTTTTGGGGCTGTTTACTCCTATTGTATACCACAGTTTCCCTTAAATAATGATGGGTTGTTATTGTGTCTACAACATGGTAGCGCCTTAAAGTGTCACCTAAAAACGCATGCTAAAAATGGGAGTTTCCAGCTTGACTTGCAACATTGTTTAGAAATAAGAAGATTAAAGCTGGGCTGCATGTTCGCAAGAAGTAGTGTGATGCAATTGTATTTAAAGTCCATCATTTGTCCCCTTGGGTGTGGATTTTTCATGAAATTCAGGTTTAACGAGATGACCTGGGGTGATAATGTGTGGCTCAAGAAGGATGGGGTCGCCCCACATCCATTCTGTCAATATTGTGGAGTTGTGAAACATTATTTGAATCACATGCTTTTATTCTGTCCTGACCTTTTGTATCTGCAGATTTTCTTTTTTCTATCCTGTGATTTTAAGGTATTCTGTAGTAATGCACAAAGAAGCACTTTTTTTAAAGCCTCACACGTGAATATTTGTTGTCATTGAGTTAGGTTTTTGGGTGATTTCTTGATATAAATTGACCTTTTTGTATTCACTACAATATATTTTGCTTGCTCTAATCATGTTTTGTATTATTTTAAAATGTATTTTTAATTAACTTTATTTATTTATTATTGATTGTTGTGGTATTTAAGTTTAAACTGTGGGTGCACTTTAAATATTAAATAAATAAAGAAAATATAAAAATCAAAACAAACTTTGGATGTGGAAAGCCATGTCATGTTGAAGGTGTGCATACCACAAACAATTTTTTAGATATTTACAGAGTTATATCAGTAACTAAAAATAAACAAATGCCAGGGTGGGGTGCAGAAGCAAAGAGGGGACCCAATGCAGAAGTGAAATTGGGGATGAGGGCAGGGGAAAGCAACCTGGGGACAGAAACAACATGGGAGGGGCAGAGCAGCACATGATGAGACCAGGGAACATTGAGGGGAGCACTGAAGCACACAGCCAGACAAAGCAACACAGACACTGAAGCTCATGGACAGATAGACTGACATGGAGACAGGGAAAGCAACAAGGGGACAGAAACAACATTGGAGGGGCAGAGAAAAACGTGGCGAGACAAAGTGTTGGAACTGACCTCCTCTGCAGTATAACTCCCAAACCTTTTGCCTCCCACCTTCATTTTTGCTTATCTTGTTTTGCTGGCCTCAGGATTCTGTACACTTTACACTGCTCTCTCAGAACATGCTAGGATTGGCTTATCCCAATTAAAATATTTAATTTACTTGTAATTCCCTAGTAAAAGTGATATTACATGTACCCAGGTACACTTGAGTAGTCCTTCAAACCTGTCTCAGGCCTGCAATTACAGCTGTGTCAGCAGTTTTATACTGCCATTTCGACCTGGTAAAATAAACTGCTTGCCAGGCCCAAACCTTCCTTTTCAATACATATAAGTCACCATTAGAGTAGGCCCTAGAGAGCTCAGAGAGCAAGGTGAAGTATATTTCAGATTTAGACATGTACTTTTAAATTTTGCTGGTCCTGGTAGTAAAAATCATAAATTCATTTTTCGGCACTGCAAGGCCTACCTCTCCCATAGGAAAACATTGGAGTTACCTTATTACATTTAATTATCTGTAACTTACAAATATAAATAGGTATCCAGTTCATTTTTTGTGTCTTTGGATTTGTAATGAAAAATCCTCTCTTGCGTTTACGTCAGATTTTAAATTACAATTTTGAAAATATCACTTTTAGAAAGTTGGCATTTTTCTAACTTAACTATTTAGTTTTTGCAGCCAGTCTCTGGGTCACATGACTGAGTGAAGCTGACAGTTGGGCTTTGTGTATTCCTCCACACACAATAAAAAGCTTAGGTGTGCCTGGACAGGCTATCACTGGCAGGATGGGAGGTTGGAGCTGGGCACAGCCCAACATCCACATGAAAATGCTGTGTCCTGTCTCCACACAAAGAGCTACAGACCCCTGTAGGTAGTTTGCTGCCAAGGCTGGGGAGGCAGGAAGCCTGTGAACTTTACAGGGAAACCTCTAGGAGCTTTTCCCACTTCAAAGAAGGTACCCCGTATAAATATTAGACCTCAGATACCAACTCTTCAGTACACTTTTAGACCTGTGGGGGCTCTGCCAGGAAGAAGGAATGCTGGGCTGTTGATAGGACTGCCACTCTGCTAGACTGCTTCCCTGCTGAACTACTGCCTTGCTAGACTGCTGCCCTATTGCCCAGCTCTTGTGTGATTTAGACTGATTGAACCTGAATATAAACCCAGGACACGCACAGTGACTACAAGATCTAGCCTGCAGGCATACTGTTCAGAGCCACAGGGACAAAACAGGGTCCCAACCACCTGAACCAGCACCCAAATCCAGCTGGCGCCACCAGCCCCTGACCCGGCAGTGGTGCCCTACAGGCCCTGGACCCTTGGTGTGGCTTCAGTGGACCTAAATTGATGTTCTTGGGCCATTCCCAACTACGAGCTGGCCCGTTAGTGCCAAAACCTTGTCACTAACACAACGCCAACAAACTTGTTTCACTGTAGAATACAGTGGACTGCTTCTGCACTGTTATGACATCTACAAAACAATGGACGTTTAGCTCAAATGTATTGTGGCAAATCACAAAGCTTCAGCCGTAGAAGGTAGAAATAAGTTACAGTTTTACATTTCAAAACGCAAAGACAGACACTGTGGCTGCAGTTGAATTTCAATGATAAACAATCAATATTCAGTAATGTGGCTCGCTGCGACCTAGTTATGCTAACTGAACCAAACCTATTTTAAGAATTATTTTTCTAAATGAGAATTCGTTTCTCCCACCTTTTTCAAGCAAACAATGCTTTCTTTGCTATTTCATGCCCATCCTTTTATTTGATACTAGTGGTTCTCACTTTCCTAAATCTTCACTTTGTTTTCTGCACTTTCACAAGCTAGGAATGACCGCAGTCTCATTTTTGTAGATAACCAGGACACTGGTAGACAGACAGGTGGTATTATTACTATTAGTACCATGTCCCGCTGAAGTACTTTGGCAAGATCACAGTTTGAAAGTAGGTGGCACGTGAGACACACACAGGTGCCTTTCTTGGCAGACTTAAGTGCTGTGGCCGCTCACTGTGGGAGTGCTGCGAAGTGGTGGGGCAGGGTGGGGGGTAGTGGAGTCTGACATACGACAGACAGGAGTAAACCAAGTAATTAAATACCCCGGTCAACTCGGCGATGCTGAGAGCGTAAGGTAAATAGTTTTATTTATTCAATTACTTAGCTTACTCCTGTCCGTCATATGTCGGAATCCACTACCCCCCTACCCTGCCCCTCCCCAGCCCTGCCACACAGCCCACAGCACTCCCACGTCAAGCCGCCACTGCTTATGTGCCAATGTCTGGGGTACTGATGCGCCAATGTCTGGGGTACTGATGCCCGTTCCACTTGTTCAGAGTAGGAATGAGTGCAACTGCTCACCACTGGCTTCTACTGAGTCATTGAAGTTGGCTCTTCTTGGTTGGGATAAATCTTAATATGCTTTTTTAAATTATTAATTATTTGAAGTTTTTTGTAGTGCGAACTTGGCCCGAGGGGATAAGTGTGCTTTACATAAGCACCAGATTAAGAAGTCAAGCTGCTGCAGTGCTACCGGGCAGCTGCGCGACAGTTAACAAAAAATATATCAGCAACTTCATTGAATGAAGCCTAAATCTGTATGTGCTTAATTGTGAATGAAAAGAAGCACTTCCAAATGTAAGGATTTCTTCTTCTTGGGTATGTCTCTATGACAGACGCAGTGTACAAAATCTGTCTAATAATTCATTAGAAATAGGTGAACTTTCTTGTACCTGTGCTCCCTTGTTGCAATGGCATTAGGGACCCTGCACTGCTAGCCTGTAGCTCTGTGAAGTTTGGCGATGTCATAGTGTGAATGATGCGTTCCTCATTGTGACCTGTTCAGCATAAGAAGCAACAAGACCTGTTGATGTGATTAAAGTCACCAGTGAATCGCTGCTTTTTATAGCGCAAGGTTGCAGGCTGTTGGATTCTTCGAATTCAGATTACACATTTGACTGGTAGGTTTTACATCAATTTTATTGATCAGGAGTTTGTCCCAGCACAAGATGAAATACAAGTTAAGTGGGCTGTTATTTTTTTTACCTAACTGAAAATTGCATGTTTTAGAAGATTTTAATCAGGGCTGATATAAAATGACTTTCTGATGTGACACTACATGCCTGAACTTTTTTAAATAGCTAAAAAGTTTATGTTTGTGAAAATGTGCTGTGCGATTTTATGCTAATTGTTGCTGGAAAGTAATTTCTTACTTGTGAAAGTCAACTGTATTTGTAGTCTGATTTTAGAGAGATGATGCCATTTTCTTTTGAAGCGCTGAAGCACGGCTGTAGCCCTGCCGTGCATAAAACGTTTGTAAATGAGGCCCTGAGAATCTCTTTTTTTTTAGCCACTGGTCTTCCTTTTAATACATTATTATTAATTTGATATTAACAAGTGCCATTGGCATTTATTTAAGGTACATTCTATATTAAATTGAGTAGTGGATAGTAATTTATAAATTGACAACAAATATGAAAAGAAAATCTGTCTAATAATTCATTAGAAATAGGTGAACTTTCTTGTACCAGTGCTCCCTTGTTGCCATGGCATTAGGGACCCTGCACTGCTAGCCTGTAGCTCTGTGAAGTTTGGTGATGTCATAGTGTGAATGATGTACAGTGTTATTTATGAAAAGTGATTATTACATCTTCTGTGGATGTATTGGTTGGACACTTGGGGCCTCATTTACGAGGCCCCAGTGGCACTTTTGCACCACTGGGGAGGCGTGGGAGTGGCGTAGCAAGGAGAAATACTTTTACTCCCAGCCGCGGTCGGTAGCGGGATGACCTGCAGGGCAGTGACATGGGGAAGGGGAGGGGCAGGGTGGGGGTAGTAATGTATGGATTACGGAGTTTTACAGGTAAGTAAACATATAAATAAATGAAACGAATTTCGTTGCGCGCACTGCTTCGCATTTGGTGATGCAGTGCACGCAACAAAATTTGTTCTATTTATATGTTTACTTACCTATAAAACTCCGTAATCCATACATTACTATCCCCCACCCTGCCCCTCTCCCTCCCCACGTCACCGCCCTGCAGGTCATCCCACTACCGACCGCGGTTGTTTACTCCTCTTAGTTTTTTCCACTTTCTATGCTTGATGCATTCTGCAGCACGCACAGAGGAAATGTAATGAATTCTTGTTTTTTGCAGGAAGTTGTGCCTTCATGCACAAAAACAATCATACCCGCAATGCAGGCACCCTTGCAACATGAAGCAAGGGTGTCTGTGTTGGCGCACGGCTGCTGTTTGTGCACTCGGGGAGGGGAGAAGGACAGGAATGCGCTGTATCTTGTAGATACGGCACATTCCTGCCATTTTCTCTTGACGCGCTGTAGCACAGAAGACAGGCCTGCAGCGCTGCCGTGCATAAAAGCTATGTAAATGAGGCCCTGAGAATCTCTTTGTTTTTAGCCACTGGTCTTCCTTTTAATGCATTATTATTAATTTGATATTAAAAAGTGCCATGGGCATTTATTTAAGGTACATTATATATTAAATTGAGTAGTGGATAGTGATTTATAAATTGACAACAAATATGAAAAGAAAATCTGTCTAATAATTCATTAGAAATAGGTGAACTTTCTTGTACCAGTGCTCCCTTGTTGCAATGGCATTAGGGACCCTGCACTGCTAGCCTGATGCACTGTGAAGTTTGGCGATGTCATAGTGTGAATAATGCGTTCCTCATTGTGACCTGTTCAGCATAAGAAGCAACAAGACCTGTTGATGTGATTAAAGTCACCAGTGAATCACTGCTTTTCATAGCGCAAGGTTGCAGGCTGTTGGATTCTTCGAATTCAGATTACACATTTGACTGGTAGGTTTTACATCAATTTTATTGATCAGGAGTTTGTCCCAGCACAAGATGAAATACAAGTTAAGTGGGCTGTTATTTTTTTTACCTAACTGAAAATTGCATGTTTTAGAAGATTCTAATCAGGGCTGATATAAAATGACTTACTGATGTGACACTACATGCCTGAACTTTTTTAAATAGCTAAAAAGTTTATGTTTGTGAAAATGTGCTGTGCGATTTTATGCTAATTGTTGCTGGAAAGTAATTTCTTACTTGTGAAAGTCAACTGTATTTGTAGTCTGATTTTAGAGAGATGATGCCATTTTCTTTTGACGCGCTGAAGCACGGCAGAAAGGCCTGTAGCCCTGCCGTGCATAAAACGTTTGTAAATGAGGCCCTGAGAATCTCTTTTTTTTTAGCCACTGGTCTTCCTTTTAATACATTATTATTAATTTGATATTAACAAGTGCCATAGGCATTTATTTAAGGTACATTCTATATTAAATTGAGTAGTGGATAGTGATTTATAAATTGACAACAAATATGAAAAGAAAATCTGTCTAATAATTCATTAGAAATAGGTGAACTTTCTTGTACCAGTGCTCCCTTGTTGCCATGGCATTAGGGACCCTGCACTGCTAGCCTGTAGCTCTGTGAAGTTTGGTGATGTCATAGTGTGAATGATGCGTTCCTCATTGTGACCTGTTCAGCATAAGCAGTAACAAGACCTGTTTATGTGATTCAAGTCACCAGTAAAAGTAAATCGCTGCTTTTCATAGCGCAAGGCTGCCAGATTCTTCGAATTCAGATTACACATTTGACTAGTAGGTTTTACATCAATTTTATTGATCAGGAGTTTGTCCCAGCACAAGATGAGCTAGAAGTTAAGTGGGCTGTTATTTTTACCTAACTGAAAATTAAATGTTTTAGAAGAGTTTATTCAGGGCTGATATAAAATGACTTTCTGATGTGACACTACATGCCTGAACTTTTTTAAATAGCTAAAAAGTTTATGTTTGTGAAAATGTGCTGCACGTTTTAATGCTAATTGTTGCTGGAAAGTAATTTCTTACTTGTAAAAGTCCACTGTATTTGTTGTCTGATTTTAGAGAGATGATGAAATGTCGGGCACATTTCTATGATGGCAGATTCCGCTGTATGTGAGATATGGGATGTAATTTTATGAGACTTGGGTCTTTTCATATAGTTATTGCAGTTACATATGTGCATTGCATGTGAGGAATGCTGTCTCTCGGGTTTGACCACCTTTGCTGAGATTGATTGCTTTCATCAGAATCCACTGCAGTGATGAAGTTATTTCTTTTGGCAGGGTTTTTGCTGGTAGCCGATCAGCAATTGCATTCCTACCAGGAATGGCCCCCAGTCACGCCTAACCTTAAATATTCCTTAACAAACGACGTCCCCTGGAGTGGACACTTAGATCTGATGTGCTGACAGTGATAGAGGGCAGCGTGTTTCAGCTATATACCTGTAGGTGGTTAGCACAATAACAGTTACGACAACCTGATGTTCCACCCTGCCTTAGTCATTTGTTGCACAATTCAACAGCCATATTTACAAAGAATTAGCGCAGGGCAGCATGCAACTCATTTTACTGCGCTGCCCTATGCCAATTTGAAAGGACAGAAATGCACTGCATTTACAAGATACAGTGCTTTCATATTCTTTCAGACAGTGCTAAATCATAATTTGCAGACGTGCACCAATGCAGGTGTCTGTGTTGTTGGCATGATTATATTTGTGCAGCAAAGGACACCTTCCTGCATAAAAACAATCACAAGAGATGTTATCCTCTTTCCATGTGTGCTGCATTCTGCAGCACACATGGAAAGAGGAAAAACCTATGCTATGTCTGCTCTGGGAGGCATATTTTTTTGGGAAACGTCGTTTACAACGCTTTGTTCACACCGCACGACCTTTTCCACGCAGCTATTACAACGCAAGTCGTTACTACGACTTGCGCAGGATGGCGCTGTGGGATAAGGAATGTTGTAATTTTATATTCCAACACCTTTCCTACTGTTACGGGGACTGGTGTTGGAATATAAAATTATAAAATTCCTAAATCTGCGCCCTCCAACGCAAGTCGTTGTAACGACTTGCGCTGTAAAACCTGCGATGTCAAGTACCCCGATCTAAAAGATCGCATTGTACTGACATACATCCTATTTTTCTGGGGCACTGCCCAGATTCGCGCTATGTTGTAAATATGGGGCAGTGTCAAAATCCAAGGGTGTTGCATGGGAACGCCTTTCTTCTGGAACAAGAGGCAACGTAGCGACTTGTGCTACATGGTCTTTCACCTTATCTACAAAGTCAAGAAAAGCCACGCAGAGTGACTTTACGGGGACTTGTAGATATTGGCCTGCACCGTGCGCCACCTGAGCATGAAAAAAGTGATACACCAGTGGCGCAAGGGGCTTGTAAATATGCCCCAAGTGTTTAATCTCAAATCACAGTTGTGCTGCACTGAGCTGTGTGTCGGTAGCTGGCTCTAACTTTCTAGTCTCCTGTGCTAAGCACAAGTTTGCTGTTCTGAACTGAGTTGCTGAGTTTTTCAGTTGTCACTGATGGTTGGGTTGTCAGTACGGGAGGTGGGAGGAAAGGAGTTTGGTTTCATTTGCAATTTTGGTTTGGCAGCATTCACTGAGGAGCGAGCTTTCTGGAACTACTTGACCTTCATTACACCACTATTGATGGATATTTGCATCAGGTTGTTTAATGTGTGCTATGTTTTTCCTTTTCAAGGGTGGCAAATATAAGTAGGTGTATGACATGTAATGTACAAGAAATTGGTAACTCTAAAAATGCAGTTTGATACTCGCATATTCAGAAAGACACGGGCTAAAGTGGCTTTTCTTCAAGCAATGCCCCTGTTACCTTGGGACATGGGCAACTTTGTGCATCACCGGGGAACCACAAATGACTTTGCTTCCAGTAGCTCATTAACGGCTAGAGTTGTAATCTTAATTCATAAAACATTGCCTTTCTCAGTTACTTATATTAATAGAGACTCCTTGGGCAGATTCATTTATCTAGCTGGCTTACTTTGTGACTTTGCCATCAACGGGCCCGATTCACAGAACTAACTTAAGACAAAGTCCTAAATGTACTACTTTTCGTATTCATAGAAGGCATTTAGTAGTAGTAAAGTTAGGATTTTGTCTTAAGTTTGACTTAAGACAAACTTAAGACAGACTTAAGACAGAGGATTTTGTCTTCTTAAGTCCGTCTTAAGTCTGTCTTAAGTCTGTCTTAAGTCTGTCTTAAGTTTGTCTTAAGTCTGTCTTAAGTCTGTCTTAAGTCTGTCTTAAGTTTGTTTTAAGTCTGTCTTAAGTCTGTCGTAAGTCTGTCTTACCAAAAGTAGTAAGTTTAGGATTTTGTCTTAAGATAGTTCTGGGAATTGGGCCCACAGTCAAAAACTCCTACACACCTAACTTTGACTTCTAACGTTTATCGTGGACCTTATGCAGCATTATCATAGACATGGTGACATAAGAGTTATTTGGTGGTTAAAAGGTTAACCTAGTTCTTAATTCAGAACTCAATAGCAGACACAGAGACATGACTAGCGCCCCAGTGCAACGTATGCCTTGCAATAAACCAAGCATGATGGTTTAGTAGATGTATCGTGTAAGCCGCGCGGAGAAGCAAAGGCCTACTCATAGTGCTCCGCTGCCCACAACAAATATCAACCCCCAGAATATCCCCACACACAAATATCGAGTTTTTGATATCTATGTAAAACATATTGACAACCTATATTTATTATTGTAAGTACCATTTTTTTTAAAATTTAGATGAGAAAAAAATAATTGGACAAAATATCGATTTTAATATATATAAAAATTATATTAAATATATAAAAAAATTAAATTAACTTAAAATGTAATTGATTTAATATACATTTTAATAAATATAACAAAACAATTTAATTTAAACATACATATGTAAAATGTAATTATATATATATATATATTTGTTTTAAAACAATTTGTAAACTATTGTAATTTATTTTATAATAGTATTAATACAAAATTATAAATAAATCCATATATATATATATATATTTTTTTATGAGTGTGTGTGTGTGCATATATATGTATATATATATATATATCCAGAAAAGTCGGATATCCTGATGAAATAATCACCCAGGCAAAGAAGCGGATATGGACCACAGAATCGGTGCAGATGAGTTTATTTGGTGCAGTAAGTCGCCATGAAGCGTTTTGCGCTGCAAGGAGCCCTTGATCACATGACACAGTGAAACTTTTTTTAATTGGTTTAAATATACTGCAAGTTACTGACATTTTTGCAGGTCACATGGTATAGCATACAAGTTGAACTGACATAGACAAAATACTATATGTAAAAACTACAGATATGTCTTAAACTATGTTTTCATCCAATTAGACTTTTTACAACAATTGCAATAAATAAACGCAGGTTATATCACAGTTCACTCAATATAAAATCAAGTCTCGATATAATTTTTGGTCAGTATAAAACACCAATGACTCAAGTAATAAATGCGCATAAAAGTGCAAAATAGTGCAAAATTGAAAAATTATATTTGGGGGATAGCAGCAATAGATTTACAGTACATGTTTACTTTCATTAGCAAATAATTGAGCCTGATAACTGTCTAAATACTTTCAAGTAGTTGTATGGGGCCAAGAGTGATATCAGTATCATAAAGACAACATTGGAGCCCCAATGTTGTTCAATTCAAGTGGGCAAGTTCACTAATACAGAGTAAAGTGCAATTGCTTGGTGAATTCAGTTGTAAAGACTTGGTTAACTGGATCTCATAATTTATAAGGCTTTTGCTTGAGATATATATATATATATATATATATATATATATATATATATATATATATATATATATATATATATATATATATATATATATATACACATACACCAATAACATAAAATCTAATAAAAAAACACATTATAAATTAAAACATTAAACTATTTTAAAGTCTTTAAATTAAAATGTTCAACTTCAGTGAATGCAACAGTAGAAAAAGTGCTGGACAGTGGAGGGGTGAAAATCACTATTCACACTCCAGTGAGTGCAACAGTAGAGAAAGTGTTGGATAGCGGAGGGTTAAAAATTTCCATTCCCACTTCAGTGAATGCAGATGTAGGTAAACTGCTGGATTGCGGAGGGGTACAAATTAATATTCCCACTCCAGTAAGTGCAACAGTAGGGAAAATGCACAGGGTCAGACTGATTTGCATATGGCCATGTCTGAACTGGGGTGGCGGAGTGAGCTAAAGACCAGTGATGGATTAAACCCAGATCAGTTGACTGGGGGTGAGTGTTTGTATTGTCAACGCTCCGTCCATCACCACCTTTGGTTTTTCTAAAACTTACTATTCCCACTCCAGTGAGTGCAACAGTGGGGAAAGTGCTGGATAGCGTAGGGGTAAAAATTACTATCCCCACTCCAGTGAGTGCAACAGTAGGGAAAGTGCTGGATAGCGAAGGGGTAAAAATGACTATTCCAACTCCAGTGAGTACAACAGTAGGTAAAGCGTATGATAGCGGAGGGGTAACATTTACTATTCCCACTCCAGAGAGTGCAACAGTAGGGATAGTGTTGGATAGCAAAGGGGTAAAAATTACAATTCCTATTCCAGCGTGTGCAACAGTAGGGAAAGTGCTGGATAGCGGAGGGATACAAATTACTATTCCCACTCCAGTGAGTGCAACAGTAGGGAAAGTATTGGATAGTTTAAGTTTAAGTTTAAGTTTAAAATATTTGTAAAGCGCAACATACACCTGAACGGTTTCTTGGCGCTAAAATGGCAAAGACAGCCTAAGTGTCGGAATCGACCGCTCGGGCACAGACTGGAGCAGGAAAAAAGAGGATTTTAAGACAGAAAGGCCTGGGTGAACAGAAAGGTTTTCAGGGATTTGCGAAAGATGGAATACTGGGTGAGGGATCTAAGGTGAAGGGGAAGGGAATTCCAAAACACAGGGGCGAGGGTGGAAAATTTAGAGCCGCCCTGTTTTTTTTTTCCTGTAACGAGGGGCTACTAAAAGATGTTGAGCAGAGGAGCGAAGGTCTCTACCGGGAACGTAAGTTTTGATGGCTGAAGATATGAAGATAGGGGCCAGGCCAGATCTGGCCTGAAAAGCCATACAGCCTAGTTTGAACAGGGCGCGTTCCCGGACAGGAAGCCAGTGGAGGGTCTTCAATAGAGGAGAGGTGTGGTGGAATTTAGGGAGGCCGAAGGCAAGGCGAGCCGCCTGGTTCTGAACCAGTTGTAACTTGCGCATGCTGTACTGAGGGATACCGTTGAACAGGGCGTTCCCATAGTCCAGGCGGGACAGGACCAGTGCGGACATAATTAGTTTGAGTGCAGGAAAAGAAAAAAAACGAGAAATAGAACGAATAGTACGGAGAGTGAGAAAACAGGAATAAACCACAGAACCTATCTGAGAGTGCATGGTGAGTTTGTCATTAAGCTTGATGCCTAAAGTTTCGACAGAGGAAACTGGGGTAGGAGGAGAGCCAAAGGAAGGGGGCCAAAATAGGGAGTTCCAGGGACTGGAGCAACCACCCGTAAGCACAAGTTCTGTCTTATCGGGATTGAGCTTCAGGTGGTTGAAGTTCATCCAGTCCCTGATAAAAGATAGAATAGATTGAAAATTGGAAATAGAGTCAGGTGAAGAGGACAGATTGAAGATGAGCTGGAGGTCATCGGCATAGTTATATACCGTGACCTCCAGCTGCTGAAGAGCAAAGATAAGCGGAGAGATGTAGAGATTAAATAATAAAGGGGACAGAGAAGAGCCCTGGGGCACCCCGCACTGGACCTGACAGGGGGTAGCTGAAAACTCCCCAAGACGAACCGCCTGGGTCCGGTCCCTCAGGAAGGACGAGAGCCAGATGAGGGCCGAGCCTCCAATGCCCGCCGCCCTGACACGGGAGAGTAAGATGGAATGGTCCACCGTGTCAAAAGCGGCGGACAAATCAAGGAGGACCAGCGCCTGAGGTTGACCTATGTCCATACCTTCTCTGAGGGTGTCCAACACAGATACCACCACTGACTCTATCGAGTGCCTAGGACGGAATCCAGCCTGGCAAGGGGCCAGAACCCCGTTTTCCTCGACAAAGGAGCTGAGCGCAGAAGTGACATGTCGCTCCAGCACCTTGCCTAAGAAGGGTAGCAAGGAGATGGGGCGGTAGTTAGCCAAGGCAGAGGGATCGGCTCCAGGTCTTTTTTTAAATGGGAACAATAGAGGCAGATTTTAGTGACGGGGTCACGACACCCTGGGCCAAGGAGTCATTGAGGAACCTAAGAGGGGGCCAGGTACAAACAGAGTAAATCTGCCGTAAGATGTGTGCAGGGCAGATATCAGCTGGGGAGCCGGATTTGATTTTAGGGAGAAGAGAGAGGAAGATTTCCTCCGTAAGGAGAGGGAAAGAGTTGAGAGAGGCTTGGGCAGGGGGTAGCTGGGGATCTACGAAGAGGGGGGAAAGGGGGGGGATATTAATTTTGATTGTCGCGATTTTTTCCATGAAGTATGAGTTCAACGAGTCGCAGAGTTTCTGAGAAGGAAGGGGCTTCAATGAGGCCCTGTCAGAAAAAGCCAGGTCATGAGTGATGGAAAAGATCTCCTTGGGTTGATTCTCTGCCGCCAGAATTTTGGCTGAGAAGTAAGCTTTTTTGGTCTCTATAATGTTTTTTTTATAGGTCCCTAGGAGAAGGACATAACGGGACTTGGAGATGGGACAGTAATCCAGTCTCCATCTGCGTTCTGCTTGTCGAACCGTTAACTTCTGCTCTTTCAGTTCTTTACTGAACCACCGATTGGCGTCTTTAGGGCGCCTAATCGAGGTGCGCCGAAGGGGAGCCAAGCTATCGCTTCCATTCGTAAGCCAGGAATCAATGGCCTTAGCTTGGACTGCAGACGCCAAGCCCGACAAAGAAGGAGAGGAGGCCAGAAGTGAAGAAGTTAGGTCCGGCAAGTTGGCCTTGCTCCAGTTGTGAGCCCATGAGTTTTTAGCATGGGCAGGTATCTTGGTCGGACGAAGGCTGAGGGAGAAGGAGATTAAAAAGTGGTCTGACCAAGTGCAAGGAGAAACAGTAAGTGAGGAAAGGGGACAGTTGAGAGACCAAACCTGGTCTAAGATGTGGCCGTGAATGTGGGTGGGAGTGTGAACTAGGGAAGTGAAGTTAAGTGACAGAAGGAGGGAGGGGTAAAAATTACTATTCCCACTCCAAAGAATGCAACAGTAGGGAAAGTGTGGGATAGTGGAGGGGTAAAAATTACTATTCCCACTCTAGTGAGTGCAACAGTAGGGTAAGTGTTTGATAGTGGAGGGGTAACAATTACTATGGCCACTCCAACAAGTGCAACAATAGGGAAAGTGCTGGATACCGTAGTAAAAAAATTACTATTCACACTGAAACACTTAAAAAATAATATATATATTAAAAAATCAAAAATATAATAAAAATGAATAATCAATGTTCTAAATTAATGTTTAAAACATATAAAAGAACACATATAACAATAGTAATTGCATATAACAAAAGCTTACAAATACTATATATAAAAAATAACAAATACATTTACCAACGCATATTTATTTTAAAATACTTACAAAAAAAATCAATTAATGACAAATTAATGTACTTATATAATGTCCTAACCTATAACACCATACTAATAATAAAACACTTCACATTTCCTAATTAAATTTACTTACATATTTTAAATAATTAATAAACCATTAAAAAAGTCTTACTAATAAAAAAATTATAAATATTAATCTACTACACACACTTTAACACTATAATTTGCATAACACAAACTAAATTAAACTAACTAACAAATAATAAAACACATTTAGAAATCTTAAAATTACAATCAATTACTATAAACAACTAATAATTACATTATTAAAATGTATTTAATATTCACCCTTTACCCCCTTTAAAAATAAATATAGCAACAAATATTAAAACATTACCCAAAATATGAATCTATTAACAATAATTTAACAACTATATATTAATCAAACACAACTTTCTTCCCAGCGTTTACACCTACAAACACCACAACACACACCTAAAATTAATTAGACAATTACCATAATTAATTTACAAATTAATTAAATTTAATTAACACCAATTATTAATTCATAAATTTAAAATAAATTACTTCCCACCATTTATACCTAGAAACAGCACAACGCACACCTAAAATAAAAGACATAATTGTCATAATTATTTAATAATTAATTAATTGAAATGTATTGTTTACTTTATTTATTTATTTAAAAGGTTTTATGTAGCGCTGGCTCCACCCGGTGGTATCAGAACGCTATAAATTGGAATGACAATAGTACATGGAATACAAAACAATGGTGTCCAAAAGAAGCATTCAGACATGACGGACTTTGAGAATCACAATGAGTAACATAGCTTGACTTAATAAAAAATACAAAGAAGTAGCAATTTACAAAACAACATGTGAATAGAGTAATTACAAATTATTACACAGTATAAAGGAGGTGGACTCATTTTTTGTGAATAAGGAAGGGTTGTCCGAGTGAGAGAAAGGGGGGGAGGGGAAGGGTTCGGAAAGGGGTGGTAGGGTGGAAGAAAAGGTGAAGATGGGTAGGGAAGGGGGGGTGAATAGGTTGGGTTGACAGAGGAGGAGTGAAGAGAGGGGGATGACGGGGTTTCATGAAGGGGGAAGAGTATAACAGGTATGGTAATGGAAGGGTGAAGGACCCTAATATTTGTTGAGCAGGTGCATTTTAAGGTCTTTTTTTAAACTGGCATATGAAGGGTTGAGTCGTAGATCTTTAGGGAGGGCAGTTCAGAAGCTGGGAGCCTTACCAGAGAAGGAGCGACATTGCACAGCTTTCTTTTTTAACAGAGGTGAGAGTTGGTGCTTCTCATCGGTCGGGCACTGCCCGCTTTATTGAGTTTGTTTGAGAGGTAAAGCGGGGTCTTTTGATGAAGGGCATTGTACGCAATGCAGGCTATTTTAATGGGGGATCTGCCTTTGATAAGAAGCCATTTAAGGGTCTTAAGAGCAGGCGAGATGTGCTCAGAGCGTTTGCAGTCAGTTGTAAGCCTGGCTGCTAGGTTGAGCACAGATTTGAGGGGGCAGGGTAGACTTTGGGAGATCCAGAGAGTAGGGCTTAGCCATAGTCAATTTTCGAGAGGACTAGAGATTTGACAACAGATTTGAAATCTTCTGGTGGAATGAAAGGTTTGATTTTTTTGAGATGTTGGAGCGTGAACATTGCTCCTTTTCCTGAATTTTTTATATGGGAATGGAGCGTTAACTTACTGTCAATGGTGATGCCAAGGGATTTTACTGATTCGGATAAAGAGAGGGAACAGCTTAGGGCATTAAGGTCAGAGATCCATGTTTGGATGGGGAGTGGGTTGTTTTTAGGAGAGAAAAGAATGATTTCAGGTTTGTTTGGGTTGAATTTGAGATGATTTGAGTAGAACCAGGTTTGTATATTAGCTAAGGCAGTGTTAAGGTGTAGGACATCTGAGTGGGATTTTATTTTATAGTACAGTTGGGTATCGTCGGCATACAGGTGATAGTTAATACCGGCTTATTTCAGTATGAGGGTAAGGGGTTCCATAAATAAGTTGAATAGAGCAGGAGAGAGGATAGATCCTTGGGGGACACCAAGGGAGACAGGAGTGGGGCTGGAGTGGCAGTTTTGGATTTTGATTTGCTGGGTTCTGTGTTGGAAGTAGGAGGGGAACCAGTTCAGGACAGTGCCATTAAGACCGAAACAAAGTTTAAATGTATTGAGTAAGGTTAAGTGGTTAACTGTATCGAATGCCGCAGAGAGGTCTAGGAGAATGAGTAGGCAGGTCTCACCATTATCCAGGGCATGGTGTATGTCATCAACTATATTTAGCAATGCAGTTTCAGTGCTGCAGCCTTTACGGAAGCCGGATTGTAGAGGGTGGAGCAGTTTGAAAGTGTCCATGTGTTTATCCAATTGAAGAAGAGCACATTTTTCAAGGGCTTTTGAAAGAATGGGGAGGTTTGAGATGGGGCAGAGGTTATTAGGGTCGTTGGGGTCAGCCTTAGGGTTTTTAGGAATAGGCGTGACCTGTCCGAGTTGGAGGGAGACAGGGACACACCCCGAGGAAAGGGAGGAGTTGATGATTTTGGTCCAATAAGATACAATGACGTGCTTAAGGTCTTGGATGAGGTAGACGGGAGGGGTCTTTTGTGTGAGAGGACAGTTTTAATTTGGACAGGATGTTAAAGACTTCTAGCTCAGAAACGGAGTCGAAATTCTGCTGGAGGCATTATTTTTTAGATGTATTTTGTAAGGGTAAGATGGTGCAGGGGAGGGAGGGGGCAGGATCAGGGGGAGGGTGTCGGAGTAGTAACAAGGGTATATTGGGGGTTGGGTAGGTATCTGAGTTAAAATGAAAGATTTGTCAATTTTGGCAATTTTTTGGGAGAAAAGGTTAGCAATCTCTTCACATTTGTTGGAGGAGGCCGTCAAGTGTAGGGGGCAGGGGAGGTTTGGTTTCTTACAATGTTGAACCGTTCTATGGGTCTATTTTTGGCATGGCGAGTTGTGAACGAAAGAAGAATGCCTTTTCAAAGAAAATGTGTTTCTTGTAAGTAGATCTAGTGGTTCGAAGGAGGACGAGTTTGCAGGGGGAAGGGTGTTGTCTCCAAGTTCTTTCAGCCAGTCTGAGAGCATGTCTTTCATTGTTGAAGACTGAATTAAACCATGATTTGGAAGGGATATTTTTTTGAGTTTATAGTTTGGATGGTGCCAGTTGATCTAAACCTCGGAGACAGTTTTATTATAGTGTTCAGTGAGCTCATTTGCATTAAGAGAGGGAGGGGTGCCACTAAGTTGAGCTTGGAGTTTGGCGCAGAGTACACCAGGGGGGATAAGATTAAGGTTCCTGGTAGAAATGTTGTTTTTGTTGTTTTTAGGTGGGGGCGGGGCTAAGGGGGAGATCATGAACAGTATGTGGTGGTCAGATCAGTCGACAGGGATTATGTTGGATAGGGATGCCAAATCATTTTTTGCAATGATGGCATCAAGAGTAGCCCCCTTAGAGTGGGTTGGGGAATGGCAGAGTTGTTTGAGGTCATTAATCTCAAGAAGGTTATTGAGAGGTATGATAGTAGGGTCCTCGTGCACACTCCAGTGAAGGTTTAAGTCTCCCAGGAAGAGATTTTTAGACCTAGAAAGTGACGATTGAGTAAGAAAGTCAGATAGTTCCTCAGCGAAGGGAAGAGGTTCACTCGGAGGGTGATAGATGTTGGGGAAGCGTCTTGGAACTTAAGTTCCGCTCCTAGGTATTCAAAGGTTGCAAAGTCAGTGTTTATGACTAGCGAGAGCTGGAGTTCGCTTTTAAAGATCATTGCTAATCCAACTCCTATTCTCTTTGGTCTGTCTTTTCTGATGATAGAGTAACCGGGGAGGGAAGGGGGTTAAGAATCGGTGTTAAATGATCATTGAGTGAGGTTTCCGTGAGGAAGGTGACGTCTATACCTTCACTAAGGATAGTTTTTGAAATTTTGGTTGCATGTTGAACCACCGAACAGCAGTTCACAAGCATGCAGGCCAGGGGCTTAGGATTGGTTTTTGGGGGGGGGGGGCACGAGTGGATTGCGGAAAGTTGAGGAGAGGGTCAGGGGGAGCCGGGAGAGGAGGGGATTCTGCTGGTCCCTATAATAACGGGGATGTTGGAGTGAGGAACAGCCATATCCTTAAGCGAGGTTATTGGCGGGTAGGAGTTGCAGATATCGGATAGGTCATAGGCAGAGTGGTCACTTAAGGTGTGAAGAGTCTATGTGTACGGTTGTGTAGTGGTGTGGTTTTCCAAGGTTTGGGTTTAGTGGACTAGAAGGGCAGGTTTTGGGGTTAAAGGGATTTGAAGTCTTTGAAATCCTCTCTTAGCCAGGCGACTTCAGATACCAAGTAAGAAATATTACAGTCAACGTTGCAAAGAGTTAAAAGAGTGAGGTGGGACGTAGTTGAGGCAGGAGGGGGAGGTGTTTTCTGAGTTGGTCAGGGGAGGTGTTTTGGCGTTCGGAGGGGGTGAGAAGTCTGGGGGGCGAGAACGGTGCTGATGTTGTTGGAGTGTGGAAGGTCTGTGGGGGAGGGGAGTTCTGGCAGACAGGGGAGGTACGTGGGAAGGGTGGGATAGTTAAAGAGGTAGTAGGGGCAGGTGGAGTGGAGGAGGAGTGGGGAAGGTGTGTTCGTAGTTGGTTGGGGAGGATGTCTGGTGTTGGGAGAGGGTGAGAGGCCTGGGGGTGGTAAGCTGGGTGCTGAAGCTGTGGGGAGGTCTGGGGGAGAGAGGGATGATCTGGCAGTATGCAGGAGAGACAGGCATGGAGAGGGGGGTAGGGGTTCAGGGACGGGATAGTAGGAGAAGAGAGGGTGTAAGGGGTGAGTGGAGAGGTGTCAAGGTACCACGACGTCCCTTACCTTAGATGTCTTCTTTGACGTAGTAGGATTTCGCAGGGACGCAAGGGACCAACTTCCCAAATAACTAACTTAAAGCTTGTGCTTTTAAACTTACAACAAGGAATAAATTAGAAACTAGGGAGGAGGGCCGGGGTACTGGGCGCTGTGGGTTCTTGCTGTCGACCTGCGAAACAAAAGGGAAGAACTAAGACTCTGTAGAATTTCCTCACAATTCTGCTAAGACTTCTTCAGACTACTGTTAAGGCCTTTCTAAAGAAATATATCTTGTCTCCTACCTGCGATCAGTAGATGTCTTGTTTTGCGCCCAGTATGTCTTGTGTAGATGTGGATGGTTTGGTCATGTCTCTTGATGAGCTTCTTCTGTGCTACTAGGTACCACTTTTTAGGGTGCTGTATTGGTGGTCACTTATACACTCTAATAACTCCCATGTGACCACTACCAAAAAGTGTAGGTAGATCCTTCTGGTCCTGACAAATCACCATCTAATAGGTTGAAAGGCGAGAAACATGTGGACCTGATTTCACAAACACGTATACTCCACATCCTTAGAGTGATACGCGTCTTGTCGTATTTTTAACTTGGACAGGGGCCAAAGTCATTAAAATTGTTCTGAGTGGACCTCCTGCCCTATTTTACTACACCTTACTTACACTTCACTCACACCTACACTCTCTTAGGGCCCTCAAACGCACCTCACCCACCGGCATTAAGGAAAAAAGATCTCCGCCAAGTAGGCCCCATCATGGGTGCCTGATCAGGTATTGCACCGCCAACCCGATAAGGAGCAGACCCGATGATGAAGCAAGACACCTAGCTGGATGGGTGTGTGAGGGTCTTTTTCCAAAGGAGAGGTGCCCTCTCCATACCATCTTGTAATCTGCGGATCTCCTTGAGCATCCGCACCTAACACTTCTAAAATCCTGCACCCACTGTTAGGACCTGCATACTGGTTTTGTTCTAATGTTATTCCGGACATGTATGCTGGACCTGGTTAAATGGCAGTCCGTTCTACCCTTTCTTTGTGTCGCACGACAGCACGGGCTTTGGCCCGCAGGTAATCTAAGGTTACCAGGTAACGAAAACCGTTTTCCTTGGTCCATCTTTTAATGTAGTGTACCTCCTCCGCTACACTACCCAAGTCCAGTAGTACCTACCTCGGGCAGATGGAGGACTACCAGGGACTTAGTTTCAGAGATGAAGATGCGGCAGAGATCCTGAGAGCTCCACCCTTACTATGGCCGGACGGGAGTTCAGCCTCTGGGAGCCAGTCGGAAGACTGGTCCTCGCTAGCCAATTTGAAACATGAATGGCTCAAAGTCACACTTCATGGAGCAATGATGACTGAATATCTTAAAGCCAAAATAGCCCCTAATGGGTTAATTGTCAACAATGTCCCTCGCTTGTTTTTGGAGGATTCCACATTCAAAAAAGAATGGTCCCTCGTAGCATGGAAATGCACATGGGACTGGTTGATCCTCATTATCAACACGGCTAAGAGGATCGCCGACACCCTTCTCATTAGGATACAGACAGCAGAGGGCGCAATCAAGGTCATTTAGCAAACCGATGCATACAAGAGCAAGCTGGCAGAAATCAATGCAGAATTAGCAGAGAACCGTGAATACCTGATGAAGCAGAAAATCTCTAAGCTTCAGAAGGATATCCAGAAGTTCTAAACTGAGAAAGTTTACCCATACCTTAAAACCGACTACCAGGCAACATCCACAGGATACTCTTCAGATAAGGGCTCCACCTCATCACGTAGAGGGTCATCTACCAACAGCGACTTTAGCGATGAGAGTTGGAATAACAGGAGGACCCGGCAGTTCCAACCTCCAACGTATCCACCATACAGCGCCCCCCAATACTCAGAACCTCCCTATTGGCAATATCCGATGTACCAACAAGGCCCTCCACCCTTTTTTCCTCCCAGATCTGAGCCACCTTTTTTAGACAGAGGTTGGGGCAGAGGAAGAGGGCGCAGAAGAGGGCACAAAAGAGTCCAGTGGCAAGATCAACCAACACGGTCAGTGGAAACCAGGAGTACCACCAGGGGGTAGATAGGATAGTCATTAACCTCTCCCCAAGAGCCCTGACTGCCACTGAGGAAAGGGTACTACAAAAAGGCCTAGGCTTTGTCCCCACCCCCAAAAATGACAAATTCCGCGATGTGTGTGAAATACAAGGTTTTTTCTGCAAAATCCGGTTACAAGCCTTTTTTCAAGACCAGGCACCACCTGACACCAATGACTCTGGCCTGCACAAACCATCTACTTTCACACCTACAAGCAGCCTGGTCCCCAACGAAATACTGACTTTTGAGCAGACAGTAATAAAAGACCTCAACAGTATGACCTCCACTACTGCCTTTCACAATTTGTCTAATGATGAGACTGCAGCTATCAAGTCTCTAGCAGATGATCCCAATATCACTATCAAGTAGGCGGACAAGGGTGGCACCACAGTCATCATGTCCACCCTTGATTACAATACGGAATGCCAGAGTCAACTGAGTGACAGGAAATATTATACTCCTATAAGAGAAGACCCCACACCTAGATTGAGCAAGGTCATCTCCACTATGGTATTTACGGCAGAAACACAAGGGTGGATCACGAAGAAGGAAGCAGACTTCCTGGTGACGAGGGAACCCATCACCCCTTACTTCTACTGCCTGCCAAAGATACACAAGAAGACGTCCCCATTCCATGACGTCCCATAGTATCAGGGATTGGATCATTACTGGAACCACTACTATCCAAATTTGTGGACCATTTCATTCAGCCCTTGGTCAGAGAGACTCCATCCTTCGTCAGGGACACCACTGACGTCATCTGTTTGATTGAAGGGACTCAACATCCAGAACAATTAGACCTGCTGGCCACACTGGATGTCATTGAAGACGCACTGACCACCAGTGAGTGGAACTCGCCTACTCCTGTGGCCTTTGTACTTGAGTGTGCTACCTTAGCACTTACTGAAAATTTCTTTCAATTTGACACTCAGCTTTACCACCAAACACAGGGTACATCAATGAGGAGCACGTTCGTGCCGAGTCTGGCTTGTAAGTACATGTCAGCATTTGAGGAAAGAGAGATTCTAAACCCCAGAAATCCATACCTGAGCAATGTGCCCATGTGGGAACCATTCATAGATGATATTCTGATCCTTTGGACAGGTGACCGCAATAAATGCAAGCAGTTCTGTACTTGGATCAACACCTTGACCCCATATTTAAGGTCCACCAACACCATCGCAGAAAAGGAGATCCCCTTTCTTGACCTCCTGGTTAGAATTGAGGATGAGAATATCTCTACTTCTCTCTATCGGAAAACTACTGACAGAAACAGCCTTCTACTATTTAGTATCCACCACCCTAGGGCCCTGAGACAAAACGTACCCTTTGCCCAGTTCCTCCGCATCAGAAGGAATTGTAGTCCATTGAAGGACTACGAAAAAGAATCAAACAAACTTAAACAAGACCTGATACAGAGAGAATATCCCAGACACATTGTAGAGACCGCGTGTAAAAGAGCACAGAACAACAACCGCGAGAGCCTCTTGGAGGATAGGACCAAAGTCCCCAGCCCTTCTATTACATGTGTGAGTACCTTTACCTCTGACTCGAACAGAATAAAGAAAATAATTCGTAAACATTGGCATATCCTCAACACAGGTACTCTTATCTTACCCTTTCCAAGGTTCGCATTTAAGAGAACGAACAACATCAAAGACATGCTGATCAATACTAGGCCTAAGAAACAACGAAGAAAAGGGCAAACAACTCTCTGGGCCCTTCCCCCAGTCACAGGGCACTAGCCGTGTGGTTCATGCACAGTTTGCCACCTCACGAAAGCTACCAAAGAAATGAATTTTGTGAATGGAGTGCATTGGAGAATGGCCTCCCATACCAACTGCAATACCCCAAACTGTATTTACATCGTCAAGTGCCCTAGTGGCATGTTCTATATCGGGATGACTACCATACCGGTAAAAGTACGCATTATGGAACATAGGAGCAACTTTAGATGTCAGAAAAGCAACACCAAAATGAACACCCACTACAAAGAAGTGCGGCATTCACCTGACGCATTTGAATGGTGTGTACTGGAAGCTCATCCAGGGCTATCTAAAAAGGCACTGTTCCACATGTAACAATGGTGGGTGTTACGACTAGCTACTGACCAGTCAGGACTTAATGAGAATATACCTTGGAGCCTACTGACTTGAACAACCCGTTCTCACATAGTGATCAACACACAGCATAGCGCCCAATGCTACACGCTTCATGTCTATATACAAACTGCGACTAGTATATGCCACCTGTCCCTTCCATCATTTTGACAGTCATTCTCATATGACCCACTCACTGTGATATTTTTTAACAAGGGGTATGCTCACATCCTATACTTTTAGTTGCACACATTGTCATCGCAACCTGACTGTACCTTGAGTGTGAGTTATTATATTACATCCCCTCCAACGTCTATGAGTCGCCCCGTCCAACCAATTTTCATGGTCCCCTGATTCTTGGGCAAATCAGACTTACTTCATACCTGAGCCAGACTGCTATACATGGGTCCTAGGTCCGCCAACCACAACTCGGCTTTTCCTGGTTGCTTCCGGGTATTCCAACATGGCGCCCGACGTGTCACTCGCGCTCTAGTCTTCCCAGGGTTGCTCTGGCACTTCCACCGGATGTCCCGTCCCCACAGCCAGAACGGCCATGGATACTTAATGAAGGCAAAGGGAGCGTACTCCCACTACCCGGAACGGCTACGTGGGGGTAGGATCCTCACCCTGGGCTGCACACAGCACATGAGCACTTCACCTCAGGGTGTGAGGACGGCAGGTACTCCGGTTCCGACATTGCGGGCACCCGCCCACGCAGGCGAGAGGGGTGTACAAACTTTTGCAGAGACTTGGGCGAGTTCATGCTATCACGCCTTAAAATGAGAAGGTCCGCTCTGGACCGTCAGACCCGTGATACAGGTCTGACCGTTTCCCCGCATTGGCTCTGTGGCACTTGCTCATTAGATGGAGCAGCTTCGCCTTTACCAGCCCGTCGTGCTATTGTGGGGTGAGTGAGTTTCCTTATGTGCGTGAATTATGACCAGCCCGGCCGGGTCCTCTAACACCGTTCACAGAGCTTACTCCTAGTCCTGCACAGTCACCACTGGGTTGTTCTGGCGGTCTGTGTTCCGTCATGTAAGGATACCGTGCCCTACCGGTTGAAGCTCGCACCGGCAGCGACCATGTGATTATTCTCAGACAATTGCTACTTTGTGGAGTCTCGTGGTTGTTTTACCTGGGACTCATTCTCTCCCTCTTTTTGCCCACATACCCTCTAGCAGGACACTACTATTGAGTGTCTACACGAGCCGGTACTGCTGATGCATAGCTTTGACCCCCACTTGTAAGTTCTCTTCGGTTTTTGCTCTCTTCTTCTGTCGCTGCTATGACCCCAGACCAATTGAAGTGACACAGTGTGCTCACATTGTGCATGCCACGTGTCACTTACATTCTCAAGCATGGTTTTAGCACGTCACCAGGGATTTTGATATATATGACCTCTAACCCATTGAGAATACTGAGATATGCATTCATTATTGTTTTAATGCTTTCCTTGTTTTTATTGCAGGTTGTGTTCATATGATCTACTAGGTACCACTTTTTAGGGTGCTGTATTGGTGGTCACTTATACACTCTTATAACTCCCATGTGACCCCTACCAAAAAGTGTAGGTAGATCCTTCTGGTCCTGATGAATCGCCATCTAATAGGTTGAAAGGTGAGAAACATGTTGACCTGATTTCACAAGCATGTTTACTCCACATCCTTAGAGTGAAGATACACGTCTTGTCGTATTTTTAACTAGGACAGGGGCCACAGTCATTAAAATTGTTCTGAGTGGACCTCCTGCCCTATTTTACTACTCCTTACTTACACTTCAGTTACATCTACACTCTCTTAGGGCCCTCAAACGCACCTCACCCACCGGCATTAAGGAAAAAAGATCTCCGCCAAGTAGGCCCCATCATGGGTGCCTGATTGGGTATTGCACCGCCGACTCGATAAGGAGCAGACCCGATGATGAAGCAAGACACCTAGCTGGCTGGATGAGTGAGGGTCTTTTTCTGAAGGAGAGGTGCCCTCTCCATACCATCTTGTAATCTGCGGATCTCCTTGAGCGTCCGCACCTAACACTTCTAAAGTCTTGCACCCACTGTTAGGAACTGCATACTGGTTTTGTTCTAACTTCTGTGCTTGCCTGAACTTGTCTCTTGGTTGTCTTTGCACTGTCAAACAATTAGGAATTACTTGTACGTTCTAGTTCAGCCAAATACTTAATTCCAGACTGTACTTGTACTAAATTCTGTTAAACTTACTTCTTTTTATATTACTTGTCCTAATGTCCCTGATGATCCAGTTTCACCTTATAAAAGACAAGGGGTAGAAAAACATTCTACAAACAATAACACATTGCTCGGTAAACATGTCCTAAAACACTCTTCTAAAGATGTATAACAAATGGTTTTGAAATATTCTTAATTATTCCTTAATGGCACTAGTAATGTTTTCTGTGAAAACGAGATTGTTCCTTTTATGAAAAAGTTCCAAAAATTGTCCAGAAAGCATTTTTGTAGCTTTCTTGCAATGGACGCCTATTAAATTCAAAATGCACTTAACTTCTTTCTTTGTTCATTGCAGGGTTGGCTTTGTTCTTGAGAGTGAAGAGATTTCCAAGGCCAGGCTGGAGTCAGAGGTCGCAGATGAACGCTCGGAAAATCCCGGAATCTCAGGTAAGTTCTTGGAGCCTCTCCCAAGCCGATCCTGTCCGGAGAACAAAGTGGAAGGCAAAGCGCCTTCTAGAACATTGGGTGCGGCTTTTATAGCCAGCTGCACCCAAGCACTACCATGCACCGTCACGCTCAGAGTGCGGTACATGCATTGCAGGCAAGTTTTCCGCTCCGTTAAGACGCTTAGAGTCCGGCAGCTGCGGAAACATTTCTCAAAGTTAAAAGCTGTGCACAGAAATGTTCCCAAAGTCAAAAACTGTGCCTTGATAAACCGCAGACCTTAACCAGATTCAAAGCTTCATTTAAACACTGCTGAATATTACACCACGATCACGCTTTGGTATTTCAGAGAGGGAATACAATGTCAAATTACTTAAAGCCATTTGCACAAACTTAACGATCTCTAAATTAAACATACCAAGAAATATATCACAAGTATACACCAATCATACTGACAAAGGGTGCTGGGGCACGGGAAAGGGGTGGGTTTTCCTAATGGTGAAATATAAACACCAGCGCCATGAATACTGTGGGTGCTAAGTGGTTCCTTAACAAGGCAAGGTAGGTCTTAGTTTATGCTTCATGACAAGAGGCAACATCAGAGTTGGGGTGGGGTGGAAATTCAGAGAGGGGTGAATAGGGGCAGGAGGGGTGTGGTGGTGCGGGCTAGCAAGGGAGCTTGGGAGGAAGGAGAGGGGTTAGCAGTGGTGCTCGGGGTCAGAAGGTAACGGTCGTTGGAGAGCATGGGAGTTTGGGGGGTGGTGAGTGAGTTTGAGATGTTTTGGGGGTTCGGGGTTGGGTGCTGATTAGGAAGTCATAGAATAGGATATATCCTTGAGGTTAGAGATGTCTAGGGGAAGAAGGGTATTTGTCGTGGAGGCAGGGGAGCACAGGGACGTGTCTGGGGTTGGGGAGTAGAGATGAGAGTAGTAGGTAAGGGCAACTGGTGGGACAGAGTGCTGATATGATGCTTGAAGATGTTGAGATGGTGTTCAGAGGCTTGTATGAGGATATTTCCAGTTTTGAAGATGGCGATGTCAATTTCACTGGAGAAAATAGGGGAAGGAGTAGTAGATAGTTTGAAACCGTAAGGAATATTCTTTGATTTAGTAACTGGGAGGTGGCATAGGAAGGTACTTTTCCATTTGGAGGGGTGCATAGAATAGAAAATGTAGTTGGTTATTATAGGGGATATGAGGCTGTGGTAGTTAACCACAATTAGGGTTTCGGGATGCCGGATTAGTTATTTATGTTTTAAATTTTTCTTAGCGTTTTTAGAAAGATTGGGACGGTAGAGAACGGACCAAGAGTTGGGGCCATGTTTGGTGAGTGAGGGGTGTAGGGAGGAGAGAGCGGTGTTGGAGTGGGACATGGGATTGGGACTAAGATGAAGCACAATGGTTAAACGGTTGGAGGAGATGGGGGAGAAAGGAGGGAGGGTGGAGTGATATAAAGCTAATAAGAGGATAAAGAGGAGTTAGGGGTGGGAGGTTGAAGTAAGATGAGGGAACAGGCTAAAATATGAATTAATTGATAATAAATGAATGTACACATTTAACACTAAAAATTATCTATAAAACAAATATTAATAAATACAAATTAATCAAGAAATTTAAAATAATTAAATTACTTCCCACCCTATTCTCCCATAAACCCACAACCCAGATATAGAACTGAAAGCGCAAAATTCATATTAAACAATTTAGTACATTTAATATAATTACATTTCTTCCCACCCTATTCCGCTATAAACGTACAACCTGCTATGGAGCTATAAGCACCAAAGTTATATTAAAAAAATAATACATGTATTATAATTAAATTACCTCCCACCCTATGCCCCTATAAACCCACAACTCGCTACAGAACTAAAAATGCAAAATGTAAATAATTTTTTTTATAACTACTAAAAATATAAAAAATACAAACAATTCTTATACACAACAACATACATCACATGCATATAAAATATACTCTAAAATACATAATAATAAAAAACGATATTTTTAACAACTATATTTTTGCAAACGATATTGAAGACTTTGGTATTTGTAAAATCTTTATTACTTACCTGAATTCAATATTCTTAACCTCGATATTCTTGCTGTCAATATTTCTGACCCACGATATTTCCAACTCAATATTTGTGCACCTCAACATTTTGTACTCGATATTCTGACTCTACACCGTTAAATGTAGCTTAACAATGATACAATATCTCTCCCAGTACCTCCGCACTTGCCCAATTGATTTCCCGTTTGCAGAATTTAGACAAATGGTCTACCTTGGGAAACATACCTGCACTGGGAAGTATGTGGAGGGGGGAGTGTCCTCTTGCTGATACTGAAAGGTATGCAACCAAGAATGGTGGTTCGATCCATGCGTACAGCCAACGCAGAACCCATTATGGGGAACGCTTTGATAGTACAGGCATTCCAGTGTTTTAACCAAAGATTATATACCCACGTGATAACACTAACCCACGACCACCAAGACGATTTTATGGATGACATGACCCCACAATGGGAGGAGGGAGGGTAAGCAGAAATCATTACTCACCCCATTATGCTTCAGAATGTACTGACGCTGAATAAAGTCTGGCAGGTTCCTAAACTCTAACGGGTTAAGACACATGTATTAAAGGTTTGTCCTAAATTAATTTGAATAGTGCACAGTGATTTATAAATTGACAACAGATATGACGAGAAAATCTGTCTAATTATTGATTAGAAATAGGTGAATTTTCTTGTACCAGTCTTCTCTCGTTGTCATGAGATTAGCACACATGCACTGCTAGTCTGAAGCTTGAGTGATGTTTGGTGCTGTCGTAGTGTTAGTGATGCATTTCTTACAGTGACAGTGACCTATTCAGCATAAGCAGTAACAAAATTTGTGGACGTGATTTAAGATACCAGTATCTTGCTGCTTTCCATAGCACAAGATTGCAGGTTGTTGGTTTCTTCTGATTCAATTTACTAAATTGATCTGTAGCGTTTTTGTTGATTTTATTGATCAGAATTTTGTCCCAGCATAAGATAAGATAGAAGTTTAATAGGCTGTCATGTTTACATAAGTAACAATATGATGTTATAGGAGATTTTAATTAGCCCTAATATAAGATGCATTTTTAAATGTTACACTACTTGCTAGAAAATTATCAAATAGTTATAAAGTTAACTTATAAGTAACTGTGCAGTGAGTTGTAATGCTATTCGATGTTGGAAAGTAAACTCTCACTTGTGAGAGTCCGCTGTATTTGTTGAATGATGTGAGAGAGATGATGCAATTTGTCTGTTGGCAGATTGCACTGTATGGGAGGTATGGGATTTTATTTTAGTGAGACTGGGAACTTTTCGTGTAGTGCTTGTAACAACATATGTCCATTACAGGTATGAAAATGGGATTTGTTTGAAAAAGAAAACAAAAGCTTTTTTAAATGTTTTAAGAGTAGGCAGTGGTGCATGAGACCGCTGCTTGCTCTTCAAAAATGTTTTTGCAAATATTCTCACAGGGGAATGGGTCCCCAGGGGGCCCGTTTCCATTTATAAATGGGTTACCACCTACTTGAAGTAGGTGGAAAAATGTGAATGTTTTGCAAACTCATTTCGGTTGCAAAACATTCTCCATACCACAGCGATTCGGTATTAGGAAGGGACGCACTACAACTGCCCCTTACTAATACCGAATCGCACTCCCAATTTGCAATTCAGTTATGGATTACTGAATTTCTAATTGGGCCTTTGTACATTAAAAAATGTTATTTGGAGGTCCCAAATTACCATATTCTGTGATTTGGGATGTTTGCGATCTCACAAAAGCTTTGTACATCTGGCCCTAACTGGTTAAACAAGTATCTCTTCTGTTTAAAGGTTCATTGTAATACACAAGGTTAACTTGAACAGAATGTTAGATCGTATGTGACAGACTGATACAAAACTAGCATGGCCAGTCCTGTCCTACACTGGCTCCTGCCCTACACAAAGAATGAGACTCCATTTGCCTTCCGGGAGAAAGTGGCCACCTCCGGCATATAATATCTGGGATGGAAGCAGCTACTATTGGCCAGTCAAAGGCCAGCACATTGCAGGGTCCATAACTGGATCAGTGTTCTTCTTTGGCTTAGAGCTTGAATTAATGTGTATGTTTAAGCGGAAAAACTGAACCTGTCAGTCTACACCATGAGAAATTCATACAGTTAAATCAGAGCATGTGTTGTATTTACTCTTGTTAAATGTTGTATTTACTCTTGTTAATGTGACTAACTAAAGTTAACTTACAGTAATTACTTTTCTCCTGTCATTATAGTTCTCTAGAGTTCTTCCAGAGGACACCAAATTGTTTGAAAGGAAACTAACCACTGCATTAAGGGCAGAATATTCTGCAAAATCTAGACTCCTTAATAATTTGGCCGCAAGATAAGACCAACCAGAGCCATGGGCATGTCACTGCCCCCAATACTGAACACATTGGGAATGTTCCATCAATATTCAAATCAGTGTTAGGCACAATTAGACTGAATCTCCCAAACAGCAAGCCAAATTCAACTCCAAAAATTGACTCAAAATTGGTAAAACTGCAGCATTGTACTGATTCAAAATTGAAAAAATCAGAGCAAACTAGGGCATTTGAAGACTCTCTGAGACCACTACCATCTTGCGCAAAGGCAAGATTTGAGAGACATTGGTGTGACACAATTTGCAACAGCAACATACTGGATAGATATACCAAGCTATGGTTCACCTAACATAACCCTCTCCAGACCGATGTTCACAAGTTTTGTGATGACTTACTGTCCAATATTGCCTACAGCATGAGACAAAAAACCAATCAAACCCTGTAAAAAAGCCTGGACTTGTAGTCGTAGATTCACCGCCCACCTTAACAAAGAATCTATTGCCTTTGGCAAACAAATCTGCAAATATAATGGCAACAAGCAACAGACTAAAAAGAGGGGGGCTTTGCTGCAGCAGAAAGTCAAGGACACTAGGAGAACAATGATAAAGTGAAAACAACATTTAAGTAATACATTTAAAGAAACAATCACGTTCATACACTGATCATGTTGAAAGCTGTGATCCAACATCTTCAGAAGTGCGTGATATTGGATCACCCCAATCCTCACCCACCTCCATCAAGATCTACTGGTTGAGATGGAAAAAGCATTAACTTTTATCATCAACACAACCAACAAGACCCCATAATGGGGAGTAAGAGCAAAATCAACAGAAAAAAGAGTGACAGGGACCTCGTAAACTATAACTGGACCTTGGGAGGACGATCGTTAGAAATAGTGAAAGAATACATTTATTTAGGTCATATTTTTACTCAAACCCTAAAAAATCACTCTTACCTCCAACACCTAGCTTACAAAGCTGATGTTCATGCTGGGGCACTGCAGAGATTATACTCTTCTACCGGGTATAGGCACTTCTCAACACTTTTACAGGTTTTTAGCATTACGATCCCTCCAGTTCTTTCATAGGCTCTGGAGCATATACCTATAAATCAATGGTATCCAATACAAGTCAAAGAAAGCAAGATTCTGCGAAAACTACCCAAATTGTCTCAAGTTGTCCCCGTGCAAGCCCTGCTCCTTGAGTTTTCTCTAACTATCACTTGTATCATTCGTATCATTCGATGGGCATATAACATTTTACATGCTGAACAAGGCTCCTTAAGAGCTCTACTAACACTGGACATTTTTGATGAAGGATCTTCTAAATACGTTTCCTACCGAAATTTAATATTTGCACTGAAGTTGTCAGAATGTACAGCTGATCTACTGAAAACTTGGACCCCTGCACATTTAAATTTTTTTTTGATTTCCCGCACTGCACAAAACTGCACAAATGTACAAAACTACAATCTTATAAGTTATATGCTTAGTCAATTGAATTGAAACAAAGGCAAAAATATCTTTCCTACACACTGAGACATGGTGCCCTGCGTTGCATGATTTTACTTCTGTTTGGGATCCTTCCTCTCAAATCTTTTACCTGTAAATGGAAAAACAACAATAATGCCAATAGCTTATGTGACCTCTGTAAAGGAGGAATTCAAGATCTGATCCATGGTTTGTTTGTTTGTCCTAACCCTACTGTAGTTGCTGCTAGAAAGCGATTTTTAAAACCAGTTCAAACAAAGTGTAACTCTATAAATGTACAGAGTTTGATTTCCATTTTTAAATCCCCTCCCAATGAATTTGTATGCTATAATCTGATCACATTTTTTAAAACTTTTTAAATATGTATTAGGAGAAGTGTTTATCATTTTTGCTGGCTATAAAATGTAATCCTATTTGTTTTATCATTCTATTTGTTGTTCTCAGTAGAGAACTAAACAAAATAAATAATTTTGATTTGATTTGATTTGACAGGGACCTCCTGTAACTAAATCCCTTCCAATCCGTCAGATACTACTATGCATCCTTTTCATAAGACACAAGAAAACTACAAAAATAGTGCAACAAATCTCCATCAAAACACCCCAGCTGTACTCTCCCTCTCTATCAGTCCATCAAATAGCGCTAGCTAAATCTGTAAAAGAGCCCTCTCCTCATCCCATGCACATGGATGGGCATCGCTTGTGCATGTCCTCAAGCTTCTTGAGGGAAGGAGTACCTCAAGCACCCAGTAAGATTAGCACACCAAACCTTATTGATCTGGCAGCTCCAAATCGTTGTTTCCATTCTCCACTATCCTGTCAGTGGTGTCCTTTTTTGCCTTAGACAAGGGCCCGACCATTATTGTCCCTAGTGCATTCTTCATTGCTGCCATATGTTTCCCCTCTTATAGGGGCAGCCCCTCCACTCATAGACATACTGTTCCACCAACATGCACCGATCCATGTCAGTTTATCCAGAGGTCACATTTGGAGGCATATCAGATCCTTATTTCTTGCCCACATCTCTTTTTGCTATTATCAGCCTCAAGGTGGTGAGAGTTCTGTGTGGGAGGTGTGTTCAATCTCTCCAAATGTTGAGTACCTCTAGCCTGGGAGACAATTTTGCCTGGGATCCGGTGATGCAGCACTGGCACGCCCATGCAGCCTTCAATAGCCAGTTAGCATTTGGCAGCCCCATTGTGTGTGAAGAAAGGTTCCCAATTGGCTGCATCCTCTGGCACAGAGTTCTGACCCTATTTTCCACCCATCTTACACTGCCTAGATTTTGTTTAGTAGGATGTATGTAGAAAGAGCAACTGGACAAGGCAAAAGATAACCCAGATCATAATTTCTCGAGGGTGCCTACTCCCACCGCCCTCTTTATCTTCTCTACGGCATTTCAGTAATTGTTGAGCAGCTATAAGCAAATTAGATGGTTTCTTGGTAAAGGGTTCTGACAGCAGGGTGATCTTTCAGCGGTGCTGCCTTTGCAACCTAAATTCCCACCACTATGTGAGTCGACATAGCATGGTGTGTCTGGAACTAGGAAAATACCTCAGTCTCAGCCATCTGGCAGTCCTCCCAAAGGACAACTCCAGTTCATCAGCCTCCCATCTTGGCACAAGCTCCCAATTTTTGGATTCATTTCTAGTCCCATCCCTCAGATCTCTGTGTTTTCTGCACTTCAGTCTGTGCCACACTGTCCCACACCAGGATTTGATTTACTAATGCCTTCTCCCATACAATTATCTAGTGGTCTCCTTCCGTGATCGAATCATGGACTTGATATGACACTTTAGTTCTGCCATTGTCTTGGGTCCATGCAAAGCTGTTGGGTAGCCCCTATTTCCCAGAATTACTGTATCTACTTTTAGGAATGGCTCATTGCAATGCAGAATAGTATTTCAAGCTATCCAGTAGTGCAATCCCACTGTCATAGAACCCCCTTGTGAGTTTGGCAAGGCTGTCTACACGTACCCTCAATCACATAGTACTATTGGGATTTCTGCCTCCAGCTTTCTTTTTTCTCTTTGCTTTCATAGAATAGGATAAAACAGTGTGGACCATCAGTCAAAGTGAATACAAAATACTGCTAACATCAATTTCTGTCCGCACTCCCCTGACTCTCCTCCACTTTTCGACCCTCCCGTTCCCACTCAGGAGAACTGCATGTATATGACTCACTCTGCTGGGCCCATTTCCCCTATACAGTTGCCCCAACAAACAGCTTTACATGTGTCCCATAGCATATTGGGGAAGACTTTGCTCAGGTCATTCTCCTGAAAGTACCTCTTAAGTGCATCCCTCAGTGTCTGCTGGCTTAGTCAATCTTTAAGGAAAGTTTAATCAAATTTCCATCTATTCATTCTACATTTCTCTTGCTGACTTTCGCACTCCTAAACAATCATTGTGTGGTCTGAGACCATCATGGTACCGTGCACAATGGAGGTCGTGGCGTCGCCCAATCCTTGGCTGCCCCATTAGGTCAATCTATGAATAGGACCTTGGAACATGTGGGAAGACACTATGGGACCGATGTAGATATCCAAATACCGGTCGGTAACGGCCAAAAATACCGATTTTCGGCCGTTACCGACCGGTATTTGGATACTGAGATGTAGGGGCATAAGAAAATGCAGATTAGGTAATTTTACCAAACCGGTAATTTACTAAATCGGTAATTTTACCGAATCGGTAAATTTACCGATTCGGTAAAATTACCGATTTGTTAAATTACCGAATTTGCATTTTGATATGTAGGTAGCACTGTAAACAGTGCTACAGTGCTTTCAGGATTCGTTATTTACCACCAACTATTAGTTGGTGGTAAATAACGAATTCCTATGCAAATGCAAATATGTGCATTTACACCTGTGGCATGTGGCACACATACATCCCCATAGGGCATCTATGTGTGCCACATGGCACACAAGCCCTAATCAGGGGTGCAACAGGGTGTCAAAGTGACACCCTGCCACCCTTGAATTTTTCGGTATTTACCGAATCGGTAATTACCGATTTGGTAATTGACATTCATTCCTATGGGCCTATAGGACCGTAGGAATCAATGGCAAATTCCGAATCCTACCGATTCGGTATTTTTTACCGAATTTTTACCTACATTGGATTTACCAATTCATAAATACCAAATCCGTAAAATTCGGTATTTATGAATCGGTAAATCCAAATTACCTACATCTAGCCCTATATTCCTTCCCATCTGTTTCTTTAACATTCCAAAGATCGATGAGGCCTATGTCTTTCAGTACCTGCTTTGTCTCCTGGGAGAGCACTCCCTAAGTATACCTGTCATGCTGGTGTGTATACAGTAAAGCATCTGGCGCAATGTTGAAGTACTCGACACACAACAGGTTTCTGGTGCCCAGTTTTTGATCTTAGGTATGAGGCTAACAATATATTATTGTTGACCTTGATTGGGGATGTAGAGGTTGAGTTTATACACTGGGAGTCCCTGTTGTCTACCCCCAAATGAATCAAGTGACCATCTGCTGAGTCACGTTGGACCCATAGTACTTTATAATGAAAGTGTTTATGAATCCCAGTCATTACCCCCCTTTCTTACGAGTCATAGTTGATTAGTACTGTGTGGGGTGTAACCGGTGTTTCATAAAGTTAATGTCAGAGGTTTCTCAAATGGGTCGCGATCACAGAAAGGATTGAATAGTATTACTGAGTAGGGATCAGTTTGGGTGCAAATCGTTTGCTAAAGCGATTGTTGAGACCATTTGGGGCGGACGGGTTACTCCATCACCCAGTGATAGATATCCCAATCGACAAAATGTACATCCAATAGCATCTTGGGATTTATATTTCAGCGGATGGATATCCGGCACCATTGTGACAGACTAATCTATCCTTGAGATCTAAATCAGGCCCTTTGTACATAATGCTCCAGTTTTATCAGCATTTGCACTAAGAATTTGACCCCTGTTGCACACTGGAGACAGAATTGTGCCAGCCTCCTTCCGGTATTTATGCCGCGTTGATAATAAGGAGCCAGTTTTTTTGGTATGTTCATCAAATCCTTTTTGTAGATAAAATATAACTTTTCCTGCTTTCTCCATAACCAATAGGTAATCTGACTTGTCTGCAAGATCATTTTCCCTTGAGCTTTTGGGGAGCCTTCTGTCTTGTTGTTTAGTTGCGGCTTTAAGCTCCGACCCCAATGAGCTTTTGTTAGAGTTTCCTATCTCATGCTGCTGTTGCCCTATCACTAATCAGTTGCCCCTAAAGAAATCCATAGCATGTTAGGGGAGGCATTGTCCAGGGCATTTTCCTCAAACTACCTCTTAATTGCTTCTCTCAAAGCCTTCTGGATCAGTTGATCTTTAAGTAGGGGTTTTATCAAATTTTCAACTATTCGTTCTACATTTCTCTTGCTGAATATTCCCCATCCCAAACTATCATTCTGTGGTCCAAGACCACTTTGGTACCATGCTCAATGGAAGTTGTGGTGCCGATCATATGGGATTTATATTTCAGCAGACGGAATATCCGTCCAGTGACATAGCAACCCGTCTGCCAATATCTAACTCAGACTCTAAGTCTATTGGTGGATAGGACCTATAAATATATGAGAAGATAGTGTATATCTGGAAGTTTAGCTGCCAAAGATGAATGCAGCCAATGTCTGTCAGCATCTTTGTCTCCTGGGAGAACACCCCCTAAGTATACCTGTCACAGGGATGTCTATTCAGCAAATCATCTGGCGCAATGTTGAAGTTCCCACACACAAAATGTTTTCCTGTGCCAGGGTTTGGTCTTAATTACATGGCTTAGAATAATTTGTTCTTGATCTTGATTTGGAATATAGACATTGAGTATATCCAGTGCTGGCCCCTGATGTCTACCCGCCAAATAAATATAGCTACCTTCTGTGGAGTCATGCTGGACCTCTAGTGTTTCATAATGAAAGTGTAAATGTATCCGAATCATTACCCCCCACTTTCTTTCAAGACATAGACGCATATTACTGTGTGCGGTATAAGAGGCATTTCATAAGGTGAGTGTTAGACATTCTCAAATGGGAGTGTTGAAGACATATCACCTCTAGGAGAACCTCTTGTATTTCCCTCCAAATTTTCTATTGCAGTCCCTGCTCAGCCTCGTCCGGCTGCGGAAAATAAGCAAAATCAGGACATAAACTAAGTCTCAAATGCTCAACAAATCAATAGAATATCGGAAAATTTCACCAGAGGTTCAGGAAAAAGTCTGACTCACTCCCAAATTCAGGGGTAGACGTTATCAAATGGGACTCTTGATGACACCTAGGAGAACCTCCTAAATTTCCTACCAAATTATCTGTTTAATCTCTTTACATGCTATGTGAGTACTTTAACCATTAAATGATAGAAAGGTTGAGATCCTTTAAGCTTCTGGGACCCTCAGTGCTCTGGACAACGGAAACCTCCTTTATGTGGGAAGTTTCAAGACAGTCACCAAAAGATTGCAGGTGATCCAAAATGCCACCGCCAGCATAATTTTTAAAATCCTCAAATTTCACACTGCCACTGTGCCCCGGCAAACCTACACTCGTTACCTGTGACTAGAAGAATACAGTTCAAGGCTCTATGGCCCACTAAACCATGTTTAAAAATAAGTCCAGAAGCTCCTCACTCCTTACAACATCGGAAGAAGACTGCGCTCCACCAACAAGCAGCTATTTTCTGTGCCCAGAGTAAACATAACTAGAAGTAGAGGAAGCTCTTTTGTATTTATAGCCCCCAAGCCTTGGAATGCACTCCCCCATCATAGTAGGAAAATGGGGTCTACTCTGGACTCTAATTCAAGAAATTACAGCAAACCCATCTTTTGAACTAACTCTATTCATTCAGCCTTATCATCTGTTGCTAGTCTCAGCACCCTTCTGGGTAGCTACGTGTTTTACAATACCTTATGAATAGAATAGAATAGATAATGTGTGCCTGTTGTGATACTCAAATCTAATTGAAAGGGGCACTGGGTCAGACCTGGTGTCACCTGTGATGTAATACCATACTCTAAAACATGGACTCACTTTCCTTCCCCCACCCCAACTCCCCAACACCTTCCTCTCCCTCAAAAACCCTTAGCTCGATAGGAAGAGGAACCAGCACATCCCTCTTGCGCAATGTAGCCTGCCATCTCCAGGACCTTGACCTTTGACCCACTCTTTCCTAGGCGCCAGGTAGAGATGTCCTCACCACAATGTTGAAGATCTTGACCTTTGACCCCCTCTTTCCCACGCGTCAGGTAGGTATGTCCTCGCCGGAGTGTTGTAGACCTTGACCTTTGACTGACTCTTTCCCACGCGTCAGGTAGAGATGTCCTCGCAGGAGTGTTGAATACCTTGACCTTTGACCCCTTCTTTTCCACGCGTCAGGTAGGTATGTCCTCACTGGAATGTTGATGATTTTGACCTTTGACCCCCTCTTTCCCACGCGTCAAGTAGGAATGCCCTCGCCGGAGTGTTGAAGACCTTCACCTTTGACCCCCTCTTTCCCACACGTCAAGTAGTCCTCGCCAGAGTGTTGAAGACCTTGACATTTGATCCCCGCTTTCCAACACTTTCCGGTAGGTATGCCCTCGACGGAGTATTGAAGAACTTGACATTTGACCCACTACTTCCCACGTGTCAGGTAGGGATGTCCTCGCCGGAGTGTTGAAGACCTTGACCTTTGACCCCCCCTTCCCACGCGTCAGGTAGGTATGTACTCGCCGGAGTGTTGAAGACCTTGACCGTGGACCCCCTGTTTCCCACGCGTCAGGTAGGAATGTGCTTGCCGGAGTGTTGAAGACCTTGACCTTTGACCCACTCTTTCCCATGTGTCAGATAGGTATGTCCTCTCCGGAGTGCTGAAGACCTTGACCTTTGACCCCCTCTTTCCCACGCAACAGGTAGGTATGTCCTCGCCGGAGTGTTGAGGACCTTCACCTTTGACCCCCTCTTTCCCATGCATCAAGTACGTATGTCCTCGCTGGAGTGTTGAACACCTTGACCCCCTCTTTCCCACGAGTCAGGTAGGTATGTCCTCGCTGGAGTGTTGAAGACCTTGACTTTTGACCCCCTCTTTCCAACACTTTCCGGTCGGTATGTCCTCGCCGGAGTGTTAAAGACTTTGTCCTTTGGCGCCCTCTTTCCACGCGTCAGGTAGGTTTGTCCTCTCTGGAGTGTTGAAGACCTTGACCTTTGACCCCCTCTTTCCCACGCATCAGGTAGGTATGTCCTCGCTGGAGTGTTGAAGACCGTGATCTTTGACCCACTCTTTCCCACGTGTCAGGTAGGTATGTCCTCGCCGGAGTTTTGAAGACCTTGAACTTTGGCCCCCTCTTTCCCACGCGTCAGGTAGGTATGGACTCGCCGGAGTGTTGAAGATCTTTACCTTTGGTCCACTTTTTCCCATGCGTCAGGTAGAGATGTCCTCGCTGGAGTATTAAAGACCTTGACCTTTGACACCCTCTTTTCCATGCGTCAGGTAGGTATGTCCTAGCCGGAGTGTTTAAATCCTTGACCATTGACCCTCTCTTTCCCACGCGTCAGAAAGGCATGTCCTCGCCGGAGTGTTGAAGACCTTGCCCTTTGACCCCCTCTTTCCAACACTTTCTGGTAGGTATATCCTCTCCGGAGTGTTGAAGACCTTGACCTTTGACCCCCTCTTTTCCATGCGTCACGTAGGTATATCCTCGCCGGAGTGTTGAAGACCTTGACATTTGACCCCCTCTTTCCAACACTTTCCGATAGGTATTTCCTCGCCGGAGTATTGAAGACCTTGACCTTTGACACCCTATTTTCCACTCGTCATATAGGTAAGTCCTCGCCGGAGTGTTGAAGACCTTGACCTTTGACCCCCTCTTTCCCAGTGTTCTGCTTAATTCAGATGCTCTGTCCATCACCACCCCCTTTTCTGAATCGTTTTGGCCACTATAGGAGTGGAAGGGGTATGCTCAGACATGAGTCCCTTGCTCACTGCACCATCAGGATTCAAGCAAGCCGGGCCGAAGACGGCTGTAATGCCAGAAACCGGTCCCCGGAAGCTTGTTTCCTTTCCAGTAAAGAATTGGCTTGGTAGTTTGGTCTGCCCTGTTCCCATGATGCACTGGGCCAGGGTCAGACTAATTTGCATGTAGCCAGGTTCTGAACTGGGATGGTGCAGTGAGCTCAAAAACGGCGGTGGATCAAGCCCTGATCTTTTGACTGGGTAGGAGTGTTCTGCTTAATTCAGATGCTCTGTCCATCACCACCCCCTTTTCTGAATCCCTCTTTCCCACGCATCAGGAAGGTATGTCCTCGCCGGAGTGTTGTAGACCTTGACCTTTGAGCGCCTCATTTCCACGCGTCAAGTAGGTATGTCCTCGCCGGAGTGTTGAAGAGCTTGACCTTTGACCCCCCTCTTTCCCACGCGTCAGTTAGGTATGTCTTCGCTTGACATTTGACCCCCTCCTTACAATACTTTCCTGTAGGTATGTCCTCTCCGGAGTGTTGTAAACCTTGACCTATGACCCCCTCTTTCCCACACGTCAGGCAGGAATGTCCTCGCCGGAGTGTTAAAGACCTTGACCTTTGACAACCTCTTTCCCACGGCTCAGGTAGTTATGTCCTCGCCGTACTGTTGAAGACTTTGACCTTTCATCTACCTTTTGCCACGCTTCAGGTAGGTATATCCTCGCCAGAGTGTTGAAGACCTTGACCTTTGACCCACTCTTTCCCATCCGTCAGGTAGGTATGTCCTCGCTGGAGTGTTAAAGACATTGACCTTTGACCCCCTCTTTCCCACACATCAGATAGGTATGTCCTCAGTGGAGTGTTGAAGACCATGACCTTTGACCCCCTCTTTCCCACGCGTCAGGTCGGTATGTCCTCGCCGGAGTATTGAAGACCTTGACCTTTGACCCCATCTTTCCCATGCGTCAGCTAGGTATGTCCTCATCGGAGTGCTGAAGACCTTGACCTTTGACCCTATCTTTCCCATGCATCAGGTAGGTATGTCCTCGCCGGGGTGTTGAAGACCGTGACCGTTGTCCCCCTTTTTCCCACACATCAAGTAGGTATATCCTCGCTAGAGTGTTGAAGACCTTGACCTTTGACCCCCTTTTTCCCACGCGTCAGGTAGGTATGTCCACGCCGGAGTGTTGAAGATTTTGACCTTTGGCGCCCTCTTTCCCACGCGTCAGGTAGGTATGTCCTCGCTGGAGTGTTGAAGACTTTGACCTTTGACCCACTCTTTCCCATGCGTCAGGTAGGTATGTCCTCACCGGAGTGCTGAAGAACTTGACCTATTACCCACTCTTTCCCACGTGTCAGGTAGGTATGTCCTCTCCGGAGTGCTGAAGACCTTGACCTTTGACCCTATCTTTCCCATGCATCAGGTAGGTATGTCTTCGCCGGAGTGTTGAAGACCGTGACCATTGTCCCCCTTTTTCCCACACATCAAGTAGGTATATCCTCGCTGGAGTGTTGAAGACCTTGACCTTTGACCCCCTCTTTCCCACACATCAGATAGGTATGTCCTCAGTGGAGTGTTGAAGACCATGACCTTTGACCCCCTCTTTCCCACGCGTCAGGTCGGTATGTCCTCGCCGGAGTATTGAAGACCTTGACCTTTGACCCCATCTTTCCCATGCGTCAGCTAGGTATGTCCTCATCGGAGTGCTGAAGACCTTGACCTTTGACCCTATCTTTCCCATGCATCAGGTAGGTATGTCCTCGCCGGGGTGTTGAAGACCGTGACCGTTGTCCCCCTTTTTCCCACACATCAAGTAGGTATATCCTCGCTGGAGTGTTGAAGACCTTGACCTTTGACCCCCTTTTCCCCACGCGTCAGGTAGGTATGTCCACGCCGGAGTGTTGAAGATTTTGACCTTTGGCGCCCTCTTTCCCACGCGTCAGGTAGGTATGTCCTCGCTGGAGTGTTGAAGACTTTGACCTTTGACCCACTCTTTCCCATGCGTCAGGTAGGTATGTCCTCACCGGAGTGCTGAAGAACTTGACCTATTACCCACTCTTTCCCACGTGTCAGGTAGGTATGTCCTCTCCGGAGTGCTGAAGACCTTGACCTTTGACCCTATCTTTCCCATGCATCAGGTAGGTATGTCTTCGCCGGAGTGTTGAAGACCGTGACCATTGTCCCCCTTTTTCCCACACATCAAGTAGGTATATCCTCGCTGGAGTGTTGAAGACCTTGACCTTTGACCCCCTCTTTCCCACGCGTCAGGTAGGTATGTCCACGCCGGAGTGTTGAAGATTTTGACCTTTGGCACCCTCTTTCCCACGCGTCAGGTAGGTATGTCCTCGCTGGAGTGTTGAAGACTTTGACCTTTGACCCACTCTTTCCCATGCGTCAGGTAGGTATGTCCACGCCGGAGTGTTGAAGCCCTTGACATTTGACCCCCTCTTTCCAACACTTTCAGGTATGTATGTTCTCGCCAGAGGGTTGAAGACATTGACCTTTGACCCACTACTTCACACTCATCAGGTAGGTATGTCCTCGCCTCAGTGTTGAAGACTTTGACCTTTGGCACCCTCTTTCCCACGTGTCAGGTAGGTATGTCTTCTCTGTAGTGTTGAAGACCTTGACCTTTGACCCCATCTTTCCCACGCGTCAGGCAGGTATGTCCTCGCTGGAGTGTTGAAGACCTTGACCTTTGATCCACTCTTTCCCATGTGTCAGGTAGAGATGTCCTCGCCGGAGTGTTGAAGACCTTAACCTTTGACACCCTCTTTTCCATGCGCCAGGTAGGTAGGCATGTCCTCTCTGGAGTGTTGAAGACCTTGACCTTTGACCCCCTCTTCCCCATGCATCAGAAAGGTATGTCCTCGCCGGAGTGTTGTAGACCTTGCCTTTTGACCCCCTCTTTCCAACTCTTTCTGGTAGTTATTTCCTCGCTGGAGTGTTGAAGACCTTGACCTTTGACCCCCTCTTTCCCACACGTCAGGTAGGTATATCCTCGCCGGAGTGTTGAACACCTTGACATTTGAACCCCTCTTTCCAACACTTTCCGATAGGTATTTCCTCGCCGGAGTATTGAAGACCTTGACCTTTGACCCCTCTTTCCCACGCATCAGGTAGGTATGTTCTCGCCGGAGTGTTGTAGACCTTGACCTTTGACCCCCTATTTTCTGCGCGTCAAGTAGGTATGTCCTCGCCGGAGTGTTGAAGGCCATGACCTTTGACCCCCTCTTTCCCATGCGTCAGTTTTGTATGTCCTCGCTGGAGTGTTAAAGACCTTGACATTTGACCCCCTCCTTCCAATACTACCGGTAGGTATGTCCTCTCCTGAGTGTTGAAAACTTTGACCTTTGACCCCCTCTTTCCCACACGTCAGGCAGGTATGTCCTCGCCGGAGTGTTGAGAGCCTTGATCTTTGACACCCTATTTTCCACTCGTCAGATAGGTAAGTCCTCGCCGGAGTGTTGAATACCTTGACCTTTGACCCCCTCTTTCCCACGCATCAGCAAGGTATGTCCTCGCCGGAGTGTTGTAGACCTTGACCTTTGAGCGCCTCTTTTCCACAAGTCAAGTAGGTATGTCCTCGCGGAGTGTTGAAGAGCTTGACCTTTGACCCCCCTCTTTCCCACGCGTCAGTTAGGTATGTCTTCGCTGGAGTGTTGAAGACCTTGACATTTTACCCCCTCCTTCCAATCCTTTCCTGTAGGTATGTCCTCTCCGGAGTGTTGAAATCCTTGACCTGTGACCCCCTCTTTCCCAGGCGTCAGGCAGGTATGTCCTCGCCGGAGTGTTAAAGACCTTGACCTTTGACAACCTCTTTCCCACGGCTCAGGTAATTATGTCCTCGCGGGAGTGTTGAAGACTTTGACCTTTGACCCACTCTTTCCCATGCGCCAGGTAGGTATGTCCTCGCTGGAGTGTTGAAGACCTTGACCTTTGACCCCCTCTTTCCCACACATCAGATAGGTATGTCATCAGTGGAGTGTTGAAGACCATGACCTTTGACCCCATTTTTCCCATGCGTCAGGTAGGTATGTCCTCACCGGAGTGCTGAAGAACTTTACCTATTACCCACTCTTTCCCACTTGTCAAGTAGGTATGTCCTCTCCGGAGTGCTGAAGACCTTGACCTTTGACCCTATCTTTCCCATGCATCAGGTAGGTATGTCCTCGCCGGAGTGTTAAAGACCGTGATCGTTGTCCCCCTTTTTCCCACACATCAAGTAGGTATATGCTGAAAAACTTGACCTATTACCCACTCTTTCCCACGTGTCAAGTAGGTATGTCCTCTCCGGAGTGTTGAAGACCTTGACCTTTGACCCCCTCTTTCCCATGCGTCAGGTAGGTATGTCCACGCCGGAGTGTTGAAGATTTTGACCTTTGGCGCCCTCTTTCCCACGCGTCAGGTAGGTATGTCCTCGCTGGAGTGTTGAAGACTTTGACCTTTGACCCACTCTTTCCCATGCGTCAGGTAGGTATGTCCTCGCCGGAGTGTTGAAGGCCATGACATTTGACCCCCTCTTTCCCATGCGTCAGTTTGGTATGTCCTCGCTGGAGTGTTAAAGACCTTGACATTTGACCCCCTCCTTTCAATACTACCGGTAGGTATGTCCTCTCCTGAGTGTTGAAAACTTTGACCTTTGACCCCCTCTTTCCCACACGTCAGGCAGGTATGTCCTCGCCGGAGTGTTGAGAGCCTTGATCTTTGACACCCTATTTTCCACTCGTCAGATAGGTAAGTCCTCGCCGGAGTGTTGAATACCTTGACCTTTGACCCCCTCTTTCCCACGCATCAGGAAGGTATGTCCTCGCCGGAGTGTTGTAGACCTTGACCTTTGAGTGCCTCTTTTCCACAAGTCAAGTAGGTATGTCCTCGCGGAGTGTTGAAGAGCTTGACCTTTGACTCCCCTCTTTCCCACGCGTCAGTTAGGTATGTCTTCGCTGGAGTGTTGAAGACCTTGACATTTTACCCCCTCCTTCCAATACTTTCCTGTAGGTATGTCCTCTCCGGAGTGTTGAAAACCTTGACCTGTGACCCCCTCTTTCCCACGCGTCAGGCAGGTATGTCCTCGCCGGAGTGTTAAAGACCTTGACCTTTGACAACCTCTTTCCCACGGCTCAGGTAGTTATGTCCTCGCCGGAGTGTTGAAGACTTTGACCTTTGACCCACTCTTTCCCATGCGCCAGGTAGGTATGTCCTCGCTGGAGTGTTGAAGACCTTGACCTTTGACCCCCTCTTTCCCACACATCAGATAGGTATGTCCTCAGTGGAGTGTTGAAGACCATGACCTTTGACCCCCTCTTTCCCACGCGTCAGGTAGGTATGTCCTCGCCGGAGTATTGAAGACCTTGACCTTTGACCCCATCTTTCCCATGCGTCAGGTAGGTATGTCCTCACCGGAGTGCTGAAGAACTTGACCTATTACCCACTCTTTCCCACGTGTCAAGTAGGTATGTCCTCTCCGGAGTGCTGAAGACCTTGACCTTTGACCCTATCTTTCCCATGCATCAGGTAGGTATGTCCTCGCCGGAGTGTTAAAGACCGTGACTGTTGTCCCCCTTTTTCCCACACATCAAGTAGGTATATGCTGAAGAACTTGACCTATTACCCACTCTGTCCCACGTGTCAAGTAGGTATGTCCTCTCCGGAGTGTTGAAGACCTTGACCTTTGACCCCCTCTTTCCCATGCGTCAGGTAGGTATGTCCACGCCGGAGTGTTGAAGATTTTGACCTTTGGCGCCCTCTTTCCCACCCGTCAGGTAGGTATGTCCTCGCTGGAGTGTTGAAGACTTTGACCTTTGACCCACTCTTTCCCATGCATCAGGTAGGTATGTCCTCGCCGGAGTGTTAAAGACCGTGACCGTTGTCCCCCTTTTTCCCACACATCAAGTAGGTATATGCTGAAGAACTTGACCTATTACCCACTCTTTCCCACGTGTCAAGTAGGTATGTCCTCTCCGGAGTGTTGAAGACCTTGACCTTTGACCCCCTTTTTCCCACACATCAAGTAGGTTTATCCTCGCTGGAGTGTTGAAGACCTTGACCTTTGACCCCCTCTTTCCCACGCGTCAGGTAGGTATGTCCACGCCGGAGTGTTGAAGATTTTGACCTTTGGCGCCCTCTTTCCCACGCGTTAGGTAGGTATGTCCTCGCTGGAGTGTTGAAGACTTTGACCTTTGACCCACTCTTTCCCATGCGTCAGGTAGGTATGTCCACGCCGGAGTGTTGAAGCCCTTGACATTTGACCCCCTCTTTCCAAGACTTTCAGGTATGTATGTTCTCGCCGGAGGGTTGAAGACCTTGACCTTTGACCCACTACTTCCCACTCATCTGGTAGGTATGTCCTCGCCTCAGTGTTGAAGACTTTGACCTTTGGCACCCTCTTTCCCACGTGTCAGGTAGGTATGTCTTCTCTGTAGTGTTGAAGACCTTGACCTTTGACCCCATCTTTCCCACGCGTCAGGCAGGTATGTCCTTGCTGGAGTGTTGAAGACCTTGACCTTTGATCCACTCTTTCCCATGTGTCAGGTAGAGATGTCCTCGCCGGAGTGTTGAAGACCTTAACCTTTGACACCCTCTTTTCCATGCGCCAGGTAGGTAGGCATGTCCTCTCTGGAGTGTTGAAGACCTTGATCTTTGACCCCGTCTTTCCCATGCATCAGAAAGGTATGTCCTCGCCGGAGTATTGAAGACCTTGACCTTTGACCCCTCTTTCCCACGCGTCAGGTAGGTATGTTCTCGCCAGAGTGTTGTAGACCTTGACCTTCGACCCCCTATTTTCTGCACGTCAAGTAGGTATGTCCTCGCCGGAGTGTTGAAGGCCATGACCTTTGACCCCCTCTTTCCCATGTGTCAGTTTGGTATGTCCTCGCTGGAGTGTTAAAGACCTTGACATTTGACCCCCTCCTTCCAATACTACCGGGTAGGTATGTCCTCTCCTGAGTGTTGAAAACTTTGACCTTTGACCCCCTCTTTCCCACACGTCAGGCAGGTATGTCCTCACTGGAGTGTTGAGAGCCTTGATCTTTGACACCCTATTTTCCACTTGTCAGATAGGTAAGTCCTCGCCGGAGTGTTGAATACCTTGACCTTTGACCCCCTCTTTCCCACGCGTCAGGAAGGTATGTCCTCGCCGGAGTGTTGTAGACCTTGAACTTTGAGCGCCTCTTTTCCACAAGTCAAGTAGGTATGTCCTTGTGGAGTGTTGAAGAGCTTGACCTTTGACCCCCCTTTTTCCCACGCGTCAGTTAGGTATGTCTTCGCTGGAGTGTTGAAGACCTTGACATTTTACCCCCTCCTTCCAATACTTTCCTGTAGGTATGTCCTCTCCGGAGTGTTGAAAACCTTGACCTGTGACCCCCTCTTTCCCACGCGTCAGGCAGGTATGTCCTCGCCGGAGTGTTAAAGACCTTGACCTTTGACAACCTCTTTCCCACGGCTCAGGTAGTTATGTCCTCGCCGGAGTGTTGAAGACTTTGACCTTTGACCCACTCTTTCCCATGCGCCAGGTAGGTATGTCCTCGCTGGAGTGTTGAAGACCTTGACCTTTGACCCCCTCTTTCCCACACATCAGATAGGTATGTCCTCAGTGGAGTGTTGAAGACCATGACCTTTGACCCCCTCTTTCCAACACTTTCAGGTATGTATGTTCTCGCCGGAGGGTTGAAGACCTTGACCTTTGACCCACTACTTCCCACTCATCAGGTAGGTATGTCCTCGCCTCAGTGTTGAAGACTTTGACCTTTGGCACCCTCTTTCCCACGTGTCAGGTAGGTATGTCTTCTCTGTAGTGTTGAAGACCTTGACCTTTGACCCCATCTTTCCCACGCGTCAGGCAGGTATGTCCTCGCTGGAGTGTTGAAGACCTTGACCTTTGATCCACTCTTTCCCATGTGTCAGGTAGAGATGTCCTCGCCGGAGTGTTGAAGACCTTAACCTTTGACACCCTCTTTTCCATGCGCCAGGTAGGTAGGCATGTCCTCTCTGGAGTGTTGAAGACCTTGATCTTTGACCCCCTCTTTCCCATGCATCAGAAAGGTATGTGCTCGCCGGAGTGTTGTAGACCTTGCCTTTTGACCCCCTCTTTCCAACTCTTTCCGGTAGTTATTTCCTCGCTGGAGTGTTGAAGACCTTGACCTTTGACCCCCTCTTTCCCACACGTCAGGTAGGTATATCCTCGCCGGAGTGTTGAAGACCTTGACATTTGAACCCCTCTTTCCAACACTTTCCGATAGGTATTTCCTCGCCGGAGAATTGAAGACCTTGACCTTTGACCCCTCTTTCCCACGCGTCAGGTAGGTATGTTCTCGCCGGAGTGTTGTAGACCTTGACCTTCGACCCCCTATTTTCTGCGCGTCAAGTAGGTATGTCCTCGCCGGAGTGTTGAAGGCCATGACCTTTGACCCCCTCTTTCCCTTGCGTCAGTTTGGTATGTCCTCGCTGGAGTGTTAAAGACCTTGACATTTGACTCCCTCCTTCCAATACTACCGGTAGGTATGTCCTCTCCTGAGTGTTGAAAACTTTGACCTTTGACCCCCTCTTTCCCACACGTCAGGCAGGTATGTCCTCGCCGGAGTGTTGAGAGCCTTGATCTTTGACACCCTATTTTCCACTTGTCAGATAGGTAAGTCCTCGCCGGAGTGTTGAATACCTTGACCTTTGACCCCCTCTTTCCCACGCATCAGGAAGGTATGTCCTCGCGGGAGTGTTGTAGACCTTGAACTTTGAGCGCCTCTTTTCCACAAGTCAAGTAGGTATGTCCTCGTGGAGTGTTGAAGAGCTTGACCTTTGACCCCCCCTTTTTCCCACGCGTCAGTTAGGTATGTCTTCGCTGGAGTGTTGAAGACCTTGACATTTTACCCCCTCCTTCCAATACTTTCCTGTAGGTATGTCCTCTCCGGAGTGTTGAAAACCTTGACCTGTGACCCCTCTTTCCCACGCGTCAGGCAGGTATGTCCTCGCCGGAGTGTTAAAGACCTTGACCTTTGACAACCTCTTTCCCACGGCTCAGGTAGTTATGTCCTCGCTGGAGTGTTGAAGACTTTGACCTTTGACCCACTCTTTCCCATGCGCCAGGTAGGTATGTCCTCGCTGGAGTGTTGAAGACCTTGACCTTTGACCCCCTCTTTCCCACACATCAGATAGGTATGTCCTCAGTGGAGTGTTGAAGACCATGACCTTTGACCCCCTCTTTCCCACGCATCAGGTAGGTATGTCCTCGCCGGAGTATTGAAGACCTTGACCTTTGACCCCATCTTTCCCATGCGTCAGGTAGGTATGTCCTCACCGGAGTGCTGAAGAACTTGACCTATTACCCACTCTTTCCCACGTGTCAAGTAGGTATGTCCTCTCCGGAGTGCTGAAGACCTTGACCTTTGACCCTATCTTTCCCATGCATCAGGTAGGTATGTCCTCGCCGGAGTGTTAAAGACCGTGACCGTCGTCCCCCTTTTTCCCACACATCAAGTAGGTATATGCTGAAGAACTTGACCTATTACCCACTCTTTCCCACGTGTCAAGTAGGTATGTCCTCTCCGGAGTGTTGAAGACCTTGACCTTTGACCCCCTCTTTCCCACGCGTTAGGTAGGTATGTCCACGCCGGAGTGTTGAAGATTTTGACCTTTGGCACCCTCTTTCCGACGCGTCAGGTAGGTATGTCCTCGCTGGAGTGTTGAAGACTTTGACATTTGACCCCCTCTTTCCAACACTTTCAGGTATGTATGTTCTCGCCGGAGGTTTGAAGACCTTGACCTTTGATCCACTCTTTCCCATGCGTCAGGTAGAGATGTACTCGCCGGAGTGTTGAAGACCTTAACCTTTGACATCCTCTTTTCCATGCGCCAGGTAGGCATGTCCTCTCTGGAGTGTTGAACACCTTGACCTTTGACCCCCACTTTCCCATGCATCCGGTAGGTATGTCCTCGCCGGAGTGTTGAAGACCTTGATCTTTAACCCCTCTTTCCAAAACTTTCCGGTAGGTATGTCTTCGCCGTAGTGTTGAAAACCTTGACCTTTGACCCCCTCTTTTCCACGCGTCAAGTAGATTTTTTCTCGCCGGAGTGTTGAAGACCTTGACATTTGACCCCCTCTTTCCCACGATTCAGGTAGGTATGTCCTTGCCAGAGTGTTGAAGACCTTGACCTTTGACCCTCTCTTTCCCACGAGTCAGGTAGGTATGTCCTCGCCGGAGTGCTGAAGACCTTGACCTTCGACCCACTCTTTTCCACGCGTCAGGTAGGTATTTTCTCGCCGGAGGGTTGAAGACCTTGACCTTTGACCCACTGCTTCACACTCATCATGTAGGTATGTCCTCGCCGGAGTGTTGAAGACCTTGACCTTTGACCCCCTCTTTCCCACACGTCAGGTAGGTATGTCCTTGCCGGAGTATTGAAAACCCTGATATTTGACCCCCTCTTTCTAATACTTTCCGGTAGGTATGTTCTTGCCTGATTGTTGAAGACCTTGACCTTTGACCCCCTCTTTCCCACGCGTCAGGTAGGTATGCGCTCGCCAGAGTTTTGAAGACCTGGAACTTTGACAACCTCTTTCCCACGCGTCAGGTAGGTATGGACTCGCAAGAGTGTTGAAGACCTTGACCTTTGACCCCCTCTTTCCCATGCATCCGGTAGGTATGTCCTCGCCGGAGTGTTGAAGACCTTGATCTTTGACCCCCTCTTTCCAACACTTTTCGGTAGGTATGTCTTCACCGGAGTATTGAAAACCTTGACCTTTGACCCATTCTTTTCCACGTGCAAGTAGATTTGTCCTCGCCGGAGTGTTGAAGTCCTTGACATTTGACCCCCTCTTTCCCACGATTCAGGTAGGTGTGTCCTTGCCAGAGTGTTGAAGAACTTGACCTCTGACCCTCTCTTTCCCACAAGTCTGGTAGGGATGTCCTCTCCAGAGTGTTGAAGACCTTGACCTTTGACCCCCTCTTTCCAACACTTTCTGGTAGGTATGTCCTCTCCGGTGTGCTGAAGACCTTGACCTTTGACCCACTCTTTCCCATGCATCAGGTAGAGATGTCCTCACCGGAGTGTTGAAGACTTTGAGCTTTTACCCACTCTTTTCCACATGTGAGGTAGATATGTCATCTCCGGTGTGCTGAAGAACTTGACCTTTTACACCCTCTTTCCTACTCGTCAAGTAGGTATGTCCTCAGCGGAGTGTTGAAGACCATGCCTTTTGACCCCCTCTTTCCCACGCATCAGGTAGGTATGTCCTCGTTGGAGTGTTGAACACTATGACCTTTGACCCCCCTCTTTCCCAAGCGTCAGGTAGGTATGTCCTCGCCGGAGTGTTGAAGACCTTGACCTTTGACACACTCTTTCCCAAGCGTTAGGTAGGTATGTGCTCGCCGGAGTGTTGAAGACCTTGACCTTTGACCCCCTCTTTCCAACACTTTCAATCAATCAATCAATCAATCAAGGACATTTGTAGAGCGCACTACTCACCCGGAGGGTCTCAAGGCGCTTGGGAGGGGGGGGTGCCGCTGCTGCTGCTCGAACAGCCAGGTCTTGAGCTTCTTCCTGAAGGAGAGGTGGTCTTGGGTCAGGCGCAGGTCGGTCGGGAGGGAGTTCCAGGTCGTGGCGGCCAGGTAGGAGAAGGACCTTCCTCCTGTTGTCGTTCTTCGGATGCGGGGGACGGCGGCGAGGGCGTGACTGGCTGATCGGAGGTGGCGCTTGGGAGTGTAGAAGTTGATGCGGTTGTTGAGGTAGCTCGGGCCTTGATCGTGTAGGGCTTTGTGTGCGTGGGTGAGGAGACGGAAGGTGATTCTTTTGTTGACGGGGAGCCAGTGCAGGTCTCTCAGATGTCCGGAGATGTGGCTGCGTCGGGGGATGTCGAGGATGAGTCTGGCTGAGGCGTTCTGGATCCGCTGGAGTCTCTTCTGGAGCTTGGCGGTGGTTCCGGCGTAGAGGGCGTTGCCGTAGTCCAGTCGGCTGGTGACGAGGGCTTGGGTGACCGTCTTCCTGGTTTCGGTGGGGATCCACCGGAAGATCTTCCGTAGCATGCGCAGGATGTTGAAGCATGACGAGGAGACGGCGTTAACTTGTCTGGTCATGGAGAGGGAGGAGTCCAGGATGAAGCCCAGGTTGCGTGCGTGGTCTGTCGGTGTGGGTGCGGTGCCCAGGGCGGGGGGCCACCAGGAGTCGTCCCAGGCGGAGGGCGAGGAACCCAGGATGAGGACTTCCGTCTTGTCTGAGTTCAGTTTCAGGCGGCTGGTCGTCATCCACTCGGCTACATCTTTCATCCCTTCGTGAAGGTTGGCTCTGGCGGCGGCGGGGTCGTTGGTCAGGGAGAGGATCAGCTGGGTGTCATCGGCGTAGGAGATGATGTTCAGGTTGTGTTGGCGTGCGATGGTCGCGAGGGGGCTCATGTAGACGTTGAAGAGGGTGGGGCTCAGGGAGGATCCTTGAGGGACGCCGCAGATGACTCCGGTGGCCTCTGACTTGTACGGTGGTAGACGGACTCTCTGTGTTCTTCCGTCGAGGAAGGAGACGATCCATTCCAGTGCCTTCCCCTGAATTCCGATGTTGCTGAGGCGCTGCACTAGGGTGCGGTGGCAGACAGTGTCGAAAGCCGCGGAGAGGTCTAGGAGGATGAGGGCCGCTGTTTCTCCGTTGTCCATCAGGGCTCGGATGTCATCGGTGGCAGCGATGAGGGCGGTCTCGGTGCTGTGGTTGGCGCGGAAGCCAGACTGTGAGGGGTCGAGGGATCCATTCATCTCGAGGAAGACGGCCAGCTGCTTGTTGACGGTCTTCTCGATGACTTTGGCTGGGAACGGGAGGAGCGAGATAGGGCGGTAATTCTTGAGTTCGGTGGGGTCTGCAGTGGGTTTCTTTAGTAGAGCGCTGAGCTCGGCGTGCTTCCAGCCCTCCGGGAAGGTGGCAGTGTCGAAGGAGGTGTTGATGATGTCCCGCAGGTGGGGTGCGATGACAGCGTCGGCCTTGTTGAAGACGTGGTGAGGGCAGGGGTCGGTTGGAGATCCGGAGTGGATGGAGTTCATCATGCGGACGGTGTCATCGGTACCGATCGGAGTCCAGGCGCGGAGGGTGGTGGTGGGCGGCGGTGCTGCGGTCGTTGTGTGCGATGGTTGAATGCTGAAGCTGTTGTGAATGTCCGTGATCTTGTTGTGGAAGTAGGAGGCGAGGGAGTTGCAGAGGTCTTGCGATGGGGTGATGTCGTTGTTTCCGGCGCTGGGGTTGGAGAGCTCTTTCACGATGTTGAAGAGTTCCTTGGAGTTGTGTGCGTTGTTGTTCTGGTAGGTATGTCCTCTCCGGAGTGCTGAAGAACTTGACCTTTTACCCACTCTTTCCAGCTCATGGTGTAGGTATGTCCTCTCCAGAGTGCTGAAGACTTTGAGCTTTTTACCCACTCTTTCCCAAGTATGAGGTAGATATGCCATCTCGGGTGTGCTGAAGAACTTGACCTTTTACCCACTCTTTCCCACGTGTCAGGTAGGAATGTCCTCTCCGGAGTGCTGAAGACCTTGACCTTTGATCCCTCTTTTCCACGATTCAGGTAGGTGTGTCCTTGCCAGAGTGTTGAAGAACTTGACCTTTGACCCTCTCTTTCCCACAAGTCCGGTAGGGATGTCCTCTCCAGAGTGTTGAAGACCTTGATCTCTGACCCACTCTTTCCCATGCGTCAGGTAGAGATGTCCTCACCGGAGTGTTGAAGACTTTGAGCTTTTACCCACTCTTTTCCACATGTGAGGTAGATATGTCATCTCCGGTGTGCTGAAGAACTTGACCTTTTACACCCTCTTTCTTACGCGTCAGGTAGGTATGTCCTCAGCGGAGTGTTGAAGACCATGCCTTTTGACCCCCTCTTTCCCACGCATCAGGTAGGTATGTCCTCGTTGGAGTGTTGAACACATTGACCTTTGACCCCCCTCTTTCCCAAGCGTCAGGTAGGTATGTCCTCGCCGGAGTGTTGAAGACCTTGACCTTTGACACACTCTTTCCCATGCGTCAGGTAGGTATGTGCTCGCCGGAGTGTTAAAGACCTTGACCTTTGACCCCCTCTTTCCAACACTTTCTGGTAGGTATGTCCTCTCCGGAGTGAAGAACTTGACCTTTTACCCACTCTTTCCAGCTCATGATGTAGGTATGTCCTCTCCAGAGTGCTGAAGACTTTGAGCTTTTTACCCACTCTTTCCCACGTATGAGGTAGATATGCCATCTCGGGTGTGCTGAAGAACTTGACCTTTCACCCACTCTTTCCCACGTGTCAGGTAGGAATGTCCTCTCCGGAGTGCTGAAGACCTTGACCTTTGATCCCTCTTTCCCACGCGTCAGATAGGTATGTCCTCGCAGGAGCGTTGAGGACCTTGACCTTTGACCCCCCTTTCCCACGCGTTAAATATGTATGTCCTCACTGGAGTTTTGAAGACCATGACCTTTGACCCTCTCTTTCCCACACGTTAGGTAGGTATGTCCTCGCCAGAGTGTTGAAGACCTTGACCTTTGACACCCTCTTTCCCACGCGTCAGGTAGATATGTCCTCGCCAGAGTGTTGAAGACCTTGACCTTTGACCCCCTCTTTCCCACGCGTCAGGAAGGTATGTCCTCGCCGGAGTGTTGAAGACCTTGCCCTTTGACCCCCTCTTTCCAACACATTTCGGTAAGTATTTCCTCACCGGAGTGTTGAAGACCTTGACCTTTGGCCCCCTCTTTCCCATGCGTCAGGTAGGTACATCCTCGCCGGAGTGTTGAAGACCTTGCCCTTTGACCCCCTCTTTCCAACACGTCAGGTAGGTATGTCCTTTCCGGAGTATTGAGAAACCCTGATATTTGACCCCCTCTTTCTAATACTTTCCGGTAGGTATGTCCTTGCCGGAGTGTTGAAGAGCTTGACCTTTGCCCCCCTCTTTCCCACGCGTCAGGTAGGTATGCGCTCGCCAGAGTTTTGAAGACCTTGAACTTTGACAACCTCTTTCCCACACGTCAGGTAGATATGGACTCGCAGCAGTGTTGAAGACTTTGACCCCCTCTTTCCCATGCATCCAGTAGGTATGTCCTCGCTGGAGTGTTGAAGACCTTGATATTTGACCCCCTCTTTTCAACACTTTTCGGTAGGTATGTCTTCGCCGGAGTATTGAAAACCTTGACCTTTGACCCCCTCTTTTCCACGCGTCAAGTAGATTTGTCCTCGCTGGAGTTTTGAAGACCTTGACATTTGACCCCCTCTTTTCCACGATTCAGGTAGGTATGTCCTCGCAGGAGTGTTGAGGACCTTGACCTTTGACCCCCCTTACCCGCGCGTCAGGTAGATATGTCCTCGCCAGAGTGTTGAAGACCTTGACCTTTGACCCCCTCTTTCCCACGCGTGAGGAAGGTATGTCCTCGCCGGAGTGTTGAAGACCTTGCCCTTTGACCCCCTCTTTCCAACACCTTTCGGTAAGTATTTCCTCACCGGAGTGTTGAAGACCTTGACCTTTGACCCCCTCTTTCCCATGCGTCAGGTAGGTACATCCTCGCCGGAGTGTTGTAGACTTAGACCTTTGACCCGCTCTTTTCCACGCATCAAGTAGGTATGTCCTCACCGGAACGTTGAAGACCTTGACCTTTGACCCCCTCTTTCCCATGCGTCAGATAGGGATGTCCTTGCCGGAGTGTTGAAGAAATTGACATTTGACCCCCTCTTTTCCACGCGTCAAGTAGGTATGTCCTCACCGGAGTATTAAAGACCTTTACCTTTGACCCTATCTTTCCCACGCGTCTGGTAGGTATGTCCTCGCCAAAGTGATCAAGACCTTGACCTTTAACCCCTTCTTTCCCAGGCGTCCGGTAAGTATGTCCTTGCCGGAGTTTTGAAGACCTTGACCTTTGACCCCCTCTTTCAAACACTTTCCGGTAGGTATGTCCTCGTCGGAGTGTTGAAGACCTTGATATTTGACCCCTCTTTCCCGCACGTCAGATAGTTGTGTCCTCGCCGGAGTATTAAAGACCTTGACCTTTGACCCCCTCTTTCCCATGCGTCAGGTAGGTATGTCCTTGCCAGAGTGTTAAAGACCTTGACCTTTGACAACCTCTTTCCCACGCGTCAGGTAGGTATGTCCTCGCCAGAGTGTTGAAGACCTTGACCTTTGACACCCTCTTTCCCACGCGTCAGTTAGGTATGTCCTCACCGGAGTGTTGAAGACCTTGACCTTTGACACATCTTTTGCCACGCTTCAGTTAGGTATGTCCACGCCGGAGTGTTGAAGACCTTGACCTTTAACCTCCTCTTTCCCACGCGTCAGGTAGGTATGTGCTCGCCAGAGTGTTGAAGACCTTGACCTTTGACCCCCTCTTTCCAACACTTTCTAGTAGGTATGTCCTCTGCGAAGTGCTGAAGACCTTGACCTTTTACCCACTCTTTCCAGCTCATGATGTAGGTATGTCCTCACGAGAGTGCTGAAGACTTTGAGCTTTTACCCACTCTTTCCCACTTGTGAGGTAGATATGTCATCTCTGGTCTGCTGAAAAACTTGACCTTTTACCCACTCTTTCCCACGTGTCAGGTAGGTATGTCCTCTCCAGAGTGCAGAAGACCTTGACCTTTGATCCCTCTTTCCCACGCGTCAGGTTGGTATGTCCTGGCAGGAGTGTTGAGAACCTTGACCTTTGACCCCCCTCTCCCACGCATCAAGTATGTATCTCCTCGCTGGAGTGTTGAAGACCTTGACCTTTGACCCCTCTTTCCCACGCATCAGGTATGTATGTCCTCACCGGAGTGTTGAAGACCTTGACCTTTTACCCGCTCTTTCCCACGCGCCAGGTAGGTATGTCCTCGCTGGAGTGCTGAAGACCTTGACCTTTTACCCACTCTTCCCAGCGCAGTAGGTAGGTATGTCCTCTCCGGAGTACTGAGGACTTTGAGCTTTTACCTACCCTTCCCCATGCATGAGGTAGATATGTCCTCTCCGGAGTCCTGAAGAACTAGACCTTTTACCCCCTCTTTCCCACGCGTCGGGTAGGTATGTCCTCAGCGGAGTGTTGAAGACCATGCCTTTTGACCCCCTCTTTCCCACGCGTCAGGTAGGTATGTCCTCGCTGGAGTGTTGAACACTTTGACCTTTGACCCCTCTCTTTCCCACCCGTCAGGTAGGTATGTCCTCTACGGAGTGCTGAAGACCTTGACCTTTTACCCACTCTTCCCATTGCGTGAGGTAGGTATGTCCTCTACGGAGTGCTGAAGACTTTGAGCTTTTACCCACCCTTTCCCACGCATGAGGTAGATATGTCCTCTCCAGAGTTCTGAAGAACTTGACCTTTGACCTCCTCGATCCCACGCATCAGGTCAGTATGTCCTCGCCAGAGTGTTAAGGACCTTGACCTTTGACCCCCTCTTACCCATGCGTCAAGTAGGTATGTTTTGCTGGAGTGTTGAAGGCCTTGACCTTTGACCACCTCTTTCCCACGCGTTACATCGGTATGTCCTCGCCGGAGTGTTAAACACCTTGACATTTGATTACCTCTTTCCAACACTTTCCGGTAGGTATGTCCTCGCCGGACTGTTGAAGATCTTGACCTTTGACCCCCTCTTTCACAAGCGTCAGGTAGGTATGTCCTTGCTGGAGTGTTGAAGACCTTGACCTTTAACCCCCTCTTTCCCACACGTCAGGTAGCTATGTCCTCGCTGGAGCTTGACCTTTGACGTACTCTTTCCCACGCGTCAGGTAGGTATGTCCTCGCCGGAGTATTGAAGACCTTGAACTTCGACCCACTCTTTCCGACGTGTCAGGGAGGTATTTCGTCGCCGGAGGGTTGAAGACCTTGACCTTTGACCCACTAGTTCCCACTCATGAGGTAGGTATGTTCTCGCCGGAGTGTGAAGACCTTGACCTTTGGCCCCCTCTTTCCCATGAGTCAAGTAAGTATGTCCTCGCTGGAGTGTTGAAGACCTTGACCTTTGACCCCCTCTTTCCCATGCGTCAGGTAGGTATGTCCTCGTCTGAGTGTTGAAAACCCTGACATTTGACCCCCCTCTTTCTAACACTTTCCGGTAGGTATGTCCTCGCCGGAGCGTTGAAGACCTAGACCTTTGACCCCACTTTCCAACACATCAGGTAGGTATGCCCTTGCCGGAGTGTAGAAGTCCTTGAACTTTGACCGCCTCGTTCCCACGCGTCAGGTAGGTATGTCCTCGCAGGAGTGTTGAAGACCTTGACCTTTGACACCCTCTTTCCCACGCGTCAGGTAGATATGTCCTCGCCAGAGTGTTGAAGACCTTGACCTTTGACCCCCTCTTTCCCACGCATCAGGAAGGTATGTCCTCGCCGGAGTGTTGAAGACCTTGCCCTTTGACCCTCTCTTTCCAACACATTTCGGTAAGTATTTCCTCACCGGAGTGTTGAAGACCTTGACCTTTGACCCCCTCTTTCCCATGCGTGAGGTAAGTTCATCCTCGCCGGAGTGTTGAAGACCTTGCCCTTTGACCCCCTCTTTCCAACACCTTTCGGTAAGTATTTCCTCGCCGGAGGGTTGAAGACCTTGACCTTTGACCCACTGCTTCCCACTCATCAGGTAGGTATGTCCTCGCTGGAGTGTTGAATACCTTGACCTTTGACCCTCTCTTTCCCACACGTCAGGTAGGTATGTCCTTGCCGGAGTATTGAGAAACCCTGATATTTGACCCCCTCTTTCTAATACTTTCCGGTCGGTATGTCCTTGCCGGAGTGTTGAAGAGCTTGACCTTTGACCCCCTATTTCCCACGCGTCAGGTAGGTATGCGCTCGCCAGACTTTTGAAGACCTTGAACTTTGACAACCTCTTTCCCACACGTCAGGTAGATATGGACTCGCAGCAGTGTTGAAGACCTTGACCTTTGACCCCCTCTTTCCCATGCATCCAGTAGGTATGTCCTCGCCGGAGTGTTGAAGACCTTGATCTTTGACCCCCTCTTTCCAACACTTTTCGGTAGGTATGTCTTCGCCGCAGTATTGAAAACCTTGACCTTTGACCCCCTCTTTTCCACGCGTCAAGTAGATTTGTCCTCGCTGGAGTTTTGAAGACCTTGACATTTGACCCCCTCTTTCCCACGATTCAGGTAGGTATGTCCTCGCAGGAGTGTTGAGGACCTTGACCTTTGACCCCCCTTACCCGCGCGTCAGGTAGATATGTCCTCGCCAGAGTGTTGAAGACCTTGACCTTTGACCCCCTCTTTCCCACGCGTCAGGAAGGTATGTCCTCGCCGGAGTGTTGAAGACCTTGACCTTTGACCCCCTCTTTCAAACACTTTCCGGTAGGTATGTCCTCGTCGGAGTGTTGAAGACCTTATTTGACTCCTCTTTCCCACACGTCAGATAGTTGTGTCCTCGCCGGAGTATTAAAGACCTTGACCTTTGACCCCCTCTTTCCCATGCGTCAGGTAGGTATGTCCTTGCCAGAGTGTTAAAGACCTTGACCTTTGACAACCTCTTTCCCACACGTCAGGTAGGTATGTCCTCGCCAGAGTGTCGAAGACCTTGACCTTTGACACCCTCTTTCCCACGCATCAGTTAGGTATGTCCTCACCGGAGTTTTGAAGACCTTGACCTTTGACACATCTTTTGCCACGCTTCAGTTAGGTATGTCCACGCCAGAGTGTTGAAGACCTTGACCTTTAACCTCCTCTTTCCCACGCGTCAGGTAGGTATGTGCTCGCCAGAGTGTTGAAGACCTTGACCTTTGACCCCCTCTTTCCAACACTTTCTAGTAGGTATGTCCTCTCCGAAGTGCTGAAGACCTTGACCTTTTACCCACTATTTCCAGCTCATGATGTAGGTATGTCCTCACGAGAGTGCTGAAGACTTTGAGCTTTTACCCACTCTTTCCCACTTGTGAGGTAGATATGTCATCTCCGGTCTGCTGAAAAACTTGACCTTTTACCCACTCTTTCCCACGTGTCAGGTAGGTATGTCCTCTCCAGAGTGCAGAAGACCTTGACCTTTGATCCCTCTTTCCCACGCGTCAGGTTGGTATGTCCTGGCAGGAGTGTTGAGAACCTTGACCTTTGACCCCCCTCTCCCACGCATCAAGTATGTATGTCCTCGCTGGAGTGTTGAAGACCTTGACCTTTGACCCCCTCTTTCCCACGCGTCAGGTATGTATGTCCTCGCCGGAGTGTTGAAGACCTTGACCTTTTACCCACTCTTCCCAGCGCATTAGGTAGGTATGTCCTCTCCGGAGTACTGAAGACTTTGAGCTTTTACCTACCCTTTCCCACGCATGAGGTAGATATGTCCTCTCCGGAGTCCTGAAGAACTAGACCTTTTACCCCCTCTTTCCCACGCATCGGGTAGGTATGTCCTCAGCGGAGTGTTGAAGACCATGCCTTTTGACTCCCTCTTTCCCACGTGTCAGGTAGGTATGTCCTCGCTGGAGTGTTGAACACTTTGACCTTTGACCCCTCTCTTTCCCACCCGTCAGGTAGGTATGTCCTCTACGGAGTGCTGAAGACCTTGACCTTTTACCCACTCTTCCCATTGCGTGAGGTAGGTATGTCCTCTACGGAGTGCTGAAGACTTTGAGCTTTTACCCACCCTTTCCTACGCATGAGGTAGATATGTCCTCTCCAGAGTTCTGAAGAACTTGACCTTTGACCTCCTCGATCCCACGCATCAGGTCAGTATGTCCTCACCAGAGTGTTAAGGACCTTGACCTTTGATCCCCTCTTACCCATGCGTCAAGTAGGTATGTTTTGCTGGAGTGTTGAAGACCTTGACCTTTGACCACCTCTTTCCCACGCGTTACATAGGTATGTCCTCGCCGGAGTGTTTAAGACCTTGACATTTGATTCCCTCTTTCCAACACTTTCCGGTAGGTATGTCCTCACCGGACTGTTGAAGATCTGGACCTTTGACCCCCTCTTTCACAAGCGTCAGGTAGGTATGTCCTCGCTGGAGTGTTGAAGACCTTGACCTTTAACCCCCTCTTTCCCACACGTCAGGTAGCTATGTCCTCGCTGGAGCTTGACCTTTGACGCACTCTTTCCCACGCGTCAGGTAGGTATGTCCTCGCCGGAGTGTTGAAGACCTTGAACTTCGACCCACTCTTTCCCACGTGTCAGGGAGGTATTTCGTCGCCGGAGGGTTGAAGACCTTGACCTTTGACCCACTAGTTCCCACTCATGAGGTAGGTATGTTCTCGCCGGAGTGTGAAGACCTTGACCTTTGGCCCCCTCTTTCCCATGAGTCAAGTAAGTATGTCCTCGCTGGAGTGTTGAAGACCTTGACCTTTGACCCCCCTCTTTCCCATGCGTCAGGTAGGTATGTCCTCGTCTGAGTATTGATAACCCTGACATTTGACCCCCCTCTTTCTAACACTTTCCGGTAGGTATGTCCTCGCCGAGGCGTTGAAGACCTAGACCTTTGACCCCACTTTCCAACACATCAGGTAGGTATGCCCTCGCCGGAGTGTAGAAGTCGTTGAACTTTGACCGCCTCGTTCCCACGCTTCAGGTAGGTATGTCCTCACAGGAGTGTTGAAGACATTGACCATTGACCCCCTCTTTCCTACGCGTCAGGTAGGTATGTCCTCGCCGGAGTGTTGAAGACCATGACCTTTAACCTTCTCTTTCCCACACGTTAGGTAGGTATGTCCTCGCCAGAGTGTTGAAGACCTTGACCTTTGACACCCTCTTTCCCACGCGTCAGGTAGATATGTCCTCGCCAGAGTGTTGAAGACCTTGACCTTTGACCCCCTCTTTCCCACGCGTCAGGAAGGTATGTCCTCGCCGGAGTGTTGAAGACCTTGCCCTTTGACCCCCTCTTTCCAACACATTTCGGTAAGTATTTCCTCACCGGAGTGTTGAAGACCTTGACCTTTGACCCCCTCTTTCCCATGCGTCAGGTAGGTACATCCTCGCCGGAGTGTTGAAGACCTTGCCCTTTGACCCCCTCTTTCCAACACCTTTCGGTAAGTATTTCCTCGCCGGAGGGTTGAAGACCTTGACCTTTGACCCACTGCTTCCCACTCATCAGGTAGGTATGTCCTCGCTGGAGTGTTGAATACCTTGACCTTTGACCCCCTCTTTCCCACACGTCAGGTAGGTATGTCCTTGCCGGAGTATTGAGAAACCCTGATATTTGACCCCCTCTTTCTAATACTTTTCGGTAGGTACGTCTTTGCCGGAGTGTTGAAGAGCTTGACCTTTGACCCCCTCTTTCCCACGCGTCAGGTAGGTATGCGCTCGCCAGAGTTTTGAAGACCTTGAACTTTGACAACCTTTTTCCCACACGTCAGGTAGATATGGACTTGCAGCAGTGTTGAAGACCTTGACCTTTGACCCCCTCTTTCCCTTGCATCCAGTAGGTATGTCCTCGCCGGAGTGTTGAAGACCTTGATCTTTGACCCCCTCTTTCCAACACTTTTCGGTAGGTATGTCTTTGCCGGAGTATTGAAAACCTTGACCTTTGACCCCCTCTTTTCCACGCGTCAAGTAGATTTGTCCTCGCTGGAGTTTTGAAGACCTTGACATTTGACCCCCTCTTTCCCACGATTCAGGTAGGTATGTCCTCGCAGGAGTGTTGAGGACCTTGACCTTTGACCCCCCTTACCCGCGCGTCAGGTAGATATGTCCTCGCCAGAGTGTTGAAGACCTTGACCTTTGACCCCCTCTTTCCCACGCGTCAGGAAGGTATGTCCTCGCCGGAGTGTTGAAGACCTTGCCCTTTGACCCCCTCTTTCCAACACCTTTCGGTAAGTATTTTCTCACCGGAGTGTTGAAGACCTTGACCTTTGACCCCCTCTTTCCCATGCGTCAGGTAGGTACATCCTCGCCGGAGTGTTGTAGACTTAGACCTTTGACCCGCTCTTTTCCACGCATCAAGTAGGTATGTCCTCACCGGAACGTTGAAGACCTTGACCTTTGACCCCCTCTTTCCCATGCGTCAGATAGGGATGTCCTCGCCGGAGTGTTGAAGAAATTGACATTTGACCCCCTCTTTTCCACGCGTCAAGTAGGTATATCCTCACCGGAGTATTAAAAACCTTTACCTTTGACCCTATCTTTCCCACGCGTCTGGTAGGTATGTCCTCGCCAAAGTGATCAAGACCTTGACCTTTAACCCCTTCTTTCCCACGCGTTCGGTAAGTATGTCCTTGCCGGAGTTTTGAAGACCTTGACCTTTGACCCCCTCTTTCAAACACTTTCCGGTAGGTATGTCCTCGTCGGAGTGTTGAAGACCTTGATATCTGACCCCTCTTTCCCACACGTCAGATAGTTGTGTCCTCGCCGGAGTATTAAAGACCTTGACCTTTGACCCCCTCTTTCCCATGCGTCAGGTAGGTATGTCCTTGCCAGAGTGTTAAAGACCTTGACCTTTGACAACCTCTTTCCCACGCGTCAGGTAGGTATGTCCTCGCCAGAGTGTCGAAGACCTTGACCTTTGACACCCTCTTTCCCACGCGTCAGTTAGGTATGTCCTCACCGGAGTGTTGAAGACCTTGACCTTTGACACATCTTTTGCCACGCTTCAGTTAGGTATGTCCACGCCAGAGTGTTGAAGACCTTGACCTTTAACCTCCTCTTTCCCACGCGTCAGGTAGGCATGTGCTCGCCAGAGTGTTGAAGACCTTGACCTTTGACCCCCTTCTTTCCAACACTTTCTAGTAGGTATGTCCTCTCCGAAGTGCTGAAGACCTTGACCTTTTACCCACTCTTTCCAGCTCATGATGTAGGTATGTCCTCACGAGAGTGCTGAAGACTTTGAGCTTTTCCCCACTCTTTCCCACTTGTGAGGTAGATATGTCATCTCCGGTCTGCTGAAAAACTTGACCTTTTACCCACTCTTTCCCATGTGTCAGGTAGGTATGTCCTCTCCAGAGTGCAGAAGACCTTGACCTTTGATCCCTCTTTCCCACGCGTCAGGTTGGTATGTCCTGGCAGGAGTGTTGAGAACCTTGACCTTTTACCCACCCTTTCCCACGCATGAGGTAGATATGTCCTCTCCAGAGTTCTGAAGAACTTGACCTTTGACCTCCTCGATCCCACGCATCAGGTCAGTATGTCCTCGCCAGAGTGTTAAGGACCTTGACCTTTGACCCCCTCTTACCCATGCGTCAAGTAGGTATGTTTTGCTGGAGTGTTGAAGACCTTGACCTTTGACCACCTCTTTCCCACGCGTTACATAGGTATGTCCTCGCCGGAGTGTTTAAGACCTTGACATTTGATTCCCTCTTTCCAACACTTTCCGGTAGGTATGTCCTCGCCGGACTGTTGAAGATCTTGACCTTTGACCCCCTCTTGCACAAGCGTCAGGTAGGTATGTCCTCGCTGGAGTGTTGAAGACCTTGACCTTTAACCCCCTCTTTCCCACACGTCAGGTAGCTATGTCCTCGCTGGAGCTTGACCTTTGACGCACTCTTTCCCACGCGTCAGGTAGGTATGTCCTCGCCGGAGTGTTGAAGACCTTAAACTTCGACCCACTCTTTCCCACGTGTCAGGGAGGTATTTCGTCGCCGGAGGGTTGAAGACCTTGACCTTTGACCCACTAGTTCCCACTCATGAGGTAGGTATGTTCTCGCCGGAGTGTGAAGACCTTGACCTTTGGCCCCCTCTTTCCCATGAGTCAAGTAAGTATGTCCTCGCTGGAGTGTTGAAGAGCTTGACCTTTGACCCCCTCTTTCCCATGCGTCAGGTAGGTATGTCCTCGTCTGAGTGTTGAAAACCCTGACATTTGACCCCCCTCTTTCTAACACTTTCCGGTAGGTATGTCCTCGCCGGAGCGTTGAAGACCTAGACCTTTGACCCCACTTTCCAACACATCAGGTAGGTATGCCCTCGCTGGAGTGTTGAAGACCTTGACCTTTTACCCACTCTTTCCCAAGCGTCAGGTAGGTATGTCCTCGCCAGAGTGTTGAAGACCTTGACATTTGACCCCCTCTTTACAACACTTTCTGGTAGGTATGTCTTCGCCGGAGTATTGAAGACCTTGACCTTTGACACCCTATTTCCCACGCGTTAGGTAGGTATGTCCTCGCTGGAGTGTTGAAGACCTTGACCTTTGACCCCCTCTTTCCCATGCGTCAAGCAGGTATGGCCTCGCCAAGGTGTTGAAGACCTTGACCTTTGACCCACTCTTTCCCATGCGTCAGGTAGGTATGTCCTCGTCGGAGTGTAGAAGACCTTGACATGTGACCCCCTCCTTTCAATACTTTCCGGTAGGTATGTCCTCTCCGGAGTCTTGAAAACCTTGACTTTTGACCCACTCTTTCTCACGCGTCAGGCAGGTGTGTCCTCGCCGGAGTGTCGAAGACCTTGAACATTTGACCACCTCTTACCCACGCATCAGGTAGGTATGTCCTCGCTGGTGAGTTGAAGAGCTTGACCTTTGACCCACCTTTTGCCACGCTTCAGGTAGGTATGTCCTCACCAGAGTGTTGAAGAACTTGACCTTTGACCCCCTCTTTCCCACGCGTCAGGTAGGTATGTCCTCGCCGGAGTGCTGAAGACCTTAACAGTTGAGCCCATCTTTCCCACGCCTCAGGTAGGTATGTCCTCTCCGGAGTGTTCAAGACCTTGACCTTTAACCCCCATTTTCCCACGCGTCCGGTATGTATGTCCTCGCCGGAGTGTTGAAGGCCTTGAACTTTGATCCCCTCTTTCCAACACATTCCGTTAGGTATGTCCTCGCTGGAGTGTTGAAGACATTGACCTTTGACCTCTCTTTCCCACACGTCAAATAGGAATGTCCTCGCCAGAGTTTTGAAGACCTTGACCTTTGACACCCTCTTTCCCATGCGTCAGGTAGGTATGTCCTCGCCGGAGTGTTGAAGACCTTGATCTTTGACTCTCTCTTTCCCACGCGTCAGGTAGGTATGTCCTCGCCGGAGTGTTGAAGACCTTGACCTTTCACCCCCTCTTTCGCACGCGCCAGGTAAGTATGTCCTCGGCGGAGTGTTGAAGACCATGACCTTTGACCCCCTCTTTCACACGCGTCAAGTAGGTATGTACTCTCCAGAGTGGTGAAGACTTTCGCGGTGTAAAGGTATGGCACGGCTGAGTCTGCTCAGTGATCCCTCAATCTAGTAAGGTTGCCATATAGGTGTTTGAGGTTCACCTAGTGCCCGATGAGGCAGGAAGTTGAACTGGTCCTGATGCACCAGTTTAAAGATGACCTGCCTTAGTCGAGTTGCCAGTACTTTCGCTAGTATTAAGCAGTGATATATGCCTATAGAAAGGCACAACTATCTGCTGGTTTTCTGTCTTTCAGGACTGCCACTACTATGGACAACTGCTGGTTAAAGGATACCTAGCTTATTTAATTGGCTTCAAGAAACATCTGTCTCTTGTGCAGCGCTAAGCCATTCTTTTATATAGTTCTATTGAAAATTTGTTCAACCCTGGAGCTTTCCCATATGAATGTCTTTTATGGTCCTTGCTCACTTTATACTATGTCTTTCATCTAGTTACTTTGTTTCCTCTGGCATGAGGACCAGGAGGCGTATATGTTTGAGGAAGCCTCCTGTGTCACTTGATAACTTGCTTGTGATTCAGCAATATAGGTCTCGATAGTAACTTGCAATTTCTGCCACTATTTCTGTTTGCCCGTTGAGGCGTGGCTCCTTCTCCCTCCATATTTTCTATACCATATTTCTATCCCTTTCTTGCTCAGTCATACAGGAACCTCCCTGGTCTATTGCTTACCTTGTTTAGTCTGTACTGTGAGGTCAAGACAAAGGTTCTCTCTTTATTATCAGCCGGGTCCCCTTAGTCTTGCTGTTGTAGCCTCAGTATGGCTTACTGTCTTATTTACATACTTTTGAAGCCCCTCAGGGCCACCATGTAGGCTTCCCATGTTATGAGCTCTGAGGTTCCTAAACCAAAGTTTTCTTCAATGTAGTGGACAGTGCCTTTTCTCAACTCCTGAGTGATGCTTCTGTCTGTGAGGTACCATAGGACTTGAGCCCAGGCCCTGTCTCTATCCACATATGGGTCCTGCAGCTTGGCCCACATATGTGAGTGATTTCAAATCCCATTCACAATCAGTCTAGTGTAGTGACTCTCCCAATATAATGATCGATATTTTATAAACTGTTGCATGCTCTGGAGTGGAAAGTCTTTTGTCATGCCCTGATGTGCTGGTTGTCTAGATGTCAGATAGACCTTTGGCCCAAAGGAATCCCACCAAAGGAATTTCCCTTGCCCATCCCTGTCATTGTGGGTATCTATCTTCCCCATCATTCACCACTAGATTGAAGTTGCCTAAAATTAGTACCTAGTCAGGTAGGCGCAATCGGAGGGTAAAAAAGCATCTTCAAGGTCTATGGAAGGAGTTTAGGTGGGACATATAGGGAGAAAAATGTTGAGTTGCATGCCGTCCTAGCAGCCCGACTCTTCAACTTATCACTCTTGGACGTCGACACACATATGTTGAGCGTTGACTTCTTAATTAGAAGTCCTACTCCTTTTGAGTCAGATATGTGTCCCAAATGCGCCAGCACTTTATGTCCCCCTTATCACTGCCTCACAGATGTTTCCCTTCTGCTCCGTTTGTTGTAACATTGCCCTTCATGTCACTAGTGTTTTAGAAAGTGAACCTCTACGCATCTCTTTGTTTTGTTCCCAAGTCCATTTACATTCCAGGTCAAAGCTGTTAATTGGCCCCCTCGGCTGCATGCTTTGTGTAGATACATAGTGAGACTCTTTGCTTTCCTCTTGATCTGCCCAGTTGTTTGGCTTCCCATATCTCCTGGAGTCTCTGAGACTCTGGGTGGACGTGGTCAGTTGAGACCAATGACAGCAGCTATGTGAATAACTCCCCTCTTTGTTCCTCCCTGCTACCTTGCTGTCTGGGCTTAAAACTGCTTGGCCTCCCCAACTCGCCTGTTGTGTCCTCTCTGACCATGGAAGCTGTACTGGAACCTTCTCAGCTTTGTTCTCCCTCCCCCGTTCCCTGCAGTCACCATTTGCCCCTCCATCATTTTGCCCAGCAGAGCAGATGCAGATATTTAACTGGTAGTCTGAATCGTGTTCAGGTACGTTTATAATGTAATAAAACCGCAACTAACTATGCCAGCACTTTCCTCAGACCTCACCAGTCCATCAAATAATGCTAGATAAATCTGGGGAAGAGCCCTCCCTTCATCCCCCGCACATGGATGCGCCTGACTTGTACATGTCTCAGAGCTCTTTGAGATAGGGAGGATCCCAAACCACCAGCAAGATTATCACGCTGACAGCACACAACAGGGAAGATATCTCTGCGAGCACTCAGGCCCAGGAACACCCAATAGGTGAAATAGGAGAACAATCAACACCCTTTCAGCAAGTCCACCAGCTGTAACCCAGAGCTTTAGTCTTTTTTTATTCTATTAGAACCACAATACAACTTTAGAGGGAACATGATTAATTGAACAAAGCAACATTTTCAAACTCCTGACGTATCTCCAGAATGTCCCAATTCTTTTTCTGAAGAATCAATAAAAAAATGGCATTTCTTTCTGCATTGAAAGGAGAAAGTAGAAAACCAATAACAATGGTAAAAAAAATACAAGAATGTGTTTAACTGCATTACGTTACAAAAACCAACATTTGCCAAGTGGAGCGTTCTAATTTCACACCTGGAGTCTGATCTCTCTCTAACAACATGCCTACAGTGCATCGCAAAAAAAACCAAAAATGAGTGAAACTCGATGAAAATCTCTGGTTTTAGGGGAAGATCCATCACCCACCTTAACAATGGACTTATTACCTTTGGCAAATGAATCTGCAAACGACAAAAAAGCAAATATACACAGACAAAAGAATATGAAGATTTTGCTGCAGCGCAAAATCAAGGAAACCTGCTGCACAATGTTATATTAAAAGAATTTAAGCCTTGTATTTAAAAAAAGAACAGCATAAGAAACAAATGAATCAAAAGCAGAGAAATACAAGTTTGACATGAAATCAAACTGCACCCAACTTTAACCCAAAAACAAAATGTTATTCCCTCCCTTTCATAGGAAATAAAACATTAGAAACTGAGCCACAACCCCCTTCGTATACTAATCACATTGAAATCTGTGATCTAACAACTTCAGAAGAGCATAATATTGAACGGACTCATTCCTCATTGAAACTCCAACAGCAACTACAGGATGATTTCGAAAAAGTAAAAAAGTATTGACATTAAAACAAAACTTTCCACCTGAACACAAGCAACAAGACCACAAATAGGAAGGAAGAGAAAGTTCAACTTAAAAAAAAAAAGCCAAGTGGGCCTCCTAAAACTATGTCCATCATAAATTATGAGGATCTGCAAGGAATTCCTACTATAAAGCACACAAAACCTAAAGAAATTAGTGTGAGAAACCTTCATCAAACTATGCCAGCACTGTCCTCAATCCTCAGAAGTCCATCAAATAACGCTAGCTAAATCTGGAGAAGAGCCCTTTCTTCATCCCCCACATCTCGATAGCCCTAACTTGTACAAGTCTCCAAGCTCTTTGCGGGAAGGAGTGTCCCAAACCACCGCAAGTTTAGCACACTGACAGTACAAGTCAGGGAAACAATCTGTGTGAACACTCATGCCAAGCAGCACCCAATAGGTAAAATGAAAGAAAAATCAACAACCTTTCAGCAAGTCCACCAGTTGTAACCCAGATCTTGGGAGTTTTGTTATTCTATTAAACCAACAATACAATAGCGGTTATGCCTAAAGCCCATGGATAATGACTACTATCTGAACTCTTCTACACGGATTGAGCGTCGGCACAATGGTTCACATAGAAGTACAAGAGGACCTTTTGACTTTTAAATAGTAAAGTCTGATGTCTCCATTGGTGTGGTGATGTGTTACAATATTCTCCAGAAATCAGTTGTAAAATGGTGACAACATGTGCAATTCTTCACAACATAGTGACTCAGAAAGAATTGGAAGTTTGAGTGACTGAGTCAGAGTCTGATGAAGAGGGCAGAGAACCATCAGCACCTCAACAAGATGACTCAAGAACAGTCCAAGGCCGCAGACGGCTAAAAAATGTAACAAATAATTCTTTTACAGGGTAAGTTATAAATGTACCAAATCATTTTAGCATACTAATACAAATGCATTGTAGTTGGTAAGCCATAGTCTCGCTTTACTTTCAGATATGGTAACGTTTGTAAGCAAAGTTATGTAACATTACTCTATAACACAAAATATAAATGATAAGGTACAAAAGGTATATGTGTGCCTTATAATGATACTAGCAGCCCGCCCCAACGTTGTCCGGGAGCAAAAGGCTTCTGAGCAATCAGTGTTCATGGCCCCCGCCCGCGCTCACCGCTGCTCCCTTTTGATTCTGTGGAGACATTTCAGCGCCGCTCCGCCTCACCGCTTGTCCGACGCTCACCGCTCCTTCCTTTTCATTCTGTGTAGACATTTCAGCACCGCACCTCCCCGCGCTCATGTCCACCGCTGTCAGTGTTCATGGCCCGTGCTCACCGCTCCTCCCTTTTGATTCTGTGGAGACATTTCAGTGCCGCTCCGCCTCACCGCTGGTCCGACGCTCACCGCTCCTCCCTCTTCATTCTGTGTAGACATTTCAGCGTCGCACCTCCCCCGCGCTCATGTCCACCACTGTTCCTCGGGCTCCTGTACGCCGCTCCTCCCCGCGCTGCTGATGTCATCATGCACGTCGCAGCCGGCCGGCGCTACTTCCAAGGGACTACTTTTTTTTAATCTTAAATTTTTTTAAATAAGGTATATATATTTTTTTTATATAGCCTATGTCCTCCTGCTTGTCCTGACGCTTTCAAACATGTATTGGGTGTTTGGATTGGTGGTGTAGTTTTCGAGTTTACCTGGCTCAAAGGTCACAGTTCTCTCTTTATAATAGTAGTATAGATAAAAAAAACGGCATAACGTATGTTGTTACCCTAAAAACTCGTAAAATAACAAATGACAAATAAAATGTCTAGCTTTTCCTTCATGGAAATATGGGTTTAAGCATGAGTATGTTGAATTTTTTGAAAACCAAATGTAATGAATTTCTTCATGTTTGTCTTTTCATTCCAGGTACTGAACCTTAAGCATTGACGCCTTCAAACCTCCAAAGAGTTGCACATTTTTGTCACTATGAGCAATTCCCAGAATTTGTTAGGATTGTGTGTTGGCAACATGGCGAGTGCAAGCTCCACATCGACCGGATTTGTCTTAGCCTCCCTACAGTTTACTGGGTGACACGCTCTGTGCCTCTTCCACACACTTCTTGCACTAAATGAGTATGCTCTGTGACTCTGTCATTTATATATTCCGCTTAGAGTGCTGTGCCCTGGCTATGAAGATTAATTGGTCCGTGAGATTTCACATGTCCCTCGGCTTCTGGCACATCACTTCCATGAGCCTGACATCTGTTAGAAAATGGATTCATGATTAATAAATTTGTTGAACTCAAGCTATTGTGTTAATGTGTTTTCACTACATCTACCATGATACACTATGAACAATCACTGCTTTTTTAAAGTACACTATTATGCGGATTCCATTCCCTATTTATATATACACAAGAACTAAAAAGGTTGTATAATGTATAAGTGTTTTGACACTGCCTAACCACATATATTTTTGTATGCAACAATGCCATTGTAGTGTAGTTCCTATATTCCCAATAGGCTCTGCGCATTGGAATAATCTATCCTGCAGGTTAGACGTAGGACTGAAGTCGAATAGATTAGACTTAATTGTGAGTGCCAGCTATCTCAGAGGTCACTAGAAACTTTCTCGAATAAACAAGAAGGGATTAGTCTCTGACAACCACATAACATGACAACTTTGTTTCCCCATAATGAAATGTATCTCTAGAGTCGCGGAAACAATAGATGGCTATTTCACTCAGTCAAATGTGCATGCTTTGTTTCACCAGAGTTGCTTAGAAATAGAGAGAAGGCCGTTTTCAAGAAAAGTATTTATTGATCAGTCTTATTTCTTAAGCATAAGAAATGCACTGCTACAATTGAAATGCTAGTTAAGAAGTACACTGCATATAATACGAATAGTATTATAAAATAGTACTGTAAAAGCATTATATGGTTTCTGAGCCATATATATAAAATACATAGAATGCATAAAATACATACAATGATAAAATATTGTCTAAAAGTACTCAACTGGTGCTTCTAACATACGCCTACCCCGGTGTACCTAACCTAAGCCTAGTACGAGGGAGGAATAAGTGAGGAGTAGTTTAGATTGTAGTAGTTCTCTGCCAAGAATCTGTTCAAGAATTCTCTATGGATCTAATCAGCTCCGTACCTTGGTTTTAGAATGATAGAGGTGATGTATCTCTCTCTCAGGACTCGATCTCCCAGCAACCCGCAAGGGTAGCCTGGAAACACTGGAGGTGGATTTCTCGGCAGGAGAAAAGACAGCGTCTTTTCAGTGCATCAGTTGGAGGGTCGGCTTCCTTCAGCACTTGCAGCAGCAGGGCGTCGGGCATGTAGTTAGTCGATCTGCTCCGGAACCACCGTGTGTTTGACTGGGCAAATGTAGGCATATTTATACCCCTGAAGGTGCCGAGTCTGATGTAAGATTGGACATAATATCGTCACTAGGGCCTTAGTTCCTTGAAAACTCCCGGATTTCTTGGATAAATTAGTATTCAAGCAGGGGGAGGTTCCTGACTGCTGAAGGCTGGTTTTACCACGAAATCAATGTGGATTCTCGGAGTTTAGCGGAAGTAGCCATGCCGTATTAGGGCTGCGCAGGCTATAACTAAATAAGGCAATGATTCTTTATGCCTATATAAGGACTGGATGGTTTACACCTATATATGGGCATGAATCGGGAAAAATTACACTAGGGTCCTAGATTCCCACATAACACTATCTTATACTTCCCTAGAAAGGCTCCTGGAATGTCAGGTGCATCCGTTTTACTGAATCCATTGAATGATTCTGATATCAGAGTAGTTTTTACCAGTTTGTCTCTTGGAGTTGGTTTGGGCAGTGGCGAACCTCCTCCAGTAGCTCTAGCCTCGATTAGACAGTTTGCAACCTTCTCGTTTGTCCATGATCTGACACCTTGCCGTCGTTCTCTGATTTCCCTCAATAGATCTCTGCATCACACCAACAGAGTTGTTTTTTTCTGTATTGCTTTTCATATTTAATTTTTTTGTGATAAAGGCACTGTGAGGGATGATTTCCTAAAAGGTTTGTCATGGTGCCCAGCAAACTGCTCTGTCAATTTTTCCAGTTCTTTTCATGAATATTAAATTTTGAGTTTCCAGGCCCCAACCTCCTCCTCTGTGTCCTTTCTTGGCAATCGATATATTTATGGGTGGATGCCCCCCACACACACACAGGTTGATATTGTTTGGATACTGTCCTCAACCTCCAGCATGCACACTCTGCTGTTTCCAATTGAGCATCACTTTTCAGTTGTGAGGTCATCAGGCTATGACAAAATACGACGGCTACTAATTCTGACAGAATTCACAAGTTATGAAGTTGCAGAATGTGTTTACTTAAGTAGCACACCAAACACATACTGATTCTCAAATTGTTGCTGCAACTACTATCGTGCATTTTGAATAGTGATTTCCTAATAGCAAGGTGCTATTTGTCGCAATTAGGAAATCAGATGTATGAAATCACATGTATGAAGTACTGATCAGATGCTTCATACATCTGTCCCAATATTTATAGAACCCTCTCACGCAAAGCTAAACCCTCTGGAGACTGACAAAACTAATAAAACCTCTATCAATACCCCTTCAGGAGCAAACCCAAAGAAAAATTTAATACATTTCAGGCCCCCATGATAGACAGTTACATGGAGCCACTCAAAAGGTCATGATAAATTGAAAGCCACTAGGACTAACAGCTAAATAGATCTCTATACTGACGTTTTAGTATTATTAGCTTATAGAGATTGTTGGAACCTAAATATGTCAGGTCACCTAGGGTAGCCTGGCCTAGGGCAAGGCAATATCAACAGAGGCACATGTGTAAAGGTTGCAAACCACCCAGCAGTAATCTAATGCAATATCACTCAAAAATGACACTACACCAATGTTTGTGTAAAAATACGAGCTTGTTTTATAAAAATATTTTATCTACTCTTCAGTCATTTTACATCTCAATATACTGTTCAAATTGGTCAGAAGATTCCAGTTGACATATAACCTCAGTAGAATTTAGTTCAAAAGAAGTTGGTCTTCTACAGTGTTAGGTTTCTCACCCCAGTGGAGGCTCTCTAATTATATCACCAGAACGTCCACAACGTTGACACTTCCTCCACTTCAGTTTAACACATTAGAAATGTCCAGGTCTTAGAACCCTGGAAGGTTACCTCCCCTTGACAGAGCAACACCCTCCTCGCAAGAGATCAGTAACCCCAAGATGACAGTTTCAAGTTTCAAATGGAATGTTTCTATAGCTCAATTATCACTTGCACATAGGTAAATAAAATGAGGTCACCGTTTCTTCTTCCCCTCCCCCTCTGTAAAAGAATCTCACACTTCAGCATTCAAGTTTATAACTTTCCGCAATTGCAGGACACTCCCCCAGTACTGTGGAGATTTTTCATAAATGCCTGAGCTTGTTAAACGTAGGCTTGTCTCCGGCTCTCCCGGGCCCTTCCTGACTCAACACGGAGATCCCCAGGAAATAGCGGGTAATGAGGGAGGGTACTGTCAGGTGATTCCAATAAAGGGCTCAAGAGAACTCCTCCTCCGCTTCTCGTGTGATCCCCTCAGTCAAGCTGTTCTCCTCCCTTAAACCTCCACCTTACTTGATAATGGAGCGGAGGGTGGCGCTGGCTCGGTTCCCCTCAGCTCTCCCGCCTCCGCTGCTACTCCGCTCACGAAGCACGCCCTAGATGCCTGGGCTCGCAGGGGGCGGCGTCTGGGCTGAGGCAATCGGGGTTTCCGGCTCCCGGGCAAGACGCACTACTCACTGTCAGGATGCTAGGCAGCGCAGGCGCGGGTGATTAGTGTTCCCGCTTGGCGCCGCCTCACTTGCTTGCTCGCCTGCCCTGACACCACTTCTGGTCCTGCGCTCTCTCTCCTCACCCTGCCGCACTATTGGAACTGCACAGAGTCGAACGCTCAATGCCGCACAAGCTCCGCTGTCACTCGCCTCTCTACTGCAGCTTCCTGGAGGCGCAGGGCACCACACCTCGCTCCAATCCGCTTCCACCAAAACTCTGGTAGGTGAAGTTTACCAGGGGAATGTAGGGAGAAAGTCCCCAGCAGGAGCTAGGACAACGGGGGAAAGAGGGGCCAAGGGCTCAAGGGGGGGTTTTCCGCCACAGACGGGCCAATTTCACAGAAGAAGAAGGCGGTTGGGAGGGTTTGGTCAGGGGCCAGAAGGGGAACGTCTCCCTGAAGTGGTTGTCTATCACTCGGACAAACTAACTGCTTCCAGTGCGTCCTCCTCCTCACACCACTGCCTCTCTCCTCCAACTCCCTGTACTACACAAAATGGCTCCCTGACCCTTGCCCTTTTTTAGCCAAACCACACAGGGTCCAGTAGGGTCCAGAAAGTTCTGGAAGGCCTAATGTTATCCTATGGGGCAGTCTAGGATGGGGCAGTCTAGGATGTGGCAGTTGGGGACAGTTGGAGGCCACCATTTTGTGAAACTCAGTAAATCCCTGACAGGAAAGGCACCTAAACTGAGGTGACTGTTTATGAGGGAAAAAGAGCACCTATCCCCCCAGGCCAACACCATAAAATCTAGTGGACACAAAAATAAATAAAGGCATGAGGGGCAAAAAGGGGACAAAATAAATAATAAATTGGAGGGACTACGCAAAAAGTCAGACAGGTCTAACACGCGTCCCCCCCAGCTGAAAGTGGGGAGAGCTACCCAACCCCTTGGGAGTCCTCATCACTAAGGCGAAAATACCTAGAGAGACCGTCTGCATTGGCGTGGTCCACCCCAGGCCGATGTTCCACCCGGAAGTCCATTCCCTGTAGGGAGATGGACCACCTCAACAGCTTGGGATTCTCCCCCCTCATCTGCATTAGCCAACCAAGGGGTCGGTGGTCAGTCTGAACCAGGAAGTGCGAGCCAAACAGGTATGGCCGCAGCTTCTTCAGAGCCCACACCACCGCGAAAGCTTCCCTCTCAATTGCACTCCACTTCTGTTCCCGGGGAAGCAGTCTCCTGGATAAGAAGACTACAGGCTGATCCAGGCCCTCTTCATTCAGTTGTGATAACACTGCCCCAATGCCATGTTCTGATGCATCTGTCTGGACAATGAACTCCTTGGAGAAGTCTGGGGCCCTCAGGACCGGTGCTGCACACATTGCCTGCTTCAGTTTTTCAAAAGCTTGCTGACAAGCTTTCGTCCAAACTACCCGTCGAGGTTGTCTCTTGGAGGTGAGCTCTGTGAGGGGCGCTACAATAGCGCCATACCCCTTCACAAAGCGACGGTAGTATCCTGTGAGGCCCAGGAAAGCTCGGACCTCAGTCTGTGTCTTGGGGGGTTCCCAGGCCATGATTGCCTCAATCTTTGCCTGCAGGGGCTGCACTGTCCCCCTACCCACCAAGTGTCCAAGGTACACAACCGACCCCTGCCCAATCTGGCATTTGCTGGCCTTGATTGTCAATCCAGCTTGTTTCGGGGCCTGGAGAACTGCTTGCAAATGTTGCAAATGGTCCTCCCAACTGCTACTGAAGACAGCAATGTCATCCAGGTAAGCAGCGGAGAAACCCTCCATTCCAGAGAGGACCTGATTCACCAGCCGCTGAAATGTGGCAGGGGCATTTTTGAGCCCAAAGGGCATCACGCAAAATTGGAAGTGTCCCTCAGGCGTGGAGAAAGCTGACCTTTCCTTCGCTCCATCTTTCAAGGAGATCTGCCAGTACCCTGAAGTGAGGTCAAAGGTACTTAGGTATTGGGCAGCTCCTAGCCGGTCAATTAATTCATCCGCCCTAGGGATCGGATGAGCATCAGTCTTTGTAACTGAGTTCAGTCCCCGGTAATCCACACAGAACCTCAGTTCTGGCGTGGTGCCCGGTGGAGCGGCTTTTGGCACTAGCACCACCGGACTGGACCAAGGGCTGTTGGAAGGTTCTATAACTCCTAGCTCTAGCATCTTGGCAACCTCTCCATGGATGCTAGCCTTCACCTTGTCCGACAGCCGGTAGGTCTTCGACTTCACTGGTGGGCTGTCCCCTGTGTCCACATCATGGGTACACAGGTGAGTCCTTTCCGGGACAAGGGAGAACAACGTAGAGTACTGCTCCAGTATCTGGCGGCAGTCCTCCCGCTGCTCAGGAGTTAGCGTGGGAGAGAGAATCACTCCCTCCACTGACCCATCCTTCTCTTGAGACGAGAACAAGTCTGGGAGAGGTTCGCTTTCCGCTTCCTCTCCCCCATCAGTCACCATCATTAAGATGACCTCGGGCCTCTCATGGTGGGGTTTGAGTCGGTTGGCATGCAGCACCCGTAGGGGCTATCGAGGGGTCTTAAGGTCCACCAGGTATGTGGCCTTACCCTTCTTTTCCAACACTTCAAATGGGCCTGTCCAGCGATCCTGAAGGGCACTAAGCTCTCCAGGCTCCATCACCCACACTTTCTGGCCAGGCTCCAATTCCACCTGGTGAGCATTGTGGTCATACCACTCTTTCATGACTGCCTGGCTGGCCTCCAAGTTGTCAGAAGCTTGCTTCCACAACTTCGCCATTTGGCTCCTGAAGGCCAGCATGTAGCTCACCACATCCTGGGGGGGTTTCCTGGGAGACTTTTCCCAACCATCCTTCACCAGGCTGAGAGGACCGCGTACAGGGTGCCCATACAGAAGTTCAAAGGGGCTAAAGCCCACTCCCTTCTGTGGCACTTCCCTGTAGGAAAATAGCAAATAGGGTAGGAGGACGTCCCATTTCCTCCGCAGGCTTTCGGGCAGACTTCTGATCATGCCCTTCAAGGTTTTGTTGAACCTCTCAACCAGTCCATTCGACTGGGGGTGATAAGGAGTGGTGAACCGGTAGGTCACTCCACACTCCTTCCACATTGCCCGCATGTAAGCTGACATAAAGTTGGTCCCCCTGTCAGACACAACTTCTTTGGGGAAACCCACTCGGGTAAAGATCCCCATTAGGGCCCTAGCCACCACAGGTGCAGTGACTGTCCTCAGAGGAATTGCCTCTGGGTACCGTGTGGCATTATCCACCAGAACCAGGATAAACCTGTGACCAGCTGTTGTTGGTGGATCTAAAGGCCCTACAATGTCGATGCCCACCCTTTCAAAGGGGGTGCTAACGACTGGAAGTGGTTCCAGGGGAGCTTTCAGCTTCACCCCTGTTTTCCCACTGGCCTGGCAGGATACACATGTCCGACAGTAGGTGTTGGACGCCACTTTCATCTGAGGCCAGTAAAAGTGGAGGACAAGCCGAGCAAAGGTCTTGTCCTGACCTAAGTGTCCTGCCAAGGGTATGGCATGAGCCAATTCCAGCAGAAAGGCTCGGTATTGTTGCGGGACTACCAAGGCCCTTGATGAACCAGGTAAGGGTACCTTGGGTTCACTGTAGAGGAGTCCATCCTCCCAGTAAATGTGGTAGTGTCCCGTAACATCACCTGCTGCCTGGGCTTCAGCCTGTCGCCTCAGTCCCTCAAGGGTAGGGCACTCCCTCTGCCCCCTACAGAATTCCTCTCTGGTAGGCCCTCCCTCCACATGCCACTCAGCAGGGATGGGTAGGTCCTCCAGAGAGACTACTTCCCCCTCCACGGACTCCTGGTCCACCACCGCAGGTGGCCGATCTGTCACATGGGGTGTGGAAGCCGAAGCAGGCTCTTCCTGTCTTCCGGTCTGTCCCTTTTTGGCAGCGGGTTGGGCCATTGTTCCAGGCTCCAACCCAAGCAAACTCCCTCTCCGGGTAGTCGCAGACCTTGTGCTCACACAGGCCCAGTCAGGTGTACCCAGCATCGCAGAATGCGTCCGGTATTCCACCTCTCTCCAAGCGTTGTGCTCCATATCATTCCCCAGCAGACAATCAACTGGCACGGCAGGGCTTACGGCAACTCGAAGTGAACCTGCAACCCCTTCCCACTCAAAGGGAACCTCAGCCACGGGATAGTGGCCCATTCTGCCGTCAGCCATCGCGGCGGGGTGGAGTACATTGGGAACCACCTGCTCTGGAGACATCAGTTGACTTCTCACCATAGTCATACTGGCTCCTGTATCTCTCAGAGCCTCCCCTCTCTGGCCATTGATGGTGATCCATTGCCCATACTTAACAGTATTTGGGAGCACCTGGATCTTAGGAACCATCTCCCGTTCTCCCAGGGACACTAAGGTGACACCCGCCCACTCACCCCCCTTATCTAAGGGCAACTCCTCCCGAGCGCTACACTAGCTACTCCCGGTGGTTTTCCTCCGGTGGGAGGGGGTGGTCTTTTTGGGCATCTGACATCTCCCTTATAATGTCCAACACCACCACATTCGAAGCAGTGGAGAACCCTTGGCTGCTGGCTTTGGCCAGGATTAGGGTTCCTGGGCGGGTTTGCCTTAGGGGTGAAACCTGTTCCCTTTCCCTGGAAATTGTTTTGGGGACCTTTAGAGAACTCCCGTTTTTTATCTCCCCCCTCCTTCTTCTGAGGGGCGCCATGTCCGGCCTTTTGGGAATCCCCTCCAGTCCCCTTTGAGGACACCCGGGTACTTGCCCAGATGTCCGCCTCCTCTGCAAGCTTCCGGGGATTGGTCAGCTTGCTGTCCACCAGGTGTTGGCGCAGCTCGGGAAAGCATTTCTCGAGGAGGTGCTGGTTCAAAAATAGATCATACAACCCCTCATAATCCTTCACCTCACTGCCCTTTACCCAGCCCTCTAATGCCTTTCTTGCATAATCAAGGAAGTCCACCCAGTTCTGGGTGCTTATCTTGTGGCTTCCCCTGAACTTCTGGCGATACCTTTCTGGGGTAAGCCCAAACTTCCTTACCAAGGCTAACTTCATGGTGGGGTAGTTGGTTTGCTCCTCTGATTCCAAGGCCAGCAAGGTGTCCCGACCAGTAGGAGGCATGTACTTATACAACCCACCCCCCCAGTGCTTCTCCTGGATCCCATGGGCTCTTAAGGAGACCTCATAGGCTGCCAGCCACTTGGCTATGTCATCCCCCTGACTATAGCTGGCAATTATATCCTTAGGCAGGTAGGGTCTGGACTCCCTGGTTGGTTCTCTGGTTTCGCTGCCACCATTTGGAGTTGGAAAGGGTCCCTGTTGCAGGGCCTGGAGTTCTAACTCTTTTAGTTTGAATTCATGAGCCATTCTCCGCTCTTCCTTCTCCTGTTCTAACCTCCTCCCCTCCCTCTTTTCTTCCAACTCCATTTTTGCTATTTCCCACCTTAACAGTCTATCCTCTCTTCTGTCAGCTAACTCGGTTTCTGACAACCCTCTCGATGACACACTGCTGCCCTCCCGTGAGGTTGCCTTGGGGCTGATTGACATCTCACCCACCCCCGGGGAACATTCCGCAGTCCTATCAATGACAGTACCTCTGTCCGATTCCTCCTCTTCCACCATTCCCTCCTCATTGCGCGCTTCCACCCAAGCCCTCAAACTGGTCTGGAGTTCCCCCTTCTTGGCACCACGCTTAAAGAACACTCCCAATTGTTGACAGAAATCTTTTAGCTGGTCCAATGAATAAGTGTCCAGTTTTTCCAGTGCAAATTCCATTTTGCAAAAGGGCAACACAAGGTTAAGCACACAAAAAGAATAGAGTGGCAAGGGCAACCTGAAGCTACCTCCACCCCACCACCAGGAACAAATTTGGAAAAACAAAAGTAAAAATTAGGAGGGCCGCTAGGAGAAAACTCCAGGTGTAGGCTAGTGGATTACACTAAATTACTACAGAGTAGTTGCAACCACAGTCAAGATCCCACCGCTGCCGCCAACTTGTTGGAACCTAAATATGTCAGGTCACCTAGGGTAGCCTGGCCTAGGGTAAGGCAATATCAACAGAGGCACATGTGTAAAGGTTGCAAACCACCCAGCAGTAATCTAATGCAATATCACTAAAAAATTACACTACACCAATGTTTGTGTAAAAATACGAGCTTGTTTTATAAAAATATTTTATCTACTCTTCAGTCATTTTACATCTCAATATACTGTTCAAATTGGTCAGAAGATTCCAGTTGACATATAACCTCAGTAGAATTTAGTTCAAAAGAAGTTGGTCTTCTACAGTGTTAGGTTTCTCACCCCAGTGGAGGCTCTCTAATTATATCACCAGAACGTCCACAACGTTGACACTTCCTCCACTTCAGTTTAACACATTAGAAATGTCCAGGTCTTAGAACCCTGGAAGGTTACCTCCCCTTGACAGAGCAACACCCTCCTCGCAAGAGATCAGTAACCCCAAGATGACAGTTTCAAGTTTCAAATGGAATGTTTCTATAGCTCAATTATCACTTGCACATAGGTAAATAAAATGAGGTCACCGTTTCTTCTTCCCCTCCCCCTCTGTAAAAGAATCTCACACTTCAGCATTCAAGTTTATAACTTTCCGCAATTGCAGGACACTCCCCCAGTACTGTGGAGATTTTTCATAAATGCCTCCCTCTGAGCTTGTTAAACGTAGGCTTGTCTCCGGCTCTCCCGGGCCCTTCCTGACTCAACACGGAGATCCCCAGGAAATAGCGGGTAATGAGGGAGGGTACTGTCAGGTGATTCCAATAAAGGGCTCAAGAGAACTCATCCTCCGCTTCTCGTGTGATCCCCTCAGTCAAGCTGTTCTCCTCCCTTAAACCTCCACCTTACTTGATAATGGAGCGGAGGGTGGCGCTGGCTCGGTTCCCCTCAGCTCTCCCGCCTCCGCTGCTACTCCGCTCACGAAGCACGCCCTAGATGCCTGGGCTCGCAGGGGGCGGCGTCTGGGCTGAGGCAATCGGGGTTTCCGGCTCCCGGGCAAGACGCACTACTCACTGTCAGGATGCGAGGCAGCGCAGGTGCGGGTGATTAGTGTTCCCGCTTGGCGCCGCCTCACTTGCTTGCTCGCCTGCCCTGACACCGCTTCTGGTCCTGCGCTCTCTCTCCTCACCCTGCCGCACTATTGGAACTGCACAGAGTCGAACGCTCACTTCCTCCTGTGCTCAATGCCGCACAAGCTCCGCTGTCACTCGCCTCTCTACTGCAGAATCCTGGAGGCGCAGGGCGCCACACCTCGCTCCAATCCGCTTCCACCAAAACGCTGGTAGGTGAAGTTTACCAGGGGAATGTAGGGAGAAGGTCCCCAGCAGGAGCTAGGACAACGGGGGAAAGAGGGGCCAAGGGCTCAAGGGGGGGGGGTCTTCCGCCACAGCCGGGCCAATTTCACAGAAGAAGAAGGCGGTCGGGAGGGTTTGGTCAGGGGCCAGAGGGGGAACGTCTCCCTGAAGTGGATGTCTATCACTCGGACAAACTAACTGCTTCCAGTGCGTTCTCCTCCTCACACCACTGCCTCTCTCCTCCAACTCCCTGTACTACACAAAATGGCTCCCTGACCCTTGCCCTTTTATAGCCAAACCACACAGGGTCCAGTAGGGTCCAGAAAGTTCTGGAAGGCCTAATGTTATCCTATGGGGCAGTCTAGGATGTGGCAGTTGGGGACAGTTGGAGGCCACCATTTTGTGAAACTCAGTAAATCCCTGACAGGAAAGGCACCTAAACTGAGGTGACTGTTTATGAGGGAAAAAGAGCACCTATCCCCCCAGGCCAACACCATAAAAATCTAGTGGACACAAAAATAAATAAAGGCAAAAAGGGGACAAAATAAATAATACATTGGAGGGACTACGCAAAAAGTCAGACAGGTCTAACAGAGATGCTACAAGGAAAAGGCTTCCCTTACATGGTCCATCAAAAACCAAGAATGCCCTGCCCTTGGGATATTAGAGCTGGGGACCAACAAAACCACCCAAACGGTAAATGAAAATGAGCAACGGTCCAAGTAGACTTAAATAGTATGGTGCTAACGAAACACCTCCTGTCACTGAACCAGACCACGGAGCCAATCGATTATCAAATAATTACCAAGCTGTTTTGTGAAGAACACACATCCTTGAAAAGCAAATAACTACTATATAAACGGCCGTACACTCTTTGGCAATGATCAATACTAAACTGCACAATCTGAACTTCTTAATAATCAGGCCTACCAGTGCCCACAGGCATATCCCTCCTGCTTCCCAATAATTAATAAATGTTAGCAGTGTGGCTGGCGGCCTTGCACATGGCAGAAAAACTTCCCTTCTTACCCTGCAGCTGGTTAGTTTATATTCTGCACTGGGCATCTGACATCTGTGCTAATAGCTGGAACACTTAAATATTTATGTGGCTGCTGGCTGAAAAGTAGAGATTCTGCCTGTTTGTCCATCAGCTGTGAAAATAGTAGAACATCTTCTATATATGTCTGGTAATTGTCTAAATAGTAGAGATACTGCACAATTAGCCGGCAGTTTTGGGTAAAGCTCTCCCTCCATGAGGCATCCATCCTAAAGGGACGCCTTCCCCTTTGCAAATTAGTTGCTACCCCAACTAAGAGCCATTAGCTGATCAATGGTTTGCAACAAGATTTGCAGTCACAAATTATCAATCAATTTATTTCTAAATTGGAAAAGGGAGGGAGGAACCCCCTTTCATGAACCCTCCTATTTGCAATTCATAAACAATCGCAAACTTCATTTTACTAGTCTAAAAAAAATCTCCAACTGAAAAAAAGTGTTTTGAGCATAATGATGAATATTTGTGTGGTCAGACACCGTGTGATTTTGCAACATGAGGCCTTTAGTGCTAAAAACTGGCTGAGATGCAGGCACTAACCTTTAAGTCTAAAAGCCCCAAACATTTGAAGGTTTTCAAGATATTTTGAAAGCCGTGGCACAGAATGCCACCCCATTACACCGTGGGCCTATACATGGTAACTTGGGAGACCCTTCATAGAGCTGTCTAGTGTTCAAAAAATGTTCTTATTTCTTCACATTTACCTGCAGATGCGACTAAAAATGAAGATGATCAGAACCTTTGCAAGACTAGTTAAAGCAGTTTACTCTTCTAAAGCTATATACTCGCTTTTCCTCACAAAACCTTGGGAATGTACAGAAGCCAGATATGGGTTTAACAAAAGACACTGTGTTATGAGAACATCTCTTTTTCTGCAGCAAATCTCTGCATTTTGGAACTATTCATTCTAGTTCGGTTCAAGTAAGCAAATCAGACTAAAACACTTGAAAACAATGATTTGTAAAAGTAAAAACCAGAAATGGAAAAGTGCTATCACAGCAACATAGGGCATCTAATAATTAGGATGATTTCATCAAAATGTAAACAACTGCTTAGGGCTCCTTATGAAGTGACCTACATAGTATATTTAAGAGGCTTCATTCCAATCTCATAACAGAAGTAAAAAAAACTATGGCTTGATTCAGAGTTTGGAAAACAAAGTAAACCCAGTCAGGATGGATAAGGACAATACCACCCATGCCCTGAGAGACCTCCGCCCACCAAAAATGTAGAGTTGTCCGCTGGCCTGTGGACAGCTCTCTAGATTGACAGGAACTGCTATCATTTCAGTTCCTGTCTATGCATAAATTATTTGAAGGAAAGTAGAGTCAGGTGTGATGACTGGGTACAAACCTTTAAAAAACATTTTGGTTTTGTTGGAAAGGGGTTTGTTAGTAGTGATAAGTAGTGACTTAGTAATAAGCCCACAAACAAAATACCAGGTTCAGATAGGGTCTCAATAATGAATCCCTTGCTGAACCCTTGGTTGCTGGTAACGAGCAGGCAGGATACAGGTGTGTAATAAATTGAACAAATAAGACACAACACACAATAACATTCCAAAACCAATTTGTAAAAACAGTTCATATTTGTATGAAGGAATTAATACCAAACTGACAGAAATTTAATGTAGGGTACTGGAGATATGAATTTTTAAAGAATAAACACTTTTTAGTGCACAAAAACAATAGTGCTAAATTAAGACATCTGTTCGCTCTTGGCCGAGACTAAGTCAAAGTTTGAGGCTGACCACGATAGATCCTCCTCTTCAGGACAGATTTGTATCAAAGTAATCGCCTAGGTGTTCTGTGATCCCCCTGTGAAATCCTGGAAGTCTGTAGCTCCGGAGCTTTCAGCAGGACGAATCTGAAATTCAGGCCTGGTTGCCGGCGTTGAGTCAGGCGACATATGGAGCTTTTTACAAAAAGGTTCCCAAACTTGATCATAATTCTGGATCTTCTTCCAGAAGGTCCCCACGAGGGTTCAAAGTGTTCATCACCACACCATTCCAGTGGTTTGGAGTCTCTGAGATCGTCCTTTGGATGTTGGTACTACAAATCTCACAATGCACTTGGCCAAATACTTAAAAATGCACTGGGCGCATTCCAGGCTAGGGACATCTTGGTGGAGAGGATGCAGGTGGGCTCAGTTAACCTGTAGCTTGCAGAGGGTCCACTCCTTAATCCTTCTTGAAGGATGGCATAGTACTTAGAGTGCAGACCTTTGTAATTTCTTCTCCTGGTAGTTTCAGGAAGCAGATTGGAGTTGCCATGCAGATTTTCCATATTTATGCAGTGGTCCTGGGTGTCAAGCGGGGGGACCCCTGAACAATGGGATGCACTTCCTCCAACATGTGGCATATTCTTGTCTCAGAAGGCACTATTATTCCAAAATCCAAAATGAGAAAATCTCTCCATGGAGGTTAGAACAGGCTAAGCCAACCCACAGGTGTGGCTCAGATTCCTTAACACTCCTCTTCCATCCCATTCCCTAATTTAATTAAAGGGTCTCCTGTGTTCCTGGGGTTGCAGGATGTGGGAGTGAGCCTGTGCTGACCTAAAGTGTCCTTCTCTCTTTAAAGACCAGTCTGGTTACTCCACCCAATCCTCTCTGTCGCTTCTGCCACTTCAGTTCTCCACTAACAGACTATCCTTTGGCTATTTCACACCATATTACGATAGCTTGGCTCAGCCTAGCAAAGCTAGCCAATCAGGATAAGGCAGCTGGAAGACTTGATTTTGGCTTACAGAAAAGAAAATGTATTAACTTATTTTCTGTGATAGCTTTTATAAATCTAACAGTGGTAAGTTAGTGGATTTATCATACCTATCATTGTAAGTCTCTAAATGATATTTTGAGCTCCTTCCTATCCTATCAATATTTATGCTGAAATAAAATATTCTAATGTTAGATTATAGAGCTAGTTGTCTACAATGGGGAAAAACAAATTTGGCAGTTGTTCTCTCACCGGGACTTATAAAACATCTCTTATAATGTCCCTGCTTATAGTTAAATGGCACCCTGCCCCTGGGGTACCTAAACCGTAGGGGTGACTTACATGTAAATATAGGGTAGATCATTCCTTTAGAAGTACCTTTAATTCCAAAGTCGAGGTTACATATAAATTACTTTTAAAGACAGTCTACAAAGCAGCGCTGCTTTTAAACTAACAGCAGGCAACACAGCAGTGCACACTCAAGTGTGGGAAATCTACTGGGCCTCTAGACCTCCCTGCTCCATTATATATTAGTGACTAGGGACTTATAGGTAGTTTGAATCCCCCTTACCTTATTATATCCTAGGGACTAACAGGGGTCTTTCATCGCCAATTCTAATCATACGGAATTATAATATACTTTTAATAAGAGCAGAGGACCTGGGTCTGGTTAGCAGGGCCCATGGAGCAGTCAGAGTCACAAAACCAGCAACCAGTAGGCAAAATGGGGGCTAAAAGTGGGGGAACACTGCAAACAGGTCCTGATTTCTCACAGTGCACAATTACTATGTATTTTCCTCTTTTGCTGTATCTGTAATACAGTGTGGATGCAATGGCAAATGTTGCCTCATTTCCCTGGTCCTTTACTTGAACCGGACACCACACTGGCAAACAGCTGGAACAATTGCACTCTAAACTTTTATATACAACAACCAACTTCAATACCCATTGAACTATGAAGTATAAATGATGACAACATGTGTACTGAGGCCTGAAGAAGTTCTTGGCAGACGAAATGCGCTGGCTACTGTTCGATTGAGGTGATTTTAAGAAAAAAGAGATGAAGATTTACTGAAAGAAGAAATTATCTTCACATCTGTTTATTGAGACTATATGATGACATTGCTTGAAGTTAAAATGTGGTTCAAGTCGTGCACTGCTGTTTTTAATCTCAAGGTTGGTCTGTGGGCCGTGCTCCTGTGAATCACTCCCCACTCAGAAGTTTATGTCTAGATACTGAAATTGCAGTCCCAAGAGTCCTTGGTCTGTCTCCCTGGGCACAGGTTTTATAAAGTGCTGTAAATCCAGCCAAATTCGACACAAGTAACTGCTGTGATTTCTTCTTAACCGTTTTTATTTTTATTATTATTTTTGTTTTTATCTTCAAAGTGTTTCAATTCACACAATGTTGCTTCATTTATTCATCGCATTACGTACTTCTTTACCCATAATGCATTATTCAGACAGTTGAACAGTGCCCTCCCAATGCATTTCGTCAGCTTTTGCCTTCATCAGGGGATTTATCTACAAAATAAATTGAATGCATCAAAATAAATATTGGAAAACATTGGTTCTTATACCACCACTGTGTGTTTTTAGTAAAGTGTAAGACTGTTATTTCAAACGCTTCTGCCCGTTATTGTTAAATTGTGTATAAATGCCAAACTTGAGTTTCACTCTTACTAAGCGTTTCTGAAGTGTGTTGTTAAGTTGCTATTATGCAGTCTATGCACATTTATCAGAGGTGCTCTTAATGTGTGTAGATCTCTCCACTGCATTACTACTAGCGGAAGTGCTCGTGCTGTTTAATGCCGTGCTAAAAAGATGTTAAATCGCGCATGTTAGTTAGGTGACTTTCCGAGATAGCTCTGTCGTGTTGTGCTCTCTATTCACCTGTTCTGCTCGATATGTCAACAATTACTTTGTGCATTTGTTAAAGTTAAATCGCACGTGTTATTTAAATGGCTTACCGAGATTGCACCGTCATGTTGTGCTCTCTGTTCGCCTGTTCTGCTTGATATGTCAGCGATTTCTTCTTGTGTTTGTTAAACGCTCCCCAAGTGGCGTCTTACATACGTGCAACTTACGCTGCCGCGCTGTTAAAGTGACAGTATACGTGTGTCAATAAAGACAAACTCGGATTAAAAAATGGTTTGGGAAAGAAAGACAGTCTCAAATGAAAAATTGTTGGTGGGGAGCCATCAGTTTTTTTTCCCCATTTTTGAATGTGTGTAATCAGGAGATGGAATGGCATTCACTTGGCCGGTCATGGTGATTTGGCAGTCGATGATTATTCCGAGGAGCTTTGCATGGATTGCCGGGAGGGGTGTGGGTCCGAGTTTGGCAGGGCATCAGGTGGAGTCCCTGAGTGAGTTGTCTTTGCAGAAGATTACTATTTGCTGCCAACTTGCCATTATTATTTCTGCACATGCAGAGTCCCACAGTCACATATTCAATAATACTGCAATGGTAGAACCCAGTTGAATCCTATCACTTATTATTCTTATTATTCCTGCAGCAGTGAATCCGTGCATATTCCTGCAATGTAAGAGCCCTGCTCTTACATATCTGTGTATATTCCTGCATGTGAGAGCCCTGCTCTTACATATCCATGCATCTTCCTGCAATGTAAGAGCCCTGCTCTTACACATCCGTGCATATTCCTGCATGTGAGAGCCCTGCTCTTACATATCCGTGCATATTCCTGCATGCGAGAGCCCTACTCTTACATATCCGTGCATATTTGTGCATGTGAGAGCCCTGCTCCTACCTATCCATTCCTGCATATTCCTGTATATGTGAGCCCTGTTCCTACCTATCTGTGCATATTCCTGTATGTGAGAGCCCTGCTCTTACATATCTGTGCATATTCCTGCATGTGAGAGCACTGCTTCTCCCTATACGTGCATGGTCCTCCATGTGAGAGACCTGCTGCCTCTATAAATGCATAGTACTGCATGTGAGAGCCCTGCTCCTCTCTATACGTGCATATTCCTGGATGTGAAAGCCCTGCTACTCCCTATACATGCATAGTCCTGCATCTGAGAGCACTGCTCCTACATATCCATTCATGCATATTCCTGCATGTGAAAGCCCTGCTCTTACATATCAGTGCATATTCCTGCATGCCAGAGCCCTGCTCTTACCTATCCGTGCATATTTCTGCATGTGAGAGTCCTGCTCTTACATATCTGTGCATATTCCTGCATGTGAGAGCCCTGCTGCTCCCTATACATGCATAGTCCAGCATGTGAGGGCCCTGCTCCTCCCTACCTATGCATATTCCTGCATGTGAGAGCCCTGCTGCTCCCTATACATGCATAGTCCTGCATGTGAGAGCCCTGCTGCCCCCTATACATGCATAGTCCAGCATGTGAGGGCCCTGCTCCTCCCTACCTATGCATATTCCTGCATGTGAGAGCCCTGCTGCTCCCTATACATGCATAGTCCTGCATGTGAGAGCACTGCTCCTACCTATCCATTCATGCATATTCCTGTATGTGAGAGCCCTGCTCTTACTTATCCGTGCATATTCCTGCATGTGAGAGCACTGCTCCTACCTATCCATTCATACATATTCCTGTATGTGAGAGCCCTGTTCTTACATATCCGTGCATATTCCTGTATGTGAGAGCACTGCTCCTACCTATCTGTGCATATTCCTGTATGTGAGAGCCCTGCACTTACATATTTGTGCATATTCCTGCATGTGAGAGCCCTGCTGCTCCCTATACAGGCATTGCCCTGCATGTGAGCACCCTGCTGCCCCCTCTACATCCATAGTCCTGCATATGAGAGCCCTGCTCCTCCCTATCCGTGCATATTCCTGCATGTGAGAGCCCTGCTGCTCCCTATACATGCATAGTCCTGAATGTGAGAGCACTGCTCCTATCTATCCATTCATGCATATTCCTGCATGTGAGAGCCCTGCTCTTACATATCCGTGCATATTCCTGCACGCCCGAGCCCTGCTCTTACCTATCCGTGCATATTTCTGCATGTGAGAGCCCAGCTCTTACATATCTGCGCATATTCCTGTATGTGAGAGCCCTGCTCTTACATATCTGTGCAGATTCCTTCATGTGAGAGCCCTGCTGCTCCATAAACATGCATAGTCATGCATGTGAGAGCCCTGCTGCCGCCTATACATGCATTATCCTGCATGTGAGAGCCCTGCTGCTCCCTATCCGTGTATATTCCTGCATGTGAGAGCCCTGCTGCTCCCTTTACATGCATAGTCCTGTATGTGAGAGCACTGCTCCTACCTATCCATTCATGCATATTCCTGTATGTGAGAGCCCTGCACTTACCTATCCTTGCATATTACTGCATGTGAGAGCACTGCTCTTACATATCCTCGCATATTCCTGCAGGCCAGATCCCTGCTCTTACCTATTCGTGCATATTCCTGCATGTGAGAGCCCTGCTCTTACATATCCGTGCATATTCCTGCATGCAAGAGCCCTACTCTTACATATCCGTGATTATTCCTGCATGTGAGAGACTGCTCCTACCTATCCATTCATGCATATTCCTGTATATGTGAGCCCTGCTCCTACCTATCTGTGCATATTCCTGTATGTGAGAGCCCTGCTCTTACATATCCGTGATTATTCCTGCACGTGAGAGCCCTGCTCCTACCTATTCATTCATACATATTCCTGTATGTGAGAGCCCTGCTCTTACATATCCGTGCATATTCCTGTATGTGAGAGCCCTGCTCCTACCTATCTGTGCATATTCCTGTATGTGAGAGCCCTGCACTTACATATTTGTGCATATTCCTGCATGTGAGAGCCCTGCTGCTCCCTATACATTCATTGCCCTGCATGTGAGCACCCTGCTGCCCCCTATACATGCATAGTCCTCCATATGAGAGCCCTGCTCCTCCCTATCCGTGCATATTCCTGCATATGAGAGCCCTGCTGCTCCCTATACATGCATAGTCCTGAATGTGAGAGCACTGCTCTAACTATCCATTCATGCATATTCCTGCATGTGAGAGCCCTGCTCTTACATATCTGTGCATATTCCTGCATGCCAGAGCCCTGCTCTTACCTATCCGCGCATATCCATGTGAGAGCCCAGCTCTTACATATCTGCGCATATTCCTGTATGTGAGAGCCCTGCTCTTACATATCTGTGCAGATTCCTGCATGTAAGAGCCCTCCTGCTCCCTATCCGTGCATATTCCTGCATGTGAGAGCCCTGCTGCTCCCTATACATGCATAGTCCTGTATGTGAGAGCACTGCTCCTACCTATCCATTCATGCATATTCCTGTATGTGAGAGCCCTGCTCTTACCTATCCGTGCATATTACTGCATGTGAGAGCGCTGCTCTTACATATCCTTGCATATTCCTGCAGGCCAGATCCCTGCTCTTACCTATTCGTGCATATTCCTGCATGTGAGAGCCCTGCTCTTACATATCCGTGCATATTCCTGCATGCAAGAGCCCTACTCTTACATATCCGTGATTATTCCTGCATGTGAGAGCCCTGCTCCTACCTATCCATTCATGCATATTCCTGTATATGTGAGCCCTGCTCCTACCTATCTGTGCATATTCCTGTATGTGAGAGCCCTGCTCTTACAGATCTGTGCATATTCCTGCATGTGAGAGCCCTGTTGCTCCCTATACTTGCATAGTCCTCCAAGTGAGAGCCCTGCTGCCCCTATAAATGCATAGTACTGCATGTGAGAGCCCTGCTCCTCTCTATACGTGCATATTCCTGCATGTGAGAGCCCTGCTGCCCCCTATCCTTGTATATTCCTGTATGGCAGAGCCCTGCTTCTCCCTATACATGCATATCCTGCAAGGGAGAGCCCTGCTCCCACCTATCTGTGCATGTTCTGCAAGTGAGAGCCCTGCTCCTACCTATCCGTGCATATTCCTGCATGTGAGGGCCCTGATGCTCTTTATACATGCATATTGCTTCATGCCAGTGCCCTGCTGCTCCCTATCCATTCATGCATATTTTTGAATGTGAGAGTCCTGCTCCAACCTATCCATTCGTGCATATTCCTGCATGCGAGAGCACTGCTCCTACCTATCCATACATGCATATTCCTGCAAGTGAGAACCCCTCCTCTTATATATCTGTGCATACCCTTCAAGTGAGAGCCCTGCTCCTACCTATCCGTGCATATTCCTGGATGTGAGAGAGCCCTGCTGCTCCCTATCCATTCATGCATATTTCTGTATGTGAGAGTCCTGCTCCTACCTATCCATTCATGATTATTCCTGTATATGTGAGCCCTGCTCCTACTTATCTGTGCATATTCCTGTATATGTGAACCCTGCTCCTACCTATCTATGCATGTTTCTGCATGTGAGAGCCCTTCTCCTACCTATCCATTCATGATTATTCCTGTATATGTGAGCCCTGCTCATACCTATCTGTGCATATTCCTGTATGTGAGAGCCCTGCTCTTACATATCTGTGCATATTCCTGCATATGAGAGCCCTGCTGCTCCCTATACATGCATAATCCTCCATGTGAGAGCCCTGCTGCCCCTATAAATGCATAGTAATGCATGTGAGAGCCCTACTCCTCCTATACGTGCATATTCCTGCATGTGAGAGCCCTGCTACTCCCTATACATGAATATTCCTGCATGCCAGAGCACTGCTTCTACCTATCCATTCATGCATATTCCTGTATGTGAGAGCCCTGTTCCTACATATCTGTGCATATTCCTGCATGTGAGAGCCCTGCTGCTCTCTATGCATGCATATTCCTGCATGGGAGAGCCCTGCTCCTACCTATCCATTCATGCATATTAATGTATGTCAGAGCCCTGCTCCTACCTATCATGTGAGAGCCCTGCTCCTACCTATCCATTCATGCATATTCCGGCATGTGAGAGCCCTGCCCCTACCTATCCATTCATGCATATTCCTGTATGTGAGATTCCTGCTCTTGCATGTCCAAGCATATTCCTGCATGCCAGAGCATTGCTCTTACACATCCGTGCATATTCCTGCATGTGAGAGCCCTGCTCCTACCTATTCATTCATGCATATTCCTGTATATGAGAGCCCTGCTCCTACCTATCCGTGCATATTTCTGCATTTGAGAGCCCTTCTCTTACATCTTCATGCATATTCAATCAATTAATTAATCAATCAATCAATCAATCAATCAATCAATCAATCAAGCATTTATAAAGCACGCTACATACCCGTGAGGGTCTCAAGGCGCTTGGGGGGGAGGGGGAGGCCTGCTACTGATCGAAGAGCCAGGTCTTGAGAAGTCTTCTGAAGGCCAGCAGGTCCTGGGTCTGTCGTAGGCTGGCAGGGAGATCGTTCCAGGTCTTGGTGGCGAGGTAGGAGAAGGATCTGCCGGCGGCGGTGGTTTTCTGGATATGGGGAACTGTGGCGAGGGTGGCAGAGCGAAGGTTGCAGGTGGGGGTGTGGAAGCTGAGTTGGTTGTTGAGGTATGATGGTCCGATGTTGTGTAGCGCTATGTGTGCGTGGATGAGGAGTTTGAAGGTGATCCTCTTGTTGACTGGGAGACAGTGCAGGCCTCTCAGGTGGGGTGCGATGTGGCTGTGTTGGGGGATGTCGAGGATCAGTCGTGCTGAGGCGTTCTGGATTCGTTGTAGCCGTCTCTGGAGCTTGGCTGTTGTTCCTGAGTAGAGGACGTTTGCATAGTCGAGTCTGTTGGTGATGAGGGCCTGGGTGACGGTTTTTCTCGTGTTGGGAGGGATCCACTTGAAAATCCTGTGGAGCATTCGGAGGGTTTTGAAGCATGACGTGGAGACGGAGTTGACTTGCTTGGTCATGGAGAGGGAGGAGTCGAGGATGAAGCCCAGGTTGCGTGCGTGGTCAGTGGGTTCCGGGGGTGTGCCTAGCAATGTGGGCAACCAGGAGTCGTCCCAGGCTGATGGGGTGGGTCCGTGGATGAGGACCTCCGTTTTGTCTGAATTCAGCTTCAGTCTGCTGTCCTTCATCCAGTCGGCGACGGCCTTCATTCCTCTGTGGAGGTTGGCTTTGCGGTGTTGGGGTCTTCGGTGAGGGATAAGATCAGCTGGGTGCCGCCGGCGTAGGAGATGATGTTGAGGCTGTGTTGTCATGCGACGTGGGTGAGTGGAGCCATGTAGATATTGAACAGCGTCGGGCTGAGGGAGGATCCCTGTGGGACGCCGCAGATGATCTCGGTGGTTCTTGAGCGGAAGGGAGGGAGGCGGACGCTCTGGGTTCTGCCGAAGAGGAAGGATGTGGTCCAGGGCAGGGCTTTCTCTTGAATTCCGGCTTCGTGGAGGCGTGCTGATAGGGTGCGGTGGCAGACCGTGTCGAAGGCGGCTGATAGGTCCAGGAGGATGAGGGCGGCTGTTTCTCCTTTGTCCGTCAGGATCCTGATGTCGTCGGTGGCGGCGATGAGGGCGGTCTCGGTGCTGTGGTTGCTGCGGAAGCCCGATTGGGATGGGTCCAGGACGTGGTTTTCTTCAAGGTAACGGGTCAGCTGTTTGTTGACAATCTTCTCTGTCACTTTTGCCAGGAACGGGAGCAGGGAGATGGGCCGGAAGTTCTTGAGGTCCTTGGGGTTTGCCTTGGGTTTCTTCAGAAGGGCGTTGATCTCGGCGTGCTTCCAGCTTGCCGGGAAGGTTGCAGTCTCGAAAGAGTTGTTGATTGTTTTCCAGAGGTGGGATGTGATGGTTGTGCTGGCTTTGTTGAAGACGTGGTGAGGGCAGGGGTCGGATGGGGATCCAGAGAGGATGGAGTACATGGTTTTGATGGTGTCTTCGTCGCTTATGTTGGTCCAGGCGGTCAGGCGGCTGGTGCGGGTGGTGGTCGCGGTGTTGGTGGAATTAGTGGTGGGTGTGGGGGTGTCGGAGTTGAAGCTGTCGTGGATGTCGGCGATCTTGCGATGGAAGAAGGTGGCCAGGGAGTCGCACAGGTCCTGTGATGGTGGGATGTCGTTGGTGTTGGAGCTGGGGTTGGAGAGTTCTTTCACGATGTTGTTGTCTAACCGGTCCTTGAAGGCGGTCCTCTTGGTGGTCCTGATGAGTTGGTGGTGTCTGCGGGTGGCACTTTTGTGGGCTGTGTGGCTGCCTAGTGTTCGGTCGTGAAGTCATTTCCTCTCCAGCTTCCGACAGGTGCGCTTGGAGGTCCGGAGGTCTTCGACGAACCAGGCGGCTTTCATGTTAGTGTGGTTAGTAGTGGAGGTCTTGAGAGGGGCGAGGGTGTTGGCGCAGTCGTTGATCCATTGTTTGAGGTTGGTCATGGTGGTGTCTGGGTCGGTGGGGTCGGCGGGTGGTCTCAGAGCGAGGGTGGTAGTCAGTTGGTCCTTGGTGGCCTTGCCCCAGCAGCGGCTTGGTAGCTGTTGGGTGCGGTGGTCTGTGGTGGGTTTCCTGAAGGTGAAGTGGACGCATCTGTGGTCTGTCCAGTGAGGTTCGGTGGTGTGGCTGAAGGAGACGTGGGGGCTTGTGAAGAAGATGTGATCCAGTGTGTGTCCAGCGGCGTGGGTGGGTGTCGTTACGAGTTGTTTAAGTCCGAGGTTGTCGAGGTTGTTGAGCAGGGCGGTAGAGTTGGCGTTGTTGTTGTTCTCGAGGTGGAAGTTCAGGTCCCCGAGGAGGATGTAGTCTGTGGAGGCGAGGGCCTGGGTGCTGACGAGGTCAGCGATGGTGTCGCAGAACTGTGGTCTTGGTCCGGGTGGTCTGTAGACGAGGTCCCCTCTGAGGGTGGTGTTGGGGTCGGTGTGGATCTGGAAGTGCATGCGCTCGGCGGTGGTGAGGGTGTCATCGGTGTTGGTTGAGACTCTGAGGGTGTCCTTTTGGATGATGGCGATTCCCCCTCCGACTCCGTTGGGGCAGTCTCTGCGGGAGATCTTGTAGCCCTATGCGATGGCTATGGCGATGTCTGGTGCTGAGGTGGCGTTCAGCCAGGTCTCCGTCAGGAAGGCGACGTCGGGAGCGGTGGAGTCTAGGAGGTCCCATAGTTCAATGGCGTGCTTGCGAGGGGAGCGGGTGTTGAGGAGGATGCAGCGGAGGTGGTTGGGTTCGCTGGCTGGTGGTCTGTAAGGCTGGATGCTGGTGTATCTGCAGTTCCGGCAGGCGAAGGGCCCTTGGGTGCGCTTCGGGGTGGCCTGGTAGCAGGGGTGGTCTCGTCCGGTGTTGAGTGCGTGGAGGGTGCTGGAGTCGTAGTGCAGTCTGGTGTTGTGGGGGGTGCGGGGTCCAGGGGTTCTGGCACTGGGCGCGGTCCAGGCGTGGACGGGCGCAGACGGTCTTTTCTTTGGCGCGCCAGCGGTGTGCCCGCTGCGCGCGTCCGCTGCGTGCTTCCGCGCGGCGCCCTCCATAAGAGGTGAAGTGGGAGGGAGGAGCAGCTGGGAGGCGGGAGCGGGGTGGCCAATGGGCAAGGGCACGGGAACAGAAGGAAAAAAGGGGGCGGGCCGCAGGGGAGCAGCGGCGGGAAGCGGGGAGCGGGGGGGGGGGGTACTGAGGGCAAGGGTGCAGAGGAACGGCAATCAGGGGAACAAATAAAACAAATAACAGTCGGGTACAGGGAAAAACTACCAAGATATTCCTGCATGTGAGAGCCCTGCTGCTCCCTATACATGCATAGTCCGGCTTGTGAGAGCCCCGCAACATATCTGTGCATATTCCTGCATGTGAGAGCCCTGCTGCTCCCTCTACATGCATAGTCCTGCATGTGAGAGCCCTGCTCTTACGTATCCGTGCATATTCCTGCATGCGAGAGCCCTGCTCCTACCTATCCATTCATGCATATTCCTGCATGCGCGACCCTTGTTGATCCCTATCCATGCATATTCCTGCAAGTGAGAGCCCTGCTGCTCCCTATCCATGCATATTCCTGCATGCCAGAGCCCTGCTCTTATATATCTGTGCATATTCCTGCATGTGAGAGCCCTGCTCCTACCTATCCATTCCTGCATATTCCTGCATGCAAGAGCCCTGCTCTTACATATCTATGCATATTCCTGCATGTGGGAGCCCTGCTCCTACCTATCCATTCATGCATTTTCCTGCATGTGAGAGCCCTGCTGCTCCCTATATATGCATTTTCCTGCATGTGAGAGCCCTGCTGCTCGCTATCCCTGCATATTCCTGCATGTGAGAGCCCTCCTACTCCATATACATGCATATTCCTGTATGACAGAGCCCTGCTCCTACCTGTCCATGCATATTCCAGCATGTGAGAGCCCTGCTCCTCCCTATCCGTGCATATTCCTGCATGTGAGAGCCCTGCTGCCCACCTATACATGCATTTTCCTGCATGTGAGAGCCCTTCTCCTCCCTATCAGTGCATATTCCTGCATGTTAGAGCCCTGTTCCTCCCTATGCGTGCCTATTCCTGTATGTGAGAGCCCTGCTGCTCCCTATCCATGCATAGTCCTACATGCGAGAGCTCTGTTGCACCCTATACATGCATATTCCTGCATGTGTGAGCCCTGCTGCTACCTATCTGCGCATTTTCCTGCATGTCAGAGCCCTGCTCCTCCCTATCCATGCATATACCTGCATGTGAGAGCCCTGCTGCCGTATATTCATTCATATTACTGCATGCGAGAGCCCTGCTGCCGTCTATTCATTCATATTACTGCATGCGAGAGCCCTGCTGTCGTCTATTCATTTGATTACTGCATGCAAGAGCCCTGCTGCTGCCTATTCATTCATATTACTGCATGTGAGAGCCCTTTTGCTGTCTATTCATTCATATTACTGCATGTGAGAGCCCTTCTGCCATCTCTTCATTCATATTACTGCATGTGAGAGCCCTTCTGCCGTCTCTTCATTCATATTACTGCATGCAAGAGCCCTGCTGCTGTCTATTCATTCATATTCCTGCATGCGAGAGCCCTGCTGCCACCTATTCATTCATATTCAGGCATGCGAGAGCCCTGCTGCCACATTTTGAGCTGGAAAAAGTAACCTTTTGTCAGCCATAAACCTTACTTTTTAATACTTGCAAGCCAAACCTAAGGTAGGCCCTTAAATTAATCTATATTGGGGTGCGCGGTATTTAACAAGTATGACAAGTGTATTTATGTTTTACATGTCCTGCCAATGAAAAACTCCTAAAATAGTTTTTCACAGTTTTATGGCCAATCTCTCTCATAGGTTAACACAGGGTTATCTTATTTCAATTTATGAGAGCTAACTTCAGATTGGAGAGCAGATAGAAAAATACTGTTCGCACTCAAATGAATTGTAATTAAAAAAAAAACGTTATGGTAAAGTTGGTTCTCCCTTCAAGAATATGTATTGGGCCCAGAAGGTGAGCAATGGGACCTGGGTGTAGCTGGGAGAGGATCTTCTTAGCAGGATGGCTGGGAGGAGCTGTACCCCCCCCCCCCCCCCCGATTACATTTCAAGGACTGGGCCTACAGCACATACAAAGGGACCTGACACCAAGCCTGCCCTTGCCTTTGTTTTGCTAGACAGTTTGAAGCATGGACCAGAGAAAGAACTGACCAGAACCAGTTTCGGGGACAGGCCAGTGAATTCCCACACAGATGCCACCAGGTATAAAAAGGGACCTTGAGAAGCACTCATCAGAACACTCCTGGAGCTGTGGAAATTCAGAGGTAGGACTACCCTTCTGCCAGAAGGACTGCCATGTGCTTAGAGGTCTGCCTTGGTGTTTGAGGAAGGAAGACTAGACCTCCGTGCCTTGAGTCCAGGCTACCCAGAGTGGCTCCACAGTTCAACTGGTTGACGACCTGAATGGGCTACAGGGAGAAAAAAAGACTTCCAGAGGCCTCCCTGAAACTGCCCAGCTGACCAGCTGCAACTGGACCTGTCTGGGCAGGCCTAAGCCTTTCTGCCAGCCTCTGCTGGAGTGGCTCCTGATTCCTAAGAGGTGCCCTCGGGTTGGCATCAGAGAGACGTCCTCTTGAGATAAAATGGGAGAAACCTAAGGTTTTGGCTTGGCACGGCTAACAACTGGCCAGCTTATGCCAAGACTCACCCACTGCGAGGATCACCAACTCGAAGCTCCAGTCGGATCTTTTCTTGAACTTAATATTAGGTTCATACTAAAATGCTGAAGTGGCTGGGATTTTTTACATTTGTTAAAATAAATAATATTTATAAATTCAAATAATATATGGTCATTATTAATTATTACATTTATGTTAATCTTCTGTAATGTTAATCTTAATCTGCTGTAACATTTTATTTTATTGTTTATAGGTGAATAATACATATTTAAATGTAATTTTCATTTCTGTTATTCATTAAAATAATTTAATATTTTTTCAATAAATATTAAAGTTCATTATTTTTCGCTATACTTTGCAATTGCGAAAACTTCACTCTTGTGTTGAAGATCTTGAAGAATGAAAAGTTACTAGCAGTGACTTAATACTTGTAAATTCAGCCTTAGTTGTCTCCAATCCCTGGTTTCAGGGGTGGGCACATGGAAGACATGTAGTCTACACTCGGAAATGGTGAATAGTAAAAAAGTGTAAATTTACCTCTAGGTGTGTGAGTAAATCAATGCTTGTAAATCTAACTTTTTGACTAGGACTCAACATCATTTACTTTTCAGTTTTTTTAGTCATGTAAATGATTATTGTATATTTTACCACTGCATAGATTCAACTCGCTGAACAGAATAACCAGCTCTACTATGAAAAGGAATCTAATATGGAATGAGATAACAAGGACAAAATTGAGTTATCTAGCTGTAATTTTCCAGGAAATTCTTCAGCGAGGACATGATTTTATGGATTAGAGTGTAAAGAGGGTAAATTTAGACGTACAAATGAGCAACAGTTAGTAAGATCAAAACTTCAGCGCCTATCAAGAAGAAAGATTGAAAGAGAAACTGCAAAAACGCAGGAGGAAATACATCCGATCAAAACTGCTAGACTGGTCAGAGAATTCAGGAGCGAATGTTGAGCGAAAGATGGCTAATGACAGGGGTGGATGTACAACCAGTTGCAACAAAAAGGGTAGGCAAGTGAGAACAAAATGGAGGCTGAGTGAAGAGAACTAAGTAGTTTATGAAGCAAACATATGGCAAAAATAGTTACAAAGCGAAGATAAGATATAGAAGAAAACCAAGGAAAGAGAAATAGTCTAGATGAAGTGGATCAAGATGAGGTTTATTGTTGCAAATAATTTCTTGAAATGAGTGGGTTTTATGATAGTGAAATCACATTAGGGCGTTGACAGTGGTGGATGACATCGACAGAAGCACACGCAAAATAAAATTAAAATAAATAAAACTTACGGAACGCAACAAACTCTGCTCTGGTCCTCTTCTTTCCACAGGAACTGGATGACCAAGACAGCTTGGTTAGAAATGTTTAAAGTGCGCATGTTGAACTGGATATTGCAAGACAGCCGGACAAAAAGACATGCACACTTTACACAGTGCATAGACAGCACACGCTCCTCCCTGCTGCTGTCACTCTGCTGCAGGCCGGCCCCCTTCCTGATGCTCTGTTTGGGACGAGGGATGAAAAATAAAATGGTAATAAATTAACATCCTATTTTTCATCTCTGGGGTTTTGGAGGGATTTTAATTTGGGCGACGCCATCCCTGCTCAACAGTAGAAATGTGAGAAGAAAATGGCGGTGAAGGCCTCAAATAGATCCACTGTCAAACGCAGTATTGCGCAACATGAGAAAAGAAGGGGGAAAGAAAGAGCCAGTCAGGAGAAGGAACATATTTATTCTTGCTTTCGTGGCTCTGCCCAGGCTCTATGGATGTTCATATCTACTATTGGGCAGACAATAGCTGTAATGGGTGAGGCGGACCAAGTCCCGCATGCGGCGTGGTTGAAGTTAGTGGTCACAGGCAGACTGCTGTCTTCATGCTTGTGAAGCAGGTATTGTACAGCCATGAAGAAAAATTATAGGTATGAGTTGTTTCTTATTTGTGACCTGTATTTGACAGAAGCCCATTCCAACAAGCCTGTTCCACATTGCGTAGTTGGGAAACCCAGACTTCCCTGTCAAATCCCTCTATCATGGTCCTCCTAGTAAGGGTTCCCTTAGGGCTGGTGTTCCTCATCCACTGTTACCGGTCCTCCAAGTTCCCATGTTGCGGGTCACTCTAGTTCATGTAGTACTTGTCATGCTGGTTGAGGAAACCTCTGAGTTTGACCCTCATGGACCTTATGAAACTGTTCTCACTTGGGCTAGGCTTCCTGATTCCAATCTAGGGTCTCTAGGTCCTGCTAGCCCAGGATCGTTCTGGTTGTGGTCTTCCCAAGACTAGTCCGTTCGCTTCTGGCCCCTTGTCCTCCCTGATCTCATCTCTGTGGTCTTGACCCACCTTTCTTGGCCCTTCTTTCCTGATACTGGGCCTCTTTGGTCTGTCTGCGTGGGTCTGTTACTCCTGGATCCGGTCATCCTTGTTCCTCTAGTCCTGGTTGATGCTATCAGTCTCTCCTTGTTCTTATGCTCCAGGACCTTCTGTTCCTTCTACCCCTGGTGCTTCTGTTCTTTCCACCCCTGGTGCTTCTGTTCCTTCCACCGCTGGTACTTCTGTTCATTCCACCCCTGGTGCTTCTGTTCCTTCCACCCCTGGTGTTTCTGTTCCTTCCACCGCTGGTGCTTCTGTTCATTCCACCCCTGATGCTTCTGTTCCTTCCACCCCTGGTGCTTCTGTTCCTTCTACCCCTGGTGCTAACTTCTGTTCCTTCCACCCCTGGTGCTTCTGTTCCTTCTTTCCCTGGTGCTTCTGTTCCTTCCACCCCTGGTGCTTCTATTCATTCTATCCCTGGTGCTTCTGTTCCTTCCACCCCTGGTGCTTCTGTTCATTCTACCCCTGGTGCTTCTGTTCCTTCTACCCCTGGTGCTTTTGTTCCTTCCACCCCTGGTGCTTCTATTCATTCCACCCCTGATGCTTCTGTTCCTTCCACCCCTGGTGCTTCTGTTCCTTCTACCCCTGGTGCTAACTTCTGTTCCTTCCACCCCTGGTGCTTCTGTTCCTTCTTTCCCTGGTGCTTCTGTTCCTTCCACCCCTGGTGCTTCTATTCATTCTATCCCTGGTGCTTCTGTTCCTTCCACCCCTGGTGCTTCTGTTCATTCTACCCCTGGTGCTTCTGTTCCTTCTAACCCTGGTGCTTCTGTTCATTCATGCCCTTGTCCACTGGGTCAAGGTCATCGAGTTTCACATCCTCTTGGTCCTCTTGATCCTTCTCATCATTTTATCCCTAGTCCTGTTTTTCCTTGCCCTGTTCCTTATTGTCTATTTGTTCCTGCTTCCGTCGGGTATTGTTAACGCTGGTCCTTGTAGAATAGGTCTTCCAGGGCCTGGCTTTTCTTGTTCTCGTGGCTATAGTCTTCCTAGCCCTCCTGGTGGTCCACCTTCTGGTCCATATTCTCCTCTTCTACTTGTCATCATCCTCCTCCTTCTGGTCCTACTCCTTCCTTCCCCACAACCCCTCCAAAATGAAGTTATAGAGGTAAATCTTCAATCATGTCTCACAGATTTTAATTTTTTTGGCTTAAGGATTTCTGTTGCTGGGACAGCACTGTCAATGGCAGAAATGAGGTCTCAGTAAAGACAGGCCTTTGCCCACTTAAACACTGTTTAGCATATTAAAAATCTAAACTCCCATTCACCACGTTGTCCAGGTGGCAACAATGTCTGTGGTGCTGAAGGGGCAACGCATGACATGGGATCAATAAGCATCTACGCTAAAACCCACTCTGTTGGGTAAATACTTTGAACACAGGTGTTTATTCACAAGCAGCAGAGTGAACTCATCCAGTGAATTATCCAGATGCATTACTTACCTGTCTCCTGTTTTCACTTACCCATTCCACAGACACCCCATTACTGTGCCTCACTCAATCCACCTCCTGCGAGGGTACCAAGCACGTTGCCCAGAGCACCAACTGCCTACTGTACGTATGTCACTGTCTGCGGCCTATATAACACCCATCTGTCTGCATCCCCTGTTTCTTACTGATCGTCAACTGCTGCTGTATTGCTAGGTTTAAAATACTAAGCAAGCACAGCCTCCTTCAAAAGAAGCTTAAAGCTAGCAAAAGGCCTGCCATAAGAAGATCAAAAAGAGCCCAGCCCTCAAAAAATTCATCAAAAGAAGCATCATGGACATTAAAAAACTATGTATTTTCATGAGTTAATAATATATTTATGTAACTTGCTTTAAAACCATACTCATTCTTCTTTGCAGTCAGCCAAAAAGTCTAAGACTGCAGTGAAAACCTCTGAATGCCATATCCACACAGTCCTTAAACAGAAGTTTAATTCCTAGATTTGAATATTAAAATAACATACTTGTTTTTATTTAAAATTGATTTCACTGTTGTTTTCATCAACTTAGCTTAATTTATGCACTTACCTTTGTACAAACGATTATGTTTTTGTACATGCACTTACATTCCAATGTGTCACACGTGTTGCATCTCCATTACAAGAAGGCCACCACCATACCATTGATTGTTGTCTTTTATTTCTTCACGGCCGGCTAAATAAACCATTCATTCACACTATTTTTCCGGAAACCAGTTAAAGTGTACATAATCTCTAATATTTATCCTATGGCCGGCGAAATGGCAAAGATTATGCACTATTTTGCCAGCAGCCCGGTAAATAGCAGAAATGATGTACTATTTGGCCGGTTGGCAGGTAAATATCCACTTCCCTTAAAAATATATAGTTTGCAGATAAACATCTTCATTTCATCTTGACGCTCTTAAAGGTCCCTCACATCTCTGCTATTCCCCATTATCAAGTTTTCTTTGAACTTGGTACACACAGTCCTGGGTTTATAATTTTAAAAAATAGGACTACAACTACCAGGACACAAAGCTAAAGACTGGAGTGCATGAGTTATTTATGCATGAAACTAAGAAACGTTAGCGTTCTGGGTTCAATCAGTGCCTGATAGCTAGCTGAACTGTCCATTATGAACAATTTATTGTATAGGACCTTAAATGTTCCTAGCAATAATCAAACATGGACGGACGAGGAATCCTTGCAGTGTGTTTGAAACGTTTTCCTCGAGACCACACACATTTACAAATGGAGTTCATGTGTGAATGCTACGACTAGAACAGGTGAGATTGAGAGGCAACCAGTTGCCTACAGTTTCACAATGATCGTGCTGTATTGTGGGCTATTAACTGGGGCTCACAGGGCCCGACACTTAAGACACTGACACACATTTCCAGAACATATTCCCTGTTGGAGTTCCAAATCATAAAATCAATGTGCTACTGGATTAAAAAGGCTGGTTAGCTGAGCCATAATTCATGACAGGTTGCTTAGCATAACGCTATACCCCGAAATTCTACAACTATTGTCACACTCCTCCTGGGTGATGGACTAGGGCTTAACATGTCCAGGTTGGAAAAACTCCATCCATGTTCAATTATAAGGAATTGTGACCCTCCATGTGTCCTGGAGTAAAGCTAAAATATACACTCACTGAACTTATTTTGGAAACATTGGTGCACGAAAATGTATGGTTGAAACATGGATTACTTGTGGAATAAACTTGACTACGAATGGAAGACATTGTTCGAACGTTATTGGATTGTTAATACATATTTTCTAGCTGTTGTTCCTGGGTTGGGGGACCTCACCAGACGAGGCTCCGTCTTCTATATGGATATGTTTACACGAACGGATGGAGCGCGTTCCAGGTTGGCATGCCCTATATACTGCCTTGAGCATTGCAAAACCTTTTGAAGAACTTTACACTTTAGTGCGCATTTCTACCTCTTTAGACATGCAACCACGTATTTGGCACCAGAACTCATTTGTGGCAGCCCAGACATCTTTTCCATCAATAGTCTTTGACCCAAAGCAAGAGGGAGAGAGGCCAAAAGGGAAGAATGAAGGAGGACCTTTTAAGACAGGAAAATAGTGGCAAAGGAAAAAAGCAAGGATAAAACAGACCCTACAAGGGTTATTATAAGAGGAAGTGTAGGGTGGTGGAAGAGAGGAGTATGCGGTGGACTCAAGACTAGGCAGCAGTGAGCTCCCACAAAAAATGTTGCATGCTTGGACTTATTCTTTTGCTCGTTAAAATTTGTTTGCAAGGGAGCACATGATCAACAACTGTTTCCAGACCTACTCTAACACCTAATTGATAGCAGGCTCTCTGACCCCAGGGAGCTTGCTAAGGAGGCAGACTAGAGGCTCAGCACAAGGAGCCATAAGAAGGTACCTAGGAGTTGCCCCAAGAAGAGAGATTCAGGTTCCCCCCGCAGAGTGAAAGGGTACCTCAAGGAAGACACAGAAAAGTCCCAGAGTAAGGTGAGGGAAAGGATTCCCATGCTCCTTCTGAGAAACAGGGGGGAGGTTCTGGTGGGCAGTAGACCAGGACATCCCATTTCCAAACCAGTTGCTTTAAGTGTTACCAGTTAGGACACAGGCAAGGGGCTCAGTCTTCCCTAAGAAACCATCCACTTGTGGGACCTCTGCAGGGGTGGATAATGTGGCCTCAGGGGTAAGTAGAACATGCCCTAATCTCCCTTAGTTTAGAGATAGACTGAGAGGGTAAGCTGGTGATCCCTGAGGGTGGGAGCCAACGCTTCCACTGGGTGAACGTGAATGAGATCCCTCTCACTGCTCTGAGGGTCAGCCAGACCCTGGTAGGGGAAGGACTGGCTTCCTCGGAACAGTACACTGGACAGGTGTGTAGGATAACACAGAGACAGGACATTTTTATCCGCATGGCTCTGGTATCCCTGGAGTATAGAGGGGAGGTCATAGTTCGTCCCCAGATGCCCAGTGACTGCATGTTGTGAAATGAGTTACTAACAGTGTCAGGTGAGCTGGGAGGGGTAGCCACCCAGGGCACCCTGGAAGCTCAGTTTTCTAGAGCTACCACTCCCAAGCAGGGGCTCCATAGGCCCAGATGGAAGTCAGGGGTAGGAAAGACTCATCCCTGACTCTTGTTCAGCTTCAGGGTACACACTTTGGGCTGAGTGGCAAGTCACAGGCTACCACCTCTGGCTGGTGTTAAGGAGAGTGGAAGAAAGGTGCCTATCACTTGGGGATGTTGCCTCCCACTCTGAGAAACCTCAGACATCAGAGAACCCTGGCTAGCATGGGCCCTGGATTTTGTCAGTGTTGGTTGTTAGTAGCCTCTGTTGGTTGCTTTCCTTAAGGCAGAATTTTCCAGGGGAGCGGGACAGAAGTCTGCTTCAAGGAGTGGAATGGACTACATCACTTTTGTGGCCACAGTGGTGCTGTCTGCCTAGTGGGATGTATCTGTGAGCAAGATATGGTTCTGTGCTTCACAGATGGCGTCCATAGATGAGGAGAAGTGTTCCCCATGGGTCAGTCCACTGGCTCAGGAGAGTGTAGACTGAGGGGGTCCAACTTAGTTCAGAAGAGCATAAAATTGGCCAGGACTTCTGCAGTTGAGGGTCATTGTCCAAGTTCTAGTGCCTAAGCACGGAATCCCAGCAAGGTCTCCCTGGCTTTTGAGTGGAATATGGTCATGTTAGACTCTGCTAAGGTCCTTAGAGGTCCTCTAGGTCCTCTCTGCAGTGTCACCCACAAACTTTTTGCTTTACCCTCTTATTTTTCTAAATTTGTTTTTGTTAACCTTATGACTCAGTGCACTTTATCTCTGTCAACCAGTGTTAACGTGCTTGTGCTTACTCCCTAAAAAATTGTCAAATTGGCTTACACATGATTGGGATATTTAATTTACTTCGAAGTCCCTAGTAAAGTGGGACTATATACCCAGGGCCTGTAAAAGAAATGCTACTAGTGGGCCTGCAGCAATTATTGTGCCACCCACACAAGTAGTCCTATAAAATATGTCTCAGGCGTGCCATTGCAGCATACTAGCAGTCTGGAACGGACAATTCGACTTGGCAAAATACCTCCTCTACCAAGCTTAAAAGTCCCTATTTAATACATAGGGAACCCCTAAGGAAGGCCATCAACAGCTCATAGGGCAGGCTGCATGACATTTATTAAATGGTAACTTTTGATTGGGAGCAGGTGGGAAAGTCATGTTTGGCGTCTGAGGAAGTGTAATTTAAAATCCTCATTAACGAGAAAGTAGGATTGTAGGCCATAATTCTAAAAATGCCACTTTTTGAAAGTTGCAAAAAGAACAACTGTTGGACGCAATGCTGAACAACGTCAAACATTCACTCTCAGTACAGAGATATGGGTCTAAATCCATTGTTTTTATGCTCACCATGCCATTCTAGTTTGGACCCAGCTATATGCTAATCAGTCTTGACCCTGCTTCCCAGGGGAACAGTCCAGCCTGAATTGCCCATCCAGGTCCTCTCTGGACCTGAAGCAAGCATCCTGGGACCAGTTTGTATATTACCCCTCATCAGCCAGGCTGGCTTGACACCAGTGGCATGCCTGGGCATGCCCGTTGCACTCCGAGTGACAAATGCAAAAAGAAACATTGATGGACAGAATGCTTAACAATGTCAAACATTCATCCCAGTACAGAGATCTGGGTCAAAGTATATTGTTTTTTTGCTCACCGTGCCATTCCAGTTTGGACCCAGCCATATTCAAATCGGTCCTGACCCTGCTCTCCGTGGGAACAGTCCGGCCCGAACTGCCAGTCCAGGTCCTATCTGGACACATGCATCTTGGGACCGGTTTTGGGGTATCCCCCTCATCATCTCTTTGCTCACTATAAGGAAGTTGGCATATATGTGTCCTAATCACTTGGTGCCTGCAGCCTGTTCCCAGGTCATATGACAAACATTAGTGGGCAGTGGGCCTTTGTGTATTCCTCCCAGACAGTTTGATAATAGCGGGTCTGGGCGTTGTCAGGATGGGCTATCTTTGACTTGATGTAGGCAGAGCTGTCCCCTACCATACTTGTACTTCAAGGGCAGAGTTACAGCTCACACACAAAGGATTTCACACTACTCTATTGTGCCCAAAGCCCGACTGGGGCTAGGGAAGGGAGGCAGGAAATTATGACACCACTGTAGGGGGAAACTCCAGAAGCTTCTCCCACTTAAACGTCGGCACCAAGTATAAAAAGGGGACCCTCAGGCCCACTCTTCATTCTCTTCTGAACCTGTGAAAGACTCAGAAGAAGTACTGCTCTGCTGCTAAAAGGACTGCTCTTCTACCCTGCTGCCTGAGTAAGAAGAACTGGATCTGCAACGTGAAACCAAGTCCACCTTAGTGACTTCAACTGCTACATGGATGGCCTGATGATCAGGGATAGAAACGGCTCCACCCATCTCAAACCCTCCACCTGGACTCTGCCTACTGTCAGTCCTAAATCCCCCAAGTAGAGCCTACCCAGTCCTAGACCCTTGAAAGGAGGGCTGCTCTGCCAGCCCAGCTGTGGTCTCCATCAAAACCGGTATGAATCGATGCGAAGTGATGCGAAACTCCGCAAAGCATCGTCACACAACTTGGAACAAATCAGAGCGACGTATTGCTCCACCACGCCCTCACCGCACAGCTTAATTGGAACCAACGCCGAATGACGAGAAGCCTTGTAAATCAGCACTGTGCCGTCAGCACCCGAAGGACATAAGGAACAATCATCAGGGAGTCAAACTTAGTACGGTGCCCGACCTGCACCCCATCGCACTCAGCCTGAACTTGTGACTTTGTTCTAATCCAGCATTACCAGATAACTTTTGCTGATATATAGTGTTCTGGTACTACTTTTATCTAAACCTTTCTAATTGCATATTTCCAATTCTACTAATTGGATTTTTATCATTTTGATCTCAAATAATTTATTACATTTTCTTCTTTTTTTAAATTGTTGTGGTATTTTTCTTGTGTTGTGATTCACTTTATTACTGTTTGGATGCTGCAAAAATACTTTAAACAATGCCTATTGGCTAAGCCTGACTGCTTTTGTTCCAAGATATCAGAAAGTTAAGCGCACGTTAATTTAGAGAAAGTAGTAGCATGCTCCTCCAGAACCGAAGGTTAGTGGTTAAAATGAAGTGGCGAGGTGGATATCATGTTAGTGTTGCGCTGTCAGTAAAAGTAATCAATGCATCTACTTCAGTTTTTTTGTGGTAAATTCAATAAATAGGAGTTAGATTACATCATTAGCAGGGGATTTCTGACATCATGCAATGATTGGTAGGATGAATATTATTGCAAATAGCAATTTACAAAAGCTTTCCAAAAGTACTTTTTTCATTATTTAACTAAATTTTTTTATTGATAAATTTCAAAGACAAATGATAAGACTGCACATCCCCCCACGTCTCAGAGTTATAGGCCTGTTATCTATAAATCACAAGCAGATATCGCAATAGGTGTTCACCCCTTGTCTTCGAAATCACCCACCACCCCAGACTTTAAAGCTTCCTGATCAGAAGGTTCAACCTGGTCAAGTCACATGCTGTTCAGAAGTCCAGAATCGCCCTATTCGGTCCTACTTTTTTGGACAACCACAACTCTTACAGATTTGCTTCTCATGCAGGGAGCACCAGTCCATGCCCCTTCTCCATTGATTCAGATCTGTCCAGAAGTACCTTTTCGAACACTGCAGCTGTTATGGCTATGTGAGTGCCTGAAAGTCATACATCCACACCCTTGTGTGGTAGTAAGCATATGGGTGCAGATTTATGACTTTGTGAATTGTGTTCACTACATGTGATGGGTTCCATTTCTCCAGGGGAGCATGCAAGCCAACAAGTTGTTTAGTCAAGCCGGGTCATTGCCAAGGGGTTGTGGCTAGAATAGGGGAATGGGCTCTTGTTGGGTTGGCTCATGGCTGCCCATCCAAGCCTAAATGCGACCCCCTGACTCATGGGCAAGAAAACAATAACATTTTGTGGATGACAGGCAGGGACAAAGCTATCAGTGATGTGTTGCAGTAGGTGCAGTGACACTGGGGCCCAGGTGAGACTGGTGCATTGCACCCTGTTGTGGTGTGTTCACACTACCCAACCAGAGTTTGTGGGGGTCCATTTCCCTTCTTTGCATTAGGGCCTATAGTACCCTATAAACACCTCTGGGGCAGTACTGAGACATTAGTACCAACGTATCCCTAATTGCCAGTGGCTATGCTACTGAAACATGTGCGTTTTCATATAAATACATAAATATGTAGTAGAATAGTGAAATGAGCAAGGAAATCTGTGTAAAATAGTAATAGCTTTCAAAACAGTCATTGTTTACAAATATGTTATCTGGCACTAGGGAGGCACTGTTGGCAAACGTTGATACTATCTAGGATCCTACGGTATGAAGAAGACATTACTGAAGGAGGGTCACACTTACAAGATGTGATGATAAGGTCACAAGAGAGCTCACAAGTCCTCTAGTGCCAATAAGACACTGCTGAAGGAAAGTGGCCCCACTTTGGGTCACAAAACCACTGACAAGGCATTTACAAATGAAGATTTTGTGAATGGGATTCCTTAAAAATGAGAAAGCATTTCTGGAAAAAGTTGACTGTGCAAGAGTCCTGAAGTGCTGAGAAAGCACTGCTGGGACACTGATGAAGCCCCTTAGTAATATGACAGCACAGCTGGAAGAAGCTCTCACTGCTGTAATCCTTGTCAACAGAGTCAGTTTTGTTTCTACCCACCAAGCTGCTGTGAAAAGCTGTAAGGTATGTTACATACTCTGCGCTGCTGGTGTCTCTGTCACATTGGTTCAGACACTCTAAGCTGTTGGGGACAGAATCTCTGTGACTAAATAATGCATCATTTTGTGGTACACTTCTGTGATGGTCCACCAGGGTAGCATTTAGACCAGGGCAAACTGGTGCAAGGGCAGCGACAAATCCTGGCATCCTAAACAGCTCTCTGTACCTGGGCTTGTCTGGCTGCTGCTCTTATTCCATCTTAATTGGGTGAACATCAGTGTAGGCAGCTGTTCATGGTCCCAGGAATGATGACTGAACCCACCTTGTAGAACATGGCCTGGGCGGCAGGTGCGCAAACAAAATACTATCGCTTCAGCATGCTGCTATAATTTGCCCTGCCTTGGGCCCGGGCATTTTTATTAACCTCTTCCTTCAGCACGTTGGCCCAAAACATAGCCCTGACGTCTTATGGTGGGTTCATCTAGTTCCCTTGGCTGATGGCACACAAATGGGAGAGACATCTCATGTCTCCCAAATCTATATTCCTCCTTTACCTTAACGACAATTAAACCACCTTCCAAACTGTTGCAAAGTCATCATCCTATGCCCTGGGCACACCTCAACTTTTTGCTGACTGGAACTGGTGGTAACTGACTCTGACTGACCCTGGACTCTGTCTAACCAGGCCCAGGGCCAGTGCCAAGCTGAAAGGAACACATTAGAATACAGTCATCCTCCTAGACCTCTCCGCGGCATTCGACACTGTCTGCCACCGCACCCTAGTGCAGCGCCTCAGCGACGTCGGAATTCAGGAGAAGGCACTGGAATGGATCATCTCCTTCCTCGACGGAAGAACACAGAGAGTCCGCCTGCCACCGTACAAGTCAGAGGCCTCCGAAGTCATCTGCGGCGTCCCCCAAGGATCATCTCTGAGCCCCACCCTCTTCAACGTCTACATGAGCCCCCTCGCGGCCATCGTACGCAAACACAACCTCAGAATAATCTCCTACGCCGACGACACCCAGCTGATCCTCTCCCTGACCAACGACCCCGCAGCCGCCAGAGCCAACCTGCACGAAGGGATGAAAGAGGTAGCCGAGTGGATGACGACCAGCCGCCTGAAACTGAACTCAGACAAGACGGAGGTCCTCATCCTGGGCTCTTCACCCTCCGCCTGGGACGACTCCTGGTGGCCACCCGCCCTGGGCACCGCACCCAAACCGACAGACCACGCACGCAACCTGGGCTTCATCCTGGACTCCTCCCTCTCCATGACCAGACAAGTCAACGCCGTCTCCTCGTCGTGCTTCAACATCCTGCGCATGCTACGAAAGATCTTCTGGTGGATCCCCACCGAGACCAGGAAGACCGTCACCCAAGCCCTCGTCACCAGCCGTCTGGACTACGGCAACGCCCTATACGCCGGTACCACCGCCAAGCTCCAGAAGAGACTCCAGCGGATCCAGAACGCCTCGGCCAGACTCATCCTCGACATCCCACGAACCAGCCACATCTCCGGACATCTGAGAGACCTTCACTGGCTCCCCGTCAACAAAAGAATCACCTTCTGCCTCCTCACCCACGCACACAAAACCCTACACGACCAAGGCCCGAGCTACCTCAACAGCCGAGTCAACTTCTACGCTCCCAAACGCCACCTCCGATCAGCCAACCACGCCCTCGCCGCCGTCCCCCGCATCCGAAGAGCGACTACAGGAGGAAGGTCCTTCTCCTACCTGGCCGCCAAGACCTGGAACTCCCTCCCGACCGACCTGCGCCTGATCCAAGACCACCTCTCCTTCAGGAAGAAGCTGAAGACCTGGCTGTTCGAGCAGTAGCGGCACCCCCCCCCCAGCACCTTGAGACCCTACGGGTATGTAGCGCGCTTTATAAGTGTCACTGATTGATTGATTGAGTTAAGACACCCAACATACACTAGGGTACACTATGGTATGGTGGGGTACCCCTGTAATTGGCATGACCTACCCCATAAGCCCCTAGTATATAATAGGGCAGAGGATTGAAACTACCCAGAAGTCCCCTGTATCCTGGGGCATGGCAGTTTAGAGGCCAGCAGATTTTATGCACTAGCATGTGTGCAATGCTGAAGCCTGAGGTCAGTTTAAAAGCAGCACTGTTTGCCAGGACTGCTTTTAAACAGTAAATTGTGCCCAAACTCGACTTTGGTGGTAGGGACACTTAAAAATGGAATACATGCAATGTTGTTGCATATTAAGAACCCCCAGGGTCTCCCCTAGGTATCCCAGGGGTGGGGGTCAGTTTTCTATAAGGTACACCCTAATAAAATGAGTTTTTATATGCCTGGGTAAAGTGAAATTTCACATTTCACATCCCACATTGTTTTAAAGGGCTGCTCAAATTCGACTTTGATGCTAGGAACACTGGGTAAGGAGGATCTGCAATATTTCTGCAGATTCAGAACCCCTGAAAGGGGTGGGGTCCTGTAGAAATTAGGGAAATACTTATAAAATATGTGTTTATAAGCCCTGGTGCTAGAAAACTGGCCCGTCATTTTCCTCATTGCAAACCCCATGGCCCATAGGTTAACACTACAGGAAGTTATTAAATAATAACTCCTGAAAGGAAGGACCTAGAGCCCCCGTTCAATCAGAATAGCAGTGCTAACTCTAACAATGTCATATTGTTGAATTTCTCCTAAAATGTACATACAAGAAGTTATAAGACTTACTTGTTTGTAAGTCCAAACTCAGCCTTTCAGTGGTCTGCCCTGATTGGTCAGATTTAAGTGGATTAGCCAGGCTGCTTTGAAGAGGTGATAAAGGGCCCCTGGGGTTACGAACCGTCCTGGGGGGACAATGTGTTGTTCCATAGGAATGCCAGGCCAGGGGGTGGAGGCTCTTCAAAGGCAGAGGGGAGGCCTGAGTTTCAGTTTCACTCTTACACTCTTGACACAGAGTCAGGGCTAGGCTTATGGAAGGTATGTGCAGATGGTAGGGGGAGAGGCCACGGAAATAAGCCATCCCAGGGGGTCTTGCTGGAGAATCAGCCATTATGGATTTGGAAGATTGGTGCACTCTGGGACAACATAATACCACACTCTACAGGATGTGGTCATAACTATGAGGAGTTACCCTGCTCTCATTGGTCAGAAGTGACCTGGTGCTTGACCCAGCGAATTTGTGGATAAGCAACTAAGAGAGGCAGAGCCCTCCAGATCTGCTGCTTGAAACTGAATGAAGCAAGAAGTGCCCTGCTGAATAGATTTTGCTGTGCAAGGAACTCTAAGGCCTGACCTGAAGACTGCACCATCGGAAACTACAGCCCTGTGGATTATCTTGCTGGAAAAGAACTAAAGAGTAGACTTCCTGAAAGCTACAGGTTTAAAGAAGCTCAACTGGAGCATCACCAACTACATCTACACCTTGGAAACCCATCAGTGGATTGGTAAGGGTTGTGTTCAAGTGGATTGCGGGATTGAAGTTTCACACTTTCAAGGATCCTCTTGGAGATTCCAGAACCTTGTATTGTGTGTTGGATACTTTGGGACCTGCAAGCAGAACTTCAGGAAAGAGTTCTAACTGGATCCGCCTGCTGGAGAAGGCGCAACACATTTGGTGAGATTCTCAAGAACCATATTTAAAGGTGTCCCTGTCAGAAAAAACAAAATGACTAAAAGGGGAACTATTGGTTTCTAAGCCCTAGAAAGTGACTAATCTTTAAAAATTCATATCTCTGGTTCCCTACAGTGGATTTTTTTTCGTTTTGGTGTCATTTAAAAGATAAAAAATATTACCTATTTCTATAAATTGGTGTTGGATTTTTATTTTGTGTCTTAATTATTTACTGACATGGTGTTTTTAAATGCTTTACATACCTGTCTTTGAAGTAAAGCCTGTCTGCTTGCAGCCACGTTACCAAGGGTTGAGCATAGGAATAATTTTCTAAGACATATGCTGGGTCCTACCAATGTGTTAGTGGCCTTTTTGCCAGTGGCAGACCTACATTTGCCCCTACCAATAACCCACTTTCCAACAAAAACAAAAACCTCGTCCCAGCAGGGATAGCATGGAAATAAAACACAGGAAAACAAAAATATGTTACCTATCACGTCAAACTTCAGACGTGATGGGTAACGATATAGGAAACATAGGAAAACACATCAAATATACTTCACATATCATATCGTGCTTTAGGCAGGCAGGTACCACACAGTTCACCATCTGGCTGTTCTCGACTGTCCTTTCCTAAGGACCAATACGTCTTCTGCTCACTCATTTGGACACTATGGGGCCCATTAGGATGTCGGGCGGATTGCCCCCGCCAGGCTGGCGGTAGCCACCGCCAGCCTGGCAGGGGCAATCCGCCCGACATCCTTCCCTGAATTCCCCCCGCCATATTAGTATGGCGGAGGGGACCACGGCGGAAGAAAACACCGCCCGCCACTTTTCCGCCGCGGTCGCCTTGCGGCCGGGGCAGAAAATGTTGAATATGGTGGCGGTGTCTATGAGACACCGCCAGCCATATTACAATGGACATTTTGCAATGCTTTTCCGTGGCGGCAATGCCACCACGGAAAGGCATGTGGTGTTCACTCTGGGGGGCCCCTGTGGGCCCCGAGAGTGACAGCCAAAGCGGGGTGGCACACGGGGGTATCTGTGGTACCCCCCTGCATTTGCATAATCGCAGCGGCAGGCACCGCGAGGTGCCTGCCGCTTCGATTATGCAAATGCGTGCATTTGTTTTTAAGATTGTGGCGGGCGGTGAAGTGAGCACCGCCCGCCACAATGTTAAATTAAGGAATGCGCCCGCCACTGTGGCGGACGCATCCTAATGCCAATGTCGGGACCCCGCCCTTTAGGCGGGCGGTCCCGATCTCCGTTAGGGTGGCGGGCGGACTTTGTCCGCCCGCCATCCTAATGGACCCCATAGTCTTTGTACGTTTGTTACGGCGCTGGTTTGATTCTCAAATGGTATCCCTGGGACTCTCCACTTTGCATTAGAGGTGTGACAATCTCTGCCTGGATCGTCTTCATGTCACAGTGACTGGGGTCCTCTCGTGTGGTGGGCTTGCAAAACTATCTTCATCATCTTCTTTTGCTGAATACACTTCTACACTCCCCTCATTCGGGCTTATGGTGTTCCCTTACTTAGGATGTTCTTCTGTCTCCCTTGCTCCCTTCATCTCAGTTACTGTCCATGAATGGGGCTCAAAAGGCAGCTAGAATTTTCTTCCAGGGTGTCGGTATTTGATTAGGACTTTGTCCCCTGGCTCAAGGGTTCTGTACCAGGCTCGCCGTCTTCTACTGGCATAGTCATTATGGGATTGCCTCTTGCTGTATAACTGTTGCTGTGGCTCATATCGCCTTCTCTATACCTTCCTTTCTGTCTCTGCAATGCGGATCACTTATCTTTGGGCTCCTCACAAACCATTCTGCCTCCACATTGGCTTGGGGCCACCGTGGCATGATGCGTCGGTGTTGGGTGTCCCTGGACTGGAGGTACTCCTCCCATCCAGCGCTGTTGAATGGAGGGCCATAATCAGTTCTGATTTCGCCCATTAGTAGATGTGCCTCCATGATCTTCTGCATCTTTGGAATAACATCTCCTGTGGATGTAGAAGGTATCAGATTGACTTTCGATATTTGCCATATGTCGGCAGGGACTTTTTGCCACAGGACAATTGGACCTACTTCAGTGAAAACTGGGGCTAGTGGGCCTAGGAGGCTGGTTGCTTGGTCCTGGGTACACTTCTGCACTGTTGTCTTGAGAGGATGTCTGTACTCTACACTGAAGTTATATTCTTGGAACTGTAGGATCCATTTCTCAAATCGCAGTAGGGGTTGAGAAGCAGATCCTTTAAAGAGAAACCAGTGGCTTACGGTCGGTGTAGGACATAATAGGGTGCCCATAAAGGTACAAATAGAAATGGCAGCAACCCCAGTGCACCAGAATTACCTTTGTTCAGTCGGAGTCAGTATTGCAGCTTGAGTATGCGACTGGGGCCTATTCTCCAACCCCTTGGAATTGTGACTGCATGGCTCCTAACCCTGTGGCGACTGCACCTACCTCCAGGTCTGATGTTCTCTGGGGGCCAAAGTATGCATGCGTGCTTTACGCAGACAGCTCTGATTTGGTTTTCTGGAACACTATCTCTTGAGATTCACCCCCAATCCGGGAGTTTGAGCCCTGAGTGAGCTTTCAGAGCAGTGTTGTAGGATCAGCGAGGTTTTGTTTGAAATGGCTACAATAAGTGATCATCCCCAGGAAGCTTTGGACTCAGGACACTGATGTGGGGGCTGATGCCGCTCATATGTCACATACTTTTTCTGGGTAAGTGGCAACTCAATTTTTCATGAAATGGTAGTCAAAGAAAAATATATCTTCCCAAAGGAATTCACACTTCTCCTTGTGGAGGGTGAGACCATGATACTGTAAACATATGAAGCCTAACCCAGCTGCGTCAGATGGTTTACGATGGTAGGGGCATGTGCCAGGATAATGTTTCTGACGTTCAATACATCAGTGAGCCTCAAGAGTATTTCTTTTATGATATTCTGGAAAACGTCAATACACTAGAGATACCAAACTCAGTCTCTTGTACTGCCATAACCCCATGTGTGATGACAAAATAGTTATGTGTCATGAGTTGGGGTGCAGGGGCATCTTGTTGTACCCCACCCACAAGTCCAGTGCGTACCAATTTGAACCAGCTAGTTCCTCTATGATATAATCAATAGTGGGGGTCAAATGACTCTCATGTTTGGTTTCCAGGTTGGGTATCCTCATTTTGCACTTATTCTTACAGCCTCAGGTTTTTTTTTTTTTTTTTTTTTTAGCAACCACAATGGGGAAGTCCCAGGGGTGGGTCTGTGACTTTCTCAATACTTTCTGTGTCTTCAAAGTTGTTTTAACTCCTGTTCAACTTCGGGTGCAGTTGGGATGCCACCCTTCAGTGACAGAGGGCTATAGACTGGACTAATTTTTCTATGTGAAAGCACTCCGATTTGTTCTTTAGACGCCTAATTCCTTGAAACGGCAAGGAGAACTCTTGCAACAACACATCTATCTCAACTGCATGGACGGAGAAGGAAAACTGGAAAAGACCCAGATCCTGTGCAGTTTAGCAGCTGAGTAGGGACCTCGTCCCTTCTTGTGATGCGTACGCCTTAGCTCTTGTGTTGGAGTCACCATGGCTGAGGTTAGCAGATATTTGCAGAGATATTGCATTTCCGAACGCATGACCCTTATTCTCGTGGGCTGGAGAGGTAGTGATGCATATTTTCTGTGGCCATCAGGTTCATGGATCCCCCCGTATCTTTGAGGGCCATTACTGGGGCACACTGGAGGCGGAGCTGGCAGCTCGATGTGGCACCAGGTGTGCTTGGAGCCTGGTTTGACTGCATGAATAACATGCACTACCTTGGTCATCATCATTCATATCACTGTCTTCTAAGAATTCTGGTGCAGCGTTGCCGGCTTGCACCTGCTTCTGGCAAGGTTTCTCTTACTTCTGGCTTAAGTGGCACACATTTCCAAAATGATTTAGCTTGCCACATGCCATGCATCACTTTCCAGCCGCTGGGCATTTCGCCAGGTTTAGTTATGCACCTCCGCACCACGGACATGAGTGTACAGTCAAGGGTGTCTTGCTAGGCTGTGCTTGGGTTTTTGGGGCATCTTAATGGATTGTATTTACTGACCCGGTTTTCACAGACTGTTGTAAGACCATTTACATGTGTGATACCCTGGCCTTGGACAGCTCTTTCGATCAACCCACTGCAAATATATCCTTCATTGGCATGTTGGGAGGTTGAAGGATATGTGCTCGGAGCTTGGATGGGGCACAACACTATATGAATTGAGCCCAGATCTGGTCGTCTTCAACAGGCAGGGTGCTGGTCCTGCCCAATTCTTTAGTTGTGGATGAAGAAAACATGGATGGACTTCTCTGCACGCTGGCGTGCCTGGTGGAGGGGCATGTTAGGCGTTGCCACTGATCTAAATGTGGAGACCGGCAGGAGGTAAGCTTTGAAAGGGTGCCACTGTCGGAGGAGAGGCCTGCTTGATGTTGCAGCCATTGTCTCCCCCCTCTTTGCCGTATGGCATAGCTGGGCTATTATTTTGTTGTGGTGTGATGAGGCTGAGTGGGCGGCCAGAAGTCAGGCAACGTGAGAGCGAGTGCAGGCACCAGCACTTGCTCGAGATGCAGAAGCACACTAGCCACCGTGTGTCAGGCTGTCAGCCGGCTGCACGTGTCATCAACTCCAGATTTGGATCACCGTGGGCACCACAGCGGGTGTCAGTGGACCATGGTAAGGGCAGAAATTGTCGAGCAGAGGAGGCGTGTAGCCAGGCCTCCTTGCCACCAATGTAGAATGTGGCCTGGACAGTAGTTGCGCAAACAAACCAGACTCACTCCAGTATGCTGTTTTAACGTGCCCCATCTTGTGCCAGGGGAGTTTATTTTAACTTCTTCAGGCAGTGCGTCTGGCCAAACTATAGCCAAGACGTTTTAGGGTGGGGTCATCCAACTCCACTGGTGATGGCACACAAGTGGGAGAGACGTCTCCCAACTCTAAATGCGTCTACAAAGGTGTGTGCCAGACTGCAAGATGAGAGTCTTTATGGTTCTGTGACTTGGCCATGCATTCAGTACGCTGTCTAACTAAGCCTCTCTCTAGCGACTGGCGATAGTTCGGACCCCATTTTAGACTCCATGCTGTACAGGTTGCACTTTGGAGTCATGCAGCCCAGCATTCATATATATGATATGTGTGTCCTAAACAGTGCTGAGAAGCTCTTGCCCTCACCCTGTGTCGCTTACAATAAAAACAATCCCTCTTGACTTCATAAAGACTGCAAACCATCTACAGAAAGGACATCGGTTTATGTGGGTATCCCAGACAAAAATATCTGGTGGTTTCTTTCGTCCTCTACCTCCCCCCAACCCCCAAGGCTCCACTCCTCTATAACCAAAGAACCCTATCCCTTGCTAAGAAACAAACTGTGTAGTAATGCTAAATTTATTACACTATCTCATTAATTCTCTACAGTCATTGCATACTTTTTTTAGCAGCTAAGGCTTGGAATCAGCTACCTCTGGAACCTGTGTCCCTTGGGTCCAAATTGTTATTCCAGAAATAGCTCAAGACATGGCTTTTCTCCCTGTGCTAAAGCTGTGGTAGAGTATGATTGAACTTCATATTCTTTAGCACGAGCCACTCTTTGGAGTAAACTTTCTCTGCAAAACACCTTCATTCATTTATTTATTCATTAATTCATGCCAATAAGTGCCATAAAATCAACATAACATAGCATAAAAGTTGGACTCTGAAACTTGGACTACAAATTCCAGCTCTGAATTGCACCAAGCAAAGGATCCGGATGTCATCTGTGAGGTTTGGGTGTTCCCCCTTATAAGTTTTGATAACACAGTGCCAAACTGGGCAATTCACACACTGTTCTCACGTATATATCATAAAATGCAGTAGGTTTTGAAAGGGAATTTTGTGAAATATTCCATTATTTTCATTGTCTGCCAAATAGGCCTGGCCATGCTGAGTCTCAATCCCATTTTTATAAAACCAACGGGTATGTTGAGTCTCAATCCCAGGCAATTTGTGAAAAAATTGTGGTAATAATAGAAGAAAAAAACAGTTTGACAGTCAGATATTTGTAATTCTTAAAACAAAAAATTCTATTTTATTACATTTGTAGTAAAAGCTTCATAAGCATGGAGGTACCTGCTGGTCTCAAGCTCCAATCCCAGCAGGGTCAGCTCATTCTTCCATCCTTTTCAATCAATCACAGTATGTGTACAGAGCACTATTTACCCGTGAGGGTCTCAAGGCGCTGGGGGTGAGGGGGTGCTGCTACTGTTCGAGCCAGGTCTTGAGGAGCCTTCTGAATGTGAGTAGGTCCTGGGTCTGCCGTAGGTGGGTGGGGAGGGTGTTCCAGGTCTTGGCGGCGAGGAAAGAGAAGGATCTGCCGCCGGAGGTCGCCCGTTGGATGCGGGGGACTGCGGCAAGGGCGAGGCGGCGGAGCAGAGATGGCGGGTGGGGGTGTAGAAGGTGAGTCGTCTGTTGAGGTAGGCTGGTCCGGTGTTGTGGAGTGCCTTGTGTGCGTGGGTGAAGAGTTTGAAGGTGATCCTCTTGCTGACGGGGAGCCAGTGTAGGTGTCTCAGATGGGGAGTGATGTGGCTGCGGCGGGGGGTGTTGAGAATCAGACGTGCCGAGGCGTTCTGGATGAGTTGAAGCCGCTTCAGGAGTTGGACCGGAATTCCTGCGTAGAGTGCATTTCCGTAGTCCAACCTGCTACTGACAAGGGACTGGGTGACCGTTCTTCTCGTTTCGGTGGGGATCCACATGTAGATCCTGCGGAGCATACGGAGGGTGTTGAAGCAGGAGGAGGAGACGGCATTGACCTGCTTAGTCATGGAGAGGGTGGAGTTGAGGATGATTCCTAGGTTGCGTGCGTGGTCGGTGGGTGTTGGTGCTGTTCCCAGTGTGGTCGGCCACCAGGTGTCATCCCAGGCTGAGGAGGTGGATCCGAGGATGAGGACCTCTGTCTTGTCTGAGTTCAGCTTCAGTCGGCTGTTCCTCATCCATTTTGCGACGGCCTTCATTCCTTCATGGAGGTTGGTCTTGGCGGTCTGAGGGTCTTTGGTGAAGGAGAGGATCAGCTGGGTGTCGTCAGCGTAGGAGATGATGTTGAGGTCGTGTTATCGGGGGATGTGGGTGAGAGGGGCCATGTAGATGTTGAACAGTGTTGGGCTGAGGGATGAACCCTGGGGTACGAGGTTGGTAAACAAACTACTATTAAATTCGGTAACTGGAACACTTGATCATTTGGGGCTAAGAAGTTACAGTTTGTGGAGTGACTTTTTTTAGGGAGTTTGATCCACCATCTTCTGGAATTTGACCACTGGAGATGGGTGTAGGAAGCTGATCTTGCTTCATTATGAAATAATACTTTTTTCTTGGCTAACGTATACTTGAAACTAATTCCTTTTAGGTGCACAATCTTGTGGCAGATGGGTGAACTAAGAAAAATGCAGACAATAATTTGTCCAAGATCACAATATCTGTCCAGATTTGAACCTAGGTCGTCTTTTCTCGAGGTTACAGTGTAGAAGCTTTATGTGTATCTCCAACATCCGAAGATCCGCCATCCTTGTCCCTTACATGCTAAACATTTTGAAAGACACAAAAAGGGCTACAATAAGTGAATTTCACATTTTTATGTGCTTTTCTCTTGATATCAAAGTTTTGTAATTCACAATTGTAAAATATGATATTTCAATATTGCTCAGCAATGCCTGTATGTTCTTGAAGCTAATAGTAGCTATAATGTATTTGGTAAAACACACACCACATATGTGTAAGTGCGCCATATTTTTCAAGTGAATTTCGTGTTTTCATTTTTCCATGGTGGGCATAATCTCTACAGGTGCAGAACTTTCAAATCAATCATGAAAGAATATCTGGCAGACCAGCCTTGCAAATCCTTCTAAGGGTTTCTTGGCTTTTATGATCTGATCCCTGTGGTAACTTGAATATCATTGGACGTAACTATGATGTTCTCCAGACACTCTGTTGGTAGGGACTTGAACACCAGTATAATCACACACTACCTTTGTGAATCAGGTCCAATCTGTGTAGAGAAGTTATCTACACACACTGTCTTTATATGAGGGAAGTAGGGCAGCCATCATTCAATGTAAGTTGATTTGCCACCATAAGAAATGGGATAACTAATTGGTATAGGGAGGCTGACTTTTCTTGCGATTGGGAAAAGTACCCCCAGCGAACTCTTCTCCTACAATTTGATAATGTTAATCTAGAATCAAGTGGTGATGAAATTTCAAAAACATTCTTAGCACATGGCGAAATTACCTCTAAGTTGAGCGTATTATGGTCGCTATCATAGCGGGGCATGGTTTTGAAGTCTAACACCCTATGCCAGGTTTTGTGGCTACCAGAATGTAATCTAAGACAGAGGCGTGCCCCGATCTATTGAAGGTGTAATTGCATAGGGATCTGAGAGAAGTTTTGAGCCTACATTGTACGACCATTACACGCTCTTAATGAGACGTTCAGAGTGAGGGTATACATCTGCAACACCAGTGGATTCCATGCCCATGTTGGCAGAATATTGGGCTCTGGGATGGCCCAATAGAGGTCCTCATCACTGAGGTTGCCTGTAGTCAGGCCATTCAATGGTTCAAACTGGCAGTTGAAATCCCCACCAATGATTACCAAAAAGTTATCGGGGATTGATAGGAGAAAGGCTGTCAGTGGTCGAGAGTAATTGACTCTTGGCCATGCCATACCGGCTGTGAATAGACATTGATCAGGGCAATTCTGACCTTTGTGGGGAAGGTCAGAGAGATACAGAGGATGTAGCGTGATGAAGTCTCTATCTGTTTCCATCACTACCAGGTGCCCGCCAACCCAGGAACCCCATGAGTAGCTGTAATGCTGAATGACGCATAGCCTAATCTATGTGTGTCCACCTAGGCCCATGTTTCCTGGAACATGCAGATCTCATGTTGTTCAATAAATAGTCGCCATTCCGGATTATCTAGTTTAGAGGTGGGTCCAGCTATGTTCCAGAATAGAAACTGCAACATGGATGCGCCCCTACAATTAACTGGTTTGAGGGGCTGAGTGCCATAATTCATTATATGACCCTGATGAAATTGGTTGATCGCCTCCAGGCCCTCCAGCCTTGGGCCATTGCTGGTGTCATGATGGCCAGCAGGGTTGGGTAGGGGACATTCAGCTACCCACTGTTGGTGATTGGTTACCTGAGTGCTCTGTGGCGGTGGGTCAGGTGATGGTGAACTAATAGGGGCCGTCTTCCATTCTACTGTTACAGCTCCTCCCTCTCCACCCACATGTGCCATCACCTGTGCTACCTTTTGATTCAAAGACCCTCTCCTCTGTGCGGCTTCCCCTGTTGAACCGGGCCCCCCAATGTCTCCTTTTGGCAGTCATGACTCTCATATGAGGGTCCAGTGCTTAGAAGTCAATCTACTGACTCTAGAGGTCTAAATCTATTTGATAGCAGTAAGTTGTAGAGTAATAGGCTGGGTTGGTCCTGTCCTAGTATTTTGTATTGCTTGTTCTTGTTCTACACCCCTCTCTCATAGCTGTCTCTTCTTCTATTATGTGATTTAAACCCTGGGGGGGAAAAAGTAGCCCAAGGGGAAGGACCCAATGCCCCAGTCCCCCTTTCGGAGATTGCGATCTAAGAGAGTTTCCACGATATTTGGGTTTCTAAAGTTTATCACAACACAATCCGCAGGGACATCTTTCGGCTTCCAGACCACCCATCACACCCTGCGTGTCATGAGAATTTCATCTGCAGCTGTGTAGGAAAATTACTGGTGCTTGGCTAGCCAAAATATGCATGTCTTTGTTAATTCAGAATGAGATTCCCCTACCCTTTGTTCAACTTTGGAACTCCAGTTAAAATGATTACATAGGATGTTGAGGCCGAGGGAGATTAATGCATGGCAAGGCTAACCTTGATTCATTTATTTCTTCTTGTTTGATAGACCTTACACCACCCCTATGGCTAGACCCCTGTTGAGTATAGTCACATACTTGTGGCCTTACTGTAGGTGGCCTGCAACAACTTCCTGTCTCTGCCCCTTGAATAGGCCCCTGGCAGTGGATACTATAGTCTGTTATTATCCAATCTGGGTTACTCATGCGTTTACCTGAGCCCTCCTGGATTATACGGTAAGCAGTTGTGGTTTTGATCATATTATTTGTTACTATGGGTTCCAAACTAGTAATGGGAGGGGCTGGCTATAGATTTGGATGATTTGCTAGCTCACTTCCCCTTCCCTTCTTTCTTACCAACCCATAGCCACACCAAAGATGAAAGCTTCCCGCTCCATCAAATTATTGAGTTCATCCTTCACAATGGCCCTTACTTGAACCTGTAGGTCCACCACTAGGTTGGTCACCCAGACTGGCTGCTCCGTGCCAGCTTGTGTTAGAGCCCCTGTCCCGGTCTCCCCAGAGTCACTAATCCCCAAATGGTCTACAGGACGTTTCTTGCGTTTGGTCCCCACAGTTGCAGATAGTTTGGATTTCCCTTTTCTTGCATGAGCACCCTCCGGATGCAACTCGGCACTGTGTATCTCGCGGCTCATTGCGTGTGTCCTTGGGTGGAGTGTTGGAGAATCCAGAGCCAGGGTTAGTGATGAGCTTGAGGCATCATGGCTGATAAGGGGTGTGGCTAGAACTAGGGTTAGTGACAAGCGCCTTTCAGTCAGTTTGGTTTCCGTAGCCACCCAGCCTATTGCCCTCTGGAGCATCGTGTCAATAGAAGTTGGTTGGAAGGACTTTACGGCTTGCGGGGGTAGTGTTTCTTTTTCCCCCACACGGTACGTTTTCCCATGTTTGCAGGTGGCATGTAGCGACAAAGCACGCCTTCTTCATAACTTATGGTCACAATCAGACCTCTCAGTAAGCACTGTTATAAGTGGATACCCCGAGTAAGGTTTTAAGAGAGTGATGGGGTCAGTATTGAACCGTATTGTTCGAGGCTATCAGAAGACGGGAGCTACTTAAAGGTGCTTAGGCAGCAATGCAGGGCAACAGAATGATAAATCACTGACCTTAGCTCCTGTATTAGGTTAGAGCATCAAGACTCGGGATCTCCAAAAACAGGCCTCAGATAGATGGCCTAGCCCTGCCCCCTCTGATCTCTGACGCCCGTGCGCATCCCGCACTGTGGGATTGCGCACCTGGTTTAGTAGCCTAGGGGGAGAAGGAAACGTCACCTCTCTGCGCCGAGCGCAGGGCCTGCTGGGGGACAGAGTCCCACTCCAACGTCATGAAGGCAGTGAAGCTGGAAGCTGCCTGGAGGCCTCGGACAGCCGATTAAATTAATCCTGCTCCGCTTCCAGGTAAGGGCATAGCAAGGCAGGACAGGAGTTAACGTTGAGGCCGCAAGAGCCCTTGAAAGAGTTCCCTCAAATCTAATTGCAATCCCAAATCGTCGGCGGGGATAACCCAGAGCCGGTCTGCAGTGCTGGGAGGAGTCTGTGCCCCGGCATATGTACATATAGTTCTGATGTGGCTCTAGAGAGTTGTCAAAATGAGGCATTTAAAAGATTCTGTGAACGAGGCTACCAATCTGCTTTGCTTCAAGAAGCTAGAAATAGGGCTAATGAATTCAATAGAGAGAACTATCTTACCTCTATTGCAGCTAATTCCATTCAGACACCTAACAGCGTCATTGATATAACAGCTGGGAGGAATATCATCTTAATAACGACCTATAACACTGATGAAAAGAAGGTAAGAGGAATATTAAAAAAGCACTGGCCTTTGCTCAAAACTGACATCAGCCTAGCCTCTCTAATACCGGAGGAACCCTCTGTTGTGTTTAAACGAGCTCCATCAATGAGGGATGCCCTGGTCAGGTCAAGTCCAGAGGTAGTCTCTAAAAACAACAGGATATCAGATAAATGTGGCTTTTTTAAATGCATTTCATGCAGGGCCTGTAAGTTCGGTATTAACACCAGTGAATTCCATTCAGCTTTTGACCCTAACCCTATTAAGATCAGGAACCATTTTACCTGTCCCACTGACTTTGCGGTTTATGTGCTCCAATGTACATGTGGCCTTAGGTACATTGGAAGCACGAAGCTACAGACTTTTAACCGTATCTTGCAGCATCTTAGGGCCATAGTTAATTCAGATAAAAACTATCCTGTGGCTCGGCATTTCGAGTTGGTTCACAACAAAAACTTGAATGACCTCAAATATTTCATCATTGATGCTGTACCCAAAAACATCAGGGGAGGAAATAGGGAAAGAGCTTTAAGACAACTGGAGAGCAAGTATATTTTGCTTTTAGACACCAGAATCCCAAATGGGATGAACACAGGAGAGGATCTGTATTGTTTTCTCTGACCTGGCTGTTATGTATACTGTGTCTAAACCTTACTATCATATCTGGTAACAAAATATATTTTGCCCTGAGCTTAAAACTGATATCTGACATCTGTTGCCTCAATGAGTCTTAGTTTGCTTTCTGTCTTGCCCTAATGGAGATGTAATTCTTAGTTTGTTTGGAGGATTATAATGGGAAAGGTCTTTACGTGTCTACATTTCTCTTTGTTTCTTCAATTGTTTTGGAAAATTGTCCATATTTTTTCCTAAACTGTATCTGACAGGATTCCGGGATTTTATCCCTTTATTTCATGAGTTATTTGAGTTCACAATCTGGAGTTTAGGTGTGAACTGGTTATGATTTAATCCTGATGTATATATTTATATATATGTTTCTCTGATGAAATAAGGACACTATGTCCTAATAACAAAAAAAATTCCGTATGAATTATCACTTCCCCAGAGTCGAGGTGTGGCTTTTTTTCATTTATTTGGTCATTAGTCATATAACCCCCATAACTAAGGGTTTAATGTGCCGTCCGACCTGTTGCTTTTTTTAATTGAATTTGAAAGTCCTTTTTGTGTTGATTATGATTTGCACTGTGGGAATGAAGTATGTTTTGCACTGTACATAGGTTTGCACTTGCACTTTTTATGGATTGAGCGACTAAATACTGTTAAGACCAACTATAGATTTTGCACAAATCTCATGATTAAGTTTATATGAGTATAACTGTTGCCTCCGATGCACCATTTATGGTTTGAGAATTTTCATGAATTAAGTATATATATATGAATCATGAAAGAACTTTTTAGGAACATTTTATTTATTCATTTTTGCATATGTTTAATAGTATGTTTTCCGGAAGTTAAGGGACAGTATGTTTTCTATGTTGATCATTACTGCTGTGACGTCAATCGTTTTTTGCACTGTATTTAAACACCAGTATTGGTTCCTTCTGGCCATGTGATCAAGGCTACCGTGTTGTAGCCGAAACGCGTCATGCTGGGGATCTGGGAGCATTAAAACTACCTTGAACTAATTTTTCAGCGTTGCTGTGGTCTGTACCCGCGTTGTGGGATCGGCGTATATATATATATATGTATATATATATCCCAACACTAAAGTTGAGCCCTCTGTGGGAAAAAGCAACAAGGTCGGAAATTTGGATCCATTTCATTCAGGATCAGATGCAGCATGAGACGCACTCCGGCACAGGCATCTCTCTTGTTCCTTGCCAAACCGGTTTCGGGATCGTCCTCCCTTTGTCAATGGCAGCTGTTCACTCAGAGAGCCTAGCGTGCACTTTCATACTCAAGAGCCCGCCCATGTGGGCGTGTCCAAATGGAATTGTGGTTCTTGTAGTGCTTGCCATATGCCTCAAGTGAGTAGGTTCTGCGTGGCAGCAAAGTCGAATAAAAGTTATAAAACCCCTGTGGGCTGATGCTTTGTGGCGTTGGGCATCCTGCCGTGTTTTATCATCTGGTCACAGGACTCCGACCTCCCGCAGAGATGACACCGCTTGGCGCCATCACGGGTCCGCCCTCGAGCGGCATACTTCATTCCCACGGCTGGACTCAGGCCGCAAAACATCCCAACACTAAAGTTGAGCCCTCTGTGGGAAAAAGCAACAAGGTCGGAAATTTGGATCCATTTCATTCAGGATCAGATGCAGCATGAGACGCACTCCGGCACAGGCATCTCTCTTGTTCCTTGCCAAACCGGTTTCGGGATCGTCCTCCCTTTGTCAATGGCAGCTGTTCACTCAGAGAGCCTAGTGTGCACTTTCATACTCAAGAGCCCGCCCATGTGGGCGTGTCCAAATGGAATTGTGGTTCTTGTAGTGCTTGCCATATGCCTCAAGTGAGTAGGTTCTGCGTGGCAGCAAAGTCGAATAAAAGTTATAAAACCCCTGTGGGCTGATGCTTTGTGGCGTTGGGCATCCTGCCGTGTTTTATCATCTGGTCACAGGACTCCGACCTCCCGCAGAGATGATACCGCTTGGCGCCATCACGGGTCCGCCCTCGAGCGGCATACTTCATTCCCGCGGCTGGACTCAGGCCGCAAAACATCCCAACACTAAAGTTGAGCCCTCTGTGGGAAAAAGCAACAAGGTCGGAAATTTGGATCCATTTCATTCAGGATCAGATGCAGCATGAGACGCACTCCGGCACAGGCATCTCTCTTGTTCCTTGCCAAACCGGTTTCGGGATCGTCCTCCCTTTGTCAATGGCAGCTGTTCACTCAGAGAGCCTAGCGTGCACTTTCATACTCAAGAGCCCGCCCATGTGGGCGTGTCCAAATGGAATTGTGGTTCTTGTAGTGCTTGCCATATGCCTCAAGTGAGTAGGTTCTGCGTGGCAGCAAAGTCGAATAAAAGTTATAAAACCCCTGTGGGCTGATGCTTTGTGGCGTTGGGCATCTTGCTATGTTTTATCATCTGGTCACAGGACTCCGACCTCCCGCAGAGATGACACCGCTTGGCGCCATCACGGGTCCGCCCTCGAGCGGCATACTTCATTCCCGCGGCTGGACTCAGGCCGCAAAACATCCCAACACTAAAGTTGAGCCCTCTGTGGGAAAAAGCAACAAGGTCGGAAATTTGGATCCATTTCATTCAGGATCAGATGCAGCATGAGACGCACTCAGGCACAGGCATGTCTCTTGTTCCTTGCCAAACCGGTTTCGGGATCGTCCTCCCTTTGTCAATGGCAGCTGTTCACTCAGAGAGCCTAGCGTGCACTTTCATACTCAAGAGCCCGCCCATGTGGGCGTGTCCAAATGGAATTTTGGTTCTTGTAGTGCTTGCCATATGCCTCAAGTGAGTAGGTTCTGCTGGGCTGATGCTTTGTGGCGTTGGGCATCCTGCCGTGTTTTATCATCTGGTCACAGGACTCCGACCTCCCGCAGAGATGACACCGCTTGGCGCCATCACGGGTCCGCCCTCGAGCGGCATACTTCATTCCCGCGGCTGGACTCAGGCCGCAAAACATCCCAACACTAAAGTTGAGCCCTCTGTGGGAAAAAGCAACAAGGTTGGAAATTTGGATCCATTTCATTCAGGATCAGATGCAGCATGAGACGCACTCCGGCACAGGCATCTCTCTTGTTCCTTGCCAAACCGGTTTCGGGATCGTCCTCCCTTTGTCAATAACAGCTGTTCACTCAGAGAGCCTAGCGTGCACTTTCATACTCAAGAGCCCGCCCATGTGGGCGTGTCCAAATGGAATTGTGGTTCTTGTAGTGCTTGCCATATGCCTCAAGTGAGTAGGTTCTGCGTGGCAGCAAAGTCGAATAAAAGTTATAAAACCCCTGTGGGCTGATGCTTTGTGGCGTTGGGCATCCTGCCGTGTTTTATCATCTGGTCACAGGACTCCGACCTCCCGCAGAGATGACACCGCTTGGCGCCATCACGGGTCCGCCCTCGAGCGGCATACTTCATTCCCACGGCTGGACTCAGGCCGCAAAACATCCCAACACTAAAGTTGAGCCCTCTGTGGGAAAAAGCAACAAGGTCGGAAATTTGGATCCATTTCATTCAGGATCAGATGCAGCATGAGACGCACTCAGGCACAGGCATGTCTCTTGTTCCTTGCCAAACCGGTTTCGGGATCGTCCTCCCTTTGTCAATGGCAGCTGTTCACTCAGAGAGCCTAGCGTGCACTTTCATACTCAAGAGCCCGCCCATGTGGGCGTGTCCAAATGGAATTGTGGTTCTTGTAGTGCTTGCCATATGCCTCAAGTGAGTAGGTTCTGCGTGGCAGCAAAGTCGAATAAAAGTTATAAAACCCCTGTGGGCTGATGCTTTGTGGCGTTGGGCATCCTGCCGTGTTTTATCATCTGGTCACAGGACTCCGACCTCCCGCAGAGATGACACCGCTTGGCGCCATCACGGGTCGCCCTCGAGCGGCATACTTCATTCCCGCGGCTGGACTCAGGCCGCAAAACATCCCAACACTAAAGTTGAGCCCTCTGTGGGAAAAAGCAACAAGGTCGGAAATTTGGATCCATTTCATTCAGGATCAGATGCAGCATGAGACGCACTCCGGCACAGGCATCTCTCTTGTTCCTTGCCAAACCGGTTTCGGGATCGTCCTCCCTTTGTCAATGGCAGCTGTTCACTCAGAGAGCCTAGCGTGCACTTTCATACTCAAGAGCCCGCCCATGTGGACGTGTCCAAATGGAATTGTGGTTCTTGTAGTGCTTGCCATATGCCTCAAGTGAGTAGGTTCTGCGTGGCAGCAAAGTCGAATAAAAGTTATAAAACCCCTGTGGGCTGATGCTTTGTGGCGTTGGGCATCCTGCCGTGTTTTATCATCTGGTCACAGGACTCCGACCTCCCGCAGAGATGACACCGCTTGGCGCCATCACGGGTCCGCCCTCGAGCGGCATACTTCATTCCCGTGGCTGGACTCAGGCCGCAAAACATCCCAACACTAAAGTTGAGCACTCTGTGGGAAAAAGCAACAAGGTCGGAAATTTGGATCCATTTCATTCAGGATCAGATGCAGCATGAGACGCACTCCGGCACAGGCATCTCTCTTGTTCCTTGCCAAACCGGTTTCGGGATCGTCCTCCCTTTGTCAATGGCAGCTGTTCACTCAGAGAGCCTAGCGTGCACTTTCATACTCAAGAGCCCACCCATGTGGGCGTGTCCAAATGGAATTGTGGTTCTTGTAGTGCTTGCCATATGCCTCAAGTGAGTAGGTTCTGCGTGGCAGCAAAGTCGAATAAAAGTTATAAAACCCCTGTGGGCTGATGCTTTGTGGCGTTGGGCATCCTGCCGTGTTTTATCATCTGGTCACAGGACTCCGACCTCCCGCAGAGATGACACCGCTTGGCGCCATCACGGGTCCGCCCTCGAGCGGCATACTTCATTCCCGCGGCTGGACTCAGGCCGCAAAACATCCCAACACTAAAGTTGAGCCCTCTGTGGGAAAAAGCAACAAGGTCGGAAATTTGGATCCATTTCATTCAGGATCAGATGCAGCATGAGACGCACTCCGGCACAGGCATCTCTCTTGTTCCTTGCCAAACCGGTTTCGGGATCGTCCTCCCTTTGTCAATGGCAGCTGTTCACTCAGAGAGCCTAGCGTGCACTTTCATACTCAAGAGCCCGCCCATGTGGGCGTGTCCAAATGGAATTGTGGCTCTTGTAGTGCTTGCCATATGCCTCAAGTGAGTAGGTTCTGCGTGGCAGCAAAGTCGAATAAAAGTTATAAAACCCCTGTGGGCTGATGCTTTGTGGCGTTGGGCATCCTGCCGTGTTTTATCATCTGGTCACAGGACTCCGACCTCCCGCAGAGATGACACCGCTTGGCGCCATCACGGGTCCGCCCTCGAGCGGCATACTTCATTCCCGCGGCTGGACTCAGGCCGCAAAACATCCCAACACTAAAGTTGAGCCCTCTGTGGGAAAAAGCAACAAGGTCGGAAATTTGGATCCATTTCATTCAGGATCAGATGCAGCATGAGACGCACTCCGGCACAGGCATCTCTCTTGTTCCTTGCCAAACCGGTTTCGGGATCGTCCTCCCTTTGTCAATGGCAGCTGTTCACTCAGAGAGCCTAGCGTGCACTTTCATACTCAAGAGCCCGCCCATGTGGGCGTGTCCAAATGGAATTGTGGTTCTTGTAGTGCTTGCCATATGCCTCAAGTGAGTAGGTTCTGCGTGGCAGCAAAGTCGAATAAAAGTTATAAAACCCCTGTGGGCTGATGCTTTGTGGCGTTGGGCATCCTGCCGTGTTTTATCATCTGGTCACATGACTCCGACCTCCCGCAGAGATGACACCGCTTGGCGCCATCACGGGTCGCCCTCGAGCGGCATACTTCATTCCCGCGGCTGGACTCAGGCCGCAAAACATCCCAACACTAAAGTTGAGCCCTCTGTGGGAAAAAGCAACAAGGTCGGAAATTTGGATCCATTTCATTCAGGATCAGATGCAGCATGAGACGCACTCCTGCACAGGCATCTCTCTTGTTCCTTGCCAAACCGGTTTCGGGATCGTCCTCCCTTTGTCAATGGCAGCTGTTCACTCAGAGAGCCTAGCGTGCACTTTCATACTCAAGAGCCCGCCCATGTGGGCGTGTCCAAATGGAATTGTGGTTCTTGTAGTGCTTGCCATATGCCTCAAGTGAGTAGGTTCTGCGTGGCAGCAAAGTCGAATAAAAGTTATAAAACCCCTGTGGGCTGATGCTTTGTGGCGTTGGGCATCCTGCCGTGTTTTATCATCTGGTCACAGGACTCCGACCTCCCGCAGAGATGACACCGCTTGGCGCCATCACGGGTCCGCCCTCGAGCGGCATACTTCATTCCCGCGGCTGGACTCAGGCCGCGATCATTACACGGGGGAGTGATGTCCAGAAGCAGCTGACCACAGACAAGAGGACACCCAGAGCCACAGGCTCACCAGCCCACATGGGTTTTAATCGTAATTTTATTAACTGCCACAATGATGAACTCACACGAGGTACATGGTGTATGCACTACAGGACCCAGAAGGCCATTTCATCTGACCACGCCCTTGAAGGCAGGCTTTAATATCACGAGTGCATACTGCATCATCATTGCCAAGCAGGAGCCATTGAAGAAGGGATAGACTCCCGAAACCGGTCTGGCTGTACACGAACAGATGGTGACTGATCTCTCTGCGTCTCCTGTTGCAGCTGCTCCTTAAAGAAATGGATCCAAATTTTACCATTCTTGTGGCTTCTTCCACTGAGGGCTAAACTCTTTGTTTGAATGTATATATATATATATATATATATCCCTATACTGGAAGAAACAAAGGTTACAGGGACGTTATCGTTAGGTTCACATTTTTCACACACAAATCCATAGAAATTCAGCAGTTATATTTATGCTTATTTGAGCACTCATAGTTATACTTATCTGAAGAAACTATAACTTGTGCAGTAGGTTTTAAAATGAATACATGAGCATTAATATTTTAAAATATTTTAAATGGAATTAAATTAGATCATTAATGTATTTAAAATATGTAAAATAATTTTTGGGGAGTGGGATGTAAGGGATATAAAGGTTATGGGTGGGCATGTGTATTAGTAATCAGGTATTCAATTTAATACTTACGCATTCATATTTATAATAAGAACAATTATAATGGGAATTTTAATTATATTAAGTTCAAAGTATACTATTATATAATACACATTTTGAAAACATTTTAAATATATTTATTAACTATAAAGACAATTAAAAATGATGTCTTAATAAAAAGGAAATACACCCCATACAATTTATAATTCTTAAATATGTATTAAACAAAAAAAATACAATCCTAAAAACTATAACATTGTATGCATTAATTATTTTAAATGTATACACTTTTATTTAAACATTTTAGAGTTCCAAATAATGTTTTTATCATTTTAAACTAAAGTTCCAATGGTCTCCTAGTCATTTCCAGTGGTTCCGCCAAGCATATCACGAACCTCCTCTCTGCCACGGTTTTCATGGCTGTTCCTCCTGACCCTGGGGTGCATTCAGCAGGGCAGAGCATGTGCCCCCCGTGTGCATGCACCACAGTTTCCAGCATGGCATGAATTTTACAGTACATGCCGGTCAGGAACTGGTTTTGAAGTTCTGATAGCGGTGACCATTTTTAGGGCACTGCCATGGAAACATAAAAAAAAAGCCCGGCAGTCATGAGAAATGCTCGTGATCTGGCAGGTGGCCCGACAATGTGTTTGGTGGTGCAGCGGTGGGGCAGACTCGGTGCCACACTGACAAAATCAGGCCCTAATGTATTTTAACCAGGGGATTTTCATTCCACTATCACATGCAATGCAGTCTAAGATAATCTCCCTATTAAATGTGGCATGCAGGTTTGTCCATACTGCGCACCACAGAGCAAGAAGGCCAATTTAATAATGTCCTCTACAACAATGGAGGTTTCACAGGCATGTGAAACTCCCAGGAGCCGCCTAAAGACCCTATTTAGTTCACTCTGTTGGGGTTAATAATCAAGTATCTCCAAACTCCTGCCTGTTATAAATTGGGGTCTCTAGTTGGCAGAGGTAGGTACCTTAGTCCAAGTAGGGATCCTTGCTTCTAGTCAGGGTAAAAGGGATACACACTCTAGATAACCTCTGCTCATCCCCTGGATAGCTTGACACAGGCAGACTGGCCTATCCGAGAGACAATGTGTAAAGTGTTGATACTCCAAATACACAGTAATACAGTGATAACACCACAAAAGGACACCATGCCAGTTTTGAAAAATATTCATACCGTCTAGTTTTAGACTACAGGCATTTGAACACATGCCCACGGACATTTGTAGTACAAAATGCACACAGTGCTGCATTAATGAATAACATTGTGCGGAAGAAATAAAAAAAAAACACTAGATATCTCAAATGGATTCTTCTGGCAAAATATAGAGCCTGGACCAGATATTTGACAGCATTAACGGCCCTAGGTACTTACCGTCAATTCTGTAGACTGCCCCAAGGATATAGGAATAGCCTGGGATTGTTCTCAGCAAGAGTAACAGAGTTACTTCAAAATTGTGATGAGGAGGCATTGTCCTATGTTGATGCAATTTATATGACAGGCGAGTTATCGGATCACTTGCACAGGGTGAACAACGTAATGTTGGGGTTCCCTACTGTAGGCTACATATGTAACTTTAAAAAATCAATAATTGCCTACCTCTATTTTTGGGAGATGATCTGTCAAGTGAAAGAAAAAGCCTGGCAGCCAATTTATTAGAAAAATGTGCGATGCTCTAACCTTCAAAAACTCCGAAAGGTTTACAAATCCATTTTAGGATACCTAAATTTTGGCAGAACATACACTTTGGATTACGCAGAAAAGGTAAAATCTTTCTACAAATGTTAGATCTGGGGGTCTCTAGTTGGCAATGGTATTCACCTTTGTCCAAATAGGGGCCCTTACTTCTAAGTCAGGATAACTGGATTACACTCCTTAATAACCCCTGCTCACCCCCTTGGTAGCTTGGCATGAGCAGACAGGCTTATCTCAGAGGCAGTGTGTTAAGCATTCGTGAATATGCACAGTAATACAGTGATAACACTACAGATGGACACAACACAGGTTTTATAAAAATAAGTATTGTTTATATAGACTTAAACACAAGACCACAAATGACAAATACTACACTAAGATTACTTAAAAGATGACTAAAGTTGCTTAGTTCAAGCTGATGATAAATGCGACAGTGCAAGCATGCCAGTAAGAGTGGGCATCATTTGTCCGAATGTGCCTACAATGCGTCAGGACTTACCAACATTATGCCAGTGCAAGCATTAAGCAAGAATTGCACCATCATGCCTAGAATACTGCCCATTTGTTAAGAAGTATCATTACCACTGTGATGCATGTTCAGATTTGCTAAATCCATCTATAATCCTTTATATATCTTTAGATTTGCCCCATTGTTCAGTAACTATTAGTATGTGTTTAAATTTGGTTCGCCACTTGGTAATCCTTAATGCATCTTCAGATTTGCTCCATCTCTCTCTGATTTTGAATATATATTCAGATTTGTTCTCAGAAATCTGGGGCCCTTGCTTCTAAGTCAGGATAACGGGATTACACTCCTTAATAGCCCCTGCTCAGCCCCGTGTTAGCTTGGCACGAGCAGACAGGCTTATCTCAGAAGCAGTGTGTTAAGCATTTGTGAATATGCACAGTAATACAGTGAAAACACTACAGATGGACACAACACAGGTTTTATAAAAATAAGTATTCTTTATACAGACACAAGACCACAAACGACAAAAATCCACAATACTATACTTAAAGTTGACTTAAAGATGATAAACGTTGCTTAGTTCAAGTTGATGATAAATGCGACAAAGTTCTCGACAAAGTACCTGGATGCGTAACGCAAAGTGAATAAAAGGCTTGCAAAAGGGGAGATGCGTCGGTTCTGTGATCAGGGGGAAAGGTTGCATCCTGACTCAATGCTTGTGCAGAGTAGGGGGTGCGTCGTGATCCTTACCGGTGCGGAGGTGGTGCGTAGATTCTCGGCTTTGCTGACCCATTGCTGTGCGGAAAATGGCACCTTGATGCAATGCGATGATCCGGTTGCGATGCAAGTAGATGTCGCCCTTGATGCGACGATGCGATGATGATGCGTAGACGCCCTGGCAGCCTTGCGACGACTCTGTACTTTGGAGCCATGACAGACCCTGCGACACGCTTCTCCAGTGATGCGATGGCGACTCTCTCGTGGCGTCATGCTTCTCTGGTGATGCGACAGCAGGCAGCTTCGATGAAGACACGCTTCCAGGGAGATGCAGCGACGGCACGCTTCTCCGGCGATGCGACAATCTCAGCTGCGGCGGCGACACGCTTCCTCTCGGTGCGTCGTGCTTCCAGCTCCCAGCGACACACAAATGTCTGTAGATAGAATTCCCAGCAAGGAAATTCACTGGGGGAGTTAGAGGTGAAGTCTTTTGTCCCTGAGACTTCAAAAGGAGGCAAGCACAGTTCAAACCCTTGGAGAATATTCTGTAGATGATGAAAGTCCTTAAAAAGTTCCTTCTCCTTGCCCCTGGCAATGAAGCAACCACCGCAGGCCGACCCAGCAAACAGCACACTGGCAGAGGGGAAGTCCAAACTCCTGCTGCTTCCTTGGCTCTTCTCCTTGGCAGAAAGGTTTCTAGTTCCAGAAGTGATCTAAAGTCCTTGGGACTGGGTCCCAATATTTATACCCCAAAATCCTTTGTTCTCTGAAGGCAGAGAGGCTAGTCCAAACCAGTTCCTGAGCACTTTGTTTACAGGACTCCTTCCTTCCTTTCACTGTGCAGGGCAGAGACATCAGACGCCCCACAGGAGGTGGGGCCAGTACAGGGGAGGGAAGGCACAGCTCTGGAGTACTTTGTTGACATGATTCCTTCTCTCTTGAATAGTGCAGGGCAGGGACATTAGACACACCACAGGAGGTGGAACCAGCATTCTGGAGGGAAGGCCCAGCCCTATTCAGGTCCCAGGTGCAACTCCTCCCTCCCATCTAGATGCAGATCTCTCTATTCACCACTGGGCTGCCCCAGCCTGTCTCCTGGAATCCCCCAGCCCTATCACTCACAAACCCATACAAGGAATACCCAACCTAGCTGAGGCAGGCCTGGACAGTTAGGCAAGAAAATACCTAGTTTCTAATGGTGGTATTTTGAAACACAGATTGTTAAAATCAACTTTACTAAAAGATGTATGTTATCATTCGGAGTTTAGGCATACTAATTTTGAATTTCTACCATGTTACCTGAGTCAGTTAGGATTATAAGAATGTAATAATCTAACTGCCCATTCTAGCCTATGGAGAACAGGTAGCCTTGCAACAGTGAACAACGAAACCTGACCTGTGGTTGTTGGCAATAGGACTCTGAGCACTTTACCACTGCTAATCAGTGCTAAAGTGCATATGCTCTGTGTGTAAATTGTTATTGTAATTGGATATACATGATTGGCATATTTGTATCACCAAGAAGTCCCTAGGTAAGTGCATTGGGTGTGCCAGGGCTGGTGATGACAAATGCTACTAGTGGGCCTGCAGCACTGATTGTGCCACCCACATGAGTAGCCCTAAAATGGTGTCTCAGGCCTGCCGCTGCAGTGCCTGTGTGCAGTCTGTGAACTACCGTGTCCTCCTGGTCAGTGTCCCCACTGACCAGGCCTAACCCTTCCCTTTCTGTGCACACTGGTCACCCATATGGAAGGCCCAAGGTACCCCCTTGGGCAGGGTGCAGTGTATGTGAAAGGTGACATGCTCTGGTAATGAATTACAGCCATTTTCGTTTTTCACTGCTGCAAGGCTATCTTGCTCCATAGGCTATCATGAGGGATGCTGGCTACAGTGGCTACCAGCATATCTTCCCATAGGAACAAGATAGGACATACAAGTCTGGTATCCCTGAACTCAGAATTTAATAACACATCTTTTAGAAAAGGTTGTTTTTAACTCCTGTGCTTGAAAATTGCACTTTAGAAAGTTGCTGTTCTCTTGTCTTACCTTTTTGTGTGCCTTGGCCTGTTTGTGAATTGACTGTCTGGTTTGAGAGTGACAGAGGCTGGGGATACCCCAGGAGGCTGGCTGAGTCAGCCCTAGGCTGAAGGACGGCATTTGCAACTTGAGTGGTGGGATGAGATAGCACCTGGGCCTGAATAGGGCTGTGCCTGCCTTACACAATGCTGGGTCCACCTCCTGCTGGGCGGCTGACGACCCTGTCCCTCACTCTGAAAGGAAAGGAGAAGCCAGGAAAACAAAGTGCTCAAGGAACACCGAGAACTGGTTCAGACCGGGCTCAGAGCCCTCCTGCACAAAGGGAACGAAGACTTTTAGGGAAATAAGTACAGGGCCCCTGACTACAGAAAATTAGATCATCCTGGAATCAAGAAGGAACGTCTGCCAAGGAGAAAGCTGAATCTGAAGAAGGAAGACTGTCCTGCTGTTGCTCTGCTGGTCTGACCTGCTGTAGCTTTGCTACCAAGGAGAGGGGAAGGACTTTGCTTTGTGCTGTGTCCCCTTGCTTGAAGCAATCTCTAAGGGCCTGAGAAGAGCTGGCTCCTTGTTATGAAGTCCCAGGAACAAAAGGACTTCACCCCCAGCTTTCCTGAACTCTATTGAGAGAGTTCTGTCCTTCCTTGAGTGTGTGGCACAGTTGTGGTGCCTCTGGAAATTGTACCTGTGTTGGAAAGCTGGAAACCAAGCTTTTAAAAACTTTCTGCAAGTTGTGTCGCATCGCTCTCTTGCGGAGCGCATCCCCGACAGTGCGAGGAAATTCCCACTGCTACCAAGGTCGAGATCGTCGCAGCGCCTGTTGCCGCTGCTAGAGCAGTATCATCCTTCGTTTGCGGGAAGACTACCATCGCTGCGAGTGTCGTCGCAGAGCCTGTCGTCGCTGGGTGAGATCGCCGCACCGCTTGCTTGCAGACCACATCACGTCGCTGCGAGTGTCATCGCAGAAGCCATCGCATCAAGGAGCTGCGAGAGAGAGATCACCGCTGGTCCGCGAATCGTCGCCCCAGAGATCGTCGCAACTCCAAAGATCATCGCATCGTGCCTTTGTGAGAGAAAACTTCCTACGGAAACTACGCACCGGAATCCATACAAGTCCGCCTTCAACCCCATACAGACCGGATTTGTCGCAACATGCCCGCTGCTGCAGCGGGGTTGTCGCATCGCCTCCCCAGGGTCTCAGGAGCAACGCATCGCTTGTTTTCCACCGCACCAGCTTCTGCTTTGGAACTTTGTCACTTTTAAAAGGTACTGTTGGCAAAACGTGACGAAACTGTGAACTTTTCACGCGACTGTGGATTATATTATCGCAACCTTAAGAACTCTTTTGCAACCATATTCTTGAACTGTGTATATTGAATTTTTTGGTCTTGTGTAGTTTAGATTAAATACCTTTATTTTTCTAAACTGTTGTGGAGTCAGGTTGTGGTGTTTTCACCGTGTTACTGTGAGTGTTGGTAAAAATACTTTCACATTGCTTTTGGATATGCCTGACTGCTTGTACCAAGCTACCAAGGGGGTGAGCAGAGGTTATCCTCCTTACCCTGACTAGAAGCAAGGGTCCCTATTTGGACAGTGGTACCTACCTCTGCGAACTAGAGACCCCCAGTTCTAACATTGTTGGGCAGTGGTGGGATTTGAACTTGTATTTGTACTTGACTCACAGTGATTGGTGTACATCACTAGTGAGTGCAGACCACTACGCCACCGCATACTACGGTTGAGTTTTTTATTTTTTGTTCTATTTTTGATCATAACCCTGAAAGAACACAAGCATCATGTCTCTGAATGGTAAACCAGCAAGTGATGTTGCAGAATTGGAGTTTGATATTGAAATGTTAAGTGATTTGCAAAGTAGGTCAACTCAGGCAGTTCTGCAGGAACTTTGGATGCCCCATGAAGCCCCGCTCCAAAAAGGAGGAGCTACAGGAGGCCTTAAGGGCCTGGTGGGAGACCAGGGATGGTTTCAGGCCACAAGATCTGCCTGTTTCCAGAGCAGCCTCAAAGGCTGGCAGCAACCATTCAGCTGAAAGTTTTTCCCCAGAGGAGTTGGAGGAAAACCAAAGGGCTAGAGATCATAAGTTAGAAATGTTGAGGCTTGAAATGGAGCTGAAGCAAATGGACAAAGAAAGAGAAAGTGCGGAAATAGACAGAGCGGCGGAGGAGAGCAAAAATGCCTGTGCCCTGGAGGAATTGAAATTGACCTTAGCCCATGAATTAAGAATGAGGAAGATTGAGTTGGAGCTCAAGAGGCGTGAGGCCATGAAGGTCTCAGCTAAAGAAGAAACATGGGTAGCTCAAGAGGTGAGCTTTGCTGAGTTGGAGGTGGAGTCCAGCTCAGATGGTGGCAACAAGATTATAGTTTCCAGTGCTGAGAGAAAGGTACAAACACCCAGAGATGTGGCGCCTGACTTGAGGGAGGGGTCGACATACCTCACGGGGTTCAGGTTTACAATGTAGTTCCAGTGGAGTGCAGTGTCCCTAAAGTAGATTGGGGGACTGGCACAGGGGACCATATTCCTAGTGGTGGGAGGGACACTCTACTGACTCTAGATGAGAGGTACAGGGAGAGGGGTTCCCCCATGGTAGAAACCTTGGTGTGTGTGTGTGTGAAGATCAGCCAGAAGAGTGTGGGTTGTGTGACAGAGAGAGTCAGATACTGTGTTGCCTGTCTCAGGAGAGTGGTGTGAGGCACTCGAGGGTGAGGCAAAGGGTAGCTTGGTTAACAACTGTGGGGTGCTTTGTGATTCGTTTGTTGAAGAGCATATTTTAAGTCCCTGTTTTCCAGAGCTATGCCAACACCCGGTGGAGTGCGAGTCCTCTGATTCCAGGGGGCTTGCGTTGGAGACAGACCTCTTGGTGAATTCCAGAGAGTCTGAGGAGGAATTGGGGAGTGATCCCAAAAGGAGTGGCTCAGATATCTTCCAGACCTGTGAGGTGGATGAGGTTCAGTGTAGCCCGATTGGGTCCCAGTGTAGTGGGAGGGGTGTAGGGGTTCATGTCCGGTCTCAGTGGAGAAGGAGTGAGTCTGGGATGGTGTGTCTCACGGTGCCTGAAACCCAGTCTCAGGGCCTGGAGGGTTCCTTCAGGGAACACCAGATTGGGGGCCTAGAAGGTGCCAGTAGGCCATTTGAGAAAGATCTCCTAGTGTCTGTTGAACGGGGAGTGCCTGTAACCAGGCCTCCATCGGTTCTGGTGTCTGGCATTGCCACTCCAGTTGGGAGGGTGCAGAAGTCCAGACTGAGGGGTGAGAAGGGGAAGGAATCCCCAGTGGAAGAACCAGTGGGTCAGGGGCCAGCCAGAAGGGCTGGGTCTCCCAGGAGTGACCATGGTGACACCACTTCTGTCCTGGGGGATCTTCACGCACTGTAAGGTGGACAGGGGTCGGGAAATCTGCACCAGGCAGACTGTCACAGGACACATGAGTTGTGTCTCACCCTCAAGGGGGTACTGTGTGATTCCCCAGAAGTCCTGGAGTGCCAGGCAAGTGCTCAACCGCAGGTATTGGTCCCTGGGTTGGGAGACCAGGTTCAGGATCTGCCAGACCTGGAAGAAAGGACATCTGTAACCAGTGTCCTGACCAGTTTGGCTTCCAGGGGTATCCCTCCAGTAGGGAGGGTGCAGCGCTCTGGAAGGGGGTGCAGAGGGAGGGAGTCCTCGCGTCTGACCCCGGTGCAACCTGAGGGTTTAAATCCTCAGTTGGGAGACCAGTTGCTAGAGGGAGGTCCTGAGCTGGTAGGAGAGTTGTGTTCTTGGTTGTCCTGGTGGACAGGGTTGCCCCTGGAAGGGGGGCAGGAGTCTCACCCTGGGGGTGAACTGGGCCACACCGTTGTGTTGGCCAGGTGGGTACATTGTACCAGTGTGGGCATATCTGTGGGTGAAGTTCTGGTGCGCCACACAAGTGTTCAACTGCAGGGGTTGGTCCCTGGGTGGGGAAGCCAGGTTCAAGTGGTGTCTGACCTGGAGTCTTTGGAGCCTAGGTTTGAGGGCCAGGTCCGGGTTGTCCCCCCTGACCTGGGATACCAGTTGCAGGATACAACCCCTGAACTGGTGGGTGAATGGTGTGGGACACCTACCACAGGTGCCCTGGCTATTCTAAAATGGGGTACCGCTCCATGTGGGAGGGTACAGAGCCCCAAGGAATAGGAGGACCGGGTGTGGGGAAGCCCACCCCAGCCTCCTGGCCAGCCGCGGATACAGGTCCAGGACTGGTGGGTCAGTGCCAGGATATCAGACTTGACCAGACAAAAGAGGGAGTGGACAAAGGGTGCCTAGCACCTGGGGCTACTGCCCCCCGCCCTATGATGCCACAGGGGTTTGAGAGCCTTGAGAGGCCTGAGGCCTGGGTCTCATCCCTTATCACAGTTGGTGGTCACTGTGGCTTGCTGTCTGTCTGTTGGGATACGCCTGTGAGTAAGTTACAGTTAGGTGCTGCACAGGTGGTGTCCACAGGTGAAGAGAAGGGTTCCACATGGATTGGCATGGTGGACCTTGAGAGTATGGATAGAGTGATCCAACTGGGTTTAGGGCGGCGTAGAACAGGACTGCCATGCTCTTTGGGCCAGTTTCCGTGTTCTATTGCCTTGAGCATGGAATCCCATCGAGGTATCATTAGGTCTATCCTGACTTTAGGCTGGAAGGGGGTTGTGTTGGAACTGGCCCTTGTTGCAGGGTTATCCAAAAACTTTTTGCTTCTTCCTCCCTTATTTTTCCTGACCTGTTGCTGTTGGCAATAGGACTCTGAGCACTTTACCACTGCTGATCAGTGCTAAAGTGCATATGCTCTCTGTGTAAATTGTTATTGTAATTGGATATACATGATTGGCATATTTGTATCACCAAGAAGTCCCTAGTAAAGTGCACTGGGTGTGCCAGGGCTGGTGATGACAAATGCTACTTGTGGGCCTGCAGCACTGATTGTGCCACCCACATGAGTAGCCCTAAAATGGTGCCTCAGGCCTGCCACCGCAGTGCCTGTGTGTAGTCTGTAAAATGCCATGTCCTCCTGGTCAGTGTCCCCACTGACCAGGCCTAACCCTTCCCTTTCTGTGAACATTGGTCACCCCTATGGAAGGCCCAAGGTACCCCCTTGGGCAGGGTGCAGTGTATGTGAAAGGTGGAGCATGTACTTGTGCAGGTGACATGCTCTGGTAGTGAATTACACCCATTTTCGTTTTTCACTGCTGCAAGGCTATCTTGCTCCATAGGCAATCATGGGGGATGCTGGCTACAGTGGCTACCAGCATATCTTTCGATAGGAACAAGATAGGACATAAAAGTCTGGTATCCCTGAACTCAGAATTTAATAACACATCTTTTAGGAAAGGTTTTTTTTAACTCCTGTGTTTGAGAATAGCACTTTTAGAAAGTTGTTGTTCGCTTGTCTGACCTTTTTGTGTGCCTTGGCCTGTCAATGAATTGACTGTCTGGTTTGAGAGTGACAGGGGCTGGGGATCCCCCAGGAGGCTGGCTGAGTCAGCCCTAGGCTGAAAGACCGCATTTGCAAATTGAGTGGTGGGAGGAGATAGCATCTGGGCCTGAATAGGGCTGTGCCTGCCTTACACAATGCTGGCTCCACCTCCTGCTGGGCGGCTGACGACCCTGCCCCTCACTCTGAAAGGAAAGGAGAAGCCAGGAAAACAAAGTGCTCAAGGAACAACCAGAACTGGTTCAGACCGGGCTCAGAGCCCTCCTGCACAAAGGGAACAAAGACTTTAGGGGTATAAGTACAGGACCCCTGACTACAGAAAATTAGATTATCCTGGAATCAAGAAGGAACCTCTGCCAAGGAGAAAGCTGAATCTGAAGAAGGAAGACTGTCCTGCTGTTGCTCTGCTGGTCTGACCTGCTGTTGCTTTGCTACCAAGGGGAGGGGAAGGACTTTGCTTTGTGCTGTGTCCCCTTGCTTGAAGGAATCTCCAAGGGCCTGAGAAGAGCTGGCTCCGTGTTATGAAGTCCCAGGAACAAAAGGACTTCACCCCCAGCTTTCCTGAACTTTATTGAGAGAGTTCTGTCCTTCCTGGAGTGCGTGGCCCAGTTGTGGTGCCTCTGGAAGTTGTACCTGTGTTGGGAAGCTGGAAACCAAGCTTTTAAAGACTTTCTGCAAGTTTTGTCGCATCGCTCGCTTGAGGAGCGCATCCTCGACAGCGCAACGATATTCCCACCGCTACGAAGGTCGAGATCATCGGAGCGCCTGTTGCCGCTGCCAGAGCCATCGCATCATTCATTTGCGGGACACACCAGACCGGTGCGGGAAGACTACCATCGCTGCGAGTGTTGTCGCAGAGCCTGTCGTGGCTGGGTGACATCGCCGCACCACTTGCTTGCGACCGCATCACGTCGCTGCGAGTGTCATCGCAGAAGCCATCGCATCGAGGAGCTGCGAGAGAGAGATCAACGCTGGTCCGCGCATTGTCACCCTGGAGATTTTTGCAACTCCAAAGATCATCGCATCGTGCCTTTGCGAGAGAAAACTTCCTACGGAACCTACGCACCGGAATCCATACAAGTCTGCCTTCCTCCCCATAAAGACCGGATTCGTCGCAACGCGCCGCTGCTGCAGCGGGGTTGTCGCATCACCTCCCCAGGGTCTCAGGAGCAACGCATCGCTTGTTTTCCATCGCACCAGCTGCTGTTTTGGAACTTTGTCGCTTTTAAAAGGTACTGTCGGCAAAACGTGACGCAACTGTGAACTTTTCACGCGACTGTGGATTATATTATCGCAACCTTAAGAACTCTTTTGCAACCATATTCTTGAACTGCGTATGTTGGATTTTTTGTCGTTTTGTTCTTGTGTAGTTTAGATTAAATACCTTTATTTTTCTAAACTGTTGTGGAGTCAGTTTGTGGTGTTTTCACTGTGTTACTGTGAGTGTTGGTACAAATACTTTACACATTGCTTTTGGATAAGCCTGAATGCTTGTGCCAAGCTACCAAGGGGGTGAGCAGAGGTTATCTAAAGAGTGTTTCCTCCTTACCCTGACTAGAAGCAAGGGTCCCTATTTGGACAGTGGTACCTACCTCTGCCAACTAGAGACCCCCAGTTCTAACAGCCTTGCAACAGTGAAAAATGTAAATGGCTGTAATTCACTATTAGGACATGCTACACACACCAGGGCATGTCCTACCTTATACTTACAATGCACCCTGCCCTTGGGCCTACCATAGGGGTGTCTGATATGGAGTAAGGGGAAGGTTTAGGGACTTGCAAGTGGGTGCCCTGGCCAAGTCGACATGGCAGTACTAGGCTGCACACAGGCCTTGCAATGGCAGGCCTGAGACACACTTTACAAGCTGCTTCTGTGGGTGGCACAACCAGTGCTGCATGCCCACCAGCAGCATTTGATTTACAAGCCCTGGGCACACATGGTGCACTGTACTAGGGTCTGACAAGTAAATCAAATAACCCAGTCAAGGAATCACTAATTAATATATCAATATAACATACGGAGCACTTGCACTGTGGCACTGAATCGCAGTGGCACAGTGCCCAAAACATATAACCAGCAAAAACATATCAAAACAGAGGAGTTAATCCATCAAAAATGGAAGGGAGACTCATGCCAATGATGTCAGGTCTAACAACGACCTAATCAGACCTGATGTTTTAGTTCAACATTAAACATCGGAGCACACAGAAATTCTCTGTTCTATACAAACTGACATGATAGCTTCCAAACACCTACACATGTGTAAATACTACTAATTTGGTGATCCGTGTAGTGACGGGTCAATCAGGGTAAACTTACCTCACCTTCAATGAAGGTGAAATGGTACCGATAGCATACAAATTACATATGTACACAAACGCTGAAATGTGTTTTGAATCCACAGAAAAGACATTGCTATAGTGGGAGAAAGAGCACTAGCTCAGGAGAAACACATAATTCTCGTGACTCCTATATCAACCACAGAGGCTGTTACCAAAGCAAGCATTCCAAATGTAAAAGCACTGCATTTGCGATGGATACAATGGGCTATTTCTCTCAATGCAACAGATGTAGACTACAAATTTGGTTCTACATTAAAAACACAAGCATTCCTGTAGTACGAACAGGAATACCCTCTCCGATAAAATAATGCCTCTAGATCAGTATGAATACATCATTTACACTGGCGGATCTGCCCAGCCTACCGTAGGACGTAAACAGCAATACAGCGCAGCATGTGCAATTGTGAAGGGACGTATGCAGGACGGCAAGTTCCGTCCTAGCAATACAAAGACACAGTCTCTAAGAGATTGTATGGCACAGTTGGCAGAACTAAAAACCTTGATAATGGCACTATAAATTACGGATCCGGAATTCCCCACACTCATTGTGTGTGATTCGTTTTATTGGGTCCAGTCAAACAATGAATATCCTCACTATTGGGGACAGAACGGGTTTAGAGATTCCAAAGGTTGCACAATAAAGAACAAATTGCTGTGGAAACAGGTGGCAAAGCTGAAAAAAGGCTTTGCACAGGCTCATGTAATTCACACATTGAGTCATCAGTGTGTTGGGGTGCACGTTGAAGAGAATTCACTGGCTGATGAAGCTGTCAAGGTGACAGTGCGAACTGCTGCCCTTGCCTTTATTACTCGTTCTAGTATGAGAATAAACTGACAGATAACATTAGCTGTAAACACTACACACAACAACAGCTCAGCATTGCCAAAAGGTTTCCACTCAAGTAATCCTATAAATTAGACATGCAAAACATTTCGTATGCTCAGATTCCAGGAGTGGGGGATAGAGTAATCCCAAATATGGTTTGCAGATTAGGGTTAATTTGAGCTGCACACGAGTGGTATTGCTGCAACTATTCACTTCTGAAGCAGCGTTATTGGTGGCCAGGTCATACTAAACAGACCAAGGGTTATGTCCTGAAGTGCGACATTTGTGAGCAGATGAAAGGTTCCACCGTAGCACGTCTACAACAAACACCATTATTGATATCAGACAGACCTTTCGCATGAGTCTATTTGGACCACTGCAACCTCTTTCAATCTGACGGGGCTTACAGGTACATCCTGGTGGCAGTGGATTAATGCTTTAGATTCCTGTGGGTTTGACCTCAGCGCTCGGCTGAAGCCCAAATTGTTATAAAGGATTTGCGAGGCTCCATATGGATATACGCAATTGGCACATTACATTCCGACTGTGGCCCTGCGTTTAGCTCACGGGCTAACAAAGATGTCATGGGACATTTGGGTGTAGCACTGCGGTGCTTTTCTCCATATCAGCCCGAGGGAAATTTGATTGGGAAGAGGATGAACCAGTACTTAAAGCAATCCCTAACAGCTAGGATAGGCTCGGGTGGCAGTTGGGTCAATCACCTATATAGGGCCAATAGCGCACTTAACAACATGCCAAGAAGTTTCCTGGGGGCTGTACTCTATATGAAATCCGGTTCAGGATTAGAATGTGGGTACCCAATCTCGGCTGTGGCAGCACAGTGGCGGATAATAAAACGTTTGATCAATGATCGTTTAGCTTTTACAGGAACTCAAGGAATTTCGGGCATTACAAAGCAATGTCCAAGTAAAATGAACTGCCACTGGAGAAGTGAACGCTGTACCGGCAAGACCTGCCTGGGTCTTGAAGATTGGAAACCTAGTCAGAGAAAAGGCAAAGGACAAAAAAGAATCTGGGCATCTTACAGAATGCCTGCATCTGTCCTGGCCGTTGAAGGAACAAGAACAGACCTTCTTCCCCTTGCCGGCAAGAAGGAAAAGAGATTTGTATCAATTGATATGACCAAACCACACTATGTGGTCGATAATCAACAGTAGGCTGCCTGGGCTCCTGGGTAGCACCAGATCTACTCTAGCTACCATACAGGAAGTTCAAACAGAAAGATGAATAATCTTTGAAGACTCTACATGACGGAGTGAGGGAGTTACCAACAATGGAATGGAACTTGTACCTGCTGAAGTTGAACAGCAACAAACTATAAATAAAACACAGATTTCAATTCGGCCTAACATTGACATCTATGTGAATATGTTCAGACAGGAGACATCTCCCAGTTCTACAAAACCTGCTGAGCTACCAAAGATAGATCGAACTGCGTCTGTCTACTTCATCAATTTTGATACTTTCTCATTGGATCCAAGTGAACCTGAGTTAGCGCGACTGCCTGTTTCCAACAAACAAAGAATTTGTGATTTCTACCTTTGCTGAAAAAAACTTCTTTAGGTTCTCCTTGGATACAATCTGGATTCCAATTGGTCTACTGTTCCTAATCCTTTGGATTGGTATAGGGACTGTCTTTTTCTTGCTCTTGAATGGACATTACCTCCCAGAATGCTCGGCAGTATAACATGTGAACTTGGTCTTGATACCGCGTGCATCATTACACTGTGAACAGAGAGATCTGTCCTTAGTGAACATTACAGCAGGTCCAGTTCCTGAAGGAATAATTTGGGACAGAGTTTCCTATGATGTATGTGGTCCTACTGAACTTTTAAAAATACCACACTTGTTTATAGTTTATCTTAGTGATATCATCGCCTCTAGTACTTTCTCTGATGAGTGGGACTTTGAAACTGTAATACTATGCTGTCTGTTTAGAACAATCTGCTGCATTTTCAAATAATGAATTGTAAGATGGTGCATCTACTTTGGATGACATGTTATGTTATCAACACTATGGTCCCCATTTATTGCACAAAGCAAGTATCCTACATTATGTTTTCTCTTACCAGCAATGGGAATATTGCCCAACACCGCCAAAAGGTAGTTTAACAATATTTGCACAAACTTCTGCTTATTTTTCTGGGTTTAACACCAGACCTCTTATTACTATAGGCTTGCACCTACACCTTCGAAGAAAAATATGCTCACTAACAATAAGCTGATTTACTTTATTTCCCATCTAGCTTTACAGGGCTTCAACTTTTGGAGGAACACTATACACTATAGACACAAAACCTGTCTGGGGGACTAAAGAATGGCAAGTTAAGGGAACTGAGGCCCTATTTAGAGCATTCCTCATACCACAACAGATAATTGTCCTGAACGATACAGTGCAACAGACTTTCTGTCTTGGATTAGCCAAGATCAAGGACTTAAACCCTCCTCAGATTCTCTTACTTACACACAACACGGTGAGGTTATATTAGATGCCAGGCTACACAATGGTTCTTACAATTCATCAGACCCCAATTGGAAGGGATGGTTGGTTTGGCCTATTGACACAAATAGGTGTCAGTCTGGATTCAGTGGTACCACCAAAGGGTTAAGGATCAATTGGCCTGACCACCGCTATGTAAAATCAGAACACACGGAGTGGTGACATCTTACAGTGTTGGTACGCTATGCCTAGAGTGGCTAAGGACATCAACACTGTCCCAAGTGAAACAACACTTGACCCTTCTCTCGGATGACATGGAGCTTTGGGATTTTCTGTTAGGTCCCCAGAAGTCACGTCAAAAGTGCTTCTTGTACATTATTTCCAATAATGCATGGAAAATCTCCTTACAGGACGCTGCTGAGAGATTGCATGAGATTGAGAGGGTTAACCTAGAAAGGTCATTGGAAGTTGTCGACAATGGTATGACCACATTATCATCTTCACTAGGCAACATTGTGTCTTCTGCAAAATATATAATGGATCAGGATTTGTCTATTTTTCAACATGGACAATTGCAATTGCGATACATTCTAATATTTAGATGGATGCTGCAATCATTACATTCTGGTCACCTACCCTGGTACTACATCAACAGCACAACTCTGTTTTATGAATATAATCTAACAGAAAGACAGATGTCAGTGACATGAAGAGATGCAAAATATACCATGTTGCACATTAAAAAATTGTGCCAATTATCTTTCACTGTTGCTGAGTCACCTTCCACAGAATGGTTAATCCATGGCTATATTACACTGGCAGTCATGATATTCCAATTTCACTTCTCTCTACAGTATCATCAGGTAGGCAGATATGAAGCATTGGAAGACGGATAAATTCATGAGTAATGGGAATTACCGTTCAGATATACATGCAAAAATGGGGACACTGGCGTCTTTCTCAGCGGCTCAAACTGTGAAAGTACCTTAAGTGGTTCCTTAGTTTGCAAAGACATTTCGCTTCGTGGAGCCTGTAATGCTTCAGTTGCTAACTTGAAGAGAAAATCCAAATAACTATCTGGGGATACCCAGTGCACTACAAGGGTGTCGCTTAAAGCGTTAAAAAAATTGTCCATTGTCTTTAATGAATGTTACAAATCACAGAATATACACTATTAACCATAGTCCTTTTCATTATTCGATGAATCCAATGAATCCAATATTCCAAACTTCAAGCGGAAAACAGTTGCAAATTGGTTTATTCACAATATTTGCAAGAATGGTTACACAAAATCAGGATGAAAATGCTTTACGTCAGCATAAACAGTCATTAAAAATCCCAATGCATTTCGGGCTGTGAAGGGAAGCCCTTCATCAGGGAAATCTGCAAAGCATTGAAACATAATGCAAATGAATTCTATATGTACAGTACAACAGGCTTAATCAAAACATAGGCGAGAACGAACGTCAATAGTTGTCATGCCAAATAAATGTGTGAAGGTTAGAGAAAAAAGAGATGTATGAAAGAACCAGTGAAAAGCACCTACGCATCGAGATAAAAGTGCAGAGTGCAAAATGCAGAAAAAATACAGGAGCCCATGTGCAGGCGTTCCCGTGCAAAAACACATGAAAAAAACCACACCACTTTCACAACGAAATGCCAGATCCGCAATGCAAACCAAAAACAGACAATAAGCCATGGTAGCAGCAGGGATTTAACACCTGCCCGGACCTGGTGTAAAGTCGGAACACAGCCTGCACCACTGAAAGTAGCCAAGCCCAGAGCCACACTTGAAGGACAACAGATGCCATAGAGCCAACGATCATGCAGTTCAGAGCCCCAAAAGGGCCACGACATCCACCTCCAGGACCCCCCTCACTGGCACCCACCCCTGAACACAGATATGCCACATCAACTACACTCAAACATTTACCAAATAATACGCATGATGTCACACGCATCTGGTGACATGCATATGTCGTCACAAAAATAAGCAGCACACATTCACTTACGAAACAACAAACTAAAATGTATTAAAATAAACACTGACAGAAATGAAGACACATGGTGACTCCCCTCCAGACAATCTGTACACCACAGCCTGCAAGACAAAAATCAGGATGAGAAGGGGTGTCCTGCGCACATCAAGGGACAGGGAGAGAGCAAAGGAGAGAGAGAGGAAGAGAGGGAGAGAGAGAGAATAGAAGAGAGAGAGAGAGACATGAAGAGAGGGAGAGAGAGAGAGAGAGAGAAGAAGAGGGAGAGAGAGAGAGTAGAAGAGAGAGAGAGAGAGAGAGACAAGAAGAGAGGGGGAGAGAGAGAGAGAGAGAGAGAGAGAGAAAGAGGGGGTAGAGAGGGAGATAAGAAGAGGGGTGAGAGACAGAGAGTGTCGCCCTGCGCACCCAGGCCACACTACTCACCTGCTGCCACCGGTATGTCTCCAAACACGTGCCGGTTTGTAGTGCAGTCCACCAGGTCCCACATCTGAGACAGACCGGTCATCTGGAACAGAGTCCCGATACATGGATGGCACAGTACAAACAATTGAACAAGAGATCATCGCCTGCCCGCCCCAGCGCACCCAGGCAGAGGTACCCCAGCCACTTCCGCCACTGATCGGAACAGGCCCGCCCCTGTGCACCCAGGCAGTGGCGCCTCTCCCGCCGCCCATCCGAACATGCCCGCCCCTGCACACCCAGGCAGCGGTACCCCAGCGCCTCTCTACGTCCATCAGAACATGCCCAATGCTGCACACCCAGGCCTCACTGCTCAGCTTCCGCCACCGGCGTCTCTAAAAGATGTTCTACACTGTGCTGCTGCAAGCCACAAGCCTGGGGCTCGCGAACATGGCACCCTTCACATCACGCTGCGGCGCTCCACAGGCCACCAGGTTCCATATCTGATGCTGGGTCTTGATTACGCCATGACAGAAAACATACCATTGCACAGGGCATCATCGCAGGCTGCACACCCGCTCAGCCCAATAGGTGCCACTGACTCTGTGATCCCGGATGCAACGCCATATGGCAGTAGGCCCACACTGCCTGTTGGCTCTAGCCTGCACTGCAGTCCAGCAGGGCACACACATGACGCTGAGTCCTGAGTCCTCAATGGTGGAGACCACATCAGTGCACACGTCATCATTGCAGGCTGCACACCCGCTCAGCTAGTCCGGTGCCACTAACCTTGTCCAACCCAAGTCAGCGCCACGTGGTGGCAGGCCTGTGATGGCCGCAAGGCTTCGAGTGCCACTAACCCTGTGCACAAAATCTCATGGGCCCTTTATGAATGAGCACCGCGGAGCGTCCGTCATCCAGTCGCCACTGGTAGAGGGGAATGTGACGTCATCGGCCCCTTATATTTGCATGGTCACATGACCTGTGACGCCTGTGCCGGCAGATGGGTGTGGTGTGTGTGCAAACTTGCCCTCAGGAAGTGGCCATTCCGACAACTAGACCAGTGACCTGCACAACACCAGCGTGAACGCCAGCGAAAGGTAGCTATGTGGGCACCCCCTTGGAGCGTGAGCGGAGTGGTCTGGCCTGGCATGTGACCTGCCAGTGCAGGGCTTGCAACAAGGACTTGGTGGCTCTGGGCATGGTTCAGTCCATGTCCGGACCAGGAAGTGACTACTGCATGTGTCCCTCTTTCAGACATGGCTTGGCAGTTCGGGCTGGACTGTTCCCATGAGGCACAGGGTCAAGACTGATTTGTATATGGCCATGTCTGAACTGGGGTGGCTTGGTGAGCAAAATAACGATGGATTAAACCCAGATCTGTGACTGGGGGTGAATGTTTTGCCATTGTGCAACATTCCGTCCATCATCTTGTGTGTTTCCCTGTGTCAGTGTCCATGGCACACGGTTCAAAATAGGCAATGTAGCACACTGTGACTGGCATCCTACTAGATGGGCATCATTGACATGAGGGGAATCACTGTCCCTACATTCACCCACACATAACACAGCAGTGCGTAACTGAATGTTTATTACACATACAGTAGAGTTATGCAGCTGGAGCGGTACAGGGCCATGCGTAGCACACCACACATTATGAGCCTGTGGAGGGTCAGCCAGAGTCCACCCAGGGATGACAGGTACTGCAGAAGAGGAAGGGTACAGTCCGCAGTTTGGTCGCCGTATCATTGTACATCAAACAGGATATGGCAGTCCATGTCGTGGTCCAAGGTGAGTGTATCGGGGTCCAGTGGAAGGTCATGAGGCCATGTGTGGCACCAAGCAGAAACAGGTCAGGTGGGGTAAATGAATGCTAGTGCCTCCTTCTGACAAAAAAAAACAGCCACGTCCTCGGATGTGTTCTCTGCCCCACCTGTGGGTGTTGCAGTACCGGCTGCTGCAGTGTGTGCCACTGACACGCCAGGCCTTTGTATTAAGAGGGGTCCCAGAGCAGGAGAGCAGATAGTTTCAAAAGATTCAAAAGAAATCTGTACAGTTTAGAGTACAATGTTATTTATTCACAGAGTACTCCATAATCTATTTGGTATACATTGCATGTAAAATATTAATTGGTACAAAATTATGCCCAAAGAGGAAGGAAGGGTAAGGGTTGGGAGGGGGTGAAGTGAAAGGAATTGATGTAGGATAGGGAGTCTGGTGCAGGTCAAAAATACATTATTTACAAAGACAACAGTTTAATGGCTTCCCGTGGGAGCCGAAAATGTGTGCCACAAAAGGTCATATGGTTATGTAACCAGGCTTCGGAGGTAAGCTGTGTAAATCTTGCTATGGGTTGAAGCTGGTACGAGGGGGTTTTGTTGTCTACGTTTCGACCCTGGATAGCGTAGAGTATTTGTTCCCTTACAAGACGGGTCTTCATCAGGACGAGGGGGGGAAGGGGTGGGCAGGTTTCTGCATATAAATGAACAGACTACTCAGTTACACTACGGACCTCGGGAAAATCATGAAGGCTCATGGAGGGGCGTGTCACCCTTGAAGGTAGGGAAAAATCATCAAGCTGTGCCACGGGCTGAAATTGTCGCCGGTAGCTGGTACACGTGCAGATATTTCGCGGGAGTATCCGGCAGCTGAGGTTCTTCGGATACACCCCAGACTGGGCCATGGGCTAATAAAAAGTTATCGTTACCGGGGGCTGGCAAGGTGGCTGATCGCATCAGTGGAAAGGGAAGCTCACGATCTCACGTCGATGTGTGGCGGCCTGACACGTCAGGGGTCGAAGAAGGATTGTTGGCTGCACTGTGTGGCAGTGACACATCAGATGCCCGAGTGGATACGCCTGCCGCACTGTGAGGCACTGACACACCAGGGGGTGGGGATGTGGATGGTGTGGGGGCAGCAGCATTCATCAGCACCTGACCTTGTGGCAGCAATGCCATGATGAGGATCTGAAGGGCATGGTAGATACCAGCTACATCTCGCTGATGTGCAGCGGTGGCTGCCATCCTTTCCACCTCCATCTGCACCAGGTCCTCCATGAGCCTCCGCATGTGTGCCAGCTCACGGCTGGTATTGCTGGAGCCACTCTGAGCGGACAGGAGTTCTTCTCTCCACGTCATGACTCCAGCAATGTCAGTCAGGGCTTGTTGGACACCATGGAGCGGGCCGTGGGTGTCCCCATGGTTGTCCCTCATGGGAGCTAAGCACCCATGGATGGCATCCAGTTTGGTAGCCATGAGGCCGAATCCCACCCGCACCTGCTCACCCATCTCCCTCTGGCACTCCAGCACACAGTGTTGGAAGGCCATGGTTTGTTCCTGGGGGTCTTGGAAGACTGCCGGGCTGTGGGTGCCTCCTGCTGGGTGGTTTGGGTAGTGGGTGGGGTCTCCACAATGCAGATGGTCTGCCCTGATCCTGGAGGTGAGTCGCCGATGATGTCCATGATGTTTTGGAGGGCTTCGGTGTTGATGCTGGTGGTGTCCTCCTCGTCAGCTGTGAAGAGTGGCTGGGACTGCTGTGCAGGGGGTGTTGACGGTGCCCCTGCAATGTGAAGGGGAGATGGTGTATTACAATGTGTCCACATGTATGTAGCCGCATGGAACATGTTGATGTACAGACAGCATGGCAATGTACATTGCGACTGTGTGTAGATCAGGGCCATGAGCCAGAGTCATTGTGGGTGTGCACTGTGCTGTGCTTGATTGTGCATTTGTGCCATTGTGGGCCTTTCCACCAGTCCCCCCAGTACCTGGTGGTCACTCACCCTGTTGCGGTTGTGTTGTGTCCTAACTTGCAGTGTTCATTCCCCTGTCTCCGGCCACAGTCTCCACACAGATCACTGTCGACACTAGCTCCTCCAGGTCATCCAGCACCTGCTGCGGCGCTGGGCTCCCACCTCCAGTCTGCAAAGCTGCCTTCTGGTTGGCGGCGAGTTTCTCCTTGGTCTTCGGCTTCATGTCAATCCATTGACCTCTTGTGCTCCCCGACAGCATTCACCTTGTCCACGATGTCCCACCATACCCCATTTTTGGTGCCCAGTGACACATTGGAGGTGACCAACAGTTGTTGATGGTGTTCCATTACCTCCGTGATCAGGGTCCTGTTTTCCTGCGGACTGAACTTTGTCTTCCTCTTCTTCTTGTCCTTGCCCTTCTTTGTCTCCGAGATCCCAGGCTGGTCATCCGGGGTGCTTGTGGGGTTACGCTCATCCTCTGCACCTGCTCCGGCTGCCTCCATGGTGCTTTGGTGTTGGTCAGTTTGTGTTTGTGTGTTTTTTCTACTTTTATTGTGATTTTTCCCACCTGCCATGTGTGTGTTGCAGGCCTGGTGCAGATTATCGCTGATTTCCTTATCGCGCTTTGGCCCATTGCGTCTTTTTCTGCTTTAGAGTTTGTGATTTTATCTCGGTTGCGGTGGTTGTTTCGCGGACATTGGCCGCGTTTTCGGCGAACTATAGCATGGTACCGCGGTGCTGTGAATTCCACGTTAACACTGGGTTATTTTCCTGCGATCGGCTGCGATGTGTAAAGGTGCGTTAGCATTTTTGGGTGATATTTAGCACACGTTCTTGTGAATATACCCCTTACAGTCCCCACAGGATGCTTCGGCTCTTGTTGGATCGGATAACGGATCTACAATAGGTTCACAGGTATTGAGTGTTACCTTAGCGGCTGCTGTGGGAACTGAAGATGATCACCTTTGCTCCTCTGACCTGATACAAGAGGTGTTACAAGGACCGTCGTCTGCGAATGCGAGTAACAGTAATGCTGCGTCTTCCTCATGGGACACACAAACATTTGTCTCTCCGTGTGATGGGAACAATTCGTCCCTTTTTCCAAAACAAGCCAAATTGGAATGCAGACCATGGCTTTGTTTTATTTTTCCTGCACTCACTGAGCACCATGGCTTTTGACGTGCTCAGTCAGTTGTTTCATATATTGACTCTTTTTAGTGGACTTGTAGAACTTTTTTGAATTTTAATAGCATTATTTTTACATATACCATTTTTTTTTAGACTCTGGTTTTATGGAAAAAAACATATGCTTTTATTAGCAAATTTTAGCATTAGTTGACCATATCGACCTTCGGATGAGAAGAGGGTTATTATGTACCCCAATCTAGCATAAATAGCTAAATGACCTTTGTCCTACCTTGCTCTACCCTACGGTTCTAGCACTGACCTTTTACCCAGTGATGTGCTGAATAAATGTCAATCAGTTTCCTTGAAACTAGCCTCATTTATCACGCATGAAGATTCTTAGAAAAATCCTCATGCATAACCAAGAGGCAATATCTTAATGTTGCTTGACATACATTGGCCTTGCGGAGAAGCCCTTATCATGGCACCTGCATTTCTTTGATTTCTCAAGGTTACAATGACACAGTCACCCGGGGGTTCTTTATGCATGCTCCCCACCCATCCCACCCTCCGTGCCATAAGAGTTTCATTTTGCCATTGCCGTGGATCCTGGATCCAATATATAGACTTGTGAATTAGACCCGCAGTAGACTCGCTAGCCTCTGGCTGTAGGGGTGGCACTTTGGCTAAAACAATAATAAATGGACAGGTTGCTTGCAGGGGATCACATCTAGAGATAGAAACTGGGGCCAAACCCATCTCCCTGGGGGACATTTGAGAATTACCATGTGACCTTGAGCCCCAGGATGTGGGCCGGATGCTTCATGGGTCTACCAAACATGAGAGATTGCTGGACCAGCCCCATGTAGCACTTCAATTACACCAGAGTCTAATTGCCTCAACTTCCCCTAAATTGGACTGACCTATTGCACAGGGTTGGAAGAGATATTTACAGCTACTGGGGCACAAACATTTGCAGGATCCTTAGTCAGTCTGGCATCCAGATCACACAGGCTACTCTCTATGCAACCCAGGCAATCGTACCCATCCTGCAGGAAGAAGTGACTCAACATCCGCCCTGAACTGGACAAACAAATCCCCAATAGCCTCTTTAATTGGATCAATGATAACAGACGACAGAAATTAAGAAGAGCAGGGTTCACTTGGCATAACAGTGCGCTTACAACTGGCCCATTACTTCTGCTTGACATTCGGCGGCTTGACCGGTTCTACAACTTTTTTTTAAAATTTTCATAGTTATTTCTAGGGTTCCTGTACAGATAAAGAAGATGTTCTTTCTCTTTTATACCTACTTTATAAAATAAAGAAACATTAGCATGTTCTGCTCTGTGGAAAATAGAAGTTAAGGGTCTCAATTTCCTCTTTATACGTTTGAAATGAGGAATTAGTTATCTTGTGTTAGTTAGTTTAAGTACATTTTAATAAATTAGTTGACACCAAAATGACAAACATCCAATTAGTAGAACCAGAGTTATGACTTTTTAAAGTTTTAAGTAAAAACTAGCACCTAAAAGATCAAAGCGCCAACCACGGATATCCAGTCGCGTAAGAGCAGGTCAAAATCGAAAAATATGGCCAGCCATGATGGAGCGAGGATCAGATACACAAAGTGGATTGGACCTGAACAGTGCTTACTTTCATACTCTTTGAGAAAAAGTGTTTTGGGAAGATAAAGTTCAGTGAGGCAAAGCTGCTGGCGCTGTCTGATGAGAGAGAGTGGTCATTGGATACCTTTGGGTCGAAGCTGTGGAGAAGATTTCTAAATTTAACTCAGTCTCTGAAATGGAAGTTGAAAATCTCCATCAGAATCAAGCAGACGGCTGTATTCGAAGCCAGGCCCACAAGGACGGAAACCCCTTTGGTGAAAAACTGATGAATATGATTTGCTTCTGCATTGAGGAACGTAGCGGGAGACGCTGTGAAGTAAATCAGAATGACGATGCACCTCGGTGGATAGGAGAGCAGATTGGTCACAGTCTCCTCCTACCTGTCAGAGCAGTTTAACACAAAAAGTTTCTATGTCCCCACTTTTGGATTTTGACTACCTGCTCACCATCAGCACCACTTCCCAGGGTCCAGGATGGGTAGGGCACCACGTGAAGGGTCAGAAGTCACTTAGACTGGGTTCAGGTGTGGGTCCAAGGTTTTCTGAGCCTTTTGTGTCCCTGAGGCCAGCAAACTAGCAGTTTGGGGGTCACTCTGGTGGTCCTGGGTTCAAGTTGCAAATCCAGTCCTTCTTCACCAGGCAAGACAGCAGCAGGGCAGAAAGTTGGCAATTCAGCAAGGCAACTGCAGGCCAGCAGTCCAGAAGAGTGCCAGTCTTTTTAGCAGCACATCAGTCTTTCTTCCTGGCAGGGTATTCACAGGTCCAGAAGTGTACTGAAGAGTTGATGTCTGAGGCCATATTTTCAAACCAAGATTCTGGCCTTCGGGAAGGTGGGAGAAGCTTTTAGGCAATGGCTTTGAAGTGTATGGAATTTGTTGACACATCTGCCCCGGCCCGAAGCTGCCCGCAGTGACAATGTGGAGGTTATAGGTCATTTGTGTGAAGGCAGAGCACTCATTATTTAGTTGCAAGTGGAGCTTTGCTCAGCTCTGCCTCCTCATCCTGCCAACAGATGACCCATCCAGGCACACCTAATTCCTAAGAGCAGAAAAATGGCAACTTTCTAAAAGTGGTGTTTTCAAAATTGTAATAAAAAACTTGACTTTACAATTAAATAGGTTTTTTTATTACAATTCCAAGGCCACCCAACATGACATAGCTACCGGCTTCCAATTGGGTCCCAGGATGCTTGTTTCCGGTCCAGAGAGGACCTTGTCTGGCAGTTCAGGCTGGACTATTCCAATGGGGAGCAGGGTCAAGACTGTTTGCATATGGCTGGGTTCAAACTGGAGTGGCATAGTGGACAAAACACAATGGATTGGGATATGGCCGAAGCAATTGCCACTGGCTGAGATTAATCAAGCATTCTATCCATCACCTTGCTGTTTTTGAACTTTCTAAAAGTGGCATTTTCAAAATTGTAATAAAACACCTAACTTAACAATTAAATAGGGTTTTTCATTACAATTCCAGACACCAAACATGAAATAGCAACCTGCTGCTAATTAAAATGTACAGCTTATTAAATATATTAAGGAATTCCCAAAGTTATCCTAGGGAAGGGGTATGCCATTAGGAAATTTCACTAACAGAACATGTAAAACAAAAACTAAAAAGTACACGCCCAACTTTTCAATTACAAGGCACCCTGCCCTATGGGCTACCTAGGGCTTACCTTAGGGGTCACATATGTAATAAAGGGGGAGTTTAAGGCTTGTCATATGAGTTTTATTGCCAAGTCGACATTGCAGTTTAAAACTGCATTCAGGCTTCAGTGGCAGGCCTGGAACAAATATATTGAGGTGCTACTTAAGTGGGTGGCACAATAAGTGTTTCAGGCCCATTGGTAGCATTTAATTTACAGGTCCTGGTTTCATGGTACACCACTCTAGAAAAGACTTATAAGTAAATTAAATATGCCAATTGGGTATAAGCCAATTACACCATCTTTTAGGGGAGTGAGCACAAGCACATTAGCACCGGTTAGCAGTGGTAAAGTACACAGAGTCCCAAGGCCAACAAAAATAAAATGGAGGAGGAGGAGAGGCTAAATATTTGGGGGAAGACCACTGTAAGGCTCATAGGTCTAACACACGTTTACAGTTATTTTTAAAGTGTCCTACGACTTTCAAAAGGTACCAGTCGCCACGGGTCATTGAAGGTTTCTTAGTGCATAGGCAAATCTGTTGATGATCTAGGGCCAGATGTAGGTAGCCCTTTACCGGTCGGTAACGGCCGAAAATACCGATTTACGGCTGTTACCGACCGGTATTAAGCGATCGGTATGTAGGTGAGAGAAATTAGGCCGAATCGGTAAATTTACCGATTCGGAAAATTTACCGAATCGGTAAAATACCGACTCGGAATATTTACCGAATCGTAAAATTTACCGATTCGGAAACCTTACCGAATCGTAAAATTTACCGAATCGGCAAAATTACCGAATCGGTAAAATACCGACTCAAAATATTTACCGAATCGGAAAATTTACCGAATCGGAAAATTTACAGATTCGGTAAAATTCCGACTCGGTAATTAAGAATAGGTAAAATTGAAGATTGAGATGTAGGGAGGCTCTGAAATACCGAATTTGCTTCAAATTCGGTATTTAAGAGTCGGTATTTACCATGGATTCAAATCAGGTGGTAACCAGGTGCAGCTATAAAAATGGACCCAAAATGCAATTCTGTTTGCACAATGGCGGCATTTTATGTCATTGCAAGACGGCTACGGCTACAGGAGGAAGGAGAGAGGGAATGGCTGAGACAGGAGCAGGTTTACAGGCAGAGGGTGACCCTGTTCATGCTCACAGAGGAAGAGATACTGCAGAGGTACAGGTTGGCTCCAGACACCATCTTGGAGCTCATCAGGGACCTAGAACCACTGTTGCAGCACACCACCCCAAGGGCACATGCAATTCAACCCCATGTACAGGTGCTGTGCAGCCTCCACCTGCTGGCATCAGGGAGCTACCAGAGCGTGATTGCTGCGGTGGGTGGGGTGACCCAGAGCAGCCTCTCAAGGTTTTTTCAAAAATTCCTTGACGCCATGTTGCATAGGATGGAGCATTACATTTCTTTTCCATCCACCCATGCTGAACTGGTTCAAACCAAATCCGAGTTCTACCAGATGGCTAGATTTCCCCATATCATCGGCTGCATTGATGGCACGCACATCCCCCTTTGTCCCCCTGCTGCCACAGAATACATCTACCGGAATAGGAAGTCCACCCACACCATCAATGTACAGGTGATTTGCAATGCAAAGTTCATCATCACAGACCTTGTTGCAAAATTCCCTGGGAGTACCCACGACTCCTATATTTTTCAGAACAGCGGCATCTATGCACGTCTGTCTGCAGGGGAATTTGGCGAAGGATACCTCCTAGGTAAGACACAGTGTGCGACCCCTTCAACACCTATTGCAGTAAGAATTACAAGTATGCATTTGAGTAATGTATTCCCATTTCCCTTTTAGGAGACAGTGCATATGCCCTACGTTCATTTATCCTCACTCCCTAGCTCAACCCCTCCACACCGAGCCAAAGGAGGTATAACCGGGCCCACAAAAGTACACGGAATGTGGTAGAACGGACCTTTGGCATCTGGAAGAGCAGATTTAGATGCCTTCACAAGAGTGGAGGTGCAAGGCAGTATACCCCCATCACCTGCTGCAAGATAATTGCTGCCTGTGCCATGTTGCACAACTTGGCTGTGAGGAAGGGTGCTGAGGTGGAGTTGTCTGACTACGAGGATCATGACGACGACAATGCTGTGCCTGATAGACAACCTGCTGGAGTGTCAACACCAAGTGATGGCAGATACAGACGTGAGGAGATAACAGACAACTATTTCTGAGTGAGTAAAGAGACACAGACAGCTTGTGAACGTGAAAAAAGTATTACTAATCTTGCCACAACGTTAATGCACTGATGTTGAACAAATAATAACTTTTTGAACGTGGGGACTGCTAATGTCCCAGGTTGCCTCACCCACACTGTAAATGTCATTTACGGGCGCGCTTCGCAGCCCCACTGGGGTGTGGTTCACTCCCTTCGGCATGGACTGCAGGCTCAGCTGCGTGCCTGGTGCTCCTGCGTGGCTCAACAACTGCGCTAGCCGGGCTGCTGCGGCTGCTGCTGTCATATGCCTCAGCCACGTCCAGGGCAGGATTCGCAGCAGTATGGGAGATTATCATGGCCTCCAGGGCACTGGTAATCCTGGCCATGCTCCTGGTTACATCCGCGGTGCTCTGCATGAGGCTTTCTTGCATGTTGACACTCCTACAGCATAGCTGGGATGTTGCCGTGGCCAGCCGGTGCATAGCCCTGTTGTGCACACGCGCATCCCTGCGCCTTGTTTGCTCCTGGGCATCCATTTTTGCACACAGTTAGTTGATGGCGGTGGTCATGTCAGTGTTGGTCTTTGCAACCTCCCTGTTTGTCTCCCATTTGCTGATTCAGGATCCTAAACTGGCGGTGGCAGGCCTGAATCGATTTGCCCTGCATGCGCTGGATGCGCACCATGCTCCCCTCAAGGCCACGGAACACAGTGCCCTCTCCAGGTGGACCTGCACTGCTGGGAGTGCGTTGGTGGCTGCGAGTGCTGCTGGACTGATGTGTGGACACCTGTGCAGTAGGAGTGACTTCAATGGTTGCTGGAGCCTCACCCTCTCCTCCCGCCATGACTCTCAGTGGGGCCACATGTCTCCTCCTGGCTGGTGAGGTAGCAGGTGTTGTCAGGGACCGTGATGGGGAGTTCTCAGGTGAGAACACCAATGGGGGGGTTTGGGAAACGTGTGGGGAGTGGGGAAACACAAGGGAACGAACAGTGTCATCCTCATGGGAGAGGGCAGTGGCGTTTTCTTCCTCCTGCGAGGCTTCTGCGGTGCTTGGACCTGCCACAACACTCTCCTCCCTCGCTGGCGCTGTTCCCTGTGAGGCAAATGGTCCACTGCCTGATGTTGGCCCTAGGTATAAAGAAGCGTATGTACACTGAGTGCTATTGTCTTACAGTCACTACAATAAATGCATTGTACATTTCACTTTCATTACTGTGATTGGCTTTCAATGCATTGCTGTTTTCTGTGCACTTACATGTGGTCCTACATTTGCTGACTACATTTCCCATAATGCATTGCTCATGTATAGTGCTAGCAGTACTGGACTGGGGTTGGGCTGTACACGTAGGCTAAAGGGAAGCAGTTTGCTTTGGGGTGTCATGCTGCGCAGGCCTCTTACCTTTCGTAGTAGCTCTGGCTGAGCCTACTCCCACGACACTGTCAGGCTCGATGGTGGAGGCCACCAGTTCCTCAAGGTCAGTCAGGGGGGGCGCAGGGTTCCTGCCTCCACCGGTCACACCAACCTGCTTGTGGATCTCTGCCATTTTTTTTTGGGTGAGGCTTGTGAGGTCGTAAAACCTTTTCTTCAGGTCCTCTTGGCTCCTGCTGGTCACACCCACAGCATTCACCTTCTCCCCTATGGCAAGCCACAGGTTTCTTTTGGCTGACTCTGCTACAGTGAGGGACAGCCTGCCAAAAAGCTATTTGTGTACCCTCACAACTTCCTCAACCAGTACCTGCAGCTCCATGCTGCTAAACTTTAATTTTTGTTTTCGGTCTGCCTTCTGGCTCTCTGTGCTGCTTGCCATTATTTCTCTATTTCACTCCAAACAAATCTCCCCCTGCTGCTCTGTCTCTCTGCTCAGCTCTGACTGCCTCTCCAGAACCTTCTAATGAGTTGCAGCTGCCTGGGTAGCCACTTCCTGGTTGGGAGGGGAGGGTGGTAGCACCTGATTGGCTGTTCTCATTAGTTTCACTTTTGCTTGCTTCGGTATTTACCGATTCGGTATTTTTAATGCGTTCCTATGGGCCTTTTGGCCCATAGGGTTGTATGGCCATTACCGATTCGGTAATTACCGATTCGGTAATTTCCTAAGTCGGTAAAATTCGGTATTTAAGAATCTGTAAATGACATTTACCTACATCTGGCCCCTAGTGTGCTACATCAGTACTTCATTCTTGTGCAACAGGTAGAATAAGGAGTTAGGCAGAGGCAAAGAAACCACTGATGAGCAAGTATGTCACAGGCATAGTGTAATTAGTAAGCCTTTTCCACATGCAAAGGATGTAGTATTCATGAAGGCCTTTGCAAGTGAAAATGTCTTACTGTAATTTTCATGTGCGGTGTCGTTGATCACGTAGTTCCAAATGGAATGTGATAGTATTACTGAATGATGTTTTTGACGATATTTATGTACTTTTATATACTGAAAATAAGTGAGTGATGGTAAAACACTGAACACGCACAGAAGGTTATTAAGTAATGGTCAAAATCTGCATATACACTAGGATTAAGGAGTGGTGGTCCGATGTGCCCGTGTAGACCAGAATCCTAAATTATGGTGCAATCTGGCGTGACAATGAAGATTTCTGAGAACAAATCTGAATATATATTCAAAATCAGAGAGAGATGGGGCAAATCTGAAGATGCATTAAGGATTACCAAGTGGCGAACCAAATTTAAACACATACTAATAGTTACTGAACAATGGGGCAAATCTAAAGATATATGAAGGATTATAGATGGATTTAGCAAATCTGAACATGCATCACAGTGGTAATGATAATTCTTAACAAATGGGCAGTATTCTAGGCATGATGGTGCAATTCTTGCTTAATGCTTGCACTGGCATAATGTTGGTAAGTCCTGACACATTGTAGGCACATTCGGACCAATGATGCCCACTCTTACTGGCATGCTTGCACTGTCACATTTATCATCAACTTGAACTAAGCAACTTTAATCATCTTTTAAGTAATCTTAGTGTAGTATTGTGGATTTTTGTCATTTGTGGTCTTGTGTTTAAGTCTATATAAAGAATACTTATTTTTATAAAACCTGTGTTGTGTCCATCTGTAGTGTTATCACTGTATTACTGTGTATATTCACAAATGCTTAACACACTGCCTCTGAGATAAACCTGTATGCTCGTGCCAAGCTACCAAGGGGGTGAGCAGGGGTTATTAAGGAGTGTAATCCCCTTATCCTGACTTACAAGTAAGGGTCCCTATTTGGACAAAGGTGAATACCATTGCCAACTAGAGACCCCCTGATCTAACACATGCATTCACTCATTAATCCAGTCATGCACTCACATTCATCTATCCATCAATGCACTCACTTATTCAATGTTTATCTGTCTGGTAACTTTCTTATTCTTATCCTGTTTCTCATGTATTCATCTATTAGTGTGCTTACTTATCCTTCCATCAATCTATGTACTCATGTTCACATTCACCAACCATCCACTCACACAACTGCACACATAAACTTGCAATTTAATGACATAAACAATTTCACTTATACAAAGCACATGCCCACTGGCCAATCATTGTTGCCCACAGTCCTTGAAATAAGTTAACATATGGTTTTTAAAGACTCAAAATTAATTTTGAAAATACTTGAAAATCTATATATTAAGTGCCAATAGAAAAGCGTATTTTCCCATTTAAGGGAATCCTTATCTATAAAGACCAAACAGGCTACCCAGGTACTACAGAAATAGCTGTTCATTTATTTCATTTGATAAAAATAATATTTTCTCGTATGAGATGACTATGGGGCATATTATCAAGAAACAGAGTTAAAATTATCGCCACTTTAGTGGCAAAAATCTGCCGCTAAAGGGGCGATAATGGTCTTGATAATAGGCCCTTGAGAATTCCAATAGAAGCCCATGTTCTGGTGTCAACATGGGCTTCTATTGAAATTCTCAAGGGCATATTATCAAGCCCATTATCGCCGCTTTAGCAGCAGTCTTCTGCTGCTAAAGCGGCGATAATTTTAACTCCGTGCTTGATAGTATGCCCCTATGTTTTTCATTCTGAGTCTGAACTTTATATGATCTGAATACGTAATAGCATTAATTCAACATACATTGAACATAGAACTGAATTCAGATTACTTACTCTGCTGGTGTAGTTATGCACTGATCTTCAACATACACTGAAGTCATCCTTTTTCATTCAGTTTTCGCATTAAATGCATTTTATTCTTACTTGTGCAGGCTGACAGTAAGGCCTTATAGATGAGCTGCTTCATTAACCAAGACAAGAGTGTGTCGAATGACCTGTAAAGTCATAAACTAAGCTCAGGTTCATAAAATAACAAGCTTACGAAGAAATGAAACAGAATGCTTGATCAATCATCACACAATTCCATCTCCGAGAAATGTACTCTGAACAACCCTGACATTTGGTCAGTAGTGCTTGCAGTGACATCCTCTATGACAGTTAGAGAATACCCCTTCTCAAAGAAGACCAAAGTCACGTGCTAAAGAAAACCATTCCTTGAGCATTGGCTCACACACACCTATTCCATTAATTTACAAATCAGACCGCTCTTCATAAGTGCCAATTGAAGAGAATCCTAATATTTATCTTTAGTGAAGGATATCCCAACTGTGCACAAACAATGTTTTAGGTTTCTTCCTATGTGTCATGAAAATAGCCAGAAGCTGATCACAGTAAAGAGATGGCTCTCTTTCATTTTCCCCCTGCAAATTTCATCCTTTCAGGTCAGTGAGTTCCCAGGAGTGTTCACCCGACCTTGAAAGTCTAAAGTATAAGGTTGAAACAACAAATTTCATCAACTGTTTCCAGTTAACATGTCCCCGAGTCCCCAGTCACCTATGCCTGATTACTGTCTATAATCATGGACACCATAAACAGGGTATAACGGGGCAAGGTGGCACAGTGCACAAGGGTGTTGGAGCGGAACAACTTGTGTTGTTACCATAATGGGATAATGGTCAATACCATCTAATCAGAAACATAGCAAAGATCACTCCACCAGGTGGCTAGGTTTGCCTTAGGTAGAGAATCCCCATATGCGCATGAACTGCCGGTTGTGGATACTTCTTTGACCATAGCAGTCAAAATAAAATGATATTCCCTGGGTGCAGGTCTGAATGTGACCTGGTTATCTCTACCTCTACCACTTGAAACAACACTTACTGAATGGTGAGATGGAAAACACTGGATCAAATGTTTGCCACAACATTTGTGCGTTATACTACCTGCAGGCTGCTATCCTGATGTGGGCTTGCATGACAATAGACGGTAGTGAATAATGTGGCAGCTGCTTTAGACAGGAGAAGATGTGTCAATGAAAGCGTTCTTCTACTGTATAAATCTTCGGCATCCTGGGAAGACGCGAGTGTTGGTCCTCACCAAGGCAGCGAATGTAGCATAACGATTGACCACTTACATTGCAGAGGCCATTACATCATCTAAGAGTGAACCCTCCTCTCTTACCACAACCATGGAGCTACACAGATGACTCGTAGCTGATGCTGCCTCCCACAGTGAGCCTAGATCCCTTGAATTGAGTGCAGTTGTACACCTAGGTATTGGAATATTGATCATGTAGTGTTGTGTGCAGCAGGACCCTTGTGGTCCTTGCTTGACTCCGTACAATGTTTCATAATCAATTCGGAGGTATCTGGGTGTGTCTGGGTGTGGTCAATAAAGTTTATGACATAGTACATTCAGTTAATGGTTACATCCTGAAGAATAAAAAAGTGTATTACAGAGCTCCGTATGTGGCGTGGGCATTTGCATGCTTCAGAGCTGAGGTGGATGCGACAACTGGTGACAAGTAAGGGCTAAGTGCCCTGAAGAAACAAGATTGCTCATCCATAAAAAGCAGAAATGCTAAAAGCAGCAACAACCAGGTACAAAGAAGAGCTAACGGCAGCAGCAGCCAGGTGCAAGAAAGTACTAAAGGCAGAAACAACCAGGCGCAAAAAAAAGCTATCGGGAGTGACAACCAGGTACAGAGAGTGCAAACGTACTTACCAGCATGACCGAGGGAAATGCCACACATCCTTGAATCGGCTGTGACGGCAAAGCCTGTGTAAGCCGCTGATGCGTGAAAAGTAGCAGGTAGCATCCAATTCAATCAAAGGCCTTCTGAATCATGACATTTTTCAATGGCTGCCGAAAGAAGCATGAAATATAGGGCAGCTGCGTTCCTGAAATCACCACCTCCATATCTCACCGCAAAAAAGCAGAATGTTTGGCCCCAGATGGACTACATGGATCGAAACATTTGATGACTTCACAGAAGCTCTAGAAGAAGTAAAGAACATTGCAGGCAATGGAGTGAAAGAAGTGATAAAGAATATATCACAAGCTGATAATATATTGTTCTGTCAAATCAAGAAAACAGTGAAAGACCAGTTCAGTTCAATGCAGAAAGTAGAATTTGAAAGGTACATTTTCAAACAGAAAAGACAGAAGCTGGTGAAATGTTGGATGAGTTTGTCGCAAGACTTGATACCCTCATCAAGCACTGCAAATTCAGTGAATTTAATGAGGAAGAGGCTATAGGTATCAGAGTCATCAATGGTTGCCTCTCCGATTTGTTCAAACGACTTACGCTGAAAGAGACACTCAATCTAGAAAAGGTACTCATGGCTGCAAGAGGTGAGGAACATGCAGATTGACAACCTGCTGAATGAATCACAGTTGATCATGAAAAGTAAGCAGAAACACAAAGTAGAGGCCCAGAAGACAATGTCTCGAAAAAAATAAATTGAGTTTGCAATGTTGATTTTCATTTCCACAAAAAATGTAATGTCCTACCATTGGACAGATATGCAAGGGCTTGGGAGAGAAAACATTTTATAACGGTCTACAAAGCAAAAGAGAAACTAGGTGCGTCATGATGAGAAGAGAAAATGATTGCCAGAAAGTTTCAAAAGCATTCTAGCCACGCCCACAAGGCCAAATGGTATTTTCAACCCGAGGCAACTGGAGACTAAATGAAGTTGATCGTCATCAAATTCATCTTCCAAAGGCTCATCAGTATCATCACCAAGTGACAGTAAAGATGATGTATGTGCAATGGTGATGTCGACTGCAGAAAGACATGCACATTTCACCTTTTTCTATTCACTCCTTTCTACTACTTTACTCTTTTATATTAACACACTTTAAGATGGCCGCCACTTGTATTGAATCACGTCTGTCCTATCTCTATGACTATTCATACTCATAACATCACGGCGTTTAGCAGCTCACACACTTTAGGAGAATGGAGCACGGCCACCGTGTTATATGCGGGCTTTTTGAAGTTCGTTCACGTAAGTGAAGCCATTTTTTGGATATTTGAAAGCGTTATTTTCGCGGTTACGATCTTTTCACCACGCACATTACGAATTTTGTTTTTGACCATTCATCACATCTTCACCATCCGCTCCTTTAATTTAATTTTTCTCTTAGTTTCCTTCTTAATTCACCTTTGTAGCTCCCCTCCTGAGCACACGTCGGTTAACTTCACTATTTCCTTTAGAACCGGACGTTCGGTTTATTTTTTAGACACCACCGTGGACTAACAGGATTATACCTTGTTGATTTATCTCACTTCACTGTGGTTTATATGGTATTCTTTTAGGGTGACATTATAGGGTTTACTTATGAACTGTTGATATATCAATTATGTAACATTGAATTATTTCCACTTATCCTCATGTATAATATATATGATTCACAGAACCAAGTCCCTGATGAAGGCTTTCTATGAGCCGGATGATATTCTGGGACTAAAAATGGACTATCTCTTGTGATGAATCTGCGATTAACCATGAATTAAGGTTGATACCTAATGGTTTAATAAAACAATTTGGAAAACTGAACAAGATATTATTTTGATTTGGAAATTTTATAACCCAGTTAAGGGACATCGCTGTGACTAGGGGACGTCACCCAATTTAGGGGCACTCTATTGACTTATACTTCTCAGCACTCATAACGGAGAGTGCGCCCTAGAGCACGCAACAATTGATTACGCTTCATGAACACTGAGTGCAAGTGTGATTATAAAAGTTGTTTGCAAGGAAGAACACAAGTCAAAGAGAGATCGCCACGCGAAGCGACCAAACTCATTTGACCAATGCCCTTAGATCACACTAAACGTGAATGGCTGCCCTACAACTTTCATTATAGGCTGTGGTGCATCGATCAATATCATACCAGCAGAAAAATACAAAAAACTGCCTCTGGTACCACATCTATCGTCATTGAAAGCAAAGTTGTATATGTGGCTGCTTCTACGGCATTCCAAAGTCATGAGTCATTTGTAGCGACCATTAGGCATAAGAAAGCAACATTATAAGCACCAACTCATGTTCTCCAAGGTACTTAATCAAGTGCATGTCTACTCAGTTACAGCACTGCTGCTGACATGGGGCTGATATTCATTAATTACAACCTAAATGCACATTCTGAAATAGTGAGTCAATTCCCATTGTTTCATGTACTAGGGAATTTCAAGACAATGCAGGTGCAACTTCACATTAATGAGGACAGTCCTCCTGTTGCTCAGCAACACTGTTTGATTGCTTTTCATTTACAGGATGCCATTAACAAAGAATTAGAAACATTGTTAAAGCATGACATCCTTGAACGCTCTACTGATCCGATGCCATGGCTTTTGGCCATAGTGGCAGTGCCAAAAAAGGACAGTGGAGGTTCAGTATGCATTTGTGTTGATATGCGCCAGGCCAACAAAACAGTCGAGAGAGAAAGACATATGGGTCCACATATAGTTGACATGATTACACATCTAAATGGTGCCAAAGTCATATCCCATCTTGATTCAGATCCATGGGAACTTTTACCGAACTACCTACCCCCTACCCCTCCCCGCTCTACTCCTCTCCACTTTCCTGCTACTGACCTGTGCCCTCACCTGTCCTGGCACTAGTCCCCACCCTGTTTGACTGTGAATTTTCCCTCGTCATTTGAGATCTAGCTATTTTGTCTGATGCCCGATGGAACTACCTGTTTTAGCTATAGGGGAGACAGGTCGGGGATTCCCTCCTTGGACGTCACCTACCCAGTCGGTCTTTAGCCAGACTTCCTTTCGTCTCTCATGTCATCTCTTCCCGCATCCTCCCTCTATTTATGTCTCTCCTTCTTTCCTCTCTCAATGTATTGAGACTGAACTATTTTGTCTGATGCCCGATGGAGCTACCTGGTTTAGCTATAGGGGAGATGGGCCTGTGGAGTCCCTCCTTGGTCGTCACCTACCCAGTCGGCCTTTAGACAGACTTAATTTCATCTCTCCTTGTTGTCTCTTCCCCTATCCTCCCTTTCTCACCTTCCCTGTCCCCTTGTTGTAGACGAATCTAGGACTCAATTTAATATTCCCGATTTATGCCCTTATGTGGTTATATCAAATCATATCCTTATATAGGCATAAGAATCATACCCATATTAAAACATAGCCAATGCAGTCCAAATACGGCAAGGCTACTCCCATAGACTCCTAGAAAGCACAACCTAAATGCAAGCCTCCAGCAGCCCGGGAATTCCCCCTGCTTCTGTATTGATTTGTCCTAGAACTCCTGGAGTCCTGAAAGAACTGCGAGTTCTTAGTGACGTCTTATGTCCAACCTTACGTCAAACTCGGCACCTTCCAGGTATAAATATACCAGCATCTGCCCTAGCAAAAGACACGGTGGTTTGGAGCAGATCGACTATCTACTTGCCCGACGCCCTGCTGTAGCGAGTGCCGAAGGAAGCCGACCCTCCCGCTGATGCACTGAGAGAGACGCTGTCTTTTCTCCTGCTGAGAAATCCAGCTTCAGTGTTTCCCTGCTACCCTTGCGGGTTGCTGGGAGATCGAGTCCCGAGAGAGAGATACAAGACCTCCTTCTTCTATAACCAAGGTACGGAGCTCATTAGACCCTTAGAGAATTCTTGATTTAGATTCTTGGCAGAACCTATTTTAACTCAAACTACATCTCACTTACTCCTTCCCATGTACTAGGCTTAGGTTAGGTACACCGGGGTATGCGTATCTTAGAAGCACCAGTTGAGTACATTTAGTCATCTTTTATCATTGTATGTATTTTATCCATTTTAAGTATCTTATGGCTTAGAAACCATATAAATGCTTTTACAGTATTATTTCATAATACTCTTTTTACTGTACGCACTTTACTTTATGACAAGTATTGCGATTGTAGCAATTCACTTCTCTTGCATGAGAAAGAAGACTGCTCAATAAATAACCACTTTTATTGAAAACGCCCGTCTCTCTATTTCTCTGCACTTCTGGTAAAAGTAAGCATGCACGATTGACTGAGTGAAATAGCCATCTAATGTTTCCACGACTCTGGAGATATACTCCTTATTCTTGGGGGAGCAAAGTTGTCATGTTTATGCGGTTGTCAGAAACGAATCCCTTCTTCTGAATTCGAGAAAGTTTCTAGTGACCTCTGAGCTAGCTGGCATTCATAATTAAGTCTAACATATTCAATAGAGACCTAGTCGACCTAAGTCCTACGTCTAAACTATCGTTTATGTTATTCCAATGCGCAGAGCCTATTGGGAATATAGGAACTACACTACACCCTCCCCTCTACGCTCCATTATTTTGCCCTCCATGTTGTTTAAATGTTTCCCATTGAGACCTAGCTATTTGGCCAAAGCCCGGTGGAGCTACCTGAGAACTATAGAGGAGATGGGTTTGGGACTTCCCCCTCGACCGTCACCTACCCAGCCGGACTTTGGGCAGACTTTCCTTCATCTTTCTGCCGTATCTCCCTCCCATCCCTTTACCCTTACCCCCTTCCCCTCTACACTTCACTTATCTCGTTCTCTATGCTCCTGTAATTGTTTGTCTAGCAACTGATGTAAATTGTAACTGATGTAATCTTGTAATTTTGCGGAACCTCATGTAAAGCGCTCTGATACCTCCAAGTCTAGCCAGCGCTATATAAAACTCTTAAAATAAATAAATAAATAAAATAAAACAAAGGATACAATCAACTCAAGCTGAAAGAGTAATGTAGGTACATTACTACTTTTTCAACTCATGTTGCTTTGTTCAGGCACAAAAGACTTCACTTTGGTGTGTCGTTTGGTTGCAAGCATTTTTCAGGATGTAATTAGCCGAATAATTCAACCTGTCACACATGTTTTTAACTACAGTGATGACATAGTAGTGTTTGGGGCCACACGAAAGCAGCATAACAAAGCTCTTGACTCTGAAAATGTACAAGCATTGCCATACATCTATCACCCACAAGATGTAACCATGTTGCGATCCTTCTTAGTCGTGGCCAGCAATTGCTCCAGATACATTCATGACTTTTCCATAGTGAGTTCCCCGTTAGAAGACTTGAATATTCCCTTACAGTGGACCTCTTAATGTGACCGAAGTTTCAATAACATCAAACATGCTATTAAAAATGCAACTGAATGGCTTACATTGATCCAAAGTTACGTACTGATATTGTAGTAGAAGCAATAGCGTTGGGGTTGGGAGCGATCCTTGCTCAACACAATGAACATCCAAATGTTCAGAGACACATTGCGGCTTACGCCTGGAAAAGTCTTTCTCAGACTGAAGGTGCCTATTCTCAGTCAGAAAAAGAGAGCCAGGCTGTAGTGTGAACTTGTGTACATTTTCATGTGTTTCTGTACGTAAAGCATTTCAACATTGTCACTGACCACCAGGCGTTGCTCAACATTTTGGGAAATCCAAAAGCCAAGATGCGCCCTTGAATCAAGTGGTGGGGGTTGCTATTACAAGAGTATGATTACAATATTGTGCATAAGTCGGGAAAGGCTCAAAACCCCGGAGATTACTTCTCACAAGTGCTGTTACAAAGTCACAGTGCAACATCTAAAGTGGCTGAAGGATATATTAATTTCATAGTAAAGTCCAGCACATCGGCTGCTCTATTAATTGAGTAGATAATTGCTGCTTCCAACACGGACCGAGACATGCTCACACTCAAGGATATAATTGCAATGCAGTCACAGAGAAAACGTACTTGACCTCTCACAGATGATGTTGATTATCAAAAAAATTTGCAGGAATAACTTTCTGTTACAAAGAAGGTATTGTGCTAAGAGGTTTGAAAATTGTCATACCAGAGAGCTTGAGACAACAAGTCATTGAATTGGCACACAAAGGACAATGTGGCATTGAAGACCCCAACAAAAACGTTCAGAGACCGAGTGTGGTTTCAGGAACTGAAAGAATGTCACCTGTATACCTGCTTATTTACCAAGACAACATATCATCCACTAAAAATTGCATTTAATTTCTATGGACCTTTAAGCAATGGTCATCATCTTGTGGTCGTTATTGATGAGAAGTCATGTTTTCCCTTAGTGGAAGATCTATCATCAACCACCTATAACAAAGTCATCAAGAGGCTGGATGATATTTTCACAGCGTGGGGTGTTCCATCCATTCTCAGATCTGCAAACAGTCCTCCCTTCAAAGACTTTCTGAGCCGCTTCAATGTCAATCATCAGAAAGGCACACCTCTCTGGCTGCAGGCAAATGACGTTGTTGAACAATTTATAGGCATCCTGAAGAAAGTGGTTCAGTGCGCTGTGCTCATAGGAATCGATCTCAAGTCAGCTTTATTTCCAACCCTTCATGCATATTTGTCAACTCCCCATTCTACAACAGGGAATAGCCGTGCCATCTTGTTGTTTGGGAGAACCTTTGGGACAAAGCTACCACAGTGGACTATGAGCCGAGTAATAGACACTGATGGATTTGTGTCACAGACATTGCTTGCAAAAGCAAGATGAATGTCTATGAGGATATGGGCAGATGCGCTAGTAACACGGTTTTTGAAAGAGACCAGGTCCTAGTCAAACAAAAACGGAAACTCAAGACTGACGCTCTGTATGATGCAGATTTATTGAGCACTGTGACAAATAAAGGACATATGGTGACCGCTCAACATCCTAGTAAGTGCACTGCAAGAGATTCTTCACATTTCAAGCATCTGCCTCAATTTTCGTTGGATCCAGACAGCACGATTGAGACAAGTCCACCTGAGTGCCGCAGTCAAGCATCCGAGTTTACATCTACGATGCCAGATGACAGTGCATCTCTTTCACCTCTTATGACTCAGTCATATTGGTGCGAGCACTTTGACCACTCATTGAGGAACTCTAATGTATATATGTTGTCCGTGCGTTTTATTTAACAAAGGGGAGGATGTAGTGTCATGTGATCATGTGTAATCAATCAGGGAATTGTTAAGCGCACTACTCACCCGTGAGGGTCTCAAGACGCTGGGGGGGGTGGGAGAGGGTAACCAGCTCCGGTCGGTCGAAGAGCCAGGTCTTGAGGGTCTTCTTGAAGATGTGCAGAGAGGGGGCGCATCTGATGTCGACTGGGCGCTCGTTCCAGGTCTTGGCTGTGATGTAGGAGAAGGCTCTTCCACCCGTTCTGGCTCTGTGAATGCGCGGGGTATCGGCGAGGGCGAGGTCGGAGTTTTCTCTTGGGTATGTGAAAGGATATTCTTTCATTGAAGTATTGGGGTCCGGTGTTGCGGAGGCATTTGCAGGGATGGGTGAGTGTCTTGAAGGCTACTATCTTCTCGATGGGGAGCCGATGGAGGTCTTGCAGGTGTTTGGAGATGTGTTCTTGTCGAGGGATGCCGAGGACGAGTCTGGCTGCAGTGTTCTTTATGGTCTGGAGTTTGTGGAGGAGAGAGTTGTTGATTTTGTGTAGAGGGCATTTCCATAGTCCAGTCTGCTTGTTATGAGTACATGGGTGATGGTCTTTCATGATTCGGGGGGGGGGGTCCATTTGAAGGTATTGCGAGGGATGGGGATGGTGTTGAAGCAGGTGGAGGTGACGGAGTTGACCTGTCGGGTCATGGAGAGGGTGGAGTCGAGTATGATGCTGAAATTCCGGGCATAGTCCGATGGGCCACCAGGTGTTGTCCCATGCAATAGGATCCTTGTGGTCCTTGTCAGACTCCTTGCAAAGTTAAGTAATCGGTTGTGAGGTATCTTGGTGTGGTCAATAAAGTTTGACCTAGTACGCTCAGTTAACAGTTGCATGCCAAAGAATAAAGATGTTTATTACAGAGCCCGTTGTGTGACGTGGTTATTTACATGCTCCAGAGCTGGGGTGGACATGACAGATCATAAAGTACTGCACATTTAACATTGAATGCCTCCTCAACAGGTGTGTGCAAACCATAAATACCCACTACTCCTGCCATTTCAGCACCGATGCTTTTTTATCAGATCTTGGGCAGTCCTGTTGTGTTTAGGCAGTTGCAACCATATCTTGTGCTTTTTTTTGGACACAAAAACCTGGTGACTCAGTGCCTTTGTAGTTATAACAGTAACTGTATGAATGGCATTTACTTCTAGGAACCACGTGAGAAGGCTCTCTTTCATGTTGCTAGTGTGCTTCCAGCGCCTTTCTTTTGTATGTGTGATTAAGTGCTCTAAGCTTTATTGGTTTAAGATATAAGCCTTCTGCCCTGGTCCTTGGGAATGTCTTCTGCTCCATACTGCGCCATACTCAGTGCTGCCGTTTCTGATAAATTACTGGATGCTGATTTTGATACAGAGGTGAGAATTTTACTGATGTGCACTGACAGGGGGAGTCAGGTAAGTAGCAAAGGTTTCCCCGCGTTCCAGGGCAACCCACTGTGCGGTGTACTTTTGCTGAAATACAAACATCACTTCTGAACCGCCTTACTTTTTAGTAACAGGGTCAAAGCGAAAAGGCTTCAGGGAGTGAAGGGTTGGAATATGGGGGCATATTATCAAGCAGGGCGTTAATATTATCGCCGTTTTAGTGACAGAAAACTGCCGCTAAAGCAGCGATAATGGGCTTGATAATATGCCCTGGAGAATTCCAATAGAAGCCCATGTTCACACCATAACATGGGTTTCTATTGGAATTCACAAGGCCATATTATCAAGCACATTATCGCCGCTAAAACGGCGATAATTTTTAACTCCCTGCTTGATAATATTCCCCCAGGTGCGTTCACTTAAAAAGTCAAAAATATTGAATTGCCTTAAAAGTACACCAAAAAATAATACATGTAGTAAAGACCGGTAATAAATCGCATGAGCCAGTGTCATAACATGACCTTACATGTTTTACGTGTCAGGACAGAGAGCATCGAAACCATGACAACAATAAGGGTTCATGCTCTTCTATGCAACAAGACCGTTAAAGGTGGAGCTTCCAAAACAAGAATCCTGCAGTTCTCTATAAAGCACTGCTTCGGACATCTCTCTTGATTAAGTACAAAGCCTTGATATAAAATTCAGCAATTCAAACCTCACACGAGGTTAGTTTGGTTGGGGTGTGTAAAGTTTTTTTTTTCTTTTGCAAAGTTTTGCGTAGTTTCCGATTGTTGCACATTCGAATGTTTGCCAACTTGTGCAACTTTTTTCTTTAAAATGGGAGACAATTTACATCACAATAGCGAAATAATTTTCAATCCGATCGACACCAACCAAGCTGGAAAACGTATGCCCTCTTTTCGTCTGCGAGGTTTACTACTGCTACGATTTATTATAAGAACAGAAAATGTATGCAGATTGTTTTTCTCAGCAAGGTTAGGTTTTGCGGAGTTTGTCTATGCATTGTGAATTTGCGAAGGAGAAGAACGCTGCTTTCTGCCAAGTGTTTGCTGTGCATTACCCACCTCAATCTGGGCAGCGAGGAGGTACGTACCTACTGATGTCTGCATCTGCTTCATCAATATTCTGGGACGTAACTGCAGAGGATTTCAAACGTTTTGCAGATTTTGGAAATATCTTCATTTCGTTGCTTCTTAGAGCACTAGTTTAAGATACACAAACAGGAGCCCTTATTTGCCACTGTGCTGAGTGAAATAATCTTAGTTTTAGCTGCCTACTTGGAAAAAGACTTTGGGCCATATTATCAAGGGGATGTGATAATTATCGCAAATTGTGCTTAGCGCGATTTACTTCATCGCTGGATTACATCGCCGTGTTAGCGACGTCTTATCAACGTTTTGCTAACAGGCGATGTAATTCCAGCGATAGAGGCCGATTATCAGGAATAGCACGTGAAATCCAACGATGATTTCACAGCGCTACGGAGAAGCTTGCTGATAGGGGAGTCTGGACCTAATCTGGCAATCCATCTCCCATTATCAGTATGCCTAAGTCAATTTAAAAGCAGGCGTTACATTCCTGTGAAAACCGCAGTTAGCGCAGTTATTTTTATCGCTTCGCGGGTTGCTACATGGCTTGTAAATATCGCGAAGCTGTGTTAGCGAGGATTCCCATGTTGTTGTGCTCAGGAACGCCTACTTTGCATGTCATTAGCGATATTGATAGCCGACGCGCTATGTGCCGAAAAAGCAGCAATGTTTCCCTTGATAATATGCCTCTGTGAGAAATGGGCATGGTAATGTGTAAAAAAGGTACACTCCCAATGCTGTTGCTAATACATTTTTTATTGCGCCGTTTCCAGAGTTGAAAAGTATGAGCTAAAAAAACTCCTCCGTGGTGCATAGGCAGCTTTATTTAGAATGTAACTGATGTTAAAGTCTCTGTAAACCCCTCCCTTTTACATGTGGATAGTCTTTCCTTGTTTTTTAGACATTCTATTCTCTGTTTGTCTCTGTGATGCGTGGGCCTGCACATTCTGTTCTCAGGATGGATGGCCTGTTATTTTTGTTACCATTGGATTTACCCCAAAATATGAGCGTAATTGCAGCTGAACTGTGCTATTAAACTAAGGGAGTGTTTGTATGCTGGCATCTCCTAGTGAAAGTAACAGTCACTGGGGCTAAACATGGCGACGTGACAATTCTCTTTCTGGAAGTGAATCATCAGCATGCTAATAATAGAGTATGAGGGGGCAGGTTCCTTGAGTTCTGCCAAGCACTGCAGTTTAGGTGGTCTAAGGCAGGGTAAGATGTCCCCTCCTAGGATGGAGAATGACATAGACGATGGATTTTCGGTATGGAGAAAAATTAGAAAATGAACATATAGTAAAACGGGATGCACACTACATAACATGTTATCCTACCGTTTGGAACTAAAATACTTGGTACATTATATTCACACACCGGCGTAAAATACAATGAAAAAATATTTAGTTATGTATTCCATTGACAGAACCTTTTATTACCATGCACAGAAATAACGTTCTAAATGCCCGCTGAAAACACACACAAAAAGTCAAAGGGTCTTAAGTTTTTTCATGATTACCATTCTTGGTACCAGTATTGTAACCCAAGGATGTGCCTGTGGCTAAACCAGCAATGTTCAGAATGTGTAAGATGCAGTTCTACAGCAAAAAAATACTAGTAAACCGTGGCACGTGAGAGAAATGTAAAGAATGGACATAAAATGCATGAGAGCGAGAGAGAAAGACAGAGCAAGAGAACAACAGCAAGACTGGAAGCGAAAGAAATTAAACAGGCCAGTGGTCTGTGTGGGCTGAGTTCTGTAAAGAAAATAAATAGACATTGAAGCAGAGACCTCTGGGACCATCTATTTATTTATATCAAGCTCTGGAGAACAAAAAAGCACTGCGCTGTGTTGAAAGCCCCCCTCCCAATTTAGTACATATGTTGGTGAACTCAGGACTACATGTCAGTTGTTTTGGAACACACGTTAGACTTTTCCTGCTGCCTGCCTGCCCTCCCCGTCATTTGCTCACACTGTTGGGGCAAAAAGCAAGTATTTCTAGTGCTCTCACTACTGCATAGAGTCTGGGCCCGATTCACAGAACTAACTTAAAACAAAATCTTACACTTACTACCATTTTGGTATTCACAGAAGGCACTTACTCATCAATGAGTAATTGCCTTCTGTGAATACCAAAATGAGTAAGTTACTTAAAATGAGTAAGTTACTCATTTTGGGCTTCGTAAAAGGCACTTACTCATCAATGAGTAACCGCCTTCTTTGAATACCAAAATGAGTAAGTTACTCAAAATGAGTAAGTTACTTATTTTGGTATTCGCAGAAGGCACTTACTCATCAATGAGTAATTGCCTTCTGTTAATACCAAAATAAGTAAGTGCCTTATGTGAATACCAAAATGGTAGCAAGTGTAGGATTTTGTCTTCAGTTGGTTCTGTGAATCGGGCCCCCTGTTTTAAGCACTATTATGGTTTTCTGCTAAGGGGCTATATAAAGATGCTGATTGTGATGCCTTTTCTCTTGGTACCCAGGCAGTAAATGGCTACTGGACAATACCCCTGCTAAATAATGTTGTATACCATTAGTTGATAGGGGTCTAAGTTAGTGTTTTATCCCAAATGAGTAAGTTATCCACATTGTAGACTTCACTCTCCCATGGTAGTGATAGCAAGAGGTCAAGAAGTTACTTCCTTTCGATGGATTTTGTCAAGTGTTTCACTGCATATGACCCTTAATTGTAATGTTATATAAAATGTTAAATAATTAACTAATTAGTAAAGCAGTGGATTCTGTTTCTCATGTGTAGGTAACATCCTTAGTTACATGGACCACATCTCTTTTAATTGGCTTCTGTTTACATTTCTTGGGCCACACCCCTTTTAGAGCCAACCCACCTGATTGGTGATTCCCACCTAAAGTCCTGGGAAATTGCAATGTAGGGCTATGAGAAAGAACAGGTCAAGTTGTTGTCGTTTTTAGCCTCTAACATCAATGATAAAATATATAATCTACCTTTGATTACCCCTTTCTGGAGTATTGTCTAAAATATCACCTCTAGTATATTTGGTGGCTGTCAATACAGGCAGTGCAATTTCAATCTACTAGCTTATTTTAGAAGGTGTCATGGCTCGTGCTTCATGCACTGTTTGTTCACGGCCACATCACAACAATGGTCAAAAGAGCACAACATCAACTCATGCATCTTTGTGGTATCAGACAATTGATCCTGGAACAAGACCTCAAAACAGTGGTGCAGTCTCTCGTTCTCTTTAGACTAGACTACAGAATTAGCCTTCTCTCAGGCATTCCCAAATCCTGAAGAAGTTTGTTACTTGCCGACGCTTGAAGTCCATGTTTCTTCCCCACTGGATCCCAATTGATTGCTCGACGGAGTTCTATTCACCGTGCTGGAGGCTCTGCAGTTCTATTCAGCCTGATAAAGGACTTGTCAGGTTTTTGATCCTATTTTATCATTCCTGCCTTTTCTCCCAACTTGCATGTCAGGTCAGTGCACTGTATCATAGTCAGTTTCTCAGGTAGAGTTGCAGGCATCCTTTTCTGGTCCAGTGTTTGACTCCTTGTTTTTCTTCCTCACAGTGGTGCTGCTTTTCATTATTTTAGTTTCCTGAACTTTGCTTGTTATGACACTTTGTTCTTTAAGCTCAAACCACTGACAATTAATGTTCTCTTCCCTGTTCTTGGGTTGAGCTATGTTTGTATTCCTATGAATGGAAAAGGAATCTTTGGATTTATTCCTATGAAGCAATATGATATTGGTATTTCCAGTGCACACTCTCTTACTTAAACTGGAGAATTAATTTCTATTGTTTGGAGGGAACTAGAGGTGGGATTACTGTCTGAAAGCTGTATGTGTGGTGTATATTATAACCTCTGTGTATGTTTGCTTTGACTAAAAGACATGTGGCCACTGAACTTAAAGACTGGAGTCTGATTTTGTGTAATACTAGGAGGTGGCCGTGTTGAGTGCTACCTCAAGAGCTGTCAAGTTCTCTAAGGAAGTTCCTTTTTCCCTTATACCTTCTTCCCCCATTCCCCTTAGGGCTAATTGCTCACACTCATTGTGTACTGGGTGTGCAGTGCTAGCCTGAAGGTGAGAGGATGGGCTATCTCCGTTCCTGGGAAACCTTGGTTTCCCGTGAGGGGATCCAAAACAGCAGATACTTAACCCCTTCGACGCTCATGACGAGCTGGGCTCGTCATGAGGTAGCCTCCTCGCACGCTCATGACGAGCCCAGCTCGTCACGTAACATGCGATTTTGAAAAACTAAGCGTACGGGCGGAATTCCGCCCGCACGCATGCGGTTAAAAGATCATAGCATCAGTGTATTAATAAGCTTATGAAAGCACCATACAGATGAGATAGTGCCTTCTCTCTACTAATGAGCCTTATGAATGAGTTGAGCAACTGCATAGACAGTCTCCTGTGAGTGATAAAAGATGGCAAGACCTATGCTTTGTATCACAAAGAGGTCTATTATGGAGTTAGCATTGTTAACATGCTGTGTAGCTGATACCACTTGATCATCATTAACATGTCAGAGTTGAAGTGGGTCAGGTCACAATACCTAGAAACTGAAAGAAACATTCAGAGGTGAAGTTATTTTTTTTCTATTCACAAATTCAAACTTCCTGGCATATTTCTACATCTTTTCGGCGCCCTCACCTTGAGCTCCTGCTTTTGAGGTTACAGATGTAGGTATGGTGCGAGTCTCACTGTCTTTAATACATTATCATGCACTTTAGCAAGCGGCACTGACCCATGTGCCATCAGATGTAATAGATTATTCCATGAAAATGTAGCACCACCCTTATTTATTTCAGTGAACTGCGACAGACAAATAATATTTATAATGCCTGGCTCTCTTATATAAAAGAGAGTAAGGTGTCCTAGGTCCCTACCCAAAGATGAACATGTCATAAATAAATAACATTTGATTTTATTATAGTACTACCTGTCCTTGTTGTTAGACCTGACATCATTGGCGTGAGTCTCCCTTCCATTTTTGACGGATTGCCTCCTCTATTTTGATATGTTTTTGCTGGATTTATGCTTTGGGCACTGTGCCACTGCTAATCAGTGCCACAGTACAAGTGCTCCCTATGTTAAATTGATGTACTAATTGGTTATTCCACAATTGGGTTATTTCATTTACTGTCAGCCCCTAGCACAGTGCACCCTGTGTGCCCAGGGCTTGTAGATCAAAAGCTGTAGATCAAAAGCTGCCACCCACAGAAGCAGCTTGTAAAGTATGTCTCAGGCCTGCCATTGCAAGGCCTGTGGGCAGTCTAGCACTGCCATGTCGACTTGGCCAAGTGTACCCACTTGCCAGTCCCTAAACCTTCCCTTTGCTTCATATTAGACACCCCTATGGTAGGCCCAAGGGCAGGGTGCATTGTAAGTGTAAGTTAGGACGTGCTCTGATGTGTATAGCATGTTCCAATAGTGCATTACAGCCATTTTCGTTTTTCACTATTGAAGGCTACCTGTTTTCATAGGCCAGAATGGGCAGTGGAGATTATTATATTCTTATAATCCTAACTGACTCAGAGAACATAGTAGAAATTCGAATTTAGTATGCCTGAACTCAGAATAATAAAATACATCTTTTAGTAAAGTTTATTTTAATATTCTGTGTTTGCAAATACCACTTTTAGAAAGTAGGTGTTTGCTTGCCTAACCATTTGAGCCCGCCTCTGCTGAGTTGTTTATTTCTTGTCCGGGTTTGTGTGTGGCAGGGCTGGGGAAATTCCAGGAGACAGTCCGGGACAGCCCAGTGGTGAATAGGGAGATTTACATCCAGATGGGAGGGGGAGAGTGTACCTGGGACCTGAATAGGGCTGGGCCTTCCCTCTACAATGCTGGTTCCACCCCCTGTGGCTTGTCTGATGTCTCTGCCCTGCACAGTGAAAGGAGAATAGGAATCCTGTCAACAGAGTGCTCCAGAGCTGTATCTTCCCTCCCCTGTGCTGGCTCCACCTCCTGTGGGGCGGCTGATGTCTCTGCCCTGCCCAGTGAAAGGAAGAGGAGAGTCGTGTCAACAAAGTGCTCAGGAACTGGTTTGAACTAAGCAGAAGCCTCTCTGCCTTCAGAGAACAAAGGATTTAGGGGTATAAATATTGGGACCCAGTCCCACAGACTTTAGATCACTTCTGGAACAAGAAACCTTTCTGCCAAGGAGAAGAACCAAGGAAGCCTCAGGAGTTGGACTGCCCCTCTGCCACTGTGCTGTTTGCTGGGTTGGCCTGCAGTGGGTGCTTCATTGCCAAGGGAAAGGAGAAGGAACTTTGTAAGAACTTTCATCTACAGAATATTCTCCAAGGGCTTGAACTGTGCTTGCCTCCTGCTGAAGTCTCAGGGACAAAAGACTTCACCTCCAGCTCCTTCCTGAATTTCCTTGCTGGGAATTCTGACTCCAGTCACTTGCGTGCTGCTGGGAGCTGGAAGCGCGACGCATCAGGAAGAAGCGTGTCCCTGTTGCAGCTGAAATCGTCGCAACGTCGGAGAAGTGAGCCTTCGTCGCATCTGCCTGGAAGCGTGTGTTCATCGAAGCTGCCTGCTGTCGCATCACCGGAGAAGTGTGACGCCATCGAGAGAGTCGCCATCGCATCGCTGGAGAAGCGCGTTGCAGGGCCTGTCGTGGCTCCAAAGTACAGATTCGCCGCGAGGCTGCCAGGGCGTCATCGTCATCGCATTGCCGCATCAACGGCGCCATCTTCTCACATCGCAACTGGATCATCGCATCAAGGCGCCATCTTGCGCAACGCAACAGGTCGAAGATTCTACGCATCACCTCAACACCGGTAAGGCTCACGATGAGTCCCCAGAAGGCAGGGTACATATCTCCAGGTATGTCATCAAAGATTTTCACGAAGGTGAAGATATTGGGCAGTGGTTTGCAGCCTATGGGATAGCAATGTTGGCCCACCAGGTCCCTGAGAAGGATTGGGGAGCAGGGTTGTGGGGGACGCTTTCTGACTGAGGGGAGGGATACTTTGTTAGACCTACCCAGTGAGCATAGGATGTCTTACCACCACATGAAGGAAGCACTGATGACAAGGTATGGGTTAACTCCTGAGCTCTATAGACAGAGGTTCAGAAATTGTAAGAAACTGGAGGGAACCACTTGGGTAGAATATGTGTCTTTCTTTTGCAGAGCTATGGATGGTTGGGTGAGGGGTAGCAATGTTGATAATTTTCAAACGCTCTATGATTTGATTGCTAGGGAGCACTTGTCTGCCAATTGTTTTCCAGAGCTACACCAGCATCTTATTGATTGCAAGTTGACCCTAGAAAGCTAATTCCCAAGGGAACCAATGTAAGGGTTCACAGCCTCCCCCTGAAAAGAAGTCAGGACCCCGACAGGTAAACCTGTTCATAGGGGGCCTGTTACCTGCTTTCAGTGTAAGCAGTTTCTGAACTGGGGAACCTACCTGAGCTGACCCATTGGCAGCAAGAAGGGGGTCCCTCCAGGGAGGAATTTTGTGAAGAGCAGCAGAAGTGCCCTTCTCTTGTGGGTTTGGGGCAACAGGCCACAAACCAGGCAGCAGGTGATCTGTCTGGATCACATTGGATCTGCTGGGAGAAGGGTCTCCTGTATAGCGAGCCTAAGGTTGCTGAGCCTGGGTCAGCCCATATGCTGGTGGTACCCCAGCGCTTCAGAGCCTTCCTACTGGGTTTGGCTCATGATGTTCCTTTAGCTGGTCATCTGGGGCAGAACAAGACCGTTGAAAGGCTTGTCTCCTACTTTTATTGGCCCCAGATGCGGAAGAGTTCAGATACTCATTGTAGGACCTGTCAAACTTGCCAGGCAAGTGGGAAAAGTGGAAGGAGGCACAAGGGCCCTCTCCAACCTTTCCCTGTAGTCAGTACCCCCTTTGAACGGGTAGGCATTGACATTGTGGGGCCACTGGACCCCATGACATCCATGGGCAACAGGTTTATCCTGGTCTTGGTGGACCATGCTACCCGGTACCCGGAAGCCATTCCGCTCAGGACTGTGACGGCCCCTGTGGTGGGACGTGCACTGTAAGTATGGGCGGATTTTGCGAATTGGCAATCCGCGAAATTGCGTATTTACGGATTCGCAATCCGCAAAATCCGCGAACTCTCGCGAATTTGCGGATTTTTTATTTTTTTTGTGTTCGCAAGGATTTCTGCCAGTTCGCGAGGATTTTGTACCAGTTCGCAAACGCGAACTTACTTTTCGGGTAGCAACGGTCGCGAACATGTTGTTTCTACATCTGGTTCATCACAGCACCCTCTGTTTCACCACTGCCACCCTCTGTTTCACCACTGCCACCCTCTGGCTCACCCATGCCACCCTCTGGCTCACCCATGCCACCCTCTAGTTCATTACTGTACATTATGGGTGGAAAAGCACACCTGCCCTGCCTCAACTGACATAAATGAATTAGGGGCAGATTAATGTGTTACTGAATTGAACTTCCTGGCTGTAACCTGCTTCCTTATCTGTAATTGCTTTCTCTGAGCCTGCTGTGAGGGTCAGAGCAGGGTCATAGAATAGTTGCAAGTAGGCAACTGAACTCTGAAGGGGCCCCTCAGGAAGCACTACAGGGAATGGTTACTAATGATAAGATTGAACTTTTGCACCTGCTGAGTGCTTTCAGTTTTGCAAAAATCCAAATATCCAGCAGCATCCACAAAAAGTAATCCTTCCAGGCAGTACAGGGAATGGTTACTAATGATAAGATTGAACTTTTGCACTTGCTGAGTGCTTCCAGGTCAAGATCCAAATCAAAGTGACCAGCACATGAAGAAAGCACTGAGAGGAGCCTGCTGGACAGGAACAGGAAGTTGGAGACTGTGGGGCACTTCCTTCCTCCCCCCCAAATGGACTCCTTGCAAAAAAAAGTGCAGGCAAATGTCAACCTGAGGAGTTATTCTGATAAAAATCATAATTTTCAAGGTTTATGCTGCCTGCTGGTGGATTTCTTGTGCGAAATTGCAAATTTTGCAATCTCGCAATTGCGAGATTGTCGCTGCCCGCCGCATCTACGTTTTCGCAAGTGTTTACTCCCGCGAAATTGTATAGTATTCTAGTTGGCAAGTGCGACCAAGCAAAAAAATCCGCTTCGCACGGATTTATGAATTTTCGGTAAGTTCGCGTGAGTTCGCGGATTGCGAATTTACCGAAAATCCGCAAAATCCGCGAGCGGAACGGATTTTACGCCCATGCTTAGTGCACTGATGGGGATCTTCTCCCGTGTGGGGTTCCCCAGAGATGTTGTGTCTGACCGAGGTACAAACTTCATTTCCAATTATATGAAGTCTTTGTGGAAGGAGTGTGGGGTTACCTACAAGTTCACCGTTCCCTACCAACCACAAGGAAATGGGCTGGTTGAGAGATTCAACCGGACCCTTAAAGGCATGATCATGGGTCTTGAAGAACCAATGAGGCGTAAGTGGGACGTCCGCTTGCCATGCCTTCTGTTTGCCTACCTTGAGGTGCCACAAAAGTCTCTAGGGTTCAGCCCCTTTGAGCTTTTGTATGGTCACCCGGTAAAAGGACCTTTGAGTCTGGTCAAGGAAGGCTGGGAGCAATCTCCCAGGAAACCTCCCCAGGATGTATATAGCTACATGCTGGCCTTCAGGAACCAGACTCGGCGTTTCAGAGATCTCGCTCAGGCGAATCTGGAAGCCAACCAGGAAGAGATGAAGTGGTGGTACGATCAGAATGCCACTCTGATTGAGCTTCAACCTGGACAGAAAGTTTGGGTCATGGCCCCTGTGGAGCCTTGTGCACTCCAAGACAGGTGGACTGGTCCATACGAGGTGGTGGAGCGCAAGAGTGATGTCACCTATCTGGTGAACTTGCGGTCTCCAAGGAATCCTTTGAGGGTCCTTCATGTTAACCGCCTGATGCCCCACTTAGAAAGGTCCGAAGTGGGCATGTTCCTAGCGACAGATGATGGAATGGAGGAGGAGACTGAGCCTCTTCCTGACCTCCTGTCTGCGGCAGAGCAAGATGGGTCAGTGAATGGTGTCAGCCTCTCTGCCACACTGACCCCTGATCAGCAGCAAGATTGTCGCCAACTGTTGGGGCAATTCTCTGATCTATTTTCCTTGGTTCCTGGTGTCACAGAGTGGTGCGTCCATGATGTGGACACTGGCGACAGTCCTCCTGTGAAGCACAAGGCTTACAGAGTGACTGACAAGGTTAGGGCTTACATTAAGGAGGAAATCTCCAAGATGTTTGCTTCAGGGGTCATTGAGTCCTCCAACAGTCCTTGGGCCAGCCCAGTGGTCTTGGTCCCAAAGGCTGCCTCGCCGGGCGCCACACTTGAACTCCGGTTCTGTGTGGACTACAGAAGGCTCAATTCAGTCACCAGGACTGATGCACACCCCATCCCCAGTGCTGATGAGCTCATTGATCAGTTAGGGACTGCACGTTACCTCAGCACGTTTGATTTGGCGTCTGGGCAATGGCAGATCGCTTTGACCGATGGGGCTAAGGAGAGGTCAGCATTCTCCACACCAGATGGGCACTACCAATTCCGGGTTATGCCCTTTGGGATGAAGAATGCACCTGCCACCTTTCAGAGGTTGGTCAACCAGGTGTTGGCTGGGCTGGAGGATTTCAGTGCCGCCTACCTGAATGACATTGCAGTGTTCAGCGCCAGTTGGGAAGACACTTGCAGCACCTCTGGGAAGTGTTGATGGCTCTGCGCAAGGCAGGCCTCACGATCAAGGCAAGTAAGTGTCAGATCGGGCAGGGTTCCGTTGTGTACTTGGGTCACCAGGTAGGAAGTGGCCAGGTGGCGCCCCTAAAACCCAAGACTGATACCATCCTGGCATGGGAATCCCAAAGACTCAGACACAGGTGAGAGCCTTTTTAGGACTCACGGGGTTATACAGGAGGTTTGTCAAGGGGTATGGCAACATTGTTGCACCCTTGACTGAGCTGACTTCCAGGAAGCAGCCCAATAAATTTAACTGTACTGACACCTGTCAGAAGGCTTTTGATGCCGTGAAGACTGCCATGTGCACAGTACCCGTGCTTCAGGTGCCCAACTTCTCAAAAGAATTTATTGTACAGACAGACGCTTCAGAGCATGGTGTGGGGGCTGTTCTATCACAGATTACTGAAGAGGGCTTTGACCAACCTGTAGTCTTCATCAGTAGGAGGTTACTTCCATGGGAACAGAGGTGGAGTGCAATTGAGCGTGAGGCATTTTCTGTGGTCTGTGCACTGAAGAAGTTGAGACCATACTTGTTTGGGACTCACTTCTGGGTTCAGACCGACCACAGGCCCCTCAGATGGCTGATGCAGATGAGGGGTGAGAACCCAAAGTTGTTGAGGTGGTCCATTTCCCTACAGGGGCTGGAAGCGCGACACATCGTGTCGCCGCAGCAGCTGAAATCATCGCAACGCCGGAAAAGCGAGCCTTCGCCGCATCTCCCTGGAAGCGTGTGTTCATCGAAGCTGCCTGCTGTCGCATCACCGGAGAAGCGTGACGCCATTGAGAGAGTCGCCATCGCATCGCCAGAGAAGCGCGTCGCAGGGCCTGTTGCGGCTCCAAAGTACAGAGTCGCCGCAAGGCTGCCAGGGTGTCATCGCATTGTCATCGCATCGCCGCATCAAGGGCGCCATCTTCTCACATCGCAACTGGATCATCGCATCGTCATCGCATCAAGGCGCCATCTTGTGCACCGCAACAGGTCGAGAATCTACGCATCACCTCCGCACCGGTAAGGCTCACGATGAGTCCCCTACTCTGCACAAGCGTTGAGGAAGGACGCAACAGTTCACCCGGGTCACGGAACCGACGCATCTCCCCTTCTGTGAGTTCTTTTGTTTACTTTGCGTTACGCATCCAGGTACTTTGTTGAGAACTTTGTCGCTTCTACCATCAACTTGAACTAAGAGACTTTAATCATCTTTTCAGCAATCTCAAGTGTAGTATTGTGGATTTTTGTCGTTTGTGGTCTTGTGTTTAAGTCTATATAAAGACAACGTATTTTTATAATGAGCAGGGGTTATTAAGGAGTGTAATCCCCTTATCCTGACTTAGAAGTAAGGGTCCCTATTTGGACAAAGGTGATAACCATTGCCAACTAGAGACCCCCAGATCTAGCACTTGTGTATATTTTTGTGCTACGTAGGAGAAGCCTCAAGTGCATAACCTTCCAATACTCACTCAGCCACAATTCAAGCAGCTTGAAACACAATAAAATATTTAGCATCCTTTTATGGTTTACTAAATGCTGCCTTATTTTATAATAAATACCATACTTATATGCAGTAATGATGCCGCTGGAGAGCAGGTAAAGTAGAAGTGGATTTATTTCAATAAACCCCACCAGGGAAGTGCTGAGTAGACGTCTACCACATTTGCTTGCTCCACCGCTCTCTCCGCATCCTTGAATCTTGTTTTACCACCTTCCAGAAGCTAATTACATGTGGGAGCAAAACAAAAATAACATTCTACACAGCCAAACATCTTCCCTCTTAACAAAAAGAATCCAAAATAATAATAAAAAAATTACTTCTCAAACTATTACCGCATGCTACAGTAGAAAAAAGAACAAGTAGGAAGAGAATAAAAACCCAAAGTGTATTATGCTTAATAACGTGTACTTCCAACACTAACATGAGACATTGTTAATAAAGTCTTTAAGCTTCTTGGGTGCGACTATCCTCCGTGCAGACCTAGTAGGCTTCCCCTGGACACACGCACACACATCGCCACCTACTGTACTCTCTTTGGCCACACAAGAATCATTTTGCCCCTCACTCCTAGTACTATTGGAGAGAGAAGAATTGCAACTTGAGTCAATCCACCACCACCTGTTGTTCATCCACACTCTTCTCCCCCGTCAATCAAATCATTATCCATACACTCATCGAAACCCATCAACCAATTTTTACCATTAAACTTTTTTCCATGCTACCCTTGGAAATACTACATGGAGAAAGTTTGCTTAAATGCCACCCTTCACCACTGCTAAATTTCAGAGATATGGTACTCAATTATATCACCTTGTATGGACCTGTGAATGTGGAACTCCCTTTACCCTTTATCACTTGTGCTTTAACCATGACTAAATCATCAATTTTCAGATTGGACATTTTCACTCCATGCTTTAAGTAATAGTTGTTCTTGTACACACAATGTGCATTCATTACGTTTCCTCTCACCTCCACAAGAACCAATAATTTATCAACGTATTTTTCAATCCAAGCCAAATTGTCCTTCATACAAGGTTCCCTTCCTCTCAGCAATTTAAATGGGCTGTACCCAGTCATTATCAGTGAAGTGCGATATGCCCACAACAACTTCCTCAATTCTCATTTACAATTTTTACAACTTTTACTTGAAAGGTGAATACTTCCCATAAGCACTCTGTTGAAGCATACAATGGCTCAGTTACCAGCAGGATGATAATGCATAGTGTGCTTCCATTTAATATTATTTCTTCTTAAAAGAATTTTGGAATACGTGTGACTTAAATTGTGTTCCATCCAGAATAGAACACATCATCCAAGAATGTAGTCACAGCATTAGAATCAGACACATTCAAGACACACATTTCCAGCCACTTGGTGAAAAGATAAACTAATACTATCACATAGTATGATTTTTTCCAAGGGTCCTAACTCCTCCCAAGGTCCTTCTGGGCACTTATTGGGTTCCATAGGTGGTTTGAAAGTGAATAAAGTTGTATCATATGAGCACTCTCACCACAATCCGTTGCCGTACTTTCCGACTATGCATCTATTCTTGGCCACCAGTACTGTTTTTTTATTTTCTTCTTGTTCTTAATTATGCCTGCATGACCTTCATGAATAATGTGCAGGATTTTGTCCCTCAACTTTCTTCACTGGAGGCACTTTTCATGCTACTCTCATACCTCTAAAAAAAATCTTCCTCCTAAGAAAGCTCATTAGTTATTTCTCAAAAGTGTTTTACATTGCCATTGGCATCCTTCTTGTAGGACTATACTGACTGCATGAATTCACACAACTTGGACAAAAACGGATCAATGTTATATCCTTCTTACCAATCACTGCTTGAAACACCATCACACTCCAATTTATCCAGCAAGGCAACCATATACTCATCACACATATCTTCTTTGGGGTAAACTTGATACTAAAGGGGAAACCTGCTCAAAACCTCTGCAACCTGATTCTTTACCCCAGGCAAGCATTCCTAGGTAGATGCGTCACTTTGTAAACCCCTGTGCCACATTATACCTGCGCCAGGTATAATGTATGCAGGGGGGGCGTTCTGACGCAAGAAAGGGTCATAGAAGTGACGCAGTGAAATCTATAAGATTTCACTGCACCACTTCTAGGACACAAATGCATCAATTTCTTATGCTTGCCTCACAGCAGGCGGAAGACTGACGCAGGTCCTTTCACATGGGGCTTGCCTCATGTGAAAGGACACATTGCTGGAGTTGCATCACTTTTGTGACACACTCCAGCAATGCGTCACTTTTGCGCCATACAGATACGTCAGAAATACTGACGTATCTGTAACTCCTTGCGCCATGATGCGTCATACTGTAAATATGACGCATCATTGGTGTCGCAAGGAGTGCGCGGTGAAAAGTGACGCATCGCTGTTTTCACGCAGCGATGCGTCACTTTTCATAAATGAGGCCCCTTATTCTTTTTGAACAATTGCCCTAATTCAAAGGTTTTCGTAGCAAAATCTCTAACGAGCGGAAATAAAATTCCACTAAGCACAAGAAGGACCTTACACCATCCTCAGAAGTGGGCAAGGAATAACAGTGAATTACTTCCAACAATTCTGCTTTTAGAAAAATCACTACACTACTTACTTCATGTCCTAAGTATTTTACTTTAGATACAGCCAATTTGCACTTATCAATCTCTACAGTTAACCCATTCACGCTCAAAATGTATACCACTTACCTAAACCTATCACCATGTTCTTGTCTATTTTTCTGTATCCCAAAAGGGGGGTCGGAGGAGATTTAAATATCGGCAAGGGTTGGCTCCCCTACTCAAGATATCAGAAACACAGCAAAAAAAACCTTGGGTCTATAGTGTTGGTAGACTAGTTGTACCCGTAACAACAATAGAGCATTACTTTTATATTACGGTTTCCCTCACCTACCGGAAAGTGGTATGCTAAATCATTGGGGAACCTCCTTGTATCATGATGCCTAATTACGATACGGGCATCATCATGTAAGTTTCCAACTTTACAAAGAATAGCCAGTTTTTAAAGTTTGCAACTAAATTATTAATAGATTCCTGAACTCCTTGGTGACATTAAAAAAGTTAAATCTATTGACAGAGATACATATGGAGGGTGAGAAATAATTGTCAAGGTCGGACCTATCTCCTGAGGCGGAAAGCCGGGAGTGTTATCTATCACCTGTAATTTTTAAAATATTGATTGTCACTAATTTTGTTGTGCTTTTTAAACTCACTTGAGAGAAAGCTTTCCCCAGGGCACTCGCTCGCCCCTCTCGGCTCATGCAGCGGATCCTAACGCTGACAACAAGCCGCCAAACACACCTCCTGACGCCTACCGGCGAGGACAGAGGCCATGCCCCTTTTTAGGCCACGCCCTCGGCATCCCACCTCCCCCTCCACTCCGATAAACCATGTGCCTCGGCCGGAAGCGCAGCGGACGAGCGCAGCGGGAGCGCCTAAGGTAAGCCCGTCTGCGCCCGTCCGCGCCAGACCGAGCCCGAGGCCCAGGACCCCTGATTCAGTCATTCCCATACCTTCGAGGTACACCCAGGAAGCACTACTCAATATCAGGGACTCCATCCCCACTCCCTGTTATAGCACAACCCCTCTAAAGGACGGACAATCCTGCTGTTCAAGCTGCCCCTTTAGGCTAACACCTCGACTTCCTCCGAAACCGAGTTGGATAAAGATGGCCCTGCTTAACTGCAGATCACTTTCCAAACATCAAACGGAAATTAACATGATGCTGCATAACTCGGAGTATGAGGTCCTCTTTCTGACCGAAACTTGGATCAACCCCAACTCAGACCCAGATATGGTTCAAGCGCTACCTCCGGGTTATCTTATTAAACATCATGACAGATCCTCGGGGATTGGAGGCAGAATAGCAATTATCTATCGTGACTACTTATCCTGCCACCTTAAGGACAGCTCAATCCAGGACTGCGAAAACACTCTGTTTTCAATTCACCTACCCCCATCCACAACCCTATCAGGGATTCTAGGTTACCGTCCCCCAGGGCAGCAGAAACTTTTTTGCAGCTCCCTTTTGGAGTCTACCTCCTCTCTTTCCTGTTTGTATCCCAATTTTACGGTCCTAGGAGATTTAAATCTCCATCTCGACGACCACTCAGATAACATCGCCGAAGACTTAAAAAAAGACCTAGCCTCCCTTAACCTACACCTGAAAGGTAATATACCCACCCACTCCAAGGGCCACTTGCTAGACCCAATTTTTACCAACTTGTCGAGTCTAGTAGTGAGTACCCCCCTCCCTGTCCCCTGGTCAGACCACTTCATAATTCCTTTCAAGATCCTACTTTCGTCTGAAACTCCGGCTAAAGACCCCTTCCAAGAACCAGGCCGTCCGTGGCAAAAATTGGATACAACCTCTTGGACTCAAGTACTCATCTCTACTATTCCGAGTCTTGACCCAGACCCCTCCATAGCTGACACCCAACTTCGCGGTTGGATTAGTCAATCTCTTGATAACATCCTCCCAGTCAAATCCCTCCCCAGTAAAAAGAGAACTCTTAAGTCCCCCTGGTACACGCAGGACCTGCGTGGACTAAGGAAAAGATGCAAAAGGCTCGAACGCCTCTGGAGAAGAGACTGGGCTACTGAAAGCAAGAACGAGTACAGGACTGCTCTCAGACAATATAAAACTTGCATAAAAAATACCCAGGCATCCTTCTTCGAGCAAAAAATCCTAGCCGCAGCCAACTCGGCCAGAGAAACGTACCGCATAGTACGCCTCCTTACCAAAACCCCAGTTCCTCCACCTATGCCAGACCCGTCTGGCACTAGATGCAACCAGCTAGTTGAGTTCTTCTCTACAAAAACTTTTAATATCCTCAAATCCCTCCCTCCACCCACCACCTCCCCGCCCCCCACCACCCCCCTCCCCGGTTCAGAGGCCCCCTGCCTGAAAACCTTTGCTCAGATCACCATAGAACTTTTCCTATCCACTCTACAATCAGTCAAGAGTGGGGCGCCATCGGACCCAGTTCCCATGAGTAAACTAAAACTGGTCGCCCCCACGGTCGCCCCTCCCTTCACTAGTTTAATCAACGCTTCCTTGGCACTGGGCATAGTCCCAGACAATTGGAAGAAAGCCACAGTCAGGGCACTCCTAAAAAAACCTCACCTCGACCCTTTGGAACCATCAAACTTCAGACCCATCTCTCTCCTCCCCGCCATCAGTAAAGTGGCCGAGCGCATTGTTAACCACCAATTGTCTCTCTTCCTAGAATCCAACAAACTTCTGCGCCACTCCCAGACGGGGTTCAGACCAGGACAGGGTACAGATACCGCCCTACTTGCTGTGGTGGAGGAGGCAAGAACCATCATAGACCAGGGAGGATCAGTGGCAGTGATCCTCCTTGATCTGAGTGCCGCCTTCAATGCGGTGGACCATGCGATCCTCATCCATCGGCTCGGCATGGTAGGAGTATCTGGCACTGCCCTGTCCTGGATCAAATCCTTCCTGGAAGGGAGAACATTCCAAGTGTCTGACGGCACTGTCCAATCGAAAGCACTTTCGTTCCAGCGTGGGGTCCCCCAGGGCTCATCCCTGAGCCCCACACTTTTTAACGTCTACATGTCCCCGCTAGAAGACATCACAACATCATTTGGCATAAAAACAGTTATGTATGCCGATGATACACAATTGGTGGTGTCCATCAACCAATCTAATAAAAGCCTAGACAATCTGGCAGCCTGCCTGGAAAACATCTTCCAGTGGATGTGCGAATCACGCCTTAAACTGAACGCCGAGAAGTCCGAGATACTCTTTCTGGGAAACCCTCACAAACTCCCTCCATCCCTCATATGGCCAGACTGTATGGGTCCCCCCCCAACCCCCATAACAGAAGTCAAGAGTCTTGGCATCTGGCTAGACCAAGACCTTTAAATCTCAGGCAAGAAAAACTGCAGGCACCTGCATTGGCCTCATCAAAACAGCTAGGAAGGTCCTCCATCTAATCCCCTTCCAATCTAGGAAGTTGCTCATACAGGGCCTAGTTAACTCCAGATTGGACTATGGGAACGCCCTTTACTTGGGAGCCCCCGCTTCGGTCATTCACAGACTGCAATGTGCCCAAAACGCCGCGGCCAGAATCTTAACAGGGACCAAGTCAAAATGCTCTGCGAAACCTGCCCTCAAAAGCTTGCACTGGCTTCCTGTTCAACAAAGGATTGCCTTTAAGACTCTCTGCATCTCACACAAGATAATGCACGGCAGAGGTCCACCGATTCTGAGCTCTCTTGTAAAACCCCATCAGTCCAACAGACAACTGAGATCAGACGCCCTCTCCCTGGCCAGCACCCCCAGAATCTACAAGACCTGTTCTGGAGGGAGACTGTTCTCATACAACGCCCCAAAGCTATGGAATTCCCTGCCAATCTCTATCCATAGAGAACACAACCTAATGGCTTTCCGTAGACAACTAAAAACATGGCTCTTCCCATAGTCTTCCTCCCCCTCCGGAAACATAGGTCGATCAACAGCGCTGGGACGCCCTAGGGTAGCTACGTGCTTAACAAATCCGTTTCCAATTCCAATTCCAATTTCCAATTCCAAAGCAGGAGCCAACTCATCAGTATCATTTTCAGCTCTAGGTTTCTTATCCATTTGTTCTCACAACCTTAACCATACAGGGCCCAAATTGTGTAATCATATCTTTCCTTTATTGTTTAAAGAAATGTCTTCCCCATTCACCTCCTCCAGAGTAATCAAGGAAATACGCTATCCATTGTGGCCATTTCATTTATAGTGCTCCAGAAGCTGTTAAGAATGGTTGAGAAGGAGGAAGGGTTCAGGCTTGCACACACATTGTAAAATAAATGCAGGCGGATAACCACAAAGCCTCAAACACATTTTTGTCCAAATGTAGACATGACATCAAAATCACTCACCATATGCAATGGCACCAATAATTGAACTGAGGCAATGAAGTTCCTCTCCTAAGATGTAAGTACTACTAAATTCATTTTAAAGGTAAGAACACTTCAAAACAAAATACCTAGTTTTGGTAATGCTTGCGAGCAGCCTAACGGTTGCACTACTGAGATTTACTTTGCGGGAGTCAGCAGGGCTTTAATATCGCTTCAGTCAAACCACATCAAAGAAGGCGTTTACATAGGATTACTTTGCGTGCTAGTTATGCTACTATGTTTAATCCTGCAAACTGACGGCGGCAGTGATGGAAGCAGAGCTTGCACAATGAGCAGGATCCTCAGAGCTTGAGCCACAATGGCTGTGCGCCATGATAGCTGTAAATAACAGAAGATTACCCACAGCAGTCATTTACTGGCCATCAAGCTCACAATGTTCATAAAATGTGCAGACCTCTGCAAAAAATCCCACTGCCTAACAACTTCAATCCAGTCAACAGAAGAGTCTATCCCTTAATACACTGAGATCTAGGAAGAGCACAGATGCAACTTCTTATATGCGTGGTGTAGGTAGGAGTTACTCCTTGTTGCCACATATCAAGATGACTCTAGAGAGTAGATAAAGGAGAAGTGGATTTATTTAAATGATCCCAACAGGGGAAGTGCCAAGTAGACTTCTTCCACCTTCCCATGTTCCAACTGCTCTCTCAGCCTCCTGGAATCTTGTTTTCCCCATTCCAGGAGCTGTGACAATTAGTTTGAGCAAAACAAACAATTACATTCTACACATGCCAACCCCACAAAGACCCTAAAGCGAGTACCTCTTTTCTGCATGGACGCACCAGATTTTTTGCTTTTTTCTCCACCCTTTTTTGTGATATATATATATAGGCTGCAGTGTATATTTACACCACCCACATAGGAGACAAAAACATATTTCTGTCAGGAGCACTTTAATGCTTTGGCTAACCTGAAGTTTAATGGGCCGATTTAAATTTCATAGGGAGGCCCGTTTCTCCACCAGGGTGACTATTTACACCCTCGCCCTGACGGAGATGCTGCCTGCCAAATTTAAAAATGACCGCCATGCTGGCCGTCATTTCTAAAGCGATGCCAGGATCTGCCGTCACAGCGGTTTTTGTCAAGGCTTTATGTAATGTGGTGCAAGGCTCATCAATGTGAAGAAGCTGTGCACCAAATTGGTATCTTTTTCATTTTCAAAAAGAAAATCATGAAGCGGGATATTCTTTTTGAAAATAAAAAAGATAATGCCCCCCTCCTCATAGGTGAGGGATGCACTTTCCGGGGGTGATGAACAGTTAAAAAACGGCTATTTATCCACCCATTCTAATTGGGCGGACAGTCCTCAAGCCAATTCTTTGATGGTTTGATGGAGTAAGCCAAACCTATGGTCCACCTGCATATAAATGTGGCAGGCAGACCAGTGTGTTGGTGGGAAGGGAACGCAGTCTGTGCACTGCAGAGGCACATGGAAGGTAAAACTACATGTGCCATATAGAAAAAAAACTATTGTCATTTATACATAACTCAGCCTTGAAGTGTGTCTTGTAAGCCCTCAGGACAGGGTGCTAATATATAAAAATAGGACACACTTCATATTGGGGTTAGTGTGACCTCACAGTGAAATAAAACCCAAAACACTGAATAGACCAAGGTGGATTTACAACCTTAATTTTTGCTTCCACTTTTGAAGGAGCTAGTAACATTTGTCACATACATTTCTCGCTTCGTTTTGATATTCTGACATACTAGTGAAATAAGACATTTGCTACCTTAAGCAGAAATGTCACTTTGTAAAAATATACTTTAGGCTGCCTCAGTCAGAATACACATCGGTGGCTGGGAGATTTAAAGACTCTGGCTCAGAGGACAATGACTTGCTTCTGGGCAGAGGAAAGGTTAATTGGGTTTTGAATATAAACCACTTAGTAGGGTCCCAGCTGCCTAAAGAGGACTAGCCCTAGCAAGAGACCTGACTAGAGAGTGCCTAACCTGAGGATTTGGGGATGTAGGACTGACTATAAGAAGCATTCTCAGTATCTGGAGATTAATGGCCTGATTTATAGTTTGGCAGATGGATCCTCCATTACAAACATGATGGATATCCTGTCCACTATAATACAAGTGCATTAAGATATTCTGCACATGTAATAAGGCAAACGGTTCATCTTTTACTTTTGTGGCACAGTGTTTGTCTATCAAACTCTAAATCAGTCAATTTCTGACGGTTAAACCTTTGACTGGGACAATCCACTAACAGACAGATTCATCATTCTCCCGTTTTGCGAGCCCCTAATAGCGATTCATAAGGAATCGCTATTAAGGACTTGCAAAACGGGATTCATGTAGGAATTGCAAAAAATATTGCGATTCCTACATGTTCCTTATTTGCGATTAGCAAATTGCTAATCGCAAATTAGGAATAACTCCCCATGCATTCCTATGGGCCTACAGGCCCATAGGAATGCATGGGGAGTTATTCCTTATTTGCGATTAGCAATTAGCTAATCGCAAATAAGTATGCGATTTCAAGGGTGCAGGGGTGTCCAGAGGACACCCTGTAGCACCCCTGAAATGTAATCTACATTGGTGTTGCGCACACACATGTCCAAAGGACATGTGTATGTGTAACATGCAATTTAGAAAAATGCATTTAAATGCATTTTTCTAAGTTTTTGCTATTTACCACGAGGTCTGACCTCTCGGTAAATAGCGGCCCAAAATTGCAATTTCGCAATTTTAAAATGATTCATGAATTGCATTTAAGGAATCTCAAATAGAGATTCCTTAAATGCAATTCTTCGCAAATGTGCGAATTCTTTAATAGCGAATTTTGCATTTGGGATGTTGAATCCCAAATGCAAAAATTGCACTCGCAAAAGGCAAGATTCTGAGAATCTTGCCCTTTGCAAGTGCAATTTAGCTTGATGAATCAGGCTGTTAGTGTCTCTTACTTCTGCTCCATTGCGGTCAGCCTGAAATTTTGCCTTGGTCTGGGACACGGTGTACTCTTGTTTTTCCATAGTGCTTCGATATTGTTTGGTGCTTTTACTTTAAAAAATGTAATATTCACATCTCTCGTTCACCTATTTTTTGATGATCTTGCTGTCTTTTTGCTCTTTAAAATATTGTGCTTTGTTTTTTACTTTGAAATTGTTTGTACTGCTTGAACTTAGCATGCACTTCTCAGGGATTTGCCTACTGCTTGTGCTCTAACTACCAGGGATTGAGCAGAGATTCTCTCAGAACAGTGTTTTGACCTATCCAGAATGGGTTTATTGAGTTGGTAGGGGTGCCCCAACCAAATTGTTAACTCCATTCCTGATAGTACCTATGTGCCCCAAATACCCGGTAGTCTTTAATATGGAATCTGATACAATTTACAGTCCATTTTGATTTTTTATACCCTCATGTGTCAATACATTAATAAAGTGCAAGAACACCCCCATGCTTTCTCTTGAATCAACTTTACTTTCCCTCATATGGATAGATTAGGATGTACCATTTGTGCACTATGCATGCTAAGGATGAGCTCCACTTGTAGACTAAACTTCACATTGATTGAACACAAGCGCTACCATGAGAGAGCTAGGATACCCTTGCGGGTGATAGTATACTTTACAACTATACATAACATAACGAAGAACCTTTGTTGGTGAGTAGCCTGAAATATCATGGCAATGTCATCCAAATATAATGTATTTGTATCCCTAATAAACATGGATTAGCTTCCTCTATAGGAATATTGGCATCAGTAGTGCTGACTATATTTGCAAAACACTAACAGAATCTTACCATTAGAGTTAGGAATACATAATTCTCTCCGTCGGGGATCTGATTTCGTCAGGCACCCATAATCAAATGATAATAACTTGTTATATAGGAGATAATTGTTTTATTGCTGTGAAGGTTCAGTACTGATTTGAATTAATTAAATATATGAGATAAGAGGGTAGTATGGACCCTTATTAAATCTCAGGAGAAGTCGTACAGACACCCTTCCTTTATTGTACAACATTTCATACTGATGTGTCCAGTAACGAAGAACCAAAATAACAATTCTCTCTCCAGTTGACATAGTTGTATGTGTTTTATCTAAGACACAGACCTGTAATTATGTCATCATGCTTGTTGGTTAATACAAGACTTCAGGCTTCACACTAGGCGATGCTTTCAAACCTCTTCTCTAATGGTCATGGAAAGTCTTCTGTCAGCATTTGATTTTGTCTGCAATATCAAGAGACTGACCCATGCTCACAGTTCATTTTTCCATCTGTGAATCTGTTTCCAAACATCTCACAATCACTCAGTGTGGGGGAGTCTTCACCAGTCTTTTTTGCCACAAGGCTCCTCCCTCCACCGCATAGAGATCAGGCTGGCCTTTACAATCAATTATCTACTCTCCAAGTAACAGAAGTTCTGCAATTTCTGCTTTAAGTAGTTGACCATGAGTAATGCACCTTACAGCATTTCCAAGGGCACCAGCATGCCTCAACCTACAGAGTCTCCCAGTGTCCACTCTGTTAGAGGGACGAGAGGTAATTTCCAAGAACTTTTTTATTGGTGCTCACTATGCAGGGGATTTTCATTCCTTTGAACTGAAAGAGTCCCGAGTTCCCCTGGGTCACACCCTGTGATACAGAGAATTTGAATCCTGAGACTTCAGCTACACGAGGTTAGTGACATTAAAATTATTCTTTGTCCCACTTTCTTGGTTCTGACACTGTACTTGCAATTACGTTTTTTAACTTATGTTTTGGGAACTGGCATTTGCAGGGAACACATTAGCTATACATATTCTCAAATGTCTTTATAATACTTAGGATTCGTCGATTTCTGTATAAAAACATGTCTCTATTTCTGTATAAAAACATGTCTCTAATTTCTTTATAATAGGTAACATGTGACCCACCTAGTTACCTATTATAAGGAAATGATGTAGCTACTCTACTGTAATTACTTATTACAGTTGAGTTCCGATGCCCCTTTTCTGCTTTGTTTTTGAGCTGTACAGTCACAAGCAGAAAGGCGATATTTATGGCAATATGCTTATTTTTTGCACTCCTTAGGTAATTATGGAAAAGTTAGACTCTTTCTGCATGTTGATACACATTACAAGCTAGTGTGCTTGTTTTAAAATCTGACTTGTATTAAACAGATTTTAATATCTTTTTGCAACAAATATCTTACAGCCCTTTTGATGTATTTAGCCCCTGGGCTGTTGCAACTCCCCATGCTCCGGCTGAGTCCTTTTTTGGGGTAGTTTGTGCTTAGGTCCCATAACCATTTTCCACAAAAGGCACCATGTCGAATTTTAATCTTTTTTTCACAACATTCTGGATATTCTAAAGGTACCCATGGCTTGTGAATTACTGTTAAGTCCATGCCATGCAGCAACTGGGGTACATGCACACGGGGGGCACATATTGTGCCCCCCACATGTGCATCCCCATGTGGAGGAGTCTCAGGGGTCCCTGCAGGGCTCCCTTTGTTTCCTATTTGCTATGATGTTCATGGAGTAGGAACCTCCATGACACAGCTGACAAATAGCAAACTTGGTGTATGTTTGGCGGGAATGCAGGGGTCCCCCAGGAATATTGTGGCCTCCTGATTACCACAACACCACTGTGCTACCACAAGTCTGGCGGTCTGTGGACCACCAGGGTGGGCTGACTTGCGTGTTGCTCATCAAGATTTTTTACCTAAAATCCAGTGGCATAGCGAACCTTGCTGTGGCTCCCCCTGCAAAGTACATGGAGGGGGAGCCCCTATGCTCCGGACCCAGTCAGGAGCTCTCAGACCATCTATGCACAATGCTTGAGAGAGGTGCGGGGACCTTGGAGGCTATTGTTACACCAGTGCCAGAATCCTTTGAAAACCTCAAACTTTGACAAAAAAGCTAATTTTTTTCACATTTCAGTGATGCAAAGTTCTGAAACCTGCAGGGATTTTCAAACTTCCATCCAGCCGGCATTCCCCCAAGTCTCCTGATAAAAATGGTTCCTCACTTGTGTGGGTAAGCCTAGACCCTGCGACAGGAAATTACCCAAAATGCAACATGGACGCATTGTGTTTTTCCACTGAAAACGTAACTTTTTTTCCAATGTGGGTATCTGTAGATTTTGGACCCTAGCTCAGCCAGCACCTTTGGAAACCTAGCAAACATGAATATTTTTGAAAACTAGACACCCAGAAGAATACAGGTTTAGCTGACCTGCATATCTCTCTCCAGGATTTTTTTACCCAGAATCCCTTGCAAACCTCAACCTTTGACTGAAAAGACACATTTCCTCACATTTCTGTGATGGAAAGCTCTGAGATCTGTGGGGAGTTACAAACTTCCATCCACCCAACATTTCCCCAAGTCTCTTGATAAAAATGGTTCCTCAGTTGTGTGGGTAGGCCTAGTTGCTGCAACAGGAAACTACCCAATACGCAACATGGACGCATTGCAATTTTCCACTGAAAACTGACCCTTTTTGCAATGTGTGTAGCTGTGGATTTTGGACTACAGTTCAGTCGGCAGCTAGGGAAGTCTAGGAAACCTGTATATTTTTTAAAACTAGACACATTGGGGTATGACTTGCATGGCTTTCACCTGTACGTTGTACCCAAAATCCCATGCAAACCTTGAACTTTGACTAAAAACACATCTTTTCCTCATATTTCTGTGATGGAAACTTCTGGAATTTGCAGGCAGCAACAAACTTCCATTCACCCAGAATTCCTCGAAGTCTCCTGATACAAATGGTATCTCACTTGTGTGGGTAGTCATAGCGCCAGCAACAGGAATAGGACCAAAACTCAACATGGACTCATCACATTTTTCCACTGCCAACTGACTGTTTTTTTTAGTTCGGGTAGCTGTAAATTTTGGACCCTAGGGAAACCTATCAAACCTGTACATTTTTTAAAACAAAACACATAGGGGTATTCAGGGTGATTGACGTGCATGCCTCTCACCAGGATTGTTTTCCCAGAATCCCTTGCGACCCTCAAATGTTGACAATAAAATACATTTTCCTCACATTTCTGTGATGGAAAGTTCTGGAATCTGCAGAGAACCACAAGCTTCCAACCCACCTGGAATTTCCTCTAGTCTCTCGATAAAAATGGTACCTTACTTATGTGGGTAGGCCTAGTGCCTGTAACAGGAAACGGCTCAAAAGCAACATTGATGAATCACATTTTTCCACTGGAAACTGACCCTTTTTTTCCAATGTGGGTAACTGTAGATTTTGGACCCTAGCTCAGCGGGCAACTAGGGAAACCTAGCAAACCAGTGCCTTTTTTAAAACTAATGGGTATTCAAGGTGGGTTGACTCGCTTGGCTCTCACCAGGATATTCTACCCAAAATCCCTTGCAAAGCTCTAACTTTGACTAAAAACAAATTTTCATCACATTTCTGTGACAGAAAGTTCTGGATTTTGTAGGGAACCAGAAACTTCTATCCACCTTGCATTTCCCCAAGTCTACCGATAAAAATGGTACCTCATTTGTGAGAGTAGGTGTGGTGCCCGCGACAGGAAACGACCCAAAATGTGACATTAAAAACGAACCCTTTTTTTCCTTTGTGGGTAGCTGTAGATTGTGGACCCTAGCTCAGCCGGCACCTAGGGAAACCTAGAAGACCTGTTAATTTTTTAAGACTAGACACATAGGAGTATCCAGGACGAGCTGGCTTGCATGGCTTTCACCAAGATTTTTTGCCAAGAATCCCTTGCAAACCTCAAATTTTGACTAAAAAAAGAATTTTCCTAAAATGTCTGTGATGGAATGTTCTGCAATCTGTAGGGAGCCATAAACTTTTATCCACCGAGCATTTACCCAAGTCTCCTGATAAAAAGGGGCACCTTACTTATGTGGGTATACCTAGTGCCCACAGCAGGAAACGCCCACAACATAACATGGACGTCACATTTTCCCACTGAAATCTGTTTTCAATTCGGGTAGCTGTAGATTTTGGACCCTAGCTTAGCCGGCACCTAGGAAACCAAGCAAACCTGTGCATTTGTTTAAATTAGACCCCCTCGGGTGTTCAGGGTGAGTTAACTTGCGTGTCTCTCACCAGGATTTGATGTTTAGAATCCCTTGCAAACCTGAAACTTTGACTAAAAAACAAACTTTTCTCACATCACTTGTGTGGGTAGGCTAGGGCCCATGAAGGAAACAGATCAAACCATAGTCAATGGAGGTCCCCTGGTGATGTTTCCATTGACATTTGCCATTTCTGTGGAGGGCGCTAGGCCCAGCCACACAAGTAGGGCAGCGTTTTTATCGGCACAAGTAGGGTAATTCCAGAAGGTTCCATCACAGAAATGGAAGGAAAATGTGTGATTTTTAGTCAGAGTTTTAGTTATGTTGAGCATTGTGGGTTAGAAAATCGTGCATGATCCATGTAAGGCACACCACCCGGACTCCCTTGGTTATCTATTTTTCAAAAATGTCTGTGGTTCATAGGTTTGTATGGATGGCATCACAGTACAGCCCCTAATACAGCACCTACCCGTAGTTTATCTCTTAGCATACGGATTTATGGCATTTTTGTGTCATTTTCTCTTGGGTCACCCACACAAATGGGGTACCGTTCTTATCAGGAGATGTGTGGGAAAAAAGGGTGGTAGGAAACTTGTGCCTTCACACAGATTCCATGTTTTTCTGTCACAGAAATGTGATGAAAATGTGTGTTTCTTACCAATGTTTTACGTTTACAAGTGTTTCTGGGTAATATTACCCAGTGAGAGCCAGGCAAGTCATGCACTCCTGGACTCTCCTGGTTTTCTAGTTTAAAAAAATGTGCAAGTTTTGCCTAGGTGCTGGCTGTGCTAGGGCCCAAAATCCACAGCTCCCCACAATGAAAATAAAAATTGAGGAATTTTTAGTGTCATTTTACAGCCACAGATATTAATCTGCAACTAATATTTGAAAGTTAATCACCACTTACACTAATTAGTTTTAGCACCTCCAGAAATGCAAGCTCCAAAGCACAAATACTTAGCAAAGTATCTGAGTATTGAGACCAAGACCTAAGAAGGTTAGCCATAAAGCCGCGGCAAGGAGCCAACTGATTTAGTGTCCATTCACACGTCATTCATGCACCATAAACAAGCATTTCATACTGCCGGCCACGGGCCTAGTCCAATACCTCAGTGCACTCGCATCAACATACTGCCGCCATTCAAGGGCATATCACAGTTATAAGCCACATGTCAAGTAACTGCCTCTATTCTGAACATTAGCGAATGCATGACTAGTAAACTTTTACTAATGGCTCCCATGGCAGCCACATGAGGTACAGGAAGATATGTCTTACATGCGCCTTCAGTGCACTCACTGTGCTAAATCCAACTCCTTCCAGTTTGTGAATGCATGTTGTTGGTGTCCAAGCCTCCACATCTCGAACTGAGTGAGCATATCTACCTTTTAAACTAAGACAAACATGAAGGGGAATACTGCAAATGTCCCTAAGGAGGATGTCTTAAACTATGAAGAATGGTTGTTTTTGACGCACAGCGTTATCTGTGAGAACGTAGCATAAGTTCCATCCACCGTTAAGTGCAGTGCTAGACTGTAGTGAACTTATCATACTGCAGAATGAACATCTTCTAAGTTCTGACAGAGGGATGAACATGGCAAGTAGGACAAGCATTTTACGTTATGAATTTTTTGTACAATGCTACTATCTACCAAGAGGGTATCCTGTTGCTGATGCAAGAGCAGTCAGGTGTGATCCATGGAGTGACCTAGTCGAAGAGCCAAGTATTCAGCTTTGTGCGGAATGCACTATTTTTAGAGATGGTGTTTGATCTGGCACCATTGGCGTGGGTCTCCCTTCCATTTTTTTCTGTTGCCTCATGTATTTCTGCTGGTGTTAGATGCTTTGGGCACTGTGCCACTGCTATCCAGTGCCACAGTGCAAGTGCTCCCTATTGTAAGTTGATGTATTAATCAGTGGTTCCATGTTTGGCTATTTGGTTTACTTGTCAGACCCTAGTCTAGTGCACTGAGTGTGCCCAGGGCAAGTAAATCCAAATGCTGCTGGTAGGCTTGCAGCACTGGTTGTGCCACCCACAGAAGCAGCTGTGTAAAATGTGTCTAAGGTCTGCCATTGCAGAACATGCATGCAGTCTGGTACTATCATGCTGACTGGGCAAGTGCACCCACTTCCCAGTCCCTAAACCTTCCGTATTTGTCATATCAGTCACCCCTATGGTAGTTCCAAGGGCAGGGTGCATTGTAAGTATAAGGTAGGATAAGCCCTCATGTGTGTGGCATGTCCTAATAGTGAATTACAGTCATTTTCGTTTTTTCACTATTGCAAGGCTACCTGTTCTTCATAGGCCAAAATGGGCTGTTAGAGTTATTACGTTTTATAATACTAACTGTCTCAGAGAACATGGTAGAAATTCGAGTTTAGTATACCTGAACTCAGAATATTAAAATACATTGTTTAGTAACGTTTATTTTAATATTCTATGTTTGCAAATACCACTTTTAGAAAGTAGGTATTTGCTTGTCTAACCATTCAAACCTGCCTCTGCTAGGTTGTGTATTCCTATGTCTGGTTTTGTGAGTGACAAGGCTGGGGAATTCCAGTAGACAGGCTGAGTCACCCAGTGGTGAATAGAGAGATCTGCATCAAGATGGGAGGGAGGAGTTGCACCTGAACCTTGAATAGGGCTGTGCCTGCCTTCCACAATGCTGGCTCCACCCCCTTGGGAGCGGCTGATGTCTCTGCCTTACACACTGAAAGAAGAGAAGGAGTCCTGTAAACAAAGTTCTCCAGGACTGTACTTGCCTTCCACAATGCTGGCTCCACCTCCTGTGGGGCGTCTGATGAGCTTGCCCTGCACGGTGAAAGGAAAGGAGAAGTCTGGTAAACAGAGTGCTTCAGAACTGGTTTGGACTGGGCACAGGCCCCTCTCCCCGCAGAGAACAAAGGATTTTGAGGTATACATATTGGGACCCTGATCCCATGAAATTAGATCACTTTTGGTCTACAAGAAGAAACCTTTACTGAGGAGAGGAACCTGAAGAAACTGAGGAGAGACTATTCCTAAGCTCAAGTGCTGCTTGGGGGATTGGTCTGCAGTGGTTGCCTTACTGCCAAAGGAAGGAGAAAGGAACTTTGTGTACTTTGCTTTCAACTTGTGAAGGATCTCCAAGGGCTTGGAAAAGAGCTTGCCTCCTGCTGAAGTCTCAGGGACCACAGACTTCACCCCCCAGCTCCCCAGAGTTCTTTTGGAAGTGCCTGCTGCTGTTTTGGGCCTTCTGAGGGACTGCGTGTTGCAAGGAGCTGGAAGCGCGACTCAATGAGAAGAAGCATGTCGCCCTCGCTGCTGCAGTAGCAACTCCGAAGGAGGGTGTCGCCGCTGTAGTTGTCGCACTGCACCGCATCAGGAGAAGAATCTCGCAACGAGGTAGGAGCGTGTCGCCATCGCTGTGCCTGCCGTCGCAACTCCGAAGGAAGGTGTCGCCGCTGTAACTGTCGCATTGCACCGCATCGACCAAGAGCACCTTGCATCCCCGAGAAGCGCGCCGCCATCAGAGCTGCTGCCGTCGCATCTTGGTTGTCGCTGCTGTAGTTGTCGCATTGAGCGGAAGCTTCACGCATCGTGGGAGAAGAGCGTCACCGCTGGAGCTGTTGTCGTCGCATCGTAAGGGTGTCGCCGCCGCAGTCCATGCATCGAACCGAGAACTTCTTGCATCCCCAAGAAGCGTGCCGCATCTGGAAGATCTTCGCGTCTTTATTTCTTTGTATCTGAACTTTGTCGCATTTCCTATCGCTGCGACATTGCTTGTCGTGGAAGCGCAACGCAACCTAAGGTACATTGACACAGAGTGTCACATCTAAGAACTGAACTGAACTAAGCTTAAATCTACCATCTTAAAATATTCATAGTGTGTATTTTTGTCACTTATGGTCTTGTGGTAGCTCTATATAAAGTCTACTTATTTTTAATATAAAACCTGTGTGGTGTCCTTTTGTAGTGTTGTCACTGGGTTACTGTATGTGGTCACAACTGCTTAACTTACAACACCTCTGAAATAAGCCTTGACTGCTCGTGCCACGCTTCCAAGGGGGTGAGCAGGGGTTACTTTAGGAGTGTAATCCCCTTACCCTGACTAGAGGAGAGGGTCCCTATTTGTCACAAATACCTACCTGTGCCAACTAGAGACCCCCAAATCCAACAGATGGTCCATATGTATAGAGGCAGGTCATTACGCACTTTGGGATCCAAGTAGGAGAAGTCTGTTCTCCTTGCTCTAGTGCTGCCTCTGCTGTCCAAATATGTCTGGACGCTTTCTGAAATGCAAGGCAGTATTGAGGTATGTTGACCCAGTGTTGTGTAAAGACTTTTAATGTGTGTTTTAGGAGTTTGAAAAGAGCTGTGGTATGGGAGTCAGTGAAGCTGTTTCAGGTGCCAGGTTTTAGTGTGTTGGACTGTTGAGGGAGGAGTGTGCCTGCTGCGTTCTGTATGGTTTGGAGTTATCTGTTTACTTAAGTGAGGGAGTTCTTCAGTATTGGGGCAACTGCAGCACCAATGTGCTTGAATCCGTAGGTGAGGTGTATCTGCATTACCCTTACCACCCGCCTTCTACCTATGCAATATCCCTGTGAATGCACATGTAGCCTAAGCTTTTCTAACCCATTATTGTCTCTGTCCTTATCAGAGTCCTGAATACTCCTGTTTACTTGCCAAGTGAACCTCTACTAATGGCTTCCATCGCTAGCTAGTTGAAGCTCAAGGAAATGTGTTTTTCATGCTCCTTCTTTGCACTCACAATGCTACATAAAACTCCTTTCAGTTTGTGATGCAAGTTTGGGGTATCTGAATATGCCTCAGAGGTTTTTTCTCTTAAACTGAGTGAGCAGATCTATCTTTGAAACTAAGGCAAACATGCTGAGAAATACTGCCTATTTTCTCTAAAGTATTAAGACAAACAAATGGACAATGGGACTCATTCACCAACAATTCTATTTTTGCTTTACAAGTGTGCAAAGCCAATTCCGGTCCAAGGAAGACATGGCTTGGCAGTTCGGGCTGGACTGTTCCCATGAGGCACAGGGTCAAGGCTAATTTGCATATGGCCATGTCTGAATTGGGGTGGTGTGGTGAGCAAAAAAACAATGGATTTAGGCCCAGATCTCTGTACTGGGGTGAATGTATGACATTGTTCTGCATTCTGTCCATCAACTGTTGTTTTTGCTTTTGTCACCCCGAGTGGAGCAGGTATGCTCAGACGTGAGTCCAGTGCTCTCCACACCACTGGAGTCAAGCTATCCTGGCTGAAGACGGATGATAGCCAGAAACCGGTCCTGGGATGCTTGATTCCGGTCCAAGGAAGACATGGCTTGGAAGTTCAGGCTGGACTGTTCCCATGAGGCACAGGGTCAAGGCTGATTTGCATATGGCCATGTCTGAATTGGGGTGGTGTGGTGAGCAAAAAAACGATGGATTTAGGCCCAGATCTCTGTACTGGGGTGAATGTATGACATTGTTCTGCATTCTGTCCATCAACTGTTGTTTTTGCATTTGTCACCCTGAGTGGAGCAGGTATGCTCAGACGTGAGTCCAGTGCTCTCCACACCACTGGAGTCAAGCTATCCTGGCTGAAGACGGCTGATAGCCAGAAACCGGTCCTGGGATGCTTGATTCCGGTCCAAGGAAGACATTGCTTGACAGTTCAGGCTGGACTGTTCCCATGAGGTACAGGGTCAAGGCTGATTTGCATATGGCCATGTCTGAATTGGGGTGGTGTGGTGAGCAAAAAAACGATGGATTTAGGCCCAGATCTCTGTACTGGGGTGAATGTATGACATTGTTCTGCATTCTGTCCATCAACTGTTGTTTTTGCATTTGTCACCCTGAGTGGGGCGGGTATGCTCAGACGTGAGTTCCGTGCGTGTCAAGCGATCCTGGCTGAAGACGGCTGATAGCCAGAAACCGGTCCTAGGATGCTTGATTCTGGTCCAAGGAAGACATGGCTTGGCAGTTCGGGCTGGACTGTTCCCATGAGGCACAGGGTCAAGGCTGATTTGCATATGGCCATGTCTGAATTGGGGTGGTGTGGTGAGCAAAAAAACGATGGATTTAGGCCCAGATCTCTGTACTGGGGTGAATGTATGACATTGTTCTGCATTCTGTCCATCAACTGTTGTTTTTGCGTTTGTCACCCCGAGTGGGACGGGTATGATCAGACGTGAGTTCAGTGCTCGCCACACCACTGGAGTCAAGCTATCCTGGCTGAAGACAGCTGATAGCCAGAAACCGGTCCTAGGATGCTTGATTCCGGTCCAAGGAAGACATGGCTTGGCAGTTCAGGCTGGACTGTTCCCATGAGGCACAGGGTCAAGGCTGATTTGCATTTGGCCATGTCTGAATTGGGGTGGTGTGGTGAGCAAAAAAACGATGGATTTAGGCCCAGATCTCTGTACTGGGGTGAATGTATGACATTGTTCTGCATTCTGTCCATCAACTGTTGTTTTTGCAAAGCCAAGTAGTAACTTGTATCTTAACCAATATGTGAAAACAATCATAATACATAATTTACAGCCTGATTCATCATTCTCCCGTTTTGCGAGTCCCTAATAGCGATTCATAAGGAATCGCTATTAAGGACTTGCAAAACGGGATTCATGTAGGAATTGCTAAATAAATTGTGATTCCTACACATTCCTTATTTGCGATTAGCAAATTGCTAATCGCAAATAATGAATAACTCCCCATTCATTCCTATGGGCCTTTAGGCCTTTAGCAATTAGCTAATCGCAAATAAGGAAGCGATTTCAAGGGTGCCAGGGGTGTCCAAAGGACACCCTGTAGCACCCCTGAAATGCAACATTACACAGGTGTTGCGCACACACATGTCCAAAGGACATGTGTGTGTGTAACATGCAAAAGAAAAAAATGCACTAAAGTGCTTTAATCTATTTTTTCGCTATTTACCACGAAGTCAGACTTCGTGGTAAATAGCGGCCAAATATAGCGAATTCGCAATTTAAAATTGGTTGATGAATTGCATTTAAGGAATCTCTAATAGAGATTCCTTAAATGCAATTCCTCGCACAATAGCGAATTCTATAATAGCGATTATTGCATTTGGGATGATGAATCCCAAATGCAATATTTGCGCTCGCAAAGGGCCAGATTCTCAGAATCTGGCCCTTTGCGAGACGATTTTTGTTTCATGAATCAGGCTGATTGCGCCTTGTACACTTTTTCAATAACCTTGATTGTGATGCAAGTTACTAATTGAGTTTGCACACTTTGAAAAGCAAGTAGATGTCTTAGTGAACAAGCCCCATTGGACATTTCAGTGACTTATTATGCTAACTTTGGTTCTCATGGGCAATCAAGGTGGTCCTTAAGTTGTATAAATAAGTTCCCTATAAAGCACTTCAAAATCTAGTGAAGCATTTACAACTTTTCCACAGAGGGTACTCCGTGATAACGTGGCTTATGTTCCGTCCACCCCTCCCATTATGTGTAACTTGGAGACAATAATACATTAGTCAATCGTCGAACAAAACACCAACCACGTTCTGACAGTGGATAAAGATGTTTAAGTAGGCCATAGGCATGTGCATGATTTCCTTGAGTAGAGGAACAAAAATTCTACAGCTGCTTGCCTAGTGAAGTAGTGGCCCATGGATGGTGGGTATCTATGCACATCCATTAAAAGGTTAACGTAATGGCAGCTCCTCCTCAGTCAATTTCCAAATATTCCACTTTTGAATAGTACAATATAAAGCAATCAGGAAAACACTGGGCTGGCTGATATGGGCACTGGGAACAGTAAATACGACTCTCCTGCCTCTTTCCAAGCTTAGAGCAGACTTTACAACGATTACATGGTGGAATCTTTTTAGCTGTTACAGGAATGCGAGAAGCAAAGTGTTGCTCTTGCAGCCTAGACACATCCTACAGAGCATATGAAGTGGGAGCTGCTGCTTCTGTGGAAGTAAGACTTTCAATGATGGACAACAGAAAGTCAAGATAAGACATGAGTCATCCTATGGTAGTCTTATGATAAACAACATACGCATAGTTTGTTGTCATTTCAATCAGGTGGGTTAAAAGTTTCTTATATCAAGTGTGAGTTTTATGACTTGCATTGTATGGCTGGAGAACCTGGTCATTATTATCCACTCCCCCTATGTACTGGTTGCAATCAAGTATACATGTGGGCTTGTGAACTTCAGCCATCTAACCCCAAACCATGATCGGGGACGTGCTCTCTTCATGTATTGTAGTGAAAATGTAGACATCAAGTCTATCAGAGAACTGGACTGTGAGCAGTTCATTGGAACACAACAGTGCCTATGAATTTCTGGAGTTTCTTACAAATAAGCTATTGCAGGAATCTTTTATGGTGACAATGACTGTACCGCATGCCACAGTGTCAGCTTTGTACAGCTCACTGAACAGCTATACTGCTGTATAGATTTGGTCGCATAAAGTTTATAACCTTTGTGAAGGAGTTGCTAGACAAGCTTCCATTCAATCTTTCCTGCGACTCCTAGCATGTGCAGGTAACCCACAGGATTTAGAGTGGACTCCTACCCTATATAAACTCACAAGTTGTACACATAGCCAGTAGAGTTCTCACATAGCATGTACAGCTTGATGCCATGTTGAGATCTTTTGATCATAACACATCAAGGGAAGGGGATCGGGGGAGATAAAGGTCCAGCACATGAGCCCCATGGTTTGAACTGTAAATAGTGAGGTGTAACGTTCCTAAAGGGAGACAGAGATGAGGTAGCTCCTATGAGGATCAAGGGACCTCACACACCCTGTGAGGTCCCTTGACCATAGGGCAGCTCCTCGTTGGGCTGGCACTGCAATGCCCAAAGCGCCTGTCAGGGGTGCTCTTTGCCGGAGATCTTTTTACCTGTATTCCTGCCCGTGGATGAAGCAGGTGTGTGTAGGGCATGTGGTGTATATACAAGTGTGAGTAGTGTGTAGGATATGTGTGAGTTTAAAAATAACTATGGGAACAAGCTGGACTAACTTTAATTAGCGGGTTCCATGTCATAATTAAAATATTTGCTGCTTGCATGGGGAGACTCTAAAAGTCTCGCCAAGCATTTAAGTAAGAATAGCGGTCGACATGGTTCATGTCTTTTGGTGTCTTAAAAATCATGGCATTTCATCAGCACCTAAATGAAGTATTAACTACTCATCAGGGTGGTACACATCTAGGTATAAGCATAGAAAACTGGGCATGGTTTCCTATGCTTATACCTAGATGTGAAACAGCCCAAAGCTATAAATCTACCATTGATCTTCCTTGTACATCCAGCGTCAAGGCAGCAGTAAAAATGTCAATATAGCTCTTGTGATTAATGTTCCTGATAGAGAGAGAGAGATCCTTTGGCTAGAGGCAGTTTTGACTCCACATAAAGTAGCGCAGAGGTTTAATATGCCTGCTGCAAAGAATAGATCTGTATTTTTTGTGGATAGCTGAGTGGATTGATAAAGCCAGTCTTTACCAGTACTTTAAAATAAACTACATGTACGTGAGAGAGGGCAATATAGAGATCAGGGGCACTTTGCTGGGTGCTAGTGAGACAATCCATAGAGGAGGTCATGGGAGCGTCAATAAAGATTGTTGCACTGGGCGCGACTAGCCCTAAAGCCAGCCCTGCCTAAATTACTGTAATTTTTTTTTAATGTGTGGTTCTGATAGAGCAAGAATTTGCATGTTACGCAACTTGCTTGAGTCATGAACCTCGAATCTGTCATAAACCGGTAACAAAATTGTATGTTGTACTAAATTTACTATATACATGTATCCTAGGGATGCTTGCCTATGTGTTTTACTAATACGATTAATTTGTGTTTCTAAAAATGGCCGCCGTTTAGAATATTGCTTCTGCGCATGCGTTAGTCACACTCACGTGACGTGACGTAGTTGTGATTTGGAGGGAAAGGGTGCGCATGCGTAATAGCCACAAGATGGATGCTTGTGTAATAATATGGTGAAGCTTGTGCAGATGCTCTCGTGTTATTGTGTATTGCACTAAACCATAACTGCATAGTATATTTTTATAGTGATAAATCATAAGTACACAATCATGTTATGTAGTTTATTCATTTATTTCTATGTTTTAATTTGTTTTCGCTTACTTTTCATGTACCGTGATAAACGGGGGTTCCGAATGGGTCGAGAGCCATCTTGAAGGTCTCTTCCGCGCATGACCGCGCAGCCCAGGGAGCAATAGCCTTGAGCGGTGGAACTCAGCCAGCTGGCAGCCACAGACAAGATGCTCCTGAGAAAGCCACCTCTGACCCAGGAGGATGGAGAAATTGTGTTCCTAACTCGCTACATTGTAAATTCTCTATTGTATTCTGTGTTACTTGTCTGTGGGAAACCTAAACTGGCTAGGCGGTCCCCTAGAATGTAAATCAGGCCTTAGAAAAGTCTATTCTGATTGGTGTGTTAACCTAGCCTACTTTGGGACCAATCGAAATTGGGGATTCAGACACTTTGCAACATTGGGGGGTGGTACACTGACCCGAAAACAGTATATCTAGCCTAGGTTTAGCTATAGAATTTGTCCGACTTGTCTGAATAGCTGACCTGTCACTGACCCAATGCACTCAATAGGTGACTGAATTTACAGAGCGCTGCGGAGCACTCTGTCCGAATTTGACCATAGACTTTTAAAGGTTTTACTAAACCTTAAGTGCTGGCGGAGCACTTTGCTGGGGAGTTCGCTAACCCAATCGGGGTTCTGACTGATAGCTGCAGAGAGGGTAGCGCAGGCGTTGCTTCCGAACTGCGGGTGCTGGTCGTGCCTTGGTGGTCCTGTCCTGATCCTAATCTGAGTTTCCTGTCCTGTCCTGGGGTGTCCATTCTGCACCTGCTGTCCCATTGATGACTGCTATTCCTTGGGGTATTTCCTGTCCTTGACTGATCCTTGGCCAGGGTTGGTTTTCACACCATTCTAGGTAAATATATAGATAGGGCTGAAACTCTATACTGCACCTTTCTATTTTCTGTCTTTGCTTCAATAAAGACATACCTTTGCACATGTTATATTTTCCATGCTTTCCGCAGTCTACCATATGAAAACCTATTGCATTTTATTTTCATAGTATGGTCCTATGTTACCTTACCTTTTAGAGCACAATTCTCTCCATACTGTTTATGAAATTAGATGTGGTTTATATTTTTCTCCTGAATTCTATTCTTGTAATAATCATATTAGAATATTAGCGTGTTTCACTTTTACCCCTTTTGATAGATGTATAGGATTCCTAATTTCCCACTCATTTTCATTAAGTACGTCCCAATAGTATAATTCCAGTACATGCAAATAGCTTGCTCATTTATAGATGTCTATTCTTGAATTTCAGTTTAAGTCTACTTAGCGTGTTCCCTGTTACTCTAGTTACAAACTTAAATGATTGCCCTTACACTTTTCTTGCATGGTTATGTGCTTTTTGTTATCTTGATTATTGATTGCCTTTTAACTGTAAGCCTAATACTCGCAGATACTGATTACTAGATAAAACTTTAAAACTTTTCAGTTGTCTGTGGTCATTTTATGAAATCAAAGTTCATGTAGTTGGGTTTGTATTTTGCCTGCCTTTCTTCACAGCTAGCTCCCTGATCCATTGTGGTCATAGGTACCCGTAACGGTGGATGGTAAGTCGGGTACACTAGAATACAACAGGAAGGAATCAGGGTGCTGATGGTAGATTGTGAGGTCGCCTGATTAATGTACATGGTGAATTGAAATTTATGGGCCCCCAAAACTATATGGTGAAATTATTGGTCAGGTGACCCCCGATCTCTATCAGTATTTTCTGGTAGCAGAGGATGGTTAGGGACTAGTTAAAATTAGGCAGGACTAGTTAAGCTAGATAAGTTGGATGCTGCTAAGTAACAAACCTTGTTACTGCTAAGAGGGTAGGCAGTTCGGGTGAATTGATCACTCATTTGAAATGTTTGCTTTGAAAAATTATGAAATGTTTTAAAATTGTTATTCTTGTTATTATACTGTTATATGTATTTTTCCATTCATTAGTAAAACGTCTTCAATGTTGTTGGGAATCCCCGGGGAATTGAATAGCGAGTGGTGAAGAGAATCCACTAGCTTTGAGGTCAATTACTCCAGGAAGGTTAGTGCAGGTTAGGTAGAACTGGAAGCACTAACTAGGGTTTTTCTGAATGTATGTTTGAATAAATGTTAGCAACGAGGTTGATTGGCAAAATTCCTATTGTGGCATAACCTAGTGAGGGTCACACCGGAAAAGTAGCAGGTTCATCGGAGCTTGGGTGAAAGCAAAGGGGCTCGCTGGTGAAACTTTGGACTTAGAATATATCCTGGAAAGGTGGATGAGTCTAGGGAAGTAGCAGGTTCTCCAATGCTTGTGTGAAGGGTAGGCAGAAGAGATCTATCCGTAGCGTGTGAAAAGTAAATGGAAGTAGTTTACTTGCAGTGAAACAAATCTTTCCTGTCTAGACACTTGAGTACAGTGGCGAATGTGTATTCGTTGTTAAATAACCAAGCACTAGCACTTTAGAAAGAAAGAAAGTTTCCGTTACCTTGTGAAGGAGGGAGTCAGTCGCGAAGCTGCTCTGACGTCACTCTGTGCCGCGCTGGGATTGGTAGACGCAGCGGGTGCGTAGCGGAGCTGGAATTGTAAAGGAGGGGTGAGTGCCGAAGCGTGAGAACCTGTCTTGCGAAAGGCCCTCGCACCCATTGGTCGAAATTATTTGAATTCGTGCATTTCATTGGTCGCACGAAAATAAGAGACGCACTAGGATTGGGAGCGACTTGTAAACAAAGCCGCTCGCACAAATCGTATGTGGCATTCGTACAGACCGCATACTAGACCTGATCAACGACATATGGGATTTGAGAACGATCAGTGGAAAGGAGTTAAAAACGACATTATGTACGGAAATAAAAGAAAAGTGTCCCTTGTAAAGAAGGTAAAGAATTACTTCAAAAAGGACAAACCGATTAGAACCAGAGAAGGTGTTGTCATTCCGTCACCAAATACTCCAGCATCTTTCATGCTGTTTGACAAAGGGTACCATACCTGCGTATGGTTGGAAAATTGGGTGGAGTACACCAAGCATGACGGAGTATTGGCTTTTCCGTTAGAACGTACATTTAATGGCAGAATTTTATTTAATTTGAGAACCCGAATGAATGACTTACATCCCAGACCTAGATTAACGCAGTATGAAGCACTAGAATTGTGGGAGATTGAAGCTTTTGAAAGGGATAAGCCGCGAATGGATAAAGGGTTAACTAAATTTTATCCGAAACTGAAACAAGAGACCCGTGACAAAAAGATGAAACAGTGGAGACAGAATATGATTGTAGAGGGACTGTTTCCAATAATGCCAGCAGGTGGTCCTCCTGCAGGGGAAAAGAAGACCGAAAAGTGTAAACATTGGGTGCCTATTGGAGAGTCGGATGATGAATTGTTAGATGACCTGTTTTTAAGAAGTCCACCTCCATATAATGAAGGACACCGACCTTCTAATGAGGGGGATAATTCTCGAAGACCTCCGCCCCAGGAAGAGGCCCGATCTGCCAGTGTGGGAGGGGGTTGCTTTATGCCTCCCTATACCGAGAGTTTAGGTCCCGTAGATGCAAGGGATATTTATCCAAGAATGCCAGCTAGTGGGGACGCAAGATACTCCCGGGAAAGAGACTTTTGCTCTAGATCTCCCTATGAAGGTGAGGCAAGACCATCCGGTTCAGGAATGCCGTTCCTAAACCCTCCATATGAGGAAGAACCCAGATCCCTAGGTACAGGTACTTTGCACCCTAGACCTAGTTATGGTGAAAGACCCAGAGAGATACCTCCCACTGCCCCAAGTTGTGCTCCAACTTTAACCCCACAAGTATTACATGACAATTCCGTCGAAAGGATATTGGAAGACAGAGAACGAGAAGCACTAGCTAAGCAGAGAGCTGAAATAGTTCAGAGAATTTCTCAGTTAAATGCAAGTCCTGAGTCTTTAACCATTCCGGTTACTATTGGACCAGTGGTTCCATTGTATGGGGACCGACAGGGAAGTCCAAGAACTCCAGTTATTACCCCAGTTGTAGCCCAACCGAGATCAGAGCCCTTAATTGTAGACGACTTAACAAGCGAGTGTGAGTCTGAGGTTTCACTAATGGATCTGCCCAGTAGGGAACCAGGGAAAAGGATACAGAAAAGACATAATCCTTTTAATGTGAGGGAGATTCAAATGGAATCAACTTCAGGTACTAAGAGTGTCACGGTAGTAACTCCTGAAGAAATTGAAAGATGGAGTCGAGAATTAGAAAAACAAACTCTTCAGTCAAAACCTCTAGATCTCTACAAACTGAGAGTAGAAATAGAAGAACTTATGGCAGGAAATGTAGGATTAGATCGATTAAATACCTACACAGAAGAAGAGCTGTTGTTTATCTGCAAGAGCCTCACTCGAAATGCCAGGGTACTCCATGAAAATCTAACTGACACTGCAGCTAGTATGGGAATAGATATCTCAAAATCAAAGCCTTTGCAAAAGCCGTCAGAGCAGATTTCTCAGACAAAGATTTGGAAAACATGAACATATCAGGGAAGAAGGCACAGGTCAATGAGTTATTGACAGTATTACAAAAATGGGGAAATGTGGACAGATGGAAAGCCAGGTGGGCCAAAAAGAAAGATGAGGCTAGATCTAAACAAGTGACTCCTCAGTTCGTTCTGAACGAAGCTGATAAACCGGAGCAGTTGTGTCCTATGCGTGAAGTGCCAGGTGGAAAATACGTACATGTCCCATGGTCCAGACAGGATATTGTGTCTTTTACAAATGATTTCCCAAAATTACGAGAGAAGCCTGTGGACTGGTACAGGCAGGTGGAAAGGTTTGTAAAGGTTCAGAAATGCCTGTGGAAAGATTTGGATGGGTTCTTTGATATCGTAGTTCCGGTAGACTTATGGACCGAGTGTAAAATAGCCATAGCATGGCCTAGTGAGGAATACCCGAGGGACTCTAGAACAGGGGAACCCTCTAAAGAAGTGATGAGAAAATATGATCAAGTAATCCAACATTTGAAGCTAAAAGTGCCCGCCAAGGAAACTGATTGGACAAAAATAGATAGAACCACGCAGGAAAGGGATGAGACTGTGCACTCCTTTTATGAAAGACTGTTACAGGTGTTTAAAACATACAGTGGTATAGATAACATCGAGATGAAGGACATGACCCACTTCATTTACAGGTTTGTAAACGGTTTAAGACCCGAAATTTGTCAGTGGATCAAAGATAACAAAATCTGTTGGCAGTCCAAGAAAATAGACGAGGTCCTACGGTATGCAAAATACTGTGAGGACGAGATGGCAGATAAGAAAAAGGCCCTCAAGGAAAAGGTGATGTGGGCACAGGTAAAGCTCGCAGAACAACAGGAAAAGCAATTCAGTAAATTGAGTAAAAGTACCCAAAATCAAGGCCCTGGGGGTGGGGGAAAGCCCAAAGTAAAAATGAGCAGAGAAGAAGCTAAAAAGAAATTCCCCTGCCACCAGTGCGGGGAAATTGGACATTGGCGAGACGAGTGTCCGTATTTACAGCATGATAATACCCAAACCCCTGATTTAATTCCACAGACGCAGAATGAAAGACCAAGAAAGACACAGCAGCAGGTAAAAACAATCCAAGTGCCCCGAGCGCCAAAACCTAATTTTAAGGGAAAATCACCGCAGGGTGACGACATAGAAATCTGGGGAGGTAATGAGAACAGAAATGCAGCAACTTCGCAGTATTTATTAAATTATACTTTTCTTTGTGACGACGAGTACTGACGGGGCCTGAGAGGGGAGGACAAGGAGTGTGTACTTGGCGCCTCCTTGCCGGTAGACCAGTCAGGGCCATACATTGAAGGAAAGGTTGATGGAAATGATATCACCTTTCTGTTGGACACTGGTGCTACCCGTTCTACTGTGAGAACAGCGGACGTTCCAAACCTACCCCTCTCGGGAGAAGCAATCCAGGTAGTAGGTGTATCTAAACAATTGATTAGTACCCCAGTTACTGAGCCCATGGAGATTAAAATAGGGAACTTTAAAGAAATGCATAGATTTGTCGTTTGTGACACCAGTCCAGTAAACTTACTGGGACGTGATTTGTTGTGCAAAATGAACTGTACTATCTTTTGCACACCAAAGGGCGTCAAAATTCAGATCCCTGACGAAGATGGCATCTACAAGTTAATGTTAATCAGACCTGACTCAGAGATTAAACGACTGACTGTACAAGACTTACCCGAAGAACTTCAAAAGACAGTGAAATCAGAAGTATGGGACTTTACTGGAAAGGATGTAGGATTAATGGCAAATGTAGATCCCATAAAGATAGCCATGAAAGAAAATGCAGCTTACCCCAATACCAAGCCTTACAGAATGAGTGCCGAAGTGAGAGCAGGAGTTGCCATTGAAATACAGAAATTACTAGAAGCAAACATCATACAAGAAGTGATGAGCAGCCCTTGTAATTCTCCAATAATTGGAATCAAGAAACCTAGTGGCAAGTACAGAGTAGTGCAGGACCTGAGAAAGGTAAACAAGATGGTTGTTCCTTGCTGTCCTATTGTCCCGAACCCCGCAGTGATCCTGTATCAGATTCCTTGGGATGCTGACTGGTTCACTGTGATTGACCTATGTCATGCATTCTTTTCGATCCCATTACATCCGGATAGCAAATTTCTTTTCTCATTTGCTTTCAACAGTCACGTGTACGTTTGGAACAGGGTCCCCCAAGGGTACACAGAAAGCCCCTCTATCTTTAATCAGATCTTGAAAAAGTGCCTTGAATCTCTAGTCTTACCTGGAAAGTCTGTATTGGTGCAATATATAGACGACCTCTTGGTGGCGTCTAAAAGTCATAGGGATTGTGTGATTGACACCATTGCCTTGCTGAATCACCTAGGTGAAAAGGGACATAAAGTGGCCCCTGAAAAATTGCAGTTTTGTTCAAAATCAGTGAAATATCTGGGGCACCAGATAGAAAAAGGCATCAGAAAAGTCACTTCAGAGAGAGTCAGTATAATTCAAAAGATGCAGTTACCCCGTACTCAGAAAGAGATCAGAATGTTTCTTGGGGTTGTAGGATACTGCAGGCAATGGATTGTGGGATTCGCAGTCCTAGCAAAGCCTTTGATAAATATGACCAAGAAAGGAGCAAAGGATCCAGTTGATTGGGATGATGAAAGTTTGACAGCATTCACTCAATTGCGAGACTGCCTGTGTACAGCTCCTGCTTTAGGAATGCCTGACTATTCTAAGGAGTTTGCCCTGTTCTGTGACACACGAGACAATTGTGCATTGTCAGTCTTAACCCAGGAGCATGGGTTGATTAGACGCCCAGTGGCATATTTTTCTGCCACCTTGGATCCAGTGGCTGCTGGATTACCTGGATGTCTGAAAGCAGTAGCTGCCACTTGCACGAGCTTAGAGCAGAGTGAATCCATTGTAAGGGGACATCCTGTAACTGTATATGTTCCACATGCAGTTGTAATTTTACTGACCCGAACCAAGACTCAGTATCTCACCCCTAGTCGGCTGACTTAATACGAGAGGATTCTCGTGGGTGCTGCAAATGTAGTTATTACTCGGTGTAATATACTGAACCCAGCCACCCTACTCCCTGACTCAATGGTTGTAGAAGACCAAGGAGAGAACGAGCATGACTGCATTGACCTGACAGAATTCAGTACTAAACCTCGCCCAGACATTAAGGAAACCCCTTTGCCTGTACATGATGAGCAATGGTTTGTGGATGGCTCATGTATGAGACACGAACTTGTAGGCCTAAGCGCTGCTTATGCTGTAGTCTCTTTGGACAGCATTAAAGAAGCATCATGTTTATTTGGAGTAAAGTCTGCACAAGTAGCCGAATTGATAGCATTGATAAGAGCTTGCAAATTGGGAAAAGACAAAAAGATAACAGTGTATACTGACAGTCAGTACTGTTACGGGGTTGTGCATGACTTTGGCCAATTATGGCTACAAAGGGAATTCCTGACTTCATCAGGTACCCCCATTCGGAATGGAAGGATTGTACAACATTTACTGGAAGCTATCCAATTACCAAAAGAATTGGCAGTAGTCAAATGTGTTGCCCATAAAAGAGGCCTTGATGCTGTATCTTTGGGAAATGATTTTGCTGACCGAGTGGCAAAACAATGTGCTATGGATCGCATGTCAATAAATATCAGACTGGGAGGGACTGGAAACAGCTGCCAACTTATGGTGTTTGAAGAAGTGCCTACCTGGGATGAAGTGAGAGAATGGCAGCATGCTGTGCCTTGGGAAGAGAAAGAGAAGTGGAAGGAACTTGGTTGTCGACCAAGGAGTGAGGATGGTGTCATTGTGGGCCCAAAAGGTATGCCTGTGTTACCTAGACACCTGCTCTCCTCTATGGCAAGATTAATACATGGAAGTTCACACACTGGTAGGGATGCCATGGTTCTGGTGTTTCAATAGACCTGGTTTAATCCGAATTTCAGGAAGGTAGCAGAATCACTCTGCCAGAGGTGCCTGACATGCCAACAGTTCAACGCTGGTAAAAGAACCGTAGTTGAACTGGAGAAAATTGGAAGATCAGGGGGTCCCTTTGTAAGAATTCAGATTGACTTCATCACCATGCCTCGTTGTGAGGGAAAGAGGTATGTCCTTGTCATTGTCTGCCTGTTTTCAAAATGGGTGGAAGCTTACCATGCCACACAGAATGATGCCATAACGGTAGCCAAACTGTTACTGAAAGAATTGATACCTAGGTTCGGGGTTCCAGTCATGATTGAATCAGATAGAGGCGGACATTTTCAGAATGAGATATTGGCTCAGCTCTGTAAAGCATTTGGAATTACACAAAAGCTGCACTGTGCACATCGTCCAGAGGCTTCTGGAGTAGTCGAGCAAATAAATGGCACTATAAAATCGAGATTAGCAAAAATGTGTGATTCTACTGGCATGAATTGGATTACTGCCTTGCCTCTTGTTCTGATGGGACTCAGAAGTATTCCAGATCGGAAAACAGGCCTGAGCCCCCATGAAATCCTGATGGGAAGAGTGATGAGACAAGCATGGGTACCAGGATACAAACTGTTAAGCATTTCTGATGATTTGGTACTTGAATACTGCAAGCAACTGGGTGACCAAGTGCATTCTATCTCTCGCCAGATTGGGGAAGACGCCGTCGCCAACCCGACAACTCCAGTTCACAAATTGGTTCCTGGTGACTGGGTTAGAATCAAGAAGCATACTCGTTTGAGTTGCCTGGAACCGAGGTGGGGAGAAAAACGCCAGATAATACTGGTGACCACGACAGCAGTGAAGTGTGCAGGCGTTCCTAAGTGGATCCATGCCAGCCATACACAGAAAGTAGCCCCAGACAAGGAACCTGGAGCTGAAGGTTGTCCAGCTGAGGGGTCTGCAGAAGCCGGTCCTGAAGTAGCTGATGACGAACAACCGAGCACCAACCAAGATGATTGGATACCCATAATCGACTTAACTGAAGACCCAATAAGAACAAGAGAGCGAAGCCAAGAAGATAGAGAGTGGAATAGAGAGGAAGAGATAGGCACAGGCGAAGACCCTCAGATCATTGAGATTCACATCAAATCTGAGGACGAAGAGGGAGGTCAGACAGGGACAGAACAAGTGATCGATACTCCTCCACTGACTCCTGAAATTGAAAAGGGACAGACTAGAACTAGTACAAAAGTTCGAGCAGAAGAAAATCAAGAGATCAAAGTGCTTGAACAGGATCAGATAGAATTAGAAGAACGTGTTCAGGACACAGAAACAGAGACATTCGAAAGCCAAAATCAAAATTCACCTGAACCAGGCCAGCTTAGTAACCAGGCAGAAGAAATAGATATAAGACCTGGGATTAGTCAGATAGGAAGGGAAGAGACAGAGACAGAAGTGCCACAAACAAACGAAAATAAAAGAGTATTAGAAGAAAGCGAAATCACAGTGCCAGCTAAAAGACTCAAGAAAAAGAAAAATATTGAACCAGGATTTATTAAGAAACTGAGACTGAGAATAAAAACAGTAGAAGAAAAACTTGCAGAAAGAAGAAAAAGTCCTCGAATTGCAGAACAAGCTTGAGAAAGCTCCAAAAGAAGGAGTGATCGAATAAGAAGACTGAACGAGAAATACCAAGATCCTGAATGGACCTTTTTAATTTTGGAGGATTTTGAGGATCTTGATTTAACTGACGAAAGTGACGGAGAACCGATTGCTGATCAGTCTACAGAAGAGGAAGACGAATTAACCTGAAGTTGCACAAAGTAAGATAACTGTGCAAAGTCACAGAGAGGGGTTGAGAAATCTTCTTCTGAACGAAAATGTCTGATTCAAACGTGAATGGAAGGCCTAGACGCAGTTGTTGCAAAACATGCTGCAGAGTATGTATATGTAGCATAGCTATAGTGATAATAATTTGGATAGGACTAACAGTTTTCATTCCTTTTATGGTAAGCAAAAATACTAATATCGACCCTACTCAGACTGTGACCACTGACACTGAAGAACTGACAACACGAAGTGTAGAAAGACGTGAAAAAGCACTCAGACAAACAAAACGAGACTTAGAAGCATCAGATGAGGAAGGCCTACATTATCATGGAGTTAGAAACCAGACACAATTAAATGTTTTCGCTAATCTTTTAGTGCACTATGTAGAAACTATGGAAATAGAAGACTGCTATGTCTGCATGAAGCTACCTACTTCTGTAGCTGAAGGCGTGACTTATCATCACCTACCTTTGACTTATGGAATTTCCTGTAGCATTTTAGCTAGTTTATTTTACAAAAGAGGACCATTACAGTATTACTATTCTAATTCAGACGTGATATTTTCTGAACTTCCTATACGTGGAAATCTGAATCCTGTACATACTAAAAGTGACGTTACACGTTATATGGGAGAATACTTTCTGACTATAGGCACTATAGACTTAAATGAAGCACACAGAGACAACTTGACCTGTTCTTTACATGAACAAGAAAAAATATTTTTGAACATGGCAGAGAAAAGAAGGGGGAGTTTCCAAAGAAAGGCAAATGACAAGAGACAGAAAACTCCTAAATGGGCTGAAAATATGGAAGGCACCTCAAATGGTGGGAGTGGTCCTGCTCTGTTGCTGGATTTCGAAAGGAAAGGGAAGCTTTGTCTTCATCGCGAGAAGACTAGTTATTATAATAACATTTTCATTGGTTCCAGTCAATGTGAACACAATTACAAGGTAATTGGAGGTTGGGGTTTCAAAAATGGGTCGGAACCTGTGTTTCCCGGAATTTATTATATATGTGGAAACAAGGCTTATTTCAAATTGCCGGATCACTGGTATGGAAGCTGCTACTTTGGCATTGTTTTCCCGAAAATATACCATGTGAAAGAAATTGCTGGAAGCAATGAAAACACTAATGGCTTAGTGCGTAGTAGAAGAGAAAGCGTAGGTGAATAATGGGTAGTATTTTTAGTGCACTGATACCTGGAGTGGGAGTGGTTCTGAACACTCACAGAATTTGCAAATTGTCCACAATAGTGGATGTGTTGTCTACTGACACAGCTCATGGATTCCTGCTGGTCAATACCGAAATGGTTGCGATCAGATCAATGGTTTTGCAGAACAGACTTGCGCTAGACACCTTATTAGCAAAAGAGGGCGGAGTCTGCCGGATGCTGAAGGCGCAACATTGTTGCACTTACATACCGGATAAAAGTGTACAGATTAAAAAATATGTGAAAAACATTACTAATTTGGAAAAAGAACTCAAACCACTGGAGGTTGACAGTGCCTGGAAGAGACTTGTCGATGGTCTCTCCAATGTAGGTCATTGGTTTGCCAATTTAGGTAGAAGTTTATTGTTTAAGGTACTGATGCCAATTGGAGTGATAGGTCTCATCCTTTTCCTCATATTTGTCTGTTGCAAATGTCGCAAACACACAAAGAAGTACACGGTGGATAGAAGGGGTGTGAAGCGGAGTGTGGATGAGCTTGAATTGGAAGAGATGAATAATCAGATTTACAAAAAGGTGAAAAATTCTCACCCTGATAAAGATGTGAAAGAGAAATTGAATCGCTTGTTGGAAGAGATTGAGATGCATAAGGTGTGAGAAAAGTTGGCATCTGGTTCCATTTTTGTTTGTGATGATAGTAAATATCATCAAAGAGGGGATTGATGAAGCAAGAATTTGCATGTTACGCAACTTGCTTGAGTCATGAACCTCGAATCTGTCATAACCCGGTAACAAAATTGTATGTTGTACTAAATTTCCTTTATTTTTACTATATACATGTATCCTAGGGATGCTTGCCTATGTGTTTTACTAATACGATTAATTTGTGTTTCTAAAAATGGCCGCCGTTTAGAATATTGCTTCTGCGCATGCGTTAGTCACACTCACGGGACGTGACGTAGTTGTGATTTGGAGGGAAAGGGTGCGCATGCGTAATAGCCACAAGATGGATGCTTGTGTAATAATATGGTGAAGCTTGTGCAGATGCTCTCGTGTTATTGTGTATTGCACTAAACCATAACTGCATAGTATATTTTTATAGTGATAAATCATAAGTACACAATCATGTTATGTAGTTTATTCATTTATTTCTATGTTTTAATTTGTTTTCGCTTACTTTTCATGTACCGTGATAAACGGGGGTTCCAAATGGGTCGAGAACCATTTTGACGGTCTCTTCCGCGCATGACCGCGCAGCCCAGGGAGCAATAGCCTTGAGCGGTGGAACTCAGCCAGCTGGCAGCCACAGACAAGATGCTCCTGAGAAAGCCACCTCTGACCCAGGAGGATGGAGAAATTGTGTTCCTAACTCGCTACATTGTAAATTCTCTATTGTATTCTGTGTTACTTGTCTGTGGGAAACCTAAACTGGCTAGGCGGTCCCCTAGAATGTAAATCAGGCCTTAGAAAAGTCTGTTCTGATTGGTGTGTTAACCTAGCCTACTTTGGGACCAATCGAAATTGGGGATTCTGACACTTTGCAACATTGGGGGGTGGTACACTGACCCGAAAACAGTATATCTAGCCTAGGTTTAGCTATAGAATTTGTCCGACTTGTCTGAATAGCTGACCTGTCACTGACCCAACGCACTCAATAGGTGACTGAATTTACAGAGCGCTGCGGAACACTCTGTCCGAATTTGACCATAGACTTTTAAAGGTTTTACTAAACCTTAAGTGCTGGCGGAGCACTTTGCTGGGGAGTTCGCTAACCCAATCGGGGTTCTGACTGATAGCTGCAGAGAGGGTGGAGCGCAGGCGTTGCTTCCGAACTGCGGGTGCTGGTCGTGCCTTGGTGGTCCTGTCCTGATCCTAATCTGGGTTTCCTGTCCTGTCCTGGGGTGTCCATTCTGCACCTGCTGTCCCATTGATGACTGCTATTCCTTGGGGTATTTCCTGTCCTTGACTGATCCTTGGCCAGGGTTGGTTTTCACACCATTCTAGGTAAATATATAGATAGGGCTGAAACTCTATACTGCACCTTTCTATTTTCTGTCTTTGCTTCAATAAAGACATACCTTTGCACATGTTATATTTTCCATGCTTTCCGCAGTCTACCATATGAAAACCTATTGCATTTTATTTTCATAGTATGGTCCTATGTTACCTTACCTTTTAAAACACAATTCTCTCCATACTGTTTATGAAATTAGATGTGGTTTATATTTTTCTCCTGAATTCTATTCTTGAAATAATCATATTAGAATATTAGCGTGTTTCACTTTTACCCCTTTTGATAGATGTATATGATTCCTAATTTCCCACTCATTTTCATTAAGTACGTCCCAATAGTATAATTCCAGTACATGCAAATAGCTTGCTCATTTATAGATGTCTATTCTTGAATTTCAGTTTAAGTCTACTTAGCGTGTTCCCTGTTACTCTAGTTACAAACTTAAATGATTGCCCTTACACTTTTCTTGTATGGTTATGTGCTTTTTGTTATCTTGATTATTGATTGCATTTTAACTGTAAGCCTAATACTCGCAGATACTGATTACTAGATAAAACTTTAAAACTTTTCAGTTGTCCGTGGTCATTTTATGAAATCAAAGTTCATGTAGTTGGGTTTGTATTTTGCCTGCCTTTCTTCACAGCTAGCTCCCTGATCCATTGTGGTCATAGGTACCCGTAACGGTGGATGGTAAGTCGGGTACACTAGAATACAACAGGAAGGATTCAGGGTGCTGATGGTAGATTGTGAGGTCGCCTGATTAATGTACATGGTGAATTGAAATTTATGGGCCCGAAAACTATATGGTGAAATTATTGGTCAGGTGACCCCCGATCTCTATCAGTTCCCCTGGAGGCTGATCGCTGATGCGATTCCAGAACTCCCCCAGCATCTGCTTTTAAAAAAAGGAATCCTCCGGTGCTTACACTGGAGGATCCTTTTAAGCCCTCCCCAGTGTCAGCCAATGGCTGACCCACGCACTGGGCAGGTCTGTATTGGTCATTGGCCGACACACACACTTAAGGAGTTAATTTTGCTCCAGAGAGTCTATTTATATTCTTCGTGTTTGCAAACAAGCTTTCTCTTATGCACCAAGTATTTAAGTGGTTGTGGGAAAAGTGATGGTGTGACCAGGTATTAAAAGGAATAATGTACCCGCTGCCGTACTTGATAAGGATATTGTAATTCACCTCGGCATTCCATATACTCACAAAGGAGCTCGGCCTTTGGCCTCATTCCTCACTATAGTAATGGAACTCCTCAGGGACTTAAAATATTCTTATAATGTAAGGCAGGGGGTACTGTAGCCCATATGTTTCTTCCTAGCCTTCCTTTCTGCCCAGTAGGCTAAGTAAGCAGAAGCTGTTTAAACATCAAAAACAAAATGTGTTTTTTCTTTCTTCTGCTCTGTTTTCCGACCTGTAAAGTGACAAGCCGAAAGGATATATTTATGGTAATATGTTTATTTTGTGAACTCTTTTGGTAATTATAGAAAAGTTATGATCTTTCTACATGTTTCTACACATTGCAAGATGCGGCACCGTTTTTTTAATTTGATTTTAATATTGTTTTGCAACAAATATCTAACAGCTTTTTTGATGTGTTTAGTTTTGCAGTAGACAGTCTACTTTTATTCATCATGCTTGCAAACAAGTTCTCTCTTTCATATGAAAGAGCCACAAATCAAGTATTTAATTAGTTTATAGGAAAGGTGATCTATGAATATGTATTATAGGGAATTACGTACAAGAATATGTATTATAGGGAATTACATACCCCCTGCCTAACATGATAAGGATACTGCAAGTAACCTCAGAATTCCATAACCTTATCAAGGAACTCCTCAATGACATGCAATATCCTCATAATGTAAAGCAGGTACTGCTTCATCCCATATGTGTCTTCCTAACTTTCATTTCTGTCCAGTAGGACTAGAAATAAGCACTTGCTGTTCAGTTCTCAATGTTAAAAGTGATTTATTGCAAGAACTATAATTAGAACATTGGAATGTTGAGCGCTCTAATGAAGACAATGAAACCATTGAGGGCCAATAATGCCTAGCACGTACCCTCTGTTCCAACATTCCAATGCTTGCCTTTTTGTTTTTCCCTGTTTATTTTTGATAATTCTGACCTCATTGGAAGGATGCTCTAATAGTATTATAGCCCTTCTGTCTTGGGATATATTTCTTGTTAAATGCCCTATCCCTGTTCTAGACCGATCCTGTGGCTCAAGTCCATAACTCTGGTTTATGGCCTTTAACAGCCATAAATGCCCTCAGCAGCGGGCTATAATCCTTAAACATTGCTTGCCCTTCTTTGTAGCTTGGATAAACGATCGCCGTAATAACTGAAAAGGCAGAATTCTGTCCCCATGACCCAAGTCACTCTTTCTCATGACAACTAGCTGCATTGGGATCATTCTACGTTGTAGTAATGCGTGTTCTATTCTTGTTTGCCCACATTTAAGTTATAGCTTTATTGCTGCAGTATACGCATTATTCCTTATAATGGTGATTTCAGTATACATACCCAAACCAGCATGAAAGAGGAAGAAAATATAGGGAACGTATCTCTAAAGACGAAGGCATTTCATGTTGCCTAATAGTTTTCTTTTGGTAACGCTGCCCTTTCTTGTAAATGAACAGTCAGAACTGGGTCACAGACAAATCGGGTATCAGATCATATAATCATACAAAACTGAAATTACAATAAATCCCTTCAAAAGATGCTTCTGTGCAGCCATGCATTCCGTTTTATAAGAATAGTTGTGATGCCGAAGCGGCAAGATGCGTGACGCTGCGCACTTCCGCTTTCATGACTGCATCCAGTGTTTGAGGATGAAGGAGTGATTGGAAACAAATGGCAGCGCATGAAACCCTTGAAAGTGTGCTGGTCTGACATGTGACAGGGCTGTACAAAGCGTTCGCTTTGTTTGGGAGCCTGCCTGGCACCCACCGCCAAGGAATGCGCGGACATGTTTCATAAGTATTCCCGCTTCGTATGCTTCAGAACTCTAATAAGAGATTGTGCGCAGGAAATCAGAAGCGGGGAGAGCCAACAGCACCCAATCCGCCTGAAGCAAGAAAAAACTGGACAGTATCGAAAGGAAACTCAGCCTACATTAGCAGTCTGAGTGAAATGAAAAAATGAATGTTGTTCCTGTTGCTGTCATTGCTTATATCGTAATTCAACGTTCTGTTGGTAAGAGGTCCTAGTCGACCACATACATGAAGACCATATGTCGTATCGCACTATTAACATTGGCCAGACCAGATTTTGAACATTCCTTGAACGCACACCTTTGAAATCTTTACCTGTAATTTACTGATATCTGGACTGAGGATGATAAAGCAGAAAAACTTTTTTTTTCTGGTCATGTTGAGATCCTTTAATTTACGACATAACAGTCTCAATTTTAATAACAAGAATGCACATCTGCAAGCATGACAGGCTGCAAATGTTGCCCAACGACATTGTGTGTACTGTCCACGTCCTGCGAGTCATTCAGCCAGGATAGCACAGTGGAATTAAAATCAGCTGACTTCCTTTGCAATCCAGGGGCCATATTACACATAGTGTCCCGGAGGTGCAACAGGTGTGTGCCTACTTAATGTGCTCCTGGGACGAATGTGGTTTTACATAAGGGGTCGCAGATGTTTGCCCCTTTGGTAATACTGATAGCACTGGTGCACATGTAAGACGGAGCGGCTTGTAAAGAGCTGCTCTGCATTTAATTGAATGCACTGCCTCAGGGCAGGCGTGGGTTTGCAACTGCAGAGTAGGCAGCACATTAAATATAATAGGGCGCACTGGCCCTGCGCTGCTGGTGGAATTGTTTAAAGGTGTGCTGTGAAGCAAACAAGGACAATATGCCCTATCTGTAATAAGGGCCTAGGTGACAACTGGCTACTAGGCCGGCTGATAGGACTACTTCAGGTTTTAAGGTTTCATGATAAGAGCATTTGTTGTTGCAAACATGACAATAAAACAAGCTGTCCTATAAGATATAACACTTTATACAGACTGTTTCGTTGTTGGACCATGATTCCAAGGTGCCTTAACCGATTGTTGTTTTGTTGGCAGTGGGACAGACATTAGTACCACTCTTTTGTGTTTTGTACTGCACCATTCCAGATTGTGGATTTCCTTTTTTTGTTACTTGGGAAGTCGAGTTTATCCCTTCCTGAAGTATAGCTTCCACTTCCTTGTTCTCAGTATTCCCAAGGGTTTGCGTTACCTCTTTTGCGCCCTTCTCTATGTTGGCGAGCAGCCTTATTGTCTTTGTACTTACTGCCTTTCGTTCAGGGGTCCCACCTATGCTTATATACTTTCCGGACTCTGGTTCGGTTTGTACTGGTTGCGCCGACCTCCCAAAAAGACGCTTGAATCCTTCATGGTTCAGATTTGTTTTTTGATTACGGCCTTTCCGTTTTTTTGCTCGCCTTGGTTTTGCGTTTAATGGTTTATCTACTTTTTCCTCTAGCAGGTCTTCAGGCAGCCAGCCTTCTGATGTTTTGGTTTCTCTGGCGTCTAAATCTCTAGTTGTATGATCCTGGTCTTCCTTTATCCTAAGGCCTCGCATTAGATACGTTTTAGTTGGTACTGTGTTTATCAGATCACATATTTCATCTTCCATAAATCTCTCTAGAGGTTCTTCTCCTGGGCCCTTCGAGGGCTTTTTAATTTGATCACACAAGTCGTTCAGCATTACTGGGAGAGAGGCCAATTTGTCGATAATAGGACCACATCCACAACTTGAATTTCCACCTTGCGAATGGTTGTATTTGTTTTGTAGTAGTGTACTTAATGCACCCAGCTTCCCATCAATGGCAACCACAAAGACAGCCACGGTATCTAATAGCGTCAGTTGGGTGTCCATTTTATTCGGATTGGTAGTGGAGATCCTCTACCAGGAGTTGCATTGTTTTTAACAAGCTAGGCCAAGCACTTTCCTGATTTATATATTTTAGTGGTTCTACCTGGTTTACTGGATTTTGTGTCCCCTTTTGTTCATCTTTACTTTCCCCCTCCTAATTTTGATCTTGGTTATGTTCAGAAGACCCTCTCAAAGTGTTCCCTGTGGGCTCGCTGGTGTGTTTATCCTGGGAATAGGCAGCCATCTGATCTTCCCACTCTTCCTTTCCCAGGTATGACGAGATTTCTGTTGTTTCCACAGAGTCAATTGTTTGGTTGCCCCCTTTTTCTTTCGCCTAGCTGTAATTAGCATTGGGTTTAGAACTATCGCTTGCTCATTCTGATGAAGAGGTGGCGTTGGAACTTGATGCGAGATTTCTAAGACTCTCCATTACTCCCTTGCCGTTGATTGGTCTGGGCTTCGCAATTCGTAAGCTGTTGGTACTTCGGTTGTGCCGCAGTTAGCTGTATTGTTAATGATTTACGTTGTCGTCAAGGCTTAATCTTTTCTCTATGTTAACTCCCAATGATCCTAATGCTTCCATGGATCTGTGTACTTGGATTAATCCAGTGTCAAGTGTCTGCTCCTTGTCGGTAGAATTAGTATCATGTATCATCCTTGATTTGTTCTATTGCGGAGTTGATGTTATTTGTAGTGAGCTAACGGCCAACATAGCAATAGTCCTACTAGAACTCCTCTGTTTGTCATTAGTACTTTGTGCGCCAGTAAATTGAATCGGTTGTGTTGACTGTGCAGGCTGTTCTGGAAAAAGTGGTGATTGAAGGCCCTGTACTTTTCTCACGTTTGAAAAGATAGCGTCCCCTGCATTCTTTAAAAAGCAAAATGTTGAATATATTTTTGGTTGGAATGAAGATTAGCAGGTCTTTAGCATATTTGGTTTGTTGGTTTTCTCTAAAGTTGATGACTGCCCACAACTTTGCATCCCTGAAATATCTGCATCTGCATTTAATTTACTAGCTTTTGGCGATGATTCATTCCTTGAGCCCTCAAGCGTCTTGGAGGTTTTTTTTGCTTCTTTGTGCCTCCCTTAACCATTATACCTCCTCGAACCCGGCCTGACCGCATGCTGCTCTTAGACTAGTCCGGCTTTATCGTTCCCTGACAGTTAATGCGGCCATGTCGTTCCCTGTGACTGATACAAACACAAATTAAATTTAGATGGTAGTGAAAGGCAAAGGCAAGGTAAGGTAAGGTGAGGTAGGCTGGAACTGTCGCGGTTGTTGCCGTTGTTGCAGTTGCAGTTGCAACTGTAGTTATACAGCTATCCTAGTTATTGCAAATATTGTAGTTATTGCAGTTATTGCAGTTGAAGCAGTCAAAGCAGTTAAAGCAGTGAATGCAGTTCCTTTCAGAGCTTTCTCTGCTTACCTCTGTTTTCCCCTATGTCCGCAGTGACCCCTGTGTCCTCAGTCAGTGCAAAATTCACAAACCCCAGAACCAGAGCCTCACCACGATCCCTGGGTGGCTATCTTGGCCCTTCGTCACTCACGGCCCACGGCCCATACAACTCGCTGCTCCCTTTGCAGGAGAGAATCGGCGCTTCAGGGCAGCTGCCCCTGCGCCTATCACTGCTGATAACTCCCACTTTTCCCCAGACTCCCTGGTGCCGATGTTACCGATGTTTGCTGGTAATGCTTGCCTCCAAGTCACCACTGAGCCTCCCACCTGTCAGAAGAACCCAGGCAAGCGGCAGGGGTCGGGAGGTCCGGAAGGCAGGCAGAAGACAGCCTTGCTGTGCCTGGACACCTCCGTGGTCTGAATACACCATAAATGTTCACTCATGCACAGCCCCCCAATGCAGTCTGCAGTTCTCAGCCCTCTAGGACCACAACGGAGGACATGTGCTGGGCATACTGGAAGTCACTGGCAAGACCTGGGCAAGACCTCACCCAATGGCAGTTGTGCCCCCTTGAGCGTACCCTCTGCTGCTGCTGCTGCTCTCAGAGACCTCAGCGTCCTGGGGGTCCCACAGGCGTTAACCCATTTGTCAGTCCATGTTGTCTCCCAAAGGTACGCTCACAGCTTTCTGCAGGCAGTAAATATGGTAGGATAGGGTAGCTCCCCTCCTCGGCTCCTTCCTCCTTGCTCCCTACGACGCTTTAGGATATTTCATAACCTGCTCTGTTGACAGAGTTGAAATGGTAAATCAGCCCCTACAATGTGTGTCCTTTCACAAGCATTTTTAGGAGTAGTATTAGAATAGCCATCACACTCCTCCCTAGGATTTATATACTTTTCCTATGTTTCTAGATCTGGAGTTAAAGTAGTAATTAAGCAGCCTACAGCTTTTGCTCTTTCCTTGAAGTTTATTAGAGTGGTTCTTGAATGGTTTGAGAAACTGGGTTGTTGATTGACAGGTCAAGCAACAACCTCAATCCCTGGCAGGGTAAACCACAAAAAGTCACTAAATTAACCTGTGCTTTATTCTGGGGAGCTTGCCACAAAACGCAGTCAGGCTTAACTGCGAGGCAAAGTGTACATATTTTATGCAGCACACAAACAGTAACACAAATTGAAAACACAACTCAAGAAAAAAAACACACAAAGCAATAAATATAGAATACATTTTAATGATTTATTTGATACCAAAATGATAAAAAACCAATCTGCAGAACTGGAGGTATGAATTTTTAAAGTTGTCAGTAAAACTAGTGCCTAAAGGTTTAAAGCGCCAACGGTGGACATCTAGTCATACAAGACTGGGTCAAAGTCTGGTCGGCGCTAACCTTTAGACTTAGATGAGTTTTCAAGAAAAATGTTCAGACAAGGTAAATGTCCGTAGGGCAAGGCTGCAGGAAGTGTCCGAGGAAAGAGCGTCATCGTTGGGGAGGTGCTGGACAACGTTTTATTTATTTATTTATTTATTTAAAAGGTTTTATATAGCGCTGGCTGGAACCAGGAGTATCAGAGCGCTTTACAATATTAAATTAAAGAATCAGATTGAAATAAAGCATAGGTACAAATGAGACAATAAGATAAGTAAAAGGAACAGAACAAATAAGATCAAGGAAAATAACCAATTGATCATAGAAAATAGCGTGGTAGAGGAAGGGTGGGAAGTAGCTGCATAGGCAGAGTGATCATTGACCAGGTACTTAAGAGTTCCAGTATTTGTTAAGAAGAAGCAGCTTGAGATCTTTTTTGAAGCAGGTGTAGGAGGGATTGCAAAGTAGTTCTCTAGGGAGAGCATTCCAGACAGAGAAAGATCGCAATTGTGTAGTTTTCTTTTTTAGTAGAGGAGGGACAAGGGTAAGAGAGTTGGTGCTCCTTAGTGTTCTGGTGCAGCCCGCTTTGTGGAGTTTTTCAGTGAGGTAAGAAGGGGTACTTTGGTGGAGAGCTTTGTGGGTGATGCAGGCTATTTTGTAGGTGGATCTGCCTTCAATCGGGAGCCATTTGAGGTCCTTGAGGACGGGGGAGATGCGGTCGAATCGTTTGCAGCCAGTGATCAACCTGGCAGCAAGGTTGAGAACTGCTTTGATAGGGGCAAGGTGGGGGTACCTGAGAGGGTGGCATTACCGTAGTCAATTCTTTATAAGACCAGTGATTGCACAACCGATTTAAAGTCATCGGTTGAAATGAAGGGTTTGATTTTTTTGAGGTGCTGGAGTACAAAGAGAGCACCTTTGGCTGAGTTTTTTATGTGGGGGGTGAGGCTGATGCTTTGATCGAAGCTGATGCCGAGGGATTTGACAGAGTTAGACATGGTGAGAGGGCAATTAAGGGCGTTGATGTCAGAGATCCAGTGATTAATGGCCTGGGGGTTGTTTTTGGGAGAGAATAGAATGATTTCTGTTTTTTAGGGTTAAGTTTGAGGTGATTTTGATGGAACCATAGTTGTATCTTAGTCAGGGTATCATTGAGGTGAAAGATGTCAGCATGGGATTTGATCCTATAGTAAAGTTGGGTGTCGTCAGCATTGAGGTGGTAACCAATATTAGCTTGTTTGAAAATGAGGGTGAGGGGTTCCATAAAGAGGTTGAATAGGGTGGGAGAAAGAATGGAGCCCTGTGGGACACCCATGGTGACAGGAAGAGGTTTGGAGAGGCAATTGCTGATTTTAATTTGTTGTGTTCTGTGTAGGAAAAAGGAAGTGAACCACTTAAGAACAGTTCCGTCAAAGCCAAAACGTTTTTGAGTATGTTGAGTAGGGCAGCATGGTTGACCGTATCGAAGGCAGCGAAGAGGTCAAGAAGAATGAGAACGGAGGCTTCACCTTTGTCTAGGGATCGATGGATGTCATCAGTGATCTTGAGCATGACTGTTTCAGTGCTATAGCCCTTTTGAAAGCCTGATTGTGAGGCGTCTAAGAGGTTGAAGGAGTTGATGTGTTTATCCAGCTGGATCAGGGCACATTTTTCTAGGGCCTTGGATAGGAACGCAAGGTTGGAGATAGGGCGCAGGTTATTTAAGTTAGTTGGGTCAGCTGTAGCATTTTTCAAGATGGGGGTAATTTGACCTAGTTGGAGGGATGCAGGAACCAAACCGGAAGCGAGGGAGGAGTTGATGATGGCGGTCCAATACGGGGCGATGACGTGTTTAAGATCTTGTACTAGATGAGCCGATATAGGGTCTCTGGAATGCGAGGATGGTTTCAACTTGGAAATGATGCTAAGGATATCCCTTTCTGAGATAGGACTAAAATTACTCCAGGACGCATTATTCTTTCGCTGGGGAACAGGCTGGTGGGGTTCCATGTAGGGGACAGTGTTGGAAAGTTGAGTCGAGTCCGAGGGGGGGAAAGGAAAGGCAGGAGGTGCGGGAAGATAGTTAGGGAGGGGAGGTAGGTTCTGTGAGGGGTGGAGCGGTGAAGGATAGGTTAATCTTTGTGATTTTGTCTAAGAAGAAGCTAGTGATTTCCTCACATCTATTAGTCGAAGCTGCAAGATTGGGGGGGCAGAAGAAGTTTGATATTTAATATTGTTAAATAGTTCTCTCTGTCTATTTTTTTCCTGGTCAAGTTGTGAGCGGAAGAAGGATGCCTTTTCATTAAAAATATGTTTTTTGTAGCTGGCCCATTGCGGCTCTGAGGATGGTAAGGTTAGAGGAGGAGGGCTGTTGCCTCCAAGTGCGTTCAGTTTGTCTGAGGGCTCGCCTTTCATTGTTAAGGTCGGCATTGAACCATGATTTGCTTTTTTGTATTTTGAGTTTGGCTGGGGCAATTTGGTCAAGCCAATGGATCTGTTGTAATGATCCGTGAGGTCATTAGTGTTGTGGAAGTCTGGGTGAAGCAGGGGAGGATGGGGTCCTACTAGTACCAAGGATCACAAGGATAAATGATTGAAGTGGGAGAGATTTTGTTGTTAGCGCGGAGGCGAGGGGGTTTAAATTGTGGATGGGTAGGGCAGGGAGGGTGAGATGGTTTGAAACGAGGGGTGGAATGTTAGAGCATTCACTGTTGGGAGGATCTGGTAAGGTGGTTTCAATAGGGGGAGTGGCCCCTTGGCAGTGGGGAGAAGGGTTCGTAGGTAAGAGGTCCTGGGGGTATGTTTGAATGGAAAGATATTTTGAGGTGAGGGAGTGAAAAACATTTTTGAGGGAGGAGAGTTCTAATACGATAGTTGAGAGGCGGAGTTCCATATTTAGGTGAGACTGAGTAAGAAGAGTGATAGGGAGGGAGGAAGGGAGATCTAGTGGGGGGGGAGAAAGTGGTCCCAATTGGGCAGAGGTGTTGGATTGGGGCGTGAGATTGGTGGGAAACCAGGAGGAGGGGATGGGGTGGAGTGAGGGTTGTAGGGAGGCAGTGGTGTAGGAGGGAGTGAGGTGTCCAACCCAGGGGTCAGTTGGCATAGAGGAGAGGATAGGTGGGCATGGGGGGAGTTGGGGGCTCTTAGCTGTGTGAAGGGTGGGATGAGTGGTGGGGGACAGGATTGGAGTAATAGGTGGAGCTGTAGGGGAGTCGAGGGTGTGAGTTATGTGCCGATGGGGGAGTATTAAGGTGGTAGAGGGAGAAATAGGTGAAAGGGTGAAAGGGAAAATTTGTGTTGAGGTGTCAGGGGTCAAGGGAGTCGGATGAGAGAGGGTTGGGGGGCAGAGGGGATAGTAGGGAGAACAAGAGGGGGGTTGTGGATGCGGTTGTAGGAATGTATGCTTGAGAAACCCGAGTTTCAATGTCTGTTAGAGAGACCGGGACCAGCTGGGTTGGGGTCATGGAGCGAGGGGGCAAGGGAGTTGTTTGCGATTGGGGGGGAGAGAGGTTCATGGATGAGGTAGAGAGGTTGGAGGATGAAGTAGGTGGTAGGTTATGGAATAATGAGCTGAAGTGGTGTTCACAAATGGTGAGGTGGTTTTCGGAAGCTTGGATGAGGACATTTCCTGATTTGAAAATAGAGATGTCAATTTCACCAGGAAATGCGAGGGAAGGGGTGGTGGAGAGTTTCAGACCGTAAGGGATTTTAGGGGAATTTGTGATAGGAAGGTGGCAGAGACAGATACTTTTCCACTTAGAGGGGCGTTTAGTAAAGAAGATGTAGTTAGTTTTAATGATGGAGGTAAGGCTGAGATAGTTGTCTACAAATAAGATTTCTTCATGGCAAATAAGAAGTTTGTGTTTGAAGTTTTTCTTGCCATTTTTGGAAAGGGTAGAGGGGTAGAGGATAGACCAAGAGTTGGGCCAATGTTTCGTGATGTGTGAGTCCAGTGACAGGTGGGTAGTGTTAGGGGATGCCATGATGGGTCAAAGTTGGTGGCTAGGGGGAGAGGGGAGGGCTGAGGGGAGGTGGATAGTGGTAGAGCACAATATGGTCAGGGAATGTGAGAGATGTGGAAATTCGGGGGGAGTGGTGGTGCAGAGGTAGGCAGACGGCCAGGGGGAAGAGGCGGGCAGACAGGGGGAAGACTTTGAGGGGTAGTGAGCAGGTTTAGAGTAAGAAAGGTGGTAGAAAGAGAGGTAGTACTGTTAATGGGAGAGATAAATGGAAAGTAGAAGGGGGAAGAGGTGGTAGAAAGAGATGTGGTGTTAATAAGGAGAGGAATTAATGGAGAGTAATGGGAGTAAGTGGTGGGGGAGAACGAGAATATAGGGGGGTAGAAAAGATAGAGAAAGGTCAGTGAGCACGGGTTGGAGCACATCAGAGGGGAGCAGGGGGATGAGGGCAAAGGTGCGTCAGGGCGCTTTAATCATAGGATGTGGTAGAGGGGGAGTCTAAAAGGACTACAAATAGAGCATAGGTAGATAACAAGGTAACATAACAAAAATATAGAAATAGAAGAGGGTAAACCATTAGGATTTTCAGACTAAATAATAAATACAACAGATAACAAAATTCACATTGTGTTACGGGTAGCATAAACAGTCCAGGGAGAATCCAAGAAAATTAGATTTAGAAATACAAAATTTAAAATTGTGAGTAGTGGAGATAAAAAGGGGGGGGAGAAAGAAAGAGTGCACTTAGAGCAGAGGTAGATATCAAGGCTAATGTCATAGTACGAAAACAGCAGTGAGGTGAACCATAACGATTATCCTTAGACTAGACATAAAGAATTAAAAAATTAAAATAAACATAAAAGATAGTTAACACAGTTCACATTACTTGACCGGTGGCATTAACACTCCAGGGATACAAGTAGAGGAAACAGCCGATCGTATAGAGGGGTTAACCTCCTGCCCTGTGCAGTCTGCACGAGGGGCATAACATCGGGATCGACAGCAATAAAAGTCACCTCTTTATTTCCTGTCACGTAGTGTATCAGAGTCCGAGTCCAGCTAGTCAGACCAGAATCCCTGTGAGAAACAGTGCAGAAGCCAGAAGGAGGCTCAATTTAAAAAGATGTCTCAGATAGTCGCCATTATAAGGACAGTCAATAACGTTGCGATTGGGAAAGCAGTCCTGTTTCTATGTGGACTACCCAAGAGGAAATATCTCGAGCAGTCATTCACGATGGAATTGGGAAAGCAGTCCTATTTCTATGTGGACTACCAATGAGGAAATGTCTTGAGCAGGCGCCATTTTAAAGTCAGCATCCTGCTCGAGGCTCATACCGTAACCGAGAAAATGGCTCCCATCCCAAAACTGAGAAGTCACTAAACCGAGAAAATGGCTCCCATCCCAAAAATGAGGAGTCAATAAAACAGACAAGATCATCGGTCCCTGGGATTTAAAACACAGTAAAATTTGCCCAGGCGATTCAAACTGACCACTCACCTGCTGAATTCTCCCCGTCAGAGAAGCTCACAATCAACTGATGCAGGCAGAGCGGAGGAGCGCCAACGGGCCATCCGTTGCGCCCGACCACCAGCAGCACCCACCGTCAGCAAGGCACTCGGAGCAGATCTGAGGCTGTACGCAGCCGCCCAATAGCCCCAGTGAATTAGGGCGATGTGCGCGACTAACCTCCAGCTGCTCCCGCCTCCCGCACGGCTCCGCGGCAGCGCCCAGGCATATCGCGCAGTGTACACAGGCACCGAAAGGCCCAACCCCTGCCACGTGTAAGGTGATCCAGACAGCTGGTCTGGTCGAGAAGAGAAAGCAACAAACAGCGGCCGGGCAAGAGTACAGCCAGAGACCGCCCATCGATCGCCTCCCGGCAATGTCCGTTTTGCATCAGTACTGTCGATTTAGATTGACCGTCGCCATCTCCGGGGCCCAAAGCAGCAACCGGCGGCAATCTACCCACTCCACTGGACCCACCAGCATACAGACTCCAAGGGGTGAAGAGATCCAGGCCATGCCAGCCGTAGAGGGATCAGCAAGTATGACCCATGTGCCTCGCAGAGAGCCGTCACCATGTGACGTTGGTATCAGGCTGGCCAGGTCGCGTGGCTGCATGTCGGGGACATCAAGTCGACATCCGCGCATCAGGTGAGCAGGTTGTCTCCTACATTCCTGAAAGGCAACCGCTGTGTGACCAGGTACATGCCCGATGTGCAGGCAGGAGGCAGGCCGGTGTCTTTTTGGTTTATGCAGGGATTTCCACCAAAAGGTGATCCCAGAAACCAGGAGCTCCTGCAGGATGCTCCTACTCGGCGGCCGTTGTGGTGAAGATTTCTAAGTTCAGGCGTTGTCACTTTTTGGGATGTTGAAAATCTCCATGGGGATGAGGCAGGAGGCTGTAGCTGGCAAGAGTTAAAGGAGGCTGTGAGAAGTTGGCTTGATATATAGTGCTCACTATTCTAGTGATCACTCTGTATCATTCCAAACAACCCTTATTGATGATTGGTTGTAAGTCAACCTTATTAGACCAGCTATCCTAGTAGCGTGGACAAGAGCAGTCTTTAGGCTAAACTCTAGAGGGCGTGTTAAGCCAGCTGTTTTACCATCACATATACCCCTTGAACACCAAGTGAAAGGACACCACACAAGTTGTTATAAAAATAAAGGATATTTATTTATAACAAGACTACCATGAACTCTTTATGAGTCAGGGAGCTAAGCACAATACAAAACTCTTACGAAAATACTGTAAGTTACACAATTTACACAAATGCCCGAGGGGCACGAAAAACCATATACTCTAAAAGTGGAATGCGAAATACTAGCAGGTAAGTAACACGATCTAGAGGCTTCAGGACCGCTAGGACTACCTTACTGAACCCTCAGGTTAGGAGCAGGAGGCCTATGGAACCCGGGTGCAGAGTGGGAACTCTTACGCGGGATGCGGGACAAAGTCTATGGATGCTAGCAGTTTCTAAAGTTACTGTTTCCGGACGAATCCGACTAGGTAGACTAAAAACGAAAAAGGATCTGGACACTAGGATAGTGAACCTGTGCTGGAGCACCGAAATGCTCGAGTTACGTAGCCCTGGGGCTGCGGCTGCATAGAGTTCAAATGACGTCGGGAATCCTCGTTGTAGTCTATGGAGCCTGAAAGAAGATGTTGCTGGCAGGCGACCAGTGAAGATGTTCGGTGTGATCCAAGGCTGGATCAGTGAAGGAGACGACCTGAAAGCAGAGGGGACTTAGTTCTCAATCACTAGCCAGTGATTGTGTGGGCACCAGGATGGCACCGGGTGAAGTCACCGCGATCAGGTGAGTGGGCGACACTGGACTCTGCAGTCACACGGACCAGGAGGCGTTGTCGGCGTCCAGGCTGGAGGTGCGAGCTGTCCCACGATGGTGTCTTCTGTCGGCGATGCTGGATCCAAGATTGGAGCAACAAACCTTGGCAAAGGCAAGCCCTCGCGGTGGAGTCAAAATGGCGTCTGGAGTGGACCAGGAGGGTCCAGGGCACTTCTTGTTGGACAAGGAGCAAGGGCCAGTCTAGAGGACCTAGACCAGCGGTGAAAACGTCGTCGTACGTCGTCAGGAGGGTCACTAGCCAACGGGCAAGTGACCGGACAACGTGGCAAGCAGCAAAGAAGCAGAAGGGCCACACTCAGATCTCGTGGATGCTGGGGGGCTGGACTTCGGTGCTGGAGCTGCTTAGGGTTGGGGCTTCTCAAACCCCAGTGCACTCACTCGAGGGTCCCTCGGCGGTCGTGCTGGTTAAGCGTCGTGCAGGTCTTGAAGATAGCCGGTCCCACGGGTCTCGTCGCACCCACGAATCTCAGCTGGGCTGATGATGCAGGTAGAGGTCAGAGATGGCAGGGAATCCGGGTCTCGTCGAGCTGGGCAGTCTTGATCCGGAGGAGGGACGTGCAGCAAACCGCAAGCGCTTAGATGGTGCCTGCTGGTGCAGGGTGGCTACTCCTTAGCCACAAGGGAGAGTCTTTAGAGAATGACAAGAGTTCCTTTCGTGGAAAGTAGTTCAAGTTTCAAGATGATCTAATTTGGGAAGGGTGCCCGCTCCTACCTTTATTCTAAGAAAAGGGGCTGGCACGCGATTAGGTCCTGCCCATGGGTGGGACCAGGAGGGGGGTGGTTACACCCCTCTCCTTTGTCCGGTTTCTCCCCAGCTCAGGGGCTGGTGTGCCCCTGGAACTGGTTTGAGCCGGCATATGCACAGTGTGCACTGGGGTGCCACTTGCAGTCACCTTCCTCTCAGCCCTGCCTACCTGGGATACACAAAATCCTGTCTGGGATGGTGCTGGCACCACCCCTGACAGGAAACCCTTTGTCCAGGCCTCCCTCGCTGGAAGGACTCCCAGCAGCAGGAGGTCATTCTTTCTTTCTTTCTTTCTTTCTTTCACGTTAGACGTTGGCATGTTTAAAAGCCTCACGGCATGACTCTAAATAGAGATTGATACTTTGTTGCAGACTGGAAAGTACTCCGTAGGAGATTAATAGAACGCCAGAACTCCAAACTGTTAATGAACAGGTATGTGATTACATTTTGGAGTGGTGGTCAAGTGAGAATATAGGGGCTTTCCAGAAGCTATTTCATTAAAAAAATGATTTTATTCTTTTTCTTCTTGTCAAAAATAGTTGTCAAAGACAGGATTAATGCTGCACTGATGAGAGTTTGGTAATTATAAGGCCAGAACTCGAAACGCGTCGGCTACGTGCAGATTCTTGCTTCACCCTTTCAAAACACGAGGATTTGTTGCCTGTTAGAAATCAGGAATCTTTTTCTTACATTTTGTTTGATTCAATGCGTAAAGCAATAGAGTTGAATATATATGTAAATAGTGTATATAGAATCAGCTCTTTTTGACATGCTTGATGAATGTATTCACGCATTTAATTTTTGAGAATTTTGTCGTGTTTAAAGTGTATTGTCAAATTGTGTGGTAATTCGTGCATAATATGTAATAATTGATTTTTGTGTAGGTGTTTATGTCAATGTGATACTTTGTTTGGTTGATAATGTGTTCCTAATCTAGCCTTGTGAAAAATAATCTTTTCTCTATGAAATAAATTAAAATAAAAGAGGCAAATCATTATTGCCAAGATAGACACGATTAATTTAGTCTACCTGGTTCCTTGATCGGATTTCCGATCCCAAATGAATGGAGGTGTGGGTAAATTGTTCTTTGTACAAATTTAGTGGTCCAACCCCCCTCCTTCCCAACTGGACCAAACCCCTCCATTTTTTCTACTGGGTATTGGATGGGCATCTGTCTTAGTGACAGCATTGAGACCCCTGTAGTCTACACAAAACCTCATCTCTCTCTTACCATCCTGGGTGTGAGGTTTAGGCACTAGAACTACAGGACTAGCCCAAGGGCTCTCTGAGGGTTCAATGACTCCCAATTCCAACATCTTTTGTACTTCAGTTTTTATGCAGTCCCTGACGTGGTCAGGTTGCCTGTAGATTTTACTCTTTATAGGCAAACTGTCTCCAGTGTCCACCTCATGTGTGCACCAGTTTGTCTGACTGGGGGCCAGAGAAAACATTTGTCTGAAGGATTGAAGGACTTGCTTACAATCCTTTTGTTGATGCTCAAAGAGGCTGTCAGAAAAGACTACACCATCTACTGACCCATCATCAGGGTTCTGAGTGAGCAGGTCTGGGAGAGGGTCACTCTCTTCCTCCTGTCCCTCATCTGTGGCCATGAGCAAGCCCATGTCCCCCCTGTCAACAAATGCTTTGAGCCTATTCACATGAAATACTCTGTGAGGGCTCCTGGGAGTTCCCATGTCCACCAAGTAGGTGACTTCTCCCTTTTGCTCGATGATGATGTGGGGTCCAGACCATTTGTCTTGGAGAGCTGTTGGGGCCACTGGCTCCAACACCCACACCTTCTGTCCTGCATGGTAAACAGTTAGGACAGCCTTTTGGTCATGCCAAGCTTTTTGAAGTTCTTGGCTGGCCTACAGGTTTTTAGAGGCCTTCTCCATGTACTCTGCCATCCTGGAGCGGAGACCAAGTACATAGTCCACTATGTCAAGTTTAGGCTTTTTGAGAGGTAACTCCCATCCTTCCTTCACAAGACATAGGGGTCCTCTTACAGGATGTCCAAACAAAAGCTCAAAAGGGCTGTAACCAACCCCCTTCTGTGGGACCTCTCTGTAAGCAAACAGAAGGCAGGGTAAAAGGATGTCCCATCTTCGCCTAAGCTTCTCAGGTAACCCTTTTATCATCCCTTTGAGGTTCTTGTTGAATCTTTCAACAAGCCCATTGCATTGTGGGTGATAGGGTGTGGTGAATTTGTAATTTACACCACACTCCTTCCACATAGCAGTCAAGTATCCTGACATGAAGTTTGCACCTCTGTCAGAGACAACCTCCTTAGGAAACCCCACTCTGGAGAAAACTCCAACCAGGGCCCTAGCCACCACAGGAGCTGTAGTGGTCCTAAGGGGAATAGCTACTGGATACCTGGTGGCATGATCCACTACCACCAGTATAAATCTGTGCCCAGATGCTGTTGGGGGGTCCATTGGTCCAACAATGTCAATCCTCACTCTTTCAAAGGGAACCCCCACCACAGGTAGTGGTATAAGGGGGGCCTTTGTGGTGCCACCTGATTTGCCACTGACTTGGCAGGTGACACATGAGCGACAAAACTCCTTAGTGTCCTCAGACATATGAGGCCAGTGAAAGTGTGGGGCAAGCCTGTCCCAAGTCTTGTTCTGGCCTAAGTGACCTGCAAGGGGAATTTCATGGGCTAAGGTGAGAAGGAAGCCTCTCAGAGACAAGGGGATGACCAGCCTCCTGGTAGCACCAGGCTTGGGGTCTCTTGCCTCAGAGTATAGGAGTCCATCGTCCCAATATACCTTATGGGCATCTGTAGCATTCCCTGCAGCCTCAGCAGCAGCCTGCTGTCTGAGGGATTCAAGAGAGGAACAGTCTAGCTGTGCATGCCTCAAGTCTGCCCTGGAAGGTCCCACTGTCCCAAGAAACTCAACCTGTTCAGGCTCAAGCTCTTCTAGGACAGTTCCTTCTGGGGTCTTGGGGTCAGTCTCCTGAGAGAGCTGATCCTCCACCTGAGGCAGGGGGGAAGGGTCAACCTTACCCCTACTGCTCTTTCTCTTGGGTAGTGTCTGGTCCATTCTTCCAGGATCCAGCACTAGTTCAGCTGAGCATTTCTTGGCCTGTGACCTAGTCACAGCAAGGACATGTGCTGATAAACCTAACATTTCCACATGAGTCCTATACTCCACATCTGACCATAAGGAGGATTCCAAATCATTGCCCAAAAGACAGTCCACTGGGAGGTCTGAACTAACAACAACCCTTTTGAGGCCATTTACCCCTCCCCAGGAGAAATTAACAAGTGCCATACTATGGGAGGTAGTGGCATTGCTAGCATTGGTCACCAGGTAGTCTGAACCTAGTATTACCTGGTCAGGGTCCACAAAGTTTGGTGTCACCATAGTGACACTGGCACAAGTGTCCCTGTAGGCCTGAGCCATTTTTCCATTGATTAAAGGCGTCTGCCTGTACTTGCCCAGAGTACTGGGACTTATTGTAGGGGTCATATCCATATCCCCAGTACAAACAAGAACAGCCTTAGTAGGTATCCTGACTAGGTCAGAACCCGCCTCAGTTCCCAGGGTTAACCCCACTATAGCCTTGGGAGGATTACTACCACTACTAACTGTACTAGGGGGTGCAGATGCCTTAGGGGCAGTAGTGGTAGGAGTTGGGCCTTTCTTGGTGCACTCACTAAACCAGTGAGTATTACTTTTGCAGTATTGGCACCATGGTTTCTTCTGACCATTATTCTTCTTCTTTTGGGAATTCTGGGACCCACCCTCTTTAGATTGTTGGGGCCCTGTTGAAGACTTCTGGTCATTTTGCTTATTCTCATTACCCTTGGGGTCTGCTTTCTTTTGGCCACCACCCTGGTTCTGCTGCTTGACCCTTGTCCTGACCCATCTGTCTGCCTTCTTTCCCAATTCTTGGGGAGAGGTCAGATCTGAGTCAATAAGGTGCTGATGCAACAACTGATTTTGACAATTATTTAAGATTTGTTCTCTCATAATTAGATTATACAATCCTGTGTAATCAGTAACTTTACTTCCCAGTAACCAGCCTTCAAAAGCCTTAGTGGCACAATCAACAAAGCCAGCCCAATCCTGAGACTGAATTTTCTGGGTGTCTCTGAACAGCAACCTGTACTGTTCCGTTGTAAAGCCAAACCCATCAATCAGTGTATTCTTCAGGACTTGGTAATTGTTAGCATCCTCAGCTCTAGTAGTGAGGAGCTTATCTCTACCTTTACCTTAAAAGGAGAGCCACAATATAGCTGCCCACTGACTCTGGGGGATGCACTGGACAGTGCAGGCCCTCTCCAAAGCAGTCATCCATTTGTGGATGTCATCCCCTTGTTTAAAGAGGGGCACTATTTTACTCAGGTGTCTAGTATCAAAACTCCTGTCTTTATCCTTGGGGATATTGCTGCCAAGAGTGGGGACTACCCCACTCAACTGTTGCTCTCTAGCAAAGGCAAGCTTCTTCTTGGCAATGGCAAGTTCTCCCCTCTGGATCCTTAGATTAGCCTGTTTCATCCTTGCTTCATGTTCTCTCCTCTGAGGGGAAGTCATTCTCCTCTGGGGAGAAGTCATTCTCCTCTGAGAAGAGGCATGAGAGTGCACAGATCTACTGGAGTCCCTAGAATGAGACCTATCTCTTCTAACTCCAAAGTTAGGCCTGCTTAGGGTCAGTACTGGGGGTCCCCCAGATCCTTCCCTATGTAGGTCTAAGTTGGCCCTAGTAAGTCTGCTGACTAGCTCAGGACCTCTGTCTGCCTCATCCCCAGAAAGAACCTCTCCATCCTCCTCCTCCTCCTCTACTTCCTCAGTTTCAGGGAGGTCAGGATCACCAAGGGTACCTTCTAAGGCTGGCATGCTCCCATCTGTATGAGTAGCTGTTATAGCATCATATGTCTCTAAGAGACCTAACAGAAAAGGAGTGGTAGGGTTAGAACCCTGTTTCAATTTCCTGGAGGTACACAATTGTCTCATCTCCTGGAAACTGAGAGCTGCATATCTGGAAAGGACCTGTGGAGGGTCACTAGCCACTAGGGGAGTCTCTGCAGACTCTCCATGGGTAGACATGCTTCTAGTGTGGTGTAAGTGATGCACCTACCTACACTATGGGTTTACCTACTGATCCCTTGCTATAGTTGTAGTCAGGGTGTGCTAAGCCCTGTTACACTACAACAGCTGGTTCAGTAGAACTCAGAGTATTCTAAGTTAAGTTATATGTACCTTGGTACTTATGTGATCTTTCAGATGATATTCTTAGGATACGTGTGTGGTAAAACAACAGCAAGCTCAAATCCCAACCGCTGCCACCAATGTGAGAAGTTGGCTTGATATATAGTGCTCACTATTCTAGTGATCACTCTGTATCATTCCAAACAACCCTTATTGATGATTGGTTGTAGGTCAACCTTATTAGACCAGCTATCCTTGTAGCGTGGACAAGAGCAGTCTTTAGGCTAAACTCTAGAGGGCGTGTTAAGCCAGCTGTTTTACCATCACATATACCCCTTGAACACCAAGTGAAAGGACACCACACAAGTTGTTATAATAATAAAGGATATTTATTTATAACAAGACTACCCTGAACTCTTTATGAGTCAGGGAGCTAAGCACAATACAAAACTCTTACGAAAATACTGTAAGTTACACAATTTACACAAATGCCCGAGGGGCACGAAAAACCATATACTTTAAAAGTGGAATGCGAAATACTAGCAGGTAAGTAACACGATCCAGAGGCTTCAGGACCGCCAGGACTACCTTACTGAACCCTCAGGTTAGAAGCAGGAGGCCTAGGGAACCCGGGTGCAGAGTGGGAACTCTTACGCGGAATGGGGGACAAAGTCTATGGATGCTAGCAGTTTCTAAAGTTACTGTTTCCGGACGAATCCGACTAGGTAGACTAAAAACGAAAAAGGATCTGGACACTAGGATAGTGAACCTGTGCTGGAGCACCGAAATGCTCGAGTTACCTAGCCCAGGGGCTGCGGCTGCATAGGGTTCAAATGACGTCGGGAATCCTCGTTGTAGTCTATGGAGCCTGAAAGAAGATGTTGCTGGCAGGCGACCAGTGAAGATGTTCGGTGTGATCCAAGGCTGGATCAGTGAAGGAGACGACCTGAAAGCAGAGGGGACTTAGTTCTCAATCACTAGCCAGTGATTGTGTGGGCACCAGGATGGCACCGGGTGAAGTCACCGCGATCAGGTGAGTGGGCGACGCTGGACTCTGCAGTCACACGGACCAGGAGGCATTGTCGGCGTCCAGGCTGGAGGTGCGAGCTGTCCCACGATAGTGTCTGCTGTCGGCGATGCTGGATCCAAGAGTGGAGCAACAAACCATGGCAAAGTCAAGCCCACGCGGTGGAGTCAAAATGGCGTCTGGAGTGGACCAGGAGGGTCCAGGGCACTTCTTGTTGGACAAGGAGCAAGGGCCAGTCTAGAGGACCTAGACCAGCGGTGAAAACGTCGTGGTACGTTGTCAGGAGGGTCACTAGCCAACAGGCAAGTGACCGGACAACGTGGCAAGCAGCAAAGAAGCAGAAGGGCCCCACGCAGATCTCGTGGATGCTGGGGGCCTGGACTTCGGTGCTGGAGCTGCTTAGGGTTGGGGCTTCTCAAACCCCAGTGCACTCACTCGAGGGTCCCTCGGCAGTCGTGCTGGTTAAGCGTCGTGCAGGTCTTGAAGATAGCCGGTCCCACGGGTCTCGTCGCACCCACGAATCTCAGCTGGGCTGATGATGCAGGTAGAGGTCAGAGATGGCAGGGAATCTGGGTCTCGTCGAGCTGGGCAGTCTTGATCCGGAGGAGGGACGTGCAGCAAACCGCAAGCGCTTAGATGGTGCCTGCTGGTGCAGGGTGGCTACTCCTTAGCCACAAGGGAGAGTCTTCAGAGAATGACAAGAGTTCCTTTCGTGGAAAGTAGTTCAAGTTTCAAGATGATCTAATTTGGGAAGGGTGCCCGCTCCTACCTTTATTCTAAGAAAAGGGGCTGGCACGCGACTAGGTCCTGCCCATGGGTGGGACCAGGAGGGGGGTGGTTACACCCCTCTCCTTTGTCCGGTTTCTCCCCAGCTCAGGGGCTGGTGTGCCCCTGGAACTGGTTTGAGCCGGCATATGCACAGTGAGCACCGGGGTGCCACTTGCAGTCACCTTCCTCTCAGCCCTGCCTACCTGGGATACACAAAATCCTGTCTGGGATGGTGCTGGCACCGCCCCTGACAGGAAACCCTTTGTCCAGGCCTCCCTCGCTGGAAGGACTCCCAGCAGCAGGAGGTCAGACTTGTGTCTGTGGTGGCAGCATCCATTTTGTGATGCTGAGGCTTGAGTTAACTTTAACCGGGGTTCACAGTTACATACATGTCGTGCCCCTCTAGAAGGGTGGAATGCTAACCCTGTCGCCAGAGTTGGCGAGGGGTTAGTATTCCAATTCATATGACACCTTACTCGACATGTTTTGATAATGCTATGCCAAAGTTAGCATCTGACCGCGAGGTTCATAATGCACCTAAGAGTATATGGTATAGCGTTATCATGGAACAGCTATAAGGACTTGGTTCCGCAAGCTGCAAACGGGCTCAGCTCATGCCAGAGCACCATCTCACATAATTCCAAGCACTCTGCCTTCAGGATTGATAAGGCCTGCCATAGGAGTGACTGATAGGAATATATGTGTCTATTTTAGGGTTAGATATAGGAATACTATATCTAAAGCAAAGGGTGATTACACCACCTAGCCCCAGCTGTCGTGCAGCCAGTTGTGTCAGATTTGGGTGGCCAGCCAGGGGTGGCATAATACATGCTGCAGCCCCTGGTAGGCCCTGGGTACACCTATGCCCTGGATACCTAAGGTATACTGTACAGGGACTGATAAGGTGGCCCAGTACCAATTGGTAAATGCACCTAAGGTACATGCTTGTCAATTTAGAGAGAGAACAGCTAGGCTGTGGGTCTGATTAGCAGGCCCACAGCCAGCAAAAGTCGTAAACCAGTGAAGCAAAAAGCAAAAATCTGGGGTGGCCATGGGATTGCAGGCCCCACTCTCCTACAGAGGCCAGATACCCCTTTGACGAAGTACAACTAAACAGGATTTGATGCTGCAGAGAAGAATGTAGCAGGAGCTGCCATGAAGTCAGGCCAAACAGCAAAACACCTTAAGCCGATTGACAAGCAGCTTGCTCCCTATCTTCTCTCGGCTGTCAGAGCAGTTTTTAGACAAAAATGTTCCAAGTTTCAAGTTTTTAATTTTGGCTATTTAGGCACCTTTAAAACCACAAGCAGGACTGGAGGGTCACCACTTGGAGGTTCAGGACTCACTCAGGTTGGGTCCTGGTGCAGGTTCAAGATGGTGGGAGCCTGGTATGTCCCTGTTGCTTTGAACAGGAGGCCAGCAAACTAGCCCTTAGAGTAACTCTGGTAGTCTTGGGTTCCGATGAAGAAACAGGCTCAAGCAGCAGTACAGGCCTCTGAGAGTTCAAACAGGCTCCAGGCAGCAAAGCAGTCCTTCCAGATGCAGCAAAGCAGTCTTGCATAGTACACAAAAGGCCACAGCAGCAGGCAGTCCTCTGGGAGTCCATCTGCAGCTACAGAATGAACTGAAGAGTGGGTCAGGGGCCCTTTTTTATACTTGTACCTTCATTGAAGTAGGAGGCGTTTCTAGATGTTTCTCTTTGAAGTGCGTGGAATTTCGTGATTCCCCTACTCTTGCTCTGAGCTAGCTGTAGGAAGAATGCAATGGTGGCAAGCTCTTTGTGTAAAGGCAGGTCACAGCCTATTCAGTTGCAAGTCTGACTGTGCCCAGCTCAGCCCCCAATCCTGGCAGCAATTGCCCTATTTAGGCACATCTAATCCCTCTTTTGTTTACCTGTCTGGAAGGAAATCACAAACTTTAACTGCCAACTACACCCAGTCATGTGACCTAGGACAGGCTGCAGGCACCAAATGGCTAAGGGATGGAAAACGCTAACTTTTTAGAAAGTAAAAGTGGTTCCTGCGGAAAAATACTACTCTATATTGGTAATGATATGCACAATTGCAATGATAACAGGTTAGATTTATGTAGGAAGGAAAGGAGACCATGAACAACTCTGTTTGTATTTACAATAATTATTTTATATAATTCAAAGAATATACGGGTATGTACAAAAAGGAAATAACATAATAGTTGTTGGACCCGGCCTCGTGGCGTGGTCCTACCCCTCACGCATGGCGGGCCCTGGATGACATCGGCCCTCCATCGACCCGCTGTCGCCCCCCTGAAACTACCCTCCACGAACTCTCGACGAGAGCAGCCCCCCTGGCAACCCACGGCTCTCCCCCCTGGAACCCGGTGAACCCTGCTCGCCCCAACCCTACAGGTCCGCCACCACCCCGGACCGCCATTTCAGGCCCGACTCCATCTTGGGCCCATCACGTCCGAGCACGTGACCCCGGCCGCGGCCCCAGTGAAGCCCCGACATCGAGGCACCAAGATCCCCCCGGGTGGTAAAGCGGCCACTTGACGGATCCAGGAGGAGGGGAATTTCGATGACCCTCCAGCCGTTCCTGGATGCCTGGTTTCGATCGCCCTCCGGCCTCCCTGGGTGCTGGCTCCACCCCCCTGCTCGGTGTCTGGACACCCTCATCCCGGCCCCTCTGACCCCCAGACGCGAGGGTCTGGACATCAAAGGACTCCAGCCCTATATCTGGGCCCGCCCTGGATTAGAACGGCAGTTGTATCCTGGAGTCGAGAGCCCTGCTGACGCTGTCGCGGCTGACCCTGAGAAGAACTCGCTACTTGGAACCCGGAATCTTTGGAGTCCTGCTGGCGCTGCCGCGGCCCTCCCTCGCTGAAACCATCTTTGGAGTCCTGCTGGCGCTGCCGCGGCCCAACCTCGCTGAAACCATCTTCGGAGCCTGCTGGCGCTGCCGCGGCCCAACCTCGCTGAAACCATCTCTGAGCCTGCTGGCGCTGCCGCGGCCCACCCTCGCTGAAACCATCTTTGGAGTCCTGCTGGCGCTGCCGCGGCCCAACCTCGCTGAAACCATCTTCGGAGCCTGCTGGCGCTGCCGCAGCCCGACCTCGCGGAACCCCCCAGCTCGAGGATTGAGAGCTGAGCGTAGGGTATCCCTGGGCCAGACTGGTACCAAGACTGTCCCGCTACCCTTTTCCCCCAGTTACCGAGACTCTGAGGATCCCTCGATCTGTTTGTACATATTGCCGAAAAGAACCAATCGTTATTGCTGATAAAGATTCTAAGAAGTTACCCTCTTGTGTGGTGTCCCTTTGTAGTGGTGTGATTGCTCCGCTGTGACGATTCTAGGAGAGGACCCTCATCCAGGAGGCCTCTCGACGACGCTCGGCCAATTCCTTAAGGAGAGGTGGGTCTCGGGGTGGTCAGTCAGACATCTCTGCCTCCCCAGGGACCGCCTTTCCAACAATAGTGCTTTGTGTCCATAAAACCAAAAGCGTTGAATTTGTGATATATACAACTTGGTTTAAACAATTTTTAAAGGCGACCATCGATAACTTTACAATGATCACAGCTACTGTATGCAATAATCAGAGCTGATCAAATAGTTTGCTTTAAATAGCTGTTGATGGCATTTCGACCCTTAATGCGTTATAGGGTCTCTTCAGGACCTGTGGGTGTAGGGACATCTATGAGTTAAAGAAAGAAAATGTTATCACAAAGGGTACTGAATAATGACTACAGTCTTTGAAAGGAATGTAATGGACCATGTGGTACCTGAAAGAGGGTTGCGGAGCCACGTGAAGAGTGTGAAACACCGGTCAGGTGAGAAAAGAAGTGAAGCGAATACTCACACGGGATCCAGCCGGGTGCTACACGAGTGAGAGAAAAATAAACAAGGTGAGGGTTAAATAGGGGGTTCTTCTTTAAGTTGTATGCTGTCTAAAGTGAGCCACTGTATAATAAGTTCCATACCCCAATGTGAGGAATGGGGTGAGAGGCTGGCAACTACGTATATGCACAGCGTGGTGAATGACTCTATATTGGGCGATAAAATGCCTGTAGACTCGGCCTGTTAGTGATACGAGTGGATCTCTGTAAATGATTTGTTGTTATATGAGCAAAGTTTTAACCCTGATTCCCAAGTTCATTCGCAACCGCAGACTTTTCGGATCCATTTTAATCGCTAATGATGTGTTAAACAAATGTTGATTATATGTTGGAATATTGCACCCTTTCTACACACGAGGAGGACATGAGTGTCTCCCATATTCCCATTGATGCAACGTCATGTACTTTGAATTTCTAATTATTTGAAGATTTGTATATTACACTAATGGCTCTGTACTCTGCACCAGGGGTATTTGTGTATTAGTACACATCAGAGGTGTCCAAGCCCTCTGAAGTGATCACTAGCTTTACAGATTTAACCTTGCATATTAGGGATATGCTGTCAAAGCCCTTACAGTGTAAGGCGGAACACAGTAAGTCATGGTTTGACAAAGCATTCAGTCTGCCAATACCAATTTGCTTTGATCACTGAAGCAATTTCCCAGGGATCTGAGGCAATTAGCACATGTAGAAAGCTTACTTCTGGCCCTAAAAAACAGGAAGGCAGATCTTAGGGCCTAAAAGTGGGATAACCTTTTAGCTGCCTGCCAGACTAAGGACAATCAAGGCATTTTGGAAGGCACTCTGAGCGGGTTTGCCCCAGGAGGCTCCCCAGACATAGGGCCTGATTTAGATTTTCTCAGGCAGGTTACTCCGTCACAAAGGTGATGAAAATCCTGTCCACCAAAATATAAATCCCATAATATTATATGAGATTTATATTTCGGCGGACAGGATATTCGTCACCCCAAAATCCGGGTAGAGCACTTTAGTCAAATTTATCAATCGAGTATCTCTAGTACTGAGGAAAGTCTGGCAGATGCCCCGTTAGCCTTAATTATTAACTTCTCTATGGAAGATGTGTCTGAAGTATTACTAAATAGACTCAGTAAAAAAGGCTCCTGGACCGGGTGGGGTACCCATTGATGTATTCAAGGTAAACCTAGGGTTTTGGTCACCTTTACTTGCCAACGTCATTACCTTTGTGTGCAAGGCTAGTGTCTCTCCATCTTGGTGAAAGTCCATAATTGTCCCAGTATTTAAAAAGGGAAACATGCACAATCCAAAGTTTTACTGCCCAATTTAGCTCCTTGACTCTGCCACTAAAATAATGGGCGTATCATACTGGATCATCTGCTTTGGTGGACTCGTGAGAGAAACATCATCTCCCCCGCCTAATAAGGATTCAGGAAAAGTCTCTGCGCCACTGAACAGTGTCTGAATCTCCATCTTCTTGTTTCCAAATATAAGTGTGCCAAGGACAGCTCTTTACAGCTGGACTTTGACTGTGAAAGTGTTCTAAATTGTGGGGCATTACTTCCATGGGCCTTGAGGCAGGCCTAGTTGCCTTCTTATGAAATATTTATTGGAATCTAAGGGAATTTATTGGAATCTAAGGTTTGGGGACAGTGGAAAGTGTTCTTCCACATTTATGGTCAATCGGGGTGTGCGCCAGGAGTGCGTCCTGGCCCTGTTTTTATTTTGTTATACATAAATGATTTAGAGTCTGATCTTGTAAATGTGAGGGCTGACTTCCCCCTGGTTAATAAAAAACCCATGCAGGCACTCTTTTAGGGAGACAATGCCGAGCTTCTTGCTAGAACTGCTAATGGTCTAAAGTTGTTAATCTTTAGCCTTGTGGCCTTTATGAAAAAACATCAACCTAGAAACTAAGGGGCATATTACCAACGATTAGCGATATTTATCGCTAACTAGGCTTAGCAACACATTTTTTATCGCTAAGCATCGCCAGAAATTATCGCTGAGATAACGTGCTATTAGCAACGTTTATCTCCAAAGCGATAAATCTTCCGGCGATAGCGTGAATATCGCTGAGAATACAGCGATATTCACTCATTAGCGACAAAATGCTCTTAGCCATGTTATCCACCTCCCATTGGATAACATGGCTAAGAACTGGCCTGAGCAGGCGTTAGTTTTTGGAGATATTCGCGCTTAGCGCGAATATTTCCAACGCTACGCCTGCCTTGTTAATAGGCGATAGCGACGTTATCGACTGCTTTCAGTCGCTAACGGGTTGGGTACGCCCACTTTGCATGTCATTAGCGATAAACATCGCTGACATGCAAAGCGGGCCCCAAACCGCTCGCTATCGCCTAAAAGCTGTCGCTAACATCAGTTAGCGACAGCTTGCTAATAGGGCGATAAACCGGTGATAATTGTCTATCGCCCCCCTTGGTAATATGCCCCTAACTTCTCAAAACTTTTATTATGGTGACTGGCCCTCAGAACAAAAAAAAACATGCTCAATATCTACTAGGAAAGATCAATTGAGAATGTTAGTCAGTTTCCTAACTTAGGTATGATGTTTAATGATGCATGCACCTGGACTCCTTGTGTTTGGAGCAGGATAAACCATTTCTCATGAGTCGTGGGCCCCGTCTTCTCACTAACCACCTCAATAGGAGAAAACCAATTGCACCCATCCTTGAGATCCATAGGAGAAAGTGCCTCCCTACTTTGACCAGTGGCTCTGGGGCTGTGGGATACAAGTAGGATGCAAGTGGAAGAAAATAGAGTTTTGTAGGTGAGTACTGAGAGTCCCTCCTTCAACAACCTCACTTTGTGATTCATAAGGAGCTAGGTGGAGGACCTACTACATTTTGCTCCACTGATATTAAGGAGTTCATTCTAGTTAAACAAAAGGGTTGGCATAAATCACACAATTATATTAGATTGCCTCTCCTGTTCACATGGCCCCAACATTCCTTGGTTTATGTACATTAGGGAGATAAGTTTTTCCCTAGGTTGCGTTTACATATTCGAAAAGCCAGAAAGCATCACAAAGAGGGATAAAGGGTGGGTCACAGTCTGCTTTTTATCCCAAAGGTGGGCCTGGAGGGAGGTCAGGGAAGTAATGAAACCTGCCGTCAGAGAAAACTGCCTCCTCCAAACTACTGAGATGCAGACATCTACTTACGTTTTGCATAGAATACATGGGAATGGATGCTATTGACCAGCTTTAGAGTAAGCTCCATTAGATGGTCTCCGTACTTCCCTAAGGGTCAATTTGCCCCCCTCAGATGTACAACTTTGCCCTTGTGACGAGTCGTCTCCTCAGACCCTCCTGCACTTTGTCTATTTTTGTAGGTTTTACATTTCCCTCACGAAACGGTACCTACTCTTCATACTTCACAAATATAAGTTTAGCAAGAGTTGCGTGATTTTTCTTCAACAGCTAGAAGGTCATCATACATGCAAAGCAGTTGGCTACTTTTAAAAGAATGCACTTTACCAGAGCAGATCTATGATGTTTTAATATTTATGTCTGTAACCCATTTTTTAATTTTGGATTTCTGATTCTCCCATGGTACTTGCAGTTTGATATGTGGTGCACTTTGTCATCTTATTTTTTTAAACGTTGAAAACGGTTCTCTTTTAAACCAATATATGAAGAGTGTATTTGATGTTTTTACCATACCTTTGTTAGTGTAACTTAATAATTACTTGGTATTATGCTCAATGTAATGTGTGTTTTAATGATGTCTCTTTATGATCTGTTTTTATGAGATGCAATAAAGAATATTTGATAGGATTTAATTATAATTTAATAGATTCCAAACATGATGTGCCCTCTGTCCCCAATCAAGAGTTAGCACTTATTAAAAGTAATTAGCAACCCAATGTTATCCTATGGGAGAGATAGGCCTTACTTTAGTGAAAAACAAATTACCAGGACATGTAAAGCTTAAAGGTAAATGTCCAAGCTTTTAATTACAATGCACCCTGTCCTGTGGGCTATCTAGGGCCTACCTTAGGGAAGGCTTATGTTCAATAGAAGGGAGTTTAAGACTTGGCAAAGGGTTTGTATTGCCAAGTTGAATTGGTAGTTTAAAACTGCATTAGGCTACAATAGCAGAATTGGGACATGTTTTAAGGGGCTAATTAAGTGGGTGGCACAATGAGTGCTGCAGGCCAACTATTAGCATTTAAATTACGGGCCATGGGTATATGGTATACCACTCTACAAGGGACCTATAAATAAATGTAATGTGCCAATTAGGTGTAAGTCAATGTTACAATGCTTAGGGGAATGAGAACAAGCACTTAAGTACTGGCTAGCAGTAATAAAGTGCACAGTATTCTAAGGCCGATAAAAATGAATTTTCTGCAAAAATGTAGGGAAACAGGCAAAAATGTTTGTGGGAAGACCACAATAAGGCTGACAGGTTTAACAAATGGCATATTAGCCACAATAAGATTTTTTGTTCTTACCCTAATGTTTCATGGATTGGAGCTAGAATAGTAATTTAGCGCTAAATAATCTATATCCTTTTCCTAATGTTTTTAGGTCTCGGGCTAGAATAGACTTTATACACCTTGGGGATTTATGACCTTTCTCAAATGCTTTTAGGAGTGGAGTAATAATAGTAAATTACTCCCAACATTTTTAATCTTACCCCAATTTTTATGAGTTTATAGTTAGAACATTAAATTGTCCGTCCCAGATATTGTGCCCTTTCCCTAATATTTCTAGAAGTAAAGTTAGAATAGTAAGTTAGCTCCCTGCAATTTATGTATATTCATAATGTTTGTGGGACTTTAGTTAGAACATTAACTTAGTACTCCTAGGATTTATGTTGTTTCTGCATTGTTACAGGGTCTGATCGGATAACAGGAAACTAGTTCCTAAACAACTTTATGTTTTTTCAAATGTTAGAGGGTGTCAAATTTGAAAAGTGAATGCGACACACACACACCTCCCCCTCTCCTCCATGGTGGGCAAGCACATGGGGTGGATGAGAACACAGTAAAGTGTCTGGTTATATCGGTCTGGAGACACCACCACTATAGCCACCAACAGACAGATGCAGACAAAAAAACGAACCTACCTTTGGCATGAATTCAAGGACATCTACAAGCCCCTAAAATAAAAAAATACAACAGGAGCTTTATCCCAAATGGGAATCTTATTTAGCTGACATGATTTAATGAAGTGATCTCAAGTATTGTGCATTAAAACCATGACTTGAAATGCCAAAGATTACGTGATATTAGACTGACATAGATAAAATTACGCCTGCCCTTAATCTCCATATGACATGATGTAACAGCCCAAAGACCTCATAAGTTGGATTGTGCCATTTAAATATTTTTTTAAAAGCTTGGGGGATAGGGCTGTGTCCTGTGTAACTCCACACTGGCTGAGAATATTATTAGAATTGAAGAGAGTTGAGGTCAGTGTTTTAGTGTGAAATGGTTATTTCTTCTAGCCTCATCATCAACATGGTGTGAGCAACATTATCAAATGCGGTGCCTGTACATAACAAGATCACTTATTTAATTGTCCCTGTTGTTGGTACTGAAGTTCAGCTCCTTCACTACGAAGGCTAGAGCTATTGTCATAACTTCCCTAGGCAGATACTGAGCTTCCTTGGTCTAAGATAAAATTCTCCTCTGATGTAGAATGAATGCTGATTAGCAACTACTTTCCCTAAATCCAACAGCAGGGTATTAGCCCAATAGTTCTCAACTATATTGACATCAAGATTGTGTTTCTTGATCAGCAATGTACTAACAACTGGTTTCTACTGCATAGACACTTAATAGAAGAAAAGGGACACATAACAACATCTTGGTAAGACTTGAGGTAATGGAAGAGGCAAATGAGTGGAGCACTCTGATGGACAGATATCATATGAGGATTAAGAATTATTCATGAAGAAACCTCTTCTTCCAAAGTTATAACAAGGTAGAACTCACCATACTTTTTCATGAGTTGGCATGGTGTCAGTAATGGCTGATCTGGGGTATGAGATCTTTTTGTACTATTATAAATGTTCAGAGTTTCCTCAGGAAAAAAGGTGGCAAGGATGTCACAGAAGGCATGCTATGCCTGAACTTGTTGGCTATCACACAGGGGTCTAAGGAAAGATTTGTGACTTTTAATAGAGCCATGTGACAAGTTATCTGATTGTTTGATGTGGGAGCTTTAACAAAAGCTTTAAAAAAAGGTTTTTATGCATTCTTCGAAGTGGAGGACTTATTATCTGAATAGGATTTGTAGGACTTCTGCTTCAGTGAAGGAACAATATTGCCCTTTTTGGAGGGATTCTAACAACCACAATTTTCTTGTGCTAATTGCTCTTTCGTTGGCCTATTTAAGGGATGCTTCCCTTTTCTGGAATCACTTAAATGAGACAGGTCCCCAGGTAACTGCTAGTTATATAGCACAGTTGATTTGTTCCTAGCAGGTGATTGTTTGGCTAAGTTAATGGAAAACAAGATCAAACCAACATTGGATAATTAGTCTTGTCAGTGAAGCCAATTATTATTTTGATTTAGATAGCCACTATGAATATGTATGCACTCCTGGTGGCCATAATGAAATGGGTTGAAAAATATTACAAAAGCATTAAAAGATGACAGCTTCGGATGCACTCACTTTCACAAAAGTGAGAGGAATAGAGTTTCAGGGAGAAAACTGGATCCTCCTAGCAACTGGAAGGCAAGGTCATTCTTAGGCAGTGAAAGGATGCATCAATCAGAGCATTATCAGACAAAAATATTTCGGTGCAGGATAAATACAAAAATAAGTTGAAACGTCATTCAATCAGGAGCAGGGAAGTGAGACAAGCAACAAAGCATCCCACTCATGATCATGTGGCTGGCCCAAAGCCCAGTGTATATTGGAGACAATAGGCCTTGCAGACTGACAGCTAATGTTGAGCCTTAAAATTGATCTGCCCACTAAAGTGGAGTATTGTGACACACTTTGGGTGGAGAGGTGGAAGAATTATATCAAGCTTATGGGTCTTTTGATGTGCCTGACCTTTCAATTAATCAATCAAGTTTCTTTTAAAGCTCACTATTCACCTGTTATGGTCTCAAGGCGCTGAGTGGGGGAACGGGAAGGAGGTGGAACTGCAGTTCAGCCGAAGAGGCCGGTCTTGAGGTCCTTCCTGAATTGCAGCAGTGACAGTGATTGCCTGAGGTGTAGAGGCATATTGTTTCAGCTCTTTACAGTGAGGTAGGAGAAGGATCTTCCTCCAGCAGTGGTCTTGCGTATCTGTGGGATGGTGGCCAGGGACAGTTGGGCACAGCAGAGATGTCTTGGGGGAGTATAGAAGGAGAGGCGGTGGTTGAGGTCTGGCATTGTGGAGGACTTTGTAGGCCTGAGTGAGGAGCTTGAAGGTTGATAGGTAGCCACTGAAGGTCTCTCAGGTGGCCTGTGATGTGGCTGCAGCGTGGGATGTTCAGGATCAAGTCTAGCAGAGGCATTCTGGATGTTCTGCAGTTTCTTTAGGAGGCTTTGGGGTTGCTGGTGTGGAGTGTGCTGCCGTAGTCAAGTCTGCTGCTGGCAAGCGATTTGATTACTGTTTTCCTGGACCCTGTGGGGATCCACTTGAAGATCTTGTGAAGCAGGTGGAGTGTGTGGGAGCAGGAGGACGAGTTTGTTTGTTTTTTGAGAGCGAGGAGTCAAGGATGATGCCGAGATTATGTGTGTGGTCCGTGGATGTGGGGGGAGTTCTGAGTGCTGTGGGCCACCAAGAGTCATCCCAGGCAGAGGGGTTGGAACCCAAGATGAGGACTTCAGTCTTGTATGAGTTGAGCTTGAGGCAGCTGTCCTTCATCCAGGTGGTGTCCGCCTTCATCCCGTTGTGGAAGTTGCTCTTGGCCGCTGTGGGTTCATCAGTGAGGGAGAATATCAGCTGGGTGTCATTGGTGTAGAAAATGATGTTGAGTCAGTGGCTTCTGACAATGGCTGCCAGTGAAGCCAAGTAGATATCGAAGAGGTTGGGGCTCAGGGAGGATCCCTGAGGCACTCTGTAGCTAATCTCTGTGGGTTCTGAATTGAACAGTGGAAGTCTGACTTTCTGTGGTCGGCTGGTGAGGAAGGAGTGGATTTATTCAAGGGCTTTGTCACGAATGCCGGAATCATGGAGTCTTGTGCAGATGGTGTTGAAAGAGGCTGGGAGGTACAGGAGGATGAGGGCAACAGTCTTGCCTCAGTCGAGGAGGGTGTGAATGTTGTCTGTGGTGGCGAAGAGAGTGGTATCTGTGCTGTGGTTGCTTCTGGAGCCCGTTTAGGAGAGGTTTAGTGTGTGGTTCATTTCAATGAAATCAGAGAGTTGGGTATTGATGGCTTTCTCAATGACTTTGGCTGGGAAGGAGAACAGAGAAATGGGTCTGTAGCTCTTGAGGTCCGTCTGTTCAGCAGAGGGTTTCTTCAGCAGGGGCTTGATCTCTGCGTGTTTCTAGTCTTCAGGGAAGGTGGCAGACACGATGGAGCAGTTGATGGAGCATCAGAGTTTGGGTGCCTCTGTTAAAAATGTGTAAGTTTAGTGATCCAGGAGGGCTTCGGAGTGGATGCTCTTCATGATCCTTAGGTTGTCGTTAGAGGTGAAGGTGGTCCAGTTGGGAAAGGTCTGTTGGGGTCTGGAGATATTGGGTGCAGTTGTTGTGGGTGGGTCTTGCGTTGGAAAGGTGTTGTAGGTCTCCTTGATCTTGCAGTGGAAGAAGGTGGCGAGGTTGTCACAGAGATCTTGGGAGGAGGGATGTCTGCGGTCATTGTGCTGGGTTTTGCGCATTCTTTGACCACGGCAAAGAGTTCTTTTTCTGTTGTGTGCGTTGGCATTGATGCTTTCCTGTATGGCTGCGTTCTTTGCTGTTCTGATGAGGTGGTGGTGTGCAGTGATGGTTTTGAGGGCTGCGTGGTCTGTCCTGATCTTGCTGCTCCTTCATCTTTTCTCGAGCCATCTGCAGGTGCGCCTTGACTCTTGGAGGGCAAGCTTTCATGGAGGGCTGCTTGCCTGAGGGTTTCCTGAGGGGAGCCAGTGTGTTAGCACAGTCAAAGAACCAACGGTGGAGGTTGCATGCTGAGATGTTGGCATCCGTGGGTTTCGGTGATGGAGTTTTACTGAGGGAGGTAGTTAGCTGGTCTTCGGTGACCTTGTTCCAGCTTGTGCGAGAATGTCAGTGGGAGTGATGGTGTACGGTGGGTTTGGTAAAGTAGAAGTGGGCATAGTGGTGGTTGGTCCAGTGTGGCTCAGAGGTGTGGCTGACAGAGATGTTGTTGCTTGCAGAGAAGATGGGGTCGCGAATGTGTCCTGCTGAGTGGGTTGGAGATGGAGACCTTTGACCAGTTTTACCACACCAATTGTTTCAAGTGTGCTGATGAATGCTGCCAGTCATATACGTGTACTAATCTGCTCCATGTGCTCTTGCGTTCCATGTACAAGGCAATAGTTCACTATAAAAACAAAAGTGATCTCCTGTGATAGGCTTTTCTGACAGGTGCCTTGGAAAGCAGATAATAATAATTCCACATTTGTAAAGCATAAACTTATCACCCCTAAGGGTATCCAGGCACTGGGAGATTAAGTGAGTTATTGCCCAGAGTCACATGATGCTGAGCTAGGCTGTTGCTGGCACTGGTGATCGAACCATGAGCCACGCTCCACAGTCAGCCACACTTACCCAACTCACCTGTGGAGCAAGCAAGCAGGAAGAGGAGCAGTCTCTCCTGCTGAACATGTTAACTTAGTGCAGGAGGCTGCAAAGCGCTTCCCTTTGGTGTGCTAGCCACACAGGATCGGTTAGGCAGCACATGGAAAAATAGACTCAATTCCTTTTTAACAACTCCAGGAACTTGCGGGTGCTTTAGTACAGTAAAGAATTGTTACACTGAAGTTATACAAATAAATCAGGTAAATATTGCAAATTCAAAGTAAGCACTGTTAGAAATGTGATTTCTGGTTAGCTAGGGCTTGCGCCTAAGCCAGGTAGAAACCACCACTCTAGTCAGAGCAAGTTAGTTACACACTGAAGATAATGGCGAAGATAACCCCTGCTCACCTCCTTGGTAGCTTGGCACGAGCAGTCAGTCTTATCTCATAGGCAATGTGTAAAGTGTTTGCGCAACACACACCCCCGCACAACAGCAACACACTAGGAACATCACAAAAGAAACTCCACACAAGGTTATAGAAAAATATCCTTTGTATTATCCATAAACACATTAGAAAATGATCACAAATATACACTGTGCCATCTGGCACTAGGTTATACTTCACAGGGGACTATATACAGGGCAGGGCCAATCGGGCCACTGTCAGAACCATCAGAATGCAATTAGTAAATATAAAACAACCAGTAACTACTAACATTAGCACTTTCGTACTACTTTGTTCGCCATATGTTGGCAGGGTATGCTCAGACGTGAGTCCATTGCTCACTTTGCCACTGAAATCAAGCAAGCCGGGCTGAAGACGGCTAAAATGCCAGAAACCGGTCCTCGGAAGCTTGTTTCCGGTCCAGGGAAGGCATGGCTTGGCAGTTCGGGCTGGACTGTTCCCATGAGGCACAGGGTCAGACTGATTTGCATATGGCCATGTCTGAACTGGGGTGGCAGAGTGTGCTAAAGAACGGTGCTGGATTAAACCCAGATCTGTTGACTGGGTGTGAGTGTTTGATTGGTTCAGATGGTCCGTCCATCACCACCCCCTTTTGTACCACGACATTAGAACTTAGGCATAAATAAATTATGCATCCCCAGTAGGCGTAAACACATTATGCATCCATCACATTAGGTATAAGAAAAGTATCAGCAGTAGCTCAGTGAATCATTACTACACCTCCTGCCCCTCTCAGGCATAAATAGAATTCCTATATTACTTCCCAGTAGTAATGCGCCGTAGACTGGTGAAGGTTTGCTCCTCCAGCCTAGCTCAGGGGCCTCTGTTGAGGTTCACCCAGAGCTTCCCAGCTCACAAAGGCCTCTGCCCCCAAAATGCCCCTTCTAGCACAAGGCCACTAAACTGGCCTTCTGGCTGCCGGCGCAGCCGAAACAATACCCTCAAAAGATCCTTCAAGTGCTCCGGGGGCAGGGTGCAACTCACCCTTGTCTACTCACGTTGCATCGAGGGGAGAAGGCAGCTGCCCGCAATTGTGCAGCACAGCTGTGATCAGGCCAGACACACGGAGCAAGCCTCCTCCTGGGCACTTGGTCTCCCAGCGCCCTTAGATCATGCTCTGTGGCACAGCTCCCAACAGGGTCAGCAAGGAGCAGCAACACTCCCCACACGCTGCTTGTGGGACCCTCGCAGGGAGTCCAGAACCCAGCGCTCACCACACGCTGACAGAGCCAAGCGCCCAGCGGGATGAAGCCCAGTCCTCCTGCAGACTTTCCTCCTTGTAGCAGGGAGACACAGTTAGGAACAGTCCAGAACTTCTACTGGAGTCTTTCAGGCCCTTAAGACTCCCACCAGGAATCCAGCATGCAGGGCCTCACAGCAGAGGGCAGCAACTGGGTCCCACAGCGGTTCCTCATGGCAGAATGTTCCTTCCAGTTCAAGAAAGCACAAGAAACACAAAGTAGGTCCAACATACATGGGGTCACAGCCCCAATATTTATATTCCTTGTGTCATTTGTTCTGCCTTGGCACAGGGCTTGGGAATCCAGTCCCAACTGGTACTGGGGGGTACTGAAGCATTTTCTATACAGTGCTCATACCCTCCTTTGTCAGGTTATGCTCTGGCCCCAGACACACCCCAGACGGGGCGGAGCCAGCCAGGCACAGACCTATTCAGGGTCAGGGGCTACTCCTCCCACTACTCTGAATGCAGATCAGGTCCATTCAGCCTAGCGCTGACTCACCCAGCCCCTCTGGAGCCACGGCACCTCCCCAGTCCCTGTTACTCCAGAGCCAGACATGCAGTACACAACAGGAAGGCACAAAGACATATAGCACACAGAAATACCAACTTCTAAAAGTGGCACTTCTAAAATAATGATAATAAATCTGCACACACCATTACGAAGCATTTATTATTACTATTCCAAACATACCAAACTTGATCACGCTTCTCCTCTCATTTTAGAAATTACCACTGAAACACTTATCAGGGAATCTCTAATGCATTCCTATGAGAGGGCAGCCTCACAGCAGTGAGAAACCAAAATGCCTGTTTGTCTGTACCAGGACATGTCACACGTTCAAGGCACATGTCCTGCCTTTTACCTACAATGCACCCTGCCCATAGGGCTAGCCAGGGCCTACCTTAGGGGTGGCTGACATGTAGTAAAAGAGGGGTCACTGACGTGGCACCCACTTTATGTGCCACATCACAACTGCAGTAAACTGTGCGGCTGTCCCTGTAATGGCAGAGGGCTGAGGCAGGTTTGAAAGGCTACTTTGGTGAGTGGTGCAAGCAGCGCTGCAAGCCCACCAGTAGCATTTATCTGAGAGACCACTTTACAAGGGACTGACAGGTAAATTATATATGCCAAACTGGTGAAGACCAATCTTACCATGTTTATCATTGAGATCGCACGCACTTTTTACTGGACAGCAGTGCTAAAGTGCCCAAAGTCCTAAAACCACCAATACCAGGTCAGAAAAAAGACTAGGAGGAAGGCAAAAAGTTCTGGGATGACCCTGCAAAAAGGGCCAAGTGCAACAAGTACAAAAAAAAGAAGTTAGCAATCATTGGAGAGGGGCAGAGATAAAATAATTATAATAACAACCAAAGCCCCTGGCAATTTTCAATTTCTCAAAGTGTTATTACTGGGCTGCCTAGCAGCAGTTCTTCAGAACAGTTTGGTTGTGCAGAACATGGTTGTGAGGAAGAAAGGTCAGACTTAACTATTGATCAAAATGTCAGCTATGCATGGCACAAAGGTGAATGGAAGCATTATGTCACATGGTAGTCGCAAGTTGGGATAATGAGGCCATAAGCCTACAGTTTGTTCAACATACTAAACAACCAGTACACAAAATAAATCATGTAAATATGAAGAAATCACCAGTAGATTAATAAAGTCAAGAATTGGCTAAGGCAATAGGTCTGTCCTTCATGTGATAAAGTAAAGAAACGCAGACATGCTAAAATGCTGTTGGTGTTGATAGTGGTGGTCATCAAGGTATTTTGGTAGCGGTGGTTATAATTATAATATTATTTGTGGTGGAGGTGGTAATCTTACTTTTAATGTTGGTGGTGGTGGAAAAGGGATGGGGAGTTAGGGAAATTGTTTTTGAATAGAGGAATCAAGAAAGGGAGGAGAGCAAGAGAACAAACAAAAGCACCTACCGTTATGAGAGGTACCGGGCGCATTTAGGAGAAGAGCCAATGCGCTGCTACTTTCAGCATGTCTGCCGCCCCTACTCAGTAGGAGAAGAGCCACCACTATAATAACAAGGAGGTGGGGGTAGAGCAAGAAACAGGACCTCCAGGCAGGAAATGACAATAAGCTCCCAGCAGAAGGTGTGCTGCCTAGTAAGAGTTTGAGAAGAGGTGACAGGCCACTGTTTGCACCTTTTAACCTGCCTTGTAGCTCCTAAGATGCTGGTGCATTGGCGCTCCTGTGATGCTAACACATTGGTCCTGGTCATTTGTGTAAAAAACTCTGACTGACTGGCCCAGCAGAAGTTGATTCGCTGCCATAGTGATGTCTGTGTGATGGAGCAGAGGGTAGGTTAAAGCGGGAGATGGGATTTTGAGAGATGAGATGGCCATTTTGGGGACAAGCTGCCCTGATATGTGAGCATAAAAAAAAGGCGACTTTCTTAAGTTCGCAGTCCTAATAAAAACATCAGAAAGCCTGTATACTGAAAGAAAATTCTAACATAGCTTGCTTTCTATTGATAGTGCATGAGTGACATGAGGATGTGAATGTAGATTTTACTGCTGAATATCGAACTCTAGTATATTGTGATACACTAATAATGAGGACAGAACATTGAGGGACAAAATATTGAAAGATAAGAGCAAATATAGAGGTATAGATTTACTAGATGTACTATTCTTAATGCCACATATATATATATATATATAGATAGATAGATAGATAGATAGATAGATAGATAGATAGATAGATAGATAGATAGATAGATAGATAGATAGATAGATAGATAGATAGATAGATAGATAGATAGATAGATAGATAGATAGATAGATAGATATAGATATATCTATCTATATATACTTAGGACCTAGTTTCCATAGGAAATTCTCAACATTCTATTTGGAATAACTTTGGCGCAGGTCAACGAATCTTCGCAAATCTTTTTGGGGGTGATTCGTCAAGCTGGGGCCGAGAAAAAAGGGGGGGTCCCAAAACGTATTTTTCCCATGCAATTTTCCATAGGGACCTTTAGCCGCGACTACAGCCCGAACTGCTGAACAGAATTACACCAAATTTGGCAAAAAGGTAGAGTTTGGTTCAAAGATCACGCTTTTTGTTAAATGGTGTAAATCCGTGGAGTAGTTCCTGAGAAAAACAAAAGTGAAATCATAGATATATCTATGGATGAAGTAGGGTATGCGTATCCTCCGTGGAGCATGTGCGTAGCTTTACGAGCACAAGCTGCATGCTAATTGGCTGTCAACTGTCTGTCAACACTCCAAACCAGGAAATGTTGGCAGCTATCTTGCGTTTCAGTAGAACCAAGGCACAATAAAAAAATAGAAAAGCGTAAAACGCAAAAAGGGGGGGCTTTGGTTGAATATGTGGGGGGGCCCATGGTCCCACCACAGCAAATGTAAATGTGTGGGGGGCTGAAAGGTCCCCCCAAGCCCCGGGGTCCGCCATCTCCCCGGGGCAATAACTATTTAAATTAAGGGAAGATTATTTATTTATTTATTTTACGGTAAAATTAGGAGTCGCACACCCAGCGCGGTGCTCAGTGTGGCCCCTGGTGTGCACGCATTGGATGCACGGCTTCTAACCCTTAGGGTGCGCGACTCCAGCGTGTGTGGTGCACAACTTGCACGCGTCGGCTTCACGACTTTGGTGCGTTGGGTGCGCGACTCCAAGCCAAAAAACAAATAATATTTTTCAGATATACATCAAGCTTATGTGTTTAGTTGTAAGATGGCTCTAAAAAGAGCCCTTGTGTTTATTGAGAGATTTTAGTACCTACAAGTAAGTACCGATGCAGAGTCTAAAGTTCAAGAGGAAGACTCTGTTCCCTTCATCTGTAAAATGTACACCATCTCTCCTATAGATGCCATGCATATTGAAACGCAGATTGTTGTGGTATATGGACCCCATTCTATAGTCTCGGGGAAAAGCAGAAACAGATTTATTCACATGTTTCCTAGCTTTCTCAATCTGTGGACAAAATTGATTGGACTAGTTCCATTTCTGCCTTTGGCATATGTTAGAATAGGCAAAGGAAGTTAGGGGGAAAAGTGACATTTATTCTCCAAAGGTATCCTTCATAAGCATTTCCAGACCTACCCCAGTCAAAGTGCCTAGGTCATTGCCACCACAGTGCACAATTATGAGGTCAGGGTGTTGTAGATGTAAAAAGGATTTCACCAATGGCATCAATTGGTGCCACTTTAACCCTCTCTGTCCAATCCATTTAATGTCTACGTTTGGTAAACCTAGGTCTTTGTGAATTCCTTTTTTGTTCTGCGTACCTTTGGCTCCAGAAAATATATCTGTGTCCCACAATCCACACTCTAAGCATCTTGAAGGAAGGTCTGGATGCACTCAGAAGGTGTCTGTATATGAAATGGCAGTTTGAGAAGTACGGTTTTTCTAAGATGGTGGGTGAGATGCAGTTTTGAAAAAAAGGAGAGACATTATTGGTTGTTTGAGAACCTTATAGACTAAAAAGTAGGGTGCATGTTTCTATTTTTTTAAGTATGTTTCTTATTGGTTAAGAAGAACTGTTTGAAAGGAACATTCCATAGGATAAAGTGGTATTTTGAGAAGTCAAGCACACTTGCTGTTTGGTTTAGTAATATTCTGTGGTGAACTTTTGACCTGTGTTTCAGTTGACTGTTGCATGGCCTGTTACTATGGTAATAGCAGAAAGCAAATGGGGGTAGGGCTCAAAGTTATGTCTGTTGGAAAGGGTTCAAATGTTCAACCAATAGAAATGTGTGTTTGCTTGTGAATTACAGTGGGAAGCAATTTGATTTGTTATTTACATGTATATGTGTGTAGATTGAGAGGGAAAGGTTGAAATTTTTTGGTTTTGCTAAGAACAGTGAAGTACAGAGATTCTGTATAAGAAAATCTGGCGTGTGACTGACATTCTTCTAATCTACAAGTCAATTTGAAAGGTGAGTTGTTAAATTGTAAGGGGGTGTATGTGGTGCATTTTGTTTTTAATAAGAGTAATGTGTTTATCCTGCTGAAGTGCAAGGAGTAGTTTAGTTAAGTAGAATCACATTCTGAGTTTGTCTACATTTGGATAACCATTGTGATAAAATCATTTGGTAAGTTAATGTGTTTGGAGAGTCAGCTTTGAACAGTAAAGTGCAGTACTAAAAAATTTAGAATGTGTGCAGTCACTTTTCCAGTTCTAGAGTAGTTAATAGTGCTGCTTGTTTAGATTTAGACTTGTGTTTCAAGCTACAATTTTCCAGTCAGTATATATACACTACTGCAAACTCTCTGGGGCAGATTTACAAGCCCCTTGCGCCTCTTTGTGCTGCCATTGTGTCACTTTTTTTACGCAAATGGCGCAAATAATGCAGCAAATTGCTTATGTATTTGCAAATTGAGTCAGGGTTGTGTACTGAAATGTAGTAGTTATATACATGGAATGGATGCAGTCACTTTACCGTTTCTAGAGTAGTAAATGTGTTTTGGTAAAATGCAAGGTCTTATATTTTTTGTCTAGAATCACACTGTGAGTCTGTGTGCATTTCGGAATCATTCTGAGATAAGCATTTTTGTACGTTTTGTGTTTGTGATGGAGCAAGGTGGCAAAACAAAATTTTGTGTACCCCTTGTAAAGTCAATGTTCCATAACGTTAGCATTTACTAATGGTGTGTTGTGGTAAATTAATCAACCATAATATAAAATGCAAAGTACACGAACATTGGGGAATACTAATTTTGCAAGCATGAACAAAATAATTAACTAATTTATGTTGTTATCGTGTTGTGAACTAATGCATAGCTTAAAGATAAGTAAACGCAATATGAATGTGCTTATTGTACACGTTATTGTGCTAAAAATCATCGAATAAGTGAGTATGAAATGCATTTATGTGGCTTACCTGCTAGGTAACAACTAATAGGGAAACATTAGTACGGTGGGAGGGAAACAGAAGTGTTTTCATTACCAAAATGAACATGAACTTGTGTTTGTTTCTATGATAGTTCCAAAAGTGGCCTCTGAGGCCTATAAAATCCGATTACTCTGGCTAACTGAGAGCAAATGCTGGACTGCGCATGCGTGCCTAAAGCCTGCCAGCAAGAGTGAGCTGCCTGTACTCGGATGGGAAGTCCAAGGCTACATTGCCCTGAAGCTAGTCTGATTGCCAAAATATGGACGGTCAAATGTTCTGAACGTGAGAGAATTACTCGACGTTGCGAGTGAAGGAAGTGACCAGGCCAGAGACTGTTTAAAACAAAAGACTATTATGTATTTGCTGATTCACCGTGAGCCCGATGTTGTAATGGTGAGAAGATGCTCACCCACCCCAAATTGTCCAACCAGAACCCGAATTGGTGATGTTAGATACTTTTTAGATAGATTAAGTTAGGAAATTAGTGTATAAAAAACCCTGGTTTTACTTAGAGGGGGCCGCTTTTTCGATTTTCTCACGAAGTGCTGCTGGACTGAAGCTTGATTCTTGGATGTAAGAAAGTTTTAATTTTTCCTCTTGTTTTCTTTTCAGGATATAAGGATAAGATGAGGGCGTTGGTTAGGGATGTTAGGAGAGAATGAATTTGGAACTATCTGTTCTTTGCTAAACTTTTACTTTTTTTTAAATAAACAACTTTTTCTGAGCTCTAAATAATATGATCATTTTGAAATAAAGATTAAGATTTACTTAATAAAGAATTTATTAATGCCTAAATGACAGACATATTAAAGTTTTGCTTTTAATAAAATTGGGAAAATGGAATATTAAAGCTGGTCTTGTGATTTTCCTACGCCTAATTTTCTTTCTAGCAGATCCATTGCCACTATGATGGTGCGTCTGAATAATCTGAAATGTTTTGAATTAAACCATGGTAAAATGTATAAAACTGCATGTGTAAATAATAACTAATTAAATAGGTTTAGACACTCCACCAAATGTTACAGCCTTTCTCCATTTTGATTCACCAAAATCCTTGAAGCCAAGTTTAAGTGAATAGACTAAAAGTGCAGTGTTATGGGCCCCACTGACAAATGAGTGTGTGTTTAGAGGTTTCAGGGAAATGGTAAGTACTGATTAGAAATGATTTTTGGAGTTCCGCTGTAGCATTTGCAGACACATAACTGCTTAAAAACCTATCCTTTCTTCAACTTTTGATAGAATTAGAAACCAGTTATTGCTTTTGTATTTGCAAAATTACTTTTGGTTGTACACTAAAATGCAGTATTTACATTTCTGGAATGTGTGCAGTCAATTTAGCCCTTCCACAGTAATTAATAGTGTTGCTTGCCTAGAATCAGACTTGTGTTTCAAATCTTCAATTCCCAGTCAGTATACATACACTGCTGCAAACTCTCTGGGGCAGATTTACAAGCCCTTTGCGCCTCTTTGTTGTTCTATTGCGTCACTTTTTTAATGTAATGTTGGCGACAATAATGCAGCAAATTGCTATGTATTTGCAAAATGAGTCACGATTGTCTAGTAAAATGCAGCAGTCATATATATAGAATGTGTTTAGTCATCTTACCGTTTCTAGACTAGTAAATGTGTTTTTGTAAAATGCAAGGTTTAATATTTTTTGTCTAGAATCACACTGTGAGTCTGTGTGCATTTAGGAATCATTCTGTGAGAAGCATTTGTATACGTTTTGTGCTTGCAGACACATAACTGCTTAAAAACCTATCCTTTTTTTAGGTTTTGATAGATTTAGAAACCAGTTATTGCTTTTGGATTTGGAAAACGAGTTATGGTTGTACACTAAAATGCAGTATTTACATTTCTGGAATGTGTGCAGTCATTTTTGCCCTTTCACAGTAATTAATACTGTTGCTTGTCTAGAATCAGACTTGTGTTTCAAATCTTCAATTTCCAGTCAGTATACATATACTCCAGCAAACACCCTGTGGCTGCTCTTATAATCCTATAGTGACCTTTTCAGCTCCATGTACTAATCCATTCACTAAAGTAAAATTCAACCAATTATGAATTCACCCAGTGTCTCTCCTTATAGTACTGTAATTATTCAGTCAGAATGCATGTACTCATGCAGTGAGCCATGCTTTGGGGCATGGAGTGCTTCAAACTCCTATACACTATGCATGTAGTGGTATAACCACCTTCAGACTTGTTTTTCAGGCCTTCAATTCCCCAGTCAGTATCCATACACTCCAGCAAACACCCTGTGACTGCTCTTGCACTCCCATAGTGACTCTTTCAGTACCATAGACTAATGCATTCACTAAAGTAAAACTGAATCAATTATGAATTCACCCAGTGTCTCTCATTATAGTACTGTAATCATTCAGTCAGTTTGCATGTACTCATGCAGTGAGCCAGGCTTTAGGTCACGGAGTGCTTCAAACTCCTATGCACTATGCATGTAGTGGTATAACCACCTTCACACTTGTGTTTCAGGCTTACAATTCCCCAGTCATTATCCATATACTCCAGCAAACACCCTGTAACTGCTCTTGCAATACCATAGTGACTTTTTCAGTACCATGTACTAATCCATTCACTAAACTAAAACTCAATCAATTATGAATTCACCCAGTGTCCCTCCTTATAGTACTATAATCATCCGTCAGTATGCATGTACTCATGCAGTGAGCCAGGCTTTAGGGCATAGAGTGCTTCAAACTCCTATGCACTATGCATGTAGTGGTCTAACCACCTTCACACTTGTGTTTCAGGCCTACAATTCCCCAATCAGTATCCATACACTCCAGCAAACACCCTGTGACTGGTCTTGCAATCCCATAGTGACTCTTTCAGTACCATATATTATTGCATTCACTAAACTAAAACTCAATCAATTATGAATTCACCCAGTGTCTCTCCTTATAGTACCAATCATTCAGTCACTGTGCATGTACTCGTGCAGTGAACCAGGCTTCAGGTCACGGAGTGCTTCAAACTCATATGCACTATGCATGTAGTGGTGTAACCACCTTCACACTTGTGTTTCAGGCTTACAATTCCCCAATCAGTATCCATATATTCCAGCAAACACCCTGTGGCTGCTCTTGCAATCCTATAGTGACATATACTAATACATTCACTAAAATAAAACTCAATCAATTATGAATTTACTCACTGTCTCTCCTTATAGTACTATAAACATTCAGTCTGTATGCATGTACTCATGGAGTGAGCCAAGCTTTAGGGCACGGAGTGCTTCAAACTCCTATGCACTATGCATGTAGTGGTCTTAGCACCTTCACAGAAGTGTGGCTCAATGGCTAGAGTGGCAGACCCTGATGCAGAGGTCTAGCCCGGGACCAGGGTTCAATTCCCTGCCTCGCGGGTCTTAGGCTCAAAATTCCACGGACCTGATAATTCTTGCCTCAGTGCCTATTTCAATCATGGAGTCCCACTCTGCAACTCTGGGCAATAGCTTGCTTAATCTCCACAACAACGCTAAGGATGCCTGGCCTCCACCTTGGGGGTGCCCAGGAGTGGACACCTCACAGGGAAAGCCAGGATGGGTTCCACAGCGGTATTCGTACAAGCGCCTTGAGACCCTTGCGGGTGAGTAGTGTGCTATACAAGTATCAATTTATATTACATTACACTTGTGTTTCAGACCTACAATTCCCCAGTCAGTATCCATACACTCCAGCAAACAGCCTGTGACTGCTCTTACAATCCCATAGTGACTCTTTTAGTACTATGTACTAATCCATTCACTAAACTAAAACTCAATCAATTATGAATTCACCCAGTGTCTGTCATTATAGTACTAATCATTCAGTCACTGTGCATGTACTCATGCAGTGAGCCAGTCTTCAGGTCACAGAGTGCTTCAAACACCTATGCACTATGCATGCAGTCTTCTATCCACCTGCACACCTGTCTTTCACATCTTGAAATCCCCAGTCTGTATCCTTACACTTCCAGCAAACACTCTGTCATTGCCCTTGCACTGTTGTAGTGACCCATTCAGCGGTATGTACTAATCATTCAGTGCGCTAAAACTCAAGCACTTATAAATTCACTCAGACACTCCCCTTACAGTACTGTAATAATTCACTCAGTACCCAAGTACTCATGTAGCGAAGTAGGCATTAGGACTAAGATTGCTTCAAACCCCTATGCTGTATGCATGCAGTCCTCTATCCACATGCACACTTGTCTTTCACACCTTCAATTCCCCAGTTAGTATCCATGATGTTGCTGCAAATACTCTGTGTCTTCCCTTGTACTGATCTAGTGATGCATTCATTACTATGTACTAATCCATTCACTGCTCCAAAACCCAACCACTTATAAATTCATTCAGGTACTCTTCTTGCAGATGTAGTTCTTGAAAATCCTATGTAGCATGTATGCACTTCTGTTATCAGTTACACACTTGTTTTTTGTGGAGAAGTGTGGCTCACCGATTAGAGCGGCAGACCCTGAGGCAGAGGTCTGGCCCGGGACCAGGGTTCAATTCCCGACGCAGCAGGGTCTTGGGCTCAATGTCCACGGACTCGATAATTCTCGCCTAGGTGCCTACTCTAATCATGGGTCCCACTCTGCAACTCTGGGCAATAGCTTGCTTAATCTCCACAACGGCCCTGAAAGCGCTAGGATGCCTGGCCTCACCTTGGAGGTGCCCAGTAAGGGTGCATCTCACAGGGAAAGCCAGGAAGGGTTCCACAGCGGTATACAGCGCCAAGATACCTTTCAGGTGATAGTGCGCTTTACAAGTATACACACATTTTACATTTACATTTTATAATTAGTCATTGTAGATTGTATTTGTTTAGGAATAGAATAGAATATTTTATAGATTTATTTTTATAACATTATATATAGTTTTTATAACAGATTCCATTTATCAACACTAAAAGAAATTCATCATGCCTTCAAAAGGTGAAAAGAGGAGAGAATATAAAAAAGCTTATCATTTCAAGAGAAGTTATCCACAAGATTTAACTGAACAACAATGTGTGGTGAAAAAGAAACAAAACTCCTGGTAAGAGAACAAAGGATTTTCTAAAAAAAACTATCAAACACTAAGAATAGTGTTGAAAATGTGAAAAATAACAATAATTTATCTGCAAAAAAAAAGAAAAACAAGAGAAAAAACATAAATGATGGGAAATCATGTTCTAAAGAAAAACTGTATAGTAAAAGGAGGAAGAATCAATTTCAGGAAATTAGAAAAAGAATGTTTTACAATAGAGTTGTCTTAAACTTATTAAAGGATATGAAGAAATGTAAACGAAAATCAGCATTTTATAAGAAGAAGAAACATATTGAAAGTATTGTTGAGAAGGCTTTTGAATTAAAAAAGAAATTATTTATTTTAATAGTCAATAGAATTCGATCACCAGATAAACCAATCCATTTAATGAAGGCGAAAAGTAGGTGGAGAAGACTAATTAACAGAACTAATTTTTCTGATATTTTTTTGGGTGAATGGAAACCCAGTTCAAGTTCTGAGCCTTTTGTTTAATGAAGAGAGTTATCTTCAGAGTAATGATTTGTTGCATGCAGTTGACACAAGTGGTCGAGCTTATGAGGTTAGAAATGGTTGTTCTATTGAGAAAGAGAAAATTGTTCCCAGAAATGCAGAAGAGATTTTAGCTGAAGAAGTTTTAGGGAGACGTCCTAAAGCTTCAGTGTACACTTGGAATTGCAGTAGTATTTGTAGTGTACAACAGGAATCTATTGATTTTTTACGCAATTTTTTATGTGAGTATACTAAGAAAAGTGTTAAACAAAAGATTAAGATGTTGCAAGGACTAGACCCTTGCAGAGTGAGAGAAAATACTGGTTTGGAAGGTATCCTCTGGCTTGTCTTTCTAGAAAAGTATGGCAAAGTGTTTTTCACCATTTCAGGATGTTAGCAGTACATCATACTGAAATGAGGAAATTAGTCAGAACATTGTATTATGCAAAAAGTCCAGCACTAATGTTAAAAAAGTTGATCAGTGCCCTTTTGCGTGGATCAGTATCGGATGTAATGAACGTTTGTGAAGAAATTGAGTTTAGTTACTTTGGTCCTGAGCAAGACAGTGTAAAGTCAAAGTCAAAGTCAGAAGATTTATATAGCGCGCTACATACCCAGAGGGTCTCAAGGCGCTTGAAGAAGGGTGGGGAGTTACTTGTCGAATATCCAAGTTTAAAGTTGCTTTCTGAATGCTAGATGGTTCTGAGTGAGACGAAGGTGAGTGGGGAGTGAGTTCCAGGTTTTAGCTGCGAGGTAGGAGAAGGATCTACCTCCCATGGTGGTTTTATTGATGCGAGGTACGGTAGCAAGGGCTTGGTTGGAGGATCGTAGCTGGCGGGAGGGGGTGTAGAAGGAAAGTCGTGTGTTGAGGCATTCGGGTCCAATTTCGTAAAGTGCTTTGTGTGCGTGGGTTAGGAGTCGGAAAGTAATCCTCTTATTGACGGGGAGCCAGTGGAGGTTTTTCAGGTGACTAGAGATGTGGTCTTTACGCGGGATGTCTAGTATGAGTCTGGCTGATGCGTTCTGGATGCGTTGGAGTTTTTTCTGGAGTTTTGCGGTGATACCGGCGTATAGGGTGTTTCCGTAGTCCAGGCGGCTTGTAACCAGTGCATGGGTGACCGTTTTTCTGGTTTCGGTGGGGATCCAGCGAAATGTTTTTTTGAGCATGCGAAGAATGTTGAAGCAAGATGATGAAACGGCGTTTACTTGTCTGTTCATAGAGAGTGAGGAGTCCAGGATGACGCCCAGATTCCGTGCGTGGTCCGTCGGGATGGGTGCTTTTCCAAGGGCCTCTGGCCACCAAGAGTCATCCCAGGCGGAGGGGGAGGTACCTAAGATAAGGACTTCTGTTTTGTCTGAGTTCAGTTTCAGACGGCTGTGCTTCATCCACTCGGCTACTTCTTTCATTCCTTCATGTAGGTTGGTTTTGGCGGTGTTAGGGTCTTTGGTGAGTGATAAGATCAGTTGAGTGTCACCCGCGTAGGAGATGATGTTGAGGTTGTGTTGGCGTGCGAGGGCCGCGAGGGGGCTCATGTATACGTTGAAGAGGGTGGGACTGAGTGAGGACCCTTGGGGTATGCCGCAGATGACTTCAGTGGCCTCTGAGTTGAATGGTGGGAGGCGGACTCTCTGGGTTCTTCCGGTGAGGAACGAGGTGATCCATTCCAGTGCTTTTCCTTGGATTCCGATGTTTCTGAGGCGCTGTAGAAGGGTGCTATGGCAGACTGTGTCGAAGGCTGCGGAGAGGTCGAGGAGGATGAGGGCGACTGTGTCTCCATTGTCCAGAAGAGTTCGAATGTCGTCTGTTGCTGCGATGAGGGCGGTCTCCGTGCTGTGTTTGGCTCGGAAGCCGGACTGTGAGGAGTCGAGGGATTTGTTGGTTTCGAGGAAGGCGGCGAGCTGGTTGTTGACGGCTTTCTCGATGACTTTGGCCGGGAATGGTAGGAGCGAGATGGGGCGGTAGTTTTTGAGTTCGGTGGGGTCCGCTGTGGGTTTTTTCAGAAGGGCGCTAAGTTCTGCGTGTTTCCAGCTTTCCGGGAAGGTGGCGGAGTTGAGGGAGCAGTTGATGACGTCTCGAAGGTGTGGTGCTATGATGGAGTCTGCTTTGTTGAAGATGTGGTGCGGGCAGGGGTCTGTGGGGGATCCTGAGTGGATGGAGTTCATCAGGCGGATGGTGTCCTCAGTGGAGATTGGGTTCCAGTCATTAAGGATGTTCAAGAGGGGTGAAGGTCCTGCAGAAGGTTGGGTGGGTTGGTCTCCGGGTCGGTTGTCGAAGCTGTTGTGGATGTCTGCGATTTTGTTGTGGAAGAACGAAGCTAGGGAGTCGCAGAGGGCTTGAGAGGGGGTGATGTCGTTGGAGTTGGCTGAGGGGTTGGTAAATTCTTTGACGATGTTGAATAATTCCTTGCTGTTGTGGGCGTTGTTGTCTAGTCGGTCTTTGAATGCGGCTTTCTTGGCAGATCGGATTAGTTGGTGGTGTATGCGGGTGGCGTTTTTGAAGGCGTCCCTGGTGTTGGTGTTTGGGTCTTTTTTCCAGGCCTTCTCGAGGGAGCGACAGAGTTTCTTCGATTTCTTAAGATCATCGTTGAACCAGGAGGCGTTTTTGCTGCCTAGTTTGATTTGACGTTTTTTCAGCGGTGCTAGGATGTCGGCGCTGTTGGATAGCCATTGGGTGAGGTTAATGGCTGCTTGGTCGGGGTTTGAGGAGTGGGCAGGGGGGTTTTGGAGAAGCGATGAGGAGATCTGGTCGATGGTGATTTTGTTCCAGTTTCTTCGCAGAGAAGGTTGAGGATGGTTGTGAGTTGTGGTCTTATTGTAGATTAAGTGTACGCAGCTGTGGTCTGTCCAATGGAGAGTAGTGGTGTGACTGAAGGAGACATGTTTGCTGGAGGTGAAGATAGGGTCGAGTGTATGACCTGCGATGTGGGTGGGCGTAGTGACAAGTTGTTTAAGTCCGAGGTTAGCGAGATTGTCCAGAAGGGAGGTGGCGTTGCTGTCATTGCTCTTTTCCAGGTGAAAGTTGAGGTCTCCCAGCAGAATGTATTCCTCGGAGGGGAGGGCGTGTGGGGTGATAAAGTCCGTGATAACGTCGCTGAATTGTGCACGGGGTCCTGGAGGTCGGTAGAGGAGTGTGCCTCTGAGTGTGGTCTTGGGGTCGGTGTGGATCTGGAAGTGAAGGTGTTCGGCGCTGGTAAGGTTGACGTCTGAGCTGGTTGAGATGCGGATGGAGTTCTTATGGACGATAGCGATGCCTCCTCCTGTTTGGTCGGTGCGGTCCTTACGGATGATCTTGTATCCTTCCGGGATGGCAATGGTGATGTCTGGGGCTGATGAGGCGTTCATCCATGTTTCTGTTAGGAAGGCGATGTCGGGAGAAATGGTGTCTAGTAGGTTCCAGAGGTCGATGGCGTGTCTGTGGACTGAGCGGGTGTTGAGCAGGATGCATTTTAGGTGGTTGGAGTCAGATATCTGTTGTGTGATCGTGGATGAGGAGTTTTTCTTGGTGCCGTCGAACTTGCAGGAGTAGCATGTGAAGGGTCCATGAGTGTGTCCAGGAGCGGCTTGGGCGCAGTTGGAGAGTCGGCCGGGGTTAAGGGCTAGGAGGGTGGAGGCGTCGTAAGTAATGCGGGAGGGCTGGGCAATGCGTGGACCAGGGGGTCTGGCGCTGGGCGCGGTCCCGGCGCGGACGGGCGTAGACGGGCTTACCTTTGGCGAACCTTCGGCGCGGCCGTAGCGCGTGGACGCTGCGCGTAGGACCATCTGACTTAAATGGATAGTGGAGGGGGCGGAGCATGGGAGGGGCAGCTGGGAGGCTGGGAGGAGACACGGGCCACGAGCACAACAAATGGAGGGAGGGAAAGTGAAACTGGGGCACGGACACACAGAAGGGGACAGCTAAAACCCAGTAAATGCGGCGCTATATAAATAAAATATGCTGTAAAGTAAAACGAAATTACACAGGGCAGGCAATGCAGCGCTTTTAAAATAGAATAAAATAAAATGTGATATGCCCTAAATAACGATACCACACAGGCAATGAGCGCAAGTCCGGCGTCGAGGCGCTAGAACTGCAGGCGATGTCTGGTGAAAAAGAAACAAAACTCCTGGTAAGAGAACAAAGGATTTTCTAAAAAAAACTATCAAACACTAAGAATAGTGTTGAAAATGTGAAAAATAACAATAATTTATCTGCAAAAAAAAAGAAAAACAAGAGAAAAAACATAAATGATGGGAAATCATGTTCTAAAGAAAAACTGTATAGTAAAAGGAGGAAGAATCAATTTCAGGAAATTAGAAAAAGAATGTTTTACAATAGAGTTGTCTTAAACTTATTAAAGGATATGAAGAAATGTAAACGAAAATCAGCATTTTATAAGAAGAAGAAACATATTGAAAGTATTGTTGAGAAGGCTTTTGAATTAAAAAAGAAATTATTTATTTTAATAGTCAATAGAATTCGATCACCAGATAAACCAATCCATTTAATGAAGGCGAAAAGTAGGTGGAGAAGACTAATTAACAGAACTAATTTTTCTGATATTTTTTTGGGTGAATGGAAACCCAGTTCAAGTTCTGAGCCTTTTGTTTAATGAAGAGAGTTATCTTCAGAGTAATGATTTGTTGCATGCAGTTGACACAAGTGGTCGAGCTTATGAGGTTAGAAATGGTTGTTCTATTGAGAAAGAGAAAATTGTTCCCAGAAATGCAGAAGAGATTTTAGCTGAAGAAGTTTTAGGGAGACGTCCTAAAGCTTCAGTGTACACTTGGAATTGCAGTAGTATTTGTAGTGTACAACAGGAATCTATTGATTTTTTACGCAATTTTTTATGTGAGTATACTAAGAAAAGTGTTAAACAAAAGATTAAGATGTTGCAAGGACTAGACCCTTGCAGAGTGAGAGAAAATACTGGTTTGGAAGGTATCCTCTGGCTTGTCTTTCTAGAAAAGTATGGCAAAGTGTTTTTCACCATTTCAGGATGTTAGCAGTACATCATACTGAAATGAGGAAATTAGTCAGAACATTGTATTATGCAAAAAGTCCAGCACTAATGTTAAAAAAGTTGATCAGTGCCCTTTTGCGTGGATCAGTATCGGATGTAATGAACGTTTGTGAAGAAATTGAGTTTAGTTACTTTGGTCCTGAGCAAGACAGTGTAAAGTCAAAGTCAAAGTCAGAAGATTTATATAGCGCGCTACATACCCAGAGGGTCTCAAGGCGCTTGAAGAAGGGTGGGGAGTTACTTGTCGAATATCCAAGTTTAAAGTTGCTTTCTGAATGCTAGATGGTTCTGAGTGAGACGAAGGTGAGTGGGGAGTGAGTTCCAGGTTTTAGCTGCGAGGTAGGAGAAGGATCTACCTCCCATGGTGGTTTTATTGATGCGAGGTACGGTAGCAAGGGCTTGGTTGGAGGATCGTAGCTGGCGGGAGGGGGTGTAGAAGGAAAGTCGTGTGTTGAGGCATTCGGGTCCAATTTCGTAAAGTGCTTTGTGTGCGTGGGTTAGGAGTCGGAAAGTAATCCTCTTATTGACGGGGAGCCAGTGGAGGTTTTTCAGGTGACTAGAGATGTGGTCTTTACGCGGGATGTCTAGTATGAGTCTGGCTGATGCGTTCTGGATGCGTTGGAGTTTTTTCTGGAGTTTTGCGGTGATACCGGCGTATAGGGTGTTTCCGTAGTCCAGGCGGCTTGTAACCAGTGCATGGGTGACCGTTTTTCTGGTTTCGGTGGGGATCCAGCGAAATGTTTTTTTGAGCATGCGAAGAATGTTGAAGCAAGATGATGAAACGGCGTTTACTTGTCTGTTCATAGAGAGTGAGGAGTCCAGGATGACGCCCAGATTCCGTGCGTGGTCCGTCGGGATGGGTGCTTTTCCAAGGGCCTCTGGCCACCAAGAGTCATCCCAGGCGGAGGGGGAGGTACCTAAGATAAGGACTTCTGTTTTGTCTGAGTTCAGTTTCAGACGGCTGTGCTTCATCCACTCGGCTACTTCTTTCATTCCTTCATGTAGGTTGGTTTTGGCGGTGTTAGGGTCTTTGGTGAGTGATAAGATCAGTTGAGTGTCACCCGCGTAGGAGATGATGTTGAGGTTGTGTTGGCGTGCGAGGGCCGCGAGGGGGCTCATGTATACGTTGAAGAGGGTGGGACTGAGTGAGGACCCTTGGGGTATGCCGCAGATGACTTCAGTGGCCTCTGAGTTGAATGGTGGGAGGCGGACTCTCTGGGTTCTTCCGGTGAGGAACGAGGTGATCCATTCCAGTGCTTTTCCTTGGATTCCGATGTTTCTGAGGCGCTGTAGAAGGGTGCTATGGCAGACTGTGTCGAAGGCTGCGGAGAGGTCGAGGAGGATGAGGGCGACTGTGTCTCCATTGTCCAGAAGAGTTCGAATGTCGTCTGTTGCTGCGATGAGGGCGGTCTCCGTGCTGTGTTTGGCTCGGAAGCCGGACTGTGAGGAGTCGAGGGATTTGTTGGTTTCGAGGAAGGCGGCGAGCTGGTTGTTGACGGCTTTCTCGATGACTTTGGCCGGGAATGGTAGGAGCGAGATGGGGCGGTAGTTTTTGAGTTCGGTGGGGTCCGCTGTGGGTTTTTTCAGAAGGGCGCTAAGTTCTGCGTGTTTCCAGCTTTCCGGGAAGGTGGCGGAGTTGAGGGAGCAGTTGATGACGTCTCGAAGGTGTGGTGCTATGATGGAGTCTGCTTTGTTGAAGATGTGGTGCGGGCAGGGGTCTGTGGGGGATCCTGAGTGGATGGAGTTCATCAGGCGGATGGTGTCCTCAGTGGAGATTGGGTTCCAGTCATTAAGGATGTTCAAGAGGGGTGAAGGTCCTGCAGAAGGTTGGGTGGGTTGGTCTCCGGGTCGGTTGTCGAAGCTGTTGTGGATGTCTGCGATTTTGTTGTGGAAGAACGAAGCTAGGGAGTCGCAGAGGGCTTGAGAGGGGGTGATGTCGTTGGAGTTGGCTGAGGGGTTGGTAAATTCTTTGACGATGTTGAATAATTCCTTGCTGTTGTGGGCGTTGTTGTCTAGTCGGTCTTTGAATGCGGCTTTCTTGGCAGATCGGATTAGTTGGTGGTGTATGCGGGTGGCGTTTTTGAAGGCGTCCCTGGTGTTGGTGTTTGGGTCTTTTTTCCAGGCCTTCTCGAGGGAGCGACAGAGTTTCTTCGATTTCTTAAGATCATCGTTGAACCAGGAGGCGTTTTTGCTGCCTAGTTTGATTTGACGTTTTTTCAGCGGTGCTAGGATGTCGGCGCTGTTGGATAGCCATTGGGTGAGGTTAATGGCTGCTTGGTCGGGGTTTGAGGAGTGGGCAGGGGGGTTTTGGAGAAGCGATGAGGAGATCTGGTCGATGGTGATTTTGTTCCAGTTTCTTCGCAGAGAAGGTTGAGGATGGTTGTGAGTTGTGGTCTTATTGTAGATGAAGTGTACGCAGCTGTGGTCTGTCCAATGGAGAGTAGTGGTGTGACTGAAGGAGACATGTTTGCTGGAGGTGAAGATAGGGTCGAGTGTATGACCTGCGATGTGGGTGGGCGTAGTGACAAGTTGTTTAAGTCCGAGGTTAGCGAGATTGTCCAGAAGGGAGGTGGCGTTGCTGTCATTGCTCTTTTCCAGGTGAAAGTTGAGGTCTCCCAGCAGAATGTATTCCTCGGAGGGGAGGGCGTGTGGGGTGATAAAGTCCGTGATAACGTCGCTGAATTGTGCACGGGGTCCTGGAGGTCGGTAGAGGAGTGTGCCTCTGAGTGTGGTCTTGGGGTCGGTGTGGATCTGGAAGTGAAGGTGTTCGGCGCTGGTAAGGTTGACGTCTGAGCTGGTTGAGATGCGGATGGAGTTCTTATGGACGATAGCGATGCCTCCTCCTGTTTGGTCGGTGCGGTCCTTACGGATGATCTTGTATCCTTCCGGGATGGCAATGGTGATGTCTGGGGCTGATGAGGCGTTCATCCATGTTTCTGTTAGGAAGGCGACGTCGGGAGAAATGGTGTCTAGTAGGTTCCAGAGGTCGATGGCGTGTCTGTGGACTGAGCGGGTGTTGAGCAGGATGCATTTTAGGTGGTTGGAGTCAGATATCTGTTGTGTGATCGTGGATGAGGAGTTTTTCTTGGTGCCGTCGAACTTGCAGGAGTAGCATGTGAAGGGTCCATGAGTGTGTCCAGGAGCGGCTTGGGCGCAGTTGGAGAGTCGGCCGGGGTTAAGGGCTAGGAGGGTGGAGGCGTCGTAAGTAATGCGGGAGGGCTGGGCAATGCGTGGACCAGGGGGTCTGGCGCTGGGCGCGGTCCCGGCGCGGACGGGCGTAGACGGGCTTACCTTTGGCGAACCTTCGGCGCGGCCGTAGCGCGTGGACGCTGCGCGTAGGACCATCTGACTTAAATGGATAGTGGAGGGGGCGGAGCATGGGAGGGGCAGCTGGGAGGCTGGGAGGAGACACGGGCCACGAGCACAACAAATGGAGGGAGGGAAAGTGAAACTGGGGCACGGACACACAGAAGGGGACAGCTAAAACCCAGTAAATGCGGCGCTATATAAATAAAATATGCTGTAAAGTAAAACGAAATTACACAGGGCAGGCAATGCAGCGCTTTTAAAATAGAATAAAATAAAATGTGATATGCCCTAAATAACGATACCACACAGGCAATGAGCGCAAGTCCGGCGTCGAGGCGCTAGAACTGCAGGCGATGTCTGGCAGTGATTAGCAGGAGTGTTTTCAGGTGGTCGGGGAGGTGAGGCAGGGAGCGAGAGGCAGCGACCATCGAGGAGTAAGTCCAGCTGGTCACAGAGAGCCAGGGGAGGAGCGCTCTGACTCTGCCAGTGCGTGGGAGGGGCAGCTGGGAGGTTGGGAGGAGACACGGGCCACGAGCACAACAAATGGAGGGAGGGAAAGTGAAACTGGGGCACGGACACACAGAAGGGGACAGCTAAAACCCAGTAAATGCGGCGCTATATAAATAAAATATGCTGTAAAGTAAAACGAAATTACACAGGGCAGGCAATGCAGCGCTTTTAAAATAGAATAAAGTAAAATGTGATATGCCCTAAATAACGATACCACACAGGCAATGAGCGCTAGTCCGGCGTCGAAGCGCTAGAACTGCAGGCGATGTCTGGCAGTGATTAGCAGGAGTGTTTCCAGGTGGTCGGGGAGGTGAGGCAGGGAGCGACCATCGAGGAGTAAGTCCAGCTGGTCACAGAGAGCCAGGGGAGGAGCGCTCTGACTCGGCCAGTGCGTGGGAGGGGCAGCTGGGAGGCTGGGAGGAGACACGGGCCACGAGCACAACAAATGGAGGGAGGGAGAGTGAAACTGGGGCACGGACACACAGAAGGGGACAGCTAAAACCCAGTAAATGCGGCGCTATATAAATAAAATATGCTGTAAAGTAAAACGAAATTACAGAAAGTGTAGAAACTGATACATTAATAGAAGGAAATGTGGAAGAGAATGTACAACATTCTAGTACAAAAAATTTTGAGCAAGAAATTACGAAGTTTAAGGGGATTTTAGCTGAAAGGCCAAATTATTCTTGTATTTGTTGTCGACGAACTCATTATAAAAATCAAACTAGGACTGTTGATCTGTATTTAAAAAATGAAAGAGAAAATAATAATAAGTGGAAGGAATTTGCATCTTATTTGTTGGTAGAGAATTGTTTTGATTTGGGTTCTGATCAACATATTTGTAATTATTGTTATAACAAATTAGACGAGAACAAAATACCGGCTAGAGCTGTGCATAATAATCTTGAGTTAGTAAATATTCCTTCTGAACTGATAGACTTAAATACCTATGAGTCTATTATTATTCAATGTGTGCATCCATTTCAGGCTATTGTTCGTATGGAGCCTAAGACAGGGAAATTGCCTCCTTCAGATTTACAGAGAGGATTAAAGGGAAGAGTTGTATATTTGCCTCTAGATTTAGAGAAAAATATTGAAACAATTGGTAAGTAGAAGATGACCAATAGTTATTCTAGTTAATGGTGTTCCTGCTAAGATTAAGAAAATCTGGCAAGAATTAGTGGATGTTAGGAAAGTGAAAAAGGCAACGTTGTATCTGGTAAAAAATAATCAGTACTATAAAAATGTGTATGTGGGAGAAGAAGAAATTACTTTAGAAGAAGATACTGACTTGTCAACTGGACAAATTGAAAAAGTGGATATGTCCAGAACTGAAGAAATCTATGAACATTACAGTGTTCATCCACTTCATTCCAAAGAAGTGATGGGGAATACTATTGAGTTATTCTAAATGAAGGAAGCAAAGGGAAGTCCCATGAGTGTATGGGAAGCAAGCTTGGAAGCTCGTTGTTTCCCTCAGTTGTTTCCAACAGGAAAAGGAGGACGATATGATGAACGACCTGTGCAGATTCCTGCATCTGAATACCAGACATCAAAATTGTATGCAGAAGATCCAAGATTTCGACAATGTATTCCGTATATGTTTCATCTTTTGTTTGAAAGTGACTTGTCTGGACTTTCTTATGCAGTGAACCATATATTGAAAACTGATGTACATCTGCAAAATTTTTCGGCAAAGGAATTTATGGATAAAGTACACCAGAAAGATAATGTTTTGGAATCTCAGCTGATTAATCTCATGGCATGTCAGAGTGGTACTAATGAGTACTGGTACCGTCGTCATGGAGAATTTAAATGTATGCTAAGGAACTTAGGAATTCCTACATGGTTCCTTACTCTAAGCTGTACTGAATATGCTTGGGATGATTTACTTCAATTTGTTCGAGAGGCAAATCCAAATATAGTAAATATTGAATACAAGACACCTGGAGAATTGTGCTCTTTGGATCCAGTTAATGTATGCAGATATTTCAATCATAGATTTGAAGCTATGGTGTCTTTTATCACCAATAAAAAAAATCCTGCTCTTGGAGAGGTTGTGGATTTTTTTTGGAGAAAGGAATATCAAGCAAGAGGTGCACCTCACATACATATGCTAATATGGATCAAAAATGCCCCCAAATTCAGAACAGATTCAGATGATACTGTGTTGTCTTTTATTGAAGAATATGCTACATGTGCTATATCCAAAAGCACAGAAGAAAAGAATTTAAGACAACAAGTCCTACGATTCCAAAGCCATCGTTGTGGGAAATACTGTCGTCGAAAGTACAAGTCAAAGGAAATGTTTTATACCAAATGTCGTTTTGGTTTTCCACGTCCTGTAATATCCAAAGGAAGAGTAAACAATTTTATGTCAGCTGTCTGACATACCTTGACAAGAAAGTCTCCAAAGAATACCTATAATTTGAGAAGAAGTAAAGAGTCAAAATATATAAATGATTATTATCCAGTTATTCTGTCCATGTGGAATGCTAACATGAATATTCAATACGTTGCGGACAATTCCATTGCTGTTGCTCGATATATAACATCCTACATAACAAAATCAGAAAAGACGGTATTGAAGGAAATGTGTGAAGAGATTTCCCATGAGAAGAGTCTAAATAAGAAATTATACAGTTACAGTTTGAAGATGTTATCTCATCGAGAAAGCGGAGAGTATGAATGCTCAGATAGCTTATCATCAGCAAGTCTGTACTCCAAATCTAGAAGAATAATTTGGGTGAGTTTAGGCCTTGCTGCAACACGAAATCGAGTACTTAAATCTGTACAAGAAATGTAATATTTCGCTGAAAAAGAGCCAGAAAGTACAGATATTGTGAAAACAAATATGTTGGCTACATATTATCCAAATAGAAGTCATCATCTTGAGAACATTTGTCTCTATGAAGTGCTTCAAAATTATACTTTTCAACGGAATATTACAGAGAACATCAATAATGGAATATATGCTGTGATTGGTTCTGAAGGATTTTTGGTAAAACAAAGAAAAGGACATTTGATTAATCACCGAAAACTGAGTTGCGATACTCCTGACAAAAGGGAATTTTACTATTTAGCTTTTTTGCAACTCTTCAAGCCGTGGCGTTCAGAATTGGAATTACTTGGAGATTTTCAGAGCTACGAAGATTCGTTCAACGCAACTGAAGATACTATAGAATGTCCTGTTTTTACTAATTATGTGAAACTGTTGAACGACAAAATTGAGCAAGAAGCTACAATTGCAGCTGAGATTGCTAGAGACAGTTCTCAAGACAGTCAAACTTCTGCTCCGTTGAGTCAGGATCCACTAGGAGAACCAATTGTTCAAAATGAAGCAGCAATTGCCATGGATGAGGTGGAAACAGCAATGCCTCAAGCTCAAGAAGATATTATGGGCTTAGCAAACTTGGAGGAGCAACTAAATCTTGAACAGAAAGAAATATATCAACAAGTGAAAGAACAGATTGACCATGGGTTACTTCATGAAAAGAAAGAGTGCACATATACAACGTTTCAACCAATCCGAATGTATGTGAGTGGACAAGCTGGAACAGGAAAAAGTTCCTTAATTAAAGAAATCACCAGTTATCTACAGAAAACTGAGTCTCATTTGCCTTGTGTTGTAACTGCTCCAACTGGGTTGGCAGCACACTACATTAAAGGAATTACATTGCATTGTTTACTTATGCTGCCCGTGGGGCATGAAAACAAATTGGAATATCACAAGCTATCTGGAGTAGCTTGTTGTGAAGTTTCAAGAGTGCTTAAGAAAATTAAACTTCTGATTATTGATGAGGTAAGCATGGTCTCAAACTTAATGCTTGCTTTTGTGCATTTACGAATGCAGCAAATTCTTAAAACAGACAATGATGTGTTGTTTGGAGGAAAACATGTCATAGTTTTTTGGAGATCTACTACAACTTACTCCTATAAAAGGACAACCAGTATTTAAAACACTTGTGCATGAAGATACCAGAAAGTCTTTGGGTAGCATTGGAAATGTTAACATTTGGTCATACTTTGAATATAAGGAACTTATTACAAATATGCAACAGGCAAATGATGCTGATAATGGAACTATTGTTCAAGATATAAGAATTGGAAAAGTGACTGAACATGGCAAACAAGCTTTACAGAGACGATTACTTTACAATTTGTTTCCAAATGAAAATATCGTTCCTGAGAAAATATATGAGAATTGCAGAAAACAAATCTGTAATCTGTTTAATGCCAACACTGTGTGAATGTTCTATATTCAATGAAGAAATGTTAAAGTTGGAAAATGAAGAAATTATAAAATTGGAAGCTATTGATAACATAGAGCATGAAGGAATCACTATTATTTTGACAGAAAAGTTGAAGAGAAAATTAGATTTTTTTAGAGAAATCGATATCTAAAACTGCTGGTTTAGAAAAGAATCTATATGCACGTTTAAACTGTTGGGTAATTTTACGACGTAATTTGAATGTTGAAAAAGGTTTAGTAAATGGAGCAATGGGTAATGTTGTTGATTTCGTTAATTATCTAAATAGAGATGGTATTGAATTTTTTAAAATCAAATTTGATCAAATTAAAGAAGTACAACAATTTATTCGTTGTTCAGCTCGGTTTTTGCTTGTAAAAGATTTGTATGTTCGCAGAAAACAGTTTGCTGTTTCTTTGGCGTATGCAGTGACCATTCATAAATCTCAAGGTTTAAGTGTAAATAGTGCGTTGGTGAATATTGGAAGTACCGTGTTTAGAGAGGGTATGGCATATGTTGCTTTGTCTCAAGTCAGAACTTTGTTAGGGTTGTACTTGATTGATTTTGATGAGAGAAAGATTAGTGCAGATGCAAATTGTGTGAAAGAGTATTAAGAAGAAAATATCCTCCCAATTTAGGTCAATATCCTGTATTTGAAAAGCGTGTGGTAGTTCGAAAAAGAAGATATGAGAATATCTGTAGTGAAGGTATAGAGAAAGAAAAAAACAAGATAAAGTTGTGATTGCAAGTAAAAAGAACAAGGACACTGTCGAAAAGATTGTTGGTTATCAGTTTGAAAATAGTTCTGGTGTCAACTGCTATGCTAATGTAGTTGTTAATGTTGTTTTTTTTCTTGAAAGTTTGCAACAGCAAATTGTTAAGAATCGGGAAAAAAGATTTTGTTGTTGTATTCTGTTTATGAGAAATGTATTAGTGATAATAGTAAAATACAAAGTGTTTCTGATATTCGAAATGTATTGGACATATGTTCTGGTTGTACTCAATTTGCGCAGAATATTCAGCAAGATTGTCAGGAATTTCTAATGTATATGCTTGCTGTATGGGAAGATGAAGGTATAGATATTGAAAATCTTTTTGGCCTTTCTTATAAATGGCAACATGACTGTGAAAATTGTTTGTTTACATGCATGTAGCACTAACATAGACACTGAAAGATTTATATATTTGACTTTACCAGACTGTGAGTCAGTGTCTTTTAACAACCTAGTTAGAGGAGCAACTCAAAACATGGAGTGTAGCCAATGTAAATCAGAAATGTCATCAACATTATGTATACAAAGATATGGACAGTATATAATTTTAATGATGCAACGTTGTACAGCTGATGGAAGAAAATTGGAAACTTTAATTAAAAATGTTGTAGCTACTCAAGTATCAATATCAGGAAGAACTTTTGTAGCTGGAGCAATTATTTTTCATGATGGTCCTTCTACAACCTCTGGACATTACACTGCTTATTTAAAATGTGATAAAGGTTGGATACATTGCAATGATGCTCAATTGGTTTTTAAACAACGTTTGCCTAAAGAATTACCAAATTCTTACCTAATATTCTTAAAGCCAAAGATTTAGGAACAAAATTTGGCCTTTCAGGGTTACCATTGGACAACTTCAAAACAAAGGATTTCATGAATACTATTTGGCCTTGAGGAAAAGTATCTAAAACAATTAAGACCTTTTTGTTGTATATTTCGTCAGCATATATTTCTAAACAACATTATTTACAGTGTGTGAAAATTAATAATACTGTTTTGTTATTTTATCATTGTTTGAGTTGTTTCATATTTAGGTAAGAAATTGCTCTTAGAAAAAAACATTTAACATATGTTTTATTTCTATTTTTTAGATTGTTATTGAGAATGTTGAATGTTTTTTTTTAAGATAATCTTATTGATTGTCTTTTTTTTGCCCACTGTTATGTGATGAGTATAATTGAAATCACTGTTTCTGGTGAAATTCAATATATTCTGAGAACAGCAAAAAAGGCAAATTAAATGTTTTACAAATTATTCTGCGTTGTAAAATATATATTGGAACTGTATTTTTTCTTGTCTTCCACAGATGCAAATTTTATAATATATAGTTTTTTTATTATTTATTACTTTTAAGGTAAGTATAAGTAACTATAAAAAATGGTCAATGGGCTGTGCTTCTACACAACTGAAGAAACAAGAGATGGATGGAGTACATATGTGTATAAAGATGGTTTGTATCTTTTAAAGATATATGATAAAGTTAATATGCATACTGAGTGTCCATGGGGACCCACTATCTCAGAAGATATATTCAAAAAGTGCCAGAGAGTTTTATTTTACAGATGTATAAAATGGGGCATGGCTTCAGAACAGCTCTCTGCAACGCACCTGTATGGTATTGAATAGAAAGACATGGTTGGCTAGTAGAGACCATGGACTTTCAGGATTAAAAGAGACCAAATTGCTCAACATAAAATACATCACAGAGTGTGTTTTCAAATACTCTTTCATATTTACAAGGCAGCATAAGTTACTTTGTGTAGCTTTTCTTCTCTATGTAAATATGTCCTCATCATACACAATACTTTGTGTTGAAGGGGCGCTCCATAGGTGTTGCTGTGAGTATTTTGGACATATATAAGCAATGACTAGTTTATAATTTTGTTAAAAGTTGAGTACTGGATATGTCTTTAAGGATTGATGTGTGTGAAAACACATGAAGTATTCAAAAACTAGTATCGGAATGGTACCTAAATACACACAGATTCACACTGTTATTCTAGACAAGCAACAGTATCCCTTGCATTTTACTAAAACACATTTACTAGTTTGGAAAGGGTAAGGTGAATAGACATATTCTACATTTTTTTTGTACTGCATTTTAGTATAAGAGCCTGAGTCATTTTCCATAGTCATAAGGAGTGACTGGTTTTGAATTCTACGAACACCTACGAACAGGATATCTTTATAAGCAATTATATTTATATAACCTTATGAACTACTAAAGCTCTACGGTTAAAATATTATTAGACAACTGTTTTTTTATAATATTTTTTTGGGGCCAAAATAGTTGATAAACCTACTTTTACATTATGTACTAAGAAAACTGTTAAAGTGATGTGTTTATGTTTTTGAACATAACAGATTTGTTATGGATAAAGAGGGGAATATTACAGAAGAAACATTAAAAATGAGCAACAATTTAATTGAACTGCAAAATCAATCTATAACAGGCAGTGAGACTGATTCAGAGGACATCAGTACTGCAGATGTCACCTGTGAATTTGAAAATGAAAGCAATGATGCTGATTTTTTTGGAAGCACTGGATGACGTAGAGTTACTGGAAGCTATAAACTCTAAAATGGCAAACCAGCAGTATGATCTGGAAGAAGTACCAGATGAACTCCTTTTAAAAGCTGTGCTAAAATATGAGGTGTCTGGAGAATAATTTCACTGTTTAATAATAATAAATTCTGGACTATATAAAGAGAGGCTGTGTATCTTTGTTATGTGGAATTAAAATGTAGCTTAAGATCATTAGACTTTAAATTTTAATTAATTCATTACTTTTAATTTAAACCAAATTTAAAATCATCCTGTGGCAACAATATATCACTTTGTGTAACACAGTTATAGCACAAGATTGTGTTTTATATTTGCAATGACAGGAAAAGATACTCTGTATATGTTTTCTTCTCCATGTAAATAGATCATCATACACACCACTATGCATTGAAGGGGTGTTCTATATGTGTTGCTGTGTGTGTTTGTACATAACACTTATACAACAAAACACATCAGAAATAATAAATCTGAAGATGTGTGTGAATGCTACACCATTCTGCAGTTGGTGTAGCAAGGTAGAACAGTAAGCTAGGCTTTATTATATGCACTGCTTCAAACGCCTACCCAGTGTGTATGCAGTTCATCAACCACCTACTCACTTGTGTTTCACACCTTTAATTTCCCAGCATGTATCCTTACACTTCCATGAAACACTCTGTCACTGCCCTTGCACTGTTGCAGTCACCCATTCAGCAGTATGTACTATTCCATTCACTGTGCTAAAACTCAAGCACTTAATGATTCACTCAGATACTCTCTTTACAGTATTCTATTCCTTCACTCAGTAGCCAGTACTCATGCAGCGAAGTAGGCTTTACGACCTGGACTGCTTCAAACCCCTATGCACTATGCATACAGTCTTCTATTCACCTGCACACTTGTCTTTTACACCTTCAATTTCCCAGTCTGTATCCTTACACTTCCATGAAACACTCTGTCACCACTCTTGCACTGTTGTAGTGACCCATTCAGCAGTATGTACTAATCCATTCACTGCACCAGAACTGAAGCACTTATAAATTCAATCAAGCACTCTCCTTGTAGAACTGTAATCATTCAGTCAGTACCCAAGTACTGATGCAACGAAGTAGGCCTTAGGACATGGACTGCTTCATACCTCTATCCACCTGCACACTTGTCTTTCACATCTTCAATTCCCCAGTCTGTATCCTTACACTTCCACCAAACACTCTGTCACTGCCCTTGCACTGTTGTAGTGATGCATTCAGCAGTATGTATTAATCCATTCACTGCGTTAAAACTCAAGCATTTATGAATTCAGTCAGGCACTCTCCTTGAAGAACTGCAATCATTCAGTCAGTATCCAAGTCCTGATGCAGTGAAGTAGGACTTAGGACATGGACTGCTTCAAAGCCCTATGCACTATGCTTGCAGTCTTCTATCCACTTGTACACTTATCTTTCACATCTTCAATTCCCCAGTCTGTATCCTTACACTCCCACCAAACACTCTGTCACAGCTGTTGCACTGTTGTAGTGACCCATTCAGCAGTATGTAATAATTCATTCACTGCGTTAATTCAGTCAGGCACTCTCCTTGCTGAACTGTAATCATTCAGTCAGCACCATCCTCCAATTGGTATAGCAAAACACAACAAGGAGAATTGTTTTCACTTCTCCTCATTTTTCCACTTTCAATATATGCTACAATGCACAGGATATATTGAAGGAGAAAAATGCCTTTACTGATTGTTTTTGTGCAGGAAGGTGTCCCTTCCTGTACAAAAACAATCTCCACATGACACGGACATCCTTGCATCCCTGTGATGATTCGGAAGTGCCACAGCATGCTGTAATTAAACAGTTTACAGTGTCATGCTGCAGCACTTCCTTATAATTCTGCACTTATGCATTCACCACACACCACAAATGTATTCACTCAATTATGCACCACACATATATTCATCTAAACTTTCATACTGTAGCATACTAGTTTAGCTCTTTCTTTAACCAGAGTAGTTAGTTCTGAAAATAACTATTTTTTATTTTTTTTTGTTTTGTATTTTTTGTTGTTGTTTTGAATGATTTTTTGGGTTTTTTTTTAAACAGGAAAACAGGATGAACAGAACCAAAAACTATAAGGAGAAAAAAAACTAACAATGGTGGTTGTCGACAGCCCGACAAACAAGGTCCACCGATTGTTTACCATGAGACATCCGCATGTTACACAACTCAACCTGAGTCGTGCAAACTGGGGACGTATAACTGGAGATGAACTCAAAGTTGAGGGTACTGTCCCAGATGTGCTTGGTACAGCTGGTGGTGCAGGAGCATTTTCTCGTAGTCTTCTCATCTCCTCTCGTGCAAGGTTAACTGGATGGCGTGTCTGCAAATGCTTTTTCATGCTCGCAGTCCCACACGAGTATTTTTTGTTGGGATTTCCTCTAGAGAGGACCGCTTTGCAGATTCTGCGCGTTACGTGAGGAAGCGTGGCTCCGTGGTTAGAGCGGCAGACCCTGATGCAGAGGTCTGGCCTGGGACCAGGGTTCAATTCCCGCCTCAGCGGCTCTTGGACTCAATTTCCCCGGACCTGATAATTCTCGCCTCGGTGCCTAGTCTAATCATGGGTCCCACTCTGGGCAATAGCTTGCTTAATCTCCACAACAGCCCAGCAGCGCTTGGATGCCTGGCTTCACCTTGGGGGTGCCCAGGAGTGGACATTTCACAGGAAAGCCAGGATGGGTTCCACAGCGGTATGAATACAGTGCTACGAGGCCTCCGGGTAGAAGTGCGCTATATAATTACAATACATTTACATTTACATTTACTTTGGTCGCATTGACCTTTTTTAGTCCAGGTGGGAATGTGAAAAACTTCCACACTAGAGGTGAATACCTCTCTGGAGGGGGAGGTTCTGCAACAAATCACTGGCTGTTAGACTCTTCAGAATCTAATGAAGAAGCAGGCTTTATAGCCATTCTCAAGATGATGTGGTCAATCACGTTTGCAATGAGCAAAAAAGAGCAGATCTTCTTAGGAGGTCTTTCCCAAAGAAAAATCCTAAGAAAAGTCATTGAAATGGGTGGGGTCCTTCAATAGTTTCAATAAGAAGTGTAATGAACCAATCAAATCTAAACGCTGCTGCGGGGCTGCCACTAACATCGACGCCATTCCGGGGAAGCCCCCCCCCGGCCAGGCCACGCCCACTCTGCACCAGGCCACGCCCCCGAGCCTATTTAGCGCGCTCTCGACCATTGTGTAGCCAGACAGCACGAACTCCTGAGGCGGAAGCCCCCCCGGGCTTTCTTATCTATAGACCCCCAGGCCCTATGGCTCGGTTTGGGGAGAGTCTAGTAGAAGGCATCATGGAGGCGGCGCTGCGTGGAGACAAAATCTTGGTATTAGGGGATCTCAATCTCCACCTTATTAACCCCACTGACAACGCTACCAAGGATCTCTGCCAGGCGCTAGCAAACCTCCAACTGAATCAGATAGTAGATGGTCCCACCCACCAGCTGGGACAGTTGCTAGACCCCATATTTGTCAACTGGGGGAATGTAGAAGCAATGACACCCATCCCTATCCCATGGTCGGATCACCATCTGGTACCATTCTCTGTATGTATTCCAGGGACAAGATCACTGACGCCAGCTCCGCTATACCACTCTAGGCGGAGATGGGCAAACTTCTCGCAGACAAAGTTCTGTGCGGCACTCATCAGAGGAGGGAGTCCGGGGGGGACAATGCGGACACTGCTAACTCTAACCTCTGCAATCGTATCACCGGGGCACTTGACTGCACAGCTCCACTCTCTCGTGTTAAAGTAGGTGGCCGCACTCAGAAAACTGCCCCGTAGTAAAGTGACGAGCTGCGGGTTGCAAAGGCAGCACTGAAGCGAGTAGAAAGGCAATGGCGAGTGGCCTTTTCGACGGAAACCAGGGAATTTATCTAACTGAGAGGCGACTCTATCACGGACTAATTAGGAAGTCCAAAGCTGTATACTATGCCATCAGAATCAGTGAGGCCAGCAACTCCGTGAGGGAGCTTTTTCTGCTCTACAAATCTCTCTCGGGCGGGATACCAGCCACTGCCCCAGATGAGTATTCGGCGGAATCCTGTGACAAGATCGCGAACTTTTTCGCCGAGAAGGTAACTAAAATCTACTTGTCATTCCCTAATCACCCCATGGCAGGGACTGAGTTCGTGGAAAGTCCGAGGGATTGGGGGAATAGACATAGACTGACCTACTTTGTTACCCCGTCCCCGGAGGACCTCTTAAAGATATGTAAATCCATCAAGTCCGGATCCCCTCGGGACCCCACCACGCCTAAACGACTAGCCGAAAGCTTGCCAGTGTTGGAACCTTACATCAGGCACTTGCTTGACCTGTCATTTAAGACTGGGATAGTGCCTAGAGACTGGAAACAGGCGGTGGTCCTACCCTTGAGGAAGAAATCTAACATCAGTTTCGAAAAATTAGAGAACCTCCGACCTATCTCCCTTCTGCCCTACCTGGCTAAAGTGGCAGAAAAAGCTATTAACGCACAGCTGATGGATTTCGTGGAGGAGGCTGCCCTCCTGCATGACACCCAATTTGGTTTCCGTCCCCGCCACTCTACTGAATCGGCGCTCCTGATGGCAGTGGAGACCTTACGCCAGGGGGTGGATGAAGGACAGACCATGGCCCTCATCCTGATGGACCTAAGTGCGGCATTCGACACTGTAGCACACACCACCTTGCTACAGTGTCTGAATAATGGCGGAATATCGAGCACTGCACTTAGATGGCTCCAGTCCTTTCTGACGGGGAGAGGCTTCCAGGTCCGCCAGGGTGACTGCTACTCTGGGGAGATCTGTTTGGGACAGGGCGTGCCCCAGGGCTCGTCACTGAGCCCCACCCTGTTCAATTTATATGTCTCCCCAGTGGCCTCTATAGTGGAGGGTCATGGAATGCACATAGTATCCTACGCCGACGATACGCAGCTGGCTATCTCCCTATCGCGTGCACCTGGCCTTGCGGTGGACCAATTCAGAACCTGTATGCAGGAGTTGGCAACCTGTATGTCCACCAATTGCCTCAAACTGAATGGCAATAAGACCGAGGTGCTCGTGGTGGGGGGGAGCCCTTCTGTGTGGTCGTCGGCGTGGTGGCCCTCTTGCCTGGGCGAGGCACCTACACCCTGCCGGGAAGCCAAGAATCTTGGAGTTTGGCTCGATGCTGATTTGTCTTTGGGACCTCAGATAGGCCGGATGGTGGGTGTCTGTTTCAGCGTCCTAAAAAGTTTGCGGAAGGTCTTAGATCTTCTTCCCATATCTGCCCGCAGGATGCTGGTACATGCCCTCGTTACATCGCGCCTGGATTACGGTAACCTACTGTATTTGGGAGCAACCAGTAAGGTATTAAATCGTCTCCAGGTGCTGCAGAACGCGGCAGCCCGCCTTATTCTGAAGCTTCCTAAAAGATCAGCCTCCAAAGCTGCCCTTCAGGCTCTTCACTGGCTCCCAGTGAGTAGAAGGGTCGAGTTTAAGGCCCTCTGCACCTGCCATCGTATCCTTAATGTGAGGGCACCAGCACCACTCCAGAGTCTGGTCTCCAGGTATGAACCCACGCGAGCACTGCGTTCCTCCCAGGGTGGCCTGTTGAAGGTGCGAGTTATAGTTAGCACAACTAACTATAACGTGGGAATTTCAATGGTTTGGTTTGGTACGAGTAAAATGTCTAGCTAACTATAACACCCCCTGATATTCAGTGAATATGTAGATATACACTTTTGAGAGAAAAAAAACTTTATAAAAATATAGAAAAAATGCCTGTCACCTAGCGTGATCAAGGCGTAAAGCTGAAACGTATTGCTGTGCAACTGTAAATAAAGAAAGTTTGCAACGTACCACTGGTGTTGTCCGGAGTTCTTCTTAATTCAGAAGGTAGAAAGCTGCAATATATAAAATTCTTTTTGTTGTTCCATCTTGCCATTAATTGCGTTAAATTATTTATTTCAATGCTAGGTTTGCATCTTTGTGTACCCATGCGTCCTGTTTCTTTAGGCGCATGGGCTTTTATTCACTTTAAATGTACCTGCCTACTCCTGACGCGTCATGTGACCAAGCTCCGTCTGCGGAGCGAAACGCGTCAGGGAGGGCACTAGCTCTGGCATTTTCAGAATACAATTTCTGCACTGCTACACTACATTGGTGTGTTGGCGTTTGACATCTGACAAGGTTTCAAAACAGCAGAGAGGAGGTCCCTGCCCGTTTAAGACCGCAGCGAAAAGCGGTCGGGTTCTCTTTGATTTCGATTACCGGGATTTGGTTTGCTTCCGGTTTCACAGACCCTTCCATCCTATGAGGCACAGCGTTTTCTGCAGCCTGCAACGGTCTGGCGTTTAAACTTCAACTCGGTAGAGTTTGTTTCTGCTGTGCCCCCCGCAATTCGGAAAACTACTCTATTTCATTGGCATCGGTGTCCTTGCCTGGCAAGGTGCTTCGGAACCGGCGGGGTCGGCTGACCTCCTGTGTTCCTTGAGGCGGAGTCCGGTAAGGCACCTGGTGCATGTTTCTGAGTATCAACAGCGAAAACTTTATAGCGGGATTTGGGAATTCTCCTACAGACATTGATTTAATTAAGCCATCTAGCAGTCAGACGGCAAAACTTTTGTTTAAAAAGCCGGACATTGTTTTCAAAACATGATCTCCAGCGATGCGCTCAGGAGTAGGGAAACAGCGGCGGAAGCCCTTTATGAGAACTTACCTGATAATACTGCTACAACATCCCATGAAAGTCGCACTACGCCGAGTAATAGCAATGCGAGGGACTTGTTAAAAACTTTAGAGAAATTACTCCGTAGCGAGTTATCAAAATGGTGGGAAAAGAAATCTTTGGAAAAATACCTTGACGCAAACCACGTCCCAAGAGGCTTGAGAGTATTAATTGTTCCAACCTACGAAAACCCCGACCCAAAGATGCTACAAGAATGGGCCAAAAATAACCTGCAATCTTCCAAAAACATGCTACATATTTTAATTAAATATGCCCAATCAGATAGAGAAGCCCTACTGATTGAAATTAACCAGGTAAATGGACTTTTGGAAGCAACCGGTGAAACCGATTAGATCAACAAAGTTCGCAAAGATATAGACCAGAGACTAATGAAGTTGGAAAAACCATTCAAGAATGTAAAATACAAAAGTTTGCAAGAGATAAACATGATTACGCGACTGGTCGTATTTTCACGTTTGCCAGAAAATATGATTCATATAAACGGAAAGCAATGTCGGTCCAACAAAAACCTGGTGCAACAGCTGATCAAACAGTCAACATAAACTCTGGCCCTTCCAATGAAGACAACTTATCTGTGTCATCTTATAGGGGGTCTGAAGGAAGTCTAATATCCACTACAATGGGTTCCACTGATTTAACCAACTTCACGTTAGTGGACGAATTGAATTTTGTCAACGAGGACCGGAGATATTCTCTGCGCTCACGGAACATTCCTCAACCAGCAGGCAAAGCAGCAGCCTAAAGCGCCACATAAGAAGGCGCAATGCCAAAGCGCGGTGGAGGAAGAGGAAACACACGCAGGAATTGGAACAAATAATTACGACACAAGAAAATACTGTAATTAACTTGACTGACTTGGTACTTTCAAAGGCAGAGGAACAACTTCTATCTCTGGGCCTTTCTTATTGTCCTCCTAACAATTTTTCATACACTCAGGCACGGATCGATGACTTTAAATTTATTAGAAAAATCAAACTCATGAAGTATTTTCTAATTCATCCACAATCCACTATTAAAGACATTGAAATTCCTGCAGAGTTATCTGAACAGCAACCATTACAGGTGAAAAATCTAGCAGGTCTCCAAACTTTGATCTCTTTAGCCTGTGAGGACAGTTCTCAACAATCTCCCACAGTCAGCCAAGTGATTCCAGTCAATAAATCGCCACCAACACCATTCAGAGGAAAATCTACGTTTTTACCTTTGATGCCTAAGGACGCCTTGGATGTATTCAGTGACAGGGTTATCACTGAACTTAAATCATTGAATCGAACTATTTTGGGAAAGAAAAAACAAATTGACTTCAACAACCAGCAATATACTACTTTGATTAAGAAAATAAAAGGTAATACTAATGTGGTAGTCAAAAATGCGGACAGGGGGGAACACTGTTTTGTGGGCAAAATCCGATTACTTGCAAGAGGCAGCTCGCCAGTTGGGTGACCCCCTCTGTTACACTAAATCTAGCAAATTTGTCATGTTAAAAACATATCACATTACCAGAAAGAACATCAGTCACTGGCAAAGACAGGGTCTTCTTACTAAAGAGGAAGCTAAATTTCTAAATGTAACACATCCAATCACCCCTCTTTTTTATCTTTTACCCAAAATTCACAAATGTATTTCCCCAGTTCCAGGACACCCTATTATTTCTGCACAAGGGAGCATCAATGAGAATGTATCTAAATACGTAGATTTTTTCCTCCAAACTCACATGGTTTCACTTCCCTCTTACCTTAAAGACACTACTGATTTTTTAGTTAAAATCAGTCAAGTCACTTGGTGTTCTGATTTTTGTTTCCTGGTCATGGACATAGAATCACTTTATACAAGTATAAATCATCTGCAAGGCTTGGAAGCTATCCAATATTTTCTTGATACTAGAGTGGCTAATTTTAGAGAACATAATTCCATGTTGTTGGAAATGATCCGCATTTGTTTATTTAACAACTATTTTCAATTTGACAGAGATATCTACCACCAAGAATGTGGTGTTGCTATGGGTTCGTGCTTCTCCCCCAGCTATTCATGTTTACATGTTGGCTGGTGGGAGGAGCACGTCCTCCGCAGAGCCCACGGTCAATGGCTTCAACATCCAGTCCATTACTGGAGGTTTATAGATGATATTTTTATCATCTGGAAGGGAACACAAGAACAAGCAGCTCTCTTCGTTAATGATATCAATATCAACAGCAGGAATTTAAAGTTTACCGCCACAATAACATCTACCTGTGCAGAATTTTTGGATGTTCAAGTTTACATTGACCAGGGACAGATCCATACCAAACTGTACAGAAAAAGCACTGCGGGAAATTCTATTCTTCACGCCCGCAGTGCGCACCCACCTCATACCATCCAATGCATTCCGCTAGGCGAATTTATTCGCATTAAAAGAATTTGCAGCGACCCTGAGGTAACCAACCAATGTCTAGCTGATTCCATGCAAAGATTTTTGAGGCGTGGATATAAACAAGATCTTTTAAATCGTGCTCTTTCTAAAGCTCTAGGCCGCTCCAGGGACGAACTTTTGACCCCCAGTTCTAAATCTATCTCAGAATCTACTTCTGGGGGCACAGTTCATTTTATCACCACCTATTGTTCCCAGGTGCCTACATCAAAACACAGTGGCCAATTGTATCAACGGATGTTATTCTGAGCCCCATGTTACCCAAAACACCAGCAATTACCTTTAGGAGGGCCCCGTCCATGAAAGATGCTTTGGACAAAACACAACCTGAACTTTCCTCCAAAAACTCCTGGTTTACTAAACCAGGTTTTTTCAGATGCACATCCTGCCGGGCGTGCACTTTTGCTGTTGATGGTACTCATTATACATCAGCATTTAGTGAGCTACCTATACAAATAAATGAACATCTGACTTGTCGCAGTGATTTTGTTGTGTACCAACTTACATGCACTTGTTCACTTTCCTATATTGGGAGCACAAAGTTGCCTGCTAATCAGCGCATTCTGCAGCATATAAGAGCAATAGTAAATTCTGATATGAACTATCCTGTGGCTCACCATTTTAAGGCTGTCCATGATAAGAAACTGAAAGATCTGAAATATACTTTATTGTGCTCAGTTCCCAATCCAGGCAGAGGCAGTGATCGAGAAAGATTGCTCAGACAAAGGGAAGCATACTTTATTCTGTTACTTGACACTAGGTCACCTAATGGGTTGAATGCATTTGATGAATTGCACCATTTTTTATAAATGTGATAATCCAGTGAATGAACTATTTCTCTGTGGGACAAATTTTTGATTTGCTGTAAATATTGCTTATGAATGGACTAGGCATAAGAATGATGGAATTCTATGCACGATGTTATGATAAAACTAAAAAGTCATGTTACAGGTTCCTAAAAGGGTTTTCAGTCGTCTGAATTTTTTTTAATTGTAATATCAATTTTTTAATATGATTTTCTCTTCACGTTTGATAGCACTTACACTACCTATATCCTAGCATTGTTAAATTGTATGTAATATATGGACATGGTTGATTTGAATTGATTATACTTGCTGCAATTCAATATTACTTTTCATGCACTTGCATTTGATTTATAGGTTTTATTAATGTGGGCGTTTTTGCAGACATTAATGTTGGAGCACTATGCTCTCTTTATTCAATAATTTCTAAAATTTGTATTCAGTATTATGATGTACTTACACTGAATGGATTGTATGAAGTTATTGAGGAATTGAGATTAATTAATTTTTTGTCTCATGAGTTGCTCTGAGCACTATGCTACAATTCTTTTTGTTGTTCCATCTTGCCATTAATTGCGTTAAATTATTTATTTCAATGCTAGGTTTGCATCTTTGTGTACCCATGCGTCCTGTTTCTTTAGGCGCATGGGCTTTTATTCACTTTAAATGTACCTGCCTACTCCTGATGCATCATGTGATCGTGGCTCCAAAACCCCCCCTATCTCCCCTATCCCGGTCGGGAAGGAAGGAAGCGGCACTCGTGGGGCAGTTTATGTCACAAGACTCGATTTATTCCACAAATTTGACACAAATATATATATATATATATATATATATATATATATATATATCAAGCTCAAAGTACCCACAGGTAAGGAAGCACCCGGCAGCAGGTGACCAGAAGGCTTTATTCGGGTAAAAGACAACTCCGCAGTCCAGCTTGATTACAGTTCTCGTGTCGGTAGTAATAGCCTGACGCGTTTCTGAGCTTCCGCTCTCTTCAGAGGCACGACAATGAGTTTGTGCTACTCAAGACACTCCCACATGATTGCTGAATTAAACGCCCTCCCATGGACTTCTCAGGTTGATTGAGCGCAATGCATGCTGGGTCTTATAGTCCGTGTCTTAGGTACTGACATCAATGCACATTAATTCTACTGTGGCATATGAAGCCCTCCAATGGGCCCCGGGATGCGTGTCATCCATAGATCCCTCACGTGCTGTTCCACATTTGGGGCTCGGCAAGATTCCGGGCTCCGTGGCCCCCTGTCTTCATGGGGTAGTGCAGTCCTTCGCGGCTGGGCAGCCGCGTTTTACATCAAGCTCAAAGTACCCACAGGTAAGGAAGCACACGGCAGCAGGTGACCAGAAGGCTTTATTCGGGTAAAAGACAACTCCGCAGTCCAGCTTGATTACAGTTCTCGTGTCGGTAGTAATAGCCTGACGCGTTTCTGAGCTTCCGCTCTCTTCAGAGGCACGACAATGAGTTTGTGCTACTCAAGACACTCCCACATGATTGCTGAATTAAACGCCCTCCCATGGACTTCTCAGGTTGATTGAGCGCAATGCATGCTGGGTCTTATAGTCCGTGTCTTAGGTACTGACATCAATGCACATTAATTCTACTGTGGCATATGAAGCCCTCCAATGGGCCCCGGGATGCGTGTCATCCATAGATCCCTCACGTGCTGTTCCACATTTGGGGCTCGGCAAGATTCCGGGCTCCGTGGCCCCCTGTCTTCATGGGGTAGTGCAGTCCTTCGCGGCTGGGCAGCTGCGTTTTACATCAAGCTCAAAGTACCCACAGGTAAGGAAGCACACGGCAGCAGGTGACCAGAAGGCTTTATTCGGGTAAAAGACAACTCCGCAGTCCAGCTTGATTACAGTTCTCGTGTCGGTAGAGAAGAGAGCGGAAGCTCAGAAACGCGTCAGGCTATTACTACCGACACGAGAACTGTAATCAAGCTGGACTGCGGAGTTGTCTTTTACCCGAATAAAGCCTTCTGGTCACCTGCTGCCGTGTGCTTCCTTACCTGTGGGTACTTTGAGCTTGATGTAAAACGCGGCTGCCCAGCCGCGAAGGACTGCACTACTCCATGAAGACAGGGGGCCACGGAGCCCGGAATCTTGCCGAGCCCCAAATGTGGAACAGCACGTGAGGGATCTATGGATGACACGCATCCCGGGGCCCATTGGAGGGCTTCATATGCCACAGTAGAATTAATGTGCATTGATGTCAGTACCTAAGACACGGACTATAAGACCCAGCATGCATTGCGCTCAATCAACCTGAGAAGTCCATGGGAGGGCGTTTAATTCAGCAATCATGTGGGAGTGTCTTAAGTAGCACAAACTCATTGTCGTGCCTCTGAAGAGAGCGGAAGCTCAGAAACGCGTCAGGCTATTACTACCGACACGAGAACTGTAATCAAGCTGGACTGCGGAGTTGTCTTTTACCCGAATAAAGCCTTCTGGTCACCTGCTGCCGTGTGCTTCCTTACCTGTGGGTACTTTGAGCTTGATGTAAAACGCGGCTGCCCAGCCGCGAAGGACTGCACTACCCCATGAAGACAGGGGGCCACGGAGCCCGGAATCTTGCCGAGCCCCAAATGTGGAACAGCACGTGAGGGATCTATGGATGACACGCATCCCGGGGCCCATTGGAGGGCTTCATATGCCACAGTAGAATTAATGTGCATTGATGTCAGTACCTAAGACACGGACTATAAGACCCAGCATGCATTGCGCTCAATCAACCTGAGAAGTCCATGGGAGGGCGTTTAATTCAGCAATCATGTGGGAGTGTCTTAAGTAGCACAAACTCATTGTCGTGCCTCTGAAGAGAGCGGAAGCTCAGAAACGCGTCAGGCTATTACTACCGACACGAGAACTGTAATCAAGCTGGACTGCGGAGTTGTCTTTTACCCGAATAAAGCCTTCTGGTCACCTGCTGCCGTGTGCTTCCTTACCTGTGGGTACTTTGAGCTTGATGTAAAACGCGGCTGCCCAGCCGCGAAGGACTGCACTACCCCATGAAGACAGGGGGCCACGGAGCCCGGAATCTTGCCGAGCCCCAAATGTGGAACAGCACGTGAGGGATCTATGGATGACACGCATCCCGGGGCCCATTGGAGGGCTTCATATGCCACAGTAGAATTAATGTGCATTGATGTCAGTACCTAAGACACGGACTATAAGACCCAGCATGCATTGCGCTCAATCAACCTGAGAAGTCCATGGGAGGGCGTTTAATTCAGCAATCATGTGGGAGTGTCTTAAGTAGCACAAACTCATTGTCGTGCCTCTGAAGAGAGCGGAAGCTCAGAAACGGGTCAGGCTATTACTACCGACACGAGAACTGTAATCAAGCTGGACTGCGGAGTTGTCTTTTACCCGAATAAAGCCTTCTGGTCACCTGCTGCCGTGTGCTTCCTTACCTGTGGGTACTTTGAGCTTGATGTAAAACGCGGCTGCCCAGCCGCGAAGGACTGCACTACCCCATGAAGACAGGGGGCCACGGAGCCCGGAATCTTGCCGAGCCCCAAATGTGGAACAGCACGTGAGGGATCTATGGATGACACGCATCCCGGGGCCCATTGGAGGGCTTCATATGCCACAGTAGAATTAATGTGCATTGATGTCAGTACCTAAGACACGGACTATAAGACCCAGCATGCATTGCGCTCAATCAACCTGAGAAGTCCATGGGAGGGCGTTTAATTCAGCAATCATGTGGGAGTGTCTTAAGTAGCACAAACTCATTGTCGTGCCTCTGAAGAGAGCTGAAGCTCAGAAACGCGTCAGGCTATTACTACCGACACGAGAACTGTAATCAAGCTGGACTGCGGAGTTGTCTTTTACCCGAATAAAGCCTTCTGGTCACCTGCTGCCGTGTGCTTCCTTACCTGTGGGTACTTTGAGCTTGATGTAAAACGCGGCTGCCCAGCCGCGAAGGACTGCACTACCCCATGAAGACAGGGGGCCACGGAGCCCGGAATCTTGCCGAGCCCCAAATGTGGAACAGCACGTGAGGGATCTATGGATGACACGCATCCCGGGGCCCATTGGAGGGCTTCATATGCCACAGTAGAATTAATGTGCATTGATGTCAGTACCTAAGACACGGACTATAAGACCCAGCATGCATTGCGCTCAATCAACCTGAGAAGTCCATGGGAGGGCGTTTAATTCAGCAATCATGTGGGAGTGTCTTAAGTAGCACAAACTCATTGTCGTGCCTCTGAAGAGAGCGGAAGCTCAGAAACGCGTCAGGCTATTACTACCGACACGAGAACTGTAATCAAGCTGGACTGCGGAGTTGTCTTTTACCCGAATAAAGCCTTCTGGTCACCTGCTGCCGTGTGCTTCCTTACCTGTGGGTACTTTGAGCTTGATGTAAAACGCGGCTGCCCAGCCGCGAAGGACTGCACTACCCCATGAAGACAGGGGGCCACGGAGCCCGGAATCTTGCCGAGCCCCAAATGTGGAACAGCACGTGAGGGATCTATGGATGACACGCATCCCGGGGCCCATTGGAGGGCTTCATATGCCACAGTAGAATTAATGTGCATTGATGTCAGTACCTAAGACACGGACTATAAGACCCAGCATGCATTGCGCTCAATCAACCTGAGAAGTCCATGGGAGGGCGTTTAATTCAGCAATCATGTGGGAGTGTCTTAAGTAGCACAAACTCATTGTCGTGCCTCTGAAGAGAGCGGAAGCTCAGAAACGCGTCAGGCTATTACTACCGACACGAGAACTGTAATCAAGCTGGACTGCGGAGTTGTCTTTTACCCGAATAAAGCCTTCTGGTCACCTGCTGCCGTGTGCTTCCTTACCTGTGGGTACTTTGAGCTTGATGTAAAACGCAGCTGCCCAGCCGCGAAGGACTGCACTACCCCATGAAGACAGGGGGCCACGGAGCCCGGAATCTTGCCGAGCCCCAAATGTGGAACAGCACGTGAGGGATCTATGGATGACACGCATCCCGGGGCCCATTGGAGGGCTTCATATGCCACAGTAGAATTAATGTGCATTGATGTCAGTACCTAAGACACGGACTATAAGACCCAGCATGCATTGCGCTCAATCAACCTGAGAAGTCCATGGGAGGGCGTTTAATTCAGCAATCATGTGGGAGTGTCTTAAGTAGCACAAACTCATTGTCGTGCCTCTGAAGAGAGCGGAAGCTCAGAAACGCGTCAGGCTATTACTACCGACACGAGAACTGTAATCAAGCTGGACTGCGGAGTTGTCTTTTACCCGAATAAAGCCTTCTGGTCACCTGCTGCCGTGTGCTTCCTTACCTGTGGGTACTTTGAGCTTGATGTAAAACGCGGCTGCCCAGCCGCGAAGGACTGCACTACCCCATGAAGACAGGGGGCCACGGAGCCCGGAATCTTGCCGAGCCCCAAATGTGGAACAGCACGTGAGGGATCTATGGATGACACGCATCCCGGGGCCCATTGGAGGGCTTCATATGCCACAGTAGAATTAATGTGCATTGATGTCAGTACCTAAGACACGGACTATAAGACCCAGCATGCATTGCGCTCAATCAACCTGAGAAGTCCATGGGAGGGCGTTTAATTCAGCAATCATGTGGGAGTGTCTTAAGTAGCACAAACTCATTGTCGTGCCTCTGAAGAGAGCGGAAGCTCAGAAACGCGTCAGGCTATTACTACCGACACGAGAACTGTAATCAAGCTGGACTGCGGAGTTGTCTTTTACCCGAATAAAGCCTTCTGGTCACCTGCTGCCATGTGCTTCCTTACCTGTGGGTACTTTGAGCTTGATGTAAAACGCGGCTGCCCAGCCGCGAAGGACTGCACTACCCCATGAAGACAGGGGGCCACGGAGCCCGGAATCTTGCCGAGCCCCAAATGTGGAACAGCACGTGAGGGATCTATGGATGACACGCATCCCGGGGCCCATTGGAGGGCTTCATATGCCACAGTAGAATTAATGTGCATTGATGTCAGTACCTAAGACACGGACTATAAGACCCAGCATGCATTGCGCTCAATCAACCTGAGAAGTCCATGGGAGGGCGTTTAATTCAGCAATCGTGTGGGAGTGTCTTAAGTAGCACAAACTCATTGTCGTGCCTCTGAAGAGAGCGGAAGCTCAGAAACGCGTCAGGCTATTACTACCGACACGAGAACTGTAATCAAGCTGGACTGCGGAGTTGTCTTTTACCCGAATAAAGCCTTCTGGTCACCTGCTGCCGTGTGCTTCCTTACCTGTGGGTACTTTGAGCTTGATGTAAAACGCGGCTGCCCAGCCGCGAAGGACTGCACTACCCCATGAAGACAGGGGGCCACGGAGCCCGGAATCTTGCCGAGCCCCAAATGTGGAACAGCACGTGAGGGATCTATGGATGACACGCATCCCGGGGCCCATTGGAGGGCTTCATATGCCACAGTAGAATTAATGTGCATTGATGTCAGTACCTAAGACACGGACTATAAGACCCAGCATGCATTGCGCTCAATCAACCTGAGAAGTCCATGGGAGGGCGTTTAATTCAGCAATCATGTGGGAGTGTCTTAAGTAGCACAAACTCATTGTCGTGCCTCTGAAGAGAGCGGAAGCTCAGAAACGCGTCAGGCTATTACTACCGACACGAGAACTGTAATCAAGCTGGACTGCGGAGTTGTCTTTTACCCGAATAAAGCCTTCTGGTCACCTGCTGCCGTGTGCTTCCTTACCTGTGGGTACTTTGAGCTTGATGTAAAACGCGGCTGCCCAGCCGCGAAGGACTGCACTACCCCATGAAGACAGGGGGCCACGGAGCCCGGAATCTTGCCGAGCCCCAAATGTGGAACAGCATGTGAGGGATCTATGGATGACACGCATCCCGGGGCCCATTGGAGGGCTTCATATGCCACAGTAGAATTAATGTGCATTGATGTCAGTACCTAAGACACGGACTATAAGACCCAGCATGCATTGCGCTCAATCAACCTGAGAAGTCCATGGGAGGGCGTTTAATTCAGCAATCATGTGGGAGTGTCTTAAGTAGCACAAACTCATTGTCGTGCCTCTGAAGAGAGCGGAAGCTCAGAAACGCGTCAGGCTATTACTACCGACACGAGAACTGTAATCAAGCTGGACTGCGGAGTTGTCTTTTACCCGAATAAAGCCTTCTGGTCACCTGCTGCCGTGTGCTTCCTTACCTGTGGGTACTTTGAGCTTGATGTAAAACGCGGCTGCCCAGCCGCGAAGGACTGCACTACCCCATGAAGACAGGGGGCCACGGAGCCCGGAATCTTGCCGAGCCCCAAATGTGGAACAGCACGTGAGGGATCTATGGATGACACGCATCCCGGGGCCCATTGGAGGGCTTCATATGCCACAGTAGAATTAATGTGCATTGATGTCAGTACCTAAGACACGGACTATAAGACCCAGCATGCATTGCGCTCAATCAACCTGAGAAGTCCATGGGAGGGCGTTTAATTCAGCAATCATGTGGGAGTGTCTTAAGTAGCACAAACTCATTGTCGTGCCTCTGAAGAGAGCGGAAGCTCAGAAACGCGTCAGGCTATTACTACCGACACGAGAACTGTAATCAAGCTGGACTGCGGAGTTGTCTTTTACCCGAATAAAGCCTTCTGGTCACCTGCTGCCGTGTGCTTCCTTACCTGTGGGTACTTTGAGCTTGATGTAAAACGCGGCTGCCCAGCCGCGAAGGACTGCACTACCCCATGAAGACAGGGGGCCACGGAGCCCGGAATCTTGCCGAGCCCCAAATGTGGAACAGCACGTGAGGGATCTATGGATGACACGCATCCCGGGGCCCATTGGAGGGCTTCATATGCCACAGTAGAATTAATGTGCATTGATGTCAGTACCTAAGACACGGACTATAAGACCCAGCATGCATTGCGCTCAATCAACCTGAGAAGTCCATGGGAGGGCGTTTAATTCAGCAATCATGTGGGAGTGTCTTAAGTAGCACAAACTCATTGTCGTGCCTCTGAAGAGAGCGGAAGCTCAGAAACGCGTCAGGCTATTACTACCGACACGAGAACTGTAATCAAGCTGGACTGCGGAGTTGTCTTTTACCCGAATAAAGCCTTCTGGTCACCTGCTGCCGTGTGCTTCCTTACCTGTGGGTACTTTGAGCTTGATGTAAAACGCGGCTGCCCAGCCGCGAAGGACTGCACTACCCCATGAAGACAGGGGGCCACGGAGCCCGGAATCTTGCCGAGCCCCAAATGTGGAACAGCACGTGAGGGATCTATGGATGACACGCATCCCGGGGCCCATTGGAGGGCTTCATATGCCACAGTAGAATTAATGTGCATTGATGTCAGTACCTAAGACACGGACTATAAGACCCAGCATGCATTGCGCTCAATCAACCTGAGAAGTCCATGGGAGGGCGTTTAATTCAGCAATCATGTGGGAGTGTCTTAAGTAGCACAAACTCATTGTCGTGCCTCTGAAGAGAGCGGAAGCTCAGAAACGCGTCAGGCTATTACTACCGACACGAGAACTGTAATCAAGCTGGACTGCGGAGTTGTCTTTTACCCGAATAAAGCCTTCTGGTCACCTGCTGCCGTGTGCTTCCTTACCTGTGGGTACTTTGAGCTTGATGTAAAACGCGGCTGCCCAGCCGCGAAGGACTGCACTACCCCATGAAGACAGGGGGCCACGGAGCCCGGAATCTTGCCGAGCCCCAAATGTGGAACAGCACGTGAGGGATCTATGGATGACACGCATCCCGGGGCCCATTGGAGGGCTTCATATGCCACAGTAGAATTAATGTGCATTGATGTCAGTACCTAAGACACGGACTATAAGACCCAGCATGCATTGCGCTCAATCAACCTGAGAAGTCCATGGGAGGGCGTTTAATTCAGCAATCATGTGGGAGTGTCTTAAGTAGCACAAACTCATTGTCGTGCCTCTGAAGAGAGCGGAAGCTCAGAAACGCGTCAGGCTATTACTACCGACACGAGAACTGTAATCAAGCTGGACTGCAGAGTTGTCTTTTACCCGAATAAAGCCTTCTGGTCACCTGCTGCCGTGTGCTTCCTTACCTGTGGGTACTTTGAGCTTGATGTAAAACGCGGCTGCCCAGCCGCGAAGGACTGCACTACCCCATGAAGACAGGGGGCCACGGAGCCCGGAATCTTGCAGAGCCCCAAATGTGGAACAGCACGTGATGGATCTATGGATGACACGCATCCCGGGGCCCATTGGAGGGCTTCATATGCCACAGTAGAATTAATGTGCATTGATGTCAGTACCTAAGACACGGACTATAAGACCCAGCATGCATTGCGCTCAATCAACCTGAGAAGTCCATGGAAGGGCGTTTAATTCAGCAATCATGTGGGAGTGTCTTAAGTAGCACAAACTCATTGTCGTGCCTCTGAAGAGAGCGGAAGCTCAGAAACGCGTCAGGCTATTACTACCGACACGAGAACTGTAATCAAGCTGGACTGCGGAGTTGTCTTTTACCCGAATAAAGCCTTCTGGTCACCTGCTGCCGTGTGCTTCCTTACCTGTGGGTACTTTGAGCTTGATGTAAAACGCGGCTGCCCAGCCGCGAAGGACTGCACTACCCCATGAAGACAGGGGGCCACGGAGCCCGGAATCTTGCCGAGCCCCAAATGTGGAACAGCACGTGAGGGATCTATGGATGACACGCATCCCGGGGCCCATTGGAGGGCTTCATATGCCACAGTAGAATTAATGTGCATTGATGTCAGTACCTAAGACACGGACTATAAGACCCAGCATGCATTGCGCTCAATCAACCTGAGAAGTCCATGGGAGGGCGTTTAATTCAGCAATCATGTGGGAGTGTCTTAAGTAGCACAAACTCATTGTCGTGCCTCTGAAGAGAGCGGAAGCTCAGAAACGCGTCAGGCTATTACTACCGACACGAGAACTGTAATCAAGCTGGACTGCGGAGTTGTCTTTTACCCGAATAAAGCCTTCTGGTCACCTGCTGCCGTGTGCTTCCTTACCTGTGGGTACTTTGAGCTTGATGTAAAACGCGGCTGCCCAGCCGCGAAGGACTGCACTACCCCATGAAGACAGGGGGCCACGGAGCCCGGAATCTTGCCGAGCCCCAAATGTGGAACAGCACGTGAGGGATCTATGGATGACACGCATCCCGGGGCCCATTGGAGGGCTTCATATGCCACAGTAGAATTAATGTGCATTGATGTCAGTACCTAAGACACGGACTATAAGACCCAGCATGCATTGCGCTCAATCAACCTGAGAAGTCCATGGGAGGGCGTTTAATTCAGCAATCATGTGGGAGTGTCTTAAGTAGCACAAACTCATTGTCGTGCCTCTGAAGAGAGCGGAAGCTCAGAAACGCGTCAGGCTATTACTACCGACACGAGAACTGTAATCAAGCTGGACTGCGGAGTTGTCTTTTACCCGAATAAAGCCTTCTGGTCACCTGCTGCCGTGTGCTTCCTTACCTGTGGGTACTTTGAGCTTGATGTAAAACGCGGCTGCCCAGCCGCGAAGGACTGCACTACCCCATGAAGACAGGGGGCCACGGAGCCCGGAATCTTGCCGAGCCCCAAATGTGGAACAGCACGTGAGGGATCTATGGATGACACGCATCCCGGGGCCCATTGGAGGGCTTCATATGCCACAGTAGAATTAATATGCATTGATGTCAGTACCTAAGACACGGACTATAAGACCCAGCATGCATTGCGCTCAATCAACCTGAGAAGTCCATGGGAGGGCGTTTAATTCAGCAATCATGTGGGAGTGTCTTAAGTAGCACAAACTCATTGTCGTGCCTCTGAAGAGAGCGGAAGCTCAGAAACGCGTCAGGCTATTACTACCGACACGAGAACTGTAATCAAGCTGGACTGCGGAGTTGTCTTTTACCCGAATAAAGCCTTCTGGTCACCTGCTGCCGTGTGCTTCCTTACCTGTGGGTACTTTGAGCTTGATGTAAAACGCGGCTGCCCAGCCGCGAAGGACTGCACTACCCCATGAAGACTGGGGGCCACGGAGCCCGGAATCTTGCCGAGCCCCAAATGTGGAACAGCAAGTGAGGGATCTATGGATGACACGCATCCCGGGGCCCATTGGAGGGCTTCATATGCCACAGTAGAATTAATGTGCATTGATGTCAGTACCTAAGACACGGACTATAAGACCCAGCATGCATTGCGCTCAATCAACCTGAGAAGTCCATGGGAGGGCGTTTAATTCAGCAATCATGTGGGAGTGTCTTAAGTAGCACAAACTCATTGTCGTGCCTCTGAAGAGAGCGGAAGCTCAGAAACGCGTCAGGCTATTACTACCGACACGAGAACTGTAATCAAGCTGGACTGCGGAGTTGTCTTTTACCCGAATAAAGCCTTCTGGTCACCTGCTGCCGTGTGCTTCCTTACCTGTGGGTACTTTGAGCTTGATGTAAAACGCGGCTGCCCAGCCGCGAAGGACTGCACTACCCCATGAAGACAGGGGGCCACGGAGCCCGGAATCTTGCCGAGCCCCAAATGTGGAACAGCACGTGAGGGATCTATGGATGACACGCATCCCGGGGCCCATTGGAGGGCTTCATATGCCACAGTAGAATTAATGTGCATTGATGTCAGTACCTAAGACACGGACTATAAGACCCAGCATGCATTGCGCTCAATCAACCTGAGAAGTCCATGGGAGGGCGTTTAATTCAGCAATCATGTGGGAGTGTCTTAAGTAGCACAAACTCATTGTCGTGCCTCTGAAGAGAGCGGAAGCTCAGAAACGCGTCAGGCTATTACTACCGACACGAGAACTGTAATCAAGCTGGACTGCGGAGTTGTCTTTTACCCGAATAAAGCCTTCTGGTCACCTGCTGCCGTGTGCTTCCTTACCTGTGGGTACTTTGAGCTTGATGTAAAACGCGGCTGCCCAGCCGCGAAGGACTGCACTACCCCATGAAGACAGGGGGCCACGGAGCCCGGAATCTTGCCGAGCCCCAAATGTGGAACAGCACGTGAGGGATCTATGGATGACACGCATCCCGGGGCCCATTGGAGGGCTTCATATGCCACAGTAGAATTAATATGCATTGATGTCAGTACCTAAGACACGGACTATAAGACCCAGCATGCATTGCGCTCAATCAACCTGAGAAGTCCATGGGAGGGCGTTTAATTCAGCAATCATGTGGGAGTGTCTTAAGTAGCACAAACTCATTGTCGTGCCTCTGAAGAGAGCGGAAGCTCAGAAACGCGTCAGGCTATTACTACCGACACGAGAACTGTAATCAAGCTGGACTGCGGAGTTGTCTTTTACCCGAATAAAGCCTTCTGGTCACCTGCTGCCGTGTGCTTCCTTACCTGTGGGTACTTTGAGCTTGATGTAAAACGCGGCTGCCCAGCCGCGAAGGACTGCACTACCCCATGAAGACTGGGGGCCACGGAGCCCGGAATCTTGCCGAGCCCCAAATGTGGAACAGCAAGTGAGGGATCTATGGATGACACGCATCCCGGGGCCCATTGGAGGGCTTCATATGCCACAGTAGAATTAATGTGCATTGATGTCAGTACCTAAGACACGGACTATAAGACCCAGCATGCATTGCGCTCAATCAACCTGAGAAGTCCATGGGAGGGCGTTTAATTCAGCAATCATGTGGGAGTGTCTTAAGTAGCACAAACTCATTGTCGTGCCTCTGAAGAGAGCGGAAGCTCAGAAACGCGTCAGGCTATTACTACCGACACGAGAACTGTAATCAAGCTGGACTGCGGAGTTGTCTTTTACCCGAATAAAGCCTTCTGGTCACCTGCTGCCGTGTGCTTCCTTACCTGTGGGTACTTTGAGCTTGATGTAAAACGCGGCTGCCCAGCCGCGAAGGACTGCACTACCCCATGAAGACAGGGGGCCACGGAGCCCGGAATCTTGCCGAGCCCCAAATGTGGAACAGCACGTGAGGGATCTATGGATGACACGCATCCCGGGGCCCATTGGAGGGCTTCATATGCCACAGTAGAATTAATGTGCATTGATGTCAGTACCTAAGACACGGACTATAAGACCCAGCATGCATTGCGCTCAATCAACCTGAGAAGTCCATGGAAGGGCGTTTAATTCAGCAATCATGTGGGAGTGTCTTAAATAGCACAAACTCATTGTCGTGCCTCTGAAGAGAGCGGAAGCTCAGAAACGCGTCAGGCTATTACTACCGACACGAGAACTGTAATCAAGCTGGACTGCGGAGTTGTCTTTTACCCGAATAAAGCCTTCTGGTCACCTGCTGCCGTGTGCTTCCTTACCTGTGGGTACTTTGAGCTTGATGTAAAACGCGGCTGCCCAGCCGCGAAGGACTGCACTACCCCATGAAGACAGGGGGCCACGGAGCCCGGAATCTTGCCGAGCCCCAAATGTGGAACAGCACGTGAGGGATCTATGGATGACACGCATCCCGGGGCCCATTGGAGGGCTTCATGTGCCACAATAGAATTAATGTGCATTGATGTCAGTACCTAAGACACGGACTATAAGACCCAGCATGCATTGCGCTCAATCAACCTGAGAAGTCCATGGGAGGGCGTTTAATTCAGCAATCATGTGGGAGTGTCTTAAGTAGCACAAACTCATTGTCGTGCCTCTGAAGAGAGCGGAAGCTCAGAAACGCGTCAGGCTATTACTACCGACACGAGAACTGTAATCAAGCAGGACTTCGGAGTTGTCTTTTACCCGAATAAAGCCTTCTGGTCACCTGCTGCCGTGTGCTTCCTTACCTGTGGGTACTTTGAGCTTGATGTAAAACGCGGCTGCCCAGCCGCGAAGGACTGCACTACCCCATGAAGACAGGGGGCCACGGAGCCCGGAATCTTGCCGAGCCCCAAATGTGGAACAGCACGTGAGGGATCTATGGATGACACGCATCCCGGGGCCCATTGGAGGGCTTCATATGCCACAGTAGAATTAATGTGCATTGATGTCAGTACCTAAGACACGGACTATAAGACCCAGCATGCATTGCGCTCAATCAACCTGAGAAGTCCATGGGAGGGCGTTTAATTCAGCAATCATGTGGGAGTGTCTTAAGTAGCACAAACTCATTGTCGTGCCTCTGAAGAGAGCAGAAGCTCAGAAACGCGTCAGGCTATTACTACCGACACGAGAACTGTAATCAAGCTGGACTGCGGAGTTGTCTTTTACCCGAATAAAGCCTTCTGGTCACCTGCTGCCGTGTGCTTCCTTACCTGTGGGTACTTTGAGCTTGATGTAAAACGCGGCTGCCCAGCCGCGAAGGACTGCACTACCCCATGAAGACAGGGGGCCACGGAGCCCGGAATCTTGCCGAGCCCCAAATGTGGAACAGCACGTGAGGGATCTATGGATGACACGCATCCCGGGGCCCATTGGAGGGCTTCATATGCCACAGTAGAATTAATGTGCATTGATGTCAGTACCTAAGACACGGACTATAAGACCCAGCATGCATTGCGCTCAATCAACCTGAGAAGTCCATGGGAGGGCGTTTAATTCAGCAATCATGTGGGAGTGTCTTAAGTAGCACAAACTCATTGTCGTGCCTCTGAAGAGAGCGGAAGCTCAGAAACGCGTCAGGCTATTACTACCGACACGAGAACTGTAATCAAGCTGGACTGCGGAGTTGTCTTTTACCCGAATAAAGCCTTCTGGTCACCTGCTGCCGTGTGCTTCCTTACCTGTGGGTACTTTGAGCTTGATGTAAAACGCGGCTGCCCAGCCGCGAAGGACTGCACTACCCCATGAAGACAGGGGGCCACGGAGCCCGGAATCTTGCCGAGCCCCAAATGTGGAACAGCACGTGAGGGATCTATGGATGACACGCATCCCGGGGCCCATTGGAGGGCTTCATGTGCCACAGTAGAATTAATGTGCATTGATGTCAGTACCTAAGACACGGACTATAAGACCCAGCATGCATTGCGCTCAATCAACCTGAGAAGTCCATGGGAGGGCGTTTAATTCAGCAATCATGTGGGAGTGTCTTAAGTAGCACAAACTCATTGTCGTGCCTCTGAAGAGAGCGGAAGCTCAGAAACGCGTCAGGCTATTACTACCGACACGAGAACTGTAATCAAGCTGGACTGCGGAGTTGTCTTTTACCCGAATAAAGCCTTCTGGTCACCTGCTGCCGTGTGCTTCCTTACCTGTGGGTACTTTGAGCTTGATGTAAAACGCGGCTGCCCAGCCGCGAAGGACTGCACTACCCCATGAAGACAGGGGGCCACGGAGCCCGGAATCTTGCCGAGCCCCAAATGTGGAACAGCACGTGAGGGATCTATGGATGACACGCATCCCGGGGCCCATTGGAGGGCTTCATATGCCACAGTAGAATTAATGTGCATTGATGTCAGTACCTAAGACACGGACTATAAGACCCAGCATGCATTGCGCTCAATCAACCTGAGAAGTCCATGGGAGGGCGTTTAATTCAGCAATCATGTGGGAGTGTCTTAAGTAGCACAAACTCATTGTCGTGCCTCTGAAGAGAGCGGAAGCTCAGAAACGCGTCAGGCTATTACTACCGACACGAGAACTGTAATCAAGCTGGACTGCGGAGTTGTCTTTTACCCGAATAAAGCCTTCTGGTCACCTGCTGCCGTGTGCTTCCTTACCTGTGGGTACTTTGAGCTTGATGTAAAACGCGGCTGCCCAGCCGCGAAGGACTGCACTACCCCATGAAGACAGGGGGCCATGGAGCCCGGAATCTTGCCGAGCCCCAAATGTGGAACAGCACGTGAGGGATCTATGGATGACACGCATCCCGGGGCCCATTGGAGGGCTTCATATGCCACAGTAGAATTAATGTGCATTGATGTCAGTACCTAAGACACGGACTATAAGACCCAGCATGCATTGCGCTCAATCAACCTGAGAAGTCCATGGGAGGGCGTTTAATTCAGCAATCATGTGGGAGTGTCTTAAGTAGCACAAACTCATTGTCGTGCCTCTGAAGAGAGCGGAAGCTCAGAAACGCGTCAGGCTATTACTACCGACACGAGAACTGTAATCAAGCTGGACTGCGGAGTTGTCTTTTACCCGAATAAAGCCTTCTGGTCACCTGCTGCCGTGTGCTTCCTTACCTGTTGGTACTTTGAGCTTGATATATATATATATATTCACTGAAAAAACCATAGGTTATAGACCATATATAGTTAGGAATTAGCATTTAAAAAACCTTATTTTACTCACACAAAACCATTGAAATTCCATATATAGTTAGTTGCACTAACTATATATCGTGCACCCGCAATCCACTGCTGATCATGTCACATATTACATCATTCATGACATGGTCAGTGACATCACTGATGACATCACTGATGACATCTCAAATGACATCACTGATGACAACATCCAGTGACTGTATTTTTCTGTAAAGTTAAAATATGTCTTGAGTGGATGTATAAGTGTCTGGATGAAGGATTTAGTAGGTGCATGACTGACTGTATGAGTGAGTGATTAAATGTGTCTCACTGAATGCATGGGTTAGTGACTAAACTGTCTTAATTTGTGCATCATTATGTCTGTTGTTCTGTAAACTGCTGCATGTGTTGATCATTAGCTATACGAGAGGCTATATGTGTTATTAATTGGTTGCCCAAGTATTTCTATGGGAGATTGAGTTTGTGTGGGGGTGGCTGGAAGGTGTGAGACTCTATGCATAGATGTGTGAGCAGTTTATTCACTAGGTGTATGAGTTCAAGAGTGCATGTGGAAACAGCTACATGGGCAGTTGACTGTGTGCATGAGTGTATTGATGAGTGAATGGATATCTCAATGCTACATGTCATAGTAAGTACATATGTAAAACACAGTACATGTGAGAGTTGGCATATATAAATAACTGTGCATGAGAGCCACTGAATGAGTGAGTGGTTGTATCGATCATTGTGAACTTGTATCAGGGATTGTATAAGAGAGTAAATATGTGTTAGTATATGTTTCAATAAGTAAGGTGTGTTTAACTGTATAGTTGAAGAAATGGAGGTGAGATTGTTTCTTTGCATGACTGACTGGGTGTGTGAGTAACTCCATGGATGAGTGGCAGTGTGTGAGTGTCTGTATACACTGAGTGTATCTAAGGTTATATTAGAGTCTGAAGAGGTTTATCGTATTAGCACAAGAATGATGTCAAATGAGATGTCATCAGTGATGTCATCAGTGATGTCATTTGAGATGTCATCAGTGATGTCATCAGTGATGTCACTGACCATGTCATGAATGATGTAATATGTGACATGATCAGCAGTGGATTGCGGGTGCACGATATATAGTTAGTGCAACTAACTATATATGGAATTTCAATGGTTTTGTGTGAGTAGAATAAGGTTTTTTAAATGCTAATTCCTAACTATATATGGTCTATAACCTATGGTTTTTTCAGTGAATTTTCAAGGTTTTGTAAATGCTAATTCCTAACTATATATGGTCTATAACCTATGGTTTTTTCAGTGAATTTTCAAGGTTTTGTAAATGCTAATTCCTAACTATATATGGTCCATAACCTATGGTTTTTTCTGTGAATTTCATTGGTTTTTTAACAGCTAATATCTGTAGCTGTAAAATGTATTCTTCTTTAAATCCAAAAATATATTTTATATGTTTATGAATAATTTTTTTTTTAAATATTTTTTTTTCTTCGTTCCCGCTTCGCAAATCGGGAAGCTTCCCGTTAGCTGACCTTGATGCCGCGAAATAGACCGCGAGCCGGTAAACGTTTCTTTACCGCAAGTGCCGCGTTACAAAACAACATCGTGACGCCTCCCGTCCGCATGACGTTTCACGTTGTCGCGTGATACGTCATATGACGTACTACGTTAGCGAACTGGTACGCGAAGCGAGTCGCAAAGCGCAGGTTTCTGGAAGCAAACCGGGAGGCCCTGCAAAGCGCTTAACGTAAACACAGCAAGTCATGTGACTTGGTAATAACACTTTTCATTGGTTCATTTCACTTTTGGTTTCCTAATGATGTAAGACTAGGTCATATAATCTAAAATGAACACTTTTGATTGGTTGAGAACTCTTGTTTTTCCCAAATGATGAAAATCCCTCCTTCTTTCCTCACTCTGACTTTCATCATTGTGAGAGAAAGACCCTTTGTGATCACTGAGCAATGGCTTCTTTAGTAGCTTCAGCTGGTGCTTCCCCACCACCTCCACCACATCCAAGGAAGAGTGGACCACCTGCTCAAGTTATAATTCAACAAGAAGAAGAAGAAGAGGAACAGGAGGACGAGCACGAAGAGAGGCAGTTTTTGCCTGAGCAGCCCAGGACGTCTCACCGGAAAGAAAACTTCATTTGGCAATTTTTTAAAATTCCCAAAGGTCAGAAAAAAGTAAATGCAAGATACGTAACTTGCCTTATATGTCAAGATAGACTGTCCAGAGGGACCGACAAAAAATACAGTTTCGGAAACTACACAATGCATCGCCATATGACTAGGTGGCATCCTAACAACTACAGTGCTGCACAGTTTCGGAACGACCTAGATAATCTCCCTATTATGGCCAGAAGATCTGTTGTACCGGAAGTAACGGGACCAGAGGGCAGGGAGATGGTGCCAAATATACAAATGAGATTTGGTGAAGTAAAACACACCTGCGTATTTTGCGATGGATTCATTTCCTACGGAGAAAGAAGCATCACTCTGATCAACAGAGCTATTGACTATCATATGCAAGTTTGTCCGAAACGCCCAAAATAATAAATACTTCTTTTTTTTGTTTTGTTGCTCCTGTTGAGCCCTTTACAATGAATCGTTTTCATTGCCCCCTCCAAGAAAAACCCAAAAAAATATAAAACTGTTCAGAAAAATTCAAAAACAGTAAAAAAAGTTCAGAAAAATAAAAAAAAAAGTTCTTTTCAGAACTACCTCCCCGTTATTAAAAAATTGGTACAATATTTGGAACTGTGCCAACCTCTATTTCTCTTAGTTCGCTTCCTAGTTCGCTCGCCGGTACGCGAACTGGAAGCGAACCAAAAACAGTAAGTATAAGGGAGGGAAACACACACTTATGTTAAAATAAAGACAGCTATAGGGGAGTAAACTAGAGATACTATTACCCGTAATCCACTGCTGATGATGTCACATATTACATCATTCATGACATGCTCAGTGACATCATCAGCAGAGGATTGCGGGTTTTTTGACAACATGCCTTATCCACGGTTTAATAACGCTGCCTTTTGCTTTATATAAGTTTTCAAATTGTATGAAATATATACCAATAGGTCGTTATGAACCTTTAGGTAGTGCTTTTCTTCATGAGGTCTGGTCGCTTCCATACACATACAGATGTTTCAAAGATGATCAAGAAGTTTATCTGAATGGAGAGGAATGCACTGAGACGCCAGATCATTCACTAATGTGTAGGCACATACAGTTACACGGTTCATGCAACAAACACCGACCAAATATGGCTTGCGTGTTGCAAGGCACGCCAGTTCCTGCTATCATCCCCACGTTCAAGTTGTTGGAAAATGGTAGTTATTTGATGCTCAATAATGAAGATTGTTCTGAGTTAATTAAAAGTATTCCTTTTATCGTAACAGTAAGTGAACGGGTTATTTGCTGCAGAAATGTTCTATTTCCTCCCACACATGAACATAGGGAGTTTTCAATCTGGCCACAAATACCAACCTTGGGACACGTTTCAACGGCATGGCAAGAATAAGAGCTCTTTTGTCTCAGAGAGAGGTGGCCTTGAGTTCGGCCCGTGAAACTTTCGTACTTCACATAGCGAACACCCGTACAGAGGTGCACACCCTTTTCAATTAAGATTTGCCTTTCAATTTCAGCAACATGTTTCCGACTATCTTTAACGCATCCTCCACAAAGTCCCTGACACACTTTTTTAAAGTTGTTACCAGTGGCCTCGTGACTTCATTTGAGAAAATCTTTGGAGTCATCCCTGCTTCCTTTCATTGTATTTTCTGCACTCTGGTTCGTGGATTGGCATTTTTACTTGCATTACCAGCGGACGCTCTTGTGCTTTTTTACATTTTTAAATATGGATGTCCCTCCTATGCAACCTCCGACCCTGCAGCTGCTGACACTGTTCCGCAATCGCATGCTAGAATATTATGGCACAATGCCGTTGGCGATATTAAGCACGGCATATGGATTATCTTTTCGGTTCTCCTACTTCACCTGTATCCAGCCTGTATTTCACTGCCTGACCTGTGATTTCGATTGGGCCATTGATTTGTGTCTCTGCGGACCGGTTTCTCCTGACGTCGACTTTAATCAGCTGATGACTCCTATCATTACTCACGAGTTGGTTTGTCCTGGCGAAAGGATTATGGCTGTGGCATTGATGCATGGACTACTTGGTCCCTGGAATTTACTGGCGGCAGCACAGTCTTTCTTGGAACAGAGCTTTCTTGAAAACCCACCGAGCTGTCCTCTGATGGTGATAGAGGATCCGGTGCTGGGAGAGCACGTATGTTCTTTTCCGCTTTTAAATTGGATGGCTGAACTGTTTTCGGATGAAGACGGTGACTTCCTATTGGAGGCTGTTGCAGCTTATTTTGCATACACAGTTATGTCATAGACCTTTTTCATGTTTGATATGCTGAGTACTAGCATTTCATTGACAATTCATTAACTTATTTGTCAAGTTTTTATTATTTACCTTGCCTATTGGCTTAAGACTCGATAAAGTACTTGGCTGTTTTATTTTTCTTTAGCATTAAATTTTCCTAGTTTTTAATGCTTTACCTTGCGGACCGTCCACATATAAACTTGCAATCTGCTCTCATGAGATGGCACTTCTATTATCTTATTCAGTTCGTTTCCGGATCATGAGGAGGTGTCATCTAGGTCCTGGATATCTTTACACCGTGTTAAGTTAGCATGGGCTCATTACCGGTTTAAACGCCATTTTTCCTTTTTTGCAACTTCTGCACACGACACTTAGTTGTTGCTTTAGCTTTCCACCTAGTAGTTCATCGTGGTTTACATGAGAATAATATGTTATTGGTCTACTATCTGCTTTACTTGTTAAACTATATCTGTACAGCGAGTGCTAAAGTTTCAAGAACAACACGATACAGAATTGTTATGAGGTCTGATCTCCACGACTTCATACTCATAACATAAGTGCAACTTCTGCCAATTCTGGGCATGAGGCGGGTTTTATATTGCTTTGCCGAACACACATACACAACAGTTGATGCGGTTCACATGAAGAGAGAGCTGGTGTATGCTGATGTGATTCCTTCAAATCTAAGACACTAAAGTATGGGCACGCCCTAAACCAACACAAAGAGACCTTCTTAGCAAATAATATAATATGTGTATTAGGGAGGGTGAGATATAAGCAGCCGCGGGCCGTGGAGGGAGTTACGGTGAGGCAGGGAGGCGGGGAGGGGGAGAAGCAGGGTGGAGCCCTCTCTACCTTGCCCCTCCCCCTCCCCGCCTCCCTGCCCCACCGTAACTCCCTCCACGGCCCGCGGCTGCTTATAAGTGTTGCTAACTCTTATTCATTTACAGCATGTTAACATACTGTCACCATTCGCTTTTTATGTACTAGTAACTATGCTGGTAATTTTGCTACTGATAATATGTGTACTTGTATTCTCCACCCTGCTTCTCCCCCTCCCCGCCTCCCTGCCTCACCGTAACTCCCTCCACGGCCCGCGGCTGCTTATAAGTGTTGCTAACTCTTATTCATTTACAGCATGTTAACATACTATCACCATTCACTTTTTATGTACTAGTAACTATGCTGGTAATTTTGCTACTGATAATATGTGTACTTTTATTATCTAAGGTACTACGCCTGAGAAGACGGCATTAGTAAATAAACATTTCAAATACACATCTGTTCTTCTTAACTCCATTTTCTGGTTTCTAAGAAATCTATAACGACCGACTGTTCATGAGTTCCACGTATCCTGAGGTACTATAAGTTCATATTCTGGATTGTCTAAACATTGAGAGTTTGTTATATCCAATGTGACACTGTACCTAGCTTGCTAAGGAGTTTTTGATTACTAACGTGAGTTTTGGGACACCCTAATTCGCCGAGGTTCCAATCCTCTGTCCACAGTTCTGTGTGAGAACAGAAACCCTGCGACAGGGGCACCCCCGACCCTTGCTGGAGCTTCATCACACTTGCGATACAACTCCAGCAATGCATTCGCCGAGGTTCCAATCCTCTGTCCACAGTTCTGTGTGAGAACAGAAACCCTGCGACAGGGGCACCCCCGACCCTTGCTGGAGCTTCATCACACTTGCGATACAACTCCAGCAATGCGCCACCTTTACGGCACAGATACATCACGCATCTGTGCTGTTTTTGCCCCATGATGCGCCGCATTGTAAATGCAGCACACCATAGGTGACGGAACAGCGGCACAGAATGACTAACACATCCCTGGTGATGCGCCAGTCATCATAAATGTATCCCTATGCTTCTTATCTTGTTAGAGATGAACCGCCATATATATCATCAAAGTTTTTTGCATTTCCTAAATAGCGAACTTTAAGGAATAAATAGCGATTCTTTACCATTCCTAGTTTGCGATGAGCTATTTGCTAATTAGCCGAATGTAGCCCAATGAAGCCCAATGTAGCCCAATGTAGCCCAAAGATGGCCGCCAGACACACAAAAAAACAAATGTAGCCCAAATATCAGCCAGATGTAGCCCAACTATAGCCCAGTGACAGAATGACCAATCAGCTTCGCAAACCTCCGTTACGCGAAGCGGAGCGCTGTTACAGATATATATCTTTTTTTTAACGTTAATTTCTCAAAATCCACTGGAGCACATATATTGAGACCTAGCAAAGGCACATCGGGCTACCAGTCCCTACAATTTTGCCAAGTTTCGTGCAAATCCATTCAGCCGTTCGATTATTATTATTATTTTTTTTTTTTGCCCCGCGGGGCCCTTTTAAAACCTCCACATCAAACCTAGGGGGTCAGCGAGGATCTACTATTCCCCCTTATGGTCATTTGCCCCTTCGCTTTGGCCTCCTCTTGTCTCTCGATCCTACCGAGAGACAAGATGGCGGCCGCTACGGACTGTTTGGAATGTTGACAGACGCCAGAGAACCAATCAGCTTCGCTTCACAAAGCTCCGTTGCGCGAAAAGTACGCGTCCTGGGCCGCTGCCCGGTCCGCTGTTACAGATATATATCTTTTTTTAAACGTTAATTTCTCAAAATCCACTGGAGCACATATATTGAGACCTACAAAAGGCACATCGGGCTACCAGTCCCTACAATTTTGCCAAGTTTCGTGCAAATCCATTCAGCCGTTCGGGCTAAAAGTGAGGCCAACCGCCCTATGGAAAACTCAATGTTAAAAACACGTTTTGGGACCCCCCTTTTTTCTCGGCCCCCACTGGACGAACCCCCCCCAAATTTTCAAGGGCTGCTCAGAAACAAAATGTGCCATTTTCCTGAAAATTTCAGCCAATTCCGTCCACAAACGCCAAAGTTATTAGACATAGAATTTTCAAAAAACCCATAGAGAAAAAATCCTAACTATATATACCTACTGGCGACCGCCAGTAGGTAATATATATATATATATATATATATATATATATATATATAGTTATAGGTATAGTTATAGTAGTTATAGTTAGGACCTAGTTATCATAGGAAAATTGCAACATTCTATTCCCATTAACTTTGGCGCCGATTGACGAATCTTCGCAACATTTTCAAAACTTATGGCCCACTTCGGTCTGCTCCTATCTAAAGTTTCGGGGTGATTCGGCAAGCAGGGGCCGAGAAAAAAGGGGGGTCCCAAAACATGTTTTCTCCATGCCATTTTCCATAGGAATCTTTAGACACGGCTACAGCCCGAACTGCTACATGGAATTACGCCAAATTTGGCAAAAAGGTAGCTCTTGGTTCAGAAAGAGCCCTTTTTGTTAAATGGTGTAAATCCGTTCAGTAGTTTTTAAAATAATAATGGAAAAATAAACATATATATCTGGGCGGAGCCTAACCACACATCTTATCGTGAGATCTGATTGGCTGTCAGCACTTCTTCCAAGAAGTGTTGTCAGCCATATTGGAACCAATATACATGATATCACCTCATTAAAAAGCATTGCGGTTAATAGAAAGTTTAAAGACTTTAGTTACATTATAAATCATTTGTTGATGGTACCATACTCATTTTAGGAATTGTGTTATGTTTTACCCTGGGCGAAGAACTACGCTCCGTTCGCGGAGCTTGCGGAGTTTCGGCAACTCCGCGTTCTACGGAGAACGCGAAGCTGTCGATTACTCCGCGATCCGGTGCATAGCGTAGTTCTCGCGCGCTGAATAACATTATCGCGTGCGCGGCAATGGCTTACCTTCGTTCTGCGTTCGCTTTTTCCTGGTCGCGTGTGCCACCATGTTTGGAAACACTCTCGCACAATCCCGTGCGACTGTGCGAACGCGATAACGTCATTTGGATGCGCGATAGCGTCATAAGGATGCGCGAGGATGCTTGTTGGTAAGATCGAGTTGCCGAACACGCAGAAACTGCATTCTTGCACAGAATAACTCGCGAGCATGTTAAAACCATAATAAATTACCATTTTGGTTAGCAAAAAAATGAAAAAAAACCTTAAAGTTGTACCTTTGGCTGTATTTTTGGGGGGGAAGGAGCCCTCTTTTTGTTTCTACTCTTGTTTTGAAGAGTAAGGAGGAAGGAGGAAGGGCCCTTGAGTTTACAACTTCCTGTTCCTGTCCACCAGGCTCCTCCCAGTGCTTTGTCCATGTGGTGCTCACTTTCCTTTGGATTTTGAGCTGGAAGGATCACTTTCTGTGTGTGTTGGCTGCATTACTGATTTTTCTTGGATTTATTGAGGACTTTTGGATTTGGAATTCTCTTTTTCAAGTAAGTTTGTGTAATGTATGAGTGAGTATGATGTAGACTTGTGTTTGTTTGATTTGAGTTTTTTTTTAACTACAGTATTCAATCCTGGAATTAAATTATTGATGGAGGCCTGTACTTTTATGAGGTCCCAACTTGTATTTTTTTTTTAAATTTCATCCAGGCTACATAGAGAGGTACCCATGGGTCCCATCATGTTTCTGTAGTCTGTGTTTAAATTTGTATTCCACTTTGTAAACAAACATCATGGATGGCATTGGATTATGTTCATTATGCAATATCAATGTCTGTTGTGGAATTTCTGTTTGTGGAATTTAAAATGTTTTTATTTTTTAAGCCAATAGCTGACCCTAGTACTACATGTAGTTAGTGTGTAGGCATGCTTGAGTTCATTGTATTAACTTTCTGTGGTTGGCCTGGCCATGTGTTGGCGACCATTTTATGTTCCCAGCCACTTTGCTCTTGCCATAGGCCTCCAACCTTGTGGCCTACTCTGCCAGTAGGTCAGAGGTACTACTCATAGGGTCATGAAAGTTAATCAACTGTTTTTGTGGTGTACCCTTAATTTGAAAATCATGGATGGCTTGGTTAGATGTAGAAAATATTATTTTTATGTGTGGGGTATTTCAGGTTTTGGGTGTGTTTAAATACTCTGTCAATTTCTGCCATTAGGTAACCCTAGGAATACAGCTTGGGTAGTTTTGGTAACTTCGCACAGTGTGAGAACGTGACCTTACGTTTTTTGTCTTGTTCGCGCACTCAATGTACTTGCTCGGGAATGCGAAAACGACGTTTTATTCCATTCGCGCTGCCGAACACGCCGAAAATGTTTAATATGTTTCTTGTGCTACAAAAAGTCCTCATTTATGTTGTCATTTGGTTGTAGTTTTCTCTTTTTGGAGCATGGACCACTTTCATTTTCTGTCTGTCTATGTAATGATTTCTTGTTTATGGGTGGGGTGACCAATTTGGGCGGTGGTGGTGTGTTCATTTTGTGAAGCAAAGCATTGTCCCTTTGCCATAGGCATTATTGTCTGTCTTCTCTTTCTTTTCATGTTGTTGTTGGTGGCCAGGCCATGTGGTGGCGGCCATTTTGTGTATGCTTCCTTTGTGATTTTGCCATGTTGTTGTTGGTGGCCAGGCCATGTGGTGGAGGCCATTTTGTGTATACATTAAAATTTTCCATGTTGTTGTTGGTGGCCAGGCCCTATGGTGGCGGCCATTTTATGTATGCTTCCTTTGTGATTTTGCCATGTTGTTGTTGGTGGCCAGGCCATGTGGTGGAGGCCATTTTGTGTATACATCCTTTGTGAATTTTCCATGTTGTTGTTGGTGGCCAGGCCCTATGATGGCGGCCATTTTGTGTGTCCTTCCTTTGTGCTTTTGCCATAGGCATCCAAGGTTTTTGACTATTGTGGCAGTAGGGCAGAGTTACTACTACTCATAGCCATAGGTGCATTAAAGTGAATCAACTCTCTTGACACGCGACATTACATTTTTTGTCTTGTTCGCGCGCTCAATGTACTTGCTCGGGAACGCGATAACGACGTTTTATTCCATTCGCGCTGCCGAACACGCCGATTTTGCATTCTCGGGAACAATATGTCCCGAGTTGCATAAAAGTTTCTCGAAAATGTTGCATGTGTTTCTTGTGCACCCAAAAAAACTTAAGTTGTCATTTGGTTGTAGTTTTTGGAGCCTGGAACAATTCCTGTGTCTGTCTTCTGGTTTGTGGGTGGGCTGACCACGTGGGCAGCGGGGCAGCTACTTTGTGAAGCAAAACAAAGCATTGTCCCTTTCCCATAGGCATTTATTGTCTGTCTTCTCTTTTCTCTTTCTTTTCATGTTGCTGGGGGTGGCCAGGCCATGTGGTGGCGGCCATTTTGTAGGTACTTCCTTTGTTCGTTTATCATTGGCCTCCCAGCTTTTGGTCTGATCTGACAGTAGGCCAGAGTCCCAGAGGTAGTAGTTAGCGGGGGTGCTGCCTTTATGTAGCTAGTTTCATTCGGTGTATGCAATTAACATCATTCATTAGGGCATGTGTGTATGGCATTGCATTCCAGGGGTTTTGTATGTGTTTTTGCGGTGTAGGTTTACAACCTCTGTCTTAGCCATGGGGTATTTTTATTCCTTGCATTAACCTGTCATGTGCAGCAGGCATCCTCCTTTTTCTGTCCATATTGGTATATATAGGCCTGCTTGACTTTATTGGTTCTTTCTGGACTTCATGTGGCTTGGAGCTGTGGTGCTGGACTGGTAGTATTAGTCTTCTGTTTTGTCTTTTATACATTGGCCTGTGTGTCTTTCAATTGTTCATGTTGCCTTACTGCTTGTTTGACTGATGTTGTTCTGCCTTCTTTGCTTGTAGGTGCACAAAAAAAGACTGAGGAGGTGCTGGTTGTTTTTTCATCCATCGCCCGTTCTACTGCCAGACGGACGTCCTTCAGTTGTACGCCACGTGTGGTGTGTGACTCATCTGACCAGACATCTCTGCAATTTGTGCTGCTGTGAGCTGACATCAGAAGAAGATGGGCCCTAAGAAAGCTACCAGGTCCTCCATCACCAAGAAAGTTGCTGAGAAGAAGGAACAGAAGAAGGAAGTGTCACTTAAGTCTGGTATGGACCCCAAAACCTTTTTTGGGACCCCAAAAGGTACGCCTGCAGCAGCGGTGTCTGGGGTGCAAGCTGGGACCAGCACATCCGCATTAGTGGGGGCAAGCCACCAACCCAGGGCCAAGCACATGATGAGGGTCGAAGAGGTAGCCAGCCTAATGTTTGCAAGCAGTGATACTGAGCCTGAACTAAACTTATCGCTGTCTCAAAGTAGTACACAATCCACGCAAGATGGAAGTGCTCAACAACCACCGCCAGCAGTAGATGTTCAACAACCACAACCACCGCCCGCAATAGGAGTTGTTCACCCACAACCACTTCCCGCAACAGTTGTTGAACAACCACAACCTCCGCCCGCAACAGTTGTTCAACAACCACAACCACCGCCCGCAATTGGAGTTGTTCAACAACAACAACCAAATCCCACAATAGTAGTTGTTGGAGAACCACAGCCCGCAATAGTACTTCCTCAAGAACAACAACCACCATCTCCGCACGCAATAGTAGTAGTTGTTCCTCCCGAAGTCGGGGCAGTTCAGGAAGTAGAGCCTCATTCCGAGCAAGAAGAAGAGGAAGCCACTTCTGGAGGTGATCTATTGTCTTTCAATTCACCAAGGGAAAGGAGGGTTAGTGCATCGAGTTCTTCGCCAAGCATCCCTTCTGATGACCTTGATACGGATTGGCAGCCACAACTGTCTGAGCATTCAAAGGAGAGACATCCCAAGAAGACCAGGCTAGGAAAAAGGAAGTTTACAGCAAGGCTTGAACTTATGGAGGCCGATGTAGGTGAGCAGGATACTGCTGGTGATAAAGATGGGTCTGACACTGTCATCATCACGAGCGTTATTCCTGGTGCAGAGGATGTAGAGACCAACATTTTCACCCTATCCAGAAATGCTGCGATTAGTGATGAGCAGGTAGCACGCATAACTCCTACACACTCAACACCCAAAGTAACACCAGCTCCCATTTTTTCATCAGCGAAGGCCCGGCAGCATCCGACATCCAGCAGAAGCGCCACTTCAACAGAAGGAGGTAGTGGCAGTACTAGGACTGAGCTGTCACATAGTGAAATTCAACAATCCTCCAGTCCATCCGCCATTGGAAGTGGGTCCTCCTCTTCCTATGGCAGGAGACAAAAGTTTACCTCCCCAGTGTGGGACTTCTTTACGGTTCACCCAGTTCAGGAGAACATTGCTGTATGCACCATTTGTCATGTCAATGTTAGTCGTGGTAAGATTGGTACAAACTATGGTACTGGAGGCCAAACGACCCATTTGAAAAAAACACACTTAATCAGGTAGGAGAACCACCTTGCAAGCTTAAAAAATGTGAGCACTGGTGTTGGTGGGGATACAGTGCTACAAGGTCCACTCATGGTTGACCAGGAGGTAGAAGAAGAGGGAGACGATGATGACCTTCTATCTAGGAGTGGTACACAAATGAGCCCTGTCGCCAGCACTGGAGTGGTAAAGTCCACATCCTCCGCATCAGCAACTTCTCAGTGGCACCAGAGTCAGCTGGAGACACCAAGGAGTGCAAAGTCTGCGATGCAAGGTGGTCCGTCTAGCATAACTGAAAGAAATACAAAGCAGCGTACCATTACTAGCATGTTTAGGCAGGAGGGAAAGTACGAGCGGAACCACCCAATAGCACGTTTGTACAATGCGAAACTTGCGAAAATGTTGGCACTGGACCTTCTCCCATTTTCATTTGTTGAGGCTGTTGGATTTCGGGAATTAGTGGCAACCCTCTGCCCAAAATGGAACGTTCCCAGTCGCTACTATTTTGCCCGAGTTGCTGTTCCAGCACTACACCACGACGTGCTGGAATTGATTGGGAAAGCCTTACAACAGAGTGTTGTCCATTGTATCCACCTGACAACAGACATGTGGAGCAGTTGCGCTGCTACAGATTTCATGTGCATCACCGCACACTGGATCTCTTTTGCAGGTGTTAAAGACAAGTTAACTTCAGGCCTCCTTGACGTTGCTGGGATTTTTTATGATACGCGCAGACATGCAACTCTAGCCATGTTTGCTATGGAGAAAAGTCATACTGCTGAAAACATTTTGTCTGAGTTTAACACCAAGGTCTTTGAATGGCTGAAACCAAGAGGCCTTAAGATTGGTTTTGTTGCCACCGACAATGGCAGTAATGTAGTGAAGGCAATGAGAGAAGGACATTATTTCAGGGTACCCTGTTTGGCACACTGCATTAACTTAGTCGTGCAAGACTTTCTGAAAACTGAAGACAAAGTCAGCAACATACTGACCATCTGCAGAAGAATATGCACGCACTTTAACCATTCTTTTAAAGGACGGAAGCTGCTACGGGTCATTCAGCGTGAGCATAAATTGCCAGTCAAAGCACTGATCCAGGAGGTCCCAACACGTTGGAACTCAACTTATTTCATGTTTGAGCGTCTCTTCGAGCAGTACATACCACTGAATGCTTATGTCATGTCAAGAAGATTAGGGGATCCTACTGTTAATCTTAAAGCCCTGACCATTGAGATGTGGCAGTGGGACCTCGTTAAATGCATCACAGAGATGCTACTACCCTTTGAGGTCTTCACACGTGCAGTTAGCAGGGAGGACTGTACTATGGGCCAAGCCATCCCATTGTTGTACATGCTTGAGCAACAGGTGAAGGAGGTCTGTCAAACATACGAAGGTGACGAACAAAAAGTTGATGCATATACCTTGGCCAAGGGCTTAGCCAACCGCTTATCTCAAAACGCAAGGCTTCAAATGATTGTGTCAGGTGAACATTACATAACTGCAACAATGTTGGATCCACGGTACAAATTATTTGTCAGCAGTAGCGCAGTAATTCCTTTTTCAGATGAGGATGTTGCCAAGTACAAAACTTCCATAGCTGCGGAAGCTAATGATTTAGAAACTGAACGGCTGTTACTTAAAGGCCTGCCAGTGCCAGCCCAGGCCAGTCCAAGTACTCCTGACGCAAGTTCTTCACAGCATGAGAGCAGTGCGTCTGCTTTCCAGCAGGCACCAACAGTACCAAAAGCAGCACCTACACGATCTGATTCAGCAGACCCAACCAAAAGCATAACTGCTTTTTTTCTACAGAAAGGGATGTGTAAGTCCGTTGCTGTTGCAAAGGGGAAAGAGGACCAGCAAAGCCGAGCCCCAATGAACACTGAGCGGATGGTTCAGGCCTATCTGGATGACACAACAGAGGTGTTCATGGAGCAAAGCCCATTGGTCTATTGGTATGAAAGAAGGAGACAGTGGCCAATGCTGAGCAGGCTGGCGATAAAGTATCTGGCTTGTCCTGTAGCCAGTGTCTCTTCTGAGCGGATTTTCAGTGCTGCTGGTGCCATTGTGACATCGAAAAGGACTAGTCTCTCCCCCAAAAGCGTGGAGAGGCTGACAATGATAAAAATGAATCAACGCTTCATACCACCAGACTATAAAGTACGTGAATCAGAGCAGGATGAAGAAAGCGAGTCCGAAGACCTCCTCACTACTGGGTTACATGACCTACTTTTGTCCGAACGCACAGAGTTTGAGGACGAGCTCCTCTTCCCTGACAACTAGGCTTTTAAATTGTTACTTTCTCCCTTCCTTTATTTGTGTTATTTTCTTATTAACAATGGCTTTCTGGTGCTAAACTGCAAATAAAAAACACAACCAAATCCATCCCCACCACTGATTCTTTTTATGTACCTACTGGAGTTGCACGCCTGTGCATTTATTTTCACTGTATCTTTTTATTTACCTACTGGAGTTGCACGCCTGTGCATTTGTTGACTGCAGCACTCCTCAGAGTCTTGCTCCATCTTCTTGCCTCCCACTCAAGTCAATACAATTCCATCTTGCCAGCCATACATTGGATGTTGTATGTAGATGGAGTATAGTACAATAATGTAGCCTCTAACAGTCCCTCCATAACAAGTGAACCGTACAGTCGTGACTACAGCCATCCTCTATATCATTTGAAATCTGCAACTCATCACTGTCTTACTCTTAAGGCTACCACCTCTGTCTGCAGGCATTCATAGACGACTCTTCAGTGTCAATACTTGAGCAGGCATCCACAACTGAAGTCAACTTGTTGTGACTCGTCATTATTTTTAAAAGGCTCGGCAGCATCTGTGATCAATCATCTGATAGTGAAAGACAAGAGCAAGACAGGTATATTAAATGAATGATGCAATGCATTGCATAGGATGTTTAGCTGACTCTGAGCAAATGTGCATGGAATTGAAGAATACTAGTAAGTTCAGACTCACGTGATGGGCAATTTTTCCATGTTATTTAATAATATAAATTATTTACGCACTTGTGATCCTACTACTACAGGTGCAGTCAGGACTTAATTTATCGTTCGTAGTCACTCACTACAGAGTAGACTGAGTTGCTGGTGCTGTTGGACTAGAGGTGCCACACCTGATAATGATGGTGACACCACACATATCATTGCACGCTGTCAGGCAGTTGGATCTGAGCTGATTGATGTACGATGTTTCTTGGAGTGGAATACAAGGTAAATACAAATAAGATGCACAGCACAGTAGACCTAGGCTACTTCATGTGTGTGCACTGTGCAGTGGTACAGTACAATAGTGGTATGATTGGTGACTGAGAATGACGCATTGATTTTGTTGATTAATTGTGAAAACGCTAGGTTGTTTTTGTAATTTTTATGCCCCTTTCTCTGGCTCAGTGAAATTGGTAGGTAAATGCAGTTTGTGTTACTGGCGACCCTGTGTCGTGGGTCTGTTCTGTGCTGGCTCCTATCTTTTCTTGTACTTCTAGATTAATAATGATGTGCAACTAGTAGACTTATACATAACATATTGTATCGAAGCCGCCTCAGTCTGAAAGTCCTCTCTTTACGACTACTCCGCTTGTATTATTTTTTTGATCTTCACTGTATTTCAAATACACTTTGTTTAGGTCATTCACATTCTTTTGTATTTGCCTTTTCTTTTTCAATCCACACAGGCTGGACGTTTTTCACCCACTGCTATTATACTATGAGCGTCTACTCACCATTACCACTAATCATCATCATCAAGCAATTGGATGGCGGGAAACAAAGAATGATATTCAGCGTATCCTGTTTCTACGTTTATTCCTTACATTCACTGGCTAGTGGATCAAATTCAACATCATAAATCATCGTCTTCATTGTTTTGCTTTTTGTTGTCTACATGTGTACTGTTTTTATTTCTCAAACCTTTCCCAAAACCCCCGTACCCATCCATTCAACAAACCCTAACCCTCTTCCTCCGGGCTGCGTGGTTTCATTGAGGTGCGATGTTTGTTACATTAAATATACACCAACAATTTGATCGCGCGCTTGCTGGGGCAGATGTGGTGAAAGCAACAATAGTGTCATTTCAACAAGGCATGGCCGGGATCTTCTTCTGCTTCCCAACTCAAGCTCTGTGTATAATGCCAATTAATTTACCATTACCATCAAACAACGAATACGTAATGAATTGGCGTCATTGTTTGTGTTTAAGTTTACAGCATTATGATTTCGAAAAGTTTGACGTTGACGTGAGTACTACAACTACAGTTGAACTTCTTATCTTCTCTTGCACTTACTTTCCAGTCCCCAAAACCATTGTTTTGTTTCAGTTTAGCAGTTGCAAAATTGTATTGGGTCAGTCGTGTAATGTACTGTACTTAATACTTATACTACCCCCACATTGTCTATCACGAAAATGACTGCCTCTTTCTTTTTGTCTCAAAATGCTACTGGCAGGGTCTGTCTACTACTACTATCACAGAAGTTCAGAACAACAGATTCTTATCCATTGTCTTGGGAAACAAATGCAGCCCACTTCATCATCAGCAATCACAGGTAAGATAAGTTTGCTGTGCGGTATAACGCAAGACAGACTGGTAGTTCTTCTAATACTACAAATATAACTCGGTGAGGGTTTACCGCATCTATCTCTCTGCATGTTAAAGATGTGGCCAATATATTTTTTTATTCGAAAGCACTGTCCCCTGACCTGCATGGCCAATTAAACGTTGTGATGTTGCACAACGTACATTATTTGGTGAAACAGTCCCCCCTCCACCCCCCAACAAACACAAATGAACTTCAAATGTTTTCTTTTGAAAATAACTTTGTCTCATTTTTATTTTAACATAACATAAAGAAAGATGATAGAAAAATAAAATATATATCAAATCTTACCCCACAGCTGTCCCTACCCTCCCCTAACCCCAACCAAATTTCAAAGTTAAATGTAAACCCCAACACCCAAATCCCACCCACCAACAAAAGGATTTAAAAAGGGGCAAACAAACAGGGTCCATCTCAAAGCCGGCGGGCTTTCAGGTGTTTGTCCACAATGACCTTCACACGCTCCTCTATTCCATCCTCAAGCTTCTTTCGCTCCTCCTCAAGCCTCGCTACCCGGCGGAGAATCTTTTCTTGAAATTCCCGGCACCTACATTTGCACGCATGTTGTGGCCACGGCGACGTACTCCTGCAGGCTTGGGGGCCGGGGCATTGGAAGAGGCAGCAGTTGCTGCCGCCGCCTCCTCCTCCTCCTCCTCGGCCTGAGCCACCAGCCGGCGGTAGGCCTCTACGATGGCCTGCAGTTTCCGCTGCCGGGCCCGGACTGCCAACTCCTTCCTTGTTGGTTTTGAAGGAGTAACTATAAAGAAAGAAACAGAATTGTTGTAATCCAAAATCCCCGCAAATCAAGAACACAAAATTGATTCAACACATAGTGGCACAGTAGCACTAGCAAGCAAGCTGAGTACAAAAAATTGTGTTGCATCTATCTTGAACATTCTACGGCCTATATAATTAATTTGTTGGACTTTTTGGCACGGCATTATGCCTGCCCTAGTAGCATGGGTGTACTTCAACGGTCACACACATTAGAACGAACACCTGTCTTTTTCATATCTCGTTTTATATTATATACTCTGATTCCGGGAAGGCGGGAACAGTCTCAAACTAACATTAATTAACAGGGGGCAGCTAGTAGTACATGTCTAGTAGAGACTATCATTCTTTATATCCCGCAACAAACCTTATTTGGGTTGTGTTTCACCAGCAACGACCCATGCATCCAGTCGTCCCCTCCTTCCCTTGCCTTTGCGTTTGACCAAAACACCGCTGCTGCTGAGACTATCCACTAACCACCGATATTGGGTGTGTCTCCCAACCACGCTGGCAGCTGTGTTTTCCCCTTTCCATGCTTCAACAACAACCCATGCATCCGACTGCTATCAGCCACCTGCATTACTGTAGTGGTAATGCTAAGCATGGTAATGACAAGTAAAGGTAACATCATATATTGTCCAGTAGAGTACAGGGAGGAAGTTTTCCCCTCCCACCAAGTAATGCGGATCACTATTGAATGTAACTTACCATCGCCCACCGCTGTTGGCTCCCCCCCCACTGCTGCTGGTGCTGATGTAGGTGCCTCTGGTCCTCCTGTCCCCGCCGGGATCGCTGACGCTGCGCCGCTGTCCCCGTCGGCACTGGTGGATGGTACGGGTTCTGCACCTATAAAAATAGGTACACCTTTTTAGATGGATGCACAGCCCCCATTGTACTTGTTCACCAAGAATGGAGTTCTTCAAAACAGTTAAGTACAACATACGTAATCAGTAGGAGTCCACATTGCATAGTACAGCAGAGTCACTACACATATTAGCATTCATTGTTATGGTATGGTACCCAAGCTCATCTCATCTGTACTGCTACTCTAGTCCTTGGAAATTTGAAGTGAACTATGTAACCTTTGTACATCAATGTATCCAGTTTTGCGCATTCTACCTCGCAGCTTGTTGCGCAGTACGAGAAGACGCCTTTGAGGCAACATGATTGTTCAATGCATACACCTGAAGAGGTTGGAAAATAAAAGGGCCCGTATTTAAGTTTTCTATGTGGATTGTGGAATAGAATAGAGTTTGCTTACAGGTTACAACTTCTTTTTAGCATGGCTGCATAAAACTGGACTAAATGTATTTCAAACTGTCTAACGTGCACCCCTTTTGTCATTAATTTTCGCCAGATGAGAAGATTTCCTTCTACGAAGCTGACATTTCCAGAGCTTACCAAAAAGAGGCATATGTAACCAGTATACGTTCAATGGTGAGGGGTCTCCGACATTTCCCACATTTCCCTATCGTGCACTAGTAGCTGTACAAATGTTGATTACTTTATTCTGCCTTTTTTAACTCTGGATTTTTTCTGGTGGGCCCCTCGACGTATTTCACGGAACAACTTAAAAACATTGATGTTACTTACTTACTTCTAACAAAATAAAGCTTTTGAAGTACCACTTTGACTCTGAAGTTTATTTTTAGTGTCTGTTGTCTTGTAGACTCACACGAGTGAGTGAGCAAAAGGGGGTTTCTTAGGTTATGGTTTGTGTAATAAAAGCATTGGGCATCTTGGTATTGGGGTTCAGGAGTGTGATAATTGAATAATTGACCAATGATTGAGCCCATATAGGTTGTCGTTCAGTGAATTGGGGGTTCCTCAGAGTTCTGTGACTGAGGTGTAAGTAAGGTCCAACCTGCCTATCAGCACCAACATCCATTTTTCTGGTGCATACATAGTTATGTAATATGTATATGACTCCATAGAAGATAGAATACCCACAAGACTAGTAGTGGTATACTAACGTTTACAAAATACTAGACAAACATCTGGATGCATACTTGGTTGGTGTCAATTGCCAAAGCAGAGAAATTACAGAGGAAGTAAATGTAATTAATCGGTTGAAAAAAAAAACTCCGTTACAAAGTTAGGGAAATATCATTGTTCCAAAAGAAAGCACAGTTGGACTTACTGGGGACAGCAGCAGGATCCTCAGTAGAGGAGCTCTGTGCCTGTGGTGGTTCACCCGCCGACTCGGTCCCAGCATTCTGCTTGCCCCTGGGTTCTGTGGTTCATGTAAGAAATAATAAACAAAGAGAAAAACATTGAGTGCTGTGAAACATAGACATCATTTCAAAAACCACTGCTAGAACATTAAAAGAAACAAACATTGATCTACCAAATGACTACTGCCTTGCAGGATTCACTGACTGTATACTTGTAGAAAACAAATCAAATGTTCCATAAACATTCTGATTGCAGATTACTAAGTAACACAGAGGCAGTAACACCTGAACAACACCACCGATTCAAGAGATTCAAGAATGGGGTAATCAATTATCTGTGAGTAGTCATTTCTTTTTAATTTTTGCCAGCAAAATGCATAGATCACAAGGAGGAGACATGCAGAAATGTTGTGCATACACGAAATTGTACGTTCGTTGCATCATATTTTGTTCTGCTACTGACTGAATGCCATTGCTGCCAAGCCTACCACTCATTAAACAAACTACATCAGTTCTATGGAGGGCTGAGGCAGGGGTGGCTCTAGGCTCATGGTGGTCCTCCTGGGCAGGGAGCGTAGGTAGGGGGCCCCGGAAGAGGAGGTCGGGGCGGAGGACGGAGGACAGTGAAGAGGGGGAGTCAGGGTGTTTGGAAATGGAACAGAGCCGGGGGCAACAAATCCCTGCCAGGGGCCGCCACGCAAATATGTATCCATCCTCAGAGGATTATTAAATTAAGGATATATATTGGTGCGGTGGCCCCTGAAGTTTGGTGGCCCTGTGCAGTTGCACAGCTTGCACATGCCTAAAGCCGGCCCTGGCTGAGGTAAGAAGAACAAAGTAACTTTAGCATTCATTGCCAGAGGAGGATTCATGCAGAAGAGAAGGCCGTGAAAAAAATGCTACAATATGCAAACTACGTACAATTATCCATCCACCGCTATTTCACTGACGGACAAAGGAAGGACAAGACTCTATTAATAGCATTAACTAACTTCAGTTCTCTACAATAAAGAAAATCTCACATCAATAAACAGCAACAGCTAGCGCAAAGTTGAAACAAGACGCAAGAGTCAGTGAAGAAGAACAGTGTCATACAATTACAGTAGATATACCGGAATACATCGGAAATGTAACTTGGAGCAACAGTCATCGCGTTACTTATTCAGCCAATATTTACAAAGATACAATAACAATATTTATACTACTATATATATATATATATAAATATATATATATATATATATATATATATATATATATATATATATATATATATATATATATATATATATATACACACACACTTTTTTTTGGGGTAGCCACTCACCAAGACCCACAACCTCGACACCAAGCAGGTCCAACAGGTCCTGTTCCCGGTCCAAAATGTCGGCCCAGCGGTGGGACAGCTGATGGTGGGTACGCTGGATACCGGAGCAGCGGAAGACTGCCCGGCGCACCTTCGCCCACCGCCGGAGACGCTCTTCAATACGCCGGTAGCCGGAGCCGGGCCTGCCGCCAGCTGCCAAGGTCAAGGGGAGGTGGCGCTGGATAAAAAAGACCAGGGCAGCCACCTCCTCCTCCCCAAAAAGTTGGCGGGCCGTCACTCCTGCGGGGCGCATTCTGCCGCAAGGCAGCCGGGTTTTTTTGGGCACAGCCGCCTTGCCCTTTGAGCCGCTGATGCTGCTGGCACCCTTCACCATGGTTCTGGGTGGAGGGGAGAAGAAAAGTTGAAGACAAAAAGGTAGGGGAAGGAAGAAGCAAGGTAAAAGAAGGAAGTAATATAAAACAAGAGAAAAGTTGCAAAAAAGTTGTAAAAGTAGAAATAAAATGAAAAATATAAACCTAGGCACAGAGAGAGATAGGTAATAACTAAAGAAAGTTTGAAAAAGTGGGTGAAAAGACCAGGATTGAAGAGATAGGAGGTAGATGCTAAAGTAGGCCCAAAACCATAGCCAGAGTGTGAAATCCAAGATGGCTCTGCCCGTCGCGACCGCCTGGGTAGGTTCGCGCGATATTTGACGCGATCACGCACTTTTGTAGTGCGAACGAGAAGATGAGTTCCCGAACATGTCTTACACAACACGAACACGTTACTTGTGACCCGGAACAGGAAATAAGGGAACGCAAGCGGGCGGGACAAACCTCTTGGGTAATTTAGCGCGCTAGCCATCCCGAGCATGCAGGCAGCGCCCCGAACACGCGCACCCCGCTCCCGAAGACGAAAAACGGCACGCGAACGGGTCTAGCAAGCAACTACGCATGTCCGCGGAGCTACGCGTAGCTCGCGGAGTGCAAGTGCGTCTTCGCGTAGCTCCGCGGAGTGCGGCTCCGCGAACTACGCCCAGGGTTAGTTATGTTCTAAGGTGATTTTACCATGTGAAAAAGGCTTCTGCTGGAATATCATGAATCATGTTTGAGAGAAAACTATTTTCTCATGCTTTTCCCACAGAGGTTTGGAAGGTGATCTATAAGCTAAACTGAGAGAGCACATTATCTTTCTCAGTCATATGAGAATGAAGTCTGACATTCTCAGTAAAACATGTACATCCAACAAAGAGACTGTCAGTTGATTCCTTCGTGTTCTACTGCAGCTTCCCAGAATGTTCTAAAGATCAACTAAAGCGCTAACAGTCCTACTTATGACAAACGTATTGCACACCTGAAGCCATCTTGGTTGGAATAAAGTGGTAGCTCTTAAAACATTTAATTTAAAAAGGAACAAAATGAGGTGGTTCATTTTGCCATATAAATTATGATTAGTGCTGCAGAAAGAATAATTAGGGCACATTTTGACTTCTCAAATCCTCTTCTATTTCATTAAAAAATTCTGACACGCAGACTGAAACATGCATTTTGAATACCAGCAGCAGACTTCCCTGGTGAGCAGTAGCTTTACTACAGTGATATAATGAGCAACTAGAGTGCTAACATTCAGAATTTATGGCAAATGTGTGACACATCTGAATGCCTTCTTGATGGAACCAAAGTAAAAAACTGAAAGTATTTCCTACTGAGGAGACTGCAGTAAATGAGGAAATTAGGAAACTTCATAACAAATAAGTCTCCCAAGATGGATACCAGAGACAAAAGAGCCCAAATGTAGCACAAATATCATCCAGATGTAGCCCACGTATAGTTCAATGACAGAATGTCCCAGAGTGTTGTTAAGAACAACTAGAGCGCTTACTGTCTTACTTATCACAAAAGTATGGCACACCTGAAGCCATCTAGATTGGAATAAACTGGTAACACTTAAAATATTTAATTTAAAAAGAAACACAATGAGGGGGTTCATTTTGCCATAGAAATTATGATTAGTGCTGAAGATAGAAAAATTAGGGCACATTTTGAGTGACTTATCAAATCCTCTTTTATTTCATTAAATAAAATTCTGACATTCAGACTGAAACATGCACTTTTAAAACCAGCAACAGACTTCTGTGGTGAGCAGTAGCTTTACTACCATGATCTAATGAGCAACTAGAGTGCTAACATTCAGAACTTATGGCAAATGTGTGACATATCTGAATACCTTCTTGATGTAATCAAAGTAAAAAATGGAAAGCATGTGTCATAGTGACCTTAAATGACAGGATTCACCTTTTCTCTTTTGTTGAGATATGTTTGACCACAGGATGATGGTGATGGTTGTCCCTAAAAAATTGGTGGTTGGTACTCTTAAGTCTCTTCATGTTCACATTTTTCTAAATATCATTCACTTGATGGTATGTCCAATAAATGTTGGTATGAATGACTCGTTTGGGGCCCCCATTTGTAAGTAGTGGGAGCAATAAATTTGTACGGGTGGCTCTGGACCTACAGCCTCTACTGTGTTCATTTTTGGTCCTACCAATAATTTATAAGTGCTTTGAGATTAGTATACACAACAGTGTTTCTTTTTTATGTATTTTAGATCCCCTGGTAGCTGTGATATTGATGTGGGTATCTGGAAAGGTCCTGATGAAGGTGGTCTAATTCTCCCTAAACAACCGAAACGTCCGTCGACCCTGTGCTGAGTCTTGTGCTCTGAACTTTAAAATCTATGTGGTCGCAGAGGTTTCTTTTGTTACACATAACCTCTACCATGTACAGATGCTGGTTGTATGAAGTTTTGTGAGAGTATGTATGTGTCTGAATGGTTGTGATATGGTTGTATTTATTGAAGTCAACCATGGGGCTGTTGTTTTTCTATTTAATGGATTTGTTTATATAAAATTGTATATAATGATTGTGTTAACTTTGTTTATTGTAGGAACTTTTATAATTCATTTTTTCTACTTTGAATGAAGAAAATATATAAAAAGAACAAGAAAATTGAAATGATATAAAATTTAGGAAAGTCATGAAATAATAAAAATAATGGAAAATTTCAATGTCAAGTGTCGCTGTTGTGAATAAATGTTTGAGATACTTAAATAACAATGTTTTTATGTAAGGAACTGATAGGCTATGAGGGAGTATATTCAGTTGAGTACAACCACACATGCCAACAGGCCCGATTCAGCCAGGAAACGTCCAATGTTTTTAAGCCCAGGTGGGCTTTATTTGATCTATCTCCTGTCTACAATCTCCTCTTTTTCAATGTAAGTCAAAGGAGAAAATCAATACCCCAGTTTTTTTTTAAATCTCCCTCTTACCAAGTTCAAAATGTTAGCAAGTATGGTACATTGGATCATGGAAGGCAGGAGGAATTGGGTTAGGGATATGGACTTGGATAACAGAGGACAGGAGGGACATGGAGAGGTGCACCAAACTGACCCTACAGGGCAGGCATCAGGGTTTGTAGCAGTACAATACACCACGCAGGGCATGCGGGACGGGAGTGCAGCACAACAATCCATAGAAAGCAATAGGGAGGGGACAGGACCATGCACATGGACAACAGAGAATAGAGGGGAAAGAGGCAATGGTAGCTAGCTGACCATAATGGACAGACTGGAGAGAAAGCTGCAGCATAACGGACCATAAAGGGCAGGAGGAACGGGTCAGGGGCATTACAATGGAACAGACAAGCTAGGAGGGAGGAAATAGGGGTTTGCACATGGAAACAGAGGGCTGGGGGCAAGGGACAGGGCAGTAGCAGCAAGATGACCATGGAGGTCAGGCAGGATGGGCACTGGAAGCAGAACACACCATGGAGAGCAACAGTGAGACTATAATGACATACACACAGACCATGGAGGGAAGGTGGGAAGGGGTCAGGGGCAGCTAGCTGACCACACAGGGAAGGTGGGAGGGGCCGTGGCAGCACAGAAGACCATGCATGGTAAGCGGTAGGGTTAGTGGCAGCACAATGGCTATGATGGGCAAGAAGGAGGGACATGGACTTGGACAATGGATGGCTAGGAGGAGGGAAGGCAGGAGCAGCAAGCGTGGGTGGGGGCAGCACAATGCCAGGCCCTGCTTCCAACCCCCCACTATCCATTATGATATGCATCTTACTTAACGTTAAAAAAACTAGAAATTTGCTGAAAAAAACAAAGATTACAGGGACGGTATAGTTAGAATCAGATTTCACTCATACACAACCAGTGAAATTCAGCAGTTATAGTTACCTGAGCTTACTATAACTTACGCCCCGCAATGTACTGCTAATGACCTCAGACATTACATCATTCATGACATGGTCAGTTTCATCACTCATGACATCACTCATGACATCTCAAATGAGCTGTGAATGGAATGGAACTATAATCGCTAGAACTTTATTTAGGGATAGTGTGTGTATATTAACACCCCTTTTTTTCTTTTCTTTCGTGTAAGAACCATTATAATACACAACGTGCCCAGATTAATATGGACAATAGCCTTTCACTTTAGAGTAATGTGTAGTCCATTGTTTATGTTGATGTTTGCAATCCTAAGTATGTGTATAATGAATAAGTCACGTTGACGAACATACAGGTATGGAGGTAATGGGGCAAGATATGCTGAAATGACATTGTGTGCATATTAACACTTGTTTTCTTTTCTTTATTGTATCAATTCCTGAATTTTCACATCTTGACCAGGCCAATATGGCCGCCAGCTTTTTAGATTAAAGTCATATGTAGTCCTTTGGTAATGTTGGCAACTTTAGGCATTTGTACATTTAAATAAGGATGATACAATGACGTCTTGTATCGTTATCAAGGTTCGGATGAACCAAAACACGTGGATCATGTCCTTTGCAGATCAAATACTTCCAAACTACAACCTGAGTGCTGATTCCTTCCTTGTAAGAGTGAGAGGAGATTAAATACATATAAATATAAAATTCACTGAAAAAAACACAAGTTTCAGGGAGATTATAGTTAGAAATGAGCATTTAAAAAACCTCAGAAATTCACTGAAAAAAACACAGGTTTCATGGACGTCATAGTTAACTGGACATTTCACTCGTACAAAACGAGAGAAATTCAGCCGTTATAGTTAGTTGTGCTAACTATAACTCGAGCCCCCGCAATGCACTGCTGATGACGTCACAAATTACATCACTCATGACATGGTCAGTGACATCTCTGATGACATCTCAAATGACATCACTGATGACATCATCCACGTGATCATCTGATACACCTCCTCACACCCTAAAATACAGACTACCATTCTCGAAACCATAGTCACACCAATACTAGTACAACTACAATATTCTGTGCACTATGCATGCAGACCTCTAACCAGCTACATACTATTGATACACTATTCTAAATACCCAGTTAGTACCTATGCAGTCTACGAATCCTTCTGTCTGTCCCATGCACTTCTCCATTCACCCATCCAGCACTATCTACGTATCATATCACTCCACCAACACCTAAGCACTTATAAATTCAGCACACACTTTCTTTGCAACACTGAAATTACTCGAGTTATTAGTCGTATACTTAAGGAAAGGCATAGTCACTAACAAAAGTGCAGGTACAATATTTTGTACACTATGTATGCACAACTCTAACCAGCTACAAACTATTGATGCACTCTTCTAAATACCCAGTTAGTACCTATGCAGTGTAGGAATTCACCTGTCTGTCCCATGCATTTCTCCAATCACCCATACAGCACTATCTTCTTATCCTATTACTGCACCAATACCTAAGCACTTATAAGTTCAATATACACTTTGTTTATAATACTGTAATGATTCTAGTTACTAGTCATGAACTTATGGAATGGCCTAGCTACTAACACAAGTACAGCTAAAATGTTTTGTGTATTTTGTGCACTATCCAAGCAGACCTCTAACTAGTTGCATACTATAGATACACTCTTCTAAATACCCAGTTAGTACTCATGCAGTGTAGGAATTGTCCAGTCTGTCCCATGCACTTTAATCACTTATCTACCACTATCTACTTATCCTATCATTCCACCAATACGGAAGCACTTATAAATTAAGTGTTCACTCTGTTTGCAGCACTGTCATCATTCCAGTTACTAGTGGTATTCTTATAAAATGACCTAGGCGCCAACACAAGTACACATAAAATATTCTGTGCATAATCCCTACAAATCTCTAAGCAGATACATACTATTGGTCCACTCCATTAAATACTGAAGTAGTACCCATGCAGTGTAGGATACCTCCTGTCAGTCTCATGCAATTCTTCAATCACCCATCCAGCACTATGTTCTTATTGTATCAGTCTTCCAATACCTAAACCCTTATGGGGCAGATTTACAAGCACCCTGCGCCACCAGTACCTCACTTTTTGTAACATAGTGATGGCGCCAGGCACTCCTTCATATTTACAAGGAGAGTAAAAGCCACCCTGCATGGTTTTTTCTCTCCTTGTTAATACGACCCCTTCATACACAGAACTTTGCGTAGAAAGGGCGTTCCATAGGTGTTGCTGTGGGTGTTCCTACGCAACACCCATAGAACAAGACACATCTCCCCATTTATGAGAAATCGTAAATCTAGAGTTGGTGTAGCAAGGCGCAACGAGGACAATTGTTTTCTTTTCTCCTCATTTTTTCATCTTTCAATGCATGCTGCATTCCACAGCATACATAGAAAGAGGAAAATGCCTTTACTGATTGTTTTTATGCAGGAAGGTGTCCCTTACTGCACAAAAACAATCTCTGCACGACAAAGACATCCTTGCACCATGGAACAAGGGGGCCTGTGTCACCGAATGGCTGCAGTTTGTGCAGCAGTGCAGAGGGAAGCACAGAGTTGCAACATATTCATGTACATATGTCACATCCCTGTGCTTTGGAAGTGCCACAGTGCAGTGCAGCTAAAGAGCTTGCAGTGTCACGCTGCAGTACTTCCTCATAAATCCTCACCTATAAATGCACCATACACTACTAATGCATTCTTTCAGTCAATCATGCTGTATACATATATTCAACCAAACTTTACCAGATTACCTTGCAATTATAGGGGCATATTACCAACAATTAGCGATATTTATCGCTAACGATGCTTAGCAATGAATTTGTTAACACTAGTCATCGCAGGAAATTATCGCAGAGATAACTTGCTATTAGCAAGGTTTATCTCAGAAGTGATAAAAATCCTCGCGCTAACTGCCAAATGAGAGATTATCGCTGGAAAACCAACGATAATCTCTCGAAGTTTGGCGTTAGCTTGATGATAGGGGCTCACAAACTTAGCCATGATATCCACCTTCCATAGGATATCATGGCTAAGTCAGGAAAATACCAGGTGTAAAAAAAGCAGTTCTAACCGCGGTTAGCGCTGCTTTTTTTTATCACTAACAGGGTTAGCGAAATCCTTGATAATAGGAGAAATGTCGCTTCACAACATTTCTCCTATTATTTTTCTCTGGAACGCCCCCTTTGCATCTCATTAGAGATGCAAGGGGAAGCGTAGAGAAAAAGGGTGCTAACATGCGAATTTGCGTGTTAGCACCCTGTTGCTGATAGGGAGATAATTTTATCTCCACTTTCTTGGCTTTTAAAGCCAAAAAAGCGGAGATAAATCCCTTGATAATATGCCCCCTAGTTCTTTCTTTAACTAGATAAGCTAGTTCTGATATGAAAGTTTTTTCTTTTGTATTTTTTTTAACAATTTTGTATTTTTTTGTGTTTTTTCAAAAAATGAACAAATTTTTTTTAACAACGATGGCTGTGTTGCGCAGCACAAACTGCATCTACCGGCTGCTCACAAAGCATGTAAGTTTCTTACACTTCACATAGTGTTGCTCGAGAAAGGTTAATTCCATTGCATGTGTTCCTGAGGATGCTCCAGACGTACTTGCCACAGCAGGTGAGGGGTTCAAAGTAGCTCGCCTCATTTTCTCCTGAGCAAGATTGGGAGGATGTGTGATGCGGAGATGCTTGTACATAAAAGGAGTGGCACAAGAGTATTTTTTTTTACTGCCTCTTGACAGGACTCGGTCACAAATTTTGCATGTCACCTTTCTCGCATTTACTTTCTTCTCTCCAGGTGGAAAAGTGAAGAATTTCCACACAACAGATTCCGGCCACTGTGGACGTGGTGCCTTCTTCAAGAATTATTCTTCAGAAGATACTTCCTCCTGCTGCTGCTGCTGTCCAGATGCCATTTTGTTTGATATTTTTTGAAAAACACCAAAAAAACAAGCAAAAAGGGTTCTTGTAGGAAAAGAGATGTCTCTCTAAAGATGCTCCCAGAATGATTAAAATGGGTGGGGTCCTTCAATAGTTACAGTGGGAAATGTTGTGAACCAATGAAATCTTTTTTTTGAGGTCACATGGGATCCGCGCAGTCTGCGCTCACGATGCACGCACATGATGAGACTTTGTGAAATATATTTAAAAATAATATAAGATTATTATAAGTATACATATATTATTTGTATGAATATCCTAGATAATCTCTTGCCCTACTATGTATAATAAAGACACATACATATCATTTTAGAACATAAACATTTTTTGTGGGAGTCGCGCACCCAGCGCGCCCCCAGCAAGTATATGACATCATGCGGGATCCGCCACCGCGCAAGTGTAGCGTACCGTAATGTGCATGTGTCGCAAATACACGGCAGCAGGAGTCACGGACTGGTCGCATACCAATCGCGCACATCACGTAATATTAAATGTATATGATGTAACTGAAAAACATGCAGCCGTCGCACACTGTACGACTTTTCTAAAATGACGGCTAGAATGATATAGAATAGATGGGTACGCTTTGGGTGTGAGACTCCGAAATTGTTTTGGCAAAAAAAGAAAATAATATAAATATATTATAATAAAGAAATAAAACAAAAAAAGTAACAATAATTCAGTTTGATTTTTTATTTTATTTTTTTACAATTTTCAGAAAAATATATAGTTATTTAATTAATAAAATATTCATAAATAAACAGTTAAAGACTGTAGAAAATGAGTACAAAAAATAGGTATAACTACTATTACACTTAAAAATTTGCATTTAAAAAACCTTTGAAATTCACTGAAAAAAACCATAGGTGTCAGAGACGTTATAGTTCGAAATTAGCATTTAAAAAACCTTAGAAATTCAAAGAAAAAACCATAGGTTCAGGGGTGTTATAGTTAGCTGGACATTTCACTCATACAAAACCATAGAAATTCCTCCGTTATAGTTAGTCCTGCTAACTATAACTTGTGCACTCGCAGTGCACTGCTGATGATGTCACATATTACATCATTCATGACATGGTCAATGACATCACTGAGGACATCACTGATGACATCTCAAATGACATCACGGATGACATCACTAATCACTAATGACATCATCCACGTATAACCTTTCATCACTCACTATAAAATACAGAGTACCATATTTGAAATCATTGACACACCAATACCAGTTACTACGTTCCCAATCAATGATTCCTAAGTCTACACACACAACTACCCATTCAACAACAGAATCACTTATAAATGTGGTCACTAATTAATAGAACACTATCAAATGCACTTATACACATATATAGAGATTGACACATCAGCAGTCATCTTAGTCGGTTATGCAGTCATCCTACTCACTCATGAAAAAAATTAATCACACTTACATTTACTCACACAATTATACACACAACACCTCATTTATTCAAACACATAGTAACTCATAGTTAATATGTTAAAAAATCACCATTACAAGTATACACTCATTCATATAGTTACTCTCACAATCACTGACTAGTCTATCCTCAATACTATGTCCCATCGATATTCTAGTGTCTGTATTCAGGGTGCATACTGTGACTGGAAGATGGTCGAGTTTATTTTAGGAGTCCATTAGGAGGCAGAAGTGTGCGCCAAACAGGATATACTATGTGGTTGATAGAGCAAAACTTTCTTGAACCCAGTGTATGCACATTTGAGAATGAATATCAAAATTCTGTCTGTATCCTGTAGTAAAAAAGAAAATGTGATTTCTGAGGTGCTGAGGGGCATAGAAAAACAATAATCACATAAAACAGCCTGTGGCAAGGCTCAGTCTTTCAAAGTGTTATTTTAATTAAAGTACAAATAGTACTATTTTGGCAACATTGCAAAACTTCTCACTCGCATTATGACAACCCATGAAAACTCTAGGCAGTCCCTAAATACAGCAGGCACACTGGAATGTCATTCGGGGGCAAAAGTAGACCAATGTATCTGGCAAGCTTGCCTCAGCGGTCAATCTGCTATGTCTAGCAGAACCTGCTACACGTGCAAGTTAAGGTAAATATGAGGTAATCCAGGGACCAACGAACATCTGCACTTTTAGTTTACTCAGAGTAAAAAGAAGAAGGGTAAATAGGCCCTGTGTTGCTCTTGTGCTGTAACGTCCTATGACGTGTGAAGCTGCGACTGTGCCAGGCACACTGGAATTCGGCTCTAACAATTCCATCGTCTTTCCTGGTGAGGCAACAGCTGGCAGCGCACAGCGGCACAATGTTCTTCACATGTTTACGGTCTGAGCAACGATTCACTGTAGAAAAATATGTCTTAACTTATGTCAAAGACTTCTGCTTTGTTGGAAGTAAAAGTGAAAATTACATGAACGTTTTGATATGTATTGGAACTATTTTGAAGCTGCAGTTGGAAATACTTTTCTGACTCTTAGATACAATGTGTTTCCCAAAATTATGTTGCCAGGGAGAGAATGCCAATGCAGTGTCCATCTTGTATCGGTTAAGAAAAAGTAACTGTTACACAGATTCTTTCTACGCAGGAGTTATAAATAAATGAAATCTTCTTGTCATACGGCAAATTAAGATATACTTCACAATGTATTTCTGCTTGGTAACTAGCTTCCTCTGCCTCCATGCTGAGCCGCATCATACATATTGTCTATGCACAAGCACATTTTGCAGCCCCACACCTTCCCCTCCTAACAGCAGCTCTCCCCTTAACCGTAACTCCTATCATCCCATCGTCCAAATTTGCATCTCGCGCCTTTTCGCTACACAGACGCCAGAAGCACACCGGGTGGTCAGATAACTCACTCGCGCTCCATTCATTAAGCATGCTGGTTTACCAACACTCATAGACTCAGAAGTGCAATAGCTTTTGGCTGTAAGGTTTTTTAAAGCCAGATACTAACAATTAAATATACGGGGCAGAGCTTCCAAGAAAGAGTTCAGTTTTATGTTCAGACATAAAGACAACTATAAATTGGGTGACAGCTATTTATTAGAGTCAGTTAATTTTGACATTTTATAAACAACAGTCCCAAGCTTTCTACAGTGAACGCTGTAAACTTGTAATAATTGCAAGCCCGAATTCCCCCCCCCCCCCCCAAAAAAAAACCGCAGCACATTTGTTAAAACAAGATGATTTTACTTTCTGGCGGTTGGTTTACAGTCCTTTTAGTTCTGCTAAATGAGTTATTAAATAATAGCATGGCATCATATTGTAGTCACGTGACACAAGGTTAGTGGTGCAACCAGGGAAGACACTATTACCATTCCTGAGATGTGTAAATGGGTACCTCTACGTTTGTCGTGCCAGAGGATGCAAGGCTATATGCATAGGCCATGTAGATGATACAGGCCTTATCACAAATGTGCCTGAGTATATCTGCAGGGTCAACCTATATGCCTCAGTCAACTGGCCACAACATCAATCTTTAAGGCCTATCCCTCTCATAAACCATAACAACAACCCACCTGCACCACCCACGAAGGCTCCTCTTTTAATCAAAAAGCCCAACAGTAATCTCCTGTGGGCCCAGTGTTGTGTGCTCGGAGATGTGGATGACCACCCTCTCATCATGTGGGCAAAAGTAACAACCACCAGACTCATGATTATCACAGTCAACCCCTCAATTACTCATCTTCATTTTTGAACTTTTTTAAATAAAGATCACTTTTAATTAATACTCATTGGTGTACCTGCACATGTTTTTCTATCCATATGCATGGGTTGTATGAGAACAATGTTACTGTATTGTCGTACAAACACTTTAGCGTTTGACATTTTCCAATACTGCAACACACTTACACATGCCAACAGGCATGCTCATACATTCAGGAAAGAATTGCAATACATTCAAGTTAGATTTTCAGAATAAGCATTTTCTATTTTTTAGTTAAACTGTGTTATTTTTCAAAATTGTAAGTAGAATAGTCCTCTGTGATAGGCGAAAGGAAAAAATGTTCCTTCAGCTCATGAAGGAAATGTCAACTTGAACGGGGATGGGGAATGGAAAAAAAGTATGATGGGAATGTAGGAGACAAGTCTATATACAAAGCCAGGAAAGACGTATGCTACAACCGCAGGTGGGTAAGGGTGGATGAGAAGATAAGTCTGCTATTTTGGAGGTCAGGGGGCTACAAAACGTGCACTGCTGGTCAGCTTTTGCATCTACGTTTGCCCACAACGCCCCAATCATTCCTTTAACCTCCATAGAGAGTTCCTGCTGATCAGCTATATATAACCTGCTTCGTAGTCTCATAGAAGCAGACATGTGGACGTTCTAGAGCTGTGGAGTGGTCTCAGGATATCTGGGTACATTTTTCCCTCAGCCACTGTTCTCTGAAGTGGGCAGTTGTAGAAGGAGGTATGACATTGGGTGCAGCTGGAGGCACAGTTATTGTGAGCGCTTCTGGACTGATGGAGAGAGAGGCCACTGGCCCAGATGATGGTATGGACGGCTCCTGAGACATTACTCTTGCTTTATCTTCTTAGCCAATCAGAGGCCTAATATCCAACTCTTTCTGATATGTTGTGACCAGCTCTAGCACACACTAAGTGGGCTTTTCAGCCTCCACCTGGAGTCTTTTTAACTGAGAGCGTGTGACTCTCTGGTTAGATGCACTCACCCTGGTGGTGGTAGGTTCCTTCTCCTATCCATTAGTACCACTCAATTGTTCACATGGCTGCTTAGTGGCCAAGGACCTTTAATTCTTTGGCTGGGGTCCTGCTGTTTTCTGACATCGCTTGCGCTTCCCGCTGAAAAAGAATAGTGACAGTTGAAGAAATGATGAGTGCATATCTCCAAGACAGCATCCACATTAAAGTATGTTTTAACAACATTGTATGATAAACGTGTCACATAATGACAACGCCACAGACCGTTTGGTTTGCAAGGTTATTCTTTCAATATTCCACATTTAACAGTAGTTGTCTACCAGAAAACAATATGCAGCCAGGAGTATATGTTACATCAACCTCAAACGTTATCCTTTGTCTATGTTCAACACGGAGAAACTACACCTTAGTGCATGGAATTTCTAGAATTCCTTGAACTCTTTCAACCTTACATGCACTTATGATGGAAAACAGGAAATTCGATAAGACTTGTAAGAAATTGGGTTACTGGCAGAGGGAGGTGAAATCCTACTCAAGCAGCAACCACAATGCTGTCAGGGAGAAGTCACAAGCAAACCCCAAATTAACCTGTACTCAACCCTCTGGTAACTAGGCACAGAGCAGTCAGGCTTAATCTAGAAGCAATGTACAAAGTATTTGTACAGTAATTTAAACAGTAATAAGGTGAAACACAACACAAGAAAAATCCAACATCAATTTAGAAAAATAGATTCGAATTTACTAAATTATTTTACACCAAAACAACAAAAATCCAATCAGTAGAACCAGGTTATGCAATTTGAAAGATTTTTTTGAAAATAGTGCCAAAAACCACACTGTGTGAACTGTGGTTATCTGGTTGCACCAGAGTGGGACAAAGTCACCAGTTCAGATTGACCGCGATAGAACTCATGCCAGCTTCAGGGGCCACGTTAGGCACCCTAAACAAGAGTACCTTACATTCTGGTTGCAGAACATTGTGAGATCCTGTGTCAAAGATGTGTCACACTTCCGAGTCGATGTGAGGTCCAGGTGTGGAGATGCGTCATGCAGCATGGGTTCTGGGACGCAGCCAGGTCCAGCCTTGCTATTGAGGTTGTCATTAATGAATGGCTTGTAATGTGAAGTTCTGTGTTGAAGATGCGTCGCACACCATCTGGTTCGGAAGAAGCGCAACTGTTCTGATGTGATATTTTGTGAAGTGATGTGTCGCTCTGTGGTTCCAAAGCAAAATTCTGAAAGGCAACGCATTGCGCTGCATTGGTTTTCCTGGGACTGCGGAGGGGCTGGCAGAGCACCTTCAGGCCTACTTCCAAGGTTTCAGACTCGGATGGCACTACTTGAGAGGGCCCAACTCACAGCTGGCAGAATCCTGGTGCTGGGTTTCGGGTTGTTGGAACCTATTCTGTCCCTGAGGCTCTGGTCAGGAGTCCAGACAATGAGCTCTTGGAGTCACTCTAGTGGTCCTTTGTTCAAGATTCAGGTCGAGTTCTTCTCACGCAGGCAGGAGGGCAGCAGTGCAGAACAGCAGGGCAGCAGAGTGGCATTCCTTCTTACAGCAAGGCAGCAATGAAGTCCTTCTTCTGAGTCTTTCACAAGTCCAGATGTGTACTGAAGAGTTGGATCACAGAGTCCAATATCTATACTTGGTGCCCACTTTGAAGTAGGAGAATGTTCTGAAGAGTTCCACCCCCAGAGGTGCTTGGAATATCCTACCTCCCTGCCTTGGCCCCAGGGTGTCTAGGGCCACAATAAACTAGTGCCAGACCTGTTTTGAGTACAAAACACCACAACTTGTAGCCATACAGTGCAGAGGTAACTGCTTAGACATCATAGATTTTCAGTGCAGTGGCGATGGGTTTGGAGTAAGAGGAGGCATGCTCCTTTTTTCTGATACCATATATCTGCCTAGTTTTAAGAGAAGAGAGGTGCACCTTGGGTTTCCAGGCAAGAGTTGAGGATAAAGTACTCCCAGGTAAGTAAAGACTAGTGGTGGCTCCTCCGCTAATGAGGAGGAGCGTCGCCCCACTAAGCATTTAAAAACGGAAAAATAAAATGATAATAACTTAATATTATTTTAATTTTATTTAAGCATACTGGCTCAGTTGGTTGGGGAGTAGGCAATTCTGAGCTGTTTAGAGGTTGAGGGAGGAGTGGTAGGCACTTTCTAGTGCACATGTCATTTTGGACAGCCATTACAGCCTGAGTGAAGATCATGCCCAACCTCCCAGCCCCTGTCTGAGCACCAAACTGTGGCGCTCAGACCAATCACAATGCTGCTGCAAGGCAACCTTGTGATTGGTCAGGCGAGTCCTGGAGGCTGCTTGTTTCCTGCTGCCCCAGAAGAACAGAAGAGGACACAGGAGAGGTGGTGGTCAGCGGCTGGCCAGCCGCATCCCGCTAAGTGTTTTAAAAAATATATATATAGGTACGGGGATTGGGAGCCCCTCTTACAATGACATTAGAGATCAGAAGAATGTACTTAGACCAGTTTTCCTTATCTTCTAAAATTAGATCTGCTGGAATGCCATCTGGTCATGTATTCTTTTCTCTGGTTACTGCGTCTAAAGCAAGAGTAACATCTGCAAGCCCAAGGAGAGCTCTGGGGTGGCAGACAAGTCAGCAAAACAAGGGGCACTCCCCCCAATTCCTTGGTAGGAGTAGGAGTAGAATGGCTTGGGGAATATATGGTTGAAAAAGGCTCAACCCATGTAGTAGGATCTATGTGATTCTGTGGAGTAGATGACTCGGACAGAGAGCAGACATTGTGAGACATAGCGGGTTGTGGTTGCTTTCAACCCTGATCCTAACAATCATATCCCTGATGTATGGCTACAATTGAAGGTCTACTAGGGCGTAATCAATACAAGTGGAATGAACAAGGTTGTTGTAGGTACTAACCCCACTCCTGGTGTCTGACTTGGATCTTCCATTGACGGCTCTCACTCCGAATTCTAGGGAGAGTGACTTCATCTGTAAACCAATCTCAGTCCATTTGTGGATAAGAGGTTAGTCAAGTCGAGGGACGCCGCAGATCCTATTCTTTTCCACCCCTAGATTAACATCATTCTGATTTTGGGGCTCAAAAGTGGTGTTAAAATCTCCTGCTATGATTAAAAGGGATTCATTGTTGTGTTTCCCCAGGACCTCCTCTAGAATTGCCACTATTCCTGATCCCTTCCCACTCTGGTGTAGACATTGTAGAATATGTCTTGATTTACCCCGATCTATGTGGACAGCAATAATATCAGGACAGTAAGTTTAGAGTTGTTTAATTCTGACATCCAACCCCAATCTGTTGAGTCCCGCAGCTGAGTGCCTTACAGAGCCTCGGGTTGCAGGAATTGAACCGTTAATGTAGCATGGCTTATGAAGCGGTTCCAGGGACTAGGTTTCTTGGAACAGACAAAGATCATTCAAAGCTATAAAACTGTTTGAATCTGGAGAAAAAGTTCTCAATTGTAAGCCAGCCACATGTCATGAGATGATGGGAACCACATTGGTGGATTGTGCACCATGAGATGAAGAAGGAGTGCTCCTTAAGGCCCCTGATTCAGAGTTTGACATAAAGCATGCAGAATGGGGGAGGCCAGAGATGGAGAGTCTTTAGTGTGAGCGCTAGGGATGCCAGAAGCTGGGTCATCGGTTGAAGAAGAAAAAGTGGTTGTAGAGAGTTGCTCATTATTAGCCATGGATGGCGGCCCAACTAGAAAAGAAGTTTTGAGTAGCGTAGGTAGGCAATCAACTTCCGTAGTGGGAGAGTCTGCTGCACAAGAAGTGGAATGAATATGCCAGTATTTGTGGTGCATGTCTACCAGAGGCCTGTATAGTGAATGTTAGTTTAACCGAGGAAGATGGGCGCATATGAAACGGCTCTAAGTCATCAGCTAGCTTTCTACCGAGAAGAATCAATTCAATAGTATAAAGTTAGTGCCAGTTTGAGAATGTCTACTAGCTCCCAAAATGTCTTCTCTTATTAACGATGGTCAGCCTCTAACCTTCCATATCAGTGAATAGATTTGTTTACTCGATGTCTTTCCCTTTAGCAATTAAAGTTTGTGTTTTGAAGAACCGATTTATTTAAGACCCAGCGGCGCCAGGGATAACGCCCTAGTCTCCGGGTCCACCTGTCCTAGAGTACAGAGACACGGGATACTTCTCGGTGATGTCAAAGATCAATTTTATTAGCTGCAGCCAGTAACAGATATCCTAGAAGTACAACACGGTGTATGTTCTCAGGAGACTGCTCAACTTTACAAAGCTAGTCATCCCTTTTTATACCAAATATTATGCTTCAGGCAAACATTCCTTATTTACAATTGACCATTCACATGATTTCACGAAAAGAAAAAGCAGGATCATGATGACAAGTCCATTTTTCAGTTTGTCCAGCCCACAATCAACTATTGGTCAAACCTAACATTCTTCATCAGATCGGTCGATCGAACCCACTATAAAAACGGGCACATCCCCATCGTAAACGGCCCATAAAGAAAGGAGCAGAGACAGGTGTGAGCAAGATAAGACATAGTGATGCGCAATAAAAGGTTTGATGGTGTCTTGTGTCTTGTTCAGTAATTTTGATCATCAGCTACTGGGAAAGGAACTGGCTTAACAAGTTTTGGCTTCAGGCAAGAGGGTCGCTCGCTCAGGTCATTCAGAAGTCAGCTAAAGTGTACGTGTGCTTGGAGACTCTTTTGGCCACTGTCATCGGCCTATGTGAGGGCAACCACAAAATGGCTGCCGTATACAAAATGGAACCCGAGGGTTCAGAACGGAAGCCCTGATTTCATGGTGATCTCGTCACTCGAATATGACGAAACTGCTCGTATACGTACACTTGCCATTTTCGGTCTAATGTTACCAAAATCGTCATGATACGACGACGTTTATGAAACGGGTTCAGAATTTCAGTACCTCAGACCCTCCTTTTGCCCTTACATAGGCAATAACCTAAACCCATGTCAGTCTGAGTCCAGGTCTATACTCATCAGGTCATCAAGATGTTGATGTAGCATCATCCTATTATTTAGCACGTCCCTCGATACAGGTCTCCTTACACACAATGTAGCACAGAGGCCACATATAGCAGGAGCACACTGTACGCACAGACAGAACAGGAAAAGGATGGCTAAGATCATCCCAATGACAATCAGAATCTTCCATCCCCACGTGGATAACAGTTCCCAGAACCATCCCATCAACGACCAGTCTCCTTTATCCACATGTATAGATTCGGAAATTTTATGTAGTTTGGAAATGGCCTGGTACACTGTCGGAGCATTATCTGGAATGAAAACACAGCAACTTGATTGGATGACTTTACATACCCCACCTCGATCTGCAAGTATGACGTCTAACGCAACTCTGTTCTGGAGTGTCATAAGACGATCCGACTGCAACTCAGCAGTCAAGTTACTAAGGGCACCGGCAGTTTCAACTACGGTGGACTCAACCACCCTCGTCAATTGCCGTATGTTCCTGCTGTTAACCATAGGTCCCCAAAACGGCAGAAAACCCTTCAAGAAATCTCTTAATTCTTGTCCTGCAGTATCTTTCTTAGTGAAGACACCTCTAACTACCCTTGTCTTGTGGTAATCTGCCACAGCTGTGTAGGTGGGAGGCAACAGGAATGAGACAAAACATGTACCCGAGAAATCAGGGGGCAACCATGTGTATGCTCTATCATAACAGATGAAATAGGTACCCTTAGCTGCTAGGAACGATGGGGAAGTCTGGGACGCAAAAACATACGTCTCAGTACAGATACTCTTCCCTAACTGAGCTCTTGGATTCTTGCTATTACCTTGCAGACATAGATGACCCTGATGGGGTACAATCCAAATCGTAGAGGATCTTTTTGCTCGCTGGTTCTCGCTCAGACTCGCTGCATATCCAGTCACGTTCCATCCAATATATGCTAGTGTCTCATCTTTCGGGATAGTCTCATAGGAACTAGCTCCTTTAATCATATCGACTATTCCCTTAACTAGAGCACTATTCTTTGGATTATCCTTCACAGAACGTAGGGGGTGGACTTCACGAGCATAGATAAACATCGTTCTGTATGCCCACACAGAACCATTGTAACTGAATGGCAGGACCAGATAAGGAATACCTTTTTCAGTAGTATGAGGCATAAGGCCACACACCCAACAGTTAGTCGTGCTTACTACTAACTGGTGTTGGTGCAGAAGCTAAATGAAAGAGTTATTAACGAATTCCAATCTCCTAATGGACTCATGTTCAGGCAGAAGATGAAAAGAATGCGAAGAAACAGTGGAAGAAAGTATGGGCTGTGTAGTGGGTGCAAACGTCACTTGAAAAGAGAATATAACATATCCCATTAAAAACATCATTAAGCTAAGCAACATAAAAACACACAATATTAAAAAACATTTTCTGTTCATAAGTCGACACATTTTGCCACTAAAATTCATTTCTTCAACAGGTCTCTCCATCTCGAAAAACTCCATCCTCTAACCTTGCTGCTCGCGGAGGTAGGGTGTTCCGTGCTAAGGAATGCGTCTGTCAGTTCAGGGAACGCCCTAGGACCAACCAGAACCGTCGACCTTGTGTCTTCGGCTTGCACTCCAAAGACTTGACGCCGTGACCCTACAGCTGAGCCCGGAAGGCGGCTCAAAAAACAAAAATCGGTCAAAACAGTTTCTCAGATGGGAGAGCGGAACTTTTAAAAATAGCAAAAAATAATTTTTATTTTTATTTGTCCGTGATTCTTGATCTCAAATTATAACGGCTTTTTTCAGGTAACGTCTGGTCTTGGAATAAGAGTTCAGGCTCGGTAGTGTCCAATCGAACTGACGGTGGCACAGCTTCTTGCAGAAGATCGTCGCTTTCACGCTCAGAACTTGTCCCCATTAAACGTGCATCGCTAAAGGGCAGAAACGAGGCACAGTTTCAGTTTCCGAATCAGGAATGCCCTCCTGGACCCACCGGTCGTACGGCAGAGGCAAAGGAACCCTCTTGCAGTGTACGCCGTGGATCCAGTTATTTTTTCCTTGCACCCGCACTGCAGTTCTTGTGGACAAAAACACCAGGTAGGGGCCGATCCAGCGGGGCTGATCGTTCTTTGTCCGCTGGAAATTCTTGATTAATATCCACGATCCAGGATCGATTGCATTCCCTGGATCTTCAGATGCCTGAGGCAGTGTATCATGAACCTGTTGGTGTTAGACACGCAATTTAGCCGTCAAATCATACAAGTAATCAAGCAGTATGGGGTGTTCAATCTCACTGAATTTCGTCGGCCTCGGCACTCCCCATATGTTTGGCGGGCGACCAAAAATTATTTCATATGGACTAAGTCCCACTCGTGAATGCACAGTTATCCTAGTTGATAAAAGTGCTAATGGCAGTGCATCAGGCCATTTAAGACCAGAGCTCGCTTGTATCTTGGCAAGTTTCAATTTGAGGGTGCCATTTGTAAGGATTGCAGGCTGGTTCCACAGGAGCGTCAGGAATCCGAAGAGTAATCCGCAGCCTTCCCCTACGGTCTTCCGACTCTATCAAGCACTAGAGTACGAGAGACACGCCAGGGGAAAACAGGGAAACAAAACAAGGAAAGATGGGGGAAGACAATGATGATTGATGATACTCTCCAGTAGTGAATGCGATGGTGTCTCTACGGAAGGAACCGGAACAAACAGGTAGGCTGTAATGACAAGAGGAAGTCAACAACTCTAGCTCTAATCCAGTAACTAGAATATACCAATGTACAGATACAACCATATCACATACCCCATGTTCTTATTATGTAGCAGAGGTAACATGTGAAGGTGAAGACAATGGCACAGCGTCTGGAGCTATAACAGGGATGACACAATAGGCTGTTGAGCACCTGCAGGTGAGATGGTGTTAGGTACGATAACGGCCAATATAACTCCCTTCTTACATCAACTATAATGGACCAGCCTTCGAAGACACTTTCACTACTGTGTGGCATATAATGAACTTTCCGCCCAACACTTCTGGAGATATCTTACACAGTGTATCACCATCTAGAAGAACCAAAGCAGAACATATAATCCATATACATGTATCTATTGTACTAATAAAAGACTGGTAGCGCATGTGCGCTCTTACCGCGATTCTTGGTAGTGTGGAATATGCACCCACCCTGATCCACGCAAGAGTGCCACCAAATATCAAGGAAATAGGGTTCCAGTATTATCTCAGCGATAATGGCTGATGTTCTGGAAATAGGGGATAATAGGGACTAGGTGGAAACAGGATAGGGACAGGTAAATAGTGAGGGAGCAAAACTAACTAACTAGCTAAGAAAATAATAACCGGGGAATTTACTGACACCGGACAGCGGAGCTAAGCCCGGCCGCCGGGTGCAGTACACAAGTAGTTGAAAACCAATAGGGAAAACAATCCCCACCGGATGGCGGAGCAAAGCCCGGCCGCCGGGTGGAGAATGCAGCCTGCGGACAATTAGAGAAGAACCCTCTGAAATGAATCCCACCGGACGGCGGAGCAAAGCCCGGCCGCCGGGTGGAGAACACAACCAGTGGATGACAAGGAAGTACACTCCGGCGCTGTGTACAGGCTCTCTATCAACACCGGAGAATGCTGTGCCCGGCCGGATGGCGGAGCTAAGCCCGGCCGCCGGGCGAGGCACACGGAAAGGGGAAGAGGGGGATAGGCGTTCTCGAGGTACGCCGAAGGCAGCGGAACACTGCCGACCAATGCTGCGTAAGCGTCTCCCGAGATAGGAGAAGGCAGGGGACGCATACGCTCTACCAGCAACGGAACAGGAAAGCTAATCAGGAACTGCTAGGTCAGGCAACAGGGAATAGACGGAACCGGAAACAAGGGAAGCTTGACGCTAGAACGTGAAGCGTCGTTCCCTGTTTCCTGGTTCTTTAAATATCCCGTGTCTTAAAGGGACAGCGTAGGGGAGACCCGAGGCATGACAGTACACTCCCCCCACGATGCTCCCCACCTGGATTGGGCTTATCAGGGTGTCTGCGATGGAATTCTCTTAATAATCGGGGAGCATGTATATTGTCCGCAGGCTCCCACGTGCGTTCCTCAACACCATACCCTTTCCAATGTACCAGGTATTGCAACGTGCCTCTAACTCTCCGGGAATCCATAATGGCCCCAACCTCATACTCCTCTGAATCCTGCAAAAGCACAGGAGCAGGCCTCACCGGAACCTTAGTCCCCGGTTCAACCGGTTTGAGTAGCGACACATGGAAGACCGGATGGATCTTAAAGGAGGGAGGCAGGATGATCTTGATGGCGACAGGATTGATCACCCTCTCCACCTTGTAAGGTCCTATGTATTTGGGGCTAAACTTGCGTGGACCCCCCAAAGTGATGTACTTAGTGGAGAGCCAGACCTCATCTCCTGGTGTATAAATGGGTTCCAATCTCCTGTGTAGGTTTGCCCCTTCGGTGTATCGCACCTTTGCCATTTCTAGATTCTCTAGAGCTCTCCTCTGTACTTCATGTAGGTGTTCAACTCTGTCAGAGGCAGCTGGGGTTGGACAATCGGTGGGGACACCGGAGGGCAACAACCTGGGGTGATAGCCATAGGAACAATAGAAAGGAGAGGTCTTGGTGGAGGAGTGTGAGCTTTGGTTGTAAGAGATTTCAGCTAACCAGACTAACTCATCCCATTCATCCAAGGTTTGTAACGTTTGATTCCGGATATACTGCTCGAAACACTGGTTAACCCTTTCAGTTTGCCCGTCAGACTGGGGATGGTGACTGGAAGACAGACGGACATCAATATGGAGAAGGGAACATAAACTTCTCCAGAATCATGACACAAATTGCGCCCCTCTATCGGACACTAGAGCAGAAGGGAAACCATGTAGTCGGACTATGTGCTGCATGAAAATGGATGCCAACTCTACAGCGGTGGGCAAGCCCTTTAAGGGCACAAAATGAGCCATTTTAGTGAATAAGTCTACTACCACTAGCAGTGTATTGTTCTTCAGTTTTGTGAGTGGTAGTTCAACTATAAAATCAAGTGACACAGTATGCCATGGACCTGCAGGTGAAGGTAAAGGCATAAGAAGGCCCACTGGATTGAGACGTGACACCTTGGTTTGAGCACACACACAACATGTCTTCACGTAGTGTTCGATGTCTTTCAACATATTAGGCCACCAGAAACGGTCACGCACAGCCTCTATTGTTCTCTTGATGCCGGGATGGCCTGCTACTGGATGGGAATGATACCACCTTAGGACCTGTTCCTGTAGTTCTCTTGATGGCAACACCACTCCCCCTTGTACCTGTACCAGTCCTCTTCGCAGCGACATTTCCTGTGGCCCTACCACCTGCATCATGTCTGCTGCAACTTGACTAGTTCTGACCAGGGTTAGGAATTCATCCTCGTTCTGTACAAGTCCTATGATGTTAGCTCTGGGGATGATGTTGACTTGCTCTATGGGGTCTGAAGGGATATCAAAACCCAACCGGGACAAGGCATCCGCCTTACCGTTTTTTCTCCCTGGTCTGTATTGAACGGTGAAGTCAAACTCGCTAAAATATTGGGACCAGCGCAACTGTCTCATGGATAGGGCCTTAGCTGATTTGAGGTACTGGAGGTTTCTGTGATCTGTATATACAACAGCAGGATATCTAGCCCCCAATAGATACTGCCTCCACTCCTCAAACGCCTTCTTAATGGCTAATAGTTCCTTATCTCCTACAGCATAATTGTACTCAGCAGGAGTGAACTTATGCGAGAAGAAAGCGACCGGATGGCACTCTCCAGTCACCGCATCCGCCTGGGACAGCACACCACCCACGGCCACTTGGGAGGCATCCACTTCCACCACAAAGGGCAATGCAGGGTCCGGATAACGCAGGACAGGAGCACTAGTGAACGCCTTCTTCAGAAGTCGGAAGGAACGATCTGCTGCACCAGACCACACAAAGGGGACGCCTTTACGCAATAGCGAAGTGACCGGCGATATCAAGGTGGAGAAATCACGGATAAACCGTCGATAAAAGTTCGCTAGGCCTAGAAAGCTTTGAATTTCCTTCACCGAACGAGGAGCTGGCCAAGCCAACACAGCCTCTACCTTGGATGTATCCATACTAAGACCCCTAGGGGATACGACATATCCCAGAAATGGTACTTCCTTGGTGTGAAAGGTACACTTGTCCAGCTTGCAATACAAACGGTTATCATACAAACGTTCCAATACATTACGGACATGATGTTTGTGTTCAGTCAGGGTATTGGAAAAAATCAATAAATCATCTATGTAAGCAATCACATAGATCTCAAGCATGTCCTTCAATACCTCGTTAATAAAAAATTGAAACGCCGCAGGGGCATTGCATAGCCCGAAGGGCATCACGAGATATTCAAAAAGTCCATACTTGGTGCAAAAGGCAGTTTTCCATTCGTCACCCTCCTTGACACGCACAAGATGGTAAGCCCCACGCAAGTCCAGCTTAGTGAAAAACTGGGCATTGCGTATTCTGTCAAGGAGGGAGGCGATGAGAGGCAGGGGGTAACGATTCTTGATGGTAACATCGTTCAACTTTCGATAATCAATGCAGCATCGCAAACCCCCTTCTCGTTTTGGTATGAAAAATAAAGAAGAAGAAGCCGGGGACCGAGATTGTCTAATAAACCCTTTCTGAAGCATGGAATCCAGATAGTCCCTTAAATAAACGTTCTCCTTTTCGGTAAGGGCATAGACTCTACTGCAAGGGATTCTAGCTCCTGCCTCCAACTCTATACGGCAGTCATACACTCTGTGTGGGGGAAGAACCTCAGCTTCCTTGGCATCAAAGACTGCCTGTAGATCTTGGTAGCAGGGTGGTAAGGACGTATTAGACTCCTGGCTGTCACGGTTCATGCTTAAGCCTTCCACAGCTGCTCCCACTATGGAAGATGACACGACAGAAGGAAAGGTAACCGTAGACGTTTCCCAATTGATAACCGGATTTTGAGATCTCAACCATGGGATACCCAGTAATACAGGAAATTGTGGTGAACTTATTATATCAAACACCACTTCCTCCTGATGGTCTGGATCTATAGTCATGCGAAGAGGACTGGTACATTGAGTTACGGGGCCAGAAATAAGAGGACTGCCGTCGATAGTTGTAACAGTACTGGGAGTCTCCTTTGTAGTACAGGCTATCAGGTTTTCTCTAGCCCACTCTTGGTCCATATAATTTCCAGATGCCCCAGAATCAACCATAACTAATACATGTAAACCCAGCGCCCCCTGAGTCATATGTACTGAAACATATAAATGGTTCGTGGGAGCGGTGTTAACACCAGAAGAAGAGACTGTAAGACCAGATCTACCTGGGTTCCTTGTCTCACAAGAACCCAGGCTTGCTAGTTTCCCTGTAATTTGGTTTGTGTGGACTTAGGTTTCACAGGGCACTCCCGCAAAAAATGACCTGCTTTACCACAATAAAGACATAGTCTAAGTGCTCTTCTCCTCTGTCTCTCTTCTGCAGTCAAAGGACCTCTAACAACACCTATCTGCATAGGTTCACTGTCATCACTAGATTTCTCAGGAGTGGTCTTCTTCTCCTTCGTGCCTGTGTAACGGTAATCGTGTTTCCCTCTCTCTTTCCTTCGTTCTTGGCAGCGATGATCTATCTTAACAACTAAATCGATTAATGCAGGACAGGAAGAGGGAAGGTCGACTATTTGAGAGAGAGCGTCTTTCAATTCTTCACGTAAACCCCTATAAAACATAGTACTCTGTTTGGATTCAGGCCAGTCAGATTCAACCACCAAGCTGCGAAATTTGGTTATGTATGCTACCAGATCTTGGGTACCCTGTTTAAGGTCTAGCAGCTCAGTATCAGCTGAATGAGTATACGTATGCCTATCGAACAATTTGCGAAACTCTCGCCTGAAGGCCGAGTAGCTGTGTAATAAAGGATCATCCCGGTCTACCAACGGAATTGCCCAGTCGGCCGCTGACCCACTAAGATACGAGATTACAAATGCTACCTTAGCCTGATCCGAAGGAAAACAGGCTGCTTTACAAGAAAAGTGTAATTGACACTGGCTTAGGAAAGCTGCGCATCGCGCTGTATCCCCTGCAAATCTCTCAGGGGGTGCCAGCGGAATGATAGGGGGAGTAGTTACTTGTACCACTGATGTACCCCCACCTGAAGCCCCCGAGGGCTGCTGTCTCTGGAAGGTATCCATCCTAGCCATTAGAGTTTGCGTTTCTACCTGGAGATTACCTAACATTCCAGCTAGGTCTGCCAGGGTCACTGCTTCGAGATCCATGACGCTCGGGCAGAACGTACCACTTGGGCTTCACGTTCTGTAAGGATTGCAGGCTGGTTCCACAGGAGCGTCAGGAATCCGAAGAGTAATCCGCAGCCTTCCCCTACGGTCTTCCGACTCTATCAAGCACTAGAGTACGAGAGACACGCCAGGGGAAAACAGGGAAACAAAACAAGGAAAGATGGGGGAAGACAATGATGATTGATGATACTCTCCAGTAGTGAATGCGATGGTGTCTCTACGGAAGGAACCGGAACAAACAGGTAGGCTGTAATGACAAGAGGAAGTCAACAACTCTAGCTCTAATCCAGTAACTAGAATATACCAATGTACAGATACAACCATATCACATACCCCATGTTCTTATTATGTAGCAGAGGTAACATGTGAAGGTGAAGACAATGGCACAGCGTCTGGAGCTATAACAGGGATGACACAATAGGCTGTTGAGCACCTGCAGGTGAGATGGTGTTAGGTACGATAACGGCCAATATAACTCCCTTCTTACATCAACTATAATGGACCAGCCTTCGAAGACACTTTCACTACTGTGTGGCATATAATGAACTTTCCGCCCAACACTTCTGGAGATATCTTACACAGTGTATCACCATCTAGAAGAACCAAAGCAGAACATATAATCCATATACATGTATCTATTGTACTAATAAAAGACTGGTAGCGCATGTGCGCTCTTACCGCGATTCTTGGTAGTGTGGAATATGCACCCACCCTGATCCACGCAAGAGTGCCACCAAATATCAAGGAAATAGGGTTCCAGTATTATCTCAGCGATAATGGCTGATGTTCTGGAAATAGGGGATAATAGGGACTAGGTGGAAACAGGATAGGGACAGGTAAATATTGAGGGAGCAAAACTAACTAACTAGCTAAGAAAATAATAACCGGGGAATTTACTGACACCGGACAGCGGAGCTAAGCCCGGCCGCCGGGTGCAGTACACAAGTAGTTGAAAACCAATAGGGAAAACAATCCCCACCGGATGGCGGAGCAAAGCCCGGCCGCCGGGTGGAGAATGCAGCCTGCGGACAATTAGAGAAGAACCCTCTGAAATGAATCCCACCGGACGGCGGAGCAAAGCCCGGCCGCCGGGTGGAGAACACAACCAGTGGATGACAAGGAAGTACACTCCGGCGCTGTGTACAGGCTCTCTATCAACACCGGAGAATGCTGTGCCCGGCCGGATGGCGGAGCTAAGCCCGGCCGCCGGGCGAGGCACACGGAAAGGGGAAGAGGGGGATAGGCGTTCTCGAGGTACGCCGAAGGCAGCGGAACACTGCCGACCAATGCTGCGTAAGCGTCTCCCGAGATAGGAGAAGGCAGGGGACGCATACGCTCTACCAGCAACGGAACAGGAAAGCTAATCAGGAACTGCTAGGTCAGGCAACAGGGAATAGACGGAACCGGAAACAAGGGAAGCTTGACGCTAGAACGTGAAGCGTCGTTCCCTGTTTCCTGGTTCTTTAAATATCCCGTGTCTTAAAGGGACAGCGTAGGGGAGACCCGAGGCATGACACCATTATAGCACTCCACTAGATCAGCTGATTGGGGGTGATTTGCAGTGTGAAACTTTTGGCGGATTCCTAACCCTTCACACACTCTCTTCATCACTTGACCCACAAATTCACTCCCATTATCACTCCAGACCATTCTCGGCAAACCAAACCTAGGGAAGAATTCTTTGACAAGGGCTTTGGCTGTGGACAAGGCAGTATTATCTTTTAGGGGATATGCTTCTACCCATCTTGAGAAGGCACAAACAACCACTAGTACGTACTTCAGGTTGTTGCATCTCTCCATGTGAATGAAATCTAGCTGCAAAACCTCAAACGGATACGTCTGAGGAGCAAAATGACCAGCTGGAGTTGGAATTCCCTTACCAGGATTGTATTTCAAACAAATCACACAATTCTTGACCACATTCTCTGCACACTTAGGAATTCCGGCATTTTGCCATACTGGAGCCAACAACTTACAGATCCCTTTCACACTGATATGGGCCATTCCATGCACCATTGTAACCACTGCAAGCACGTACGCATCGGGTAACAACCATCGCTGATGTTCTGACAACTCAACCCAACAACCATTCGCGTCTAATTTACCCGTACTCTCTCTCCACACCCTGAAATCTTTTTCTGTAGCTTCAGCTTGAATAGACTTCACACTCTCTATCGTATCTTCACACATTCCAACGTCATCAATCCATCTTGCAGGGCCGGCAACATACATTCGACTCATCACATCTCTTGCCGTTTCTTTCGCAACTTCATCAGCAAACGCATTACCGCGACCAACGTCGTCAGTAACCTTCTTGTGTGCACTGCATTTCACAATCGCAACTTGCAACGGCAAGGTAAGTAACTCAAGAAGCTCATTCACCAACTGACCATGCTGTATCTTAGTTCCATGAGACGTGAGGAACCCACGTTCCTTCCACAATTGTCCAAAACTGTGAGCCACACCAAAAGCATATTGGCTGTCAGTATATATGGTCACTTTCTTTCCTTTTGATAATACACACGCTCTCGTAAGTGCAATCAACTCTGCTGCTTGAGCTGAATTATGTGGGATACGTGCAGCTTCAACAATCGTATGCAAAGTCGTAACAACATATGCCGCAGTCGTATCACCATTTGGTAGCTTGAAGCATGAACCATCCACCCATAAGGTACCATCACACTTCACAAGAGGAGTGTCCCTAAGATCTATTCTCCCTTTCGTTTCTTCTTCTGTCCTGAGAAAACAATCATGTTGTTCAGAAACATCTGTCTTTGCTACAATCGGCAACAACGTAGCTGGATTCAGCGTATTGCATCTCTTTATGTGCACATGACTCGCTAAAAGTGTCAGCTCATAACCTGACAATCGAGCACTAGTTAAGTGCTGTGTCTTGGTTCTGTTTAGCAAAGTATCAACTGCATGTGGAACCATTACAATCAACGTATTATTCATCACCAAACCAGCAGACTGTCGAATAGAAACAGCTGCTGCCGCTGTAGCTCTCAAACAACTCGGCAAAGATCTAGCTACCGGATCCAAAGTCGACGAGAAATACGCACATGGACGCTGCTTGTCCCCAAAAGATTGTGTCAACACGACAATGCACATCCTTCTCTCTCATGGACATACAGTGTAAAGGGCTTACTGTAGTCGGGGGTACCCAACACAGGAGCCGAACACAATGCATCGCGCAATTCCGAAAAACTTTTCTGACACTCTTCGGACCACGGAAGGGGATTTGGTGTATCTTTACAAGTCAAGGTTTGGCCAGTAGGGAAAAATTCGGTATCCATTGTCTGCAATATGACGTGATACCCAAGAAAGCACGCACTTCTCTTTGTGTAATTGGCACACTCAATTTTGCAATCGCTTGAATTCGTTCTGGGGTCAATCTTCTTCCCTCCTGTAGATCTGACGCGCCCTTTGTTGATCTTTCTGGTGCTGGCTTTGGTAGTGGCCAAAAGGGACATAGCGAAACACTGTGGGGCACCGGAGATACCGTCGCTAGAAGAGTGGAGGAGAGGACTGGATCAGTATATGGCGGCGGAGAGAGTCACATATAAAGCACGGGGAAGCCCCAGGAAATTCCGCAAAATCTGGGGGAAATGGAGAACTTATCACGGCCTGGATGTGGGGTTGTAATGGAGCACTGGCGGGAGGCATACGGTGGGATACAGGGGGATTGTAAGACAAGTAGACTGTTGATGTCACAGGGGAGTGTTGGGCATGCAGTCCTTTTCATTTTGAAACTATTTGCAGCTAATTGGGTAATGAAACGGGGGAGGCGGGTGTAGGAGGGAAGACTGTGAGCTTTACTACTGACGTGACTGTAATGTTTAGTTATGGAAAAATGCAAATAAAAATGGTTTAAAAAAAAAATCTTCTTCCCTCCTTCGATAAGAGATGACCTAAGTAGGTCACTTCTTATCGACAATACTGTAACTTTGAAAGAGACACCTTATGATGTAAAGCAGACAAATGACGCAACAACAACCAGGTGGCTTCTTTACAAATCTCCTCAATATCTGCAGCTACTAACAAATCGTCGACGTACTGAATAAGAGCAGCACCATCAGGTAAAACAATCATATCAAGCTGTGTTTTCAAAGCCTGACTATATATTGATGGACTCTCACAATAGCCTTGAGGAGCTCTCTTAAACCGGAAGCTTTGACCTCCTAAAGAGAAGCCGAAAATATCCCTACTCTTCTCGGCAATCGGGATGCTGAAGAAAGCATTCTTCAAATCAATCACCGAAAACCACGTGGCTGAAGCTGGAATCATGGTCAGTAAGGCAGTGATATCTGGAACGACAGGAAATTGCGGAACTACAATCTTATTCACCTCGCGAAGATCGATCACAAACCGGTAAACAGGTGGCTGAGAAGAGTCAGTACGTTTTAAGACAGGCAACACAGGGCTATTGCAAACATTACCTCTCGTTTCTTCAATTACATCTTTCTCAATCAGGTCATGAATGATCGCTAGCAACGCCCCTTCACCTTCACTCGAGATCTTGTATTGGGGAATACGTGGCATTTTAACATTCGCTTTCAATGTCACAACATATGGCGGTATCTCCAAAAGACCCACGTCATTAGGACCAGTAGCCCAAAGAATATCAGGAAGAGACGACAATTCTGTCGGAAGTTTATCCTTTGACAAATACATCGAGGAGACCACCTTCTTACCCAGTGTAAGTTGTACTCCCGAGGGAGAACAATACAATGTCGCGTACAATCTTTTCAACAGATCCAATCCCAATAAGTTCTCACCACAACCTGTCGTCAGAATAAGGGGTGCTTCGAATTCACAAGGTCCAACAGAAAGAGACATAGGACTAGAGATCGGGTTCCTAATCGGGGCGCCAGAAAAACCTACTGAAACATTCGTCTCGCCAGACAAAGGTGCGCCAGGGAGTTTAGAGTGCATAATAGAACTCTTTGTAGCACCAGTATCCAACAGAAAAGGCTCTGACACACCTGATGTAATCACCTCAACATAAGGTCCACTCTGATCTACTGGAACTGAAACAACTCCCTCTCTTTGTCTATGGCTGTCCTAGCAATCATCACCTTCCATATTTTCACCTTCTGCGTAGTAGTCATTAGCATAATACTGAGTCGTCCTACCAGATGCGTTATTCTGCTAATCAAAACTGTTCATTGAATTTTGTGGAGGAAAGGGACGTGCGTTCTGGGGGAAACCTCCACGTCCTCTACCTCTAAGAGCTTGTGGAACACCCCGACCTCTTGTGCTAGAAACACCATTCATACGCTGTAGCAAAACAGGGCAGCTACTTTTAAAATGGCCCTCTTCTTTGCAATATGCACATTGATTAGGGCCTACAGGGAAACGTTGTTGAGAAAGCTCGAACCTTTGCGAGTCTCGCTGAAACTGCTGAGGTTGCTGATAATCACGCTGGTTACTACGTGGCGGATACGCTTGCTGTAAAAGAACCTTCGTCTTTAGCTCTTTAGTCTTTTTGTCTGCCCTATCCTTCTTATCCTTATCCCTATTTTCGTAGTATTGTGCAGTAGCCAATATCTGTGTTGATGAGGAAACAGCCCATGAACTCTCGGAATCCTTCAACTTGGTACATAACTCGGGAAGCAAATTATGCACAAACTTATCAACAAACAACCGTTGACCACCTTTAGTACTCATGTCTTGACCACTGTGGTCGATAAACGTTTCTTCAAACCTAGTGAAGAAATCGGACACAGTTTCATCTTTCTTCTGCTTACACGCAGACAATTTGTCCCAGTTTACTCGCATAGCAGGCATTAAAGTCTTCATGTAAGTAACGATCCTACCAGGAAGTTCTGCAACTAAAGGCTCAGGTTTAGCACCACCAACTTGTCGCCCATCTGCAGCACTAATATTAGCCCAGGTATCACCTAACTCTTGCGCATGATCCGTGTGACAAATCAATCCCCATAAAGGCTGTGGGACCACGTTTCCAAACAACATGTCTATATAAGCTAAATTCATAACACATGAGTCTGCAGTCTGTGATAATTCCTTGTAATACCCTGCAGGATTTTTACGGGGGTCAGGTAAGGTCTGTTTAAGAGCCAAAACTTCAGCTCGTTTCCATGGAACATGTACCCAAACACGCTGAAAATGAGGCTGAATAGGTTTATTAGCGGTTAGATCCCCTTCTCTCCAAACTGGGGGAACTTCTCTCATTGGATATTGTCGCGCCTTTCTCCTAACAGAGGGATCAGGTTCAAACAACGACCGAGAGATAGCCTCACTCCTGAATGACAACAATGTCGCAACTGCTCTCTCAACATCGGAACCCACAATCGTGCCTTTCGCAAACTCAAACCATACACGACACAACTCAGGTGGATTGGGTTCCAAATCATTATCCTCCAATTCTTCACAAAGAAAAACACACATTTTATCAAAAACATATCTCTGCTTCGGTGCTTCCCATTGGCGGAAGACATCCATAACAGATTCTAACTCATATCTTGCAGGGTCGGTAACCCATTTATGCGCCAAATGATCCAATACTCCCTTCTCTCTAGAATCAGGCAATTGGCTACGTAACTGTTTATGCTCTGAAACGGGGGTCGTGTTTAATGACCCAAAGAAAGGAGACAAAACACTAGTAACAGTATCTGTCATTCTCTGTCGTACAGAAGGAGAAGTTGACAGAACAGGAGATAAAGCGGATTGAGAGGAAGCTAATGTAGGAGCAGTAGCAGGGGAGGCAGCAAAAACAGGTGGAAAAGTCGTAGGGATTAAAGACGGAACAGGTAGCAAAGTCGGCAGCCCTTGAGAAGGCTGCACCAGAGGAGTAGGAGCCAGCTGAAGAGGAGCTGGCGGCTGTGTAATAGCAAGAGGCAAAGGTTGCGGAGGTGCTGTATCACTCTGCGCATAAGGGGGTGGCGAGCTCAACAAATGTGACATTAAAGGATCTTTCTCAAGTTCCTTTGCTGCATCTTGCTGAAGGGGTGGCAAAACTGGATAGCATTTATCGATCGCCATTTTACGTTGCCTGTGCAACTGCTCACTCGCTTGTTCTTCTTCATTATCTTTATACTGCATAGCAGCTTGCATTATCGAGATACCCTTTTCTCTTTTATTTCTCTTTGCTAATTTAATTTCATTCTGTTTGGCTTCCTTTCGCCATAGGCGGAAAGAGTCAAGCATCGCCGGCCGGGCTTTCTTCTTAAAAAGTCTAACCTCTAGGTTATCTAAAATTTCCGTGTCAAAACTACCATATTGGGGCCATTGTAGGACACCGTCCTTTTTTGTGTAACAAATCCATACTTCGTTATATGCGATGGGGCCTACGCCATGCTTCACATACAGTTCATAGGTTGGAGTTCCAATCGGAGGAACCGGACACGAGTCCTCCAATCGGGAATCCCTATTATAACCACAACAAAACAAATTTCCAAGTCTGCTAAGGCCAGGCATCTTCGCTCACTAGTCTAGCTTCAAACTTCAAGGGAATATTGAATACGATAGTCTCGTGAATACACGAGTCCCTCGGCTTTGGTACTTGCAAGTTGCAAATCAAAGATCCCAAGGGGATACCCAAAAACTAAGGACTGGGAGACGCTCCACTCACACTTAACTGAGGTATCGATGTCGTCACCAGAAGACCCGTCTATCGTCTCGCTTTACAAATCATCAAAGGCTCCAAGACAGGGCGATAGTCAGGGCAGCAGTCCTTCGTAGCCGTCGGAAAGCGGGGAACCTCGCAGCAAAGACTTTCGGACCACGACGACATACAGGGGTCGATGAAGTGGTTGGCCTTCCTCCAGAATTTCCACACGAAGCTCCTCACGAACCTCTGGCTTGGACCGGTACCGCTGAAATCGCCCCACGTTGGGCGCCAAATGAAGATCCGGGTTATTTAAGACCCAGCGGCGCCAGGGATAACGCCCTAGTCTCCAGGTCCACCTGTCTTAGAGTACAGAGACACGGGATACTTCTCGGTGACGTCAAAGATCAATTTTATTAGCTGCAGCCAGTAACAGATATCCTCGAAGTACAACACGGTGTATGTTCTCAGGAGACTGCTCAACTTTACAAAGCTAGTCATCCCTTTTTATACCAAATATTATGCTTCAGGCAAACATTCCTTATTTACAATTGACCATTCACATGTTTTCACGAAAAGAAAAAGCAGGATCATGATGACAAGTCCATTTTTCAGTTTGTCCAGGTCACAATCAACTATTGGTCAAACCTAACATTCTTCATCAGATCGGTCGATCGAACCCACCATAAAAACGGGCACATCCCCATCATAAACGGCCCATAAAGAAAGGAGCAGAGACAGGTGTGAGCCAGATAAGACATAGTGATGCGCAATAAAAGGTTTGATGGTGTCTTGTGTCTTGTTCAGTAATCTTGATCAGCTACTGGGAAAGGAACTGGCTTAGCAAGTTTTGGCTTCAGGCAATAGGGTCGCTTGCTCAGGTCATTCAGAAGTCAGCTAAAGTGTACGTGTGCTTGGAGACTCGTTTGGCCACTGTCATCGGCCTATGTGAGGGTAACCACAAAATGGCTGCCGTATACAAAATGGAACCCGAGGGTTCAGAACGGAATCCCTGATTTCATGGTGATCTCGTCACACGAATATGACGAAAATGCTCGTATACCTTACACTTGCCATTTTCGGTCTAATGTTACCAAAATCACCATGATACGATGACTTTTATGAAACGGGTTCATAATTTCAGTACCTCAGTTTGGGAACATTAATCATAAATATTGAGCAATTAGCAGTACTCTGCGTTAGGTCTGGAGCCTTCCGTTTGTCCATATTTTAAGGTGCACTTGTCAAAGCAGAGGGTATTGTGTACAAAAAAAACCCAGCCAGAGCAATACGTTTACTCAAGGATAGCTAGACGATCATCGACAATCTTATGGGAGCACATGCAGCCATTGGTGAGTCGGGAGTGCACCAGCGAGGCCAAATTTACAAAGATAAGCCATGAAGGCCCTGGCAAAGGCTATAACGTTGGCTTATGGTGACCGACCCTGAATAACAAGGCTAGGAGATGGCCAAACCAAGAGGGAGGGCCCAGCCCTTCTTCCTCCAGGCTCTGACAGGCACAGATAGACCAGCCTTAGCTCGTGCTTTGCCTGGGGCATGGCCCACGCAGTGGGACTGCTGTGTGCTTGATATAGGGCTAAGGGGGCTCAGATGATGTCAGGAGGGGATTTTGGGATCTGAAGTACCCAGCAGTGGCGTCAGGGCAACAACTCACCCCCCTCGATACACCCAAATCCAGCTGGGTGTTTAAGTAAGTCCCCAATGATGATAAGCAGACAGGTACCTTTCACAAATGCTGCCAAATCGGAGAAAACAGCCTCACAGCGGGATTGATGTGTGTTTAATATAGCTCTAACAGGGCTCAGGTGATGTCAGGAGGGGATTATGGGATCTGAAGCCCCACACGTTGTCGTTGTGGCAACGGCTCACCCTCTCGATGCACTAAAGTCCAGCAGGGTGTTTAAGTAAGTCCCCAGTTATGGTGAGCATACAGGTACTCCACAAATGCTGGCAAGTCGGCGAAACAGCCCGCTCTTTTTAAATACATTGCACCCTGCTCTCTGGGCTGCTTAGTGCCTACCTTAGGGGTTACTTACGTGTATTAAAAAGGGAGGTTTGGGCCTGGGAAGAGGTGTATCGTGCCAGGATGAAATGGCAGTTTAAAACTGCCCACACAGGCTCTGCAATTGCTGGCCTGAGACATGTTTCAAGGGCTACTTACGTGGGTGGCATAATGAGTGTTACAGGCCAACTAATAGCCTTTAATTTACAGGCCCAAGTGTTCATGTAGTACCACTTTATTAGCGACTTACAAGTAAATAAATAGTGCCAATTGTGTGTACTCCAGTGTTACCATATTTACAGGAGTGAGCACAAGCAGTTTAGCACAGGTTAGCAGTGGTAAACTGCACAGAGTCCTAAAGCTAACAAAAACAGCAGGCTGGAAGGCAAAAGGTTGGGGAAAACAATGCAAATGTTGTCAGGTTCAACATGAGTCAATGGTTAAAAATATGATGCCTGGTCGGTGTATCCATGTCTAGCCTCAGGACATATAATGGAGAACAATTATAAGTGGTCATATGACTATCACTATTTAAACTAAAATTGTATGTGTTTTACTATGTAAATATGGCTGAGATATGTGTTGTACATTATCTCAGATCAGTATTTGACATAATATTAAAAGAATAAATCTTACATTGCACAAATCACAATATGGTGTCACTCGTTTTTAGAATAACGCAATATAACAATGGTAATAGCTATAGTTATTTTACATACACAATATATAATTGCAAAGGTTCTGCGTGTCAATATATTCTTACAATATTTTTTTGATAAATACATCAAATAAAAAGAACAGAAAGGCATTAATTCCGCAATGCGGTACCCAGGATAACATATGCTACAGCTAACATAGACATATCCAAAATACATAAAGGAAGGGCATGACCTGATATGTTAGTTTCCAAGATCTTTGAGAGGGAGAACCCTCTTCATGTCAATCAGAAACTGAAGAGTTCCTATATGAATTCTTGAGTCATATATTTCAATTAGTAGATGCTCCTCTAGACCTTTAGTTAATGGAAGATTGGAGAAAGCAACTCTTTTCTTTTTATATCTTTTGAAAGCAGTATCATGTTTCAAAAATGATACATTAAAGGTAGGATGTATCTCCCAGGAAGAGGGCACATCTCGTTTGACAGTGACTGTATTGATAATACAGGAGCTGGCAAATGGACCATGATATCTGTGAATAGTTGAATGAAAGTATTAAAAGAAAGCCAGACCTATTTTATTAAACACAATTTTATTGATTGTATTACAATTGTTATCATACATATGCATCATAACAGTTCGGTAATGTATATATGCGTGCATTTGATCGTTCGTTGTCTGTAAAAGAAAGCGAGACCTTATCTCGAATTTTATAATTTTGAAGCCGGCCTGCAATACTTATAGGTCTGCCTGTATGGCAACTCCTGAGACGTCTTTATTTCTTCAAGAGTTGTTTTCTGGTTTCTCTGAAAGTTTTCAGAATTTCCTGCACTGTGGGAACGTTTTCTTCAACAGACAAACTTGGTGCAAAGGCCTTAGGATGGAATCTATTGGTAAAAAAGGAATGAATTCCAAAGAACAATGAAGAGCGTTGATATATATATATATAGGTATAAGTCAACTAACATTTTAAAACTAAAATATTGTTTAGCCCAATTGAGATTCATATAAATACTGGGGGTAGGTGCAACTCACGTAATTTGCTGTAGTGTAATGATGTGAAATTACAGCAAAATTATACACGATTAAATTGAATTATGTGAGGAGCATACCCCTGTATTTAGTTCTATTTTCTTAATGCATCCTTGCATCGAAAGTGAACCAAAGGATGTGAGAGAGCACAAATCTGGAAAATGTATAAGTGCACCATATTTACAAGCACGTAGTTAGTTTAAATATACTTTGCACAAGAGTGTTTTATACCCAGTAGTAAAAAGTATAGAGTGTTTAAGTAGGGTAACAATAATCGTAGTAATGTGAGACTAATGTAGAAATGTCGGAATGAATATGAAAACCTCACGTTCTCATGTTAAGTGATCATGTAAGAGGAACTTGCAAACCAGTTAAATTGTGTAGGCCTCATGGCAATTCACAGTAAATCTCGGGCTGCTAAAATAATGTGAGGTGGGGTTAACGTGGTTCTTCCAAAATGTATTATCGAATAGTAGTGAAATATATGTTTTATAGATGTTTTGCATTACAGAAATGTGTTAGTTAAGAATACTGTTTAAATCAAGTTATATGTTTTCAGAGTGCAGGGACCCGCTTCATGTAAATCAAGTAGGCCTGAACAGATAATGTTATTCCTTTGATCTGCAATGTGCTCGTTAGAGAAGAAGTCGAGAGGCGCCAAGTACAGAGAGCTACATATGTTTTACGACCTATAGATATGGTGGAGTCTGGAATTTGAGGCCCACTGTAGGATGGCCTGTATGCAGGTGCGAGGAGTCTTAATCAGTTGTAATGAATGGGGCTTTGTTCAGTGGCGCTTGGCGCAGGCCTGTAGGAGTCTTCAGGAATTTCAGGGGGTACTGGCGCACTGGAGAAGAAGCCTGGGAACCAAGGTCAACTTTAACGAGGGTCCCGAAGAGTACCATCATGGAGTCTGCCGCCAAATTCGATACCACGTGAGGGGCATCCCGAGGGGCGTTCCTATCGGAAATGTGATTTTGTATTAGGGAAAGCGACCCGGGAGGAGAGCAGAGCAGATGATTTTGGAAGCCTAAGAGAGCGGTTGGGTAGGCAGATAGGCTGATCACCAGAGACCAATTTACAGAAGAGACAAAGAGAAGTGCGTGATCTTCTTAGGAAGTCACCACGGCTGACAACTTTTTGGGTAAAGATCTTGTTAAGTAGGGATGTCAGTTAGTCTAGGGTAGGGACAGACTAACCTGAATTTTCTTTTCTGTAATGACTCTTAAGTTGCAACTTGTATCCATTTTGGCAACTCTAATGATTTTCGAACTTGTACTTATTATTCTGTTTTGTAGACTCAGACTATTCAAAGAATTTATGTTTATAGTGATACCAGTATACCTTTTGAATCTCATCTTGAGAAGTTTGTATCTTCAGTTATCTTTGACTTTATATTAAATTTTTGAACTTTATCATTGGTCAGTGGTCATTTAGAGTGGTGTAAGTTCTTAACTGATTGATCTAGTATTGGATTACCTTTTACTCAATGACAGGTACCAACGATCCAGTCGACTTGATTTGGGATCTGGTAAGGTAACTAGAAGCTAGAAATCCCGCGTTAACAGTTGGTAGCAGCTAGGATGGTTATCTTCTTGAGGAAGGTAATCTAGAGAGGTTAGTTTACCCCAAGGCCCCTAGACATCGAGAGACGAGCAGCGGAAGAATCGTGAGCCGAGGGTGCAGACGGTGCGAGAACAGCAGCAGTATCGGAGGAGAGTGAGTATAACAAGGGTCATGCGTGAACAGATTGCGGTGTTTTGTGTTGTATTTGTAGTGTAATGTCTTGCGGAGTTGAATGCCTGTAGTGTGATTGAGAGAAGGTTGTGAGCGCGCGCAACCTGGTAAACTGGTTACCTGGTAAACGGGTGAACTGGTAAATCTTAAGTTCAGGCCAGAGCTTAAGTGGTTTTGGGTGTATCGAACATCCAGAGTAGTTGTCGACCATAGTACGGAGGTCACGAGGTACCATTGACCGCCGTGGGACCGTGCTGGGAGAGTGTAAGAGTGGGTGTGTGAAGTAACGGACGCTGGTCGAAAGTTACTGTGTGTAAGCAACCTATCAGAGAAGGCGATTGTCTGGACGTAAACGGAAAGACATCTCGTCAAGTTAAGGTGACAACTACAGAAAGACTGTGGGCGTACAGTCAAGAAAAGTGATCGCTTGGACGGAAGTAATCATTTTTCAGAGTATGAATGGGATGCACGCATGACCGAGGAGACGAGCTGAAAAAGGAGGGGAACTGCTGCGAAGGGGGACGGGTGACGTCGGTTAGAGCCGCGCTGTGATTGAGCGGTTGGTGTGACGTTAGCTAGAGCCGCGCTCTGGTTGGGCGGCTAGAGTGACGTCGGAGGAAAGCCGTGCGCGGATAGGCCAGTTAGTGAGAACCGCGCTGAGATTGGTGGATTGTCATCAGGAAGTAAACAAACGCAGAGAAAAGAGAAATCATGAAGTGCTTTAAGTGTTTGAAAGGGATTTTTAAAAGAAAAAGAAGTGAACATTATTACGGGGAAGAGGCACCGCCAGAGGGTACACCAGCTCATTATATGGCAGCGAATGTGGGACTGCATACGATATTATGGATTGGGACTTGGAATAAGCTTACAGAAGGGAATGAGGAAATGCAGTTCCCGAAGTATGGGACGTTTAAGTTAGAGGTGTTACATCGGCTAAAAGCAACCATGTCCTCATTGAAACCCCCGCCTAGACCAACCCAGTTTGAGGCCCTTAATGCATGGATTAGGGCAGCGCATGACAGGAATTTGAACAAGCGTCAACAAAGACTGACGCGATCGGTAAGAGCAGTGCGAGATTCCAAATGGGACGAAGAGGAAAAGAGATGGAGGGTACAGGCTATTGAAGTAGAGAAATTGTATCCAATGAGGGAGGTGGGAGGAGGAGGAAACCTCATGGAAGAGGACGAGGAAAGCGAGTCGGAAGACAACCTGATAAACAGATTGTTGTTAGATAGACCACCTCCGAGAGTCGAGGAGATTGAAGATAGGGGACTTGCAAGGGAAGGTGGGACTGCCATAGAGGGGTTTACACCACTCCCTATATCGGAATGGACACCTATCAAAGGCGAGGAGACACCTCAAAACAACACAGTACAGAGTGTAGTGGGAAGGTTTGTAGTACAAAAGACACCAAACACCGAAAAGGTTGAGTCTTTTGGATTACCGGATGCTCTTCAAGTACCTGTTACCATAGGACCTATAGTGTCGATTTACAATCCCGAACATGGGAGAGGGGAAGAGCAGGCACGGTTAGATAGAGAAAGGATTGAGATGGAAAGGAGGAATAACACGACAAATGCATGGAAGCAATTGCCAGGATCGGTAACGTGGAACACCCCATTCGATACGACTGTGGGTCCCAACACAGGACAGGGAGGTCAGAGAGGACCGATGGACCTGAGGGGACCGCGGCCGAAGTCCTATACTGAATTAAGAGCTGATTTAAGGGAATGGGATGGGTCCGCAGTAACCCCGAGTAACAGGTCAAGAACAGAACCCGAGTGGGAAAGCAGAGGTAACGGGACTATATCTCATTGTGGGGCCAGTGAAAGCAGTCAGGGGCGAGAAGGCCAAAGTCAGGAGAATAGAGGAGTTACACATCCTATAGATGGGAGGGAACAGCTGGAGCAAAATAGTAGGAGTGTGAAGTGTGAGGAGATGTCCCGTCTCTGGGAAAAAGGTGGAGACCAAATGGTACAGGCATTCCAGAATAGGTTTAGGTGCCTTCATCATACACTCGGAAAAGACGTTCAACATTGGAGAAAGGAGTACAGTGATAGGTCCCGCCATGCCTCGAGTAATCAAGAATCGCAGGGGAATAGTGAGGAAAGGGGGAGTAATGGAATGCCTTACTATGCACCCAGAGAAGGCAGGCAGGACGGGGAAGCAGGGAATAGGAGACGAAATGGAGTGTTTCACCACACACCCCGAGAGGATGGAAAAGCATGGGATCTAGAGAGGTGGGAGCATGGGAAGACTCCGCATAACTCACCGGAGCCTAAACGTAGATCTCGGAGCTGGGATGGGAGAGATGCGGATGGAGTAACTAAATCTAGTGTGCTGAAAGCTGCAATAAAGGCAAAGAGGCTTGATGTATCCAGTTTAAAGTCTGATGTCGATGAGATAATAGATGGTACACTGCCTTTAGAAAGGATAGAATTATATGAACAAGACGAGTTGCTGTTTATGGCAAAGGATGTCACTAGGAAAGCTAGAGCAATTCATGAGAAACTGACTAATTTGGCAGACAGGTATGCCGTAGATTTATCTAGAACAAGGGCATTGCAGAGTAACCACAGATTGCAGTATTCAGACCAGGACCTAGATGAGAAGAGAACTACCGGATTAAAAACACACATAAGAGAATTGGTATCAGGAATAAGGGTGTGGAGAGAACTGGATAAATGGGAAGAGAGGTGGTCGAAAAAGGGCACTGTAAGGCGGAGTACAAGTGTGAGGACCCCAGAGGGAAGGGTAATGCAGATGGAGGCATTCCCTTTGCGGGAAATATCAAATGGGAACTATGTACATGTACCATGGAGTAGAGGAGATTTAGCTGCGTTTACCAACTCATTTCCGAAGTTAAGGGACAATCCAGTAGAGTGGTATAAGCAGGTAGAAAGGTTTGTAAAGATCTCGAAAGTATTGTGGATTGATTTGAACACTTTGTTTGACATCGTGGTCCCATCGGACTTGTGGACATCGTGCGAGACTAGTGTTGAATGGCCAATTACTGAACCAGTGAGAAATGCTCTGACAAATGGACCGTCCGAAATTGTCATGCAAAAGTATGAAAGGGTAATAGCTTGGCTGAAAGATAAAGTACCACCCCAGGACATTGATTGGGTAAAAATAGATCGAACAAGACAGGAACCGAAGGAGACAGTTCATGAGTTCTATGAAAGGTTGTTGAAAACATTCAAACAATACAGTGGACTCGATGTAATGGATCCTAAAGATATAGGACAGTTCGTGTCAAAGTTTGTTTTGGGGTTGAGGCCTGATATTTGTTTGATGATTCAACAACATTTGATTTGTTGGCAAAACAAACCACTAGATGAGATCCTGTGATATGCGAGATACTGCAGTGACGAAATAGATTCTAAAGCCAAGAATCTAAAGGAGAAGTTGATGGTGGTACAGATGCAGTCGGCAGGAAAGGGTGGACAACAGAAACAGGGGATGGGACGAAAGTCAAATGGTCAGAGCAAAGATAGTGAAGAAAGTCAGAGACCTAGAATAGACTTTGCCACTTTAAAGAAAACGACAAAGTGCCACCAGTGTCACCAGGTGGGACATTGGCGACGCGAGTGTCCCTTTAACCCTGAAAATGGAGAGCTGGAATTAGAGGAGCAAGTTCAAGAGGTTCCAGCTCAAAAGGCGACTGCCCCAGGAAGCAAGGTGGTCAAAGGGGGGACTTCGGCTCCAAGAGCTCAGTTCCCACAGCCACCGAAATTAGCGACCGGGGGAAAGGTCTTTAAACAAATGCCTCTCTTTATCGAGGAAGAAAAATGTTATTATATTGATCCATTGACAGGACAACGTGTGAGTAGAGAAGAGGACTGTACCCTCGGGGCAGTCCTAGGGGTGGATCAAAGAGGGCCGTTTGTTGAGGCTGAAGTGGCAGGGTGTCCTACAACGTTCTTGGTGGATACTGGAGCTACTAGATCAACGTTGAGATCAGTGGTGGTTCCAGACTTACCGATGTCAGGGGAAACAATTCAGGTGGTAGGAGTTGCAAACAAAAGGATGACTAGTCCCTTGACCGAACCAGTATCTGTGAAAATAGGAAACCATATGAATGAACATCAGTTTGTGGTTTGTGATTCGAGTCCTGTATGTCTGTTAGGAAGGGATTTGTTGTGCAAATTGAACTGCACAATATACTGCACCCCGCAAGGAGTGGAGGTACAGACTACAGACGATGATGCTACTTTCAAGGTAGCCAATTCAAAATCTTGCATAGAACTATATCCTACTCTGACTGTAGAAGATCTTCCTCAGGACTTAAGAGATGCAGTGAAGTCAGAGGTATGGGATTTCACGGGTGAAGAAATAGGATTGATTAAAGGGGTAGAACCAGTAAAAATAATGGTAAAGCCAAATGCCGAGTTTCCCAGAACCCCACAGTACAAATTGTCCCAGGAAACGATTGCAGGAATAAAGCCTGTGATCGAGTCAATGATTCAGCAGGGAATATTAAAAGAAATCGTGGGAAGTCCTTGTAACTCCCCGATCATGGGTTTGCAGAAACCTAGTGGGAAATTCAGGATAGTACAGGACCTTCGAAAAATTAACAGTATAGTCGTTTCCTGTTGTCCAGTGGTACCGAATCCATCAGTGATACTGTTTCAGATTCCATGCCAAGCAGAATGGTTCACAGTGATAGATCTTTGCCAGGCTTTCTTTTCAATCCCATTAGATGAGGAAAGCAGGAATCTTTTTGCTTTTAAAATGGAAGATCGCGTTTTAACATGGTGTCGAATCTCACAAGGATTCACAGACAGCCCATCAATCTTCAACCAGTTGTTGAAGAAGAATCTCGAAGATCTAGTACTGCCACAGAATTCGGTTCTGGTCCAGTACATAGATGACTTACTTGTTGCGTCAGAAACTGAGGAGGCTTGTAAAACAGATTCCATTGCCTTATTGAACCACTTAGCTGAAAATGGACATAAGGTATCTCCGAGCAAGTTACAGTATTGTTTGACAGAAGTACAGTATTTGGGACACCGGTTAGAGAAGGGAAAACGCAAGGTGTCCCCAGATAGGATTGAGGCGATAATGAAAATGAATGCGCCTACGACTCAGAGAGAAGTTAGGATGTTTCTAGGAATGGTGGGTTATTGTCGACAGTGGATAGTTAACTTTTCACTGAAAGCAAAACCCTTACAGAAACTGACGCACAAGGAGGTGAGTGATCCGGTACCATGGGACGATGAATGCCTAGTGGCATTCCTGCAGTTGAGAGACGACTTGTGTCGTGCTCCGGCTCTGGGGATGCCCGATTACGAGAAGTCTTTTTCGCTTTACTGCTGTGAGAGAGAGGGATGTGCTTTGTCAGTCTTGGCACAGACCCATGGAAATGCCCGTAGACCAGTTGCCTACTTTTCGGCTACATTAGACCCAGTAGCCGCAGCGTTGCCCGGATGTCTCAAATCCGTTGCTGCAACGGGTGTCAGCATTGAGAGGTGTCATTGAGAGGTGTGAGAGTATTGTAATGGGACACCAGTTAGTGGTGTATGTACCACATTCTGTAGAATTGTTAATGACTAGGACCAAGACGCAGCATCTGACCAATAGCAGGCTCACGCGCTACGAGCAAGTTATCCTTGCTGCGGAGAACGTGACCCTTAAGAGATGCTCTGTTTTGAATCCTGCTACATTGATGCCACTACCTACTGTAATAGAAGGCGAAGAATGTGAAGACCACGATTGCCTTGACGTGACTGAACTATGCACGAAGCCCCGACCAGATATAGTAGATGAGCCGTTGACTGAACCTGATGAAATTTATTTTGTCGATGGCTCATGTTTAAGAGACGATACTGGTCGACTGAGAGCAGCTTACGCTGTTTGTACCATTACGGGAGTTGTGGAAGCCGCTTGCCTGGAAGGAGTACATTCCGCACAGGTAGCAGAAATTATTGCCCTAACTCGTGCCTGTATTGCAGGAAACGGAAAGAGAGTCACCATATACACTGACAGCCAATATGGTTTCGGTGTGGTTCACGATTTTGGGCAATTGTGGTCTCAGAGAGGTTACATGACCTCTTCTGGTTCGCCCATTCGAAATGGAGAATTTGTGCGGCTGTTGTTGGAAGCATTACAGGGTCCAGCCGCCATTGCGATTGTAAAGTGTGTAGCTCATACCAAGAATACAGATTTTGTGTCACAAGGCAACCGATATGCTGATGAAGTCGCCCGCTATTGTGCAGAGCAGGACTATTGCTTCACAAAGGTAGAAATAGATGGGGCGGAAGAGAAGACAGAATTGAGTATGATGTTAGAAACAGTAGACACTTGGGAGGATTTGAGGATGATGCAGGAGAACGCACCTGAAACGGAGAAAAAGGCATGGGAAATAGCAGGGTGCGTGAGAAGTGAGATGGATTTTTGGATTTCAGCAGATGGGAGGGCGGTGTTACCTGAGGAACTAGCGAATCCCATGGCAAGGCAAATACATGGTCCAGTACACTTAGGAAGAGACGCTATGCTGAGAGTGTTTAGGCAGACTTGGTATTGCCCTAAATTTAGGATAGCGGCCGAGTCCGTGTGTAAGCGATGTGTTACCTGCCAACAATTAAATATAGGGAAAAGAACACCAGTTACACTGAGTCACATTGGGAGGTCTGGGGGGCCTTTCAATAGAATGCAATTGGACTTTATTGAAATGCCACCAGTCAACCGCCTTAGGTATGTTTTGGTGGTTGTATGTATATTTTCCAGGTGGGTTGAAGCATACCCTACACGCAGGTGCGATACCCTCACAGTAGCCAAGCTGTTGCTCAGGGAGTTGATACCACGCTTCGGGGTGCCTGCCTCTCTGGAATCGGACAGAGGAAAACATTTTAACAGCGAAATTGTGAAGATGTTGTGTTCTACATTAAAGATCGATCAAAAACTGCATTGTAGTTATCGACCAGAAGCCTCAGGGATTGTGGAACAAGTAAATGACACTCTGAAAAGTCGACTAGCTAAAGTCTGTTCATCCACTTCTTTGAGTTGGCCAGATGCTCTTCCTTTAGTGCTCATGAGTATGCGCAGCACACCTGACAGGAGGACAGGTCTCTCGGCACATGAGATTCTGATGGGGAGGGCCATGAGACTTCCTACAGTTCCAACTGCTGCCCTATTGAATATCACAGATGATCTGATCTTGGATTATTGTAAGGGACTGTCTGACGCCATCCATTCTGTGTCCCTTCAGGTGCAGGCGGCTGAAGTTCCATCATCAAGGAACCTGTGTCATGATCTGTGCCCTGGGGACTGGGTGTTGGTCAAGAAGCACGTCCGGAAGAACTGCCTAGATGTACGTTGGCGTGGGCCCTTTCAGGTAATCCTGATCACGAATACCGCGGTGAAGTGCGGAGGGCTGCCAAATTGGATCCATGCATCCCATACTCGGAGAGTTTCAGCACCTCTAGAAGAAACAGCTCCTCTCCCAGACGAAAGTCCAGTAGTGGAAGAAGAATCCCAAGGGGGGGCCAGTCAAGCTGTAGAGGTGGTGGAAGAAGTTGGGAACGCATCAGATCCAGAAGAGGAAGGACGGCAGAACGGCAGTGAGACCGAAGACGCAACTGAAGGAGAGAGCTGCAGTGAATACGACTCAGACACGGACCAGTACCAAAGCGATCAGGAATCGAGTGTGAGGACGAGAAATAGGAGGGCAAGGCGTGGAGCAGCCACCTGGCCAGAAAGAAGGAGGAGGTTGAGCTTGAGGTCTGCTCGAGAAGAAACGCTTGCTCCTATATCCGAAGACTCAGACCCGGAAGAAGATACCCAGGATCAAGCCCAGGGGGGTCTCAGAAGATCAAGGAGAGTGCGAGTGCCTAGCAGAAGGTACTCTACTCCTGATTGGACCTACCTCGTTGCAGATGTCCGTGGGACACAGAACCGGGAGGGTCAGGGAATTGAACCTGATCAGAACTGATCCGATCATCGCAGTGCAAATACGGTTCCTGCTACCAGGGGTGGAGGCTGAAAGGTTGCTGACACTCAACATCGTCTATCCTCCTCTCCTGAGCGGAATAAGAAAATTGATTTTAGAGACAGTTGATTTCCCGGTTTGCTGTTCACGATATCCCATATTGGAGGGAACTCTTCTTCGATTGGAAATGCTTGAGCGAGTAGTGGAACTTCTTGGAACACTCATAGTTTTAGATTGATAAAAGACTTTTGAAAGAACTTTGTAAATATTGCTGCAAGATAACCTAGCGCCGAGTGGAAGAAGAAAAATGGTAGGGGCTTCTTTTTTAGAGGATGGAGAAGGGCTAAGGTTGTCTGTTTCCACAGGACTCTAGAACTGTTTTGCGGAGTAAATTGTCAGCTTCCAGGTGTTCAAAAGAGAGATATTGTTCGAAAGAGAGACTTTGTTCGGAAAGGAGGAGACGTTGGAGATAGAAGAACGCCAAAACTACCCTGTTTGAGATCATGGAGGCTGGCAACCCGAACCATAGGGCAAAATGCATAGTATGCACACTTTTAGGGGTGGTGATTTCACTTATAGTTTTAAGCGCCTCCTCAGATCAACCAACCACGCCCTCGCCGCCGTCCCCCGCATCCGAAGAGCGACAACAGGAGGAAGATCCTTCTCCTACCTGGCCGCCAAGACCTGGAACTCACTTCCGACAAATCTGCGCCTGACCCAAGACCACCTCTCCTTCAGGAAGAAGCTCAAGACCTGGCTGTTCGAGCAGTAGCGGCACCCCCCCCCTCCCAGTGCCTTGAGACCCTACGGGTGAGTAGTGCGCTCTACAAATGACCTGATTGATTGATTGATTGAGTTACTGTATCATATATAGTGGGACATGAAAATGAAACAAAGACGAGATTAGAAACTAAGAAAACATCAACCCAAAGGCCTATCACGGTTGCTGAGGGAAAAGGAGAAAACACTGAGAAAGAAAAGGTTTTGTTAGATGCTGAGATCAAAAGATTACATGTTGATGAATCAAAGGGGAACTTTAGGTCAAATGCTTATGCCAAGTTGCTTTACGAATACATTGATGTCATGGAGGCGAAGAATTGCTACGTTTGTATGCAATTACCAGCTTCTGTGGATGAAGGTATCAGATACCATCATCTTCCATTGACATATGGAATCACATGTAGTTTGTTGTTAAGTATATTCTATGGACGAGAGGGGTTCGAGTATTATTTCTCGAATTTTGACTCGACATTGCCAGAGGTCCCAAATTACAAGCATCTGAACAAGTGGGATTATTACAAGAGCGAAGACAGATTACACAAATGGTTCATTCCATGGAAAACGTTAGATACTTCACATGCCCGGAGAAATAATCTGACTTGTCAAGTGTCAGAAATTGAGAAAAAGTTTATAGGGCAGGTGGATACTAGATACAGGAGGCAGAAGATTCTAAAGGCTTCAGGACAATGGGAAACAGATTGGACCAAGGAGGAAAGGATACAGCAAAGAAAGGGTAGCTTTGGTCCAATTGCTCTAGACAAGGAGAAACGGGGGAAACTGTGTATCCACAGGAGTTACTCCTATTATGAGAATCTGTATGTAGGTCAAGTCAGTTGTGAACATGCTTTCCAATTGGAGTACTACTCCAAAGATTTTTTGAAAGAGATGCAAGCAATTCCAAATGTATATTTTGTATGTGGAAGAAATGCATATGTGAAGCTACCAGATAATTGGTGCGGATCATGTTATCTAGCAATTGTCTTCCCCAAAATATATCATGTTGAGAATTTAGAACCGACCAAGAGAGGAATACCAACAAGAGGAAAGAGAGGGTTAGGAGCTGAAGAAGTAATTGGGGATGTATTTGGTGCTGCATTCCCTATCTTGGGAGTGATACTGAATGACATCAAAATTAGAAGATTGGCTACAGTCGTAGATAGGTTGTCTGCCAGTACTGCCAGATCATTAATGCTGGTGGAAGGTGAGATGCAATCGATAAGGGCAATGGTTCTTCAGAACCGACTTGCTCTAGACGTTCTGTTAGCCAAAGAGGGAGGAGTTTGCAAGGCTTTGAAGGTCCAGGAATGCTGCACTTACATTCCGGACAATTCAAAGCCTCTGGAGAAATACATACGAAACATCACTGCAATTCACCACGAAATTGAGGATCTGACAAAAGTAAATGTGTGGGAAAAAGTAGGTCATGGAATGGGTAAAGTTGGAGGTTGGTTTGCCAACCTAGGAAAGGGTATTGTTTGGTACATACTGAAACCCATTATCATAATTGTTATTTGTGTAATCACTTTGTGGGGATTGGTGCGTTTGTATCAATGGTATAAATCAAACAGGTTGCAGAGATCTATGAGAGAGCAGGAGAAAAGGTTGACAGCAATGCAAGATACACAATATAAGAGTCTGAAGGCATTGGAGACAATGAAAAGAAGTGGTACTGCCATGACATCACTTTGAAGGGTCCTACGTTTTAGAGATGGTGTTTTGATGGTGATGACTCCTGAAAGTCATCAAAGGGGGGACTGAGAGAGCACAAATCTGGAAAATGTATAAGTGCACCATATTTACAAGCACGTAGTTAGTTTAAATATACTTTGCACAAGAGTGTTTTATACCCAGTAGTAAAAAGTATAGAGTGTTTAAGTAGGGTAACAATAATCGTAGTAATGTGAGACTAATGTAGAAATGTCGGAATGAATATGAAAACCTCACGTTCTCATGTTAAGTGATCATGTAAGAGGAACTTGCAAACCAGTTAAATTGTGTAGGCCTCATGGCAATTCACAGTAAATCTAAACGTGCTGCTAAAATAATGTGAGGTGGGGTTAACGTGGTTCTTCCAAAATGTATTATCGAATAGTAGTGAAATATATGTTTTATAGATGTTTTGCATTACAGAAATGTGTTAGTTAAGAATACTGTTTAAATCAAGTTATATGTTTTCAGAGTGCAGGGACCCGCTTCATGTAAATCAAGTAGGCCTGAACAGATAATGTTATTCCTTTGATCTGCAATGTGCTCGTTAGAGAAGAAGTCGAGAGGCGCCAAGTACAGAGAGCTACATATGTTTTACGACCTATAGATATGGTGGAGTCTGGAATTTGAGGCCCACTGTAGGATGGCCTGTATGCAGGTGCGAGGAGTCTTAATCAGTTGTAATGAATGGGGCTTTGTTCAGTGGCGCTTGGCGCAGGCCTGTAGGAGTCTTCAGGAATTTCAGGGGGTACTGGCGCACTGGAGAAGAAGCCTGGGAACCAAGGTCAACTTTAACGAGGGTCCCGAAGAGTACCATCATGGAGTCTGCCGCCAAATTCGATACCACGTGAGGGGCGTCCCTAGGGGCGTTCCTATCGGAAATGTGATTTTGTATTAGGGAAAGCGACCCGGGAGGAGAGCAGAGCAGATGATTTTGGAAGCCTAAGAGAGCGGTTGGGTAGGCAGATAGGCTGATCACCAGAGACCAATTTACAGAAGAGACAAAGAGAAGTGCGTGATCTTCTTAGGAAGTCACCACGGCTGACACCTTTTTGGGTAAAGATCTTGTTAAGTAGGGATGTCACTTAGTCTAGGGTAGGGACAGACTAACCTGAATTTTCTTTTCTGTAATGACTCTTAAGTTGCAACTTGTATCCATTTTGGCAACTCTAATGATTTTCGAACTTGTACTTATTATTCTGTTTTGTAGACTCAGACTATTCAAAGAATTTATGTTTATAGTGATACCAGTATACCTTTTGAATTTCATCTTGAGAAGTTTGTATCTTCAGTTATCTTTGACTTTATATTAAATTTTTGAACTTTATCATTGGTCAGTGGTCATTTAGAGTGGTGTAAGTTCTTAACTGATTGATCTAGTATTGGATTACCTTTTACTCAATGACAGGTACCAACGATCCAGTCGACTTGATTTGGGATCTGGTAAGGTAACTAGAAGCCAGAAATCCCGCGTTAACAGATGCATTTTGAGCTTATAGCCCCAAATGCAATAGAACAGGAACACCTGCACCCAGCAACTGCTTGTGCTGTGTTCCCGTGCTCTTGGGTAACATTTGTTTCTCCAAATTAATCTAAATTATGCAAACTGATGTATTTGCATCATTTTAAGTAATTTGACATCACTAGAGTAACACAAAATTACTGAAATTACTCAGATCGTTCCAGTCCAAATTACATTTTGCCCATGAATAGCAAATATTGATTGTCTCACAGTACACTAAGAATAGTATACTGATGCTTTGTTCCTGAATTGTCAAGGCAGGTTTCATAAAATTAAACTCGGATGACATAATTAGATTGTTTATCTGTGGTATGAGCTTGTATTCGTGTCATTTGTTCCTGAATTTGTAGGGGTTCAATTGGACATTTCCCAATAAAATGACCTTTATTACTGTAGTGCAAATAAAACCTCACATTCTGTCATTGTTCTTTCTCCTCTTCAGATACAATAGAGAAATCTTGTATCAGCTCCTCAGGTAGTTCTATTTATGTGGACTTTGATACAAGGTCTTTAGGAGGATACTTGCTAAGCCCACAAGTGTGGGGTCCGACGAAGATTTGGTTTTTCTTCTTTTCCAATCTTTGCTCTTGAATACTTCCTTCAATGAGAATTACTGTTGTAATTAAAGCCTAAAGGCTGGCTGATCATGCTATATGTGCTAATTCATCTTTGATTTCCTACTTCATGAGAAAGATGGATTAACCAAGACTCCAAAACGTATTTTGAATTTCTGGGGTCCTCATAACATTTCATCTCTGTGAGGCATCAACATTTGTCAAGTTCATATTTTATTTTTTTAGACATTCTCATTGATAACTTTTAGTTTGAATATAATGTTGCTACCTCTTATTTCCAATGTTGAGTCCAAATTGGTCACTGGCTAAAGAGCGGAAATGGTTGCAGAGAGAAGAAAACTTCAGCCAGTTCAACTGTTAGGAAAAAGATCAATAGCTTAAGAATACAAGTAGATCAAGAGCCGCGGTTGGAATCCTTGGGGGCAGAAGAATGAATAAATCAAGAAGTAGAAGCCTTCTGGAATGAGCATTGAGCTGAGAGAGCAGTTGCTACACACTAAGCTAAGCAAACTGACCAGTTGGCTTTGAAGCTCTCAGAAAGAACTGATCTTGAACAGGACATAGGGAAGGTACAGAAAGTCACATCTTACATAGTGGGTTAGGTAGGCCACAGTAGAAACAGTTGATGAAGTGAAAAAACGTCTCTGGCCTGTAACGTAACTAAACTAAAAGTAATACATGTAGATTCTTAATGGAAGGAGCCTGAAGTGAACTACACTGGTGTCTAACCAATACAAAACAATGTTTGCTTTAACACGGCTCAGCATTCCAAGTGGAAACCCATGACCAGCAACCAGGAAAAGTCCAAGAAGACTTGTACAAAGCAGCCCAGCCAGCCACAGCCGGACTTGATACACACAAGACAGTTGACACACACTGCACCAACTCTACAATGCCGAGAAGCCCTTCTGCCCCCGGCCCAAGGTACAGAATAGAACACCTTTCTACATAGTAAATAACTGTGTTAAAGAATGCAACCTTTTGAAACAAGATTAGAATTCTCTGCATTCTTCAGTCTGTGGGTAGACCCAACCCTCTTATCAGAGCCAGGATCCTTTTTAGAAGCATTACTTGAAGATTCTAAAACTGTGCTCAGAGATGCCCAGCGTACAAGTGTGTTCCTAGCATGATCTACCGCACTCATCTATTTGTGTTCTACAACCAAAGATACATGATATACAAAACTGCCTGACAGTGCATGCATTCAGAAGCAGGAGATGCTGGCACTGTGCACGGAATGTTGGCGCTGCTTGAAAAGAGGCTTTGTTTTTTTCCTTGGGCATGCCACACAAAATGTGGAGTTCAATCAAGAAAACTACATGTTCAGTGAAGCCGCAGGACTCTCATGAGGTTTGCAAGCAGCAGCAGCTATTTTCAATTCATGGAGTATAAGTTTCTCATGATCTAGTGTCCAGGCAATCAAGATATGCAGTTTCTGAAGCTGGTACCTTTTTGCCAGAGTTGCAAGACATCTTGCAGATTGGTTGCTACACTTTGGGTTTCAATAAGAGACTGAGCTGGTTACAGAAAGGGATTCAAGAAGCCCATGGGAATCAATGGGAAATACCGAATCTGTAATTACAGAATCGGTAAATACCGATTTTAGCAAGGGTGAAGGGGGTGTCACTTTGACACCCTCTAGCACCCCAAAGACGGGCATGTGAGCCATGTGGCACACAGACATGCCCTAAGGGCATGTCTGTCTGTCACATGGCTAGGTGTGCATGCACACATGTGCATGCACACCTGGATTCGGTATTTTACCACCCAATTGGATTGGGTGGTAAAATACCGAATCTGTAAGTCCTGTGGCACTCTCAGGAGTGCCACCTACATCTGGAAGGTACCGATTCGGTAAAAATACCGATTCGGTATTTTACAGATTCTGTAAATTTACCGATTCGGAAAATTTACAGAATCTGTCAAATCTGGCCCCCTACATCTCAAGATGCCAAATACCGGTCGGCAACGGCCGAATTCGGCCGCTTCCGACCGGTATTTGCCACCTACATCGGGCCCTAGACTATATTTCGTAGTTCTGTTTCAAGGGTGATCCTTTAGGGGCTATGAACTTGTATTTTACAAACCTTATTTTCTCAAGTGAGGAGCAGAAAGGATCTTCATCCCTTCAAAGACACTTATAACCTTTCTTTTTGACTAAAGTAATATTTAGACTTTGCCATAAGTTAGAAAAGTGATTGTTTTTGGGTGGACATTATAATTCTAGTGTGTAATTATTACGTTGCAGCATTTGAACCTGTCTCTATAAACATACTTTGAATCAAAGAGAGTGTGTGCATAACGCAGAAACTCCCAAAATAAACAATGTTGTTTTCATAGATTTCGATTGTGTTTTAGTTCTAGGATGATACAGAATCTGACCACACCTTAGAGAGTTGCAGACAGATATGTACTAATCGTATATCTTATATGGTATTGGAAATTAGATGCTGTGCAAGGCAGGTAAATAAACAGACTTCTTATCTTTAGATATCAACACTCCACCAGTTAAAGGGAGTGACCAGCCGTATGAGCAATCAGACTGGCAATAGCCAGTGCTCTGCTTTCTCTCTTATCCTGTTCCCCTTGCCTCTGGCTGACTTCTAGCCAACAAGCTATTCAGCGTATGGTTGGCAATGGTTTCGAAGTAGGTATGGAATCATACTTTGCTGCTTCTGGTTTTGTACTACAGAGTGATCACTTTTAACAGTGCCATCTTATACCTCTGTTGAGGCTCTGTGGTTGGATATGAATATTTATGATTTCATTCTTCAGTTACCCATTTAGTGCCAGTGTGACTGAGTTGCACTTACTTAGTGGCCACATGTCAATAAATTCCCCTGCAACCAACTAGCATACAAGAGGTGACTACCGGAAGATCTAGCTAGTGTGTATGCACCCTGGAAAGGCATCGTACACATCAGTGAAGCAACACCTGGCATCGCAGATAGCTTGCACATTGATGGAATGCCAGCGGTTTCTGTTGCAGAAATAGTGGGCCTCAGGTCATGGTGACTGAAGTGTAATGTGTGCAAACAATGTCACCTAATAACCAAGGGAAATGGGCAATAACATTGAATTCCTTTATCACCAGTTCACGCATTGCCTTTTTGCCAGTGACTTTGACATGAAGATAAAGTGATGCACTCAGGTGATGATGCAATTCAGTACCAGTTGGAAACAACATAATTGGCTTGCCTTTGGGATGCTCATGTGTTGCCAATGATCTTTTGGAATGATCTGGTGGCCAGGAAATGGAGTGCAGACAGCATTTGACTTTCGCAAGTTTAGCTTGAAGGCAGACTGCAAGTGAATTTAGCTCCTGCTCCCAATCTTTAGTCATGTCAAGGATCACATTAGGTGAGAAGCAGCATCTAGCAAACTGCTTCCCTAAAAATCACAAAAACCTTGATTCTCTGTCAGTAAATCTTCAATCTCCTATTCAAATAACTGTTCCTCAAAATGAGTGGTAATACAACAAATGTAATCACAGACATCGTGAACAAAGATTTTTTGGGTCTGGGACGGGTTTTCTTGTGTAGGCCTGCTGTGTATGATTGGTTGATGTTGTAACTAGGGGCCAGATGTAGGAGCCCGAATACCGGTCGGTACCGGCCGATTTCGGCCGTTACCGACCGGTATTTGGGTTTTCAGATGTAGGGGCATGTCATTTTAAGAATCGGTAATTTTACCGATTCGGTAAATATACCGATTCTGTAAAATACCGAATCGGTATATTTACCGAATCGGTAAATCCATATGTAGCTGACACTCCTGAGAGTGCCACAGCCCCTTAAGAGTCGGTATTTTACCACAAAATCCTATTGTGTGGTAAAATACCGAATTCAGGTGTGCATGCACATCTGTGCATGCACACCCGTGCAATGTGACACACAGACATGCCCTTAGGGCATGTATGTGTGCCACATGTCACACAAGCCTGTACTTGGGGTGCTAGAGGGTGTCAAAGTGACACCCCCTGCACCCTTGCAGGATTCGGTATTGCACATTGATTCCTATGGGCTTCAAGGCCCATAGGAATCAATGGGCAATACCGATTCGGTATTTACCGAATCGGTAAATACCGAATCTGTATTCCTGATTTCGGAATTACCTAAATCTGCACCCTTCCCATTTACAGACTCATAAATACCGAATCGGTAAAATTCGGTATTTAAGAGTCTGTAAATGGAAATTACCTACATCTAGCCCTAGATCTTTTGATCCTGGTGATGAGTCTGGCAAAGTTCACTTCCTTCTCCTTGCACGTGTGTTCAATTTAATTGAAGCCTTGTTACAATATGTGTTTATGTTGTATGAAAAAAATAGTCAAATTAAAATACAAAACTTGTAAACTTTTAAAATTATTCTCCATTTTTTTTCGTACTTTTCCTTTGCCTAGGTAATATTCTGTGCCTTTATTGCTTTCGAACATAATATGTTGTAGTACCATTGATTGGCAACATGTGGTGCTGGACTTGCTACAAGGTTTGGAATAGTTTTGTGTTTATTTTGTCATCAATATTACTGAAGTAGAGATAAATTAAAGTTTGGTAATTGGCACTTGTGTTTTCCTTTGTGGGTATGTTCAAGTATTAGCATCGAACTGGTTTTAGTTTTTTGTGGGTGTCTTTAAGTATTTTTGTAAGCCTCCCTAAATCCTCCTTAAATTTCCTTAACTTCACCCATTTAGTAGTAAATATGTTTTAGTTTCCAATCACTCTACCTTGTCCCACCCACGTTTTCAACAAACATGTTTATCTCTATCTGTGGAGATCTCTGTATTTGTGCCAGAAATATCCGAGCATAAGAGATAGAACCGACATAGGAGGAGAAGAAAGCTATTTCAATATATTCTTAATTTATTTAAGGTTGCTAATAGAGAGAGCAAGTGATTTTCCCCAAGATCACCTTTTTTGTTCAAGTGATGCTTTACAAATTGTGACATGGAACTGGCTTGAACTTGCTTAGCTATACTGGTTTACATTCATGGACATTGGAGCAATATGCATACTGGCCTAGCTATGGTGCTTTACTTGCAAAGGCTATGATACTCCACATTCTGGGGCACAGTGAAGTCTACCCAGGCTAAGGTACTTCATTCACTCACTGTGGCAATGCAGAAACTGAACTGCCCAAGACACTTTTACATACAACCACTGGTCAGTTACCCCATTGTTCCAGTACGTAAAGTGCCATTAGCCATGCTTTCTAGCCTAAAATGTCTCATTGCTTTGCTTACTGCACCATTGTGGAAAGTGTTCTGGCTTTAATGCTGCATGTACTATGACACTGTGGAAACTACTCTACGTATATTGCTTTACATACTGGGGTTTGTGAAAAGTGCGTAAGATATTAAGGCAATGTGGCTACAGTCCTAGCTTTGATGTATGACATGCTGTGGCATTGTGGTGCTTTACGTGTGGAACAATAAGGCTACTATTGTTATGTGATGCTTTATCTGTTGAGGTATTGTGGCAACTGGCCCTATTATTGTGCTTAAATATTTAGGAAACATAGATTTTGGATAAGGTTTGCTTCTCTTTCACGTGTTAATATGACAGCCTACATCATGGCCCAGTTTTTTATATGATGGATAATCTGAAATACATTAGAAGTATACCATCACAATTGGTCATAGCCCTGAATGGTTCCCTCGCGTTCTGATGTACATAGAACTAGCCTGACAAGTGATGATAATGCCTCGGAATATAAAGGCTTCAGCTCAGAAGTCATTTTGATGGATTGGCATACAAACTGTCATGGTCATTATGGCAAACTACTGCATGTAAAACATGTTAATGCAATAGGATTTTTGGGGAGAGCTTTTCTTCCAGTGAGTTCAATCGCATCAAATGGGAACTGTAGTACCAATGCATACCTGCTGTACATCGAATGAATTGTATCAAACGCATTACTTTTTATAGGGAAAAGCTGATTTGCTTCAAGAAAGTAATATGTTCATTTTGTACTGTACTATACGAGAAATTCAAATCCAGCACTATTGCATTAGTTCCCCATCAAACCACCCGTTAACCTGCTGCTTTGCAGACTAAGTGTTTTAAAAAATTGTACTTCAAGGTCCACACTGTCGGCCAATTTTTGCAAAACATTCTTGGTGGGAGAAACACCCAATACCCCCTAAAGAGAGTGGTCTGTCTCACCTGTCTCAATTAAGATTTCTCAAAAAACAGGTAGTAAAGTAGCAGTAAACTATAAAAACAATGTCATAAAAAACTATGTGGGGTCGGGCGTGCGTAGCTTGCCAGCAAAGAGGGCAGGCGCTAAAGTGAATAAGCTCCTTATCGCACCTGTCCAAAATATCCAAAATTTGCTGCCCGATTCGCACCCGACGCCTGCAGCAATAGAGAAATGCTGGAGAGACAAGAGCCTCTATATTCTGAGACTCGGTTTCCGACATCCACATTGACGTGGTGGAGCCTGGTGAAGCATGTGGAAACTGTGCAGCAGGCATGCCGGGGAGAGGCTGTGACTGGGGATGGATGGACATGGCCACGGCCTCAGGTTCCTCCTGGTCCTGACAGTGGGGCTTTGACTCTGGCGGATGGGTGTATCACTGGGTCTCCCTTAAGAGTGCAGTTCTCTACTCGGTTGGAGTGAAGCGGGGTGAGGCTGAGGAATTATATCCTGCAGCCTAACAGGGTATTGGAGACAGGGCCCTCTCCTCTCTCTGCCCTCCTCCTTCACCACAGACTGGCCTGAAACAATTGTGGCGGCTGTGCTTGGGCATCAAGGCTCGTTGTGTCCTGTTTGACTGTGGAGCCATGGACTCTAACACTACCGACCACTCCCAGTCAATACGGTGTCAATAGGAGTAATCTGGTCGTTGCCCTTCATGTGTAAGTGAGAATTATAGCCATGTGCAGCATCTACCACCTGGCGCTCTGCCAGGGGGGCTGACGGCAACTGGAGGGAGGACTAATAGCACTGGGCTTGTTTCTCTGTGACTCTCTCCCCATTTTGTTCCCCAGTTGGGTCCCAGTTGAATGGGACTGCGCAGATGTAGGGGAAAGCTATAGTGTCTGGCTGCACATGCCACCTCTGGTGGGTACTGTTGCACTGAAGGCTGGTGGATCAGCATAATGCCCTTTGAGAACCCCTTTGGCATTCTTCCAACAGCTTTCCACCAGATACTCTGCAGAGCCCCAGCCTTCCTCGCTGGAGGTCCTTATCATGTATTCAAGGATACCGTGGCTGAGAACAAACACCCTCAAGCCAATAAACAGGGAATGTCCAGAACTATGTCTCCACAACCACAAATGCTTTCTAATCTCACAGTGGAGTTGGCTAAAATCCCACAGGTCATTCACTCATAGAAGGTGTGAGAAAATGGGTGTTGGTTGAGGGGTGAAACCCTTCTCAAGCAACAGCCACAATCCTTGTCAGGGTGAACCACAAAAAGTCACTAAATTAACCTATGCTTCACCCTCTGGTAGCTTGGCACAAAAGCCATCAGTCTTAATTTAGAGACAATGTGTAAAGGATTTATGCAACACACCAACAGTAACAAAAGTGAAAACACCACGCAAGAAAAATCCCGCTTCAGTTTAGGAAAATAGAGGAAAGTGAAATAAATTACTTGAGTCCAAAATGACAAAAGTGAAATCAGTAGAACTAGAGACATGAAGCTTCAAATAATTTAAATCAAAGTAGGGCCAAAAGGTGTTAAGTCATCTGAGGTATCAGGTTGCACTGTACTGGAACAAAGTCACAAGTTCAGGCAAACCACGATTTAGCACAGGCTGAGCACAGGACCAAGTTTTGCCCACTGAGGATTGTACCTTATGTCGTTGGTGCACAGTCTGCGCAGTGTTGCTTTGCGAGGCTTCGAATCATCTGGCGTTGGTTCTGGTGAAACTGTGCAGAAAGAGTTGGTGGAACTTTACGCTACTCTGCATAAGTTCTGTGGAACTGTGTGGCGAGGCTTTGAATCACTTGGTATGGTTCCAAGGAGGCTGGCAGCTATGCGGCGAAGCTTTGTGTCACTTAGCATTAATTCTCAACAGGCTTCCCAGCTTTGTGGTGAAGCTTTGCGAAGTTTCTTGTTGCGTTGCGTCAATTTAGATGTAACCTTCAATTATGCCAAGAGTAGCTCTCTCTGATGCCAGTAGAGGATCCAGGTCCAGGAGAGGCACCACTTGGGGATCAGGAGCGGAGATCAGCAGGGTTCAGGCAGATGCAGTTGCCGGCCCATGCAGATCCAGTGCAGGGAGGTCTCTGGAGGCTGTTGTGCCCCGGTAGCTCAGAACAGGAGGTCAGAGAGCTGACCTTTGGAGCAACTCAGGTAGCTTTGGAAGAGGGGAACAGGTCCAGTCTTCCTTCTAAGACAGCAGGGCAGTCCTCTGGCAGCAGCAACGCAGTCCTCTGGGGAGTAAGGCTGGCTTCAAGCAACAGGGCAGCCCTATGAGAAGCAAGGCAGTCCTTCTTCTGTAATGTCCACAGGCCCGACCAGGAGTGTACTGATAAGTGGCTTTGGGGGCCAACTATTGATACCTAGTGCCAGTCTTTGAAATTGGCAGTCCCTATACTCTGCCCACATCTGGTTCTGGAAAGTTCCAAGACGTCTGGGGTGACAGACAACTAATGTCAGGTTCCTTTGTGTGTGCTGGAGGCAAGTGTACATTGAGCAAGGCACAGCTCTGCTCCCAGCCAATCTGACAGGATGGCTTGGTTTGCTCACATCGAATTCCCTTTTGTCTCACCATCTGGGAGGAATACATAAAAAATAACAGCAGAGCCATTCACAGTAACGTGACGCAGGACACTGGCAAAAGGTAAAAATGTTTAGGGCAAGTAAATGCCAGCTTTCTAAAAATTGCATTTTCAGAATTGTCATTTATCATTCAAGTTTACGATTAAAGAGGATTTTGAATTACAATTCTTTTGAGTGTAAACACCTTATGTCTAGCAATGAAAAAGCAACAGTGGCTATGCCATAGAACCCCACACATAGATAGTAGCACATAAATATTTCAGCAAAGTCTTGAGTAAGAAGAAGCAGAATATCTTATTGCATGGTGCTCTTTTGGTAATGGACCCCGCCAACTGGGGTGTTGCAGTCAGAACACAGGAATCCTGGTCGGCAATAGTCAAATAAACAACCAAAGCGCACACATGCAGCCCATATTTGAAGTATAGCTCAGATATAGTAATCTTCTTATTCCAGAGTTATATTATGTGGTTAAAGATGCATTATTTTCTCTGCACAGACATATGGTGATTCATTGGAAGTACATTCTTCGTTAGAGATAGGCAGCTGACAGATGTTTCATCCAAAGACTTCTTCAAGGCTGTGTAATTAATATGTTATTGAGCTGAAAAATACGGCAAGTTCCGCAAAGTCTGGGAGAATATCACTCAGTCATGTATCCAAAAATTAAGGTCAAGAGAGATGTAATGGTGGAGAGTTATAGCGTAACGCAGCCTCCCAGAATTTGCATAACTATACGTATTTTTTGGCATATGAACATGTTAATTACATAGCCCTGAGGAATTCTTCGGACGAAACACGTGTCAGCTGCTTATCAAATAATGTACTTCCAATAAATCACCATATGCCTGTGCAGATAATAATTTTTAGAAAAAGAAATGCCGGCCCTGCAATTCATTTAATATGGCTACTTAGTTGAAGCAACAAACCAAACCTATTTTTTGATTTGTGTGGTCTAATTTATTTATACCATTCACTTTTTTATAAATTTCATTAGCTTAAAGCATCAATTGCATGAGAAAAACACTACATTTACACAATACAACATATACATATTTCTTACCACATTAGACAAAAAAACATTCTTTCATTCAATGCACATATAAAGATTCATTAATACGAGAAACATTAATCTTTAGGTGATGTTTTCACAAACAATTTTTGAAAATAAAGCTATTCACAGAAAGGAAATGGAAACGAATTAAACTGCAAAAAATACAGATTCCTCAATAATCTGGTTAATACACCGATCAATTAGTTCCTTCCTGCTTTTGTGCAGATAATAAAGCATCTTTAACCTCATACTAAAACTCTGCAATAAGAAAATTACTATATCTGAGCTATACTTCAAATATGGACTGCGTGTGTGTTCTTTGGTTGTTTTTGTGACCTTACCTCTGTCTACTCTCACTCAAAAGTTATCATTTATTAAATGTAATAGGGTAACCTGGTTTTAGTTAATGGGAGGGACAGGCCTTGCTAAGGCTTGTAAACTTAAAACTACACAGCCTACTTGTTAAATACAGTGCACCCTACCCAGTGAGCCTTTAGGGCCTATCTAAGGTTGACATATAAGCATTAAAAAGAGATGTTTAGGCCTGCCAAAAAGTTTGTTTTGCCAGGTCATATTCACTGGGTGGCATAATGAGTAATGCAGGCCCAATAGTAGCATTTATTTTACAGGCCCTGGCTACATGTAGCATCATTTACTAGGGATTTACAAGTAAATTAAATTTGCCAATTAGGTGTAAGCCAATTGCACTATGTTTAAGGGAGAGAGCTCAAGCACTTTAGCACTGGTTAGCAGCAGTAAAGTGCACAGAGTTCTAAAGTGACCATAAACGAATTCTGCAAAGCAGGAGTAGTGAAGGTAAAAACTCTTGGGGAACACCATGCCAAGGATGCCAGGTCCAACAGAGTGCAACATCCAGGGACTTGGGTTGGGAACAAAAACTGGCCAGGGAAACCATGTTGTTGGTGGGAAGGAGACTGTCAGGTTTCTGAATTGCAGTTGTTCAGGGAGTGAGACACTATAGTTATCTCACCACTGTCAGACATAATGGTTGGTACAGTGCTATGAACCTTAACAGACTTAGAGGAAGAATACGGTCTACACTGTAGTTCTTTCTTATGCTATCTCCAAATCTGCCACGCTCTCACCCCATATATGACCTTGAAGAACCTCCGAACTTTATCCCGTTGGAGGTGACATTATTAATGGAGGCAATGGGGCATTAAGAAACATAAATATACTGCTCACTAGTAATAAACACAAAGATGCCTTTGACCCATTGTGTTGAGCCTTATTCAGTTATATCTTCATCGCAATTTCCTTACTACTAGTCAAGCTGTGCAGGTTTGGCCTTCATCTTGCCCTGGACTTCAATAGACATGCCATGGCACTGCTGTGGCTGAGACGTCTTATTACGAAAAGGGAGGATGCCCAACACTGGAAGGATGCCAGCCCACCCCTGCTGGAAGTGTGGCAAAAAGGAATCGACTACTGTTTGGGCCTGGAGAGACCGATTTATCAAGCCTGGTGTTGCAAAAGCAATAACAATTGTTGTCATTAGCGGGGTATTCTGTTGATCCGAGTGAGCCTGGGTCTCACTTTGTCACTGATAAGACTCAAGGCTGTAGGAAGAGGGGAAATAGGCCTGGAGGGCCCCCTATGATTGCTGATCCGTCTGTTTCACAACCAGCGTAATACATTATCCTTTAGATTGCCAGTTAAAAAGTTAGAAACGTATGGTTTTTTTCCCCTTTGCGTGCTTTTATTCATGAAGCCCAGTAAAATGTTTTATTAAAAACACTTCGCTGCAGAACAAGGTGAAGTAAACATAAAGGGGAGCACTGACCATTCTTCACAGAACAAGGAACCACAGAAAAGCTATAATTTCATCTACACTAGAGCCTCCTATGAAACCGGTTTAGAAGGTTCCTGGGGCTGCTGCTCCTTTCATCATGTATGTGTGGAACCTTTTACCTTCCAGCAGTTTTGCTCAGGACACAAAGCAAGCATTCATTACAACAAGAAACATGTAGAAATCGATTTACCCAAAACGTTAGGCCCAGCATTCCACATAATGGCGAGCTGTTTGGGATCGGGGGTTAAGCATTACAGGGTCTGCAATGGGCGGCCTGTCAGGTGCACACGTGCAGCCCCTGAAGATATGAAACCATACTGGAGCTTTTCATTGGTTGTTGTTTCAATGCTGACAAAATGTTATTGTAGACTCTGAACCGGGGCTCTGTGTACCCATCATGCCGTGTAATGTGGTGTTCTGTGAGCCCTAGAAGCAATTTTGTGAGTGCTGTATCTTTTATGGAGTGCAAGTGTGTGCTCCCTATGTCTTGTATGCAGCTTAAGTTACTGGTTTGTATGTCCTGTTTGTAGGGTGAGTGTGTTGTAGGTCCTGCATGCAGTGTACATGAGAACTCTCTATGCATGTATGGTATTTCTGTCGCACGAGACCAAGAGCAAGCAGAATGCTGTGCATGGTAGAAGACAAGCATACATTTGACATGTAATAAGAAAGGAAGGTGGGTTGTAGACGGTCAACACGTTGTGATGTAGTGTTCTTTAGAGAGGTGAGTCTTCAACTCTTTCCTAAATTGGAGCAACGATGGGAAGGTCCTGATGTATACAGGAATGCTTGTTCATGATTCTGGGATGTAGATGGAAAAGACCTGTTGTCTATTTATTCTTTTTTCACTTCTTAGACTGTTTTCCTGGCTGCACATGTGCCAAGAACCACCAGAGGTGGTAAGTTTGTCTGCAGGATAAGCTGTGGTGCTGGTCATCATGACTTTTTTAAATGATGCAGCTGGTTTTGAAGATGGTGCGGGTCAGCAAGGAGGGCAAATCGAGTTCCATCAGGATTGATTGATTTTGAGATTTATATAGCGCTAGAATGCCCAGAGGCATCTAGACGCTGCAACGGAGGAGTCTGACAGCAATTAAAAGAAAGGTGGTAGAATTTAGGGGCCGATTAGGATTGTGGTTTTCCCGCATCCTCCGGGCCGGCGGAAGACACCGCCGGCCCGGAGGATGCGGGAAAACCGCTGGGGAGGCACAAAAGACCCACCGCCAAATTAGGATGGTGGTGGGTCTCAAAATCGGTCCGCAGCTTTTCTGCCGCGGTCGCCTTCCGACCGCGGCGGAAAAGCTCTAACATGGCTGGCGGTGTCTATCAGACACCGCCAGCCATATTAGGATGGGGGTCAACAGATGCCTTTCCGCGGCGGATTCTCCGCCATGGAAAGGCATACGGTGATTTCTTTGGGGGCCCGTTGCGGGCTCCCAGGTTGAGTGGGGGGGTGGTGGGTGCACATGGGGGGTACCTATGGTACCCCCTGCATTTGCATGGACGAAGCGGCAAGCACCGCGCGGTGCCTGCCGCTTTGTGCATACAAATGCGCTGTTGTCATTTTTTACATTGCGGCGGGTGCTGCTTCAAGCAGCACCCGCCGCAATGTAAAAAATACAGGATGTGACCGCCATGCGTGGCGGTCACATCCTAATTGCCATGGAGGGACCGCCGCTGCCCATGCGGACTGTCCCTCATACTCAGTGGTGGTGGACGGACGCAAGTCCATCCGCCATCATAATCGACCCCTTAATTTGGAAAAAGCCACGTTTTCAGCGCTTTTCTGAAAGAAAGTAGTGTAGGGTAGTTTTTAATAGCTACAGGGTGCATGTTCCACAATTTAACGGTTTTCAGGATAAAGCTGCTTCCTCCCCAGTGAGACTTCCTGAATTTGAGTATCTGAAGAAGTTTATTTTGAGCTGAACGTAGCATTCTACAAGGATGATACTGATGAAGCAAGATTTCGCACATAACGCGACTTGCTGAAATCAAGAACCTCGATTCATTTATAACTCTGTAATCCAAATTGTATGTCTTACTAATTACCTTTATTTTTGATATACATGTATCTTAGTGATGCTTGCCTATGTGTTTTACTAATACGATTAATCTTTGTCTTAAAATGGCCGTCGCTTGGGAATTTACTACTGCGCATGCGTTAGTCACACTCACGTGACGTGACGTAGTCGCAGTTGTGGTGGGAAAATGTGCGCATGCGTAGTTGCCTCTAATATGGCTGTCTGAATACTCACATGGTGAAGCTTGCGCAGATGCTCTCGTGTTATTGTCTGTTGCACTAATTCCTAATGGCATAGTATATTTTTATAGTAAGAAGTATAAAGTAACTACTCATGGTATATTGTGAAATCATTTATTTCTATGTTTTAATTTGTTTTCGCTTACTTTTCATGTACCGCGATAATTGGGGGAGTCTGGATGAGACGAGAACCATCTTGAAGGTCCCTTCTGCGCATGTCGCGCAGCCTGGGAGAAGGTAGCCTTGAGAAATGGAAGCCAGCCAGTTGGCAGCCACAAGTCAAGATGCTCCTGCGAAAGCCACCTCTGACCCAGCGAGAGGGACTCGAATGTACTGAAATTGTTACAATGAAATCTTTCCTATTGTATTCTGTGTATTCTCTCATGGGAACCCCAAATTCACTAGGCGGTTCCTTAAAATGCAAAACCGAGCTTGTAGAAGTCTGTTCTGATTGGTGTGTTAACCTATCCTATGTGGGGACCAATCGAAATTGGGGATTCTGACACTTCGCAACATTTGGGGGGTGGTACACTGACCCGAAAACAGTATATCTAGCCTAGGTTCAGCTAGAGAAATTGTCCGACTTGTCTGAATAGCTGACCTGTCACTGACCCAACGCACTCAATAGGTGACTGAATACAGAGCGCTGCGGAGCACTCTGTCCGAATTTGACCATAGACTCTAAAGGTTTTACTAAACCTTAAGTGCTGGCAGAGCACTTTGCTGGGGAGTTCGCTAACCCAATCGGGGTTTTGACTGATAGCTGCAGAGAGGGTGGAGCGCAGGCGTTGCTTCCGAACTGCGGGTGCTGGTCGTGCCTTGGTGGTCCTGTCCTGATCATAATCTGGTTTTCCTGTCCTGTCCTGGGGTGTCCAATCTGCACCTGCTGTCCCATAGATGACTGTTCTTCCTTGGGGTTTTTCCTGTATTTGACTGATCCGTGGCCAGGGTTGGTCTGCACACCTTTCTAGGTAAATATAGTGCGAAAACTCTATACTGCATCTTCTATTTTCCTGTCTTTGCCTAAATAAAGACATTTCTTTGCATATGTTAATTTCCATGCTTTCCGCAACCTATTATAAAAGTCATTCAGTATATTTTCCTTAGCATGTTCCTATGTTCCCCTACCTTTTAGAACACATTCTCTCCATTCTGTTTATGAAACATAACTGTTGTATATAAATTCTCTTGAAATCAGATTTTACGTAAAGATGCTAGAACTATAGCGTGTTCCAATTTTCCCCCTCCTATAGATGTATAGGATTTCCAATCCATACCTTGCAGTATTTTCCCCAACAGTAAAGTCTAGTTCGTGATCCAAGATTCTAAAATCCATTTAGTAGATCGCATTGTTATAACTTTCCTATAGACTCATAAATGGTTGCCCTGACACTGTTCCTCTATGGCTATGTTCTTCTCGTTATCTTGATTATTGATTGCCTTCTAACTGTAAACTGGCTGATTTCCGAACCTGATTTCTAGATAAACTTTTAAAACTTCCCAGTTGTCTGTGATCATTTAATGCGAAATAGAAATAAGTTGGGTTTTGTATTTTGCCTGCCTTTCTTTTACAGCTAGCTCCCTGATCCATTGTGGATCTTAGGTACCTGTAACGGTGGATTGGTAAGTCAGGTACAATAGAAATAAATAGGAAGGAATCAGGGTTACTGGTAGACGGAATCGTTAGGTCACCCGATTAATGTATGTGATGAATTGGAAAAATATGGGCCTGGTACGTGTATGGTGAAAATTTATTATTGGCCGGGTGACCTGCGATCTCTATCAATACCAAGAAAAATGATGTTTCAGGTATGCAGGTCCTGTTCCATGTACAGCTTTATATGCTAGGCATAGAGATTTGAATTATGTTCTCTTTTTTACCGGGAGCCAGTGAAGTATTTTTAAGCGTTGGGAGACGGACTGGTACTTGGGAATGTTCAGTAGCATCCTGGCGGCAGCATTTTGCCCCCGCTGAAGTTTAAGTTAGTGCAGTTTCTGAATGCCGAAATAAAGTACATTTCCGTAGTCCAGCTTGGACATTGCTAAACGTGTTACCAGTGTTTTTACTGCATCTGGGGGGATGAATGGTCAAAGCTTTTGGAATGAAATTCAGTGTTTAATGGACCTGAGAGGCGACTTTATTGATTTGATGTTGAAAGGTAAGTCTGTCGTCAAAAATTATTCCCAGGTTCTTGACCTTATGTACTGGAGTAGGAAGAGTTCCCATGTCCAGAGGCCACCAGTTCTATGAACAAAAGGAGGTGTCTGATCCCATCAGCGTAGGAGACAAGTGAAAAGCCAAACTGCCTGATGACATCAGCTAAGGGGGTCACATATAGATTGAACAGAGTAGGACGCAGTGAGGAGCCCTGCGGCATCCCACATGGAAGTGTGAACTGTTCTGAGCAGGAGTCGCCAATGTGAACAAATTAAATCCTGTTAGTTAAATAGGATTTAATCAGGCTTAGAGCTGAGTTCTTGACTCCCACCTGTTTGAGCCTTTTGATAAGAATGTCATGGTTCATGGTGTCAAAAGCCTCCAATAGATCCAGTAGGATCAAGGCGGCCGTTGCACCTGAATCCAGCGTGGTACGAAGCTCCTCTGCTGCCATTACCGGGGAAGTCTCCGTGCTGTGTCCTTGACGGAAACCATATTGTGAGAGGTCCAGCAGATCTTCCGAGGACACAAAGGCGGTGAGTTGGGAGATTATGATCTTCTCCAAGACTTTAGCTGGAAAAGGGATCCTCGCAATGGGTCTATAGTTGTTGTGGTCACTGGGATCCAGATTTGGTTTTATTAATAGGGGAAGGATTGAAACCTTTTTCCATGCATCTGAGAAAACGCCATAACTGATAATCTCTTTAAAAAGTAGGCTGAGTTGTTCACAGATATCATCAGATGCCAGTTGGAATATTGTAGGGGGGCATGGGTCTGATGGTGCTCCGGATTTAACTGCTCTGGCTATATGTGAGATCTGTTCTGCATTTGGTGAAACAAAGGAGTCCAGACCATGAACAGGTCATAAAGGGGATATAGTGGGGGATCCACTAAAGGGTTGGTACCCTTTTCTGTGAGGGAATTGAAAATAGCTTGTACCTTGTCCCTAAAAAAACCTGCAGGTAAGTTGCAGAATGCTACACTACTATCCTCTATTAGAGGAGTGGGTAGTTCCGTTAGGGTCAAAGAAAGTATTTTACTCGAGTTGCCAGCCAGCTTGATTTTCTTCGTGAAGTAGCGGCTTTTATTGTCCAAGACAATTATTTTATATGTGCTCAAAGATTGTGTGTATAAAATTTTCTCGGCCTCCGTATAATTTCTTCTCCAGTGTCTCTCTGCTTTTCTACTGAGTTGCTTCTGGTTACGTAGTGTGTCACAAAACCAGGGTTCTGATTTTTTCATGCGCTTACTAGTGAGAGTTTTTTCTGGAGCTAGTGTGTTTACTGCCGCTTCAACCCAATTGGTGAAGCTATCAGTTGCAGCATTTACTTAAATTCGGTTTGGAGGGTGCTAGTGCTAATTGCATCTGCTGTGGGCAAATATTCTTCGAATTTCGCCTTTCAAATGTCCTATTGGTGGAATGAGGGCATGGTACATGGTGGGAGGAGGTAAGTACAAATAAGAAATGCTGCCGCCAGGATGCTACTGAACATTCCCAAGTACCAGTCCGTCTCCCAACGCTGACCATGAGATTGGCAAAACTTCCTGTACGTCCAATTGGGAATTGGAGGTAAAAATTCCATCTAGAGTGTGATCAGGGCCGGACTGGGAACCAAAACCGGCCCTGGCAAAGTGCTCGGCCGGCCCCCACCCCCCGGGCGGGAGGGGGGCGAGCGCTTTGCCAGGGCCGCTTTTCAGCCGATTTTATTACAGGGCCGATTTTGCAGCTATGCTACAAAAACGGCTCTGCAACAAAAACGGCCCCCAGGGCCCAAAACCGGCCCCCACCCTTGCGGCCGACCGGGGGATTGCCCGGTGCCCACAACGGCCAGTCCCGGCCTGAGTGTGATTGGCCTCGTGAGTTGAATGCTTATCCAACTGTTGCATTGATACACTAGCCGTCAAATCTAAAAGAGAGACTGTGTGTTGGTCATTTACATTTCCAAGATGGTAATTGAATTCACCCACGATGGAGAAATCCTGTGATTTGTTACTAGATTCGATGATATGACTAATTATTTCTTCAAATTTATTTATGGGGGAGATTTGATCTTATTTCTTCAGGCCTGGATGATAAATGCTGCAATGTGCACAAGGCCCCTGAAGGTTGTCAATATGGGGTCAGGAAGCTCATGGAGTATGACATTACCACTATCCAGATGCAAGAATATGAGTGCTTAAACAGCAATTCTGAAGTCAATTCCTGGAAGAAACAGTTTGAGTTTCTTTAGAAGAGAGGGCTGGTACAAATCCATCTTTCTTTCTTTGGCAGTATGTTCCTTGAGGGTGAGATTAGTGTCCATGGTGATCTTAAGTGACTTGTTCTAGTTAAATAACAGGACTTCAGTTTTGGTTGGGTTAAACTTCAGGGGCAGTATTATGCATTGTGATTGTTTGCGCCTGGCGCACCTTTTATGATGTATGCGCTGCCCCAGCACAGCAGCGACCTTGCGCTGCCCTTGGGGAGGTGCACACATGTGAAAACACGGAGCAGCTGCTCCACGTTTGCACAGTGCAGGCGGCACCCGCCTGCACTTTTACTGGGTAAAAGAGATCCCCTTGCTGGCGGGTGCAGACACTGAGGTGCAGTCACTGACTGCACCTGCCTGCAATGGGATGTCTGGGGGGTCCAAGGGATCCCCATTACCCCCTGCAGAGGGCTGCTCTCAGGAGGGGCACTGACAGTGTGCCACCATTTAATTGGTGCACTGTTAGTGCACCTTCTGAGGGCTGCTTTAACTCTGCTCCCGCATCTGTAATATGGTGCAAGCGCAGAGTCAAAGGAATTCCCTCATTTGCATAGGGCACGCCCCTTTGAAAATTAGAGAACACCCTATGAAGGTAGCAATGGCGTTTTAAGTGCGCCAGCGCTATTGGTATTACGGAAGGGGACGCATAAACGTCTGCGCCCCCTTCTATAATACCAAGGTGCCCTGGGGGAGAGCATAGCGGGTGCAAACGCCATTGCACTCCCGAGGTACTTATAGTAATAAGTCCCCAGGTAGTCACTGAACAGCCAGGTCTGGATGAAGAGCAAGCAGTGTTTGAGGTGTTGAATGTCTGAAGCATAGGAGACTTTCAAGCAGAGTTGTGCATCTTCTGGAGAGAGTGTTGTTGCTTTTGTCTTTGAGTAGAGCAGCAAGAGGCTCCATGTAAAGGTTGAAGATGACAAGAGACTGTATATTGTATATAACCCTGGGGGACTCCACAGAACTCTACACATCATGCATGAAGTGTGAGTGCTTCACATGTCCTATATGCAGTGTGCGTGCCCTGTAAATTCTCTATGCAGTTTGAGTGCTCTGCATGTCACATAAGCAATGTGCATACTCTGTATTTTCTGTTTGTAGGGTATGTTTTGTATGTACCTTACATAGTGTGAGTGCTCTATATGTCATATAGCGATACAAAAGAGGATGATGGACGGAGCGTTTGAACAAATCAAACACTCACCCCCAGTCAACTGATCTGGGTTTAATCCATCACCATTCTTTAGTTCACTCAGCCACCCCAGTTCAGACATGGCTATATGCAAATCAGTCTGACCCTGTGCCTTATGGGAACAGTCCAGCCCGAACTGCCAAGCCATGTCTTCCCTGGACTGGAAACAAGCATCCTGGGACCGGATTGAATTAAATTCAAGCAAGCCGGGCTGAAGACGGCTGGAATGCCAGAAACCGGTCCTCGGAAGCTTGTTTCCGGTCCAGGGAAGACATGGCTTGGTAGTTCGGGCTGGACTGTTCCCATGAGGCACAGGGTCAGACTGATTTGCATAGAGGCATGTCTGAACTGGGGTGGCAGAGTGGGCTAAAGCACGGTGATGGATTAAACCCAGATCTTTTGACTGGGTGTGAGTGTTTGATTGATTCAGATGCTCCGTCCATCACCACCCCCTTTTGTACTGCTTTTGGCCGCCATAAGTGTGGCAGGGTATGCTCAGACGTGAGTCCCTTGCTCACTTTGCCACTGGATTCAAGCAAGCCGGGCTGAAGACTGCTGGAATGCCAGAAACCGGTCCTCGGAAGCTTGTTTCCGGTCCAGGGAAGACATGGCTTGGCCGTTCGGGCTGGACTGTTCCCATGAGGCACAGGGTCAGACTGATTTGCATAGAGGCATATCTGAACTGGGATGGCAGAGTGGGCAAAAGAACGGTGATGGATTAAACCCAGATATTTTGACTGGGTGTGAGTGTTTGATTGATTCAGATGCTCCGTCCATCACCACCCCCTTTTGTACTGCTTTTGGCCGCCATAAGTGTGGCAGGGTATGCTCAGACGTGAGTCCCTTGCTCACTTTGCCACTGGATTCAAGCAAGCCGGGCTGAAGACGGCTGGAATGCCAGAAACCGGTCCTCGGAAGCTTGTTTCCGGTCCAGGGAAGACATGGCTTGGCAGTTCGGGCTGGACTGTTCCCATGAGGCACAGGGTCAGACTGATTTGCATAGAGGCATGTCTGAACTGGGGTGGCAGAGTGGGCTAAAGAACGGTGATGGATTAAACCCAGATCTTTTGACTGAGTGTGAGTGTTTGATTGATTCAGATGCTCGGTCCATCACACCCCCTTTTGTACTGCTTTTGGCCGCCATAAGTGTGGCAGGGTATGCTCAGACGTGAGTCCCTTGCTCACTTTGCCACTGGATTCAAGCAAGCCGGGCTGAAGACGGCTGGAATGCCAGAAACCGGTCCTCGGAAGCTTGTTTCCGGTCCAAGGAAGACATGGTTTGGCAGTTCGGGCTGGACTGTTCCCATGAGGCACAGGGTCAGACTGATTTGCATAGAGGCATGTCTGAACTGGGGTGGCAGAGTGGACTAAAGAACGGTGATGGATTAAACCCAGATCTTTTGACTGGGTGTGAGTGTTTGATTGATTCAGATGCTCCGTCCATCACCACCCCCTTTTGTACTGCTTTTGGCCGCCATAAGTGTGGCAGGGTATGCTCAGACGTGAGTCCCTTGCTCACTTTGCCACTGGATTCAAGCAAGCCGGGCTGAAGACGGCTGGAATGCCAGAAACCGGCCCTCGGAAGCTTGTTTCCGGTCCAGGGAAGACATGGCTTGGCAGTTTGGGCTGGACTGTTCCCATGAGGCACAGGGTCAGACTGATTTGCATAGAGGCATGTCTGAACTGGGGTGGCAGAGTGGGCTAAAGAACGGTGATGGATTAAACCCAGATCTTTTGACTGGGTGTGAGTGTTTGATTGGTTCAGATGCTCCGTCCATCACCACCCCCTTTTGTACTGCTTTTGGCCGCCATAAGTGTGGCAGGGTATGCTCAGACGTGAGTCCCTTGCTCACTTTGCCACTGGATTCAAGCAAGCCGGGCTGAAGACGGCTGGAATGCCAGAAACCGGTCCTCGGAAGCTTGTTTCCGGTCCAGGGAAGACATGGCTTGGCAGTTCGGGCTGGACTGTTCCCATGAGGCACTGGGTCAGACTGATTTGCATTGAGGCATGTCTGAACTGGGGTGGCAGAGTGGGCTAAAGAACGGTGATGGATTAAACCCAGATCTTTTGACTGGGTGTGAGTGTTTGATTGATTCAGATGCTCCGTCCATCACCACCCCCTTTTGTACTGCTTTTGGCCGCCATAAGTGTGGCAGGGTATGCTCAGACGTGAGTCCCTTGCTCACTTTGCCACTGGATTCAAGCAAGCCGGGCTGAAGACGGCTGGAATGCCAGAAACCGGTCCTCGGAAGCTTGTTTCCGGTCCAGGGAAGACATGGCTTGGCAGTTCGGGCTGGACTGTTCCCATGAGGCACAGGGTCAGACTGATTTGCATAGAGGCATGTCTGAACTGGGGTGGCAGAGTGGGCTAAAGAACGGTGATGGATTAAACCCAGATCTTTTGACTGGGTGTGAGTGTTTGATTGATTCAGATGCTCCGTCCATCACCACCCCCTTTTGTACTGCTTTTGGCCGCCATAAGTGTGGCAGGGTATGCTCAGACGTGAGTCCCTTGCTCACTTTGCCACTGGATTCAAGCAAGCCGGGCTGAAGACGACTGGAATGCCAGAAACCGGTCCTCGGAAGCTTGTTTCCGGTCCAGGGAAGACATGGCTTGGCAGTTCGGGCTGGACTGTTCCCATGAGGCACAGGGTCAGACTGATTTGCATAGAGGCATGTCTGAACTGGGTGGCAGAGTGGGCTAAAGAACGGTGATGGATTAAACCCAGATCTTTTGACTGGGTGTGAGTGTTTGATTGATTCAGATGCTCCGTCCATCACCACCCACTTTTGTACTGCTATATGTCATATAAGCAGTGGGATTGCTTCACATATCCTGCAAGCAACATAGGTGAGTTCTCTGTATGTCCTCTATGCAGTGTGGTAGAATCATCATCAGTGTACCTCTGAAGTTGCTCATTCTTTTGGTCCAAAGGCTTGATGAGCAATTTATGAGTTTACAGCTAAAAGTGAATCAAATATTATCATTGTAAACACAGGTGTGTCCTACAGATGGGAACTTCTATAGGGTACTTATCAACAACTCCAGATGGCTTAGGGACACCCAGCTACTGTTGAGACTTGATGAGTTGAGGAAACCTCATCTGGAAAGCAAGCCATTTACAGTGCTTCCGGGAAGTGTGCAAGACATAGGTTTTGTAGTGTATTATTAGTCTCTTCTGAACTACGTGCACAACCTATATTTTCTTTTCATGGCTGCTTTTGACTCATATTCAATTCCTATTGGCAAAGAAAATTAGGTCTGCACTCTATATTGAGTGCCAATCTCTTATCGGCCACGAATACAGTTTACACCCACATCAGGATCACAATCTGTACTCAATTAGGTATCATCTCAGAGCACCCCAACTATGTTTTCCGCTCTGTTGCTCCTAAACTAGGTTTGTGCTATAAAAATACCAATACATACATGCATTCTTTTCGCAAAAATATTTATCTGACTTTTCTCAAGACAAGACTACAATAATTTGACGCATACTCTAATCCTATTTATCTGACTTTAAAAGTTTAAAGATAAATCAAAAGTAATAGAACACTTTCTCTAATCTTCTTTGACCACCTTGGAAGTGCACAACAAAAACTATACGGGATATTCTCAAGAACGTGTGATAGCCATCGCAAAAGTTACCTAACGCAACTCTCAATGTCGCAGTCCATTGCGGGGAATTTATGCCGTGTTAACCAAGTATTCACAAAACGGCGGCACCATGCGATAGTCCTCAGATAACGCGTCAAATGACTGCGATAAAATCAACACAAAAATGCAAAACACGAACGCAAAAAAAGTTGCGATGAGGCCAAGCGCGATACAAAAAGCAGCGAAAACCAGCGACAGGACTGCAATTCACATGCATCAGCAGGAAAATGCAACATAAAAGATGACCAAACAAATGGTGAGATGACAATTTATGAGCATAACCCCACAGCTGTGACGCAGAACAAATGACCATTGCCCAAATCAGATAGGCAGTTTCCCACAAACAGCCACAATGTACATTAACATGCATTCAGTATGTAACCTGTGCGGAAACAAACATGGAACACACTGTGAAACCGCATATCCTCAACACAGAGGGACAAACAACACCCCCTGCAGACCGAAGTGCCATGTCCATGACCAAACAATAAAGAAAGCATGGACCAATGTAGGGGCAGTGACTCCCCCCACATACATATCACCCATGTCACAGGACTTGAGTCACAGGGTGCATCCCTGCATCATGGAGGCACATATCAGAGCCCAAAAGAAGCCCTGTTGTCACTTGTAGGCCACAAATGACAGTCAAATTGGAATGAGTTGGGACACATGTGAACGCCACATAGTGGGATACCGTAACAACTGTGACGCACAGAACTGGCAGTTCAAATACGTGACACCCTAAACAGCCTCACTGCACAGAGGTGACACACCCAACATCCATTAACAAATTCCTAAATTGTCAGCACAACCTGTCGCACCCACACTTGTCTGATGAGTGACATGCATGCAGGGAATGTGTTTTCGAATGCATTTATTAGCACATGCTGTGCCTGTGGTCAGTCAACGTACTGTGCCATTACTCCCAAGGACCCTCACAATGTGATGTCAACCTGAGAAGAAATTGTCATTGATGTAGTCCCTACGGGCAATTCTTGCTGTGGCTGCAGTGGGGTGTGGTCCACCTGCCTCATCTTCATCATCATCGCACGGTGCATCTGTCACTCGTATCAATGGGGCTCTGCTGCATACACATATGTTGTGCAACGATCATCTTGCACACGAGGCCTGGACTGTACAGGTGCTTTTCACATGACTGCAACACACCATATGTACACTCCACAATGCCCCTGGTGCGTTTTTGGGCAAAATTGTACTGCCTCTGCGCCTGTGTGTTCGGGGCTCAGAGAGGTGTCATCTTGCAAGCACATAGTGAATATACTTGGTCACCTGTGACAGTACATAGAGACATGAGTCAAGTCTACGTACTGCATGATGTGCTGGCAGGCTCACTGGTTCATTGGTGGGTGATATGTGTGACTTAATGATTCCTGTATAACATGTCCTGCATGTTGCAAATGAGCGGCATCACTGTGTATTTCGTAGCATCACTGCTGCACCCCCCAGCACATTCACTATTGTGCGCAGCCCGATTGCATCACATGCAACCCTACGGCACACCGTTGTATGCCTGTCTGCGCATGTCCACAAGCCTGATTACGACACAGTGATGATGGTGCTAAATGCTGGGGGATCCACAGTTTTGATTTTGTTAGATCTCTCTGCAGCATTTGAGACCATCTCTCCTTCTATGCTTGCGGAGAGACTACACTCATATGGTATTCAAGGCCCAGCCTTGACATGGCTGAATGATTTTCTGTCCGACAGATGGCAAAGGATTATGCTGGGTCCGTATCTTTCACAGAAAATCCGTTTGGACAAGGGCGTCCCCCAGGGTTCTTGCCTGAGTCCGACATTATTTAATGTCTATATGGCACCTTTAGCAAAAATCATCGAACCATTCGTATTAGAAATAATTTTTTACGCTGATGATACCCAGTTGATGTTTTCATTGGGTATCGATTTGGAGGAGGAGAAATCCCATTTTGCAGCAGGCATGCTTGCAGTATCAAACTGGATGACAGCGAACTGCCTGCAATTAAATCCTAGTAAGACCGAAATTATGCTCATGGGAAAAGCCTCGACGATCTGGACACCTGATTGGTGGCCAGATAAGTTGGGTACGGCCCCCACCCCGACCCAAGCAGTAAAAAATCTTGGAATAAAACTGGATCCAACGTTATCTATGAAGGACCATGTGGCAGCAACGTATAGCTCCTGCTACTACAGTTTACACCTATTACGCAGGATACTTCCCTATCTGTTAACCGAACACCGGAGAACCTTGGTCCAAGCCATGGTGATAAGACGACTTGATTATGGAAACGCACTATTGGCGGAAATAGGAGAGGTATTGCTTGCTAAATTGCAGGTAATCCAAAATACAGCGGCCAGGATGATCTTAAATTGCCCCCCAGGCTGCCCTTCCGCTCCTCTGCTGAGACAGCTACACTGGCTTCCTATTAAGAAGTGATCCTTTTTCAAGATTTGCTGTCTTACCTTCAATGCAGTGAATGGCAGAGGCCCTCTGTACCTTCAGAAGAAATGCTTGAAGCAAGCCTCACATTGTAACTTAAGGTCCGATTCTGTGGCCTTCTTAAAAATTCCTCTAATTCGTCTGAGCCGCACTGGCGGGAGATCCTTCTCGTACCTTTCTCCGAGGTACTGGAATCAGCTCCCTGTTGCTCTACGAAAATGTGCTATGTATGCCACTTTTAGGAAACAATTGAAAACTTTTCTGTTCTAACTTACCTTTAACGTGACCGGTTATCTGTCTCAATTCGCTAGGGTAGCGCCAAGATGCCTCCTGGTGAGTCGCGCGCTTTAGAAATTCACCTAACATAACATAACATGATGCTGCGCAGAATGTGGCGGCCACTTGTGTGTCGACCCATTGCAAGGACACGGCTGACTCAGATGTAGAGCACCTGCATGGATGAACCTGACAGGGAGTTGAGGGTACATCTTTGGCTCATGCTGATAATAGCGACATCCACAACAGTTGGCATGTGTAATCCCTGACCCCAAGCGGGCATGCCCTCCCGCATGTACCCCTTCGGCCGAGCAAGCACACAGGGGGCATGCCACGTGACAACATTGTGGATTGCGTGACGGGGGCGCAGACACTACAACAGAGACACACGCATCAGCCACATCCTCGGCAAGGCCTACACTGAACCACACCCAGATCCACGTGTGGAGGAGCCACACCCAAACGCAGAACTGTTGTACGCTTGTCCACCCCACTTACGCTCACATGGAGATACAACACGGTTACATGTCCGAGGTGTGCACCACTGCCTGCAGATACATGTTTGCGCATGCTGTACACAGCACAAATTAATGTGGCATGTCCCCGGTCCCTCAGGCATACATGATGTCCACAAGGGCACACTGAGTGAGTTTATGGGCCTCGCCACGGGCACGTGCACCCGGCCCCTTTTATTGCCAGGTTGGGTAGTGTAAGCCACCACTCAGGGGTTGGTTGGTGCTGGCAAAGACCACAACAGTGAGCAGACAATCAGCAGTACAAGGTATGAACATCATGGGTCCCTGACTTAAGCAGCACAGAGTTTGTGGCCCCGGATGCACAGCGGCCGGCACAGGCACACCGCCACAGGACGGTGACTTGAGGTGCACTGAGGTAGTGCCACGCAAGCTGAAGGTGTACTCTTCGATGTCCAAGGGAAATTTCGCGGAGGGTTACGGACGACAGTGGAAGGTGTCCTTCCAGGGCATGATGCAGAGGGCAGAAGCAAGCAGAAACAGGCAGGTGGCGGAGTTGAATGCAACAGACCCCACTTTTCCACCTTGTCAGAATCAGCTACATATAGAAGAAGACAGCCTCCAGCCATGGGCTCAGAAGCCACCGATGTACAAACAGAGATTGCCCATGAATTTCAGGGCACACACAGTGGCACCAGAGCTGGAAGGGGATGCAGTCTGCGATGAGGCCTCTACAATGACATGGACTCTGTTATGTAGAGAGCAAGACACAGTTCAGATCGTGTGACCTACTCAACCGCAGTGTGTGCCGGAGGCAGCGGTCAGCAGTGACCCACAGGCATGTGTGGTAGGCATGCGCTGCACAGAGTCAGTGGCACCAGTGCAGTTGTTGGTAGTGTCCCATCACCTCCGTATAGGTGAGCCTTTTCTCCTCCGGACTGAAGCGTGTCTTGCTCTTACTCCTCTCTTTGCATACTGTGACTTGAACACTGCCATAAAGAAATCAAGACTCAGTTCCAAAAGTGTGACCTAGGTGGCCTCAGTGTCGGCCGGAGGCAGCAGTCATCGCCGGCCAACCGCTGTCAAGCCATCTCCTCCTGGATCTCTCACACATGACGTTGGAATGGCATTTGTGTTAGATTTGTGGCTGATGTAGGTAATGGCACCAGAGCTGAGCAGGTGTGCAGCCAGCGAGGAGGCCGTGTCCTACCTGTGACAGACTGCATTGGATTGGTGTGAGACCTGCAGGACCGCAGTGCAGGCCGAAGGCCGGAGTCAGCAGAGGCCCACAGACACGTTTAGTGGGAGTCCTATGCACAGACTTGGTGGCACCACATCAGAGGGAGTATAGTGACATGAACTCAGCCTTAAATCATGTACTCTGACTCAGTTCCAAATGTGTGTACTACTTGTCCGCTGTGTATGGCGGTGGAGTACGTCAATGAGGAAGGAGTTCCGTGGGCCTGTGTTGCGGGGGCTGTGATAGTTTGAGGAGTCTGCCAAGGTCGGGGGCCTCGGGCTTGGAGCTTCCACCGGCACATGGCGGGCCCTCTTTGACACACACCGGTGTTGGCAGGTGACCAGTGAAGCCGGGATGCCCTCGGGCAGCCATGACGGCTTCGGGAACCAGCAGCCGGGGGTGCAGCAGGCGCACAGGATCCCAGGTAGAACCGCTCATGGCATAGGCCTCATGGCGGGGTGAGAGGCGCCGCCCTGGCAGGGACGTTGGGCATTCCGGAAGAGGACCACGCCCAGGGCTACGTGCTTTTTATTCACAATCATACGCTGACCTGGCGTACGCCGGGCCATCCCACTCCTCTCATGCTTATGGGGGTCGTAACAAGTTACATTTCCTTGATCTCCCCCACTGGCTGGGATGACATGGTTGCATCCACTGTCCAATACACCATACACCATCGGTGTATGTCGACATGGATATGTGTGTGGTCTGAATACTGCAGTCTGACCAACTCATTCATGCCACACTTGGCATTGTGTGCAGTCTCATTCATCGGTCACATCGCCTCCTTCGCAAATGCCTGGTTCCCTCCTCTTCCCACATTCTGCTAATGTGTGGCTGAGGTGCCATGCCGTTGATGGCTAATGTACATGGCTAGGCCAGGTTCCCACGGTAAGTTGTGCTGTCATGTCTGGTGGGTGGGCTTGTTGTTTGGCATGTTGTATGTGGGTTTGTAACATGTGCATTCCCAGAGTTGCGAGCTGTATGATTGGGGAGTTGAGGTGTGTGGTGTGTTCATGTGGTACCAACGAGCAATGCATTTCCGTAGGTGCTATCCTGGAAGCGCTGGTTGATGATGGACTGTCGGAAGATATATGAATCATGCACACTGCCTGGGTAGCTGGGCAGTTGGCGATGACATTGGTGAAGAGTCCCCGGTGGTCCACTATTGCCTGCACATTGATGGAATGCATGTGCTTTCTGTTGCGGTAATTGTGGGCAGTGTCGGCAGGGGGCACAAGTAGGACATGTGTGCAGTATATTGACCCCAACACGTGCGGGAATCCAGCTATGACATAGAAGCCTTGCTTGGTCTCCAGCTGTTCCTGCGCAGTGTGGGGGAAGTATGGGTAGGGCTGGCTGTGAGACTCCTCCGATTCTGGCGGTTGTTGGCTGGAAGGTACCAGAGGCCAACAGGTACAGCCCAGCCAGCAGCTTTGTCTGCGGAGGGATGTTGGATGTCCGCTGTGTTGGTACAGTCAGCCTGTGGGCAATGATGTTCAGGATGCGGGGGATGGTTGTCCTTTTGAGTCTGTAGTGGGCAATGACCTTCTCTGGTGTTAAGTCTGTGAGGCTGGTGCATTTCCTGAAGGTCCGCGATCTGTGTCTGCGATGCCTCTGTGGTGGTCCAGGGCGGAGATGTGGGCGGTGTCTGGGTTGTGGTGGCTGTCCTGGGGGTGGTGGCGGTGGGTGTTGTAGGCCTGTTGGGGTTTCGAGCTGCTTGATCAGTAGCTCCATGGCATCTGTTGTCCTTCAGGTGTGGCTGTGGGCTGGGCTCCCTTTTCTGGTGCTGGCTGCAGTCCGACTTTGCACCAGATCACAGCAGGTGTTAATTTCCTGCAGCTAACACGCCATATCGCATGTTGTGTGGACTTATCGCCGATCTGGCTAGTCGCTGAGAATGTTGTGGTGTGGTGTTGGTGCGGCTTTTGTACGGGAACGCCTACTCTGCAACTCATTAGCGATAGTTGCTGGGGTCATCTGTGGTGATGTTTTTTGCGGCTGCTATCACAGGTATACTGGTGCTATTGGCTGTTAGCACCAGCTTGTGAATTGGGTGATACATTTATCATGACTTTGGCTGCGATAAAGTGCTGATAACTGGGTGATGACTCCTTGAGAATATGCCCCAATGTTAGCTAGGACATATTAATCGGTTTATCATATTTCACATTCATGTTAATGGGGACAGAGTTTCACTAGACATATTCTCCATCAAGTTTCTTGTATTTCTCCTCTGTCTCAAAAAAGAGAGCTAGAGATAATGTGGGAATGGTTATGGTAGTTACGTTTTTCTTCTATTTCTCATATGATAAATTTATCTTTCATCATTCTAGTCTCCCATTGAGTTTGTCTCAGCACTTTTTGACCCTGTTCAGAGCACATTCTCTGGGCACTTCACCAGGAATTGGACTTGGTGGAGGTAATTTGACCTTGCCTTGCATCAGATTACATTAGGGCATGGTGTTTCAAGCTGAGTTACAATCTATTTAGGGCTCCCAGTCTTCTTTTTATTTACAGAACGTGTTGCATTGCTCATATCTAGTCTGTCTTGACAGTCCAGAAATCTACAAGACCTATTGTTACAAATTATTTAATGAAAATACAACACAGAGTGGGCTGTGGCTCTGCCCTCACTCCACTCCATTGACTGTTTTACTCCTCGTATCAAGTATGATGGACTTTTTTACATATGAAAGTGCCCACAATCATCACACTTTAATTTACTTTCGACCTCTTTGGTGCACTGTATATAGAAAATAATCAATTTGCTTTCTTAATGTTTTATTCAGGTCTTGTGTGCATGTTTTTTCTGTCTGTGTTCCTCTGTGCACTTTCCCACCTGTATCTTTCTTATTGACTTTCTATTTCATTCATGTATATTTCGTTGTTGTTTTTCCCTGTTTGGTATTCCTGTTGTTTCTCTATTTTCTCTTATCAATTGTTTATCTTCCTCGTTTGCACCTACAAAACCTTTGTCAAAGTTACTAGGTCTGGTTTAATGAGTTTGCAGGTTAGCTAGGCAGGTTAGATGGACAATGTTAAAAACAACACTTATGAGAGTCAGGGAGCTTCTTGGACAATTGCACACGACGTATTGGGCCTAAATGTCATATTTGAAAGTACTGCCTGCCATGCTCTGATCGTGAAATATCACTAAATGTTCATCTTGGTGGGACCGTTTCTAGCTGCTGAAGAAACTGCAGAAACTGATGCGAGGGACCACTCAAGACAAGAGTTGGTCGTGTTTAAGAAAGGTAACAAAGTGGAGACTTTCCAGATATTATGGGGCACTTCATTCATGAGAGAGTCTGCTTGGAAAGAGACGCTTCTATCTCGTTTGAAGTAAAAGTAATTACCATAACCACAGTGGTTTCTATAGCCATCGTGTCATCTAAAGACAGACGATAGGTAAGTGTTTAGTAGTGGTCATCGAAACATTACATTGCAGAGCAATGGGTGCGGTGCACTGTCGTATTTTGTTGTGGCCAGGATAGGATTTAATTTAAAAGAAGTGTGATGTAAGTAGTCATAACTTTATATCTGCAAATATTAAAAAGTCTGGAATCAGAATAGTCCAAAATCAGTCTCCTGTAACCGAAAAGACCTTCAACAAGTGGGTTGCGATTACTTTAGAATACGCAGGTCCTTATTTCTAGTCCATTCCTGTGAATTCTGATTCGGAAGGAACTTGGGTGAGGTAAACTGAAATACTGTGAGTTTCGCAACCTTTAACAAGAGAAAACAGGTCATATAACCACATTATCCCTGTTAGAAATGGGGTTTTGGTTTGACTGTGGAGTAATCCCTGGTCAAGCAGTAACCACAATCCTAGTCAGGGAAAGGCACCAGCAATCCCCAAATTAACCTGCACTCACCCTCTGGTATCTTGGTACAGAGCAGTCAGACTTAACTGTAAGGCAATGTGTAAAGTAGTTGTGCATGACTTCAAACAGTAAATCAGTGAAGACTCCACACAAAGACCAGAACATCAAAAATCTAATCAGGGAAACTGGAGATATTGAATTTCAAAGTTTTAAGGTAAAATAGCGCCAAAAAGCACAAAGCGCCAACAAGGGATATCTGGTCGTGCCAGACTGGGACAAACTCACAAGTTCAGGCCGACTGCAATGGATTGCGGCCCGGATACAGGGACTAGATTAGGTTACTTTAAATACAGGTTGCAGAGCGTTGCATGGATCTGAGGCGAAAAAGTGTTGTGCAGTCGAAGTGATGCGTCGGTTCTGAGATATGGCAAGGCTGCAGTGCGAAGCCTTGTGTATCGTTGAGGATTCCGTCAACGGAGCTTGCGATGCAAAGTCTAAGCGTTGTGAATGCGGAACACTGCGAGGCAATGCTTTTGAAGCGGAGGCCGGTGTCATCGTCGATCTGCCGTTGACGAGAGATGTGAGGATCTGGGACAGAGATGCGCCGCACCATCACTAATAATGCGAGTTTGATGAGGATATTCTGCGCCGGACCCACTCTATGCAGCAGAGGTGATGCTTCGGTTCTGCTCAAGGATGAGCTAATCAGCCTAGAAGATGCATTGGTGTGGCTTGGGGATGTGCCTCTCAGCAGAGAAAATGCATTGATTGCACTGGCAAACGCCTATGGCCCACTTCCAAGTATTCAAGACAGGGTGGCATCACTTGGCAGGCCAGACTCACAGATGGCAGAGGCAAGGTGCAGATGCCGGGTTTTAAGAAGCTTGTTATGTCCTCGAGGCTTCAGTTCGGTAGACCAGCAAAACAGCCCTTGGAGTCACTCAGGGTTCAAGAGATTCAGGCCCAGCCCTTCTCACCTAGGCAGGAGGCCAGCACACAGCAGGCAGCAAGTCAGCACAGCAAAGTAGGAGTCCAGCAGAGTAGGCGTCCTTTCAGCAGCAAAGTAGTCCTTGTTCCTGGTAGAGTATTCACAGGTCCAGAAGTGTGCTGAAGTATTGGTGTCTGAGGTACAGTGCTTATATCCACAGGTGCCTTTGAAGTGGAGGATACTTCAAAGACATGCTTTTGAAGTGCACAGATGCCATGCCTTCCTGCCCTGGCTACGGACTAACTACAGGAGAGCATGCAGACCTTTGTATATGGACAGGACACAGCCTATTCAAGTGTAATGCTTTGCCCAACTCCTCCCTACCATCCTGTCAGTATGGCTCATCAAGTCACACCTAAGCTTCGATTGTGTGTGGCTGTCTAGGACGGAGACAAAAAGCCCAACAGCTAACTACACCCAGTCATGTGATCATAGACAGGCTACAGGCACCTAGGGCATATTAGCACGAGCGTTATCGCCGCTTTAGCAGCACTATTTACTGATAAAGCAGCAATTTCTTTATCGGCCAATTACCAAGCAGCACTTAGCACCAGCTTCCAGGCGATAGCGACCGGTTTGGGGCCCCCGATATTTATCGCTAATGACATGCAACTTGACTTAGCCATTTTAGTCAATGGGAGGTGGATTCTACGGCTAAGTCCCCACCTTAGCGATAGGATTTTTATCGCTGGAAATCTCACGTTATAGATGGGATTCGCCGCTATTGCTTGCTTTTTTATCGCTGTGGAGATAAACATTGGTAATACTGCGTTATTTCCGTGATAAAATCCAGCGATAGGAGGCGATTAAAAAAAAATCGCGCTAAGCGCGGTTTGCGATAATTATCGCAAGTTGTTGCTAATATGCCCCTAAATGGTTTAAGCAAGAAAATGCTCACTTTCTAAAAGTGAAATTTACAGAATTGTAATTTAAAATCCGACTTCACCATAAAAAAGGATTTTAAATTAGGATTCAAGAGACACCAAACATTATTCAGTTATATTTTTCCATTTAGGAATTACACTTATAAAATGTATTATGGCAACTCCAATATTATCCTATGGGAGATATAGGCCTTTGGGTATTGAAAACGAATTTGTGAGTTTTTTACAAACAGGACTAATAAAACCTGAACGCACATGACTGACTTTGTAAATACACTGCACCCCGCTCTTTGACTGCCCAGAGCCTAACCTAGTAGTAACTTATATGTGTTAAAATGGCAGTTTTGGGCCTGGCAAGAGGTTTAACTTGCCAGGCGACATGGCAGTTTAAAACTTCACACACAGCTTCTGCAATGGCAGGCCTGAGACACGTTTACATGGCTACTTAAGTGCTGCAGGCCCACTAGTATCATTAAATGTATAGGCCCTGGGCACAAGTAGTGCACATTACTAGGGGCTAGATGTAGGTGGCCCAATACGGTCGGTAAAGGTGAAATTCATTAAATTTCACCGTTACCGACCGGTATTTAGGCATTTGAGATGTAGAGAGGATTCGGTATTAAGGAATCGGTAGATACCGATTCCTTAATACCGGTTCCTAATGGCCTTGCATTTAAGGAATCAGTAATACCGATTCCTTAAATGCAATGTAGGTAGCACTTAAAACTGTGCACTTCAGCCTTAAGGAATCGCTATTTACCACCAACTCCAAGTTGATGGTAAATAGCGATTTCCTTTCAAAAAGCACTTTTTTGCTTTTTGAAGTGAGCCATGTGGCACACATCCATGCCCTTAGGGCATGCATGTGTGCCACATGTGCACACATGCATATTTCAGGGGTGCAACAGCACCCTTGAAATACCTTCCGGTATTACCGATTCGGTAACACCGAATCGGTAATACAGAATGTCTTCACATTCATTCCAATGGGCTTCCAAGCCCATAGGAATGATTGGGTAGGAATTCATTATTACCGAATCTCAATTACAGATTCGGTATTAACGACTTTTAAGAATTCGGTATTTTGTACCGAATTCTTACCTGCATCTGAAATACCGATTCCTAAATACCGAATCGGTAAAATTCGGTATTTAGGAATCGGAATTTCCCAGTTACCTGCATCTAGCCCTAGGTACTTATAAGTACATTAAATATGTCAATTGTGGATAAGCCAATGTTACCTCGTTTTAAGGAGAAACCCAAGCACTTTAGCACTGGCTACCAGTGGTGAAGTGCACAGAGTCCTAAAGCTAACAAAAACAAAATCAACAAAATGAGGAGAAAGGCAAAACGTTAGGGGGTGACCCAGCAGAAAGAGCCATTTACAACAAACCCATTACAACATTGGCCCATGATGTCTGCAGTGATGGGTGGAAGGAAAACAAAGATAAGACTTGAATAGACCCTTGGATAAAGTGCGCAGAGCAAAAGACTGAAGCATATCTCTTTCATAACTATGAAATGAATATTTCCATAATATACCATACACTTAAGATAGATGATAATTTATCAAATAAAGGTAGGTGTTAAAAAACAAATGATTAACCCGGTTCACTTGCAAATATAAAGCATAATAACGTGACATGCACCACACTATCTGATGTTACTATTTCATTATTTTAGATACTGTTGCATGTTACTGTTGTATGAATTGTGGAGAATGCGGACAAGAAAGTGAGGTGGGTTGTCCGCCTACTGCAAGAATCTATATGTGACGTGATGGTCACACTTTCACACCGAGGAGTCTTTCCGTTGTGTGCTATATGTATGTAGCTTATAATTACGTTTGTTTTGTTACAAATACGTTCCTCTTTAGGTGTAGGATGTTCTCTGGTGTTAACCATATTTTTGCATATATTTTAATTAGGTTGATGAGATTTACGTGCATTGGGAAAACAAAAGGGCCACTGAATATCTATAGGAACCTGGATAATCTACACATCATTAGCATGAGTTGGACCTTTTCTCAGCTAGCAACCTACCTAGCAATTGAATCATATGTTTGAAGTATTATGTTTAATTATGTTGTTAGGATTTTTTAGGGTTGCTATCTTTTTTTTCCGTACGGTTGATAACATCAATTCCTCTCTCAATGTGGTAATGGAAAAGGATCCATCTACCATTTCTACCCTGCCATGAATTTATTCTGGCAACTTTTAATCCCTCAGATAATGTTGGTTTCCTGGCTCTCCTGGGCATTGTTAAATCTGGTTGTCTGCATGATCTATCACCCAATGGAATTTTGAAACAGGTTAGTTCTATTTTAACCCCAGTTCTGGGTAATATGTTGAACACTTCCATGTCAAATGGTGATGTCCATCTAACTTAGAAACATGCTACGGTAATTCCCTACTTAAAAGAGCTTAACTTAGAAGGATTCAAAGTGGTGAACTTTCATCCTATCTCGCCTCTACCTGTGTTTGAAAAAATCCTTGAAAAATGCATTAATCGCCAATTCTCTCAGAAGCTCACACCCTGCTCTGGACATATCAATCTGGTTTCTCTCCTGGGCACAGCATGGAATATGCACTTCTAGGAGTGACTGAAAACCTCAGATTGATTCTGGATGGAGGGGGAACTTCAGCTCTTGTCCTCTTGGACTTGAGCGCAGCACTTGATACTGTCTCCCACCCTGTGCTCCTTCAGAATTTAGGAGAAAGTGGCATCGAGAATAGGGCTATTTTGCAAGATTGCTCATTTTAAGTTGTCTCGAAACCCTGCGAACCCATTGTGCAGCAGCTGCCATATGGAGTCCTGCAATGAGCTTCCATGAGCTCTAAACTGTTTAATGTTTACGTCCTCTCTTTTGCCAACATTGTGAAGGCTTACAGTCTGTCTTTTTTCTCTCATGCAGACGAGACGAAGACTATTGGGTGGGTATATGCAAAGGATAACACCAGGTCACCCAGTCTCAGATGATGCCGTGAGATGGATGATGAAAAGTTAGCGAACACTGAATAGTAATAAGACGGAGGTTCTACTGGCTGACAACCAGCTTCCTTTTTGGGACACACATTGGTGGCTAGAAGACCTCAAGCCTCTCCCTAATACCAACCAAGTGGTTAAAGATATAAGTTTGTGGCTGAATAGAAAGCTTACCATGGCCCATCAAATTAATATGGTGACCGCCAGCGGATTTGACTTACTCAGATGTCTAAAGAAAATCTGCTATTACCTACATCCACTCAAAGGATGGTTGTGCAGGCCCTGAATATTTACAGATTAGATTATGGCAACATAGTCTATTTAGGGAATGCTAAATAGTCTGTGAAATGGCTTCCGACCATTCAGAATGCTGCAGCTCTCCTTCTATCACATATTCTGAAGTATGCTTCAATTTCCTCTCATCTCAGAAATTTTCATTGACTCACGATTGACGTGCCTATTAAGTTCAAAGCTATGTAATATGTGCACAAAGCCATGACTCAGTCTGGACTCATCTATTTGAGAATGCTTGTCCATCCATTCATCTTGAACCGTACTTTGGGGCCCATTAGGATGGCAGGCGGAGTGCCCCCGCCAGGCTGGCGGTAGCCACCGCCGGCATGGCAGGGGCAATCCGCCCGCCATCCGCACAGAAATAACCCTACGCCACATTAGGATGGCTGGGGGGTCTGCGGCGGACGGAAAGACCGTCCAACGCTTTTCCGCCTCAGTCGCCTTGCAACCGGGGCAGAAAAGGTCTAATATGATGGCGGTGTCTATCAGACACTGCCAGCCATATTAGGATGGGATTTGGGGAATGCCTTTCTGTGGCGGCAATGTCGCCACGGAAAGGCATGCAGAGACTCCCTGCGGGGGCCCGTTGCGTGCCCCCTGGGACTCCGGGGGGTGGGGGTTCCCGCATTTCAAAGTGCAACATGGCAGGCACCGCGCGGGGCCTGTCATGTTGTGCTTTGAAACGCACAATATGCTTTTTTAGCATTGCGGTGGGCGGTGCTTTCAGCACCGTCCGCCGCAATGTTAAAAATGCGGGATGCACCTGCCACTGTGGCGGGTGCATCCTAATTCCAAGACCGGGACCCCCGCCCCTATGGTGGGCGGTCCCGTTGTCAGACAGGATGGTGGACGGACAAAGTCCGCCCGTCATCCTAATAGGCCCCTTTATTTGGATAGTTCGAATCCAGCTGAGATCCCCTGTGTGAAACTCATTAGATCAGGTGGGCTTTTCTTTGTTTTTCTGAAAACAAAAATGTGGAACTCTCTTCCTCTGATATTGCCTTTATGTGCCACATTTGAAAAGTTTAGACAACTCTTGGAAACCTGGCTATTCTTAATTCTATCATTATGCCTCAACTGTTATGAAAGCTAAGGGAATCCCTGGTGGAGTAGCTATGCACTCAATAAATCAAACATAGCATAACATCTCACAAATCATCATTGACTCTGTCCTGTTGATTACACTTGTCTGGGGTTGAAGTATCAAAAATATTTACAAATGTACTGACACTTTACCTTCAACGAAGGATTACTTTGAGACTGAACAGCAGTACTCAATAAATTGTTGGCATCCATTTATCTCGTCATATAATAGATTTTTTTCTTCACTTTTGCACATTTGATACATTTGAATCTAGCTCCATCGTTTGATTTTTTTTCCACAGCACTGTGAAATATTGGACTGTAGAAAACAAAACTTAGCTGGGATGAATAGTATGGCATTCTTGACTACAGTCCAGAATGCCAGAGGTACCCTAGAAATAGAAAGGACAAGTCAGTACAACAGGGAAGGAGAAAGAGTGGAGACATAGAGAGGAGGAGATACTGTGAAATGACTTGTTGTGGCAGCAAGAGGGCAGAGCTGCAGCAGAGAAAAGCAGGAAGAAGACAGAGATCCAACGGTTCATACAGGAGTTGGCCATTTTTGTTCTCTATTTAGATCCTCCCACTCACGTCACTCTAACACAGGTGTATGCTTTGGTATGCATATGGGGAAAAGACAAGACCAAATACTTTCCTTGACTAAGGTGCATAAGGTATCCCTTCTTGAGAAAAGGTATTCATCATAATTCACTGTGGGGAGGAAAAAATAGAAGAGGCAATATACATAAGCCTAATATCCTTAAGAGTACAGTTACTTACCTGGGTCTCTCTCGCTCTCTCTCTCTCACTCTCTCTCTCTCTATCTTTCTCTCTTTCTCTTCCTGAGGAGAGTCAGTTGAACCACCTTAAAACCCTTAAACAGGAATGATTTAAAAGAGAGTCTTATTGGACAAATCCATTGAGGAAAATAAAAGGATACAAGAGTGCAAGATGTACTTTTAGGAGATTCTGCGGCGTGGCTTGCATGTATTTTCCATTTTAAATTCAACTCCTGCATCAAAATACCAGAAAATAGCAAACTGTTAGGAGCCATATTGATAATCCACTTTCAAATCAGCCCTCAAATACTACCACCAACAGTTCGAAGCCACAAAAAAAGAAGGCCCTGACCCACCACATCGAGACCAGCGCCAACCAAGCCAAGGAACTCTTCACCATCGTCAGAGAGTTCACCTGCCAGTTAGCCGCCCAAAAACTCTATCCCCTCATCACAGGACTGCAACAAAGTCCTCACGGACCACTTCCACAACAAGATAGCAACCATCTACAAAAACTTCAATCCCCACTCTTCCAACCCATTCAGCTTCTGACCGACCATCACCACCGACCACCCGCTCACCACAAGGGAACATCTCAGCACACTGAACACAACCGTAAACTCCATCCACTCTGGACACTCCCCGACCTCTGCTCCCACTGACTTTTCAACATTGGAAGAGATAAGATCAGCCACCATCACACCGACATTCTCCCTACTGAACAGAGGAGAATCAGCCACCCTGATCCTGCTTGATCTCTCCGCAGCCTTCAACATTGTCTTGCACCACACCCTCCTTGATCTCCTTTGCCAGATTGGTATCACAGATAATTCACTCAGATGCGTGGCATCCTTTCTTTTGGGACACACCCATAGAGTCCAACTTGCTCCCTCTACATCGCAATCCAAGCATACCCTCTGCAGTGTGCCCCAAGGCTCATCCCTCAGCCCTACCCTCTCCAAAATCTACATGACTCCACGTGCAGATATTGTCAGATTGTACAACATCAACATCATCACCAACACTGACGACACCCAGCTCATCCTTTTGCTTTAGCCGATCCCACCTCGACTAAGACCAACTTCCACAATTGCATGAAGAATGTCTCAGCTTCGATGAAGGACAACTGCTTGAAACACAACATGAAGAAGTCTAAAAGTTCTGATCTTTGGCAAATACACCGCCCTCTAGAATGACTCCTGGTGGCCATCAGAACTCGGATCCACCCCCACTCCAAAAGACCACACCCGCAACCTCAGCATCATCCGCAACAGCAACAGCAAACTCAATGAGATGTCAGGTCAAAGCTGTCTCCTCAGCCTGCTTTCACATGCTCCGCAGCATCTTTGAGTGATTCCCCATCAGCACCAGGAAGACAGTAACGCAGGCCCTCATCACCAGCATACTGGACTACGGCAACACACTCTATGCAGGCACCGCCATCAAACTCATGCAAAGACTCCAGATGATCCCGAACGCAGCTGCCAGAATGATCCTCAACCTGCACCAGAGACCCCACATCACCCAAAACCTGAAAGGCTTCCAATGGCTCCCAGTCCAGAAGAGATTCCTTTTCAAGCTGCTGACCCACGCCTACAAAGTCTTTCACAACCAAGTACCCGCCTACATGAACCGCTGCTTGCACTTCCACCGATCCCCCAGGAACCTCAGCTCGCACACCTTGCCCTTGCGCAGATACCACACATTCCCTGCTGCTGTGCTGGAGGATTCTCCTTCTCCCACTTCTCTGTCAAATCCTGGAACACCCTCCCCATTCACCTCTGCACCGCACCCTCGCTGACAAACTTCAGGAATCGGCTGAAGACCTGGCTCTTTAACTGAGGCCTGCAGCAAGCAGCTGGATACCCTCATCGGTGACAAGCTGTGTTCTACAAGTATGACTTGATTGATTGATTGATTGAACTCCTTCAGTTGACATCTCTTTCTCGTAGTATGCTTTAACACACTTTTTTCTCCTGCTAACGCGTAAATGTGCAGTACGTGTATTGACAATAGGCTCTGATGCCCTGTAGTCTGTACAGGTAGTTCAGGTGTCATACATGAAGAACACAATGTCACTGTTTTCTTTCTTTCTGTGCTCATTAGGAGACAAAACCAAATGAACTGCTCTGCGCCTCTGCCATAGTTGATAAGAATGCTGTTTTATTATATGAACAACTACCATGCTAACGCTCTTTGAGAGAAGCATTTCCATGCTAGGAATTTTCACAAAACTGCTGTAGGCTGTGACTTGGATGCAGCCCTGCTGACTCCGACCTCAATTCTGCTGTAGGCTGTCCCAACTGGTCTAGTAGAATAATACTGTTGCTATGCTCTCTGTAGTATAGTGTAGGTACAGATAGGAACAGGCAAGCATTAGCAACAATTAACAGGCTTGAATTATTCATACTGTACCATTCTAACAATGCTGATTACATTAACATGTCTCATCTTTCTAATAATCGCACTCATGCTTTGTATGCAAGAAAACAATTATTACAATAATTGTTTCCACGGATTCCTTCGGAATCAGAGTGTTATGTTTGAGGTTGCCAACATCTTCTGTTACCCTGGTTAGTTTAGGGATGTGGGGGCATATTAACAAGCTGAAGTATCGATGCTTTCTCGGCACAATTCGCCGAGAAAGCGGCGATACTTCCAGCGCCCTATTAACAAGGGCATTGCAACGCCTGCCTCAAGCCCACTTTGCATGTCAGCGAGAAACATCGCTAATGACATGCAAAGTGGGCATTCCCACGTCCAACCACATGTAAAATGTGGTTGGAGGTGGGAACACCCTATCACCAAGGCAGGCGTTGGGAGGAAAAGACCTGCGTTAAACTAGTTTGTCGCAGGTCTCCCAACGCCTGCTCTGACCAGGCGTTAGGCATTGTTAACATGGGGGTGTGGATCATAAAGCTGAATCCACCCCCCCATATTATCAAGGCACACATTAGCGCGTGAAAACAACCCTTGTTTTCACACGCTAATGTTTACTATCGCCGGCTATCGCAGGATTTACTATTGTCTACGTGTTGTGCATTGATAATAACGCGCTAACAGGGCAAAAAAATCCGGGGATTGCCGGCAATAGTGAAATGTGCGATGTGCGTTTTTTAACGCACATCTTGTTAATATGCCCCTTGATGTGGTCCTGTGAGCTATCAAAACCCACCAACACTGACTGATAATATATGCAGACTGAGCCCTATATTTGAAGTTTGTATTGGTCTAATACACAGTCCTGCTATGTTTGTAGAAACAGTATAACATGGCGCCACCAACTTTTTGGGGAAGGTACTTAAGGTACTTATCTTATGGGTCTCCTGAGTAGTTTTCTCATAAATATAACCATGGCTCCTTTTCACCTCTACATGGAGACGTCCATGGTGAAAATGATCTATCATCCTCAGCCTAATAGGAAGCAACTATTTTTGTCTGTAGGTTGTTCAAGCTTGAACCTTTCAAAGGATCACCCAACTATAGTGCTTACCTTCTTTGAATTCCATTCTTTTAAAATGGCGCTAACATTCCTGTAAATTGTAGACAGGCACTAACCTCACACTTAAGCTTGTATGGGCTCGCTAATACAGGTGGCGGTGTGCCTTTCATGGTTGCGGCACACAAAGCTTATAAATGTGCAGCTTACTGTTCCTTGGTAAACGCCCCTGCAGTTGATGCTAACACACAAACATTTCATATATACAGTGAACCAGCATCACTGGCTGCATATAGACCTTATGAATATGTAGAAATACCATTAATATACGAGGAACATCAAAATTGGGTCCAAGGTGCCCTCTCACACATACAACAAAATGTAAGACTGGGTCTTCTCAGTAATGATGGGACAACCTGGCCAGTCTTAGCCAGTTGTACACCATGCAGCAGCACTAAATATTGGCAAAGTACGTGCTTCATATAACCACTTAGTTAGACTGTCTTGGTGTCTAATGCAGTATAATATGTGCACATTAACAACTGATCCAGCAAGGGCTGTTCAAGTTGGGCAGCCACAGCTGGGCTGTCTTTAGTCCAGTTACTATCAATGCCATTATGGGAAAAGTACCTCCACAACAGGAGGTAATTCCGCTTTGGATTGCACAAAAAAACAAACCAGCCTGAAGCAGTGTTTCCCCATATGGGAGCCCAAGATACATTTAGAATTCTGACCATGTGTCTTCCACTTGGGATGGTTCCAACAATTCAGGATTTCACGACATGGGGGTACTGTTTTTACTGCAATATATACCATTATACATGGCACCCCTTCAATTGCTGTTTAGCCTGATGTGCTCAAGCAAATTCAAAAAGAATATGCAGCAGCCTCTGCCCTGGTCTTGGGGATGAAAATAATTTGCAACTTTGCCACTGTTAGACCTGGCATCCTTGGCGTGGTTTCCTCTGTCTTTTTGCCTCTACCTCCTGTATTTTTGGCTGTGTGCTGGACTTCGTTTTTCCTGGTTTGTGTACTCTGGGCACTTTACCACTGCTGATCAGTGCCACATTGCAAGTGCTCCCTGTGTAAATTGTAATTCTGATTGGTGCTCTATGATTGGCATGTTTAATCTGCTATTATCGTAAGGACTAGCTTTCCCATAGGCTATCATTGGAGCTGCCTTGTAACATTTTATAAGTGTAACTTTTAATTGGGAACAGGGAGAGATTTGGAGTTTGGGCTCCCTAAAGTCAGAATTTAATAACACATCTTTTAGTACCAATGGTTTTTAAATTGTGTGTTTGAAAATGCTAATTTTAGTAAGTGGGTATTTTTTGTTTTACCATCCTGGACCTCTACCTGCATGTTCAATCAAAGTCTGGTTTTAAATTGACAGGGGCTTGTTTGTGCATTCACTCCAGACACTCACACAAAGGGAGCTGAGGTGTGTCCTGCATATGCTGATGAGCCATCCTGGGTTAGAGTGGTGGGGGGAGTTGTCACTAGCACCTGTATAGGCTGTGGCTGCAATGCACAATGCTGTCTCCATCTCCTGTAGTGTGGCTGGACAAGTGAGGACAGAACTGGTTTTGCTGAGCAAGAAAGACTTTCTGAACAAAGACTACAAAGAGAAAAATAGGTTTACGTATTAGACCTAAAACCCCAGAACTTTAGATAACTTCTGGGTTAATAGGACCCTGCCAAGAAGAAGAGCTGAAGAGCTGTCAGGAGGAGTACTACCCCTTTGCTGTGTGTTGCTGTGCTGGGTTGGCCTGCAGTTGCTGCTTCTGTCTGTGGGCAATGGAAAAGACTGGACTTTTGCCTTGCAGTGGTATCCTGCTTACGAAGATTCTCAAGGGCTTGAAGTAGAGCCTGCCTCCTGTTAAGAAGTCTCAGGGACAAAATGACTTCACCTGCAGCATCCTTGAACTCCACTGTTGGGAGTTCTGACCTGCCTTGTAATGCCAAATCCAGTTCTTGTCTATTGGAGGTTGTTCCTACTGCAAAGAACTGAAGAAACTTGCAAAATCAACGCTTCGCCCTTCTTGTGGTTATATTTTCTGATGCAGCACCGCTGTGCAGGAGTAAATCCCAACGCACAGCCCCATGCGGCTGAAGAAATCGATGCAGCGCCTGTCGTCGGCCCAAAGAACCACCTCACACTGATTCCAATGCACTGACCTCTGAATTCCGAGACCATCACACCAACTCCAATGCAGGGCCTGCTGTGCGGCTAAAAGTAATGACACATCATCGGACTGCAGATGAAGAAATCGATGCTGTAACTTTATGCTGCTGCGGTATCAACCACCAGCGCATCCTGGATTTTCTGCGCATCGTACCTGTGTTCCAAGTTTTTCCAACACAGCACTGGCAGACCAGAACAGTCTTGGAATCGATACATCGCGTCCCCCTACAGTCCAGATGCAAAGCATCACTTCTCCTATGTGCAGCAGAACTGTTGCATCACCTCCTCAAGGACTCGGAACACGATGCATTGTTGTGTTTTCCATTGCTTTCTTCTTCTGCAGCTGTTTTGCCTTGTGGATTTTGATGTATTTGAGCTACTTTGTATAAAAACCACACATCCAAAGTTTCCTATAGACAGAATAGCTTGAAACCTCTTAAGTCATATTTCGAAATGTGTGTTACATTTTTGTCGCTTTGGTCCTGTTTGGTTTAGATAAAGATACTTTAGATTTGTAAACTGGTGTGGTATCCATTTGTAGTGTTTTCACTGTGTTACTGTGTGTGTTAAGTACAAATGCTTTACACATTGCCCCTGAGATAAGCCTGACTGCTTGTACCATGCTTCCAACGGGTTGAGCAAGGTTATCTGGGTGTGTAATTCCCTCAAACTGACTAGAAGGAAGGGTCCCTACTTGGACAGGGTGCATACCACTGCTAACTAGAGACCCTCATTTCTAACATCCACAGTATTATCATGATTTTAAGTAACATTAAATGGGAGGTAGCAGCAGTGGCGATACACCAACTATTTTTGCTGCAAATCAGGAACATGAGCTACAGAAAATTATTTCTGAGACTTATGCTTCTCTAGGCGGTGATAACCTGGGAACCAGGCCTGATATGCCACAACTTAAAACTAATTCAGCTTCAGATACAACCAAGCAGACACCTGAGTCTTCTAAAAAAAATGCTGGGGTAAAAACACTAAAAAAGATAAACAGGAGCCCATTGAAAAACATTATTTACAGAACTGGGATACAATTAACTAGGGAAGGAGACAGACAGAGGGAGGAGAGAGACAGAGAGAGGGAGACAGACAGAAGGAGGAGGGAGACAGAGAGAGGGAGACATACAGAGGGAGGCAGAGGGAGGAGGGAGGCAGAGGGAGGAGGGAGACAGAGGGAGGAGGGAGACAGGGAGGAAGACAGAGGGAGGGAGACAGAGGGATGGAGAGGGAGACAGAGAGCGGGAGACAGAGAGAGGGAGACAGATGGAGGGATACAGACGTAGGGAGACAGACAGAGGGAGACAGACAGTGGGAGGGTGACAGAGGGAGGGAGACAGAGGGAAGGAGACAGAGGGAGGGAGAGAGTGGGACACAGAGGGTGGGAGGCAGAGGGTGGGAGACAGAGAGGGGGAGACAGAGGGTGACAGAGGGTGACAGACAGAGGGAGACAGAGGGAGGAAGACACAGGGACGGAGACAGGGGGAGGGAAACAGAGGGAGGGAGACAGAGGGAGCCAGAAGCAGACAGACAGAGGGAGGCAGACAGACAGAGGGAGGGAGATAGACAGAGGGAGGGAGACAGAGAGGGAGGAGGGCAACAGAGGGAGGAGGGCGACAGAGAGAGGAGGGCGACAGAGGGTGGGAGACAGAGGGAGGGAGACAGAGGGAGGGAGACAGAGTCAGGTAGACTAAGTGAGGGAGACTAAGTGAAGGAGACTGAGTGAAGGAGAGGAAAGGAGAGAGAGGAAGACAGTGAGGGAGAGGGAAGGAAAGAGAGGGAGACAGAGAGAGAGAGAGGGGGGAGACAGAGAGAGCGAGGGAGACAGAGAGAGAGAGGGAGTGAGACAGTCAGAGTGAGTGAGACAGAGTAAGATAGGGAGAGAGGGAGAGAAAGGGAGTGAGACAGTCTGAGTGAGACAGTGGGAGACAGGGAGAGAGGGAGGGAGGGAGAGAGAGAGATAGAGAGAGGGAGGGAGACAGAGAGAGAGAGATAGAAAGAGAGAGAGAGATGTGTGTATGCTGGTTCTGGTGGCTCAGTGGACGAAGGCGTCCGCTGCAGGGACCTGTGTTCAACCTCATGGTCACAGTTTTTTTTATTGCTCTAACCCTTCCCCATCCCCCATTGACCCCGCCCCCACTGGTGCGGCCCTCGGATACAAACCACACTGTAAATTGTGTAAATATAACTAATTTTGTCAACCGCTTAATTGGGGGTACCACAGGGTATACATATCTCACCTTTAAAGAAGGTTAACCAGTGCAAACCGCACATAAATCGCATTTATATTCTAATGCAGAAATGTGTTTTGCATCCATTGAAAAAGTTCTGACTGCAGTACAAACAGCTTTCCTCGAGGAGCATCCATTGGTTCAGGGGAAATACATAATTGTGTATTTCTACCACTCCAGCCTTAGAGGCTGTCACATGAGTGAGAGTTCCTAATGCTAAAGTCCTAAATCCAAAATGGGTTATATTGGCCACCTTCTTTACAGCTGCTGATGTAAATTATGTCTTTGATCCTACATTAAGAACAAAGGAATTTCTCCAGTATGAATAAGAATCCCCCATGTCAAATGAAATTAGGCCTCTAGATCAGTATGATTTTATAATATACACTGATGATTCAACCTACCCACTGTTGGTACTAAGTATAAATGGTCAGATGCAGGTGCTGACATACAGGATGTCATCAAAGATGGTGATTTTCAGACACAAAAAACATATACAGAAACTTTAGGTGACTGTGCCACTTAGCTGGCTGAACTGAAAGCTTTGATTCTGCCACTGCAGAATACAGATCCTAAATTCCTGACACTTATAATGTGTGATTCTTATTACTGAGGCCAGTCCTAAAATAATCATTAGCACTATTGGCACTTGAATGGATTCAGAGACTCTAAAGGTAACACTATTAAGCATAAGGTGGCAGCTCTTAAAAATGCTTTTCCACGGGCTCGTATTATTCATATATTGAGCAAACAACGTATTGGTGTACATTTTGTAGGGAATTAATTGGCTGATGAACCTGCCAAAGCTGCAGTTCAGATAGTCTTAGTGGCCGTGATTACTCATTCTCAAAATAGATGATGACATTAAGGCTGTGGTCACTGCTTCGGCTAGTGGCACGCCCCTACCAAATATTTACCCAAACATTACTCCTATGTGTTGAGTGCCATAACATTCCATTTGGCTGCATTCCCGAGGCGTGTGATACAGTGATACCTAACCAAGACCGCAGGTTAGAGTTAATAATTGCTGCACATGAAGGATTAGCATCTGCCCATGCTGGTGAGGCGGGTAGTTTCTTTGTTACAGAAACCCTACTGGTGGCAGGGTCTTTATAAAGAGACTAAACAATAGGTCCTTTGCTGTGACCTTTGCCAACAAATTAAAAGTTCCACCATTGCTTGCCCAGCACAGATTCCTTTTCTAGTTTTTAATAAAAAACTAAATTGTGTATATTTGGATCATTGCAGACCACTAAATTCAGATGACGTGTTAACATTTATTTTATTGCCTGTTGATACGTGTTCTTGATTTCTATGGGTGTGGAGCCAGTGCTTGGCAGACACTCAAACTATTATTAAAGATTTGCACGACTTTATCTGTTCATATGTAGTAGAAGCATTCCACCCAGAACGGGGGCTGGCCTTTGCCTCAAGGGCTAGCCAGGGAACCATGGGAACCCTGTGTGTTGTTGTGCTTCATTCCTTTCCCTATCATCCTGAGGGAAATTCAATAGTAGAGAGGGAAAACAGTGACCTAAAGCAATCCCTAACAGCTAGAGTATTAGTTTATATAGAATAGAGGTGCACCACAAGCAATAACATCCTGTTAACAAAGAATTCTCATTCAAATTCCACAGTGTGTCCAGTTCTTCACTTTATTTTATTGTTCTCATTCTTTTAGAAATATCACAAGTTTACAGTGAAGACAGCCAATGTGTTTTATCCATAAAAATGGACTTCTTCAGGGCACATTTGATTTCAATATCCTAGTTTCCAAACAAAGATCGCCTAAGAAATGCTACTTGTAGTCCGAATATTAAAGGTGCCAATCCAAATCTGTTAAAAGACAATGCCACTCTTAACCCCACTGTGATTACTACGTGGGTGAATAGTCTCAAACCGACCATTTATTCACACCAATAAGGCCTAAGGCTGTCCGATCTTCTACTGACATCCGACAACAAAATCCTTTAGCCCGGAAGTCATTTGTAAGGTCCTGGTGAAATGTCAATTATATGAATGGAATCGACTGATTCACCCTGTCTTGGCACTACAATTGGTGCCGCATAAGGACACTCCTGTGGAATTTGAATGGAAATTCTTTGTTAACAGAATGTTATTGATTGTGGTGCAACTCTATTCTCTATAAATTGATTGTCCTTTTTCTAAGGGTTGCATCTTGGCAGCAGGTGGATATAGAGAGTGCACAAAGCCAGGAATTGATTTTCTGATGTGGTCACTATTCAGGAACACAGGATAGGAATAGCAACCCTTGGTCTGCTGAATTTTTCTTGATAAATTAGCTAGAGTATAAGGATCAGGTCGTAGTTGGATCCATTACCTGTATGAAGTCCAGAGAGCTTTAGATAATCTGCCTAGAAGATCTTTAGGAGGTTGTCCCCCACAAGGTTCTGTTTGGGGTCCGTATGTATGTTTCAGATCTTAATACCCTGTCACGTGGTGGCAGATGTGCCCTTTGACACCAATGAGTGTTTCGCTGTCTTACAGGAATTACAAGACATCCAAGATGAGCTCTCGAATGTGAAAACTAAACGTTTTCCCACTGACGAAGTAAAGGAGCAACCAGCAACTTCTGGCTGGATTCCTAACTTAGGGAACTAGTCCAGGAGAAGATTACAGAAAAGAGGGAATTCATATCATCATACCGTGGCCCAGTGCCTTGGCTTGCTGTTCAAGGTACTAAAACTATGGCTTAGCTACCACTTGCAGGTTGTAAACAGAAACAAAAACTTTCCATTGATTTAATTAAGCTTCATCATGTGGCAAGTCCTAAATAGTAGGCCAGAAGAGTATCTGGGTAGTTCTTTATCTCCTCTCCCTACCCTGCAAGAGATACATCAACATGCACTGAACAATCCAAATTTAAATACTTCCCGGCTGAGGACCTCTGATGCTGAAAATGGGATCGCGACAGTTTATACTACGGAACCAAAGAATTACATTATATATTATCAACCACCTCTGGAGCTACCAAGATGCTCTCCTTTGCCCAACGAGGTTCCTGTTTTTGTTGAAACTGCCTCTGGTTAATTTGCCGACATTGATGATTTTTTTCAGATTCTTAACGCTCTTCTTTTCATGTGGTATGTGCAATGTTTTTGTTGTAAATGGAAGTCTGGAGCCTGGTATCATTTAGGTTGCTTTATTCATGTTAGTCAAGTCTTCAAGATGTTAAGATAAGATAAAGAGAAGACCCACCAGGAGTGACCAGCTTGTCACTCAGCCTGCCTGGTTCCAACTGCCAGTTGTCACCAGGCTAAGCCCCAAACACTCCATGATGTCACCAAAGGTTCTAGTGGTGACATCATGTGAATGACTATGAAATCCCACAGGTAGAAAAGAGACAGGCTAAATACAACACATCTCCTTTCTTTAGGGAAATCAAAAAGAGACAATATTAGAATAGGTAAAATAAGCTTCGATGTACTCCTCCACATAAAAGTACACAGTACATTCGAAAAGATAAAATTACTAACACATCCCAAACAGTTGCGAACACAAGTCAACCACAATTCATCCCAAACACAACTAGTCCCAAGTCCCATCCCCTTTCCTTGGGAAACACAAACACAAACTGATTTTGTGCCAAAATTAATGGAGTCTACTTTGCTCCGTAACGGGGTATAACCCTCCCCGTGAACTGCACCTTGGAGTTGCCATTGCTCCGTCCCCAATTTCCTAAATGGGGTACTCAACGGGGTACAACTCTCCCCATGAACTGCACCTTGGAGTAACCATTGCTCCGCCCCCAATTTCCTAATGGGGTACTCACCACCCTTTAAACTAAAAACAAACAAAAAAACAATGCACCGTAACACCACACCTTGGAGTTGCCATTGCTGCGCCCCCAATTTTCTAATGGGATACTCACTAGTCCCAAACACTAGGACACATATAGTCCCAAACACCAGGACACATATAGCCCCAAACACCTCACTTCATGAACCTAAAACAATTTAAATACGCAGCTTAGATGTCTAAAATAAAAATTTTTAACAAAGGCCACTCACCACCCCAAAAACAGAACATTTTGCGTCACCCGCCACTCTAAAAACACATAAATTGCGTCACTCGCCACTCACTTGTCACTCACTTGTCATTCACCACCACTAAAGTATACTGCATGGGGCCACCTGCCACAAGAAACTCTTTAACCTCACACTAATCACCACTATCCCATCCTCGTCGCCAAAAATGTTGTAAATGGAAGTCTGGAGCCTGGTATCATTTAGGTTGCTTTATTCATGTTAGTCAAGTCTTCAAGATGTTAAGATAAGATAAAGAGAAGACCCACCAGGAGTGACCAGCTTGTCACTCAGCCTGCCTGGTTCCAACTGCCAGTTGTCACCAGGCTAAGCCCCAAACACTCCATGATGTCACCAACGGTTCTAGTGGTGACATCATGTGAATGACTATGAAATCCCACAGGTAGAAAAGAGACAGGCTAAATACAACACTTTTCTTGGTTTAAAAAGACTTATCAAGTTCCTTTGTGGTACTACCTTTGGATTTTCCTTTTCTTGAGAAATCTTTGTCATCTGAATTTGATTTGTTATGTGCATTTGCTGCTAATAAAAAGGATACTATCATACAGAACGTTCTTCTCCAGAACTGGTAGCTGAAGTACTTTCACATTATTTCTCTTCACATAAGGGCCGAAGAGACTTGTCCCTTATGAACACTATTGCATTTCCTATCCATGATCGTATCATTTGGGACAAGGTTCCATATGACATTCTTGGGCCCACAGAAATGTTACAAAATTCCATGTTTTTAAAATTGCTATGGATGATAGAATAACCCTGGTTCAATATCTGATGCATGGGACGTTGTGATTGTTTCCAACATACTGTCTGAATTGAATTCCTATACGGTATTCAAAAATGAGGATTTGCAATTACATTTTGCAAGCTATGGTGAAATGTTTTGCTATCTTCATTATGCTCCTCACTACTTACACAGAGCTGATACACAATGTGCTTTTTTTTAACTACACACAACGGGAACACTGCTTGACATCACCTGTAGGAAGTCCCCAACAGTTTTTAAAATAGTTTCCTTAATTTACTTGTAATGTTCCCATAGACCCGGTTTTGTTATATTTTAAATGTAACCCCTCTCAAGCAATGATAACCATGCTGACACAAGCTAAATTAATTTAATTTGATTCTTTCATTTTGAAATTAACCATCCAAGGTTATAATTATTGGAAAAACAATATTGATTTGAAATAAATTTGGACACTAGCAGGTCCAGAGCATTGAAGCCTTATATGGGACTTGTTTGATCCCTAGACAAGTGATATTTTTGAATAATAAAGTACAACAGACTACATGTCTTGGATCAGCTAATGCTAGGAATGTAAAGACTCCTAGAATTCCCGAGGTTGCACATTTCGGTAACTGGCAGCAATACATTCATATTACAGAAGAACAACTTAATAAGATGGTGCAGAATGGAAAATACAACTCTTCACTTTACGGTTCAGATGGGTGTGGCCTTTTGACACTTATGGCTGCAATACACATTTTTTAAACTCCTCTAAGGGTTTTAAAGCTAGCATACCAGACCCCAGATATGTCCAGTCACAACACTAGGGCATGGTAACTACCGATAGTGTAGGTAAGTTATGCCAGCAATGGCTAAAACACTCTCCATTGTCTGTTGTTAAGCAACACTTATCCCTTCTTTCAGACAACACGGACTTGCTAAATTTTGTATTGGGTCCAACATCTACCTATTCCAAACATTTCACATATGTGATATGTAATGAACTTTGGAAGAGTTCACAAAAAGAAGCTGCAGTAAAGTTGGGACAAATTGATGGGGAGAATTTAGAAAAAGCATTAGCTGTTGTCAATAGCGGCATACCCACATCGTCTACTCATGTTTATCTATTTAATAATATTGTGTGATCTGCATTTGATATTATACAAAATGACATGTCTTCTCTTTTACATGTACAAAATCACTTGCAATCAATTTTGCAATTGAGTCGGACAATGCAGGTTTTAAAATCAAAATGGGTGCCATGGAAATATTTGAATAAAACAGAATTGTCTTTTCCTTATAACTTCTCACACATGCAACATGTGATGGCAAAGAAAGAAACAAGTTACACAATGCTTAATATAGAACGTTTGGATAAACTGCAATTTACTGGAGCTGAAACACCTTCAGATATATGGTTAGTGCACAGTTTAATTTCTTTGCGAATCTACCTTTCATTTCTCGTCTTGTCTGAAACACTTTCGAGTAGACAGATAGGAATGGATGGGAGGTAACTTTCTGCATGAGAGTTAGTTTCTTCCTTTGGATTACAAATGTGCTAGGTTTATCTCAATGGAAATGAATGCAGAGTTTTTTTGAGCCACTCAATACTTTATAAAGAAATAATACTGTATGGAGTGTGCAATTGCGCCCACGGCTAATTTGGCGTGTAATTTGAAGGAAGTTCCTGTTCTCTGACAAACCAGGTTTTTCACTACTTTCTAATGAAAGTTACTTGAATCCGTCTGAACAGGGTTGCTGTGGAATAAAGTCAGGTGTCCCTACAGTTTTCGAGGTTGTGACTCGCTTTATGAATATATTATGTCCACCCACAAACACAGCTGTGGAACTTGTCTTATGGCCAAAAATGCTGATTTCTAACGTTAACGCTGATAAGTCAAACTGATTCAAAGCCTTATTATTTCAAAAGGACGTGGCACTAACATCTGCCCGAGAAACTTTTAATCTCCAAGTTGCAAAGTCGTACTCAGAAGTACAATCATTGCTACGCACTAATTTGCCGCTACATTTCGGTGAACTTGTGCCCCGCGTTTCGAATGCTTCAAACACTTTTTTTTAAATGATTGGATCTGAATTAGTTTCGGCATTTCACACTGTACTTGGTGTGATTCCATCCTATACATTCAATCTCTTCAATCGTTTTTGGAGGAATTCTCTTGATATTCTTCCTGTTAATTGCAGTTTTGGTTCTATTTTTGTAGCTCCGAAATGGATGATTCATAACAAGCCCAAATCATAACGGAATTGCCACACGTCCATCGGTGCCATGAATGCATGGTGCAGTACTTTGGACTATCTCTGTTACTGCAATTAAATGACAATTGTTTTGTCTTTCCGGTCACTGTAGCTTCAGAGTGTACAGTTTGTGTTTAGCTGCGTCTGGTGCTCTTTCAACTGTGCACTAGACATATGCCTTACTACGCAATTGACACAAACTATAGACAGGATCTGCTTTTGTATCTTATGATGGTATATCTCCAGTGCTGACCTTTGTTACTACTGTTACTGCAAAATGCTCATTATGAGGTGCCAGAGCCATATTGTGTTGGATGCTTCCGCTCCATGATCTGTGGCTTGCATTAATTCTCCATTTTATATCCAACTCTTTAAGTTGACATCTTTCTCATACTGCCATTTAACACACTTTTCTATTTTTCTGCTAATGCGTGCATGTGCTGCATGTGTTTTTGCAATAGGTTCTGATGTCCTGTAGTCTGTACAGTTAGCTCCAGGGTCATAGATGAAGAACATCATGCCACTATTTTCTTTCTGTCCGTGCTCATTAGGAGACATTTCATTGTAGCTAGACAAAACTAAATGAGCTGCTCTGCACCTCTGCCACAGTTGATAACAACGCTGTTTTATTATATACACAGCTTCAGTGCTAAATCTCTTCGAGAGGAGCATTTCCATGCTCAGAATTATTATGTATCTGCAGCTGACTGTGACTGGGATCCAGCCATGCTGAGTTCGATTTCCATCCAGCTTAGAGAGATAACCTGTGCACTGGGACCAGCTTTTTGACACCTAAGACATAGGTATGGGGATTAGACTCTCCCAACTGATCTGGCAGAATAATACTATTGATGTGCTCTCTTTAGTATAGTCTAGGTACAGATAGGAGTAGGCAACCATTAGCAACAATTAACACAGTTGAATTGTTTGTACTGTTTACCATTCTAACAATGCTTATTACCGCAACATGTCTCAACTAAGAAATGTTTGAAAATGCATTGTTGTATCTTTATTGTGTTTACATTGGGTGTACAAGAGTGACAAAAAAGGGTTAGATCTGTTTCCACTGAGTCCTTGGGAATCAGAGTGTCATGCTGGATGTTGTCAACAACATCTGTTACCCTGGTTGGTTTAGGGGTTAGATGTGGCACTGTGAGCTAGCTGAAATACACCAACACTCACTGATAATATATGTGGACTGATTCCCTAGATTTGAAGTGTGTATTGGTTTAATAGACAGTCCTACTATATTCATAAGAACTGTATAACATGTTTTAAAATTGTTTGCTTACAATAAAGAAACCATTTGAAATACCTAAGCATTACTTCGACCCATCCCTCCACAAGTACCTGTCTTTGTGCTAATTTGTATTTACCATAAGTGTGATTATATGTTCTCTTTTGGTTCCTTGCTTATGGTATTATTGACTCATGCTTGTTCATGTGTTATGTGCTCATCTGCTGTTCCTAAAAGAATTCCATCAGGTACAAATTGCTTGGCCTTAAAATCATAGTTACCTGCTAGATGACCCCAAAATAGGCACTATTCTTCCCAGCTTAAATGTACAGCTTACAGTTCATTCCTGTCATATTCTTAACCATACACAAGTCTTTTCCAAGGACCCTTAAGGAATAAGTGAGGTGTTATTCCTTTGTGTGCCTCATGATCTCATTATGTATAGGGATCCTGTATTCCTGTCACAAACTGATAGCATGCACCTATAAAATATCAATTAATTTACTGCTCCATGTGCGTTGCGCGAAACCAACAAGGCCTAACAGTTTTTTCTGTCAGGGTACAATAGAGACTATGAGGATTGTCTATCAGCTAGTGTAGGTAGGTTTCACAAAGTGATGATTCAGCTCTGCATTGCATGATGTATATGCAAATCTTCACAAAATACGCATCCAATTATGATAATTATGTGTATTGCTGACATCTGATACCATGGAAAGCGTGAGTACCCGAAGCGTTATTTCTGTGTGGGTGTTTACCTTTGCATACCATTTCTGAGAGCATACCTCTTCACTCCACCGCAGCTTCCCTAGACAAAACTTTTGCCATTTTCACAATCCATCCTAACCTCAACTCCAAAGCCCGTACTCTGTCTAACTGAAATCCACCATTGATGCCATTCTACTTCCTTTTCTGAAAGTCATCCACAACCAATATAATCTGTTCTTTTTACTTACCTAACTTAGAAAATTCTTAAGAAAGTGCTGCCATATATTCCCTCTGATCTTCATCGGCCCACTATCATTGCTCTACTCACCTCTCAGCTAGACTATTGCAATGCATTATACCTCAATGTCAGCAAAGGCTCCCTGAACAAGCTGCAAGTTGTGCAAAATGCTGCGGCAAGACTTATACTTGACATCCATAAACATCAGTCTGTCAGGGAAGGCATTCGTGCCTTGCATTAGCTTCGATCAGGTAGTGCATCACCTTTAAGGCTCTGAATGTGGTGTACTAGTCCATGAATGGTACAGGATCATCACACCTTAAATACTTATACCATTGGTACACTCCAGGTAAAACCTTGAGGTATTCCACTCAGAAGAAACATGTCTTAGATTTCGTCGGTCCAGGTGGGGTGGCCGCTCATTTTCTGTGTTGGCCGCTAGACTTTGGAACACTTTGACCCTCTCTATCACCATGGCAAACTCACTCACATCCTTTAAGAAGATCCTATAGAGCTGGCTCTTTGCCTTGTAGTTGGTCAACGCTAAGTTTCTCCTTCGTCCCGCTTAGCTCCTTGACACCTTCTTGGTTTAGCGCGCTTTATAAATTTCCATCCTATCCTATCCTATCCTAAATGCTTACTAAATCTAATCTATTTTCCCTCAGACATTCTGATGCTGGCATTGTCAACCAGAAATATTAACATCTTCTTACACCCTACTATACTGTTGGTGTTATTCTTAAACACACTAGCCATGGCACCCGGGCTGCCAGAATTGAATAACCTAAGACCCCTTTTCCAATTCTCCATGTAACTGAATTATTCCTATTCAAATGCAGGTACTGAAGTAATCTAATGGGTGGTTTCCTTCTCTTCACTTCCCCACTATAAAAAGTCTAACCTTCACTAGGCACACTTTGTTCAACCTCCCTAGGCATAACACTAGCTCCTAATATCACAAAAGCTTAAGTGGCTGTAGTTGTGTCTCCACTCAACCAGATATTTCTCCTTGCTATGCCTCTGTTGGGTAGGCACACATTTTGTTGGCAAACTCAGGTTTTCAGGTCTTTTTAAATCTGGGTTTGTGTCAAAATAAGTGGATGGGTGCATGGGAACGCCCATTCTCCACCCAAGTAACGTCCATTTGCTGCATTGTGTTATTTTATATTTACTAAATCAATCTTGCAAAGTGACTTTGTGTGGCTTAGTAAATGCCAAAACTGATTCAGCATCAGTGCTGTGCCACAAAAGTGATGCAGCCTCCATGCACAATCCAAGTAGATTTGGGCCATAGTCATTTTCCTCTGGACGTCAAAGTCCTTCAGCGGGGCAGGGCAGCAGATTGTATCCAAGAAGGGTTCCACAACATACGATAGGGGCTGGAAGAGCTTCTTGTGGAGCCATTGGTTTCGGTCAGAAAAGATCCAAGTGGGAAAATAAAAAATTGGCCCCCAGTTACATTTTCTACATTCAGACTTAGTCACTTTTTGGAGCTCAGATTCCTCCAGTAGGGTTGTATCCAAAGGAGGCTCAACAAGGCGGATACCTTCTCCAAGAGGTCCTGCTCAAACTGATTTGCTGTTGCGGAAAAAGCTCAGAGAAACGGAGAAACCTGAATCTTCAGTCAAGCGTCAATGCAGCATGGTCAGATTGACTTGGCAGGTTTGTACCAGACCTCCAAAGGTCTTTGGAGCCAAAAGGTTTTAAAGTCCCAAGTTTTCTATGATCTTAGGAGGATTATACTTTGACACATCACAGGGTCCCAAGACCTCAGTAACAGCACTTGGGGGGTCAAGACTCACTCCAGCAGAAACCAACAGTGGGGTCCAGGGCAGGTCCAGTTAGAACTGGTCAGCTGAATTCTTTCAGTAAAAGGTTTCTTGTGTCACTGTAGCTTAACAGGAGGTCTGCCAACTGACCCTTGCAGACCATTTATTGGTTGCGGGTGAAAGTGGGGGAAGGTCCAGCCATCCACGCCTCCTCTCAGGACAGTAGGACAGTAGGTGCAGTCCTCCTTTTTGCTTCCACAGGTCCAGAGTGTTCTGATGAGGGTACCCACAGGTGCCACATTTATTCTTGGCACACACCTGCAGATGGGGTGACTCTTGGCCTCTTCTTAACCATTAGGGAAAAGCTTCCAAGGAGTAACACTGTCCACTTTTGCAGACGTTCCTGTGTGCAATCCCACTGGGTCCCTCTGTGCCTAAATTCATGATCGTGAAACCCTTGTTCCTTTGTGCAAAGCATGTGTACCCACCCTAGAGGTGTGGCCAAGGAAATAAGCAACTCCTCCTCTGTGATTACTTCAAACCAGTTCTGGGTCAGCTCCCTCTCCACTATGATAGAAGAATGCTTGCCTTTTTACCTGAATAAAGTTCCTGGCCACTGCAAAATGGCCATCCTGCCAGAGGAACAGAAACGCCTCCCCATACTCAATCCTTTGTCTCCTCCCCTGAGAGTAGGTTTCAAACTTATTCAGGGTTCAGCACTTAGAGGGCTGCTGCTAGGGGTTAATGTAAATGAGCCTCCAGAGGATTTAGGCAGGGAAAAGATAACTTTCTAAAAGTACCTTTTATTTACTCTTTATTAAAAATGCAACTTCACCAGTAATTTGGGCTTTTGATAAATACTACAAAGAGGTCCAGAATGGAATTTCTAGGTTTTTCCTACACCAAGATGATGTTATTAAATGCAATTATTCATCCCACCATTGTCCTATGGAACAGCCAACCTTGCTACATAGAAAATAACTTATGGAGCTTTTTTACTTTAAGGACATGTGTAACATTAAATGTCCACATGTTCTACTTTTAAATACCATGCACCTTGCCTTATGTGCATTAAAGCTTACTTGAGCGGATTACGAGTGGATTATGAGCGAGAGATCAGAGAGAGCGAGAGATCAGCCTGATTTGGCAACTTGGGAATCCGGGCATACAGAAGGATACAAAGTTCCCCGGGGAAGGGGGGGGGGGGTTTCAGTGTGGAGAGGAAAATATAGAGTGTACCCAGAGTGTACCCAGAGCGTTAGGTGTGGAACACACCCTGACTGTAGGGTGTCCAGTGTCATCATCGGCTCACTGCTCCTCGTCAGACCGGCGCTGCAATGTCTGATGGAGTGCCAGAAGGCACCCTTTTGACGGAGTTCTTTTGTTCCTTGCCGATGGTGTGTGTGAGTCAGAAGGAAGGTGGTGTAGTCAGTGCAGGGTGAGTGAATATTAAAAAAGGGTAACCAGTCCACAATAGGTTTTATTGGCGTGGCTGCTTCCCTAATTAAAAGGGGGTGAGAGGGGAGCCAGAGACTGTGGTGGGATTCAGACCCTAACTCAACCCCCTGGTGTGGTCAACATGTTTCTCGCCATCCGGCGATTCGTCAGGACCAAAACAAAGTACTACACGCGAAAAGGAGTGATAAAAAGGTTCATTCACAAGTTGCTCCGCACCCTGACCAGGTGCCGCGAGCGTGAGGGGTAGGTGTCTCCACCGTCCCAGCGCCCGGATTGAGGTATAACCATCAGACAGCGCTGGCCTCACGGGAGCACACTGCGAGGCCTTTGTTACTCCCCCTTAGGGTTGCCTAACTAGAGCAGGACCCCAGGCCCTCTTTTTACCCGACCCAGTGAGGTTGTATTTCCTTTTTACCTTGTGAATGAACCTTTTTATCACTCCTTTTCGCGTGTAGTACTTTGTTTTGGTCCTGACGAATCGCCGGATGGCGAGAAACATGTTGACCACACCAGGGGGTTGAGTTAGGGTCTGAATCCCACCACAGTCTCTGGCTCCCCTCTCACCCCCTTTTAATTAGGGAAGCAGCCATGCCAATAAAACCTATTGTGGACTGGTTACCCTTTTTTAATATTCACTCACCCTGCACTGACTACACCACCTTCCTTCTGACTCACACACACCATCGGCAAGGAACAAAAGAACTCCGTCAAAAGGGTGCCTTCTGGCACTCCGTCAGACATTGTAGCGCCGGTCTGACGAGGAGCAGTGAGCCGATGATGACACTGGACACCCTAATAGTCAGGGTGTGTTCCACACCTAACGCTCTGGGTGTGTGAGGCTCTCTAGTTCCGACAGAGGAACTTTCCAGTTCCTTGACTGTACACTCTATATTTTCCTCTCCACACTGAAACCCCCCCCTTCCCCGGGGAACTTTGTATTCTTCTGTGTGCTCTAGTCTTGGACACATACACTGGACCCCGTTAAAATATCGTCCGCTCCTAAGTTCCTCTTGTTGTTTAAAAACTTGGGAATCCAGACATTTCGATTGGTATTGCGGAAGACGAGCGAGGTAGAAGACTCCATGCTGGTTGATCGCATTACGGAGAAACCCTGGCTCTGGCCAGCGCGGCTGACAATCACCGCCCTCCAGAACCTGGGAGTGTGGCGGGCGTGGCGTGCATAGAGAACGCGAAGAACGCAGAGCACCAACAGTGAGAAGGCTGAGTGCACCGCGATGCCTCCCCGTAGAAACGGTAACGCTCTACCGGCGACTGGAAAAACGCCCGGAGAATCACCCACGGCTGGCGTTTCAACGAGAAAGAATCTCCCCACTGAGAAAGCAGAGAAGGTGGAGAAAACTGGGAAACCTGACAAGACGGAGAAGGCTGTAGTCAAAACAGTAACGGCGATGAGTGGCAAAAAGCCTGAGTTGGTGAAAGGGAAGCATACAGAGAAGTCAGCGGATAAAACTGTGGGGAAAGTGCCGCCCAGCGCCACCTCCAGAACTAAAGACTCCGTGCAACTGGGGGTACAGGCTAGGGGAGTTAACGGCGCTATAAGGGGAAAAGCTGTAACGGTCCCAGATATGTTTACGGGAAGATCTACTTCTGTAAAAAATGGGACACAGGCTCCCCTTTTAACAATAACCTCCCCCACTGATATAAGTATAATTGAAAAAAAACCTGGATGTACTGATGATCGAGGTATTATCCTCGAGCTAGCTAAAAACGGTGATGGGGGTTATAAGAGTTTGGGAAGCCAGGAAAAAGACATTCTAGTCGCGGAACCCGCACCAGTTGTTTGTCACGAAACAAGAGGCGGTGAGGGGCTCGAAGGCCTCAATAACACAGCAGTATCATGTTCCCCTCAGAGACAGTTGCTGGTGGAGGGGGTGTTAGGTATTTTCCAGACCCCCACTGGGGAGAAAGCTGGGGAGAAAGCGGAACCGAATGATGGTAACCTGTCGGAGGCTCCGGATGCGGATAGCTTCTTCTCAGTGGCTGAGGAGTCCACTGGGGGCTCCATAAGTGGGGATCTGTCATCGGATGAGGAGAGTGCTAGTCCACCAAATACAGCGGATACACTTAAAAGGGCTACACCCCGCCACAGTAAGACAAAGCTGACACCCATCCAGGTTGCAGAAGATGTAGATAGTGAAGGCTCCGAAGTAAGTCATAATCTTCAATGGGACTACGCCCCGGCTACTACTAGCCTTACAGGATCAGGGGGGTCTAGGGCCCATGGGAAAGAGAAAGACCGCAATGAAACTAACTCTCCCCCATCCAATACTCAGAGCTATGCAATGTTAAAATCGATACAGAGTGAAGCCCGCCAGGAACACAAGAGGGCTCAGTTGGCTACAATGAAGATCCAGGGTGCTATCCGGAAAAACACCAAAGCATGCTCTGAAGTTATTGCTAGGACGGCTGCACTCGAGGAAAGGATTGTGAAGCTAGAGACAGGGCTACAGAAGACTGAGACTCAAACAACGGCCAATGACGATAGACTGACAGATATAATGTGGAAGTTGGAAGACTCTGAAAATAGGTTACGAAGAAATAACCTTAGACTTTTAGGAATTGAAGAGAAAAAAGAGGGTCAAGATATCAGAGGTTTTGTGATAAAACTATTTCAAGCTGCTTTTCTGGAGCTCTCTCATTGGTCATGGGACACTGAGATTCAAAGAGCGCATCGTTTTCCTCTTATGCAAAAAAAGAATCCTGATCCAGGAGCAAAACCTAGGGCCATTCTGATTTTTTTTGGCAATTTTCTACTCCGGCAACCCATCTTTGAAAAAGCGCGTCCTGATACCAAAAGAACTGCGGAAGGTCATACTTTCTTTGTGCGCCCGGACTTTTGCCACGCAACAGTTGAGCGGGGGTGGTGGCTCCGTTCATTGATTACCCCTTTCCAAAAGAAAGGGTGCGAGGTGTTCTTAATGAACCCCGCACGGCTCAAAGTTATTTTTCGTGGCAAAATCCGGGTTTTCACTTCTGAGATACAGGCCGAGGACTATTTAAAAGAATTAGTTGCTGGCTAAATGGCTTTTGGTTGATCAGTATCTATGTAGATTTAACCTGTAGTGGTGTTTTATCAAGCTCCAACTAGGGAGGGAGGGGGAAAAATGGCCGAGAGGCGTATACTCTGGTCGCTCATATTCTCTTGTTTTGATTGATTTTTTCCCCGGGTAGACTTACATGGGATTTAACCTTATCTGGGTACTTTCGCTCACTTTTGTATTTAAGGGCACACAGACAGGGAGTGACCAGGGCACACTCGGGAAGTGGGAGGCATCACACGGGTCTGAGGACCTATTTTGCCTGTGTTTGGAGGGGAGAGGTCAGGGGGGTGGGGGGAGGGGGAGGGGGATCTGTTACGAGGGGCACAAATGGTAGGATTTGAAACGTTGTTTTCTGATAAACTCTCCGTATTGAATATTATTATGAAGTGCTGGTTATATTTGTTTTTTGAAACACTTTCTTTAAGAAATGGCTAATATCAGAATTGCATCCATAAACATATGCAGTCTTAATAATCCGATTAAACGGCGAAGAGTGAGGGAAGATTTGCGATTCTTGTGGGCGGATGTTCTCTGCCTGCAGGAAACGCATATAGAAGCTAGCAGTCATAAATTGCTAGAATTTGAGGGGTTTCAATTAGTCTCTTGGACTAAACTTGAGGCTAAGACCAAAGGAGTCGCAATCCTAGCAAGACGAGGGAAGGTGAACATAATTCGCTCTTTGGCTGATAGTTTGGGTCGCTGAGTAATTGTATATGGCAATTTTCAGGGAAAAAATATCACACTCTGTGCTCTATATGGCCCAGTATTGGATGACCCAGAATTGTATAAATGGCTTAGCCTGGAGCTTATAGGATGGCCATCCCCGCTTATAATCTGCGGGGACCTAAATATTAATATGGACTGTGGACTATTGAATCAACCAGAGAGTGCATACACTGGGAGAAAACCTAAAGTCTATAAGGCTCTACGCCATTTGATAGAGATACATGGGCTAATTGATGCTTGGGCGTTTTTTAATCGGGGTGATCCTGGTTTTACTTTTTTTTCTGCACCACATAAAATTTGTTCCAGGCTTGATTATTTTTTTATATCACCAGCTCTCAGTCAAGGCTCCAGTATTATTAGATATCCTCGCGTGATGTCGGACCATAACCCGGTCGTACTGGAGATGAATATACAGGCATGTAGAGCAAAAGTGATGTCTGGACGTTTAATCGTGGCCTGCTTAGTGAGAAGGAGTTTGTGGATACAATGTCTCCCTGGATTCTACAGTTTTTAGAGGAAAATAAGGGTAGCACAGGTATTCAGAATGTTTGGGATATTCTTAAGGCTGGGATCAGGGGTGAAACTACAAGATATGGCTGGGATGCTCAAAAGAAGGAGAAGGCTAATTTACAGAGGCTGTATAAAGAACTGGAAAAAGCAGAGGTGAATCTGTCTCGCTTGATACAGATAGGTTTTGTTATAGCAAAATCAGCTATCACAGAACGTTCACAGGCGAAAGCTGCTAGCAAATTCATTGCTTGGAGATCTAAAATGTTTGAGAGTAGTGAGAGAGCAGGGCACATGTTAGCCATGAGAACTAAAGACAGAGAAGCAGCTATACGTATCAAGAAGATTCAGGATCCGGATTTGGGGCTCGTGTCTGAGGAGAAGGCCATTGCTCTCGCATTTCAAAAATTCTATCAAAAACTATATTATGATGATATCTGTGATAACGATACACTTCAGGTGGAAATTCAGGAATACCTGAAGGGGATAGGGGTTGATACGCTAACCTCGGAAGAACAAGAATCATTAGATGCAGAAATCAGTATTGAGGAGCTTTGGCAGGCTATAGATTCTCTCCCGAGGGGCAAAGCTGTTGGCCCAGACTTTCTGCCGGGGGAATTTTATAAGATATTTCGGCCTCAGCTCACTCCGGTCATGTTAGAACTATTTTGTAGAGTTCAGGATGGGGAGGTTCTTCCAGAGTCTTGGCGAGGTGCCCAAATTATAACTTTTTAAAAAAAAAGATAAAGATCCATCTGATTTGGGATCATATCGCCCTATCACGCTCATCAATAGTGCTATTAAAATTTATGCCAAGATATTTGCCAGTAGAATCTCTGGGGTGATTAAGAAACTTGTCTCTGTTCAACAACATGGCTTTGTGCCTGGGCGAGTAACTATAGACCATATACGCCGTGTTATCACGCTGTTTGATTTTACCAAGGTTTCCGGAGACCCTATGGCCCTAATTCTGCTAGATGCAGAGAAGGCCTTTGATAGGGTCTCCTGGCCTTTCTTATGGGCTGTGTTGAGATATTATGGCCTAGGAGAAAGAACTATAAGGGCGATACAGAGCATGTATAAACAGCCGATGGCCCAAATTTCAGTTATGGGGATCCAGACGGGTTCAATTAATATTTTAAGAGGTACACGCCAGGGTTGCCCCTGCTCCCCTTTATTATTTGCAATTTATATAGACCCCCTTATTAAAAAAATTCTTTTGAATGATTTGATTTGCCCAGTGAGATCCAGGGGCGGTAACACTGGGGTATGCAGACAATTTAGCCATTCTGACAGACACTCCTCAGGCAGCACTGTTACAGATTCAAAACCTAACATCACAGTTTGGTAAGTTGTCTGGATATCATTTGAATAACTCTAAAACCCAAATTATATGCAATGATAAAATTATGCTGGTGGACCCTCGGGTCATTGGCAGGGCAAAGTACTTAGGAATTGTAATAAGCTCTAACCCCGAGGAAATTGTTGAGATCAACCTTAAACCACTGTTAGGCAAGATAGAAAAAGATACTAGAAAGTTTAACAACCTTCAATTAACATTGATGGGTCGCTGTAATCTTGTTAAAATGATTTTTCTACCAAAAATATTGTATCTTTTTAGAGCGATTCCTGTATTGTTTGAACAAGTTTGGTTCAAGAAACTAGAACGTCTAATATCGTGGTTTGTATGGGCAGGTAAAAGACCTAGACGAGCCAATAAATATATGACGTTACCCAGGGAGAGGGGGGGTTGGTCTTTACCAAACTTTCAGCTCTATTATTGGGCAATTACATTAAGACACATTGATGTATTAATGGATTCAGCGGACTTAGAGGTCTCTGAGCTTTCTACGTATTGTTTAATTTATATGGAAGAGGTGAAGGGGTTATTATTCAGGCATATCGATTTTGCGCATTTCAAACGTGTCAGGTTTAAAGTTTTATTGGCAGCCTTTAAAGTCTGGATGCCTGTGCGGAAACTATTTAATATAGGAAGGATACATATGTATACTCCGGTAATGGGTAATACCCTTCTGCCAGAAATATTTGCAGACGGGTATTTCAGAGAATGGACTACACATGGAGTTACCATGTTGGGGGATTTGGTTTCAGCTCAGGGGATGCGGACATTTGAATACATAAAACACAAATTTGGTATTAGTAACCAGCATTTCTTTAAGTTCTTACAGTTTCGTGACTTTCTTTCAAGGAAATCTGTTAGCTGGATTTCTATCCCGCTAGTTGAGGCTATCAGGGGGGGGCACTCTAATATATCTATAATTTATAAAATGTTGAATGAAAGGCGGAGTGATGATTTACCTAAACACTTTAATCGATGGCAGATTGGTTTACCAGCTGGGCAGGAGGTTTGTGAAGACTCATTATGTTTTAGTTATACTGCCACTATATCTGCTAACCTCCAGGTACAATGTTTTAAAACATGGTTTAATTTGTATATAACCCCACATCGCATACAACAATGGGGTGGGATTACGGGAGTCAATTGTCCTAGGTGTGGGGGGATGGCAGTTGACAGTATCCATATGTTTTCTTCTTGCCCTAATCTAACTCCACTGATATTTAAAGTGGAACAACGGTTGGAGCAAGTGTTCGGTTATCAGATACAATTGTCTTCGCAAGCCATTATATTGGGGGTGGCAAATACAAGTATGACGCTGCCAGAACGGAAGCTATTTTATATAGCTATGGCTACATTTAGATTATGTGAGGTATCAAGGGCCCCCTGATAAGGATAAAGATCCTGGGTCAGGGAAAATGTACAATGTGAAGGTATCAACCCAGGCTATCTTAACAACAAAACACTAGCTATGTCCAAACAAATTCCTCTTACCAAAAAAGAGCATAAACTATGACACAAACAATGAAATTGATATCAAAAACAATTTGTTTTAATTAAAAAAGGATTAATTTTTAAAGTTAAATTTTGTATACATGATGAATTGATACAATAAAAAAGATATTCTTTATATATAAAACATATAGATTAAAACCACTGAAAGGACAATAATGTTTGTCCTATCTACTATTGCTGTGGCTGTAGTCTGTCAGTCAACGTGTTTCGACACGTCGTGGTCTCTTCATCAGGACAATTATATTTGCAGCCAATTTATCTGGTGGGACTTTTTTAAAGGTCTTTTAGTTCTTCCTTTTAGTACAGGATAAGCGAGGCACCTTTATTTATAATACGGCATGTGAAACCTTTGTCTCAGGATTTCACTGCTCCCTTCTCACTTAACGTGTTCTAAATTCTTTATAGATTTTCTTCGTTCAGAAGTTCCCGTGTCAACTGTTAAAAAATTATATCATAACGTTCCCGGGAATGCCTTCAAAGTATAATAGTCACACACTTGGAGTCGGTAACTGATGCCGGTGGAGATTTCCAAACAACCGCGAGCTAGACCAATGTTTGCAAATGACTCTTTTAGAATTCTTTTCCTAAAGAGACACACGTTCAGTCTTTCGTTTCTGCAGGGAGATTATCGCAGTGTGAATCGGTCTTTTTTTTTTTTTTTTTAATAACCGCGAAATGCAGCAATTAACGTCACGGGGCGTGTACTTCCACCAGGACTCGATTTTCTTAATCTTTACAAGAGTCTGTAAGGCGTTCTCTGTCGTAATAATTGCATCAGAGACCGGCGGATTTTGTAAAAAAGAAGGGCAAAATCCGCCGGTCTCTGATGCAATTATTGCTGCATTTCGCGGTTATTAAAAAAAAAGACCGATTCACACTGCGATAATCTCCCTGCAGAAACGAAAGACTGAACGTGTGTCTCTTTAGGAAAAGAATTCTAAAAGAGTCATTTGCAAACATTGGTCTAGCTCGCGGTTGTTTGGAAATCTCCACCGGCATCAGTTACCGGCTCCAAGTGTGTGACTATTATACTTTGAAGGCATTCCCGGGAACGTTATGATATAATTTTTTAACAGTTGACACGGGAACTTCTGAACGAAGAAAATCTATAAAGAATTTAGAACACGTTAAGTGAGAAGGGAGCAGTGAAATCCTGAGACAAAGGTTTCACATGCCGTATTATAAATAAAGGTGCCTCACTTATCCTGTACTAAAAGGAAGAACTAAAAGACCTTTAAAAAAGTCCCACCAGATAAATTGGCTGCAAATATAATTGTCCTGATGAAGACACCACGACGTGTCGAAACGCGTTGACTGACAGACTACAGCCACAGCAATAGTAGATAGGACAAACATTATTGTCCTTTCAGTGGTTTTAATCTATATGTTTTATATATAAAGAATATCTTTTTTATTGTATCAATTCATCATGTATACAAAATTTAACTGTAAAAATTAATCCTTTTTTAATTAAAACAAATTGTTTTTGATATCAATTTCATTGTTTGTGTTATAGTTTATGCTCTTTTTTGGTAACAGGAATTTGTTTGGACATAGCTAGTGTTTTGTTGTTAAGATAGCCTGGGTTGATACCTTCACATTGTACATTTAGATTATGTCTAGCAACAGTGTGGTTAGATCCTTCCCCCCTGTCAGAACATGAGTGGTTCAATAAGTTTCTGAATGTTGGGAAGTGGGAGCTGTTGGTTTTCAAGAGGAGAGATCCACGGGCTCGAAGAGAGGGCGAATCAGTATGGGAGCCGGTAATTAATTGGCTGGATAATCTAAACCAGTAAAATTTTATTTGCATATAATGAAATATAATGGGATTCACCTGTCTCATAATACAAGTTTACCATATCCAATCTTTTTTTATATCTTGGTCTTTCTTTACCTTTTCTTTATTTTCTCCTCTTGTAGCGATCCCCGGGGGGGTGGGATAGGGTGGGGTTCCGGAGTATAATATAAAATGGGCAGCAATGACGCAGATGAAATGCACTATGTATTGTATACTTTCTGTTTTATTTTCTGTTTGTATTCTGAAATTTGATGTCTTGCTACTCTCTAATAAACAATTTAAAAAAAACAAAAAGCTTACTTGGAATGACTATCAATATTTAAAATTAAAGTCTAGACCTATCAAAAGGGTTTATTTTGACAGGTCGAATCAGAATGTTTAAACTGCAACAATCAGGTTATAATGATAGGCATGAAGCCATGTTTACCTTGTCATGGTAGTGAATGGCCTAATAGATGCTACAGTACTCTGCAATATTTAACTTACAGGGCCTGGGTGCACTTTGTTTCATGTACTAGGGACTTATAGGTAAGTTAAATATGCCAAATAGGAATACATTCAATGTTTACATGTTTTAGGAGTCAGTGCACATACACTGGGGCCTGGTTAGTAGAGTCCCAGCACACAGGGTTAAACACCAGCAGCATCAGTCCACAAAACAAATGGGTGGCATGCAAAAAGAGGTATTTTCCTACAAATATACAATATTTAGGCGGGCCAACGTCAAATGAGAGACTTGGGGGCAGATTTACTACTTCTGGCGCATCTCTGCTAATCAGCAGGAATGCACCACTTTACAATGCGGCGCACCATGGCTCACGGATGGGCAGATGAGTGTCGCATCCCCCGGCGGAAAGGCGGCGCATTACTGGAGCTGCGTCACTAGCCCGACGCAGCTCCAGCAAGGCTTAGGGTGCCCCTATTCCCAAAACGCTGCCTCAATCCTTACGCCTGCTTCAAACAGGCGCAGGGTTTTGACGCAGCATGGCCTTAAAAGTGACTGAGTGAAATCTTGTAGATTTCACTCAGCCACTTTTAGGAGGCGTTCCTGCGCCGGAACGCCCCCCCCCTGTGCTGGAACGCCGACATGTTGCGCAGGGCTTTACCACGTGACGCATTTCCCTAGGTGCGTCACGTTGTAAATACCCCACAGCATGGCGCTGCCTTTGCACCGCCGCTGCGTCACAAAAGTGACGCAACGGCAGCACAAATGTGCCTTACGGGGCTTGTTGGTGTGCTTTTATTGTCGGTTCTCTGGATGTCTTGAACCTAAAACCTCAATTTAACCCTTTAACAGGACATAACAGCAAATTCAGTGTGGGTTCTGTTGTGTTCATCACACTTGCTTTTATTTACCATAATACCTTAAAAATTAGGTTGTGTGCAAAATATTTTCTTTATTTATTTGTTTAAAGGTTGCTAACGCCTCTTATAACAACAAATGCAAAACTATACCGCGATTATACACTGTCCAGGTCAAAATGGTTTTACATAGGTCATGATATATTAGTAGATAAGATGACAATAGCCACAACGTATTGTTAATGAGACAAAGTTTGAACCACATTCAGGAAAGCACTTGTCATTTTCGGAGCCAAATTCCTGAAATGTCCAAAAACCAGATAAATAGAGAATGCTTAGCTAGGTGAGTTTTGTTGATTGTACAATGTATTCCACCCATAAAGTACTTAGCAGTGCAGCATTATGAACAAAGCAGCCATTTTGGGTAGCAAAACCCTGCAAAACCTTCTTACAGGAGCTGTGAACAAAGAATGCCTTGAGGCTGCATGTGTTACCTGTGATTTACCAATTATATTGATGTTAAGCGTGTACAAAATTACAAAGTATGAAGGCATTCAATTGTAACCTTCAAGAAAAATTAGCAAGTTAAAAGTTCACCTCTGACATCTGCATGGACCTGCAGACTACAAGTTTGAAACGCATACAAATAGCTTAGAAGATTAATGTGTCAGCTCCAGATCACAGATAACTCAGGGCCACATGTATCAACCTATTTTACATTCGCAAATGGGGCGAATCGCTAAATTTGACAGTTTGTGAATGCAAAACGGCCTTGTGTCTAAAGGCTTTGGCACTGCATTTTAGAAACTCAAATTTTTTGAGAATACCTACACTTGCGACACAAAAGAGGGAATCGCACTTTGCGATTCCCTATGCAAACTGCAAATGTAAACTGGGCATTTAGGAAATGCTATTACCATCTACTTCAAGTCAATGGTAACCATGTGCAATTTTTGAAAATGCACAAAAAATGCATTTATCAAAGATTTCAAACTGCTATTTTCTTACATACCATGTTGCGGTCCCTAAATAGCAATTACCTAAAATTCTTTATTTAGAGAATGCAAAATGGAGCTTTGATACATGTGGCAATCAGTGAGTTAATGAGTTTGTTACAGCTATCAGTCTGAGAGCCGCAGGTCACAAATTACAATCATGGTAAAATTCTCTATAGCATTATGTTCGTGCTTTACAAATACTGGACATTTACATTTTTGCACAACAAACAACTGATTCTTGCAACCGGCAAAACATACGTTTTGTTCTTTGCAGGTTTGAACTAAGGGGCAGATTTATGAGTTCTGGCGCATCTCTGCAAATCAGCAGGGATGCGCCAGAACTGATGCGTCACGCAATTCCCTCCTTGCGGCACCACAGATGTGCCGCATTTACAATGCGGCGCACCATGGTGCAAGGAAGGGCAGATGCGTGACGCATCTTGTGGTGTACGGGCGGCGCATTGCTGGAGTAGCGTCGCAAGTGCGACGCAACTCCTGCAATGTACAGAGGCCACCCATACATAACGTGGTGTGTCACTCCTTACGCCTGCTTCAAGCAGGCGTAAGGATTTGACCCAGCAGCGTCGTAAAACTGACTCAGTGAAATCTTATAGATTTCACTGCGTCAGTTTTACTGGGCTTTCCTACGAGGGAACGCCCACCCTGCGACAGAACGCCCACATGAAACCTGACGCAGGTTTCATGTGGCGCAGGGCTTTACAACGTGAGGCATCTGCCTAGATGCGTCATGTTGTAAATAGGTCGCAGGGATGCGCCACATTTCCGCGCCGTTGCGTGACGCAACGGCAGCGTAAACGTAGCGCAAGTCCAACATAAATCTGCCCCTAAATGTTAATTTATTTTAAGGTCAACTAAAATGGATTCTATTGCATGGTACAAAAAAAACTTTAGGTGCCAAGAACATTTAATTTTCCGTTGTATGCTAAATAAATGGTACTGATTGAAGTAATGTCAGCACCATACACATGCATAAACACACACACAGCTGACGTTCCCAAGAAACTAAATGAAAAACAATTCAAAACATTCACCCCAGTCAATAAATTAGGGTTAAATCCATCATTCTTTTGCTCACCATGCCACCCTAGTTTAGAACTGGCCATATGCAAATCAGTCTAGACCCTGTGCCTCATGGGAACAGTCCAGCCCAAACTGCCAATCCAGTTTCTCCCTGGCCCAGAAACAAGCATCCTAGGACCGGTTTCGGGGTTTTACCCTTAATCAGCCTTGATAGCTTGAATCCAGTGGCACAGTGAGCCCGGGACCCACGTCTGGACATACCTGGCGCACTTAGGGCGAGGAAGCAAAAGGCATACAATTGATGGACAGAATGCAGAACAAATCAAAACATTCACTCCCAGTCTAAAGATGTGGGTTAAATCCATCATTCTTTTGCTCACCATGCCACCCCAGTTTAGACCTGGCCATATGCAAATCAGTCTTTATCCTGTGGCACTAGAAAGCCAGAAACGCGTTCACGTTATTATATTAACATTTACTTCATGCCAAAATGTAAAACGGGGTGCTGACTCTGGCTGCATGGTGGGAGCATGTAGCATGCTCTGTTTGTTCTCCAAAAACTGCTACACACAGGGAAATATTCTAACAAAAGAAATTTCTGATTGTGCGTAAAGTGATGCATATGTAGCTGGCTGTAGCTGTGTGGGAAGGAAAAGATTCCCCCATCACCCTTCCTGCAAGGTGATGCTCCGACAGAACCGAGATTGTTTGCTTAATCTGTAAAGTATAGGTCACACTTAGGTTGGTGTGTGTACTTAGGCTGGTCTGGAACCGAGTACCGGCTCATGAATAGCTGCTAGGAAAATAATTTGGGAACCCCCCTCAATCCAACAATGCTTCCGAGGGATTCTGAAAAGAGTCAAATGCATTTACTCCCCTGAGGATTATTAAACCATAAATATAGAGAAATAGTTTTCCTCCTGGCAAAATTGTGTTTTCACTCCTGATATGTATGCTTTGTGATTTATGTGTAAAAAAAAACAGTGATGGATGAAATAGGATGGTCCCTTCCATGAACTCCCCACAGTTCGCCATTTCGCTGCACGTGCTGACCGAAGGGCGCGCAACCTGTCCACCTCGTTGCAATATTCGCAGCAAATATTTCAAATTAAATTTCGTATCCAATCATATTGAGCTTGCCAAAACACACTCTCGTGGCGTTGAGGTGAAAGTGCCTCTTGACTGCATGGCAGTCACAGTCCTCCTTTGATTTTGCTCTATTTATTTTTCGTGAACTGAGCAGGGCCCCTGCAGACTTTCTGAAAGGTGTTTGCACGGGTAAAGTAAGCTATTTTTCTTATTTCAGAGCGAGGCTCGAGCTGAATGAATCATTTCAGTACGCACGAACCAAGGCTGCTGTGTTGCGCTGTGAAATTATATAAACACACAAAGGGCCGGTTCATCGGCCCCTGCTTAGCGTTAAGAAGGCCCAGGGTGATCTAAGCATCTGGGCACTTTTTTTTCCATGGCCTGCATTAGCGCGTGCAGCAGTTGGCTGTGTTTTGCTTTCTTGCAGAGCAGAGACTGACTTGGAGTCCAAAGGAAAGTTTGAGGTTTTACATTCTGACTGTGGTACGGGACAAGGCGTACGATCTCATTGGTGGAGGCAGCGAAATACCATAGCCTTCATACACATCTGTCTTGCAAGCAGGGCGGCTGCTGGAATGCCCACTCTGAAGCAGTAACGAGTTTCTGAGCGCAGGAGAAGGAGTTGGACACCGAGGGGCTGGTTACACGTTAGCTGAAGAGCACGAGCCGCGCTCCAAAGCTCGCAGAAATTATTTCCTGCAGGAATGGGAGAAAGCATTTCTTGGAGCTCTCTAGATTTTTCATGAACAATAGCAAGGCATTTTCAATACTTTTCGATGGTAAGTCCAATTTTGCCATACCTCATTTGTATTGCGATGTTTTACACTGCGATTGAAAGAAAGGTAAAGGTTCCAGGCATTTTTGTGGCTTGAAGGGGCTCCGGGGTTGTGGTAGAACCGGTCACACATATTGGGGCCGACCAGAGAGCAACTTTCCTGTATTCCGTAATTGCCAGCAAGCATCTCTGTTCATTTCAAGGACTTGCAGCCTGATTCATGTAGCCAATAGCGCTCGCAAAAGGGCCAGATTCTGAGAATCTGGCCCTTTGCAAGTGCGATTTTTGCATTTGGTATTCAAGATCCCAAATGCAAAAATCGCTATTTAAGAATTAGCAAATATACGAGGAATAGCATTTAAGGAATCTCTATTAGAGATTCCTCAAATGCTATTCATGACACATTAAAAAATTGCGATTTTGCACTTTTGGGGCCGCTATTTACCGAGAGGTCAGACCTGTCGGTAAATAGCAAAAACTCAGAAAAATGCTTTTAAAAGCATTTTTCTAAGTTGCATGTTGCACATGTGTGTGCGCAACACCTGTTCAAATGTGCATTTTAGGGGTGCTACAGGGCGTCCTTTGGACACCCCTGGCACCCTTAAAATCGCTATCTTATTTGCGAGTAGCAAATTGCTACTCGCAAATAAGGGATACTCCCCATTCATTCCTATGGGCCTCTTGGCCCATAGGAATGAATGGGGAGTTTTTGCGAGTAGCAAATTGCTACTCGCAAATAAAGAACATGTAGGAATCGCTATTTAATTAGCAATTCCTACATGAATGCCGTTTTGCGTGTCCTCAATAGCGAGTCGCTATGATTCGCTATTAGGGCCACGCAAAACGGCCTGTACACGAATCAGGCTGGTAGTCTCCATAAAATCTTCATACCCCTACATATTTAAGTGTCTGTAGACTGCCACTTACTTCAATTTCTGCTTTGCTAATTCCCGATTATATATACTTCCTATGGCCGAAGATTTGGTGCTTCTTTTCTGCATATTGTTAGTTTTTTTGATATTCTACTCTCTCGAGTCTGCAAGTCAGGTGTTTATGGTGAGCTCACATTTTATATGTCCTTTGCTTCCTGGCCCAGTAGCCTGGTGTAGGTAGTAGCTCACAGGGAAAATATTTCACTAAATATTTCACAAGGCGAATTTGTGTTCACTTACAATGCATTGTCGGTCTGTACTAGCCGTGAGCAACAGCGCAGAGCTGCTTCTGATCCTGAGCATTCCTCTTGGACATACTGCCGTCTTTTGGTGTGGTTCATATTTTGAATGATACATGTAGAAGATCGATAGAAGGAGGCCTTTGCATGGCGCACAGAGGGGTATGTTGACAAGGAGATGGTGCCACCAGAACGTCACTTTTTAGTGACGTTCTAGTGGCGCTGGCGCTATGCTCTTCTCCATAATTACAAAGGGACACTAAGTGCCTTAACGCTGCCTTGTAAATATAACCCCTTTACACGCATCACTTTGCATGAAAGGGGTGTGCTATGGGGGTAGCTGTGGGCGTTCCACTGCAACACTAATTGCATTTTGACTCTGCCCCAGATTTACAAGGATGTTTAAATCTGAGGCAGCACCAAAAACTAACACCATGCAATAGCAGGCAGTAGAATAGCGCAACGAGGAGAAATGCTTTTATTTCTCCTCATGTTTTGCTGCAGCACATATAGAAACGGCAAAACGCCATTAATGATTGTTGATATGCAGAAAGGTGCCCCTTCCTGCACATAAGCAATCATTAAATAATGACGATTTGCTATTTCTGTGTGCTGCAAAATACAGCACACTTCAAGGTGGCACATCATCATTGATTGTTTATTTCAGGAAGGGAAATCTTCATGCACATAAACAATCATTACCTGCAATCCAGGCACCCTTGCACTATGCTACAAAAGTGCCTTAATTAGTTCTAGATAGCTAATGTTAGTGCCAGCACTACAGAAAACACATGGATGCGCAGTATTGTTGTAAATACGGTGCATACCTTTGTTTTGGAAATGTCAGAGTGTAACGCTGCCAAATTTGGCGCAGTTTAGTTCTATTACATTTCCTTGTAAATATGTCCCATAGTGACCATAATAGCATTGTAGTGCTGTGTACCAATGGACAGAAATATTCATATAGGAACTTGTACACAAGGAACCTAAAAGGATGTCAAAGGGAACAAGAGCTGAGATGAGCAATGAGAACGACAAGGGGCACATTAACGAGGAAGAAATGTGAATATGGATAAGTGAATTTTCACGTGGTAGCTAGGTGTGTATTGACTGGTAACAAAGGGTATCACTGATGACAAGGTAAAGTGAGTATTGATTAGATGGTATGGTCTATATTGGCAGGGAAGTAAGAGGGACGTTAATGTCAAGATGAGGAGAGTATTGATATTAAGGAAAGGTGTATATTGGTAGGAAAGTAAGGTGAACATTGTTGTCAAGTGAAGGTCACGATTGATTGTCAGGTGTGGTGCATACTGACGGGGAAGTCCTCTGTTTATTTATGTTTGTATGTTTTATTTCTATATTGCCAGCATAGCCTAAAAGGAGTGGAGCACTGTACATGGTCAAAGAAAAGCATAACGTCAAGAAGTGATAAGATAGCTGGTTTGTGCAGTGTTCTTTAAAGAGGTGTGCCTTCAACTCTTACCTAAATTGGAGATGTTTTTGGCCCAATGAATATGGGGTTGTTGTTCCATATCCTTGGTATCATAGATGGAAAGGTTCTGCTACTTTGTTTTTCGTTCTTTTTTACAGTTTTTGGTGATCTTGGTTGCGTGCGTGCCAAGAACTGCCAGAGCAGGCGAGCTAGTCCGCAAGATAAACATATATGGTGGTTGTGATGATTATGCAAATGATGCAGCTGGTTTTGAAGATGGATCAGTTTGCAATGGGAGTCAATGGAGTTCCATCAGGATGGGGTGACATGATCATATTTCTTCTTCATGCCTTGAATGAGAGGACTGAGGGGCGTAGGATGCTCTTAAGGGATTAAAATAATAAAGTCTGGGAAGACTTGCAACAGGGCATTACCACCATGCAGAAGCAAGAATATAAGGGTTTAAATAGAAGCTCTGAAAGTGCTATTTGGAAAAAAACTGTTTCTCTTTCCCTAGGAGTGAGAAGTGGTACCAGACCGTCTCTGTTTGCTTGGTAATGATTTGGAGGTGAGGTTAGTTCTTATATACGGTTGGTAAATGGTTCTAAGTTGCTTATGTACAAGCCTTGATGTTTTGGAGGCATTCCATGATCAGTCTAGGTGCTTGAGCATGTGCAAGGCATGGACAGGTGTGGAAGGAATATTAGTCAGATGGCTTTGGTGTGCACCTCCTGCTTGTATGCCAATACGTTTGGTACACTAAATAATAGGCAATTAATATCATGGAAGTCAAGTTTGGCAATTCCCAACCTATAAAATATGTATTAACAAGGTACACATTTATTTCGATTTTTTTTATCTAGTCTGCTAAAGTTTATGGACATTGATTTACCAACATGTTGGGACAGCAGAAGTTACAAGCCAGTCTCATTGCCCCCCATAACATCATATGCTTGACCCCCTATCCCACCTTTCACCCTTCGGAAACCTCTTATTTGTAGCTTAGGGGAAGGCGTGGAAACCACAGAAAGTAAGCATTGCTTCAAATGTACTGCTTACATTGGGTACCAGCCATTGACTGAATGACCCATGTGATCAAAGGGAGCCATGGAAGTGCCAGGGTACCAGTCAAGCCAGGGCAGCAGCTGCCACCCTTGATTACCCCTAGTATACTCCTATGCTGAAGTTTGCTCTGCAATCTTGTTTTTATATAGTGTACCTCACTTTGATATGAGTGTCTTCAACCACTCAGTTCATCCAGGCCGAAATTTGAATGAGAAAAATTAGCTTAATAAGTGCGAAGATTATTTGCAGAAAACTATATAATGAATCACGAGTCAAGAGTTGGAGATAATTGATCAGAAACAGTAAAATAATATATTCAGAAATACTGTTGAATATCACTAAATTGTCTAGTTATGGCATAACGGCTTTCATGCATTGTATCTCTGTGAAGGGGTAGCTTATCTCAGGCAGCAGTGCCAAATGTCACATTGCAAAGAAAAATACAATGTTTTAAAACCCTGTGCTATTAATCAACCTGCTCGTGCACCTTGGGAGATCTTTGCCATCCTGCTGTTGTGTCGCTGTCCCACAACAACTTGAGCCCAGGAAATGGAGGGCCACTGGTTCCCGCACAGTGCGCTTTGAAAAGTGCATTGTCACCTCCTGCGGTGCTGGACACAGTGGGCCTGACCAAGGGTGGGTCCGTCTTGCAACTGCCAGTGCCAGTAAGAGCCAGAGCAGGGCCACCCCCTTGGCTTTGTGACCTAGTGCGGTTTGGCTCCAATAACAAGTCTATTCTCATTCCATTCAGGTACTTTAATTACATTTACCTGTGAGGATTCCCAATATCCTGCTGCATGCACTGATTTTTTGCACTCTAGTATGCTAGTTGGGAAAGTTCCTTACCACAAGGCAGTAATCTTTAGTGTGGCTGCATATGAACCAGGGTACGACATTGTTCCCAAGTGCTCATTGGCCCTGTTCTGTGCCTGTTTTGACTCTATGCACATTTGATGGGGTGGGACCCTGTCTCCCACTCTAAACCTTTAATATTTGCTTGCAGACGAGGAGGTGCCAAGAGCCTTTTAAGCGCTTTACCTTATTCTGCAGCATCTGTAGGAGATTGGAAGAGTCTGGGCTGGACTACCTCCCTTGATTTGTTTTTAGGTCTTGCCTAGGCAGCACTTATGCTGTCTCTATGAGACATGCTGTATTCAGGATATGGGCATAAAGCTCCGCCCACTCAAGGCACTATTTTCTTAAAAGTCTTCAGACAGGACACACACTTGGTCCAAAGCAAGGCTGGCAGTGGTTACTTCACTCACTAGAACATCTCACATTTATATAAGACTGTGTATACATTTCCCTTCATAAACTCCACACAGAGTACAACGTAATCCAAAATTAAGGTAACAATTCTTTTGGCACATTTCAAAGCTTCTAATTGTATACATGGACATAGCTATTTGAATGTACTTGTAGTACTGCTTTGCATGCAATGCATTATGGGTAGGGTATCTTCTGCAGGGTGCAGTACCATATGTGACCAAAAGACGTCCCTCTTTGGCCACATAGTGTACTGCACCCTGAAAATGCTAGGTACAAAAACATTGCCATTTATAATGTCAATAAGTACTAACTTTGTAGACATGCAGAGCTAGTGCTTGCTCACTAGGGACCTCCAGGAGCAGCTTGCGATACTGCACCTAGACATGTAGTGCTGGTGCCTTGCTCACTAGGGGCCTCAAGGAGCAGCTAGCGGTATTGCACTGAGACATGCAGTGCTGGTGCTTTGCTCACTAGAGACCTCTAGGAGCAGCTTGCAGTACTGCACCTAGACATGCAGTGCTGGTGCCTTTCTCACAAGGGACCTCTAGGAGCAGCTTGTGGTTGTGCACCTAGACATTCAGAGCTGGTGCCTTGCTCACTAGGGACCTCTAGGAGCAGTTTGCGGTACTGCACCTAGACATGCAGTGCTAGTGCCTTGCTCACTAGGGACCTCTAGGAGCAGCTTACAGTACTGCACCAAGACACGCATTGCTGGTGCCTTGCTCACTAGGGAGCTCTAGGAGCAGCTTGCGGTACTGCACCTAGACATGAAGTGCTGGTGCCTTGCTCACTAGGGACCTCTAGGAGCTGCTTGGGGTACAGCACTGGGATGTACAATACTGGTTCCTGGCTCACTACGCAAGCATTTGCAATGCATTAGGTTGCACATTACTGAAAGTATGAGCTATTGGGGTTGCATTATTATTTGCAAAGCCAATACCTCAACCTATCAGTAATGCAAGACCTATTGCAGGGCAAATGCTTCTTTTAATAAGGTTTTGCAGTTTGCTATTGTGACTCCTCAATAAGCAACCTTTGGATTAATTTCTCATTCTGTATTGGACTGCCTATTCAATTTTTAACTTCTTTGTTGTATGGTGTTGGTTTTGCGTTGGTTTTACATTCACCTAAGATGACTGAGTGCAAGTTGCGCCCTAATACTGAAGGCACAGCTGCCAAGAAAACAACCACATTTAATGGGTATATTGAGAAGGCAGTGGGGGCTTTGGACAAGGAATTTCCTTGCTGAAAAATGGCTTTCATTAGCCGCCTTACTTATTGAAGTTGGAGCTCCCACTTGCCTATTGGGCCAGGAAAGTGCAGGTTGTGACATCCCAGATAAGTGTGCCTCTTCATATCAATTACTGTCTGCTAACCAAACCAAAATCTGCAGCCAATCTAGCTATGCCAACACCAATACCTTACGATTCCATAAAATGTATAGAGGCTCTTGGGGGACAATTTGTGCCATTTAGAAGGAGATTGCTGATCTCCTTGACTGGGCTGTGTGAACTCCTGGGGTGTATTGAGGCCGAATTGAGTGAATTGGATGTCTGGCTGGAACAAGATACAATACCATGAGTTACCTGTTTTTCAAGCTGGGGACTATTGCTTCTTTACCCTTCAAACACGAGGTCTATCATAGAGTGTGATCTACCACCTGTTGCTTGTGCCCTGGAGTGAAAAAGTCTATTGTGGAGCTTATTAATAAAGCTATTTGCTGGATTAATGGGCACTCCAGCGCCCAAGTAACTTATTCCCTTAGGTTCTTATGGCAGAAAGGGTGAGGTGGATTGGAAGGATGCACAAGGAATTCTATGGGGATTGTGTCATTGTCACTTTTAGAAGACCTAGACTTGCTGGCGATCTCTTGGAATGTAGAATCTCTCTGAACGTGCATCCCCCAAGACCAGACGCCTGTGCAGTAGAAGCCCTGCCACATAACTCTCTTACACCAATCTCGTACATCATAAGTGTGACTACTTAGCCATGAAAGAGAACTTCTTCCGATTTGAAGATTGCTTTTATCTACAAACTCTGGAGACTTCTATGGGAGTAACCTTGCCCCAAGTCTGGATAATCTCTACATGCATGCTTTTGAGACAGAGTATGTGCTGTGTCTGGACAATCTATTCTGCTCTAATTTCAAGAACTGGAATCAGTACATCAGTGATATTCTAGTCATCTGGCAGATTGACGTGAACTCCATCACTTAGTTTCACCACTAGCTGAACTCTCAGAATGATTTACTGTAATGTACTTGCGAATACAGCAAGCAGAGACTTCCCTTTCATGATCTCCTGATCTGCCATTCAGCTGGCCTTTTAAAAACCAAACTATACAAAAAACCAATAGCATGCAACGCTTTGCTGTCTTACAACAGTTTTTTCTGCAAATCATTGTGGTACAATCTCCCAGTCGGGCCATTCCTGCACCTTAGGTGCAACTGCTTTCAAGTACATAAATTCAGAGAACATGCTCACATTATGTCTACTTAACTCCGAGACATACAATATCCTGTTCTACTAATACGTGCAGCAGCCGAGAGAGCTGGAAACAATAATTGGGATGCACTACTGGATATCAGGCCTCCCAAACTGCTTTGGAGAGATTGGTATGTGGGGATGTTAGAAATGGGGGTCTCTAGTTGGCAGAGGAATGCAGGTTGTCCAAGTAGGGACCCTTCCTTCTTGTCAGGATAAGGGAGTTACACACTTTCGATAACTCCTGCTCCCCCCCCCTGGTAGCTTGGCACAAGCAGACCGGCTTAACCCAAAGGCAGTGAGTGAAGTATTTGCACCCAGACACAGTACCAAAGTGAAAAGACTACAAATAGACACCAAACCAGTTTAGGAAAATAAAGTATCTGTATCTAAACTAAACAAGACCAAAACAACAACAATCCAACATACACAATTCAAAATATGGCTTGTACAAGGTTTCAAGCAATTCTGTCCAAAGAAAACTATTGATGTGTGACTTTCACATGATGTACCTTTAGGTGCGTTAACTTTCACAATGCCAAACAACCGCAGAGAAGGGAAGCATTGCAAAATCCAGTAATGCCTCAGTTCCTGAGTCCTTGGTGAGGAAATGCAACAGTTATGCTGCACGCAGGAGAAGTGATGCTTCGAATCCGAATTGTAGGGGAAAGTGATGCGCCAATTCCTAGACGGCTCTGGTCTGCGGGTGATGCGTCAGAAGACTTGCTGCACAGGTGCAATATGTTGGAAATCTGGACGTGCTGGAGGTCGAAGCGGCGGAAAAACAGGTGTTGGACTGATTTCTTCAGCTGCGGTCCCACGATGCGTTGATTCTTCCAGCCGCACAGCAGATCTTGCATCGAAGTCGGTGCTGTGATCTTGGAGGTCAGTGCACTGGACTCGGCGTGAGGTGGATTTTTCAGCCGCTGACAGGCGATGCGTCAATTGTTTGGTCGCAGTGCATAGAAATTTTTCCTGCTCTATGGTGCAGCTTTGGAAAAACAGGTGCTGGAGGGGCAATGCATTGATTTTTTTTTGGTTGGTTTCTTCAAGCGTTCTCAGCTCACAGCAACAAGAATAACCTCCAGAGGTCCAAAGCTGGAATAGGCATCTCCTGGCAGGTCAGACCTCCCACCAGTGGAGTACAAGGAAGCTAGTAGTGAAGTATTTGTGGCCCTGAAACTTCAGGAGAGGAGGCAAGCACACACAAGCCCTTGGAGGTTCTTCACAAGCAGGTTCACAGCAAAGATCCAGTCATTGTCCTCTCCTTGGCAGAAGCAGCAATTGCAGGCCAACCCAACAAATCAACACACAGCAAAGGGGCGTCTCCTCCTCACAGTGCTTCAGCTCTCCTTGGCAGAGGTTCCTCTTGATTCCAGTAATTGAAAGTTCTGGGGTTTAAGGTTCAATATTTATACTTTGTTTCCTCGTTGTAGTCTTTGTTTCAGAGTCCCTGGGTTCAGAACAAACCAATTCAGTCGTCCCTGGTCCAGCTTTACCACAGGGGATACCGACCTGGTCCATAGCCAGAGATAGCAGAATTATTATTTAATAGTGCTTCCATGTGATTCTCTAAGGAACAGCCAACCTTCCTTCAATGAAAATAGCTTTTGGCGGCTAGTCATTGTTAAGACGTGTTAACTTAACATTTCTACATATCCTACTTTTAAATGCCATGCACCCTGCTACTAGGCCAACAAAGGGGTGAATTAATAATATTTAAAAGGGAGGGTTTCTTTTATCAAAAAAGGTCATTTTGACAGATCGGCTGCAGTGTTTACAACTGTAATAACCAGGCTACAGTGGTAGGTCTGGAGTCATGTTTGTGTTGTCATACTGGTAAATTGCACAGTAGTGCGCTAATTCCTATGTGACATTGACCTTTCCTTGCCATGGGTGTATTTTCTGACCCAGTATACTATGGGCTCACTTGAAAGTTTAATATGCTAATGAAGAATACAACAATTTCTACATGTTTAAGGGGGTTAGAGGACATGCACTAGGGCCTGGTTAGTAGTGTCCCAGGTGCAAAAACAACAGTTGATGGACAGAATGCAGAACAATATCATACATTCATCCCAGTACAGGGATCTGGGCCGAAATCCATCGTTTTTTGCTCACCATGCCATTCCAGTTTGATCCCAGCCATATGCAAATCAGTCTTGACCCTGTGCCCCATGGGAACAGTCCAGCCCGAACTGCCAAGCCAGGTCCTCCCTGGACTGGAAACAAGCATCCTAGGGCCGGTTTCGGGCTTTCAGCACTCATCAGCCAGGATAGCTTGATTCCAGTGGCAAGGAGAGCACGGGACTCACGTCTGAGCATACCCATCCCACTCGGGGTGACAAATGCAAAAACAAAAGTTGATGGACAGAATGCAGAACAATGTCATACATTCACCCCAGTACAGAGATCTGTGACTAAATTCATAGTTTTTTTGCTCACCATGCCATTCCAGTTTGAACCCAGCCATATGCAAATCAGTCTTGACCCTGTGCCCCATGGGAACAGTCCAGCCCGAACTGCCAAGCCAGGTCCTCCCTGGACTGGAAACAAGCATCCTAGGGCCGGTTTCGGGCTTTCAGCACTCATCAGCCAGGATAGCTTGATTCCAGTGGCAAGGAGAGCATGGGACTCACGTCTGAGCATACCCATCCCACTCGGGGTGACAAATGCAAAAACAAAAGTTGATGGACAGAATGCAGAACAATGTCATACATTCACCCCAGTACAGAGATCTGTGACTAAATTCATAGTTTTTTTGCTCACCATGCCATTCCAGTTTGAACCCAGCCATATGCAAATCAGTCTTGACCCTGTGCCCCATGGGAGCAGTCCAGTCTGAACTGCCAAGCCAGGTCCTCCCTGGACTGGAAACAAGCATCCTAGGGCCGGTTTCGGGCTTTCAGCCCTAATCAGCCAGGATAGCTTGATTCCAGTGGTATGGAGAGCTCAGGACTCACGTCTGAGCATACCCGTCCCACTCGGGGTGACAAATCCAAAAACAACAGTTGATGGACAGAATGCAGAACAATGTCATACATTCACCCCAGTACAGAGATCTGGGCCTAAATCCATAGTTTTTTTGCTCACCATGCCATTCCAGTTTGAACCCAGCCATATGCAAATCAGTCTTGACCCTGTGCCCCATGGGAACAGTCCAGCCCGAACTGCCAAGCCAGGTCCTCCTTGGACTGGAAACAAGCATCCTAGGACCAGTTTCGGGCTTTCAGCCCTCATCAGCCAGGATAGCTTGATTCCATTGGCATGGAGAGCTCGGGACTCATGTCTGTGCATACCCATCCCACTCGGGGTGACCAATGCAAAAACAACAGTTGATGGACAGAATGCAGAACAAAGTCATACATTCACCCCAGTACAGAGATCCGGACCTAAATCCATCATTTTTTGCTCACCATGCCATTCCAGTTTGAACCCAGCCATATGAAAATCAGTTTTGACCCTGTGCCCAATGGGAACAGTCCAGCCCGAACTGCCAAGCCAGGTCCTCCCTGGACTGGAAACAAGCATCCTAGGGCCGGATTTAGGCTTTTAGCCCTCATCAGCCAGGATAGCTTGATTCCAGTGGCATGGAGAGCACGGGAGTCACGTCTGGGCATACCCGTCCCACTCGGGGTGACAAATGCAAAAACAAAAGTTGATGGATAGAATGCAGAACAATGTCATACATTCACCCCAGTACAGAGATCTGGGCCTAAATCCATAGTTTTTTTGATCACCATGCCATTCCAGTTTGAACCCGGCCATATGCAAATCAGTCTTGACCCTGTGCCCCATGGAAACAGTCCAGTCTGAACTGCCAAGCCAGGTCCTCCCTGGAATGGAAACAAGCATCCTAGGACCAGTTTCGGGCTTTCAGCCCTCATCAGCCAGGATAGCTTGATTCCAGTGGCATGGAGAGCACGGGACTCACGACTGTGCATACTCGTCCCACTCGGGGTGACAAATACAAAAACAACAGTTGATGGACAGAATGCAGAACAAAGTCATACATTCACCCCAGTACAGAGATCTGGGCCTTAATCCATAGTTTTGTTGCTCACCATGCCATTCCAATTTGAACCCAGCCGTATGCAAATCAGTCTTGACCCTGTGTCCCATGGGAACAGTCCAACCCAAACTGCCTAGCCAGCTTCTCCCTGGACTGGAAACAATCATCCTAGGACCGGTTTCAGTCTTTTAGCCCTCATCAGCCAGGATAGCTTGATTCCAGTGGCATGGAGAGCACGGGACTCACGTCTGAGCATGCCCATCTCACTTGGGGTGACAAATGCAAAAACAACACTTGATGGACAGAATGCAGAAGAATGTCATACAGGGAAGACATGGCTTGGCAGTTTGGGCTGGACTGTTCCCATGAGGCACAGAGTCAAGACTGATTTGCATATGGCCATGTCTGGACTGGGGTGGTGTGGTGAGCAAAACAACAATGGATTAAAGCCAGATCTGTGACTGGGGTGAATGTTTTGCCAATGTGCAACATTACGTCCATCACCTTGTGTGTTTTGCTGTTCGCCATATGGGGGAAGGGTATGCCCAGACGTGGGTCCCGTGCTCACTACGCCACTGGAGTCAAGCTATCCTGCCTGATGATGGCTGATAGCCAGAAACCGGTCCTAGGATGATTGATTCCTGTCCAGAGAAGACATGGCTTGGCAGTTCCGGCTGGACTGTTCCATTGAAGCACAGGGTCAAGACTGATTTGCATATGGCCATGTCTGAACTGGGGTGGTGTGGTGAGCAAAATAACAATGGATTAAACTCAGGTCTGTGACTGGGAGTGAATGTTTTGCCAATGTGCAACATTCCGTTCATCACCTTGTGTGTTTTGCTAGTAGTGTCCCAGAGCACAAAATGTTAGGGCCAACCAGTGCCTATAAAAACTCACCATGTTTTGCAGTAAATTGACTTTTTCAGGCTTTTTTTGGCAGGGTGCATAGTTGCAGTGCCATGAGGACTCCAAGGACAACACAGCAAAATATAATGCAATATGAGACATCTTTTATAGGTGCATCTGTCAAGGTATGCAGCTTTGAAAGCATGGTTATTTTAGAACATGGGTTAAGAAATCAGATTAATTAAAAAGTGAAATGCAAAAGAGGCTAAGAAGATTTCATCACACAATCAACAAGAGATTGAATCACTGCTAAACTGTATTTTTGGGATTGAGAGATAGCTGTGAACCCAGCCTAAACCTCGAAAGTAGACTTCTTCCCCAGGGATAAATTATATTAGATAGCTAAAAATCCAACGCTTCAGCATTCTACAGAATAATATTGCCTATCAGAGAGGATTTAGCAAGTTCCATCATCTCATATGTCCTTTTGCTGCATGCACAAAATGCTTCCTAGCCCTAGAGTTGTCAGTCTTTAAGATTCATTTGGGACTAAAAAAGAATGAAGGATTGCCTTACTCACATAAAACTGAAATGTATGTAAAGCAGTGACAGAATTCTCTGGCCCTTAGAGTTGAGACAATCCTGGATAATTGCTCTACTTAAGGATGTTTTTTAAGTTAGTCCGGACCGGTATCCAAAATAACAAGCATTTGGAATGCAGTAGGTCTCCCATTTACGCAAGTTTGAGCTTTTGGCATTGTAAATGACAATGCCTTTTATTTATGTTTTGGTTTTTAAAACATAAATAAAAGGCACTGCCATTTACAATGCCAATAGCTAAAACTCACATAAATGTGTGACCTATTGCATATGCACCTAAAAAAACAACTAGAAATGACTTTAGCATGAAACTACACTACCTTAAACCGTGCTTTCTCTCCTCCAGCATCTGGCTTAGAGGAACACATTTTCGCCTCATCGAAAGGTGCCTGAGCACTGCACAGGATCAAAGGCACAGTCACTATTATTGGAGGAGAGGTAGCTGGCTTATATGTATAAATCGATGCCATCTGCAGAGCAATTATTTTGCCCTGGCAGTAGAGTAATGTGCCTGCTTTGCTGTTCTCTATTTAAGCCATAAATTACATTTCGAATTTGTTGATGCAGATATGTTTCCATCAGAGGTGAAAACATGAGAAAGTCTGAGTTTGGGAATAATATTAAGGCACGAGGCCAGCTGGACAGATCACTCAGTGTGAAGAGTACCTGCTGCAGTGATCCCTTTATGATCGCAAGTTCAAGTCCTCATCCCTTCGGAACAGGGAAATCATTTTGCACTGACTTGATTTTCATTTGGTGACTCCGTGGAAATGAGTGGAAATGTTGGTGTGGTAGGTTGTGGTAGAGTGTTGGGGGAGACAGAAGAGGGCAGTGCCTCTGCTCGTCGTCACCGTGTACTGGGAGCAGTGCCGGTGTTTAAGGCATCGGTGGTAACGTTTTTAATTCCTGCATATCAGTGATTAAAAAAGGATATTTAAATAAGGCAACTCTAAGGTCATACTGTTGAAGAAGCAGGCGCAGTGTCCTGTGAGAAGTAAAAAATGAGTTTCTATTATTTCTAGTCGTCCGGAGATGCTTTAATACCCAATAACGGCCCGTACGTTTACTTCAATTGCTTTTTAAAGGGGAAAAACGACAAGGAGAACATTAAAACATCAGTTTTAAACACTGAATCCTAATCCATCACGATTATGCAATAACAACACACCTATGAATGACCCTGACTCCTTGCCGGCCCTGCTTCGTATTCATCTGGGAAAGAGCTGGACGTCTGGCCTCCCTGTACAACAACAAAGAGGGGTTCTGTCTGTACCTCAGCCACGGCCGGCAGTAGGAGTACCTGCAGGGTGCTGACATGGGGAGGGGGAGGGGCAGGGTGGGGGGTAGTAATGTATGGATTACGGAGCTTCCCAGGTAAGTAAACATTTAAATATATAAAACGAATTTCGTTGAGTGCACTGCATCCACAAATGCGATGCAGTGCGCGCAACGAAATTCGTTTTATTTATTTAAATGTTTACTTACCTGTAAAACTCCGTAATCCATACATTACTACCCCCCCATCCCTGCCCCTCCCCCTCCCCACGTCACCGCCCTGCAGTTACTCCCACTGCCGGCCGTGGCTGCTGTATGTTCCTTGGACAGAAGCTGAGAAAGCTTTGGTGGGGATGGACTCGGATTTAGATAACTCAGCATTGGGGGGAGCGTGGGGGGGGGTTCTGAATTTCTGACCGATGGACTGATCCTAATGTTCCAGGCATGCTCTGAAGTTCATTTGTAAACCCACCACTCTAGAAACCCCTGTCAAAACGATGACAAATGAGTCATCTTCTGAAGAAGGCATGGCTGGCTTTGCGGCCATACACAGCCCTAAACTAGAAAGAGTGGGGTGGGGAGGCATGTGAAAACAGGCGCCTTTGTTACAGTGAAAGCAGCCGCCTGTGTTGTTATTGAAAGCGGGCGCCCATTTGATTGAAAGCGGGCGCCAGGGATATTGAAAGCGGGCGCCCATGTTAAGGAGAAAGTGGGCACCCATGTTGCTAATTTAAAAACACATAAGATAAGATAAAGGGCAGCTGTGCTGCTTAAAAAACACACGTGGTTCCAGCTGAAGCAGCGCATGACCCGCCTACAGTAAGAAAAATTCAATAAAGAAAATAGTGCTTACAGACTAAATAACGCGTACCGTGTAACAACCGTAGTAAAAGGGCGAGTCGCCATGGGAGGTTACAAATGAAGACAAGGCGGTACTAATGAGGGACTAACAAGCCTAATTACGAATCAGAAGCCAGCATTTACGAAGGGCAATGACACAAGCCAATGACAAATATGGGTGGAGTGCCTACAGGCCTTCAAGTGCATACTCCAATACAGCATGCCTCACTGAGCAGTGCATGCGCGCTGCCCGTATGCTCGACCTAAAAAAGGGGCCATTATGATGCAAACCTCGACATGAGCCACAACCCAATTTTTCATACCAAAAATAATGTGTCACTTGCTAGAAGACCTAGGTGTCAGCAACAATAACATTTTTTTTCATATTGAAGACTTCTAGTTGAGAGATGGCCCCAAACACTCGAGCAATAGCACAACATGTTAATACACTGCATTTTATAAATACTAGCAATGAAGGATTAGGTTTATTGCCAATCATAGCAGCAAAACGAGATAGGGCCCCAACCGACTGTACAAATATTTTCAGTTTGAAACTAAGACAGGCAGACCATGAACAAACAGAATCGAAAACAACCCCCAAATAAGGGAAATTATGAACTTTCATAATAACCTCTTCTTTTATGGCTAGAGTACTAGATTTTGTTGAACGAGGCTAAAGTGTCATGCCGTGCGTTTTAGAAGAGATTGTATCCAAGTTTGAATCTCCCATGAAAATGCCAAACAAATCGATAAGGTATGCACCCTGAAAATCGAAGACAGGATATCGATGGCATGAAATGTTGAGGGCAAAGTATTGAACCTGAAATATCGAAAGGTAAGTAAATATTGATTCCTACACCTAACTCCAAAAAGACATATGTTGAATATGTATATTTAGTATATTTATGTGTGTGTGTGTATATATATATATATATGTGCGTGTGTATATATGTATATATATTTATATATATATGTTAACCCACTCATATATATATATATATATATATATATGAAACAAAAATCCTGACCCTCCAAGTCCACGGTGGGAGGTCGCAGGCACAGACCACAACAGGATGAACTCCAAGAAGGTACGAAGGCTGGTTTTTAAAGTTTCATCGTGAAATTTATCTTCACCAAATAAAACAGACAATTGTCCGCCTCAGACGCGTTTCGATCGCCTCCGCGATCTTGATCATATTGATATGTATATATATATATATATATATATATATATTGTGCTCCAAATTCCTCCCAACTTGCAAAGAAGTATCCACACTCGCAGGGCTGATTCCAGAGGTTATTTTATTTTACAAAGAACAGACAGACGCGTTCGCGTTTCGGCACACGGCCTTTCTTTTTATATATATATAATGGCAAAAGTTGTCCCAGCTGTGCCTCTGTCCAAAAGATTGTGGCGTGTGTGGGAACCTGATATATCCAATACAAACACTTTGACGATATCAAACACCAGGGAATAATTTACAGTGAGATTTAATGTGTTGGTAAACACATACACATAAAAGCATATATAGCATGTCTGATTCCAAAATTCAATTCATATCTCAAATACTTTTCCAATGATTATCATAAGATCCAGAGAGTGGATACCCCAAAATCACAACTTGTCCGTAAGAGAAGCCATAGCTGCACAAATGTCACACTTCTGAGAAGCCACTTTGCTTGAGTGGGCATCTGAGCAGACATTATATTAACCTGAGCAGTGCATACATGCCACAGCAGCGCCTGCATATTTGCAAATTGCCATGAAAAGGTCTCTATATTGTGCCAGGCAATGAACCAGGTCGTGTGGACCCCCTCCCTACTGGCAGTAATGTTGGTCCTGTAATGGGCTTCCTGGAGCCTTTAGACGCTTGGGGAGGGTGATCATGCCGCCTCCCTCTCCAATTTCAATCATTTCAGCCTTGGCTTGGCCCCACCCTGGCCGTTTGAGCCTCAGGGAGGGGGCTGTGCAAATCCTCAACCCTTTATTAAAGAAATAAGACCCGGGGGATGGGGTCACCAGCGTCTTCAGAGGATCAGGGAGGGGGGCTGCGCAGTCCCCTCTCTTTTTCACCAAACTACAGGACCAGAGTCTCTGGAGGCTTGGGGAACGGGACTGCATGGCCCCATCCCTTTTTTTGGTGATTTCGGCTCTGGAGGAAGGCATCCCCAGGCCTATTAATAATGAATGAAGCCTGGATGTCATTTTTTTTTTCAAACCTGCGGGAGACCCTCTGGACCGCTGCATTTTTTTCAGATTTTTTTCCTTTTGGCCCCAGGGAGGGGATGTACCTCTGGGTCCCCACCCATGGGGCCTTGGGGGCCTGGGTATCCCTACCCTGTCCCCTTATATTATTATTATTTTTTTTATTTCAGAACCAGGGACTAAGCCCTCAAGTCACATAACGGCTGGCAGCTAATCAGAGCGCTCCCTCCGCGAGAGTGAGATATCCGCAAGAGTGAGATGACCCATGGGTAGTTAGGAAAAACATATTTGTGTTGCCAATAATTCTGCCTCAGTGTGACGAACCTCCACGAAACGTCTCATAACTATAATACGTTTTAACTAGTTTGTGCTTATAACGTTTTGGAGTGATCTGTCAAGCAGGGGCCGAGATAAAAGGGGGTCCCAAAGCTCAAAATCCCCATGCATTTTTCATAGACTTTTTAGGTAGAGCTAGAGAAAAAACAGAATTACACTGAATTCTGCAGGAAGGTGGCTCTTGGTCTGCAAATAGTGCTTTCGGAGACATGGTGGAAATCCGTTCAGTAGTTTTTAAGAAATGTAGGTTCAAAATATTGTATATCTGCATGGTTGTTTTTGAGAGACTCTTGCGAGAGTCCTGTGAACCCAATTTTAGAAAATAGAGCATTCTGCGTCAGTTCCAAAAATTCGGTGTTGAAGTTGAGAGGCATCGAGCGATGCATCAGAGTCTGCTACGCAGTCAAGGGATGTGTCGATCTCATCGTGCTGCGGAGGTGGCAATATGCTGTTCGGTGCATCGATTGTCGGTGGCAAAACGCTGGTTTCGAAGCAATGAGCTGATTTTACTTCCGCAACCGGGTCGATGCACCGGTTCTGTTACACACAGACAGGAGATGCAGCAAAATCCATTTGCAATTATCCGTGCCACTTCCCGTGAGCAAGTTACAGGAGCAGGGTTGGAGGCTTTGATATCCCTGAGTCTCAAGTAACAGAAGGCAAGCCAACAAGCCCTTAAAGATCACTTGGAGGGAAGGAAGAGTCAGCTCTCCTTCAGCAGAGTCAGAGAGCAGCAGGCTGCAGGGTAACAAACAGGAAAGCAAGCCTTCCAGGTCAGCAGCCCAGTTGAGTCCTTTAAGCAACACAGTCGTCCTTCTGGAGGAGGTTCAGTTCAAGATCCAGAAACGTGTCATTTTAAGGGGCCAGAGACCCAGTACTTATACCCAAAAGTGCCTTTGTGTGGGGGGGTTGACTTCGAAGCAGCCCTCTGAAGTGCACAGGTTCTCCTTCAGCCCAGTTCTGTCTGCCAGGCTATCTATGGGGGGTGTCAGACCTTTGTGTGGTGACAGGGCGCTGCCTATTCAAGGGAAGTATTAGTCACTTTCTTCCATCCTGCCCAGGTAAGCCCATCAGAAGACAGATTTATGTAGATGGGTATTTAGACACACTTATCCTTCCTGTGTTGTGGCTGTCTAGAGGGAATGTACAACGTGTAGCTGTCACCCGCCCGAGACATGCATTTGAGACTGGCTGTCAGGTACACAGAACAGTAAGTGCAAAGAAATGTCCACTTTTCAAAAGTGGCATTTCTAAAACAGTAATGTTAAATCCAACTTCACCAGTGAGGAGGATTTATCATTACCATTCCAAAGATGTGAAACATGAAAAAGTAACTCCTCTCCGATCATGAATTACAGCTTAAAAGTGTATTAATGATAGCCTACGAGAGGGGTAGGCCTCACAGTTGTGAAAAACTAATTTGGGGGCGTGTCACTACCAAGACATCTAAAGATTAAACACACATGTCCTACTGTTAACTTACATGTCACCCTGCCCTTAGTGTTACTTAGTGCCTACCTAGAGGGTTACAGATGCAAGAAAAGGAGAGTGTGAAGCTTCGCAAGTAGTTTTAAGTGCCAAGTCGAAGTGGCAGTAAACTGCACACACAGGCACTGCAATGGCAGGCCTCAGAAAGCTTTGACAGGCTACTTCTGTGGGTGGCACACTCAATGCTGCATCCAACTGGTTGTATTTAACTAACAGGCCCTGGGTATATGGTATACCACCTTACAAGGGACGAACGAGTACATTAAGTAGGTAAATCAGGTAAACACCAATTGCACATGATTAAGGAAGAAGTACATGCACTTTAGCACTGATTAGCAGTGGTAAAGTGCTCAGAGTTCTGAGGTCAACAGATAGATTCAGCAAAATGTGAAGGCAAAAACCAAAAAGACCACCCTAAGACTGACAGGTCTAGCAAGCATTAATTCATATTTTACAAACTATGTAGGAAAACATTTTCTAGCCGTTTACTGGTGGAGGGTAAAACAAAGTTTTTAATTCTTTATAGGCCTGTTAGGGAAAAGTCTAGCATGGCTTACATAGTGAAATAACTTTATTTAACTGTGGGGATATGTTAACCACAAGATGTAGTGTGCCCTACCTTTATATATTCGCACCCTGCACCATGGGCATATAAGGCGCACTTAAAGGTTGACTTATACATTTCTGAAAATATGTGTTTTCTACACTGCAAAGGCACTTTTCTCTGCCAACTGTCTCTACAGTTAATTTTAACTACATCTTAGCCAAATCATAGTGGTGTTCTTGGCACAATATATTTTTGTCATATATACGGGTGGTGTAAAAACGCACTGCAGTCCATATTTACCATGTAACTTTCCACGCCATAGTTGCAAGTAAGGCACAATTTACAATGGATTTACATGGCAATTAAATATTCTAACTAGGGGGTTCTAATGTACAGCACATGGTTTGGTGAGGAAGCACAGGTACTTTTTTTATTGTTTTAGCAGTGGGGTGATCATGAAGACAAGGCAGATTTGCTTTAGAGGGCAACAAGATTGGGGGTTCCCCGCTTTAGATTACTGGATGGAGAGACTGATAAGGGTCTTCACTTCCTTGATAGGTATCACAAAAGGTGCCCCTTACGAGTACCAGTCTGCTGTTTGAGGGGTCCTTCGGGAATAGGGGCTCAACAAACTACTGCCTAAAAGCAAATATTCTGGTGAACTTTCGGGGACAAAGGAAAAACTGCAGGGGTTGCAGTTGTTCAGTTACTTTCTTTTTAAAAACGCTTTGATAATTTCAATTTCATTTTCAAAAAGCAGAAAAGCAGAAACGACAAATGCAAATATTCAATTTCTCGAACTGAGACTTTATGTTATGAAAAGAACGAGAAGAAATGACATTTTCTTCGTCTGTAACCAACATGAACCCAAGTTCAACCCACTTCCAAAGCCTTCATGAGACAGTGATGTAGCTGTATTTACTAAATATATACTGTATGGTGCGTGTCACATGTTTTCTTCTCAAAGAAACCTAACTGAGTCTGAACAACCATTCGGGTCAAATATTCACTGTGTTAGCTAGGACACTGTCTCAGATAAAAGAATGTTAATCTTCTAACTGCATGCAAAAAATGTATGGCCCTCTGTCTCATGAGGGTACAGTTAAACACAGTAATTGTGTCCATTTTGGCATCATATGTTACATTGTTTCCCCACTATTCCCGAAGATGGGACACTGCACCGTCACATGAGAAAACCTATACCATTAACCAAAGTAAGTACAACTGAGAGAAAGGAAAAAACAGCTAAAACACATGTGAAAGCACCTGGTCAATAAAAGAAAAACATTGACAAAGTCAATAAGTCTCGGCTGTACAATGCAGAGCTATTGGTGTTGTCAGTGCTTTCATGAAAGCACGTGTTTGCATGCATAAAGGCACACTTGCACACATGAAATGATTTATGCAATGATTTTTCAAATAAAGAGAAGAAAACATTCTCAAATGCGTACCTGCATTACAACACATGCACAAGCAAAAATAAAGACACAAGTGATGTTAGGAGGGTGAGGGAACGAACGTGGCGTGTGAAGGAGATGGGGGAACGTTGAAATGGGAAGTAGCACAAAGCTTAGAGATTAAGAATTCTTAACATAACAGAAAAAGTAGTTCTCTAAATGCAAGCACCACCAGCAGTGGAAGGATAAAAGTCAACCAATCTGAACAATGTGAAAACAAAACACTCCAGGGCAGGATCAACACATGAACAGAGATTAAAGACATCGAATCGAGTGGAGGCTACTGAAGTAAATACCATCCAATCATTATCATGAGGCTGGCCCAAAACCCACTGTACATATTGTGAATAGTAGGTCTGACCGACAGACAGCTAAAGCTGACTGTAGACAAATCCTAAAAATAACTAGATGGATAGGTGAGAAAACTGTTTACTTATACTTCCACATATGGCTTGTCCCGAGAGAATATTCCATTGTGTTTTGGACCATGTAATTTATTGACTTGACTGTGGTTGCCATAATGTTGTTCCACCTGAAAATAGCAATTGGTTTAATACAGTGATCTGCTCTTTCAGTGAGCACGTACACATGCATTCTTACAGACATTTACAACCACACCCTTGTACACATCTCGCAATTAAACAGATAATGTTAGCTTCAAGGATGATTTGAATGGGCCACATCCACTAACTGTATCTTCCACTGACATACACACTTGTTGCTTGAGAAAGTATTAGCCTGATTACTTAGTAGTAATCTTCATTACTCAAACCTCTATTTCTAGTCAGAATCTATTTCCTCTCACTTTCACACACCCAAATATTCCTGCCAACAATCATTCACTCTCTTTCTCTTTGGCTCTTTATTTTTCTCTTGGGGTCTCACTCATTCACTCTCTGAGTGGCTAATTGTGTCTAATTGAAAGTGAATCTGAGTACAATTGAGGCACATAGGGTGAATGGTTGATGTGAGTGAGTGAGTGGTGAGACGCTCATTTACCCAGAAAGTGACTGAGCAATATGAGAGAATTACTGTAGGTGGGTGTGCCAAAGGTGCCATTGGTGCATATGATAACACTTTGTTGTGGGCATAATCAGAAACAGTTGTAATGGCATGTGGCAACATGGCTTCTGCAGTGGAAGTATGGGTATACCCAAATGAACTGACAGTGGCCCTATACTGCATTTACCCCATATGTGTATATAATGAACACTGGACAGTACCAAGGGTTGCAGACAATCTTAATTGAATTAAAATGTTACACAGACTACACTCCTCAATTGCAGTTGTCAAAGGTTGTACACTTTGTTCAGAACATCTCGTTGTTACACACACATTGTACTGTCACTAACCATGAACTTGGTGTACCATTCAGATACACTTCAAAAGTCATGTGACCTTCAGCCTACAGCTATGAAGTGTGGGAATTCTACACATTTACTGAACATGCACCATAAATTAAACCCTCATTCAGAAATTGAGAACCATCTTATGTTTATCAAACAGTGACACAGACACAAACATGTGCTATGCACTCAGGAGGAGGGTGGGCGCACACTGCCTCACACCCCAGCACACAGTTTGCCCCGATGCGTCATAGTAAATGCAGTGCATGATAACACTTACTTCAGGATAGTTGTCCTCCTTCAGTAGAGAGCAACACATTCTTTTTGGGGGTGCTGGAAATGCTGCCCAAAGTCTTCTCAGGTCTCTGTACCACTCGCTGTGCACAGGTGCATCAACCAGAGCTTGTCAGCTCATTAGCTCAAGGGAGCCTTTTCAAACAGGAAGAGGGTTGGCACACACTGCCTCACATCCCAGCACTCAGTTTGCCCCAATGCATGATAGTAAATGCAGTGCATGATAACACTTCTGTGTCAGACTTTAGCTTTTCACCCTTGTTGGTGCAGCCAGTGATGTGTATCTCCAGACACGTGTTTCAGGATAGTTGTCCTTCTTCAGTAGAGGGCAACACATTCTTTCTGGGGGTGCTGGAAATGCATTTACATGCATCAGACATGACCCGCTGTCAAATGTTGTAAGCCATGTTTGAAGCATTTGAAACATGTGAGTGGTACACACTTTCAAAGGCCTATAATCGTCAGCTGCGAGCATTGAGTGGTTAACACAGTGGGCAACAGTGTATGTATCCCATTCATAAACAAACCCCGGGCTAAATCCCAAAACTACAGGCCATTATCAGTATTTAATTTGAACCAGTGGGTTCTGGTGCTAGGCAATGGCATTTAATTGGTAGCACCAGCACTTATGACAGTCTGCCAGATGGTGGCATTGTTTATCTAATTTAGAAATAGGCACAACAACAATTCCATATGCATTAAAAATGACTAAAACCTTCTGCCCAAGCCATTCTTATAGTTTTGGGGACCTGGAATGGTTTGCATTGTCACACTTGTGGGAGTGTGAACGTTTGTAGTTGAGTTGGTACTGTCATTGTCAGCGCTGGCTGAGCTAGTGGGTGGTGTAAGCTGTAGTGGCTTCCAGACTTGAGTCCTTGAACTATATTTTGTATATCCTTTTCTTAAATTTCAATAATGAACATGAGTACAAAGGCAGCAGTCTTAGAAGCAAGACATTTTAGTTTAGCACTATGTCCTACTAAAGTAGAAAAACCTAGCCAATTTTCAAATTGTAGCTTGAATTGCCTTTTTAGGTGCACATGCGAGGAAATAAGTTTTGGTGGAAGGTTACCTGATTATCAAGAACATTTATACAATAGACATTTTAAAACTCTTATACCAATTATTTACCTAGATTGTCAACCTCAATAATTTTTGTTTTTGTAAATTTCATGTGTTTTGCAGTGAAATATTTTGTAAATTACTGTGCCTCATGTCAGACGTACACACAGTGGACAGCTGTATGCTTCAGATGCTCTCCAACATTTGACTTTCACCAGAAGGTAAAGAAGGTCAACTGAATACACTGACGGGTCGACCTCAGGTCTACAAAAAAGAAGAATGAACCACTTCTGAGGCATGTATTACACACAGATTTCCTATGAAACCAAGACCTGTGTGACCCACACCCAATACATGGTCGAATTTCGTGTATGTATTAGTGTTTTTAAAGAGTTCAGCACTCCAGTACAACCTAGAATGAAATCCAAGTAAAATCTGAAAAATGTCTAGAGCCACAAGAAAGAAAAAAAGACAAACCATGGAAAGATAATACAATAAAAACACAATTAAAACCATCCTGACTCTAGGTTACAATAATAAAAGAAATACAATACAGCACACCATAAAAGCACATGGACATATGTATGCAAAATATTTTTGCTTACATTTGTATTTATTTTCTGACCCGCGTAAACTTTTCGTTTTGTGCCCGCCCTAAATCACTGATGCTTAACTTCTGTTCAAATATTATAAGAGCTCTTCAGCAAACTAGAAAAGTTACATTAATGCAGTGTTTTGCTGTTTTAGACAACACTAACAACGTCTGATTATTTCTTTGTTGTGTGATAATTGCCTGCAGCACAGATGCATGTGAAACCTCATCTCAAGCAGTATTAGAATGAACTGTCTTTGCAGTATGCAACATCCCCTCTTTTAGAAACTCCTTCCTTGACATGGTACTAGCCTATCTACTGCAACCCTCACCCTTACACTCAGGCACACACACTGACATACACAGTTGCATACATACAGAAAAACACACCCTGATGTACATGCACTAACTAAATTATACATGAGCACTATATGTACATATGGTAGTGTAATTTTATTATACTGTAATTGCATTGATATACGCTTATTACCCTCTGACAGTTGCGGCCGGCATGACTTGAGGGTGGGGGAGCAGGTGGTCGCATGGGGAGTGGGTCACGCGGGGGTAGAGATTAATCTAAAAATAAAAAATATAATTTAACTTACCTTCGGCGGCCCGGTCCGGTGTTGTCTCCGCTCCTCACAGGAAGCAGGAAGCCTCCCTCCCCTCCCTTAAGCCAATCACAATGCTGCAATGGCAGAGTTGTGATTGGTTGTGACGCCAAACACATAGGTATCAATGGGGAGGCCATTTTCTCAATGTAGGCTGCATGCAGAAAAGGGGGAGTGCGTATGACTGGTTTGGTCGGCCCTGGGGCTGACCAAACAGTCAGTGCCCTCAGAGTGGGCAAACCACTCCTCCCCTGCCCAAGAGCAGTACCACCCACCGACCCCCCTTCCCCCAACCAAACCCTTCTGTTTTCTCACAGTTCGAGAAGCAGAAACATAAAATGGTATTTATAATATCATTTTATGTTTCTGCTTCTCGCACTGCAAGAAAGCAGTGGGGTGACACTCCTCCGCCCACATGGAGGCGCCCCTGCCCTCTGACGAGGGGTTGAAGCAGTTGGTGCGCTTTATGATGGTGGTTATAAATTATTTTTGGATATTAGGATTAGATATGTGCTCTCTTGAAACTGTTCCATGCATTTCTTCCATTTTCTTTGTAGTAAATTAGATTAATCAGAGTTCGGTGTGTTAATTTGAGTTCATGCAAATGGAAGGTGTCAGGGGGTTAGATATCATTTAATTGCTAGGAATAGTTACACACCATGGGAGTTTGTTATGTTATGTTATGTTATGTTATATTTATTTTTATATAGCGCACGGCTACTCAAAAAGAGTGTCCCGGCGCTTTAAGTTAGGAGAACTACAACACAATAACATAACACAGTAACAAAAAGGAGAAGAAAAGAACACAGAAAGAGCAAACAACTGGACGGCCTACTGGGTGAACAGCCAGGTCTTGAGGCCTTTCCTAAAAACAAGTAGACTGGTGGATCCCCGGAGTGTGAGCGGCAATGAGTTCCACATCTGTGGTGCCAGCAATCCGAAGGAGCGGCCTCCCAGGCGGGCTCTCTTCACTCGCGGGACAGCCGCCAGGAATAGAGATTCTGACCTCAGAGAACGAGCCGGGTGGTAAAAGGCAAGTCTCTTTTGGAGGTACTTCGCTCCCACCGCATGGAGAGCCTTATAGGCCAAAGTCAATGCCTTAAAGGCAATCCGTTTGCGGATGGGAAGCCAGTGCAACGTCTGCAACAAACCCGACGCACTGGCTCGTCTGTTCAGACCAAAAATGGCCCTCGCGGCAGCGTTCTGCACGACTTGGAGCCGCTGTAGCAGATACTCTGGTAGGTCCAGGTAAAGAACGTTCGAATAATCTAGCCTAGAGCCGATCAAAGCCTGCACAGTCAGCTTCCTATGCTCCTCAGACAAAAGGGGCAAAAACCTCCGCAGCATCTTTAGGAGGCCGAAGCACGTACCCGTCACACCAAGGATCTGTGCTTTCAGCTTTAGCCCCTTGTCCATCTTGACCCCCAAGTTCTTAGCAGTTTGGGAAGAACAAGACGGAGGGAACATATTAATGGGCCACCAGGCCTGCCAGTCTGGCTCCGTATCGCACCCAAAGAAGAGTACCTCGGACTTATCGGAATTGCACTTGAGGCTGTTCAGTTGGAACCATTTAAAAACAGCCCCAAGGCAATCCCGGATACTCTCCCCATCAAAGTCCTCTCCTCTCTTACAAGAGAAGAGGAGCTGGGTGTCGTCTGCGTAGGATACGATCTGGGCCCCAAATGACTCCGCCAACGCCGCCAAAGGGGTCATAAAGATGTTAAAGAAGGTCGGGCTCAATATAGAGCCCTGTGGAACCCCGACTCCCAAAGGCGGCATCACGGCGGAATCTGGGGAGGCCCAGACCGTTTGCCGGCGGCCAGCTAGAAAGGAAGAAAACCAGCTGAGCACCGTCCCCCGTAGGCCGATCTCATAGAGTCTTGCGAGAAGGCCATCATGGGGGACGGTGTCGAAAGCCGCCGACAAGTCCAACATCACCAGCGTGACTTTGCCCCCAGTATCCAGAACCCCTTTAATGGTTTCTGAAACCTCTAGGAGCGTGGTCTCTGTGCTGAGATTTGGACGAAAGCCAGACTGAGTGGCGTGCAGAATCTCGTGTGTCTCTAAAAAATTGGAGAGCACCGTCTGAACGTGCTTCTCCAAAATTTTCGTGAGAGCCGGCAACAAAGAAATAGGCCTATAATTGACTGGGGCCTTCGGATCAAGACCAGGCTTCTTAAGCAGAGGGATGACCATTGCCTGCTTCCAGGCCAGCGGAACCACTCCCTGGCTCAGCGAAAGATTCAGGAGAGGGTTCGCCAGCGGATTAATCACTTCCGCGATTTTTGCCAAAAATTTGGCCGGGCACGGGTCCAAAGGCGACCCAGATTTGAGATTGCCCATAAGCACTAAGGAAGCAGGGGCTGAAATAGTTGGAAACACAGCCAACGTCGCGCCTAGCGCGGCCAGAGGGAACATATCAGCCTCAGGCTTAATCGGCCCCGCAGGTGTTCTCGGTGGAAAAGAGTCCTGTATAAGTTTGATCTTGCTAGTAAAGAAATTAGCAAGATCCGAAGCCCAGGATTCAGAGGGCGTCTCTTCAGATGTAACGGACCGTGGGGCCATGAATTCTCTCACTATGGTGAAAATCTCCTTACAGGAGTTGGAGGCGGCTTCTATCCTCCCTGCAAGGTAGGCTTTTTTTCCAAGATGAATGTCCCGGTGATAGGCCTTAACCACCGTCTTATAGGTCAGCCTATCCACAGCATCGTATTGTGCCCGCCATGCTCTTTCGGCTACCTTACACTGCTGCCGCATAGCCGACAGTGCTGCGGTAAACCAGGGAGCCGACACCCGTTTCGATGTCAAGCGGGGGGCCAACACCGGGGCAAGATCGTTTAGCCTATCTAAAAGCCATGCTTGCAAGGACTCCAAGTCCTTCTCCAGGTCGCCTGAGAGGGGGCAGGGGTGATCCAGGGCGGCCTGGGCCAGCATCGCAGGGGTCACTCGATGGTAAGCCCTAGATACTCGGCCCTGCTGCTGTGGCACAGAAATAGACAATTTAGCTGTGCCTCTAATCGAAAATTTAGCAAGCCGATGGTCTGACCATAACACCGGGAGAATCTCTTTCACCTCAAGAGGGGATGTCGAGAAGACCTGGTCAAGAGTATGCCCCTTATCATGCGTGGGCCCCTGAAGGTAAGGGATAAGGCCCAGCGGGGCCATGGCCTCTAATAACTTAGTAGCGGCCGGGTCCGACGGATCATCCATCCGGAAGTTGAAATCCCCGGCTACTATACAGTGTTCTGCTTTCAGGGCCAGTCCCAGCAAAACCAAGTCAAGGTCTTCAAAAAACGTTCCAGATGGGCCAGGTGGTCGGTATACTAATAATCCTTTCACTGATTGGTGAGGAGCCAGAGTGATCGAAAAAGCGAGGGTCTCGGAGCCGCGGATATCATCCACTGGCAGGATAGCACATGCCGTGCCTTTCTTCACCACCAGTGCCACTCCGCCGCCCCTTCCCTTAGCTCTATCCTTCCTGAAGATATTATAATCAGGCGGAATTGCCATAGTGACGTCCGGATTAGAAGATTCTCCCCACCACGTCTCAGTGAGCATGAGACAGAGTGGCTTCTCCGTATCGAGAAGCTCAAAAATGTCTTGTGCATGTCTGCACGCAGATCTAGTATTTAACAGCATGCAGGGGTACCCAGCACAAATGATGTTACTGTTGGGAGATGATAATGAAGCGCGGTTGGGGCGCCAACCACAGCAAGGGCAGCATGACTTACCTCTGTGGCGGCCGGGAAAGACAGTGCAGCAGCCGCTATCAAAATTGTGGAGAGAGCGAAGCTCCTCAGACGTATATCGCAGCATGGGTAGCCCAGATATACACATGCCTGGTACCAGAGCCCCACCGCCACCCCGAGAGCCTCCGGGACGCTGACGGGCAGGACTCTGGCTTGACTCAGGCGCGAGTCAGGCGTCACCGCTGCGCGTCTCCGCTGCGCGAAGAGATGTGAGCTTTAAGTACAGCCTCCCCTGGTCTCCAAACGGAGCACTAGAGCGCTAGGTCAGGTGGCGCGCTGGAAAGACAGCACCCCCAATATGGCGGCCAGTCTCCTCGAGTAAATACTACCGGCCCGAAGAACTCCGCTCTACAAGCGGTGGGGGGCACAATTATGGTGCAAGTCTGTGGGCGCGGTGACAATATTAAAAGCAGGGGCTAAGAAAATGATTTTAACAAAGATACAAAAAACGGTAAATTTTTAAAATTCAAAAGCGCTGCGCGCCTACTGCAGCATAGGAAATGTAGCACGTTAAAAATGCAGATGTCTCCTTACCGAAGGTCGAGCTGCTCAGAATGCTCGCCTTAAGTACAGCCTCCCCTGGTCTCCAAACGGAGCACTAGAGCGCTGGGTCAGGTGGCGCGCTGGAAAGACAGCACCCCCAATATGGCGGCCAGTCTCCTCGAGTAAATACTACCGGCCCGAAGAACTCCGCTCTACAAGCGGTGGGGGACACAATTATGGTGCAAGTCTGTGGGCGCGGCGACAATATTAAAAGCAGGGGCTAAGAAAATGATTTTAACAAAGATACAAAAAACGGTAAATTTTTAAAATTCAAAAGCGCTGCGCGCCTACTGCAGCATAGGAAATGTAGCACGTTAAAAATGCAGTTGTCTCCTTACCGAAGTTTGTGATTTATGAGGAGCGGTATCTCCAGTTTTCAGAAATATAGTACAGAGTAAAGCTGACAAGCATGCCGCAGAGTAGATCTCTCTTGGGGACCGCAAGGCAGGCAGAGGATGGAGGATAAGCAGAGGTTAATTCAATACAAGTAAAGGATAGAGAGCAATCAATACATTTAATTCAAAGTCAATTGTCATGCAGGGTTTTGGAAATATAGTGGGATGAGATACAATACAATCTGAGATCAGATAAACCATAGAAAGAAGGGTTAATTGTTGTTGCCTGAGGGCAGGCACTATATGTTGATGAATCTTTGGTTGTTCCCTTTGGCCGGTGACGGTGTTGAAGAGTTTCTCCTTTGATGAATACATTTTTTATTGTGAAGTACTGTGTTATGTGATAAGCCCTGATAGCTTCTCTTTTAGGATGATCAGGTAAGATTTGGAGGAGTGGCCCACCTCTCTGATTTGCATGTAAGCAAATGCAAAAACAACAGTTGATGGACAGAATGCAGAACAATGTCATACATTCACCCCAGTACAGAGATCTGGGCCTAAATCCATCGTTTTTTTGCACTCCACACCACCCCAGTTCAGACATGGCCATATGCAAATCAGCCTTGACCCTGTGCCTCATGCGAACAGTCCAGCCCGAACTGCCAAGCCATGTCTTTCCTGGACCGGAATCAAGCATCCTAGGACCGGTTTCTGGCTATCAGCCGTCTTCAGCCAGGATAGCTTGACTCCAGTGGTGTGGTGAGCATTGGACTCACGTCTAAGCATACCCGTCTCACTCGGGGTGACAAATGCAAAAACAACAGGTGATGGACAGAATGCAGAACAATGTCATACATTCACCCCAGTACAGAGATCTGGGCCTAAATCCATAATTTTTTTGCACTCTACACCACCTCAGTTCAGACATGGCCATATGCAAATCAGCCTTGACCCTGTGCCTCATGGGAACAGTCCAGCCCGAACTGCCAAGCCATGTCTTTCCTGGACCGGAATCCATGAGGCACAGGGTCATGGCTGATTTGCATATGGCCATGTCTGAACTGGGGTGGTGTGGAGTGCAAAAAAACAATGGATTTAGGTCCAGATCTCTGTACTGGGATGAATGTATGACATTGTTCTGCATTCTGTCCATCACCTGTTGTTTTTGCATTTGTCACCCCGAGTGGGACGGGTATGCTCAGACGTGAGTCCCGTGCTCTCCATGCCACTGGAATTAAGCTATCCAGGCTGATGTGAGCTGAAAGCCCGAAACCGGTCTTTGGATCCTTGTTTCCAGTCCAGGGAGGACCTGGCTTGGCAGTTCGGGCTGGACTGTTCCCATGGGGCACAGGGTCAAGACTGATTTGCATATGGCTGGACTCAAACTGGAAAGGCATGGTGAGCAAACAAACGATGGATTTAGGCCCAGATCTCTGTACTGGGGTGAATGTATGACATTGTTCTGCATTCTGTCCATCACCTGTTGTTTTTGCATTTGTCACCCCAAGTGGGACGGGTATGCTCAAACGTGAGCCCCGTGCTCTCCATGCCACTGGAATCAAGCTATCCAGGCTGATGAGGGATGAAAGCCCGAAACCGGTCCTTGGATGCTTATTCCAGTCCAGGGAGGACCTGGCTTGGCAGTTCGGGCTGGACTGTTCCCATGGGGCACAGGGTCAAGACTGATTTGCATATGGCTGGGTTCAAACTGGAGAGGCATGGTGAGCAAAAAAACGATGAATTTAGGCCCAGATCTCTGTTCTGGGGTGAATGTATGACATTGTTCTGCATTCTGTCCATCACCTGTTGTTTTTGCATTTGTCACCCCGAGTGAGACGGGTATGCTTAGACGTGAGTCCCGTGCTCTTCACACCACTGGAGTCAAGCTATCCTGGCTGAAGACGGCTGATAGCCAGAAACCGGTCCTAGGATGCTTGATTCCGGTCCAGGAAAGACATGGCTTGGCAGTTCGGGCTGGACTGTTCCCATGAGGCACAGGGTCAAGGCTGATTTGCATATGGCCATGTCTGAACTGGGTTGGTGTGGAGTGCAAAAAAACGATGGATTTAGGCCCAGATCTCTGTACTGGGGTGAATGTATGACATTGTTCTGCATTCTGTCCATCAACTGCTGTTTTTGCATTTGTCACCCCGAGTGGGATGGGTATGCTCAGACGTGAGTCCCATGCTCTCCATGCCACTGGAATCAAGCTATCCAGGCTGATGATGGCTGAAAGTCCAAAAACCGGTCCTTGAATGCTTATTTTCAGGCCAGGGAGGACCTGGCTTGGCAGTTCGGGCTGGACTGTTCCCATGGGGCACAGGGTCAAGACTGATTTGCATATGGCTGGGTTCAAACTGGAAAGGCATGGTGAGCAAAAAAACGATGGATTCAGGGTCAGATCTCTGTACTGGGGTGGATGTATGACATTGATCTGCATTCTGTATATCACCTGTTGTTTTTGCATTTGTCACCCCAAGTCGTACGGGTATGCTCAGACGTGAGTCCCGTGCTCTCCCTGTCACTGGAATCAAGCTATCCAGGCTGATGAGGGCTGAAAGCCCAAAACCGGTCCTTGGATGCTTGTTTCCAGTGCAGGGAGGACCTGTCTTGGCAGTTCAGGCTGGACTGTTACCGTGGGGCACAGGGTCAAGACTGATTTGCATATGGCTGGGTTCAAACTGTAACGGCATGGTGAGCACAAAAACAATGGATTTAGGCCCAGATCTCTATACTGCGGTGAATGTATGACATTGTTCTGCATTCTGTCCATCACCTGTTGTTTTTGCATGTAAGCAAGCAGATGCATGTGTGGCATATTTGTAGTGGGGTGGGGTTCTCCTCTGATATTAGTAAGGGGTTGTTTAAAAGGGATTGTGCCCATTTTGTTCTCCATGATCTTAGAGAGCCTGAAGGGCATCTGACTGTTTTAGTGAACAAGGTCATATGGATTAACTGATGGAACACACTGGGAATAGATAGGTTTTAACCATTATACTGAACTCTAAGTAATTCTTGGTGACTGTAATCGCTGTAAGCGGGACTTGCATAGTTTGGCAGCTTGGGCGTAGAAAAGAATGCTGCCAACTGTTTTCTTCCTCTAACTAGGAATAATTAGGTTCAGCACCAACCTAGAACGTAAGTTCTTCGTTCGTAAGTATTTGGCTATTTTTTTAAAATGTTGGTAATTTGCGATTTATTACTCTTTGAGTAATGCATAGTTACTTGTAAGATGATTTTTGTGCAATTAGGAGCCAGTGTTGAGCCTTCATGACTGGAGAGATGTGGGTTCATAGCTTTACATTTAGAATTAGTGCTGCTGCCGAATTCTCTATTCTTTGCAACCTTCTCGTGGTTGAGAGGGGAATGCCTTAGTATCATATGTTTGTATAGTTAAGTTTACAGAGGATGAGCGATGTTGTTTGTATTTTTGGGGAATCGCCGGATGTGAAAAGATGTGTGTAAGTGTATTCACTGTGCAGAATGTAAGTGATGATAGCTTGTCTGCTTTAGCACTGATGGAAAGAATGAGTTGATGATAGTTCCTAGATTTACATTTTTTTGCAGATATCCGAGTCCATGTGGCCATAGAGATAGAGGATAATAGTTTCATATATATGTTGAAAAGTAGAGTTGAGAACATAGATCCCTGTGGAACTCCTGATTTAATGTAGTAAAGAATTAATGGAAACGGGATATATGAATCAGGTAAGGCCTGTTTCTTAGGTAAGAGGAAACCACTGTGTACTGTCTCAAAAGCTGTTGAAAGATCCACATAGTAATGCAGCTACACCAGTTTTGTCGACTGTGGACAGACAAAGAGGTGTGAAAGGGAGAGCACCAGATTAGTTCAATTAATCAGTTATACATTACTCCAGATTGTCTGCATGTCACAAGAACTGTGAAAAGGGCGTTATCCTACCATGTACACTTATGTCTTACTTGTGGCGTGCACACACATGCGCATGCACAGTACACACACACTTTCTTTATCACATTAGGTTTACATTAGGATGATCCCTAAATCTGAGTATCTATCCTTCTTTTTCGTAATCTTTGTATCTCTTTTTCTTCATTTTATTAGTCTAGATTTCAGACATTTCGATGTTTTGTGTAACATCAACATGTTTACCTGTGGCTGCTCAGAACACTTTGAGGCACTGCAATGATCAAAACCTGCAACAATTATACCAGTGCTTAGAGAATTTAGGTTTTAATAGTGTTTCTTGAATAAAGGCAAATCAAAATAAGAGAGTACACATCTGATCCAAACCGTAGAGGCATATGCGCATACAAAATGTTATGTAAAAATACTGTCATTGTCATCTATCATAAATACAGAGTCACTAACTATAATATTGCCTACCTCTGGAATTACCTTCCATAACATTAACAATTTGCAAGGGCATAGCCTAGTCAAAGAGATTTGGGGGTGTGAATCTCAAAGTTCCCAACTAAGAAAGCAGTAGGCTGTAGATTGGAGGCGTCAGATGATTGATATTCAGGATGGACTGTTGTCGTAAGGGGCAGGGGTAGTACTGATTTACATTAGATGGGCCTCTGTCTAGAGTGGGGTGGAATGCTACCCCAAGGACTTGTCACTGGTTCAACTATTTACAAGCATTCATATCATCACATTTTGAGTGTTTGATTGCCAGTAATATGCCTGGAAACATGACACTGGGGTATTTTTTCAAGCCTACTTCGTCCTAAGGTTGTGGATTCCAAAAAGTTGTACATTTACACCCATTCAATTAGTACTTCCATTGGTGTAGATTGTCTGCTTTTTTGGTAATCCAGATTGAAAAAATTAACAAGTTGAATTTTCTTAGTGTAATAAGAACAATTAGTAAATTACACAGTCATAACTAAACCTCCTCAGCAACAACAATATTGGTGGCAGCATACCTGCAGTGTCTTCACATGAGTCCAGATTTCATATCCCAAAAGATATGGTACCCAGTTATGGAGTGGGGAATGGCATAGATAAATGGTTGACAGGCTATGAAGTGGATTTGAAAGATAACAGGGTCCCAGAGGAGTTCTAGGTGGGGGCATAGTTTGTGGCTGTACATGTCCACATTGGGGAGGGACACACTTCTAACATTCGATTTGGGGACTAGAACAACTACACTGCCATGGAGGCCATCTTAGTCAGCACGTTTGGGCTGACCCCTGAGAAGTACAGGCAAAGATTCAGGGCCAGTCAAAAACTCTCTACACAAACATGGATGGACTTCTTGGACTATGCTGGTAAGGTACCGAAGGGCTGGGTGAGGGGCAGCAAAGTTAATGAAAATGAAGGGTTGTACAACTTGTTTTTAAAGGAGCACATTCTTTGATACTTGTTTTCCAGAGCTGTGCCAACACCTGTTGATAACAAGTTTACTGACTCCAGGAAGCTTAATGAGGAAGCAGACCTCTATATCTGCAACAGAGTGTCTAGAAAGGTACCCTGGGGTGACCCCAAGAAGGGTGGTTTAGAGTCATCCCAGCAGAGTGGAGGGAGGGGGGGGGGGAGTCCAGAGAAACCCAGACCGGTCCCTGGGTAAGGGGGGAAGGAAAGGATTCCCATGTCCCATCGGAGAAGAAGGAGGGAGGTTATGATGGACTGTTTCCCGGGGCATCCCATTTCTTTGGATGTTCTCAATTAGGACACAAGCAGGGGGACTGAGCCTATCCAAAGAAACCACCCTCTGGTGAGAACTCTACAGGGGTGGCTAATGTACCCTTGGGGGAAAGTAGTACGCAGGTGATGGAGCATGCCATGATTTCCCTTAGCTGGAAGACAGACTTACAGGGTAAGTTGGTGATCCCTGAGGGTGGGAGTTGTCACTTCTACCAGGTGGGGGTGAATGGCGTCCCAGTCACTGCTCTGAGGGATACTGGGAATAGCAGGACCATGATTGCGGAAGAGCTAGTTTCTACCGGACCAGTACACTGGCGAGGTGTGTAGAGTGACTCCAGCCCATGGGCTGGACTTTTTCCGCCCTATGACCTTGGTGTTTCTGGAGTGGGATGGGGAGGTGAACCAGAGAAGGATCATAGTTAGTCCCCAGATGCCCTTTGACTACAATATGGGGAATGAGTTGTGCCTAGTGTCGGGAGAACTGTAAGGGGCAGAACCCCCATTTGTCTTTGACCTGAAGGGAAAGAAGGGAAAAGGTCAAAAGAATACATTGAAGGGTCTACTTAAGATCTGCAAATAAAGGAGAATGAGCCACACCTGAAATAGGTATTGCACACAGAGGAGGAGTGGGGTGGTGGACTCACCCCTGACTCCTCTCCAGCCCCAGGGTATAGACCCTGGGTTGCAGGACCAGTTTCAGGATATCTCCCCTGAACTGTTGGGAGGTGTAATGGACTGGAGAAGGGATGCATGGCACCTGGGGCAGTTGCGCCCCCCCCCCCCCCTGAGAAATCACAGAGGACAGAGACCCCTGAATGGGCTGGGGCCTGGCTGTTTGACACTGACATCTGTCAGTGGTCTCTTTTGGTTGCTGTCCTTATGGACAGAGTTTTCCTTTGGTTGGGGAGGGGACAGAAGTCAGACCCAAGTGGCGGAATGGGCCATATCATTTTGTTGGCCATGGTGGTACTGTCTAGCTACTGGTATGCATCTGTGAGCAAATTTAAGTTAGGTGCTGCACAGATGGGGTCCACGGGTAACGAGAAGGATTCCCCATAGGTTAGCTCAGTTGCCCAATGGAGCATAGACAATGGGATCCAACTGGGTTCAGAAAGGCAAAGAACTGGCAAGTACCTCTGCAGTAGTGGGCCATTGTCCATGTTCTGTCACACTAAGCAGGGAAGTCCATCAAGGTATTGATTAGTCTAACCTGGCTTTAGGCTGGAGGTGGGTTGTGTGACAAATGGTCCCCTCTGAACAGTCACCCCAAACCTGTTGCCTTTTACCTCCTGTTTTTGCTGATTTTTTGTTGGCCTTCAGACTCTGAGCACTTAACCACTGCTAACTAGTGCTAAAGTGCATGTTCTTCTCCCCAAAACATGGTTATATGGGTGTATACCTGATTGGCATATTTGATTTACTAGTATGTCCCTTGTAAAGTGGTATAACATATATCCAGGCCCTGTAGGTCAAATGCTACTTGTGGGCCTGCAGCACTGATAGTGCCACCCACATAAGTAGGCTTTCAAACCTGTCTCAGGCCTGCCCTTGCAGTGCCTATGTGTGAAGTATACTGCCACTTTAAATTGGCACTTAAAACGACTTGCTAAGCCTTAAACTCCCCTTTTACTGCATATAAGTCGCCCCTAAAGTAATCTCTAACAAACCCTTACAAGGGCAGGGTGCCATGTAAGTAAACAGTAGGACATCTGAGTTTAATCTTTACATGTCCTGGTAGTAACTAACCCCCAAATTTATTTTTCACTTTTCTGAGGCCTACTCCTCTCAAAGGCTAGCAATAATATGGTAATTATAAATCCTCCTCATTGGTGAAGTTGGATTTAACATTACTGTTTTAGAAATGCTACTTTTAGAAAGTGAACATTTCTCTGTACTTACTGCTCTGAGTGCCTGACAGCCTGTCTCCAAAAGAGGACTGATACCCCCATAGATAGCCTGGCAGACAGGCCTCGGATGAAAGGCATACTTATGCACTTCAGAGAGCTGCTTTAAAGTCACCCCTACATTACTGGGATTTCTGAGTATACGTGCTGGATTTCTGACCCCCTAAAATCAGATACTACTGTACTTGGAACTGATGCTCTGCCAAAATAACTTATGTGCTGCTCAACTGGACAGCTGATCTGGAAGGTCTGTTTTCCTGTTTGTTGTCCTGCTCCCTGCCGCTCTCTGACTCTTCTAATGGAGAGCTGGACTTGCTTTCACTCCAGGATTGTTGGCTTGCATCCTGTTGCTTGAGTCTCAGGGATATCAAAGTCTCTACCTCTGCTTCTGTGCCTGGCTCACTGGAAGTGGCTCAGATACTTGCAGCATGGATTTCGATGCATCCCCTGTCTGCGTGTAGCAGAACCGGCACATCAACCTGGTTATGGGAAAAAAACAGGCACATCACCACGGAACCAAAGCTATGCCTCTACAGATCGATGCATTAGCCAGCATATTGCTACCGCTACAACTTAATGAGATGTACATATCCAGTCGACTTCATAGCAGAATCTGGCTCATCACTCAGCGCCACTGGACTCCGGCATCCGTCTTCGGAGCTGACACATTACCTGCACCTTGTGGAGAAGATCGACACATCCAGCACCTGTGGGCCTTGACATTGGTGCATCTCGCTGTTTGTGACCAGGGAAGGTACTTTGTGCACCAGGGCCTGCGTGGGTCCTATAGCCAGCCGGTGCTCCATCACGGTCTGCCTGAAGTTTGATTGCTCCTATCCAGCGTGACCTAAAGTAGCCTTTTTAGCGCTACTTGCTTCTAAGAGCTTTCTGCATTTATTCCTTTTAAATTCAGTATCTCGCTGTTTTGGTCTTGTTTTGTTTATAATATAATAATCTATTTTTATAAACCTGAGTGAAGTCTTTCTGAGGTGTATACATTGTGTTACTGTGTGTGTGTGTTGCACAAATACTTTACACATTGCCTCTTTAGAAAACCCTGACTGCTCATACATAGGGTGAGCACAGGTTGTTTTTTTAGTGCAAATCTAGCTTACCATGAGTAGAGTGGTTGGTCCTGCCTGGCCTGGGTGCGTACCATAGACAACCAGGAGTCCATTTAGAACAGGACCAATAGCAGGCAGACACCATCATGTGTGCTTTTGTGAATGAGGGAGGAGTTATTGTCTGGGAACCACAGAATACATCAACAGGGTCATCCTCTTCACTCCTCCCTTGGACTTTTCTTTGGGACTGTCCCCCAGAATCCCTTTGGTCGCCAAGGACCCATAAGGATTGACCACGAGGAAGCCAGACCTATCACGTCTTCCTCATTAGCCGTCTGTACCCCTGATTAGAGAATTTAGACAATAGAGATGATTGCATTAAATACAGGGAACCTCTCCTAACTTGCATAGATTCATCATAGAACATGGCTGGGCAGTATTGCAAGGTTTTGCTCTTGAGAATATGCTGAAATACATTGAAGAACATCGAAATCACAAGGCCCATAGATGTCAAGATAGACACCAAGGTTAATAGGAATGATAGTGTAAGACATTGAAGTATTTGTTGAGGGACGTCAAATCCCACCTCAAATAATAATCAAAATCCTTATCAGTGTGGCACACAAGCAGTCATGCTTAACTTAGAGGCAATATGTAAACTGTTTACGTAGTATTCAAATAGCAATAACATACCACAACACAAGAGAAATCCCCAAAAGAATACAAAAATGTAAATGCAACAACACTAAACAGACAAAAATCCACTCAGTAGAACCAGAATTATGAGTGTTTTTCATTTTAGTTAAAAATTGTACCAAGAGGCATGAAATGCTATCTGCGGGTATGTGGTTGCGCTGGACCAAGACAAATCCACAAGTTCAGGCAGACTATGATGGAGCATTGGCTGGATAGAGACCTACGTTTGTCCCACTGGATGTTCTACCTTCTGACTTTGGTGAGGGGTCTATGCAGTACTGCTCTGATCTGCTTTGCTCGGCATAAGATCTTCTGAAGCTTTCAGTCAAGACCTGCGCAGTTCTTTGTGGCTCCATGTCCCTCTTCATTGGATCCAATGAAGTTTTCAGAGCTGCATGGTGCAACTCTGCTGGGTTCTTTGTCACTTGACATCAGAACTGGTAGAGACTTCGGTTAAGAGCTGAGTGGTTCTGCAGGGCTCGGTGTCCGGTCTGGTGAAGTTTCCACTCAGGAGCTGCACAGCTCTGTGGGACTCTGTGCCGCTCAGCGTCAGATCTGGTGGAGTCTTCAGTTAGAAGCTGCATGGTTCTGTAGAGCTCTGCGTCAGATCGAGTAAAGTTTTCAGTTCAGAGCTGAATGGGAAAGCTCTGTAGGGCTTTTGTCATTCTGCTTGGGATCTGGTAAATCCTTTGGTTGGGAGATACAAAGGGGTCCATAATAGGTCCAGTTAGGTCTGGTCAGCTGGTAAGCAAAAAAGGCATTATAGCTTGTTAGATTGTTGTATCCCTGTAGTTCAAACAGCTAACTGGCCCTTGGAGTCATTTCTGAGGTCCTGGTTTCAAGGCAAGCAAGTCCAGTCTTCCTTCAGGTGTCAAACAGCAGGGCAGTCCTTCTTTTAAGTCATCACAGGCCCACTGGTATTCTGGCTTCAGGTTCTAGGGATGCCACTTTTATGCTTAGTGTCAACCTGTGGGTCACCCCTTTGTTAAACTCTAAAACTGGTTATTGTTAGTTCTTCCTTGTCCTTTGGGTTTGGTTCTAGCCTCGATAGTGAAACATAGGCAGGGCCAGGCCTTATGTCAGGTTCTTCTGTGTGAGCCAGGGCAGACCCCTTTGAAATGTATTCAGGGCAGGGGCACAACTCCTCCCAGCCATCCTGTCAGAACAAACCTCACCTCCCGAAACCAAGGCCTCTTTTTCCACTGTCTGGGAGGAATACACATCTCACTCAAGGGAGCCAGAAGGGGTCAGGTAACACATGGACATTGGCAGAAAGGCAGTTTTAGTTTTAACCAGAAAAATGCAAACTTTCTAATGAACCATTTTAAAAATAGTAACTTAAAATCCAACTTTACCATTAGGTTGGACTTTAAATCGGTATTACAATGAGCCCTTCAATCATTTTTTTTAGCTAGTCACAAACGGACATTATGCATTATAATGAGTTATAATTTAATGACCGAGGATGTGGCGATACAGCCAGAGCTGCCAATTCTCAGTCTCAGTGTCGGCTTTCAGCCTGTGATTCAGCCTGTGATTCTAGGCATCTCCCCAACTCTCCCCGTGCTTAAAAAGTTATGTGATGTTGTGTAATGTAAATAGTGATCACGTAAAGCTCCTAATACCTTTGGGTTGGGTTTTTGCTACATCAACCTGGAAAAAACTGTGCTTTTCATTGGGAGAGCAAGCCTTGCTGCAGCGAAAAATGACTGTGAAGGATTTTCTTTGCCAGGATAGGTAAAACTTGAGTACATATGTCCTACTTTTTAACTACCATGCTCACTGCCTTGTGGGCATTTAGGGCCTACCTTACGGGTGATTTATCAGCATGGCCACTGGAATTATGCTGCAAAGTAGGGACCAAATTATGCAAAAAGGTTGACCAAATTATGCAGCAAGAAAAGACATAATATGCAGGGTAATGCAGGACATTTTGTGATAGTAATGGGAGCTGTAAGATGACCAGCCAACCTTTGCAAAGGGTTTTCTGTTTTGCAGGAACACGTTCACATGTTTTTAATAACTTTAGATCTGTTTGAGCTAGAAATACGGTTATGCAGCAGATTTTGGATTATGTGGCAAATGCAGCAAATCCAGACTTTGGTGAAAATCTCTCCGGGTACAGAATCACATAATTTCAGTAGCCCTGCCTGTAAATATTAAGAAGGAAGGTTCACGTTTGCAAAATGTTTATTTTGCACATTTTGCTAGGCTCAAATTGCAGGCTAAAACTGCACACACAGGTAGCAAGGCTGCATGCCCGTAGACATGATTTACTGTGCTACTTTTGCGGGTGGCACAGAGTGCTACAGCCCACTGGTAGTATTTAATTTGCAGGTCCTGGGTACTTGTGTTTCCATGTACCAGGGACTTATTAGTGAATTAAATGGGCCAATTGGGTGAATGCCAATTTCACCATGTTTAAAAGGGAGAGCATAAGCACTTAAGCACCCTTTAGTAGGAGGAAACTGTGCAGAGTCCTGTGGCCAACAAAAAAAGGTTCAGCTAAAGAAGACAAAACTCTGGAATAATAGCACGCAAAATATATCCAACATACAAGAGAAATAAAACCAACACAGGTGTGCACATGCGCACACACACTCCCATATACTCCAGTACATAAATCCGAACACTTACTCCCTCCCACTTTAACACGTCTGCAAACACACTGTCTCACAAATAGGATAAAGTAATAAAAGGACCACTGGTTTTGCCAGCAAATTTAGTAACACAGCTTGTGTATCAGGCTCTAGTACATTATATAGAAGTATATTATTTGAGCTGCGAAAGTATAACAACACCCCTGTGTGGTCCATTCAGTGTTAACTAATCTGGATGGGGTACACGTATTGTCCTCGAGAAGCGGTGCAACCAATATCTGTCACCAACACAACAAATAGTCCACTTTTAAAGGCCTTTGAAGCTATACTACAGAGAGATCACTGGTGCCCAGTCCTTCTAGAGCATTCAACTCCTTTTGCTCAAGAGGATACTGCATTGTTATCTCAGCATTTATATGGTGAATCTGGCATTGAATGTTCCAATCTGTTTCTCATGTGTAATACACCTTAAAATTATAACCCTTTGTATGTATAGTACAAAGGGTATTGTGAACCCTGTATTACAAAACAAGAGCAGCTGACATACTCATCACATATTACCATTCAAATGTAAATTGTCAGGATTCACAAATGTAAGTTGTATGTAAGTGAAATAAAAGTTAGTCTTTTTTGCAGGCAATGCTAAGCTTGAAACCCACTTCCTTTCAAAAGCTGCTTATTTTCTTCTGCAGTTTACCAACGTATTGCTTAATTATTAATAACCACATACCACAGTGTGCTAAAAGAGTTACTGATGATGACATGTGAGAGTGGTGATGTGTTTTTAATTATGTACTATTGTATGCTTTAAAAAACACAGCCGGCTGCAGGGAAGACATTTGTCTGCTTCTCAGTTGAAACCCCTGAATTAATTTTGATCTTGAAGTACCTTCCACTAAGGAACAATGGACAATGAAACCATCAGCTGCTCCTATCTTTTTAGCCACCAGCATTTACATTGCATGTAACACTACCATTATGGGCAAAAAGCAACATGCACAGTGATATTGGCTAAAAGGTTATAATTTCCCAACAGAACTAACTACATGAATCCACTTAACAATTTTAGTAAGTCATCTAGTTAATTTAAAGAACTGCAAAAACGAAAAGTAAAAACTACTAAAATATTTTATGAGCGTTCATTATTTCATTCATATCATGCATTAGCAATGTAAATCACTGTGGGGCATATTACCAACAACTAGCGATAATTATCGCTATGTTAGCTTAGCTGCAATATTTTTATCGCCGAGTTGCGGCGATTTTTATCGCTTAGGAACCTTGCTATTATCAAGATTTATCTCCTAAGCGATAAAAATCGGCCGAAATGCATGAATATTGCTGAAAAGTCAGCGATATTCATGCATTACCGAGCTAATGCTCTTAGCCAAGTTATCCACCTATCATTGGATAACATGGCTAAGAACTGCTCAGGGGCAGGTGTTAGCTTTTGGAGATATTCGCGCTTAGCGCGAATATCTCCAAAAGTTGGTAATAGGAGATAGCGATGTTAGCGACTATTTCCAGTCGCTAACATCTTGGCACGCCACTTTGCATGTCATTAGTGATAAATTTCACTGACATGCAAAGCGGGGCCCAAGATGGTCGCTATCTCCTACTAGCTGTCGCTAACTGGTGTTAGCGACAGCTAGGTAATAGGGAGATCATTTTATTTCCGCTTTCTTGGCTTTTAAAGCCAAAAAAGCAAAGATTAACCCCCTTGATAATATGCCCCTGTGTCTTTTGTGTAATGGAAAGTTTTATACTGAACTTCACAACATAACTAAGGTAGAGCATGAGCAGCAGGAGCAAAACCTTATCCCAACAGAAAGAATAAGTAAAGGACAGGAAGAAGGTAAAACATCACATGGTTCTCTCACGCATACAGAACAGGCACAACACAAGTAGCTAAAACGCTTTCAGGCCTGGAAAAATTATAAAAATATTCCTAAACCTGCAGGTCTAGTGACTTAAATAATCTACTCGCCCTATTTGTAATGCTCTTGACCCAGAAACTAGCTTCAAATGATGTGAACGTGGGGAAATAACTGAATTAATTGTGCCGCCATTCTTTTCATTAGCACATATGAGAACACCTTCAACTGTGCGAGTTCAGCATGTCTACTGTTCAAAAACCTCTTTGGTTTGATTTAATACACTCAAAATGTTCTCCATATATAATACAACTCTAGCCACATATAGGATACAAATGACCACTGACTTGCCTCTTAAGTTCATTAACGCAAAAAGAATGATGATGGATTAACCCCAGATCAGTTGACTGGGGGTGAGTGCTTGCAATGTTCAACACTCCGTCCATCATCCCCTTTGGTTTTGCTTTGTTCACCCTAAGTTGTCAGGGTATGCCCAGACGTGGGTCCCTTGCTCACTTTGCCACTGGATTCAAGCTAGCCTGGCTGATGACGGCTTATTAGCCAGAAACAGGTCCCAGGACACTTGTTTCCGGTCCAGGGAAGACATGGCTTGCCAGTTTGGGCTGGACTGTTCCCATGAGGCACAGGGTCAGACTGATTTGCATATGGCCATGTCTGAACTGGGGTGGCAAAGTGAGCTAAAGAATGCTGATGGAATAAACCCAGATCAGTTGACTGGGGGAGAGTGCTTGCAATGTTCAACACTCCGTCCATCATCCCCTTTGGTTTTGCTTTGTTCATTAACAGCATTTTTATCGGTGGGGGGGCAGGAGTGTTTCTCAAATCATGTTTAAAAACTATCACTTTTAACAATTACATTACAAAAGCATGAAGTGGTAGCACACTGCCATTTTTAATCAGCAGATTTCATATTGAAATGGTCACAAACTTTCTCACTGACATGCACTTTACTGATGTAACTATATAGTGTACAAACAGTAATGTTTGGAAATGGAGTTTTTGCAAATATATGTCATTGCACATCACCAATTAAAGTGTGTGGGTTTGTTTTGCTATTTAACTCTTTGTCTGCACCACACTTCTTAATTACAAAAAAATTGTTTTTGTAATTCCTGATATATTTTGAAATATCTGTAATAATAATTTACAGGCTATGTATGTAATGTTCTGTGTTAGACAAAATAACTGACATATTCAGACAGCTCACTTGACAAAAACGTCTAACTCTAGTAAGAGAAAGAAAAATAATCCCCATTTTCCAAGCAGCAATTAGTTAAAAGACAAACTGACATTTGACCTCTTTCCTTAAAAGACAGCAAATATGTGAAAGCAAGATTTAATAGCATCTTTATTGCTCATTCACTTTTTGAATGAACAGAACACCGTTCCTTTCCAGGGCAAGTTTACTCACTAGATGTGACTAGTTGGTGCTACAAATAGCTCGAACTGAGAAAATGCTGTGTGGGCAAGTAGATTTATCCAGGCCTGGCTTTAGAGGAAGTGAGAGGAGTTAAAGGACTGGTGTATGAACCAGAATTAAATATGCAACAAGTAAATCACTCCTGGAAGAAACCTTTTAAGGAATTACCCTACATGCATGTACTCAGATAGAATGCTGAACTCTCACCTTCCTGCTTTGCTATTGTTCATCCAAAGGTTCCATGTCTATCATCAGTTAGCATCTAAAAGTAAGACTGTTCACTGGTTGTACTGTCTCTTATCTATATGTTCCCTAGTTGAGATTATGTCCCTTATGTCGACATTTATGTTCTGCCTTTGTTAAACTGTCAGACCTATATTGAAATTGTGTGTGGGTGAGCAAAAATGTTTTTACGAGTACTTTCTTACCTCCAGAATATTAATATTAGGGTTGCACAAAGGATCTCTGTCCATTCGCTCTCTTCCTTCCTTTTCTCACTTTTTCTTGATCTATTTTCATCCCTCTCTGTCATGTTCACCTCTTCAGGTTAGATTTTTCTTCTCAATCAGAACACAATGCAGGAGGTTGAGACAAAATGTTTGGGGAATCTATGTCAAAGGTAACTCTGGTTGTTATGCTAGGTATGTAATGCTAAGTATTTAGGTAATAAGCTGTGGTAACTAAGTAGGTATGGTATGTCGGTTTGTTGAATAAGGTAGGTCGGTATAGTGTATTAGGTAGGTTAGGTGTTGTAAGTAGGTTAGGTGTGATGTGTTAGTCAGGTATGGACAATATGGTCTGTTAGTTATGGTAAGGTAAAGTAGGTTAAGCATAGTAGGAATAGTAGAGAGGAATGTCCTCTATGTGCAGTAAGTATGGTAGATAGGTAAATATGTATAGTAGGTATGGCAGGTTGGTGTGGTCAATTAGGTATGGTAGGCTACGTTTTGGTTGGAGGTTGGGTATGATAGGTTAGATGTGGATGGTATGTATTGAAGGTATGTTAGTTAGTAGGTAGATATGGTAGATAGTACAACAAGATACGTTGGGTATTGTAGGTAGGTATGGTAAGTTAAATATGGTACGTTATGTATAGCATGTTTGACATATTAGGATATCATGACTGATAATTAATGTATTTGTTCTTATAGCATTTCCTAGACATCTTGCTTCTAAATCATAGCATTGTTGTTGAGAAACACAGAAGTGTACTGTTTTACTTTTGACGACAAAGGGACAGCATTTTTGTTGCATCTTTAATAAAGACTTAGTGCACACATATCTTTATTTAGTAAAGAAAAAACAATAAATACAACAGCATATTATCATCACAATAAGGTAAAACAAGTGAATGTTCAAGGGTGATTAATGGATAGCTTTGTGACATTGGATAGCTCTGTGACATTCTTTCTCAATAGGATTTGCCATCAAACAGCAAACTTTAAAGACATAAATCAGCAATTAAAACATTATTGTGGCATCAAACTAGAGTTTATTTATTATCATGCCAGGTTGATAAAAATCTTTGCATGTACATAAAACACATTAAAACACAATAAAAGGCCAAGGATAAAATACATAAAAGGACTAGTGATAATACAATATGTTCATTAAGACCCATTACAAACTGAGCAGATTATCAGCTTGCACCATCAGGCAACTTGGACAATCGGGCAACAAAACCCAGTTGAGGCGTAGTGCAATTGAACAAATTGCAGAAGTGCCAAATAATCTGCACAAAATTCCTGTGTTAAGTGCTTTTTAAGTACTATGGCAATTAGAATAAATGATGGCTAATTATTTTTTTTGCCGACTAATTTAAAACATGGAGGCAAGTAAGGCAAATATTATGTCAACAGAAACATTTTAGAAAAGTGACTAAAGTACATTTAAATAGGAAGTACAAGTATTACAGCTTTGGAATGTGTGCTCACAGGACCCACAAAACAATGGTAACATCTGTCATACGACAGGTCGAAGCCATCGGTACATTGATATGGGCCAGTTGTTTACCGTTTACTGTGAAAGAAGCATAATCACATGCTGCAAGAACCTAGTTGTCCGACAAGCCAACTGAATATTGTATCCGTTTAGAAAAGCAATTACTGCAAGACAACAGGACCTAATTTGCAGGGCTCTTACAACAGGGAGTAACAATTTTTACCTCAGCAGTAGAAGGGTTGAAAAGGTACACAACAAATGGAGTAGGCTTTCCGGGCTATAGCTGCAAAGGCGGCATTTAGTGTCTGGCCAAGACTCCTTCCAAGAAGGGACACAGTGCTTGCAAAGTATTGCCCCCAGGCAAATTAGTAATAATGCATATTGAGTAGATGCTGCTATGTACGTCACGTTGTCAGGTAAGGTTGTGGGGACCATGCAGAATATGATGGCAGCACTGCCCAAACCTTCCTTTTATGGGCATACTCTGCCTTGTCAATGATCCTTGAAAGTAGTTTTGAGGCCCTATTGGTGATTTCTTTGAAGGAACTATAGTCCAAATTGGAGTTCCAGACTGTATTAAGTTTTAGCTTGTCCAATGCCTGCTGCAACGCTGTTGGCCAGGAAGATTTCCTGGCATCAAACTGAAAATTTAAAAGAAAACACACTAAGGCTCAGTAACAAACTACTTGTCAGGTTTCTTTTGCAGTTTAACAAAGGGCTATTTGATGTAATCATCCTCAAAATGCCATGGCCTTGAAAAACAGCTCATCAAAGCATTGGTAAACCATGAAAAACACACAAAGGCCAATGGCTGTTGAGGTCTTACCCAAACCTACTCTCTGTCTATAATTATTTATACATCTTTTTGAGGTATTAATGACAAGAGCTGTTTTAACAGATTGCTAAAGCTGTCTATGTGGTGACCTAAAAATGGATCTGAGCGATAATAAATATTGCTTGTCTCTTCTATCATGTATTCGTGACAAACTGAATTGTTGTTTTTTCCATATGTTACATGTGCTTATTTCCCTTACTTCGGGATATGTAACATGCTGTGTGTGTATTTCTTCCAAGTTATTAGTAACAGTTTCTGCGTAGACATGTAATTCATTTTGATCTAAAGTTCTGTCTGCTTTTAAATTGAGTTATAAAACTATCAAAACCACTGTACTCCAATTTACAAATCCATGGTGCACACAAGTGGGTCAATGGGAAGGATTGTATGAGTATACAGTAACCAGGCCCAGGATTTATTCACTGCAATGTAACCTTCAAGCTGTCTCGAACAGACGGTGATGGAGAGAGACCCAGGAGCTAGCAGGAGACGGTTGGTCCCAAAACGTTCCTACCTTATTCTGGATTTTAGTGTATGACAAGTATAATCCATAAATACAAAAATGTGTATTATTAAACAAGTTTTAAAATGCTGCTTTATGCTAATATACCTAAAGACAAATAGATTCCGTACAGAAGGGCTCTATAAATTCATCTATCGGTTATGTGATAATATTTAGAATTAGGTGAATCCACATTCTTCTACCAGTTTAACTCTCCTGAGCTTTACTGGTTATTTCCAGAAAAAGGTCATGTGTATGGTCTCTTACTTCGATTCCATCTTCCAAATTACATTGTAATACATAATTTGAGGGCTTGGGGTGGGCATGGTTAATGCATACTGTTAGATTTTCACCAGGTGACACCAGCAGTTGTGGTGCTTTTCAAGGCGTCAACCAAGCTGACTTGTGAAATGATGCTGGCGAAATAAACGTTTGGTTTACCAGTGGGTGTTGATTTGCATCAGTGAAATATCAAAGTGGTCATATATTTTTTTAATGAATATAAATGGTGCCTGTACCTTCTAAGGGATTTATGCTTTGGCGTGTTTCATTGGAATGAATTCAGTGTCATTTTAAGGATTTTGGGGGATCTGGCCAAGACATACTTTGGGTGCCCAGTTTTCAGAAAAACATTTAATTTTATCACCAATTTCCTGCTAATTTGAGTACACCAAAAATCCTTAAAATAACACCGGGCAGAGAGAAAGACAGAGTCAGGAGTACAGTTAGGAGATACGTTTAGTAAACAAAATAAAATAAAGCTCAAATAAAGAGAAATTACCCTTTCGCAGTTGTCCACTTTGCCCTTGACTTAAAACGTCTCTGACATGCGTTCATGCAATAACCGCATGAATGCAAGTATGAATTAATATTAAATTTATAAAGCACTAACTTAGCCAAAGGGAGTCATGGCTGAGCTTTAGTATTTCACTCAGCACCTGCAGGAAATTCTTTCTGATGCAAGCCATGCCACCTCGTCAAGGTGGAAAGTTGGACTCGACGCAGGGAAATACCGCCATAGATGAGATTCTGCCCAGACATGGTAACTCACTGATTACATTCAGGGCTGCGCTTGTTGCCAAACGGCACTTCTCTAAAATCCAATAAGCTGAACTGTAATAACAGGCGTCTCGTTTGCATCATTTCATTTACAGACTTATATGTCTAAAAACATGATTTGAAGGGACTTCCAATATTTAACTACGGCTGTTTACCAAAATCAAAACACGTTTTCATCTATCTTTTGTAATAGCATTTGGTTAAACAAAAACACATACACTGAAGAACCCTCCTTGGGCCCTGCCAGCTTAAAAAGCACATCTTAATGTGAGATTGACATCTGTGAATCCATTCCATGCAATCCGAAGGGCCGGTCATGGGGCACCATGTGCTTTCTGAGGTTCTGAAAGGACTCTGTATATTCACTCAGGGCGGCAAAACTGCGGCAGGCGCTTACCACGTCAACGAGAAGGCATTTCACATTCATTTTATGATTTGTTATTTTCCTTGTAGGAGAAACTTTCAAGGAGTGAGACCAGAAAAGAAGGATTCAACGGCATTCGCTGGTGGATACGAGCATGAATAAAGCAGATCATTACCGCATCGTCCCCGAAGATGGAACGACAGAACAGTACCGGGAAAAAGAATCGAAAGTCCAGAAAATTACGGTCCATTTCCAGGTCTATCATGCTTTGCAACTCCAAGACCAGCGACGATGGATCCGGTACTGAGGAAAAATATTTGGATCCCATGGAAACGTCCATGGATGGTCTCGGGGAAAAATCCTCGCATGGCCCGCAGTCGCCGTTGGCACTCATACCGGAGTCTGAGGGGGTGGTTTCAGAGGCCTCCACCCTAACCGGCGCCGCCCTGCCACAAAGTACCTCAGGCGACAATGGTGCGCATTCACGGAACCCAGCCTCGCTTAAGGTACGCACGCTGGTTAGTAACAGTCGTTGTGACGCGTATGCACTCTAACAGTCCGCTGTTTAATTTTATTCAAAGTTAAATCGAGGCCTGTTAAAGTTCACTCTCCAGTTAAATAAATCTTGCCAGTAATTTTTTTGTTACCTATTTGGGTGAAACAAGTAGGTCTCTCAGTCAGTGAAACTCCTTGTTGTCTGCAATTTACTGCGCTTTTTGAGCCATGTCGTTTGTGGTTAAGGCGTTTTCTGGGACTTTCCATATTAATTAAGAGCTGGCTTCCGGTGGTTTATGACATACTTCACTGGTTCCCCAGCGATGTTGGTTTTACTCTTTCTTTACTGTGTATGGTTATACTGGCATGAGCGGCCACATAGCAATCACTGCCGTGAATTCGTTACACATATTCAAGAGTTCCTAAAGTGGAAATGTTACAGATTGTAAAACTACCAAAAGAAATGAAATATGTATTTTCCTTCCATAAAAAGTGCATGCTTTGAAAATTTGTAAATTACAGTAATTTAAAGGTCGTCCAGTCGACGATGCGACGCGCTGTTCGCAAAACAGCTGCAAAAATTGCTTGCAGTATATGCTACATACAGTCTGTCCATGATTTAATAAATGAAAGTTTTACTCACCATGGGCAGATTAGTTTTAAAATGGTCAAAATTATTTGCAAACTAAATCCACGTTATGGTTTATGGCAGTTTATGGTACACTAAGGTAGAGAGATTGATCTGCTTGTGCCAAAATGCTTTTTTTTCACAAATTGATTAATTTTTTGTTATCAAGCTATTTTTTCCAGTACACACCGAGAGGCATTTTGCTAAGAAATTAATTATTTTGTACATTTCTTGGCTGAAAGTGGAAAGCGAAGTGGGTAAGCACGGTTAAAAATCATCCATTTGGGATGCCACAAATGATTGTGTGGCTGAATACGCACACTCCTGTATGTGCTTATGCATTTGCAATGCAAATTGGCATGACGAGAAGTCTTGCTTTTTCAACTACGCAACAATATTTTTAATGCACCTTGTTTTACCTGATGAATCACAGACCCATGGTTGTCTTGAGTTGCCCTTTTTGAGTTTGCACCAAATGATTACACTACATACCTATTTATTGCCTCATGTGTCGCACAGAAATACTGTTTGAACAAGACACCACAATTCACTATGATTTGCTTCTATTAAATGTCAGGCTTCCCAACAACATAGGCAGACAGGAGCATCACTATAATATATTAGGGAAGCTGGGAGTTAAAGACTGGTAATGGACAACAAACAAAGGAGGTGGACCTTGCCAGAAAGTGAATTTGAGGCAAGGGATGGCGCATGCATCATGAGGTGGGATCCGTGAACGTAAAAGGGAATGTTTACTGTAGGTGAGATCGGGAAACCTTCAAATCATTAGCTTCTGTAAATCTCCCCAATACAATGCTACACTAAGGTTTTCAGCAGGTTACTATGGATTTTGAAAGAGCCAAACAGTAACAAGAAACTCCTTCATAATATCAACGTTACAATGGTTGTCGTAGGTATGATTAACTGCACAACCCAAACAATACTGTGACTGTAATAAAAATACACAACAAAGTAGTAGTATAGATAAACACGTAAGAGGGTGTGTGTTCAGCACATTGCTAACAGAAGGGTGCAACTTTAGTGTGGGGCCATGCCTCACTCACAATACTTTCAAACTGTCTGGTGATGTAGCATAGATTCTATTTATTACAGTTCTTGGTGAATATCACATTCCATTCCTTTGTTGTGTTTTCAAAACTTTTGAAATCCTATATTTATATGTGTTGATTTTGTATCAAAATGTATCACATATGTAATAAGGCCCTTGTAACGACAAAACCAGCAATATCACAGAAAACATGCAAATGTTGGGACCAGTGGCATCCTGCAGAACAAATGCTGTGGGGCAGTGAGGCGGGGCGGGGCTGGGTGGGGGGTAGTGAAGTCCAACATACGAAAGCAAAGGTGAACGTAAATCAATAAATGCCTGCCGTCGTATGGTGGACTCCCCTACCCCCCAACCCCGCCCGCCCCGCCTCACCGCCGTACAGCGTTTCCTCTGCGAGCCGCGACTGGTTGGGACATTAATTGTCAAAGTCAGTTGTGGTAGGTGTGGATAGAGTCGACATAGGTTTCATCACATTTACTTTTTCAAGGCTGCAACATACATTATCATGTATTAAAATTGAGATAATGAGAAAGAAGCAAAATAGAAGGTAGTGATGAGAAGGTAGAAGAGTATAGTAGAGGAATAGAAAAGGCATGCAAAAACAGTTCGATTGGCTAGAAAGGTGAGCTGAGATAATTAATATAATTAGGTAGCACTGAGTTTATACCATTTGTTTGCGAAAATGCTGGTCTTCTTCTTTGTAATTGTCACTAGGTTGCTTCTCCTCAAGTCACCCTCTTCCATTCTTGAAACTCATTAACAAACCTTACCTTTCTGTGAGGTGCTCTTTGATCCGGGCTTACCTTCCTGCACCATTATATTTTTCTACCCGAGGAGCTGAAAGGTGGGAGCATTTCATGCTCCACTATACCACTAGGAGGATTGAGTGAAGTCCAGGGCTTAATGCTGGGGTTTCTTCCACCTGTAACCACATGTGATTTTACCAGCTAGATATCCCATCAGGTAATATTAGGTCTGTAATTCCCATACCCAAGAAATGTATTTATTTGCAGAGTTTTATATCGTGCTGGCTAGAACCGGAGATATCAGAGCGCTTTACATGAGGATCAGCAAAGTTACAAAATTACCTCAGTTCCAGGAGCCAAGTATAACATATGAGAAAACAGTGAATACAGAATAACATGGGGTTTTAGCGCATAGCATAACAAAGACACACGTCAAATGGGGCATGGAGGTAGGGGGGAATAGTAAAAAGGGTTAAGGAATGCATAATCGGGTCAGGAAGACCGGAAAGAGGGAAAGTACTTACAAAACAGTCACAGTAAAAGACATACATACCGGCTGGGGACCAACAATCATAAACATCCCATGAATCGGTGATAGTATATGATGGGAGGGGAGTAGGAGATCAAAGGGGGGGGACTTGAGGAAAAGAACAGACATGTGAACAAGGAGCAGTCCAGCAGCAATGAGGATAGGTAGTAACCACCAAGATGGAGGACCCAGGCCATGGGAACCAACAGCATCAACCCAAAATGGCAGAACACACAAAAATCCAACATGAAAACCACAAAGCAGCAAACTTGAAGGCTTGACGCAGGGTCGGATGGGGGAGGCAGCCACATGACCACGGAGGGAGGAGGGCAGGACACAGACGATCACAAAGCGAGTCATTGACGTACACAATCCTGGGGCTCCAGGGGTAGCAGAATCGCCATTCAGAATGCCGCCAAGATAGGGGAAATAAGGGGGCTAGAGCACCAGGCAATTTGTTATTCAAAGGAGTGGTATCCTACTCTGGGATTCTGTTTCACCAACTACAGCTAATGAGGCCTGCTCCTCTTTAGTGCTGTGAAGTGGCCTAAGCTTTCTTAAAATACCTGTTGTGAGATATTACATAATGTGCACCCTGGGAAACCCCACTACAAACAGCCTTCTTAAAATAACATTAATGGGGCATGTTAGATTGGGTTTGATATTGACATAAAGGTCACACTAGTTCAAGGATGAAATAAACCTAGACTACAGTGGAAGGTTCCTCTGTGTGAGTCCCACTCACCATCTGTCTGCAGGGTTAGGAATGGTCTTGTCACGCAGCCCAATGGATCTACAGTGTCCTTTTTTAGGTCTCGCTGAGCCAGCACGCATGCGCTGTCAGTGAGACATTTTGTATGTGGGCTTTTAAAAGTCCTACCAAAAGCTGGCTGGCCACGGGCGTGCGGTGACGCACACAATGACGAGCAGAGGCGTCATATGGCTTTCCTCTCTTGTCATGGTGCGCGTACATCGCACACCACTCACCAGCCTGCCTGCTTTCACTTTTGCGCCTCCGTCTTGCTTGCTCGGCTTCAATGCTCCTCCCCCACCACAGAGCGCGTCTCGCAGCTGCACGTCTTTTTGTTGCTTGTTTTCCTTTCCATATGGGGCCAACCCTCACCTTTCCTTCCTCCGTCGCTCTGCCTCCGCAGCACACATGCGGGCTGCCTCTCTCCTGGTTGTAATCATTGCTCCCGCAGCTGCCCAACCCCCGCCTTTACCACTTTCAGGCTGGCAGCAGCCAGGAATGAGGGGGAGGAGGAAGAGCAAGGATTTATGAACCTCCCGAGGCGCGGGTCAGAAGCCGGTTAAACTAAAAATTACATACATGGAAGTCTTGTGTAAATATCAAAAGGTGGTCTGCAGGGGTAGGCTACATACACCCTTTTGATGCCACTGCTCAGCAGGCTGCTCTTCGGTTTACCTATTTGTCAGTTGCGGAGCTGGGTTCCCACCGCAACCAGTTGTCGTTTGAGCTCGGGCATGTGTTTGTTCAAAGTTTGGAAGTACGCGAGAGTAAACTTAAAAGAAAACCATCGGCAATTGGTCCACACGTTAACTTGCGTCCAGATACATTCTTTGTGAAATGCTAGAAAAAAAAACATTAATCAAAAGAAACGCTTCTTTTCAATGTGCAGGCTTCAAGACAAAAATTATGCAAATTGCTTATTTGACACAGGATTACTACTTCTCATTTAAATAACCATAACATGTTGAAGCAACAGAAACATCGAAGTATTCATTTTACCTAGTAAGCAACTTGCAAAGAAACAACCGCAAATATTAAACTTTTAAAATGCAGGAGGCAAACAAAACCTTCATGCAAAAATAATACGCAGTACGATACAAAGTGTGTTATAGTTGTTGACAGCAACATTGAAGCGGTCTATTAGGACGTGTTAGCTCACTAAACTGCCTGTCCAGTAAAGCCTTGCTAATCTACACACATTACTGAGGGAAAAACACCCATCATGCATTTTGCAAGTATACGTCTGAACATCCTACAGTCTGCGTTTAATAAGTATATCAGCTTTTACTAATAAAGGCTCGCACATCTTCCATTACCTGGTCAGCCCATTACAACAGCACCCTCAAGCACACCCACCCATCTTGTTAAATCCCTTAGTCCTTGCCATTTCACTCCCACCCTTTCCTTATGTTCGTCTCTGCAAAGCAGCCTCAACTCCCACACACATATTTCGATTTTGACTCCTACTTTTCACTTTAACCCTCACAATCAGTTTGTTCTTCCCCCTCATTGGTCCTTCATGTCTCTCTTGTGCATTTGTCACTTCTTCCCTCCTTTTAGCCATTTCCACCCTCCTGTGGCCCTCTTCTTCGCTTGTCCCAAGTTCTTGACTTTTTAGCCTCCATCCATTTCCCTCTCTTTTTCCAGTTTTATTACTCCGGGGTTTTCACCATCTTTCTTTCTTCCTGATTTCTTCCTGTCTTCCTCTTTCCTTCTGCTCCCGACCCCTTTCTTCTCTAACTTCCTTTCGTTCCCAATACCTCTCTAATTCCTTCATCAAAGCCCTTTGTTGAATACTTTTACTCTACTGTATGCACTAACTAAATGTGTGCTCCTTTCTTTTTGTGTCACCGTCTCGTGCTAATAGTGCTACACCCTCTCCTCCTTTATATGGTGTTCTCTTGCTCTCCCTTTGCAGTTTTACTTAGCGCAAACCTGGCCCAAAGGTATCATAGCGCTTTTCATAAACATTAGATTATATTACACACGGTACATTTTTTAAGCACAGGATGATTACGCGATTTCGCCAGAATCTTACAATGTTGAGCTGAGGTCGAAACTCAAACTTGGTTCCCCAATTCCATGCTACGCTGTTCAGGCCTTTCTGGAGACCTTGCAAACTCTAATGAACTTGCCCCTTTTTTCTTTCCTCTTATCACTAGCTTCTTGCTTTTCTCCTCCTCACTCTTAAACTCCCAGTCCTCTGTCACTTACTGTACCTTTATCGTTTGTGTGAACTGCAAGACATCCCGAGCTACACATTCGCTCATTAAAGGACAGAAGGTTCATTATTTCAACTATGGATCAAGCAAAACTTAACAGAATCGTTTTTTCTTTGCCTCCTGACACTTTTAGACTTGTCTACCCGCTTATAAATTCAGTAGCACCACAGCAAAATGCAAAGAAAACTACTGGACTAGAAAAGATACTCGTAAATGAACCTGGTAAACTTACACAGACTTAGTAATGGGGCCCACAGAACACAGGCACAGCATCACTCAGCACCACCACAGCATCACTCAGCGCCACCACAGCATCACTCAGCACCACCTTAGCATCACTCAGGGCCACCACAGCATCACTCAGGGCCACCACAGCATCACTCAGGGCCACCACAGCATCACTCAGCACCACCTTAGCATCACTCAGGGCCACCACAGCATCACTCAGGGCCACCACAGCATCACTCAGGGCCACCACAGCATCCCTCAGGGACCACAGTATCACTCAGCGCCACCACAGCACCACTCACAAACAGGCAGAAACAAGTTGCCAGCATTGCAAGAACAAAAGAAAACGGAGGAAATGTTTTATTGTAAATACGTTTTTTTAATATGGTTGTTCAGTTGTACATGATGCCTTCTTGGTCATATATAAGGTAACAAAAAATATTCTGACACTTTTTTATTAAAACTTTTCAGCAAGCTGCACAGCAGCCACACTTCTCTACAGCACAGCTTAAAGACATTGACAAAGTCAATAGCTCTGGCTAAACACTTATAAGGCCCCAAAGGAGAGACCTATTGGCTATGCCAATGCTTGTTTAAATGAGCCCATATGATGATCAACAAAAGGTTGCCTTATTTTCAGATATTTACTTCCGCTCGGATCAGCATAGTAATTGCAAACTGCATTATAGCACAGATGGAAGAAGGGAACGGATCCCATTTGCATTTTGTATTCCTTGCGTAATTGACAGTTAAACCAATAGCCACAGTGGATCAGTTTGCTTCCTGGTGGTCTTTCACTTCATAGAAAAGCACGTGTTCATCTCCACCTAGACTTTCACAGTGGTAAGAAGCGTACTGATGACAGAACTCAACAGTGATGGAATAATTCACCTCCTTGAGTAATGGGGCGGTACTTATTTTAACCTCCAAGAAGTCTGGAGGTGGAGCTGAACTTGTAGTCAGGTAAAAAAAAGTCCCAGTAGACTAGTCTCCCAGTCTTTTAAACACTGCACTAAATCCATGTCAACATCTAGGACCACATTACAGAAAGTGACCTAGGGACGCAAGAGGCTTATACACCCACTTGTTATGCCCTTTGGACAATTTAGAATGGATTGTAGAGTTAGTTATACTTTGTGATGGATTCAAAGAGCTTGTTGTAGCATGTATGAACGGCCCAAGGGGACATTCAAACTATTTGCAAAGTGGCACCCAGGTGCACAGATAGCAGCATTTCTGAGTGCAAATTCAACTTTATAATTCACAAAACATGAATTTGTAACTGTAAGTGGATTTACTTGTGTAATCGTCTTCAGAGGGGCTAGTTGTTTGTGTTTCTGGGCGGAGACACCTCCAAACGGCAGTGAACACCCACAAACTAACATGTTTGGATATTGACAAGCTTTTGCAAGTAATATCCCTTCCCTGAAAGGCAAGGAGTGTATCTAGGGGGAGGGAAGTCCGTGTCAATTGTTGGGAAAGCATATCTGGCTTTCTTTGTTAATCTAATTCATTGTATCCAAAACTTCTCAGTGCTATGATAGAACTAGACGGATGATATCAAGAGAGCATAATATTGCTTAAATAGGCCCCAACACAAGTGCCACGCAAAAGAGCCAACAGCTTGTGTGGAAAATGACTAAAATTAGGTATATATAAGCGGCGTTCATTTATGTTCAACCCAGCCACTGTTGAAAGTAAAGTGAAAATCATGAAACAGTGGCCACGCCATCTTGTCCCTTTTAGGCCCCATCATGCACGTAAGTGGCAACCATTTTGTGTGTCGTGGCCTCTCTGCCCACTGCCAATAGCCTGCGCGTCTCTCTCCCCCTCATTCCCCGGCCTCGCAAGCATTCCCCCGCGCCCGACAGCCCCCGGTCTCTCCTGCTTGGGCCATAAACGCACCTCTAACGCGACCCTGTCTCCGAGCCACATCCCGTGCTGAACCCCCTCGCTCTTTCATCTCAGTCAAAGAACAGGCCCTTTTGATAACCTCTTCCTCCCTGCCCAATTGCCCGGCCTGATCCCAGGCCATCACCTAGCCCAACAGATGCAGTTTATTGCCCCCTACAGTAGGACCTCGCCTCACATCAAAGGAGCGGGGATTAATCAATGCTTTCGCACCCCGAAGATCCGACTGTTCCCACACATCCCCGTTCCCAGCGGAATGTCCAGCTGCGCGATAACCACCACATGCTGAGATCGGGGTGGGAACTCTACTGTAGATATGTGTGGGAACGGGCCTGGACCGGGGATTCCGAGGATGTCTTTTCTGTCCTTCAAAGAAACATTACGGATGCAGTGTATGTAATAAAGCCATAAACCTGTGTATAAGAGGCCAGGCCTCAGAGATGCGGTTAGAGCACCTCAAGAAGATACCCTGTTGTCTGATTTGACGTGTTCTGCTCCGTCGGAATAAACTCCTGTTTCCTGCCTTCTGTCTCCAGCGCCTGCCTCTTTGTTTGGTAATCTCGAATGGTATGAGAGGCGGCTAACGCCGGGCAAATACTGAAGGGTTCTTGGTCGAATTCGGCCCTACCTTTTCACACTTGCTGATTTGCATAAACTACCCTTACAGATCACCAGATTCAACAACACTGTGATGAGAAGCATATCATATTGCAATGGATTCTATTAAACTGTAAACTGATTCTCACCATGTGTGATCTCTACCCTTGCTGTCTCATTATGAACTTAGTTAATGTTATGGTCCTTGTTAAAACAGAAACTTCCTCAGGAACAAATCAAAGATTCCTAGTGCTTCAGGTGAAATTAACATTTGTCTGCTTGAGTGCTTCCCGCATATGTTGAATTGAAAAATATATTTTCTGGCCTTTTACTTTAAATGCGTGTTCTCCACTTGGTGGTGCTCTGAAGCTGTTGTTTTACCTTACCTTATGTATATGGTCTTTATTCTTACTTCAATTATTATTTTTACCTTTGACCTAAAACGTTTACACAGCACAGCACGTGAATACCTGCATGAACTTAACGTATATATTTCGGTATTAAATAGCTTGGTGTAGGGCTAATCACAGCTTTAATATACATGTTTCATAAGTTCTGTAATACCAAGAGACAATCTGTACAGGGATGCAGCACCAATTGACAGATTGTTAAACATTTGAAGCACCCATTCGTAACATTGTGTTGACATTTTCCCAGTACTAAATTTGTGCCACGATTGCCTATGCTCAGCACTGGCACTCACTTCAAAAGACCAGGACACTTTCACATGCTTCAGGAGAGCTGAGTGGAAGGCGAGCACAGTCTGACACCATTCATGACACACCTTGATGATGACCTCAAACATTGTCTGATCTGCCACACAGTGAGTGGCATGCCCTCAAGCTGGAGAGACATCCCTTTTTGAAGCACTGTCCTTACTGCACCCGCCTCCCATTGGTTGGTTTTATTTTAGCTGGGCCACTACCAAGAAAGCCCCGCCTTCCTGAGTCTGTGCAGTACTGTCTCATGGTCAGGCCAATATCCTAACTACCCAGCCCTGCACCAAGCACGGTGACACAAAAGCAGCAGTGTCTGCATGTTGCATGCCCACCGGCTGGGCCTTGGTCTGCAGAGTGCAACTGCCAGTGGCTCCACTGTTGATGCCTGATGCAGTGGTTATGACTCTTGTGGCTTGGCATTGCTGCACCGGTAAATCACTGGCTGGTGATAAACCACAGATGGACTCCCCCATGTTGTGTCTCAGTGTACAGTGTCTTTCCATGGGTCGCTTCAATAATGAGTGAATTACAACGAGCAACAAGGTGCTCAGGAAGACTACCATGGCCATTGGTGCAACACAAAATGGTGCCCCCCCCACCCCCTTGGCAGAACGGGATAAGGGGCCCGAGTCTCCAATACCTCACAAATATTCATACGCTTTGGACTGAATTGAAGCCCCCTAAAAGATTCACGGCCCCTGAAGGGTTGGGGGTCCCACTGCTCTGCAGGTGCTTCAGGGGGCAAGGTTATGCCCCCTGGACATTGCTGCTTTGTATTTAGTGCAAAAATAAAAGCTTCTGCTAACTTTTAAGGCAGCACTATTTGTAACTATATTAGGTTCAGTTAGCGCTCCCCAATAGAGGTGAGCGAACCACAGCTCGAGTCAGGACTTGCTCTGTGAGTCCTCGGTTTATTTTGTGTCAGACTAGATGCTTTGTTGAACCGTGTGAAAGAGCTCGAAGTGCTCAGGCTTAACAGTTCCTAAACTTCTTCCCTTTCTCGAAAAAGTAATTAGAGTTTTAGTTTTCAGTGACTGCTATTACATATCTTTGATTGTGTGTTTTGCCACGCTTTTGTGCTTAACGTGGTTAATTTGTATTCCTGCGGCTTTCATTCATGTGAGATCTTCTTAGTTCTCACTTTTGATTTATTTTATTTTTTAGAGTTTTATATAGCGCGAACTGGACCAGAAGATATCGGGTAGGAGAGCGCTTTACATAGCACCAGTTTCGTTATCGTTACACATTCATTTTTGTCAGGCACGGGGAGATTAACTAGTGATTTGCCCAGAACCACAGGATGTTGAGCGTCGTTGCTGAGGCTCGAACCCGGTTCCTCAGCTTTTACATCTATCGCTCTAGCCGTAAGGCTGCATCCTCTCCCCCAAATCTCGCTCTGGGAGCTGCGAGGGCCTTGACTGTAAACATATTGTTAACGGGGACAGAAAATATGCTCAGGTACCTGAATAAAAGCAGCAACCATTGGTGAATCACATAGGTAAAAAGCGGCCCAAGTTTGCAAATCGGGGAAGTTTTTTACCATGTAAAGACAGGCCGTTTAGGTGTTTTGCAGGGTGTGGGAGACTGTATGCATATATACTCTCTGCAGGTAATTTTTCTGATACTATCAGAGAAATCAACAGTAAAAACCGGCCCACTAGACCATAAACAGGCCCACAAACAGGAGAAGAATCAGCTCATACACTGACCTGTCCGACCAGTCCCTTTGGCACTTCTAGATTGCCCCACTCTGGTCCCTCATAACATATTTGTCGTTCCTTAACCGCTGTGTCCTGAATACAGGAGTATGTGTTGATCAAGAATTGGAGTACCATTTATTGACGACACAAACCACGCCAATTCCTCTTACCTCCTACAACGTTCACTTTATTTCTCAAAATTTGCACCATCACCTCACTCTTTCTTCACCACATCAACATATTCTGCTCCTTTCAACATCTGCACAACTCGCCGTTTCTCTACTACTACCTCGTCTAATTTCTCTGCACACAAACCTTACTGTACTCTCCCTTCTACACACTTCACCCTCGCACCTGCCCATTCACTTTTTCATTCACCTCTTTCGATGCTCATGTCCCATAACTCTCTGCTTTCACTACTTCTCACATCACCATCCCATTTCAGCTCTTTCACCAGACTCCACTAAATATCACCCACGGCCTCGGCCTAATTGCTGCCTCATACAGTATGTGGCTAGTTTGAAAGTTATTACCACAAATGAGTTTGAGCTGCCTCATTCGTCAACCATGCCCTATACCATGCCCCAAAGACATGTTTCAAACATGTAACACACTAGACAGGTCTCATCGATGCTCTGTGGTAGTGGATAGGCCATCTGCAAATGCATAAATAGAAATATAACATAATACATGTAAAGATGATCGCCATGGGTGTACGTCTGTGGTGGCCATCTGTGAATGCATTTTGTGTTATAATTTAAGAAGTCAGAAATGGTCACATGAATACACAAACATCCACAACATTTGAATGGAAATTCTTCAAATATAACAAATTACATTGGGAAATGCCCACCAGCATGTGCATGTTTGGTTGCCCGTCTCACAATATTACAAATCATTCTAAGGTACGGTGGAGGATGGCCCTCAAATCACGGTCTGACATCTGTAGTGTAAGAATATTTCCTCAATTCAAAACAATCTGCAGGACAAACACAAGGACAAGGGACAAAGGTCTTCGAATCAGGAGGAAGGAAGTGAGATAGACAACAAAGCCATCTAATCATGAGGAAGGTGACAACCCAAATCCCACTTTAAGTACATAAAACGTTTTGGAAACAATAGGCCTCCTACGTGCAATTGAAGTTGTCTGTAGCCAAGACCTAAGAATGAATTAGGCGTTTGCTACTTTCAACGATCAATGATGGCTCGCATTCAAATCATCAATTTTGTAATGGATATTTAATTAGATTTTCAATATGCGGATCTTGTAATATCTTTAAACCTATGCAAATAATTGTTCATAACTTTTGTTCTGAGTAAAGAGTGAGTAAAAGCAACTACACTTTGATAAGTAAAACATTTCTTAATTTTTAGTTTTCTTTGGACATTGACCAACGTATTTTCTCTTTCCACGTTGTTCATCATATGTTTTGGCACCCACATTTAAACAGCTAATGAGTTGCAATGTGACAATTTCATTCCACTTAACTTTACTCCTTTTTTTCTGCATTAGGGGATACCTGTTCCCAGTGGCGGTTGGTAGGGAACTGTGGTGGGGGTAGAGGAGAGGTTGGGGGAGTGGGGTTTAGAAAATAAAAAAGAAAGGAAAAATAAAGAAAATGTACTTGCTGGTCACCAGCTGCCGTCTATCCTCTGTGGCAGGAAGCACCCAGTCTCCCAGACTCTCCCAGCCAATCACTGTGCTGCTTTACAGCAATGTTGTGATTGGTCTGAGTGCTGTGATTCGGCGCTCAGAATTAGGGACCGGGAAGTGGGACATGTTCTCCACCCAGGCTGTGCAATACAGCTAGTGGAGAAAATGCAAAGTGCGCATGACTGTTTGGCCGGCCCAAGGCGGCCGACCAAACCTTGATGCGCACTTTAGAGTGTGCTCACCACTCCTCCCCCAGGCCCTTGCTTTGGCCAGCCCAGCCCCACCCGTCCCGCACCACAACAGGAACGGAAAAATCGAATGATAATAACGTTACATTATTATCTTATCATTTTTCCTCTGCGCTGCTCTTAAAGCAGTGGGGCGACACTCCTCATCCTTAGTGAAGGATCTGCCTCTGCCTGTTCCGCTCAGAGTAATGCACATATCTTTCTCCCCATGGTCGTGTCTCATAGCCCTACATCTTTCCTGCATTACTTAATATTGGAACATCTTACAAGTGTAACTTTCCATTTGGACTAAATAGAGATTTGGAGTTTAGCATCTCTGAATTCAGAATTGATTAACACACGTTTTAGTGAAGGTTTTTTTTTAAATCGTGACTTTGAAAATGGCACTTTTAGAAAGTTGGCATTTTCTTGTTAAACCATCCTGTGTGCCTTTTCTTTGTTTGTGTATTAACCGTCTGGTTTTGGAGTAACAGGAGCTGGGGATGTGCATTCACTCTAGACAGTCACAAGGGAGGTTGAGGTGGGTCCTGCCTTTCCTGGGTGACTCATAGCCAGGCTGAATAGACCTTTCTGCATTTAGAGTTTTCACTGGCACCTGGTGCATGGAGTTTTCACTAGCACCCAAATAGACTGTGTCTCCTCCACAAAATGCTGTCTCCACCACCTGTAGTGAGCTGTACCAGGAGTACAGAACTGGTTGTTACTGAGCTCAGAAACTCTTGCAACAAAGACTACAAATGGGGTATAACTATTAGAACTAAAGCCACAGAACTTTAGATTACTTCTGGAATCAAGAAGAACCTCTACCAAGGTTGAAGAGATGAAGAGCTGTGGGGAGGAGTACTGCTGTGTGTTGCATTGCTGGGTTGGCCTGCAGTTTTTTCTTCTTCTAAGGAGAGGACAAAGACGAGAATTTTGCTGTGAACCTCCTTGTGAAGAATCTCCAAGGGCTTTGTGTGCTTGCGTCCAGTTCTGAAGTCTCAGGAACACAAATACTTTACCACCAGCTTTCCTGAACTCCACTGCCTGGAGTTCTGACCTGCCAGGAGGTGTCTGTTCAAGTTATGGGCCCCTGGAGGTTGTTTTTGTTGCTGAGAGCTGAAAGAGCCTGACAAAATCAAGAAAAGCAGTGAATTAACCTTCAAGCGCCTGTTTTTCTGATGCAGCACCGCCGAGCTGGAGAAATTTCCACGCTCTGCTGCCGTGCAGCCGAAGAATCGACTCAGCGCCTGCCAGCGGCTGAAAGATCTGCCGCACGCCGAGTCCTATGCACGTAGTCCAAGATCACCACACTGTCTCCAAAGCAGGCCCTGCTGTGCTGCTAAAAGAATCACTGCATCATGGGACCGTGGCTGAAGAAACCGACGCAGGGCCTGGTTGCCACCACCACATCGACCACCAGAGTGTCCCAGATTGCCACTCCTCGCCCTGTGCAGCAAGTTTTCCGATGCATCACCCGCAGATCAGAACCGTCTTGAAAACGACGCATCACTTTCCCCTACTGTCTGGATTCAACACATCACTTCTCCTGCGTCCAGCAGAATCATTGCATCGCCTCCCAAAGAACTCAGGAACTTATGCATTGTTGTGTTTTTCCACTCTTTCCTTCTCTGTGGCTGGTTGGCCTTGTGAATTTTGACGCACCTAAAGGTACTTTGTGTAAAAGTCACACATCCATAGTTTTCTATGAACAGAATTGCTTGAAACCTTTTAAAAGTCATATTTTGAATTGTGTATGTTGTATTTTTGTTGTTTTGGTCTTGTTTGGTTTAGATAAAGATACTTTATTTTTCTAAACTGGTGTGGTGTCCATTTGTAGTTGTTTTACTGTGTTACTGTGTGTCTGGGTGCAAATACTTTACACATTGTCTTTGAGGAAAGCCTGTCTGCTCGTGCCAAGCTACCATGAGGGTGAGCAGAAGTTACCTAAAGTGTGTAACTTATACTGACTAGAAGAAAGGGTCCCTACTTGGACAAAGGTGCAGACCCTTGCCAACTGGAGACCCCCATTTCTAACACAAACTTAGCCAGCATTTCAATAGTTTCGAATTGGCTAGTAATGTGTGTTGGACCTGGCCCTTTTTGGCAGGTTCACCCCGAAACTTTTTGCTTTTTCCTAGCCTGTTTCTGGAACCTGGTGTTGGTGATTTTAGGCCTCTGCGCACTTTTTCACTGTGGTACAGTGTAAAGTGCGTGAGCTCTCTCTGTGTGTGGTGAGAGTGACCTGCCCTCCCCTAGGAATGAATGGGGAATATGTATGCCCATGGTAGTTCCTGATGTGTGGGGAGTGCGGGGTCGAGTTTGGTATGTGCGAACTCGTGAGATTGAATGCTGCGTAATGATGTATGTGGCATGAATGTGTCTAGTGTGGAAGTGCCACTTCTAGACATGGGTGTGCATGTGTAGTAAGTCTGCTGGCACGTGATTGGCTGGCGCCTGGCTCCAGGAGTGCCTGGGCCTGCTTGTGGATTGACTGTCTGGTTTGAGGGTGACAGGGGCTGGGGAGCCACCAGGAGGTTGTCTCAGTCAGCCCTTGGTTGAATGACTGCATCTGCAACTAGAGTGGTGGGAGGAGATAGCACCTGGGAGTGAATAGGGCTGTGCCTGCCTGCCACAATGCTGGCTCCACCTCCTGCTGGGCGGCTGTCGCCTCTGCCCCTCACACTGAAAGGAGTTCCCTATAACCAGTTGTAGCTGGTTCTCACACTGCCTGCACCCTACTAGACAAAGGAATTCACTGTATAAAAAGGGGCTGTGTCCCCTTCCAAAATGTTCTTGTTTCTGACTTGAATCCTGCCAGGGGCATGCTGCTGCTTGGGCCTAGGGGAAGGCTTGCCTCCCTGGGCCCTGCCCAGCCCCTGGATACCTGATGGATTGCTGGAGGAGTCTGCCTTAGTCCTGGGACCCTTTTGCCTTTCTTTGCAGCCCCCAAGGACCTTTTGTAGCTGGAAGCGCTGTATTGTACTTATAGAGCTGGGGAGCGCTGTATCTGGCCATTAGCGCTTGGGAGTGCTGATTTATTGCCCGTCTAGCGCTTTGGTACAAAAGGGGGTGGTGATGGACGGAGCATCTGAACCAATCAAACACTCACACCCAGTCAAAAGATCTGGGTTTGATCCATCACCGTTCTTTAGCCCACTCTGCCACCGCAGTTCAGACATGGCTATATGCAAATCAGTCTGACCCTGTGCCTCATGGGAACAGTCCAGCCCGAACTGCCAAGCCATGTCTTTCCTGGACCGGAAACAAGCTTCCGGGGACCGGTTTCTGGCATTCCAGCCGTCTTCAGCCCGGCTTGCTTGAATCCAGTGGCAAAGTGAGCAAGGGACTCACGTCTGAGCATACCCTGCCACACTTATGGCGGCCAAAGCGGTACAAAAGGGGGTGGTGATGGACGGAGCATCTGAACCAATCAAACACTCACACCCAGTCAAAATATCTGGGTTTGATCCATCACCGTTCTTTAGCCCACTCTGCCACCCCAGTTCAGACATGGCTATATGCAAATCAGTCTGACCCTGTGCCTCATGGGAACAGTCCAGCCCGAACTGCCAAGCCATGTCTTCCCTGGACCGCAAACAAGCTTCCGGGGACCGGTTTCTGGCATTCCAGCCGTCTTCAGCCCGGCTTGCTTGAATCCAGTGGCAAAGTGAGCAAGGGACTCACGTCTGAGCATACCCTGCCACACTTATGGCGGCCAAAGCAGTACAAAAGGGGGTGGTGATGGACGGAGCATCTGAACCAATCAAACACTCACACCCAGTCAAAAGATCTGGGTTTGATCCATCACCGCTCTTTAGCCCACTCTGCCACCCCAGTTCAGACATGGCTATATGCAAATCAGTCTGACCCTGTGCCTAATGGGAACAGTCCAGCCCGAACTGCCAAGTCATGTCTTCCCTGGGCCGGAAACAAGCTTCCGAGGACCGGTTTCTGGCATTCCAGCCGTCTTCAGCCCGGCTTGCTTGAATCCAGTGGCAAAGTGAGCAAGGGACTTACGTCTGAGCATACCCTGCCACACTTATGGTGGCCAAAGCGGTACAAAAGGGGGTGGTGATGGACGGAGCATCTGAACCAATCAAACACTCACACCCAGTCAAAAGATCTGGGTTTGATCCATCACCGTTCTTTAGCCCACTCTGCCACCCCAGTTCAGACATGGCTATATGCAAATCAGTCTGACCCTGTGCCTCATGGGAACAGTCCAGCCCGAACTGCCAAGCCATGTCTTCCCTGGACCGGAAACAAGCTTCCGAGGACCGGTTTCTGGCATTCCAGCCGTCTTCAGCCCGGCTTGCTTGAATCCAGTGGCAAAGTGAGCAAGGGACTCACGTCTGAGCATACCCTGCCACACTTATGGCGGCCAAAGCGGTACAAAAGGGGGTGGTGATGGACGGAGCATCTGAACCAATCAAACACTCACACCCAGTCAAAAGATCTGGGCTTGATCCATCACCGTTCTTTAGCCCACTCTGCCACCCCAGTTCAGACATGGCTATATGAAAATCAGTCTGACCCTGTGCCTCATGGGAACAGTCCAGCCCGAACTGCCAAGCCATGTCTTCCCTGGACCGGAAACAAGCTTCCGAGGACCGGTTTCTGGCATTCCAGCCGTCTTCAGCTCGGCTTGCTTGAATCCAGTGGCAAAGTGAGCAAGGGACTCACGTCTGAGCATACCCTGCCACACTTATGGCGGCCAAAGCGGTACTAAAGGGGCTGGTGATGGACGGAGCATCTGAACCAATCAAACACTCACACCCAGTCAAAAGATCTGGGTTTGATCCATCACCGTTCTTTAGCCCACTCTGCCACCCCAGTTAAGACATGGCTATATGCAAATCAGTCTGACCCTGTGCCTCATGGGAACAGTCCAGCCCGAACTGCCAAGCCATGTCTTCCCTGGACCGGAAACAAGCTTCCGAGGACCGGTTTCTGGCATTCCAGCCGTCTTCAGCCCGGCTCGCTTGAATCCTGTGGCAAAGTTGAAAATTGACTTTGTGTTCTATCCTGAATCCTTAAATATTTTTATCTAGAGCCCAGAAATAAAATCATCTACTCTCCCCGTTCACTGTTGCGAGGAAGCCAGCAGTGCATGGAGAGTCCGACAACTCCACCCTTATAGAAGAGAAATGCTAGGTACCTTTCTAGTGTTAAATGTTTAAGAGACAGTAGATGAAATTGGCAGTACTTAATTGTCGGACTTGGCCCTTTTTGCGGGGCTATCCCCAAACCTTTTTCGTCTTCTCCTATTTTTTCCTGACCTGTTGTTGTTGGTTTTAGGACTCTGGGCACTTTACCACTGCTAATCAGTGCTAAAGTGCATATGCTGTCTGTGTAAATTGTGAACATGATTGGTTATCCATGACTGGCATATTTGACTTACTGGTCAGTTCCAAGTAAAGGTTACTAAGTGTGGCAGGGCTGGTAAATCAAATGCTACTAGTGGGCCTGCAGCACTGATTGTGCCACACACATGAAAAAGTAACTCAGAACGGCCACTGCAGTGTCTGTGCGTAGTTGTTAACTGCCATGTCCACTTGGCAAGTATACCCATTTGCAGTGCTTAATTTGTAAAAAAAGAAGTGCAGGTGCTAAAATGTTTTGCCAAGGAGGCCACCGCTCACGTCTTCCTCCGGTGAGCCCCACTTTCAACACTCTCACTGCCTCAGTTTCTATCTTCTAACATTGATGTTGTCTGTCCCCTAATACTTTGCTCTAAGAATCTATCCTCTCACCTCTCTAATTGTTTTCTATCATCCTTGTCACACCCTGTATTTCTGATTAGCCCTCTATTCATTTTAGCCCTGCTTTTTTTCTCTTCACTTGTATCTATGCTCTGCTCTGTCTCCCCTCGATCTTGGCTCTTTACTATCACTCTCTAGCAGTGATTAGCTGTGTCTCCATTTGATCATTTGTCTGCTTTTTTTCCTCTGTCCTGTCCTTCACATCCTTTCATTCTATCTTCTCTCTTCTTAATATTTTTTTCTTCACATCATGGCTGCTTTCTCTTTGTATCTGATCTGCTCTCCTCCTTTTCTTCTACTTTACTCCGTTATATCTCTCTCCTCTCTTGTTGTTTCTTCTCCTCTTTACTCTTGCTGTCTCTCATCTCTAACACTGCTGCTGCCTGTGACCCCTTTCGTCAGCCTGTATATGTCCCTGCTATTTTGAACTCTGCGTTTTCCTGTTGTCATTCCTAAAGAAGCGGAAGATGACGTGTTTTACTTTCTTACATCGTGATACACAATCATGCCTGCCTGGACAGGCGTATGCCAGCCTGCCTATGAACATTTACCAGCCAGTCACCATGCAATGTATGTTATTCTTTTTATTTTGAATTTGAAGAATTAATATTGAGACCACCACCTGCAGGTTCAAGAAGTGCAGGTGCTGAGCACCTGAAAGCACCTGCTCAAATTAAGCACTGCTCATTCGCCAGACCCTAACCTTCCCTTTTCTTACATTCAGGACACCCCTATGGTAGACCCAAGGTACACCCCTGGGCAGAGTGCAGTTTATATGAAAGGTAGGACATGTACTGATGTGTGTAACATGTCCTGATAGTGAAATACTGCCAATTTGTTTTTCGCTATTGAAAGGCTATCTTGCCCCATAAGACAGAATGGGGAATGCTTTGAATCCAGACATTTTACAAGCATATCTTCACATAGGGATAAGATGAAAAAATAAAGTTAAGGCTCTCTGAACTCAGAATTTAATAACACATCTTTTAGTGAAGATGTTTTTTAAATTGTGAGTTTGAAAATGCCACTTTTAGAAAGTATACAGTAAATCCTGTGGCACTGCCCAGGACAAACCCGTGCACAGCGGTGCTCACTCAAAGAGTGTAATCAAAAAACACATTTTTACAAATTTACAAGGCTAAGGCTTGAGTTCACATTTTGCCAAATGTTAACACTTTAAACATGATGTAATAATCCATATAACGCAAGGATGAAAATATCTTCAATTGTTGATTGAATCCTTGTTTATTCCATGTATGTGGAAATTGTTAAAGATATCACAGAAAGTAGGCATTTTCTTGTTTAACCATTATTTGTGCCGCTGCCTGTTTGTGTATTGACAGGTTTTGGAGTGACAGGCTTTGGGGAGGTGCATTCTCTCAGACAGCCACCAGGGGGGTTGATGTTCGTCCTGCCTTTCCTGAATGAATCAGGGCTGGGCTGAATAGAGCTGGACTGCATTCAGAGTAGGGAAGGAGTTCTCACTAGCACCTGTATAGGCTCGGTCTACATTTAGAGTGGTGGGAGGAGATTTCCCTTGCACCTGAATAGGGCCTGTCTGCCTTACACAATGCTGTCTCCACCTCTTGCAAGGCAGCTGCACAAGAGAGGGCAGAACTGGGCTCAGCGACCCTTACACAAAGAGAACACAGACATTTTGAGGTATAAGTACTAGACCTAAACCCCCTGAACTTTAGACTACTTCTGGAATCAAGAGGAAACTTTGCCAAGGAGAAGAGCTGGAGAAACTGATGAGAAGTTCTGCTCTTGCTGTGTGTCTAGGGTTGACCTGCAGTTGCTGTTTCTGCCAAGGAAAGGAAAAGGACTTTGCTGTGTGCTGTGTCCCCTGCTTGAGGAAAGTCTCCAAGGGCTTGAGTAGAGCTTGCGTCCTGTTTTAAAAGTCTCAGGAACACAAAGAATTCACCTCCTGCTCCCCTGAACTCACTTGCTGGGAGTTTGGACCTGCCAGGAGTGCCTGTGACTGTGTGGGGCCTCTAGAGGTTGTTTCTGCTGCTGGGAGCTAGAAAACAACACAACAACAAGAACATCGATGCATTGCTGTTCTTGCAACAGTATTTCGGGCGCACGCGGTAGTGCGAAAACAATTTTCCCGCACCGCTGCTCCGTTGCTGAAACCAACGCAGCGCCTATTGCCCCTGCACAAATTGATGCAATGAGGGATTGCAGCTGAAGAAATTGACAGAGTGCTGCTCGACGCCGCCGCATTATTCGCCGACGCATCCTGGATTTCCACTCATCGTCCCTGTGCGGCAAGTTTTCCCCGAGGCATCACCTGCTTATCGGAGTTGTCTCAGAATCAACGCATCGCTTCCCCTAACAGGCCGGACCCGACGCATCTCTCGCCTGCGTCCAGTGGAAGTGTCACATCCACAAAGGTCCCAGGAAACGATGCATCTCTTTGTTTTTCAATGATTCCCATTGCTGCAGCTGTTTAGCTTGGTGAATTTTGTCACAACGACAGGTACTTTTCAAGAAATCACGCATCCATAGTTTTGTATGTACTCAGTTGCTAAAGCCTTTTGAAAGTAATATTTCTTAATACTTGTATGTTGGAATTTTGTTGTTTTGGTCTTGTTAAAGTTTGATAAAGATTCTTTATTTGCCTAAACTGCTGTGGTGTTCATTTGTGGTGTTATCACTGTGCTTCTGTGAGTGTGGATACAAATACTTTACACGTTGCCTGTGGGATAAGCCTGTCTGCTCGTGCCAAGTTACCAAGGGGGTGAGCAGGGGTTATCTAGAGTGTGTATTCCCCTTACCCTGACTAGAGCAAGGGTCCCTATTTGGACAAAGGAACCTACCTCTGCCAACCAGAGACCCCATTTCTAACATTAACCTAATGTGGAATAGTTCCATAGTTTTAATTTTTGGATGGCAATTAATCTAATATTCTTCACACTTTCTTACCTTGTTAGCCTGCTTAAATTCACCGTATTTCAGTGGCAGATTAGGGGACAACCCCCTATTTAATAGGGAGAATTGACACTGGTCCCAATTATGATTCTAGTTGGTTGAAAGATTCTACTTTAAAGAAATTACTGCAGTAAGATACCTCAATTAGGATGACAGATGTAATGTAGAGACATTGTTTACTTTCAGACGTCCATCCCCTAATATGGACTGAGCTGGAAATGCTCAATATTTTTAGGAAATAAGGCAACAATGACGACAACATTTTGATTGAAGCTAGAAAAGGGATTACAATCATCATTTAAACTCTAGTGAAGGATTGAAATGTATTCTACTATTCAGCTTGCAATCATGGCAAATACAAGATTATTTTTCACGACCCAAAAATATTGCAAAATGAATTAAGTTTACATTTGGTTTGTTGGCGAAAACTAAGAATAGTAGACGTGAAAAATTTAGCATTCACAGTGTGTTATTTAAAGCTGATAATTTTTTCAGCATACCTACGTACTCTAAGAAAGGAAAAGGACATGTATGCATGTTTAAACTGTATCCATTGCAATGGTGTAATGAAAAAATTGAAATGTGCCCCCAACATGATTAAAATTATCTTTTTGAGAACTATTCAGCAAGTGAGACAGAGATGGTCATTTACTTAATAACATGTCCTTGTGCTGTAGGATACATTGGCCAGGCTGCATGAAAGTTAAACATCACAGAGAACTGGCGAACACAATTTTAACTAAGTAACAAAAATGTCAAACCAAAGCTTCCTAACACTGGGCAGTATCGGGTCATCAAATCCCCCCCAAGTTTGTTTCAAGTCTGTGAGTGGTTAAGTAGTCCACTAAGGGGAGGTGATATTTAACAGCTGTTACTAAAGGGAGATGCTCTGAAGCAAGATGCATTTTGGATAGATAAAGTAGGTACACAAACACCAGATGGATTGAATGGGGATCATAGTGGGTGTTGCTTTCTACAGATTCAAAGGAGCGGAGGAGACCTTTAAGGATTTCTATTGCATACAGAAATTGGGGTGTCTGATGAGCAATGGGATTGCACTAACATGTTGGAGTCGAGCCTCACGTATTATTTCTTTAAAATGTTACCTTCAATTTGAACACAATATCAATACATCTGGTTCATGAAAAGAAGCAGCAATAGTAGCAAAACATACCTAGGAATCAATGGCGCGGAAATATGCAAATTGCTCAGGAAAAGAATGAATTGCTTTAAATCAGAGCAGAAAGCATGACCAGGTTGTAGCAGAGTATCAGTAAGAAGACTGCAGGTTTGTCAAGGGAGGAGCACAGGTGAATTAGTCAATTGCTGAGACTCACAGCTTCACTTAGATAAAGAAGAATGCAAACGCATTAGATGAGGTGAAAACCACACATGGCATACGAAGGGAAACTGGGAGGTTAGGAATGAAGTATGTGAAAAAGAGAGGGGAAATTCAAGAAAATTGCTTTTATGTGTCACTGACACATTCGGGGAACTTGGAGAGACATCAAAACGATAGGCAGAACAGGCATCCACCTCCAGAATGTTCTCGAAGTAAAGTTTCAGAACAGAAATGACTACAAGTACCAAAATGCATCTGTATGTTGTCTGCAAATTAGAACTTGTGTAAAAAAAGTTAAACAAGGTTTACAATGCATCAAAAAATATTCTCTTGTAACAAGGCTAAAGTAGAACCCCATGAGGCTCTCATGAGTGGTACCAGGTGGCTAGATTGCAGAATCCTGACAGCTCCTTCAATTCAATAAAATTACATCTATAACTAGAATCGCAATCACTGCATAATGCCACAGTGTGCGAAAGCAGAGGTCTTTTATGTCCATAACATTTTAACGGCAGCCAAGGATTCAGTTAATTTTGGCTCTAGATTTTCTGATGCAATACTGAGGGTCGCGCAATGTTTCCTGTGGACCATTGGTAACCAGAAAAGGGCTTTTAGCACTGAACATATATTTTATCAATGTCTGATAACATGATCAGTTTAACCTCATAAATCTGAATTTTCTTTATTGTGCATAGGCCCTGAATCCGATTTTGTTTGAACGCAGATTCTTTTTATTGCACCATATAAATAACGGCACTCTGAGATACTTTAATTTTCAGGTACGATAAATAGCACCTATTACATGTTTCTGGAGAATAATATGCATATTTTGGTGCTGCACCAAAGTCCACATGGTACCATAAATACCGTACCCTTTTCCCATATCAAATTCCAAATTTACAAAGGGTTAGCTATATAAAGCATCTAATAATTATTGAATGTGGTAACTAGCATCCAATTCATAATTCAGACTCTTGTTAAAACAAGTATTTACACACTGGGTTGGAAAACAGCGACCTACTTGTAACTAGGGCCTTGGTGTTTTTGTTGAGAACTATGGTGAGCCTCCAAGTACAAGTACAGTGCTTTGAACAATTCAGCCAGTACTGCATGACTGCTAGAGACATATTTTCAGCCAGTACTGCATGACTGCTAGAGACATATTTGTCACTTAAAATAAATTGTATGATGTTCTTGGTTAGTTTAGTTTACCTTGTCATAAGTGCTGTAACTTGAGTTCCTGTGGGTGAAAGATGGTATATGATGAAATATTACACAGGACACGGACAATGCGCAGGGCAGGAAGCCATGGAATTGGTTAATCAATTTAGGTGTTTTCAGAAACAAAGCACGTTCTAATGTTATCTAGCAAGGTGTTACTATGGTAAGTAGAAGAACTGTAAATACTCACATTGTTCTGGTACCCACAGCTGTTGTGGGCAATGCAGCAGGATTTCTCCTTGTGATGGATCAAATGTGGTTGTGAAGTTGGCAATAGGGTGCAAATTGTCTTTTCCTAGGGGTCATGTGTGACATACAAACACCCAGTCTGCAAGATGTTCACTTGATTTGACCTGCACTCTCTCTGCCACATGGGTGATGGGCATCCTCTGATGTCACCTTTTATATTGTGCTACTTTTATGCTTACCTCTTTGTTTTGTATCATATTGTGCAACTCACTTAGATTTTGCTATTGCACACACTCAAGGCTTTTACCTTTTAAAATGTATAACCAGACGGGTTGCTTACTTTTGTACTCTCATGAGATGAGGTTGAACCAAATGGTGTTGTCTCTTCCTTGGAAGCATCCTTTATGAGGAAGTTAAGGTCTTACCAATAACTGAGGGCCTGAATCAGAGACGAGTGGTAGTGAGAAACACGCTTATTTCTAGTGATTGCAGCATTTCCACAAGGAGCAGCAGTATTACTCCAGGGATTACTGCTTGCTGAACTACAATGCCATGTTGTGGTATTTAAGTGGAATTTCTGTTAATGGCAGATTAACTGCAAACTCTAACATTGAGCAGATGTTACAGTCCAGGGAAAGCCTACTGCAGCCCACTTTCATCTTCCTTCCCAGTGGCACTCTTCTATTTGATGTGGAATACATCTAGTTTTTTTTTAATGTTTTTGCAGCTACTCTTTACAGGACTTTGCAGCAAAAGCTGTGAGTTGAGTAGGGGTGCCAAAAAACGGGTGATTTCTCTCCGTTCAGAATGCACATATGTGTATGGTTGTTAGAAGTAGATTACCCATTATTCTTCTGCTACTCGTCACTTTACTTATTGTGGCTGCCCTGCTTCCCATGCTCTTTTATTCCTTCTGTGTTGTTACCTAAAATTTGCCAGTAGGTGCGTTGTTAAAAGCGCTATGGCAGATTAGTAATTAAGCACATAACATAATAGTATTCTTGATAAAATTTGTAAACAGTAGCGGCTACCACCCACCGGGAGTGGTAGGGCGGGCAAATGGGAGTGGGATGCCGGTGCATGCAGGCAAATTACTTCAACAAAATTGCTGACATGCTTTACATTATTGTAACTTTAAAACGGTAATGTAATGCATGTCAGCAATTAAATACATTTAAAACATTAACATCAAAACTTTAAAAAAATTAAACTTACCTTGCGGCATGTCCATGCCCTTGTCCGGTTGTCCTTCCCTCCTCCAGCGCAGACCCCAGGCAACTCCCCTAATCAAACCAGGCGCTACTCTCATGCAGCATGAGAGCTGCACCAGTATTGGATTGAACAGGTCCTCTTAGTGCTCCAAAGAGCCCTGAGGCCTTTCTTGATATCAGCCCGGCTGTCCAAGACAGCTCGGTTGAGAGGTTTAAAGTGGGCATGTCTGGATGGCAATCGTAAGACAGCCAGCCAAAGAGACATGTGCACTTCAAGTAATCAATCAAGGTTTATATAGCATGAATACTCACCTGTGAAGGTTTCAAGGCGCTGAGGGGATAGGAGGGGGGCTGCTGATCCGTCTGGGCACTGGGGTTCAGTTGAAGAGGCAGGTCTTGAGATCCTTCCTGAATTGGGTCAGCGACGGGGAATGCCTGAGGTGGAGAGGCAGGTGTTCCAGGTATTGGCGGTGAGGTAACAGGTAACTTTAAACATAAGTGCCCTGTCCATGATTTCTTTCCAGTCAGCAGCTGCCCCGCCCCTGTCCTGACGCTCGGCTCAGGATGGGGATATTGAAAAATAAAATGGTAATGCAATAACTGTATTACCATTATATTTTAAACATCTGTAGCATGGGGGAGGCGTTATAATTAGTGCAGCGGCGCTACTCCGCCTTAATGGGGGAGCCACCCTGCAAAATGAGGATTTGCTGTTCTGTGCTATGTATCCCCAGTGAATTCTGTTGCACGTGTGTGCATGCATGAAAGTTATCTTAAACACATCAATCTGGAATCAAGAAGCACGACCAAACTATTCAAATCTATTGTGCAACCTAGGCCTGGCCAGGGAAAATCTGGCTAGGTCATGATTGCAAGGGCTCCCCCTACAGCCAAGCACTGGAGGAAGCTGTTCATGAGAGCAGGGACGGTGAAATGTGAAGGGCGCGGTTCTACCCAAAGTTTGAAAAGGTAAGAGGGGCCTGGAACTTATTAAGAAGGTACCAATGAATCCCCTCCCCCACCAGTCCCACGTATATAAAAACAATCGATGAGCTGCACCTATTAGTGAATACGTAACCGAATATAACATTTACACAAATATTTTTATAGAAGATTTTGTGTGAAACAGCGATACTGACTGAAGGGTAAATAAATAAAATCGCTATCTATGCTTGTCTTTCCTTTATCTTTCTTTTCTTTCTTTCTTTCTTTCTTTCTTCCTTTCTTTTTTCCCAACTCTAGCGATTGTACTTCGATGATGACTCATTCTACGTTAAAATGGAAAAAGCAAGGAAAAGTAGTTTACATTTGTTTTTTAATCAGCTCAGAGATGCTTCGGAAGGGAACTAAACGACATGGTCAGTCACATTTGAATAGCCTGCTCATGATACCTCGTTTGATTTCGTTATCTAAGTAAGTGAATTGAGTTTACGTTGTCAGAAACGGTAAATCCATTTATAAAAAAGTGATTGGAGGCTGTAGGCCTCGAAGTAAATACTTAACATAGAGCATTTGACTAAGCGCAGATCAGCCATTCTGTTTTATAATCTTCAGTAAACAACAGTTTAATACAAATGTTAAGCGGTGTGAATGTATATTAAAATAATGACTATGAAAATGTTAATTAAGCATCAATTACATTTGCAATTCCTTTTTGAGTGACCGAGTTATCAAGATTCGAACTTTGGTCGGGCGTATTCTCGCTTTCTCTCTTCCTTACAAGCGCCAAGAGGCTTTATGGCATTTAGAGCGCTACATAAATGTTATTTGTTTTTCGAATCCATTCAATATAGTAAAGGAATTAAATTGGATTAAAGTATCTATGTAAAGTACTATTAATTGGCAAACTCTGAGCTAGCAAAAAGGACATACTGACATAAGTATTATTTATAATATTATAAATAGTTTGCTTCATTGGCATGCAAAACTGGAAGTTCTTCCCTTCAAAACCACACATTAGAGCATCGCTTGTGTTTTTACTGGCCCTTCAAAAATATTGGGAAGAGGAAATTCTGCAGACATTACAGTTATTTGTTTTATGAATAGTTTTCTTGGAATAATATGAGAAACGCGAGGTTCCATAAATGCATAAATGACTTGGCACTGTGTGTATCGTGGTTTACATTTCATAGAAGACCATCTGTTAGCTACACATTTAATTTTTTTCTTAAACAACGTTAGATCATTCTTGCGTTCGGAAGTGAACTTGGTCTGATTTGTTCGGTATGTGATTGTGCCTGGAGTGCCGAACTATCCGTGCACCCTTCGTGTTCTCACCACCCATGTGACTTACAAGGCCGCCAAAAGCAGTATAATCGCTCCAATTGCTATCAATGTGCTCCCCGGGTTTGGCATTCCTAAGTTCTTGCTTGCAGTCTTATGATAGCCTGGTAGTGGCAGGGTGTGAATTGGGCTTCTCTAGTACAAATGTGTTGACAACGAGGTTAGTCTTTACATTCAGGTCCTACGTTCGGTTATTACCTTTCTTAGAATATGCCCATCTGTAGGGAAAAAAATCTGTGAAGCTGGCATCCCTACCAGTTTTAGGTCTAACCTTTAGACATCTCTTCTCCCTCAGTCAATGAAGTTAATTCACAAATAAAAAGACTCCCACATATACATCAAGGGCTTTGGGTCAGCCCTTTTCATCCACTGATCTGCTCAACTGACATTCACACTTTATTACTGCCCACCAGAAAATACAGGATGGGGTAACAAAAAAGAAGTGCAATTTAGACCAATAATTTACTTTTCCAAAACTTGTTTCCCCATTTTGTAGTCACCTTATATATTTACACTGTCTTCATGTTGCAGTAGTTAATTAGGCGATACAAAAGGGGATGATGGACGGAGTGTTTGAGCAAATCAAACACTCACCCCCAGTCAACTGATCTGGGTTTAATCCATCACCATTCTTTAGCCCACTCAGCCACCGCATTTCAGACATGGCCATATGCAAATCAGTCTGACCCTGTGCCTCATGGGAACAGCCCAGCCCGAACTGCCAAGCCATGTCTTCCATGGACCGGAAACAAGCATCCTGGGACTGGTTTCGGATTCATAATCCTCATCAGCCAGGATATCTTGAATCCAGTGGCCAAGTGAGCAAGGGACTCACGTCTGAGCATACCCTGCCACACTTAGGGCGAACAAAGCGATACAAAAGGGGATGATGGACGGAGTGTTTGAGCAAATCAAACACTCACCCCCAGTCAACTGATCTGGGTTTAATCCATCACCATTCTTTAGCCCACTCAGCCACCCCATTTCAGACATGGCCATATGCAAATCAGTCTGACCCTGTGCCTCATGGGAACAGCCCAGCCCGAACTGCCAAGCCATGTCTTTCATGGACCGGAAACAAGCATCGTGGGACCGGTTTCGGATTCATAATCCTCATCAGCCAGGATATCTTGAATCCAGTGGCCAAGTGAGCAAGGGACTCACGTCTGAGCATACCCTGCCACACTTAGGGCGAACAAAGCGATACAAAAGGGGATGATGGACGGAGTGTTTGAGCAAATCAAACACTCACCCCAGTCAACTGATCTGGGTTTAATCCATCACCATTCTTTAGCCCACGCAGCCACCCCATTTCAGACATGGCCATATGCAAATCAGTCTGACCCTGTGCCTCATGGGAACAGCCCAGCCCGAACTGCCAAGCCATGTCTTCCATGGACCGGAAACAAGCATCCTGGGACCGGTTTCGGATTCATAATCCTCATCAGCCAGGATATCTTGAATCCAGTGGCCAAGTGAGCAAGGGACTCACGTCTGAGCATACCCTGCCACACTTAGGGCGAACAAAGCGATACAAAAGGGGATGATGGACGGAGTGTTTGAGCAAATCAAACACTCACCCCCAGTCAACTGATCTGGGTTTAATCCATCACCATTCTTTAGCCCACTCAGCCACCCCATTTCAGACATGGCCATATGCAAATCAGTCTGACCCTGTGCCTCATGGGAACAGCCCAGCCCGAACTGCCAAGCCATTTCTTCCATGGACCGGAAACAAGCATCCTGGGACCGGTTTCGGATTCATAATCCTCATCAGCCAGGATATCTTGAATCCAGTGGCCAAGTGAGCAAGGGACTCACGTCTGAGCATACCCTGCCACACTTAGGGCGAACAAAGCGATACAAAAGGGGATGATGGACGGAGTGTTTGAGCAAATCAAACACTCACCCCCAGTCAACTGATCTGGGTTTAATCCATCACCATTCTTTAGCCCACTCAGCCACCGCATTTCAGACATGGCCATATGCAAATCAGTCTGACCCTGTGCCTCATGGGAACAGCCCAGCCCGAACTGCCAAGCCATGTCTTCCATGGACCGGAAACAAGCATCCTGGGACTGGTTTCGGATTCATAATCCTCATCAGCCAGGATATCTTGAATCCAGTGGCCAAGTGAGCAAGGGACTCACGTCTGAGCATACCCTGCCACACTTAGGGCGAACAAAGCGATACAAAAGGGGATGATGGACGGAGTGTTTGAGCAAATCAAACACTCACCCCCAGTCAACTGATCTGGGTTTAATCCATCACCATTCTTTAGCCCACTCAGCCACCCCATTTCAGACATGGCCATATGCAAATCAGTCTGACCCTGTGCCTCATGGGAACAGCCCAGCCCGAACTGCCAAGCCATGTCTTTCATGGACCGGAAACAAGCATCGTGGGACCGGTTTCGGATTCATAATCCTCATCAGCCAGGATATCTTGAATCCAGTGGCCAAGTGAGCAAGGGACTCACGTCTGAGCATACCCTGCCACACTTAGGGCGAACAAAGCGATACAAAAGGGGATGATGGACGGAGTGTTTGAGCAAATCAAACACTCACCCCAGTCAACTGATCTGGGTTTAATCCATCACCATTCTTTAGCCCACGCAGCCACCCCATTTCAGACATGGCCATATGCAAATCAGTCTGACCCTGTGCCTCATGGGAACAGCCCAGCCCGAACTGCCAAGCCATGTCTTCCATGGACCGGAAACAAGCATCCTGGGACCGGTTTCGGATTCATAATCCTCATCAGCCAGGATATCTTGAATCCAGTGGCCAAGTGAGCAAGGGACTCACGTCTGAGCATACCCTGCCACACTTAGGGCGAACAAAGCGATACAAAAGGGGATGATGGACGGAGTGTTTGAGCAAATCAAACACTCACCCCCAGTCAACTGATCTGGGTTTAATCCATCACCATTCTTTAGCCCACTCAGCCACCCCATTTCAGACATGGCCATATGCAAATCAGTCTGACCCTGTGCCTCATGGGAACAGCCCAGCCCGAACTGCCAAGCCATTTCTTCCATGGACCGGAAACAAGCATCCTGGGACCGGTTTCGGATTCATAATCCTCATCAGCCAGGATATCTTGAATCCAGTGGCCAAGTGAGCAAGGGACTCACGTCTGAGCATACCCTGCCACACTTAGGGCGAACAAAGCGATACAAAAGGGGATGATGGACGGAGTGTTTGAGCAAATCAAACACTCACCCCCAGTCAACTGATCTGGGTTTAATCCATCACCATTCTTTAGCCCACTCAGCCACCGCATTTCAGACATGGCCATATGCAAATCAGTCTGACCCTGTGCCTCATGGGAACAGCCCAGCCCGAACTGCCAAGCCATGTCTTCCATGGACCGGAAACAAGCATCCTGGGACTGGTTTCGGATTCATAATCCTCATCAGCCAGGATATCTTGAATCCAGTGGCCAAGTGAGCAAGGGACTCACGTCTGAGCATACCCTGCCACACTTAGGGCGAACAAAGCGATACAAAAGGGGATGATGGACGGAGTGTTTGAGCAAATCAAACACTCACCCCCAGTCAACTGATCTGGGTTTAATCCATCACCATTCTTTAGCCCACTCAGCCACCCCATTTCAGACATGGCCATATGCAAATCAGTCTGACCCTGTGCCTCATGGGAACAGCCCAGCCCGAACTGCCAAGCCATGTCTTTCATGGACCGGAAACAAGCATCGTGGGACCGGTTTCGGATTCATAATCCTCATCAGCCAGGATATCTTGAATCCAGTGGCCAAGTGAGCAAGGGACTCACGTCTGAGCATACCCTGCCACACTTAGGGCGAACAAAGCGATACAAAAGGGGATGATGGACGGAGTGTTTGAGCAAATCAAACACTCACCCCAGTCAACTGATCTGGGTTTAATCCATCACCATTCTTTAGCCCACGCAGCCACCCCATTTCAGACATGGCCATATGCAAATCAGTCTGACCCTGTGCCTCATGGGAACAGCCCAGCCCGAACTGCCAAGCCATGTCTTCCATGGACCGGAAACAAGCATCCTGGGACCGGTTTCGGATTCATAATCCTCATCAGCCAGGATATCTTGAATCCAGTGGCCAAGTGAGCAAGGGACTCACGTCTGAGCATACCCTGCCACACTTAGGGCGAACAAAGCGATACAAAAGGGGATGATGGACGGAGTGTTTGAGCAAATCAAACACTCACCCCCAGTCAACTGATCTGGGTTTAATCCATCACCATTCTTTAGCCCACTCAGCCACCCCATTTCAGACATGGCCATATGCAAATCAGTCTGACCCTGTGCCTCATGGGAACAGCCCAGCCCGAACTGCCAAGCCATTTCTTCCATGGACCGGAAACAAGCATCCTGGGACCGGTTTCGGATTCATAATCCTCATCAGCCAGGATATCTTGAATCCAGTGGCCAAGTGAGCAAGGGACTCACGTCTGAGCATACCCTGCCACACTTAGGGCGAACAAAGCGATACAAAAGGGGATGATGGACGGAGTGTTTGAGCAAATCAAACACTCACCCCCAGTCAACTGATCTGGGTTTAATCCATCACCATTCTTTAGCCCACTCAGCCACCCCATTTCAGACATGGCCATATGCAAATCAGTCTGACCCTGTGCCTCATGGGAACAGCCCAGCCCGAACTGCCAAGCCATGTCTTCCATGGACCGGAAACAAGCATCCTGGGACCGGTTTCGGATTCATAATCCTCATCAGCCAGGATATCTTGAATCCAGTGGCCAAGTGAGCAAGGGACTCACGTCTGAGCATACCCTGCCACACTTAGGGCGAACAAAGCGATACAAAAGGGGATGATGGACGGAGTGTTTGAGCAAATCAAACACTCACCCCCAGTCAACTGATCTGGGTTTAATCCATCACCATTCATTAGCCCACTCAGCCACCCCATTTCAGACATGGCCATATGCAAATCAGTCTGACCCTGTGCCTCATGGGAACAGCCCAGCCCGAACTGCCAAGCCATGTCTTCCATGGACCGGAAACAAGCATCCTGGGACCGGTTTCGGATTCATAATCCTCATCAGCCAGGATATCTTGAATCCAGTGGCCAAGTGAGCAAGGGACTCACGTCTGAGCATACCCTGCCACACTTAGGGCGAACAAAGCGATACAAAAGGGGATGATGGACAGAGTGTTTGAGCAAATCAAACACTCACCCCCAGTCAACTGATCTGGGTTTAATCCATCCCCATTCTTTAGCCCACTCAGCCACCCCATTTCAGACATGGCCATATGCAAATCAGTCTGACCCTGTGCCTCATGGGAACAGCCCAGCCCGAACTGCCAAGCCATGTCTTCCATGGACCGGAAACAAGCATCGTGGGACCGGTTTCGGATTCATAATCCTCATCAGCCAGGATATCTTGAATCCAGTGGCCAAGTGAGCAAGGGACTCACGTCTGAGCATACCCTGCCACACTTAGGGCGAACAAAGCGATACAAAAGGGGATGATGGACGGAGTGTTTGAGCAAATCAAACACTCACCCCAGTCAACTGATCTGGGTTTAATCCATCACCATTCTTTAGCCCACGCAGCCACCCCATTTCAGACATGGCCATATGCAAATCAGTCTGACCCTGTGCCTCATGGGAACAGCCCAGCCCGAACTGCCAAGCCATGTCTTCCATGGACCGGAAACAAGCATCCTGGGACCGGTTTCGGATTCATAATCCTCATCAGCCAGGATATCTTGAATCCAGTGGCCAAGTGAGCAAGGGACTCACGTCTGAGCATACCCTGCCACACTTAGGGCGAACAAAGCGATACAAAAGGGGATGATGGACGGAGTGTTTGAGCAAATCAAACACTCACCCCCAGTCAACTGATCTGGGTTTAATCCATCACCATTCTTTAGCCCACTCAACCACCCCATTTCAGACATGGCCATATGCAAATCAGTCTGACCCTGTGCCTCATGGGAACAGCCCAGCCCGAACTGCCAAGCCATTTCTTCCATGGACCGGAAACAAGCATCCTGGGACCGGTTTCGGATTCATAATCCTCATCAGCCAGGATATCTTGAATCCAGTGGCCAAGTGAGCAAGGGACTCACGTCTGAGCATACCCTGCCACACTTAGGGCGAACAAAGCGATACAAAAGGGGATGATGGACGGAGTGTTTGAGCAAATCAAACACTCACCCCCAGTCAACTGATCTGGGTTTAATCCATCACCATTCTTTAGCCCACTCAGCCACCCCATTTCAGACATGGCCATATGCAAATCAGTCTGACCTTGTGCCTCATGGGAACAGCCCAGCCCGAACTGCCAAGCCATGTCTTCCATGGACCGGAAACAAGCATCCTGGGACCGGTTTCGGATTCATAATCCTCATCAGCCAGGATATCTTGAATCCAGTGGCCAAGTGAGCAAGGGACTCACGTCTGAGCATACCCTGCCACACTTAGGGCGAACAAAGCGATACAAAAGGGGATGATGGACGGAGTGTTTGAGCAAATCAAACACTCACCCCCAGTCAACTGATCTGCGTTTAATCCATCACCATTCATTAGCCCACTCAGCCACCCCATTTCAGACATGGCCATATGCAAATCAGTCTGACCCTGTGCCTCATGGGAACAGCCCAGCCCGAACTGCCAAGCCATGTCTTCCATGACCCGGAAACAAGCATCCTGGGACCGGTTTCGGATTCATAATCCTCATCAGCCAGGATATCTTGAATCCAGTGGCCAAGTGAGCAAGGGACTCACGTCTGAGCATACCCTGCCACACTTAGGGCGAACAAAGCGATACAAAAGGGGATGATGGACAGAGTGTTTGAGCAAATCAAACACTCACCCCCAGTCAACTGATCTGGGTTTAATCCATCCCCATTCTTTAGCCCACTCAGCCACCCCATTTCAGACATGGCCATATGCAAATCAGTCTGACCCTGTGCCTCATGGGAACAGCCCAGCCCGAACTGCCAAGCCATGTCTTCCATGGACCGGAAACAAGCATCATGGGACCGGTTTCGGATTCATAATCCTCATCAGCCAGGATATCTTGAATCCAGTGGCCAAGTGAGCAAGGGACTCACATCTGAGCAAACCCTGCCACACTTAGGGCGAACAAAGCGATACAAAAGGGGATGATGGACGGAGTGTTTGAGCAAATCAAACACTCACCCCCAGTCAACTGATCTGGGTTTAATCCATCACCATTCTTTAGCCCACTCAGCCACCCCATTTCAGACATGGCCATATGCAAATCAGTCTGACCCTGTGCCTCATGGGAACAGCCCAGCCCGAACTGCCAAGCCATGTCTTCCATGGACCGGAAACAAGCATCCTGGGACCGATTTCGGATTCATAATCCTCATCAGCCAGGATATCTTGAATCCAGTGGCCAAGTGAGCAAGGGACTCACGTCTGAGCATACCCTGCCACACTTAGGGCGAACAAAGCGATACAAAAGGGGATGATGGACGGAGTGTTTGAGCAAATCAAACACTCACCCCCAGTCAACTGATCTGGGTTTAATCCATCACCATTCTTTAGCCCACTCAGCCACCCCATTTCAGACATGGCCATATGCAAATCAGTCTGACCCTGTGCCTCATGGGAACAGCCCAGCCCGAACTGCCAAGCCATGTCTTCCATGGACCGGAAACAAGCATCCTGGGACCGGTTTCGGATTCATAATCCTCATCAGCCAGGATATCTTGAATCCAGTGGCCAAGTGAGCAAGGGACTCACGTCTGAGCATACCCTGCCACACTTAGGGCGAACAAAGCGATACAAAAGGGGATGATGGACGGAGGGGTTGAGCAAATCAAACACTCACCCCCAGTCAACTGATCTGGGTTTAATCCATCACCATTCTTTAGCCCACTCAGCCACCCCATTTCAGACATGGCCATATGCAAATCAGTCTGACCCTGTGCCTCATGGGAACAGCCCAGCCCGAACTGCCAAGCCATGTCTTCCATGGACCGGAAACAAGCATCCTGGGACCGGTTTCGGATTCATAATCCTCATCAGCCAGGATATCTTGAATCCAGTGGCCAAGTGAGCAAGGGACTCACGTCTGAGCATACCCTGCCACACTTAGGGCGAACAAAGCGATACAAAAGGGGATGATGGACGGAGTGTTTGAGCAAATCAAACACTCACCCCCAGTCAACTGATCTGGGTTTAATCCATCACCATTCTTTAGCCCACTCAGCCACCCCATTTCAGACATGGCCATATGCAAATCAGTCTGACCCTGTGCCTCATGGGAACAGCCCAGCCCGAACTGCCAAGCCATGTCTTCCATGGACCGGAAACAAGCATCCTGGGACCGGTTTCGGATTCATAATCCTCATCAGCCAGGATATCTTGAATCCAGTGGCCAAGTGAGCAAGGGACTCACGTCTGAGCATACCCTGCCACACTTAGGGCGAACAAAGCGATACAAAAGGGGATGATGGACGGAGTGTTTGAGCAAATCAAACACTCACCCCCAGTCAACTGATCTGGGTTTAATCCATCACCATTCTTTAGCCCACTCAGCCACCCCATTTCAGACATGGCCATATGCAAATCAGTCTGACCCTGTGCCTCATGGGAACAGCCCAGCCCGAACTGCCAAGCCATGTCTGTAATGCCAGAAACCGGTCCTGGGAAGCTTGATGCTGGTCCAGGGAAGACATGGCTTGGCAGTTCGGGCTGGACTGTTCCCATGAGGCACAGGGTCAGACTGCTTTGCATAAGGCCATGTCTGAACTGGGGTGGCGGAGTGAGCTAAAGAACGGTGATGGATTAAACCCAGATCAGTTGACTGGGGGTGAGTGTTTGTATTGTCAACGCTCCGTCCATCACCACCTTTGGTTTTTCTTTGTTCGCCCTAAGTTGGCAGGGTATGCTCAGACGTGAGTCCCTTGCTCACTTTGCCACTGGAGTCAAGCAAGCCCGGCTGAAGACGGCTGTAATGCCAGAAACCGGTCCTGGGAAGCTTGATTCTGGTCCAGGGAAGACGTGGCTTGGCAGTTCGGGCTGGATTGTTCCCATGAGGCACAGGGTCAGACTGATTTGCATAAGGCCATGTCTGAACTGGGGTGGCGGAGTGAGCTAAAGAACGGTGATGGATTAAACTCAGATCAGTTGACTGGGGGTGAGTGTTTGTATTGTCAACGCTCCGTCCATCACCACCTTTGGTTTTTCTTTGTTCGCCCTAAGTTGGCAGGGTATGCTCAGACGTGAGTCCCTTGCTCACTTTGCCACTGGAGTCAAGCAAGCCCGGCTGAAGACAGCTGTAATGCCAGAAACCGGTCCTGGGAAGCTTGATTCTGGTCCAGGGAAGACATGGCTTGGCAGTTCGGGCTGGACTGTTCCCATGAGGCACAGGGTCAGACTGATTTGCATAAGGCCATGTCTGAACTGGGGTTGCGGAGTGAGCTAAAGAACGGTGATGGATTAAACCCAGATCAGTTGACTGGGGGTGAGTGTATGAATTGTCAACGCTCCGTCCATCACCACCTTTGGTTTTTCGCAGTAGTTAATTATACATTTTGTTTGCACCAATAGGAATCACATTTTCCATTACAATTAACATGGGGTTCTATGACTCTTCTAAATTCAAATCACTCAGAGGAAGCATTTGCACTGTTCTATTAAAAATATATAAAATTGTTAATTTGTCTTAAACTAAAATGTTTATTACAAACATATGGCTGCCATATTTAGGCGAGGTGTTTTTTTCTTTTACTTTTTGTAGTACATGCTTGATTTAAACTTTTCTTTTAAAACAATCATCACTGCCAGGCCTATTGGTGTTGCCAGTGCTTGTTTTTGTTTCCTTGTCAGTAAAATTCCCCATTCCCTTCCCCCATTACTCTTTCCATTCTGGCAAATATTCAAAGGAATCTTAATTCCTAAAGACCCCCAAAAAGCTGATTAGTGTCCATGAAGAGCCGCATCAGTGTTGAAAACCCGACTCTGTTCTAACCATCACCAAGAGGCAAATGAGGTCTTTTGAAGATTTGATCCTCAAGATTTGATCTATATGACATCAGGGTTTTGTGAGCCTTCGCTTAGTCCTTTGTACCTTGCACCAGTGACAGAGGCAGACTGCCTGAAAGATTAGTTGCCGTAAGGACAGGCTAGAATGTGGTGACTCAGCTTTGTGACCAAAACCCTCTCTGCCCCAACTTTTATTCTTTTTATCCACATAATGCTCAAACATTTAGGATGCTACTTCTGACTACTAATAAGAACATAACATGGTCACAAATCTCAATACTAGGCGACCCTTTTTAGGTCTGGCGTTAGCCAAGAACCCTAACAACAAAAGGCAGTCATAGCCAAATTACACTGCACCACTAGCTAATACCCTATAATTCACAATCTAGGTGCTTTCACCCACAAGGTTTCACCGCCCAAGAAACCCCATACAATTAATACATTAAATACAGCAATTGGGGGGTGGGAGGGACTACGTAGTCCCAAACCAAGAAATATAATAAATGGACATATAATCAATGCTGCAGTGTCCTTAATCCAAATATATGCATTGGAAATTCCGTACATTCATTCCACGAATGAAACAGGTTAGTATTCCAAACAACTTTATTCTTGCATCTTCCACAATAAATGTCCAGCCCAGCCAATGGGTTTCGTGCTTACAACATGACTTCATCAGGGCTGCAAAATAACATACATATATATAAACTATTTACAATAAAAAGAAATGTATATATACATTAAAACAATCTTTACACCATTATTATATCGGTCTGACGTCCAATGGACTGAACACCTTCAAAAATATATATATCATTATACAATTAATCAATCATATTCCATAAAAATATGATAATTCACATAATTTTCCTAAATAAATTCCTACATTCCAAGAGTAAATTGCAACTTTGTGTTGTAAGTCGACATTCATTAGAGGATCCAGTACATTGTTGATTATCACATATAAATATCCCACCAAAAGTGCTGATTGATCCAATAATATTATTGCAAAAATTCATCAACACATCCCACTTTTATATCTAATAACCCTTCTTTCTATGTATTTCAATATTACTAACATCCCCAATATCATGAGTCTTGTAAAGTCCTCCACATCAACGTCGTTATTTACTTTCCCCATTTCTTTAAAGTCATAGTCCTAAAAATATACAGAATATAACGCCCATTATTCTAAAAAGGTCTTTCAAACAAATCCACACCCAAAACAAAAAAACAGTTAATCAAGCCACAATAACCATTACCTCACATATAAGATATACCTCACGCTTACACGAATCAACAACCAATAAACATTTTGCATTAAACCAAAATTAAATCGCTAAATCTCTCCCAGTCACTCTCTCACTAACACATCCCAACCTTTTACATTCAACCAAATTCAAATCACTAAACATCTCCCCGTCCATACCTCACTAGCGAGGTTGTCCTCACATGTAAACAAGCCAAAAAGTAGCAAACAGTGGACATTCTACATTCGACCTCATTAGCTCACTACCAACATTTTGCATTTGACAAAATCTGACGGCTAAGCATCTCATTAGCACAATGTTCCACACATCCCAACATTTTACATTTATCCAAATTCAAACCACTATCATCTCTCCATCCATACCTCACAAGCGATATGGTCTTCACATGTAGAGAAGCCAACTGATAGCAAATAGCAAACAGTCTGCATTTCACCTGATTTTACCTAATGCAAAAGGAACAAATGATGGACGGAATGCTGAACAATGTAAACCTTCACCCCCAGCCTCAAAGATCTGTGTTTAGTCCATCGTTCTTTTGCTCACCACGCTACCCCTGTGTGGACCCAGCCAAATGCAAATCAGTCTTGACTCTGTTTCTCATTGGAACAGTCCAGCCTGAACTGCCAAGCCAGGTCCTCCCTGGACCAGAAACAAGCAACCTGGGACCGGTTTTGAGGCTTCAGCCCACATCAGCCAGGCTAGCTTGAATCCAGTGGCACAGTGAGCATGGCACCCAGGTCTGGGAATACCCTTCCCACTTAGGGCAACAAAAGCAAAAGTAACAAATGATTGTTGGAATGCTGAGCATTGCAAACATTCACCCCCAGTCACAAAGATCTGGGTTAAATCCATAGTTATTTTGCTCACCATGCCACCCCAGTTTGGACCCACCCATATGCAGAACAATCTTGACCCTGTTCCTCATTGAAACAGTCCAGCCTGAACTGATCCTCCCTGGACTAAAAACAAGGTGAAAGGTGGGAGGTGGATCCTCTAGGTTTTTCCATTGTGGAAGCAGGTGAACCATCTGTGTGTGTCCCATTGGATGTCGATGTGGTGGAATCTGTCGATCAGCGTATTGTGGGATATTGTTATACTTGATGTCCTCGGGATCGTTTTGAAGTATTATGTTCCACCTCTCAATCTAGCCAATGTCCGAGTTGCTGTAATAGCACAGTACATTGGAAGGATTAAGTGGGGGAAAACACAAAGAGAGCGTATATCATGAATACCTTGATACTCTATTTGTAATGCCCATACTATCACTCCTCCCTTTGCACCTTATGTATTCTAAATACCTGAAAAGCAAAATACACTCCAGTGGAGAGGAAGGTGATGGTTGATAGTGTAGATGATGGTATTAAGGGCGTTGCTGCAGTAATACAAAACCACCATATGCATATAACTACAACTATTAGAAGCATATCAAACAAGACATCAAGGAGAGTACAATGATGCATGAACATACCCCTAACTCACTCCTTATACGCTTCACAGGGATTGAGTGTAGCCCACTACCACACTAATGAAGAACCCCTGTTAATAAAAGGAGCCAAAGACATTAAGGGTTAATACACTAAACATCCTGAACACAATCTCCATCATGAAATAATAAAGTAACGGTATGCAAATAGCCCTGTAGTTAAAACACTCGTGGCAAAGTATCAGAGGCTAGATCCCTCCAGTAAGTCTTTAGCTTAGTTAAGAGCTCCTTGCTCCTAATTCCTGAATATCACAATGTTAGAGCATTCCAAAAGAACTGGAGATACTAGTGGCTTAACCAATCATCCACCTCTCCGTCGGCCGACAATACCGACCGGGTCAAGATCCTGACTGTAATAGAAGTGACCCCAAGTAGATCCAGAAGAACACGTGTAGGCAATCTTGCCAACATGACCCAAAACCAAGATAGAACAAAGGCGGCCCAATTCCTGGTGCAAGCACCCTTACCGCACCCACAGAAGATCAGCAACCGCCACCAGAACGCTGGACAGGAGGAATTCCCGACGCCGAGCTCGGGAAAGGCTTCCTCTTTATGCTTCCTGGATCGTAGTCTCGCGAGATTCGCGAAGGATCATGGGAGTTGTAGTCCCGACTCGCGTCTCGCTGGGAAATGTAGTTCCAGCACCAAGCGCGATCGTAACAGATATGGTGTGGAAGGCTGCCGAGAGGTTAAGGAGAGTCAGAGCTGCTGTTTCTCTTTGGTCGAGGAGGGTTCGGATGTTGTTGGTAATGTGGTAATGTGTGTCTTTTTTCTAGACAAAAAAATACACGTTTTGCCTGTTTCCTATTTTTTTTTTCTAGATTGATGAGGATGTGGCATATTTCCAAACAATAAAGGTTTGAAAAAATCATGAAAAAGCAAAACAAGAACTGCCAGAAGACTGGCAGCTAATGTTAGACCTATTGGCTTTGCCAATGTCTGTTTTTAATGTATTCCTGCTATCAAGCAGGTGTGTTTAACAGGTAACTAGGAGCTAAAGAGAGCTTAGCTACTTAAAGAGCTCTCTTCATTGCAAACTTTAGTTTCATCATGGCACTGCAGGTGTAGAAAATGGGGCTACTGGTTGGGAGGGTGAAACCTCTCCTTAATACCCAGTTACTCCACTCTTAAACCAATATTATTATTCACAATACGTCCTTCAACTTTTAGGGCGTCTCCTTTGCTCACAATAAACTTATTCTGATTGAAATATAGGTTACCCTCTTGAAATAGCTATTCTCTAACAGTATACAGCTCGAGATGCAACCAATCTGTCAGGGTAAAAATAGCCTGGGCTCGTCCTTCTGGTTGCTTGACACAAAGAAGTCAGGCTTAACTAAGAGGCAATGTGCATAGCATTAATGCAGCACTTCAAACAGTAATTAAGTGAAGACACAACACTAGAAAAACCCACACCAATTTAGAGAAATAGACTAAAATTGGTTAAAATATCTGATACCAAAACAACAAAAGTCATATGGGAGGTACGTCATTTTAAAGAGCCCTGGCAAGTAAAGCACTTAAATGTACAAAGTCCCACTCGCAGATATCTGGTCATGCAAGACTGGCTGACAGTCACAAGTTTAGGCGGACCATGTTGAAGTGCAGGCCCGATACAGGAACCAGGCTAGTCTGCCTTCAAAGTCTGGTGTGGAAATTTCCGTTTGCGCTGGAGGGGGCCTTGAGAAGCAGGGAGAGCATCCCGGCTGTTCGTCTATGTACCGCTAAGAGCAGGCTGAGTGTTGCGTACAGGTGTCGGTGTAGTGCAAAAATCCTGTCGGCCTTCGCGAAATGTCGCTGGCGGTCACCGTGGGCTGTCAATGTTGTAGCACGATCTCACATTGCCTGGTGTTGCTGGTGGTCGCTGTGGTGTGAAGACTAAGAGTCAGGCTCACCAGAGTTTCACGTTGGTGGGCAGTGCGGATGTGAGGAGCTTGGTGCAAAAAGACCCATTTACGGTCATGAAGAGCCCAAAACTTCAGGATTTCTTCCTTTCCTGGGGAGAGAGATGGGGAGAGACGCTTGGTGTGATCAAAGGTTCAGGAGCTGTGGGACTCCCCTTGGGGATCAGGAACTCACCCCAACAGGGGCTATTAGGGCTCAGGCAGGTCCAATTGCAGGCCCAGGCAGCAGGTCAGCTGGGCAGGTGCAGGGAGACCTCTGGGGCTTGTTATGTCCCTGTAGCTCAAAACAGTAGGTCAGTCACGCTGACCCTTGGAGTCACGTCAGCCTAGTATGATGGGTGCAGGTCCAGTCTTCCTTCTCCTAGCAGCGTAGGCAGCAGGGCAGCAGAGTAGTAGGGCAGCAGAGTGGGAGTCCTTCTGACAGCAGAGCAGCACAGTAATTCTTCTGTAGTATCTACAAGTCCAGAGGTGTTCTGAAAAGTTGGGTCTGATGGTCAGAAATGTATACCTGCTGCCAACTTAGAAGTAGGAGAAGTTTCTAGAGGCATCCATCCCCAAAGACTCCTGGAATTTACAACCTCCCTGCCATGGCCCCATATTGTCTTGTGCCACCATAGACTAGTGTCAAACCCTTTGTGAGTGTGCTCAGTCAGAGCCTTTTTGATGTGCAAATGTGGTCGGTGACAGCTCCTCCGCCTCATCAAGTCAGAGGTGACCCATCCTGCCAACTCCTATTCCCCCTTTGACTCACTGCTTAGGAAAAATACACAACAACCAACTGCCAGCTACACCAAGTCATGTGACCCAGGATACATGCTGCAGACACCACATGGTTGGGACAAGAAAATGACAACTTTTTAGAAGTGGCATTTTCAGAATTGTGACTTAAAATCCAACTTTGCCATTTAGGATGTTTTTTTTCATTGCAAATCTTTAGACAACAAACTCGACAGATGGCAGATGGCAATCTGAGGGCTCTAAAAAGTGTCTGTAGACGTGCAGAGAGAGACTGGAGGAAGAGGTATGACAGCAGCAAAAAAAACCTGTATATGGCTGCGGTTAAGTCCTATCACCGCGCGGTCTGTAGAACCCGGGCGGCATATTACGCTCTGGAGTTTCGCAGCAGTGGGAATCCTGTTAAAACCATCTTTAAGGCCCTTAAAGACCTTGTGGCTAGGAAGCCTGCCGGCAATTCCATCAGCTCCAATACCCATTGTGAAGCGCTGGCGGCTTTCTTCCTGGAGAAGGTCCAGACCATCTATAGGGCCTTCCCCACCACTGCACAAACCAGTACGGGGCCACCCATCCAGCAGGATCAGGTGGTGCTAGATTCTCTCCCCTGTCTCTCTTTGGAGTCTTACACGGCATTGGCCCTTCGAGTCAAGTCTGGGTCGCCGGTTGACCCGCTCAAGCCACCAATGTTCAGAGACCAGACTTTTGCTCGCCCGGTCTGCGACTTAATCAACATGTCGCTATCATCTGGCCAGGTGCCTTTGAAATGGAAGCATGCGGTAGTTATGCCCATTTTGAAAAAACCATCTCTCGACCCCTTAAAATCGGAGAACTACCGCCCGATTTCGCTTCTCCCGTGGCCAGCCAAACTCGCGGAGGTGCATGTTAACACCGCCCTCACTGATCATCTGTCGCGTGCCAACATTCTGGACGACACCCAGAATGGTTTTCGGGCCGGCCACAGTACGGAGACAGCATTGTTATTTATGGTCGAGCACCTGCGGGCAGTTCTGGATGCAGGTCAAACGGCGGCGCTTGTTTTGTTAGACCTAAGCGCCGCCTTTGACACGGTCTCCCATGAAATTCTCCTGCAGCGGCTGGAGGAGATAGGGGTGACTGGCACTGCACACCAGTGGTTTTGTTCGTTTCTCAGGGATCGTTCCTTCTGTGTGGCGTCCCCGCCCTATCAGTCCAAATGTCATCCTCTGTCTCTTGGGGTTCCGCAGGGTTCCTCGCTGAGTCCCACGTTGTGTGGAAAAGTAAATTTTGCCATGTTCTGTGTCCCTACGCGTCCTCCATCATATGTTATGTGTGCATGATTAATATGCATATGTATTCCCCATGTTCGATTAATGACGCAATTACAGTTGTGTCCACCTCTAGTATGTCAGTTTCCAGTTCTCGTGAATACTACGAATATCAGGCCTATGTAAAGCTACGTTGCCACGTTTCTCAGTGTGCACGTTATTTCATTGTAAAGTCCCTGTTTCTAGGCCTCAAAAGGGCCTGGACACCAGATTCAGCTCCTGTCTCCTGAAGCCTCGCTGAGGAGCGATGCAGCCCCCACCTGTATCCTCGACCCTTCACTTACTTCCTGCCTCACAGTGCCCGGCTCAACCTGGCTCTGCCTACGAGTCTGCCAAGAGTATGTTATGATTCTAGTTATCAGTCCAGCCCTCCTTCTCTGCATTCCTAAGCTACTGAATCGCATCAACAGTTTCCGTCATTGTCTAGCCTTTACGTCTCCATGTTAGCGAAATACTGCATTTAATGGTCATTTAATATTCTTCATCACGCACTACATGTAGAATAATGCATGCACCATTCTTAGAGTCTGTTAGCCTTTACCCCGATAACTTTTGGATTCTATCAACATGTTCTCTAAACATCAGATACTAGATAGTGCTTAGGTACATGTCGCCCTGACTCTCCAGACTTCAGTCTCTGCTCCTAGCACAGAGTTCGAAGCCCCCAGCTTCTCCTAGTAACACGTCATTGCCAGTTTGCGCGCACCATTAGGTCAGAGGTCCCGGCTCCTTAGGTAGCCCCCTCCATGTTTCCGCCCCATTCATGACATATTCTGTTACGTTTGCATCACATGTCTATGTATACGCCTCTGTTACACCTACTTTCACCCTTATCTTTCGCGACTGCTATTGACCACACCCACTGCTCCGCCTATCGTATGTATTGTAATGCAACTGTTTTAGTATATATGATCGTGTATTGTTATTAAATGTTAGCGCGCTCATCCCAGATCCAGCCCCGGCAGCTGCTGGGCCCTGCCATCCTATTCCTATGCAGGTTGTCCCGTTCCTGTCTTTTATGCTGTAATAAACCTGCAAAACTCCTACTACCTCGAATCTTGACTCTTATTTATTGAGCTATCTGTTATTGCTATGCCTAGACAAAAATAGATCCGGTATTATTTATTTATATACCACATAATGGCGCCCGAATAGGGACTTGCCCTTTCCCCACGCGTCGGTGAAGCCACGCCGACCCCCTGACCCTCTGCAGTCGTGACGGAACTCTTCTGCGCACCGGCAGATATTTCTGCTTTAAGTATCCCTCAGGCCCACGGAGGGGACGGAGGAGGCGGTCCAGCATCCAGACGAGACGGTGGAGGAACGCGGCGAGTCCCGACCAGAGCCCAAGCCGAGAGTCCAAGGTCCGAGGTATCCGGAGGCCCACCCGTAACAGAAGTCCGAAGTTCGTCCGTCCGGCGTCGAAGCAGTCCAGTCCAGTCCGAGGCCTTCCGTTCTTGCTGCCCGGTGAGTACCGTTGCTGGGGTAGTATCTAGACAGGGTCAATCTAATTGACTCTGGTCCGTGGGTTGGTGGTACACAGGCCCACAAACGAAGTGTCCACTTCGGTGGATGCGGGTCCTGACGTGTCTCTGTATGAGACCGGTAAGTTTCGTACTGTTTCAGCAGTGCATCTAGTTTCTGTTCTAGTCAGTTCTGTTCTCGAGAAAATTCATGTATTCTGTTTTCCGTATTCCAGGTAGTATTCTGTTCGAACTGTTATTCTGAATGTTATTCATGTATTTTAATGTCGTGGTATGAGTGTGAAGTAATTATCGTGTTTATTGTGTATTGTGTTGTGTCCAGATTATAGTTCAGTCATGCCGCTCTTTTCAAAACTGCGTCAGTTAAAAACCAGAAAAGGTCTGCTAGAAGCAGCAGTTCCTGTTCCGCCTAGGGACAGTCCAGGTCATTTCATGTATCAGAAGCATGGCATAAGCGCCATACTATATCTAGATTTATGGGTAGAGTATACCAAACAATTAGAGGAGAAGTATAGATGGCCTGTATCAGGCACGTGGGATGCCGAGTGCATCATGAGAGTAGAAGAAGCATTATGGAAAAAGAAAGCCAGACAGTCACAGAAAGATGCCATTGAGTTATGGCGCAAAGAATCTCATAAAAGAACCGAAAAAGAAATCAGAAAGTCAGAATTAAGTAGAGAATCCTTAGAACGAGCCCAAGAAAGGGAATTAATCGAGATAGGTGAACGAGTCAAAACCGAACAGTCAGACAGACAGAGGCATGCTCTTATTAAGGGTATGTATCCTCTTCTTGCCGAGGGCTTGCCAAAAGCGACCCCGGAGGCATCCAGTAATTTCCCGCCACCATTAGTTCCGACCAAGCTACGTCACAAACCGACCGCAGCTGATATTGTCATTTCGTCCTATTTGGACGACACAGTCCCAGAATATGCAAATCCTGTTCCTGCTCCGCCAGTCCCTGTAAATCAGGCACTTCCCGCTCCTCCAGACACCGGAGTACCTGTTACGGTACCCCCGGTCCAGCCCGCCATACAAGTCCAGCCTGCATTTCCATTTCCCACTCTGCCAGGACGAAGAGCATCAGTAGACGACTCTAGTTTAGGGGCCGCAGGGGGAGGTCCTCCTCAAACCCCGCCGCCACACAAGCGTTTAACGTTAGCCGAATTACATGCACAAGCGTCACAGCGTACGCCCAGATATCAGTCTGTTGCAGAAATAAGAAAAGCCCTTACCGAATGTGGCTATGATCCAGTCCCAGGCGAGGATAGTATGGTTTTATATTCATTACGCGTGAGAAAGGTGACCGAGTATCTAGTCACCCTACCAGATATGAAAGAAGATCTAGACAGAATATATCGTTTCATCCGTACAGGGAACGATCCAGAAAGTATTAGTGACGTCATGTGCCAAAGAAAAGTTGAAGTCCAGCTCATGATATTAAAGTTTCTGATTAATTGTCTAATAAGGGAACAAGATTATCCGACCAAAGATCGAGCCGAAATGAAAGTCCTGACAAGGTGGAGTGATAATATAGCCGAGGGTAAGCATAAGACCATCAGTAGTATAGAGAGTATGTACAAGAAGATTCGTAAAGAAATAATAAAGTTACACGAACAACGTAAAGCAGCACAAGTAAGCGAGAAAGAAAGTAACTCTGATACTGAAGAGGTAGAGGACGAGAATCCCCCCAGAATAGCGTATGTAGGAAAATCTAGATTTCCAGATCGCCATTTGCGCCTAGAACACAAGTCAATTTTTCATCATCCAGCACCAGAACAAGGTTCTCTAGAACAAGTATTTCAAGCTACCGATCACATTCTGAAATCACGAATCGGTTATAGCGAGTTAAGTACCATGCATGAACAAGAACTAGTCCGATCAGCAGTCCGATGGATTACTGATTCTACCACTTTTCCAGACGAAATAGTGGCACAAATGTTTCTGAAAATGCCCCCAGCCGAGCAGCGACTGGTGGGTATGTATATGATCCAGCACCTCATTACATTGTATGAGGGTCAACATTCTGATCCAGGTCCGTTACACGATGTCCTGAACGAGTTACTCCAGTATAGATGGAAAGGTTTAGGTACCGATTTAATTAGTGTCATTCTAGAACAGCGCCACAAATATAGTATGTTTTTGAACCCACATTTTGTTCATGTCTCACCCCCAGAAAGTAAACCCTTTTACATAGACAGACAGAGTCCGTTACGAGAAGTACATCCAATTAAGACAGACGGTGGTGAAATGCAACGAGTGTTTGTTTACACCCCGATTACAAAGATGGAACTCTTAGAGATGAAAAAGTTAATTCCCTGTCATGATAAAGATCCAGCAGGGTTCCACCGAGAATTAAAAGACATGCTCCGTATGGGAGAATACACGTATCCAGATATCATTAAAATGTTAAAAGTCTTGTTGCCCGCAGGGGTATATGAGAAACTCAAAGAAAAAGAATGGGAGGTGGGAGAGAAAAAGATCGATTGGACAGTCCTAGAAGCTGAAGATAAGGCACGAGTACCAGGTACCGGTCTTGGGGATAAATGTAAAGAATTACCAGAATTATTAATACAAGTTTTGCCCAGACTATTGACAACTAGAAAAGAAGACTGGGATGCAATCTCAGCCTGTAAACAGAAACAAGATGAAGATATTAGTGATTATTATTCCAGATTTGAGAAATGTTTTACCATAAACAGTGGCCTCAAGACAAGTAGCGAGTCATACCCTCATCTTTTTGTTACTAAATTAGTCGAGAATTCAAGTCCACAAATTAAAAACCGAGTTTTGAAAGTCGAAAGTACCTGGCAAGCTAATACCCCGTCCCAGATGTTACAGATGCTTCAATACCACCAGAATAGAATCAGAGAAGAGCAAGATCACGAGAGAAAACGTATGAAAGACACGAAAATGAAAGTACTAGTTGCACAATCTGTTCCTCAAGACAGTCAGAAGAGGGGACCAAATCAAGCCAGTCATCCTGCAGCTCCCGTTAAAGGAAACTGCAATTATTGTAAACAGCCAGGTCATTTTATAAACGAGTGTGCAGTTCTGAAACACAACATAGCTACCGGTAAGACTAAAGAAAGACCACGTCCGCCGAGACAAGAACAAGTTACACAGACTCCTCAGTCACAGAATGCACCACAGACAGTTACAGCACCGCAGCCTATTGCTGCAACACAGCATGTTACACAGCAGATGTACCAGTATGCACAGTCTGAGTATCCAGAGTATCAGCCATATTCATGAAACAGCCTAGAGAGGGAGGTAGGCTTGCCTCTCATCGAGATACCTGTAGATCAAGAAGGTCCCTATGTTCATAGTCAAGTATTAGGGAAAGACAGAAAGTTTCTGATTGATACAGGGGCAAGTAGGACCACTATAAGTCACGCCGAAGTTCCAGGGGCTCCGCTCTCAGGCTCAAGAAATGTTTCCCTTGGTTTTTCAGGAAAACCTATTGTAAATGAAATATCAAAGCCAGTTACTCTAGAAGTAGGTCCATTGTCCCGCACTACTGATCTGTTACTTACTAAGTCATGTCCAGAAAATCTATTAGGCATTAAGACACTGAAAGAGTTAGGTGCAGTTATATGCTGTTCCCCAGAGGGAATACGATTGTTCCTACGTGACTTCAAGGGTCACTATGTATTACGAGATTTTGATCCCAGATTGTCCAATGTTCCGCAGCATCTATGGGCGCAAGGTCCAACTGATGTTGGTTATATGCAAATCACACCCCATCGTGTGACTCTCAAGCCAGGTGTAGTCCTGCCACGAATAAGACAGTACAGATTGCCACCTGAGGCTGTAGCAGCCTTATCCAAAATTATTGACGAGCTCATCGCTCAAGGAGTAGTTGTAGAAACTGACTCCAATGTATGTAATTCTCCGATCATTCCAGTCATGAAACGTACTGATCCAAATGCACCTCCAGTATATCGATTAGTGATTGATCTCCGAGAACTTAATAAATGTATTATTCCCCAGTATCCAGTTGTCCCAGATATCTCTTCCCTATTGACAGCCATTGATTCCGAAGCCTCATTTTTTACTGTCATAGACCTCAAGAACGCGTTTTTTAGTGTTCCCATTCATCCAGACAGCCAGTTCCTTTTCGGATTTTGTTTAAATGGAAGGAGCTATAAGTTCACACGCGCTCCTCAAGGTTTCACAGAAAGTCCTAGTATTTACAGTCAAGCACTCAAGAGACAACTAGACAACATTCACATGCCAACTGACACTGCCCTGCTCCAGTATGTCGATGATCTACTGATCACAGCCCGTTCTGAACGTGCTTGCGAGCGAGCATCACTTACAGTCTTGTATTTCCTGGCCGAGATGGGACACAAGGTGTCCCCTTCTAAGCTTCAATTCTGTGTCCAGCAAGTAGTCTACTTAGGACACTTACTGTCCAAGAGGGGTAGGCAGTTGACACCAGACCGTATCCAGTTAATAGCGAGTCTTCCTCAGCCCAAGACCCAGAAGGAGGTACGTGCTTTTATCGGCCTTACTTCTTATTGCAGACAATGGATTCCTCAGTATGCATTTCTGGCCAAGCCACTGATACAGTTAACGACACAGGAGGCAGCCGTATCGACTGTTCTCCCTTGGACATCTGAACATACACTTAGTTTCAATGAGTTAAAGAAAGCCCTATGTCAAGCTCCAGTTCTAGCAACACCGAACTACAGTAAGTCTTTTACACTTTTCGTCACAGAACGCGAAGGTACAGCATTATCTGTCCTCACACAAGATCAAGCAGGACAATACAAGCCTTGTGCTTATTTTTCGAGCACATTAGATCCTGTAGCCCAGGCTCTGCCTGCGTGCCTCAAGTCAGTTGCAGCCACAGCACTAGCTATCAGACAAAGTGATTCCATAGTATTAGGACACTCCTTGACAGTACAAGTTCCACACTCTGTGGAAGTTCTTTTAAACCGAACACAAACTCAGCACTTGACAATTGCACGTTTAACAGGTTATGAATTGACACTGTTCCAGCCACACATAGAAATCAGACGCTGCAACGTTTTAAATCCTGCTACATTGTTACCATCAGTTACTTCGAATTTTGCCACACACGACTGTGTGGAAGTAGTTAACATCATGACAAAGCCAAGACAAGATCTGACAGATATTCCATTACCAGATCCAGACCTGACACTTTATGTGGATGGTTCATGTATGAGAACAAGTACAGGAGAACTAGTCGCCGCGTATGCAGTGACTACTGACACTGAAGTTATTGAAACACACCGCATTGACACCCTGTCTGCTCAAGCAGCAGAGCTAGTTGCTCTGACACAAGCCTGCATTCACGCCAAGAACCTGAACGTTAATGTTTACACAGATTCACGCTACGCATTTGGAGTTGTACACGACTTTGGAGTGCTCTGGCAGGAGAGAGGTTTCATGACTTCTCATGGAACCAAGATTCAGCATGGTCTCCTTATTCAAGCTCTGTTAGATGCAATACATTTACCGACATCCATTGCTATCATGAAGTGCAAAGCACATACGAAAGTTACTGACACTATTTCCCAAGGTAATGATCTAGCAGATCGCACAGCCAAGCTTACAGCTCAGACTCCAGACACTTCAGTTAATCCGACACAGACACACACTCCAGATCCGACTACATGTATGACAGTTAAAGACCCTACTCAAGATGTCATAGATATCCAGTTACATGCTACTCTCGACGAAATCAAGAAATGGTCCGAACAAGGAGGGGTCCAGACAGATCAAGGATGGTTAACAAAGGGTAGAGCCACATGGTTTCTCCCCGACTCTATGGTTCAAGTCATTATTAATACCGCACATAGTCCAGCACATTTAGGAGAAAAAGCCATGTTAGACAGTATCCAGAACCTTTGGTTCAACAAGCATTTATGAGCTGCAGCCAAGCAGAAAGTCCGTACCTGTATGATATGTTGTCAGTTTAATCCAGGTAAAAGTGTCCCGGTGGAACAAGGTGGATTCCAGCCCCCTGACCACCCTTTTGAAGTCCTCCAGATGGATTACATTCAGATGGAGCGATGTCGAGGTTTCAAGTATGTCCTTGTAGTTGTATGCGCTTTGTCCAGGTGGACGGAGGCATATCCAGTTCCAGACTACACAGCCGCGACCACTGCCAAGCAGTTGGTTCGTGAGTTCTTCCCCCGTTATGGACTCCCTAGAGTCGTATATTCTGATAACGGCCAGCCATTCTCATCTGAACTCATGAAGCACGTTTCCCTTTTGTTAGGGTACCAGTGGAAATTCCATTGTGTACGCCATCCTGAAGCAGCCGGTCTCGTAGAGAGACATAATCAGACCCTGAAAATCCGAATTGCAAAAGTTTGTCAAGAGAAAGGTGTGGACTGGCTAATAGCTCTGCCAGTCGCCCTGTTCTATATGCGTATGGTCGCACATTCCAGATCAGGTCTGTCCCCGTATGAGGTCGTTTTCGGCCGCCCCCCTAACATGTGGGGTACTCCTAGACCCCGAAGTATTACCGATGTTTCAAGTAATATGCTGACAGATTACCTAGCTTCCTTGATGTCTGCCCTCAACTCTTGTCGTTCACAGGTTGCCGCCGCATTTCCAGACAATACCGAGGTGGCACCGCATGAAATCGTTCCCGGATCCATGGTCCTAGTGCGAAATTTCGATCGCTCAAGTCCGCTGGAGCCTCGCTGGAAGGAGCCCCGACAGGTCCTCCTGGCCACCCGCACAGCCGTGAAGTTGGAGGGACGCAAAGGCTGGGTGCATCTTTCGCATATTAAAAAATTTTATGGATTGAAGCCAGTCTCAAAGAACATTTCCCAGGATTCAAAGGACTGCCAAAGTACTATTCTTAAGGACTGTCCCGCAAAAGACAATGATACTGCACCCTCCCTGTTAGAGAAAACTCCGCAACAGGAGTATAAGCTTAAGTTAAGGTCTAGTAAAATAAGTCAGCCAGTTTGATTGTCTAAGTCCTCCCCTAGGTGAAACGGTTAGACCGGTTTCTGACATGTATAAAATAGACCCCCATAGTGAGAGAGTTAGTCAAAACTCAATCCGATGTATCGTTTTTCTATGTTTCATATTATTTCTCAGTATTATGATTTCCTGCACCAGTTATGCGTTTTATCTGTATTTTCCAGTTTCTCATGTAAATAAGTCTTCTAATGTTACAGTAGAGCACACGTTTAGTGATCTGCCTCCTCATGAACTCTCTTACCGCCTCGCTATGCGTAACAATTCCTTTATCCGCATGTTACATTATTCACACCAGACCAGCAATGCCACAAATTGCTGGGTGTGTGGTCGACTCCCCCCTTTCCAGACACCGAAGGGAGTTCTGCCACTCTTTCCTTATCCATTTTCACATAATGGTTCGTGTGGAGCATGGTCCACGTTAACGTCATCCTCAACAGATATGTCTTTTCTTAACAGTACATGTTTCCCAGACAAGCAAGGTCTTCCCCACAGAACAGGGTTAGATCTAGAAAACGAAGTTTACAATTTAGGTAATTATTCTTCGAATTTCATGGTCCTGAATGTTCAGTCTGATTCCACTCCAGACTTACCTGCTATTTCAGTACTACCAGTCAAAGGCGAATTATGTGTCCGAAATAATGGTTCCGTACATGTAGGACATAGCGATTGTACTACTATTGTCAAGTACAGTGACAGTGGGAAATCTATTTTCAAAGCTTCACGCCATTCTTATTTTATTTGTGGTCAGACCGCATATGTTCGTCTGCCCCTCGATTGGGAGGGAACCTGTTACATTGCCTTCCTACTGCCACCTGTTTTCCTAGCCCCATCTGATTATCATAGAAACACACATCTAGTACACATTAGACATAAAAGGGAGATCGAGTCCCCCATTGTCGATTATACTGAAACTGCTCTAGAACAGTATACAGATTTCAATAGAGGTTTCTTCTTTTTTATAGGACCTATCCAGAATAGTAAGCTAATTCGTAGATTAACCAGAACCCTTGAAGTAGTAGTCAATGAGACTGCCTCTGCTCTAGGTAACTTAACCGAAGAGCAATCTGCTATGAGATTTGTCGTTTTACAGAATCGTCTCGTCCTTGACGTCATATTGGCCGATAGGGGCGGGGCCTGTAGAGTCATCGGATCTAGTTGCTGCATTTTCATTCCAAATAACGCACCGTCTGTTTATTCAGCTATAACCAGACTCCATAAAATTGCCCATCTGTTACACCAAGATCCAGGCACCTGGACATGGTCCGGTTGGTTCTGGAATATAATTTCCGCTTGGGGATGGAAAGTCTTGTCCTTTCTAGGTATTGCAGTAGCGATCATATTCAGCTGCTGCCTCTGTATACAATGTGGCCCTGCGATTTGCGGCATTTGTGCTACCTCTTGTATTCCTAGTCCCCAGCCCCGTTCTAAATCCCGTTCCAAGAAAATTCGAGACGAGCAAATGATACTGTATGAAATGATAGATGGTATCATGAATATTGATGTTTCCTGATGGAAACGTAGTGACAAGGAGGGAATGTGGAAAAGTAAATTTTGCCATGTTCTGTGTCCCTACGCGTCCTCCATCATATGTTATGTGTGCATGATTAATATGCATATGTATTCCCCATGTTCGATTAATGACGCAATTACAGTTGTGTCCACCTCTAGTATGTCAGTTTCCAGTTCTCGTGAATACTACGAATATCAGGCCTATGTAAAGCTACGTTGCCACGTTTCTCAGTGTGCACGTTATTTCATTGTAAAGTCCCTGTTTCTAGGCCTCAAAAGGGCCTGGACACCAGATTCAGCTCCTGTCTCCTGAAGCCTCGCTGAGGAGCGATACAGCCCCCACCTGTATCCTCGACCCTTCACTTACTTCCTGCCTCACAGTGCCCGGCTCAACCTGGCTCTGCCTACGAGTCTGCCAAGAGTATGTTATGATTCTAGTTATCAGTCCAGCCCTCCTTCTCTGCATTCCTAAGCTACTGAATCGCATCAACAGTTTCCGTCATTGTCTAGCCTTTACGTCTCCATGTTAGCGAAATACTGCATTTAATGGTCATTTAATATTCTTCATCACGCACTACATGTAGAATAATGCATGCACCATTCTTAGAGTCTGTTAGCCTTTACCCCGATAACTTTTGGATTCTATCAACATGTTCTCTAAACATCAGATACTAGATAGTGCTTAGGTACATGTCGCCCTGACTCTCCAGACTTCAGTCTCTGCTCCTAGCACAGAGTTCGAAGCCCCCAGCTTCTCCTAGTAACACGTCATTGCCAGTTTGCGCGCACCATTAGGTCAGAGGTCCCGGCTCCTTAGGTAGCCCCCTCCATGTTTCCGCCCCATTCATGACATATTCTGTTACGTTTGCATCACATGTCTATGTATACGCCTCTGTTACACCTACTTTCACCCTTATCTTTCGCGACTGCTATTGACCACACCCACTGCTCCGCCTATCGTATGTATTGTAATGCAACTGTTTTAGTATATATGATCGTGTATTGTTATTAAATGTTAGCGCGCTCATCCCAGATCCAGCCCCGGCAGCTGCTGGGCCCTGCCATCCTATTCCTATGCAGGTTGTCCCGTTCCTGTCTTTTATGCTGTAATAAACCTGCAAAACTCCTACTACCTCGAATCTTGACTCTTATTTATTGAGCTATCTGTTATTGCTATGCCTAGACAAAAATAGATCCGGTATTATTTATTTATATACCACATTTGTTTAACATCTACGTGAGGCCGCTGGCTGAGGTGGTGAAGCTCTGTGGTATGACCATGGTGTCATACGCAGATGATACCCAGCTAGCGGTCACGATCAGCGGGGACTCTGGGGTGGATGCCCCAAGATTCAGAGAAGGACTTAGGGCGGTGGCTGGTTGGATGACGTCCAACTGTCTCCAACTTAACGCCAAAAAAACGGAGGTGATGGTCTTTGGGAAGCGGACGGACCTTTGGGGAGATACCTGGTGGCCCCCTGAGTTGGGTCCCACCCCCACTCCGGTTGCGGAGATCAAAAATCTTGGTGTCTGGCTGGACCCTTCCCTCAACTTTGTTGGTCACACTAAAAGGACGGCGCCGTGCTGCTTTGGCATCTTGCGCAATCTGCGACCTGCCCTTAAATATTTTGATGCCGCAACCCGTCAACTTGTGGTACAAGCAACGGTTTTGGCTCGGCTGGACTATGCCAGCTCCCTTTTCATAGGGTTAAACCAGGCCGAGCTAACCCGACTTCAAAGAGTGCAGAACGCAGCGGCCAGAGCAATCGTAGGTCTTCCTAGGTTTTGCTCGGCCGGTCCAACCTTGCGAGCCTTGCATTGGTTACCCGTTAGGCAGCGGATCCATTTTAAAGTACTGTGCATATCTTTCAAGATTCTGAAGGGCCTACCGCCTCCCTTACTGTGCCAACTTTTGTGCTCTTACATCCCGGGCCGCACTTTGCGTTCGTTGGACCAAGAACTAGCGGCAGCCCCTCGGTTCAAACTCAGTCGGGCGGGGGGTCGCTCTTTTAGGGTGCGGGCAGCCGCGCTCTGGAACGCTCTCCCCTTGAAACTCCGGACCCTTGGCGACTTGCTTTCCTTCCGCAAGGCCGCTAAAACCCTTCTGTTCTCTGAGTTATGTTAAAATCCATACCGCCATTTTTAAATAATATTTTCTGTTTTCTGTTGTGTTGTGTTCGCCACCTTGTCGGTGCGCCGGGACGCTCCTTCGCTGGAGCAGCCGTGCGCAATACAAATAGCCCTAACATAACATAACATAACATAACATTCCTTTCTGCTCCCAAATTGAAAGTTACCACCTATTAAATTTAATAAGGGAACTCAGTGTTATCCTATGGAAGAGGTAGGCCTCACAGTAGTTCTTGGAGTTTTCACCACCAGGACATGTAAAACATAAAGGTACATGTCCAGATTTTAGATTGCACCCTGCACTCTGGGCTGAGTAGACCTACCCTAGGGGTGACTTATATGTATTAAAAAGGGAAATTTAGGCCTGGAAAAAGTTTTGTTTTGGCAGCTCAGAATGGCAGTTGAAACTGTACACACAGGCTAGAATGGAAGACCTGAGACATGTTTAAAAAGGGTTACTTAAGTGGATGGCACAATGAGTGCTGCAGGCCCACTAGTAGCATTTAATGTATAGGCCCTGAGTACATGTAGTACCCTTTAACTGGGTACTTACAAGAAAATTAAATGTGCCAGTTGGGTGTGAGCCAATGTTACCATGAGGTTGGAAGGCAAAAAGTTAGTGGGGGGGGACCACACCAAGGATATCAGGTCCAACACTCATAATTCACAAATGTGGCTCAAAGACACTGACATCATCCAAAACTCTCTATATAATCTTAGGGCTTCATTTACAAGGTCATTGCGCCGCCAGAGCATAATATTTTTTGATGCACCAACAGTGCAGTGTGCCTGCCCATATTTACAAGGCCATGTAAAGTCAACCTGCGTGACTTTTCATGGGCTTGTAAATATGTGCCCCTTTCACGCATTAGTCTGCGTGAAAGGAACGTTCCATGGGTGTTGCTGTGGGTGTTCCAATGCAACATCCAATGAACCAGACACATTCCTAGATTTACAAAGTTTTGTAAAACTGGGAATGCATCAGAATCCTTACCGTCCCGGGGGACGGTGTAGGAGTGATGCAACAAGGAGAAATACTTTTATTTCCCCTAGTTTTTTCTTCTTTCTATGCGTGCTGCATTGTGCAGCATGCATAGAAAGAGAAAAGGCCATCAATGATTGTTTTTGTGCAGGAAGGTGTGCCTTCGCAGGAAGGTGTCCCTTACTGCACAAAAACAATCATCCATGCAATGCAGGCACCCTTGTAACATGACTCAAAGGTGCCAATGCTGGTACATGGCAGCCAATTGTGCGCCAACGCAGGGGAAGCACACAGATGCGCTGTATTTTTGTTAATACAATGCATTCCTGTGCTTATAAAATGACACAGCTCGGCGCAGCAAAATGGTGTGCAGTGCCGCGTCATTTTATTTTTAAATGAGGCCCTTAGTCTGTAGCTAATATATTGCAATAATATATTAACTTGTAGATAATCTTCAGGTAATGTTCTTAGCATCTCAAAACCGAATTTCAGATAAACATATTTAATTTATTTTCTGGTTCCTTAAGGTGGCCATGAACAGTTTATTTTTGGCGCTTGATTTTAATGCAACTTTAAATGCAATGTACATACCTGACTTTTCACTTTTAAAAAATGATTGATGAATAGCATGTATAAATTAAATTAAATCATAAAATTACACCTGGGTATTGCAGGCTTCACTGTTTGCACAAAATAGCAAAGTATCTTCATGTGCTCGTAATTACAGCTTTTCCCTATTTTTTCAATAGTATGATATTTGAATACAATAACGTCTATACATGCCATGCCATTTTTCTGGGGGCTATGCGACTTGGGGGAAATAAGCAATCCTCCTGACATGTATTTCATTTTATGCCCAGAAGAACCAGGAGCTAGGTAATACTGTGAGCTACCTGAATTGTCAATTAGCTCCTTTCGGGAGGTCGCAATGTTAAACCCTCATGGCTTATTCTTAAGGAGTAGTACTAGTCAATTTTATTTCTTTCTAAAATATATAATAATAAAGAATTTGGATGTTCTATCTGAAATTGGTGAATTGCAAATGGTTGCGTGAAAGGTATGCACGCTAAATGCTTCCAAAATTGAATTGAGTTCTTTCACCACGTTAATGCTGAATTTGTTTTCATTGGTATTCTGCTCAAAATAAATCATCACTTAACAGATATCATTCCAGTGAGGCAGTGAATTTCCTGGTGGTAATCAAATTCGATTTAGTGAGTCTCTTACCCTTTTAGATCCCCTCACAACAATTTATTTCATAGGATCCTTTTACTAGCAAATATAAACACCGGCTTCCTGAACCATCTCTAATCTTCTTATAAGATTGTCTGGGGGACTAAGGTAGGTTGTATTACTACAGTAATGCCACATTGTGTCAAGTCTGCTGGCATACAGTGGTCCAACTCAAGAAAAGGTAGACTCATTTTACGCAGTGAAATCTGCCAGATACAGCTGCTAGACCCCTTACCCGATTGTGCTTTTAAGGATAGGTCTCCATCACGGAAGATGACTAGACTGCCGATGGCTACTGATGGTCCATGTGAGGTGGCTCGTGAGTTCAAACCAGACAGCTGTATTCCATTTATCGTGGTTATTCCTGGTGATTAGAAGCCCAGCCGTCAGTTAATTAAGGTTCAAGGAGTTCAATCACATTCTGTAACCTATGAAGGCTTCTCATTTGTAAAATTCATCTGGTGTTACAGAAGGAATGCCTTAGGAGGGTATGTCTGAAGGTCAGCTGGGTGATGAGAGAAGTTGGCCTGTTATATACTGTCCACTAATTAAAGTGGGCACCTTGCACCAGTCCAAACGACCCTTATGATGTATGAGGTCAAAGATACCCTTTAGAAAGCTATCCTAGTGGTAGCTGTGGAGAGCAGCCTTCAGACTTTATCTTGAAGGAATGTAAAGCAGCTTGTTTTACCAGAATATCACCTTTAGTATTAATTAAATAAAAGGAGAACCACACAGTAGTTATAAAAATATGTATTTATTTATATAACACTTTTTAGTATCTATACGAGGATACAACACAAAGCACACAATACTTTAGCAAAGAAACAGTTGTAAGTAGCACAATACACAGTTGGCTCCAGGGGGCCACAAACCATACACTAAAATAGTGGTATAAGAACCAAAACGTGAGTCGAGACAGTGTCTCGAACACGTAGAATGGCTGGGACCCCAAGCAACCACCCAAGGTGAGTAAAGAGGGTCCCCACGGAAGACGGGTGCAGTGTGCTAACACAACCACGGGCTCCGTACAATTCTATGGGGAAGTCACGGTTACAATCTTAAAGTTTCTGGACCCTTCTTGGTGGACTTTGAGGAAACCCTTTGGAACTTAGGAGGTTGGAGAGCCACCCCACCCGTGGATACCGGAGTACCCGAGTTACCTATGCCAGGGGAGCTGGGTGCATATGTCTGAATAGGTGTCATAAACCGCCGTTGTTTTCAATGGAGAACTTCAAAGAAGAGTTGCTGCCGGGACGGAGAAAAGTGTCCATTGGAATCCAAGGGTGGATTAATTGCTGAAAGGAACCTGAAAGCAGAGGGAACAGAGTCTGGGTCACTTCAGGGTGACAAGGGGCTCAGTAGACGAATGCCCACCTATGCCGGGTCCTTCAGGTGCAAAGAGGGGATGCTTATCTGTGCAGCCACGAGAACCAGGAGACATCAAGGATGACTAAGAGCTGGATGCGAGCTGTCCCATGAAGGATGTCGAGTGCTGAGGGGTCGGTGTCTGGCTGGAGCACCAACAAGCCTTGGCAACAGCAACCCACACAGGAAGGTCAAGCAGGTCATGGTGTGGAGCAACAGGGTCCAGGGGACTCACCAAACAATGGGAAGTCAGGGCACATCTGGAGCAACCAGGGAAGTTCAACAGAATTCAAGACGACCCTCAAGAGGACCCAAAGGCCGAATGACCAGGAGTCGCGAGGGGACCTCGTGCAAGATCACAAAATACCAGCCCATAGAGCACTCAGTGCGAGGTGGTTGGAGTCTTTTGGTGTAAATACTGTTCAGGATCAGGACTACATGGAATCCAATGCAAAAGGTTAAGAATTACCAACAAGCATATGCACGTGCAAAAGTACGCGGTGCACAGGGGTTCGGGTTATGCGGTGCCCACGAGGGATACTGGCCTCAAACTCGGTGAGAGGGCGGCTCAACCTCAAGGAACATCGGAACCTACCTCCTGTGTTGCCTGAGCCCGCGGGAGCTCAGGATCAGCAGACTGGTCAGTTGCGTTACGGTGCCTGAGAATGCAAGGGAGTGACTATTTCACCCCAAGGGAGCTTTTTCAGATGTCCTTGATGCTCCACAGGTCCTGCACAGAGCTTGCATGGTGCACAGGCACAGTCGTGCTTTGGACGGAGAGGGAGACAAAGTCAGGCCCAGTCGAAGTCCAGCGAAGTCCAGAGTGTCCAGACAGTTGAAGTTCAGTGGTTTTTTGTTCAGAATTTTGTCAACGTCAAATCTAACGTCCTACAGCCAGGGAAGCCCTTATGTACCCATGGGAGAGGGTTAGACAGATTCAGGGGACCCTCCTAGGGGAGGGTCAGGACAGAGGGGAGTTTACTCCCATGTCCTTTGTCCAGTTTCGCGCCAGAGCAGAACTGGTTTGAACTGGACTATGCACAGGGACATCAAGTGCAGACTTTCATACACTTTGGAAGTGCAGCCACCCAGCCCCAACACACTAAATCCTGTCTAGGATGTGGTCACACCTCCCTGTGATAGGATGCCTATTGTCCTTCCTTCTCCAGCTCGAACTTGGCTCAACAGCAGGAGGGCAAAAATGTATCTCTGGTCGGCACTAACCATTTTGTGTTTTTCCCAGGTCGAGAAAGCTAGTACCTGAAAGACCTGTGACGCCACGAAGCTCACTTCATAAGGGTGGAATCATACCTCCCACTCTGGTTACCGGTGTGGAGGTATGATTCGAAGGTTTTTGATACCAAACACAACATGATTTGTTTCAGCCGTTTTTGAGATAACATTTACCACAAGGTTATAATGCACCTCTACCTCTATATGTGTGGCTGTGTCCGGGAGAATGGTTTCAGAAGGCTGCAGAGGGGCTCTGCTCATACAGGGGCACCCTCTCACCTAAAACCCAGCCCCCTGCCTTCAGGATTGTCAATGCCTGCTATAGGGGTGACTTATAAGTTTTAAGTTTAGTGACCTATAGATATAGTGTACCTATATCTAACGTAAGTGGTGCAAGTACCAGCTTACACAGGCTGCAAGATCCATTTTGCATGACCTCTCATGGGTGGCATAATACATGCTTCAGCCCATGGAAAGCCTTTGGGGTACCTATCCCATGGGTACATGTACATATACTAGGTACTTAAAAGGGTACCCCAGCATCCAATCTGGAGTGTACCCAAGTACATGTAATTACAGGGAGAAAGCAGATAGACTGGGGTCCTGATTAGCAGGATTCCAGTCAGACTAGTCAAAAACAGTGTAACATCCAGCATAAAGTGAGGGTAACCATAAGAAGCAGATCCTACTTTCCTACAGGTGTCATCAGCATACATATTATTTTGAACTCCGGCCGAGTTTTAGAGATGCTGCTGTGGCAACATGTATATCTTAAACATTATAGTGTTGAGAAAACAGAGCCCTGAGCAACCCTACAGCTCATCTCTTTAGATATAAAAGGGTGAATACTTATGGTTTGTTCCCTCTACGTCAAAAAATACTTTACACACTTATGTACATTAGCTGCAGTTTCTATTTCTTGAAGTTTGGTGATAAGAATGGCATGATCAAAAGTGGGTGAACTAATGCAGTTTCTTTGCCACTTGTTCTTATGGCCTAATATATAAGAAATAGTTTTGAACTACCTAGCTCTTCTTGTCCTTAAGGACCATATAAAAAAAACTCCTTTATAATTCAGACTCCAATTGATCCAATCCCTTGTTGCCAACTGTTGTACATAGTCAGGCTATGACCCTTGCCAGCAGTCCCCATCCAAGTCATCCAACTTCATGCTCCTCTCTTACTCTTATAGTTGTTCGGTGTCATGAGGTTTCCATAGGGGCTTAAGCCTCACTTCCTATTCTTGTAGGCTGACGCACAATCCAGTTTCTTAGCGAACTGATGGATCATTTCATATAGTCATCACGCAGAATTCAGGAGAATATTTAATGGCTCTAGGATATTTCAACTGCTGAGACGCCTTAATCCATCCCAGGCTCGATTTAGGTGGTCTGTTCCCAATAAACATTGACTAAGACCACTGTGGCTAGGTGTTTAGCTTGATGATGACCTAAACCTCTATTAAATAAGGAACAGTTCTCAAACTACACCACCTCCGCAGAATCCTTCCTCACAGTCATTCATCCATGCAAATTCAAACGAGCAACACATTGGTCAGTGCCGGAACTGGTTATCTGTACTCCCTCGTGGCTGGCCTGCTTAAAAGAAGCTGGATTGGGTCCAAAGAAAAGCTGACAGCCTCTCTTTTGGTGAGAGTGAGGGCTGCCTGGTTGCATTTTTAAACAATGGTGTACTCTATACAGCAGGACTGAACCTGTTTTCTACCACACAACATCTACCCACCCACCTATTTTCCATATTCCTTGACTATGACAGGTGCAGTTTAATGACCGGTTACTCACCGGTAATATACATTACTCCGAGTCCAGGTCTCCCCGTCCCATTCCTGACAAGTGAGCAGCTAGTCTGCTCTACAGAAACCCCTACCTAGCTGAGCTGCTTGCACTTCCCCCTAGGATGACGTCACCATCACGTGACTATAAAGGGGGAAGTGCATCAAAGAAACATCCTGAGAATACCAAAGAAACCAGAATGAAAAACAGACAATCACCCAAAGAAAACCCAAAACAGGGAGGGAGGGAAGGGCTCAGGAATGGGACGGGGAGACCAGGACTCGGAGTAATGTATATTAGCGGTGAGTAACCGGGCATTACCTCCTCGTCCTGTCTCCCCGTCCCATTCTTGACAAGTGAGCCCATACCCAAGCACTCGGTGATTGCAAGAAAAAAACAGACCAGAAAGTTTGAGAAAAACAGGTCCATTTTAATCAACATAAACAGTACATAGTAAAAAACATGTACCGCAGACAGGACACTAGCCCCAAAGGCAGCAGAGGCCACCATCCCCAACTGAAGACGATAATGTGTAACAAAGGTATGGGGAGAAGCCCACGTGGCAGCATTGCAAATGTCCCTCAATGAGGCCCCCCTGAACATGGCCCAGGAGGATGACACGCTCCGAGTCGACCGACCCTGAACAGAAGAAGGCAGAGGACAGTGGGCAGAATCATAAGCAGAAACCACAGCGCCCCGGACCCAACGAGACAAGGTGGACAAAGAAGGCCGAAGCCCCAGACCGAGAGGTCATAGGTGACGAACAAGGAATTAACCTTATGGAAATCAGCCGAACGCTCCAAGTAGATGCGGAGAGCCCTCAGCACATCCAACGAATGGAGGAGCACCTCCTCAGGAGAGGCAGGAGCCGGAAAAAACACCGGGAGAACAATATCTTCCTGACAGTGAAAAGAAGACACCACCTTAGGAAGAAAGAACTGACTCGGACGGAGAATGACCTTGTCAGCGCAAAAGCGCAAGAAGGGGGAGAAGCCATCAGCACCCCAATCTCACCAACCCTCCGCCCTGAAGTATTGGCCACCAGGAATATAACCTTAGCAGAAAGGAACTTCAGGGCCACGGAGTCCAAAGGCACGAAAGGAGGACCCGTCAAAGCCCGCAGAACCAAGGGAAGATCCCAAGGAGGCACAGGAGAACGAGAGACAGGACGTTGAAGCAAGAAACTCCTCAGAAGGCGAGCCACCAACGGGGAGACAGAGGAAACAGAGGAACCCCGAAAAGCACTGGCATCCGTGGACAACACGACCACATACTGAGGAGGAAGGAGATCGAACCCCTGGGACAAAGACAGAGGGGACAACCACCACTGGAGATCCGCCCGAATCCCCGGAATGACAGGGATGAAAGTCTCGTAGACCAAGGAGGCAGGATCCCAGTGCGACAGGACATGATGTAACAGGGGTTACAGATGCAGCCTGGCCCAAGAAGGAGATGCAAAGTGGACGCCATCTCCCCTTGACTCTGCAACCAGAGTCTGGCAGACACCCGGGACTGGGACAGAAGCCAGGAAAGGTGACGATACAAAGTCAACTGGCACTCCTGGGAGAGGAACACCATGCCCAGGTCCATGCGGAACAGAGCCCCCAGGAATTTCAGGGACTGGGAGGGCACCAGGGAGGACTTCCGGTGGTTGATAAGGAACCCAAAGGAACCCAGCAGAAGACACACCTGTACCACATCCGACAGAGCCTGCGAAAAAGAAGGAGAGACAATCAACCAGTCATCCAGATATGGAAACACCAGCATCCCCCTGGAATGAAGAATACCCACCAGAAGGGCCAAGAGCTTGGTGAACACCCTGGGCGCCGATGACAGGCCGAAAGGGAGCACCCGGAACTGATAGTGAAGGACCCCCACAGCAAAACGGAGAAACCGCTGGTCCTCCGGATGGACAGGAACATGCAGATACGCATCCATCAGATCCAGGGACGCCAGGAAGCCTCCCGGAAGGACCAGAGGCAGGATGGACTGGAGAGTCACCATCTTGAATGGACGATGGAGGACGAAGCGATTGACCCGCTTTAGATTCAAAACAGGACGAAGATCCGAAGTGTCTTTCTTGGAGACCAGAAAGAGAATTGAATAGCAACCCTGGCCCCTCTCCAGCGGAGGAACCACCACAATAGCCCTCTTCTCCAACAGGAGCTGCACACCTTCCAACAAAGCATCTCTTCGCAGAGGAAGACGGGGCAGGGGAGTCTGAACAAAACCCGGAGGAGGAGGAGAGGAAAACTCGATCAGGCAACCTTCCAAAACAGTCTGAACTGTCCAGGCATCCGGAACCGACAACCACTGGGCGGGGAAGGACTGGAGGCGACCACCAACTGGCAAGGGCAGACAGTCATTGAGAAGAGGAGGAAGCGGGGGTGGCAACACCGGCAGCGGCCCGGGGCTTGGCACTTCCAGGGGCCCCCCGGCCACGACCCCTGCCACGAAAGCGCCACGAGCAAGAGGCCCAAAAGCGGGGCGGTAACCAAACCCACGACCCCGAGAAGGAGGGCGGACTGGAGTCACCAGCTTGCGGTTCTCAGCAGACTGCTTGACCATACCCTCCAGCTGAGGACCGAACACCCTGGAACCTTCAAAGGGCAACTTAAGGAGGACTGACTTCTGGGAAGAGTCCACATTCCAGGAACTCATCCAAATATGACAACGGGCGGCAATGGAAGCACCCGAAGCAGCCGCAGCCGTCCCCAAATTGTCGAAGGAAAGATCTGACAGGTACTGCACCTGTAACTCCATCAAAGACAAAAGAGGCGTGGCATCCTCGCCGTCGTGCAGCAGAACTGACAGGGACTGGAAATCCTTAAGGAGCGACTGAACCATATAGTTAGAATATGCAGTCGCCCGGACAGAAAAATTAGAAGCAGCATAGGAATGCTTCACCGCCGCTTCAACACGCTTATCCACAGCGTCCGCAGGAAGGGCGTCCTCAGAGACGACCAAACCCTGAGAGGAACGGCCAGCCATCAAATTGTTAACCTTCACAGCCTGAGGGAACTCAGCAGCAAAACCCTCAAGAGGGTAACGCCTGGACTGGAAACGAGGAAAAGTAGACTTGTCCACCTCCTTCCATTCGTGAGACAGCACATTGCGCACCGCCCCGTTCAAAGGAAAAGAGTCAGGAGCAGGCTGGACATACTGCGTAAAGAAGTCATCCTCCAAAACAGCATCCGCAGGAGGAGAGTAGCCCAAATTGGACCGCACATGGGTGAACAGTTCAGCGAGCTCGCACCCTGAACAAAGCGACCACGGACACCCTCATCTTCATCAGGACCAACCTCATCCTCAGGAGCAGCCTGCGGATCCAAAGAAACACGAGGCAACTTGGGAGGAGGCCCAGCCGCGGCCCTAGCCAGGAAAGCAGCAGCCACAGCCTCATTTATAATCAGGCACAGGGCATCCAGAGGGGCCGCAGAAGAAGAAGCCTCAGAAGCCATGGCAGAAACAAAAGACAGTGAGCACAGCACCCAAGTCCAAAAACCACCAAAACGGGCACAAACAAGGACAAAAAAACAGCCATGAAGGACCCCATATATAGGCCCGAGGACCCGAGCACCTGGGGTGGTGGGAAATGTGGGCCGGCATAAAAAGCCCAGCCAGCTGCCAAAATTGCCCCCAAAAGACACAAGAACCCAAGCGCGCCCCATCACATACTCCACAAAGTCCCCGCCCGCTAATGCAGGGCGAAGGGGGACCGGAGACCACCCAGGAACGACCGCTGGAGGAGGCCAACACACCCGGTGAGTGAAAAATTAGCGGAGACGGCTGCTAACGCGAACCACGTAGAAAAGCAAATGCCACAACACAGAGGCAGCGCGGGGGAAATGACAGCGGTAAACAAAGGCGGCCGCTAAAGCAGGCCGCCGTAGAAACAGCAAAACATAACAACAGGGTAACTTACCCATATCCAGGTAACCCCGAACAGCACAGCCAGGCAAACCGGAGCGTAGATTGCAGAGAAAAAAAGAACAGGATGTTTCTTTGGTGCTCTTCCCCCTTTATAGTCACGTGATGGTGACGTCATCCTAGGGGGAAGTGCAAACAGCTCAGCTAGGTAGGGGTTTCTGTAGAGCAGACTAGCTGCTCACTTGTCAGGAATGGATGTATGACGTTACAACGCATACTTTTACCACGCATACCTTTACAACCGACCCCAGGACGCTCCCTACTCAGGTCGCCACACAGGAAGCATGCAATGCTCTCAGCACCTATTTTGTCGAAAAAATTGTATTGATTAAGGACACCATCTCAGTCACCTCTCTTGGCGCTGGTTCTGTTCCCCCCCCTCACAACTCTTTTTCATTTACACAATTCCCTCTCTTAGACCCCACTTCCCTGGCCACTCTTGCCACCCGCATCAAGTCCGGATCCCCAGACGATTGCTGTCCTCCGTCTATACTCCGGGCCATCTGCCACTCCTTACCCAACTGCATCCTCCCTCTACTAAATTCTTCTCTCTCTTCTGGTACGGTGCCTGGCCCCTTCAAGGAAGCCGTTCTGGTGCCCCTCTTGAAGAAGCCAGGAGCGGATCCCGCCGTTCCAGCAAATTACCGTCCTATTTCCCTTTTACCTTTCTTTTCTAAAATCCTGGAGGCCCACGTCACTACCTGTCTCTCACAGTTTATCGAGAGTTCCAACTTCCTCGAGGCCAACCAGGCTGGCTTCAGACCCGGCTACTCTACGGAGACAGTGATCTTGGCGGTGCTGGACGCCTTGAGAGACGGGGCTGACAAGGGTACCCCCCAGGCCCTGGTATTATTAGATCTGTCTGCCGCCTTCGACACGGTGGATCATAACATCCTTTTCCACCGTGTCGAGCAGGCTGGCATCCAGGGCCTGGCGCTGGCCTGGGTCAAATCTTTTCTGACCGGCAGGTCTCAGACCCTCAGCCTGGGTACCTTCAGGGCTCCCAGGGAGCACTCGCCCTGCGGGGTCCCCCAGGGTTCTTCTCTATCCCCTCTTCTTTTCAATCTTTATCTTCGCCCCCTTCTTCTTTCCTTGAGGCAGTGGGACGTCACCGTATTTAATTACGCGGACGACCTGCAACTCATTTTCTCTCTTAACTCCCCTTCTGCTATTCCCAATTTTAAGGCAGTCATGTCCCACATTCTCCAGTGGAAGGGCCACAACCAGCTAAAATTGAACCCCGGTAAGACGGAGCTCCTCCTCCCCGGTAGGAGCGCCACCTCCTGGGGGCCACAATTTTGGCCGGCGGACCTCGGTCCCCCTCCCATCCCCGTGGCCTCGGTGAAGAGCCTAGGGGTCACAATCGACTCCGGTTTATCCCTTGGGCCACAGGTGGGGACGGTGGTCTCGTCCTGTATCTACCAGCTGCCACTGGATCAGGAAAGTGGCATCCCTCTTTACACCTGACGCCCTCCTGCAGGTCATCATGGCTCTCGTCCTCTCCCGCTTAGATTTTTCTAACGCGATCTACCACGGCCTGCCTAAAACATCGGTGGCCAGACTGCAAGTGGTGCAAAATCAAGCGGCGAGATTGGCCCTAGGGATCCCGAAGTGGCAATCCGCCAGGCCCCTCCTTGTCAAACTCCACTGGCTCCCCGTCACCGCAAGGTCGGCCTTTAAGATCGGCTGCCTTATTTTCAAATCGCTAACCGGGTCTTGTCCCGCCTTTGTGAAATCCCTGATTAGACCTTACTGCCCGTCCCGGAATCTGAGATCCTCCCATCTTCACCTTCTGACTGTCCCCTCTTACAAGCTCTGTAGATCCGGAGGCCGGAGATTCGCATACCTGGCCCCCAAGCTTTGGAACTCTTTTCCTTCTTCTCTTAAAGTCTCTAATTCTCTGACGCTTTTTCGTAAGTCCTTAAAAACCTGGCTCTTCCCTCAATCTGGTTAGTCCCTCTGTACCCTCTACGTCCATCCAGCGCCAGGAAACCCATGGTGTCAGTGCGCTCTATAAGCACCCCTTACAATACAATACAATACAATACAACGCGGTATTTACAACGAATACTGTTACAACACATAGCGCTTAGAGGTGCTGGATAGTGGTAAGTATAAATTTCTATTCCAACTCCAGTCCTCGTGGACACTAGGGAAGGTGTTGGATAGAAAATTAAACTTATTACTTACCCTAGAGCGCCCCCCAGCGCAATGCGTTGTAATGGTATACGTGGTAATACCTGCGTTGTAATGGTAGTGCGTTGTAAAAATTTCGTTGTAAACGTTGCATACCGTCAGGAATGGGACGGGGAGACAGGACGAGGAGGTAATGGGACAGGGCCTCATTCTGTGGAATCAGCTTCTGTCCTAGTGAGTACTTGCTGCTCTGCTATACTTCAGGAAGGTCCAAAGTAGTCAGCAGGACCCATCTACTCCTGGTATGATTGACCTAGAGGCAAGTAAGGTCCTAGTATGTGCCTCTTAAGCTAACACGCATAACATGGAACAACATAACAATGGAGTAGGATAAAATAATGTTTATTCTTCAGTTGTATGACTTTGCCTTAGGGCTGACAACCATACAAGGGTTTTCATCCTTAAGGCCCACAACCCCCTATCCATCGCAATTGAAAACAGAAGAGATCTGCAAGTAGTGCATAATATAAGTCACAAATAAATGTAGTAAATACATAATTTCTGATGGGAATGCACTGCACTCAAGTGCCTGTTTGTACGTGACTGCAGCATGTTAGCGCAAACTACCCGTTATTGATAGTAATAATAGGCAGTTCATTCAAATAATATAGAAGGATAGTGAAAGAAATGTCATACAAGATAGTTTGAAATCTGGTCACTTCTTCGTAAGCAGGCATTTTTACTTTGGCAAAATCCCTTGATCCTTGTAATGTTAATTCTGACGTAACAATTGATCATCGAATTTTTAAAAAGCCGCAATATGAAGGCGGGAAACTTCTTCCCATATCAGCAAGCAGTTTTCCGCCCAAAATTTCCTATAAATAATTTACTTTTAGGGCCTGATGCTCAAGGCCATTTCGGGGTTACAAAACCTGCGATTAGCAAAACCACAGGATTTGAGACTGCAAAATGTCTATTTGTTATGTACTAAAATCCATTTATCTATTTTGCAATTCGGTAACAGATTACCAAAGCGCAAAATGAGTTTAGAAATCCATAACGAATAGCTATTTGTAATCGGCGTATTTAGAGTGTGCCTTCCAAATAACGATTCTTTAAGGGATGTAGTAATGTTTTTCAAGGGTAATCCTGTCTTAAACCATTGAAAAGTTACCAACTCCCTTGGGAATACTTCCTATTTGTAAATGTAAACAAAAGTTTGTTGGGGCGCAGGCAGTAGTCCAGTGGACCACTTCCCACTCTGAAACAAACTTTTAAAGAATAAACTTTTCAAATGTAGTCCCTTTTTTTTAGAGAAACTTATCTTCATAAAAAAAAAACTTTATTAAAATGCAATCACAGACATGGTGGTCTGTTGACCCTAGCAGGTTACCATTCCTATGATGACATCTAATCGTAGTTAGACGCAATTTTCAACATACATCATGAATATGGAGAAGTTAGGATAGATGTCGAATCACTATCACTTGGTATTTTGAGACCCGACCTTTAGTACATAGGACTGTTTGCAAAATTCTTATCATTCGCAAACCGTCAATTCGCAATCTGCCGCAACTTTTTTCAAATGTAAATTTTTATACATCAGGCCCTTGGTTGAAAGTAGCACCTGAAATACGGCATCTAAGTGGTGTATGTCCTTTTACCTCTGAGAGACTAAAGTAAGAAATAAACTGCTAAAGGCTACATTTCATCTAAATATGCAAAACTGTTGGTGGCGTGTGTTTAATGCTTCCAACGTAAGCCTTCACTGGACGATTCTGTAGAGAAAAATGCGAGGATATTGTCTTGGGTTTAGCAATGGCGCCACCTGCTGCAAATGTGGAAATATGCTGCTGACGATTATACAATTCACAGCTCCCAGCAAAGCCATCGTTAACTTGGCGTCTTTAGCAGCAAGCTGCTATATTTTGGTTTTCAGTGTGGCACCTGCTGAGGAAGTCTACTTTACGTTCGAGGCCCTGTAAAGAACTCCGGTACCATGAGCTATGGTATTTTCCGGGTTCACAATTTGATTTACTTATTTGTTGACTTGTAAAGAGCAAATTCTACCCAGCCATGTATAATAGAGGGTGCGAGAACACCAGGCAGATGTCAACTATGCATTGACAGGCCACATACCGAGCAGGATGTAAACAATACAATAGTGGTCAGAAATGACAACGCCTTGTATAACCTACAAATTGAGTGATTTTTACAGTTGTAAAGGGAGATAACATGGTAACAACAGACAGAGTACATGTATGTAGTGTCTGGAGCCCTAGGCCCACATGCTGTACAAAATATGGTACAGACACATCCTGTAGGGTACTGTAACTGGCCAAGGGCACGTGCGCCCGGACCCTTTTATTAACAGGGTCACCTGACCGGTGACGCCTGTGATGGGTGGGTGAATAGTGTGGGTCACAAGCAGGCGGCACACTAGAACATGCCCAGCCAGACACTACATCCCTCCCAAACTTTAATGAAAAGAAACAAACAATAGTTCAACTTGTAAGAAAACTAATAAACAATTTACAGCACCAAATGAGTCTCTTCAGGCCATCATCCAGGCAGCGCGGGAGCTTTGGACCGCATGATCAGGATGCTTTACTCCACCTTGGCGATGTATTTCAGACCGGCCTGGTCTCGCAGTGTTGGAGTCTATTCTGGAGATCTCGCAGGCGCTCAGGTTCTGGGGAACAACAAACCTACTGCTGTTGGGGATGATCTCTGTGTATGAGGTCTTTCCCTCGAGGCGACGTGCTTGATGGTCTTTCTCGCTTCTGACAGCAGAGCAACTTCAGACTTGCCTCTCGTGCCTGGACTCCTCTCTCACTGGAGCCTCCTGGAGGGCCTTCCTGCCAGGCTGCCAAGGGACCGTGTGGACTGTGCGGGCTTTGAGTAGGCCGCGCGAAGGCGTCGCTGGGGAACTGCCACCAGGACCCACAGCCAAGTCGCCCATGTAGCCGCAGAGGGTGGTATCTCAGCCTGGGTGTTCTCGCCATCAGGACTCAGGTTCTGTGCCTTCCACTGATGGTCTTTGGGTGACCAGTCTTCACCTGTGACCTCCATGCTTCCCATGCCTGTTGTGGAGCTTCTGCCGACGCATCTCTCCTATTCGGATTCCCTTCTCACAGGAACCCCGTCAAGGCCCTTGCTCCTGGATTGCTTCGTGACTGCGTGAGCTGTGCGAGCCTTTTGCAGGCTGCACTGAGGGGTCGCTGCAGAACCCCCAACAAGTGCCCTGTATGGTTGAAAAGCGGAATACCCATACATGGAGATACAATCGCTTCCGCCCTATTAACAAAACAGGGTATAAATAACCATGGTCATAGCCTGACTCCACACCAGCGGAGCAGCGTGAGGGGTAAGGCGGCGATCAGAGCGTCCTGACCTTGTGAGTATAATACTGAAGAACTAGTATACAACGACCATCTGCACTCTCCTACATAAGTAAGTGAGATAGAATGAATTATAAAAGCTGCATCATTCTTCACTACAGATAGCCATTGGAGCAGCACCCCGACATTCCTATTGCTCATGAAGCCTACAAACAAGCTTCACAAGTATGAATACAACTTACAGTATATCCTAGTATTTTTTTGTGTTTTATGTTGTATGTGTTGTGAGTCCCCCCCCTTTTTTTCAACAGGCTGATTAATAATGAAATGGTGAGGTTCCAGGTGACTGCACCTGCATGAACTACCCGCTACATGGGTAACCATTAGGTGTTATTTTTGTCTTTCTACAGGTCATTGAGCTTGTAGCAGACCGCTGTAGGCACACTTAGCCTATTTCTATAAAAATTCACTTTTTTGTAAATACACATTTTTTTGTAGAAGAAGACGTGAGTAGGGAGGGGAGTTTGTGCCCCCGTCCTGAAGAAGGAGCCTGTCTCCGAAACATGTCGACAACAAAGCACACCAGAAGTCCTGTTCATTAATACAACAGACTTGACCTCGCCCTGCACTTCTTTTAACAGTACCAGCCAGAGTTCAGAATAAAATTGTTTTTCTTTTACACTCTAGTGCCAGGTGCTTTTTAACTTTTTTCACTACACCCCCTACTCACTTAAAAACATACCCCACACACTGTACACCACACATAGCCAATACTATAAGTGCTCCCGCGTAGCCGTAGGTCGCAGCACGCCGCATCCCGATAGAGGGGTGCGAAGACCCCGATGATGAAGCATGACACCAAGGGGCCTTTTGGTGTGTGAGGGGTATTTTACTAAACACTGAGTGCTTCAATACCTATTGATCACTCTTTCCTTCCCCCCCCTCCCTTTGTATGTTGGATTTCTTTTGTTTACTTAAGTACCAAAGTGGAGCATAAATCCAACGATTAGCTCTACCTCCCTTCTGTGTTTCTGATATAGAACCCCCAACAAGGCCACAGCCAAGTCTTGTGTAACCCTAAGGGTAGATATTCCAATGGTTGGGTATGCTCTACTTCGGCAGGCTTCAGGTTGACGGGGGCACACAGAAGGTTCCTGGGTGGCTGGCCTCGTTGAACTGAGGTTGTCTGGAATGTTGGGGTCCACTCTGATGGTGTGATGCTCATTTGACATCCTTGGTGATGATGCACCTGGATGACGATGACAAATAGTGATTTTCCTTCAGTTGGGCAACATGTGGCGATCTCTTGCCTTGGGTGACCTCGTGGAGTGAGGAGGACTGGAGGGACTTTGTGGCCACTTGCAGTTGTCTTCCAGCTGGTGCACTTGTTAGGCATGGTGCTATCGATACCAAGTAGCCGGTGACAGGTGAGAGGACAGTAGAACTGCGAGGCGTGGGGCCTGGATGCAGATCACGATTGCTAGCGGCTTACGGTTGTTCCTCCCGCGAAGCTGTCTCCTGTGACGTCTCTGCACCCTGGTGACTGGCTTGTGCTGATGAACAGCATTTCCAGTGCTGGCACGAGGCCTCTGTCCTGTCGCTCTTCTATGTTCCATCTTGCGCGCCTGTGGTGGTTGTCTGCCCTGTGGCATTGTGCCACTGTTCTTTTTTCCTTCGCGGAGTAGCGTCCTGCCACTCTTTTCCTCCTTTCTCACTTGGATGTGGCGTCCTGCCACATGTCTCATGTTTGCGCCACATCGACATCTCGCTGGTCGCGTCCGGTTCTTGGGACGATCTTCACTCTTCTGCTGACCTGTCGCAGGTCTGTCCTATCAGTAGGACTTCCTTCTTCCTCTTTGGGACCTTTCACGGGCATCATCCCCGCCTCAGGGATCTCGCGGTGCTCCTCTTCTCCTCACACGAGGGCGTCGCGCTCTTGCCTCGAGGCTGCACCATTGTGACACTTGATCCTGCCTCCCTTCAGGAATGCTTGGTGGAGTTGGTCACTTTGAGTGACATGCTCCATGCTGGTGATGCAACTGTGGGTCCGGGCACGTGTCGCCTAATGTTGGAACATACGTCGTGGTGGCAGCTTGCCACATGGGGTGTGCGACTCTCCTCTTGCCTGTTGTGGATCACTGGAGACTCCGTCTTGGAGCAGTGTGATAGAGGACACTTTTTGCTGTCTTTGGCCCACTGTGGGCTTCACTGGTGCGCTGGAGATGTAGAGGCTCTCCTTGCTACGTCTAGCAGTGCTTCTCGATAGAGATGTCTCTATCTCCCGGGTGCCTTCTTCTGGCACTTGGTGTGCCTGTGTGGTAGCTTGTGGTAGGTTTGGGCTTCTCTAGCTCTGTGCTATGTGGGCTGTTTGGAGTCTCTCCCCTTCAAACACTTGGTAGCGCCCTTGGCTACTCTCTGCTGTGGTGTTGGGAGCCGTGCTCAGTCTCTCTTTCACCGTACATCGCAGAGGTGGCAGGCAGTGCTCTTGTCTTCCACTCAGAGTTCTGGGATGTGAAAATGCTGAGGCCCCTCCTACGTGTGTACCTCGTTATGCTGGGCATGGCAGGTGCTTGCGTTTCTGGATTGGTCACACTTGCCATGTGTGACGGTTTTGGCCATTGCATTGCTGATTGAGTCTGTGCAGTTCTTTTTTTTTTGTGCTGTGTTAAAATTAGTTCCACCCTATACTTGTGTGCGGGCCTTAGACATTCTTCACAACTTAGCCCCATTACTGGGCATGGGGCCCACCTGTGTCAGCCTTTCTGTGGAGGTATGGGCCTGGATCTTCCAGCCATGATAACTTTTTCCATTCTACCACTGCAGGCATTTCTTTTTTGGTGCGGTTGGTTGGTGCAGCTACAGTATCACTGGTCACCACTAGATGTCAGTGCAGCGCTTCTCTTTTACAGGTCCTGGCAGTCGTTCCTTAGACTGCAGGCCCTGCAGCTCTTGCCTGCAAAGTGGGGAGGCTACCTTTGCTGCTACAGCATTCTGTGGAGGTAGGTGGAGCGTTCACCAAACTGGACCGCCGGGCTTTCTTGTCCATTGACTACAGGTGTCAAACTTAATTGCAAGAGCAGCAGACACTTTTTTTTGTGAAAATGTCTTTATTAGCAAGTAGGTAAGAACAGTTACAGCAGTTCCAATATCAGTATGGAGCACATGTTTCACGGTTCTTACATGTTAGCAATGATAGCCGGTTGTCAAACATTTTCAATTTTATACACGTCTATTAGATTTCCCCTCAACTCCCCCCACCCAGTCCCTCCCTTCCCCGGCACTTACATGGATACATCAATTACCAACAGTACTTGGCTTAGGCGAGTATTTCTAGTACACAGTGTCCATTTTCACAGAAACCTATGCAGGACTATACACATTGCAATATATACACGTTCTTCACTTGTTACACCCAGAGCTATTATCTAACTTCAGTGCTGCACTAATAACAGTGGGGTCGGGGGGGGTCTAGGAATGCCCATCGTATCACTCCTGCGTCTAACCATCTGTAGTCGATGGGGTGGACGGAGTGTCATTACCCGTAGTGAAGGCCTCCACCATAGTGTTCCAGTCTAGTGATATTAGTGTTTTCCTGAGTCCCCTACGCTCTTCGCGCTGTAGCGTATACACCTTCTGCTTTCCCCCAGCGTATCACCTCTGACTGCCACATCTCTGGGTCTGGTGGCCTAACCGATTTCCATCGCATTGTGATGGTACGCTTGGCAAGTAACAGGGCTAGGTCTGTAAAAAGCGCAGTTACGCTCCTCTTCCGCTCCACAGGTCCCAGTCCTAACAAGGTATATTCTAAGGAGGTGTATGGTCTGGAAGGAGCCAGTTTATATAATGCGTCTTGGACTGTCTTCAAGTAGTATCCCAATTTTGGGCAACTCCATAGCATGTGTAGGAGGCGCGCATTATCCGCCCCACATCAGGGGCATGTAGCGGGGGTGTTGGGGAACATCACATGTAATCGGTAAGGGGTGAGGTATGCCCTGTGCAGTATCATTAGTTGAATAAACTTAAATTTCGGGTTTCTGGACACTTTCTTGGGAAATTTGAGAACACGTTCCCATTCCTTGTCTCTAAGCGTTCTGCCCAAATCTCCCTCCCACCTGTCTCGCAGTGGTTGTAGTGATGTCGCCCTCCCCATTCGTATACTACTTGTTATCCATTTCGTCAGGTGGCTACCCGATCCCATGAGGTATTGCATTGAGAGCAGGGGGTTCGCGGGGGGTTCTACTCCGTGTGGAGACCAAGTTTTAGTTACATAGCGTCGCAGCCCGGCGTGTAGGAGGAACAGTCCCCCCGGGGTGTGGTGTGTGGTGCGGAAGTCCTCAAAGGACATAATTCTGCCATCTGCGAAGAGGTCCCCCACTTGCAATACCCCCGCATCGTGCCACATCTTCAGTGTATGGGCTGACAGTGGGCCTGTTCCCGTCGGAATCCCCAGCAGTGGTATCGTGGGGGCGTAAGAGGAATCAGGGGCTGTGTATTTCACCGCCCTCCGCCAGTAGCCGATCGGAAGCCGGAGCAGGGGCGGCGTCCAACCGGGGATCTCCGCCCTTGGTAGTAACAATGTGTGGACAACCCCTTTCCCCCACTCCGTCTCTGTTATACCAATTTCGTGTAGGTTGCGTCCCGCCAGACAATAGGCCAGCCATTGCAGTTGGCAGGCGTGGCTGTACGCCTGGAAGTCCGGGACTCCCATGCCACCTGCCGCTGCAGGGAGTTGCAGCTTAGCCAGGCCAATGCGTCTCCTACCCGGCCCCCATATAAGTTCCGTAAGTAGGGTGTTCAGCAGCTTAAACAAGGACATGGGGATCGCGAAATGCAAGCCTGTGAAATAATAGATAAGGCGGGGGAGCACCACCATTTTAGAGATGGTTACTCTGCCTGCCACTGATAGCGGCAAAGCGGTCCAGAACTGTATCTGTGATTTCAGCTTCGCGATCGCCCTCCCCAGGTTACCGTCGATCATATCCTTCGCTTCCCTATATATTTGTATACCCAGGTATTTGAAGGTAGTGTCCGCTATTTGAAAGGCGTGTGGTGGGAAGGGCAGCCGGGCAGTTCCGCCTGTGTCGCGGAAGTAGTACCCATAGGACTTAGACTCACTGATGGCTAGGCCTGATAGTGCCCGAAAGTCCTCAAAGATCTCGGGTATGGGGTCAAGCCCGCCCCCCAGGTCTCTCAGATATATGATAATATCGTCTGCATAAGCCGAGACCACGTGTATCGTCCCGGCCCTTTGTATGCCCAGGTGTTGTGCCGATTCGCGAAGCCTACATAGCAGTGGTTCTAACGCTAGTATGAACAGGAGCGGGGATAGTGGGCATTCCTGTCTAGTACCCTTAGCTATATCCAACTGTGGCGAGATACATCTGTTCGTGCGGACCCGGGCTGTTGGGCAAGTATACAGTAGTTGTACCCAGGCAATGTATTCTGGCGGTATTCCAAATCGCGCAAGTGCCGCAAACATAAAATCCCACCTCAGGGAGTCAAATGCCTGTTTAAGGTCTAGAGAAATGCAGCCCTCCGTCCCGAGCAGCGCCCGGTCGTGTAGCATGAGTTGGCTGAGCCTTCGCAGGTTCATAGCCGTGCTTCTGCCAGGGACGAAGCCACACTGATCAGAGTGTATCAGGTGTGGGACATACTGGGCCAGTCTCACCGCAAGAACCTTACTCAGAATTTTATAATCTGTGTTCAGTAGAGGCAGGGGTCTGTAATTAGCCAGTTGTGTGACGGTAAGCCTTGTGATTTCAATGCTTCTAGGTATACCGCGTGAAGGCGCGGGGCGAGCAGGTCAGCGTAGGTTCCATAGAACTCAGCTGGGAGGCCGTCTGCCCCGGGGGTTTTATTTCGAGGGAGTGCACGAATGGCCTGGTGTATTTCCGCTATCGTGATGGGTCGCGCCAGGTCTGACTTCTGACAGCCGTGAGTTGTGGTAAAGCTAGTCCCGTCATGAATGTCTCAAATGCCGCTTCTGACAGCTGCCGGTGTGGGCCATATAGTGTCTCATAATAGTCCCTGAAAGCAGTGTTAATGCCTATTTGTGTCGTGACTAGTGCTCCCCTCTGATCACTAATCTCTAGTATGGGCAAGTGTGCTGGGTCATCCCGCACTATACGGGCTAGTAAAGGACCTGGTCTCTCAGCCAGCGCGTGTTGTTTGCATGTGTATGTTCGGTAGTCAAGGACCCGCAGTTCCTCTAATAGTTCGGCATGCTGATTGTGCGCCTCTTGTAGTGGCGTGAAGGGCAGATTTGTGCCGGCAGCTTCACTTTCGAGCATAGCCAGGCGCCCTGCCACGTCTCGGAGTCTCTCCATCACAGTGTAACGCATGCCTACCCGTGTACCCATCGCCTCGCCCCGCATGTACACCTTGAAGGCGTCCCATTCCACCTGTGGGGAGCTGGCTGTGTCAGTGTTCGTGGCGAAGTAGTTTGTTATGGCATCCGTAACTGCTGCTTTAAAAACCGCGTCCTCTAGTAATTCTGTGTTAAGGCGCCAGGTCGGTATAGGTGTTGGGATCCTACCCCACTGAATTGTGACCTCAACCGGGTTATGATCAGAGAGGGTCTTACCCATGTGCTCCGCTAATGTCACCGCCCCTAGTAAAGAGTGAGTGCTGAACACTCGGTCTATTCTGGTGTGAAGGCCATGTGGTGGGGAGTAAAATGTGTATTCCTTATTAAGTGGGTGCTTACATCTCCAGGCGTCAGCCAAATCCCAGCCCATCGCCCAGTGCGCGAGCGCGTCTGCCTGTCTCTTGCTCTCATTGGCGTGTAATGGAGGGTGGGACCTATCTAGCGACACATCTAAGACTGCATTAAATTCCCCACCAATAAGCCACTGGCAGTCCGACCAGTCTGCTAGTATTCTGTTAATGTTGGCTAAGAAATTCGACTGGCCGGAGTTCGGCGCGTAAACACAGCCAATCACCACAGGGGAGCCATCCAATAGTCCACGGAGGAACACGTATCTGCCCTCCATGTCCACCCTCTTTTCCACCAGTCTGAAGGGGACAGAGTTCCTTAACCATATGGCCGCCCTCTCGAGAACACTGAATAAGAAGTAGCAAATAACTGACCCTTCCATTTTTTGTGTAGCTTCATGCTCTCTGCACTGTTTAGATGAGTTTCCTGAAGGCATGCCACAATGACTTTCCTCCGATTTAGTTGTGCCAAAATCCTATGCCTTTTGTGTACTGACCCCATGCCCCGCACGTTCCAGGTGCATATTTTGTAGGTATTAAGAGTCCCCATTTTGGTTTGTATGCAGTGTTGTCAGTAAGCCACGTACCAGAAACAGTGTGCGTAGTGTAGAAAGTGTTCCAAGTGCCATCAATACATGTAACCCCTCAACTTCAAGGTCCCCAAGTGAAAAGTCCTGAGGTCCGAACTTTAGCGCCCAACGAGGGCGACAGTGAAACCTGAACATGTCTATGCTGTGGGGGGGTGGATCCCACCGACGCCCGCTATGGGTCTGTTGGTGTCACCACAGTGTGCCCTGTGCTAGTGTATCCCCCTCCCCCAGTAGCCCGCCCATGCTCCCGTGCAATTCTCATACATTACCAACCAAAAGGCTGCTACTGGTGCGATCAAAGGTCATGCGCCACCTGCGCAGTGATTTTAGGGAAGAGTTGTAGGCTGGTGGCAGAGCCCGACACTTCCGTGCATGTGTCCGAGTCGGCGCTCATGGCCAAGACGTCGTCCGCATCGTGAGCAGCCAGCGCAGCCTCCGTTAGTCGGGCAATTTCCGGTGACTCTTTAGCCCGGGCCTATGTTGATCCACCGCTGGCCGATGATCCCTCTGCGCTTTTCCCACTCATGTCTTCTCGTTGCTTCCTTTGGCGTGAAGGTCCTCCACTCTGGTTATCTGCAAACGGGTCCTGCGTGTTCGGCGGCGACAAATACACTTCCATCCACAACGCTGCCTCCTCAGGCGTGTCAAAGAAATATGATTTATTGTCATGCATTATTTTGAGACGGGCCGGAAACAGTAGTGCATATTTCAGGCTCCTATCGTGTAGTTTCCGCTTCACCCCTAGAAATGTCGATCTGGCCCTCTGTACCGCTGGGGTAAAGTCAGGGTAAATGGAAACGGTTTTATCTTCATACCTCAGCGGTGCCTTTTCTCGTGCTGTTCTCAGTACCGAGTCTCTGTCCTTATAGTGCAGAAGGCGTGCTATTAACGGTCGTGGTGGCGCCCCTGGTTTGGGCGGTTTCGCTGGCATTCTGTGCGCCCTCTCCACGCTATACAATTGGGTGAGATCTTGGGGCCCCACAACCTTCTTTAGCCAGTCCTCAACAAATTGCGTGGGGTTCCTCCCCTCACTGCGCTCCGGAATTCCTAGGATTCGCACATTATTGCGGCGGGCCCGCCCTTCCGCATCATCCATCTTGTCCCAAAGCAGTTAACCTGTTTCTCCATCTGTTCGAGCTTCGTAGAGTGTTCCGTCTGCTGCGGGATCAGGTCGTCCAAGGCAATCTTGTGCTCCGATACCTTTTCGGCCAGTTTGTTGTGGTCTGCCCGTAGGAGCGATAAGCCAGTTGCCATACTGTCCATTCGCGTCTCGAGCGCCTCCCTAGATGCCTTGATTTCAGCCAAGATAAGGTCTAGTTTCGCGTCTTGTGTGCACTTGCCTGTCGGTGGTACAAACTCCATGTTAGATGAGGCCAACGGGTCATCTGAGCCAGTGGAGTGGGTGTCCACGTGGGCGCTCTGATCATGCATTTTCGCCCTGTTCCTTCCCATGGCTCTCGTCTGCAGGTTGGCGGTGGTGAGGCCCCCTTGGCACTTCCAAGAACAGTACGTGCAGCGCTTGCCTACTGGTTCCGTACAGTCATTAAGTGTAGTTGTGCCGGGTCGTGGCCGCGGGGTATCAGGCAACTCCCAGCTCCCAGAATACAGGCGGCACAGTTGTCACAGTTGTCAGGCCCCCGCAGCACCACTGAGCAGTGCCCGCCAGGAGCTCCGCCTTCCCTGCCACCAATGTCCAGTATTACGCAACAGCAGTAGTGCGATTGGCCGTCATTCACAGCGTCCCATAGTACTGTGCCGTGCTTAGCCAGTGGTTTGTGTTCGTGAATTATAACCCCTTGTGACCTGGATCACTTCGCAAACGTCACAATATCTATTTGCCAGGGTGTCCGGCATTCACAGCAGCGCACCGCCACGGCGCTTCTGCCGCTTGGCGGTCTGTCGTGCTCAGTACCGTTGTGGCTGTGAAGCGGATGTTCTTCGCGGAGGGGCCGCCACTGTCTCAGGAGCGTGATGGCTGGCGCTGTTGCAGGCCAAAATGGCGTCCTCTCTCCAAGCGCCGCTCCCGGCGGTGCACCCCCGCAGCCGTGCGCCGAAGGAGGACCTCCCTTGGCGGGGGTCAGTGCAGGCCTTGGTGTTGCCTATGGGGTTGGGGACCAGCCGCCTGTACCGACGCAGCTCTCCTACGGGGCCGCAGAGTCACGATCCCCGCAGGCGCTGATGCAACTGAGATCGCGGGCACTTGCCTCCGTGACGCGCACAGCGCCAGCCCGATATGCAGCGTCCTCTCTGCCTCGCTGACGTGCTGGTCGTGATGTTTGGGGCTGCAGCGGGTGCTTCCTCGGCCATCCCTCCGCCGCTGCAGGGCTCCGCACGGGGCTGTTGGTTGTTGTCCGTCCTCGGGCGGGCCGATGTCTCCGCATCCGGCCTGATCAGCCACGACAGCCCGTGGCTTAATCTCCGGAGGTAGGCCCCGTCAGCGCCGGTCTTCGCGCACCCGTCTGGGGGGGTCACGGGCGTTGCAGCCCGCGCCGCCGTGTGCGCCACGCACTCGGTGGTTGTGGAGCCTGGGCAGGCGTCCCGTAGGGCTCGGGGAACAGGACAATCCGCTAGTATTGAAGGGCATACGACGGAGCTAGCTTAAAACTCAACCGCCATGCTTGGCTCGTGGCCACGCCCCCGAGCAGCAGACACTTGAGACTTCACTTTAAACACTCAATGCTGATTGTGTGTAAGCATGCGACTGCTTGTGGACACTGCAGGCCCCGTCCTCCGTTGGATGCAGAGACAGGCAGCATGAGCAGAGGATGGCCCGCGTGTGTGGGGGTAGGGTGACCAACCGTCCGTAAATTTCACGGACAGTCCGTAATTTCGACCGCCTGTCCGTTGTCCGTGAAGGATTCTTTAACGGACGCCATTTGTCCGTAATTTTAACAGGGCACCAGTTGCCTCACCCTAAAGCCGGCACAGCTTGCACCCACCTCCCTTCTTCACTCCAATGCTGCACCAAAACTCCTCAGATACTCAGCAGCATTGGAGAGGCACAGCGGGATGGCAACCCTCACACCTCCAGCCCTTGATGACCTGTTAAGAGGTGCTTCGAAGGTGACTGAGAGGGAGGGGCTGCAGGTTCAGGAGCAGCGACATCTATTCACATGCAAACAGCCCTGAATGCATCATATCTCTGCTATTTAGAGGGGGGCTTACACATTCCATTTCTACCCAGGGCCCCAAACATCCTTGACTCGGCCAGATTACACCCCTGATTACACCGAGGCAGCATGTGCTTCTTTTCACCGAGCTTAATTACTGTCACTAAATTGTACGCAAACCTCGGTTCTTCAAACATGCAGTCTATAATGTAATACAATAAAGAAATGGCACAATCGCACCCACACTGATTAACAAAGTATGGAGGACAATCAGTTCAATCAGTTCTCTTAGAGTATCTCCTGTAAGTACTGTACATCACAGTGGGGGTGGCATTTTGGACGTTGTCTTGTGCAGGAGGGGGCAATGAGCCCAAGATGATACTAGAATACTGCATGCCCACCCCTGTGCCCACCCTGGTGGATCCTGTTCACTCGCCTGTGATGGCTCCTGCCCTCCCCTCAGTGATGGCTCCTGTCCCCCCATGTTGTGGCTCCAGTCCACCCCCGCCTGTGATGGCTCTTGTCCCCCATGTTGTGGCTCCAGTCCACCCCCGCCTGTGATGGCTCTTGTCCCCCCATGTTGTGGCTCCAGTCCACCCCCGCCTGTGATGGCTCTTGCCCCCCCCGTGGTGGATCCTGTCTCCGCCCTGGGTGGCTTCTGTCCCAGTCCGGGAATGGCTCCTGCAGCGAGGGTGAAGTTTTTGATGGGCCTCTTCTCAAAAGAGCTCAGCTCATAATTAATATGGAAAGGTGGGCGAGTAAGTAAGTGAAGGGATGGGCGAATGGCTGGATGAATTAGTGAAAGGGTGAATGGATGAAAGAAAGATTGAATAAATGGATAATGAGAGAGGATGATGGATTGATGAGTGAGGGGAAGGATGGAGAGAAAATGTAAATAGCTGGATGTATGGGTGGAAAGGTAGCTGGATGATGGATGAGGGGATAGATGGATGAGGGGAAGGATGATGGATGAGAGGAAGGATAAATGGATGGGATGGATGGGTGAGGGGAAGGATAGATGATGGATGAAAGGAAGGATGGATGAGGGGGAAGGATGGATGGATGAGGGGAAAGGATGGATGGATGAGGGGAAGGATGGATGGATGAGGGGAAGGATGGATGGATGAGGGGAAGGATGGATGGATGAGGGGATGGATGGATGGATGAGGGGATGGATGGATGAGGGGAAGGAAGGATGGATGGTTGAGGGGAAGGATGGATGGATGAGTTGATGGATGGATGAGGGGATGGATGGATGAGGGGATGGATGGAGGGCATGGATGGATGGGTGGGTGAAAGGATGGATGGATGGATGGATGGATGGATGAGGGGACAGATGGATGGATGAGGGGAAGGATGGATGGATGAGGGGAAGGATGGATGGATGAGGGGAAGGAAGGATGGATGGATGAGGGGAAGGATGGATGGATGAGTGGATGGATGGATGAGGGGATGGATGGAGGGAATGGATGGATGGGTGGGTGAAAGGATGGATGGATGGATGATGAGGGGGTGGGTGAAAGGATGGATGATGAGGGGAAGGGTGGATGGATGGATGATGAGGGGATGAATGGATGGATGATAAGGGGGTGGGTGAAAGGATGGATGATGAGGGGATGGATGGATAGATGAGGGAAAGGATGGATGATGAGGGGATGGATGGATAGATGAGGGGATGGATGGATGGATGATGAGGGGAAGGATGGATGGATGGATGATGAGGGGGTGGGTGAAAGGATGGATGGTGAGGGGAAGGATGGATGGATGATGAGGGGGTGGGTGAAAGGATGGATGGATGATGAGGGGATGGATGGATGATGAGTGGGTGGGTAGAAGGATGGATGGTTGGATGATGAGGGAAAAGGATGGATAGATGATGAGAGAAAAGGATGGATGGATGATGAGGGAGAAGGATGGATGGATGATGAGGGGAAGGATGGATGGATGATGAGGGGAAGGACGGATGGATGATGAGGGGAAGGATGGATGGATGATGAGGGGAAGGATGGATGATGAGGGGAAGGATGGATGATGAGGGGAAGGATGGATGGATGATGAGGGGAAGGACGGATGGATGGATGGATGGATGATGGGTGGGTGAAAGGATGGATGGATGGAGAGTGGGTGGGTGAAAGGATGGATGGATGATGAGTGGGTGGGTGAAAGGATGGATGGATGAGTGGGTGGGTGGATGGTGGGTGGGTGAAAGGATGGATCAGTGGATTGGATGGTGGGTGGGTGGGTGGATGGTTGGGTGGATGATGGGTGGGTAGGTGGATGAGTGAAATGATGGATGGATTGATGGATTGATAAGTGCAAGGGTGAATGAATGGACATATGAGTGAAAGGGTGGATGTAAGGATGGATGAATGAGTGAAAGGGAGGGTAGATGGACAAAAGGATGAAAAGATGTGTGAAGGAGTGAAATGATAGATGGATGAATGATAGGGTCAATGGATGGATTCATGAGTGGAAGAGTAGATGGATGGATGGGTGGGTGGGTGGATGGATGGATGGAAGGAAGGATGGCTAAGTGAAAGGGTCAATGGAGAGAGAAAGGGAGGATGGATGGATGACTAAAAGAGTGGATGGGTGGAAGGATTAGTAAGTGAAAGGATGGCTGGATTGGTGAAAGGGTAAACGGCTGAATGGATGCTTGGATGGATGGGATGAAGAGTGGATGGATAAGTGTACAGATGGATAGGGTGAAAGGATGGATGGATGGATGGATGGATAATGGAGGATGAGTGAAAGGATGGATGAGGTGATGGATGAAGGGATGGATGAGTGAAATGATAGATGGAAGGATACATGATGGATAGGTTTGCAAATGGTTGAATATGTTTGGAAATGGCTGGGCTTACTTATATACTATTGCGCGACCTCTGATGTGTCTGTAAAACGTACCTATTGTCCTGAAGTTTTGTCCTGAATTTTGACCTCCTGTCCTGAACTTGTGTCCTGAATTTTGACCCTTTGCCCTGAATTTTTACACTCACTGTCCTGAATTTGCACCAATGCCAGTTGGTCACACTATGTGTACGGGGGAGAGAGCACGCGGTCCCGCAGAGAACCAAAGAGCCCCGTGGCTCATCCTTCCTCTTATTCTTCCTCTGGGGGCAATTTGAGTGGCGCCAGGTCTTTACTGCTGGTGCGGGGCTCTCAACGTTGATGCGGTTGAGGACTCACTTTACCTCAGGGCTCATGGGGCAGTGGTTGTGTGGCGCGCCGCTCCCTCGCTGGGTAAGTTCAATCCTACCTCCAGTGATGCATGCACTTTCAAGTGCCGGTGACCGCCGGCATTCTCTGGTGGCTGGGCGCGCGGAGGCCTGCTCTTTTTGTCCGCGCTCTGTTGGGTCAGGGTAGGGTGGGCTCGCTTTTCACACCTACGCAGGTGCTACCGGAGACGCACCAGGGAGCAAGGGCTGATATTATATTACTGGGCCGCAGTGCCTCTTTATTTCTTCCCCGCTCTGGCAGCCATTAGGGGCCCACGGGGTCTGGCAGCATTGCAGCGCTACAACTGCTTCTCTTCACGATGCCGCAGCGCTTCCTTCGCTAGATGCTGGTCCCTCTGGTAACCTCTCATCCGGTGTTTGGAGCCGCCGTACAGCGGCGCTGCGGACGTTGCAGCTGCTTGTGTAAAGCTGCGCTCTCGGTGCAACCTCGGTCCTCTTCCTCACATAGACTACAGGGGTTGGGTTTTACCCCAGCCGGTACCTCCAGGCAGCGTGTCTTTTGCTGTCCTTAACTCTGGTCGGTAACACCGTGTTCATGTCGGCCTGGTGAGTAGTGCCTTTTTAGATAACAGTCATGGCAGGCTTCCTTGTGCTGCAGACCATGCTTGATTCCACGGGCACACTCGTTGTGGTACATTGCCTTCACCTTCGGGGTGCTTTCTCACTGTACGGTAAAGGCTATGTGCATGCACTTGGGACAGGTCCCTCCTTCTACTGGTGCATACCATCCTACCAGGGGGCTCACCTCATGCCCAACGGGTCGTTGGACAGCATCCAGGGTGTTGCGGCCTTATCGGAGTCATGGCAGGTGAGTGACTGCAGGTCAGAGAGGCCGTATGTCACTCCTGTGGGCCTTCACCCTGGCAGCAGGCTACCCTTCCCCCACGGCAAACCATGTGACAGCTGCCAGCTCACACGTGGGGGCGGAACCCCTCGTCGCCATTGTAGTGGCTGGGGCCCAAGGCCCACATGCTGTAGAAATGATGGTACAGACACATCGTGTAGGGTACTGTAACTGGTCCAGGGCACGTGCGCCAGGCCCTTTTTATTAACAGGGTCACCTGACTGGTGACGCCTGTGATGGGAGGGTGAATAGTATGGGTTACAAGCAGGCGGAACACTAGAACGTGTCCAGCCGGACACTACATCGCACAGCATTACCAAGAATAAATATAGTAATAACAAAGAGCAACAGCTAGCATATGGCACATTGGTCATACGTGCTGTTTGTAGTCTGTGATAAAGAAAAGATTCTATATTAGAAGTTAAGGATAGATTGACATTGGGAAAGCGCAGATGCTGGCAGTTAAGTAGTTCTTCAGCAGCGGGAACACGATTGACCTGGTAGAATGAAAGAACAGGTTGTTTATAGTATGGCATTGGCGATTCATTACAGACATGAAGGTTATGACAGTGCAGGTATGTGTACAAGGTAATTTATTTATCATGAATACATAACAAACATACGTAACCAAATAGGTCTCAGAATGCTGCACGTTAGAAACAAGGTACATATTTTTTGTGTTTCAATTATTTATTAAGGTTTTTCAAAATAAACAGAAAAATATTGCAGCCATGTAGTACAGACAATATTCATCACGCTGATATGATCAGGTGGTGTTGATTTCCCCACGGAGTACTGAGGGAAGTGTTTATTCATCCCCCATATAGTGGAGGTCCTACTCACAGCCTGGAGTCTGGGGCCGTGCATTGTCACGCCTGTAACATTAACGTTAAGAGGCAATCACTGGTGCCCTGATAATATGTGCGATCAGCAGGGGCTACAGAAGATCAGTATGAACAGCAAGGAATAGTGGAGCGGTGAAGTTGCAAGGGGCAAGAGTGGGGGACCAGCCCCTTTCACTGAGAGTGAGGACAAGAGGTGCCAGAGGTCTGAACGTGTGGCTGCAGTAAAGTCGGTTCGGCAACAGCAGAGTAAGAATGGGTAGTAGAGGATAAGGAGGATGAAGAGGGCCCATGCAGGGCGGGGGAATGGACAAGGGAGAGGGGATGTAAAAAAAAGGAGGGTGCACTCCTGTAGCATTATGAGGGAGGAGGTGGAGTGAATTTGGTGGTTAAGGTGCCATAGTAAAAGTCCAAAAGGAAATCAGACCCCCCCCCCCACCCCGCCCGAAGCAGCAGAACTAAGGGTGTCAGTGGTGGGTCATCGAAGACCCTCCTGGTCTATCTCAGCCCACCATGGTTGATGGGGGATCAGTGGGCCTTATTTATGAAGCCCTTGCGCCGCCGGTGCGTCACTTTTTCCCATTTTAAAAGTGACGCACCGGCGGCGCAAGGCCTTCATAAATAAGGCCCAGTATGTCTGAAGGGTTGGTCACTGTAAAAAGCATGCAGGATGTGCAAGGCCAGTCAAGACTGGTCTGGGTCAAGGAAGGGGGCCCAGAGAGAAGAGAAGAGATCCATGTTGTCCTGAAGGGGGTATATAACTACTCATACAATACCACTGCTGCAAATGTATCTTTTACAAATAAAAACGCATTTACCCTAAAAGTGCAAACTCAAACGAAGAAATAAACAAATATTTATATGCAAACTTTGCAGTAACCAATCATACATAAGACATTTTAAGCATTTAAAAGAAATAATAATGTACCGACTTAAGTTAGCTTAACTGGCAATACCATATTAACTAAAAAAGAATACATTAGCATTGAAAGGTCTGCAGTTCATGTTGAGCTGTTGTTTTGCACAAGACTTTTTTTCTTTTTTGCTGCAGATTCTGTAACTTTCCAGAAGCTTTCTGTTACTTAGTGAATAGGCATTTGTTTTGTATTAGACAACTGATAGTGAGGTTTTCACTGGGAGGAGAAGAAACAACAGAAAGGATGATTCATGGGAAGAAATGTCTGAAGTGAAAAATGTTGACGAAGTGACTTTTCAAGGACTTGTGTCTATGGCCCATTGTGCAGATGTTAGAAATTTGAGAGTTTACCTATTCCCAGGAGTTTACTAAAATCTTATTGGATGTTATGGATACAGGTTACTATTGTAGGAAAGTGCCCCTTTTTGCATGTTTGCCCCTTACTTTTTGCCTAAGTGTTGATGTACTTTGACTGAGTGTGCCCTAGGTTCCTGCCAACCAGGTATCCGGGGCCTATGATGTTCCCCTAAACTGTACTGTCGCAAAACCCAATTGGCAACTATCTGGCCATCTGTAAGTCCATTGTGAAAGGTACCACAGGTTCCAAGGGCACTGTGACCAGAGAAGGCCTCTAAGGGCTGCAGCACTTATTGATCCACTCTTAGAGGCCCTGTACCTTTACACACATACACTGCCATTGCAGGCTGCGTGTTTTGGCGCAGAACCAAGTGAAAAGTCGACATGGCACACATCACTGTGTGTCATGCCTTCAACCCACTGCCCTGGCACAGGCAAGCCACCCTTCTAGCTGAGTGCACCATACCAGTGGTGCGGGTACAGGTGCATAGGCCCTGTACCGCTACAGTGTCTAAGTCAATTCAAAGACATTGTAAGTGCAGTAATGCCATAAAGAGTAAATGGTATGGTTTTTGGCAAACTCCACAGCACCATAATGACTTTACTGAAAACTGGGAAGTTTGGTATCAATCTTCTCAGCACATTAGACCCACATGATGCCAGTGTGGGATTTAATGAAAAATGCACTCAGAGGGCGTCTTAGAGATGCCCCCTGAAAAAAGTCCTAACTCTAGTGTCCTAGCTGAGTGGCTGTTCGCCAGCTGCCACCACCAGACATGTTTTTGGACCCCTGGGTCGAGAGCCTGCCGCTCTCGAGGTCCTGAAACAAAGCATATCCTGGGACAAGATGCCAAGCCTCCTCTCCCAGGATGGGCAGGGTCCAGAAAGGGGAAACATCGAAGGACTGCCGCCTTTGTGAGCTACCCCAGTCATTTGCTACTCCCAGCAACTGGACCCTACCAGTTCTGAACCCCATGTTGGGTGAGAAAATCGGCGGGAAAACCAAGAGATGAAGATAGGTGTGCCCACCTTTGCCACCCCTCAGGTGGGGGAGCGGAGGTGAAGCACAACTCTCAGTCCCTGCCATCTTGCAGATGAGGGGACTCAACCAACCCAAGTGAGGATCATGCCCCACTCCCACTGGAGGGAGGCATAATAGGGCGTGTGCCCACCCCAAGGAAAAGACCCATTGGCCCCAACCTGTACATTTCTGTAATGCCCCTAAATTCAGTACATAGGGACAATCCTGAACCCTGCCTCCTCAGACCAGAACCGGAAAGAAGAAGCAAGAATAAGAAGGACCAAACAACTGTGCAGAGGAAAGAAGAGGACACAAACTGACTTGTCTCCAGTCCAACCGGCCTGTCCCGACCTCAGACTTCTCCAACAGAACCTCAGCATGTCCAAAAGTCAGCAATCCTCAAAAACCTGGAGAACCGGCCCTGCCTTTGCAACTAAAAGGGACTTTGTCTCACATGAGTACTGGACGTGCTCAAAAGTAACTGACTCTGACTCTGGCCGACTCCGTGAGTCTCCACCACTCCGCTCCCGGCGCCCCGAGCCTGAGTGACCCAATACCCTAATAAGGTCCCCCCAGAGATCCTAGCCTGGATCCCAGTGACCTCTGAACCTCCATAAGCTCCTAAAACAATCCTGCAGCCATCAACCGGAAGGTCCCCTCAACCGAAGGCGACCCACGAACTGAGTCCGTAACAGAAGCAGTCTAGAAAGAGCAACCACAACTGTCCGACCAACTCCATCACCGAACGCTTGCGATCACAGGAATAAAGGGGTTGGCCCTTAAGTACTCAGGGACCTGGGTCCATGAAGCAGTACAGAGAAAATTGGATCCGAGTAATGATTATTTAAAGTCAAACAACACTTGAAACTATGTTTTAAAACACAATCACCATTAACTTTGAATCAATTGAAAAAGAATTCTTATGCAAAATTTCTTCAAAAAGCTCTCATCGTATTTATTCATACAGAGTTATTAATTGATCATTTTACGATTAGTTTTTCATCACGTGTAACCAAGTTACTTCAATGTAATTGTTGAGTCATTACATTTTAGAGTGCTCTAAATATTTTTATTTTTATACAAACCAATTGGTTGGAGTTCATTCCTAGAGTGTGTGAAATCATCACTTGCCTGTGCTGTACAATAAATGCGTAGCACTACCCTTTGATAAGGCCTTACTGCTCGCCCTCACTACCACAATTAGAGAGTAAGGTACTGTCTACATTAACCTCTACTGAGGAAAGTCAGGAAAATGGTCAGGCGATTTAGTCGATGTTTCTTTAGTAATTTTGCCCGGCGTTAAACGCCTCTAATACCTTACGAACATTATCAATAAAGAGGCAGGCGCTGGAGACAGGAAGACAGGAAACACGTTTTATTTCGACGGAGCAGAACACATCAGATCGGACAACAAGGTATCGTCTCGAGGTGCTCTCTGGCAGCCTCTCTGAGGCCTGGCCTTTTATACACTGGTTTACGACATGTGACAGCTCTTTATTACAATAAAGACATTGTGAAGTAGTGAAAATGACATCCCCGGTACCTCCCAGTTCCGGCTCATCCCAACACGTGGCTACAGTTGAGGTCCTCACCCCCCCCATACAATAAGAGGGGGCTATCACGCAGCTGAGTGTTTCGCCGATTCCTTTGGAATGTGTGCGCCTGATCGAATCTCAAGGGGTGGGGAGGTCATGATCAATAGTAGCTTCTTTGAAGAGGGTCGAGTGCATACAGTAGTGGGTAATAAACTGTATCCTCAGGCCAAGGGATGACCAGCGGTCCGTACAGACAATCGGGCTCAGAAGAAGGGGGTCATCAAAGGAGAGGTATTCATAAAAGAAAGGATCAGTGTGGACAATCGAGGGTAGAGGGAGGGTTTATCAAAAGAGGGGTATTCATGGAAGGAAAGGAGGTGTTGGTCAGGCGCGGGGTGTGATTCCCAGAGACAGAGTCATGCGAAAGAGGAGGGTTCATGACTTGTGCATGTGAGCGCGGGGGCAGCCAGGGTGCATGGGGGATGCTTGCAGGGTCAGGGAAGTGCGCTGATGATCGATCGTGACCAGGGAGACCATGGTACCTAAAATGGCGGTCGTGTATGTTCATACGTGGGTCTGAGGAATGGACAAGATGGCGCAGATGATGTTCAGTTCACGAACTAAAATTCCACAGTCCTCCCTTTTAACATGTCTCGCCAGCTTGTCAATTCGGATCTATCCCCATAAGACCACGTATTTCTATCTCATAGAGGGGACTCATGTGCTCAGTTCTAAAGTCCAAAGTCTTGGGGCACATACAATTAGAGATGAGTGAACACAAAGGTGGCAAACATTGAATACCTAAGCAACACCCACACAGTATCATGACTGGTATCAGTATAAATGTAAACAACCTCCATCCCCAGTCCTTCAAAATGTCCCAAAACCAACTTCCAAGCGACCATCCTTCTTGCTCCTGGTGAACCTCTGAGGATAGTCTGTGGAAGTGTTCGATTGCCTTGTAGACTGAAGGCGAGTTATCTGGCACGTAGGTGCAACAGCTGGAGCCGATGATGCGGCATGCTCCTCCACGGTCGGCCAGAACCACATCTAGGACAAGGCGGTTCTGAAGAGCCACCAGGCGGACTGCCTGAAGCTCAGCCGTGTTGTTAGCGAGGATGCCAGCCGTGATGTTAATGGTTGTTTCTACTGCCTGAGTCAGGTGTCGGATAGCACGGCTATTTGCCATTGGGCCCCACAGAGGAACAAGTCCCTTCACAGCATCCAGGAACTGTGCCCCGGTGGAGTCGGCTTGTCCAATGTCTCCGGCACGCTTTTGCCGGTGATGGTAGGCTGGGGCCACATACGTGGGGGGAAGAATGAAGGCGATGTAGCACGTACCCCTCCAACCTTTCGGGAGCCAAGTGTAACACAAACAAAGTACATATTCGGAGAAGCAACAAAGGAGGGGGATCAACTGAGACCAATGTTCTGGTGATGCGGTAAGAACTGTGACCCACCAGCTGTGTTCCCTGGCCTTTGAGGCACACGAGACCTGTGACATTGATGACAGACAGGGCCACAGTCAGAGTGGCAGCCGTTCGCTTCCGCAGGTGGGAGAAGGTGGGTCTAGCTGGATTGTGGAGCACTTGCATTTCGACTCGTTCTTTGGCAGGGACATTCATATGGAGGGCGGAACCTGAGGTCACAGGACAAAAGGGGGCAGACGTCCTTCCTGTTTTGTTCAGCCAGAACCCATAGTAGAAGTGTGACACTGTTTGACCAGAAGCGGCGTTGACCTTGTGGCTTTCCTGCAGGAGGATCAACCAGGCGAGGCAGGAGCCGTGAACTGAGAAAGGAGAAGGGATGAAGGGGATGGAGTGTCCAGTGGCATGCGGGAGCAACCCGCAGATCCAGCAGTTCGTGGCATTTGCAGCAAGGTTGTGCTGGTGCAATAGCTGCACGAAGGAATTGTTCCAGAACTCCTTACGCCTTTCTCGGAGCTGAGGCGAAAGGGAGATCAGGTGATGCTCTTTCATGGTGGTTGGCTGTGCAGTGGTCAGCAATATCTGATGAGCGGGTGTGCTGTCCTCCAAGATCCAGAAGGAAGTCATGAGGAGGAGGCAAAAGAGGAAGAGAATGAAGAAGGCGATTGTCTTTGATTTGTGCAAATTGTCAGTCTTTGGGTTCCTGTAGTGGGTATTTCCTGTTGCTTTCATCATCTTCTTATCTGGCGCTTCCATCATCTTCTTATCTGGCGCTTCCATCATCTTCAAGGTGCTCGGTAGTGGGCAGAACCACAGACTTTGTTTAGCTTCTCTCCGGGTAACCCTTGGTTGGTTTAGGCCACCGTTCTGAGATTTTAACTTAGTCCGTGGTCTACTTAGCCGAAGCTCCCTCCTTTCGACGCAGGAAATACCCTTCCCGGGATGGCACAGTGGGATCAGAGAACTTTGCAAGTTCAAGTGCCTCGGTATCAGGATAGCAGTTCAGTGATGGCCGGTCTTTGTTCAGGAGCTCTTCTTGGGTGTCGACGTTTTCTGTCGTGGCCAGGGTCGAGGAGACCTTCTTGCAGTGGTGGGCGTGCAGCCAGTGCCTTTTTCCCTCTACTCGAAGAGCCGTCCGAGTGGTGATCAGTACTTGCTAGGGGCCCGTCCACCGGGGTTCCAGACTCTTTGCCCGTTGAAAGTTCCGGACTAAAACATAATCTCCCGGTTGGATATCGTGACCGGGACCCCTGGAAGCATCGGGGATGGCCTGCTGCACCTGTTGATGAATGACAGACAACGTTTTAGGTAATTTGCACAAATAATCCGACAGCAGGACGTCGGGGACGTCGTGAATGGAGGTTGGTTTGGGGGCAGTCCAGAGGTTCATTGGTCGCCCAAACACCACCTCGTAGGGGGTCAAGTGGTGCTTAGTGGGAGTGGAGCGCATCGATAGCAATGCCAGTGGGAGGGCATCTGGCCACTTGAGTCCTGTGGTGGCCACTATTTTTGACAGTTTCAGTTTCAGTGTAGCATTGTGTCGCTCAACTAGGCCAGCGGATTGGGGGTGGAAGACCGCATGGAACCTCTGCTTTACCCCTAGCCCTTTCAAGATTAGTTGGATAACTTCAGCTATGAATGGGGGGCCATTGTCGCTCCATAAAATTCGACAAAGGCCGTAGCGAGGGAAAAACTCTTTCAGTAGTACTTTGGCAGTAGTCATGGCAGTGTTATCACGGGTTGGATAGGCTTCCACCCATTTGCTGAAGGCACATACAATGACTAATACGTACTTCAAGCCTTGGCATCTCTCCAGCTGGATGTAATCCATCTGGAGGACCTCAAAGGGGTGATCGGGGATCCCAAACCCTCCCCGGGGTACCACAGTTCCTTTCCCGGGGTTGTGTTGTAGGCAGATAAGGCACTGCTGAACCAGGCGTTTGGCTGAGTCGGGGATTTTGTCCATTTTTCTGCTTGTGACCTGGTCACATATATGCGTGTCGTCGTCCTATTCTCAGCTGTGGTTCGGGCAGTGATGTCGGCCAGTGCGTTTCCCTGTCCAACTAAGTCCGTCACCTTCTTGTGTGCCTGGCATTTGATCACTGCTAATCGTTTGGGGAGGAGAACTGCTTCAATCAGGGCGGAGACTAGATCTCCGTGAAGGATGGGCGTGCCGTGGGATGTCAGGAATCCCCTTTCCCTCCACAAGAGCCCAAAATGATGAACCACCCCGAAGGCATACTGGCTGTCCGTGTAAATGTTCGCCGTGGTTCCTGCTGCTATGATACATGCTCGTGTGAGGGCAATTAGCTCTGCCGCCTGTGCGGATCGTTGCGTGATGCGGGCTGTTTCAACTACTGTTTGGGCTGTTGTCACCGCATAGGCAGCTGAAGTGGAGCCGTCTGGGAGTTTGATACAAGAGCCATCTACCCATAGCTCTCCATCAGGGTCTGTAAAGGCAATGTCTCGGAGGTCAATTCTACTCCTGGTCTGTTCGTCCGTGAGGGTCACACAGTCGTGTATAGGGGGCACATCGGGGTCATTTTCAGGCAAGGGCAACAGTGTAGCAGGATTCAAAGTCGTGCACCTCTTCAGAGTGATGTGGGGTGCAAGTAGAGTCAATTCGTACCCCGTCAGTCGCGCACTAGTCAGGTGTTGAGTCTTGGTCTGGTTCAAAAGGGTGTCAACTGCGTGGGGTACTAACACCGTGAGAGAGTTCGAAAGTACAATTCCCTCACTCTGACGGATAGAGACAGCAGCGGCGGCTACTGCTCGAAGGCAGGCAGGTAAAGCTCTGGCGACTGGGTCAAGAGTGGCAGAGAAGTAGGCACAAGGGCGTTGTTTGGAGCCGATGGGCTGAGTTAGAACAGACAATGCGCATCCCTCCCTTACGTGAGTGAAGAGAGAGAAGGGCTTGGAGTAATCTGGCGTTCCTAGGACGGGTGCCGAGCAAAGGGCATCCCGCAACTCCTTAAAGGACGCTTGGCATTCGGGGGTCCAAGGGAGTGGGAAGGGAACATCTTTGGCCAACAGGGAGAGCAGGGGCTTTATAATGAGACTGAAATTAGGTAACCATTGTCGGCAAAAGGAGGTAAGGCCCACCAATGAGCGGACTTGCTTCTGTGTTTTTGGGATGGGGGTGTCTAGGATGGTTTGGATTCGGTCGGGTGTAAGTTTCCTCCCTTCTTTGGACAGGAGATGGCCTAGGTATGTCACTTGAGGTTGGCAGAACTGCAGTTTCTTTTTGGAGACTTTGTGGCCATTCTCCGCAAGAAAGTGCAAGAGTTGGATAGTGGCTGTGATTGCAAGAGGAGTGGTGTCAGCCGCCAAAAGGATATCATCGACATATTGGATCAACACCACTCCATCTGGTAGCTGGACGGCGTCCAGCTGTCTTTTGAGGGCCTGGCTGTAGATGCTGGGACTTTCAGTGTAGCCCTGGGGAGCTCTACAAAATCGATACGAACGGTTTTTTAAGGTGAAGCCGAAGAGATAACGGCTGTCTGGGTGGATGGGGATAGAGAAAAATGCATTCTTGAGATCAATAACGGTGAAGGTGGTGGCAGTGGACGGGATGAGGGTCAGAATGGTGGTGATGTCTGAGACTACGGGGTACTGTGGCACTACCACTTTGTTGACTTCTCGCAGGTCGATGATGAAGCGGTACGCTTTCTCATCTCCCTCACCTTGCTTCTTAACAATGGGTAGGATAGGGCTGTTGCAGACATTACTAACCACTTCCTCTACCACTCCTGCATCTACCAGGGACTGAATAATCGCTACCAATGCCTTCTCGCCTTCGGGCGATATCCGATACTGTGGGAGTTTCGGGAGTATTGCGTCTGGTCGAACAGTTATGTGCACAGGGTCGATCATCATTCGTCCTACATCCGAGTCGTTTCTGGCCCACAGATACAGGGGTAGGGTGTCGAGCAAGGATAGGTCAGCATCAGTTATAGAGTACATATGTCGTGCGGGGCAGGATCTGGACATGCTCGGGTTGTCGTACAGGATGACTCGGACTCCATCTGGGGAACACCTAATAGTAGCTCGGAAATGTTTTAGTAGATCAATACCCATAATGGCATCAGGGGAGTTGGAGGAGAGCAGAAATGTTGTGTCCGTGGGGTTGTTTCCTAGGTCAAAGGAGATAGGTACAGACAGGGGATTAGTGGAGGGCGTTCCATCGAAACCTATCGATGTAATGTGTGAGCCAGACAAGGGTGCCCTTGGAATCAGTCGCTTTGATAATACACTACGTGTCGCTCCAGTGTCTACCAACAATGGAGACTTTGTACCCAGGACCTTAGCGGTGACGTAAGGCCCTTGCTGGTCAACACAGAGCTCGACTGGATCCCTCCCTTGCCCCTGGCAGTCCTATGCGAAGTCGGGGGTGTTCTCACTGTCAGATAGTTGGTACTGGTTCTGTCGGGGATGGTCAAATGTGTTCGATCTTCCTGGCCTGTCGCTGTTGGGGTCGTTTGTGTATCCCTGTCCCTGTCCTCTAGTCCTGGGGCCATTCATCATGTCCCTCGTTTCTTTATTTTTAATTAGTTCCAGAAGAGCCGGACATTGAGACTTCCAATGTCCGAATCCTCTGCAAAATGCACACTGATTATCTTCTATGTCCCTACGTCCAAAGTAGAGAGTGGGTGTGCGGTCCTTTGGGGGTGGATTTCTAGGGGCGATTGATTGATAGCTCCCCCTGTGTAGTTCTTTCCCGACTGCCACCCCTTGTATCTGGGCTATCATTACCCTTTCTTTCAAATATTTCTTCTTTCTCTCGGTTGCCCTATCATTCTCATTCTTTTGGTGTTCGTAGTACTGAGCCATTTGGAGGATAGCGGTGGGTTTGGAGGCCCCCCAACTACTCTCGCTCGTTTGTAACTTTTGGGAAACCTCTTGTGACAGACCCTTTACGTAGTTTTGCACAAATAGGTGTTGTCCGGTTGCGGTGGTCATGTCTTGGCCACTGTAGTCGGAGAACACTGTTTCAAATCGGGAGAAGTATTCTGATACGTCTTCCTGGGGTTTCTGACGGCAAGCCGTGACTATTGACCAATCTACCTTTTTCTCTGGGATCAAGGTTTTTAGCTTCTGAACTATTTTGTCCGGAAGTTCCAGTATGTCTTTTATCGGTTTCCTTCCGGGCTCTCGTCGTCTATCTAGCTCACTGAGTTGATTCCAGGTATGTCCGAACAGATCTGTGTGTTCGGCTTTCCGGATTTGCTTCCACACGTCAGCTGGCAGACATAACCCGAAAAACAAATCAATGTCTGCTAGAGTCATTATCGTCGAGCCCAAGGCTGTGCCTAATTTGGTGTAAAATGCTGTCGGGTTCTTCCTTAAATCAGGCAAGGTTTGCCTAAAGGTTAAAATATCTTGTCGACCCCATGGTTGGTAAACCCAATTGTACACAACCCTTCCTTTTGCATCTGCGTGGTTGATATCGTCGTTTGTTCCCTGACCTCTTGGGGGAACACAGTAGGGGGCGGCTTCTCTGATAGGCATCATAGTGTTGGCTACTTCTAATGGGGACTCAGCCGTTTCAGAGACTGTCATCTTGACCTCTGGTTTCTGTTCAGTGAGGTGGCGGAAGACCTCAAGCGTTTGCATGAAGAGGTCCGTCACATCATGCTCAGTCCCATCTCCAACATCGATCTTTCTATATAGAGCCGTCAGCTTAGCAGGACCCTTAGTTTGATACCTATCCTCATATGCGTTCAGGGTGTGGAAGCTGAACCGTAAAATGAAATGCCGTCTGTGGCTACCGGCATGTGAATTGTACATATCAATCGCATATTCTTCGCTCTCTTTCCGTTCTACCAGTGTTTTTGCTATCTTGTCAATCCCATCCCGCTCGTCTTTGCTCAACCTATTTGGTCTTGCCGTTAGCTGCTTGCTAGTCTCGAGTTTATCTGATGTTGTTACCAATGTGGCCGGTGCGACGGCCGTAAGAGCTGGGGCTATAGCGCTAGGGTCACCCTCGCCCGCACTCAGAACTGGTAGGTGCTGTGCCAGAGGCTGGCAGGGGGCATAAGGAGGGGGCATGTAGATAATCGGAGGACCTAGCAATAACTCGTCGTTTGCCCGTTGTTTGGGGGGCATTTCCGGGTAGAGCGCAGAGGGGGTCCTAACAGGGCATTGGCCTGCCGACCCTGATTCTTGCGTTTGTCTAACTTCCTCTCTCCTTCTTATCTCTTCATCTAGTTCCTTCGCTGCCAGGTGGGCTGCCTTTCGTAACTCTTTCCCTATTCTTACTTCCTGTCTTTTCCTTCGTTGCTCTGCTTCTTTGCGCCACATGCCAATACTATCGAGCATGGTGGGTGTTACTTTATTTATTCTAACAGCTGCTTCTAGCGCTTTTATTTTATGATCATCAAAGGAACCTATCAGTGGCCACTGACTTTCGGGGTCCTTTTTTGTATATTTATGCCATAACTTACTATAAGCTATAGCGACTAGTCCTTGTTTAATGAACATGTTCTTATTAGGGGTGCCTTCCAATGGAGCTGGATGGTTCATCTCTAATAAGCGGTCCGGGTTGTTCCAACTACCAATCAGTGGGGAGAAGACAGGCATGACAGATTACAACAGGGGACAAAGGTCCGCACTACCTATCTCTCACTGTTTGCAAAGACTAGACAGAATATGGCTATTCTACGTTATTTGCAAGCAGAGAACCTCAAAAGAACTATACTCCAAACAATCTATGTTCGGACAATCAATCAATGGGGAGAAAAATAGGTACGACAGATTACAATGGGGGACAAAAGTCCGCGTTACCTACCCTTCACTATCCGCAAAGGGAGATAGAATATTCCTATTCCTCCCCGTTTGCAGGCAGCGAATATCTCAAAGAGCGACAATGCAAATACTAGTATTTCAATCAATCAAACAATCAATCAATTCGTAATTCGTCATGTGTTACGACCTTACCCGGACCGCATGGACAGTTTCTTGTCTTCCGCTTCCAGCGCCCGATCGTCCTCTACTCTTTGCTGCTACCGTGGCACTCCTGATGGTTCCCAGTCAGGACCATAGATCACTCGGGAGAGGTCTGCTCGGAACCAGTGAAGTTCAGATGATCGGCTGTCAGACGAGGGTCTATCGGACAGGAGCTCTTCCGATCGTTGCAGTCATTCACTCTGTCGTTGGGACCTCTCCCACTGGATCCACGTGTCGCTGATGGGCCCCACACTTGGGACGCCAATTGAGGAAAGTCAGGAAAATGGTCAGGCGATTTCGTCGATGTTTCTTCAGTAATTTTGCCCGGCGTTAAACACCTCTAATACCTTACGAAGATTATCAATAAAGAGGCAGGCGCTGGAGACAGGAAGACAGGAAACACGTTTTATTCCGACGGAGCAGAACACATCAGATCAGACAACAAGGTATCGTCTCGAGGTGCTCTCTGGCAGCCTCTCTGAGGCCTGGCCTTTTATACACTGGTTTACGACATGTGACAGCTCTTTATTACAATAAAGACATTGTGAAGTAGTGAAAATGACATCCCCGGTACCTCCCAGTTCCGGCTCATCCCAACACGTGGCTACAGTTGAGGTCCTCACCCCCCCCATACAATAAGAGGGGGCTATCACGCAGCTGAGTGTTTCGCCGATTCCTTTGGAATGTGTGCGCCTGATCGAATCTCAAGGGGTGGGGAGGTCATGATCAATAGTAGCTTCTTTGAAGAGGGTCGAGTGCATACAGTAGTGGGTAATAAACTGTACCCTCAGGCCAAGGGATGACCAGCGGTCCGTACAGACAATCGGGCTCAGAAGAAGGGGGTCATCAAAGGAGAGGTATTCATAAAAGAAAGGATCAGTGTGGACAATCGAGCGTAGAGGGAGGGTTTATCAAAAGAGGGGTATTCATAGAAGGAAAGGAGGTGTTGGTCAGGCGCGGGGTGTGATTCCCAGAGACAGAGTCATGCGGAAGAGGAAGGTTCATGACTTGTGCATGTGAGCGCGGGGGCAGCCAGGGTGCATGGGGGATGCTTGCAGGGTCAGGGAAGTGCGCTGATGATCGATCGTGAACAGGGAGACCATGGTACCTAAAATGGCGGTCGTGTATGTTCATACGTGGGTCTGAGGAATGGACAAGATGGCGCAGATGATGTTCAGTTCACGAACTAAAATTCCACACTACCTACCTTTGGGGATCCACTGGACTCTGTGCACATTATACCTTACTTTTGTATAATATATACAGAACCAGCTTTCTATAACTATCTAGAATATTGTGTGTTATATTAGTGTGTGTTCCTAGAGTATAAGGGGCTTCTCTCACGTGCATATGCTGGAGATCCTTCTATGAGCTTCTTGAGACTATGCCTCTCGACATGGGTGGTTACTTAGCTTATTTTCTGATGTCTACTGATTTATAGCTGAGAATACTTTCCAGCTTGATCTTTCTTTTAACTGATATGTAAAGGCTTTATGCCAAGGCATTTATTATTCTCATCCAAACTCTTTATTGGGTAACTGAACTGACACTCTATTCAGTTTTCATTCCAATTTAATTTAGATTAAATTGGTTTGCTGTATTATTGCAATATTACATTTTATTTTGACAAATAGTGTATTCTTCCTTATAGTGAAATATCGAATATTGGATTATATTAATTTCTAATGCTGATGCTTAAAAGGCTAATTCTTATTAAATAAAATAATGAAAACTTAAGAAATTGAAAAATAAAACCCTTTAACTCACACAAGCTCTTTGTTGACTAGACTAAAGGTCTTCAGTTATTTTATTGCTTATATGTCTTGATGTAATTGATTACTCTTTTTCACTTTCGACGAACAAAGGTTCATACGATCAATGATGGGGTTATTTAATGGTTATACCTGACGGTTAAGATATAGAAAGCCCACACTGTCACACTTTGTGCATTACAGACGGTCAGTCATTGCAAGAGATGTCGGAGGATGCAAATTTTGGTTATAGTCAGTGCTGTGGTGAGTAGTCTACGGGCGTGACTGTAGAGGCCGGGGAAGACCCCTGTGTCATGCAACATGCTCAGTGTGTGAGGTAGAATATGTGGTGGATCAATAGAGCAATGGAGTATGGATCCGACTTGTGATCACAGCCGCAGTAATTCTGGGCAGTCATAGAGGGTGTGGGCTATATTGCATTTAATTGTGGTGCAGCACAGCAGTGAGAGTGATGGAGGAAGCTTGAGGTTACCAACTTCTGCAGTGTCCAGAACCAATTCTGGATCATTTTAATGAGGCAAAACTTCATCCTGGACTCATGGGTCCCCCTGCCCAGTTCTTCTATCAGTTCCTTCCAGTCCTGTTCATATGAATGCCTTTGGAGCCGTCTCTGCCATGTTGCATGGAGGAGGGCCAAGAGGGGCCACAAGTGCATGTGTTAGACTACGAGGTTATAGAAGCCTGAAATTACCCCCTCGAGGGAACCCCAGACTTTTAGATATTCAGCAATGCGGGAGTATATGAGATGCCAGTGTAAGCGTCTAAGAGCACTATGGAGGCAGTGTTGGAACAGCCGTACCACCAACGCTGTGAGTAAGGGAGGCAATATTCTTCCTGTAAGGCCACAAATAACTTCATGGCTTCATCTGCCACAAGATCATTTGTTGTAAGGTTGGTGTCTTCTAGCACAGAGTCCCCTTTTTCATTTCAGTATGAAGACATGAGTTATTGAACATGTAACAAATGATGAGTTGATATTTTATCAAAAGCTTGATTCTGGCTTGTGCTTTTATTCAATAAATGCATAGGTCAAACGCATTCAGTTATAATTTAGTGACTAATTAGCTTAGAAATTATTCCAGGAATGTCATAAATCTTGTTATTTTTTTAATATCTTTATTTTGATTTTAGCAAAACAGGTAGACAACATTACAGTGTATTTAAATGTATTACCCATTGTCCCCGCCAAAGTCCAACAAAACATATGCCATAGTCAGAACCGAAGGCCCCAGCCCATGAGTTCGTTATTCCACGGAAAACCTGCCCCGATCCTGTGTGTCCGTGGTGCTGTGGCCACCCATAAATGTGTCTACCCCCAACCCGCACCTATCTAACCACCCTGCCCCTCCCACCCCTCAAACCCCCCCTCCACCCCCAGACCCACCCCAGAACCCCCGGAACCGGTGTGCCATTCTCCATACCACAAAAACAAAAGGGGAACTGAAAAATACCAAGGATTATCCATCTTGCGACCCTTCCGCAGGAGTCGGAGCCTCTGTAAGCCTGAGCAGCCGCAAGTACTTAAGGCACGTCACTTCTTCAAATTCTTGTGACAGCAATGTAAGGAGCGGGCGCCACACCTCCCGGAAGGAGGCCGTCGAGGCAGTGAAGGTGGCTTGTATGCGCTCCATGCCCACAATGTACCACAACTTATGCAACCACCCCGTATGCGATGGCCTGGTCTTGGAGCCCCAGAGAGATAAGATGTGATGGACAGCTGCGCCCATGGCGATCCCCATCTGCATCTCCCGGGCAGATTTAAGTGGGAAGGTGACTGCGTTAGGGAGGCCCAAGAGAGTGTATGCAAGGAATCGAGGAATCTCTGTGTCAAAGTAAGTGTCTACATCCGCAAGGACAACCTCCCAGAACCCCTGCACCTCTCTGCATTCCCAAAGTAGGTGGGTCAAAGTGCCAGTTTCCCCCTCCAACATTCAGAACTGAGATCTGGGGTGATTTGGTGTAGACGGGCCGATGACAAGTGCCAATAAGTGGCCACCTTGATTGCAGCTTCCCTGCTCCCAACATTCCGTGCAGCATGGTGAGCCCTGTAATAAATTTGTTGCCATTCTGTTGGTGAGAGAGTACGGCCCAATTCTGCTTCCCTTCGGCATTGGCCCGCCGACTTCTCCTGCCGCGCCGGAGGAAGCAGCATGGGGTACAGTTCGGAGATCATTTTACGATCGGAGTGCTTGGAAAGGAGCCATTTCTCGAATGTCGTGAGTTTACGGCTAACCCCAGGGCACACATCGGGATGGGCAAGCCAATGGTGGAGCTGAAAGTATTGAAAGCGCTTAGGATCTATAATGCCGTACCAGTCCGGCAGAGCCAAGAAGGGAATGAAGCCCTGAAGATCAAAAAGATGCCCCGCAGACCTGCAAGGCGAGTCTCTCCACTGAGGGAAGGCTCGCGCGTCAACACCGGGAGGAAAGTCCGAATTTTCAAAAAGAGGAGTGAGAGGAGAGGGGAAGGACGTTAGCTCCCTCCACAAAGCAACTGAGTCCCACACCTTCAGCACTGAGCGAGTTAACTGAGAATTCTGCATGGACGGGGGCGGTCAGTCGGTTTTAAAAAGGGAACCTTCCACAGGGGGAGACGTGCTATAGCCCTATCTTGAAACAGCCACCTCTTTTCGGATTCTGGCCTGCTCCATTCTACTAGAAACCGGAGCTGAGCATCTTTGTAGTAAGTCATCAAGTGAGGAATCCCAAGACCACCCTCCCCTGTAGGGCGGAAAGCCAAGTCGCGACGACGCCTCGGTCGTTTCCCCCCCATATAAAGAGCTGTATCTCGGACTGTAGCATACGGAGGTACCGAAGAGGAGTTGTCACCGGAATCGGTTGAAAAACATATAATATTTTAGGCAGTATAGACATTTTGACAGCCGCAACCCTGCCCATTACCGATTAAGGGTACATACTCCAGCGATGCAGGGTGGACGTCACCTGAGTAGTAAGTGCCGTGTAGTTGCGGGTGAGCGTAGAGTGAGTGGACCGCGTTAATGTGATGCCAAGGTAAGGGATTTCACCTTGTACCCTCAAGCCCGCGCTCCAGTGAAGGGCCTCCGCAGGGGTACCTACATGGAGGCCCAGAGGCATAAGCATAGACTTCCCCACATTGACTTTGAATCCCGATACTCTACCAAATTCGTCAAGTTCCCCTAGGAAAGCAGGGACAGACCGCTGGGGGGAGGTAAGCGTCGCCAAGATGTCGTCGGCGTATAAGCTAACAAGCTAACCGTATGCTGTTCCCCGCCAAATGGGATGCCAGAGATTTGGGGGTTGTCCCGGATACGCTGTGCCAAGGGTTCGACATACAGAGCGAAAAGCAGAGGGGATAGGGGACACCCCTGCCTCGTGCCCCGTCGGATCTCAAAAGGTTTAGAACACAAACCGTTAACCCGGATCGTTGCCCTAGGTCTATCATAACTACTCGCCACCCAGGCCTGGAAGCGTTCTCCCACCCCGAAATGGGCTAATACCTTATCCAAGAATCCCCATTCTACCCGGTCAAACGCTTTCTCAGCGTCAACCGAAAGTAGGGAGGCGTCTAGGCCTACGCAGTGGGTCTCATCAATTAGATGCAGGATCCATTTGGTATTATCACTGCTTTGTCTATTAGGGACAAAGCCCGACTGGTCAGGCTCGAGAACACCCGGGAGGAGCGGGCCCAATCTCGCTGCCAAAACCCCTGTGAATAACTTCAAATCTAAGTTCAGCAGGGAGATCGGCCTATAAGCCGCGCATTGGGTGGGATCCTTCCCAGGTTTAGGAAGGACAACTTCAGCGTCCAGCATGTCCGCCGGGATCGAGCCCGGCCCACTAAAGGAATTAAACAAGCGGGTCAGCACAGGCGCAAGAATTTGACAGAATGTCTTGTAGAAGCCCGCAGAAAACCCGTCGGGCCCAGGAAATTTCAGCGGCTTGAGGCGTTTTATCGCAGAGATCACTTCATCCACCCTAATGGGGGCATCCAGCCCTGCCGCCCCGGAGGCATTCAATGCCCTGACTGCGGCCCAGCCGAGGTAGTCTTCCCCCGCCCCTTCCACAGTGGGGTCCCTGCTATACAAAGAGGCGTAAAACACCCGAAAGGCCTCCATTATCTGTTCATCCCCTTCGACCCTTGTCCCGTCGGGGGCCTGGTCCGCGGCTACCCTGGAAAACTCGGCTCGCGCCCGTAGCTTGCTAGCAAGGAGTCCCCCGGTCCTGTCTCCGCCTATATAATAGGAATGCCTGAGCCGAAGGGCGGCATACTCTGCCCGGTCGAGGTCTAATCCGGCCAGCTAAGCCCTGGCTGCTTTGAGTTGTCGCCACCCACGTGGGGCTCCGGTCCTGCTGTGGACGCGCTCGAGTTCGAGCACCTTGGCCGTCAGCTCCTCCCGCTTTTCTTTACGCGTGCGGTTGTCAGCTGCCGAGATCGCAATTAGCTCCCCTCGCACTACTGCTTTCATGGCGCCCCAAAGCGTTGACAGCGAAATGTCCCCATTGTTGTTAGACGCTAAGTAGTCAGTCAGGCATTTCCGCACTTGCCGGCAAGCATCCAGCCTCTGCAACAGCGACTCCCGTAGACGCCACTTCCCCCTTCTAGGAGTAGCCAAGCGCCAGTCGATAGTTAGCGTAATCGCATCATGGTCCCACAGTGCCGCGGGGACGATGTCTACCGAACTAGCCAGGGAGTGAAGTTCAGATGATCCAACAAAGTGGTCCAAGCGAGCATAGGTACGATGGACGTGGGAGTAAAAGGAGTATTGTGTGCTGTGGGGATGGGCCGCCCTCCAGATGTCCACCAGCCCCCTATCTTTGAGCCAAGTTACCCCAGCCTTGGAAAGAGCCCCTGGGGCCCCCTGTCTGTGCCCCAACCTGTCTCTATCTGGGTCCATGACAATGTTGAGGTCCCCCCTAGTAAAACTCATTTATCCTGATAACGTAGAGTGTCCGAGAGGGAGTCAACAAGAAATGGCTCCTGACCAGAGTTAGGGGCGTAAATCGAACCAATAACCACAGAGGCATCCCCAACCCAGAACCTGTGCACCAGCAGCCTGCCTTTCACTTCCGCTACCTTATCCCCCACCCTCCCCTGAAAATGTCGGGCCAGGAGTATAGCAACCCCCCCACGCTTGTCTGGGCCAGATGAGTAAAATTGTTGAGGAAAGGCATGGGAGCGCATTCTATGCCAGTCCTTAGGTAAAAGATGCGTCTCCTACAGGAGACAGATGGCGGCCCCCCGAGTGTTCTAAGTGACTCAAAATCACCCGCCTCTTAATTGGGTTATTCAATCCCTTCACACTGAGTGATAACAACTGTCATCGTGCCAAAGTAGGGTCAAATGCTGTCGGAAAAGGTTGCCTGGCAGGGAAACAAGCTGCAAGATGCACCCTCGGGGACTCTGCGATGCTAAGGCTCCATGGTACCCAATTCCCGACTCCCCTCCCCCCCATGCACACCGGTTCCACCCGCCCGCCCTCCCGTCCAGACCCCGCCACCCCCTCCCCTCTACCCCCCTCCATCCCAGCCCTCAACCCCTCCCCCCCTAACCCCAACAGAACCGCCCCACCCCAACAAGGCCCTCCCACCCCCGCCTCCCCCCTCCCTAACCCCAACTGAAATACCCCAACCCAACCTCATAGTCCGGCGGCTGACATCTGCAGTCGCCAGCAAACAAAGCATAGACACAATGAGGGGTCCAATGTGGAGTCCGGGCATCCCCGCTCCCATCCTCCCCCTCCAGCTGAAGCACAGTGCTGTATACACCCCAGGCGTCGTCACCCCATCACTCCATTGGTGAGGTGTCACACTTCACTGCCTCCAGGGTTGCTTCTCGCTCCTGGGTCGATGTGAGAGTATCCAGCTTCATCACAGTTTTGGGAGACCGCCGGCGCACCACAGTTTGCCAGCTCTCCCTCGAAGGTCGTCGTGCGGGGGCAGGGGAGGACTCGCTGCTCGGCCCCTCGATGCCCAACAGTTTACAGGTTTCTTGAAGAGATCTCAGCTGCTGTAGCTTGCCGTTCCATTTGAAGATTATACGAAAGGGATGGCCCCAGGAGAAGGGCACCCACTTCCCCTTTAAAAAGGACGCCACCACCTTGAAAGCCTTCCGCTTTTGTAGTGTTATGGAGGCAAGATCCTGGTAGAGAGCTACAGCGTACCCCCGATATTGAAGAGGTTGCTTGTTCCTGGCATCCCTCAGAATGCGTTCTTTCAGCACAAAGTCAGGTAGGAAAGCCAGAATGTCCGGTGGCGGAGCCAGTGCCTTTCTTCCCTAGCCCACTCGGTGCGCCCGATCGATGCGTAGGTCAAAATCTGCATCCTCGCCCAGAATGTCTCGGAAGAGGCCTTGTAAGTAGCCCACCATGTCCGTCCATTCTTCTCGCAGTGGGACACCCCTGACGCGGATGTTATTGCGTCTGGACCGATTTTCAAGGTCCTCCGCATGGGCTTGAAGGTCCAGTTGCTGGTCCTTTAGACGGACAATCTCCTGTTGAATGGACTCAATTTCTTCACTGGTAGAATGCGCATTCTCTTCCGCCGCTCCGACCCGTTCCCCCAGACCGTCGACTTCGCGGCAGATTTCCCTCACTTCCCCCGCCAATTCTTGCTTCAAAGATCCAAAGTCCTCGCGGAGGGTATTGAATAAAGACTCAAGGAACTCCCTCGTAACGGGGGACTCCGTGGGCGACGACGCCTGCTGGGACCGAGTGGCCGTCGGAATCGCACCACCACCATCGCCAGCTGAAGGTGATTTGCAGAGCATCTCCCTAAGCGATCTCTCCCCCTTCTTTCGTGCATTGGCCATGCCTAGCCAAGGGATGGGGGTGTACGGTACACATGTTGGCGTAGCCACAAGCTTGGGTCTCCGGGAGCCTCACCACCGGCGCAGGCCACTGTCCAGCCGGGCGTCCTGTGTTTGCTTTTTGGCCCCGAGAGTCTCCCTCGCTGGCTTCCACACTGCAAAAGACCAACACGCAACAAGTGTGCACCGCAAAAGTCCAAGGTGCTGCTACTACACTCCACCAAGGCACATGCCCCTCCACGCGGGGCCCCCAACCCAGGAGCCCCGACGCCGCTGCTCAGGCCCAACTAGCGATGCAAAAGACCAACACGCAACATGTGTGCACCGCAAAAGTCCAAGGTGCTGCTATCACACTCCACCAAGGCGCATGCCCTTCCACGCGGGGACCCCAACCCAGGAGCCCCGACGCCGCTGCTCAGGCCCACCTAGCGATGCTCATTTGTAAATGTCTCGGCATTCACAGCTTCCGCAGCCAGCAGTCTCCTCTTGGGTCCCACTGTACAGGCCCGAACCCCTCAAAGGCACAGCGGGGATGCAAGGGGCGCCTAGCCCGGGTGCAACCAGGGCGCAAGCAACACCGCCCCTCAAGGTCGTGATATCGTCTCTGCACCCCAGCCGCGTATGCCGGTGATCAGCCGCTGCTGATGGCCCCCCTCCGCCGTTTGGTGCTCTCTCCGGGCCTCAGACTAAGAGGGGCACCTCCTCGAGGCGGTGCGTCCGATGAGCCTTGCACTCCTCACTCACCACCAGACCCCGGGCGCCGGGGGGGATAAGGGAGGGCTGTCCTGTCGCTTCCTCGCCGCGCAGGCCCTCTGAGCCCAATTAGGCCGTAAATACTGCTGGGGGGTAGGCCTCAAAGCCCAGACTCGCTTCACATTACAGCCGAGGTCTCTGGAGTTCGCCCCCGCGCTACACACTGCTCACCGCCTCCACCCGCGGGGGGCTGCCTCTCACCTCTACCGGCTGTACCGGGCCACCACCGCCGTCTCCGAGTTCTGTTTGGATGGCAGCCTGCACGCCGGGGGCCTGCCCTGCAAGGTAGGCCCACATGCCTGGGTCTCGATTTTCGCGGCTCCCGGGAGAGTCTCGTCGCAGTCGGAAACCGCTCCCGGAGCCCACCACTGCTCACCTGGCACTCCGGACACCAGTCCCCCAGCAGTAGCCCCGGTCCTTGACAGGCGGCTCCAGTGGCGTTCGGCAATCGCTACGCCGCCGCGACCTCAAGCAGCCTCCATTATGCAGTCTCCGGGTAGGAGCTCGCAACCAGCCACATCGAGTCGGAAGGGGCCGCCGACGTCTCTCCCGACCTCCGCTCTGCTTCTCTCCCGCTTGGGGCCCACAATTACGGTGACCTGGGGTGTGGTAGCGATGGAAGGGTCGAGGGAAGGGACCTGGAGCGGGGAACCTCGGGGTAGTGCAACCGCTCAAGTCGCCATCTTGGCCACGCCCCTATTTTATCTATTTTAATCACTTGCTTTTAGGCTTCTTTCTTTTAGTTTCAGGTTCTTGAGCACATTCAGGACAGTTTCCTTTTTAGCTATAGTCTCTATTTTAGTTAGCCTGTCCAGCTCGTTTACCTGTTGCCGAGATACTGCATGTCATTATGACATAAAGTCTTAAGGTCCGAGTCCATTTTTAATTGGGTCCCAAATCCATCTTAAATAATGGTGGTTGATATCTTCTCAATTTTAGTTAATGGGAGTCGTCATTTTCTTCAATTTCTGCAGAATCATCAACATGTCTGTCTTTGACACAGGTGTCTTCTGTGCCTATCTTTCCAAGAACTGTGAAAATGTCAAGTCATTCAGATACAAGCATAAAAAAACGCCTCAGTGTGACATCAGTCAGGGACAGAGTCCTTTTTCAAAGTCAAATATCAATCATAACCCAAACAATGTAGCTCATATTGATGTATTTTTACCGTATTCGTTTATCCACTGATATATATGATTATGTAAAAACATTCCAAAGGTGACATTGCAAATTCCATCTCTTATAAGATACAATATATAAGGACTAACATTTGACTTCTTACGAAAGAAACTTCACACAGGTCACAGATCGCTGATCCAGATGAGCAGAGCATCAGATTTTATCCTGACCGAAGAAGCCTCCAGCAAGACTCTCAGATGATATGTGAAGCATTCCGTTCTGCCTTCACAAACAGGTGCCAGGATAGTGTTCTTGGGTGGAAGCAATATCCCAGAGCTTGACCGAATTAGCTGACAAGCTATTTCAAATAGACAATAAACTCTGTTGTCCAGGTATGCATGCCACTTCCGAAACTCAGGCTTATTATTTATTCATCTGCAAGAACTAACATAGCGCTTAGAGATAGCACAGTGAGGGTGTAAGGGCTATTAATTATGATGTTACAACTTTTTCCTGTTTTACTGTTATTAAAAAACGTAGACGCTTTTTATTATCTTCGTTGATGTTGCCAATATTTAGTGCGCTAGATCTCGCCATTATAAAATAACTTTTAAAATAAATATGTTGAAATACATATTCGGTTTCTATTGATCTTGTGTGTGTGTATATCATTAATCAATGATAGTTTGGATTACTACTGTTCCCTGTTAGTAACACAAAAGTATTGAAACCCCTCATCTATGTATTGGATGTATTATGTACTCGTCGGAGATCAGATCCATTATGGACAAGACAGAGAAGGCTATGGTGATCCTTTTGGACCTATCCGCAGCCTTTGATACGGTGAGTCATCCTGTCCTCTTAGATCAATTAGCGGAGATAGGGATTTGTGGAACAGCGTTGGGTCTCTTCAGAGAGTTCACGTCTAAAAAGTTCTCACAACCTTGTGGGGTTAGTAAAGGTTGTCATTGAGCCTCACGTTGTTCAATGTGCTCTTAGTTTTTTGACTACTTCATATGCTGATGACACCGAAATTGTGGTGTCGATTTCCAGTGAAGTTGAGGATGTCTAGCAGTGCTTCAACAGGTGTATGAGCGAAGTTGTCTGTTGGATGTAACTTGATTCCCTTAAATTAAACTCAGATAAAACCGAGGTCCTCCTCTTTGGTAAGTACGTTTCCATTTGGGATTTTTCCTGTTGGCCACAACACTTGGCTGCCATTCATTTTCCTGTTTTGAAAGTTAAGAATTTGAGAGTGATCTTTGATTCTAAACTTACTTTCTCTGATCTTAACAAAAAAGCCCTCTTCCTCCTGTTTTTTAAGAATGCTGAGGAAGATCTTCCCTTTCATCTAATTTGATCTGCAAAAAACAGTGGTCACAGCGTTGATACTTTCCAGGTTGGATTATTGTAATGCCCTTTATCTGGGTATTCAGCAACACTTTTTGAATAGATTGCAAATCTTACAGCTGCTCGTCTTCTTTTGAGAGCGAGAGCAATTGGTTCATCACAAGTTAGTGATGCTCCATTAGCTACTGATGAAAAAGTAAGTTGCTTTTAAAGCTTTCTGCTCGGCCCATAAATGTTTGCATAATATAGGCCTGGCCTATTTGAGGAAGTCCTTCTCAAAGCACCAGATTAAGAGCCTTGGCATATGGCTTGACAGTTCCCTTTGTTTTAATCATCAAGCCACCAAGCTCTCAGCTACCTGTTTCGGCCTGGTGAGGATGTTAAGGAAAATTATTCCCCTACTCCCCTTGCAGGCACATAGGATTATGGTGCAGGCCCTTATCTTGTCCCGCCTGGATTACGGGAACGCCCTGTATTTTGGCACCCCTCAGGCCACTATCAAAAAACTTCAAATGACCCAGAATTGCGCGGCTCGCTTACTCCTCCAGATTCCTCGGAGGCAGTCTGCGGGACGCACTGAGGAAACTTCACTGGCTCCCTATCCAGTCCAGAATATCATTTAAGGCCATGTGCCTGGCCCATAGAGCTATTTGGAAAACTGGACATGCCATAATCCATCCTCTGGTTACCCCCTTTCAACCTTCTAGGAGTCTTCGCTCCAGCGATGCCTTTCTTGCTACCAAAAGGAAAGTACGAAGATCCAGATGGGGTGGACGTTCCTTTTCTTTGAATGCATCCAACCTTTGGAATTCTCTCCTCCCCACTCTTCGCAGGGAACCCAACCTACAGACTTTCCGTAAACTGCTTAAAACTCATCTCTTTAGTGCCACTCACTAACTTGCTGTGCTTCCTGTCTGTCTGGTCCTAAGCGCTACGAGGCCTCAGGGTAGTTACGCGCTATAGAAATCCAATTTCATTCATTCATTCTCCCGGTATATGCCTAGGAGGGCCCTTCATTCCAAGGCATCCAAAATTGGGACTATCCCCAAATGGAATAAAGTATCTTGGGGTGGCAGAAGTTTTGTCTTTTTAACATTCAACCTTTGAAATAAACTGCCCATTCAGTTAAAAAATCAGCCTAATTTGACATGTTTCAGGAAACAACTGAAATCTTGGCTTTTTACACTATACCAGCGCTAATGTATGCTGATGACGCGATCCTAATGGCCCGCACTCCAAGGGGTAGTCAGAAATTAGTGTGTAGTTTTGTAAATTTTATGTCAAATTTAGGCTTAAGTGTGAATATACCTAAGACCTTTGTGATGAAATGCGGGACTGGAAGTAGGAAGTGCAGGCCGCTATTTTTATGCACTAAACAAATTGAATGCACTGACACCTTTTCCTATCTTGGGATTTTATTTGATAGAAAAGGATCTTGGACCCATGTGATCAAGGCTAGGAGGCTACTGTTCTCAAAAGCTACAGCTGCATTAATTAATTTTAGTAGGAAGTTGGGAAAGCGGGCCCCAGAGGAACTTTTGCTAATATACAAGGCTAAATGTATTAGCACTGCAACAGATGGTGCAGGCATCTGGGGATATGAGGCTGTAAAACCCCTACAACTTGTGGAGAACAGGTTTCTTAGGTTTCTGCTGTCCGTTCCCGAGAGTATGTTAGAAATGTTTTGTTTAGCCAAGGTTATCCCGAATATTTTTCAGATCCTACAAATCTTTGCCTAGTATAAAGGAAAGACTTAAAAAGAAATATGCTTATATCACATGAAAGAAATGAGAAGGAAAAGTGAGATGAATAAAGTAACTGTTCAGGCACACCACCTTATTCTGACCACATTTAAAATCTAACCCTATATATAGCGCATTCCAGGGGATTTTAATAGATTTCTGCTGATTCGTTTTAGATTGGTAATCGTTCATAGACTGATTTCGTTCCCGACCCAGACTGACTGGTTAAGAGTGTTGTACAATTGTCCATGTGATAATGTATCAGTTAAATCAACTATCCATGTTCAAATTTTCTGCACATTTTACTCTTTGTACAGGAAGAGATGGCAAAGTGGCCTAAGACAATGCCGCCCCGCTTTCCTGTTTTTACAACTACTAGATGAAGATTATATCACCAAATTAATTTTAGTGGTTTTAAAGAACGTTTTAACTTGTAGAAAATCCATATTAATGTGATCATAATTATGTGAATATTTTATTGTTAATAGCTGTATAAGCATTGTGCTGTGTTTTATTTGTGCTTTTATGACTATTTTTTAATAATCGAATAAAGCTTGTTGAAATTGAAATTGAAATTCACTATAGTATTAGTTCCAGGTTGTACTGAAAATATTGACTTTTGTTATTTCTCTGTCGCTTACCTTCCATATGCTAGTGCCAAGGCACCCTTGGGCATTCGCTGCACTTAATCAATATTATCAATATCAATGAATCAACTTAACAGTGCTAAACCTACTCACAAACAATTTTAAGACTCCCTTTGACTGATCTTAGTCTTGACTCGGTGAGAAATATATATATATATGGCATTGGTCACGTTGTTACCTTCACATATATTAAACAAGCAGTATTGCCCAAAAGGCCATGATTCACAATTGTAGAGAACCTTTGTGTGGATCTGGTTCTATTATTGATTCCAGTCTGTCCTTGCAACATTCAGCTTTGAAAACGGCTACGGCAGATCTTAATCACCTTGCCATGCAGCTGGCATTGCGATCCTGCTGAAGGATGTGCCACTATTGAAATAAAAATAGGCTTTCTTGCATAAGAGACAGTAGGAGTGAAGACTGCCATGGACTACAGTTTTCTCTGCTGAACAAGAGCAGCAAACAAATGTCTTTCACCATTTTGTGAATGGTTCCTAGCTGCTATGGGCGCACAACACCCATTGCACTATTGCAACTTTGGCAGCAGTTAGTAATATCTAGCACACTTTTTACATGGCTTTAGCATAGGGGTATTCTCCAAGTGAATTTGAATTAAGGACTTTAAATACTAGGCAAGTACCAGTATGACTTGGTGCACAGGGGCAAATTGCTATGTGGGCAATAAGTCCATAGACAAAAAAAATATCATGGGGAAAAAGCGTGACGAAATAGCTGTCTGGGTTGCTCGCAAGACCAACCAGTTGGAAGCGGTATAGCCTCACACAAAAGCCCAAGATAAACAACGGTCCAGTGGAGCAAGTCCATCGGAGTATTGGCCAATTAGAGTGGGCCGCCAAAATGCCAGTTTTCACTTTCCTTTACTGGCATGAAAAACCTGGTGGTAGTGGTAGCAGACAGTAAACACTTTTACATGACCCTCACACCATGGTAGAAAACTCCCGTGGTGTAGGGGTCATTAATTAAAAGAAGAAATGAAAAAAATGAAAAGTTGGCAGACAACTCTAAATTCAGAGTACTTGTTCTCCATCATGGCAATTGTGGGTATTTTACTCCATTGCCATGACATTCCATACTCCAAACTCTAAATCAGGCCCTTAATGTCTTCGATACATCCAATAGTAAACTATGATATTACTTAATACAGTCTGAGTCCCCGAGAGGGGAAGCGTCCACATGGTTAAATCTCATGAGTGAGCAGAGGCTTAATGAACCCAGAGTTTAGGGTTCTTTCACAACTTTCTGGAGATGATGGGAAAATGGTGACAGGAATCAGACCATAATCTTCAGGAGACAAATGAGTTGGGCTTTTGGAAAACATTTTCCAACAAACGCAAAGTGAGGCAGAAGAGAGAAACATACTTCCTTCCGAAGACACAGAAGGATTAGTTGGTCATTCCTGTGATGTTATGTGTGCAGCAATCACACACTGTGGTCCTCGGGTGTGTTACAGTCTGAGAACATATATAAAACCAGGAAGTAGAAAGCAGATTATTATTACAGCCCAGTATCTTCAACAAAAACTCCCACTGTCCCATTAACATTCATGGGCCAGAATGCTCTATCTTTCTAGTCCTTGTGCAAGCATGGGGAGGTAAGAAGGATCCCACAAAGAATGGAAGTTGGACCATTGCCACTGTGACCCGTGTCAGGAAAATGATGATGCGCTGACTCCCGATTTGTACTGCTGGGTTGTTTATGGCATGAGCTCCTTGACTCTCTTCCAGGCCTACAGCGGAGTGGACTTGTGGGAGAGCCCTGAAGGAGATGGCCCTGTGGACTTTAGTAGGGCCTCTAAATTACTGATACTGTTGGCTGGTCCTTGGTAGCAGAATGCTCCACATCCCACTTGAAACTGCCCAATAGGAATAGAACATTTTTAATTGATTGGCAAACTCGGGCTCTTTCAAAACACGAGCACAACCATGAAATCTGAAAATATGTTCCTTTGCATTGACCTGATGTGGGTAAATTTGATCAAGAGCTGAATTAATCTCCCTCTTTGAAGGGGTCCATGTCAGCTGCAAGTGGTGCATGGACCTCTGCTTCCTCTGCCATTCACCACCAAGTCCCTGCAAGGAGAGACATACCCAATACGGGACTGGGACCATTGTTTGTTATTTCAGAAGCGCAAATAGTACAGTTCTAGGCTGGCGGGAGATCCTGGACTTAGTAGCTCAGGTAGAGCAGTTGCATGGCTCTGATAATGGAGAACGTTGGTGGGTGTGAATGATTTGCCCTGCTATTTTGTATCGAACAAACAAAGAGGCTTCTTGGCTTGTGGAAAAGAGTGCTGTGTGCCCTTTTGGACATGGGCTACTGTAAAGTGCACATAATACCAGAGCAGCTGCTATTGTAAAAGAAAAATAAAGTACCGGAAAACATTTATCTGGTTGCTAGTAGGGGTGTGCACAATTTGCCTGATTTACTTTCACCTAATTAACCGAAATGTTGTGAAAATTACATAAAAAGCAAGTCTGACATTTTGCACTATAATTTAGTGTGAAATGCGTCCTTGCATCAGTTTTTGAAGTGAAGATGCATTTTGCCCAAGAAATAGTGTGAAAACAAAAGCACCGCACATCTCTTGTTTCTGTAAATTTGCTGTTAATTCTTCTTGCGATTGGTGTATTTGGTCTACATTTCTCAGCGAATTGTGTGTGTAATTACATTAAATGGTGTAATTTCAGGATTTTGTGTAACAAGCTTAATATGAAATTTCTGAAATTATGCAAATTATGCCAACATAATTTAAATTTCACCCCATGGACTAATTATCAGACAACCATCAGCAGTAAACTCATGCGCTTGCACCAGTAAGCTCAGGCCTGTAGTATTTTGATTCTGGCTATAGTTTGGGTGGTCTCCAGTGGTCTCACATTGTAAGTCACATGTTAACCTAGCCCAATGTTTTTAGGGTTTGATAAATGAAATATTATGTATTTTATGGAACCTTTATATTAAACTGATCCTGATTTAGATCTTTCTGAAAGTTGCTTGGGATTCCAGTAGGCATGGTTTCCTCATTGAGAAATGTATTATCAAATGTAGAAGGCCTTGACAAAGTCTTTAATTTGTAAAAAAAAAAAAGTGCCAGGGCTCCCACCAGGAGGCCACTGCAGCTTACACCACACATTGCCCCTGCCATGATACCAATGATAGTACCACCACAACTACTAACAATCACACACCTACAAGTGTTGCAATTTGGACTATTCATGGCCCCCACAGCTCTACGAATGGCTTGAGCCGCATAATAGTAATTTTGTGTGTATATTGAGTTAATAATTCACTGTTGTTGTGGTCATCTCTAAATTAGCAAGACAGCGTCACTTTGATTCCTGACTGTTACAAGCGCCGGTGTTGACAATTAAGTGCCCGTGCCCAGCACCCGAAACCACCGCCACAAATTAAACACTGCTTTAGGCATGCCTTTTTAGTAGTGAAAAAATCAAATGCTATTTATTTAACCTTTTTAGAGGGTTAATTTTGGATGCCAAGGTTAAGGCTGTCAGTTCACAAATTGCCTTATGGTACCTCCCTAATAATGAATAGACAAGGTTTAAGATGTTCATTGCCCCTATAATAAATCAGTAGAGCAGTAGATGTGCATCCTTGTTTTTCTGTGAGACTTCTTTAGGAGGGCTTCCAAACTGCTTATGCTACTAAATTATACTATTTATAATTGCTGGCTCAAACCAACGTCACTATGTCATACAGGTATTTTTTTTATATCAAACTATTACATGCATATTTAAACAGTTGAACCACTTACTCATCAATCAAACTCCAGTGGTCTGACCAAGATCCATCCCTCTTTCCCCATCAACTTTATCTGTGCTCCGAGAACATTGTGCTTGCGGCTATCTTTTACACGAACTGCTAATGTAGGCTAAACAGTCGAATTATGAAGTAATCCGTTCTCAGGATTCTCGATTTATGGTTCTGTTGTGACACGGTTTAAATAACTAGTAATAGTTTATTTTTATGTTGAAATGTTTTGGGTATGTTTTGCAGGACCCAGCACCTGAACCCCTGAAAGAAAGACCAAATAAACTGCCTCTAAAGAGCTGTTATGTACACACAAAGGCCATCTCACAAAGGACGCGCAGTATTTCAAATAGTAAGTTTTCTTTTCTTTTATGGCATTACAACAAGAATTGCATTCATGGCATGAGCTTACAGGGGCATCTTTACAAGCCCCTATCAGTACAGGGACGTCACGTCACTTTTATTGACGCTTCCTGTGGTGATAGGGACGTCGCATTATTTGCAAGGCACTTAACTTAACGCCGCCTTGTAAATAAGGCACCCTTTCAAGCTATACTTAGTGTGAAAGGATTGGGCAATGGGTGTTGCGGTGGGTGTTCCACCACAACACCCATTGATTTTGACAACTTCCCCCTATTTACAAAGATGATGTAAATAGGAGGCTGCACCAAAATTAAGATCAGGTAAAACCTGTTCTTAACATGGCGAAACGAGGGGGTAAACATCCTTTTGTACACGGTCATTACGCCACGTACCATTACTACGCAAGCTTTACTACGCATGTGCTGTAATAACGCGTATCCATTTCTACGCATGTTATTACAACACATGCGTTGTAAAGCGAACCACATAGTTGTGAGGAAACTGAGGCATTTCCTCACAACGATTACCGCCTCTATCAAGAAGCATGAAGGAGAGCATAGGACAAGAAGAGAGAGAGTTAAGAGGGGCTATTTTTAAGGGTTTAGGGTAGGAGGAGGTCTTTAAGGATTAAGGTAGTGTTGTGTTTGAGGAGTAGTGTTTTGGGGTTTAGGGTAGTGTTGGGGGGTCGTGTAGGGGAATGTTTGGGTGCAGGGACAGGATTGGGGTAGGGGAAGGATTGTGCTGGGGGTAGTGATTTAGGGTTTAGTGTAGTATTGTGGTGTTTGTGTAGTGTAGGGTAGTGTATTAGGGTTTAGGGTAATGTTGGGGGGGTCGTGCTGGGTAGTGTTTGAGTGTAGGGACAGGACTGGGGGTTGGGGAGGGTTGTGCAGGGGGTAGTGTTATAGGTTTTAGGGTAGTGTTGTGGTGTGGTGTAGTGTAGGGTAGTGGTTTAGGGTAGTGTTGAGGGTCGTGAAGGGTAGTGTTTTGGGGTAGGGACAGGATTGGAGTAGGGGCAGGATCGTGCTGGGGGTAGTGATTTAGGGTTTAGGGTAGTGTAGTGATGTTTGGGTAGTGTAGGGTAGTATAGTGTTTGGGTAGTTTTTCTGAGTTTGTTTTGTGAAGGGTAGTGTATTTGTATTTAGTAATTAGTGTAGTGTTGTGGTAAATTTCTGTTTTTATTACCATGCAAGTTTTAGTGTTTAGTGTAGAGTCTGGGGTTGTGATGGGTAGTAAATGAGTGTAGGGAACGTAGTGGGGGAATGCGTATGTTTGTGCAGGGGGTAGTGATTTAGGGTTAAGGGTAATGTAGTGGTGTTTCAGTTTTATGTGGTAGTATAGTGTTTGAGTGTTTTGGTAGTGTTTTCCAATTTTAGATGTGTAGGGTAGTGTATTTCAATTTATTATTTAACCGCATGCGCGCTAGCGGTTTTCCCGCTGCGTGCTGCGTTTCGCAAAAAGCCGCGTTACATGACGAGCTCAGCTCGTCATCAGCGCACGGCAGGTTACGCTCATGACGAGCTGAGCTCGTCATCAGCCCCGAAGGGGTTAAAGTGGTGTTGTGTTTTAAACATTTAAAAAAGGGGTTAAATGTCTTTTTTAAATATGACAAATTATTTTGCAAAACATTTTTATTACTAGACAAGTTTTTACCTTGTATACATTAACACTTTCAATGTAATGGTACGCGAACTAAAAATGTGCGTAGTAACGGTTCTTGCTAAGTAATAAGCGTGTAGTAATGGCATGCGAAGTAATGGCATGCAAAATAACGTGCCATATTCAACGAGGAGCAATGCTTTATTTCTACTCGTTTTTGCTGTTTCTATGTGTGCTGCATTATGTAGCACGCATAGAAACAGCAAAACGCCCTGAATGATTGTTTATGTGCAGGAAGGGACACCTAATTTGCAGTCTTGTTAAATGAAAGCCGCAAAGTGAATACATAACTTTCTAAGATGAAGAGTTACAGCAACTAATTTATTGATGTGCATTGTGTTGTGACTTGCTTGTCACCTCTCCTTTCTTTCACTTACATCTTCCCTGCTGCTCAACCAGGATGAGTGTTGGAATGTGTGGGATGTCATGGATTGCATGGTTGCTTGGTTACGTGTGTAGTTCCAGTTGGTGGAGGCAGGCTGAGCGGCAGGGAGGCTGCTCCTGGTGGGGCTACGTTACAGCTATCTATCATCTTATTTACCATCCATCCTCAACTGTAACTGGATACAATAAACTACTTTCTTAGAACCTACCACTTGGCTACATTTGAACTCCTTTACCTACGACACATTGCTATTTTGGTTTTCCTTAATTAGTCCCTTAATTACCTTACTAGCATTCTTCACCTTGGGTTGAAGGCAATTTGGGGTTGCTTTACAAGATAAAACAAATTGTATATTACACATTATTGATATTATTGCCTATACCATTATCAAACTCTCAAATTCGTTCAAATACAACTCAAGGCTTATCAAAGCATAACAATAAATCCACCCTTCTCTTACATATGTGGGCCCAGATTTAAAGGGAAAGAGCAGGAATGCACAATATATATCAGTAAATAAAGCATTCCTGCCCTTTGCCTGTGCTGGTGCACAATCTGCTGCTTAGATCAAAACAGTCACGCTGGCGCCTTGGTGCAAGGATGCCGGCGTTACAGGCAGGATTGTTTTTGTGCAGAAAGGGACCCCTTCCTGCACATAAACGATCCTTAGAAATGTTTTAACAAGAAGAACTAAAGATATTTATCCTTGTTGCGCATCTTCTGGGAAGGCGTACAATTCTGACACATTCCCATGCTCACCAGTGTTGGTAATCTGGGAGTGCTTCAGAATACATGAATGGGAACAACCATGCTCCCCTCATCTAGTGCCTTCCAGGCATAGTGTAAAGCAAAGCAGTGACTTGCACTGCCTTGTGTTTTACGAGATTTACCAAGCCATGCGGGTCCATGAAGTGTGCATTTGCGTCACATGGTAAAACTCATTCTAGGTTTTGCGTCCGACTTTGTTGCCTTGCGTGGTGCCCTGGCAACGCAAAACCTTGATAAATCTGCCCCTTAGTTCTTTTATTCTGAGTGTTATTGCCTCAAATTAATAATCAGCTCCTGTGTGATTATATGAAATTAACATCCTATGCAGCACAAGGTTGATTTGGAATAATGTGTTCCCTATGTAATCCTCTTGTTGCATATAATGTTCTAAAGGATTTTTGCAATGAGCGTTTGTTAGACCTGACAGCCTTATCGTGGTCTTCCCCCCACCTTTTTGCCTACCTCCTTCACTTTTCTGACCTTGTGTTTGATGGCTTTTGCTTTGTGGACTTTACCACTGCTAACCAGTGCTATAGTGCCGGTGCTTTCTCCCCTAAACATGTTAATATTGGCATATTTAATTTACTTAGAAGTCCCTAGTAAAGTGCACAACATGTGCCCAGGGCCCGCAAATTAAATGCTACTAGTGGGCCTGCAGCACTCATTGTGCCACCCACTTAAGTAGCCCTCTAACCATGGCTCAGGTTGGTCATTCCAAAGCCTGTATGTGCAGTTACACTGCAATGTCGACCTGGCAAGATAATCCACTTGCCAGATCCAAACCTTCCCTTCTTATATATATAAATCACCCCTAAGGTAGGCTTTGGATAACCCAGAGGGCAGGGTGCAATGTATTTAAAAGGCAATACATGTACATCTAAGTGCTGCATGCCCTGTGTTAGATTTGGGGGTCTCTAGTTGGCACAGGTAGGTACTTGTGACAAATTGCCTCTAGTCAGGATAAGGGAATTACACTCCTAAAATAACCCCTGCTCACCCCCTTGGTAGCTTGGCATGAGCAGACAGGCTTTATCTCAGAGGCGTTGTGTTAAGCATATGTGACCACATACAGTAACCCACTACAAATGGACACCACACAGGTTTTATATCAAAAATAAGTAGACTTTATATAGAGTTACCCTAAGACCATAAACCACAAAAATACCCAATACTGTTACTTTAAGATGGTAGATTTAGCTTAGTTTACTTCAGTTCTTAAGATGCGACAATTTGCGTCAATGTACCTTAGGTTGCGTTGCGCTTCCACAACAAGCAATGTCGCAGCGAGGAAAATGCGGCAAAGTTCAAGTACATAGAAATAAAGACGTGAAGATCTTCCAGATGCGGCACGCTTCTCCAGGCATGCAAGAAATTCTCGGTTCGATGTGCGGACTGCAGCGGCGACACCCTTGTTCCGCGATGCGATGGCAGCAGATCCACTTGCGACACTCTTCTCCCACGATGTGTGAAGCTTTTGCACGATGGGACAACTACAGCGGCGACATCCACGATGCGACGGCAGCAGCTTCGACGGTGGCGTGCTTCTCGGGGATGCGAGGCGCTTTTCTTCGATGTTGTGCAGTGCGAGAGTACCAGCGGCGACACCCTCCTTTGAAGTTGGGACGGCAGGCACAGCGACATGCTCCGACCACGTTTGAGACTCTTCTCTCGATGCAGTGCAATGCGACAGCTACAGCGGCGACACCCTCCTTCAGAGTTGCGAAGGCAGCAGCAGCGACCGCGACACGCATCCTCTTCGTTATGGCATGCTTCTCTCTGATGCGGTGCAGTGCGACAGTTCCAGTGGCGACACCCTCCTTCGGAGTTGCGACGGCAGACACAGCGGCGGCAGGAAATGTTATAAAAAAGACCTCTGGGAAGAAAAAAGAAAGAGTAACGACAAATTCTGGGCCGAACTCCTCTGTAGCTCAAAGAAATCCAACTCAAAACAGTTCTGGACTATCATCAACAACTTGAACCGACCGGTTACAGTGTTATCCTCAAACATACAAGAATCTGAGTGGGTGGAGTTTCTATCCGGGAGGTTCTGGGAAGCTCCCCTGCTAGAGCCAATCGTGGGAAACACCTATGTTCGAGGGGCAGTTCATGTAAAGCACACCGGGTTCTTAGAAACCACCAGCCCAGAAGACGCCGCAACTTCAAAAGAGAAGGAGCAATTAAGCGTAGTCACAATTCCAATGGAGGAAAACGTATCCCCAACTCCAGCCATAAGTTATAAGTCCCCTTCGACTGAAGGAATTAGACGTATAATTAAGAAAGGCAGAAACGACGGCGCACCAGGCCCCAACGGAATCCCCCAAGCATTCTTCAAATACGATATTCCGTTTTGGGGCAAACACCTTTCTAACTTATATCAAGAAATAGAGAAACTAAACATCATACCAGTCAACTGGCAATGTTCGATTCTGACACCCATATTTAAAGGAGGAGACAGAGCAAATCCGGCTCACTACAGATTGATAGCCCTGCTGGACGTAGAGGCCAAATATTATGCCTCCCTGGTACTTGAAGAGCTTAAGGCATGGTCTGACGACCTTAACCTAATTCCGGAAAACCAGACGGGCTTCAGACAAGGCCTTGGAACGACGAAGAACATTTTAGGTCTTTCGCTAATTACAAACAAGTGTAAGCAGAGGAAACTGCAACTTTACCTCTGCTTTATAGACCTAAAAGCAGCCTTCGACAGTGTTGATCGCCATCTTCTGTGGAAAAAAAAGCGAGCCTGGGATATCCCTGAAAGGCTTTTAAAGGGCATTCTGTTATTCTATTCAAACACCTGGCTAAGGATCAAGATAGGCGATGGGTCCAGACTCTCAAGGAAGCTGTCAACCACCAGAGGCTTAAAACAAGGGTGTGTTCTGGCCCCCCATATTTTTTATTTGTTTTTATCCGACCTCTCTCAAAGGCTGGACTGTACCAACTCCCATCCACCAAAGTTTGGTGAACTGAGACTTTCGCATCTCTCATACGCGGATGACGTGGTGTTAATGAGCCATACAAAGATCGGCCTGCAAAGATGCCTGAACGAAATGTCAGTTTACATTTCAGAAAATAAACTTGAAATAAACACATCCAAAACGAAAACTATGGTGATTGGGAGAAAACAGCTAAGAAAACAGACAATCTGGCTTAACGGTATCCAACTTGAGGAGGTAAAAAAATACAAATACTTAGGTCTTTACATCGACAACTCAAGAAACCTTACGGAGCATAAAAAATATATGTCTCAGAGATCAAGTGCGTTAACATTTGCTTTCAGCCTATTAGCTAAAAAGCTGAAGGGCCCCTCCAATAAACCTTTGCTTGCCGTAATGAAGGCAAAAATCCTGCCAACTCTAACATATGCCAGCGCGGCCTTCCATGGCGAGGATGGAGAGCTCCTAAACCAATTGATAGCCTCCATCTACAAAAAAGTATTCCAGGCTCCAAGATCAGTTTCCCCAGGCCAGGTTCGTCTGGAATTCGGCCTTACAAATGAAGAAGTTGGCAGAATGTACGCGACGGTGAAAACCTGGTACCGCTTCAAGCTAAATGCTGACACATCAAAAATCAATGAGGCAATCTGGACTGAATTAAACCAAGACAAATCTTCTCCCTTCAATCAATACCTTTGCGAATCCCTTTCGGCCACATGTACGACGGAATTATGGAACAAAAACTTGCCGTACCAATCGTTTAAACAAGCTGTCAATAAAGCATCAAAAACCCATTCATTGTTACTGGACAAAAATATCTAAAGATCAAGGTCGCATGCCTGGATGGTGATAAACCATTACAAGTCCCTCGCACCGGCGGCTTATTTAAGCAAAAGTTACTCAATCAACATAAAAAAACAACTTATGGCACTGCGTTTTGGATCACTACCATCCCAGGCTGAACAGCCAGCTTGGCGGCACACAGGCCCTAAATCATATCGGCTGTGCAATCATCACAAAGAAGACTTCATCCATATAATTTGCACATGTAAAAAACTGCGGGCTGAACGTGTAATCCTTATAAAGACAAGTTTCAACAAAAGAGGAATTAGATCCTTCAGAGCCGCAATAATAGCGTGCCTAAGCCCCTCAGACCCCCCACTGCATGGCAGATTGATCAAATTTATTAAAGCCTTTAAAAAGCTTTACTAAAAGGTTCGGAAGTTGGGCAAACAAGGTCTAACTCACTACATTGAACTTTTAAGAAACAAAATGATTTTATAGTTAAATTTCTGCTTTTTAACTGTTTATTATAACATTGCATGTTTGCTACTTGTTTTAAATTGTTATGGTTTTAACTAACTAAACAATAAACATTACTTACTTACTTACTGCTTCTCTCTGATGCGGTGAAGTGCGACAGTTCCAGCGGCGACACCCTCCTTCGGAGTTGCGACGGCAGGCACAGCGACGGCGACACGCTTCTTCTCGATGAGTCGCACTTCCAGCTCCTTGCAACACGCAGTTCCTCAGAAGGCCCAAAACAGCAGCAGGCACTTCCAAAAGAAATCTGGGGAGCTGGGGTTTGAAGTCTGTTGTCCCTGAGACTTCAGCAGGAGGCAAGCTCTTTTCCAAGCCCTTGGGGATCCTTCAAAAGTTGAAAGCAAAGTACACAAAGTTCCTTTCTCCTTCCTTTGGCAGTACGGCAACCACTGCAGGCCAATCCCCCAAGCAGCACATCAGCTTGGGAATAGTCTCTCCTCAGTTTCTTCAGGTTCCTCTCCTCAGTAAAGGTTTCTTCTTGTAGTACAAAGTGATCTAATTTCATGGGATCAGGGTCTCAATATTTATACCCCAAAATCCTTTGTTCTCTGAGGGGTGAGGGGCCTTTGCCCAGTCCAAACCAGTTCTGAAGCACTCTGTTTACCAGACTTCTCCTTTCATTTCACAGTGCAGGGCAGAAACATCAGACGCCCCACAGGAGGTGGAGCCAGCATTGTGGAAGGCAAGTACAGTCCTGGAGCACTTTGTTTACAGGACTCCTTCTCTTCTTTCAGTGTGCAGGGCAGAGACATCAGCCGCTCCCCAGGAGTTGGAGCCAGCATTGTCGAAGGCAGGCGCAGCCCTATTCAAGGTTCAGGTGCAACTCCTCCCTCCCATCTAGATGCAGATCTCTCTATTCACCACTGGGCTGACTCATCCTGTCTCATGGAATTCCCCAGCCCTGTCACTCACAAAACCAGACAAAGGAATACACAACCTAGCAGAGGCAGGCTTGAAAGGTTTGGCAAGCAAATATCTACTTTCTAAAAGTGGTATTTGCGAACACAGAATGTTAAAACCAACTTCAGTAAAATATATATTTTATCATTCTGAGTTCAGGTATACTAAACTCGAATTTCTACCATGTTCTCTGAGACAGTTAGGATTATAAACATGTAATAATCTACAGCCCATTCTGGCCTATGGAGAACAGGTAGCATTGCAATAGTGAAAAACAAAAAAGGCTGTAATTCACTACTAGGACATGTCACACACATCCGGGCTTGTCCTACCTTATACTTACAATGCACCCTGCCCTTGGGCCTACCATAGGGGTGACTGATATGAAGAAAATGGAAGGTTTAGGGACTGGCAAGTGGGCACACTTGCCCTGTCAGCATGACAGTACCAGACTGCACGCAGGCTCTGCAATGGCAGACTTTAGACACATTTTACAAGGCTGCTTTGTGGATGGCACAACCAGTGCCTGCAAACCCACCAGCAGCATTTGGATTTACACGCCCTGTGCACACTCAGTGCACTAGACCAAGGTCTGACAAGTAAACCAAATAGCCAAACATGGAACCACTGATTAATACATCGATTTACAATAGGGAGCACTTGCACTGTGGCACTTAATAGCAGTGGCACAGTGCCCAAAGCATCTAACACCAGCAAAAATACATAAGGCAACAGCAAAAATGGAAAGGAGACCCACGCCGATGGTGCCAGGTCTAACACCCTGGTAGTGAAAAAATCTGCAATTCGTTTTTCACTACTGCAAGGCCTAATTATCCCATAGAATAACATTGAGATTACCTTATTACATTTTATAGGTGCAATTTCCAACTGGGAAGAGATAACACACGCAAGTCTGGTGTCTCTGGATTCACAATTTAAAATCACAATTTATGGTGAACCAGGATTTTGTATTGCAATTCTGAAAATGCCACATTTAGAAAGCTGTCAGCTACTTCTGGGCATCTGCATTTATTTGAATATACTGTGTGGACATTATGTATCTTCTCTATATTGACAAGAATGGACAAAGGTAATTAGTGGACTTATTGATGTTTGTTACAAATAGTGCAGAAGGATTAATAGCCCACGAGGTGCACCTACTAGCGGTATTTACTTAACAGGTCACCTGGTGATGCAATTTTCTTCTTGTATGTGAACAGCATTAATCTATTTATAATATTTTTGTATATACGGAAATTTATATTTATTGGAAAAAACATGACTATACCAATTTTTTAAATTGTAGCCGCAATAAAAATAGTGTGTAAGTGCTCTGGTTCATTTCAAAATGGATAGTTGTTTATTGTGGACTGTTTTAGTCCTTTTTTAATGTCCATGCAATTACGCCATATGTGATTGGTTAACAGTGATTGAAATGAATGACAACGTAAGTTTGCTGCTATCGTGATCAAGGCTTACTGCCTAAACACGTAGATAGCCTCAGCCAATAATCTTATTTGGCAGAAGGACTGCCTCTGGTGTGCCGGTCTCTTAATTATTTTTAAGAGGTGTTTTTTTAATATGTAATATATATATATATATATATATATATATATATATATATATGTATATATGTATATATATATATCTATAAGCAAAAAATACCTTATTACAAAAGGAAAGAGCACGTTCACGAAGATTGCATGACTATGGCTTTTTTTTAATGAGATGGGCCTACCACAACCTAGCAGCCAAGAGACTCGTTTTGGCAGCAGCCTTTATCAATCTGATGGAAGCCATATTATGCACTTAATATATAGTGCCCAGGTCATGGAAATAGTAAACATACTAGGAATACCTCATGTTGCCACACAAACAAAATAGACTGCTTAATACTCATAACATTCGTTATGAAGTATGTGCTGTCATGAGGTCGAAATTCCACTGTATAACATGTAAAATAAGCTAAATCCACTTCTATTAATTAATACCAGGCACCAACCTCCCAAGTGGCATTTATTTGTCAATTGGGCTGTTAGAATTCATATTATAATGTCGAAAAAATGCCCTGTTTAATTCCAAATTCTGCTTGCCTACCAACTGCTGGACTTATCTTTTTAATATTCATGTATTAAAATGCTTAAAATCCTATCAATTGCAGAGACTCCTTTTAAACCGTTGTATACATTGTTACAGATATTCAACAGTACTCCGTATATCCCTTAAAACCAATTGGCATTGCATAGAATCTAAACGAAAACACATCACTATATATATATCTATATATATAATCATGGACTGGATTAAAGACAGAGAATCTAATGCGGAGAAACTATTTAGTGATACTGATGTGGCAGAAGGGCAATGGGAATCACATTTAGAGGGTGATACCATCAAGCCCATGGGGAGCAAAAACTGTTGAGGTCTCTAGAGAAGCTAGTAAAACGTGAGACCTCAAAATGGTGGGACAGTAAATCCCTAACTCGCTACCTAGAAGTAGGACATGTTCCAAGAGGCTTGAGAATCCTCATTGCTCCCACATATGAAAACCCAAACCCAGATATGCTAAGGGAATGGGCGGAGAATAACGCAGAATTGTCCAAGCGGATGTTGGCAATTCTGATTAAATATGCGGATATTGACCCACAGACATTATAGAAAGAAATTGACATTTTGAGCAACAAATTGAGCAAACAGCCGTCTCAAGAAGCAGTTGAGAAACTGCAGGCAGAGATGAAAGATAGGGTAAATAATTATGAACAAGTAATAAAGGACCGGAAAGCAGTCAAGTTTAGACGTGACAAACTTGACTACCAAAGAGGTCACATCTTTACTTTTTCCAAACGCTTTGATAATATTTGTTGCCAAAAATTATCACAAAGCTTGAAACCAAATGTAGCACAGAGAAGAGATGAGTCTGGCTCAGAGATGAGTTTGGAAGTGGACACAGACTACGAAGATGCTAGGCAAATGATGGCAATACCATCAGTAGAAGACGACCGTAGTTTTTTAGGCTGGGTTGGAAACACCAATCTAAGGCCACTGAGAGGCCAGGAAAGAACATTCCAGGGCAGAGGAAGAGGCGGAGGAAAAACAGGCGGTCAAGGCGAATAACTTACCAACAAAGAAGCCAACAAGGGAACCTGCAAGAAAGACAAGTAGCCAACTATTTTGCGGACATGAAAGTAGTGAATTTAACTAATCTTGAATTGAATGCAGCAGAAATTAAGACAGCGTCTCGTGGTTTGTCATACTGTGCCACAGAAAATATGGTCTACGACTGTTTTATGGACTATGACTGTTTTAAATTCACTCGAAATTTAAGGTTGGTGAAATATTTTGCAAATAGTACAGTATCAAGAGAACAACAAAATAATGTAGATGTGGGCAATGAAGAATTGTTGGTTTCCGATTTGAACGTCTTACAAGATTTGGACTACCTTTCTAGAGGCGATATGAGTAATGCAGCTGATGACACATTGATTAGAGATTATGCCCTAAATATGTATGAAAGACCTGATACACCTTTCAAACCCAGGTCGACCTTTTCTCCTATAGCCCCAAGGGACTCTAAAGATCTCTTTTCGGACCGAATAGTGCAAGATATCAAAGAGTTGTATAGCAATTTTGAACAAAACCCGGCAGTGGAATCATCATTAATAGGGTACAAGAGCCTGGTGTCTAAGCTCCGTCTCCAGTCCGGATATAGTGGTGAGACAGGCCGACAAAGGTGGAAATATAGTTCTTTGGCCACTTATCATGTATCAGGAGGAGGCCATGAATCAGCGGAATGACAGTCAGTGCTACTCTAAGAGCGACAAGGATATTCTCTCAGATGTAACAATGAGATTTCATGCAGATTTATTAAAATGGAAAACAACAGGACTCATATCGAAAGCAGAATATAAATTCCTTAAAGTGGACTTACATATCACTCCCATCTTGTATCTTATACCCAAGATTCACAAGAACATCAGTGTTGACCATAGGTAGTTTATTCGAAAACACCTCTAAATACCGAGACCACTTTCTCCAAGACCCAGTTAAAAACCTTATCTTGTACATCAAAGACACAGGAGATTTTCTGAAGAAAGTCTATGATGTAGAGGGGGAGCATGATTATATAATGATCACATGAGATGGCTCCTCCTTATATACAAGCATTTCCCACGCAGAGGGCATGAGGGCAGTCCAACACATCCTGAGCTCTAGACCAATGTCCTTGTATAAACAAACAGAAATGCTGATGTCAATGTTAGGATGGTGCTTACGCAACAACATCTTTTTGTTTGGTTTGTAGTTGTACCGGCAGCTGAGAGGTACTGCGATGGGCACCTGCTTCGCCCCAGTTATGCAAATCTGCATATGGGATGGTGGGAGGAGCAGGTGCTGGCCAATGAATATGCTAAAGAGGTGCCTAAAAATGAGATACTTTGGTCACACTATATTGATGATCTTTTTGTCTTATGGCGTGGCAGAAAATCTTCAGCAGAAACATTTGTGCACAGATAAAACAATTTAAATCAATCTTCAGTTCACTGCACAATTAAGTGGTACAGAAGTACAGGTTTTAGACTTAACAATTTATGTGGCAGATGGTAAAATACAAATAAAGACACTTAGAAAGAGCACAGCAGGAAACACAGTGCTGCATGCTCAGAGTTTCCATCCCACTAAATTAAAAAACAGTATTCCCCTCACAGAAAATTAACATATGAGAAGGAACTGTAGCAGTTCCAAGAAACTTCTGTGGAAAAGTAAATTTTGCCATGTTCTGTATCCCTACGTGTTCCCCATCTTATGCTATATGTGCATGATTAATATGCATATGTATTCCCCATGATCGATTAAAGACGCAATTACAGTTGTGTCCAACTCTAGTATGCCAGTTTCCAGTCCTCGTGAAAGCTACGAGTATTAGGCCTATGTAAAGCTACATTGCCACGTTTCTCAGTGTGCACGTTATTTCATTGAAAGTCCCCGTTTCTAGGCCTCAAAAGGGCCCGGACTCAGATTCAGCTCCTGTCTCCTGAACCCTCTCCGAGGAGTGATACAGCCCCCACCTGTATCCCTGACCCTTCACTTACTTCCTGCCTCACAGTGCCCGGCTCGGCCTGGCTCTGCCTGCCAGTCTGCCAAGAGTATGTTATGATTCCAGTTATCAGTCCAGCTCTCCTTCTCTGCATTCCTAAGCTACTGAATCGCATCAATAGTTTCAGTCATCGTCTAGCCTTTACGTCTCCATGTAGGAGAAATACTGTATTTATGGTCATTTAATATTCCTCAACACACACTACATGTAGAATAATGCATGCACCAGTCTTAGTGTCTGTTAGCCTTTGCCCTGATAACTTTTGGATTCTATCAACATGTTCTCTAAACATCAGATACTAGATAGTGTTTAGGTACATGTCGCTCTGACTCTCCAGACTTTCGTCTCTCCTTCTAGCTCAGAAGTCATAGCCCCCAGCTTCTCCCTAGTAACACGTCATTGCCAGCTTGCGCGCACCACTAGGTTAGAGGTCCCGGCTCCTTCGGTAGCCCCCTCCATGTTTCCGCCCCATTTGTGACATATTCCGTTACGTTTACATCACATGTCTATGTATACGCCCTGTTCACGCCTCTTGTTACACCTACTTTCTGCCTTATCTTTCCCGACTGCTATAGGCCCTGCCTACTGTTACGCCTATTGTATTGAACACCATGTATTTTGTTTAAGTATATATACTTGTGCACTGTTATTAAAAGTTGCCATTCCATTCCTTTGTCCCTGCCCCGTGCAGCGCTGCCATCCTATTCCCGTGCAGGTTGTCCTGTTCCTGTCCTTTATGCTGTATTAAACCTGCAAACTCCTACTACCTCAAATCTTGACTCTTATTTATTGAGCTATCTGTTATTGTATATCTAGTCAAAAATAGAGGTATTATTTATTTATTTACCACATAATGGCGCCCGAACAGGGACTTGCCCTTTCCCCACGCGCCGGTGAAGCCACGCAAGCCCCCTGATCCTCTGCAGCCGTGACGGAACCATACCGGCCACGTGCAGATATTTCTGCTTCAAGTATCCCTCAGACCCACGGAGGAGACGGAGGTTGCGGTCCAGCATCCAGACGAGGCGGTGGAGGAACGCGGGGAGTCCCGACCAGAGCCCAAGCCGAGAGTCCAAGGTCCGAGGTATCCGGAGGCCCACCTGTAACTGAAGTCCGAAGTTCGTCCGTCCGTCGTCGTAGCAGTCCAGTCCAGTCCGAGGCCTTCCGTTCTTGCTGCCCGGTGAGTACCGTTGCTGGGGTAGTATCTAGACAGGGTCAATTGCATTGTCTCTGGTCCGTGGGTTTGGGTACACAGATCCAACACGAAGTGTCCACTTAGGTGGATGCGGGTCCTGACGTGTCTCTTTATGAGACCGGTAAGTTTCGTACTGTTTTAGCAGTGCATCTAGTTTCTGTTCTAGTCCGTTCTGTTCTCGAGAAATTCATGTATTCTGTTTCCAGTATTCCAGGTAGTATTTTGTCCGAACTGTTATTTTAAATGTCATTCATGTATTTCAATGTCGTGGTATGAAAGTGGTGTACCCTCAGTAATTATCGTGTTCATTGTGTATTGTAATTGTGTCTAGACTCCAGCCCAGTCATGCCATTGTTTTCAAAGTTACGTCAGTTAAGAACTAGAAAAGGTCTGTTAGAAGAAGCAGTTCCTGTCCCGCCTAGGGACAGTCCAGGTCATTTTATGTATCAAAAGCATGGCATAAGTGCCATATTATATCTAGATTTGTGGGTGGAGTACACCAAACAGTTAGAAGAAAAGTATAGATGGCCCGTATCGGGTACATGGGATGCCGAGTGCATCATGCGAGTAGAAGAAGCATTATGGAAAAAGAAAGCCAGACAGTCACAGAAAGATGCCATCGAGTTATGGCGCAAAGAATCTCATAAAAGAACCGAAAAAGAAATCAGAAAGTCAGAATTAAGTAGAGAATCCTTAGAAAGAGCCCAAGAAAGGGAATTAATCGAAATAGGTGAACGAGTTAAAACCGAACAGTCAGACAGACAGAGGAATGCCCTCATTAAGGGTATGTATCCTCATCTTGCCGAGGGCTTGCCAAAAGCAACCCCGGAAGCATCCAGTAATTTTCCGCCACCCTTAGTTCCGACCAAGCTACGTCACAAACCGACCGCAGCTGATATTTTTCTCTCGTCCTATTTGGACGACACAGTCCCAGAATATGCAAATCCTGTTCCGCCAGCTCCTGTAAATAATGTAAATCCTGCTCCTCCAGTCACCGGGGCACCTGTTGCAGTACCTGTTACGGTACCCCCGGTCCAGCCTACATTACAAGTACCCGCTACACTGGTCACTCTGCCAGCACGAAGAGTATCAGTCGACGATTCCAGTTTAGGGGCCGCGGGAGGAGGTCCCCCGGGAACCCCGCCGCCACACAAACGTGTAACGTCAGTCGAGTTACATGAACGTGCGTTACAGCGCACGCCCAAACATCAGTCTGTTGCAGATATCAGACGAGCTCTTACCGAATGCCGTTATGATCCGGTCCCAGGTGATGATAGTATGGTTATATATTCATTACGTGTAAGACGGGTGACCGAGTATTTGGACACCCTACCGAATATGAAAGAAGATCTAGACAGAATGTATCGTTTCATTCGTACAGGACAAGATCCAGAAAGTATTGGTGAAGTCATGTCTCACAGAAAATCTGAGATCCAGTTCATGCTGTTAAAGTTTCTGATCAATTGTTTAATTAGGGAACAAGATTCCCCGACTAAAGATCCGACCGAAATGAAAATTTTGACAAAGTGGAGTGATAATATAGCCGAGGGTAAGCACAAGACACTCAATAGTATAGAGAGTATGTACAAGAAAATACGTAAAGAAATAATAAGGTTACACGAACAACGCAAAGAAGCTCTAGGAAGCGAGAAAGAAAATGACTCTCCTACTGAAGAGGTAGACGACAAGAACACCGCCAGAATAGCGTATGTAGGTAAATCTAGATTTCCAGACCGACATTTACGCCTAGAACACAAGAAAACTGTTCCTCTTCCAGGACCAGAACAAGGTTCTCTAGAACAAGTATTTCAAGCTACCGATCACATTCTGAAATCACGAATCGGTTATAGTGAGTTAAGTACCATGCATGAACAAGAACTAGCCCGATCAGCAGTCCGATGGATTACTGATTCTACCACTTTTCCAGACGAAATAGTGGCACAAATGTTTCTGAAACTGCCCCCAGCCGAGCAGCGACTGGTGGGTATGTATATGATCCAACACCTCATTACTCTGTATGAGGGTCAACATTCTGATCCAGGTCCGTTACATGATGTCCTGAACGAGTTACTCCAGTATAGATGGAAAGGTTTAGGCACCGATTTAATTAGTGTCATTCTAGAACAGCGCCACAAATATAGAACGTTCCTAAATCCGCATTTTGTTCATGTCTCACCTCCAGAAAGTAAACCGTTTTATATAGATAGACAGCATCCGTTACGAGAAGTACACCCAGTTAGGACAGCGGGTGGTGAAATGCAACGAGTATTTGTTTACACCCCAGTTACCAAGATGGAACTCTTAGAGATGAAGAAATTAATTCCCTGTCACGACAAAGATCCAGCAGGGTTCCACCGAGAATTAAAAGACATGCTCCGTATGGGAGAATACACATATCCGGATATAATTAAAATGTTAAAAGTCCTGTTGCCTGCGGGCATATACGAAAAACTCAAGGAAAAGGATTGGGAGGTGGGAGAGAAAAAGATCGATTGGACAGCTCTAGAAGCTGAAGATAAGATACGTGTACCAGGTACCGGTCTTGGAGACAAATGTAAAGAATTACCAGAATTATTGATACAAGTTTTGCCTAGATTATTAGCCACTAAAAAGGAAGACTGGGATGCAATCTCAGCCTGTAAACAGAAACAAGACGAAGACACTAGTGATTTTTACTCTAGATTTGAGAAATGTTTTATAATAAACAGTGGTTTGAAGACGAGTAGCGAGTCATACCCTCATCTTTTTGTTACTAAATTAGTCGAGAATTCAAGCCCACCAGTTAAAAATCGAGTTTTGAAAGTCGAAAGTACTTGGCAAGCTAGTACCCCGTCCCAGATGTTACAGATGCTCCAGTATCACCAGAATAGAATCAGAGAAGAGCAAGAACACGAGAGAAGACGTATGAAAGACACGAAAATGAAAGTACTAGTTGCACAATCTGTTCCCCAAGACAGTCAGAAGAGGGGTCCGAATCAACCGAATCAAGCCAGTCATCCTGCAGCTCCCGTTAAAGGGACATGCAATTATTGTAAACAACCAGGTCATTTTATAAACGAGTGTGCAGTTCTGAAACACAATATAGCCACTGGTAAAACTAAAGAAAGACCACGTCCGCCTAGACAAGAACAAGTTTCACAGACTTCTCAGCCACAGAATGCACAACAGACAGTTCCAGCACCGCAGCCTATAGCTGCAACACAGCATGTTACACAGCAGATGTACCAGTATGCACAATCCGAGTATCCAGAGTATCAAGCGTATTCATGAAACAGCCTAGAGAGGGAGGTAGGCTTGCCTCTCATCGAGATTCCTGTAGATCAAGAAGGTCCCTATGTTCACAGTCAAGTATTAGGGAAAGACAGAAAGTTTCTGATTGATACAGGGGCAAGTAGGACTACCATTAGTCACGACGAGGTTCCAGGGGCTCCGCTCTCAGGCTCTAGAAATGTTTCCCTTGGATTTTCAGGAAAGCCTGTTGTAAACGAGATATCAAAGCCAGTTACTTTAGAAGTTGGTCCATTGTCCCGAACTACTGATCTATTGCTTACGAAGTCATGTCCAGAAAATTTGTTAGGCATTAAGACACTGAAAGAATTAGGCGCAGTTATTTGCTGTTCCCCAGAGGGGATACGTTTGTTTTTACGTGACTTCAAGGGTCACTATGTATTACGAGATTTTGATCCGAGATTGTTAAATGTCCCGCAACATCTATGGGCGCAAGGTCCAACTGATGTTGGTTTTATGCGAATCACACCCCATCGTGTGACTCTCAAGCAAGGTGTAGTGTTACCACGAATCAGACAGTACAGATTGCCACCTGAGGCTGTAGCAGCCTTATCCAAAATTATTGACGAGCTTATGGCTCAAGGAGTAGTTGTAGAAACTGACTCCAATGTATGTAATTCTCCTATCATTCCAGTCATGAAACGTACCAATCCAAATGCACCCCCAGTATATCGATTAGTGATTGACCTTCGAGAACTCAATAAATGTATCATTCCCCAGTACCCAGTTGTTCCAGATATCTCATCTCTATTGACAGCTATTGATCCTGAGGCAATATTCTTTACCGTAATCGACCTCAAGAATGCATTTTTCAGTGTCCCCATTCATCCAGACAGCCAGTACCTTTTCGGATTCTGTTTAAATGGAAGGAGCTATAAATTCACACGAGCTCCTCAAGGTTTCACAGAAAGTCCTAGTATTTACAGTCAAGCACTTAAGAGACAACTAGACAATATTCACATGCCAACTGACACTACCCTGCTCCAATATGTCGATGATCTACTGATCACTGCCCGTTCTGAACGTGCTTGCGAGCGAGCGTCACTCACAGTTCTGTATTTCCTAGCCGAGATGGGGCACAAGGTGTCCCCTTCAAAGCTTCAATTCTGTGTCCAGCAAGTGATCTACTTAGGCCACTTACTGTCCAAGTGGGGTAGGCAGTTGACACCCGACCGTATCCAGTTAATAGCGAGTCTCCCTCAGCCCAAGACACAGAAGGAGGTACGTGCTTTTATCGGCCTTACTTCTTATTGCAGACAATGGATTCCTCAGTATGCATTTCTAGCCAAGCCACTGATACAGTTAACGACACAGGAGGCAGCCGTATCGACTGTCCTCCCTTGGACATCTGAACATACACTTAGTTTTAATGAATTAAAGAAAGCCTTATGCCAAGCTCCTGTTCTAGCAACACCGAACTACAGTAAGCCTTTTACACTTTTTGTCACAGAACGTGATGGTACTGCATTATCTGTTCTCACGCAAGATCAAGCCGGACAATACAAGCCCTGTGCTTATTTTTCGAGCGCACTAGATCCAGTAGCCCAGGCTCTGCCTGCGTGCCTCAAGTCAGTTGCAGCCACAGCACTAGCTATCAGACAAAGTGATTCCATAGTGTTAGGACATTCCCTGACAGTACAAGTTCCACACTCCGTGGAAGTTCTTTTAAACCGAACACAGACTCAGCACTTGACAATTGCACGTTTAACAGGTTATGAATTGACACTATTCCAGCCACACATAGAAATCAGACGCTGCAACGTTCTAAATCCTGCTACACTGTTACCGTCAGTTACTTCAAATCCTGCCACACATGACTGTGTGGAAGTAGTTAACACTATGACTAAGCCGAGACAAGACCTGACAGATATTCCATTACCAGACCCCGACCTGACACTTTATGTGGATGGTTCATGTATGAGAACGAGTACAGGAGAACTAGTAGCCGCGTATGCAGTGACTACTGACACTGAAGTTATTGAAACACACCGTATTGACACCCTGTCTGCTCAAGCAGCAGAGCTAGTTGCTCTGACTCAAGCCTGCATACACGCCAAGAACCTGAAAGTTAATATTTACACAGATTCACGCTACGCATTCGGAGTTGTACACGACTTCGGAGTACTCTGGCAGGAGAGAGGTTTCATGACTTCTCATGGAACCAAGATTCAGCATGGTCTCCTTATTCAAGCTCTGTTAGATGCAATACATTTACCGACATCCATCGCTATTATGAAATGCAAAGCACATACGAAAGTTACAGACATTATTTCTCAAGGTAATGATCTAGCAGATCGAACAGCCAAGCTTACAGCACAGACTCCAGACATACCAGTTAACAAGACACCGACATCCACTCTCGAACAGACTACTTGTATGACAGTTAAGGACCCTACTCAAGATGTCATAGATATCCAGTTACATGCTACTCCCGAGGAAATCAAGAAATGGTCCGAACAAGGAGGGGTCCAGACAGATCAGGGATGGGTGACGAAGGGAAAAGCCACATGGTTTCTCCCCGACTCAATGGTTCAAGTCATTATCAATACCGCACATAGTCCAGCACACTTAGGAGAAAAAGCCATGTTAGACAGTATCCAGAACATTTGGTTTAACAAGCATTTACGAGCTGCAGCCAAGCAGAAAGTCCGTACCTGTATGATATGTTGCCAGTTCAATCCAGGTAAAAGTGTCCCGGTGGAACAAGGTGGATTCCAACCTCCTGACCACCCTTTTGAAGTCCTCCAGATGGATTATATTCAGATGGAGCGATGTCGAGGTTTCAAGTATGTCCTTGTAGTTGTATGCGCTTTGTCCAGGTGGACAGAAGCATATCCAGTCCCAGATTACACAGCCGCAACCACTGCCAAGCAGTTGGTTCGTGAATTCTTCCCCCGTTATGGACTCCCTAGGGTCGTGTATTCTGATAACGGCCAGCCATTCTCATCCGAACTTATGAAGCACGTTTCCCTTTTACTAGGGTACCAGTGGAAGTTCCATTGTGTACGCCATCCAGAAGCAGCCGGTCTCGTAGAGAGACATAATCAAACCTTGAAAATCCGCATTGCCAAAATCTGTCAAGAAAAAGGTGTAGACTGGCTAGTAGCTTTGCCAGTCGCTCTGTTTTATATGCGCATGGTCGCACACTCCAGATCAGGTCTGTCCCCTTATGAGGTCGTATTCGGCCGCCCCCCGAATATGTGGGGTACACCTAGACCCCGAAGTATTACAGATGTTTCCAGTAATATGCTGACAGATTACCTAGCTTCCTTGATGTCTGCCCTACACTCTTGTCGTTCACAGGTTGCCGCTGCATTTCCCGACAATACTGAAGTCAAGCCACACGAGATCCTTCCCGGCACCCTGGTCCTCGTCCGCAATTTTGATCGTTCAAGTCCGCTGGAGCCTCGCTGGAAGGAGCCGAAGTTAGTCCTTCTAACCACCCGTACTGCCGTCAAGTTGGAAGGCAGGAAGGGGTGGGTGCACCTGTCACACGTCAAGAAATTTCACGGACTAAAAACTGTTTCCAAGAACATTTCCAAGGATTGTCAAGATTTTAAAGACTGCCAAGATACTATTCTTAAGGACTGTCCCGCAAATGACATTGATATCAAGCCCTCCCTGTTAGAGAAAACTCAGCAGCAGGAGTATAAAAGTAAGCTACGGTCTAGTAAAATAAGTCAGCCAGTTTAATTGTCTAAGTCCTCCCCTAGGTGAAACGGTTAGACAGGTATCTGACATGTATGAAATAGACCCCCATAGTGAGAGAGTTAGTCAAAACTCAATCCGATGTATCGTTTTTCTAAGTTTTATATTGTTTTTAAGCTTAATGGTTACCTGCACGAGTTATGCATTTCATTTATGTTTTCCAATTTCTCATGTAAATATGTTTTCTAATGCTACAGTAGAGCACACATTTAGTGATCTGCCTCCTCACGAACTATCTTATCGTCTTGCTATGCGCAATAATTCATTTATCCGTATGTTGCATTATTCACACCAGACCAGCAATGCCACTAATTGTTGGGTGTGTGGTCGACTCCCCCCTTTCCAGACACCGAAGGGAGTTCTGCCACTGTTTCCTTATCCGTTTTCACATAATGGTTCATGTGGAGCATGGTCCACGTTAACGTCATCCTCAACTGATATGTCCCTTCTGAACAGTACATGTTTTCCAGACAAGCAAGGTCTTCCCCACAGAACAGGGTTAGATCTAGAAAATGAAGTTTATAATTTGGGTAATTATTCTTCGAATTTTATGGTCCTGAATGTTCAGTCTGATCCTACTCCAGACTTACCTGCTATTTTAGTACTACCAGTCAAAGGCGAATTATGTGTCCGAAATAATGGTTCCGTACATGTAGGACATAGTGATTGTACTACTATTGTCGAGTATAGTGACAGTGGGAAATCTATTTTCAAAGCTTCACGTCATTCTTATTTTGTTTGTGGTCAGACCGCATATGTTCGTCTGCCCCTCGATTGGGATGGAACCTGTTATATTGCCTTCCTACTGCCACCAGTTTTCCTAGCCCCATCTGATTATCATAGAAACACACATCTAGTACACATTAGACATAGAAGGGAGATCGAGTCCCCGATTGTCGATCAAACTGAAACTGCTCTAGAACAGTATACAGATTTCAATAGAGGATTCTTTTTCTTTATAGGACCTATCCAGAATAGTAAGTTAATACGTAGATTAACCAGAACCCTTGAAGCAGTAGTGAATGAGACTGCCTCTGCTCTAGGTAACTTAACCGAAGAGCAATCTGCTATGAGATTTGTCGTGCTCCAAAATCGTCTCGTTCTTGACGTCATACTGGCCGATAGAGGAGGAGCATGTAGAGTCATCGGATCTAGTTGCTGCATTTTCATTCCTAATAACGCGCCGTCTGTTTATTCAGCTATAACCAGACTTCATAAAATTGCCCATCAGTTACACCAGAATCCAGGCACCTGGACATGGTCCGGTTGGTTCTGGAGTATAATTTCTGCCTGGGGATGGAAAGTATTGTCCTTTCTAGGTATTGCAGTAGCGATCATATTCAGTTGCTGCCTCTGTATACAATGTGGCCCTGCGATTTGCGGCATTTGTGCTACCTCTTGTATTCCTAGTCCCAAGTCCCGTCCTAGATCCCGTTCCAAGAAAATTCGAGACGAGCAAATGATACTGTATGAAATGATAGATGGTATCATGAATATCGATGTTTCCTGATGGAAACGTAGTGACAAGGAGGGAATGTGGAAAAGTACATTTTGCCATGTTCTGTATCCCTACGTGTTCCCCATCTTATGCTATATGTGCATGATTAATATGCATATGTATTCCCCATGATCGATTAAAGACGCAATTACAGTTGTGTCCAACTCTAGTATGCCAGTTTCCAGTCCTCGTGAAAGCTACGAGTATTAGGCCTATGTAAAGCTACATTGCCACGTTTCTCAGTGTGCACGTTATTTCATTGAAAGTCCCCGTTTCTAGGCCTCAAAAGGGCCCGGACTCAGATTTAGCTCCTGTCTCCTGAACCCTCTCCGAGGAGCGATACAGCCCCCACCTGTATCCCTGACCCTTCACTTACTTCCTGCCTCACAGTGCCCGGCTCGGCCTGGCTCTGCCTGCCAGTCTGCCAAGAGTATGTTATGATTCCAGTTATCAGTCCAGCTCTCCTTCTCTGCATTCCTAAGCTACTGAATCGCATCAGTAGTTTCAGTCATCGTCTAGCCTTTACGTCTCCATGTAAGAGAAATACTGTATTTATGGTCATTTAATATTCCTCAACACACACTACATGTAGAATAATGCATGCACCAGTCTTAGTGTCTGTTAGCCTTTGCCCTGATAACTTTTGGATTCTATCAACATGTTCTCTAAACATCAGATACTAGATAGTGTTTAGGTACATGTCGCTCTGACTCTCCAGACTTTCGTCTCTCCTTCTAGCTCAGAAGTCATAGCCCCCAGCTTCTCCCTAGTAACACGTCATTGCCAGCTTGCGCGCACCACTAGGTTAGAGGTCCCGGCTCCTTCGGTAGCCCCCTCCATGTTTCCGCCCCATTTGTGACATATTCCGTTACGTTTACATCACATGTCTATGTATACGCCCTGTTCACGCCTCTTGTTACACCTACTTTCTGCCTTATCTTTCGCGACTGCTATAGGCCCTGCCTACTGTTACGCCTATTGTATTGAATACCATGTATTTTGTTTAAGTATATATACTTGTGCACTGTTATTAAAAGTTGCCATTCCATTCCTTTGTCCCTGCCCCGTGCAGCGCTGCCATCCTATTCCCGTGCAGGTTGTCCTGTTCCTGTCCTTTATGCTGTATTAAACCTGCAAACTCCTACTACCTCGAATCTTGACTCTTATTTATTGAGCTATCTGTTATTGTATATCTAGTCAAAAATAGAGGTATTATTTATTTATTTACCACAAAAACCTCAATCTGACCTTACAGAAAGGTTTAAAGTAAGCAGTGACATTCGAGCCACCTTAGAGGAAGCAAATTGTAAAGCTAATTTAATACCTAGGGAACAACTGATTTTTACAGAGGCAACGAAAACAAATACTCTAGGTAGAACTGAACAGAAATGTTGCTTTATCAACAGTTACAACAGGCAGCATCAAAATATCCAAGCCATTATTGCCACCGACTATACAGTGATCCCACACTGGGATCCAGACTACACAAATAAACCCTCATCACGTTCCGCAAAGCAAGATCAATGAGACAGGACCTAGTAGTCAATAGCCCAGGGAACATACAACATGAGAAATGGTTAAGTGGGAGTAGAGGCTTCAGATGGTACCATAAATGTAAAGCTTGTAGAAATGGCTTTAACACCACAGAGTTGCCTCTGCCATTTAGGGCCAAAAAATGGCAGATCACGAAGCCTCTTACGTATAGGACTGAATATGCTATACATGTGTTGAGGTGCACCTGTCAGAATTTATACATTGGTAGCACAATTTTACGTGTTTTACATGTGTTGCAACATAATAGAGCTATTAGAAATAAAGATCAGTCGTATCCAGTGGCGAGACATTTTGAATTGACTCATGATAGTAATATGAATGATTTGGAGTATTTTGTACTGGACCAGGTGCTAGTGGGGTTAAGAGGTGGTAATATAGAAAGATATCTGAGGCAGCTGGAGTCCAGATACATCATTCGGTTCAGTTCAGGAATTCTAAATGGTCTAAACACTGAGGAGGGCATATATGTTCATCTGTAAAGCAACTGAGCTAGTTTACTCGCAGATATCACTAGAGAATATCAATAAGATAGGGTGCTAGCATCTGTATGTATAAATCTATTTTTCTCTAGAGCCATTCCTTAATTTTCTATGTAAGGTTTTAAATTCCTGACTTTTTTGTACAGTTTATTGCACATGCCCTTTATCAGTAATGCTGCCTTATCCAATGTAGTGATATTTTGCACATTTCTAAATAATAATGTTGATGCTGCTGGTATGGTTTTTGATGCATTTGGGGTGGATTACCCAGGGATAGGTTGGAAAAGAGCACTTGCCTCCAAGTATGAGTGTGTCGCTAATTTGTCGTGAACCAAATCTGTAAATGCTTCTTTTTGCATAAGGGTGTATATATATATGAAACTTTATCAACACGTTATGTGCAATAGTATGGGAATCTAATATTGAATATTTAGGCACTTGTCACTTTAATTGTGTGTTTATTTGTTTTTCAGCAAAAACAGTATACCAGTTAAACACTTGCACGTATCACTTTAATAATGAAAATATGGCGCTATCACTTTAAATTTGAAAATGTCAGGAACATGTATGAATAATTTTTTGATGGCATTGGTATTTGGTTTGACAAGGTTGAAATATGTTACCTGTTTTTACAGTGGGCGACAATAAATCTGTCTTCACAAAAGTGAACCAGAGCGTCCTGGTGATTGTTTTTTCATGAAAGCAGGCGAGTTGAGGGTGTGTGTGTGTATATATATATATATATATATGCATATATATATATATATACATATATATATTACCTACTGGCGGTCGCCAGTAGGTATATATAGTTAGGATTTTTTCTCTATGGGATTTTTGAAAATTCTATGTCTAATAACTTTGGCGTTTGTGGACGGAATTGGCTGAAATTTTCAGGAAAATGGCACATTTTGTTTCTGAGCAGCCCCTGAAAATTGGGGGGGGTTTCGTCCAGGGGGGGCCGAGAAAAAAGGGGGGTCCCAAAACGTGTTTTTAACATTGAGTTTTCCATAGGGCGGTTGGCCTCACTTTTAGCCCGAACGGCTGAATGGATTTGCACGAAACTTGGCAAAATTGTAGGGACTGGTAGCCCGATGTGCCTTTTGTAGGTCTCAATATATGTGCTCCAGTGGATTTTGAGAAATTAACGTTTAAAAAAAGATATATATCTGTAACAGCGGACCGGGCAGCGTCCCAGGACGCGTACTTTTCGCGCAACGGAGCTTTGTGAAGCGAAGCTGATTGGTTCTCCGGCGTCTGTCAACATTCCAAACAGTCCGTAGCGGCCGCCATCTTGTCTCTCGGTAGGATCGAGAGACAAGAGGAGGCGAAAGCGAAGGGGCAAATGACCATAAGGGGGAATAGTAGATCCTCGCTGACCCCCTAGGTTTGATGTGGAGGTTTTAAAAGGGCCCCGCGGGGCAAAAAAAAATAATAATAATAATAATCGAACGGCTGAATGGATTTGCACGAAACTTGGTAAAATATTAGGGACTGGTAGCCCGATGTGCCTTTGCTAGGTCTCAATATATGTGCTCCAGTGGATTTTGAGAAATTAACGTTCAAAAAAAGATATATATCTGTAACAGCGCTCCGCTTCGCGTACTTTTCGCGTTACGGAGCTTTGCGAAGCTGATTGGTTCTCCGGCGTCTGTCAACATTCCAAACAGTCCGTAGCGGCCGCCATCTTGTCTCTCGGTAGGATTGAGAGACAAGAGGAGGCCAAAGCGAAGGGGGAAATGACCATAAGGGGGCATAGTAGATCCTTCCTGACCTCTTAGGTTTGATGTACCATTTTGCCAAGTTTGGTGTAATTCCGTTCAGCCATTCAGGCTGTAGACGTATGTAAATGTCCTATGGAAAATTGCATGGGGAAAACACATTTGAAAGTGTTGAAATTTAGAACCAATTAAAATGTTACTTTGGTTTTGTATTTGTGTGTGATGAAAGTTAATTGGTTATGTATATATGTCAAATGAGAGGAAACCACAGCCATTTTGTGATACTACTGTCTGAGGTACATTTGTGAGGAATTTTTGGTGGTGAATTTCTGGTGTTTGATTTACACAGTACTAACACTTCTGCTACTTTTAAAAAGGTGAGTTGTTAATTTGTAAGGGGAACTATGTTGTACACTTGAAGATAATTTGAAAAATGTTTTCTGTTATTTATTTGCAGTCCTTCTGTTATACTAAATACTTGATAAAGTTAGTTTTATATTATGTATTACTAAAAACGATAAATGAAAGTGATTATTTTTTTCTGCAATTTACAGCAAGCAATTTCAAAATAAAATGGCTCACAATGAAGAGACCGTGGCAATTTCTTTTGAATTGTCCAACACATTGATTGAAATTGAGAGCACCAATAATGAAATATTGTCACAAGGAGGACATGACTTGTATGATTCCATTAGATTGATTGAAATGGACAGCACCAAGAATGAAATATTGTCACAAGGAGATGACTTGAATGATTCCACTACATTGATTGAAATTGAGAGCACCAATAATGAAATATTGTCACAAGGAGGAGATGGCTTGTATGATTCCATTAGATTGATTGAAATGGACAGCACCAATAATGAAATATTGTCACAAGGAGGAGATGACTTGAATGATTCCACTACATTGATTGAAATTGAGAGCACCAATAATGAAATATTGTCACGAGGAGATGACTTGAATGATTCCACTACATTGATTGAAATTGACAGCACCAATAATGAAATATTGTCACAAGGAGGAGATGACTTGAATGATTTTTTTGATCAATCTCTTGATGGCGAATTTATCGAGTGTTTGGAGACCATAGAGTTACAAGAATCATCATTGGAGACTTTTAATGAGGACATTGCTGATGAGGACATGTTACTAGTTCTTTCAAATTTAGAAAATTCTGAAGAATAAATTTATATTTAGAAATCAAAAATTGTTTGAGACATTATTCATTTTTATTTTTAATTTATGAGGTTGTAGCGAAGTGATTGTAGTATAAAATGAGACTTATAGTATAGAGTGCAACATTTTTATGTTACATGGTAAGTTTACTCATATTTACTTCCCTTCTGCCACTATATTATCTCCAATGTGTATTTGACATGTCTTCTTCATCTCCGGCCTCCTTTCTCTCACTGTGTGTCTCCGATGCATCTTATCGCTGGTATTTTGTGTAATTACAGAAGAGAGTAAAATAAAATAGTTCGGAACGTGAAAAGGGGGCAAAGTAGAGTACTCCTCACCCCCTAGGCCTTTTTAGGCGGTCCCAAAAGGATCAGTTTCTGCTTTCCTGAGAGATTATGGTATGAGTTCCATATACCACAATAACTTGCATTACAACATGCAAGATATCTATCTCCTATTACCAACTTTTGGAGATATTCGCGCTAAGCGCGAATATCTCCAAAAAGTAACACCTGCCCTGAGCAGTTCTTAGCCATGTTATCCAATGCGAGGTGGATAACATGGCTAAGAGCATTAGCTCGGTAATGCATGAATATCGCTGAGTTTTTAGCGATATTCATGCATTGCGGCCGTTTATTATCGCATTTGTGATAAACCTTGATAATAGCAAGGTTTATCTTCGATAATTTCTGACGATGCTTAGCGGTAAAAAATTCGTTGGTAAGCATCGTTAGCGATAAATATCGCTTAACTTTGGTAATATGCCCCAACGTCTGTTAACGTTCGATTCGAAGGAAATGAGGAAGTGTTGAAAAACATTGTCTGCGCCATCTTGCCTTTTTTGAAATGCCACACTTTTGTCGTGCACGGCAGCCATTTTAGATGTCTTGACCAGACCCACTCTCTGCACGCTGTCGATTCGTAGCATGGCTCCTCACCCTCGCAAGCATCTTCCCCAGGCACTGGTCACCCCCGCTCTCTGTCTTATGCATGGGCAATAAACCTCCCCCCATCTGCGCTGCTCTTCCCTGAGAATCACACTGTGCCCGCCCGACACCTCCCTTTCGCCCTATTCACTACCGCACCCTCTGACACTCCTCTTCCTCTGTGTCCGATTGTCCAGGCTATCAGCTAGCCCTGCAGATGTAGTTTATGGCCCCAGCTGTAAAGAATCACCCCTCTTCAAAGGAGTTATAGTAGATCAAGGCCCACACCCGATGAGATCCGTCACACCACACGTGTTCCTACTATCTGAAAACTATCCTGTATTGTGATTGGGGAGGGGACCGAGCCTGAAGCGGAAGATTCCAGGAATGACTCTTTGTACATCAAAGTTTTTACAATTATGTGTCACATAAAAAATATATAGCACTCCAACAAAGTAGTAGGAATATAAAACTTTAATAACATATAAATATATACAACAAAACAAAAACAGTAAAAACATTTAAACAACGAAGAGACCGTGGCAATTTCTTTTGAATTATCCAATAGATTTATTGAAATTGACAGCACCAATAATGAAATATTCTTGTCAGTAGCGGTCTGTTGTGCGAATAGTTCCAAGGCAGCAGAACGCGCTGAAATCTAGATGGCACGAAAGTGATGTCTAGCAAGTTGCCGCCCAGCAAATAACGGCGTGGGGCGCCGCGGGGGTGAGTGAGTCCAGTAGGCACCACAGCTATTCTTACCGGCATTGCAGAATTACTGCTGGGGACAATGCCTGTGCTGGAGCAGGGTCACAGCAGAAACAAAAAGGATTCTGTTGAAGATGTTGTTGGTTTTCAATTTGAAAACAGTTCTGGTGTCAACTGCTATGCTAATGTAGTGGTTAATGTTTTGTTTTCTCTAGAAAATGTAAAAGAGGGGGAGGCAGTCCAAAGTTCCGTTAAAAGGGCAAAGGAAAGGATCGGTGGTTTGAACTATCAGTCAAAAAGGGGAGGGGGTGCAACAATTTTTCCTACCGGGTCACCCTGTGCTTTCACCGGAAGTGAGGTCTGCAGGATTCTAGTAATTCAAAGTGAGGCTGGCGCCGACGTCCCACGGATACAGTTTCGTCACTCCACGGGTGATCATGGCAGTCATTCCCCATCGGGGGTCGGAGACTCCCGCGGCTCCTCTAGAATCTTCAAGGTCGTGGAGGACTACGGTGGTGGAGTCAACCAGTGACCGGGCCATTTCTTTATGCTGGGCCCGCTCTTGCCAGGTCGACCGCCATTTTGAGAGTTCGGTAGCTACTGGCGATCGCGGGGTCAAATGAGCGGACGGGCTCCACCCTGCCGGGCGAGACGTTGCAGCATGGCCACAGTGGAAGAACTCTTTTCCGGGCGCCTGGAGCGCTGAGGGTGCAGCTGGGAAGCCTCCACTGGGGAGGCGGGAGAGGCCTGTTCGCACCGTCTCTCCCTCCCAGTGCACCCCACGGCGTCTCGCTTGAGATTTGTTATGGCCGGACCAGGCGATGAGGACGAGGGGGGGGGGTCGGAGGCATGTGCAAGACATCCCCCCCCAGGGTTGTTGCAGCAATTATACAAGAAAGAAGAAGTGTCCCGTCCGTCTTCGGGCCGGGCTTCCGGTAGATGTCGGCCGGACGCCCCTGGCTCTGGCCCCATGAACGGGTTTCTTGGTTTATCGGCTGCAGCCGGATTCCGTCGGCCTCGGCCCCCCGACCGTTGGTGGCCGGACCGGAAGAGCATGTGGCGGGACTACCTGCAACTCTCAAGGGCCACCGCGGCCGGACTGGGAGAGAGAGGGGAGGGTCGAGGAGACATTCCCCCCCCCTGCAACTGTTCAGCGTTGTAAAGGCAATCCCCTGGCCGGGTCCCGTTGGTCTCGGCCTCTCCTCCGGCTACACCCTACGTTAGGATCTCCTGGCCGAGGCGTGGCAGCAGGACCTGCCTTATATGGGCTGCTCCCGGCTGGGCGTAGCCGGAACCCTGCCCCACCTTGGAAGTTTCCAGAGTGGGGGCGGATGTTCTACTGACTTGCATTTTCCCTAGTCTATCGATTTTTTTGGCGTGGCAGGCGGTGGGACAGCGAGGGGTGATTTGGTTTCTCTTACTGTTTTTCTGGTCTCTCACCACTGGCATATTTTAACGTTTTCTTGTTTCTAGGACATTAATAGGTTTTATCATTACGTTATGTTATCGTTTCTTTGTTCGTTGTTTAATAAAAGTTCATGTTCATCAGTGGCCTACTGATTTTCGTTTTCCTATTCTTTTCTTTCCAGGTTGTTTCATGCTAAAGTTTCTGTTAACAGGATACAGTGATCACTTCGTTATTATTGCATATGTCCTTTTCACTAGGGGTGCTCTCTGGTCGGGCCAGATGACGTATGTCTAGTAAATGGTCCGGGTGAAACAGGTGCATCAATCAGTGGGGAGTAGATAGGCATGACAGATTACAACGGGGGAGAAAGGTCCGCATTACGTACCCTTTCACTACTTGCAAAGATTTTCCTACGTTTATTTGCAAACAGGGAATACCTCCAAAAAGAACTAATTCCCAAACAGTCAATGTTCGGACAATCAATCAATCAATGAGGAATGAAATAGGTACGACGTGTTAAAGGCTTGCGTTACCTACCCTTCACTATCTGCAAAGGGAGAGAGAATATTCCTATTCTTCCTCGTTTGCAGGCAGAGAAGATCCTTAAGAGAACCAACTTCGAACAATTCAATGCTCGATTCAAACAATCAACAAGGGGTACTGTGAACACAAATGAACGCCGCTTATGTACATACGCATTGCTATTTTCAACAGGTTGTTCCTAATGTTTCTATTTTAGCGAGGTCAAAAAGAGATCCCATTAGTGGCCTACTGATTTTGCTCGATTCCTTTTGTTTTTTTACACGGTTTTTCGCTATCTGCAAAGACTAAACAGAGTATTTTGACTCTGTGCTTGTTTGTAAATAGAGAATGAACCAAAGAGAACAATCAATCAAATGGAGAGAGAAGCAGGCACGACGGATTACAAAGGGGGCAAAGGGCTGCGTTAACTACCCTTCACTATCTGCAAAGAGAGAGTACTCCTAATAGAAATGAGGGGTGGGGGGCAGCATTCAAAGCAGATCAGTGTGCATAAACACGAAAATGTTTTTACTTACCACGTACTTGACATTCGACAGCTTATGATATTTGCTATTAAAAAACCATTGAAATTCACTGAAAAAACCATAGGTTATAGACCATATATAGTTAGGAATTAGCATTTACAAAACCTTGAAAATTCACTGAAAAAACCATAGGTTATAGACCATATATAGTTAGGAATTAGCATTTAAAAAACCTTATTTTACTCACACAAAACCATTGAAATTCCATATATAGTTAGTTGCACTAACTATATATCGCGCACCCGCAATCCACTGCTGATGATGTCACATATTACATCATTCATGACATGGTCAGTGACATCACTGATGACATCACTGATGACATCTCAAATGACATCACTGATGACATCACTGATGACATCTCATTTGACATCAATGACCACATCACTGATGATATCATTCATGTGACAATACAATGCATCTCCTCACATTTTAATATAACCTCTGTTTCACCCAGTGTTAAAAAGAGTATAATTTTTGAAACCATTGACACACCAATACTAGTTACTACATACGCACTCACTGATTGCTACGTCTACACACACCTTCACTCATTCACCCATATAATCATTCATACATACAATCACTCATCTTTCCAACACTATCATATGCACTCATACACCTATACAGACACTCACAGTCTGCCACTCATCCATGGAGTTACTTACACACCTAGTCAGTCCTGTAAAGAATCAATGAGACTTCCATTTTCTTGTCTATACAGTTAAACATAGAGCACCTTACATTTTCAAACATGTACTAACACATACTTACTTTCTTATACAATCATTGATACAAGTACAGATTGATCTGCACAGAGTCACACACCTCCCAGCTAGCCACACACACACTCAGTCTCCCATACAAATACTTGGGCAATCAATCAATAACCCATATAGTTACTCATATAGCTACTGATCAACACATGCAGCAGTTTACAGAACAACAGACATAATGATGCACAAATTAAGACAGTTTAGTCACTAACCCATGCACTCAGTGAGACACATTTAATCACTCACTCATACATTCAGTCATGCACCTACTAAATCCTTCGTCCAGACACTTATACATCCACTCATTCTTCAATATGTAAGACATATTTTAACTTTACAGAATTATACAGTCACTGGATGTAGTCATCAGTGATGTCATTTGAGATGTCATCAGTGATGTCATCAGTGATGTCATTTGAGATGTCATCAGTGATGTCATCAGTGATGTCACTGACCATGTCATGAATGATGTAATATGTGACATCATCAGCAGTGGATTGCGGGTGCGCGATATATAGTTAGTGCAACTAACTATATATGGAATTTCAATGGTTTTGTGTGAGTAAAATAAGGTTTTTTAAATGCTAATTCCTAACTATATATGGTCTATAACCTATGGTTTTTTCAGTGAATATATATATATATATATATATAGATATAGATATCGATATATAGATATAACTATCTATTACCTACTGGCGGTCGCCAGTAGGCAAATCTAGTTAGAACCTAGTTTCCATAGGAAAAATGTTTTTTGATTTGCCAATATCTTTGGCGCCGTTTGACGAATCTTCCTGAAATTTTCTAAAAAATGGGGCTGGACCACTCAGTTTGTGTGTTGAAAGTTTCAGGGTGATTCATCACGCGGTGGCCGAGAAAAAAAGGGGGTCCCAGAGAACGTTTTCTCCATGTTATTTTCCATAGGAAACTTTATTACGGCTACAGCCCGACCTGCTGAACGGAATTACAGCGAATTTGGCAAAAAGTTAGGTCTTGGTTTAGAGTGCGCCCTTTGTTTGAAATGGTGTAAATCCGTTCAGTAGTTCCTGAGAAATTAAAAAAAGAAAAATATTGATATCTGAGCACCGAGGAGCAGGAGCGAACCCTCCCGAGCACAAGCTCAATTTTTATTGGCTGCCAACACTCCAAACCATGGACTTGAGTCACAAGAAAAAGGGTGAAACAAAGATAAAAAACATGAAAAGGGGCCAGGGTAGAAACACTCTGACCCCCTAGGCCTGCTAATGGGGTCCAAAAAAGCATTATTTTTTAAAATCGGCAGAATTCACACTGGGTGCGCGAATACTGCTGAGAACATTTTTAAAAAATGAAGCACGGGCTCCTGTGATTCATGTAAATGAGCCCCCGGGTGGGCCAGGTCCCGGGGTAATGCCATAATTTTATAGCGGGCACGCAGGGGCCCCCACAGCCCCGGGGACCACCACCACCCCTGGGCTATGCAAATTATATGTGGGTGGCACGCACCCTTCAAGCCCTGGGGACCGCTACCTCCCCGGGGCTTTATTTAAATATGCACGGTGGCAAGCCCCCTCCCCCCGCTGCCTCGGGGACCGCCACCTCCCAGGCAATTAACTTTAAAATAAAATAAAAAAATGTGGTTGGGGGCCTCACAAGCCCCCAAAAGCCCTGGGGACCGCAACCTCCCAGGGGCTTTCTGCAATTATTTATGGGGGGCCTCGCGGGCCAACCATGCCCCAGGGACCACCACCTCCCCAGGGCTTTAAACACATTGGGAGGGGGTGTATGGCCCCCCTCCTGGAGCCCTCCTTGGCCCTGGGGCCACCACCCCCAGGGCCGACTCCTGCAATGTCCTGGTGTGCCCACCCCGGGACATTGCTGTTTGCTATGACATGGCGGGAGCACAGCTTCTGCCCTGTCATAGCAAACTCTGCTTTGGTTTTTGGAAGCGAGAGCAGGAAACCTGCTCTCGCTTCCAAGTAGCAAAGCAGAATTGCTATTGCACAAGGAGAGCTGCATGGTAGCAGCTCCCTTACTGCAAAAGCAATGCCGGCTCCCGCAGGAGGCGGGAAGCTGGTGGGACCATGGGGGCATTGGGGCTCCCTCCACCGTCCCCATTGGAGAGGCCCGGCCCCAGTAAATGGGGTCCCCGGGGCCAGAAGTAGCTCTGGAGGGGGGCCATGCAAGCCCTCTCCCGCAAAAAAAAACAAGAACGAGGCGAGGCCCTGGGAGATGGGGTCCCCGGGGCCAGAAATGGCCCAGGGGATGGGGGCCATGCAGCCCCCCTCCCCACAAATATAATAAAAAACATTAAAAAAACGAGGCCAGGCCTCGGAGGATGGGGTCCCCGGGGCCAATAGTGGCCCAGGGATGGGGAGCCACGTGGCTGGGTTAGTTGGCCCCCAAGGACCCTCAGGATTTAAGGGGACTTAATCCCCCAACTTACAACGTGCCTGGGGGCCCGTTTGCACAGTGTTGCCGGGAGGGGGCGGGCCTGATGTAACAAGTGTTTAAGCACACCATGGTGCCTTGTAAATTGGGGGATTAAGTCCCCTTCAATCCTGAAAGTCCCTTGTGGCCAACTAGCCCACCAGGTACCTCCAGTAAGAGCCACAGAGCTGCGTTGCAGCGAAGTGGTTCGTGGCCATGCCCTTTTTTACACCACTCTGCAAATGCGGCTTCTGGTGCACTGCTGGTGGGGCGATGAGGTCCTCTTGTGTCCTGAGGACCTCAGGACACAAGTGGACTTCTTCTTTTGAGCAGCAGTGTGCTAGAAGCCGTGGTTGCAGAGTTTGCAGTTATAGGACTGTTTCAGGAAAGGCTATTTGTTTAGTATTCATGCAGTATCTATAAGCGTTGAATTTTGTGCATTTGTTAAATCCACTCAGGAAGGGATTCTGGTAAGGCTTTGTCATAGTCACCATATTTTCACAAAGCATATCTTTGAGTGACCTTCATCTTCTGACCATGATCTAGGGGTGGTTTCAAGGTGTTTGGCCAAGATGTCATCAGTGAGATGGACTTGGTAATTTTTCTTGAATATTTGCATACTTTGGACACTTTGGTACTAAAGGTGGTGATAAACCTGATAGGGTTCTCTTCCCTGGCCATTTCTTTGGTACCTACCAAGGTGGCTTCCCTCTTGATCCCTACTACTCTTTTGATAGCATTATGAATAACCTTGGGAGTATAGTCCCTTTCTAAGAATCTTTTGGTCATGATATTCTTCTTAGTATTTAAGCCGCCAGAGTGCTGCATTTTCTTTTTGCTCATAGCAATTACGCTAACGGAATGCTTTGTATGAGATTGCATTGATGATGACTACGTGCATGAAGGAGGCTATTGCCCACTCTTTTCTTTCTAGAAAGTTAAGTAACCAGCTTACTTCGGATACATTTATCTCTCGATCTAAAAATGAAAATGATTGTCAATCTAGTAAGTGGAAGACGGATTTGAGTCATTGATATTGAGGATCTTCACAAATTCCTCTGCCTGTTCTATGGCATCATTCCATATGATGAATATATCATCGAAGTAACGGACCCACAACACTGCATGGTCATTAAAAAGGTGGATGACATGCGCTACCTGTTCCTCCCACTAACCAAGGTACAAACATGCATTAAAGAAGGGGACAAGTAACAAACAAATAATTGATTAACAATGGTAAACCTTTCGGATATACTGTTGAATTAATCACAGACTGAATCCTTATATTTGGGTCTATTGTTTTGTTCTCATGCTGATTTGAACTTAACGGACAGCCGCGTAGATTTGTTTAAATTTACTTGTAAGCCTTCTTCAAAAATTCAAATCCAATTGTCAGTGATATAGATGTTCTACACACCCATTGTGAACTCGATGACGATGTTTTGTGTGATCATTATCGTATATTGAATTGAGATAATATTGACATTCTAAAATGGCGCTCATGTTAATCTCCTTCAAACATTGTTCTGTTTCACTGTCCTACTTTTATGTCACTTGTTTGCACTGTTAAACGAAGTTTGGTTCATGCTGCCGTGAAATCTTTCTGACCCGTGAGCAAGGGGAAGTGTTCGCTGAAACACGTTGGGCATCTTGGCTGCAGCACAATAAATCTCACCTGCAACATCCACACTGGCTTGTGTGATTTTGTGATCTTTGTGGTTGGAACGCGACATGCTTTTGATGTGTTACGGACTCTTTCCATTTCCATCCCATGAGCCTCTACACCACAGGACATAGGCAGTTGTGAAAAATGTGGTCCTTCAGGATTATTTGGAGTTTACCTCTGGCCCGCCTGCTTAAAGATTTGTTGCAGTATATCCTGTGTTCTGGCCCCTGCAGTGCAGAAGAGTGGGGAAAGACTAACGCACCTACCAACAGTTTACACAGTGTCTGAGTTGGACGACACAAACCTGCATCTTCAGAGTCGGGTGAGTGATGAGAACAGGACTTTGGGGCAGTTTTTAAATTTGCTTCACCATAAACGATTCTGCCAATGTTTGAGGGAAGCAGCGCGGACTATTCTGTTGTAACAGTTGGGATTTTCCCCAAATGTCTTTAACTATTCCCAAAGGTGAAATCAATGTCAGAAGCCAGGGAACCAAAGCACCGTGAGGTGGCGGATAAAATATTTTCCCACCTCTTTCTTACTGCTTTCCAAACTAATAAAAAGGACTTCGGGACTCCAGGGAGTAGTCCTTAAAAAAATATATATTATCGGACAAACTTGAGAAAGCCTACATAAAGGAACGGGCAAAATTATGGGAATCCTTCTCACTTCAGAAATATGGGGTCATTGAGCGGGTCCCAAGAGGGCTGAGGATTTGTACAGTTTCAACTTACCAGGACACAGATCCAGCATTGCTGGTAGAATGGACAGATAAGTTCCATTCATGCTCAACTGTGATGTTATGGATAATAATTAAATATGCGTGAAAGGATCGAGAGAAGTTATTGGCCAACATAGAGGAATTCACTAAAGAATTACAGAAGTTGATGTCACCACAAGAGTTTGGCGAGGAAATGGCCAAAATTGATGCCAAATTAGATAAATTGCAAGAAGAGATCAAAAGCAAAAACAGTATAAATTCTGTCATGACTATAAAGACAAATAAAGTGGACAAATCCTAACATTTGCAAAGAAATATGATCATCTACAACAAGGCCAAATAACCTTTACTACGGAAACATGAGGGACAAAGCTTGGAGTCCCAAACAGTGAAACCTTCAACAAGTAGAGATCTATATTGTAACAGTAGTGCCGGGGAAAGTGATCCATCAGTGAGTTCTGAAACAACTTTTTTAAAGGAGTTCCAGGTGCTAGAAATTGGGTCATTTGGAATCGAGACCCTCTCAAGGCTTGCCAAGAGGAAAGGGTTGAGAAGTGGAGGAGGAAGAAGAACATGAGAATCAGCTACAAAAAGAAGAAAATGTCAAGATACCACCATTGAAATGAAAACAACGGGACAAGTAAAAAACAAATAATGGATCAACAGCGTACAATGGTAAACCTTTCTGATATACCGTTGAATGAATCACAGATTGATGCCTTATGCTTGTGTCTTATCGTTGTGCTCTACTGCTGATTTGAACTTTATGGACAGTCGCATAGATTTGTTTACATTTACTCCAAAATTAAAGTTGAAAAATTCTATGAAACAAAACAAAAAGTTTTCTGTAATATGAGTGAAAAGTTCTAATCTAATTGTCAGTAATGTAAATTTTCTACATATCCTTTGTGACCTAGATGAGGATGTTTTGTATGCTCATTATCCTATATTGAATTTAGATATTATTGACATATTCCTGCACAAAACCAATCATCCCTGCAACTCAGGCATCCTTGCAAGGGTGGCTGCGTTGGTGCTAGGCAGCCAATTGTGCACCAGAACAGAAGAAAGCACAGGAATGTGTTGTATTGCTGTAAATACAATGCTTTCTTCAACTTTCCTAATGAAGCAGCTTGGTGTAGCAAGATGGCTTGCAGCATTGTGCCGTGTCATTTTCTAGTAAATATGCCCCCTAGTATTAAAACTTTACATTGTCTCCCTTTGCCTTAATTAAAATAAGCAACATTCTAAAGTGGCACTCATGTTAATTCCCTTGAAACACTGTCCTGTTTCACTGTCCTACTTTTATGTCACTTTTTTACAATGAAAAATGAGGTTTTGTCAATATTGCATGTAGCGGAGGTTTCTCTATTGGACAACTTTGAGCCCCCCCTTGAAAATGTAATTCTCTCTTCCAAATTTAAATTTGTGTTGGTAGAGCTTTGCACTGCAACTGGACTGAACTGTTGCAATTACTTTCAGTGTTGTCAGATGACGACAGCTAAGGAAGGGGGCGTGCCTGTTCCCAAGGTAAATGGTGTCAGCTGTGCTCCGTAATTAAAATATCGCATGACCAGCTGGCCAGTCCCTGGAATCGGCCAGGCTGACATGACTACTTCAGACATTTGAGTAAGAGCCCTCTCTGCCTCAAGGGCATTGGATTTGCCAGCTAATGCCCCATCCGAGTCTTAACCCCTTTGCTGCTTCTGTTGGCCAACGGCCGTCGCGAGCACTACCTCCGTGGGACAAGTTCATGATAAAAACAAATATTGTTCCAAGAGTCATGATTTAAATTTTTTAAGTACTTTGTAATGAATTTGTATATTTGCTTGATGCTACCCTAGTTGCGCGTACACTCAGTCGAGTCAAGTAATCAGGCAATGCGTGCCTGTTCAGCTCTAGCAGTCAGTCCTCCAGTCTAGGTGGCCTCACTCTCTCACCAGTCATTTGTATGCCATTAAGAGACACAGAACAATGAAAGGAGGGCGCATCCCCATAAGTCGGATATCTCATATAAATAGAATAATTTTGATGGTATCGCTGACTTAAGGGGACACGCCTATCTTTATTTAACCCCTTAGCTGCTGGGCCTTTGTCCCCCTAGTGCTGAACCGTTTTTTGGCTATTTGGGGTAGTTTGGCTTAGGGCTTCATAACTTTTTTCCACATAAGCTATTCATGCCACATTTGCGTCCTCTTTTTCCAACACCATAGGGATTCTAAAGGTACCCAGGGTTTGTGGTTTCCCCTGGGACCTAGAAAATAGCCAGAATACAGCTACATTTTGGGAAAAATTGGAAAAAACTGCTGAAGAAGAAAGCTTCTAGTTTTTCCCTGCAAATGGAATCAACAAAGCATTTGCAGGGCTAAAATCACCATTTTCCTCGCTTCCAGGAACAGGCAGACTTTTGTCAGAAAACAAACATTTTGACACAGTTTTGACATTTTAGTGGGACAAGGCCTATTTTCTTGTGCTTTCAACCTCCTTTCAGTTAGGGGTAGAAATTGATGTGAAACCAGTGACAGATCCCAGTCAACGAAACATTTCTAAAAAGAAGACAACATTCAGAATTCCGCAAGGGGTCCTTTGTGCAGATACTTCAAGGTTTTCCCATGGAAAGTAACAGTTGAAATAAAAACATATTGAAAACGAGATGAAAAAAACCTGCCATTTGTGCCTGCGTTTTCACCTGTAACTTCTTTTGAGTATGCCAGATTTTCCAAAGCAATACACTGTTAACTACAGTGGACCCTTATGGTTCCGGGGGTATCTGGGACTTGTAGGTTCACCAACAAACCTAAGTGCCCAGAGCCAATAACTGTGCTGCGCCTTGCTATGGTTTTTCATTGTGTACCGGGTATACAGCAATTCACTTGTTTAAATATAAAGAGTGAAAAATAAGTATCAAGAAAAGCTATGTATTTACGAAATGGGAACAACATATGGAGTTTAGAAGCAGTGGGTATTTGCACAATTCCTAATATGTGGGTGCCTATATTAGCATGTTAATTAGAGGACATTTTTGAAAATGACTTTTTTTTTGCACACTGTCTTACATTTGGAAGGCAGAAATGCATAGAAACTCAATTGGCAATAACACTTGTTCTACTATTCTGCGTTTCCCTAAGTCTCCCGATAAAAATGGTAACTCACGTTTGTGGGTAGGCCTAGTAGTCATAACAGAAAATGGCACAAAATGCATCATAGACGAATCACATTTTTCCAGTGAAAACTGACCCTTTTTTTCCAAAGTGTCTAGCAAACCTATACATTTTTTAAAACTAGACACCCAACGGGATTCAACATAGGGTGACTTATGTGGCTCTCACAGGGTTTTGTTACTCAGAATCTCTTGCAAACCTCAACATTTGAAGGAAAGAAAACACATTTTCCACACATTTCTGTGATGGAAAGTTCTAGAATCTGTGGGGACCTGCTAAGTTCCACCCATCCAGCATTCACAAAAGTTTCCCGGTAACAATGGTACCTCACTTGTGTGGGTGGGCCTGGTGCCTGTGACAGTAAATGGGCCAAAACGTAACGAGGACACCACATTTCTACAGTAAAAACTGACCCTTTTTTTGCAATGTGACTAGCTGCATATTTTGGACCCTAGCTCAGCCACCACCTAGGGAAACCTTGCAAACCTGTACTTTTATAAAATAAAACTTGACACCCAGGAGAATCCAGGATGGGGTGACCTCTATGGCTTTCACCAGGTTCTGTAACCCAGAATCCCTTGCAAACCTGAAACTTTCTCTAATAAAAACACATTTTATTGAAAATTCTGTGATGAAAATTTCTGGAATCTGTGGGGAGCCACAAACTTCCTTCCACCCAGCATTCTCCTGAGTCTCTCTATAAAAATGGTAGCTAATTTTTGTGGGTAGGCCTAGTGTCCGCGACAGGAAAAAGCCCAAAATGCAATGTGGGCACATACCAGTGAAAATAAGCCTTTTTTTTGCAAAGAGCTTAGCTGTGGAATGTGGACCTGAGCTCAGCCAGCACGTAGGGAAACCTAGCAGACGTATACATTATTGAAAACAAGACACCCCGGGGAATTCAGGATTGGGTGACTTGCGTGGCTTTCACAGGGTTCTGATACTCAAAATCCATTGCAAACCCCAAAATCTGACTGAAAAACAAATTTTCCTCACATTTATGTGATGGAAAGTTCTGGAATCTGAGGGAGCCACAAACGTCTTTCCACATAGCATTCCTCCAAGACGTCAGATGAAAATGGTAGCCCTCTCTTGTGTGGGTAGGCCTAGTGCCCGCAAGAATAAAACGGTCCAAAATGCAACATGGGTACATCACATTTTTTTCAGTGAAAACGGACACTTTTTTGCAATTTGCCTAGCTGCAGATTTTGGACTTTAGCTCAGCCGCCACTTAGGGAAATCTAGCAAACCTGTACATTTTTGAGATATAGACACCCAGGAGAATCCAGAATGGGGTGACTTCTGTGGCTCTCACCAGGTTCTGTTACCCAGAATCCTTTGCAAACCTTAAACTTTGTAAAAAAAAACCAACTAATTTTCTTCACCTTTCAGTGATGGAAAATTTTGGAAATTGTGGGGAGCAACAAAATTCCACCCGCCCAGCATTCCCCTACATCTCCCAATAAAAATTTTACCTCACTTGTGTGGGTAGACCTAGACAGGGAAGAGCCAAAAATCTGTAGAGATTGAGGAGATAACACAGTGATTTTAAATTATTTTTTATACATTTTTTAGGCTGACTCTGCTTTGGGCATCCACACAAGTGATTTATCATTTTACTCGGGAGACCGATTTTTTGCTAAATTTGAGGCTTGCAGGGGAATCTGGGTAAAGGAAATTGTGAGAGCCACACAAGTCATATATCCCTGTACTCCCCTCGTTGTCTACTTGTCAAAAATGTGCAGGTTTGCCCAGGAGACTGCTGAGCTAGGGCACAAAATCCCCACCTACTCATATTGACAAAAAATGCTCTTACAAAAAGGCCATCTTACTGCCACAAATATAAATCTTAATAAAAACAGAGTAGTCCCTGACAAGGGAGGTATACACACAAAACAATGAATATAAGCCTGAAATCAGTGCTATATTAAAGCTGTCCAGCCGAACAGAAAATATAGTAATATATCAAAGCACAAAAAACATGGAAAGTGGGACACAATCCTTCGTCCAACGCAACACATATAACAAAAAACAGAAATTCACAGAAAGGCTCAGGCAGGACAAACATTGCTTGTAGATTGTATATAGAATTGTAACAAACAAACAACAAGTAGTGACACCATTACATATCAGTAATAATTTCAATTGCGTTTACGGTGCATATAAGCCCGACCACGTTTCGATCCCATAGAAACAATATTGGGATCATCATCAGGACGTAAAGATTACATGCCTGGGGGAATTTTAGCCTGAAAGACAATAGTTAAAAAGATGGAAGGGACAAAAGGGAAAAAGTAGGGATAGTTGAATAAAATATCTATACATAGTGCCAGTGAGGGAGTAGGTGGTAAACTCTACCATCCAGATGTTGTGTGCTAGGTGTTAACAAGGTACACACGCTGGGTGACAAAAAAGTGAACTTCGACGATCTCTAGGTGCAACAATTGAATAAGACCTTGAAGTGTTACAGCGTGGATGCTACAGGTGCAGTGGCAGCTTTGCATTCAAGTGCTGTAGCGGCGTGAGTATGTGGTAAGCTAATAAGTTCTAGCATAATTACCGACCATAATAGCTTTAGGCAAGCAGTCAGGCAACCACGATAGGGCCAGGAAGGGAATGAAACGGTCACATATAGGCATGTTGTGTAACACGTACGTCTTGGCACTGGTGAAGAGAAGGAACGAAATTAAAGGGAGGCCAACAGCTGTATGGCTCAAAACCAATAAGGGCATGCATTACATCTTACCAAAGTCAATTGGGTAAGGCAGGGAGTTAACTAGAATCAATTCCCAAGAGGGGAAAATTAACCGGTATGGAGAAGGCACGATGACCTATGGGGAAGAAAGAGAGCACAGACAGTGAAATTATTGCGAGGGTGGATGGGTGAGAGAAAATAACAAAGCCAGCCACTGAAGGGCTTACCTAATTGCACGAAATTCGAGAAACAATCCAAAAATAATATTCAATATAAGTACTATGAGTAATGCAACGATGATGCAAATGCTCAAGAGCCAGTGCAATGACCTGTGCGGGGGGAAAAAAACGTGTTACAAACGTGGGAATTTGTGATCTCTGCAAAGAGGGTTTTGTCGGCAATGCGGGGCTTACCTGTGGATCCTTCGGGTATCTGGTGTGCTCGGTGACTGAGCAAGCCGGGAGTGAAATTAATCAAGGAGTGCTGGAATGGTCATGTGACTAATCACGTGATCAGGAGGAACCCGTTGACAGAGATTACGATGTGTACTATGGACGTCGAATCCCTCTACACCAATATCCCCCAAAGAGATTCACTACTTGTCATGGAACAATATGTGGATAACGATATAAAGACTAACCCTGGGCGTAGTGGGCGGAGTGGGGCTCCGCGGAGCTACGTGAAGTGGGCGCACAACTACGCCCACCCATGCACTCCGCGTAGCCCCACTCCGCGCCGCCCGCCTCCCTCCCGCCCTCCCTAAGTACATAAATAAAGGAATAAAAAGCTTTTAAAAACACTTACCTTGTCTGCCGCGTCCCCGGGGCTCCCTCTCGCCGTCCCGCGATTCGCGCCGCCACCGCATCGGATCCTAATGCGCATGCGCGGGCGGCCGCGCATGCGCATTCCTCACGAGAAATGCGCATGCGTGGCCGCCCGCGCATGCGCATTAGGATCCGAAATGGCGGCGCGCATCGCGGGACGGCGAGAGGGAGCCCCGGGGACGCGGCAGACAAGGTAAGTGTTTTTAAAAGCTTTTTATGCCTTTATTTATGTATTTAGGGAGGGCGGGAGGGAGGCGGGTGGCGGCCGGCTACGCCCCGTCTGCGGAGCGCGCGTAGTGCCGCCTGGCTACGCCGGCTACGCAAAATGCGTAGGAGACGGCACTCCGTGCACTCCGTGCACGGAGCGTAGCTGGCCACCCAGGGTTAATAAAGACATGTTTACTAGATGTTGTGGAACATGGATGGATACTATACGCAGATCTGAAGCAGGAGAGATTTGTATTGAAAGAGAAAAAGCTGTTTGACATAATCACTAAAGCTAAAATTCCAAGCTTTAATTGCCATTTTAAGAGTTTCGTCCAACCAGCCACTACAAAACAGGTTACAAAAGAACAACTTTCGCAAGCACTTAGAGAGATGGATGTAGCAAAAGAAAGGGATGAATTTATCAAGGATATTCTGTTGCATTATCTTCGTCCAGCAAACACATTATTTGATAGAGATGCTGCAACCAAACCAGTGAAGCACAAACTTGTGCAAGAATCACGTAGCGAAGCTGACCAGGGAGTTAGAAAATGGCACTTATCAAGGGGTCCCATCCTCTTCTTGCAACCATGACGAGGTAAAAAGTTCACCCTCAAAATATGACGTTTCATTAAATAGGATTTTACTACATACATTGGATTTCTGTGTTCATTATAGATATACCTTGATGGTCAATACTCAAGCCCTGATGAAGTTCACATGTAGTGAACAAAATGTGTTTGCTGCTCTGCTCCATTTATAAGAAAAATAAAGAGTGCCTTGGATGACGTAAGACAGAATTGGACTAATATTTGTGAATACTAATTGTGTGGTGCACTTCACATACATTACTTGAACTTTTCTGAACTTTTGGGGTCACACCTCTTGAAACACCAGGTGCAGTTAACCTGCACACTACACCTCTTTTCTACATTCTGTAGCCAAATGAATTGGTGATAAGGAGGGAGGTGCAACTGGTGCTTTGGCTCACTATTTCTTTGTTCGCATTTTAAACTTGTGCAAGACCTTGAAAGAAACCTTTCACCTGAAGATTTTCAATTTGAAAAGATATCCTTATTGAAACTGCTGTTGTTGTGGGCTATATGTAATAATTGCAAATGGTCAAGTTTTCATCTATGCAAAACTTTGGAGAGGTCGAACAGACTGTTCTACAGATGCACCAGTGTGCACCTTGCAAGAACTGCATATTGTATTTGACAGTTATCTTGAATTATCTGTCAGAGAATGTGAGAGAATAATAAGAATGTCTACAAGTGGAACAATTAACCTTGCCTGCATCAAATTTGAGACCTCTACCTGTGCAGCTTGATAAATTGTGGTCATCAACATCGAACAAGTTGAGCTTGGAGATGTTAAATTGCCATAACATTGCTAGTGCTTCAGTGAACACTTAAGGGACTAAGTCCGCCCGCCATCCTATCGGTGTGCGGGACTGCCCGCCATAAGGGCGGGGGTCCCCTAGGGGGTATTAGGATGCGCCCGCCACTGTGGCGGGCGCATCCTGCATTTTTAGCATTGTGGCGGGCGGTGCACTCTGCACCGCCCGCCACAATGCTAAAAATGCACTAATGCATTTGCATTAACATTATGCAAAGTGCCCCCCGTGTGCACCCCCCACCTGTCCTTCACTACGTGGGCCCGCAGGGGGCCCCCAAAGTGAAGACCGCATGCCTTTCCGTGGCAGCATCGCCGCCACGTAAAGTCATTGTTTTAAGCCTATCCAAATATGGCTGGCGGTGTCTGATAGACACCGCCACCATATAAACCCTTTTCCGCCCCTGCCCCAAAGCGACCAGGCGGAAAAGCGGCTGACGGTGTTTCTGTCCGCCGCGGTCCCCCCGCCATAGTAATATGGCAGAGGTAATGGTTGGCGGGCGGGCATGGATGTCGGGGGGATCGCCACCGCCCTCATGGTGGTGACGATCCGCCTGACATCGTAATGGGCCCCTTAATGTCCAAATATTGCAAGTGGATTGATTGACAATGAGGAGTTGTTGCCAACTGAGATATATTCAAAATGTATTGACCATATTGTTCAGGCACTTAACAGCAAAGCTGACCTTTGTGTTGTGCCACATGTTGAGTGGGCTGTTCGGAATGGTTTCAATCGAGTCATCGTATTGTCAAGTGACACAGATATACTATTATTGTGATACTTAGATTTGTTGCAGTGTTCTTAAGTCAATCATTGTCAGAGTTATGGATACATTATCGAACAGACGAGAAAATACACTTAATCCAGTTTCATATTCTGTACAAGAAACTTAACTCAGAGATGCCCAGTGTTCTTATCAAGGCACATATTCTTACGCATGATGACACTATGATCAAAATTGGAACAAAGCTTGGCGCATTAACTGCTGAAGCTGTGAAGTTCCTAAAAGGATTTGGTGAGACAGATGAAGAAGTTAACTTTAGAGAATTAGAAAAATACCTTGTGAGTGTTTGGAAAACGGGTTCTGAATATCACACCTTTGATGTCCTTTGGTACAGTGAGTTTAAAAGATCAGTCCCACTAAGTGATCTTCCACTGACGTCATATTCTGTGCCTTAACAAAATAAAAGACCGTTCTGCTTGATAAGAAGATATGTTAATGTTTTGGATCATGCATAGGTAGAGAAAGATCCATGTGAATTTTGTTGGGAAGATATTTATGGGGTCTTAAAACATACAAAATTTCGGAAGCCTTTACCCACAGAACTTACATGTATGTACTTGCAAAACCTGTGCTACAAAAAGATGTCCCTGTCGGTATGCTCTTCTCTAATGTTCAGCATTCTGCAAATGTACCATGAGCAACTGCTGAAAAAAATAAATAACGTGAACCATGAAAATGTATCTTAACAGGAGTGATAAACATTATTTTCTTTTCTTATTCAGATCATAAACATTGTGTGGTGTATACATAAAGGGATTTAAAAAACATTATTATTTGTTTCATTTCTATATATATCTCTTCTTCCTCTAGTATATTCGCCATTTTGGAATATGGCAGAAGGGTTGATCTGAGGAGTTATTTTCTGTCCCTACTGGACTGCTTGACCACCAACACCTATGTTTCGATAGCAAAATGAAGCATATAGGACTCATGGTTCCAGAAATATTACATCATCCGTGCAACACATCCGCTATTTTTAAAAATTTCGTCCACAAAAAACGGCCAGGATCAGCAATGTCTTCCCAAGCTAAATTACTTCTCTAATTATCCAAAAATAACAAATCAAAAATTAAAATATCTGGACATAATTTTTTTTACAAAGTTATAACAGGGGGCTGGGATTACTATGAGGATACTGTTTTTCACAAAATAAATGTTTGTTTAAGAAAATTAAACATTTCAGTTAACAATTACTTTAGCCATCTAGGGCGAATGGCTGGGCTTTGGAAAACATAGGGGTGCCCCAGTGACCATCAGTGAAAGATGTATTTAAGAACTTCTAAAGAGCATCACTTGCTGTAAAGGGAATCATCCCTGCTGCAATTTCCATCTAATTTATACATACCAACTTGCCACACCCTACTTTATGATGACAATATTTGGGGCAGGGCAGATTTAACTTCATTCAGTTGCCCAGACAATCGTGTTCCTCTTGGGATTTAGATGTTCACTGGGGTATGTTGAAGGAAAAATGTAAAGGAAGTATAACTTTTCCTAAAACTTGAGGAATTCCACTTGCAAAGAACAACAGGGATTGACATTAGAAATCATCTTGAGGGTCTGTTGCAATATTCAAAGAGCAGTTTGTAGTGAGCTCCCATTTAGTGCTCGATTCCGATCTCGTTCGGAAAGCATACCGAATGACTCGTGCCCGGAATGCTTTCTGGATGACTAAGATTGTGAGAGTCCGACCGAATGAGTATGATGGATTTGAATGCATCCAGATACGATTCGGTCGGGCTCCGATTGGCTTCAATGGGAGCGCTCGTATTGACAAAAGTGGTGGTTGGAGATAATCATGCACTCTGTGGCGGGCACCCCTTTGTGCCTGCCTCACTGTGCATGATTGGGAAGAGCGGATGCATGGGTACCCCCATAGGCTTGATTCCAATGGCCCAGGGTGAAGGGAGGCCAGCTACGTGCCCCCAAAGACCGATTCCGGATGCCTTTTCGTTCTGGGCAAACCAAATCGGAAAGGCTGTCCAAATCATTCATCATACTTGCGCGATTGGAAAACCTAGTCCATAGAGCTGTACAAATCGGCCCCGGAAGACTCTATCTTTCCGAATGCCTTCTGGAACCGCTTCGGTCAGCACTTAAGGGTTTCCATCGTACTTGGTATTTCGGAACTGTGGACTATTCGGTTGGGAACAAGAGCTCCGGATCGGTTTAGGCAAAGCTGAATCCGATTCAGAGCCCTTCCAAACAAGATCGGAATTGACCCCTTAGTCAGCAGTAGAATTAGCCATGCTCTGGCATGAATGAATAACATGCTCTAGCAGTATCGGTACATATCATTGTTTGAATAGCATCTCTAATATGGCCTCTTGAACCACAAACAACTTTCCTTCTCGGCGAAGTTAGCAGGAATACTGAATACAATTTATTTCTAAAAATTCATTGTTTTACTCAACATTTTGTCTTTTGTATTTGCCATCATGGTATTTTGTAACTCCTTGGTGCCAGTGGCAGCTGCAAAATGTAATTGTTGCGTTCTTAGACACGTTCTGCCTCCTCTTAATTGCATCATTTTTGATGAAAGAGTTTTAAGACTCTTCAGTCGTGAAACTATGTCTTCTGATACAATTAAATATGTAGAGCAATACTGCAATAGGTTGTGAATATCAATTCTGGAGATTTTATAGTAATTTCTCATCTCAGGTGTCAAGCCATATTGGATAGGAGAAATTGACCCTTCTGTGACCAAGAGGGCATCAGTGGGCAAAGACAGGCAACGCCAGTGCATTTACAGCTCCAGGAAGTCACTGTCTCAGCAATTGGACTACCCTTTAGGAGGTGTGCAGGTAAGTGCGACAAGAGATCATGTTTTAGTACCACCTGAACAAAATGTTTAGTACTAGCATTTGTACCATAAAGAGCAGTCAGTAAAGAAACCAGTTATTAGGTTGGATAAATTATTAGCCAATAACCCTGTACACTTAGGATCACCTAATGGGGGGGTCAGGTATAGAGTATTTGGGAATGAAACTCTTTGCAAAGTTCAAACAGGTATGGTAGCCGATTCTGAAAGCTCTCTTGCATGGCACTAACCATCGGATTAAACCAATCCCTCCAGGTAGTTGAACACATTAACATGGTCACAATGATTATTATCGCTTTGCTCCACCAGGTTGAATCACTTTGATACAGAGTTTATTTTGTTTACTTCCTCACACAAGATGTCATAGCTGTAGAAGGAAATCATCAAAGAGAACTTGAAAGGACTTTACACTATGCCTCATGGTCAGTCGGTCATAGTCAGGAAACTTCGGCCAGGTTAACGAAGGTCGAAGTATTTTGATTCCAATAAAAATATGTAACCCACCTCTAGCTTCAGCATATTTCCTTGTAAGTAGATGTGACAGTTATTTTTTATTAATTTTAGGTGAAAAATGTTTGTTTTAATGTAAATGGAAATGAAATTTCTTGAAATGGTTAGGTTCCAGAAGAACTTAAGAAAATGGTTCAGAAAGCACAAACCAAGCGGAAAGTGTAGCTGTAATGCGACAATATGAAAGAGATTATTAAGATCAATACCAAAACAAAACACCTCTTCAAAGCTTCTAATGACGCTTCTTTCCTATTGTAGGGTGTTTCAAGGCCTTTGAGATCCCTAAGCACCGCCCAGCTGATGAACGTGTCCAGCGGCTCCCAGGCCTCTGTCATTTCCAACATAGTGCTAATGAAAGGCCAAGGCAAGGTAGGGCTCTCTGTGATCTTGCACACACTGGCTCCGTAAGTGCTAAACCAGAAAGTTTAATGTACTTTTATGTGTAGAAAGAAAGGTGTTTGGGTGTGTGCATGAAACCGAATAATATCCACTTCTGTGCCATAGGGATTCCCTAGTCACCTTTTGTAGGAGCATAACACCAGCCACATAAATCCCAGCTACGCCTGTATTAGTCACTGTTTCTCCTCTTTTCTTCGGCCAACTCCAGCGTCTCCTCACACTTGCTTCTTTCACAGTTTTGAAATGAAAGTTTACTGGCAGCCAATTTTCCCTTTTCCTATGGTGGAGATATAAATATTTTATTTTTGTCAAAGCTGTTCAGCAATATTTCTACACACAGCAAAGCAATGTAGCTTTAAAACTCCAAATCACGCCTATTTATGAGCGTGATTCAAAACTGGAATAGGAAGACATCTGTTTAAGTGGGATAGAAGTGGTAATTAAAGAGCAAGAAAGGTGCTGTAAAGAGGCGTTGTTATGGAAACTCAGCAAAAGAAAATTGTCAGAAATGCACCTGGTTTTCCTTCATACACCTAATTTATTTCATCAGCCAAGGTAAGTTTTAACCGTGGCTCCATTTTACTTGCCACTAGTATCACATATTGGGGTCCATTATGATGTCGGGCGGATTGCCTCCGCCAGGCTGGCGGTAGCCACCGCCGGCCTGGCGGAGGCAATCCGCCCGACATCCATTGCCAAATTCCCCCCCGCCATATTAGGATGGCGGGGGACCGCAGCGGTGAAAATCACCGCCCGCCTGTTTTCCGCCCCGGTGGCCTTGCGGCCGGGGCGGAATATGTTTAATATGGTGGCGGTGTCTGTTAGACACCGCCAGCCATATTACAATGCGCATTCTGGCACGCCTTTCCGTGGCGGCAATGCCACCACGGAAAGGCAGGTGGAGTCCCCCTGCAGGGGCCGTTGCGGGCCCCCAGGGACTCCGTGGGGGTGGGGGGTGCACATGGGGGGTACCTATGGTACCCCCCTGCATTTCAATGCACAACATAACAGGCACCTCGCGGTGCCTGTCATGTTGTGCATTGAAATGCACAACGTGCATTTTTAGCATTGCGGCGGGCGGTGCTTTTAGCACCGCCCGCCGCAATGTTAAAAATGCGGGAAGCGCCCGCCTCTGTGGCGGGCGCATCTTAATATGTACAACGGGACCCCCGCCCTTATGGCGGGTGGTCCCATTCACCGGTAGGACAAAGTCCGCCCGTCATCCTAATGGACCCCATAGTGTGGTTAATTCACGGGTTGTGTGAGGCTGGGTACTGGATAAAGAACAATAAGGGCTCTATAGACAGGGTTAGACCATCTTTGGAAATGTATTTTTGGTATGTCACTTGTAACCGAGTTACAGAGACACGGCTACATAACCGATCGAGAGCCATAGTGTAATTCCTTGCTGTCCTTTTGGCGCCATAGAATGAGAGTCAGTGTATATGTAAATGAGAATAGGTAGACGTCACTCCCTTTTCCATTTCACTATTGAAACTCATGCCTTACAATGCGACAGACGAACTGCTTCGTAGATGTACTGTTTGCCACTGACTACCCGAGAATGCAGAATGAATGTTTGTGCACGACTTGAAAGACTGCGGTGTTGGGGAGAGTATGTTGACGCACTTAGATACCGCCTTGAACTATAATTATGCCCTCCTTTCCACAGCCAGGCAAAGATGGTTAATCAACCCTCTTGCGTGCATCTCACAGGATGTTAAAACCTTTCCCAGCTCGTGTTGTTTGAATTAACTAAGGTGAATGAATTCATAGATTGAGTGGAAGGTAAGTAAACACAGGCGGTAGATCAGGATTCTACCATGTGCTTAATCTCCCGTATCGGAAGCGTCAGAAGCCCTGGGTTTTAACTAGATTTGAAGGAGTAGCTCTATAGATCAGTATATCATCATTCTAAATCAGAATCATTTTCAAAATATGAATCTATGAGAACTTCCATAAATCTGCGATAAATGTATTAAAGAGGATTCAGAGATTACATTGTGGTTGAAAATTAATTTACTGTGCCGGAAGGTCACTACTCTAATTGCTCACCTGTCCTCCCTCATCCTATTTTACGTTAAATGTTACTAGTAGCCTTGTTCTCAATGTGAGTCTAGTAAAATCAATCAGTTATGGTGACTTCCTAATGTAACTACTCTGAGTACATTTATGCTATTCCCTAATATGGCAAAGGTCCCTATTCACAAGTTCATGCGTATACCTACATCTACACCTAGGTGTAAATGTCCTTATGGATTGAATCATCATTTCCACGCGATTCATAGATTTAAACCTAGATGTAGACTTATGAATTTCCACGCCCTCAAGTGAGGGGTAGTAGACTCCTAGAATTAAATTTACGAGAATAAAGTTAATTATTAGTAATTTCCACCTCTTTGTTGAAGTCTCTGCCAAGAGGGCAGATATCTCCCTATAGAAAGTATTAGGGTCTTTTAAGAGAATGTATTTGAAAACGAATCTAAAATAAATATAATTTAAAAAATATATTTATTTAAAATGTATTTACTAACTCCTATTCAGCAAGGACTACAACGGTAACAAGAGATAGCACACTTACACTAAAACTTAACATATTTCTAAATGTTACATTTTTAAATGTTTTTAATTTTATTAAAAAGTAAATCAATTAATGAAAATTTTAAACATTCCTGACCACACCCCTAAAAGAATCATTTGTTTTTAGTGTGTTGCAATCTTGGATGTAAATTATGTATTATTTTATTTGTGATTTAATTTAGAAAATATATATGTAATTTACAGTTTATATGTATATTAAAACAGTAACATGTAGACATTTTTAATAAAAAACTATACAACAATAAAAATAAAATGAATTTAAATGACAATTTATTTAAATTGTTATTTAAATGTAATGTATATGTTTCCCTCTGTGTCTCAACGTCTCCATTGATTTCTTTGGCCGTGAGTTGGTGTCAGTGGTTAGCCAAGTGTGGGGGTTGGCATAGTCTAAGGCTATGCTCAAGTGCATTTAAGCAGGTTTTGCTGCTAATACTACTGTCACAGATTTAAATATAGAGGAACATAATTGCAAGACTTCTGCACCACCAGAGCATCACCTGTATTTTACGCTTCATGGCTCACAATGCTGGGCCCTATTTACAAGGCCACACAAAGCCGCCCTGCGTGGCTTTTCTTGGCCTTGTAAATATGGCTCCCTTTCAGGCATTACTCTGGGTGAAAGGGGGGTTCCATGTGTGTTGCTGTGGGTGTTCCAACAGAACACCCATGGATTCTGATGCATTCCCAAATTTACAAGATTTTGTAAACCTGGGAATGCAGCAGATTCTAATGCCTCCACAGGGGAGACGTTTAAGTGGTGCAACGAGGACAAATACCTTTATTTCTACTCGTTATCTGCTCTTTCTATGGAAGGAGGAAAACAACATCAGTGTTTGTTTTTTGTAGTGTAGTTCCTATCTTCCCAATAGGCTCTGCGCATTAGAATAATACCTACAGCAGTAAAGGCCTAGGCCAGACGTTAACTAGGTCTACTACTGTCGATACTAGACTTAAGTTTTGGGTTTGCCAGCGTAGCTCAGAGTTCGCTAGAAACTTTCTCGAATGTTCAGGAAAGAATTAACTCCCCTGATTAGACAAGAAGGGATTTAGTTTCTGACAACCATAGAACATGACAACTTTGCTCTCCCCTAATCAAGAGTGTATCTCCAGAGTCGTGTGAGCACAAGGCAATTATTTTACTCAGTCAGTACGTGCATTCTTAGTCTCATCAGAATGTAGAGAAAAGGAAGAGACGGGCGTGTTCAATAAAAAGGTGTTATTTATTGATCAGTCTCTTTTCTCGTACAAGAGAAATGGATCGATATTATTGCAATACTTATAGTTAAGTAAAGTGCATACATTAAAAGCAATAGTATAAAATAATACTGTAAAAACATTGATATGGTTTCTGAGCCATATGATGTTTAAAATGATTAAAATATATTTACATACACATATACATTTGACTAAACGTACTCAACTGGTGTTTCTAAATACGCCTACCCCGTGTACCTGACCTAAGTCTAATGCGTGGGCGGGAATAGAAAGTTACAGTTTAAGTTAAGTTTGTTTTTGCCAAGTGAATAACTAAAGAATTCTCTGTGAGGGGTTATTCAGTTCTGTACCTGGAATTTAGGATGAATGAGGAATGGTATCTCTTTCTCTGTTCTCGATATTCCAGGCCGCCTGCGAAGGCTGCCCGAAAGCGCCGGTGCTGGGTCTCTCGGCAGGAGATAGCAGCGCGTCTCTCAGCGCGTCAGGAAGGCGGGGCTGCTGCCAGCGGGGTCTGCTCTGCTCTCGGCTTCGGCAAGTATGGCTGCTCCGTCTCGTCACCACGCGTGTGTTTGCATAGGGCAAGATCGGCAATATTTATACCTTAAAGGTGCCGAGATTGACGTAAGGATGGACATAGATACGTCAATAAAGATGTCATACGACTTGCTCGTTAGCACATTCTTTTACTGAAGTTCTCTGTGAAATCAAAACAATGGCCGCACGGATTTTCCAGGTTGTCATAGGTTTGATTTGTTATGAGAACGTCGTATGCCTTATCAGGGGCTGGAGGAATGTCGCTTGTCTAATTAGATCTCAAGCGTTATGACCTAATCAGATAACACGTTCCTGTGCCGTAGTGTGACTGCGTCAGATAACGGTATCTGCATCATGGGGGCTTGTCTTGCCTCATGGGCTGACTGTTAGTTAACTTGATAGTTAGTTTAACCAGAATAGGGTCAGGAATAGGGGGATCAATTCAGAACCTATAGGAATACATGACACCCACTCCACGCTAACTATGGTCATATTTACTAATCTATGCATAGTATAACATAGTACAACATACTATAGAGTATAGTGTATACCTTACCACCCCAAAATACATAAATGCATTTTGAAATTTTCAAATATACTGAAAAATTGCAGTCATATATTTTGTATGCACTCAAGCTATGAATTAAACGCTAAAGTAAACACGCATTTGTATACATTATTGCTTATTTGGTATATGAGAAATACACATGAAATGGCTCTTAATATGGCTATACAGAAAGAAAGTTCGAGACCATTTCATCACATAATAAAATGTTTGTCAACATACCAGCGGGAAACTAAAGTTTATAAAGTATCCAAAAATAGAAATCTTAGTTCTCTTGGAATAGTTTCTTACTTTAAGCAGAAGATAAGTGTCCCGAAAATTTCGTAAAACATAATTTGGGGCTGCTAAAAAATTGCTGTCCGTGAACTGGTGGGAAAAATTGTTCATGTGACTTTATTTTTAAAGTTGAAGGCCGAATTCAGGGAACGCCGTGTGCGAGCTTGCTCAAAAGTCTCTATTTCTGTTCTGGAGAGAACATCATATCATTAAGGCTTTCGAAAAAACTGTCAACAGCTTCATGGGAAAGTTCCACTAAGTCGGAAATAGGTGTAACCATGCATTCGTGCGCATGATTGTCTCCATTGACATTCTGATTCGCATTGCTGACAGAAGGTCGTACCTGTTCGATGCTGCTTTCATCTTGAACTTCACTACTCTTCAATCGTAGTGGTGAAGATTCCACGAATGCCGTCATCAGGATTGGCAGCCTTTGAGGGCAGCACAAAGCGTGAACCTTGGTAGGAACCAACAATGTATCTGCATCCACTGGCGCATCCGATTGTAGCGTCAGACAGGTGTCTAACACGCATTCTTCTCCGCATAGCAGACACCTCAATACAGGTAAAACACACCTTTGCCACATTGGTCGAAATGATGGAAACCAAGTCATGTTCAGGTCTCTAAGCCGGGAGAGTCCCAGGATTTTTGATATCCGGTCCCGGTATCCAATGGCTAGGATTGTATCTTCCATTGTCGCGAGAGTTTGATCTGTGACATGGGTTGCCATAACGAAAAATAAGGACTAAGAATAGGATTCCTGCAATTAGTCCCAGGATCAGGGGAAGTCCGCCAAAAATCGAATGGACGAAATCTGGAAAAATACCCAGTATGGCTTTGAATGGTGTTAATGCCATCGAAAATACTGTCTTAAATACCTTTGAGACCCCTGTGGTATCAGAAATATTTAAGATTTCGCTCAGGATTTCCGCGAAATGTACGGGGGAATTAGTTGATAATAATGTATGTATCTCTGCAGTCGTCCTTGCGACTTGTAGATCATACGTTTCTTTTGATGACGAGAGCCTTGTAGGCGTCTGAAGAAGCACTGTTTTCATTCTGCTTAAAGTATCTATTCGAATAAAAGTAATTTTCAAATCGGGCCATGCCCTTGCCTCCCTGTCTGGGAAGGAGCTGGGGAACAATGAGCGTCCACAACACTTGACCTTCGCAGTCGTAGTTACTAGATAATGAGTCCCGGGCATAAGACTACAACATCTGCGGTCTACAATAAGAATGTAAATCCCATTATAGAGTCTTTGAAAGAATGGTTCTATTTCAGTTGCAGGTGCGCCTTGCTGGTGACATGAAAGGTTGTATGAATTCCCTTCACAGGCTCCATGCAAACTAATTCCGTTACACAGAAGCGTGCCGCTTAGTGACATAGCACAATTGTTGCCACTAAGAAACACTTTCTGTCCTTTATTACTGACACATGCATGTGAATAGGGCAGGTTCCATGTTGTTTTAAGGTACCCCTTTCCCAATTTCTCGTACATGCCAGCCTGTATATATTTTTGGCAGTATTGAAACCTGAAGGTTGAGATTGGAATATTTATGATTCCGTGTATTATCCATTCACTGACAGGTCGTTCTGACATTGTCATTGGTAATCTTTCTAGTTTTTCAATGCTCAAGATTGTATAATCAGCACCCTTTTGCGCCATACCGATTTGTCTATCAGTAAGGTTAAAGATTTGGAATAGTGACGTTGTGTTGATTAAACGCCAAGGCACATAGCCTGAACGCAAATTTTGTAACGTCCAGCCAAGCTGTACAATAGAACGCAATTGTGACTGACCATGTTGTAATAACAGTAAGTCTTGCGATAATATATCGATTGCTGAAGACACAATGCTGTCCAATGAAAAAATTCTGGAGGACAGAGTCATTAACCCATTGTCCACTACAGAAAGTGATTTTTCCAAAATAATACGGTCAATTTCCCGTATTCTCTCTGCTGTTTCAATTTGAGTAACCTTCCAGGCCTCATTGTATGCTGCATATACAGAGGCTGCTATGAAACGCTTTTGACGCTGTTTGCGTGGTCCCAAAGTGAAATCACGCAAGTCAGCACCATCAGTAAGTAAAGTTAGGTGTTGCTTAATTTCTGCCAGTGTGGAGGTTTGTAGCCATTGAAGGCATAATTTGCCCACACTGTAGGTTGTTATTATCCCTGGGTGATGTCTTTGGGGATATCTTGGGTCTGGCCTGGTCATTTTGAACCCCTGTGTTTTATTCAGGAATCTGTCTTGACAGTTATTTGAATCTGTGGGCCAGATCAACCACTGTTTCCAATCAGGATGTGTTCTGTTTTGGTTTAATATATGGTTTACGTCTATCTCTTCATCTGTATCAGAGCTATTGCTAAACATTGTTGGCTTTGGAATAGACGGTTTATTTAAATCTTTGATTTTGGCTAAGCCAAGACAGGTGGTTTGTTGAACAGTGTCATTTAAAAATATCATTTGTTCTGGGATCATGCAGGCTCTAAACAAAGCTTCTATACCCTGTACTTGCCATTCTTTTGTACCCCAAACACTTTTCAAATCAACATTTTTGTCCCAATAATCAAATCCAAAAGTATTCATTTTTTCAAAAAATGAGTCTGAATATAACAATTTTGTGTTGGTTATCATCGTTTTCATCCCTGTCTTGTTTGACAATTTAAAATAAAATGTTTCAGCATTACTTGTGTTAAAACCTGAAAAATATGAATATTTGTCGTAAACGGTTCTTGAGCTCCCTTTTGGAGGTGTTGCACAATGTTCCCATTGATTATAATTTAAAACATTTCTAGGTTGTGCAGATCTATGTAAAAAGTGATTACCATAGTGGTTATAGCAATACATACTGTCATAATTTGTAGAACCTTGCAAATAATCATGTTTGGTAAATTTAGCAGACATTACTAAGTCAGACATCATATTATTAATGCTTTCGAAGTCCCAATCATCAGCAAATGAGTTCGGTTTTGCAAAGTCACTCAAGGAGATCTTAATTTGGTGTGGATATTTCAGGATCTCGACCGGACCATAAATTTCATAGTCAGTGTTGTCCCAGGCTACCCCACCAGGTATCGGATTGGCTGTGAAGTTGGCTGAAGAAAGTTCTCTTTTCTCGACGTGTGAAGATGTGTGTGGTTTGAGGACCAAGTTGATGTTCTGACTTGCTGTGTCCATTTTAGCATATTTTCCCTCAATGAAGCGTCCCAAAGTAAGTACCATGATGAGCCAAAGTATGAGGATAAATGCACCAAAACCCACCCAAAATTCAATCCATGGAGAAATTAGATATGTTTCTTTCAGTTGTTTCAAAAGTTCTTTAGCTTTATCTTTAAAGGCTTTTGATGATGGCTGTGTCTTTGATTCACTGAAGCCTTCAGAGGAATCATCAAAGTTTATGAAGTAACCGGATGCAGTTCTGTCAATTGTTCCAATTGGTTCAGGATTTTTGTTTCTTGCATTGTCACTTGGTACTTCAGTATAGATTGGTGTGTCTCTGCTAAATGTTTTTATTTGGGTTTTCAGAGGTCTGAGTTCTATTGCATTGTTGCATAGTCCTTGCTGTTCTTCTGTAGGCGTTTCGAATGTGATGAGCCTCTTCGTTAGGACCTCTGTACTGGTAGCAAACCTTGGTGTTCTGCTACTTATTGGGAGTCCACTTGGCCTACTGTTTGTTATCGGCCACATGTTGTGGTTTTACCAGGTCGATGGATACAACTCGGTTCTCCTTTTTTCCAGCAAGTGGCGGTAGTACAACTGATCTTGTCCCGTTGACAGACAAGACAGGAACTGCTTTTCTGTAAGAAGGCCCAAATTCCTTCTTTACCGCGATCTTCTCCCTGACTAGATCCCCGACTTTTGGAATCCAGACAGGTCTTGCTGGGACAGGTGGTGATTCTTCAGTGGTTGTTGGCTGTTGTTTCAACTGTATGTTGCTCAGGTCTTTTCTTGTTTTGTTTAAGTCCTGCAAAATAGCAAACGGTCTTTGACATCAAAGCTTTTTTCTTTAACCACTGAAGTCTGACTGTCGAGGTCAGAGATAATCATTCTAGTTCCAAATAATAATTCGTACGGACTGAATCCCTTCAGAGAATTTCTTGGCAAGTTATTTAGACTACGTTGGACACTTATTAGATGTTTGACCCACCCAGCTCCCGAACCTAATACCTTTGCCGTTATAGATTGCTTTATGTCACGGTTTTTTCTTTCAACAATTCCGTTCCCCTCAGGGTGAAATGGACAAGAGTACCGCAATTGCACGCCCATGCTGACCATGGCCTCCTTATAAGCCCGAGAGCTAAAAGCAGGACCATTGTCCGAATGCAGCATGCCAATTGCGTATGTGCCGATAAAGACTCGCAAATCTTTTATAACAGTTCTGGCGTCAGCCGTTCGCTGGGGCCACATCCATATGAATCTCGTGCATGAGTCCACTGCAACCAAGATATATTTATAGTTATCATCCCTTTGTAAGGGACCGCAGTGGTCTAGATAAACACAGGCTAATGGTTTATCCGAGATTAGAAGGGGCGTCTGCGCTGGACGTCTCACCGTTGATACTTTCATTCTTTGACATATTTCACATTCTAGAACATAGTTCCTTGTTTGTCTTCTCATTTGTGGCCACCAGTATCTCTGTTTTAATAATGATACTGTGGCTGAGACGCCAGCATGGATAGAAGCAAGCCCTTCGTGTGCCGCTATTATTAGTCCTAACCTATGTTCCATGTTTGGAATTGCCCTATCCCCCACTCCAGGGATTCGAGCAAAAGGAACATTGTTTGCATCAGTTATGTATGAGTATTTTACTGGAAAGCCTTTAGGGAGTGGTTCTATCGAATCCTTTTCTGAAGCGCTGACAGCTTGTAATATTTCGCTGTCTATTTTTGTTTTTGACCGGGTGACGGCAGCTACGGAAGCCGTTTGCACAGCTGCCTTCGCGGCCTCATCAGCCAATGAATTCCCTGCAACGTGAACGCCATCACGTTGATGACTCAGTGTATGTATCACGTGAGTCTTTGGTAGTTCTTTTTGTAAAAGAGCTACTTGTTCCCAGAGCATTTTATGCTTGATTGTGCCACCTTTCGCATCCTTGAAACCGTTCTGAAGCCAGATCTGCAAGTATTCATTGTAAGACTGAACGCAATAATACGAATCGCACACTATGAGTGTGGGGAATTCTCGATCGGTATTTTCAAGCGCCATCTTGAATGCTAGTAGTTCAGCTCGCTGAGCTGTACAATCTCCTAGGGATTGTGTTTTAGTGAGGGTTGGTTTAAATTTCCCTTCGTGCCAACGACCTTTAACAATCGCGCACGCAGCACTGTAAGCTTGTTTATCCCCTACTGCGGGTTGTGCTGATCCGTCTGTATATATTATACAGCCGTAGTGATCTAGAGGCAGAATTTCGGTTGGCGGAGGACATTCAAATTCATATTGGAGAAATTCTTGTGTTTTTAAGTAAGGATCAAATTCGTACACCACGTCTGTTGCAGCAAGAGAGTTAGCCCATTGTATCCATCTCGGATGGAGTGCTTTAGCATTTGGAATGCTTGCCTTTGTTACCGCCTCTAAGGCTGGTATTGGTGTCACGATTACTATTCGTTTACCTTGTGCCAGGGCTTGTTCTTTTGCTATAGCTGTCTGTGTTGCTGTAAGAATTTTTTCCGTTGGGCTAAATTTCATTTCAGCCTTAGTGTACAAGTGTGATTTGAATGCAATTGGTACCTTTTCTCCCTCATTAGAGGTTAGGTATGTGAATCCGCATCTCCCTGGGATGACTCGAATCACAAGATTGCGTGTGTTATCACGTGTTTCTAATTTTGTTTTAATTAGCATGTCTGTTTGTAAGGATCTCAAAATTTCTGTGTGTGTTTGAGTCCAACAGGATCTTTTAAAGTCTGGTTTAATTAGATCATAAAGGGGTTTGACCCTTTCTGCGTAATTTGCAATGTATGTTCTTCCGAAATTTAGGAAACCTAGAATCGACTGTAAGTTTTTTAGTGTTCTAGGTGCTTGGAGTACGGCACATTTCTCTAGAAAATTGTCAGCCAGGCTTTTGCCTTCACTTGATAACTCATATCCTAAGAATAGGACCGTCAGATGGGCAATTCTGGACTTTTTAAAGTTGAATTTGTAACCCTCTGTAGCGAACCCAAGTATTATGGTGTTCACTCTTTTCAAGTGAGTCTCCAAGTCATCATCTGTTAAGTAAATGTCATCGACATAAGATAATGCTTCATCATCATATAGTTGTAGTAATTCTGTTACTCTCGCTGAGAATACCCCCGGGCTGTTCTTGTACCCCTGGGCTAACTGACAGAATTGTTTTTGAGTGCCATTTACTGAGAATGCAGTTAAATATCTGCTCTCTGGTGCTATGTTTTGACAAAAGAATCCATTGGAGATGTCCAAGGTAGTTTTGTATTTTTTGCGCACTATGTTATTCATTAGTGCAGCACTGTGTGAGTTTTGCACTGCAAAAGTTTTGCAACATGTGTTAAGGTGTCGGTAATCCAAAACTAGACGATATGAATTGTCTGGTTTGGAGACCGGAAACAAAGGATTGTTCATTTGTGAGGTGCAAGTTTCAATCACCCCCTGGTATTCTAGCTGATCTAGTATTTCATTTACCTGTTTTTTAGCTTCTTGCTTAATTGGGTACTGCCTTTGTGCAGTTGGTTGTGATTTTAACTGGATTTTGTGAGGAGGAGAATCCTCATCCCATCCTACATGATTTTTATATAAAGCAGGTGCTAGAGCCACTGCCCACTTTCTGGCAAGTGTATATTTTTTATGAATCGGGATTTGATTCGAGAAGGCAGGCATAATTACTTCTTCGCCATGAGGGCACTCCCTGACAAACTCTGGTGGCCAGTCTTTTTCAGCTAGAAGGATGTCATAACCCTTGGAGAGGTTATCCCAAAATAGTCCCCTTATTTTTCTAGTCTTATCTCCCTCTATACGTAATGTTATCTCGTATATCTTGTGGGGTTTGCTAACTCTGGTGTCTGCAGTTTCCACTTGAAGATATTCATTCGTGTCCACTGTCTCCAGATGATTCATAAGGACTTTGCGAGCTATGCTCACTTCTGCTGCGCTGTCTAGCATTGTCTGAGCCCACTCTCCGTTTTTCAGTTGTGTCCTCAGTATTCTCGGCATTGTTAACTACCTTGATACTGGCTACCTTCTTTTTTGGAAATTGTAATTTCTTTTTTAGTTGAGCAGGTTCCTTGTCTTTGGACTTGGCGTGCTCTTCTCTTTGTTCTGATCGTCCTCTTCTTTCCGATTTCTGCGAGGAAGTCTGAAAAGATTGAGAGGGACGTGTATCAATGTCTTGATATCTATCAGGTTTTTTAATATTATCCCTATTTCTAAGGTTATATCTTTTCCCAGAGGGGTCACTCTGGGGTGACCTGTGTCTTTGGTTCGGAGATTTCTCTCTTCGCCTAGGAGACCTTCCTCGGGACTGGAATTTCTTTTCTTTAGGATTGGATTGTTTGTTTCCATCCCAGTTCTTTTTTGGTGAATTATTATTAAAAAATATTTTTTCAGGACTTTCAGTCAGTTGCGGTTTTACTGGTATTCCACCTAAACTATCTCTACCTAGTTCCTCATAGGATTTTTCTATGATTCTGGCAATTTCAGCTGGTTGGTCTGCTATATCTGTCTCTTTTAACCTCTGGCGGATCGCCACGTTTGCTGCTTCACCTTTTATGTTGGCTAATAATATAGCCGAGACCTGCTTGAAGTCTTTCAGTAATTTCATACCAAGAGTTAAAGCAGGCTCTGGACCGTATTCGTCTTGAATTTGTTTTAGCACATCTGGTATCACCGAAATGGATGGAACACCGTGCGTTTTTGTGTAGATGGAAGCAAAGACTGTACCCCAAGTGTCACAGTCCTCAATGTGTGGTGCGATTCCCATTGGGAGACAGATAGTCAGTATCCTGTGTTTTTCTAATGGGGTGGTGTCAGGAAACACCGCCTCTATTTGGGTGATTTTTTGTGCCAACCAGAATGGTATTTGTTCCCGTTTAGCCGGTACTTTACCTAGGCAGGATTGGATGTTCTGTGGTGTAATTTTATTTGTGTTCCCCTGGTGAGGGGTCAGCTGTGGAAGTTTAATCGCTGGCTGAATTGTTGTAGTCCGCATAACATACTGTACTAATTGTCTATGAATTTTTAGTAATTGTTTTAGCTGTATTAACAGCTCTCCTGTAGACATTCCTTCGATGTCTGGGTGTGGTGTGTATCCGGCTAAGACCGGCCACGTTGCTCCTGGTCTACCTAAAGGACCGAGCCTTGTAATGTGATTATTATGTTTTAGGGCGCCATCAAATAAGAGCAAATGCTCTTGAAATTTGAGTGGTACTTCCACCTCCTCGAATGGAGTGTAAATGTCAGGTGGTACCTCTATTTTGTAATAGTGGAAGTACTTTGTTACAGCATTTGCTGCTGGAAAATGTATCCATGTATAGTATACCTCTGTCTGCCGATATTCGTGTGCCTCAATTACGAATATGACTGTGCCACCTCTAGGTGTCAGTCCATTTTCTATAAGTTTTAGAGTTATAGATCTCCTTTTGATGACCGGGATGAGTATTATATCCGCGTCTGCTGCTTGCATGGTAGCATCAGCTGCTGCGAGTTCAGTTGCTAATCTAATTGCCTCTCTTTCATCCTCATTGTCTGACATTTTACTGTCCAAAAGGTTATTTTGTTTGTTTGCAGATCAGGTTTCTTATGGAAACAGAGATTAGATGCACAATATTTTGGAACTGTTTATCCTTCAACGTTGACTATACCAAGAACCATACATAGGAGTTCCCTCCTGCGAGGTTTTGGAGGATATAACCTTTCACCCACTCCAGACGTCTTTGGAGTATTTGGGAAAAGGGGTCTGAATGAGAAAGCACGACTGAGTTACTCTAAATGTCTTACGTTAGTTTTATCGCCCTTTCCAAACGCGTTGGGCGCCATGTAGTGTAGTTCCTATCTTCCCAATAGGCTCTGCGCATTGGAATAATACCTACAGCAGTAAAGGCCTAGGCCAGACGTTAACTAGGTCTACTACTGTCGATACTAGACTTAAGTTTTGGGTTTGCCAGCGTAGCTCAGAGTTCGCTAGAAACTTTCTCGAATGTTCAGGAAAGAATTAACTCCCCTGATTAGACAAGAAGGGATTTAGTTTCTGACAACCATAGAACATGACAACTTTGCTCTCCCCTAATCAAGAGTGTATCTCCAGAGTCGTGTGAGCACAAGGCAATTATTTTACTCAGTCAGTACGTGCATTCTTAGTCTCATCAGAATGTAGAGAAAAGGAAGAGACGGGCGTGTTCAATAAAAAGGTGTTATTTATTGATCAGTCTCTTTTCTCGTACAAGAGAAATGGATCGATATTATTGCAATACTTATAGTTAAGTAAAGTGCATACATTAAAAGCAATAGTATAAAATAATACTGTAAAAACATTGATATGGTTTCTGAGCCATATGATGTTTAAAATGATTAAAATATATTTACATACACATATACATTTGACTAAACGTACTCAACTGGTGTTTCTAAATACACCTACCCCGTGTACCTGACCTAAGTCTAATGCGTGGGCGGGAATAGAAAGTTACAGTTTAAGTTAAGTTTGTTTTTGCCAAGTGAATAACTAAAGAATTCTCTGTGAGGGGTTATTCAGTTCTGTACCTGGAATTTAGGATGAATGAGGAATGGTATCTCTTTCTCTGTTCTCGATATTCCAGGCCGCCTGCAAGGGCTGCCCGAAAGCGCCGGTGCTGGGTCTCTCGGCAGGAGATAGCAGCGCGTCTCTCAGCGCGTCAGGAAGGCGGGGCTGCTGCCAGCGGGGTCTGCTCTGCTCTCGGCTTCGGCAAGTATGGCTGCTCCGTCTCGTCACCACGCGTGTGTTTGCATAGGGCAAGATCGGCAATATTTATACCTTAAAGGTGCCGAGATTGACGTAAGGATGGACATAGATACGTCAATAAAGATGTCATACGACTTGCTCGTTAGCACATTCTTTTACTGAAGTTCTCTGTGAAATCAAAACAATGGCCGCACGGATTTTCCAGGTTGTCATAGGTTTGATTTGTTATGAGAACGTCGTATGCCTTATCAGGGGCTGGAGGAATGTCGCTTGTCTAATTAGATCTCAAGCGTTATGACCTAATCAGAGAACACGTTCCTGTGCCGTAGTGTGACTGCGTCAGATAACGGTATCTGCATCATGGGGGCTTGTCTTGCCTCATGGGCTGACTGTTAGTTAACTTGATAGTTAGTTTAACCAGATTAGGGTCAGGAATAGGGGGATCAATTCAGAACCTATAGGAATACATGACATTTTATGCAGGAGCGTAATCTCTTCCTGCACAAAACCAATCATCCCTGCAAAGGATACACCCTTGTACCATGGTACAAGGGTGCCTGTGTTGCCGCTAGTGTGTTCTATTGCTGTAAATATGACTCATCCCTGCACTTTCCTAATGATGCAGCTCGGAGTAGCAAGATGACTTCCAGCACTGTGATGCGTCATTTTCTAGTATATATGTCCCCTAGTTTATGAATTGCAACTGTTTTACAATTATATGGGTTCATTTTTTTGTTGGAAACAGCTATCTTTTGTAGGGTATTGCATCAGTTTTTTTGTCTGCACTAACCTATTTTTTGATGACCTCATTTTTGTTGGCCTGAGGCAATTTACGCCTGCTAATCAGTGTTAAATGCTCTCCCTTTTGAACATGGTAAAATAGGCATACACCTAAATGGCACATTTAATTTACTTATAAGTCTCTAGCATATGCCACTAGATGTACCTAGGCGAAGGTGGAGGGGAAGGTTGTGGCAGTACTTGGAGGCGAGGTAGGAGAAGGAGCGTCCTCTGCTGTGGCTTCGATGTATGCAGGGAGAGTGAGCGAGGGAGGCAGAGTGCAGGTGTCTGGAGCGCTGATGGTAGTTCAGGTGGTGGTTGATGCATCCTGGTCCTTGGTCATGGAGGCATGTATCCGCATCTTGAATTGACATCTTGAAAGTATTTATGTTAGATGCAGCCCATGACAGGCCACATGTTTTTAAACTTGGCTAAAAAGGGTTTCAGACCCCCCCCCCCCCCCCCCACTTTGTTCCCTGTAATTATCAGTCATTGATCATTCAGGCTGCCCTAGAACACAAAAGTGCTTTCCATTTCTATTTGTTGTTCGAAGCATTCGCAGATAAGTGCTGAAAATACTGCTTTAGATGTCTGCTTATTTTTGTACCGTCTGGGACATCACAATAATGAGTTGTCTACCCTAATCATAAGACTGGAAGTTTGTTGCAGGATCAGCACATTTTTATTTCTTCCACCCTTGATCCCTTATTAATGCCATAACAGCAATAGTTTAACTTATATCTGAAACCCTATGCCTCCGTCAATAACAAGCTCAGTTACTTCAACTGTCTGGGAATGCACCCTGCATGCAGACAACTCGCTCCTCATTTTTGCCCTTCACTTTCACGCTCACCCTGCACTCATAGCGATCACAATGCACTCACACTGATCACCATGCACTCACACCATTCACCCCCTCACTCTGCACTTGCAGTGATCACTCTGCACTTGGAACGCACTTGTGCTGTTCACCCTGTACCTCGCCCTGCAGTCACACAAGCACACTACTCACCCTGCGCTTATGTGATACTTCAATCACCTGTCCCCCTCACTGATCAATCTGCAATGTCGCTCAAACAAGCCCATCACTAACCATGCATTGATTCATCCCACTCTGCACTTACATCCACACCCAAATTCATATGGTCACCTCACTCACTCACCCTGCAGACACTACTCTTACCCTACTCTCACCCTGTCGCATCGCTCACTGTGCACTCATATGGGCACTCCTGCCACCCACACAGCGCAGAGGGTTAATGTGCCTGCTACAAAGAACGTGTACCATGCAGATCACAGAACTGAGTGTGAGTAAACTATGAGCAGAGCTATTAGAAAATAAAATGTTTGTCAGAAAGGGGCTATAGAGAGATGAGGTGCATCGTTGGTGAGTGGTAGTGAGGGAATTAATGAAGAAAGAGGAAATGGGGGGAAGGGTCGCCAAAAAAGACTGTTGCACAGTGTGCAACCAATGCTAGGGCCAGCCCTGGCTGGGAGTGTTAGCCCCCCGAAGTACAGGTCTTGTTGCTCCCCTGATCACAGCATCCGTCATACGCTGCGTTTAACATAAATTCTTTCAAAGGGCAAACCATCAGCCCCACATTTAGAAAAGAAATGCAGCAAGTTTTATATAGTGCAAACCCAACCCAAAAGCATTGGAGCAATTTACATGATTTATTTATTTATTTTGTATGCATGCGTAGAATAATTGATTTGCCGAGAATCACAGTATGTTAATCTGACCGAGACTCAAAACCCATCTCCTAAGTCGGCAGCTCTAGCATTAAGCTACAACCTCTACCACAAGAGCGGAATCATTTCCAATATTACATACAACTTTATGCAACTAACAACCATTGAGAAAGCCAATAGTCCTGGCTCATGTACTTGTAATGTTACTTGTATTATATATCTGGATGCAATGACAGAAGAAGACTAATATTAGTCGGGCGGCACACTATGCTAAACACAGATTTTTATCTTAATTGTGTTTAAGCCAGGCCCTTAATTCCATCGGTCACGCCCCTTTTAGAGATCCTCTAGTTTTTTCATCCCACTTAAAGGCCTGGTCTACACGTGCGGTCGGGTTTTTGGCGCACATAGCCTTGGCTGCAGCGCACAGAGAGCTTACTCTACTGCACACAGAGGAACCATTGGTGGTGATGGTGTCCCAGATTTTAGTGGTGTTTTTGCAGAGTGATCAGGTGTTGAGCACAAGGCTGCGGAGTGGTTCCATGACAGTTGATGAGCTTGGTGTAGTGAAGAATTCCGTGAGGGCTGGAGGCGCTGAGTTGCAGGTGAAGAGGCAGTGGTGGCAGATGAAGGATCCTACTGTTGGTTGAGACGATGTAAGGCCGCAGTTGTTGTTCTAGGGTCCAGGGCACGGAGTTCTGCGCAAGAGTAGGTGGGCCAGGGTTCCTGACGCTTGGTGCGGTCCAGGCACATACGGGTGCAGATGGGCTTGCCTCAGCACGCCTGCTGAGAGGTTTCCATAGCTCCTGGGAGGGGGGAAGTGGAAGAGTGAGTGGGAGGGAAAGAGAGGGCTGGAAAGGAGCAACTGAGTGTTAAACAGCACAAACAAATAGACAAAAAAAAATCAGCAAAAATAAATATCAGTTGATAGACCTGGCATCCTTAGGGAGGCCTTAACTGAGACGTTTTGCCTTTTGCCTCCATGTTTTGCTGATTCTTTATGTTGGTCTTAAGACTCTGAGCATTTTACCACAGCTAACCTGTGCTAAAGTGCATGCGCTTCTCCCCAAAACATGATGACATGGGTGTATACCTGATCGGCATATTTTGTTGTACTTGTAAGTCCCTTGTAAAGTTGTATACCATATACCCAGGGCCTGTACTACAAATGCTGCTATTGGGCTGCAGCACTGATTGTACCACCCACAGAAGTAGCCTTTCAAACCTGTCTCAGGCCTGCCAAGCAGTGCCAGTCTGTGCAATTTACTGCCACTTCAACTTGCCATTTAAAACGACTTGCCAAGCCTTAAACTCCACTTTTATTACCTATAAGTCACCCTGAAGGTAGGCCCTAAGTAAGCCTAAGGTCAGGTGGCTATGTAATTAAAAGGTAGGACATGTACCTTTTTGTTTTACATGTCCTAGTAGTGACAAACTGCCTACTTCATTTATCACTACTGTGAGGCCTACTCCTCTAATAGGCTGGCATTGGGAATTCCTTAGTATACTTTTAAGCAGTAATTCCTGATCAGAGAGGAGTACCTTTTTAATTTTTCATATGTTTGGAATGGTAATAATAAATTCTCCTTACTGGTGTAGTTGGATTTACCATTGCTGTTTTAGAAATGCCACTTTACACATCGGGGTGGGTGACAGCTACACTATGTGTATTCCTCTAGACATTAGATACAACAAAGAGGGGGGAGAGAGAGAGACAAGTGGATTCGGTCTCCCTTGGCAATATAGTTAAACAAAATGGAATCCACTCAGGAAAGTGGTCGTGATCCCTAAAGTGATGGGGAGCACACAGTGTTGTTTAAATGCCCCTCACACACCAAAAGGCCCCTTGGTGTCATGCTTCATCATCGGGGCCTTCGCACCCCTCTACGGAATGCGGCGTGCTACGACTTGCGGCTACGTAGCAGCACTTGATAGTGAACTATGTGTGGGTGTGTGTTAAGGGAAGAAAAGTGAGTATGTGAGGTGAGGTGGAAAAAGTGGGGTTTTAAAAAATACCTGGCTCGTAGGAAAATTAATATTTATTATGTCCTCGGCTGGTATTATTAAAAAGGTGCAAAGTGGGGTTGATTATATACGTGTTAGGGTATATCAACCGAAAAGTGTCAACATGTTTCGGAGTACAACGACTCCTTCTTCAGGACAAGGATATGCACGTTATCCTCACCTTACTCACACGGGATGTCAACGTGTATTCTACAAAAAATAGACTAGGTGAAATGTACCTATCAATGTTATTTAATGGACATGCTCAGTTGCGCCCAATTGGTGTTGAAGAGAACCTGTGGAATAAAAAGACATAATAAACATCATAGTCGGATGTCCAGGAACTCAGGAAAGGACAATACTTTCAAATGAGTGGAGGGTAAAAAGGAACCCAAAATCAGGTTCAGAGACCCTGTAAAAGAAGACATAAAAAAAGACACACAGTAAACACAGACATACAACTACATTGTGAATTTCGTGCCCCCTAGTATGGTGGTGGAGGAGAGGGCTTACTTATAATTCAAGGTTAGGAGACCTCATGAGCCTTAGCGTGGTATTGGGGGATTCCTTCCTCACTGCTCAGTTTAACCACTTGGATGCTAAGGTGTTTTATGGCTTTGAATGTAATTTCCATTGAAGTCAATGGAAACTCCATGACAAGCTGGGCTCGTCATGAGCGTCGAAGGGGTTAAGCAACCTAAAGGATATTAAGGTTGGATAATAGGTGGTTTTAGTTGTAAGTTCAGCAGAACGTAAAAAATTACAGACCACTCATCCTAGCTCTTGTGACCCAACTCACGGTTAATGCACGGTAGAATCGCCTGCCTCCCCTCAACGCTGCTCCGATGAAGTGAGGAGTGAGGTTGGCAATTTTCTATTTATACTCCCGGACTGCTAATCAGGTTGAGTAAATTGGATAATTAAGTACGGAAGTAAGCCCAAATACGGGTGTACTAGGCACCCGGATCCGCTGTTGCGCCGTAGGTAGGGGTGCGGTTACTGAGGTGGGATGCGCACGCGTTAAAAACTAGTGTGGAAAGAATTGCGCATGCGTAGCATCCGGGATTCCTATGGGACGCGCATGCGCTAGAGATTAGCGCAGATGTATCCCGTCCTTTGGTCAATGCGCAAGTGAAACATCCAACAATACAGTACATGCTGCCGGTTCAGGCTTACATTCAACCAGGGGCATGAGACTGATTTTGCAGTGATCGCGAGCCCTGTCAACGTAACGGGTGCAAATGACACTCATTATCAAGGGGATTTTAAATAGAGGATGTTTTTTCGATGGGGACTATGCAATCACGACTTGAGTTCACACCGTTTTTAAACATATGATGGCTGTAGGTTATTCAATAAGACATATGTAAACGGGTCTAGAGGTTAACAGAGGACTGTGCTTAGAACCCGGTGAGTAAGGTGTTAGTTATCATAGTATACTCAACATAGCTGGCTGCAAGGAATAGAGTCATTCAGCCCAGAGGTATCGGTCCCCAGGCGGAACACCCACCGCTGCTCTTTTTCAAATAGCCCTGACTCTGTGGGTAGTTGTTCAATCACTGTCCACTGTAATTCATTCACACAGTGTTGGTATTCCAGGAAATGGGCTGTCATTCTAGAGGTTGACTTTTTGCATCTAATGTTACTTTTATGCTCATTGATTCTTATTTTCACTTGTCTCGTTGTCATTCCCACGTATTCCTTTTTACAGGGACATGTAATAAGGTACACTACATTCCTGCTGTTACAGTTAGTAAATGTGCGTTGTTCCCAGCTGGTACCATTCGTGAAGACTATAGTCTGGCTTTTCTTGGTGAGGTGGCAATTGTTACAATTGCCACACGGATGATGGCCCTGTATACCTTGTAACCTCGTTTGTTCCACTTTATGTGTGGGAGGTCTTGTATGGACGAGCATGTCCCTGAGATTCCTCCCACGTCTGTGGGCAAACAGTGGTTTTTCTAGGTTCAGCGAGCCACTTGTCAGTGTACGCCAATGTTTGTTGACCAGTTTTTGTACTTGGTTAGTTACTGGACTGTAAGTGGTGACGCATACAGTTCTGCTCAGTTGGTCGTCCTTTTTTGGCTTATCTTCCAGGAGGGCTTCACGATTATTGTTCCTGGGTCTTTTCATAGCCTTAAGGATGACATGATTAGGATATTTCCTTTGTTTCAGTTTCATGCTTTGGTCATTAGCCTGAGCTTTGTACTTGGCTACGTCGCTGCAGTTCCGGCGTAGGCGTAGCAACTGCCCGTATGGTAAGTTCTCCCTCAGGTGACGGGGATGGAAACTGTCAAACTTGAGGAGGCAGTTCCTCGCCGTGGGTTTAAAATGGGTCTCGGTTTTCAAGACACCCGCTTCATGGTAGATATTGAGATCCAGAAAAACAATGGACCTGTTAGACATTTGGTGGGTGAATTTTAAGAAAGAGTTCTGGTCGTTGAGCCATTGCATGAACTCAGTGATTGTATCGCCATCACCCTCCCAAATTACCAAAATGTCATCAATATATCGTCGCCATGTATGGATTCTACCCCTGAAGGGGTTGCTGGGGTGAAGAATCTTGGAGGACTCCAGATGATGGACGTAGAGCCCCGCCAGGCTCGGAGCAAATGTGCTCCCCATGCTGGTACCATGGCTTTGCCAAAACAGGGTGCCTTGGTATTCAAAAAAGTTTTTGGTGAGGGCTAGTGAGATACATTCCATGACAACCCCGCCGGGGTTTGGTATTTCCATCGGTCAGCGTGGAGTACTTCTTCGATAATCAGAAGAGTCTCATCATGTGGGAGGCTCGTGTAGAGACTCTCCACGTCTAAGCTTAGAAGCATTTGTGAGTCAGGATCAAAGGAATGGTTCTGTAGTAGTTGCAGCACAGCTTTTGTATCCCTTAGGTACGTGTCAGTAGCTTGCACCAAGGGTCTCAAAAAGGCATCCGCAAACTTCGATAAAGGTTCGAGAATGGATGAGATGCCGGACACAATTGGACGACCTGGTGGTTTTTCAAGGTTCTTATGGACTTTGGGTATAGTGTAGAAGTAGGGGGTGCGAGGATTTTTCTGCACCAGGAATTCAGACTCTTTTTTGGTAAGCCAGTCATTTGCCAGTGCCTCCTCAATCATACCCTCTATTTGTATTCGTAGGGACTCTGTGGGATCTTCTGCCAAAACCTGATAGTTTCTTCTATCAGAGAGGAGTCTCCTGCATTCTTTGTCATAACCAGTAGTCATTTGAATAACCACTGCCCCACCCTTATCTGCAGGTTTTATGTTTAGGTTTTTGTTGAGTCTTAGTTCTCTGATTGCCTCGTTCTCAAGTTTACTCATGTTCTGGAACACCTTCTGCTTAGTGTCCAGTTTTTTTAGTTCGAGCATGATCGCTTTTTCAAATGCCAAAACCTCCACAGGGAGTTGCATGTCTAGGGGTGTGAAATTAGATTTTGGTCTTAAACCTGTGTCGGAGGTATCTTGTGAAGGTTCTTTATCTTTAAAGAAAGCCCTTAGTTTTATGGTTCTTATGAAATCTTGGATTTCCTTGTGTAGCAAAAAGGTGTCGGGTTTACTAGTTGGGACGTACCCTAGGCCTTTATTCAGTACCTTCTGTTGTAAGTCAGTGAGGGGCCATGGGGTTATGTTGATAACTAGGTCCCCCTCTGGCTCGTTGATGCTTGGTTCGCAGTCATACTCCTTGTGAGGACCCTGGGGTCTGTTCCGTCTGCGGGTTGCCAATTGACATTGTTGCCCTTCTTGTTCCTCCCTCTGCGGTTTCCTTGGCCCCAGGATAAAAAAGGCTGAGCATTCTGGGGTACATTGGTTTGTTCTGGAACCCACTGAGGATATAATTGCCCCATTTGTGGTGGGCCACATTGATATTGTGGGAACTGGAAGGGGTTCTGATAAGGGTTATATTGAGGGCCCTGGAAACCTCGCCAGCCTCTCTGGCGGGGGAATTGAGATCTTTGTTGTCGGAAACCTCCCCTCTGTTTTCTTTGCTGAAAACCACCTGAGTTGGTGCTTGTAGTACTGCCATCCGAATTTACACTACTTGTGTCACTCACATTTTCTTTCATCACATAGTCAGCTTTTGTGTACGGATAGGCTCTCTCTGGGGTGAAGCGGTCCTTATCCTTTTTCAACTTGTTAAATCTACTTTGTTTTAAGGTGGCCTCAAACTCCATCATCTGCTGATTGAGTTCTTCCAACCCTTTCTTTATGTGTGCTGGTGAGATGAAGGCTTTTAACTGTACTTCAAGTTTCTGGATTTCCACTTTTAATTCCAAAGATTTTCTTGTGGCGGTCTGAACTATTAATACCAGCCAGTCTCTGGTGCAGTGCCAGGAGATCAGAGACCACGCCTTTTTAAAAACGAGGTCGTCCTGGAAAATAAAGGGTTCATTCTTTACCAATAGGCCCTGCGGGCTATTTTGTTCCTTAGATATTCTCTCATCAATAGGCCGTGTAGGGCCGCCCTTATTTGGATTTTTCTCATGTTCATTAATTCGTCCCAGTCTGCTACTGCAGGGCTCGGGTCACTGTTGCTTAACCCTTCAAAAGGATTGACATCTGCGAGAATTCTGTCGATGTCAACCTCGCTGAAGGTCAGGCCATGTGGTCAGGCCATGTTCGTCCTCGATGTTGGTATTAGGAGGGTAGGAAGGTTATGGATGTCAAAATGTAGTGTGTGTCAAATGTCTTAGTGTGGTCTAGAAAAAATTGGGAAGGGGCTCCCACAGCTGTGCGCTGTCTAGAACTTAGATACAACAAAGAGGGGGGAGAGAGAGAGACAAGTGGATTCGGTCTCCCTGGGCAATATAGTTAAACAAAATGGAATCCACTCAGGAAAGTGGTCGTGATCCCTAAAGTGATGGGGAGCACACAGTGTTGTTTAAATGCCCCTCACGCACCAAAAGGCCCCTTGGTGTCATGTTTCATCATCGGGGCCTTCGCACCCCTCTACGGAATGCGGCGTGCTACGACTTGCGGCTACGTAGGAGCACTTGATAGTGAACTACGTGTGGGTGTGTGTTAAGGGAAGAAAAGTGAGTAAGTGAGGTGAGGTGGAAAAAGTGGGGTTTTAAAAAATACCTGGCTCGTAGGAAAATTAATATTTATTATGTCCTCGGCTGGTATTATTAAAAAGGTGCAAAGTGGGGTTGATTATATACGTGTTAGGGTATATCAACCGAAAAGTGTCAACATGTTTCGGAGTACAACGACTCCTTCTTCAGGACAAGGATATGCACGTTATCCTCACCTTACTCACACGGGATGTCAACGTGTATTCTACAAAAAATAGACTAGGTGAAATGTACCTATCAATGTTTAATAATGGACATGCTCAGTTGCGCCCAATTGGCGTTGAAGAGAACCTGTGGAATAAAAAGACATAATAAACATCATAGTCGGATGTCCAGGAACTCAGGAAAGGACAATACTTTCAAATGAGTGGAGGGTAAAAAGGAACCCAAAATCAGGTTCAGAGACCCTGTAAAAGAAGACATAAAAAAAGACACACAGTAAACACAGACATACAACTACATTGTGAATTTCGTGCCCCCTAGTATGGTGGTGGAGGAGAGGGCTTACTTATAGTTCAAGGTTAGGAGACCTCATGAGCCTTAGCGTGGTATTGGGGGATTCCTTCCTCACTGCTCAGTTTAAGCAACCTAAAGGATATTAAGGTTGGATAATAGGTGGTTTTAGTTGTAAGTTCAGCAGAACGTAAAAAATTACAGACCACTCATCCTAGCTCTTGTGACCCAACTCACGGTTAATGCACGGTAGAATCGCCTGCCTCCCCTCAACGCTGCTCCGATGAAGTGAGGAGTGAGGTTGGCGATTTTCTATTTATACTCCCGGACTGCTAATCAGGTTGAGTAAATTGGATAATTAAGTACGGAAGTAAGCCCAAATACGGGTGTACTAGGCACCCGGATCCGCTGTTGCGCCGTAGGTAGGGGTGCGGTTACTGAGGTGGGATGCGCACGCGTTAAAAACTAGTGTGGAAAGAATTGCGCATGCGTAGCATCCGGGATTCCTATGGGACGCGCATGCGCTAGAGATTAGCGCAGATGTATCCCGTCCTTTGGTCAATGCGCAAGGGAAACATCCAACAATACAGTACATGCTGCCGGTTCAGGCTTACATTCAACCAGAGGCATGAGACTGATTTTGCAGTGATCGCGAGCCCTGTCAACGTAACGGGTGCAAATGACACTCATTATCAAGGGGATTTTAAATAGAGGATGTTTTTTCGATGGGGACTATGCAATCACGACTTGAGTTCGCACCGTTTTTAAACATATGATGGCTGTAGGTTATTCAATAAGACATATGTAAACGGGTCTAGAGGTTAACAGAGGACTGTGCTTAAAACCCGGTGAGTAAGGTGTTAGTTATCATAGTATACTCAACGTAGCTGGCTCCAAGGAATAGAGTCATTCAGCCCAGAGGTATCGGTCCCCAGGCGGAACACCCACCGCTGCTCTTTTTCAAATAGCCCTGACTCTGTGGGTAGTTGTTCAATCACTGTCCACTGTAATTCATTCACACAGTGTTGGTATTCCAGGAAATGGGCTGTCATTCTAGTGGTTGACTTTTTGCATCTAATGTTACTTTTATGCTCATTGATTCTTATTTTCACTTGTCTCATTGTCATTCCCACGTATTCCTTTTTACAGGGACATGTAATAAGGTACACTACATTCCTGCTGTTACAGTTAGTAAATGTGTGTTGTTCCCAGCTGGTACCATTCGTGAAGATTATAGTCTGGCTTTTCTTGGTGAGGTGGCAATTGTTACAATTGCCACACGGGTGATGGCCCTGTATACCTTGTAACCTCGTTTGTTCCACTTTATGTGTGGGAGGTCTTGTATGGACGAGCATGTCCCTGAGATTCCTCCCACGTCTGTGGGCAAACAGTGGTTTTTCTAGGTTCAGCGAGCCACTTGTCAGTGTACGCCAATGTTTGTTGACCAGTTTTTGTACTTGGTTAGTTACTGGACTGTAAGTGGTGACGCATACAGTTCTGCTCAGTTGGTCGTCCTTTTTTGGCTTATCTTCCAGGAGGGCTTCACGATTATTGTTCCTGGCTCATAGCCTTAAGGATGACATGATTAGGATAGTTCCTTTGTTTAAGTTTCATGCTTAGGTCATTAGCCTGAGCTTTGTACTTGGCCATGTCGCTGCAGTTCCGGCGTAGGCGTAGCAACTGCCCGTATGGTAAGTTCTCCCTCAGGTGACGGGGATGGAAACTGAGGAGGCAGTTCCTCGCCGTGGGTTTAAAATGGGTCTCGGTTTTCAAGACACCCGCTTCATGGTAGATATTGAGATCCAGAAAAACAATGGACCTGTTAGACATTTGGTGGGTGAATTTTAAGAAAGAGTTCTGGTCGTTGAGCCATTGCATGAACTCAGTGATTGTATCGCCATCACCCTCCCAAATTACCAAAATGTTATCAATATATCGTCGCCATGTATGGATTCTACCCCTGAAGGGGTTGCTGGGGTGGAGAATCTAGGCCTTTATTCAGTACCTTCTGTTGTAAGCCAGTGAGGGGCCATGGGGTTATGTTGATAACTAGGTCCCCCTCTGGCTCGTTGATGCTTGGTTCGCAGTCATACTCCTTGTGAGGACCCTGGGGTCTGTTCCGTTTGCGGGTTGCCAATTGACATGATGAGACTCTTCTGATTATCGAAGAAGTACTCCACGCTGACCAATGGAAATACCAAACCCCCCGCGGGGTTGTCATGGAATGTATCTCACTAGCCCTCACCAAAAACTTTTTTGAATACCAAGGCACCCTGTTTTGGCAAAGCCATGGTACCAGCATGGGGAGCACATTTGCTCCGAGCCTGGCGGGGCTCTACGTCCATCATCTGGAGTCCTCCAAGATTCTCCACCCCAGCAACCCCTTCAGGGGTAGAATCCATACATGGCGACGATATATTGATGACATTTTGGTAATTTGGGAGGGTGATGGCGATACAATCATTGAGTTCATCAATGGCTCAACGACCAGAACTCTTTCTTAAAATTCACCCACCAAATGTCTAACAGGTCCATTGTTTTTCTGGATCTCAATATCTACCATGAAGCGGGTGTCTTGAAAACCGAGACCCATTTTAAACCCACAGCGAGGAACTGCCTCCTCAGGTTTGACAGTTTCCATCCCCGTCACCTGAGGGAGAACTTACCATACGGGCAGTTCTTACGCCTACGCCGGAACTGCAGCGACATAGCCAAGTACAAAGCTCAGGCTAATGACCTAAGCATGAAACTGAAACAAAGGAAATATCCTAATCATGTCATCCTTAAGGCTATGAAAAGAGCCAGGAACAATAATCGTGAAGCCCTCCTGGAAGATAAGCCAAAAAAGGACGACCAACTGAGCAGAACTGTATGCGTCACCACTTACAGTCCAGTAACTAACCAAGTACAAAAACTGGTCAACAAACATTGGCGTACACTGACAAGTGGCTCGCTGAACCTAGAAAAACCACTGTTTGCCCACAGACGTGGGAGGAATCTCAGGGACATGCTCGTCCATACAAGACCTCCCACACATAAAGTGGAACAAACAAGGTTACAAGGTATACAGGGCCATCACCCGTGCGGCAATTGTAACAATTGCCACCTCACCAAGAAAAGCCAGACTATAGTCTTCACGAATGGTACCAGCTGGGAACAACGCACATTTACTAACTGTAACAGCAGGAATGTAGTGTACCTTATTACATGTCCCTGTAAAAAGGAATACGTGGGAATGACAACGAGACAAGTGAAAATAAGAATCAATGAGCATAAAAGTAACATTAGATGCAAAAAGTCAACCACTAGAATGACAGCCCATTTCCTGGAAGACCAACACTGTGTGAATGAATTACAGTGGACAGTGATTGAACAACTACCCACAGAGTCAGGGCTATTTGAAAAAGAGCAGCGGTGGGTGTTCCGCCTAGGACCGATACCTCTGGGCTGAATGACTCTATTCCTTGGAGCCAGCTACGTTGAGTATACTATGATAACTAACACCTTACTCACCGGGTTCTAAGCACAGTCCTCTGTTAACCTCTAGACCCGTTTACATATGTCTTATTAAATAACCTACAGCCATCATATGTTTAAAAACGGTGCGAACTCAAGTCGTGATTGCATAGTCCCCATCGAAAAAACATCCTCTATTTAAAATCCCCTTGATAATGAGTGTCATTTGCACCCGTTACGTTGACAGGGCTCGCGATCACTGCAAAATCAGTCTCATGCCCCTGGTTGAATGTAAGCCTGAACCGGCAGCATGTACTGTATTGTTGGATGTTTCCCTTGCGCATTGACCAAAGGACGGGATACATCTGCGCTAATCTCTAGCGCATGCGCGTCCCATAGGAATCCCGGATGCTACGCATGCGCAATTCTTGCCACACTAGTTTTTTAACGCGTGCGCATCCCACCTCAGTAACCGCACCCCTACCTACGGCGCAACAGCGGATCCGGGTGCCTAGTACACCCGTATTTGGGCTGTACTTAATTATCCAATTTACTCAACCTGATTAGCAGTCCGGGAGTATAAATAGAAAATCGCCAACCTCACTCCTCACTTCATCGGAGCAGCGTTGAGGGGAGACAGGCGATTCTACCGTGCATTAACCGTGAGTTGTGTCACAAGAGCTAGGATGAGTGGTCTGTAATTTTTTACGTTCTGCTGAACTTACAACTAAAACCACCTATTATCCAACCTTAATATCCTTTAGGTTGCTTAAACTGAGCAGTGAGGAAGGAATCCACCAATACCACGCTAAGGCTCATGAGGTCTCCTAACCTTGAACTATAAGTAAGCCCTCTCCTCCACCACCATACTAGGGGGCACGAAATTCACAATGTAGTTGTATGTCTGTGTTTACTGTGTGTCTTTTTTTATGTCTTCTTTTACAGGGTCTCTGAACCTGATTTTGGGTTCCTTTTTACCCTCCACTCATTTGAAAGTATTGTCCTTTCCTGAGTTCCTGGACATCCGACTATGATGTTTATTATGTCTTTTTATTCCACAGGTTCTCTTCAACGCCAATTGGGCGCAACTGAGCATGTCCATTAAATAACATTGATAGGTACATTTCACCTAGTCTATTTTTTGTAGAATACACTTTGACATCCCGTGTGAGTAAGGTGAGGATAACGTGCATATCCTTGTCCTGAAGAAGGAGTCGTTGTACTCCGAAACATGTTGACACTTTTCGGTTGATATACCCTAACACGTATATAATCAACCCCACTTTGCACCTTTTTAATAATACCAGCCGAGGACATAATAAATATTAATTTTCCTACGAGCCAGGTATTTTTTAAAACCCCACTTTTTCCACCTCACCTCACTTACTCACTTTTCTTCCCTTAACACACACCCACACGTAGTTCACTATCAAGTGCTCCTACGTAGCCGCAAGTCATAGCACGCCGCATTCCGTAGAGGGGTGCGAAGGCCCCGATGATGAAGCATGACACCAAGGGGTCTTTTGGTGTGTGAGGGGCATTTAAACAACACTGTGTGCTCCCCATCACTTTAGGGATCACAACCACTTTCCTGAGTGGATTCCATTTTGTTTAACTATATTCCTCTAGACAGCCCCAACACAGGACGGATAGGTGTGTCTGAATGCCCATTTGCATTCTGATGGCTTTTCCTGGGCAGGGTGGAAGGTAGGGGCCAACACTTCACTTGAATAGGCTGTGTCCTGTCCCCACATAAAGGACAATTAACCCCCACAGATAGCCTGGCAGACAGGACTGGGTTGAAAGGGATACATGTGCACTTTAGGGAACTGCTTTGAAGTCTCTCCCCCCCCCAACTCAAAGACACTTTTGGGTATAACTACTGGATTTCTGACCCCCTAAAATCAGACACTTATTGATCTTGAACTGGATATTTGTCAGAAGACTGCTGTGTTGCTTAAAGGACGCATCATTGGACTGCAGTCTTGGAAGTCCTGCTTTTCTCTTGTGTTGTCCTGCTGCCTGCTGCTCCCTCAATCTGCCTCCCCTCCAAGTGATCTCCAAGGGCTTTGTGGTCTACCTCCTGTTTTCTGAAGCCTCAGGGACACAAAAGACGTCTTGCAATTCTTCTGGTGCTGATGGACTCTGCCATCTGTCAGTTTTACCTTTGCCTGTCCAGTTCTGGGCCTCAGAAGTGGGTTCTTCAGCTGTTTTGCTACAGAATTGATGCATCGTCACCACTGTGCCTCTCTGAACCAACGCAATGCCCTTCGACGCTGACGCAATGCTGATCGGGAGACAGACCTGTGCAGCTTGATGATAACGGGGGATCTGACTGTGAGGTTCAACGACGACCCTGCGCGAACTGAGATCCTGACCATGAGGCTCAAATTCGACCCATCGACCAGACTGTGAGGTTCTGAAGATGACACAGCGCCGATCTGATTTGCAGACCACGATGTTCAACTTTGTGAATTGGAAGCAAAGCATTGCCCTCACTGCATGGAAAAGATCAACACATTTTGTTGCTTGCAACCAGGATAGGTACTTTCTTGCTAGGGGCCTGTGTTGGGTCTTGTAGCGGGCGTATGCTTTCACGAGGTCAGCCTGAATGTTGGCTTTTTCATGGTCCAGCACTACTTAAAGTAACCTTTTTAGCGCTACTTGCTTCTAAGCGCTTAACAGCATGTATTCCTTTAAAAGCTAGAAAAATGATTCAAGGACTCATTTTAATAGTAATTCAGAATCCAGCTGTTGCAAATGGGTTCCACCCATTTAGTACACCCAAATTATTTTGTTTTTTTGATAACTTGGTTTTTGACTTTTTAGTGTGGGTGAGTCTCACTACTTATATCTTACCCAAGGTAATCACTTGGTGAATGGATTGCGCATGTTTGTCACAAGTGTCCACTTTTTAAGATAAGGCCACTGCGACACAACAAATGTAAGACGCCCGTGGCTGGTTACACGTGAACAAGGGTGGATGCGCGTGCCAGTAGTGTGGGAGATTACCATCATGCACAGCCCGGTTACTGCGAACAGGAAACCTTGTGCAGAGGGTAGCTGTAAGGTAAGATGTTGACCTGGGATAGGCCCAAAAATATTATTGGGCTCTCATAGGTAAAGTCAGTATGGGTTACTTTTTTATCTGCAGTGACACTGCGTTATAGAAATAGGGGGAAATCTGCCTTGAAGTGCATTTTCTCTTCCCTTTGACCTACAAAGTCCTGTAAGGTCTGAAATAGGGGTGAAACGTGTGAGCCCAGTTCAAATACCCATGTCTCAAGAACCTACATGTACACTGTTGAACCTGGCCCTTTTTGCAAGGCCACCCTCAATCTTTGTGCCTTCCTCCTCCTACTTTTTACTGAAATTCTGTGCACTTTATCACTGCTTACCAGTGCTAAAGAGCTTGTGCTCTCTACTCTAAACATGGTGGAATTGGCTTATCCCCACTTTGCATATTTAATTTACTTATAAGTCCCTCGTAAAAGGGCACTACATGTGCCCAGGGTGTGTAAATTAAATGCTACTAGTGGGTCTGCAGCACTGATTGTGCCATCCATCGAAGTATCTCTTTAAACATGTATCAGGCCTGCCACTGCAGAACTGTGTATCCAGTTTAAACTGCCATTTCGACCTGGCAAAATACACCTTTTGCCAGGCCCAAAGCTCCATTTTTGAGACATATAAGTCACCCCCAGGTATAGCCCTGGACAGCCCAAAGGCTACGGTGCACTGTATTTAAAAAGTACTTTAAAAATGAACGTGTCCTGGAAATAAAAACAGTATCTTCCCCATAGGATAACATTGGTGTTGCCTTATTACATTGTATGAGTATAATTTCCAAATGTGAAGAGCTAATCAATTCATGTTGGTGTCTCTGGAATCACAATTTAGAATCCTATCTTATTGTGAAGTCGAATTTTAAATTGCAATTGTAAAAATGCCACTTTTATAAAGTTATCGATAAGTAGAGGAGTGCCTACAAGGGATTTTGCTCACAATCTTAGCTAAATAGTTGTTTATAAGAGCCCCACTTACTCTTGAATATTCTGTGTCCTGTCTCCGCGTAAAGGAATGCATACCCTCTGTATTTAGTCTGGAGCCTGGACACAGAAGGCAGTGCATCTGTGCACTTTAAAGGCATACCTCTAGAAGCTTCACCCCACTTCAGAGGTTCAACTGTGTATAAAAAACAGGACTTTAGACACTAGTTCTTTAGAACACTTCTGGACCTGTAGACACTGTGCCATGAAGAAGAACGGCTGTGCTGCTATAAGGACTACCACTCTGCTGGACTGCTGATCTAAAGGAGCTGCTGCCCTGCTGTACTGATCTGCTGCCTGTTTCCCCCTTGCATGTGGAAGATAAATTGGACCTACAACTTCATCTTGAAACCAGGACCCCAGAGTGACACTTTGGCTGGATAAGTTCCAGAATCTCGCAGTGCAACAGTAATGAGCACAAGAAGCGTGCTTTGTTTTGCATACAATTGTATTTTCTGTGCTGGGGGCGATCCACAGTACTGATCACACGCACCTTTGAATGAAGTGTTATAGAATGGTGTCGAATTAAGGGAAGGAGTGCAACCTCAATCAAAGTTTGATTTACTACGCAATGCCATCGCCTCAAAATGAGTTTTGCACCCCATGGATCAAGTAGATGTCTTGAATTATTCGTGAAAGGATCACAGGAACGTGTTATTCACCGCGGAGACAGTGCAAGCATGAACTGGAATGAAGCGCATAATCATTTGACATTTAATATAATCAGTTTCTCTGATTCACGGGGGAGGTTGCATCTGGGGTTTTTTGCACTGTTCATGTCATCGTTTAGTTTACACGCAGTTTGTCACATTTGAATACAGTTTTGAATTTCGTGTTTTGTCTTTACATAATGCAAAAGGTCATGTCAGAGCTTTTATTTGAGTTTTCTTTGTTCGAGCACACATGTACTGTAATTTTTGCACACAGTATTTTCGATGTTTATTAGCAGTAAGGTCATTTTAGTTTAGCCATATGGTGTGAATGATTAAGCAGGCAGTAAAGGTTTATTTACCAGTGGATTTAGGCAGGCGTATTTTGGGAGTCTGAGTCTCTAGTTGGAGTTCCGGTAAATAAAGCGTGCAGCCAGTGGGGAAGCTGTCATGTGGTAGTAATTAACAATATGCCTCTAGCAGCCAGATTCATCAATGTCCCGATTTGCGAGTCCTTAATAGCGATTATTAAGGAATCGCTATTAAAGACTCGCAAAACGAGATTCATGTAGAAATCGCAATATTATTTGCGATTTCTACAGCTTCCTTATTTGTGATTAGCAAATTGCTAATCGCTAATCGCAAATAAGGAATGACTCCCCATTCATTCCTATGGGCCTACAGGCCCATAGAAATGAATGGGGAGTCCTATGGGCCTAAAGTCCCATAGGAATGAATGGGGAGTCATTCCTCATTTGCGATTAGCAATTTGCTAATCGCAAATAAGGATGCAATTTCAAGGGTGCCAGGGGTGTCCAAAGGACACCCTGTAACACCCCTGAAATGTAAATGTAGACGGATGTTGTGCACACACATGTCCAAAGGACATGTGTGTGTGTGTAACATACAACTTAGAAAAATGCGCTAAAGTGCATTTTTCTAAGTTTTCGCTATTTACCACGAAGTCAGACTTCGCGGTAAATAGGGGCCAAAAATAGCGATTTTGCAAATCAAAAATGGTTCATGAATTGCATTTAAGGAATCTCAAATAGAGATTCCATAAATGCAATTCCTCGCAATTTAGCGATTTCACAATTTGCGATTTTTGCATTTGGGGTGATGAATCCCAAATGCAAAAATTGCGCTTGCAAAGAGCCAGATTCTCAGGATCTGGCCCTTTGCGAGCCGAATTTCCGTTGATGAATCTGGCTGTAGGTTATTTAGGAGATTGGCAGTGTGAGGAGGAGGTAACATGGTCTGACGGTCAGGAAGCATGAGGGTTTGATGAGTTAATGGAGAGAAGCATGTAGAGGTGAGACTGATGCAGGCAGCTTTTTGCAAGTGAAACGAGTGAGAGATGAGGTTAAGGAGGGGGAGGAGACAGCAGTAGGGAGTGGGTTTATGAAGAAGAGGATGCGGCCTTAGATAGTTATAGGAGGCTTCGCTTGAGAAAACAAAATGGGGGATTTTGTGAACGCGAGGAAGGTGATCAAGGGAGAGGGAAGGGGAAAGTAATGATAAAGAGAGATTAGTCACTGGAGGTAAGGGTGAGTATGAGTTTATTGGTGAAGAGTAGGGTTTGGTCTTTTTATGTTTATGATTTGTATGACTGTGGGATAGGACGGGGATATACAGGGCGTTATGTGTTTACATAATCACACTTTTGGACTAAGTTAATAGGTACGTAATGTTGTGGATCAGTCAGTGAAGCTGTTTATCTTATCTGTTTTAGAATTCCCTGATTAAGAGCCTTAGGGGCTCGAAATGCATTGGAGAAACAAACGTCATGCTCACTTCTAAATCTAAATTGAGATTAATTTGTACGTACCGTTGGACGAAGCCTAGAACGGCATACAGTCGGTTTTGGAAATGTTTAATAAATATTACAGATTGATTCACGCTGTCTCCGTTGTGATGAACAGTAAAAAGGAAAAGTTAGAAAAACAGACGGTGAAAGCAAGTGAATGCAGGTGTACTTTGGAATGCCAGGATGAATGGGCTACTTTGGCGGAATAAGTTCCTGAATCTTGCAGTGCGACAGTAATGAGCACGAGAAGAGTGCTTTGTTTTGCATACACTTTTATAAAGTTGTCATTTTCTTGCCTAAGCCAATTGGGGCCTGCAGCCTGTCTCTGAGTCACATGACTGGGTGTGGATGACAGTTGGGCTTTGTGTGTTCCTCCTAAGCAGCCAAACGCAATGGGAGATTAGGTATGACTGGATTTGCCATCACTAGCAGGGTAGGAGGGAGGAGCTGGGCACAGCCCCACTTGCACTTGAATATTCTGTGTCCTGTCTCCACGTAAAGGGCTACATACCCATTGTATTTTGTCTGGAGCCAGGATACGGAAGGCAGGGCATCTGTTCACTTCAAAGGCATACCTCTAGAAGCTTCACCCCACTTCAGAGGTGCAACTGTGTATAAAAAAGGACCTTATACACTAGTTCTTTAGTACACTTCTGGACCTGTAGACGCTCTGCCATGAAGAAGAATGGCTGTGCTGCTATAAGGACTACCACTCTGCTGGACTGCTGATCAAAAGGAACCGCTACCCTGCTGTACTGACCTGCTGCCTGTTTCCCTCTTGCATGTGGAAGAGAAATTGGACCTGCAACTTCATCTTGAACCTTGGACATCATAGTGACTCAAAAGGCTAGCTAGTCTACTGGCCTCCTGAGTTGAACCTCAGACCCTTGGTGCAGCTCACGGGCTCTTTAAACCAAGTTTGTGGGGTCTTCACTATGACGAACAGGCCAGTTTGCACCAGAACCACACCACTTTCACAGAAAATTAGAGTGAGCCGCTACTAGCCAGTCTCTTCTCACAGCAAGCCTTTGTCGCCCACAGAGCATCGCCAACGCTATGCTCCAGCCCACCCGATACCCGACTTGTGTGAAAAGACTGCCCCACCCGCCCAGGTAGAGGCATCGCCATCATCCACAAAAGCTCCTGCCACATGACTAACACCGGCTTGGACATCACTACGACCCACATGGAGTATCTCCACTTCCAGACCCATACCAACTCTAAAATTACCCTCCGCTGAACCCTCCTCCGCAGGCTGCCCGCCCCCACACTTCTTTCACCGACACCATCGGCAACCTCATCGCACCCCACACACTCAACTACACAGACTACATCCTACTTGGAGACCTAAACCTCCACCTGAACAACCACGAGGATCCCAACACCACCGCCCTCCTAAAGAAACTTGCCAGCTTAGCACTGAAGCAACTTGTCACTACCCCCACACACACAGCAGGACACACACTTGACCCCTTCTTCGCAGAAGGAAACAGCATCTCCTACAGCCACACTACAGAACTCCTCTGGACAGACCACCGCTGCATCCACTTCTCCTTCTGAATAACCACTGTACGCCCGGTGGAAGCTGGAATGAAGTCACCGAAGACTAGCTCACCTCTTCCCTCACCAGCATCCCACCACTGATGACACATCATGAAAGCAAGCTAGTTCACCCCTGCACTCCAAAAATCCAAGCGCTCCTGCTGACAACTCGAAAAGACATGGAGGAACAACAAAACCCCAGAAACATGCTCCGCCTACAGAGCAGCCACCAAAGCACATCAGCACCTCATCAAATCCACAAAAAAGAACTTCCTCCGAGACAGAATCCTCACCAACACCAACTCCAAAGAACTCTTCTCCAGCATCAAGGAATTTGCCAGACCCGGCAGCGAAACAACAAATGTCCCAAGACCTCTACAACATACTCAGCACCCTTTTTCACCTTAAAATTAAGATTAAGACAATCCATGACAACTTCGACAACCAAGACCTCTGCACCACTCGGGCTCCCTCCCCCACCGGCCCCATCCAACAGACCCTGCTCACCTGTACCCCGCTCATGACAGAAGACACCTTAAAGACCATGAAGAGAACTCCCTCTGGAGCACCCTCAGATCCCTGCCCACGTCACGTCTTCCACAGAGTTGCACAGCCATCGCAACCGAACTACACTGGACGATCCACTGCTCCCTCAAAACCACCACATTCCAAACGATTGGAAACATGCCAAGTCAACTCCTTCCTGAAGAAACCCTCTGCAGACCCGCCGGACCGCGAGAATTTCAGGCCCATTTCCCTGCTTCCATTCACAGCCAAGTTCATCAAAAATGCTGTCAACACCCAGCTAACAAACTACATCAAAGTCAACAACATCCTGGACATCTCCCAATCTGTATTCCGTAGCAACCACAATACCGAGACCTCCCTACTTGTGGCCACCAGCGTCATCCACTCCTTCCTCGACCAGGGCCAAATGGCAGCCCACATCATCCTCGACCTCTCAGCTGCCTTCAACACCATCTCCCACTGCACACTAGCCACCAGACTGCACAAACCCGGAAACCGCGGAAAGGCCCTTTACTGGATATGCTAATTTCTGACAGGCAGAACTCAGCGAGTCAGACTCCCGCCCTTCCTCTCGGAAGAGACTAGATGTGGAGTGCCCCAGGGATTCTCCCTCAGCCCCACCCTCTTCAACATCTACATGGCCCCCTTGCAACCTTCGTCGAAAAAGCACGGGCTAAACATCATCTCCTACACCAACGACACCCAGCTCATCCTCTCCCTCACCAAAGAACCCAACATCACCCAACATCACGAGACACAACTTCCAAGAAGGGATGAAAGCTGTTGCCCCTGGATGAAAAAGAGCTGACTGAAACTCAACTCCAAGAAAACAGAAGTCCTCATCCATGGCTCACCCCATCCACCTGGGACGACACCAGGTGGCCCACCACCCTTGGAAGCCCCCCACCCCGATGTACCACGCACGCAACCTCATTATCATACTAGACTCATCTCTCACCATGAACCGCCAGATCAACGCCGTGTCCTCAGCCCGCTTCAACACCCCCGCATACTCCCAAAAACATTTAGATGGATCCAAACCGGATCCAGCGAAACGGTCACGCACGCCCTCATCAGTAGCAGACTGGACTACGGCAACACTCTATACCGTAATCAACAAGAAACTACTTTGCAAGCTCCAGATTTTCCAAAACGCATCCCCCGCCACCACCACATCACCGAACTCCTCCTTGATCTCCACTTGCTCCCCATCGAAAGAAGAATAATCTTCAAGCTCTTCACTCATGCTTACAAGGCCCTGAACACATCGAACCAGCATACCTAACCGACCGCATTTCCTTCCACGCACCCAGAAGACACCTCTGCTCAGCTGACCTCTCTCTGGCCACCATCCCACAAATCTACAAGATCAGAATGGGAGGAAAGTCCTTCTCCTACCTCAGAGCCAAGGCCTGGAATGACCTCCCCCTTCACCTCCAACAAACCCCCTCACTGCCCCAGTTCAGGAAGGACCTCAAGACCTTGCTCTTTGGATGACCCAGTCAACAGAGCCGCCCTCCCACCCCATCACCTTGAGACCCTCGCCAGTGAGCAGCAACTCTATATAAACCCCTGATTGATTGATTGATCTGTCCACAACGCCACCCAGACAGCTCTTTGTGCCATGCCGACCACAGGCCGCAACATTCCCCTTGCTCCCCCTCCAACGTGAATGGGACCCTTGGTACAAAACTTGAGAAAGTAAAATTTCAGTGGGACGAATCTGGAACTGTAGCCGACCCGTGCTCCATCACGGTCGGCCTGAATTTGTAGCTTTGACCCGGTCCAACGCGACCGCGTTTGGTGATTTATGCTTTTAGGCACAATTTTTCAGTTTGTTTCTAAAAAATTCATAACTCTGGTTCTACATTTTGGATTATTGTCATTTTGGTCTTGATTTATTTATAAAATTAGGCTCTATTTTTCTAACCTGGTGGGATATTTTTTGGGTGGTGTTTTCACTACTTTACTGTTTGAAGTGTTGCACATATACTTTACAAATTGCCTCTCAGTTAAGCCTGACTGCTCTGTGCCAAGCTACCAGAGGGTTGAGCAATTGTTGGGGTTGTTTGTGCTTTACTCTGACTAGAAATGTGGTTGCTCCTTGATCAGGGCTCACACTCCAGTCAACCAGTAACCCAATTTCTAACATATAATTTATGAGTCATTCAGAATTTTCACATTTCTCTGGCTCAGCTCAGGATCAGACTCCAGACCTTTTGTCACCATGGTGGGCAAAGTTAATTACCCTGCTCCCCAGCAGAAGGAACAAAGGCCTCCCCACACAAAAGGAGCACTCAACAGTGTTTCATTCCGCTCCTGAGGAGGAATGTGTGGAGAAGCCAATCTGCATCTTTTAATTAGCTGTCACACTGTACCAGGGTTGGGATAACCTAGGCCCACTGAATAAAGGAGGAGGCCCAGACCTCTGGAGTCAACCCAGGAGGAGGCTCCCCTTTGAAGTTTTGGTGGTAAACTCCCTGGAAGTGATGTCAGCGAGGGCCGGAGATGAGGTTACCAGAGGAGATGTGAAAAGCGACCACTTGACAGCACCATCTTGAATTGTGCCAGCATGCTCTGCAGGAGGGTTTGGACAGGGGTGGATGGGTAGTGTGGCACTCTAGGATTGGTCAAGGGGGTGTGGTTTCTAGACTTTTCCACCACCATTTAAATTGTCTTGAACAAGGAAGAGAAAGATGCATTAGAGTTGGATACTGTAATTCAGCAACAGCTGCAACACCATGGAAAGCTGGAAGGACAAACCCCAGATGCCCTAATGGACTAAGGACTCTACCCACATCTGCCCCCTAGGCCCAGTGGATCTTTCCAGGACCAGTGAGTCTGGCTCCCTTACACCTCCTAAAGACCAGTTGAGGAGAATATCTGGACGGCTGTGGCCTAGTAGGAGGACCGCAGAATAAGAGACAAAGTAAATAAGAAAAGTTGGTGCAGGGAGCCAGTAGAACCAGCTCCCTTCAGAGCACTTTGGAGACCATCAGGCCTGTGGGCAGGGAGATTAAAACCACTTGCTACAGCGCCCGGAGAGAAAGACGCTGGCTCGGTCAGGAGTCAGCATCTGCAGCCAGGTGTAGAATCCTGTGCTGCCCCAAGGAACCTACATGCTGGGGTCCCCGGGTAGGACCAAGCACCCTTAAAAAAGAAGGAAAGGGAAAGAAAAAGGGTTTGTGCCAGTCAGCAAATACGGCCAGAGCCACTAATATAAAATTCACTGCTCCTCGAGGGAATTCCCTATAATGCTTTGCAGGGCTTGTTTGGTTTTAAGAATGGTGCTTTGTGGTGGCCTGTAAATGGGTAGGGGCACCACCAACCTATAAAAAAAGGTGATTGGGGGCTGCAGGAGGGCACACGCTACCTTGATTTAACTTTTAAAGACTTACCCTAGGTTTCTGGGGTCATGAAAGTCATGACCCCTGTTAGAAATTGGGATAATGGTTGGGTAGGGTATGCACCTAAGCCAGGCAGACCCCTCCACTCTAGTCAGGACAATAGAGTTACACAACCAAAATAACCCCTGCTCACCCCCTTGGTAGCTTGGCAGAGCAGTCAGGATGATCCCAGAGTCAATGTGTAAGGCGTTCGCGCCACAGACACACACACACCAGTGACACACTAGGCACACCACAGAAAGAGACTCCACACAGTGGTATATACAAATATCACTTTGTATTATACATGAAACACTTCAGACCATCATCATATGAATCACTGCGCCACCAGGCGCTTGTCATAAGGATGCATAAATCATAAATCGTCAGCACTTTGTGATGTTATGTTATGTTAAGGCAGAATTTAAAGAGGGCAAGTACACGGGAGAGGTTTCATGGCGCTAATCTGGTTGAGATCCAAGCTCTAGAAGAAGGTTCAGAAGGCCTGTCGGAAGAGCCAAGTCTTTAAGAGACTTCTAAAGCCAAGAAAGGTTAGTGCAAAAGCGGATTTCGGAAGGGAGAGAATTGCAGAAAGTGGGGGCCAGAATAGAAAACCTGGCACCGCCAATGCGCTTTAATCTGAATTGAGGGATAAGTAATACATTTTTATGGGCTGAGCGAAGATTCCTTGTAGGAGCATATTTCGTAAGCATATTGTTAACAAATTGCGGGCTACTGCCATAAAGTGACTTGAAAATAAGGCATCCAATCTTAAAAGCACATCGCTGGGCAACCGGCAGCCAATGTAGACTCTTCAGAAGAGGGGTAATATGCTGACGCCTGGGAAGATGAACGATCAGGCAAGCAGCCTGATTTTGTATTATTTGCAAACGTTTGGAAAGGAAAGAGGGATGCCGAAGTATAAAGAGTTCGCATAATCGACGTGGGACATAACCATGGCGATAATCACCTGAATATGGGCATCATGGGTGAGGAATCTACAAATCTTTTTTATTTTACGAAGTTGAAAAAAACTAGTGGAAATCTGGGATTTCAAAGTAAGGTCCTGGCTAATGACCACTCCAAGACTTTAAGCTGAGCTAGAAGGGACAGGGGGCTGGCTCAGGTCACTAGGCCAAAAGTGGGGTCCCCCAAGGGCTCCCAACGATACCACCCATTAAAACCAACTCCGTCTTGTCCGGGGTAAGTTTTAAATGATTCTTGTTCATCCATTCACTGATGAACAGCATGGTGGATTGGAAAGCATGAATCGATTCTGAGGAGTTGCTAATGGAGAAAATAAGTTGGAAATCGTCTGCATAATTGAAGGTGCTGACTTTGCGCTCCTTCAAAGCTTGGACAAGAGGACTTTGCCATAGGGCAATTTATCATAAAGCATGTATTGCGCTGAAGCAAGGCTTCTCAATTGCCCTAGTCATAAGTAAACAACACATTAGCCATAGGGTCATAACATCTCATGCATCACAATTACTCTGCCACCATTAAGCAAAATATAATACCAAAATATCCTTTCTTCATAGCCTTTTGGCCATGAGGCATGCCACTGTTTAGGGTGGAGATGTAATCCCTGAGTTTCAGTGCGTTAGCGGGCAGTTTCAGAGCAGAGCCCATCCTGGGCTCGCCCCACTATGGCCACAATGGCCACAAGCATTAGGATGGGGTGCCCCCCCACCTGCTACTTGTGAGGTGATCCCCAGGCAGCTGCCCACGAGTGTGGTGCAGCCGCTACTTAATGCACCTAAGCGACTGAGGCTGCTCGGTACCAAGCGGTGCAGCCTTCGTTACCCAATGAGCGAGGCCTGCAGTGCCCACTGCTTTTGGCAAGATCGGAGACCTCCCCAGAACCTCAAGAGTCCTCTCTGTTCTTCTCGAGAGGTACGGGAACAGCCTCGGGCAAGCCCCCAGGGAATCCTCAACTTGGGGCAGCCTCGCGGACAGCGGCAGGCTCTTTCTCTGCCGGAGGCAGCTCAATCCTGCTCTGGGTAAACAGACCCTGGTTGCTATGGCAACCCGCTGAGGCTCGCCAAAGCTTCTTGTGCGGCTTCCCCCGCATTGACAAGTACACCACAGCACTTTTGGTAGCGAAGGTCAGTTACCATAACTCTCTGCGCGGCAGCTGCTGGTTGGAGCCCGCGAGGCTCTGGCGTCCTCCGGTGGTTGGGCCCCGCCCTTGGTGATGTCAGTGTTGCTCCGGTGTCTCAGAGGACTGGGACTGGGATTCCTTGCTACTGGTGTGCCGGGTTATAGCCCGGGGCCACGTAGCAGAGCCCCGGCTGCAGGACCACAGAAAAGGTGCAGGCAACCACGAAAATGAAAAGCGCCCACCATGCTCTTCGGTGAGTAGGCACATCGCTCGTCCATAGGTGCACCGACACGCGCACCGGTTGCCAGATGGAATAATAATAATAATAATATAATCCACATTTGTAAAGCGCACAATCACCCGTCAGGGTCTCTAGGCGCTGGGGGCCGTCGGGAAGATTAAGCAAGCTATTGCCCAGAGTCACATGGTGCTGGGTTAACCTGCCGCCGGTGCCGGGGATCGAACCGTGATCCCCAGAAGCCGGAGTCAGTCGCCCTAGCCGCGGCGCCACACCTCTTCCTGGGAAGAGCCCTTCCTCAACAGCAAGCTCCCCGCCTGGGGCTCCACACACAGCCCTTCATCAGCGCCCTCTACATGCTTTCTAAAGCACACAGCGCTCTGCTGCTGATTTCATCCCAGTAAAGTGGTCAGCATGTCTTCACCGCAGAGACAAATTCAGGGCACAAGAAGCACTCACCAACGCTCTACTGGCCTGGACCAGGGGCCTCAGCAGCCCTCACTGGGATCACTGGAGCACACCTGCCAGATGCACACACGTAGGCCCGCACAAGGGTTCTCTAGGCAAAGTAGGGGTCCCTCCCCTAGCCCACCTGGCAGCAGGGCAGCCCTCCCAACAGTCTAATCCAATGGCGGTTCTTCCTGGCAGTCCTCTGGCCAGGGGCAGTCCAAGCAGTGTCTTATTCTTTTACATGGGGTCACAGTCCCTTCACTTATAGTCCAAATGTCTTTGTTCTGGGGGCACTTTAAAATATATTTACAAGTGCACAGCACCCCTCCTTCATAGTGTAAGCCTTGGCCCCAGACACACCACAGGGGGGTGGAACCAGCATTGTAGAAGGCAGGCACCGCCCTATTCAGGTGCTACTACTCCCACCACCCCAAATGCAGACCAGGCATTTTCAGGTGTGAGGGTAAAACTCCTCCCACTACTCTAAATTCAGCCAAGGCTTATTTAGTCTAGCGCTGAGTCACCCAGGCAGGGCAGGACATACCTCAACCCCCCTCCAGGGACTGACTGGAGTGAATGCACATCCCTTCTCCCGTGTCAGTCAGAGCCAGATGGTCAATATGTACCCAGGTAGGGCACAAAGACACATAGCTCACAGAAATACCCACTTCTAAAAGTGGCATTTCAAAAAAGGTAATTATAAATCTGCTTTCACAAATAAGCAGGATTTATCACTACTATTCCAAAGATACCAAACATACCCATGCTACCCCTCTCATGTCAGGAATCACCACTGAAGCACATATCAGGGAATCCCAATGCAAACCTATGAGATGGTAGCCTCACAGCGGTGAGAAACCAAATAGGCTGTTTGTCCCTACCAGGACATGCTACACAATTAAGGCACATGTCCCTACCTTTTACCTACACCGCACCCTGCCCATAGTGCTAGCTAGGGCCTATCTTAGGGTGACTGACATGTAGTGTAAAGGGGGAGTTGCAGACATGGCAACCACTTTATATGCCACATCACAGCTGTAGTAAACTGTGCCCGCAGGCCCTACAGTGGCAGAGGCCTGAGTCAGGTTTGAAAGGCTACTTCGGTGGGTGGCGTAAGCAGCGCTGCAAGCCCACAAGTTTCATTTAATTACCAGGCCCTGGGTATATAGGATACCATTGTACAAGGGACTCACAGGTAAGTTAATAAGCCAAACAGGTGTAGACCAATCTTACCAAGCGCTCAAGAGAGAGCACATGCACTTTAGCACTGATCAGCAGTGATAAAAGTGCCCAGAGTCATAAAACCACCAACAGGTCAGAAAAAATACAAGAGGAATGCAAAAAGTTCCTGGATGACCCTGCAAAAAGGGCCAAGTCCATTAACCCTTCCCCTTCCCCACCAGACTTTTCATCATCATTTTCAAAAATTTCCGAAGGCTAGAACCTTTGTGGGAGCACTGCACCCTTTAGGGGTTTGTTGTATGGCTGCATTTTATTTGGCCTAAATGTGGTAATGAGGGGCACACCTTATGTTGATGTTAAATGCTTCATTACTTATATATGACTGACAGTGGATTTTGATAAACATTGATGTGTTTTATTGTTGTTAATGATTGGATTAAAACATGGTTATATATTATGGTGACATAATGGTGATTTTAAACATGTGAATTCTTATTCTTTTAATATGGTGAACCTTTGCAGAGCCAATGCACATGCATTATGTTAATTTGGTGACTTTTGCCAACACCAGTAGGTTTTCTTTATATGTTGTGATGACCACCTGACCAAGCCAATAGGCCTGTTTTATTTGAAGTAATACCCTCCTGTATTGTGATGTTTTATCTGGTGTAGGTGGGGGGGTACTGTGATTTTGCGGGTCATAACCCTTAGTAGTGAAATTTGATTTCAGAATGTCACCAAGGTATTTTTAATTTGTCTGATGTACATATTTGTAAATGAATGTGTAGTATTTAGTAGTGCATGTGTAATACAAATACTTTTACTTTTCTTAAGTAAAAACACTGCCTGGGCATTCATTCATTGATTGTTATTATTGCGTGCCAACAAATTTTGATGACTAGCTGTCACCATCACCCATGAATAGGTCTTTAACTGCTCTGCTGCTTTGCTACTCTTGAGAGGGCCAAGTGCTACAGTGGGGTGCTTGGTTCCCAATAAGGGGAAATTGTGAACTTATTACTTGTGCAGGGCTCACATCCTTCACAATTAATTACCCAATTGCTTACACCAACCTAATGGTAATGCTGGATTTGAAAATGCTACGTTTGGAAAGCTGCCATTTTCATACCTAAGCCAAATGTGCCTTTCTGCCAGGTCCAGGGTCACCTGACTGTTAATGGCTCTCCTTTGGCGTGATGTCTGTTGCTCCTACACAGTGGAGTTGTGCCCCGGCCCTAATCGTACTAAAAGTGTAGCCGGGGGCTGTACCCAGAACTTCCTGACTTCAGAAGAAGTTTACCCTATCACTAGAAGACTCAGCTCACCCTGGGCATATCTGTCCTTTGTTTCACTCGCCAGGCCAGTGCCAAACCCAAAAGAAAGGAAAGAACTGACCAGAACCAGTTTTTAGAGTTAGACAAAGGGGTGTCTGTTGTGTTGCTTCGTGGCCTCGAGAAGAAGACAGACTGGCAAAAGGAGCGATAAAAGGTGAGTTTATTTGCAGGAAGCAACCTGGCATCCAACCACCTCGACAGCCCAGTGCAACTGTCGACCATCGAGTGCCGTCAGCCCAACATTCAAATACAAAGAACATAGAACACATTCTGAGCGTACAGAGAATGCGGTGAGACTTACAACAGGTAAGATACCATCATAACACTTCCTCCTCCTTAGTGAACAAAACAAATTGAAACTAGAAAGTAACGTAATCTTTAAGATACATAGGAGGCTTACAAACTCTACGGTCCATACTGATGCACCCATCACCCCATACCTCCTCTCCTTGCAAAATACGAGATGCAACAACCACCGGCTGTTGAACAGACTGTTGAGCACAATCATCTTTGAATGCAGAGTCAGACATAAACATTGCACCAGAACATTCATCCTCCATGGATGCTTGATTAGCATGAGAACCACCTTTCTGGTAAAGAGCTACACTCCACAAATTCCACCTCTCACCACCTTCAATAACCAGAAAATACTTGCTCACAACCACAACCCGGTACAGCCCCTTGAACTTGTGTAAGCCAGCTTTGGTTCCCAAGATTTCACCTTAACCCAATCACCCACCACAATTTTACTCGCAACGACCTCTGGAGGACTCCTTCCATCAGACAATATCCAATCTTTTAACCAAGCTGGAACCATTCTGGAACCAGGAGAACGTCCAGGCATGGTCTGAAAAGGGGACCGCTGAGTTACACTGTGGAACGTAGTCTGATACAACCAAATCATCTCCTCAACCAGACGTTTAGGATTCAAGTTATTGGCTAACGCCAGTTGAATGGTACCTTTAATGAGTCTGTTGGACCTTTCAACCATTCCATTGCCCATAGGATTATAAAGTGAAGTGCAAGAATGTTTCACGCCACATTTCTCAAAAAACACATCTCATCTCATTTGAGGTTAACTGTGTGCCATTATCAGTTAAAATCATGTTAGGAACGCCTTCTTGCGAAAAGAGACCTTCTAACACCTCAATCGTGGTCTTGGTTGTAATATCTCTCATGAATTCAACACAAAGCCACCTCGAATGCACATCAATGACAACCGCAGCAAAACGCATGTCCAAAGACAAACCAGAAAGAGGACCTATAATCTGGATCTGTGATGTGCCCCATACTACGTTGGAGACCAATTTTTAACCTCTTCTCGCTTTCCTTACAACACTTACAGTCTTCCACCCAACCTCTGATTTGATCATCCATCCCTGGCCACCAAAACTCTTGTTCTATCCTCCTAATGGTCATACCCTGACCAAGATGACTCTCATGGGCCAACTTGAAGATATGCAATCTCAAACCAAAAGGTGGTACAAAACGATTTCCCCTCATTACCACACCTGATCCCGAAAGCGATAATTCGTCCAACAATTTCCAAAAAGGTCTGACAGGTTATAGGCACCATACTCTCTCTGGCGGCACCTTTCTTTATCAAAAGAATTACCTCTTTCAACGTTGAATCCTTTTGCATTTCATTCATCCACTGATCTTTAGAAAACGCACCCAAAGAAGATTCACACACATCAACTACTAAAGCCCCGGCTCTTCAGTGTTCAATTTCTCCAAATCCTTATCAACACATTTCCAATCCACAGACAATCGAGATAAGCAGTCTGTCTGCACATTTTTCCAGCCCTGAAAAAATTCAATATCATACAGATACTCTTGCAGTCTAGCTGCAAATCTGGCAAGTCATGCAGAACCCTTTCCAGCTCCACCAGCTGATATCATCTTTAACAAAGGATTGTGGTCGGTCCTCAAAACAAATTTCACCCCCCACAAATACACTTTAAAATGCTCAACACTCCAAGCCGCAGCAAGAGCTTCACGCTCTATAACTGAATAGTTTCTTTCAGCCTGAGTAAGCGTCCTCGACGCAAATGCAATTGTTGTTTCTACTCCACGCTGCAACTGCGAGAAAAACACTCTAATTCCAGTCAAACTGGCAGCGACAGTCAAATACGATTTGCACCCTGGATCAAAAGGAGCCAAAATCCCAGCGTTGCAAATATTAACTTTGATTTGTTGGAATGACTCATCTTGCACCTGTTCCCACACAAACCTATTGCCTTTTGTCAACAAGACTCTCAACGGTTCAGACAAGTCCATAAATCCTTTAACAAACTTTGAATAATATTCAACCAGACCTAAAAAGGACCGGAGTTGATCCTTATCTTTAGGAGCTTGGGCTTGTCTGATGGCATCCAATAAATTCCTCTTGGGAGCAATTCCACCACTAGAAATAGTGTAACCCAAATACTCAATGCTTTCGGTTAAGAAAACACACTTATCCTTATTGACAGTCAAGCCAGTATCCTCCAATTTCCACAGCACTTGGCGCAAGGTGAGATTGTGTTCATTGACAGTTTTCCTTGAAACCAGAATGTCATCCTGGAAATAGACAACACCTGACAGTCCCTTAAACATGTTGGACATCATACGTTGAAAAACACTCGCAGCCGAGGCTAAGCCAAACGGCATATGAGTGAATTGAAACGTGCCCTCGGTCGTGATAAAGACAGTAAGAAATTGTGAGTCAGGGTGTAATCTAATTTGGTGGTAGGCACTTCTTAAATCGATTTTTGGGAACCCCCCCTAAAGATTGCAATAATTCATTAATGTTGGGAAGGGGAAAAGTATCAGTGATAATTTCCCGGTTGAGTGATCTGAGGTCAATACAAAATCTCAGACAACCATCCGATTTGAGAGTAAAAACTACAGGAGAAATCCAAGGAGAAGCTTCAACTGGTTCAATGACCTTTGAGTTCAATAAATCCCTTAACAAGTCTTTCAAACCTTGTCTCACAGACAAAGGCACCCTCCTAAGTTTATGATGAATGGGGGTGGAATTGGATTTTAAAATGATTTTATGAAAATAATTTTTAACACAACCCAATTCATCTTCAAACACTCTCTGTGCAGCTTTCAAAATATCATTGACCTGAATGTCATCCTCAATTACCATAACTACATCAGGTGATCTGGGATTGATAATGATATTCAAGTCAAACTGGTGCATCCTACCCAATATTGGTGGCCCATCTTTAGCAATATAAACTTTGCCCTCAATACTCCTAGTTTTGAAAGCGATGGTACCAAACATATAACCCAGAACATCAATGGGTTGACACTGATACCCTACCGGACTGATATCTTTTTTAGACAGAGAAACATCATGCCCCAAAGAGGTAAAAATAGATTCGGGAATGATTATTATTATTATTATTTTTTTGGTAAATTTGTTTATTGATTTTCATTAAAGAATACAAAATACAATCATATTGCAAACAGTAACTCAGACCATTACATTTCCGCATTCATTATCCATGTGTAAACATTACATGCGCAGTTTCTTGAACAATTTAGTAAGGGTAATCATTGCTGCCCAACATCTATGCATACAGTGAGTGACAGTTCTGGAATTACAGTACCTCATCCATATCTATGGTGCGTATATAGTCTGTAAAGAAACGCCAGTAATCTTTCGGTCTAGATCTAGTTGGCAGTTCCTCTTCATACGTCAATAGACGATCCCTGGAGACATATCTCGAAACCATTGGATCACCTTTGGGACTTTCGTGCTTCCCCAACATTGAGCAATTTGACGCTTTGATAACAGTAATTATTTGGCACAGAACTTGCGCTTTTCCGCTTTTACAGTCGGCAATATACCTAGCAAGCAGCATTTTATCGTGCATGTTATTGCAGTTCCTACCATATTAGTTATGTTTGTGGACACTTCCTCCCAAAATGCTTGCACTTTCTCACAGTTCCATGCCAGATGTAGGAAATCAGCCCCATCTGCTCCACACCTTTTGCATGTCGCCTCTTCTTGTAAGCCATATCTACGTAGTTTAACTGGTGTGTAATATGTTTGGTGGACATATCTGAAGTTGCCATTAGGCGTGAGTAATTTTACTAATGCACATGTTGTTTGCCATTCCTTCTCAGTTAAAGGATCAGCCAACCATGCATCCCATCTCGATTTGGCTTTATCAGTAGTATACGGGATTTCCGCCTGTGCTGTTGTATAGAGTCTCGATACCAAATGTGTAGTGTTGGAGGTCGTCAATATAAGTTGAAGTGTATTTAAACTTACTGGTTCAGCTGGGTAATCTGTATACAACTTTTGTCTCGCCCTCTGTAGTCTATAGTAATTGAATTTGAACATTAAGGTTTGGTTTTGCATGTAGGTGAGGTCCCGCGCCTGCCTGAATTGCCCCTCATGAAACAATTCTCCCATTGTGTGGAATCCTACCTTCCTCAGTAAATCCATACCGACAGTCTCCTCAGTCACCGATAGCTCCGGATAGAAGTGTAGCGGCAAAGCTGGTGCATACAACGGCACTTTATGCGCTAGTTGTCCTAGCTTTTGCCACGCTTTCACTGTAGCATCGATAGTGTTTATGTCTTCGGCATGTAACGGTGGAGGTTTATGTGTTATTATGGCTGTGAGTGGCACGGGTAGTGCATCTCCCTCCTCCACCGCAGTGTGTGTGAGATATGGTATTTTGTGGTACCAGTAAATCGCAAATTGCGCTTGGGCGCACAAGTAATATAGTAAGAAGTCTGGGACACAGAAACCTCCTTTCTCATAGGGTAACGTTAGCGTTCTAAGTGCTACGCGTGCCTGTTTTCCTGCCCATATTAATTTAAGTATCAAAGACTGTATGCTTTTAAAAACTGCACTCGGGATAGGTATGGGTATGTTATTAAAAAGGTATAGGAATTTAGGTAGGATATTCATTTTCACTATCGAAATCCGGTCTGCGAGTGAGAGAGGTAGTTGTATCCAGCGGTCAATTCTATCTTCTAAGGTAGAAATAACTCTACCGTAATTTGTGCGGATGACCACTTCAGGATTCCTATGGTACCAGACCCCTAGATACCTTATAGGCTCGGTCTGCCATTCCAAGGGAAATTCATTGTCATGTGGCGCAGTCGTGTTCGTTAAGGGGATTACTGATGACTTGGCCCAGTTTATTGTGAGGCCAGAATGCCCTCCAAATTTTATGTATTCCCTTAACAGCGGTGCCAAGTTTTGAGCGGGGTCACGGATGTATAGGAGCATATCATCTACGTATAATGAGATATGTAGAGGTCTTGAAGGGAACTGTAGCGCCGACTGTGTTTCTGCCGAACCAGGCAGGCCAATGGCTCCAAGGCCAACGCGAATAATAAAGGCGAAAGAGGGCACCCTTGTCGTGTCCCCCTCTCGATAATATACTTGAGCTCATCTTCTAGATAGGTTTGGTGTTCAGTGTGCGTTTGTCTCAAATCCCCCAGAAGTGCTGAATCGTGTGTGTTTTCATAGAGTGTCTCTAGCTCTGTCATGCGAGATTCACACCTCTGGATCTGTCGCCTTATGTCACGTAGTATCCCCACCGATGTACTAATACATACTCCACGTATAGTGGCTTTAAACGCCTCCCACAGAACACCCGGGTTCTCTACTGTAGATTATTTGAATTGAAAATAATCCTTTATTGTTTTTAAGATAGTGTCAGCGTAGACTGTGTCTGTGAGGGCCTTGGCATTGAATCTCCACGTGAATGGAGGCGGTGTATAATATGGTATCTGGAGTGCAAGCAGTATCGGGTTGTGATCTGAGAGCACCCTAGGTAGAGTTCGTAATTCCTTCGTCCATAATAAGGTGTTATCCAATCCCAGCCAATAGTCTATTCGGGACCAGCTATTATGAACCATGTTTATATGTGTCGCTCCTGTAATATCCGTGTATCTTTGCCTCCATATATCTCTCAGAGGTACATCTGCCATAATATCTAAGACTTTCGCTCTAGCTTTCTTGTGTGGTTCTGTAGAATTTGCAGAGCGATCTGTTTGATCTACCAGCGCCACATTGAAGTCCCCTCCCCACAATATTTGCGTATCGCGCAGATTGTGCATATGATTCCATAACTCTTGGAAGAATTCCGGTGTGTCTACATTGGGCCCGTATACATTAGCTAGTGTTATCCTCTGGCCCCTTAACAACCCTGTTAGTATGACGTACCTCCGATTCGGATCCAATATCACCACACTCGTTTTGAAATTTGTTCCCTTCCGTATTAACGTTATGACCCCTTGTGAATATGAGGAATAGTTAGACGCGTGAGTTGATTCCGCTCATTTCGTGCCTATAGTGTTATGAGTGTTAGGCGCAATATGGGTCTCCTGCAGGAATGCTATATCTATTCTCCACCTATTTAAACATGCAAATATCTACCTAATTCTTTTCGGGTTCGGGTTCGTGAAGCCCCGTACGTTCCATGTTATGAGATTCAGATGTGCGTTCCTATCAACTTTCACTGTTTGGGCCATTCAATAATTTGTAACATTTCCACAGCCGTGTTAACGTTATAGTGTCTATTCTCAGCATTGTCATACCCTCTAGACAGCACAACACCCTTTACAGGCAATCGTCTAACAACATGAATGTCAGCAATGCATCTTAAATGCTTTGGTCTTTGAACTTGAACAAAACCCCTTACCCACCCATCCCCACCCACTTCAGCAACCCAATCCTGCCGAAGCCGCTTCCCCCATTTAACAACCCTTGATAACATAACTTGTACGGGGATCACCCATGTGGAGGTCCGCCGAGGGTACACTACACCATCCAACTGGATGGGGGCAGATCTTCACTGTGTTAAGGAAACGTTTACTTTGGGAATTAGGCCAGTAATCTATCATATCTCAACTGCACCCGTGTTTTAACAATATGACAATATAACGCAGCAGCACCACTCTATTTCTTCATGTAATAACTGGCAATAAACAACCCCCCTGCCTTCATCATTTTAAACGTTAGGCTTGTAAAGCAGCACTGATGTGTGACTAGTAGCAACATGTTACATGCAGCAAACTTGGGAGTTCGATCTCCTCGTGGAGTCTCACATCTACAACACAGTTAACCCGACTTTCAGCATGCGCCAATATACGTGTTACACTTAAACTGTTCCAGGTGCACTCAACACCTCCCAGACAATGTGCTGCACAGTGTCGTATCTCTAACCCTGCGTTTCTCATATGTGTTGCAGTTCGTGCAGATCTATACAGTCTGGTCCATTACATAGTGTCACATGCATGCTCGCTGATCCAACTGGGCAGTCTAGAGAGCACGCCTTAGGCCTTTATTTTGGCTACACACTCACCACTGCCTTCACCATCGTCGTCGTCAAAGTCTTACCCAGGTGAAGCTTATCCAAGTCACACATCGTTAATACTGCTGGTCGGCTATCACTGCTTATATTCACCATTGTAGCACCAACCTTCTAGTCAGAATCTTGCCTCCGTTCTCTGTTTTCCGCGGTTTTATTCTGTTTTGACACCTTCTTTATAAAATCTTGAGCTTCCTTGGGACTGGAGAGAATAGACGATTTCCCTTCCCACGTTACCTTCAAACGAGCAGGATAAAGCATTGCATAGTTTATCTGCATAATTAGTAATTTTGCTTTTGCCGCCGCGAATTTTCTTCGTGCTTGTTGTACTGCGATAGTGTGGTCAGGATAGAACTCCAACTTGTTCCCTTGATGACTTATCAGCCCTTTCTCACGTGCAAGTCGTAGAATAGTATCTCGATCCCTATAGTTTAGCACACGAGCCACAATTGGCCGCGGTGCAGCGCCTGGAGGTGGTTTTGGCGCGAGCGATCTGTGTGCCCTTTCGATGATAAAGATCGACGATAATGCTTCCGCTCCAAAGATGTCTGTACATAACTGCTCGATGTAAGTCTCCATGCGGCCTGTATTTGTCGATTCCGGTAGTCCCGCTATCCTAACGTCATTACGTCTGGAACGAGCCTCCAACTCCTCTGCCTTGGCCTTAATCATGTCGAGGACTTTTTCCATACCATTACACTTGCTCGTTGTAGCTTGTGACTCGTCCTCGACCGCCGAGATACGCGTTTCAGCCGTGTCCAGCCGCTCCCCCTGTTTGTCCATGCTCGCCGCCATGCTGTCCACTCTACACGTTAAGTGGTCCAGCTTTCCGTTGATGTCTTGCAGATTTGACTGTATGGCTTTTAGAATGGCTTCCATATTGCTCTCTGCCTGCGTATCCGAAGGTCGACCGCCCTCCGCCTGGTCTCCAGCTCCCTTCGGTGCCTTTTTGGCTTCAAAAGTGATCTTGGGTTGCTGCCTGTCTGGTCTCACCATCATGGAGTTCTATGTGACCTCGTCTATCTGGATGGACCGTTCCTATGTCGTGCTCTTTGCTATTGAAAACCAATGCGACGGCTACTTGTGCTCGCAAACACCTCCCTGTTTAGACTTGAGATGGCGGGGCTGAGCGTTATAGCGTCCCGATATGCGCCTCCTACGCAGGAAGTTGGCTTTTATTTAAACGGCTCTGGGCTGATAACGACCAGTCTCACCTAGCCCACAACACCATGTTCCTCCACCTGTCGTTGCGACCTCGTCGTTATGCGTTCAATAGGTGGGGTTCCTAAGGCAAGTGACTGGGAATCCGCCCATTGTCATTACCCACTGCTCCCTTTGGGCCACCTTTAGCGCTGTTGGCCGGAAGGCACTGGTGACGTTCTCTATGTGACACAGAATCTCCTTCATCAATTACATATACCGATCATGGGTGGTTCGCTCAGAGTCGCCTGTTCGCCAGTTCTCTCTCCCAGCGTTGTGTCGTGTAGTCCTCCGTATGGTCAATACCCTCCCTCAGTATAAGTCACCAGCATGTGTGGATTTACGCTTGTGCTAGCACCGCTTTTTCCCTGTTTGTGTAAGGGTGTGGGGTTTATGCCCATGAGTCTAATGGCAAAGCTGCGTACCTCCGATTTCTGCAGGTATTGACTCTGGTTGTGCGTTCCATGGCCGCCATTTCGTGGTCCCAGACGACTCTGTGTTCAAGTGGTGCTGCGTTGCACTGTGCGTGCTGTTCTCTTACTCGTTTGTTTAATGACCCACGTGTTCTACAACTGCTGGCCCTTTACGTGCCATACTATGTTGAGAGTTTAAATTGGGCAGTTGTAGTCTCACAACTCCATCACAATCGGGTTGTTGCTGTGTTTATGGGCACCGCCATTTTAGTTCTCGCTTCCCTTACAGTCCTGTTCCCTGCGCTTCGTCATTTAACATATTTGCGCCTTACCGCCACTTCACAGTGCATCGCGCATAAATCCGATGTTCGATTAACCGATCAGTGGCCCATCAGTTTCAGTAGGCGTTTCACCTTACGATGTCAGGAATACGCTCCGATCATTGCCTTGCTGGCGGCCGCCATCTTAGCCTCCGGACGCTGTCTGCTTCTATCTCCGATTTCTCCTTGAAACGCGGGTCTGCAGGTACGCAAGGTATTGTGTCCTAGTCTCGGTAGCTTCCCATTTAGTTTTTTATGCCTGATACCTCAGAGTCCGGACATTGAGGGCCCAAATTCCCGCAATGTTGGTGCGCCCCCTAGCGCCTCCAGATTCGGGAATTATTGTGAATAACGAACCTGAATCGACCATGAGAGAAACATTCTGCCCACACACCATGAATGCAGCAGAAGGTCTTGTTAACCTTAAAGAATCATTGGTTTCACCCACCACATTGTCATAATTTTCTTGAACCATTAATACTCTATTGACCACCACATTAACTTTAGACTTAAATTTTTCGGAACGGTCAAAAGATTTGATTTTGTCACCACTCTTGCCCTGTTTACACATCCTGAAATAGTGACCCTTGCGACCACATTTCCTACATGTTTGATCTAAGGCATAACATTCTTTAAAATCGCCCAGATGAAACTGACTCCCACAGCGCCAACATTCCTTACCCTTGACTTTGGAAGGAAAATTAGTGGCATTATTTTTGTTGAAATGTTTTGAGACAGCATTAACCTCAAAACCATCCTCATTATCAACAAACTCATTATTACCAATCTGTGAAGAATTTTTATCCCTGCATTCTAACTCTTTTATGCACTTCTGTGACTCCTCTATCACTTTTGCCATGTCTATCGCATCTCTTAAAGATGGATCTTTCACAGCCCACAGTCTCTCTTGGATCTTCCTGTGTCGACATTGAACAATGATCTGATCACGAATAAGCTCATCGGTCATGTTACCAAAACAACATTTAATGGAAAGTTCACGTAATCTTGACACAAAGTCATCTATACTCTTATTTTCGGCTTGAGGTTGAGTGTAAAATCGATACCTTGCCATGACCAAATTAACTTCTTTTGCAAACCTTGTCTCAAGTCTTTTGAGAGCTCCTTTGTAGACATTGTTCATAGGTTGACCATTGGGACCTAAATCTACCAGTAAATATTTAAAAATTCTTTGACCTTCATTGCCCAAAGTACTGAGCAATAGCGCCTTCTTCCTTTCAGGGTGAAAATTCTAGAGCTACAATATAATTATCCAACATCTCTACCCAGTTCTCCCAATCTATCATTGAAGTGCCCGGAGAAGAGAGAAACATTGGAGGCATAACTATATTTGAAGCCATAGTAAAGAAAGAAATTCAGATCTGAGATTGTAGTAGACCAAGCTAATGCAAAGTACAGTAAAATAATGTACAATGAGTCAGAAAAGAATGAGAGGCATACACAATAAAGAAAGTAGGTACAAAAGAACCAGAATATTAAAAGTCACCGTAAAATGTTAACCTATGATAAGTCTCGAAAATGAAGAATAAACACAGGAGGTGTGCAAATCACCGTAAATAGATCTGCAGACACATAAGCGGAAAACGAGCCAGTAATGGTGTGCAAATCACCGTACGTAGACTTGCAGAGAAGCCACGATGAAGCCAAACGAATACTTGGACAGCTTTGACTAAAATGGCGGCATGTTAGGACGTAAGACGTAGCTTGAAGTATGCAGAGAACAAGCTCTGTTGACAGAGCAGGCTGCGCGTTCTAAACAATGTTCCTCCAAAGACGCGCTGTACAAAAGTTCATCCAATGGCGTGCATGGAATGCAAATGCGCTTCAATGACGTCTAAACAATGCCCCTTAGTGACGCGCTGTGCGTGAGTTCATCCGATAGCATACAGCAGAGAGCGCACGTAAATAAGATGAACAGTGCGCTTCAGTGACGTGCAATGTGTGCCAGTGACACCACTTCAGCCCACCTGTCAGGTGGCTCGAGACAAGTGTCGAGGGCTTGTGATAGGCGCTAGTGCACGGAATAAAGTTTAAAAAAAACAGTACCTTAGATGAAGACAATGCTGAAAAGCATTCAAACTGGCAGGGAAATCCACCCAAACAGAGCAGGACACAGATCCGCTCAGAGGCGATCGACGATCACCAGGTTGCGACCAAATCCAAATCCAGACAACAAGCAGCACAAAGGAGGATTATCGCCAAAAATGTTGTGTTGCTTCGTGGCCTCGAGAAGAAGACAGACTGGCAATAGGAGCGGTATAAGGTGAGTTTAATTGCAGGAATCAACCTGGCATCCGACCACCTCGACAGCCCAGTGCAACTGTCGACCATCGAGTGCCGTCAGCCCAACATTCGAATACAAAGAACATAGAACATATTCTGAGCGTGCAGAGAATGCTGTGAGACTTACAACAGGTAAGATACCATCATAACAGTGTCCCCCACCCACAGGCTGGCATCGGGCTTAAAAGTTGCATCCCCAGATCCTGAAATTGAACACTCCCGGACCTGTGAATACTCAGAAGAAGATCTTCCCTGCTGTATGAAGTCTGAGGGAATTCTGGAGCAACATTCCTTGATCCCAGAACCCCAGAAATGACTCCAAGTGTCAGTTGAGTGACCTTCAATGTGAACTAAAAGGATACAACAAGCTCCAGAGGCCTTTCCTGCTTTCCAGCTGACTAGACGCAACTAGACCTGACCTGGTCCCCTCCGCTGGCCTCAGTGGGAGTGAGTCCTGGCCCCCAGGTGCTGTCTTAAAAGGTTCTGCACCCTTGACTGGAGTCAGAGTATGCTTCCACCTGCTTAATTGATTGTTTCACCTGGTCCGACTCAGACCCTGACAGAGCCATGCAGTTCTAAACCAAAGGCTTCATCGGATCTGACGTCGAGCGGCATAGATCCTGTAGAGCCACACTGCAAAAGCTCTTGACGGGAAGCCTCAGCAGATCTGGTACAGAGCCTTGCAGAGCTGCGCAGCTCCTGACATAAAGCCTCACCAAATCCCATGGGCAACATAGAGTGACGCAGAGCCTCACAGAGCTGCACTGTCATCACATCAAATTTTCTGAAGGTAAAGCGTCCAGTGAGACAAACCTGCTCCTGTATCCAGCCCATACTCCTTCACACTTGGCTTAAACTTGTGACTTTGCCCCCGTCCCCTGCAACTAGATCTCTGCAGTTGACTCTTTGCATCTATTTAGCACTACTATTAACCATAAATGTTAAAAATGCATAACTTAGGTACTACTGATTGAATTGTTTTAGTTTGTTGTAATATTATTTATTAAAATGTACTCTGTTTTTCTAAATTGGCGTGAGACTTTTCTTGTGCTGTGTTTTTTAAATTGTTGTGTTATTACTGCTAGATTGCTGCATAAATACCTTGCACATTTTTGGTTTCGTGCCACCCTACCAGAGAAATAAGCACAGGTTGATTTAGTGACTTTTGTGGTTCACCCAGACAAGGATTGTGATTATTATTTGAAGTGGATTCTCGCTCTTTTCAACCAATAATCCAGTTTCTTACAGTTTTATATTATTATGTCCCTCTCTAATCCAATTCTTCAATTTCCCTTAATCCGCCCGTTTTTTGAGTAATCATTCCCTATTTTCCCACCACTTACCCCTGTCCCTCCCAAATGTACGGTTACATACTATACTTACATATGGCTTTACCAGGGCAAATATCTACGTACAGAAAAGAAGGGAGAGGCAGAGTTGGAGATCACTGGCGGGAGGTTTGTGAATTGCATTCTGAAGTATTGTACGTACTCCGAAATACCTTGTGAGAATAGGCCCTACATTTTAATTATTGTATTTGTAGTAAATTTCACAGTAAAATACATATTAGTGATGCTAGAATAGGTCTGGCCAGTTGTTGGACTAGGCCATTTTTGCAGGGTAATTCCCCAACTTTTTGCTTCTTCCTCCTAATTGTTCCTGACCTGTTGTTGGTTTTAGGACTCTGGGCACTTAACCACTGCTAATCAGTGCTAAATTGCATATGCTCTCTGTGTAAATTGGTATTACAATTGGTTCTCCCAGATTGGCATTTTTGATTTACTAGTAGTTCCCTAGTAATGGGGCACTAAGTGTGCCAGGGCTAGTAAATCAAATGCTACTAGTGGACCTGCAGCACTGCTTGTCCCACCCACATGAGTAGCCTTGAAAAGATGTCTCAGGCCTGCCCTTGCAGTGCCTGTGCGCAGTTTGTTAACTGCTATGTCGAAAAGGAAAGGTTAGGGCCTGGCAAGTGGGTGCACTTGCCAGGCCCTAACCTTCCCTTTTCTTACATATAGGACACCCCTATGGTAGGCCCTAGGTACCCCCTGGGCAGTGTATGTGAAAGGTAGGACATGTACTGAGGTTTGTAACGTGTCCTGATAGTGAAATACTGACAATTTCATTTGTTCACTATTGAGAGACTATCTTACTCCATAGGACAGAATGGGGAATGCTTTGTAACATTTTACAAGCATATCTTCGCATAGGGATAAGATAGAAAATTAAAGTTTAGGCAAAGTTTAGGCTCTCTGAACTCAGCATTTAATGACACATCTATTACTAAAGATGATTTTTAAATTGTCTGATTGAAAATCCCACTTTTAAAAAGTAGGCATTTTCTTGTATAACCATTCTGTGTACCTCTGCCTGTTTGTGTATTGACTGTCTGGATTTGGATTGACAGGGGCTGGGGAGGTGCATTCTCTCAAACAGCCACCGGGGAAGGGGGGTTGATGTGTGTCCTGCCTTTCCTGAATGAGTCAGCACTAAGTTGACTAGGCCTGATCTGCATTTAGAGTGGTGGGAAGAGTAGCCCCTGTACCTGAATAGGGCTGTGCCTGCCCTCCGCAATGCTGGCTCCACCCCCCTGTGGTGTGTCTGGAGCAAAGGCTCACACTGACAATGGATGTTGTGCACTTGCAGAGTGCCCCCCAGAACTGGTTTGAACTGGGCTCAGAGCCCCTTGTGCAAAGAGAAGAAAGACATTTTGGGGTATAAGTATTAGACCTAAAACCCCTGAACTTTAGACTACTTCTGGAATCAAGAGGAACCTTTGCCATGGAGAACAGCTGGAGAAAGTGAGGAGAAGTACTGCCCTTGCTGCGTGTCTGGGGTTGGCCTGCAGTTGCCGTTTCTGCCAAGGAAAGGAAAAGGATTTGCTGTGTGCTGTGTCCCCTGCTTGAGGAAAGTCTCCAAGGGCTTGAGTAGAGCTGGCCTCCTGTTTTGAAGTCTCCGGAACACAAAGACTTCACCCCCAGCTCCCCTGAACTTCCGTGCTGGGAGTTCTGACCTGCCAGGAGTGCCTGTGGCTGTGTGAGGCCTCTGCAGGTTGTTTCTGCTACTGGTAGCTGGAAAGCAACACAACGACGAGAAAATGGACTCTTCTTGCAACAGTTTTTCCGATGCAACGCCGTGGTGCGAGAAGAATCTCCCTGCACCGCCACGCTGCTGCTGAAACCGACGCAGCGTCTTTTGCCGCTGCAAGAATCGACACATCGAGGGATCGCGGCTGAAGAAATCGTAGGCCAACGCATCATGATTTCCACGCATCATCCCTGTGCGGCAAGTTTCCCTGACCCATCACCAGTAAATCAGAGTCGTCTCAGAATCAACGCATCGCTCCCCCTACAGACCGGACCCGACGCACGTCTCCCCTGTGTCCAGCAGAACTATCGCATTGCATCTATGAAGATCTCAGTAATTGACACATCTCTTTGTTTTTCGGCTATTCCCATCACTGCAGCTGTTTGGCTTGGTGAATTTTGTCGCAACGGCAGGTACTTTACAAGAAATCACGCATCCATAGTTTTCTACGGACTCATTTGCTAAAACCTTTTGAAATTAATTTTTCTTAATACGTGGATGTTGTATTGTTGTTGTGTTGGGCTTGTTAATTTTAGATAAAGATACTTTATTTTTCTAAACCGGGTTCGTGTTCATTCGTGGTGTTATCACTGTGTTACTGTGAGTGTTGGTACAAATACTTTTCACATTGCCTTTGGGATAAGCCTGCCTGCTTGTGCCAAGCTACCAAAGTGGTGAGCAGGAGTTATCTAAAGTGTGTATCTCCCTTACCCTGACTAGAAGCAAGGGTCCCTATTTGGATTAAGGTACCTTCCTCTGCCAACTAGAGACCCCCAGTACTTGCAGCCTTCTTAACTAACAAAAGCATGGACAGAATTGTCAGAAAATTGTCATTGCAGATGGCACCTCTTGACCACGGTCAGGGAGTCTGGGTTGCCCTCTAACCCACTTGTGATTCCTTGCAATAGACGGTGTCAGAAGAACGTGAGTCTGCAGTGCTCTGAATCAGATACCTTTAATTATCCCTAAATCCACACTATGGGGTCTATTAGGATGGTGGGTCGATCGCCACCGCCCATATGGCGGTGGCGAACCACCCGCTATTTCCGTCCCCCGCCTAATATTCCCCCCCTATATTAAAATGGCAGTGGGGACCCAGTCGGGCGGAAAGACCGTCCGCCAGTTTTCCGCCGGTAGGCATCCCGCCCGATTGCCTACTGGGCGGAAAAGACCTGCAATATGGTGGCGGTGCCTTCCCGGCACTGCCATCCATATTATGATGATAGTGGTCTCATGCCTTTCCATGGCGGAGACCCCGCCATGGAACGGCATGCAGAGAATGCCTTTGGGGGCCTGTTGTGGCCCCCATGGGGTTGAGGGGGTGGGTGACTGCACTTGGGGGGTACCCATGGTACCCACCACATTTACATGCACGAGGTGGCAAGGGACCGCGCGGTACCTGTCCCGTTGGCTTGCACAACATGCCCTTTAACATTGTGGTGGGTGTTGAATACAGCACCGCCCACCACAATGTTAAATATACAGGATGCGACCGCCATTGTGGCAGTCGCATCCTAATTGGCGGTGCGGGACCGCGGCACCACTGGCGGTCGGTCCCAGCACCGCAAGGGTGGCGGGCCTCCGTCCTTATATACCCCTATATTTCCTCCAATGGCCCGAGAGGGGATTTGGTTCACAGTTGGTGTAAGACAAGAAAACAAACTGATTTCTACTGTTTTTCCAATTCCGCATTTGCACTGCATTTTACAGCACACATAGAAAGCAGGAAAATGTTAAAGGATAGTTTTTGTACTGGAAAGGTTCCTTCCAGTACAAAAACTATTGCTTCCAGAACGCACTCACCCTTGCACTATGGCACAAGGGTTTGTGAATTGCACAATGCCATTGTCAGCCTAAAACAAACCAGTGCAGGAAGAGATGAAAACAGATTCATATTTTGGTAGATATGACGCTGTTCTGCTCTCTCCCTTTATCTCAACTTATAAATAATTTGTCAATCTTGGTCTTAATGTGTTGACACACAGCCAGCTGACTACAAATACAAAACATTCAAATTGTATTTGAGTTAGTATAAGGCCAGTGAAGAGGAGTTACATCCAATTTTGAATGGGACACATTGATTAGTATCAGATGACAAGGTCTTGATAAATGGGTGACTGTTTTGGCAAGTTGTCTGTATATGCCTGGGCGGGTGATTCAATGATACTCTGATTCAATCAGTGCTCGTCTGCAGTTCTAATGAATGATTACAGCATATCACTAATGCTAGTAGCTTACAAGAACAGACATGAAAGAGGATGACGTGTTTGTAGTGAACGATTGAAGGTGGTGGGTGGAAAGGAAATGGTGATCTCAATCACCCACGTGCAAATGCGCTCGCATACCTACACGTGCCACTCTATTTCTAATTGCCCAATGTACGTTAGGGATGTAAAGCATATCTGAGAACATAGAAATAGGTCATGAACGCTAATCTCTGTGTCTATTTCAAACTAGGGTCTGGGCTTTAGTATTGTTGGAGGAAAGGACAGCATTTATGGCCCCATCGGCATCTATGTCAAGACCATCTTTCCAGGGGGAGCGGCTGCTGCTGATGGGAGACTGCAAGAAGGTAAAGTGCGATTATATGTGACACCCAAAGTGTTTTGGGGAGCAATAAGCATCAGAGACCAAAATGTATCTCGTCAGGTATTACACTTCCTCCATAATTGACCTTTGCCTGCATTGAACTGTTAGCTAAAATGTTAAGTATGTCTTAAACATATCAAGCAATTAACTAGGCAAACTAGCTCAGCTTCTTTAACTAGTTAATTCAATATTCCCCCCCAAATGAGTACAAAATGTATCTATTGCCTGATGTAATGAGGTTTTCACAACAGCCATCAATGTGGAGTGCACTACTCAAATGAAAAGTATATGTCAACATTCAGAACAGGCTTTATTACTGAAATATCACCTCAAGGGATCTAATCTATTCATGTTATACCCTTAGTGCTGTGCAAAGCTGTCATAAACTAGTTCTTGTCTCTTCCCTACTGCTCAGCTGGAATGTGTGATGACCTCATTGAATGCTTGAGTGCTTGTGTGTGTGGAACGTCAGTTGGTGAATGGAGGCTGAGCAGCAGGGAGGTTTCTCCTGGTGGGGCTAAGCTTTACCTTCTCATCTTCTACTACTCATCTATCCTGGAACTAAGCCTCAATAAAGACATCTTGTTTATTCACCTGGCCTGTGTATCTTCCATTTGTGACATTTTGGTGATGAGTTAAAAGAACTTATGCGTGAGGGAAGGATGACTGTCTTTTAAGGATCTAAGAAACTAATGACTCTTTTTAAGACATTGTAACATGTCAACTGGAACTTCAAGGAAACACCCTGGACAGCCCCACCAGTGACCTTTACTATCTGGAGAGCCTACAGGATGGGCGTTTGTCATCCTACTACTCTAGGAGCCTGCTGCCACCCCGCTGTCACCTGGAAGACATCTGGGTTACTATTGACAGTGTGGGCAGCCTGTCGTGTTCAAGAGTGTGAGAATTAGTACCTGCTCGAGAGGAACCAAGAGTGTTGGAGTGGAACCAAGAGTGTTGGAGAGGATCCTCAACTGTTGCTGTGTACTTGCAAGCCTTACAGAGGAGGTGGGTTTGTTTCATGCCTTGACTTTGTGGTCGTTGTTAGAGAAAGTGCTTCGAGCAGAACCAGTTTGCCAGCACCTTTGGTCCGGAGCCTACCGGCTCTCAATTCGCCAGCCCTGGTAACTCAAAAAGGTAACTTTATTGTACGTTTGGTGCGCTTTGCCAGAGCTATTGGAAGTTGCATTACTGTGGAGCCGTTTAAGTGTTTTGATTTTTGAACTGTGCGCCAGCCGCCCTTTTAAAAAATATTTCCTCGCCTGTGCTAGCACTCTGTCCCTTACCTCCGTCACAGATCCCTGAAGTTCCATAAGGTCATCTCTCTGATGTTCTCGAATCATCATATCTGCTCAGCTGCTCATGGACGCTCTGCAGTGCATACGCGCCATGAGCCACCCGGGCCCATGTCAAAAACGTCCTGCCATTTTGTGGTTAGCCGTGGCTCATGCTATCAGCTGGTGCAAACCCTCAATATGCCAACCACGTTCCCCATGTTTGTTCTTGCGTGGCAACTGCAGCAACGATGCAGCTTCACCGGAGGTATTGGTGACTGTCTTTCATTTTGCCTGGGGTGTTCCCTTGCTTCACAGGTATTTTGTATGGCGGTTCTTCACTGCGATGATGCAATGGCTTTGTGCAGCCTCCACATGGTGCTAAAGCCCTTCATCTTGAACCATGAAGGTGAACTCACTCCATTACCACTGGGTTCGGGTGAGACGTCGCTCACCAGGTCTCCTTCAGTATAGACTGTGGTTTAAGAACTATACCATGCAGATTCGTTTTTATTCCTGTTACTGTATGCGCTTATACACAAAATGATGTGTTCTCAGTTTTTTTCTCTCTAGGGTGACGTTTACCCTTTTTTGGGGAGGTTCTGTGGGCTACTAGTGCCCTATCCAGTTCCAAGAGTAAGCACTCTCTGGTGTACCCTACAGTGTACCCTGCAATGGGGAGGATCTGAAGCCGGTCAGTGCCCCTATTAAGTTTTCTAGGGTGACAGTCAATTGTGTTAGCATTTTTTGCCCTTATTCTGTTTACTCTGCGGTGCACCCTGGTTTGGGGAGGTTGTACCCTGCCATGGGGAGGTCAGTTTTCTAGGGTGACATATAACCTATGGTACCCTGATATGGGGAAGTTGCGTTTAGTGTACCCATTTTTGAGGAGGTGGTGGGAGCGGTTAGTGCTCCGACTCTGTGTTAAATGTAGGTTTGTAAGTTGTGGGGACAGATAGCGCCCCAGTCAATTCTGAAGCATAGAGTGTACCCATTATTTCCTTTGGGGAGGTTGTGGAGACAGTCAAATGCTCCAATTGTTGTTGTTTTTTTTGGGGGGGCAGTCAAGGCCCAATTCTGTTTTCTAGGGTGATGTTTTTATCCTATGGTGTACCCTTCATTGGGGAGGTTGTCGGAGCCAGCAATGCTCCAATTTAGGTGTCTGGGGTGAGGTTTTTCCCAACTGTGTACTTTTCATTTGGGAAGTTGTGGAGTCAGTTAATGCTCCATTTGAGTTGACGCATTCTCTATGGTGTACCCTTCGGAGGGGAGGTTGATTTTTTTCTTTAGATTGTGGGGGCAATTAGCACCCCAGGTATTCTCTCTAGCATAAGAGTGTACCCTTTCACGGGGCGGTTGTGGGGACTGTGTGTATCCCAAAGTCATGTCCTCTCAAATTTGTTCTTCCCCAAGGGTGGGGGATGGGGCATGCCTGGTTATTCTTCAAAGTAGTTATTCTTGGAAGTAGTTATTCTTCTATTTTTCATGATGTTTTACATCTATTGTCTTATGTACTTTGAAGAGTTTCTTTCCATGCTTGTTATTTTTGATTTATTGTTTGTGATGACATTCCCTCTATTGCACTTATTTATTTGCTTTTTTATTCCCTAAGGAAAGAGGATGTGTCATAAACTAGTTCTTGTCTTTTCCCTACTGCTCAGCTGTAATGTGTTTATGGCCTCACAGAATGCTTGAGTGCCTGTGTGTGTGTGTGTGTGTGTAGCGTCAGTTGGTGAATGGAGGCTGAGCAGCAGGGAGGCTGCTCCTGGTGGGGCTACCCTTTACCTTCTTATCTTCTACTAGTCATCTATCCTGGACCAAACCTCAATAAAGACATCTTGTTTATACACCTGGCCTGTGTATCTTCCATTTGAGACAAAATCCAACTCCAGTCCCATATGTGTTTAAAACGTGCAGCTACTATAAAAGAGCTGAGTTAGTTCCTGTGAGTAAACACTGTCATTTGCATTAGAGCGCATCAAAACTTTCATTGTATTTAGCGCTTCCAGCCTTTTGAGGCAGTGTAGTACTTCATCTATAACTGTTTAGGAAACATGGGCCCAATGTATAAATCGAACAGCCTCCAACTAGAACTGGTTTTGTTAGAAATGGAGTTTCTGGTTGGCTAGGGCATACACCAAAGCCAGGCAGAACCCACCACTCTACTCGGGGTAAGGGAGTTACACACCCACGGAGGTTCAAACGCTCACCAGGCGCTACTTGTTTTCTTAACAAAGTATTGAAGAGCTCACCACGCACTGGGATGAAAACAAGAAGCTCTCCCGGTGCTCCTCACTGGATAATGTTTCAGGGGCAGAACACATCACTCCCCAGATGCGGGCTGTAAAATAAAAGCTCCCTACACGCACTTCCTTCTTTTTGTGCAGAAAAAAGCACGAGAACAGCCCGTAAGGTAAAGCACCAAGACAGGTAAAATATGTAAGGCACCAGGAAGGCTTGATGTCCCTGATTTTTCAAACAACCGGAGGCAAGCACACACACGCTCTTGGAGATTTCCCTCTCAAGCAGGATACCACAGCAGGGCAAAAAGAGTCAGTCCTTTTCCTCCACCATAGACAGAAGCAGCAACTGCAGGCCAACCCGACCCTCACTCAGAAAAGGCAGCGCTCATCACACCGTCCTTCGTTCTTCTTATTGGTAGGGTCCTCTTGTTCCTTGAAGTAATCCAAATTCATGGGGTTTTGGGTCACATACTTATACCCCAAAATGTATTTGATGTCTTTGTAGCAAGGGTCTCTGAAACTAGTCCAAACCAGTTCTGCATTCCCTGGTGCTGTATGACCACTGGGGTTGGAGACAGTATTGTGCAAAAGGAGACTATTCAGGTTTAAGAGGCACTCCTTCCACCACTCTAAATGCAGACCAGGTCTATTCAGCCTTGTGCTGAGTCACCCAGGCAAGGCAGGTGTCCAGAGTGAATGCACATCTCAGCTCCTGTCACCCACACACCATTTATTTGGGGCAAAAGTATCATATAAAGGAGGGAAACAGCATGTGCAAAATCAATTTTACCTTGAAATAACTTTCTTAATGTTGTTACTTCCCTAGTAACCTGATTACTAGTAGGGTTGGGTGAAATTAATATTAGTAATTTGTATTCATTCGGGATTCTTCTTATGCTGGTGTCGTGAAATTCCAGAAATTACCCCAATATGCCATGGTGCATAACTGTTTGCAGCAATTGTGTTTTCCATGTTTTTTTGTATGAAATGGGTTATGCATAATTTCGTATAATTTTGCAGCAATTTCATGTAATTATGCAAAATAATGTACACACATTTCACACACCCTTATTTATTATTAAGATTCTTTGCTCACTATACAAACCCTCTCTTTCTTTGACATGCCAGTATCAAATACACATGATTGGATGTCCTTAAACCTGTCTTTGAAAAATAGACTGCCTAGACTCGAGCATCCGCCCTCCTGCTAGGCTTTAAAATCTGCTCTACTCAATCCAGGGGAAAAATTACGATTAGAAAATGGAGGTGTAAGCTTTGAAAGAAACTGATCAGACCCTCCTTCATCACTTTTCTATCCCAGACCTGCAGTGTAAACCTATTTATCAGGGAAAAGTATAAAGAGCCAATTCACAAAAATCACTGACATAAAGTCGACCCTGACAATATCGACATACAAAATTATCGAGACACAAATTTTAATAAAATAAATATCAACTTAAAATCTCAATAAAAATATTTAAAAAAATAAATAAATAAATATCAACATACTATACTTATTTTAAAAAATACACACATATTGAAACATAAATATCCTCAATCACAAGCATCGATTAAAATAATATTGATATCATTAATATTGTTAAAAATAATATCGTTAACATGGACTCTGTGGACACTGTGCGACTCTGGGTGGGCAAGGGAGGGGGAGTTTGGGGGTGGGGGTCTTTTTGAAAAATTCTGTTTTATATGCATAGTCATGTCTCTTACTTGTTATTTTGAAAAGTCAATTACTTCCCGGCTGATGTAATGTTTGATATTGCAGTTGTCTCTGGAGTGCAGAGCCCTTCAACATATGTGCAATTTGACAATAAAATAAGTTTTAAAAAAATTAATAATAATATTGTTAACATTAAATAAACATACAAAATAACACAAATATCGAAAAGAAAAATATAGACCACACAATTATCATCAATACCACAATACATAAATAAAAATACAAATATATCACAAACACACAATATAATAAATATATACAATTACAAATAAAAATACTATGATTAATTACATTAATTCTTACCTTAAATACAAATTAGATACTGGCATTTATTTTAATAAACAAATAATAAAAAAACAGTTAACTGAACATTAATTAGCATCTCCCAAATAAGGAAACAACTGCCAAAATAATTCTAAAACATTAGTAACACCTATAGCTTAAATAAACCAATAATATTTAAAGAACAATTAGACAAACACTATGGGGCCCATTATGATGTCGGGCGGATTGCCTCCGCCAGACACCAATGCCTTGATCCCCCCCCCGCCATATTAGGATGGCGGGGGGGGGACAGCGGCGGACTGAAAACCGTCCGCCGCTTTACCGCCGCGGTCGCCTTGCGACCTCGGCGTTGATGGAATAATATGGTGGCGGTGTCCAATGGACACCGCCAGCCATAATACGATGGCTGAAATTAGGGGCCTTTCCGTGGCGGCAATGCCGCCGCGGAAAGGCAGGCCAAAGGTGGGTGGCCAAAGGGGGGTGGCACACGGGGGGTACCTGTGGTACCCCCCTGCATTTGCATAATTGCAGCAGCAGGCACCGTGCGGTGCCTGCCGCTTCGATTATGCAAATGCGTGCATTTGTTTTTGACATTGTGGCGGGCGGTGCAGTGAGCACCGCCCGCCACAATGTTAACTTGAGGAATGCACCCGCAGTGGCGGGCGTGTCCTAATGCCAATTTCGGGACCCCCGCCATTTAGGCGGGCGGTCCCGATCTCCGTTAGGGTGGCGGGCGGACAAAGTCCGCCCGCCATCCTAATGGACCCCTATATAAACTAAAGAAAAATGAACATTATTTTATGCTACAACAGCAAATACAAAAATAAGGAAAATCTCTGGCGGATTGCTTCTACAACATCAAACAACCACCCTGTTACGGGGTGGGGGCTGGCAGGCTGTACTTGAGGGGTACCTATGGTACCCCCCTACATTGGCATGCACAAGATGGCAGGCACCTCGCGCTGCCTGTCACGTTGTGCCGGCCAATGCACAACATGCATATTTGACATTGTGGCTGGTGCTGCACAAAGCACCGCCCACCACAATGTTAAATGTGCAAAAACTAATAATGCTGTTGAAGGATGGCATAATGCTTTCCAAGCCACAAAAGGCCAAACCCAACTGACACTACATAAATTACTAGAATCAATACAAAAAGAACAAAGCTACCAACAACTAAGACTAGAACAATGTGTAACACAACTATGTCCAAAACTAACTAAGCAAACTAAAACCATGTACGAGCATTTACAATAAAAAGTAAGACTCTACTCAAATACTAGAGGACTAGAATATTTAGAAACAGAATCAAAATCCCTATTTTAAAACATTAACACATAAACATTGAAGAATTCGAATTGTAAACTAAGCTGTTCACTAAACAATTTTAATAAAATTATTTGACATATTAGATATTTAATAGCTTGAAAACTATAAATAACAATTATATAAATAACATTTTCCTCCCACTGTAAATAATATAAAAATAATTTACATTTTTGTAGCTGAAGAAAATCATCCACACAGCCCAAAGAAATCCAAAGCTATCGATATTCCAAAACTTAGTTAAAACACCCAAAACAAAATGGAAAAATATAGCTGTGTAAAACAAACTCCGCCGACTAATTATTCATACAGTAGAACCATAAAAAACCTGAAAAATACATTTAAAAAAAGAAACGCTCCAAGAAAGCCCGAAAAAGAAAGGAAATGTAAAATAAATATTATTTTACTAGAAACTGATACACATTTCTTCTTTTTAAAAACGACATTGTTTTCCCAACAGCAATTCAGAAACTTCGAAAGCCTGTTGGAAAAAAACAACAAACAATCCCTCCCGCACAAATATGCAGTAACATTTATTTTAAATAAACATACTAATAATAAGTTAACACAGTACTCTAAACATAATTTAAATATATATATATATATATATATATATATATATATATATATATATCCAACGAACAGGAAACCACAAATTTGACGGAGGCCACAGAAAGTACTATATATATATATATATACCAAATGAAAACACTAAACTACCAACACACTAACAGTATTACACAAATGCAAAACATTTGTAATGACTTATTATTATTATTAAAACAAACTTGGTACTGCTTGCCAAAAATGGGAAAAACAATGTAATGTTAAAAATGTCACAAAATACTTTGTTAACTTTGTAATATTATTTTTTGATACAAATGAAATAATATTATACAATATATATGATGTATTATCAATTATGTTAATACAAAAATTGAAAATGCAACAAAAAATGTTTACACAATATATATTAACAATACTGTAAACTACATAATTATGCAATTAATATTGACAATACAAAATAAATTATATAACTGTTGCAAAATAAATATATGTGAAATAAATATATACAAAACAGTTACATCTAGTTTGGAAAACATATACATATGTTCCAGCTTCTACATTATAAAAAACCTAAAATTGTTTCAGACTTACTATACTCAAATGTTTTATTTTTTTATAGTTTAAGATGTACCAAATATGTAACATATCCAAAAATAAAAAAAATATTATTATTTTGCTTTATGACAATATATATGAAAGATTGTGAATAAAATAAAAATTATTACATTTCTTTGGTTAAATCTTTCAATAAAAATAAAAAATAAAAAAAGAATATGAATTTGGTTATTCATTACTGTCAATATCAATATTAATTTTCTTATACTATATTTGCAATCAAATAATGGTCTTACATTTAATAAATGTTGTAAATTAAATTTTTAATAAATAAATATTATACAAATATTATACACAATGACCACTAAAACATACATTACAAAAAAAATCGGTATTTTACTATTCTCATTCCAAACTACGTTAACTCAGAAAATGCACTGATCACTAAACATATAAAAAATTATATTCCCACTCCAAGCTATATTAACTCAAGGAACGTGCTGAACACTAAACATATCAAATATACTATTCCCACTCCAAACTATATTAACTCAGGGAAAGTGCCGGACACTAAACGTATAACATATACTATTCCTACTCCAAACTATATCAACTCAGGGAAAATGCTGGACACTAAACACATAAAATATAATATTCCCACTCCAAACTATAATAACTCAGGAAAAGTGCTGGGCACTAAACATATAAAATATACTATTCCCACTCCAAACTATATTAAGTTATATAAACTAAAGGAGGGTGCTGGACACTAAACATAGCAAATATACTATTCCCAATCCAAACTATATAAAAACAGAGAAGGTGCTGGACAATAAAATCATATAATGTAATATACCCACAGCAACCTACATTAACACATAAAAAATGCTACACATTTCATATATATATTATACTATTTCCACTTGTATAAACATATAGAAATTTATACTAACTTTTCAATAATTATTTAGATTTTTTTTAATTTTCAGAATATAATATAATATAATACAAAATACCAATTTTAATATTTTTAAAATTAATATTTACTTACAAGTGTTTTATAAACAAAATAAAAATTCCCAAAAATTTGAAAAAAATATTAAACACAAATATCACACCTCCAAAAATATAAAAACATTTATTTGCATTTTTATAAAATATTTCAAATTTTTATTTATTACACATTTTCCTATTGTATTTTTGTATTGAATTTTTGTTTTACAATCACCACACTTATCCCCTATAAAACAAACATCGAACCACAACAATTTTAAAAATATTAATATTTAAAATAATATTTTTTTAAATATGGTATAATTTTTAGACAACACTCCACAAAATGAACTGCAATAACAAGAAAATGCCACTATTAATGTAAATGTTATGAATTGTTTATTTTTTTATTTGACATTTTACTAATTTTTAAAAAACAATGTCCACTCCCAACATCTATAAACACAACATCACACTATTGTAAAAAAGGTATTTCACATTTTTTATTTTTTTAATTTAAATATTTGTATTAAAATCTTAAAAAACCGCTCACACAATATTTAACAATATATTTTGTATTACTTACTTACATTTTTCCACAAATTAAAAAAACATTTTAAATCACTCCCCACTCTTATCGCCTATGAACCCAACATCCCACACCTATAATGTAATTTTTTTATCATTATAAACAAAGCGTAAAAAAAAACTTTTTAAAACACTCCCCCCCTTTATCCCCTATAAACATCTCGCTCCTAAAACAATTTGTCAATAAAACATATCTAATTTATTCAAAAATATTAAGCTATTTACTAATATATACTATTAAAAAATTACACCTAAAAAATCTAAATTTTTATGACGATATTTCCTATATCGAAATTTTTGACAGCTATATTTTATACAACACACTAAATTGATATTCTTAACATCGATATTACATACCACAATATTTTTGACTGTTGACTCAAAAACACAATATTATTATACAATGATATTTTAAACTCGATATTATGTCTACTTACCATTCGCTAAGCCATTTACAGTCAGAAATATATGTGTATTGCCATTCATGGCTCCATTTACTCCCAACAGCTATCCACAAAAGGGTACTTCTCACATGTTAAGGATTTTATTGTTGTGTAATTCTCCTCCACAAGTCCGTATAATTATACAGTGGTTTTAGTAAACCAATCACAAGGGTTGGGAGGTTTGCCACATAAGTGTGAATATCTATAAACTTGTGAGTTTGTGGCTGTTCATAAATTCCGATCAGAATCCTTTAAACCTAGAAACTATTGAAGTTTCACTCGACTGTTCTAGTGTATGAAAGGGAACTGAACTCCCTCCAAACGTGTTGGGAATGTAGAATAAAATATGTGTTTCCACTTTGTGCAATTGTAAAACCTACCAGCCCAAGCAGTGGCCACTGTTTGCTAGAAGAAGCCACTTACAAAAAGATGCATCTATGTTATGCTCCAGGCCTTTCCAATGACAGGGAGCATATTATGTTATGTATATATCCAGGCAATATGTTTTCATGAATTGGTATGGTGTTAGAATTTGGACACGACCCGCAACGACCGACACGAAACAGGAATGAACCCGACCGATACGTACCCGACATGCACTGTACGATGCAATATGTATGAAACCAGACCGATTCGCACGGAGCCCAAGTCGCATGACCGACACGCCCTGAAAACTTACCTGAAGCGAGAGAGAGACCACCGGGACCGACCCGCATGCAACACAGAACAAAATCAGCGTGATAGACACGGAGCAGGCCGCACAAGCCAACATGAGCGTCCGACTTCGTCAGAAGAACGTCTCCAACATGCCCACAAAAAACAATGGGAAAAACACAAAAAAGGACCAGTCAAGTTATGACAAAGTCAATAAATAAAAAAATAAAAAAACACAGACACACCCACAACGCCACCTATAAAAAGGCAAAAATACACTACTATGATCCTTTGCAAATACAACAGAGCAGCCAGCACAGAACAACTTGAGACACCAACCACAGACACACACAACTCACCCATCACACAACCTACATACCATCAGCACCCCTCCAAAAGCTCTCACACATACACCTACCAAAACAGACACCCACCCACCCACCCTCACTTGTACCCAACCCCCCCACTCACCCACCCACATCACTACTCACCACCACCCATCACCATTACCCCTAAGAAGAATCCACAGTTCACAGACACTGAGCTAGAAATATTGGTAGATGAGATTCTCAGAGTGGAGCCACATTTGTTTGGCACATTGGTACGAAGGACCCCCATGTCACAGAAAACCATGATGTGGGAGAGGATCGTGGACAATGTGAACGCACAAGCACCAGTGCTTCGCACAAAGACCGACATCCAGAACAGGTGGTATGATGTGCGCAGGAGGGTCAAGAAGCTCCTCCAGAAGGAACATGCCTTGAGGGAGCGCACTGGCGGTGGACCTCCTGCCAAACCAGTCTACTTCAGGTCCTGGAAGGAGAAGGTGCGGGACATCCACCCACCAGAGAGCGTCCATGGCCTAGCAGACATACCAGAGCCTGGTGAGTACACAACAAATATACTCAATATTGTGTCGCAATACAGACACATCACCGTTAAGGAGACAGTGAAACCATGCACTGATAGCAAAGGCATAGTAAACAAAAGTCAATCAGCCCAAGACGTGTATGCTAGTCAAACAAACACTATAATGGCCACATTATAGTGATTCGTAAGTCTGTCATGACATGTACATACCTAGCAACAAATAGAGCAAGTCAGTGGCACTAATCAAAGTAAACACTGTCAGACTTTCTTGTCACCACAACCACTATCTCACAGTGAAGCTGACTGACAGGAAGGAATAGTGGGCATGCTTGTGAAGTGAGTGTTTACAAAAGCATGATGGGGTTGTTGTCACAGATAATGCCCCCCCTCCCAATTGGACCATCAACACCTCTCTGAAGAATGCTCACCTCAGAGGGGCTGGAAATGACCTGGAAAGTACTCTGGGGCTGGGCACTGTTGTGGGGAGCACAAGGCCCTGCTGGGAATTGACCACCACCAAACACCAGAACTCCACAGTCAGCCATCTTGTCAGCACAGGCACACACTCTCACAGGGAAGCAGAGTCAGAAGGAGGGAAGTGAGGGCTTGCTGGGAAAGGGGGTGCAGTCCAGAGCATGCTGGGAGTTGCAGTCATTCACAATACCCACCCACCCACATGGCCCAGCAAGTTCACACTGAACCATGCTCACCTCACAGGGGGGGTGGTGAAGGACTGACAAGAACTCTGTGACTGGGCACTGTTGTGGGGAGCACAAAGCTCTACTCGGAATTGGCCACCAACAAACACCAGGACTGCACTGTCAGCCATCTTGTCAGCACAGGCACCCACCCTCACAGGGAAGCAGAGTCAGAAGTAGGGAAGTGAGGGCATGCTGGGAAGGGGGGTGTAGTCCAGAGCATGCTGGAAGTTGCAGTCATTCACAATACCCACCCACCCACATGGCCCAGCAAGTTCACACTGAACCATGCTCACCTCACAGGGGAGAGGGGGTGGTGAAGGACTGACAAGAGCTCTGTGACTGGGCACTGTTGTGGGGAGCACAAAGCTCCACTGGGAATTGGCCACCAACAATCACCAGGACGGCACTGTCAGCCATCTTGTCAGCACAGGCACACACCCTCACAGGGAAGCAGAGTCAGAAGGAGGGAAGTGAGGACATGCTGGGAAGGGGGTGTAGCCAAGAGCATGGTGGCAGTTGCAGTCATTGCCAATACCTACCCACCCACATGGCCCAGCAAGCCCACACTGCACCATGCTCACCTCGGAGGGGGTGGAAATGGACTGGCAGGACCTCTGGGACTGGACTCTGTTGTGGGGAGCACAAGGCCCTGCTGGGAATTGACCACCACCAAACAACAGAAGTCCACTGTCAGCCATTTTGTCAGCACAGGCACACACCCTCACAGGGAAGCAGAGTCAGAAGGAGGGAAGTGAGGGCATGCTGGGAAGGGGGGTGTAGTCCAGAGCATGCTGGGAGTTGCAGTCATTCACAATACCCACCCACCCACATGGCCCAGCAAGTTCACACTGAACCATGCTCACCTCACAGGGGGGGTAGGTGGTGAAGGACTGACAAGAACTCTGTGACTGGGCACTGTTGTGGGAAGCACAAAGCTCCACTGGGAATTGGCCACCAACAAACACCAGGACTGCACTGTCAGCCATCTTGTCAGCACAGTCACACACCCTCACAGGGAAGCCGAGTTAAATGTAAACAGGGATTACACTCCTGTGTTAGCCACCTGATGGCCCTTGAGTACCAATGACCATGTACATTGAAATCCATACATGAGCTAGGTATGCACACATATCAACATGCACATTGAAAGGCTTCATGTTGGCTGGACAATGTGCTACAACAATATCAATCTCTGTCTGTGACGACTGAAGACAATGCAGTGTCCACGCATGCATGCTGATGTTCCATTGCAAATGTCATGTATATGAACCATTGTTGCAAAAATCAAGGAGGGGTGAATGGTCCCCTCGTACTGTTCAACCTGGGTCATTACGTATTGTGTTGCCTCTATTGAAAACATCACATACGTACACATGCATAGTGCGGGATATCATGCTTTTCAGCATCACTGTACTGTAGCAGCATCATCATTGGCACCACATTGTTGCAAATATGGTGTGCCTCCACCTGGAGGTGAACTGGCTGGTTTCCCAGTAGTGTCCAGAGCATAAAACTGAGAGTGTGTGTCTGTGCTCAAGTGCTGTGAGTCAAAATCACTCACAACACCCAAAGGCAAAGGAAAATGGTGGACAATGTGATGTATGAAGTTACAAACAAAGGTGTTGCGTGTGTGGATCCAGCTACTGAGCCACCGCACCAGGGTCGTTCACTGTTGGTCAACATGTTGCAGCCTCATGTAGTCCTAGAGCCTATTTCTCCTCTGGACACTACTGGGAAAGCAGCCAGTCAACCTCTAGGTGGAGGCCCATCATATTTTCAACAATTGTGTCCCTAATAAAATGCTGCTACAGTACACTGGGGCGGAGAATCAAGATGCAGCGCCCCATTCCTCTGTACGTATATGAGAGTATGTAGTAATGAATGGAAAAATGTAAATACCATGGTTGCACAGGATGAGTGATCCATTCCCCCCTCCTTCATTGTTAGTACAACCCTTTGCATGATGAATGTATCGGTACCTCTCCCTCCCTCCTTGCAAAATACATAGGTCAACCATTGATGCCTGTAATAACATAACTAACAATGTCTGTCTCCTCCAAACACAGGTGGTACAGTGGAAACAGCAGCAAGTGAAGAGGAGTCCCTGTCCCAGGCGCTGGTGGACAATGAGCTCTCTGGTATGTATCTGGCACTGTAACCTTCAGATGACGAACAACAACCTGGGACCTCCGGAGTGAGTCATCATGCAGCCCTCCCTTCAGAAACATCTACACCCCCTGCAGCCATGCCAACAACATCTGGTCCCAGACCTAACACCCCCGCCAACACGGACAGACCTAGGACACCAATTTCAAACAGCACAGGGACCCTGGCCACCCAGGAAGGTACGGACAATGACCCCAGTAGCAACACCCAAGGTGGCCCAGGTTCAACTGTGCGTATCTGGTGGAGAGTCCGATGCAACGTCGACGCCTGCACCTGAGGATCCCCCCCAGAAGAAGAAGAGGGGTCGTCCAAAGAAGGACAAGTGAGCCACAGTTGTCCATGCACATCCCCCAGGAACCCAGAACCTGTTTTGGATATTGGTCTTCGTGTGCAAAGCATTCATCTTGTTGCACATGACACAACTCGCCAACATGATATGGAGGGTCCATGTTGTACTAATGTAGAAGATGAATGTGGACTTCAATCTGGATATTTCATCTACCAAGACTTCAAACTCATCTGTGAACTTTGGATTCTAAAACTCATGAACAGCACTATCTCCACACATGTTTGTAAATAAACTCACAATTACACTATACTTGCCTCTGTTGTGATTCAAACTTGGTATGTGTCATGGAGCTGCTGAAATGCAGAAGTACACAGTGAATGCAAAATAATACAGCAATGTCATTGCCGTTATGTGACTCATGTTGATGGGACACATATGAGGGAGACACACCAATAGGGCACCACAACACATACTTACCATTGACATGTTACACTGCCTACAAAGATGTTTGCCAGATATACGGTGGAATGCACAGACACCACACCTTTCCACAGTCAATGCTAACAAGCCCACAGGTGAGGTAACCAAAGGTCAGTCAGATGTGTGAAGACAGGTAAAACACATAACTAAGTGAAGCACAGGTTCATTACAAATCAGAAACAAGTTTATTACACAACAGTAGCAAGGTGAATCCACATTACAGTGGGCACACAGGTACCAAGTGTTGTCAAATTGAGCTTCAGATGTGTGTGGTACATCACATGATGGCATACTAGAATTCCACCCTGGCATTGGATTCTGGTTGTTGTGTGTCACACTTGACCAAGCAACTGGCAAAGTACCTTGGGAAGGATAGAAATGAGACAGTCAGAAGCACACCAGATCATGATGGAAATGCAATACATATGCACAAAACATGTCACAAGAAACCTACACAGTAACAACTTAGCATGTCAACACTATTGTGGACCACAGACCATCTGACAGGACACATCACTGCACGCATCCAGTCAAGTACCACACAGACAAACTTAAACAGCAACTGAGCTGCACAAACACATCACAGGCTAACTCAGGACATTGACATGACAAGCCTGTGAACTCACATTCAGCTGAAGAAGTTGTTGATGAGCTGTGTGCGGACGTCACCCTCATCATCATCACTGGCCTCGTGGCCCAGGTCAGGATCCTCCACAGGTGGTGGATGTTGGTCATCGTCGTCCTGTCTGAGAGGCACCTTATTCCGAACTGCCATGTTGTGGAGCATGCAGCAGACGATGATGATCTTGCACACCTTTGCAGGCTCATATGGGAGGGCCCCTCCGGTCTTGTCCAGGCAGCGGAAGCGGCTTTTCAGGAGACCAAAGGTACGCTCAATCACTCGCCTGGTTCTGCCATGTGCCTCATTGTACCGTATCTCGGATGCTGTCACAGGGTTCCTGAGGGGTGTCAGCAACCACGGCATGTTGAGGTATCCAGAGTCACCTACATACAAAGAATTACACATTAGTTGAGTATCGTAAGGGAGTGGGAGACAACATTGCCAAACACACACAATGGTAAACAGTACACACCAACAAGCCAGGCACGCTGGTTTGGCATCTGTGACATCATCAATGGTATGCAACTCCTCCTCAAGATGTAGACATCTTGCGCAGAGCCAGGGAAACGTACACACACATGTGTGATCACCATGTCAGCCGGACATACCACCAGAGCATTGAGTGAGTGGAAATGTTTCCTGTTGCGGTATGTCTGTCATGTGCCCGTGGTGGTATCAGGGCCACATGTGTGCCATTGATTGATCCAATCACGTTTTGCATCCTCCCCAGTCTATAAAAGGCATCCTTAATGTCAGCAAGTTCACCCGGGCTAGGAAACTTGATGTAGGAGTATAGGTAATTCAACATTCCCTCCAAGACATCACGAAGCACACGGCTGAACATAGTTTGTGACATACCACCAGCACTAGCCACAGTGTGTTGGAAGGTACCGGTGGCAAAGAAGTGCAGAGGTGCCATCACCTTCACCTTTGGTGTCAGTGCTGTCGGGTATGTCCGGCCAGGTAGCAGATGTGGGCCAACTGCCCCGCCAACTCATCGATAAGTCTCCTGGTGAAGCGGCCCCCGTCAGATGCTGTCGCGTTCCACCATGGTCTCAAGGTCAGGGAACGGTCTATGGACTGCTGGTGCCCTGCAGTACAGAGATGGGTAAAGTAAGATTGTACATTCAGCTACCCATGTGGCACTCACCTTGAGAAATAATCACATAATACATCATAGTAATACACAATTAACTGAGATGTGTGCTGTTGGTTATGGACAGATATGTCACCTTCATGCCCATCATCTCACATATCAATGAGATATGTGTACATGAGTTCCATGGAGTGCAATGGCAAATCATTGGACTGTGGCACAGTACCTATCTACTGCTGTCACGTTGAAAACACACAACACAGTGACAAGTGAGAATTGATGTTTCACAGGCATCACAACTCCATGTCAGGGAGATAGCCATGGTCCCTGTATTGCCAAATGTGGACTGGAATGACATTGTGTATCATGGACATCCCACAACCAATCATGAGTCACACAGGTAGTGGCTCCTGTGGTCCCTGCAGGCCATTCATGGAAGTGCCTGAGACACACACACAGCATAAATGTGGATGCACAAAGAACATGGTGGACACTGTCTCACATTGGGCACATGGAACCGCAAACATCAGAGACACAACATGCACACAGACTGTGGGGGTACATCATGATTGTGGCCATGGGTCTTGCTGTGATGTACATGACATACAACCCTGTACTCATGGTGTATGTGACAGGTCATACACATCTCAAAACTGGTACTGTGTCCATGCCTCATGCCAATGAGCAAACACTTGCCTTTACATTTGTGAGGTGCACAACACAAAAACTAATCTGTCCCCATGAACCTGTGCCCAGCCTGGGAGTGGCTACACCTAAGTGCCACACAAGAATATAAATGTTGCCCCCCCCATACACACACAGGTGATGCAGCCTTACATGCCATGGGATGCAGTGTGGGACATGCTGTGGTGTTGAAGTTCTGGCCATGTCAATGAAATCTGTGTGTAAACCGTCTGCATGTCACACCAATGTGATCCGACGCGGGTGACTTGTATGCAGACGCGGCGTACATGCATTGACCGAGTGGTGCGCACACCTTGTCCATTGACTGCACGATGCGTATGCATTACAGTCACCCGCATCGGATCACATTGATGACAATGGTCAATGCGTGAGCACGGCTCGGTTCATGCATGTACGACGCGTATGCTATGTGACCCGACGCGGGTGACTTCTACAGTGACGCGTCGTGCTGTTCTGGTCCAAGACGGGCGCATGCATAGCCCATAGAATCGTATTGAGACGGATGCGTTTGGTTTAAAAAATACTCGTTGTATAGTCAGTTTACCGAGCCGTGCGCACTCATTGGCAATGGGCTGTCATGGAGACGGACGCAAATTCAAAAATCGTTTGAGTCGTGCGCTGGAAATTCAGTTGGATGCCTACAACAACGTTGCAATCCTATGGTGTCCTGAAGGTGAGAGTTTTGAACGATGCGAAAGACGTGTAGGAGTCTTACATTTCCATGGATTGGACAGATTCATAGAATGCAACCGTTTCTGACCTATTAGTAAGGGGCAATGTCACAAAATCTGCCTCTGCAGCACTGATTTAAGGCTGGCAGGCCCCCAGGAAGCTGACGAGCCTGCACTACATGCTACAGGACCACATTTCAGATTCCGCTGCTGCTGTCTATGCTTCCTCTGGATCCTGCAATGGCACGTACGCTTGAGAGGGCCCCAGCATTCACAGAGGAGGAGAACCAGGCCCTTCTGGATGGGGTCCTCCCACAGTACAGCAATCTGTATGGGAAACCAGGGGAGCAGGTGAGTGTGCAGTCCACTGCCTATCTTTTTCTGCAAGTTGTCTGACTAAAAGTAATAGAAGTGTGCACAGCAGTGGGAGGCATATGCACTGAGTACTTTCAGCAAGCAATTTATGTGGGTACATGTGATGAACAGGTGTTCTGCTGCAGTAGTGCAGAAGTGCTAGCCTTAAATTCCTAGCCAATGTTACCATGTCAGACCTGCAGCACAAATGCACATTTATATGGGTGCACTACCTGTGTACCTCTTTTAGCTTTGTGATGACTACATGTATTTTCAACTGTATGCAGCACAATTATGTGGCATGTGTGCCAATGGCCTCTTTACTTTGTCATCCTCACAGGTTGATGCCCACCAGAAGCAAGATATCTGGCTGACCATCGCCCGGGCAGTGAGATCTGTCGCCTCCTCACCGTAGGGGCGGACACCGGACCCAGACCCCCCACATGCTCAGGATTCTGACGGTGGTCTTCCCGGACATGGATGGGCAACTGAAGGCCAGACAGCAGCAAGGAGGGGGTAAGTCCATCCCTGATCTGTGAACATGTCTGACATATTTGCAGTCTTTTGGCCTGATCATACTTCCACATTACGTTGGTCTTGTATTCCAGGACTCATGTACCTCAATTGTGTAAGTCACACTCCTCATATGATCCACAGTTGTGGCCCCTACAGTATGTGACTTTTTTCACTTGGGCACTGTGTCCCTTCAATCAGCTATGCTGAGGGTCCTGCAAGGCATATGATACTGGGACTCTGATGTGTGCTTCGTGGGTAGGTCTATTTTTTGCACTGTGCCTGGTCTCTGACATGTGTTCTGTGTGTGCCTTTCAGATGTGTTCAAATTGCTGGTCTGGCTCACAACATGTGTGTGGGGTTCTTAAAACATACCCATGCAGCAGGTGAGTTCATGCAGTGTCCTCAGGAGTATGTATAGGTAGTATGTCACACTAGCCCAGACACCTGCCTACTGTCCAGGCCAATACACATTTACAGGTTTACCTGGTCAGTCATGCCCACTCCACGTAATTGGGAGACTCTGTACTCACACTCACGTGTATGTACCTACTGATTGTGCTCTCTGAAACGTGCCATCAGGTGTCTAACACAATATCATTGTGGTGTGGCTTCCTCTTTATGACAACGGGTGTGTTGAGGATTTTAGTGTCAGCTGGACATCTGAGTTTGTGACAATGGGGATGATACCTGTGCAACATATAGGGGTGTGGTCAGTTGAATGTGCACAATGCTGTATGCAACAGTGACTTTCACGCAGCTGTGTGTCATTAGCAGCAGACTGTGAGGTGCTCATGTTCAGGTAGTTGTATTTGCAGTCACTCATATGTCAGATTTTAGTGACGTAGGTTCATCATAGTCCAAGAACAGTGTGTGGCAGGGGACAGACTGGTGCACTTGTCAGCTGCAGAGTTTGGTATGAAAGGGGGTGGTGATGGACGGAGCATCTGAATCAATCAAACACTCACACCCAGTCAAAAGATCTGGGTTTAATCCATCACCATTCTTTAGCCCACTCTGCCACCCCAGTTCAGACATGGCTATATGCAAATCAGTCTGACCCTGTGCCTCATGGGAACAGTCCAGCCCGAACTGCCAAGCCATGCCTTCCCTGGACCGGAAACAAGCTTCCGAGGACCGGTTTCTGGCTTTCCAGCCGTCTTCAGCCCGGCTTGCTTGAATCCAGTGGCAAAGTGAGCAAGGGACTCACGTCTGAGCATACCCTGCCACACCTATGGCGGCCAAAAGCAGTACAAAAGGGGGTGGTGATGGACGGAGCATCTGAATCAATCAAACACTCACACCCAGTCAAAAGATCTGGGTTTAATCCATCACCGTTCTTTAGCCCACTCTGCCACCCCAGTTCAGACATGGCTATATGCAAATCAGTCTGACCCTGTGCCTCATGGGAACAGTCCAGCCCGTACTGCCAAGCCATGTCTTCCCTGGACCGGAAACAAGCTTCCGAGGACCGGTTTCTGGCATTCCAGCCGTCTTCAGCCCGGCTTGCTTGAATCCAGTGGCAAAGTGAGCAAGGGACCCACGTCTGAGCATACCCTGCCACACTTATGGCAGCCAAAAGCGGTACAAAAGGGGGTGGTGATGGACGGAGCATCTGAATCAATCAAACACTCACACCCAGTTAAAAGATATGGGTTTAATCCATCGCCGTTCTTTAGCCCACTCTGCCACCCCAGTTCAGACATGGCTATATGCAAATCAGTCTGACCCTGTGCCTCATGGAAACAGTCCAGCCCGAACTGCCAAGCCATGTCTTCCCTGGACCGGTAACAAGCTTCCGAGGACCGGTTTCTGGCATTCCAGCCGTCTTCAGCCCGGCTTGCTTGAATCCAGTGGCAAAGTGAGCAAGGGACTCACGTCTGAGCATACCCTGCCACACTTATGACGGCCAAAAGCGGTACAAAAGGGGGTGGTGATGGACGGAGCATCTGAATCAATCAAACACTCACACCCAGTCAAAAGATCTTGGTTTAATCCATCACCGTTCTTTAGCCCCCTCTGCCACCCCAGTTCAGACATGGCTATATGCAAATCAGTCTGACCCTGTGCCTTATGGGAACAGTCCAGCCAGAAATGCCAAGCCATGTCTTCCCTGGACCGGAAACAAGCTTCCGAGGACCGGTTTCTGGCATTCCAGCCGTCTTCAGCCCGGCTTGCTTGAATCCAGTGGCAAAGTGAGCAAGGGACTCACGTCTGAGCATACCCTAACACACTTATGACGGCCAAAAGCGGTACAAAAGGGGGTGGTGATGGACGGAGCATCTGAATCAATCAAACACTCACACCCAGTTAAAAGATCTGGGTTTAATCCATCACCGTTCTTTAGCCCACTCTGCCACCCCAGTTCAGACATGGCTATATGCAAATCAGTCTGACCCTGTGCCTCATGGGAACAGTCCAGCCCGAACTGCCAAGCCATGTCTTCCCTGGACCGGAAACAAGCTTCCGAGGACCGGTTTCTGGCATTGCAGCCATCTTCAGCCCGGCTTGCTTGAATCCAGTCGCAAAGTGAGCAAGGGACTCACGTCTGAGCATACCCTGCCACACACAGGCACAGGGTCAGACTGATTTGCATATAGCCATGTCTGAACTGGGGTGGCAGAGTGGGCTAAATAACGGTGATGGATTAAACCCAGATCTTTTGACTGGGTGTGAGTGTTTGATTGATTCAGTTGCTCCGTCCATCACCACCCCCTTTTGTACTGCTTTTAGCCGCCATAAGTGTGGCAGGGTATGCTCAGACGTGAGTCCCTTGCTCACTTTGCCACTGGATTCAAGCAAGCCGGGCTAAAGACGGCTGGAATGCAAGAAACCGGTCCTCGGAAGCTTGTTTCCGGTCCAGGGAAGGCATGGCTTGGCAGTTCGGGCTGGACTGTTCCCATGAGCCACAGGGTCAGACTGATTTGCATATAGCCATGTCTGAACTGGGGTGGCAGAGTGGGCTAAATAACAGTGATGGATTAAACCCTGGTCTTTTGACTGGGTGTGAGTGTTTGATTGATTCAGATGCTCCGTCCATCACCACCCCCTTTTGTACTGCTTTTGGCCGCCATAAGTGTGGCAGGGTATGCTCAGACGTGAGTCCCTTGATCACTTTGCCACTGGATTCAAGCAAGCCGGGCTGAAGACGGCTGGAATGCCAGAAACCGGTCCTCGGAAGCTTGTTTCCGATCCAGGGAAGGCATGGCTTGGCAGTTCGGGCTGGACTGTTCCCATGAGGCACAGGGTCAGACTGATTTGCATATAGCCATGTCTGAACTGGGGCGGCAGAGTGGGCTAAATAACGGTGATGGATTAAACCCTGATCTTTTGACTGGGTGTGAGTGTTTGATTGATTCAGATGCTCCGTCCATCACCACCCCCTTGTGTACTGCTTTTGGCCGCCATAAGTGTGGCAGGGTATGCTCAGACGTGAGTCCCTTGCTCACTTTGCCACTGGATTCAAGCAAGCCGGGCTGAAGACGGCTGGAATGCCAGAAACCGGTCCTCGGAAGCTTGTTTACGGTCCTGGGAAGGCATGGCTTGGCAGTTCGGGCTGGGCTGTTCCCATGAGGGACAGGGTCAGACTGATTTGCATATAGCCATGTCTGAACTGGGGTGGCAGAGTGGGCTAAATAACGGTGATGGATTAAACCCAGATCTTTTGACTGGGTGTGAGTGTTTGATTGATTCAGATGCTCCATCCATCACCACCCCCTTTTGTACTGCTTTTGGCTGCCATAAGTGTGGCAGGGTATGCTCAGACGTGAGTCCCTTGCTCACTTTGGCACTGGATTCAAGCAAGCCGGGCTGAAGACGGCTGGAATGCCAGAAACTGGTCCTCGGAAGCTTGTTTCCGGTCCAGGGAAGGCATGGCTTGGCAGTACGGGCTGGACTGTTCCCATGAGGCACAGGGTCAGACTGATTTGCATATAGCCATGTCTGAACTGGGGTGGCAGAGTGGGCTAAATAACGGTGATGGATTAAACCCAGATCTTTTGACTGGGTGTGAGTGTTTGATTGATTCAGATGCTCCGTCCATCACCACCCCCTTTTGTACTGCTTTTGGCCGCCATAAGTGTGGCAGGCTATGCTCAGACGTGCGTCCCTTGCTCACTTTGCCACTGGATTCAAGCAAGCCGGGCTGAAGAAGGCTGGAATGCCAGAAACCGGTCCTCGGAAGCTTGTTTCCGGTCCAGGGAAGGCATGGCTTGGCAGTTCGGGCTGGACTGTTCCCATGAGGCACAGGGTCAGACTGATTTGCATATAGCCATGTCTGAACTGGGGTGGCAGAGTGGGCTAAATAACGGTGATGGATTAAACCCAGATCTTTTGACTGGGTGTGAGTGTTTGATTGATTCAGATGCTCCGTCCATCACCACCCCCTTTTGTACTGCTTTTGGCCGCCATAAGTGTGGCAGGGTATGCTCAGATGTGAGTCCCTTGCTCACTTTGCCACTGGATTCAAGCAAGCCGGGCTGAAGACGGCTGGAATGCCAGAAACCGGTCCTCGGAAGCTTGTTTCCGGTCCAGGGAAGGCATCGCTTGGCAGTTCGGGCTGGACTGTTCCCATGAGGCACAGGGTCAGACTGATTTGCATACAGCCATGTCTGAACTGGGGTGGCAGAGTGGGCTAAATAACGGTGATGGATTAAACCCAGATCTTTTGACTGGGTGTGAGTGTTTGATTGTTTCAGATGCTCCGTCCATCACCACCCCCTTTTGTACTGCTTTTGGCCGCCATAAGTGTGGCAGGCTATGCTCAGACGTGAGTCCCTTGCTCACTTTGCCACTGGATTCAAGCAAGCCGGGCTGAAGATGGCTGGAATGCCAGAAACCGGTCCTCAGAAGCTTGTATCCGGTCCAGGGAAGGCATGGCTTGGCAGTTCGGGCTGGACTGTTCCCATGAGGCACAGGGTCAGACTGATTTGCATATAGCCATGTCTGAATTGGGGTGCAGAGTGGGCTAAATAACGGTGATGGATTAAACCCAGATCTTTTGACTGGGTGTGAGTGTTTGATTGATTCAGATGCTCCGTCCATCACCACCCCCTTTTGTACTGCTTTTGGCCGCCATAAGTGTGGCAGGGTATGCTCAGACGTGAGTCCCTTGCTCACTTTGCCACTGGATTCAAGCAAGCCGGGCTGAAGACGGCTGGAATGCCAGAAACCGGTCCTCGGAAGCTTGTTTCCGGTCCAGGGAAGGCATGGCTTGGCAGTTCGGGCTGGACTGTTCCCATGAGGCACAGGGTCAGACTGATTTGCATATAGCGATGTCTGAACTGGTGTGGCAGAGTGGGCTAAATAACGGTGATGGATTAAACCCAGATCTTTTGACTGGGTGTGAGTGTTTGATTGATTCAGATGCTCCGTCCATCACCACCCCCTTTTGTACTGCTTTTGGCCGCCATAAGTGTGGCAGGGTATGCTCAGATGTGAGTCCCTTGCTCACTTTGCCACTGGATTCAAGCAAGCCGGGCTGAAGACGGCTGGAATGCCAGAAACCGGTCCTCGGAAGCTTGTTTCCGGTCCAGGGAAGGCATGGCTTGGCAGTTCGGGCTGGACTGTTCCCATGAGGCACAGGGTCAGACTGATTTGCATATAGCGATGTCTGAATTGGGGTGGCAGAGTGGGCTAAATAACGGTGATGGATTAAACCCAGATCTTTTGACTGGGTGTGAGTGTTTGATTGATTCAGATGCTCCGTCCATCACCACCCCCTTTTGTACTGCAGAGTTTGGTATGGGCATGACCTATGAATGTGACGCAGTGCAGACTGATGTTGTCCGGATGCATTGCCCCCTGACATTTGACAGTGAAGTCTGACTTCCCATGCATGTCTGTGCCAGGGAATTGACTTGAGAAGAGGGATCCTGCATTGGAGTCAATAACTTTCAGGACGTAAGGACATCATTGTGTGTTGTGCTGCTAGGCATCACAAGATTGTGAAATGTGAGTCTGAACATACATTCATCCTGACACCTGTTTTGAGTGATTGGCATGTGATGTGATGTATGTTAATAGTAATGTACTTCTACATGGTCATTTGCATGTACAACAACTGTGTATGTGGTGCATCTGTGCACTTTGGGGTATTATCTGCCAGCATGCAACAGACATATGGGTACAGGTCCAGGAGGGATATGGGTGCCATGGTTGATGTTCAGACTGGCTATTGCCCTATGTACACCTGTGTGGGCATTTTGAGCAAATTTCAGCTAAGGGTGCCAGTGCATGCCCTGTAATGTGCTATATTGACAGTGCTGTGTGCAGTCAGTGCAGGCGACTAATGTGGGCCTTCTTTTCCTACTTATATGCAGATACATCCACGGGCACAGGAGACAGCGCCATGGAACTAGAGGAGCCGCAGAGCCAGTCTGGCCCAGTGACTGAGGAGTCGGAGGGACCCATTGGCACGGAGGGTGAGGGGAGCCACACGAGGAGTCCTCAGCACCATCCACCTCAGGACCACAGCAGCTCAGAGGATGACTCCCTTGTTGGTGCGGGTGTCAGCAACCAGCACAGCACAGATAGTGAGGCTGTTCTCACCACCACCACCACCCTCCCCTCGGCTCCCATCCCCGAGATCCGTGGCATCTCCCATGTCTCTTTCCTGTCAGGCACCGCACCCCCTGCCCCTGTGTCCCCTGATGTCCTGAGTGTGGAGTCTGTGGACCTGCTTAAACAGAGTAAATAACAAAAGAGGGGAGGGAGAGGAAGAAGTGGATTCTGTCTCCCCTGGCAATATGTATAAACAAAAAGAATCCACTCGAAAGGTATCGGTGATCCCTACAGTGGTGGGGAGCAACCAGTGTTGTTTAAATACCCCTCACACACCAACAGGCCCCTTGGTGTCATGCTTCATCATCGGGGTCTTCGCAAACCTCTACGGAATGCGGCGTGCTACGACTCACGACTACGCAGGAGCACTTTAAGGTGAACTATGTGTTGGTGTGTGTGGAATAATAATGTGTGAGTGGTGAGGTGAAAAGTGATGGTTAAAAGATACCTGGCTCGTAGGGAAAAACAAAAACTTTTTATTAAGTCCTCGGCTGGTATCATTAAAAAGTGCAAGTGAGGTTGTTTTTACTGATTATGGTATGTCAACCTCAAAAGTGCGTCGACATGTTTCGGAGTCAGGGACTCCTTCTTCAGGACGAGGATGTGCACTGGTGATCTTCACCTTACTCACATGAATAAGTAGATGTCAAAGTGTGCTCTACAAAAAATAAATAATGGTGAAATGTACCTATCCGTATTTATAATAAGTAAAGTCCGTTGCGCCCAATTGGCGATAATCAGAACCTGTGAATGAACAAAAATACCATGAAACATACTATCTTAATAGGACAAATGTTTAGAAAAAACTGTGTTAAATACACAGGAGGGTAACGGCGAACGAAAAATAAGGTCCAAGAACCCTGTAAAAATAGATAAATGAAAAAGAAACAAGGACAAACACATAGACAAAGACACACATTGATGCTAACTGGTAGTCGCCATTGGATTCCATAGGATAAAAGAATAGGAATGAGAATCACACATTATTCGACATGTACATTGCTTACTTATGAATCAAGACTAAATAGCCTCATGAGCCAATAGCGTAGTATTGGGGGTTCTTTTTCCGCTCAATGTAGCAACCTGTGGGATGTTAAAGGAACTGAGTTTTAGGATCTCGGATGTTGATTCACAATAGAGACACAGACATTTAACCTCTGCACCACCAAACTCACGGTTACACCACGGCCAGGTCGGCTGTCATCCCCTCAACGCGGCTCCGACGATGTGTCGGTTCGTTCTGACCCAACACCCTTTTGTAGTGCCGGTGGATGTTTTAATTGACACCTAATTGAAAACGGAATAAGCCCAAAGAAGGACATAGTCCTTAGGTTCGAATACGGTCCTGTGTGAGTAAGAAGGGTGTGTCCGTTTCAAAAGCGCATGCGCGGAGAAATGGCATTGCTCACGGGCACATGCGCGAAAGGGTAGTGCTAGTGCGATAGCGCTCAAGTAGAGCTGGATGGATGCTATATGCTCGTGCATGCGTGAGAAAGGGGACCCCGGTTCGAGGTGGAGTCTCGGGCTAATTCTAAAAGAATTATAGATTGAGACAAAGCCATGGGATCTCTAAGAAACAAGGGAATAATGGTTATTTCAGACAAATGAATATAAAACAGATGTGGGGTTCTTATGGCATATAAGCAAAGTCCAAACCAAAATGGTATCTAATGATAACCTGACCCAGTGGGATTGGTAATACCAAGATGAAAGAAGAAAGGTTTTTGGAAGTTAATCGGGGTCATATTCAATATTCTAAGGGTGAAGCCATTATGCTGTTATGTCAAGGAGTGTGTATCAGTAGTTAAGGGCTTTTATCGCAGTTGGCTCCATGGAATGGAGTCATTTAATCCGGTGGTGTCCGTGCCCAGGCCAATGTCCAATGGCGTGAAAGACGACTTCGGCCTTAAGCCCGTGTCCGATGGTTCCTGGGTAGGTTCCTGATTGTAAAAAAACGCTTTCAACTTAATAGTCCTTACAAAGTCCTGAATCTCTTTGTATAGGCGAAAAGTGTCTGGTTTGTTTGTGGGGACATATCCTAAACCTTTATTGAGTACTTGGTTCTGCATGTCTGTTAAAGGCCAAGGAGATATGTTGATGACTAGGTTCCTCTCTTGCTCGTTGACGCCTGATTCGCTGTCATACTCCTGGTGTGTACCCTGGGGTCTGCCTCGACCACCGGCTGCCAGGTGACATTGTTCCCCCTCCTGTTCCTGCCTCTGCGGGGTCCTGGGCCCCATGATAAAAAAGGCTGTTGATTTTGTTGTAAAGCAGTGGGGTCTTCTCCCCATTAAGGGTACATTGGTCCCATTGGTGGAGGGCCATATTGAAATTGAGGGAATTTATACTGGGTATGACGACACGAGCTGTGAAAACGAGAATAAACGAGCACAAAAGCAATGTTAGATGTAAAAAACTGACTACGAAAATGTCAGCACATTTTTTGGAGGCACAACATTGTGTAAACGAAATACACTGGACTGTGATTGAGCAACTACCTTTGGATGTGGGTCTTTTTGAAAAAGAACAAAGGTGGGTGTTCCGCCTGGGCACGGACACCACCGGATTAAATGACTCCATTCCATGGAGCCAACTGCGATAAAAGCCCTTAACTGCTGATACACACTCCTTGACATAACAGCATAATGGCTTCACCCTTAGAATATTGAATATGACCCCGATTAACTTCCAAAAACCTTTCTTCTTTCATCTTGGTATTACCAATCCCACTGGGTCAGGTTATCATTAGATCCCATTTTGGTTTGGACTTTGCTTATATGCCATAAGAACCCCACATCTGTTTTATATTCATTTGTCTGAAATAACCATTATTCCCTTGTTTCTTAGAGATCCCACGGTTTTGTCTCAATCTATCATTCTTTTAGAATTAGCCCGAGACTCCACCTCGGACCGGGGTCCCCTTTCTCACGCATGCGCGAGCATATAGCATCCATCCAGCTCTACTTGAGCGCTATCGCTAGGCGCTGACACTACCCTTTCGCGCATGCGCCCGTGAGCAATGCCATTTCTCCGCGCATGCGCTTTTGAAACGGACACACCCTTCTTACTCACGCAGGACTGGATTCGAACCTAAGGACTATGTCCTTCTTTGGGCTTATTCCGTTTTCAATTAGGTGTCAATTAAAACATCCACCGGCACTACAAAAGGGTGTTGGGTCAGAACGAACCGACACATCGTCGGAGCCGCGTTGAGGGGATGACAGCCGACCTGGCCGTGGTGTAACCATGAGTTTGGTGGTGCAGAGGTTAAATGTCTGTGTCTCTATTGTGAATCAACATCCGAGATCCTAAAACTCAGTTCCTTTAACATCCCACAGTTTGCTACATTGAGCGGAAAAAGAACCCCCAATACCACGCTATTGGCTCATGAGGCTATTTAGTCTTGATTCATAAGTAAGCAATGTACATGTTGAATAATGTGTGATTCTCATTCCTATTCTTTTATCCTATGGAATCCAATGGCGACTACCAGTTAGCATCAATGTGTGTCTTTGTCTATGTGTTTGTCCTTGTTTCTTTTTCATTTCTCTATTTTTACAGGGTTCCTGGACCTTATTTTTGGTTCGCCGTTACCCTCCTGTGTATTTAACACAGTTTTTTCTAAACATTTGTCCTATTAAGATAGTATGTTTCATGGTATTTTTGTTCATTCACAGGTTCTGATTAACGCCAATTGGGCGCAACGGACTTTACTTATTATAAATACGGATAGGTACATTTCACCATTATTTATTTTTTGTAGAGCACACTTTGACATCTACTTATTCATGTGAGTAAGGTGAGGATCACCAGTGCACATCCTCGTCCTGAAGAAGGAGTCCCTGACTCCGAAACATGTCAACACACTTTTGAGGTTGACATACCATAATCAGTAAAAACAACCTCACCTGCACTTTTTAATGATACCAGCCGAGGACTTAATAAAAAGTTTTTGTTTTTCCCTACGAGCCAGGTATCTTTTAACCATCACTTTTCACCTCACCACTCACACATTATTATTCCACACACACCAACACATAGTTCACCTTAAAGTGCTCCTACGTAGTCGTGAGTCGTAGCACGCTGCATTCCGTAGAGGTTTGCGAAGACCCCGATGATGAAGCATGACACCAAGGGGCCTGTTGGTGTGTGAGGGGTAAGTCAAAGTCAAAAAGCTTTTATTCGATATGCAAGATATCTTATAAGCACACATGCAATACAAACATTTTCAATTATACAAAAAGCATCACTTAAAGAAGTCAGTATAAAAAGCACATTTAAAAGGGATAAAAGGACATAGATTGTCCGCTGATAAATTAGCTAAACAGAATTAAATCGCTACTGACAATCTCTTGCAACGAATAAGCCAAAACTGTTTTAAAAATTTTGCAGTTCCACATACAATCAGGGGGGATGTGTCCGTGGTTAGGATACGTAGAGCTGTTAAGTGGCTACGTGTGCCCATATTTCGGCAAAGGGGCTTCAACCAAGTGCCCCTAGGCCTTGCATAATCCGGGCATTCAAACAGTACATGCGCAACGGACTCTATCTTACTTGGGCAACAGGCACAATTCGGGGACTTACGGGCCGTGGAGCTCCAGTTAGATACCAGAGCACCAAGAGGTAGAGAACCAACTCTAAATTTAAAATAAAGGGCACGATCAAGGGGAAGAGTAATTAAATCCAAATAGGGTTCAAATGCCACGATGTCTTTAACAAGTAAAAAGGCGGCAGTAGATTTACAATGGTTCGAGTTTGTAATGAGTTGCTCCGCGACCCATTTCCAGAAAAGGGCCTTTACAACATCTTTCGGCGGAGCTGAACGCGATGACCAGTAGTCTCCCAAACCAATTTTCTCCATCAGGTTTTTGGTATCCCTTAGCCATCTTATCTTTGCCCAACCCCCCAGGCTCATAATTTCCCTCAGGCCGTCAGCATAGGATTTTAACTCCTCGCCCCTCCAGATTCGGGTCCATAAAAGAAGAGGGCGAAGCAGAGCTTGATCCTTAATGCTTCTGCAGCCTGTGTCCAACAGCACAGGTACAGATGGGGTGCTCAGGGGGATGGCAATGATTGATTTCAGAAGCTTGGTCTCAGCTGTTACCAGAGTGTCCAATCGGGAGTGGCCCCACAATTCAGCCCCGTACAAGGCTGATGTCACTACCTTGGTCTTGTAAATTTCAATTACCGGGGTAAGCGATCTCCTCGGTGAGGCCCGGTACTCCCTCATAAGAGCTCCTCCTACTCTCTTATGGTTAAGGACCATTTTATCTATGTGATTTCCCCAGGACATTCTATCCGTGATCCGAATTCCGAGATAATCGAATTCGGATACTTTTTCTAGGGCAACAGAGTTAAGCATAGGTGGGCGGCCCAATTTCCGTGGGGGGTTTAGGACTAAGTATTTAGTTTTGTCCACGTTTATTATTAGCCCTTTTGCAGCACAAAACTCCTGGAAGCGCGTTAGGAGTTTCTGGAGGCCTTGGGGAGTCTTCGAGATCAAAAGCGTGTCATCCGCAAAAAGCAGGGTGGGGATCCGGACTCCTCCAAGACAGGGGGCGTCGGCTGGTTCTTGTTGGAGATATTCCACCACCCCATTTAGATAAAGTGAGAATAGGGTGGGCGCCAAGACGCAACCCTGTCTTACTCCCCTAGACACCGGTATTTTTTCAGTGACCTCTCCGTTTTTACCCCAACGAACCTGTGCATAGGTATTGGCATGGAGGCTAATGAGGAGGGACAAGATATAATCGGGCAATCCCAGTTTGTAAAGTACCCTCCATAGTTCTTCCCGGGGGACCAGGTCAAAGGCAGTCTTCAGGTCTATAAAGGCCAAGTAAAGACTACCCCTACCTAGATCCACCACCTTCCATCCCAATAGTGCCAACCTAAACACCTGCTCTATTGTCCCCATTCCTGCCCGGAAGCCTGCCTGGAAGTCTGATAGGATTTTATTTTCCTCCACCCAGTGGAGGATCCTTCCGAGAATAGCTTTACCAGCTATCTTTTGGGTGGAGTCTATCAAACTTATTGGGCGGTAGTTCCCCGGGGTTTCCCTACAGCCTTTTTTGTAAATTGGGACCACCACTGCCCCTTTCCAAGATTCTGGTACTGCTCCTCCCATCATGATGTCATTGAGGAGAGCAGCTATCACCCTTCCCCATTCTACGGGATAAGCCTTCATTAAGTCCCCCGGGAGGCCATCTGGGCCCGCTGCCTTGCGGGGAGCTACCCACCCTATGACCCCCTCAATTTCTACAGGGGTGAAGAAATCATAGGACTGAGGTTCAATTACTAGTGAGAAGTTTACCCCCATGTTCATGTCCCCGTCTGGAGGGAGGTATAACGCCCCAAAATGATTTACCCAATTTTGGGGCGGAATATTACAGGGTCTCATAGTTTCAGCGGGTTTATTCCGTGAAGCTATAAGATTCCAGAAAGCCCTTGTGTCCCTACTTTTACTCGCTAAGAGCAGGTCTTCCCAGAACTTATCTTCCCACTCCCTCCTAGCATTTTTAAGGGCTTTATTATAGGTCTTCCTTGCGACCTGAATCTCACTGGGGGATTTAAACTTTACAGCCTCCACTAATTTTGACTTATACGCCCTACATGATTGGGTATACCATCCATCAGCGGGCTTTATAGATCTTTTATTGCCCGGCTTACTAGAGTATGGGGTAAACACATTAGTCAACGCCTCTATCAGGGCGACAAACAGCCCACTCGCTCTGCCCACTCCTTCAATAGGGGACCCAAGGGTTGCCACTGCGAGGTTTAGGAGAGATGAAATTTCCCCTACCCTTGCCTCAGAGAGGACCAATTTCGCCCATTTTATTCTTCTCCCACAAGGGGAGACTTCAGACTCGTCGGGAGGAGCAGGTACCGGGGTAATATATCCCTTTTCTCTAGGGCGCCACCACTGGTCCATTTTTAGGGAAAGCGAATTATGATCGCTTTCAGTCGCAGGGACCACCAGCATGTCCCTTACATGGGGCCATAGGTGTACGTCTATCAACAAATAATCGATCCTCGAGGTGTGCCCTGGTCTATTATAAGTGTGGGCCCCCACCCTGTCCGAATTTGTCCTCCCATTTGCTGCCCGTAAGTTTAATTCGAGACACAAGGAATATAGCTGGAGCGCCACTTCTGACCACCTCCTGATCGGAGAAATTTCCAATACAGGAATCCCCCTTCTAGCATCCTCCTCATCTTGGTCAAGGGCTACGTCCGAGCCCAAGGGCTCGAAAGTACAATTCATATCTCCTGCAACCAAAGTACGCATCTTGTGAGGAGTATTTTTTAGGATGGTCTCAAGAAGAGATATTACAGGAGACTTCCGTCCACCCTTGGTCCCACGAGCATAAACATTATAAATATTTAGGACCAGTCTCCCCCTTTGGTCTGTTAAGGTGATGTTTTGAATATCCGGGCAGCCTGTGGGGAACTCCTCTACTCTACAATCTAGAGAGGCAGCAACCCAGATAAGGAGGCCACCCAAGGGACGCCCTCTCCCTGTTTCCGAGGTTTGAGCGGGGACAGAATGGGAGGAGAATCCCACCCTATGGGCCGGGGCCAAACTCCATGTCTCTTGAAAAATACACACAGAGTGCTCATCAACCCAAGCAGCAAAATCCGGTTGGGCCAACTTTCTTGCAATCCCTGCGACATTCCAGCTGAAAACCTTAAAAGCCAGGTCCGTCACAGCTGGAATGTCTCTGGGTGCAAGAGTATTCTCGTCTATGGGCCTCGCCATGGATATCTTAGGGGAGCAGGGGCCATGGATGCTAGTTTTAGTGGCTAGCGTCCCGCTAGTCAAAAGGATTTGAGAGGGCAATTCTCCTGTTGGGTACGCTCTACTCCCAAGTTCCAGTCAGTTCGAGCTTGGCGCCCACACGTGATTAGCCCTCGTGCCTCCCATTTTCCCTGCCCAGGAAACCTCCCCAATGTGTCCCAGCCCAGGGGAGATTTGGCTTTCTCCAGTTAGTTTTACAACTTGCCTAGGGTAAAAATAAGATAAGTCTACCACTTTAATCCCTGGAGCCCCCATGTTTTTAATAGGAGAACAAATGGAGGGCACTACTCTAGGGTCTTGAAAATTTATAATTATACAGTCCCCTTCCTGTGTTTTTCTCCCCTGCCCTACCCACCCAACTCTACGAACGCTTAAAATAATCCCATCTACGTCCAAGGGAATAGGCTTATATGCCTTCAGCCAGTGGATACACTTGTTCTTAAGTGATTGGTGATTTTCCATCTGGCCTTCCTTTAGAGGGGGGACATTTACCATCACAGCAACAAAAGGTTGACAGTCTGGCGGGAGGTTTACAGGCGGGATCCGACGCACAGGATTTCTGGGGACCAATGGAGTGGGAGCCGGGACTGTAGACTTAACCCTAGATCTGGGAGTTTTCCCTATCACTGGGCCTTGAGTTTTATTACATGTACCAGCCACTTGTGGATCTTCCACTTTGCCTCTGGTTGTCAGTGGCTGCTTTTGTGGGATAGGGTTGGGTTTACTTGCGACATGCACAGAGCATGCTGGAGAGTCCTTACGGTTTAGCCCTACTTTGGGAGGAGGAGAAGTTTTAGAAGATGAAGTTATTATATTATTAGGATCAACCTTCTTTGAACAGTTTAGGGGCTTAGGGTCTCTCTGAGGAGGTGGTTCCTTCCCCTTTGCACCAATGTCCCGGTTTTCACCCACTCTAACTATTTGCTTAATTGTAGTTTTGAGTGAGTGGAGTCCGTCAAGGGTTGATTGCTCTAATTTGTCAATCCTCACCCCCAGGCCCTTAACCTGGGCTAAAAGAGGCCTCAGGAGACTATTTACCTTCTCTAGGATATTTTCAAGCGTTACAGGGTCAGCAAGGGCAGGAACGTTAGTAATATTGACATCTGTGCAAGTCCCCGTAGGGGAGTCCACAGCAGGCCCTTCTATGCCGCCCTCACTCTCTAACAGCCCAGCCTTTGTGATTCTCATACCTTGTCCAGTATGCCTTCTTACTCTTTGGTAAAGTGCGGCCTGCCTAACAAGCCTACCCTTTTTACGTTTTCTTGCCTTTTTACTTTTAGGACTATTGTCCTGCCTAGTTTCGGGAGATTGGATGTTGACAGAAGCACCTTCTGGGACCCCGTCTAATGAGACTAGTGTGGGGGTAGGAGATTCTGGTGAAGAAGGGACACTAATAGCATCACTAAAGGATTTAAATATTACAGTTGGATACAGGGAATTAAGGTCACCATCTTCTACAGAAACAGAGGGGATGGACGTAGCCAGATTTTCCAACCTAGTTATATTTTGCCCTATTTCCTCCAACTGGGGCGTATCTATAGTGTCTATAGTAACACCTGAAGCACCGGGTAGGGGAACAGAGTGAGCCTTCTCACTAGTCGGTGTGAGCGACTGGGCAGCAGCCCCCAATGATGATCGTCTTGAGGGGAGATAGATCTCAGATAGGCGCCGCTCGGACATCGCTATCTCCTTTTCTATCACCGCTGCTACCCTGGTAATGAAGCGGTCCATTGTTCCAATCACAGGGCTCCCAGCAGTAGATCCTCTCTCGCCTTCACTCCTGATGAGTTTGCCAGAGCGGGTAGACATGGTTTGAGGATCGGTACAGGGCCTCACCCAGGCCGTGTGATGCACCGCCTTTGAGGGGCAAGGGACGTGGCCCAGCCCGGCCTCCTACGGCCCCGGACGGCCACAGACGGTCCCGCCCTTGTCCCGGGCTTCTCCCGGCGCGCTCCCGCACGCTCCCGCGTAGCGGCTACTACGCAGGCCAAAGTACACAGGGCCTGTTTGTTGGTTGGCTGATAGGCAGGGGGGCGTGGCCAGCGGGGAGAGCAGCCCAGGTGTCACTGATTGGGCGCGCAGGGGCTCCTGGATACTGGAGTCCCTGCTTGGCACTCGCAACCCCGCTGGTCCCAACGCCTCTCTCGCGCTCCTCCCAGCACTCTCAGCAGCCTGTGCCCAACCGCCTCCTCTGCCTCAGGCGCGCTGCGGGACCCGCGACCTGCGAGTTGTTCACGGAAGCCGCCTCCGCCCAGCAGACACACCAGAGCAGGGTGCACGACGTGGATCCTGAGAGCAAAACAGCAAGTAGTGAGGGGTATTTAAACAACACTGGTTGCTCCCCACCACTGTAGGGATCACCGATACCTTTCGAGTGGATTCTTCCTGCTTAAACAGATCCATATAGGGCAGACATAATGCTGAGTGTCCTCCATGCACACACCAGTCTGTTGACACAACTGGTGTCGTTCATGGAGGACATCTCATCGGGCATGTCTGCCCTACAGAGGACCAATCAGTCCATGGCCTCCTCTCTGACGGCAGCAGTATCCCTCCTCCAACAGTCCCTCAGCCCTTCAGCCTCAGCCCAATCAACAACTACTAGCACCCTACCTGTCCCCAGCACACACACACCAGCACAGTCACCCAAACACACAGACACAGACAGCACACAATCACACAAACAAAAGTCAAAATGTGCACGCAAGCAAAATCGGGGGACTGATACCACACACACAGGGGATGGGTCGCAAACACACACACAGGCATCCACAACCACTCAGCAGTCCTCATATCCCTCTCCCTCCAAGAGCCCTTCCCTTGCCTCACCTGCAACCCCATCTGCTAAGAAGCTCTTCCTGTGTGACCTATGCATCTTCCCCTCAGATCCAGCAGATCCAGACCTCAGGGAGAAGAGGAAGTCCCCACACAGAGAAGAGTGCCCCCTTACACCCGGACACCCTCCGGCAGGCGCAGGCAGACTGAGGCCCCCACCCGCAAGTCACCCTGTACCCGTAAGAGCAAGACCCCACCCCCACCCCCCAGCTCCACTGCACAGTCTTCTTCCTCCATCCCCCAGGTCAGCACACCACAGGTTCCCCAGCCACTCCCTGTTCCAGGTTCCCCCACCCACAGAACATCATCCCTAAAATACTCAGGCCCTCCCAACTCCCACTTGCTCTTCCACTAACACCACCACCAGTCTGTCTGTTACTGCAACTACTGTGGGGACCGTGGCCCCCCCAGCTGTCCTTATTTGGAAAACAAATTTGCACCGGGCATAGTGCACAACAATAAACTGTGTAGTAGTTAAACCATAGATCTATAATCAAATTATACAGCCAATACTAATGTGATACAAAAATACCCCAGCTGTCCTGCCAACCTCACCTGCACCCCTTTCCACTCCCATGGGGTTAGGCACTGCAGTGGAGTCCACGACCACCCAGTGTGACATGGGCACTGCAGTGGGGACCATGTCCACTACACCTGACCTGCCCACTGCAGTGGTTCTATCACCCACCCCATCAGAGTTGTGCCCCACAGTTGTGACGGCGCAAACCATGTCAGACACCTCCACTGCAGTTGCCACTGACTCTCCTGCACCCACCACCCCTTCACAGCCTCCTTCTGTGAGCCCTGATCCTGTCCCTGCGGTGCCTGGCCTGCCCCATGTATGCCCCTCAGAGTGGATTTCCCCAGTCCTTAGCAGTGCAGGCAAGCAACGGGTGACAGGTGTCACTCACACCTTCATTGGACTTTGTTTTTTGAGAGGACATTGGGCTAAATTTCATTTTGGATTTTCCCTTTCAGAGTCAATTTGCTGAATAAAGCATTTTTTAGTTATCCTTGTGCATTTGATTTAGCTGTACATATTGTTGATGCTGTTTACCCTGACCTTGCTGTGATGATGCAGGATTTACAAATGTCTGTTACTGAGGTGATGATGTGGTGTGTTCCATGTGGACCATGAGATATGTTTCTTTTCAGGTTGGTATCCATGTCATCCTTTGCAAGTGACTGGGTGTGTCATGATCAACTAAATTAGCACAGGGATGTTAACATTTTATTGGCATGGCCACATCTGTGGCTTGCACCCATGCACATGTGATGTGCTTCACATTGTACAACTTGACACTTTCCCTGACTGTTGTCCCATCTCCACTGTGCATGCAGGTGTGGGCATCATTGGTGTAAACTCAACTGTGTCCTCTGTGCAACTTGGTAGACATATGTCTATGTGCAGGTGACTTAAGGGGCAGTACCGTACCCAGGCGTATGTCACCAGTGGCTACATTGTCTGGTAAATGATGGTTGACTGGACAAGTGTAGTGCTGACATGTCCAGGAATCATACATACTGTTTCGCATGTGCTGCTATTTCCATGATGACACTTACCTTGAGGTCACTGTGATGATGGGGGATTTTCACCCTTTGCCACAAGTCTCAACTTTAGCTGCAGTTTGTGTCTATACATTTTACATTGGATGTACACACTGATGGGGGTTTTGAACACATTGGCCCAGTGCTATTTTAAAGCTTGACTTGTGTAGCCCACACTCTGGTGTTGTTCACACTAACCCTGGGCGGGCAACTTCGCTACGCCCACAAAGTGGGCGTAGTGTTGCCTACTTCTCCCTTTGCACAGTAGGCGAAGCAGGCAACACTACGCCCACTTTGTGGGCTGAGCGAAGTTGCCCGCCACCCGCCTCCCTCCCGCTCTCCCTAAATGCTTAAATGATATTATAAATGAATTATAAAACCACTTACCTTGTCCGCCGCGTCCCCGGGGCTCCCTCTCGTCATCGCGCCGCCGGTGCCGCCGTCTTAGATACTAATGCGCATGCGCGGCCGCCCGCGCATGCGCATTTCTCGCGAGAAATGCGCATGCGCGGGCGGCCGCGCATGCGCATTAGTATCCAAGACGCGCACGCCGGCGGCTGGACAAGGAAGTAAATATATATAGTAGCCTATTGTGGTCTATATAATATTATTGTACGATTTTGCTTAAGCTTAGGACCTTTGTTCTCCTTAAACTTAACTGATACACATGGTCCATAGCTACTTATTGGGTTCCCCTTGTTTATTTAAAAAACCTATAGGTGGGGTGGCATTAGTGGTGGCCATGAGTTCACTGAGGAGGCGTGTTACTGGTGGACAGGGTCTGGATCCCCTGGGTGTGTGTGACATTTGGCGGGTACGTGTTGTTTCTTTGTATGGTGGTAGTCCGACTTACCGTCTGCGCCGTCCGCATCTGTTCCTGATCCGGTCATAAATGTACAGGACTGGTATGACCTGCGCGATTGGATTCATGCTCCGTCTCGAACCGTTGCTAGCTGCTCCGTTTCGAATCTGTGGATTGTGTTACTGTCATAAGGCCCTTAGTTAATTGGTTAGTCAATGAAGATGAGGATTTAGGAGGGGAATCCACATCTTTTCCCATGATTGGCAGAGATTTGTGAGAGGAATCCAGACAGATGGACTTAAAAGACAGTCACACAGTTTTAATATTTTAATATTAACTCATTTAATTCTCCCCATAATATTAGGAAAATACAGGTAGGCTGTAATGAAGTAGACAAATGGCAATGTGTGATTATATTAAAGTCCTGTACAAGTATTAGTTTAAAAAGTAACAGAAAAGGTGTAAAGTGTTAATGGTTTATGATGTTACCATCAGAGGAGAGGAAGCGGTGACCATAAATATTTTAAGGCAAAATTGAGCTACTCAATATTCGGGGGCCCATTAGGATCACGGGCGGATCGCCACCGCCCGCATGGCGGTGGTGATCCGCCCGTGATCCGACCCCGCCCGCCACGCCACGGAAAGACCGTCCGCCGATTTTCCGTCCGGTCAACTCGTTGACCGGGCGGAAAAGGGATTAATATGGTGGCGGTGTCTGTTAGACACTGCCAGTCATATTACCATGGGTGCAGAAAGATGCCTTGCCGCCACTTAAAGGCATGCGGGAATAGACTGCGGGGGCCTGTTGCGGACCCACAGGGACTCTGGGGGGTGGGCGGTGCACATGGGGGGTACCTATGGTACCCCCCTGCAGTTCCATGCATAACAGGGCATGCACCGCACGGTGCCTGCCATGTTGTGCATGTAAGTGCACGACATGCCTTCCTGGCATTGTGGCGGGCGGTGCTAAGTGCACCACCCACCACAATGACAGGAATGCAGGATGCGCCCGCCACTTTGACGAGCGCATCCTAATTGCCCCCACGGGACCCCGCCCTTATGGCGGGCAATCCCATTTCCCGATAGGATGGCGGGCGGACAAAGTCCGCCCGCCATCCTAATGACCCCCATAGTATCTACTGGAAAGGATGTTTTTACAGAAGAAAAGAGATAATAGTAATAATTATTCTTCCATTTGACAGAAAGGAAACTGCCTCTATACATTTATTCAGCATGCAGCACCCATAACAAGAACATTCAGTGGCTCCTCAGTGATATGCATGAGTCGATAGAGCCAAAACTGAATGGCAGGCACAATGCTCCATGAGCAAGAAACTAGTTTAGTTTATCATTTTACCGGGAGAAAATGCCAGTATAGCTCTCCAGTGTGTGCCACAAGTGTGGCTCCAGCTGTGGCCACCTTCTCCTTAGAGGAATGCCACAATCTTCATTGAGTTGATCTGAAGGTCCTATTTTTATACCCTGCAGGGTTGTGGAATTTAATAAAATATCTACTTGTCCATGGGGCAGGTTGCTTCATAAATCTACTTGTCCTGTAACAAAATCCACTTGTCCCTTTTGTGCCATGTCATACGGGGACAAATTATGGCAGCAATTGCATTATATAAGGAGCTCTGAAATAGCCTCTCTGATTATGCCAGAACTCCTTCCATAGTAGGATTTGAATACTAGCAATTCACTTATCTTGCCACATTGCCGCAGATCTACAGACTGGGGCTGGAAGTAATAGTAAGCAACAGTTCCAGGGTTGGAATGCCCGTTTGTGTCAATGCAAGCCTATTAACTTGCATGTTTGAAGGGTTTTCTCCAACTCTTCTCTAATTTTTCCCCATACTGAGAAAGGCTGGAGATTTATTCCTGAGAATGGCCGACATAAAACTTATTCCAGGGTTGGGAAAAAAGTGGTTGGAAGAAGAGTGAACTTGCAAAGACTCAGGGTTTTGCATGAGCAAACCTACACCTACATATTTGCTCATGCTAAAATGCAGTTCACAAAATTTTTCTAGGAGTACTATTTCTTGGCCGGCTTCTGTAAAGTCTTGTGAATTCAATAAAGCTGTATATCTGCACTTAATGCAAGGACATGGGTGCACTTTTGAGACTTTATTTAACAATTGGGCCCCTAATTAGGTCTAATGTGAACTATGGCCTGTTCTTATTAAAATTCTGTCTCTGTCTATTGTCTAGCTTCACTGAGTGACAGATTTCTGTTCTTTCACAAGGAGCATATCGACACACAGTTGTTTTGTTCAGTGCCAGGAACTACTGTGGCGATGTCTGCTTTTTGAGACCAAAACTATTTTTGGTTTTGCCAATGTTTGTTGGATTGGTGAGGGCCCGCCAGCTCCCACACTTATAAGGTTTTACAAAAAAACATGCCAAAACAAGTCATGCATTGGAAAAACCAAAAGGCTGACCAACAATTTCAGATCTACTGGCTCTACCAATGCTTGTTTGTTTTTATGTTTCCCATAATCTTATTAAAACTGCTTACACTGATTTTCTATTATGAATGTTTTAGGAAATACTATCAAAACATTGTACTAAATGATGCTGCAAAGAGATGGTACCTAAAATTTGACAGTAGTTTAGCAAAATGTTTTTGCCTTTTTTTGTGAACATTTTATTTTGAAAGCAAAGAATCCTCAATCTTGCTTTCAAGCTTCTGCAAACATGTGCATATAATCAGAGAGCATTCTGGGACCATTCTACCTAGCCTCATATTTTTAAACATTGAAAATGTGTGTACACGTTTTTGTACCGGAAACACTGTCAGTAGTGCATTCTGAGCTTACAACATTTACGTAGAGCGCTCACCCTTATAATAAAGGCTTTACATTAATAAACCATAGATACAAGTTTGAACAGCATTAAGACTTGGACACAAATATTACCTTAACTGCAGGCAATGCATTTCCCTGATCCGTAAAGTGGTACTGTAAACTGCCAGCAAAAGGGTTTGTGCTGTAGGGGTTTGGGCCTACTTGCCCAAGGACAAAGAACACATAAAAACTTGTTGCCCTTGACCCCAAACAATATGTCCCGCCGTCGGGCTATAGGAATTCGATATCCCTGACCCTGGTGCCCTTCTTCTAGAAGGTAGGAGAAGTTTCTGCAAAGGTTATTTCAAGTGCATGGAGTTTCCTGACTCCCCTGCCCTGGTTCCAAGTTGGCTGAAGTGACAATACAGGGTTGTTAAGCCCTTTGTGTACAGAGGCAGAGCACGGGCTATTCAGGGGTAAGTTGGACTGTGCTCAGCTCCGCCACCACATCTTGCTAGTTGATGGTCCATTGGAGCACACCTAATCCCTCCATTGAGTGACTGTCTGCAAGGAATTCCCAAAGTCTTAACTGTCCGCTATATCCAGTCAAGTGACCTAAGACAAGCTGCTGGCACAAAAGGTGAAGGGAAGGAAAATGGCAACTTTCTAAAAGTGTAAATTTCAAAATTGTAATGAAAAATTCGACTTTATAATTAGAAAAGGGGTTGCCATTACAATTTCATAGGTACTGAACATGAAATATCTACCTCCTCTCAATTAGGAATTACAACCTATTGAATGTAATAAGCTATCCCCAATGTTATTCTATAAGAGGTGTAGGCCTCACAGTAGTGACCAAATGAATTTGGGAGTTTTTTACTACCAGGACTTGCAAAACTTATAAGTGTATAGCCAACCTTTCAATTACACAACACCCTACCCAATAGTCTACATAGGGCCTTCCTTAGCTGTGATCTATATGTAGTAAAAGGGGAGGTTAAGGGGGGTTTAAATGCCAAGTCAACACTACATTCTCATTCAGGCTGCCATGGCAGGCCTGGGACATGTTTATAGGGCTTCTTAAGTGGGTCGCACAATAAGCGCTGCAGGTCCACAGGCAGCATTTAATTTACGGGTCCTGGGTATATGGTATACCACTCTACAAGAGACGTCCAAGTAAATTAAATATACAAATTGGTTATAAGACAGTTTGACCATATTTTACGGAGGGAGCACAAGCACCTTAGTACTGGTTAGCAATGGTAAAGTGAACAGAGTCCTAAGGCCAGCAAAAATGAATTAAGCACAAATTTGAGAGTAAATTGGAAAATTGACTCTGCAGAGAGGGCCAGGTCCAACATTCTTCTAGAACGTTGTCTCTTTGATGAATACTTACTTTCTGCAATGTGGCTTCAAGCGTCCAAGCACATCTCCTACTCATAAAATACAGACTGTGAAACAACTTTCCTTCCTTTTTTTCACTTCCGTAGTGTGGGGCTGAAGAAATATAGTACCTTGGAAAACAAATGTTCAGCTATGCACTTTTTTTTCACCATGTGTGCTGCGAAACCATACAATGTCAATGCGTTATTCTTGCAGGTGATGAAATTCTGGAATTGAATGGAGAGTCCATGAATGGATTAACCCATTATGATGCGCTGCAAAAATTTAAGGTGATGCCCTATACATTTTATATTCTGTTTATTGAAAAGTGCTTCTGGTGTCAATTTTTTGATGTTTACAGGACATGTTTTTGATTCTAGCAAGTGAAGAAAGGGTTGCTCATGCTGACAGTGCGCACAGGCCTGGGCACACCTCACTCTGCTTCAGGCTACCTCTCCTCCCAGCTGTGCCGCTCCATAAGCTCCAGTTCCTGTGCCATGAAGGAAAACTGCCCTTTGAAATCTGATACCTCTCCTTGTGTGTCAAATGCCATTAACCCCAATGACAGGGTCTTGATGGAAGTTACTTTGAATAAAGGTAAGAACTGAAGAAGAATTCCAGATCATCTGCCTAATTCTGCAAGCAAATACTGTTTTGATTGAAAACCATGCATGCCCATAACATGTCTTGGTTGGTTTTGTGCTGTATTAAATGTTTTGAGTTGCATACATTTTATGTGTTATTGTCATCTGCTCAGTGTTTAATATAGCTGCTGTTAATTATCCATCCTCCATGTGTGGGCACTCACCAAAGGCGAATGCACATAATAAGGTAAAAGACAATTAACAGTGCTTAATGTCCGGCCTCATGATGGTAATAAGGCTTGTAGCACCACACAGATCACAGCTTATTGATGGAAAGATTGGATAATATGCACAGTTGGCACCTGCCTGAAGAACACAACAACTCTGCTTGAAAGCCTCACGTGCATCATTTTTGGATCTTCCCTATAAATTACATATATTTTTAGATTCTTCTTTCTTTATGTCTTATGCTCAGCCATTGCAGAAGATATTGATAGTTGTGCATTAGTGCCCAGGCAGATCAAACAGCACGTGAAGTAGATAATGACATCTAAATGCTCTTGGACTCCCCCGAAGGTGAATTTCAGAGACAGCTGGGTCTCTAGATGAATGGTTGAGGTAAATTATATGTCTCTAGGAATATGGTAGGTAGGAGAGAAAAACAAATGCTAATGTAAGAGTTAACACAAAAAGCAGAATGCATGCTCATGAAAAGCTGAGATTCAACAGTCAATCATTACATGTTGTTGAAGCCCATGTGTACAAAAGCTACATTGTTTGCTAGAATAGGTAGCTGTATAATGAGTAGAAGGGGCGCTGAATGTTTCTATTTTTATATCGGAGATAGAGGATGTGTTTGTAAATGGAGGCCAGATGTCTTATGTTTTAAGCATGTTTCAGATCATCTAGAAGATTGTGTTGAGGGAGCTAGTTTTTCAGTATCTAAGTCTTCAGTTATAATCAATAAATAACCCCTACCACTGGTCGTTTGGACCTTTGCTCATCGACAAGGAGATATAAGGAGCTATCATCTACATAGCAAAACATTGATAAAGACTTCAGTTCTGTCACTAAAGTGAATTAGCATGAGTTAAAGGGTTTTTGTTTTTCAAATCTTTCAGTTTTTCATTTTTTTATTCGTTAGGTATTAATCTTTGGATTTCATTATCTGAAGCTAATATGAAATCCATTGATCGGTATGTGATAAGAAAATAGAATAAAACGTTTGTTAGAATTACAGCTAATATAGCAATAATACAACAAGCGTGTTCCACAAAGGAAATTCTCTATTCTAAATATGCTGGCCTAATGAGAGAAAAAGGTGTCAGTTTGAAACCAAATGAAGAGTTCTGATGAGAGAGACATCTCTGTGCCAGTATGAAGCCTTTGCATTATAAGCTGGGAATTATTCTTAGCTCAAAAATATCAGTAGATAATTCATTAAAGTCTAAGTAAGACAGCCTCTCATGAAGAAAAGGCAACAGAAACCTAAAGGCGGGTCTCTCCAGTCAGAGTGTCAGGGAAGGAATCCTACTCTGCTTCAGGAACATGCACTAATATAAACACAGCGGGCCTCATTTATGAAAAGTGAAGCATCGCTGCGAGAAAACAGCGATGCTTCACTTTTCATTGCAACCTCCATGCGACACCTATGATGCGTCATATTTACTGTATGACGCAGCATGATGCATCATGTCGCAAGGAGTTACAGATACATCAGTATTTCTGACGTATCTGTAGGCGCAAAAAGGACGCATTGCTGAAGTGTGTCACAAAAGTGACACAACTCCAGTAATGGGTCATTACAAATGGGCAAGTCCCATGCTAAATGTGCCTGCATCAGTCTTATGCCTGCCATGAGGCAGCCATAAGATATTGACATACTTGCGTCCTAGAAGTGGCGCAGTGAAATCTCATAGATTTCACTGCATCACTTCTACGGCCCTTTCTTGCGTGTGAAATGCCCCATCTACATACATAATCCCTGCCACAGGTATAATATGGTGCAGGGGTTTACAAAGTGACACATCTACCTAGATGCGTCACTTTGTAAATATGACGCAACATGGCACATTTTCTACACCACTGGTGCGTCACAAAAATGGACGCACTGGCGGCGTAAAAGTGACGCAAGGCCTCATAAATAAGGCCCACAAAGTCTATACTGCAACATAATTTTCCTCCTTCTTCTGAGTCCTCCAATAGAATATCAGCAAACTTCTGGGAATAAGCAACCTCCCCAGTTTTTCAGAGGTGCATAATAAGTAACCCCGGGCGGAGCTGGCATAGTGCCTGTACGCGGAGTTCCACGGAGTTGAAAAACATCTCCATGAAACTCTGCTCCGCTCTCTCGCCCCAGCCTAATTAATTATAATTTTCAAAAAACAACACTTAGCTGCTGTGGCTGCCTCCTCCTTGCCATGGTTGCTCTCCTTCCTCGTCCTTCCTCGTCCTCCTCGTTCTCACCGTCCTTATCCATTGGAAACTCCTACATTAATATCTAAAGCTTGAGTGTATTCCTGAAGCTACTGACAACACTTCAAAAAGGTAGGATCCTCGTTAGATTCATTTGTATATTCTCCATTAACTGTGCCTGCCATAGATGCACAATATTGTACAACTTCATCAGCAAATAAATTTCCAACGGTGACATAGCCATTGCCACGTCTGTGAGCTACACATTTAACTGCTGCAGTCTCTTGGGGTAACTGCAAAGCTTCCAATCATCATTTTATGACATAGTCTCTGTGTCTAATACGGGAACTTGATGATATCATAAATCCCCTTTGTGACCAAAGCTGCCCAAAATCATGGACCACACCAAAGCAATATTGATTATCTGTAAATATAGTCACTCTCAATTGAGTTGAAAGATAGCAAGTTCTTGCAAAGGCAATTGATTCTGCCACCTCTACAGAGGTAACTCTTCGAAGACAGGAGGCTTCCACCACTTCTTGAATTGTGCAGACTGTATAAACTGCTCTTAATGTTCCTTCATTGTCTCTTGGGCATGAGTTGTCCAGAAAGATTACATTATCAGGCTTCTGGAGAGGTTCATCTTTAACGTCTGGTCTTTGCTTGGTGCATAAATCTCTAACATCTAGGCTATCAGGGAGCAAGAGCTCTGACCTCATGGTCAGAGAAATTGCTCTCCTCTCTTACAGCTCCTTCTTTGCGTCTCTGCCCCCAGCACCTTTCTGGATCCAGGTAGGTGTTGGAGGCCCTCCTCCACCCGCAGGCTCCTGCCTGCACCTCATCCCTGGTGGTCCAGTGGGAGAGCATTATTTTTCCCTGTTTGCCTTTTTGCTCCCTTTACCCATCACTGCTGCCCCCGCGGCCTGTTCCCGCTCCCGCCTCCCAGCTGCTCCCTCTCCCCCTACCCTAATTAATGGCGGCCTCTACATGGCCTCGCAGCGGACATGCCCAGCGGGTGTGCCACTGGAGCAATGCTGGTGTGGCAAGGACAAGCCTGTCTGCGCCTGACCGGGACCAGCACCAGGGATCCAGGTCCTCTGACCCCCCTGCCGCTATGACTCAGCAACCCTCCACGCAGTCAACCCCAGATTCAACAACGACTGCCAACTCTCAACCCCAAGCCCCACCCAAGGCCCGTTCTCCTGCCGACGCACCTTCACCCACCTCCAGACCTGGACAGTCACCGCCACCCCAGCGGATGCCAACACACCCAAACCCCTGAGCTGCATCCTCCTCAATGTACACTCCCTGCACAGACACGCAGTAGAAATCTGGGACCTCCTGTACACCCTCTCATTGACATCGCTTCCTCACAGAGACCTGGACCAATGCCAGCGCTACACCTGAAATCGCAACTGCCATCCCTGACGGATACAAGATCTAGAGGAAATACCGTCCCAACCACCCTGGAGGAGGCCTCGCCATCGTTCACAAAAGCTCCCTCCAAATGACAACCTTCAACGACTTTTCACCCGCTATGGAACACATCCACTTCCAGATCCAGGTCACCCCAAAACAACTCAATGCGGAATTCTCACCTACAGACCTTCTGGACCCCGCGCCCCGTTCACCAACACCATCGTAGACTACATTTTGCCCCATGCCCTCGCCTCCACGGACTACTTACTGCTCAGAGACCTGAATTTCCACTTTGACAACCTCAGCGACCCCAACTCCACCACCCTCCTTGACAACCTCACCAACATCGGACTGAAGCAACTTGTCACCACCCACACCCACAAGGGGGACACACCCTCGACCCCATCTTTGCTGAAGGAATAAGTATTCGCTTCAGTCTCACCACGCAGCCCCTCTGCATGGACCACCACTGCGTCCACTACTCTTTCTCGAAACCAACACACACAAGCCAATGCCATGCCGCTGTGCAGAAACTGGAACAAGATCACCGAAGAGCACCTCACCTCCGCCCTTTACTGCACTCCTCCCCCACCACGACCAACGGCAACTCTGCAGACAACGAATTCCACAGATGGATCGCTGGCTACGGCACACCTCTTCCACAGCGCTGCCTACGCCATCACACCAGAACTACGACAGACAATCAACTGCACCCTCGAAACAGGCACGTTGACCGATGACTGGAAATGCGCAGAAGTCAGACCCCTCCTCAAGAAGCCCTCCACAGACCCGGTGGACCTCAAGAACTACATGCCCTTCTCCCCCTCCTCTTTGCCACCAAAGTCACAGAGAAGATTGTCAACATCCAGCTAACGAACTTCATAGAGTCCAACAACATCCTTGACACATCTCAATTCCGCTTCCACAGCAACCACAGCACCGAGACAGCCATCATAGCTGCCAAGGACAGCATCTGCACACTCCTTGACCAAGGCCGCACTGCAGCCCTCATTCTACTAGACCTCTCATCAGCCTTCGACATTCTCTCCCACCGCACAATAATCCACAGACTCCACGACGCCTGCATACAGGGAACTGCCCTAGACTGAATTCACTCCTTCCTCACAGGCCAAACTCAAAGAATCAGACTCCCATCCTTCCACGCCCAACTCACAGATATCAGATGCGGAATACCCCAAGGATCCTCCCTCATCCCCATGCTCTTCAACATGTACATGGCCCCCTTCGCAACCATCATCAGAAAACACAGAATCAACATAGTATCCTATGCCGATGACACCCAGCTCATCCTCTCCCTCACCAAGGAACCCGACATCACCATGCACAACTTCCAGGAAGGAATCAAGGACATCGCAACCTGGATGAGCAGCAGCTGCCTGAAGCTCAACTCAGAGAAAACGGAAGTCCTCATCCTCGTGTCCACCCCTCCATGTGGGATGACACCTGGTGGCTCCCCTGCCCTCGGCAACCTCCCCACCCCCATGGACAACGCCAGTAACCTCTGCATTATACTTAACTCCTCCCTCACCATGAACCAACAGATCAACGCTGTATCCTCCACATGCTTCACTACCCTCCGCATACTCCCCACTGAATCCAGGAAAACCATGAACCCTGCACTCATCACCAGCAGGTTGGACTACGGGAACGCCCTCTATGCCTGAATCAACAAATCTCTACTCCAAAAACTCCAGACCGTCCAGAATGCAGCAGCCAGACTCGTCCTTGGCATCCCATGTCAAGACCACATCACCCAGCACCTATGAGACCTCCACTGGCTCCCGTTGAAAAAAGTGTGACCTTCAAGCTGCTCACATACGCCTACAAAGCCCTCCACAACACTGGACCCCAATACCTCAACAAAATAATTTCTTTCTACATCCCCAAGAGAAACCTCCGCTCCACTGACCTAGCCGTGCCCGAAATCCCCTGCACCCATTGAGGCAAAACGGGAGGCGGATCCTTCTCCTACATCGTGGCCAAGACCTGGAACGAACTTCCCCTCAGCATCAGACGAAGCCCCACACTGCAAGCATGCAGGAAGAGCTTCATGGCTTGGCTTTTCCTATGACCAGAGCTGCCTGAAACCCCATCCCCCAGCGCCTTGAGACCCTCACGGGTGAGTAGTGCGTTCTACAAATCCCTGAATGATTGATTGATTGATGTCAGTTTCAACCCCATCAATTTAATTCTCAGACATTGGTAATAATGTAGCTGGATTGAGCATCAGACATCTTTTCAAAACAACGTTGCTGGCAGCAAGTATTTGTTGTTCATACTTTGTAAGTCTACTGTTTGTCAGATACTGCATCTTTGTATGGGTGAACAGTATCTCCACCGAGTGAGGGACCATCACTCTAAGAGGTTACCCCATCACTATGCTCTTAAGTCTCTCAATTCTGACACCAACTGCTGCAACCACTTTAAGGCAGCCTTGCAGTCCTGCAGCATTTGGATCAAGTGTAGCTGAAAAATAGTCAATGTCTTTGAGAGATTCCATGCATCTGAGTAAGCAATGAGAGAGCACAGCATTCCCTCTCACTGCAAAACAATGTGAACATCTTACTATAATCAGGCATCCCTAGTGCTGGGGCAGGGCAGAAACTTTCTTTCAGCTCTAGGAAACATTCAAGCAATCATGGTCCCATGGAAGTGGATCAGGCACATCTTTGTGCATCAGCCTCAGTAAAGGCTTGGCCACTGGGAAAAGGTTTGGTACTCACTGTCGACAGTTGCCAACCATTCCCAGCTATATTATGACCTCTCTCTGAGTTCTGGGTGGACTAATCTCCTGTGACACTTTTCTCATTCCCTTCTCAATGAAATGTCCCACATATTTGCTCGGGGACACCCTGTGTCCATTTTCAAGAAAGTAGTTTCAAAGAGCAATTATATCCTGTTTACATACTTCTTGCATACTTGATGACACAAGAAGATGCCAATGTATTGTACAATAGCTGAATTACCAGACATCTACAAAGACTCAAGATTCTTTTTCAAGATCTGATTAAATATTGAAGGACTTTCTGCATACCCATGAGGAACTCTGCACCATGCCAAAACTCTATCAATAAACACAAATGAAAACAGAATAGAGAAAACGGCCTGACAAAGATCCACAATAGTAAAACACTTTGCGGTTTAGGAGATCTGAAATAGTACTGTTGCTGGATTTGGTACCACGGGACAACTGTGTTGTTAATTTTTTAAAGATCCTATTCAAGCCTAAATTTCCCTGAAAAATCCCATACTTCCATGTTAACAGTATATATTAAATCAGGAGGTAGATCCTCTACCGTTCTCACAGGATATATTCATGCAGCTGTTTCATGTTGGGCGATTTTAAATTCAACATCTTCATCATGCATTTGAAATTTAACAACATCCAGTGTGCAGTAAATAGTGTAATTTAACTTGCAAAAAGATCTCTTCCTAACAGATTTACAGGACTTGAATCACTTAACACAAATTGGTGATCTTCCTTAAAATGAACTTATTTTTACAGGGACTTTCTTTAACCAGCTCAGTTATTTGCTCATTTCTAACACCTACAACTTGGAGCTTCGTTCCCAAGAGGGGCAGGTCTGGGACTTCTGCTGTTCTAACAGTGTACGGGAAGCTCCTGTGTCTATAAGAAATTACACTTGGTGGCCATTAACCTCTGTTTCTGTAAATGGTCCACTTTGGTGAACCTCTTTGACTGCTCTAAGTACACAATCTTCCTCCCACCTCAGGCACCGTCATTGTGAGTTGTCAGAATCGAACTTTCGTTCTCCAACATAGGTAACTGTTGAAATGGGTTCTGATTTTGGAATGGATTTGAATTTGTCATCATTACCTGACACAAATCATCGGAGCTTGTGGGACTTCAATCATGGGAACTTGCATTGGCATCTGCATTTGTTGGACTGGAACCTGAACTGCAACATTTTGCATTTGCATTTGATTTACCCCTTTCAGTTGTCAATCACTACTCTCTTGATTTGGATTATGTATGTGCTCTCTCTTCTAATTCCCGAGTCTGGTACAACGGTGACAAGGGAGTTGATTTTTTTCAACATTGCAGTGTCTATTCCTGAATTTGGATCAACCGAAACATCTTGACCTCTTCCCTGTGAGACACCAACCCACATGGCATAGTTTGACATCAAACCTGAAAACTAACGCCTTGCATTCCACCAACATTTCCTCCATGCAATTGATTCTGAAATTCCTTTTGAGACAGTTCAGGCAGCGCTAGCATAAACCACTCCTTGAGTCTCTTCTGCTTAATTTCCTGCTCATCACTACAGTGTTATGCATACCTCATGATCTCATCTAAAGGTATTCTGTTGTATATGCATAATGATCTCTGGTTGCAATCTAAGAATGAACTGTGACATAAAACTCCTTAGATATCCTTTTTCAGTCTTTGTTTTCCGCTGTGTTGTTTGAACAACTGTAACAATCGTTTATAGTAAGCATGCAGCGATTCTTTCGCTTCTTGTGTAGTTCTATTGATCTTTAACCAATCAATGTCTCTCGCTGAAACTTTACCTTTCAAAAAGGTAATCACCTCATTATACTTGGTCATTACCACAGGTGAGGTTGCATGAGTACGTGCATCTCTTTGAAGCTCAGAACATGGCCACTGCAATTTCTATCTTGAATTCGGCCCACAAATTACTCAGTACCACACTATCAAAGAAAGTATACAAGTTTGTCCGCAAAATCTTTGAAATGTTTACAAATCTTTCAGCTTGTGTATACCACTGTGCCTGATTCTCTTCCAGCTTTGGAAAGTTGTTCATAAATGTTGGCTGATCACCTCTACTAAACACTGCATGAACATATCCTCCACCCGGTATTTCCCTCATAGGAAAGATTAAACCCTTATCTTCATTTGGGGGTGCTGGTGGTGACTTACCATTTATTTTGGTGGTTTCTGTTTGTTTCCCTTTTTCTTTGCCCACTTACTCTCTAAGCTGGTGAAATCGCTCCATTTAAGGCTACAATTCCGCAATTTGTAATATCATCCTGAAGATCTCATTGCCACAAGAGCGTCATCATCTACTTGCGTCCTGAAATATTTTTGTAAGGGTACACTCTTGTATTTTCCTGCTAATTCAGATAATTTATCATAGGTAGCAGCTTCACATCTTGTGATCTCCTTACTTAGATATACCAATTAATTCTCCTGGTATTGATTCAAACGTGAATTATCTAAGTATCCTCTAATAATCTCCTCTAGTTCGACTTTCAGTTATGGGACATTTAAGGACCGCGCTCTTTCCTGGCAAGTTGATGGTCTCTCTGTTTCTCCCACCCATTTATTTTCTAAAGTGTCTTCAAACCACGGTGGGAAACATTCCATTGTCAAATGATCTTGTCTCCCCGTGTGCAATTGGTATCGTAAAGACAATTCTCCTCTCTCCTGTCAATATTTGAACATTTGTTTTTGGTGTGTGTTCAGACAACAATTTGTGAATTTTTTTGATGTTGAGATGGACCCAGTTGCAGATACTCCTACTACAGCACCTTGAACAACAGAAATCTGAACAATCTTTATTGTTGCAATGGCAATAGGCACAGCCAATGTCTGAGCTGATACAACTTGTGTCACTTGGGGCAAGAATAGTCACAATTGATGGAGTAACACTGGGAGCAATTCCAGTTTGGGCTGCTTCAGCTGGTGCAGGTGTAATCGAAAGTACTGGAAGTGGTCTTACTATCTGAATTGTAATCAGATTAACAGAGCTGTAGCCACTGTAGCACTAGTGGTTGGAACACCCTCCGTATTCATGATAGAGGCCACATTTCATTTGGTGGTGAATGTGAGGACAACAAGGCATCTAAAATGTCATCCCCTAAATTACTATCAGTGTCTGTTTTTCTTGCAGCTTCCTCACCATCATTTCCCTGTTTCAGAATTTGTTTTAGACTTTCAGTAGTTATAGCTGGGTACATCCAAGCTCCCTTGACTTCACACTTTCTCCACCTGTGTGGCCTTCACTCCATTAAGCAGCTGCATAATGTCGCACTGCTCCCTTTGCTCTATTCTGGTACCTTTCTTTCTTCTTGGCATGAGCCATTTGCTTACACACATTTAATGCTTCATTTTATGTAGGTCTATGAGATGGTTTAATTTCATGTAACTTTTCTCTTAAACTTTAAACAATCTTTAAAATAAAAGTATCATGTTGTGTAAATTGGAATGGTCCTTCGTTTTTAGTGATCTTACACCATTGACAAAGCCACAAACATGTATGGAGCCCTATGTTTGTTGCTATATAATGAGTTGGCATACCTTCCAGTGGTGCTTCTTCACCCTCCCGAACAGGGACTCACACATCAACCCCTCATCAAATCTCTAAGGGGTTTGAAACATTTTCTGTTTGCAAATATTCAACATCAAAGGAACAGAAATCAAATTAGAAAACCTCAATGTTTTGTTCAGTTAACAATTCTATATAATTCAGTACTTTCCTCCAATCCTGTATAATTCTTCTTTCACAAACCTACCACGGCTTAATGCTTGATGACTCATCAACCAATCTCAATGTGGCACTTGCTTTTACAGATCTATTCCCTGACGTAATTCTTTGCACCTTGCAGCGGTTCACCATCTTTTACAATTTTCTTGTACACAAAATTCTTCAACTCTAAGCAAACACAATAATAAAATAACTTTTGTCTGCTCCACAAAAGAATTCAAAGTAGACCATCCATACTAGAAAACAAGCGGAATTAATGTTTTAACACCCTCTGACTCTACACATACACACAAATGAAATCTGGGCCCGTGGGAGATCACCCTGACTGATATAACTTTGTGTTTGCGCTACAGGTTCCACTAACTACCAATCAATAGTAATACAATCACAACAAAGTGTTGTGGTCCCTATCTCAATTGTGCCTCACAAATCTACACCACAAATCTTAGCAGACAAATAACACCAAAATTTCAACGATTACATTATGAGTCCGACGGGTCAATTGCTCAACATCTACATAAAAACAAATATTGTATTGACTTTACCGTAACAAAAAATATACAACTTCAACACAATGGCAGACTCTTAATCGGACAACTGAGATGCATAACCCTATAAATACTCACACCGCCACCACTGCTACTGTCTTTGCAACAGCAAACTCCTTCAGTCTTCAAGGTCTGGCTTTGGGCTTAGTGGACATAAGCAAATCTCAATTGGAGCAAATTATTTTGGCTCCTTACTCCTGTGACCTAAACCTTTCTTTCACTACCACTTGAGAGAGGGGGGTTTTCTATATCTATATCTTCGGGTAAAATAGTTTTTCAGCCCCAGCCACTGGTCGTATGGACCTGTACTTATTGACAAGAATAAATAGTGATCATCTACATAGCGATAAATCAACAAAGACTTTCAGTTCAGTCAACAAAGAGAATTAGTGTGAGCTAAAGGATTTTATTTTTCAAATCTTTTCATTTTTCATCTATTTATTCGTTAGGTATTAATGTTTGGATTTCAAAATAAATGTTTTATATAATTCATCAATTGGTATTTGATTATAAACGAAAATAAAATATTTTCTAGAATTACAGTTACAGTTAATATAGTAATCATACAACAAGCGTGTGCCATTAATAAAGTTGCACATTCTAAATAGGCAGGGATAATGAGAGAATAAAGGTGTCAGTTCAGAAACCCAATGAAGAGTTCTGATGAGAGAGAGAAATCTCTGCACAAGCATGAAGCCTTTGCATCATAAGTTGGAAAGTATTCCCAGCTCAAAGATATCAGCAGACAATTCAGTAAATTCTCTCATGAAGAGAAGGCATCAGAAACTCAAAGGCAAGTCGCTAGTCAGAGAATCAGGGAAGGAATCCTACTGCTCAAGGAACACACACTAACATGAACACAATAGTCTATGTTGCAACATTATTTTCTTTCTTCTTCTGAGTCTTCCAATAGATTATAAGCAACCTCCTGGGAATAAGCCTGTTTTCTCAGAGATGCACAATATGCTTTTAGACATTGAACCTTGAAAAGTTACATCGTTGATGTTTTGCGGTCCAGACAGCTCTTCCCATGAACCATTCTTCTGGTCACCTCCTATTCTCTTGTTGAGAACTCACTATGTCTAATACATAACAAATGCCTATTCACTAGCTAACAGAAGGCTTCAGAAAAAATACAGCATTTGAAATAAAAGGATAAACATTGTGCACAAACAACTATTTAATGTGTAAAAACATGCCTTTCAGTGTTCATTCTTTATTTTTTAGTTAACATGGCATTGACAGTTAGGTCAACTTAAATAAGCATATTTTATTTATTTTCAAGGCTTTAATATTTAAGTATGATTACCTAATACAAATTTTGCCTTTAACATGTTTTATTTAAATGTAAGGTTTGCACATTAGTAGTAAAAGCATTTTGTTCAGTAATAAAAGTAGCGCAAATTGTGTGACACAGCTTTGGACGTCTTGAAATCGGCTGGTGAGCTTTGTACAAGAAGGGATCACAGGTGATTCTAGCCTTGGAATATTTCGAAATGTATTAGTGAATGAATGGAGGCAACTGTAAAAAGACTCCCAAGTGAGTATCTGTGAAGATGAGGGATTTACCTCTTCACAGGGGGTTTTTCTCAGGTTCTGATTTGCTGCACTAGGCCCTTAGCTGAGGGTTAATAGGCTCAGCAGTCAAAATGAAGGTTTTGTTTAAGAACTTGGTGCTTCTTACACCATTCATTGAACTTTCAGTAACTAGACTGAGAATCTAAAAAATATTTCGCCCCATCAGATATGAATTATTCCTGAAAAAACATACATAAAAAAAGGTACTTCAGTGTGTGTGCCTGGATAATATAAACATTACAACAGATTAAAATGGCCTTCACCCGACAATGGGTGGTTAAAGGGAAACCTACCCATAGTTATGTCCTTATTTCAAGAAGACTGGATATCTACTGGATGAACCACTATGAAATACCACATATTATTCTTTGGCAAACCTCACATTGAGAAAAAGCTTATGACAGAGTGTCCAAGTGCGTTGTGCTCTTTGTCCACCACCCTCATCAACAGTAACAAGCACACATGTGTAAAGGGACAATTGATCAAGTGTTGGTTAAGAGCTCTGTGATTTCAGAGCCTCAACATGAGAGATAGATAGGCTATTTCTTCACTGTACGTTAAGTGCCTAATAAACAGACCGATAGATATAGAAATGGGAAAGGCAATATATGTATATTAAAGCCCATTATGGTGAACCAGCCCACTGTCTCACTGTTTAAAGAAGACTGGGTAATAAAGTAGCTGTGCATACTATTCTTCAGTGGTTGATTATCATCTGCAACCTGTGAACTGGATCGACTCTATTGAAGTCAGAGAATAGAGATGTGGTTTTCTTTAGTTGGAGGAAATGGCTTTAGATGGCTACTTTTATGGTGGTTGGGCAGGTGAATGTTCATAGGTTGGTGGGAAGGTGCTTAATTTTACAAGCTGCAGAAAGGAAAAACACCTGAATCACCAAGTGAAACAGTATGTGACAAGGAGCCATTTTGAATGCTGTACGGGTGTAATGAGCATGCAAGTTGCAGAGTCATGCAGGGCTATAGGACAAGATCAACAGTGCAAGCTGGGAGAGGTGAGTTTCTACACATATTCAAACACCACCTGGCACATCTTATTGAGTGATTTGTTGTACATAATGAGGTTCCATCTCTGATTTCTACACAGGATGTTGAAAGCGTACCCTAGATGGGAAATCAGGAAATGCATAGAAAAGCTAACTTCTGTTTCCTAATTTTGTGTGGAGTAGTGAAGAAAGCCTAGAAGGTTGTTGTAGTGGTCTGGTTTGCTGAGGGAAGTAACAACTGACCACCGAAGGTCTTGACAGAGAGGAAACTGAGGTGTAGCAGATTAACAGCTTTCAGGGCTGTTCAATGTGTGATTCGAGGTGCCAAAAGAGATCACGGATTTGTAGGGCCATTTTTTGCTCAAGCCAAACAGAAAAGTTGTGAGTGTACAGTAAAAATGTCAGAGAATAGAGCCAGGATGGAAAGATTTGGCAGATGGACTGTTTTTGGCATCAAAATTCAAGTGAAACCAGATACTTTCAACCATGCCTGGGTAAAGCATTAATAAGCAAGTGGTCATAGAAGGCTAGAGTTGCAGTCTACTGAACTTACAGTGAGTCAGGAGAAGGTGAAAAAAGATGATGGCATCATTGATAAAAGAAACTGTTTTTTTTGTATGATCACCCTCAATTTTGGGACTGATGCAGCTGTTTTATTTTGACTCTGAACTGAACTAGCCCCTTCTGACCAGCCCCCTGCAGGTGCCCTGGCTCCGTCAAACAGTATTTTCAATTATCTAAACCCTGTTTGGCATATTTAACTTACCTATAAGTCCCTAGTATATGGCACAAAGCGTGTCCAGATCTAGTAATTTAAATGTTACCAGTGGACTGCAGCGCTTATTGTGCCAATACTCCTGTGGCAAAGTGAAAACATGGCTCTAGGTCTTCTTTTGCAGCCTAGTCATGCTGCTTTTAAACTGTGAAATCAATATGGCAGAATAACCCTTTTCCGATGTGCAAACCTTCTTTTTTGCTAATATGTAGGCAGGCAGGCCTTAATATCACTTAAGGCAGGGTGTCAGGAATTAAAAAGATGCAAAAAGAACATTTGATGGACAGAATGCAGAACAATGTCATACATTCACCCCAGTACAGAGATCAGGGCCTAAATCCATAGTTTTTTTGCTCACCATGACATTCCAGTTTGAACACAGCCGTATGCAAATCAGTCTTGACCCTGCGCCAAATGGGAACAGTTTAGCCCGAACTGCCAGGCCACGTCCTCCCTGGACTGGAAACAAGCATCCTAGGACCGGTTTCGGGATTTCACCCCTCATCAGCCAGGATAGCTTCTGTCCAGTGGCATGGAGAGCACAGGACCTACGTCTGGGCATACCCGTCCCTCTTGACAAATGTAAAAATAACATTTGATGAAAAGAATGCAGTCCCTGGACTGGAAACAAGCATCCTAGGACCGGTTTCGGGATTTCACCCCTCATCAGCCAGGATAGCTTCAGTCCAGTGGCATGGAGAGCACAGGACCTACGTCTGGGCATACCCGTCCCTCTTGACAAATGTAAAAAGAACATTTGATGAAAAGAATGCAGAACAATGTCATACATTCACCCCAGTACGGAGATCTGGGCCTACATCCATTGTTTGTTGCTCAACACGCAATTCCAGTCTGAACACAGCCATATGCAAATCAGTCTTGACCCTGCTCCCAATGGGAACAGTTCAGCCCGAACTGCCAGGCCACGTCCTCCCTGGACTGGAAACAAGCATCCTAGGATTGGTTTTGGGGTTTCCAGTCCTGGACCTGGCTTGGCAGTTCGGGCTGGACTGTTCCCATTAGGGGGCCTAAATCCATTGTTTGTTGCTCAACACGCAATTCCAGTCTGAACACAGCCATATGAAAAGCAGTCTTGACCCTGCTCCCAATGGGAACAGTGCAGCCCGAACTGCCAGGCCACGTCCTCCCTGGACTGGAAACAAGCATCCTAGGATTGGTTTTGGGGTTTCCAGTCCAGGACCTGGCTTGGCAGTTCGGGCTGGACTGTTCCCATTAGGCACAGGGTCAAGACTGATTTGCACATGGCCAGAGCTAAACTGGGGTGGCATGGTGAGCAAAGGAATTAGATGCCCAGACGTGGGTCCCTGGCTCACTGTGCCACTGGATTCAAGCTAGCCTGGCTAAATAGGTGTGAAAACCCAAAAACAGTCATAGGACGCTTGTTTACAGTCCAGGGAGGACCTGGCTTGGCAGTTCGCGCTGGACTGTTCTCATGAGGCACAGGGTCAAGACTGATTTGCATATGGCCAGGTAAACTGGGATGGTATGGTGAGCAAAAGAATGATGGATTTAACCCAGATCTCTTGACTGGGGGTGAATGTTTTGATTAGTTCTGCATTCCGTCAATCAATTGTGTGTCTTTTGCTTTCTCGCCCCAAGTGCGCCGGGTATGCCCAGACATGGGTCCCGGGCTCACTATGCCACAGGATTAAAGCTATCCTGGCTGATGAGGTGTGAAACCCCGAAACCGGTCATAGGATGCTTGTTTCCGGTCCAGGGAGGACCTGGCGTGGCTTGGTGAGCAAAAGAATGATGGATTTAACCCATATCTCTTGACAGAGGGTGAATGTTTTGATTTGTTCTGCATTCCGTCCATCAATTGTGTGTCTTTTGCTTTCTCCCCTTAAGTATGCCGGATATGCCCAGATGGGGGTCCCGGGCTCACTGTGCCACTGGATTCAAGCTATCCTGGCTGATATTGGGTGACACCCCAAATCTGGTCCTAGGATGCTTGTTTCTGGTCCAGGGAGGAACTGGCTGGGCAGTTCGGGCTGGACTGTACCCATGAGGCACAGGGTCAAGACTGATTTGCTTATGGCCTGGTCTAAACTGGGGTGGCATGGTGAGCAAAAGAATTATAGATTTAACCCAGATCTCTTGACTGGGGGTGAATGTTTTGATTTGGTCTGTCCATCAATTGTGGGTATTGAAAGAAGCACATGTTGAATTTAAACATTACATGCCCTGTTAGAAATAGGAGTCTCTAATTGGCAGAGATATGCACCTTTGGCCAAATAGGGACACTTGCTTCTAGTCTGGATAAGGAAGTTACACACTTTAGATAACCTCTGCTCACCCCCTTGGTAGCTTGGCACAAGCAGACAGGCTTATTCCCAAAGGCAATGTGTAAAGTATTTGTACCAACACACAGTGTAACACAGCGAAAAGACCACAAATGGATTCCACACCAGATAAAAAAAAGTTTCTTTATCTAAACCAAATGACAAAAATCCAAAATACATCTAACAAGATATCACTTTTAAAATCATTTGTTGCAAAAATAGAATTGTAGAAATAAAATAGCTCCACCTTGGTCTATTACGACGTTGTGACAGGCAGAAATCCAAAGTATGGCGCCGACCGCGATGTGCGTGTGCCGGGCAAGGTGTCACACAGACCCCCAAACAATAGTACCTTGGAAAATGACGTCAACAGGTGATTCATGGCACCGTAGGGGTGAGGCTTTGGCGCTGGGGCAAAGCTGGTTCCCTTCTGCCATGGGGAGGTGAGGCATTCAGTCCGCGAGGAGTTGAGGCGTTGATTCCAGGACACGGAAGTTAGGCAGCATTGTCTGTGAGGTATCGGGTCCAGTGAGGCGATGCGGCGTTGAAGAGTTTGTGAACCTTGTTGGTTATCAGCTCCACGTTAACTTGATGCGGGCGCTGGCAGTGACAGTGTTGGTGCGAGCACTGGCTTCAGGAAGGCCGATAACTGCAAGCGTCGACAAGGGTCGAAGGGTGTCCGAGTTGCAGTGCAAGCAGGGTGGTGCGTTGTGCATTTCACAAGCGGTGCTCCCGGCCTCTGTGCAGGTCGCTGCATCCCTGGCAGCATCACTGACGGCGTCACAGGTGTTCTTCTTGCTTTGCAACTCCAACCACAAAATTCTCAGGGCCAAGAACTGGAATTAGCACCCGTCTGAATGCAGCGCCAAGACACCATAGGGTATACGTTTTACTTTACACACTTTTAAAATAACAGGCATCCACAGAGGCATCCAGGTGCTGGTCAGTGGGTTGTGTTCTGTAGTTCCTATATCGCTGATAGGCTCTGCACATTGGAATAATATACACTATAGTTTTGACATAGGACTGAGGTCAGTTTGTCTCTATTGAGTACATTAAACTTAATTACTTGTGTGTGCCAGCTAACTCAGAGGTCACTAGAAACTTCTCGAATGAACAAGAAGGGATTAGTCTCTGACAACCGCATAAACATGACAACTTTGTTCCCCTTAGAATCAGAACAGTCCTTCTTAGAATTGTGGAAGCAATAGATAACAGTTTCACTCAGTCAATTGTGCATGCTTAGTTTCTACCGAATTACCCAGAAATAATTAGACAGGCTTTTAAAAAAAAAGGCTTTATTGAACACTCTTATTTCTCGTGCAAGAGATATGAGCTGCTACAATCGTAAGACAGAATGGGAAGTATAATACGTACAGCGTTAGCAGTAAGATAAAATAATACTGCAATAGCATGGTTTTTAGCTATGACAAATATTCATAAAAATACATACATAAATAACACAGACTAAAATGTGAATACTCATCTGGTGCTTCTAAATAGTTCTACCCCAGTGTACCTAACCTAAGTGTAGTATGAGGTAATAAGTAGGTGCTGTTTTCTAAAGTATAGCTAGCTATAGTTTTAGTTTTGCCAAGAGTTGCCAAGAGTCCCCCTAGGTTCTAGTCTGCTCCATACCTTAGAATGAGAGAGGTTGGAATCTCTTTCCGGGTCTCGATCTCTAACACTCCGCAAGGGGAGTCAGAAACACTGGAGCTGGATTCTCTGCTAGGAGGATGACAGTGTCTGGTCAGTGCGTCAGGCGGGGACTCGATTTCCTTCCAAACTTGCCGTGGCGAGCCATGCCGTGTAAATATGCAGCCGAGCTGTGGTTTGCCATGGCAAGTGAAGGTATATTTATACCTTGAAGGTGTTAAGGAATGCCGGTATTGGCGTAAAAGTTGGGCAAAGGAACGGCATGAATGAACCCCTAAGGAAGATGTTCATGCATAATAAATTAGTTCTAAAGGCTTAAGAGTCTGGTTTTACAAGAACTCGTTGTGACTTGGATGGACGGTCTTAGGTGACCATGCCTGTATTTGGTTAGCATGGATAATGCCTAAATAAGGGTTGGATTTCTATGCCTAAATAAGGGCAATGTGAATTGTGCCTATATAAGGGCATAAATCGAGAAACCTATATACGGTATCTAAATCGTCACACAATAGTTGCAGGTGAAGTCTTTGTGGCCCTTAGGCTTCAGAACAGGAGGCCAGCAAAGACAGGCCTTTGGAGATTCTTCTTCAAGCAGGTTCAACCAGTAGTTGTCCTTTCCTTGGCAGAAGCAGCAACTGCAGGCCAACCCAGCAAAGCACATACAGCAAAGGGGCAGTACTCCTGCTTACAACTCTCCAGCTCTTCTCCTTGGCAGAGGTTTCTCTTGAGTCCAGAAGTGATCTAATTCTCTGGGGTTTAAGGTCCAATACTTATACCTCATTTTCTCTTTGTTGTCTTTGTGGCAAGGGTCTCTGAGCCCAATTCAAACCAGTTCTGTCCTCTCTGGTGCAGCATGACCACAGGAGGTGGAGACTGCATTGTGCAAAGGAGACACAGACTATTCAAGTGCAGGCACAACTGCTACCACCACTCTAAATGCAGCCAAGGTCCAAGGTCTATTTAGCCCATCTATGAGTCACACAGGAAAGGCAGGACACACCTCTTCCCCTTATTTTGACTGTCTACAGTGAATGCACATCTCCACCTTCTGTCACTCCAAGATCAGATAGTCAATATAGAAGCGGCAGAGGGGCACAGAATGTTTAAACAAGAAAATGCCTTTTTTCTAAAATTGGCATTTTCAAACACTCAATTTAAAAACCATCCCTCTAAAAAGATGGGTTATTCAATTCAGAGTTCAGAGAGCCTAAACTCCATTCCTCTATCTTGTCTCCATGGAAAGTTATACTTGTAAGATGTTACTAAGCAATTCCAATGTTAGCCGATGGGACAGGTAGCCTTTCAATAGTGAAAAATGAATTTGGTAGTATTTCACTATCAAGACATATAAAACACACTAGCACATGTCCTACCTTTTACATACACTGCACCCTGCCCAGCGGCATACCTTCAGCCTACATGAGGGGCTCCTTACATGTAAGAAAAGGGAAAGTTGGGGCCTGGCAAGTGGGTGTACTTGTCAGGTCGATATGACAGTTTAAAACTGTGCACGTAGACACTTCAGTGGTAGGTGTGTGATAGAGTTACAGGGCTACTCATTTGTGTGGCACAAGCAGTGCTGCAGGACCACTAGTAGCATTTGATTTACAGGCCCTGGCACACTTAGTGCACTTTAGTAGGGATTTACCAGCAAATGAAAAATGCCAATTATGGATAACCAATCATAGTTAAAATTTAAACAGGTAGCACTGAACTTTGACACTGATCAGCAGTGGCAAAGTGCCTAAAGCAACTATGCCAGAAAACCGAATTCCATCATACGGTCTAAAATACAGGAGGTAGAGGAAAAAAATCAGGAGAAATCACACCAAGGATGCCAAGTCTAACATGCCATGACATTGCAAACTCAAAATTGATGTTTTTACTGCAGAAAGGCCGGTAGTCTCATTGGCTAACATGGGCTTTCACTAGTACATGCGCTAAGTGCTAACTTCCATTTAGGACCACCGAATATAGTACTTCAATGTATCAAATGAATTGTTACATTTAATCAAACATATTACTCAAGTCAGTTTAAAGTCACTTTTAATGCAAAAGTGGCTTTAGAAAGTTGCCACCTGCTAGCTTCAAAGTTCAAGTATCCATTTCTGATTAACTTCAGCAATTATCACATGAGACACCCTGTTGCCCTCCTGCCAAGAAGTCTGAAGCACTCTCAGGAATGGGAATCAAAATTGCTATTGGCGGGAGAAGGTGTGATCTCTTCCCGTAGGATAGCCAGAGGGCTGTGACCACAGATGGCCCTGGTTCAAAGAGGCTACCACCTCTGGCAGGCAAATGTGAATCACCCTGCAGCCTGCCTTTCCCTTTGTGCAGGTAGACAGGATGGGATTTCTTCCAAGTTTGAAAAAAATATTCTGGACACACATCTGGGTCGGACTGAGACAGAAAATAGGCCTACTACCAGACAATAAAACAGGCCTCCAAACACCCAAGAATGTGACCAATACACTGACGTTTCAGACAAGCCTGTTGTGCACAGTCTGATTGCTCCATAGGCCAGCTCAAAGTTCCCATGGCTCTGTCCAAGGTACGATGAGTTTGACATCTTGTTCTTGGGCAGAACGTTACACTGTGGGATTGTTTATTGCCAACCCCACTGGAAATTAGTTAAAAGTGGGCAGACTTGAGCCTTGGCAATAGAAGCTCCATTGGCTAATGAGCCCTTCCCACCCATAAACTCGAAATTGGCATAAAAATGGCACCCTGGCTATCAGCCTATGAACACTACTGCACTTGGAAAGAATAGAAGAGGGAATGCACCTGCTGTACCTATGGATCTCAGAAAAAAAGAAGGGCTGCTCCAAGGAAGACTGCATCTTCCATGCCTCTCGAGCCAAGACATCACTTTAGAAAGAGATGGACTCCTCCTTCTGTTGGACCCGTGAAGAGAAGCCACAATGGCTGGACCTACCCCAACTCATGCCATAGAACACTGCTTGTGAAGTCCAAGGGCTAGTTGTCTAGCATCCTGTTGAGCATCAGGGACACAAAAGCTAAATAAGCCCTGCACCTGCAAAGAGCTCAGCTGGCTAGTTCGCCCTTTATTTATATATTATTTGGAGAAGCCTGAGAGATGGAGTTCTCTACCCCAAAAGGTTCCTTTTAGGTCCTGGATCCTTGGCTTGTGCTTGAGTGTACTCTTTCTCGCCATAGAACTGCAACTTGCCAATTTAAAGATAAAAACAATGGTTTTAGAGCACAGAGTCCAAGGTTTGCAGACTACCTCTACTTGCCGGTTTTGTGGATTGTCTCGAACATCACAGAGAACCAAGGCTTTCACCAGACCCTGGATTTTGTATGTCTTCCAAATTTGAACTTAAAGCCAGACTCAAGCCTCAGAGAACTCTGCTGACCTTACAGTTGATGAGAAAATCAACAAGAAAAGTTTCTAACTGCGAAGTTAAAATCTTGATCAAGACCAACGCAGTCCCAGCATATGACTCCAACTTTTATAGTGTTCGGCCTAGAACTTTGACATGAACGCTCAAGTGTGAGGCTCATGGTCTACCGCTACCAGTGAAAAGCAGTTATTTACAAACTTTTAAAAACTTTTCCACACTTTTTGGAGCAGTGATTCTGAAAATTCTGCAAAAATCCTAACTTTGGGTCCCTTCATCATATTTGTGTAATTTTTATGTCTATTTGAAGATAAAAATATACTCATTTTTTATAAACTGGAGTGTTTTTTTTTTATGTCATGTTTACTATTGCCTATTTTGGTAATCAGACAGTATATCGAGTTGGAAGCGTCGACTTACACAAATATCAAGTTGGAAATATAGTCACACAGAAATATTGGCAGCAAGAATATCGTGGTCAAGAATATAAAATTTAAGGTAAAAAATATTGTTTTAAAAAATATAGAAGTCATTAATATTGTTTGCAAAAATAAAGTTGTTTTTTTGAAAATATCGATTTTTTATTTAGTATTATGTATTTTAGTTTATATTTTAAATGTATATGATGTATTTGTTTGTATAAGTATTGTTTATGTTTTTCTATATATGTGTTACATTTTTAGTAGTTATTAATTTTATTTGAAGTACATTTCGCATTTTGTAGTACTGTAGCAGGTTGTGGGTTTATAGGCGAATAGGGTGGGAAGTAATTTAATCATAATAAATACATGATTATTTTGTATTTATTAATATTATTGTAAATGAATTAATTGGTAATTAACTATGGTAATAGTGTAATTTGTTTAGACGCAGGTTGTGAGGTTTACAGGGGTAAAGGGTGAGAAGTAATTTATTTGTAATTAAATATTTATTAGTTGTTAATTAATGTTAATTAATAAATTGGTAATTGATTATGGTAATTGTGTCTTTTTCTAGGTGCGGGTTGTGGGGTTTAAAGGGGTAAAGGGTTGGAAGTAATTTTTGATTAATAAATCATTAGTTGTTAATTCAAACATTTTAATATTAAATATATTTGTATTTATATTTTTAACATATTTATATATTTTGTTTTTAAATATTTTTGTTGTTAATATTTCGTTTGTTTTTAATTTTGAACTGACTGGAGTGGGAATAGTAATTTTTACCCCTCCGCTATCCAACACTTTTCTTACTGTTACACTCATTGGAGTGGGAATACTACATTTTACCACTCCGCTATCCAACACTTTCCATACTGTTACAGTGATTGGCGTGGGAGTAGTGCATTTTATCTTGCCACTATCAACATTTTCCCTGCTGTTACACTCACTGGAGTGGAAATAGTCATTTTTACCCCTCCTCTACCCAACACTTTCCCAACTGTTATACTCACTGGAGTGGGAATGGAATTTATACGCCTCCACTATACAACACTTTGTATTGTATTGTATTGTATTGTATATTTATTTGTATAGCGAGATTGCTGCCCAATGGGCGTCCAAGCGCTGAGTATATAGACAGAGCGGGGCAGTGCAGAAGAGGTTAGAATTCGGTGGACCTTGCAAACAGAAGGGTCTTCAATTGTTTGCGGAAGGAGAGCAGGTTCGAATTGGACCGGAGTTGTAAAGGAAGTGAGTTCCACAACTTCGAGGCGTTCAGGGAGAACATCCTGCCTCCGGTCCTGGCTCTCCTAACTTTAGGTACCACCGCCAAGAAAGCCTCCATAGAACGAAGATTTCTACTTGGGTGGTAGCGGGTGACTAAGTTGTCGTTGATTGCTGGGCCTGTCTTCCAGAAGGCCCGGTGGGCAACGCATAGTGCCTTAAATGCCACTCTCTGCCTAACTGGCAGCCAATGCAAACTTTTTAATCCGGATCTGGCTGACTGAGTGCGTGGGATCTGTAGCAAAGTACGGGCTGCACAGTTCTGTACCACCTGCAACTTTCGTAAGGTCATCTCAGGGGCTCCCACGTATAGGGCGTTATTAGAATCTAGCCGGGACTGAATCAGGCCTTGTACTGCCACTTTTTTGGCTTCCATTGGCAGAAGGGGTAGAACTTTCCTCAGTGTTCTAAGTAGGCCGAAACAGGTGGCAGATAGCTTAGTGGCCTGAGTGGTGAAAGAGAGACTTTTGTCCAGCCATACTCCCAGGCTTTTTACACTATCCTTAGGGGTAGGAGAGGTGCCCAGACAGGGAGGCCATAGGGAGATGAGTGGCACTGGTGATACTGGGCCCAGGAGCATGAGCTCAGTTTTATCTCCGTTGAGTTTTAAAGAGGAGATTGTCATCCACTCCTTGACATCCTCTAAACATTTCAACAGGCCTTCCGAGGATTGCCTGTTGCCCTCTTGAGCCAGAGAAACCACTAGCTGGGTATCGTCGGCATACGATATGATCTTAACACCGTGCGGTTCGACGACCCCAGCCAGTGGTTTCATATATATGTTAAACAACGCAGGGCTTAAAGAAGAGCCCTGCGGAACCCCACAGCTCAGTAATTTACTGGCTGACACTATTTCCCCGTCAAAGATCTGAAAAGATCTGTTGGTCAGGAAGGAGTCAAGCCACCTCAGTGCATCGCCTTTTACTCTGATGTTACGTAGACGGTTTAGCAAGGTGGCATGGCTGACCGTATCAAAGGCTGCACTTAGGTCAAGGAGGATCACTGCCACTGATCCTCCTTGATCTAGTATCCTGCGTGATTCTTCGGTAACCGCTAACAAGGCGGTTTCAGTTCCATGCTTAGGTCTGAAGCCTGTCTGGGTCGTGTCCAATAGCAAGTTGTTCTCAAGAAATTGAACTAACTGGGTGTTTATATACTTCTCCAGGACCTTACTTACCCAGGGGAGTAGTGAGATAGGGCGGTAACTGGAGTGATCTTCTGGATCAAGATTGGTTTTTTTTAACAGCGCCCGTACCATGGCTCTCTTCCATACAGTGGGCACTGTACAGTAGGAAATGGAAGAGTTTAATAGGTCCAGAATTACGGGCAGGGTGGCTTGGCTTGCCTGTAGCAGGATCTCCGGTGGAGCTGGGTCACGAGGAGAGCCAGATTTGACTTGGCGTGCCAATTGATTAAGGGTGTCAAGGTCTAATGGGGGGAAATGTTCAAGATTTGACTGGTCTGGGGGGGGGTGACTTGAAGATGTTTGGTCGGCTGCTCCTGGATTTGTGGCTGCTATCGGGAAGGAAGAGTAGATCTGGGTAACTTTATTATGGAAGAATTCCGCTAACTCATTGCATTGTTCTTGCGTTTTTGCCAAGGGAGGAGCTGTGTTCACTTTAGTGCATTCTTTTACCAGGTGAAAGATTTCCTTGGGTTTGGATTTGGCTTCCATGATTTTGTCCGCAAAGTAGGTGGCCTGGGCCGTCCTGACCCCATCTCTGTAGGCCTTGATTGCCTCTCTATATTGGGACTTTTTTTCAGGTAGGAAATCTAGATGCCACGCTCTCTCTCGTTTCCTACAGAGGCGTTTTTTTCCTCTTAAGTTGTCTGAGAACCAGGGTGCTGATTTATGCATCCTCTTTGATATAGATGTCCGAAAAGGGAGAATCGTATCCAGTGAGTTTGTGATCCAACCCTCATAATTCTTGTTTGCCAAGTTGGGGTCTGTGCGGAGAGATGGGCGGGTGGAATCTAAGTTGCTTATCCAAGACTCCATGGGTAATTTAGCCCAATTCCTCTTCGTTATGACTTGGGGAGTAGGCAGGGGGGTTTTGCAGGTGAGCCAGGTAAGCGGGACTAAGAAATGATCCGACCATGGAAGGCGAGTGGGTTGGCCCACCACCAGCTCGGTGCAGTTACTAAAAATCGGGTCAAGTAGATTACCCTTTTCATGAGGTGGGGCTGTAACAAGCTGAGTTAATTGTAAGGCTGCTAGATCATCTGTTAGTTCCATGGCAGTGTGATCTGTAGGGGAATTGAAATGGAAATTAAGATCTCCTAGGACCGTGTAGTTAGCGGAGGTCATGATTCGTTTGGCTATGATGTCTGGAAGAGACCTATGGAACAACTTAGCCGGCTCTGGGGGGCGGTATATCAGAGTGCCGGAGAAGGAGCTGTTCGCAGTAAAATCTATGCTGAATGCTAAACTTTCGCACTCGGGAATAGTTTCAGCTGTGGTGCGGCAGCGATACTGGTCTTTTAGTATGATAGCCAGGCCTCCTCCTCTCCCCTCTGTCCGGTCTAATCTATAGATTTGAAAACCAGAGGGTAAGGCTGAGACTATGTCTGGCTCAGATTGAGATGTAAGCCATTTCTCTGTCAAAAAGATGGCGTCCGGCTTGCCCTCCTCTAGCAGCAGGGCAATTTGTGTGCTGTGCCTCGGTAATGACCGGCAATTTAGCACATACATACAATATTCCTGCGTCGCGGCTAGCGATGTGGTGTTGTGAAAGGGATGTTTGCATCCAAGGCAGCGAGAGGGAAGTTCAGCTGGTGAGTAAATGTGTGTGCAGTGTACAGCAGCTGTAGTTCCTATATTGTGAATGGCTGCCGAGCTGTACGTCCTGCCCTGGGTTATGTGGGAACCAGGGATTGTGGCCCCTGGTCCCGTATGGTCGCGGACGGGCGCAGACGGGCTTGCCTTTGGCGTGCCTTCGGCGCACCGCCGGCGCGCCCGCTGCGCCCGTCCGCTGCGCTTCCGGGAGCAACACATTCTTATATATCAGAGAAGGGGGGGTGTGGCCTGGGTCAGTGGGCGGTGCCCGGGGGTCACGGCGATTCTCCTGCGACCCGCTGCAGCGCCTGACTCGGCTGCGCGGGGAGGCGAATCACGAAGGGGAGCAAAGAGGTAAAAGTAGTTTAAAAACACAGATTATCACAAGTACAAATTTAAAAAAGTAGTCTTTTAAAAGTGTCTCTAACTCTCGGCTTTCCGCCTCAAGAGCTCTATCTAATACGAAGCGCTGGCCAGAAAGCGCGCCTTAAGTAACAAGGGGGCATGGCCTGGGTCAGTGGGCGGTGCCCGGGGGTCACGGCGATTCTCCTGCGACCCGCTGCAGCGCCTGACTCGGCTGCGCGGGGAGGCGAATCACGAAGGGGAGCAAAGAGGTAAAAGTAGTTTAAAAACACAGATTATCACAAGTACAAATTTAAAAAGTAGTCTTTTAAAAGTGTCTCTAGCTCTCGGCTTTCCGCCTCAAGAGCTCTATCTAATACGAAGCGCTGGCCAGAAAGCGTGCCTTAAGTAACAAGGGGGCGTGGCCTGGGTCAGTGGGCGGTGCCCGGGGGTCACGGCGATTCTCCTGCGACCCACTGCAGCGCCTGACTCGGCTGCGCGGGGAGGCGAATCACGAAGGGGAGCAAAGAGGTAAAAGTAGTTTAAAAACACAGATTATCACAAGTACAAATTTAAAAAGTAGTCTTTTAAAAGTGTCTCTAGCTCTCGGCTTTCCGCCTCAAGAGCTCTATCTAATACGAAGCGCTGGCCAGAAAGCGCGCCTTAAGTAACAAAGGGGGCGTGGCCTGGGTCAGTGGGCGGTGCCCGGGGGTCACGGCGATTCTCCTGCGACCCGCTGCAGCGCCTGACTCGGCTGCGCGGGGAGGCGAATCACGAAGGGGAGCAAAGAGGTAAAAGTAGTTTAAAAACACAGATTATCACAAGTACAAATTTAAAAAGTAGTCTTTTAAAAGTGTCTCTAGCTCTCGGCTTTCCGCCTCAAGAGCTCTATCTAATACGAAGCGCTGGCCAGAAAGCGCGCCTTAAGTAACAAGGGGGCGTGGCCTGGGTCAGTGGGCGGTGCCCGGGGGTCACGGCGATTCTCCTGTGACCCGCTGCAGCGCCTGACTCGGCCGCGCGGGGAGGCGAATCACGAAGAGGAGCAAAGAGGTAAAAGTAGTTTAAAAACACAGATTATCACAAGTACAAATTTAAAAAGTAGTCTTTTAAAAGTGTCTCTAGCTCTCGGCTTTCCGCCTCAAGAGCTCTATCTACTGTTGCACACACTGGAGTGTGAAATTTGTTTGAAGATTTTTAAATAGTTTAATATTTTAATTTATAATCGAATGTGTTCCATTTTATTAGATTTTATGTTATTTTACATATATATATATATTTGTAATTTTTTATATAATTTTAAAATAAATTAATTAATTAAATTAAATAGTTTATTAATTGTTTTGGAGTAAATATACATATTAACTATTATGTATGTGTCTTTAACATTTTTAATTACGTTTATTTGTTATATTTGTTAAAATTTATATTAAATCTACTTTATTTTTGTATTCATTTTATTATTTACCATATTTAATATTTATTATTTTATGTTTTATATATAATATATATATATAATGAAATGAAAAATATATATATTTTGTACAACTACATTTTTTACATCGATATTTTCCCCCCGATATTTTTGTACTTACCTGTGTAAGTATAGGGAGTCGATGTTTTTGCATTCTATATTTTTTCATCTATATTTTTTACTTCTATATTTTTTACCTCAATATTCTGTCAGTGAACCACCTATTTTGATACTGAAACATGCTTTACTCTTGTTTTCCTTTGAGTAAAGCCTGACTGCTGTGTACCGCACCTACCCAGAACTCTGCTATGGTTTGATTTAACCCCTTGGCCGCGGCGGTAATTCTGTCACGGCGTTGAGGGAGAGGGGGGGTCGTGCGGTGCCGCCATGCTCGTGGCGGAACCACTGCGTCACGAGCCACGGGCGCGCTTTGCTAATGACGGAGTGGTTCCGTCACGGCCCCGCCCGCTCCTCAATTCAGCCAGGCAGGCGCGGAATTGATGCAGCGTGGGCGGGGCGGCCGCGGCGTGACGGAACCACTCCGTCACTAGCAGAGCGCGCCCGTGGCTTGTGACGGAGTGGTTCCTTCACGAGCACGGAACAGGTTAAAGAAATATAACTTGACCAGATATGGATTATTAACATTATTATTTGGTGAGGTCTCACAACCGCCCCATCTATTAATCCACTTTTATTACAATTGACTGGGAGATGTAAAGCTAATGTTACCAGAGAGGCTGCAAAGTGAAAGAAAAGGGGTCATGAGCAAATCACAGAGAGCCGGCTATAATGGAGGAAGGTCAGGACTCTGAGCAGTGTCATTCTACAAAGTCAGCTAAGGGTACGGCAGACTACAATACCAGTGGTTCCCAAAGATTACATAGGTGTATCACTAATGTCCAACTTTGACGCAGTTGTCAGGTGTATGTCTTGTTCAGCTCCATGAATGGAAGCGTAAACATATGTATGTATGTATTTATATGCACATTGAGTCACATACTTTTGTTATAAATATGTCAAATTATATTTTTTTGTATGATGTAGGACTAATGACATGAATTATGCATTCCCCATGTAGAATCGCGTATCCTTACTGTTGTATTTGTTGTTCCAGAGGATGGAGTTGGTCTTGGTATAGGATTATGCAGCGTTCCACACTGCCCAGGTGTCTGTGGGATATTTATCCACACACTTTCACCAGGCTCAGTGTCACATATTGATGGAAGGCTCAGGTATGTTCACTGTCAAAGGTGCTTGTAGTGTTAGGTCAGTGTCTATTGTAATTTGTTGCACTATGTTACAAAATCATTTTCGGAATTCAATTATTTTGTTCCTTACATTATACTTGTGTAAATGTTATTCTTACTTGCGTTCATCATGCATTATAGCTGTCTCTATCCATCTATAAACTGTTGTTTGCATATTATTGATAACATAGGGCATTTTCACAAACATTCTTACACTCATATGTGTTATCTACTAGCACAAGAACAGTCTATTCTTCTTCTAAATGGGAAATTCAGATGCACACAAGGGTTAGTTAGGAAGCAATGAGGCAGCAAACTACGGTGGACTGAAAAAACATGTTTGCATTTACACAAAGGCATAACTTGGTGTGCACTAGGGAAGACATTTTGTCACAGTGGAAAAGATATCCGTTTGGAGAAAAGAAAATTAAGAAATTATGTAAAATATTCACACTAACACTAAAAATGTGGTTTCTCCATGGCACAACATCCACCTGGTCTAGGGTTAGGGACATATTACTATTAAAAAAAGGTTTGTAACTTCCAAATAAAAGCTGCATATCCAAGGCTGGAGCAGAAGTAAATCTCATCTTTCAGATGTCATGCTTTATGGATAGAGCCCGCAGAGTTCAACCTGGCTCCAACGCGCATCAAACAAGGCCTATAAAAAAGTATCAAGGGCTACATGAAATTAAGAGAAGAGAAAATGCCACTGTGTTCCGGTACTGGAATCCTCACGGCCTTTATCGCAGAATGCCCACATTAGAGGTGTTCTGTCTCCCTATCTCAGCCTCAAAGATAACAGCAGAAATAGAATAATAGTGATAACAATGATACTAAAATTAAATACAACCTGTAAAACATGTTTGATGATGGTAAAGAAATGTTAGCTCGTACATTGAATATATGCTGTTTACTTTTATAGGTGTGGAGATGAAATCATAGAAATTAATGATACGGCAACCTTGAATATATCCATCAATGAAGTATATGCTATTCTAAGTCACTGCAGTCCTGGACCGGTTCAGATCATTATAAGCAGGCATCCTGATCCTCAGGTAAGGCACACTTTTCAGCTAATTATAGACGACACCAGATTGGGCTTGGTTGGAAAATAAAAAAAGTGTCTTTACAAACTGCTATTTACTCACAGCATGTCGGGGGACATTTTTGTTGTTTTTGCTCCTGTCTTCAGATGGAAACAAATAATTAAATTGGCATTGGTATGCCTACCCTACGGAGTATCTGGCTTCCACCGCCATTTACAATGGCAGTTGTCTGTCTCTGAGGGATATTGCTGATGGCACTGCCATCAGAAACAATCATTGGCAAAGCAAAGAGGTCTCAATGTATTGTAATATGTGCAAACATATGGAACCACAATGCAAATTTGAATGTGCCTATGCACTAGTATAGTGAAGCCAGGCCTGTGAAAGTCCTAAGCAGCGCTAAGTCGAAGACTCCCCTTGCCGTCATTTTTTTCTGTTTTTGTTTATAGGTTAAAGGAAGTTTAGATTGCTAGGGAACCTTCATAACAGTCTGAAACAAATGCAAGGCTATAATGAAGGCACGGTAGCCATCAATATATTCCTGCATTGTTTCTATATGAAAATTAGATCAGATGAGAGAGGAGCCTTCATTGTAGTCCAAGGTTAATTTCTATGAGTCAGAATACAAAAAGGCTTCCTTGCCAGTGACTGAAAAAGAACTATAACTATTAACCAGGCTCAGCTTCAGTGAAGCCACGAGGAGTTTAAAGTATTGAGAAAAGACTTGTCCCCAACAGTAAGGAATAAATAAAGCATAGTTCCAGAGTCAATAGGCAGAAGTTGGTGGGAGCTGTAAAACTATAGAAGTCTCTGCATTGTCATTGTTATCTCTTCCTGAGCCTTAGGTGATCTCACTGAGATGAAAAAAAAGAAAACATTAGGTGGCCATGTTAGGGTCATGCTTGTACATACGTACTAACGAAGAGCTAACGAAAATTTGAGCAGAAAATGATTTATTGAGAAAAAAAAAAAGCTTTTACATACAATGTATGTAATACATAAAGAACTGAATATTTAGGGCCCGATTCTGATGCGGTTTGAAAAGCTTCCCAACCAAATGGGTTTGGGAATAGTTTCCAACCGAATCGGATCGAGATAGTCCAACCGACCGAGTATGATGTATCCGGATGCTTCCAGATACGATTTGGTTGGACTCCCATTGACTTCAGTGGGAGCGTTTGTGCCCGACCGAATGCATAGGCTCCCATTGAAAAAAGGGGTGGCTGGGAAAAATCAGGCACCCTGTGGCGGGCACCCCTGATGCCTGCCACACTGAGCATGGCTGGAAAGGGAAGACCCATGGGTACCCCCATGGGCCAAATTGGTAAGGCTCCAGGTGCAGGGGGGCCCACTGCAGGTCCCCAAAGTCTGATTCCAACTGCTGGTTTGAGTTGGACTGCACGATTCAGAAGGGCTGTTCAAATCCAGCATCGTACTCGGTCGTTTGGAAACGCGGCCCGTAGAGACGTACAATTCTGCTCCGTATGGCTTGGTCATTCCAAATGCCGTTGGGTTTGGATTGAGATATTCCTAACGTCTAACTCAAATTGTACTCGGTCAGTTGGAAACCTTTCTGAGTAGGTTGGAAAGACACATTCCCGGTCCGATTTGAAAGGAGCAAATGCCGTTTGGAGGCCTTCCTAACCGCATCAGAATCAGGCCCTTAGAAGTAAAATAGTAAATGATGCATTGTAATAGAAGGTAGAAAAGTAAATCAATGCAGCCAAGAGCACACTGTGATTTGGCATTGCCGATATAACCTACAGGCGGTTGCCAGTAGGTAGTTATAGTTCGGAAGTAGTGTCCATAGGAAAAGTGTTTTTTGGTTTGATTATAACTTTGGCCCTTCACAAAGTTTCCCCCAAAAATGAACCCTCTGTGTATAGTTGTGCATGGAAAGTCTTGGGGTTATTCATCAAGCGGGGGCTGAGAAAAAGGGGTGTGGGAGGGTTTAATAAATGGGCATTTCCAATGTTATTTCCCGTAGAGAATTTAGACACATCTACAGCCTGATCTGCTGAATGGAATTACACCAAATATGTCAGGAAGCTCGAATTTGGTCCAGAAATAGTTTTTTTTGTGATTTGGTGTAAATCTGTTCAGTATTTTTTGAGATATTAAAGGAAAAACAAAAATCAGTTTATCTCTGTTGGGATAGAAACCTCCAAAGCGTGAGGAATCCTGATACGGTCCTCTTTGTGACTGTTGGCCTCTGCCGGAGGCTTTCTGTGAGGAGTGGCCAGCCGAGCGCCCCTTACCAAGGCCAACCCCATGGAAAACCCGCACATTGAATATGCATTTCACTGTAGATTGGGCTTTGTCTAAGGAGTTGAAAGTAGAGACAAATTTACTCAGCTCCTTCACAAACAGGTCCTTGAAGTGCCAACCCTGAGCCACTTGACCTGCTTCTGAGGTGGCTAGCTCGCCTAGTTTAAGGTCCAGCTTGATGAGGTGACCTGCGCCTCTCTGTAGAGATGGCAAAATTTGCATTACCTAAGGAAATGATGGCTCTTTGGGCGCAACTAGAGAGGGCATCTGGCGTGATTAGGGCCCCTGACGTCTTGGCGTCCTCCGCCAAATCAAAGATCTTTACCAAGGGTCCTGTGATATCCAACAGTTTGTCCTGGCATGCTCGCAGGACCTGTTGATGCCCTTTTTCAGATCTGTAATATATTTAGTAAGGAAAGTTGCCATCTTGGCGTCGATTTCCGGGGTAACAGCCACTTTACCATTGAGGGATGGGCGAGGGCACTCTGCCCTAAGGCGGGAGCAGACCTCCTGATCTAAAGTTTTTCGCAACCGACTCACCACATACTTGGCTACCTTCTTGCAAGGGACCCACTCTGACGAACAAGGGTGTAGGAGTTCCTCCGGGTCCAGGAGATCCGAGTGGGCATCTCCAGGAGTGTCAGTGGCCTGGGGAGGGTATAGGGGGGCAGGGAGGGAGAGGGGTGCCAAGACCTGCCATGATCTGAATCACCATTTGATCTGACCTGGGATTTGTTGGAGGGTTGCAGCTGATCCCTGGCCACCTCAGGGTGGGGGGGGGTCTGGTGGGGCCAAACCTGTTGGTATAGTAGGAGTTTTGGTGCCCAAGAATGCCTATTTTAGCCTATCAAAAGGGTCTAGGTCTACCCCCTCGGAGCGTGGACATTTGTGCAATTTCTCAGAGGGGGGAGTGGTGGCCAGCTCCAGAGGGTTAGGGATCGAAGGCCCCGGAAGCTTTTCCCTCGCGCGGAGGTATGGAGGCACTTCTGTGTCAGGTCCATCAACCTCTTCTCCAAAGGGGCAACCTCCTCTGAGACTACCCTGACAATGAAGGCATCCAGTGAGTCAAAAAAGTTGTCAGTGGGCGGGAAGTGTTGAGACTCCTCCTCCTCATAGTAGTCGTAAAACTCCATCTTCCAGCAATTCCAGAGGAGCTGAGGCTAGAGGTAGGTATCAGGTAAGTAGGGTATGTAAGGTGGTGGCCACTCATCAGGTAAGAGGGTTAATATGGTTGGGTTGGGTGCCAAGGTCAAGGTCTATTGAGAGGGAACCAATCCTAAACAAGGGCGAGGGCATGGTTGTGTTAGAGAAACCCCACAAATATAGACCTGCCCCACTGTACCTGCTCCTAAGTTAGGCTAAAGCTCCCCCACACCACTTGAACTGGTCCTCAAGGTTATGTGGGGGGAAGGAGGGCCAAGAGCCTGTAGACACTGGTGGGTAATGGTCTATATGACCCAGCAGACAAAAAACACCCATATATCAGACAGGCTGGAAACAGGAAGAGCCAGTCTGCACACATTCAGGCTGAGGAAGCCTGATACCGTACCCCAGAAACGTGTTTTGCACCAGTCTTGGCCGGGACAATCAGTGTGGACGGCAGATGCCAACGGAGGTGCTCGGCGATGGCTGTAACTGACACGGCCTCTGGCCCGCACTTGCAAAAGAGAAGCGTCTGAATGAAAAGAGGGAGGTGCATCCCTTGGCGGCCAGCGGACCGCTGTACACATCCAAGTCGGCACTGAGCAATCAATCGCGGCCGTGTATGAGCGGCAAAGTGTTCCCGCGGCCGCGTAGGAGAAGAAACTCTGTGAACAGACAACCGAGTGTTAATCTTGAAGCAATACAGTATATAGTCAACACATGCGAAAAAACAATCCCAAGCAGCAGTACTGAGGAAAAGTGTACACTTAACTGACGCAGGCTGCCAGCAGTGAAGAAATCGGAAGTTCAGCAGGGGTCATCAACAGGGATTGTGCTAGGAGGCGCCTGACTAGATAAGAGACTTTAACACGAACTTGATGGTTTTTCTAAAGCTTCATTGGAAATGAAGTCTTTGTTTTGTTTGTTATTGGTTTTTAATGGCTGCTTTTAAAATTGAAGGAAGAATAGCCTCATCCTCACCTCTGTGTCCTGACATAGAATTACATACCTGCTTTTGCAGGAATTAATCTATGAATCAGGAAGGGGTTTCAAACAATCTTCCTATAACAGACATTATTGGTCTACCTAGATAACTCTTGTGTATCTTGGGGATCAGGTATAAGATGGGAGTTACCGGTGCGTCCACTTTCAAATAAAGACACTCTTCTTGTATGATCAAGCCTGTCCCTCTCCACTTTGATAACTCTGCAAAATATTTGTCTTTGATTTCAACCATATTTGATTGTGACACCTTACAAATGTAGGTGACATCTCTTAGTTGGTGCTTTGCCTCTGCCACATATTTGTCTAGTGGCCATAAAACAATATTTCCCCATTTGTCTGCGTGTCGGAGACTACTATGTCCTCACAGTTTTTAACTTTGTTTACAAATTGTTGGTATCTGGCCCCCTGAGCCCCATTAGCAGACAAAAATTCCTCACTCAATGCTACTGATAATGCTTTCAAATCGGTAATCCCCAGTTCTGAATATATTTCCAAAGAGTTCTTATGTAAAATAGGAAGGAATACTGATTTTGGTTTAAATGGAGTCTCAACACTTCCATAAATATCCATCCCAAGGGCAACTGCGTTTCCCTGGCAGAGGATAATAAATATCTTCCATTATTATCCCTTTTCAACTGTTCGAAATCATACAAGAGATCCATGTCTGTAATTGCTAAATTCGTTCCTGATGCTTCTCCCCTACCAGCAGGGCCGCTTTTTCCTCTGTCCTTTTTGCTGAAAAACGTCCTCAGTTTTAGCTTTCTCATAAATCAAAAAAGTCAATACGAGTTTGTCCATAATTAAAGTTGGTTCGAGTACAGTATGACAATCCTAAGGAGAGTACCTCTTCTTCTTCCCTAGATAGTACTAGATCCAATAGATTGACTATAGTTTGGGCATTGTCAATCCTCATTGTTTGCGCTGCCGCGCTTGCTTGGCTTTGGTTCCATGCCTTCTCCTTTATCTTTGTCACCACCTTTGATAAAAATTCCTCTTCGCAGAGGGTGAGGCCTTGTGTTTAATGCATGATCTAACCATAAAAAAACAGAGTTCTTCAGTGATTGGCAGAAGTCCTCGCCTTCTCTTCTGGATTTGCCTCAACTTCTGAACTAAATTCAGAACTTGTCTCCGTTATTGTAGCTTTACCTTGGTTAGATGCTCTGTTGTAAAGCTGTTGTCTACATATGTTGTCAAATCCACGTGCAAAAGAATATATATGCCCCCTCTGATAGTCAATTTTATATCTCAAGAATTTCACTGGCTTATGATCTTTGATCGCTTGCTCGTATTTCTTTTAATTTGCTCTCCATTTTCTTTTCCAAATGTTGGATTTTTTCTTGATTAGTATTCTGACTCAGCTCCTGTTGTAATACTCCTATTTCCTCCATTATCTTGTTCCAATTCTGTTTGGCATATTTAGCAAGAATCATCATCATGTTTTCTGAAGATTCTGCACTGCCAGCCGCCCACTCACACCTGCTGCCCCCTTGGGACTCAGTCCACTTCCAAATACTTTTGGAGCAATTAACACTCCCACCATTTAGAGATCTCACTCTTACTCAACTTGCATTTACCCTCCTTCAAGCTCAACCCTGCTTCTCAATTCAGCACAAACTTGTCATACATGCTCCAAGGGTTCTTGCTTATTTTTTTAAACAATTAAAATGTAATCTTGAAAACATTTGAAAAGATTTAATTGCCCTGGAAATTTGAAACATCGCTCTCTGGAAAACAGATGCCTCCAACTCTACGCTATCCACTTGAATTGGTATAAACCCTGAGGAGTAATCAATCAATGAGTAATCAATCAATCAATCAGAGTACTTGTAAAGCGCGCTACTTACCCGTGAGGGTCTCAAGGCGCTGAGGGGAGGGAGGGTACTGCTACTGTTCGAAGGGCCAGGTCTTGAGGAGTCTTAAGAATGCGAGTAGGTCTTGGGTCTGCCGTATGTGGGTGGGGAGGGTGTTCCAGGTCTTGGCGGCGAGGTAGGAGAAGGATCTGCCGCCGGAGGTCGCACGTTGGATGCGGGGGTCAGCGGCGAGGGCGAGGGCGAGGCTGGTGGAGCGGAGCTGGCGGGTGGGGGTGTGGAAGCTGAGTCTGCTGTTCAGGTAAGCTGGTCTGGTATTGTGGAGTGCTTTGTGTGCGTGGGTGAAGAGTTTGAAGGTGATCCTCTTGTCGATGGGGAGCCAGTGTAGGTTTCTTAGGTGGGGGGTGATGTGGCTGCAGCGGGGGGCATTGACGATCAGTTGGGCGGAGGCGTTTTGGATGCATTGTAGTCGTCGTAGGTGTTTGGCTGGGATTCTTGCATAGAGTGCGTTGCCATAGTCCTGTCTGCTGCTGACGAGGGCATGTGTCACCGTTCTTCTTGTTTCGATTAGGATCCACTTGTAGATCCTGCAGAGCATGCGGAGGGTGTTGTAGCAGGAGGAGGAGACGGCATTGACCTGTTTGGACATGGAGAGGGAGGAGTCGAGGATGAATCCTAGGTTGCGTGCATGGTCGGTGGGTGTTGGTGCTGTTCCCATCGTGGTCGGCCACCAGGAGTCGTCCCAGACTGAGGGGGTGGGTCCTAGGATGAGGACCTCCGTTTTGTTCGATTTCAGCTTCAGACGGCTGCTCCTCATCCAGTCTGCAACAGCCTTTATTCCCTCGTGGAGGTTGGTTTTGGCGGTGTGTGGGTCCTTGGTGAGGGAGAGGATGAGCTGGGTGTCGTCGACATAGGAGATGATGTTGAGGTCGTGATGGCGGGCCACTTGGGCGAGAGGGGCCATGTAGACGTTGAACAGCGTCGGGCTGAGGGATCGGAAGGGTGGGAGGCAGTCTCTCTGGGATCTGCCTGAGAGGAAGGACGTGGTCCAGTCAAGGGCCTTCTCTCGGATTCCGGCTTCTAGGAGGCGTGTCTTTAGAATGCGATGGCATACTGTGTCGAAGGCAGCTGACAGGTCTAGGAGGATGAGGGCTGATGTTTCACCGTTGTCTAGTTGGCGCCTGATGTCGTCTGAGGCGGCGATGAGGGCTGTTTCGGTGCTGTGGTTGCGTCTGAATCCGGACTGGGACGGGTCCAAGATGTTGTTGTCTTCCAGGTGGTGGCCAGTTGCATGTTGAGGATTTTCTCATCAACATGCAACATGAGAGTGGTGAGAGATGTAGAGGCTACAGTGAGTTCAATTTAGTGGTAAGCTGAAAGCAAACCAAGCAAAGAGAACACAGCTTCCCCCTCCAACATACTAATCACCTCTTTGATGTTGGGTAGAGGATGGCAGTCTACCACAATATTTGCACAATATTTAAAGCTCTAAGGTTGATGCATAATCGTTGCCAATTTTGTATTAAATCCACCAGTCCAGTAGAGAGTTCAATAAGATGTATTTGAGAGACATTACAGTACCAGCCTTCAGTCCAGGCAGTCCATTCCTCAGTGCAAAAAATAACAAGGTTGTTAACAAACTACATTGGATCTATTCTGTGGTTGCTTCAATATTTTCTCAACACAACTGAACTCTCTTCTGTGACTTTAATAACATCTTTTTGTCATTTTTCAAAACACGAGTGCCTTTAATTGTGCAAGCACCATATCTGTACCCCATTACCTGGTTACACCCAAACACCAAAAACCTAATCAAATCTCAAGGCCAAACAACAGAGAAAAGCCTGGGCAGACTACTGTTGCAGGGATTCTGCACATACACAGAACTATGCGCAGGAAACCAGTACCTCGGTGAATAGTGGTGTTCCAGAAAGGAAGGGTAGGTGTGACAGAGAAGTCATCTGAATTCTGATTGCTTTTCCTCGGCAGGAAGAGAGGGGTGAGCTGACACTTACACCTGAATAGGCAGTGTCCTGTTTCCCACACAAAGGGCTAATTACCCCCTATTGATAGTCTGGAGCCAATGTTGGGAAGAAAGGGCCTGTGTGCACTTCTAAGACTCTTCTTTGAAGTCACCCCCACTTCAAAGGCACAACTGGGTTTAAGTACTGGGGCTCTGACTCTACCAAGACAGTACACTACTCTACCTGTGACCAAACCTGGCATGAGTAAAGACTGCTGTGCTACAAAGATTGCTTTTCAGCTTGACCACTGCTGCTCTGGAAGAGCTGATTTTCTGCTTTCTTATGCTGCCTTGCTGCCTGCTGATCACTGCCCTGCTGAGGACAAAGGACTGGACCCATCTCATTTGAACCCAGAGTGACTCCAAAGGCTTGCTGGCTTGCCCCCTGTTCTTAAGTCTCAGGTCCATCAAAGACTACTTTCAACCCTGCAAAAGCACCTGGGCGTTGCTATCTGTGAGCCCTGCCCTCCCAAGTGGTACCAATCCAGTCTTGAGCCCTTGAAAGTGAGCTTCTGCTGTACAGAACCATCAAAATTGCCGCACTGATTACCTAGCGCCGATCGGAATCGATGCATTGGCCTTCGACACCGACGCAGGTGCCAATCAATGACATTGCTTTAATGGACTGTGCAGCTCAATGTCGATGGACAGCCCGGCTCGACTACAACACATCACCTGCATTGTAAAGGGGTTCGTCAACGAAATCTTCATCGACTGCACGGATCAGAACCGATGTATCGAGTCTTTGATGTTTCCTTCATTCGAGTTACTTTTGAGCAGGACATGCATGAGTCCTGTGGCCAGCATGCCCTCCTTCGTGGTCGACCTGAACTTTGGATTCACCCTGGTCCAGTTCAACCTCAATTAACCTCTAAGCGCTATTAGCTTCTAAGTTCTACATTTTGATTAATTCTTTAAAAATTCATAACTCCAGTTCTACTTATTGGATTTTTTTCATTTTGGTCTGGTTTTTACTCATAAAAATATAACCATTTTTCTAAGCGATGGTGAAGTATTTTGTGGTGTTTTCATTATGCTACTGTGTGTGTGTGTTGCACAAATATTTTACACATTGCCACGTTAGATAAGCCTGACAGCTCTCTACCAAGCTACCAGAGGGTGAGAACAGGATATCTTTTAGACTGCAGCTAGCTTACCCTGACTAGAGTGGTCATTCCTTCTTAGTACAGGGTGCATACTCTGACAAACAGAATCCCCATTTCTAACATGAAGGTTTTGTCTTTAGAATAATGTTTGGTATATTCTTGAATACGTAAACCTTTTTGCTATAATGCATATGTACATATAGTATACATCGGATTAATTATATCCTAAATAGTTCATGAGAAAAGGGTTATAACGGCCATCATTCATTGCAAAATGAAACTTATTTCTTTTTACGAGGATTTCTTTTTGACTTTAGTAATCTCAATTTCCAGGTTTCTGAGAAGCAGCTGAAGGAAGCTGTGTCCCACGCTGTGGAAAGCAGCAAACTTTTGAGGGACCGGCATCAATGGAGCATGGACGGTAAGCTGTCAGAAATAACTTTACTTATTCATTGCATGTCCCGTAAGTGATTTACTTAAGACTAGTCCATGATTTGTACAAGTGTGAGGACGGTATACACAGTGAGTATTTTGCATACAGAATGTTGTGGACATTTGTACTCTCTTCATCTTTTTATGCTATTCTGGGAATGTTTAAAAATAGCATGATGGATATTTCTGAATTGTAACAATGCACTAATTGCAAACATGTACTTGCTAACTGAATTTTCTGTGAAATGGTGCAAATTGTATCACAAATGGCACATAATTAATCCGCTTTTTTCTGTTTGAAGTCAACACTGCTTTTGCATCCTGCCTGCATTGGCTTGATCTTTGTTGACCACTCTAGGAGTATCTGTTTTTGTGCATTCCATGGCCTGTGCACACTTTCTTCTCCCTTCTATAGTTTGTATTGTGGACCACTTCTGCCTGTCTTATCATATTTCCTTCAATTGCCCTCCGTCTTGGGCTCTGGAAACTGCATGGGAAAACTTTACCAATGCCATCAAATTCAACAGCAGAAGTTTATTAATAATACTGAAATAACTGTCCTAACACATATTACGAGTTTCAGCTTCAGGTAAGACAGTGAGTAAAACATTGAGGCCCATATGTACTAATATTTTGTGTTGGGATTGCTTCACTTTTTAGGTTGAGCATTCAAGACCTCTTGTATATACTTTAGTATATACTTATATATACTTATATGTGTATGTACTTTGTGGGCTCTGGAGATCAGCACTAGGACTTGTCTGCTTCCGCCTAGGGACTTTTTTCTGTTCAACTGCATCTATTTAACTGTCTTGATAGAAAACAACCAGCAGAGGTCAGTAAAATACCAGAATTGCTTCCTGCTGAGGGACTTTCTTTTTTTAAATATTTCTGGCAACTGCCTCTATTTAACACTCTTGCTAGAAAACAACCAGCAGAGGTCAATAAAATACCAGAATCACTTTAGCATTCTCTAGATTCCAGTCCATAGAAATTGTCTTCCACGAGTACCCGTGGACAATAATACTTTTTTAAAAACAGAGCTTTGGACTATACCATTTCTCGCTGAAAGGCAATATTTCTCTCTATGTGTTCCCATCCCTGGTGTGTCACGCAGTTTGGTGCTTACTTTCCCTCCGTCTTAAAGAACAGTAGATGTGTCAGCACCCAGGCTAATGTGCTGCATAGCTAAATACATATAAGGTCCCAATGGCGAGAACGATTGCATGGCAAATGCTTGTTTGATGTAGCACCGACGTAAAAAGTATTTCTTGATTTACTAAGCAGCACAAAATCCGATTTTGTTGGCTTTGATTTGCTTAGTAAAAAAAAGAAACGGAGCGCATAGCATTGTCTTGCATTACCTTGGTTGTTGATGCGTTCGATGGGAGGAGCATAGGTAGTCCTGTGCGCCCACCCATGGATTTTGACAAACAACCTGGTTTACTAAAGTCAGTAAACCTGGTTTATGCCAAAATGGTGTGCCTATCAGAGTGAGGCGTAACGAGGAGAAATAGCTTCATTTCTCCTCGTTAGTTCCTATTTCCAGTTTGCTTTATTCAGTAGAAAGAGGAATATGCCTCCAAGGATTGTTTTTGTGCAGTAAGGTATTGCTTCCTGCACAAAAACAATCCTGCCCGTTTGGTCCTGCCCCGTCAGGTACCCCTTGCCCTGGCACAAGGGTGCCTGTTTTGGCGCTAGGATGCTCGAAGTCCACCTCTGCTAGAAGAGAGCGGAAATGCGCCACATCTTTGTAGATATTGCAAATTTCTGGTTCCTTCCTTCACTCATTGCAGCACAGGAAGTTCCCTTGCTGCGTTGCGTGTAAGAATAGTAAATCATCTGGGAACATGGCGGTTGGAAGCTAATGGCCGCAGGCGGAGCTCCCGAGATGTGTGGCGTTTCCTAGCACGCTGATGGTCAGCTGAACGCTCGGAGCCTCGGAACTTTGTGAAACCGAGTGATGTTGGAGTTCTCCGGCATCCGCGCTTTTTTGAAGTCCTAAACTACGGCTTTCTTCGCTCGCTCGCTTACAGCCTAGCAGCCTCACCGCTGCCTTTTCTTCTACTTGTTATCGCCTTTGGAAACACGGTAAAACATCGATGGTGAGCGAGAATCAAGACGGGACGGGGAATGCGCTAGTGGAGCTGCCGAGCTGCCGCATATTGGACGCCGCGAGGGAGTGGAGGCGGCGGTCTCCTAGCGTCCCTAGGAGGTTTTTTCAACATTGCACCACGCTGGTAGCTACCACGTCTAGCGGCAGAAAGGTAGGAGAGGGGAGGAACTTGGGGGGAGCGACAAGAGCAGCGAGAGCAGCAAGAGCTCACAGCTACACCCTTGTTCGTTTTGCTCCTCTAAATGTGACCACCCTTGGAGGAATAGGGAGCATTGGGTCTCAGGTCCCGGAGAGGTAGACTGGGGGTCACTTTGGGGGGGTTTGGAGCGCCAACATACCATCTGTGACTACAATAGAAACAACAATCAGCAGTGCATGGAGATTAGGGAAGAGTCTGAGTTGGATTGCAGCTTATCAAAAACTAAAGCTGCCGCCTCCCCTAAAGCAGTAGTGGGGCGATATACGTTACGCAATAGAGCCCTGGCTAACCTTCCAGCCCAGTGTAAAACAAGGGTGCCTGCCACCGATAGTGGAAGTTAAAGCTGGTATAAGGCAGACAAGAGGAACCAATGGGCCACAAGAAATACCACAAGACACCCCAGGCAAGGGAAAGCGGAAGAGTAAAAAACAAAAGAAAGCTTGTCTCTCCGCAAAAGTAACCCCATCGTTGAAATCCTTCTATAAGATCTGCGGCAACATCTTCACCTCTACTTCAGCCTCTACTTTGGCCCTTAAACAAGGCATGGCCGCCAAGGGAGCCCTGGTTCCAGCTACTCTTGTTCTTCCTGCTTCTGTTTTGAACTCCATCAGTTTGGTTAGTGAGGTTAGTGGGGTATGCGACTTCGCCCCTTTCAGTACTCCCCCAGAAATGTCAGTCTTCTCCTGTCAGGAGTGCTTAACAGAAGTTCATCCATCAGTGGAGCTTTCGAATAGCTTCTCAGCTCTTGATCTACAAGATCCAGACACGGAGGGTATGTCAGGTACTCTTTTGGAAAAGGGAGCAGGGGGGAAAGCACTGAAAAGCCGATTGAAAATGCAATCTGCAGGGCCCTTGGTTACCTCCTTAGAAATTCATTCTGACACTCCTGAAACCCCGGCTACCCATGAAAATCTCCCCAGCGTACCCCCTCCACTCCATTCTTCCACCTCCAGTACACTGGCTGATATTCTGTTAAGTCTACGGGACAATATAGGTAGGAGATTTGATGACATTGATAGGAGATTCACAACTTCAGAGGCTAACCAAGAGTCCATTCAGGCCTCATGTGATCTTTTATCATCAAAGATCGAGGAAGTTTCACAGAGAACCGACGCACTGGAAGCTGAGATACCCAAAATAAGGATCCATAAAGGCTTCTTCCCTTACGATGAATAAGCTGATACAGCAGAATCAGGAGTTACATGACGACATTGAGCGGCTGGAGAACCACTCTAGAAAAAACAACTTGAAATTACTGAATGTCCCAGAGGATATTGAGAGAAGTGACATTAAGAACTTTGTAGTCTCCCTTTTGAAGACACACATTTTAAAACCCTCGGATAAAGACTTGGATCTGTCTGTGGACATTCAAAGGGTCCATCGTGACCCCTATAGAAGATCTCCTGCAATAAAACGCCCTAGGAAAATACTTGTTAATTTCTTAACTTATTCTATCAAAGAGAAGATCCTATCCCTTGCCCTAAAAGCAGGTGAACTGAAATGTAACTTAACCCCCACCCCTTTCTCTTTTTCTGTTCGGTCAGATGTGTCCCATCGAACAGCCACAAGGCAGTGGGAACTGGGCAAAAGGATGGCTATATTGAACCAACTTGGCGCCAAGACCCAACTCAGATTTCCCGCATCTTTATGTATTATGTGGGATAACCATATGTATAACAAGCGGTATTTGGAGGAGGTGGACTCTCTAATAGACAAGATTAGAAGGAGAGGAGGTGAAGGAGAAGATACAAATGACAGCAGTGGGGGAGAGGTGCAGTTAGCAAAGTATAGCAAAATATACACAGAATGCAGTATGGACTCCTCTTAGGGTATTTTAACTTTCTATTTGAAGGAGTGAAGAGGCGAGGAGCTGAGGCTGGTATCACTTAGCGTGATTTTTGTAGTAGAATGGAGGGTCACAGGGGGTTAGATGGGTGGGATGGGGGAATGCACAGGTGGGGTTGCAGTGGGAGAAAACGAAAAAATAATGTCCTCAAACCCTGTTTTGGTAACACTGATTATGGTAGCTCGGGCCACTGGATTTAGGAGGGAGAAAGGGGTAGGCAGAAAATGACTGGCACAAAGATTAAGTTTATCTCATGGAATGTCAATGGGTTGCGCTGCAGCAGAAGACAGCTGCTGGTTATGAAATATCTTGAACAGTCGGCTGCACAGGTGTTTCTTATACAGGAAACATATTTAAGCTACTCAGAGACTAAGGACGTCTTTGGTAAATATAAATGGATAGAGCATTTTCTCTGCTCTCAACATACGACACACAATAAGGGGGTTGCTGTCCTGATAAGAAAGGGAGTTATTAGTATCATCAACTCTGTTTTAACTGACTGCTCTGGTAGGTGGATCCTGGTACGGGCAACGTTGGAGGGGGCTGAAGTCACCTTGGCATTCTACTATGGACCTAATCTAGATGATCCCACTTGCCTACTCAAGGTACAGGCCAACCTGATAGAGGTTACAACCTCAATAATAATTGGGGGTGATTTTAATGTGCTTCTTTACCCCACCCGAGACAGGTCAAATCACAGTAGATATGTAGCAGCTCCACAAACACGGCGAGCGATGATTAATATGATCCACGATCTTGGTCTGGTCGATGTTTGGGAAGCCAAAGTGGGATCGGGATCTGGGTTTACTTATTTTAACAAAAAGCACGGCCATTCTTCAAGTATAGATTATATTCTCATCGACAGAGCAAACTTGGAAAATGTGGTGGATATTTCCATCCTCCCATCTATCCTTTCGGATCATGCCCCTTTTAACATTGGTATACATGGGAAGTAAAGTTAAATTTCCTTCTCGGTGGACATTAAATAGAGGTATGCTTCGGGATCAGGAGCTAATCAGTAACATAAAGGAATCAACTGCTAGGTTTTTCCTAGATAATGCAGGGTCAACATCTCCTGACTATGTATGGGATGCCTTTAAGGCCTATATTCGCGGGGTATTCCATAGCTTGATATCTTCTAAAAACAAGCAAGATAGGTTGAAATTCCCAAAAATGGATGTGGAGATATCTAGATTAGAAAATGCGTTCCGAGTATAGAAGTAAGTTGGAAGAGAAAGTGAGAGTCCAATGGGAGGTTCATTGAATGGAGAATTATGAATAGGGAGAAAGAGCAAGTGCTACCCTACCTTGGAAGACAAAAGCTAATAGAGTTAGAAATAATATCAATAAACTAATAATTGATGAGGCTGGTGCAACGTCAAGCAAGCATGAAGAAATGCAGCAATGTCTTCTCTCTCTATTTTCTCAACTATATAAAGAGGATGTGGTATCAGACACCGATAGTATCCAAGCGTGGTTAAATAATAAGGCTCTACCATTACTGACCAGGGACAGCCAGGAGATGTTAGAAAGGCTGATTACTGAGGAAGAAATCAGGCTCCATATTAAAAAGATCAAAAATAATAAGGCTGCAGGGACAGATGCCCTCCCAGGAGAAGTTTACAAGATTCTCGATGAGATAATTATACCTAGATTGCATGAGTTATTTAACTATATCTATCTATCAGTGGGGGGAATCCCTCCGTCCTGGAAAGAAGCAACTATCGTGCTTATATTAAAACCTGGGAAAAACCCACTAAAGGCAGATTCCTATAGGCCAATCTCCCTGCTAAATGCAGTCTACAAGATCTTTACTAGTATTTTAAAAGGGAGATTGGTCAAGGTGGTACCGCAATTAATACGAGTAGATCAGAAGGGGTTCATTCCGGGACGTTATACACAGGAACAGACCTTACAACTAATAGGCACAATATAGACCTGGCAGTTACACGAGCAGAGCCCCTTGCAGTGGCCGCATACGACACTAAAGCGTTCGACCGCGTAGGTTGGTCCTTCCTTTGGGAAACCCTTAGAGTAATGGGATTTGGTACAGTGTTTATAAGATCTCTAGTTAAATACTATGAGGGGGCTTCGGCTACTATCCTCTTAAATGGGGTATTATCACCGAGTTACGAAATTCAGAGGGGCACACGCCAGGGGTGTCCTATTTCACCCCTGCTGTTCGATATATACATTGAACCCCTAGCGCAAGCACTTAGATTAGACCCTCAGATCACCCCCTTTTGTGTGCAAGATCTCAATGTTAAACTCGCCCTCTTTGCAGATGATTTGTTCGTTTACACTAGTAATCCTACAGTGGTTTTTCCTAAAGTGGAGGATACCTTATGCGAGTTTGGACGATACTCTGGGTATGCAGTTAATCCTTCAAAGACGGAGATAACGTGTTGGGGGGTTGAAGGATGGGATAGGAGTGCCATCTCTGGATTTAAATACCTGGGGATCAATATAGAGCAGGACTTGGTAAACATCCCCATGACAAATCTGAGGAGAGTCTTGAAGGAAATTGATCATCTTTTCCTTAGGTGGAGGATTCTTCCACTTACAATATATGGTCGAGTGAACATAGTCAAAATGGTAATCTTGCCTAAATTGACATACCTGTTCAGTGCTATCCCTCTCGACTTCCCCGATATACTTCTTGGGAAAATTCAGAGTAAGATCGGAAGCTTCATCTGGGCCAATAAAACCTCCAGACTATCCTGGAAGGAGCTAAAGAGAAGGCTAATTAAGGGGTGCATAGCATTACCAGATATCCTCTGTTACTGTCTTACATTCCAGTTTTAAAATATTCGATGTCTATTGGCCAGCCCCACTGATAACAACTGGGGGAGGATTCAGAATGCCATGGTGAATCAAGAGGGGGGGGACTGGATTTTTGTATAAGTTCGGGCCCCCAGGTTTTTCAAGAAAGTACGCCTAAAGGTGATTAGATCTGCACTCAACACTTGGCAAAATCTTAAAGCAAGGTGGGGGATAAAATATTACTCAGACTTTGCCCCAATCTGGGACTCCCCGGGACTTCCTGACTGCTTAAAAGACAGCTTGGCTGTTCCAATAGAGAGGGCAGGTATCCAGATGTGGTCTGATATAATATCTTCAGATGGAGTTCTACCCTGGGAGGTTTTGAGAGCAAAGATTGGAGATTCCCTCTCTCGTTTTAAATTTTTACAACTTTGCTCATGGTATGCGGCAGCAAAGGCGAATATAGGTGGGAACTATGAGGTGGAATTAAAACTCCAAAACCCAGCTCCCATGAAAAAGGAGGTTGGGATATGGTATAGAAGCCTACTAGATAGAGAGGATACTGAGCTTCCTCCACCATATCTTGTTTGGGATTCATCTATATTGGAGAATAGCTCTGTAGAATTTTATTTTCTATCTATCAACAACCTATATAAGTTCGTTAAGTCCGCCTCTTAGAAGAAAAACCATTTTTTCACTATTAATAGGTTGTACTATACCCCTAAAAAAATTGCTAAGTTTGCTTCAGAAACACCTCCTCGATGCCCTAACGTGGTATATTAGAAGCAGATGATCTGCATATGTTTTTTGAGTGCACACAGTTAAGGGGCTATTGGCAGAATATAGAGCTTGCATTGAAGGGAATGTTTGGTTTAGAGATCACTCTAGATCCAGTCTTGGTTATATTCGGCCTGAGTCCGGATCTTATCTAGATTACAAATGGGCCTATTTCTGTGTTTGATCTTGTTAGCCCGATGGGAAATTTGTATACTATGGAAAGATCCGGCTCCTCCAGCATATGAGAAATGGGTTCAGGCGGCACTAAATATGGCAAGACTTGATCGATGTGAAGGAAATATCTGGTCTCCCTTGGTTTGTTGGGGCAAGGAACTAAGACTGGTGTAAGATAGTCCGATGATTACACCAAGCCTCGTACAAAGAATCTGGCCTGGTGGGCCTGAAAGCGAATGCAGCAACATGGACCCAGGGCGCTCAGGATCAATAGGGTTTTTCATGTTACGATGGCAGATGCTTACGGTGGTATGAGGACTAAAAAAAAAAAAAAAAAATAGTAAATCTGTCCCAGAGTTTTTTTTAAAACATTAGGCAGACTTGTGTTTTTGTCGCACTATGAAATGCAATTATGTAACTTCATTTATTTTTTGCATAATTCATTTGGGCAAAAAAGTAGAATTATTCCCCAAGGTGTTAAAACCTTGTTTAGAGACCAGTGTCATTGAAAGCACATGATGGGTGAATAAAGACAATGGGCACTGTTGCTTTAAAATTGGAAGGATATTCTGCTTACCATATGCTATATATACATAGGCAAATATACTGTATACTTTACTATACACCATTCCTCCAGTTTACTAATACATATACTTGTTTGTGATGTTTTTCAAATTTAACAAGTCTTTAATTCATGTACTGTTTGAATTCAGCATTATGTCACCACAAAAAGAGCTATAAAATTTGTCAATTTGCACAAAAACTGTAAATCCTATAAAAATATGGTAATTTATTAATCAAGAATGTTATCACTCTTTCTATGCACAACGTACAACCTACTTGAATGATTACTACTAAGCAAGAGACTAAAAGATGCTAAAATATATTTTGATCTGCTATTGTTAATTTTCGTACCTGCATCATAATTAACAGTATAATTACATCTATGTATACTAACAAGAAACTCTTGTGCCAACCATAGGTGTTATGAGACTGGAACCCTGTTGGCATGGACAATACCAGTGTGAAAACTGTATTGAGAAGAGTGTGGCATATCTATATGCACCTCGGAGAACCCAGAGAGCAATGACCCGTTCCAGCAGTGACAGCAGTTACAGCACTCGGTCACATTGTGGCAATAATTCTGCAGCCTTGGATTTAAAGGCCCGAGTCCACAGTGTTGATGTCCCCATTAACAGGCAGCCAAGTGAGACCTACTCCTCTTCACGTGCCATCTCGGATAACCCTTCCCCCATCTCCATTGAAGTATGTCACCTACCTCAGAGCTTGAAAAAGACATATGGACATGGCGACATCATCATCAAAAAACCAAAAGCAGCCAAACCCAAACCTCCTCCCAGAAAATATTTTAAACAAGACTCTGTAGAAAATGAAGTTTGCAACACAAAATGTGTAAAGGAGGATTTACCTGGGCAAGACCATAGATGTCCTTCGTTAAGTATCCAGGTAAGAAATTTAGCAGCATGCATGTTAGCTATAGGATTCCCGATTGGGTGAGGTATGCACCCAGGCCATGCAGGAACCACCACTCTAGTCAAGGTAAGCTAGATACGAACTAAAAGATAACCTGTGTCCACCCTCTGGTAGCTGGCACTGAGCAGTCAGGCTTATCTAAAGAGGCAATATGTAAAGTATTTGGGCAACACACACACACACAGTAACACAATGAAAACAGCATAAAAATACTCCACACAGGGTAAGGAAAATAAGCAATAATGGTGCCATATCCCTTGACAACCCTCACATAGTACCCAGTGAGGCCAAAGAATGCTCTGACCTCAGTCTTGGTTTTGGGGGGCAGCCATGGCATGATGGTTTCTATCTTGTTCTGAAGGGGTTGCACCTTCCCCTGCCCACCAGGTTTCCCACATACACAGCAGACCCTTGCCCTATTTGGCACTTACTTGCCTTGATAGTCAGGACTGCCTGTTTCAGACCTTAACCAATCAGCTTGCACCCGCTGATTGATAACCACCTGGTCACCTCTCACCACTCGGACCACCCCGGCCATCATGTCTTCCATCCACTCTGGGGCACCCACTGATCCCTGCCCCCACAGTCACCTCAACCTTGGAACCAACCCTATCAGCTCGGAACTCACCAGAAGCTATGTGATTGTTCTGTGTGGTGGAGATGACTGCTACTTGCTAATTTGCACAATATTGAGAAACGCTTCCTTTGAACAAATTTAAATCATTTCTTTTTAACATTGCCTCTGTCTTTAAGTGAATTATTGCACTGTTCCATTCCTGTTGAAACGCTTAGCCTCCAGACTGACCTGCGGTGCCCGCCTGTTAGAGCGGGCCCGCCATTTTTGTCGGTCAGCACTTTCGTTTTTTTAGCCTAAACCTACTTAAGCAGCACGCTGGCGTGGCCACGCAGCAGACGCGCGCCGCTGGCACGCAGAAGGAGCGCCTAAGGCAAACCCGTCTGCGCCCGTCCGCGCGCCAGCCATGCTGCCCGTTTGGATGAAGGTGAGACTGCTTACAGGAATATCTGTTACTCTAGCGAAACACTACGACAGATTGGTAAGTCAATGGACTACAGGACTGATATGCTATGATTTGAGGAAACTGCTAGCATAGTGGCTGACTTTGTTAGGAAAGATACTCTGGTGGGAGGGCTGCTTAATTTCAGATCTTTACCCAAGCATCATGTGGAGATCCAGTTGTTACTGGACTCTCACTGCCTAGATGTCTTTTTTATGACGGAAACTTGGACACATATGGGATGTGAGGTAGAACTAGGAATAGCATGTCCTCCAGGCTACAAAATCCTACACAGACCACAAGCTAAAGGACGAGGAGGTGGGGTAGGGATTATCTTTAAGGATAGTCTGGACTTCGTTCAATTAGATATAGACGAAGTAGAAGGATTTGAGCTCTTGGATTTCTCACTCAAAGACCCAAAAGGCTATTTACTGGTGGGTATAATCTGCTACAGACCTCCTGGTGCTATTAGCCCACCTCATATGCAGAGACTGGTAGATGTTATTTGTAATATGGCCCTTACCCACTCTAATCTGCTTGTGTTGGGTGATTTTAATCTATGGTTTATTAGGAACCGTGATTCAGGATACAGTAATCCTGTGAGAGTCTGAGCCTGTTTCAGTGGATCAATGAAGCCACCCACAAGGGGGGGGGCACTGGACCTGATATTCTCTAAGGAACAGGACTTGGGGGCAATAGAAATCTTACCAGTTGGCTGGTCTGACCATTATTTGGTCAAGTTTCAGATATTCAGTCCGAGGAAGGTATGGCCAGCTACCAGCGAGATAAGGACATTCAGGAGCAGAGACTGGAAGGGACTCTTAAAAAGAAAGACAATTTCATCCTTGGTCTTTTCTTTTGAAGAGGATTTCAACAATGGGAGGTCAGTGGAAGATAACTATGTAGATTTTTGTGATCAAATTAAATTTAGGCTTGACCAGGTTGTTCCCATGAAAAATTGTAAGAAGACTGGCAAGCCATCAGCCTGCTGGTATAACGATCACCTTAAATCTTTAAAATTGACCTGCTGGCAGGCGGAGAGGAAGTGGAGGAAGTTATACCACAATGAAGATAAATCTAGGTGGAAGGCCACAATAGTGGAATATAGGAAGAGAATTGTTGCAGCAAAATCAGAATATTTTGCAAATATTATTTTGAACTCAAAATTCAAACAATTTATTAAATAGTAAAGGATATTGCTGCCCTTGAATGTATACAATGTAAAATCATGCCAACTCAATCGCTGTGTGACAATTTAGCAACCTTCTTTGTGGAGAAAATCAGTAAAATTATTAATGGATTAAAGGTGAATAACCTCTCCGGAAATGAAGGTCCTATCACTAAAATTAGTGGGCCTTGAGATCCATACATGGAGAATGGGGTGGAGCCAGGCCGATCGACCTTCCTGAACCATTTTGAGCCACCCACGGGGAGAACTTTAATAGAATTGCCATGGGTGTGTCATCTGGTTCCCCCTTAAACCCTCTTCCACATAAAATGTGGAAAGAATTGGGCTCTGAGCTTTTTTCCACTGTTCGACAGATCTGCAATAGCTTCCTGACTTCTAGATCAGTACCAGCATGCTGAAAAACGGGCACTGGTCACTCCACTTTTTAAAAAAGCGACACTCGACCCTACCTGTGCTGGTAACTACAGACCGATCTCACTCTTACCGTATCCGGTTAAAATCATTGAACGACTGGTCAGCAAAACTTTGTCTCAGTTCCTGGAATCTAATTCTAAGCTAGATGATGTACAGTTCGGTTTTCTACCTGGCCATGGAACCGAGACTGCTCTGGTAACCGTGTTAGACAATCTTCGATTGAGGGCAGACAGGGGATAATATGGCATTCATATCCTGCTTGACCTGTCTGACGCTTTCGACACGGTCAACCATGATATTTTGCTGACCATTGGATGAGATTGGGGTGTCATGCACGGCTCTAGAATGGTTTCGCTCCTATCTATCTGGCAGGTGTCAGGCGGTGTCTCTCCCTCCGTATCAATCCGAGTTTTCCAATGTCCATCATGGCGTTCGTCAGGGATCAGCGATCAGTCCCATCCTTTTTAACATCTATATGAGACCCCTGATCGATATTATAAAGGTGAATGGTGTGAAATTGGTAAACTATGCTGATGATACTCAGCTCTTTTTCTCCTTAGAGGGGAAAAAATTGATAACTCTTGCGACATTTCATGCCTGCATGCAGGACACTACTTGTTGGCTGAGAGCCAACTCTCTTCAATTTAACTCTGACAAGACCAAGGTCTTGCACTGTGCTGTGGGAAAAGTCCCCTCTCCTGTTCCAGACAATTTCTGGCCTTCTTCAACTGCCTCAACTCTGATCCCGGCTAAATCAGTACGTAACCTGGGAGTCATGCTAGATGCCAACTTAAATCTGGAAGTACATGTAAATAAGCTGGTGGGTAGTTGTTCCCTGATCAGAGCCCTGAGGAAGATCCTCCCGCTGTTGCCTAATACAGCCAGAGCTTTGGTCGTTGGAAGTATCATCCTCAGCAGGCTGGACTATTGCAACGCCCTATTATTGGAGTCCCCAAAATTCTTAATTGAATGCCTTCAAAGAGTTCAAACTTTGGCGGCCAAATTGGTATTGATTAAACCTCGACGCTCATCAGGTTCCTCAGCCCTTGCAGATCTTCATTGGCTATTCAAAGCCCTTCATGGTTTCGGACCCATACCTATACAGGAGACATTTGCATGGTATATCCCGTTGAGGTGTCTTTGTTCTTCCACTGCTTACTTGGTGAGAACTCCTAAAATTCAAAGAACCAAGGCAGGAGGTATGGCGTTTAGCTCGGACGCTGCACAGCTTAGGAACACACTTCCTCTGGAAACCAGACAGTCCCATAATCTTCTGCAATTTAGGAAAAAGGTCAAAACATGGCTGTTCCCTAGAACTTAACATCATTGAGGACTCTCTATGCTACCCCACACCTGTTGTCATCTCTGACTGATTATTCACGTACTATAGCGCCAAGATACCAGTTGGGTGATAGCTGCTCTCTATAAATACTGCATACATACATACATACATACATACATACATAATCACCTCCATCTCCACAGCTGCCTTCCTGAACAGATGGAAACATGCAGAGGTCAACCCCCTCCTAGAGAAACCCCTCGACCGCAGCGATCTCAAAACTTTTCGATTTACCTGCTCTCTCACACGGCCAAAGTACTTGACAAAGTCATCAACCAACAGCTCACCGAATACCTGGCACCTACTCTACGCCTCCCATTCAGGAATCCATGCCAACCACAGCACTGAGACTGAGCTGATCGCCACCACAGATGACATCAGAACTCTCCTCAGCTGCGGAAAAACTGTGGCCCTGATCCTCCTCAACCTCTCAGCTGTTTTCGACACCGTCTCCCACCAAAGCCTCAACTACAGACTCTACAACATCGGCATAGAGCAAAGCCCCCTTATGTGGATTGCCACTTTTCTTATAGAATGCACAAACAGCATCCACTGCCTCCCTTCACCTCCGAATCCAAGGACATCATATGCGATGTATCCCAAGGATCACCCCTCAGCACCACCCTATTTAACATGACCCCCATAGCTGATGTTGTCAGATACCACAGCCTCAAAATAATCTCCTATGCAGACGACACTCAACTAATCATCTCACTCACTGAGGACCCTCCAATTCCAAAACAAAATTCTACAACGCCTTGACCAACATAACCAACTGAATGAGAGAAAACTGCCTCAAACTCAACTCCAACAAGACAAAAGTACTAATCTTCTGAAGGAACAATTTTGTCTGGGACTACAGCTGGTGGCCAGCAGAACTCAGACCTGCACCCACACCAACAGAGCATGCACGCGCGCTAGGCATCATCCTCAACATCAAACTGACCATGAAACGACAGGTCAACATAGTTTCCTCCTCTTGCTTCCACTCCCTTCTCATGCTCTGCAGAATCTTCAGATGGATCCCAGTCAGCAACAGAAAGATTGTCCCTTAGGCCCTCGACACCAGCCCTCTGGACTACGGCAATGCTCTCTACCCCAGCATCTCCACCCAGTACCTCAGCAGACTCCAAGCCATACAGAACTCTGTAGCCCAACTCACCCTGGACCTCCCCAAACAGACCCACATCAACCCCCACCTCAGAAACCTCGACTGGTTCCCCATCCAGAAGAGATGCAAGTTCAAGATCCTTGTACCCACCTACACATTTCTACACAATCAAGGACTGTCCTACAACAACCATCAACTGAACTTCTATCTCCCCACAAGACACCTGCGCTCCTCCTCACTTGCCTGTGTGCACCCCCTACATCAGTCACAGCCGAAGTAGGGGTCACTCCTTCTCCTACATCGCTGCCAAGACCTGGAACAACCTAACACTCCTACTCCTAACAGCACCCTCCCTAGCAAACTTCAGAATGAAACTCAAGACCTGGCTTTTCAACTGAGACATGGCTACATCAGCACCTAGATACCCCTAGGGGTAACAGTGCTGCGCCATACAAATGCTAATTTATCTATTGATTGAAGCACTTCCTGGAGGTGAAAAAGGTGGTCCTTCCAACTGCTACTGAAAACAGCTATGTCATCCAGATATGCAGCAGGGTGGCAGGGCAGGGGCGTTCTTTAATCCAGAAGACATTACCCTAAACTGATAGTGGCCCCCTGGAGGGGAGAAGGCTGACCTCTCCTTTGCTCCCTCTGTTAGGGAGATCCCTGATCAAACGTCCTTAAGTACTGGGCAGCCCCTAACCTGTCAATGAAATCATCCACCATGGGGATGGGATAAGCATCAGTCTTTGTATCAGAATTTAGCCCTCTATAATCCACACAGAACCTCAGTTCAGGTGGGATGACCTCTGAGACCGTTTTTGGTACCAGAAACAGAGGACTGGCCCAGTGGCTACTGGAGGGAACTATCACCCCCAACACCGGCATTTTGGACTCTTCAGCCTTAATGCTGGATCTCACCTTATCTGACAACCTGTAAGACTTATTCTTAAAATGGAGGTTGTTCCCTATGTCCACATCATGGGTATACAGGTGGGTAGTCCCAGAAATAAGGGAGAACAGAGAAGAGTATTGCCCCAACTTAGTGGCACTCTCTCTGTTGTTCAATCAATCAATCAGAGTACTTGTAAAGCGCGCTACTTACCCTTGAGGGCCTCAAGGCGCCGAGGGGAGGGGGAGCTGCTACTGTTTGAAGAGCCAGGTCTTGAGAAGTCTTCTGAAGGTGAGTAGGTCTTTGGTCTGTCGTATGTGGGTAGGGAGGGTGTTCCAGGTCTTGGCGGCGAGGTAGGAGAAAGACCTGCCACTGGAGGTTGTACATTGGATGCGGGGGACAATGGCGAGGGCGAGGCTGGCGGAGCAGAGCTGGCGGAGCGGAGCTGGCGAGCGGAGCTGGCGGGTGGGGGTGTGGAAGCTGAGTCTGCTGTTCAGGTAGGCTGGTCTGGCGTTGTGGAGTGCTTTGTGTGCGTGTGTGAGGAGCTTGAAGGTGTTCCTCTTGTCGACTGGGAGCCAGTGTAGGTTTCTCAGGAGGGGGGTGATGTGGCTGCGGCGGGGGACGTTGACGATCCGTTGGGTGGCGGTGTTTTGGATGCGTTGTAGTTGTCGTGGGTGTTTGACTGGGATTCCTGCGTAGAGTGCGTTGCCGTAGTCCATTGTGGTTGGCAACCAGGAGTCGTCCCAGGCTGAGGGGGTGGGTCCGAGGATGAGGACCTCCTTCTTGTCCGAGTTCAGCTTCAGCCGGCTGCTCCTCATCCAGTCAGCGACGCCCTTCATTCCGTGGTGGAGGTTGGTTTTGGCGTGAGTGGGTCCTTGGTGAGGGATAGGATGAGTTGGGTGTCTTCGGCGTAGGAGATGATGTTAAGGTTTTGATGGCGGGCCACTTGTGTGAGGGGGGCCATGTAGATATTGAACAGCGTCGGGCTGAGGGATGAGCCCTGGGCGATGCCGCAGATGATGTTGGTGGCTTCGGATCGGAAGGGTGGGAGGCAGACTCTCTGGATTCTGCCAGGGAGGAAGGACGTGGTCCAGTCAAGGGCCTTCTCTTGGATTCCGGCTTCTAGGAGGCGTGTTTTTAGAGTGCAATGGCATGCCGTGTCGAAGGCGGCTGATAGGTCCAGGAGGATGAGGGCTGATGTTTCGCCGTTGTCTAGTTGGCGCCTGATGTCGTCTGTGGCGCGATGAGGGCTGTCTTGGTGCTGTGGTTGCATCTGAATCTGGACTGGGACGGGTCTAAGATGTTGTTGTCTTCGAGGTGGTGGGCTAATTGTATGTTTACTATTTTCTCGATGACCTTTGCCAGGAATGGGAGCAGGGAGATGGGGCGGAGGTTCTTGAGGTCCTTGGGGTCCGCTTTGGGCTTCTTGAGGAGGGCGTTGATTTCGGCGTGCTTCCAGCTTTCCAGGAATATTGCTGTTTCGAAGGAGATGTTGATGACCCTCCGTAGTTGGGGTGCGATGGCTGCATCTGCTTTTTTGAATACGTAGTGTGGGCATGGGTCTGATGGAGATCCTGAGTGGATGGAGTTCATGACCTTGCGTGTCTCGTCGTCATTGACGTTGGCCCAGGAGGTCAGGCGGTTGGCGCTGGTGGTGTACTCAGGGGAGGTGGCGACTGGCGTGGCGGGGGTGGTCGTGGTGTTGAAGCTGTTGTGGATGTCAGCGATTTTGCGGAAGAAGAAGATGGCTAGTGAGTCGCACAGTTCTTGAGAGGGCGGGATGTCGTTGGTGTTGGCGCTGGGGTTGGAGAGTTCCTTTACGATGCTGAAGAGCTCTTTGCTGTCGTGTGCGTTGTTGTCCAGACGGTTTTTGAAGGAGGATCTATTGGCTTGTCTGATGAGGTGGTGATGTCTGCGTGTGGCCTTGTGCGCTGCGTGGTTGTCCGGTGTGCGTTCGTGGAGCCATGTCTACCGGCATGCGCGTTTGGAGGTCTGGAGCTCGTCGGTGAACCAGGTGGTTCTCTTGCTGGTGTGGTTGTTGGAGGGTTTCTTGAGCGGGGCGAGGGTGTTAGTGCAGTCGTCGATCCACTGTCTGAGGTTGCGGGCTGCAGCGTCTGGGTTGGTGGGGTCGGTGGGGGGTTCTGGGCGAGGGTGGTGATTAGCTGGTCATTGGTGATATTGCTCCAGCAGCGGCGAGGTAGCTGTTGGGTGCGGTGGTGTGTGGTTGGTTTCTTGAAGGTGAAATCGATGCAGCGGTGGTCGGTCCAGTGGAGTTCAGTGGTGTGGTTGATGGTGATGTGGGAGCCTGTGGGGAAGACGGGGTCCAGCGTGTGGCCGGCGGCGTGAATGGGTGCGCTGACGAGTTGTCTGAGGCCGAGGTTGTCTAGGTTGTCGATCAGGGTTGAGGAGTTTGCGTCGTTGTTGTTCTTGAGGTGGAAGTTCAGGTCCCCTAGGAGGATGTAGTCGTGGAGGCGAGTGTGTGGGTGCTGGCGAGGTCGGTGATGGAGTCACTGAACTGAGCCCAGGGCCCGGGGGGTCTGTAGATTAGTGTTCCTCTGAGGGTGGTGTTGGGGTCGGTTTGGATCCGGAAGTTCAGGTGTTCAGCAGTGATGAGGGTGTCGTCTGCGTGGGTGGCGACCTTAAGGTTGGATTTGTGGACGATGGTTATTCCTCCTCCGACTCCGCTGGCGCGGTCCTTGCGGGTGATCTTGTAGCCGTCCGGGATAGCTATGGGTGCTGAGGAGTCATTCCACCAGGTCTCGGTCAGGAAAGCCACGTCTGGGGCAGAGGTGTCGATCAGATCCCAGAGTTCGAGGGCATGTTTGCGTGCGGAGCTGGTGTTGAGGAGTATGCAGCGGAGGTGGTTGGGTTCAGTCCTTGGAGGTTTGGTGGTTCTGTCACAAGTGAAGCTGCAGGTGCGGCAGGAGAAGGGTCCGTCGGTCCGTTACGGGGCTGCCTGAAATCAGGTTTGGTTTTGGCCGGCGTTGAGTGCGAAGAGGGTGCTGGTGTCGTAGTGGATTCTAGTGTTGTGGCGTTCGCGGAGTCCAAGGGTTCTGGCACTGGGCTCGGTCCATGCGCGGACATGCGTAGACGGGCTTGCCATTGGCGCGACCCCCGGCGTGCCAGCAGCGCGCCCGCTGCGCGCGTCCGAAACTCGGCTGTGCAGCTGCCGCCATTTAAGGCGGGGAGGGAGGGAGGAGCAGCTGGGAGGCGGGAGCAGGGTGGCGAGGGGGCGGGGCCGCAGGGGGCAGCACCAGGAAAAACGAGGTGCAGAACAAGAAGGGGGTGTGGGGGGGAAACAGATGGGCTGGAACTGAGAATACGGCACAAAAAACAACAAAGTACAGGGAGGAAAAGACACCAAATTATAATACAGTCAAAAGACGCAGCGGCGAGCAGAGGCGCTCAGGGCACAGAAGGATCAAACTCGCGCTCCGAGCATCCGCGAGCTGACAGACAGGTGGAGCTGTTCGGCAGTAAGGGGGCGCTCTGGCCTGCAAGCAGGGTCAGGGGTCGCTCCTACTGTCCAGCAACGGCCACCATTTAAGGCGGGGAGGGAGGGAGGAGCAGCTGGGAGGCGGAAATGGGGCGGCGAGGGGGCGGGCCGCAGGGGGCAGCAGCAGGAAAAACGGGGTGCAGAGCAAGAAGGGGGGTGGGGGGGAAACGGCTTGGCTGGAACTGAGAATACGGCACAAAAAACAACAAAGTACAATGAGGAAAAGACACCAAATTATAATAAAGTCAAAAGGCGCAGCGGCGAGCAGAGGCAGCCAGGGCACAGAAGGATCGAACTTGCGCTCCGAGCAGCGGTGAGCTGACAGACAGGTGGAGCTGTTCGGCAGTAGGGGGGCGACCTGGCCTGCAAGAATGGTCAAGAGTTATAGTGGGGGAAAGCATTAATCCTTCCACAGACCCATCATTCTCCTTGAAGTCCAAAAGCCCTGGGAGAGATTCACTCTCCTCTTTCACTTCTCCATCAGTCACCAACAGCATGGTGAGCTCAGTCCTTTCAAAGTGTAGTTTGAGGTGATTTACATGCAGTACCAAGTGGGATTGCCACAGGTCTTAAGGTCCACCAGGTATGTGGCCACACCCTTTCTTTTAGTCACCTCATATGGCCTATTCAAACAGTCCTGGAGGTCCCTGGGCAACACTGGCTCCATTACCCACACTTTCTGACCATGTTGAAATTACACAGTTGTACAATTTTTGCCATACCACTCTTTCATGACTTTCTGGTTGGCTTCAAGGTTACTGGAAGCTTCCTTCCATAACTTAGCCATCTGGTTTCTGAAGGCCATCAAGTAGTTCACTACATCCTGGGGAATTTTCCTAGGAGCTTGCTCCCACCCTTCTTTCACCAGACTCAGAGGTATTCTGACTGGGTACAACAGTACCAGAGTTAAAAGGGCTGAAGCCCACTCTTCTCTGTGGCACCTCTCTGTATCAAACAACAGGCATGGTAAGTGGATATCCCACTTTTTCCTGAGAGCCTCATGAATTGTTGAACCGCCCATTGGTTTGTGGATGGTAAGGGTTGGAAAACTTGTACTTTACTCCTTCCATATTGACTGCATCTAAGCAGACATGATGTTTGTGCCCCTGCCAAACACAACTTCCTTGAGGAACACACTCTGGTTAAAATACCCATCAGGGACTTATCCACTGCAGGTGCAGTAGTAGTCCTCAGAGGGATTGTCTCTGGGTACCTAATGGCATGACCCACCAGAACCAGGATGAACCTGTTGCCTTATGCAGTTTAGCGATCCACAGGCCCTACATTGTCGATGCCGACTCAAGGGGGGCGCTAATGACAGGCAAAGGATTAAGGTTGGCTTTAAGCATCTGTCCTGTCTTCCCGCTGGCCTGGCAAGTCACACAAGCCCTACAGAATGCATCTGAGGAATTCTTGATCCTTGGCCAATAGAAATATGGGACAAGCCTTGCAAAGGTCTTGTCTTGGCTAGGTGTTCTGCCACGGGAATCACATGAGCCAGCTCCATAGGAAGGCCCTGTAGCATTGAGGGACCACCAGGGTCCTTGATCTCCCATGCACAGGAGGCTTAGGCTCACTGTACACTCCCAGTAAATGTTGTGACTGCCAGAGGCATCACCTGCTTCTTGGGCGTCAGCCTGTTGCCTCATGCCCAGAAGAGTTGGGCACTCCCTTTGTGCCCTCCAGATCTTCTCCTTGGTGTGTCCTTCTTCCACATGCCATCCAGCAACCTCAGGCAGGTCACCAAGAGAAGCAATGTCCACCTCAGTGGACTACGAGAAAGCCACCGCAGGTGCCCTATCCAATTTACTGGAGGTACATTCAGGGGCTGGTTTACCCCACCCTCTGCCTTTCCTCTTCGTCGCTGCTGGCAGGACCATTGTTCCAGGCACCAACCCTTCTTGACTCCTTCCTGGGCAGCCATGGACCTTGCAGTGGCACAGATCAACTCAGGTAACCCTATTATCTCCACATAAGCCTTGAGCCCCACTTCCTTTTAGGCAGTGTGCTTACTGCAACTTTCAGAATCACCACCACCTCTCACCCCCCCCCCCATTCAAATGGAACCAGAGCCACAGGATAGTGACCCTCTCTGTTGCCAGCCTCCACAGCCTCGTGGAATGCATTAGGAATTGCCTGCTCTGGGGGAAACCAGTGACTCCTTTCCATAGTCATACTGACTCCTGTATCCCTCAGAGCCTCAATACCTTGCCCATTGATGGTGACCCATTGCCTATTCTTTGTAGTATTTGAGGGCACATGGATCTTCGGAACCATCTCACTGTCACCCAGGGACACTAGGGTAGCCTCTGTAAACTCCCCCGTTTAACTTGGACAAACACCTCTCCCAGCACTATAATAGTCAAACCTAGTATATTTCCTCCAGTAGGAGGTGGTGCTCTTTTTGGACTCTTGGGATCCCCTTTGTAGCATCCATACTCGTAGCACTCATAGCACGTATTGTGCTTGTGTTGCTGACCTTTGTCAGGGTACATTTGGGAATGTGAACCAGATCCTTTCCCCTGTGAGTTGTTTTTGGGTCCTTTAGAGAACTCAGGGTCACATGTACAATCGCTACATTTTGAGAGTTCCTAATTGTGACTTTTTGCGTCTCGTAATTAGGAAGTTGCAAATTGATATGTACAACAGTGTGTTTGACACTGTTTGTGATTCCTAGTGGGTCGCAAATTGACCTGCCTCATTAATTGCCATGAGGCAGGTAGCAATTTGTGATCCATTAGGAATGGCCAACATCACAGGGATGGTGGTCTGCTGGGGTCAGCAGACCATCATGTCTTTGATTGCTTTTTCAATAAAGCAATTGTTTTTTGTAATGCAGCCCATTTTCCTTAAAGGAAAACAGGATGCATTTCAAAAACAAAAATGAAAAGTTTTCGTTTGATTTTTTATGACTAGGCAGTGGTCCATGAGACCACTGCCTGCTCTTAAAAACCTTTGGGCCCACATTCACAAAGGGGTAGGTCCCTTTGAGGACCTCTTCCCATTTGCAAATGAGTTACCACCAACTTGAAGTTGGTGGTAAACAGCAAAGGTTTTAAGACTGCATTCATATGCAAAATATTAGTACATCCCCTTGCAACTTGCTTTTAGTAAGGGACGCCCTTAATATGTTCCTTCCTAATACTCACACGCAAACCCTATTTTGCAATTTGGTAATAGGTTACAGACTTGCAAATAAGGTTAGTACATGTCAAAAGGCTATTTAGCAGTCACAAACGGTCTAATTCTCTGTTGCGACAACTAAATCCTTTTGTACATGTGCCCCTCAGTCTTTTTATCTACCACTCCTTCTTCTGGTTGGAACCCTTACCACCCTTTTGGGAGGTCCCTCCCCCGATACCTTTTTGGACAATCTAGTGCTGACCCAAAGGGTCTGTCTCCTCAACAAGCTTCCTGGTATGTGACAGGTGCGTAGTTGGGGTAAGTGCTGGCGGTGTGAAAAGGGAAGGTGGTGCGTATATATACATCAGCAATAAGTGGTGACAACCAAATACAAAAATGCAAAATCATAACAGAAAGATGCAGATATAAATTCTCTGTCATCAAAGTTTGACAGGTATGCACCTGGTTTTTATAAAATGCTAAATGTGATATACATTATATTTCTATAGTTTTGATCAATCCATGTGATATTTATTAAATCACAATCATTTGTTGAATGAGTTATTTGGTATTGTCATAACTTTATCTATTAGAGATCATGTGTTGTTCCTTGATGTATTGTGAAAATTTTCCACTGTGACTTTCTCTTCTGTACCACTATTTACCTGAGTCTAGTGGTCTATCGGGTTACTCCATTGATACATACCTCAGAACTTAGAGAGGGCACCTCAGGCTAGAGTGGATTCACAGAAGGCAGAGTCCAGCAGCACCAACAGGGTTGTAGGAAGTCTTTTGTGTCCCTTAGACTTTAGAAAACAGGAGGCAAGCCAGCATGCCCTTGAAGATCTCTTGGAGGGAAGGCAAAGTCCAACATTCCGTCAGAGAATTCTGGGTGCTGCAGGCAGCAGGGCAACAAGCAGAGAAGCAGTCTTTCAAGAAAAGCAGTCAAGTTGAGTACTATGAGCAGCACAGCAGTCCTTCTGACAGAGGTTCAGTTCAAAATCCTGAAGTGGGTGATTTTAGCTGGGCTGAGACCCAGTACTTATACCCAAAAGTGCCTTTGATGTAAGGAGTGACTTCAAAGCAGCTCTCTGAAGTGCACAACGATCTCTTTCAACCCAGCCCTGTTAGCTAGGCTATCTGTGGGGGGAGGGGGGTAAATCCATGTTTTGTGTTTGGACAGGACACTACCTATTGAAGTGTAAGTGCCAGCCCTTCCCATTCCTTCCTGCCCAGGAAGACCCATCAGAATGCAGATGAATGCGGACGGATGCTCAGAATATAGATGAGCCACAACTACCTGTGTTTGTGGCTGTATATAGGGAATGCAGAACGCATAGCTGTCACCCGCTCCAGATGTGTATTGGAGACAGGTTGTGAGGCACATAGAGAGTAAGTGCAGACAATTGTCTTTTTTCTAAAAGTGGCATTCCTAAAAAGTAATGTTAAATCCAACTTCACCGGTAAGGAGGGTTTATCATTACCATTCCAAAGATATAAAACATGAAAAAGGCATTCCTCTCTGATCAGGAATTACAGTTTAAACGTGTATTAAGGAATTCACAATGCTGGCCTAGGAGAGAGATATGCCTCACAGTAATGAAAAAAGAAATGTATGCTGTTTGTCACTACAAGGACATGCCAAACATACAAATACATGTCCTACCTTTTACTTACATGGCACCCTGCCCTTAAAGTTACTTAGGGCATACTTTAGGGGTGACTGTATTGAAAGGGGAATTTAAGGCTTGGCAAGTAGTTTTAATTCCCAATTCAAAGTGGCAGTAAAATACACACATAGGCACTGCAGTGGGAGGCCTGAGATAGGTTTGAAAGGCTACTTCTGCTGGTGGCACAAGCAGTGCTGCTGCCCACTAGTAGCATTTGAAGTAAAGCCCCTTGGTATGTGAGATACCACTTTACAAGGGACTTACCAGTACAACAAATATGCCAATCGGATATACACCAATGTCATCATATTTAGAGAAGTACATACACTTCAGCATTGGTTAGCAGTGGTAAAGTGCTCAGATTCATAAGGCCAACAAAAAGAATCAGCAAACCGTGGAGGCAAAAGGCAATAATTCCAGGGGAGGACCACTCCAAGGATTCCAGGTCTAACAATGCATATATCATTAACCATGACACAATGACTGCCACATGGCTTTGCTACAACTGTGCATAGTTTTTTTACCACACACGCCGTAAACCTTCTTTAAAAAAATCTGCAATGGTAGCAAAGCATTCTGCTAACTAAATGGGGATGGTACAACAATATCTTTGTCACAATGTCATCTGACATCAATATCATGGCTTTAATATAGTTTACGCTTGTAATAACCAAAGCTCTACAACCATTGGGGCGATATTGTAAATTATATTTATGACACAAGCTTTATGTCAGATGATATTTCTGACTGCAAAATCATGACATACAACCATCTAAATGACATCCTAAAATCCTACATAGACATCAATGGTGCAATTGGTCAAATGGAATAGTGTTATGTGTTGAGATGGTTTGAGACTCTGCTTGGTTGTGTGAAGCAAACATTACCTGATATGCCTGCAGCAAATTCAGCAAGTTGCTATGAGTGTTACCTGGAATCTTTTATTTTCTTCACTAAGACTTTGAGATGAATTGACAATTGTAACATAAATGTGATGATTTGTTTTGCAAACAATATTTTCCTAACTGGACATGATTTGGTCAAAAGACAACCAGGGAGGCTAAGTGGAATAAATAAGCAAAATCGATGGATTAAAGACATGTCCATCAATAGGAAGAGGAAAAAGTCACACTTATATGCCCTGGCATAAATGATTGTTTGTTTAGCTATCTTTTATTATTGAGGTGTAGTTATATGAAACATGTATTGTAAATCAGTCAGCACGCTGTAAATATTCCATGTTACTAAATTTACAATTGGATATATTTTTTCCCACGCATGCCAAAACCCCTACTTTCTAACTAATATAAACTAATACTCTAATGCAGTGGAACAACTTGCCCCCTCATCTCTGCGATATGTAGCTCGCCGAAAGCCTACGGCACCTTGGTTTTCTGATCAGCTGAGACTCCTGAGGCAGGGTTGTAGGAGCAGTGAGAGAAACTGGAGGAAATCTTGGGATACCAATGATCGAGAGGCTCACAAGTCTGCACTGCGGGAATATAAACGGAGAGTGGTATTAGAGAAGCAGGAGTACTTCTCCAATCTTACCAGCTCTCTCTCCTCTTCTAGGGAGCTCTTTAAAATCGCGGACACCTTATGCTGCCTGCAACTCCCAGACCCCGTAGTTAGTTCACAAGAACTTTGCAATAGTATTTCTGACTTCTTTCATAATAAAATTCTTGACATACATGTCTCTTTGGAAGCTCATCGTCATGCCCTGGATCAAAGTATCCCGCCTGTCATATCCAGTCTTGATTCTTTAGGTAAAGGTCCTTCCCGCTTATTCATGGAATTTCCATCTCTATCCGTTGAAGGACTGAACCTGTTACTTGACAGGATTAAATCGGCATCCCCCCTGGATCCTCTTCCACTGAAAAAACTGAAAGAATGTAGAAACAGCCTTCTTCCTCCTATGCTTGAGGTGATGAATAAAGCTATTGCCCAGGGCTCCTTCCCGCCCGTATGGAAGAAGGCGATTGTGAAACCTCTTCTTAAGAAACCATCCCTCGATCCAGCCTTGTTGAAAAACTTTAGGCCGATCTCCCTTCTCCCCGCTCCCGCTAAGATGCTTGAGGCGCATCTGAATTTTCATCTGTCCTCTTTTCTTGACTCCACTGAATACCTTGATAACACGCAACATGGTTTCAGAAAACACCACAGCACTGAGTCCGCTCTTACTTGTGTGGTCGATAACATCCGATGCAAAGTGGACTCTGGCCAAACTACGGTTCTGGTTTTGTTGGACCTCACGGCCGCGTTCGACACCCTGTCCCCCGCCATCCTTACATCTCGGCTTAGGGAAGCTGGTGTCATGGGGCCGGCCTTGAGTCTCCTCAATTCCTTTCTGTTGGAAAGGGAGCAGAGAGTGATGCTTGGGAACCACCTCTCCCCTGCTAAGTCATTGCAGTGTGGGGTGCCACAAGGGTCGGCCTTAAGTCCGACCCTGTTTAACATCTATGTGGCTCCCCTGGCAAGACTAGTTAGATCTCAGGGGATGGAGGTGGTGTCCTACGCAGATGACACCCAGATCATGGTATCACTGGCCCACTCCTCTGTCAAGACACCTGCCGCCAGTTTCAGGGTATGCATGCAGTATGTGGCAGACTGGATGACTATAAATTCCCTCAAACTGAACGGCGAAAAAAAGGAGGTGTTGATTTTTGGGAAAGACCAAGATGTTTGGTCGAGTGAGTGGTGGCCACCTTCTCTTGGTATCTGCCCCACTCCTTCCCAATCTGCCAGAAATCTTGGTGTTATATTTGACACCGCGCTCTCCCTATCCCTTCAAGTCAACAGGACCGTGGCCACCTGCTGGGGTGTGATTAGGATACTGAACAGAATCCGCGGGTATCTCTCCCCCCAGGCGCGCAAACAGGTTGCAGTCGCCCTGGTGGGCTCGAGGCTAGACTACTGCAACTCTCTTTATATGGAAGTCAACAAGAGCCTTTTACACCGACTGCAGACTGTTCAGAATGCTGCAGCACGTTTTGTGCTGGCTCTTCCGAAAACCTCTTCTGCCACTGCGGCGAGGAAAGACCTCCACTGGCTTCCTGTCCAGCACAGAATCTCTTTTAAAATTCTGTGTCTGGCTTACAGAGCGCTGACAGAAGGTTCCTCGAGTGCTATTGGTTCTCTTATTACGCGCTATGTTCCTATAAGAGGCCTTCGCTCTGCGGGACTTCATCAACTTGTTGTGCCCCGTTTCAAACTTGCTAGATGGGGAGCCAAAGCTTTCTCCGTATGTGCTCCTCAGCTTTGGAACTCTATCCCTTTTGAAATGAAAACTCTTCCTTCGTTAGAGTCATTTAAAAAGGCTCTTAAAACTTATTTCTTTAAGAGGGCCTACCAATGAGAGATTGCTGCAGAGAGGTGGGTTTTAGCCTCTATATTTGATTTAGGCACCTTGACGCCCATTGGGCTAAGTTTGCGCAAGACAAGAACCGTTTCATTCATTCATTCATTCATTCATTCATTCATATGAAACATGTATTGTAAATCAGTCAGCACGCTGTAAATATTCCATGTTACTAAATTTACAATTGGATATATTTTTTCCCACGCATGCCAAAACCCCTACTTTCTAACTAATATAAACTAATACTGTTCACAAACTGCATTACACACTTCTATGTTCTATGAAGGTGGAACATGACTATACTATATATGGCCTTAAACACCCCATGCGTCATTTCCATGTAAACCTCTTTAGCTTAATCTTCCTAGGTCACACATGTTCTTGATAACTTCACAGTTTACCACAAGGCTCAAAAGAGGAATGTGTGAAGGCAGCCAGTGACACAATGTCTGGCCTATGTCCATGTGTTCATTCCCCACTCCTAAGACTCAGTTAAAGAGTCTGAGCATTTTGCTGGACCATGAACTCACATTTAAATCTCAGGCCCGGAAGTCATCCGGTTCATGTTACGGGATCCTCAAAATGATCCGAAGAGTTCTTCCTCTCCTCCCTTTCCAGGCTAGAAAAATATTGCTCCAATCGCTGGTGTTATCCAGACTGGATTATGCTAACACCCTTTACTTGAGTTCCCCTGTTGCTTCTCTCTCCAAATTACAGACGACTCAGAACTGGGCAGAAAGACTTCTTTCGGGCATTCCTAAGCATCACTCTGCTAAACCTGCCCTCAAATCACTCCATTGGCTGCCAGTTCAGGAGAGCGTTAAGTTCAAAGCCTTGTGTATCGCTCATAAGTCTATGTTTAAAACCGGGCCCTCCATGCTTCAGGGTATCATCCAACCTTATGAGCCCAATAGATCCCTTCGCTCCAAAACTAAGAACTTGGCCATCATCCCTAGAATTAGGAAGTCAAGAAGCGGAGGACGATCCTTCTCATTTAATGCTGCCAGACTCTGGAACTCCCTCCCTCTCCACCTTCGCGAAGAATCCAATCACCTTTCCTTTCGTAGATCCCTGAAAACTTTCCTCTTTCCGAACTGAGTAACACCTCCCCGTTGTCACTGTAAGCGCTGGGATGCCTCCGGGTAGCCATGCGCTGTATAAATGCTTTTACAATTACAATTACAATGTGAATAGTACAACCACGGCCAACCAAGTTATATGGCCCATTCGGCCTATTGCATCAGGACCACCAGATCTGTGCATAAATCAGATAGCAGGCAGACAACTGAGGACTGTCAACCTCCTACAAAAGGAGCTGGATTTGCACATTCACCTGCGAGTGGCTGGCCTGTGACCAGAGGACAGCATAATCACTACATTTTTTTATTTGGGAGTTCCGAGGAGGGGTTCCCTTCCTCACCTCCAGACTCCACCAGACAGTTAGGCCCCTGTCACAGTGGGGGGAGATAAACCGTTTTGACCCTGTTAGATGGGAGGAGAGCACATCTACATAGGGGAGTGGATAGGGAGCAGACAACAGACCTGCCTGATGCCAACTGGGTTCATTTGTTTTGCAACAGGGGCCTCAGAGTAATTGCTCTGTAAGACAAGGAGAAAGTGCTGCAAAATTAGGCGAGGGCTGCAAAAATAGCTAGTTAGTTAGGATTGGGTGGTAGAATTCCTCCAATCACTGGCTAGTGTACAGGATAAGTCTGGCACTTTAACTACCTCCTTCTCAGAACATTCCTGGCCATGGGGAAACTGCACTGGAAGTAGAAGATCCTGCTGGAGAAATACTTCTGACTCAACTACTAATTCCTGACCCATACTGGGGGAGTATGATACAATCAAGAACTTAAAGACTCCTGAATTCTGCTAGCACCCTTGTACTGAGACTCCCATTTGCTTACTTCAGGGACACAAAAACAGAAGGCCTAGCTGACCACAGGGGACTGGGACCTTCAGGGCATATAGCTGTAAAGAGACGTGGTGTCTAGAAACCTACCATGAGACTCTAGGTGCTCCAGGACTGACCTGAAGGAACCTTTCCAGCTTTTGGGAAAAGTTGGGATCTGTACGTTTTTCCACCTCCAGAGAACCTTAACAAGGGTACTGAGGCTTGCTGATTGAGGTCGTACTCCAGGCTAGCAAGAAAAACAGTTTTTTCCCTTTCAAAGATTTTTGAGGCACTTAAAATTATTCTCCCAACATAGAAATCCTGGCAACAAAGGTGTATATATGTAGATTTTAAGGGAAACATGCTGATACATCCTACCATATTTTCTAAGATATGCTATAGCTCCTCCCCATCACAACAACAGCCATATTATATATTATGATGTCTCCGGCTCATTAGTGCAGAAAGAGAGCTTCTGAATATTTTCACCTCAAGGTCAGCAAATATTTTGCCACTTTCAATAATTAAGGTTCACACTATATAATAAATTAACCCTAAGAGCCAAGACCATCAGAAAATGTACTAAACAGAGACCAAAGCAACTGCAAGAGTAATGTGATTACATCAGGGACATAAAGGTATAACTACTATCTGAAGCTTAAATTGCAAAGACATAATTCTAAAATTATACAGAGACCAAAAGCAACTGCAAGAGTAATGTGATTACATCAGGGACATAAAGGAATAACTACTATCTGAAGCTTAAATTGCAAGGACATCATTCTAAAATTATTCTGGGAAAAGCAGTTCCAGAGCTTGAGACATAGGACTGAAAATCACCAATCTTCTTCTCAGCAGAATGTAGTTTTTTTGGTCAAGCAAGTCATATATTTCTAGACTGCAAAGTCTAGGAAGCAGTATAGGCAAAAGGTGAGAAGATCTTTTTTCCAAATGTACACCAGTTCTGCTCCTGGGATGCACTTTAAAGTGAGAGAGCAAAGGTGAAAAACATTACATTTGTTCAGAGGAAGCCAATGTAAAAATCACATGCCTTTCAGAGATGCTGTAAAATATTCTCAAATTCAAAGCTTGATGTGCAGCAGAATTCTTAGCATGCTGCAGGTGAGGCAAGTGGCTTGGTACATGGGAGGAACCAAAAAAGGTACCTTGGCAACATTAAGACTTACTAAAGGGAGCTGTTGCGTGCTGCTAAGGCTATAATTGTGAATTTTCAGATGATGGTAGCTCAATTTGAACAGCAACTTAAAAGTATAGTTTTAGCAAGAGGCAGCAGATAGGGCATGTTTGATGGATCCTAAAATTGAAGTATCACATTTAGCTTCAACCCTTTATGCTGATAGGCCATTTGAGCTCTCTATTCATCTAGATGTTATTAATGTTGTATTGTGTTTTTCATGTCGAGTCCGTGGTAGAACCCAATAAAGGCTAAGGACCACAATATATAAGATCCTAGACTTTCCAGTGAGTGATGGAGGTGCAGGTTAAATTTGAAGGATGACTTCAGTTTTTGTATGTTTTAGCAGTGGTAATGAATGTCAATATTTTAAAGGATTACCATGTGTGAATGAATTTTCCTCTGAGCCGATGACATCAGTGGAGATGATGCAGATTAATAAAACTATGAATGAGTTGAGTGCAACCCTTATTCCACCAGGAAAGAAACGTGAATAACTTAAGATCTGTTATGAAGGTCACTAAGCCTCAAAATATATATCCTTTGGGCAGAGTAGTGTTTTTTCAACAACTGATTGAATATCTAAGCTGGGTAACATAAGTATGACATTAAATTCATTTTCTCTTAGTGGTTTGAAGGCAATTTGGTGTACAATTTCATAAATGCCATTAATGAGTTCTTATGGATGCTGGGAAGGTTTTGCATTGTCATTTTCAAAAGTTCATTACATTTTCTTCATCTCTCAAAGTGTTTTACTAATGGTCAAGCTAAATTAACATTGTCATCCAAGATTATGGTTGTATTGAATACATTTGCTATCACATATATTCTACAAATATGGAATTACAGTTTTAGAACTCGAAGCACAAATTCAAGCTGCTTTTTGTAGAGAAGATTACTTTTCTTACTGGAGGGTCTCAACATCTTGCTATGAGACATGGTACCTTGGATAAGAATAATTCTATGTTAATTTTTAAGGCCTCTGCAGCAGTTCATTAGTTGGAAGGGGTTCTACAAGCTCTTTATCAATGTGGTCTTGAAGATGTTAACAATGACACCTAATTATAATTGTGTTTTTGGATAAAATTGAGTGAATGAATGATTTGCTATTTGAGGTAAAACAAAGTCTATGAGATCAAAAATATTCAAGAAGAGAGAATAACATTTGTCAGCAGTCTAATGTCCATGCTCTGGAGATAGATAGAAGATATATATGTAGTGAAGGCTATGCAACAGGGAGGAATTAGAGGTAGCTCATATCCAATCATTGGGTGAAACTGGTCTACGGTTGCTTTTGTTCCGGTTCAGAGAGGACCTGATTTGGCAGTTTAGACTGGACTGTTCCTATTAGAGCAGGACTAAGACCGATTTGCATATGGCTTGGTCAGATCTGAGGCGGCAAGTTGGGAAAATGAACAATGGGTTATAATGCTACTCTGAGCAATTGCCTGTGGTTAGTCACAAATTGCAAGCATTCCTCCCATCAACGTTTGTGTTCTTGTTCTCTAAATCTCTGCCGGGGGAGCTGAGGCAATAGATCCCACAGACCTAGGAGGCCAGAGGGACACCCACCAAGACTTTCAATGAGACTATAATCTCCTTAATAACGCACGACGTATCCATTTTAAGATTCTGATACTTGCTTTTCGTGCCGTGAACAACCTCGGCCCAGGCTATTTGAAAAAACGGGTGGTGTTATCACAATCCGTTAGGACCTTACGATCCAATAGTCTACGCCTCTTGGTTGTTCCACGTTTCCGTCTCTCCAGAGTGGGTGGTAGAGCATTTGGAGTATCAGCCGCCAGACTGTGGAACAATCTCCCCCTGGATCTTAGATTTGTCCCCACTGAACCCATCTTTCGCCGTAAACTTAAGACTTGGCTGTTTTCCTCTTAAATTTCTGTTTTCTTATTCTTCTCTTTGGGCTCGTTAGTTGTTAGCGCCGGGACACCCCCTCGGGGGTAGCCGTGCGCTCTATAAAACAAGAAAAAAAAAGAAAAAAAAAAAAATAACACACGTACATTGCTAACACTACTTACACATAATATTGCTACTATTACTTACACATGATCTTGCAAATATTGTGGCACTCAACCTCACCCATTGTTGCTCAAAGCACAACCATACCCTCCCTACACAACAACAATGTACTTCACCAAATTACCAAATCTCTCTACAACATCCAAAAAGCCTTTGCATCACCAATCACAACTCTCCAATCTCCCTACACACCACACAAACCTGCCTGCCCGTCTGACACCATAACTCACCATCCCACATGACTGAAACTATGAAACAACCCATTGGATCACTAAGCTGACCCATGCCATACACAGAAACCATTACATTACAAATCATAATAGGAATACATTGGATGGATCATAACAGAATATTAAGGTTTAGGGGTCAGGGTGTTCAAGAACACTACAGGGACCAGAAGGAGAGAGGGAAGAAAACATCCAATAAGGAAGTCTAAATGATCAAGCACTTTGCATCAAGGATAGGGATCTGCCGTTAGGCAATGAATGGAACACAAAAGGAACATAGATTCAGGGAAGAATTCAGACCAGGGATTCGGAGCCAGGTAGAGCACTATTTGTAACTGCAAAAGGTTTTTAGTACCATAACCAAGCTAGACAACAAAGTTAATCCCTGTACATAAGGACCTGAATTGCCCTCCCTATTGCTCTCCCAGCTATAAGTTTAATTGAACAACGGATGCACAAGAATAGCATCCAATTATACTGGTCTTCTACCACCATTGCATTCACTCGACCAACATATAGGAAATGACAATAACCAAACCACCACATCTGACTCGGGTTTTAGATGAAAGACCAGAAAAACAGCCTGACCACCACAAAGCGTCTTGCAAAGATAACCCAAACATGTACCATATCAATACAAGTTTGGACTGCAGGCTCACCTCTTTTAAGGAATCTATCTGCAGTTAAACCCCAGTGCCCACTCAAGCCCCTTCTTGGCCAAATTCATTACACCTGGCAGGTTCTGCACTCAAGCCTTATAAATTGTGTGTTATATACAAATTGCATAACATTAATAATATTGGTACATTATTAACTACAGCAGACCCCTTTATGACCGCTCAGTGCAAAGGTTGTTCAGACGGAGTTGCTAAATGCAGGAAGCTGCCTTTTTTGTTGTCTGTTTTGTGGTGTATTAATGAACGCAAACAGTGGTGTTCATAAAACCTTCATAGCACAGAACATGACAGCTTATGATGAAACCACCAGCGATGCTCGTGCGCAATGACACTTCTGGTACGGAAAAAATACAACCTCACCATACATCTCTGAGACTACCTTAAATGTATACCTAAACATATATCGACGCGCTTGTTATCCAGCTGAAATATATGTTGAAGAAGACGCGCATTTTCAATTCACTTTGTTACATCTTGAAGCAGAAAGAGACACATGAACGGGTTGTTGCTGGGAGGCCTGTGAAGGAAGGAACTGGATGCGGTTTTGCTGAAAGGAAGTCTGGTATGCTGCTCTGCACTTTTCACAACCATCTGAAGTGAAGTAGCTCACTTCTGTAGAAGAACCAGTTCCTTATCTTAAGACACTGAGTAAACACAGGTGAACAAACTTTAGGGGAGTACTGGTGCACCGTGGAAGTCCGGAGGTACTGCGCACGGAATACCCAGCAGTTTGAAAAATAAACAATTCAAGGGGCATCCCCGGTGACAAACTCTGTGGTTCTCTCCAGCCCTTCTAGAACTACAAGTAAGCAAAATTAATATAATACGATGTGGCAGGGTCGGGTTTAACCATTCACCAGAGGTCTGTAAAGCATAGAGACAATTTTAGTATCTATCTATCTATCTATCTATCTATCTATCTATCTATCTATCTATCTATCTATCTATCTATCTATCTATCTATCTATCTATCTATCTATCTATCTATCTATCAATCCTTGATGAAGTACTACACAAGTAAATGAACAACACAGTGCACGCCATGTACAGTAAGTAATAAAGAAACATATCCTATATGCCATCGACACAGGTGCCCTCCGTCCTGCACTGTCCCGCTAGTTACAGTGTGAAAGGCCTGTTTGAGATAACAACATAGTAAGCAGTAATTACCCCGCACCCCACAAACCCTGGCTACTGCAGACCATTACTCACAGAACACATGTAACCTCTACCACGCCGTGCTTGTTCAACTGTGACATGTCCGTTAAAAATTAATCTATTTGAAATATATAAGGGATAATGTTCCCCTGCAGTACATTATAAGGATATTGCAAGTTACTGAGGAGTTATGGAATTCCGAGGCACGTAACTTCTTCATATGAAAGAGCGAACATGCTTGCAAATATGAAGAACAAAAATAAAATTTCCAGTGCAAAATTAAACACTTCGAAAACCTGTTCGATATTTGTTGCATACAGATATTAAAAACAGTAGAATGCAAGTCAGGTTTTTTTTGTTTTTTACTTTGCTGTTGGACCTGGCCCCTTTTTGCAGGGTTGTCTCCCACATGTTTTGCCTTCTTACTCCTATTTTCCTGACCCGCTTTTTGTTGGCTCTCTCCTAAAAAACATGGTATGATTGGTCTACACTCTTTTGGCATATTTCATTTGCTTGTAAGTCCCTTGTACAGTGGTATCCCATATACCCAGGGTCTGCAAATCAAATGCTACTAAGTGTGCCTGCAGCACTGCTTGCGTTAACCACAGACGTAGCCTTTCAAACCTGTCTCAGTCCTGCCAGTGCAGAGCCTGCCTGCACGGTTCACTGCCACTTTATCTTGGCAAATTAAAAGTACTTGCCAAGCCTTATACTCCCTTTTTACTACATATAGGTCACCCATAAGAGGGAGTGGCTAAGGCAGCCAACATGGCGGATGCGATCTGAGCAAGTTCACTGATCGCTCCGCTTGCCTGCAATTTCTCCTGCTGGGGACTGGCTGTCTAGACTTCGAACCGCACGCCAATGAACTCCGGTATAAGCCTGCACTCCTTGGCTGAGTCATCAATGACATGAACACTGCGTTAGTGCAATTGCAGACACCATCAGAGTTTAAGGCATGGATTTGCTCCTCGAATGCTAGTTTCAAGGCCACAAGGCACCTGCTTTCAAGGAGGAGGTGCGAGTTTGGCCACAACTAGAAGCGGCGTCCACCCAACTCAGGAAAAGTTACTAGGTCTGCGGCACTATCAAGTGGAGCTCGTAGGTGGAGTCGGGCACAGCTGCCCTAACTAAGGGGTAAGCTCCTCTGCTGTACTGAACGGCATGCGTTCCTGTAGCCAGTGCCACCTGTGACTCACCACAATCATGACACAGTGCCTGCTGCGGGTGGAGGAACAGTGCACTGTATCACTCCAGCAGCTCCAAGAAGGGATATTTGTGACAGGCTGACAGCCATCGGGGGCTGTGGAGCAGGGAGGTGATTGTTGTGATGTGCAGCAGGAGAGAAACACCATGCCTTTATGCTGCTGATCGCGTGGGCCTCCCTCCCCACACTGAATGAGGGAATACTTAGAGACTCTCTGCCCTGCGAATGCAACTCCTGCAGGCTCAAAACAATGCTTTTAAAGCTGAGGTATACCTAATGCCACTGATATTTACTCCACACTTGCAATGAGTCTGTGCTCAGTAACACAGCTTACACCAGCACACTGATCACTGTGTTACAAAGGGAAGGACAACAAGGGAACTGCTTTTTTTTGTAATTGCAACACCATGCTCAGGTGCATTCATTGGAGGCAACAGCTGTACAATCTAGAGGTAGAATCAGATCACAACAATACTTAGAAATCCACTGGTTGATACGAGCGTGTCTGCTGCACAAACCCAGAGTATTTAAAAACACTCACACCGTCCTCCTACTTATCAGTGTGACACACCCCCGTGGCACTGGTAATACCACATGCCTCATTGAGGAAGCTGGAAGACAGAATGGGCCACCAATGTACGATGACGCAGGGCACACCTGCTCGTCCCCCACTCGGACATAACCAACCACAGGATAACATGAACACTGACACTGGCAGACGCAATGCCCCCCTGACCTCTTTCGGGGATCAACTGGAAGCTCGGAACGGATGACCTCACCCGAGACCAAAATGGATGCTGTGACGTTCGATTTGACACTACTTCGTGATCACCGAAAACTGGTGGAAAAAGTCCATCAAGCTAAGCAGTCCAGAGCAGAGATGCGACCTAAGACGAGCGAAATTGACACCTCTTCACGTTCACTGACAGCTAAAATGGAGATACTGGAACGCCAAGTGTCAGACGCAGAAGGTAGGTCGTGCTGCAACTTCCTGCCAGAGGGGACGGAGGGAACAGACGCAGTTGCTTACGTGGAGAACTGGATAAAACAATTGTTGCCTCAGGACGCTCTGTCACAATATTTCACCGTGGAGCGGGCCCGCCGGGTCTGCCTATTGCACCTTACCAGGGGCCACCCCCAGGTCATTCCTGTTTGGTGTGTTGCATTACAGAAACAGATACACTATTTTGAAAGAGTCCCGACAATTCTCTGACATCAAAATAGGCAATGCACCCATAATCTTTTCCCCGGACTACACTATGGAAGTTCAACCTCAATGTAGCTCCTTCCTGGCCGTCAAACATCGGTTGCGCGAACTTGAAATCAAATATGCAATTCTATGTTCAGCATGCTTATGTCCCGCTTCTTTGACACCCCTGAAGATGTATGGGACTAGTTGGAATCTAAAGACCCTCAACTTCCGGCAGATCATAGCTTGCAGACACAACGATCCGGGGAGGAGCGAGTGGGCAACGCCACTACAGACTCTCTAAGCAGAGGCGTCCATCCTTACACGCAGTCCCTAATCTGGAGAAAATTATTCAGGAGCGCCGACGGGGGTTGCAATCTGTGGTATCACTGGGAGAGCAAGATAGGAATTCTGCACTGGACACAGTGTCTGTTCCCTTGCTCAGCAACAATGCGTCTTCTACTACATGCCCCCCCCCAAACTGATTCACCTGAGCCCCCAGAAATAACTCCACAAATGTCTCATAATGTTATCTAATGCCAGTTGTGTCTCTTTTGCTTGCGCTGCAGGATTTACCTTATTTTCTCAGCAGCTGGACCATGTCAGGTTTGTCGTTCCTTCCAAGTACGCATTGTGCACTTTTTTTTTTTTTTGATGGACACTAAAAGACTTTGTAAAGCGCTAACTGTTGGTTGTATGCACAGAGGACATGGTCAGAAATTATGTTTTTGATAGTGCGGGTTCCCAGGCATACCCTACCGTTTAAGTGCGGCATGTGCCTATTGACCTACTTGCTCTCCTCCATTAGGTGGCTGCCTAACGCACCTCCACTCAGTGATCTAGTTCTTTGTTTGGGTGGGCACCTGTTGTGTTACTGATTTATTGCTATTTACAATACAGTTTTACGTTTTATATGTGTTGCATGATTTGGTGCGACTTTCGCCCTTCACACACTACTCCACACGCTCCCCGTCGCTGTTTCCTAATGTTCGTGACCCTTCTCCCTATTTGGTGGGGCGATGACACTGGGGGGAAGAAACACTTGGTACAAAACTTATGGCTCACAATAACATAATTAATTGGAATGTGCGGGCATGAATACTCCATAACGACGCTATGCAGTGTATGCTTATCTAAAGCGGCACTCAGTGAACATTGCATTGTTACAAGAAACACACCTGACACATGTAGAAAATACCAGATACAAAATTGATGGAGGGGACAGATGTATGCCACTGGATTCTCTAGAAATTGGTCAGACCTGGTACTCCATTTGTAACAGAGGAATCATTTATAGACACCCAAGACCATTATGTATTGGTGAAGGGACGACTGGATGGCACCCTATCCTGCTGGGATCTTTTTATGCACCAAACACAGACCAAGCCCCCTATCTACACACACTGTCCCGCAACCTTTCGTAATGGGAGGGGATTCCGTTGCTGCTTGGGAGGGACTTTACTAGTTTGTTGGATACCACTTTTGATCGCTCCTACTCTCCGTTGCCATGTACACTTGCCACTACCAATGCTTGCACATTATCTAATTGGCTGCAACATCTGGAAGATGCATGGTACAGCTGCAACCCAATGTCGAGGGTATACTCCTTTTACTCGGCTCCTCATTGACTGTTTGGTCGCATAGATAGATTGGTGGCTACTCACTCGCTGCTCCCATCCATCATGACAATTGACTATCTAGGACGCACACACTCTGATCATAACCCTCAAATCCTACAGTTGCAATGGGAGTCTAACATTCCTCTTATTCCCACGTGGAGGTTCCAGGCGGCACTTTTGGAGGACCCACCTTTTTGGGCTTTGCTGGGTTCTATAATAGATGACTACTTCAGGCACAATGCGGGTATGGCTTTGCGTGGCCTGATCGAATGGGACACTTTCAAGGAGACATTAAGATGCACCTGTCTAGGGTCACAGTGTACCTTGAGATGCAGACTTACCTGATACAGCACTAACATAGAACGGAAGCTACAAAGGATAGAAAATCAAATTGCTCAGGGGCTGGCCGACCCAGCCATATTGGCCAATATGAGGCGCGAACACATGACACTAATAGAATGACTTCGCTGTCTCAATTATACAGCACACTCAGCATGCATGCATGACAATGCACATAAATCCGAGCATCTACTGGCATGGCTGATTCGGCAAGATCTTCCCCACAAACCTATCACAGCATTCCGCTCAAGGTCTGGACCCCTCCCTTATACACAAGCGGACATTCACGGTGAGCTTACCCATCACTACACTGCAATCTCAGACGGACTCCGACCCCGACAAGTACAGGATATTTCTCTCTGACTTACTCATGCCCATTATTACATGAGATACTCAGTTGGAACAGAACAAACTGCTAATTGTAACTGAAATTCACATCGCCATCAGAACACTGGCCGCTGGCAAGACGCCGGGTCCCACCGGGTTGCCCCCTAAACTCGACAAAGCTTATGCTTCACAGCGTGCGCCACACTTGCTGAAGATATATGATGAAGCCTTATCTTTGGGGACACTCTCAGAGTCCCAGAGAGTGGCGTCGGGCATATCTGTGCCCAAACCCCACAAAAAGCCTGAACTCCTTGGCTCGTATCCCCCACTTAATATGGATTATAAAATATTAGCAAAAATACTTGCGCACCACTTAGCACCATCAGGACAAAGTTTGGTGCACCCAGACCAAGATGGGTTTGTCTCCACACAAAATACCTCCCGAAACCTGCACCGAGTGGTCTCGATCTGGGTGCTTAGTATTGGACCTTCAGAAATCATTCGATTCACTAGAATGGAGCTATCTTTTTGCAGCCTTCACCCAGTATGGGATTGGCACCAGGTTCCTGGGGATGGTGTATCAACTAAATAGCAACCCACTCATTAGAGAGAAACAGGTCCTATACTGTCAGCGTCAGGGTTGCTCACTGTCGCCATTATTATTCTCGCTGGCCATCGAACCCTTGGCCCTAGCACTTCGCAAACAGGGAGCACAATGGGGCATTACCTTGGGCGATGAACAACATGTTGTCTCGCTGTACGCTGACAACATGTTATTGTATTTGAGGGACATACAGGATGCCCCACTGTGATCAGGTCGGGACTGAAGGTCAATCCGACAAAATAATGTGTGTTCCCTTTCCACCCGAATACAGTTAATCCCGAGCTGAGGATAGGGGATGCACAACTGAACTGGCAGCACTGCACATTCAAATATCTGGGCATGCAAGTGTACCACAGCATGACAGATCTGTTTGAGGGCAACGTTTTGTGGGCAATCACTACGCTTCAGGCGAAGATGACATTTTGGTGCACATTACCTCTAGAAGTCATGGGAAGGCTGGTCTACGAAAAATGTTGGTACTGCCCGACTACTTTATCTCTTCACTAATCTACCCATATACATCCCGGCTACCTTCTTTCGGAAATTCAAAAACAGGTGAGAGACTTCATTTGGAACAAATCAAGATGTAGGATTGCCTTGGCAAAAGCATGACCCCCCTCCAGCACTAGTAGTCTAGCAGTCCCTCACTTTGAACATTATTTTGTAGCTGTCCATATCCAATGGACTGCACATTGGATAGTGGGGTTACATTTATCAGACAGGGCTACAACCATGCCGGAAAGGTCAATATTAGACACTGCACATTTATTTCACCCCTGCACTACATTAAGCCCACCAGACTTGCTCCTCCTGAGAGTGGTGCACAGATGCTACCTGCAGATGAATACACATTACAAAACAGACTCTCCCATATGCCATTAGTGCTCCCCAGTTGGTCCCCCAGAGACTGGGTGGCTTGCTCTGTATCTGTCTTGACATACTTTCCTTGCCAGCATACGTTAACAACTCCTTGGGAACAGCGCCTGTTAAGCGCTTCAACTTTGGTTGGACCAGCAGGTGCTGAAGCACTTCACCTCTATTGCAACAGTGCATACTGAGCGCTACAACTTTTGCTGTACCAGGGTGTGCTGCAGCGCTTTGCCTGTTACGGTAACATTGCCTGCCCCCAATGTTTGGTTCTTTACTATGCACTGCTTCACGTCAGGTTTTCACGAGGAACAGCAGGAGTATTAGACTGCATGTGAGTGAAGGGTACTGGCAGCAAGGCACATACCGAGTACCTTACTTTCCTTTGTCTGGACGAATGTTGAATTGAGCCACATTCAACAAAAGACACTGTCCGCACCATTAATTTGAATTATCCCACTTCATCCTGCTAGAAGGTAGCGTAGCTGAGCGGGAATAGGAGTGACAACCGCCACCTTACACGGACTACAAATCTCAAAAGCACTCTTAACCATTCACCAGGGGCGTAACACAGGCCCCTGCAGCCCCCGCGGTGCGGGGGGCCCTCACCCTCCAGGGGGCCCCGTCAGCACCGCACTTCTGCTGGGGAGCTCTAGATTGAGTCTGGAGGGGGGCCCTTCATGTACACTGCAGGGGGGCCCCTCAAGGTTCGTTACGCCACTGCCATTCACCCAGGGCATAGAGTGCTCTCCCCATCCATGGGTAGGTCGTGGAGCTCTGCAATGAAGTGCCTTGATGTTTCAGGCATTGCAGGACTTTCTCCCTTCAACTGTGCGAGTCCCCGGCAAGACCGTAAAACACTGTTTAGAAGCATGCTAGTGCTTCCGCCATTTACGACACTTGGGCAGGTCACTCACCACGTGCTCTACAACAATGGTGACCCTTTTGTCTTCAAACTGCCTGCCAAGTGCGTGCTAGCTAGTGCAGGAGCGCACCCTTACTTTGGGGACAGCGCATTAACCAGTGAAGGGAAGTATTTTCATTGGAAATAAACATTAGTCCCTCTACAATTAAGGACAGACCACAAATGTCCTATTTTCCGTAATAGACCTGCAAGTGCAGCTGTGCCCTACGTTTGGAGTCCTCTTACCACCTAAAGATGAGTAGGAGTGCAGCGGCGCTGCACCCTATGTATTTATGGAGATTTGTGGTGATTTATGTGTTTCTCCTAACTTAGCCTCCTGCATTCCCTACCCGGATGCCATCAGCTGTGTCATTTTTGACAACTACATTGTCAGGATAGTGTGTGCTATGTTAGCAATTGCATAATGTGCACAGTTATCATGCTTCGTGTATTTATGGTGATATATGATGTTCTCAAGATTCATGTGTGTATTTTCTAGTGGGTTACGTTTTACGCTCTGAATATCCACTGATAATGTGTGTATTTTACTGATGATTATTGTATTACTCAGGATAACACGTATCACCTTGTAGTAATTGTTTTATTTGCACTGTACTTAGGTGTTATGTTGTTTTGCTCTTTTGATATATCTACAATATAGGCACATTTATTATAGTCATATGGTGTATTTATTGTGTCACTGGTGTAGGGGTGTTTCACAACTGCTTTACACACTACCACTGGGTATAAGCCTGACTGCTATGTGCCGAGCTACCAGGGGGTGAGCACAGGTTATCTTTGGTGTGTAACTTACTTGCCCTGACTAGAGTGGTGATTTCTGCCTGGCTTAGGTGCATAAACTAGCCAACCAGATACACAATTTCTAACAACTGCAGTAGCTCAGAATTTGCAAAAATGTTAAATAAATTAATTGAATTCCATGTCTCTGCCGAGATTTAAAGCCCCTCCTTAGACTGCCATTTCTCATGAGCGTTTATAAATACATTGGCTCCTTTACTTTGTCTGAAGATGGGTACCTAATAGCTAATAGATCTACGTGTTTTAGTCTCAATTAAATCATCAACTAAATCTAAACTTGCCATGATTCTTCTGGGATCTAATTCTGTTAGAAAGCGTCTTACATGAATAAACGCCATTGAATCAACATTTTTGAGTGTCTAATGGTGGGTTCAACTTCAGTCCAATCCTTCCAGGTGTTCAAATTCAGCATAGTATCTTAGGCCGATGACACCCAGCTCATCCTCTCCCTCACGAAGAACCCCGAAGACACCAGACTCGGTTTCCAGGAAGGAATGAGAGACGTAGCTGCCTGGATGAAAAGCAGCTGCCTGAAGTTCAACTCGGAGAAGACCGAGGTCTTCATCCTTGGACCCTTCGCCTGGGATGACACCTGGTGGCCCTTGGCCCTCGGGAGTCCGCCCATCCCGACACACCACGCACGGAACTTCAGCATCATCCTCGACTCCTCCCTCTCCATGACCCGCCAGATCAACTCCATCGCCTCCACTAGCTTCAACTGCCTCTGGATCCTCCACAAGACATTCAAATGGATAACCCCAGAATGCAGAAAAACAGTCACCCATGCACTCATAACCAGCAGATTGGACTAGGGCAACACCCTCTATACCGGAATCAGAGAACCCTCCTAAACAGGCTACAGCCCATCCAGAGCGCCGTAGCCAGACTCGTCCTCGGAATCCCACGACACAAACACATGACCCGACAGCTTCGCAATCTACACTGGATCCCCTTCGAGAAGAGAGTTACCTTCATACTGCTCACCCACACCTACAAATCCCTCCCCAACATGGGACCAAAATACATCAATGAGAGTCTCCTTCAACGTACCCAGAGGAACCTCCGCTCCGCAGACCTTGCCCTCGCAGAGACCCCACGCATCTACAGAACCAGAGCAGGAGGTAGAGCTTTTTCCTACGTCGCAGCCAAAGCCTGGAACCAGCTCCCAGTGAACATCAGATGCTCCCCCACCCTCCACACCTTCAGGAAGAACCTCATGACCTGGCTCTTCGATTGAACCGGAGCTGCAACCCTCCTCCCCTCCCAGCGCCTTGAGACCCTCACCGGTGAGTAGCGCGCTTTATAAATCCCCTGATTGATTGAAAAAATCTGAAATGCTCCGATAGCCATTACTCTCCCATTTAGAAGCATTCTTTTTCTCTATTAAAGGAAGGTTGCCAATGTAAATATTCATTAAGCGAGTTACACCACTAAGGGCTGGTATAACATATGGTTTGAACAATTGCTTGGTAGGGACCATTGTAGGATCTTATATCTGAACTTTTTGTGCGATTTAGTAAGGCATAGTACATTATCGATTTTATATTCCTGTAAAATTAAATTTAAGAAAGAATTATCCATTCATTTTGAAACCTCCTGGGAATTTTAGATCGTGAAGAGCCAGGCCCCCATCTTTCCCTTGTCTATATACAGTGCGTATCGCCAATCTAGGTGTTTTATTAGACCAAATAAAAGGGGAGAACATTCCCTCTATCTCTATAAAAAAAACTTCAACTGAAGGCACAGGGGATCACAGCAAATAAGTAATAGAGCGGTGAAACAGACATACGAATCCATGAAATGTGTCCTTCTATTGATATTGGTAAATTGAACCATCTAAAAAAAAAAAGAAACCCTTATCTTACTGATCAAAGAAGATTAGTTCAGTGCTTATAGATTATTAGTATTCTCTGCTGTGTGGATTCCTAAATAGCACTTCGGGTTAGAGTTAAGAGGGTGAAATTCAGAAGGTAAAGTGTCCAGCTTGCAATTACATAAGAAAATCTTGGTTTTTAACCTATTAATCTTATATCCACTCAAAGCTTGAAAATCTTGAAAAATATCAAAGACCCTCTACTGATTCTCCATTCTAGGCTTTAAAAAAACAGAGCAGTATCATGAGAGTACAATTTGATGTTAGTCATTCCACTTATTGGGGACACTATGCTTCTGTCTGCTCTAGGGCGCTCATGTATTTATGAAAGCTTGTGAGAAATGGCAATCTAAGGAGGGCCTTTGGATTTCAGCAGATGGTTGAAATAAGATTAATTTGTTTAATTTTCCCTCATTAAAGGGGGCAAATGTTTTCCGTATGCAATACTATAAGAAATGGCTGCTTTATAGAACACCGGCTTTCCTGAATAAAATTAATCCTCAGGTATCGGCTAGCTGTTTTAGGTGTTCAAAGGAGAGCGAGGGTAACTGGACACAAATCTGGAATTGTCTGAAAATAAAACAGTTTTGGGCCGACATACATGAATACTGTTTACGTACATTAGAGATACAATTTTTAATTGATACACAGACAGCAGTTTTGGGCTACTCATCTGCAGCTAATTTAAAATTGCTGCAGAAGAAACAACTTTTTAAAATCACTTTCGTAGCAAGGTCTATAATTCTGCAAAATTGACGGTTGGATGTCACTCCTACTTTTCAACATTGATGGTCCAAAATACAAAAAATTAAGGGACTTGAATGCTGCTACATACTAAGGTCCGGTTTATACAATACATTTCAGAGTTTATGGAGCGAATTGGTATTGTCATGGGGCTGAACCTTGCCTTTACACTGTGTTAAGTTGGCATGAGCTTATTAGAAGTTTAAACGCCATTTTTCCTTTCTGCTGCCTTTTTTCACACGGCACACATTATTATAAATGTTTAGAGTTAGCAGAATGTTTTGCTTCACACGAGAATAATATGTTTTTCTATATTAGCAGCCTTGCTTGGTAAGCTTTGTCTGAACAGTGAGTGTCGAGGCCTTCAAGGTTATTTCAACACAGTGGTTGTTGTTCGGACTGATCAGCGCACGTTCTAGACATAACATATATGCAGCTGTGACCACCTCTGATTTTGGCGTGTTTAATAATGCACTGCGTAGGCATGATCACACACACTTGGAGAACATTCACATGCAGAGAGCTGGTGCAGAAACTGATGTGATCCATTTCTGCTAGTACCAGAGGTATGGGGTCGCCCTTGTAATCCCAAGAGACCTTTTGTAGATATAAAATAACCTAGCAAGGGAGGGTGACATATAGGTGTATTCTAACCTGTTTCCGTTTAGCATTGTACCATGCGTACTCCCTTTGTATTTTATGGAATAGTAACTATGCTTATAATCTTGTTGCTTATAATATGCCTGCTTGTACTAGCTAAGATACTGCGCATGAGAACACGGCATTAGAAATAAATATTTCAAACTAGCATGTGTCTCCTTTTACTCCCTGTTTTGGACTGGTATGAGAGTATAACGAAGGAGTGTTCATGTGTTCCACATTGCCTGAGGTAATCTAAGTTCCATGTTCTGGGTTGTCTAATCATTGGTGTTATGGAAGAACCAATGAGACACTGATTGCTAGTCTGGTAAGGGATATTGGGTACTAAGGTGACTTTTGGCACACCCTAATTCACTGAGGTTCCAAGTCTCTATGCACAGTTCTGTGTAGGAGCAGAATCCCTGCTACATGGCGCCCATACGATGGTGGTCTTATTACATGACTCTTGAGTAGTACTTCTATCAGTCCTTAGCCCCTTCACTGTTGTTTCCGGTTAACAGTAGTGTCGGACAAACCTACCTATATTTGCATAGGTCTTTTCAAGCTTGAATCTTTCAAAACGGTTTCCTTTTGAATTACTACCCAGTTGTGCTACGTAGTTTTACATCGTACCTTACTTCTCTATGTCCCTATGGTTAACGTTGATATTCCGCAACGTAGTCGCATTGCGGTTCACAATCATTTGCAAGCTTATAACGTTGGTTTGGAAGGCATGGTGGTTATTTTGGTGGTGAGTGCTGAGATTGCTTACCAGTTTGAGATTTTCTACTCTTGGGTGACGTTTCCTGCAGTGGATGCGGCTGCGCAGGTTTTTCACACTTACACTCACACAGCCGTGCCCGTGGAATATGTTCCTTATAGGACACAGGAGATTCCGATTTCTGCATGGCAGCACCGTTTGGTTTGAAGGCACCCTTCCCCACAGTGTAACGGCGATTAGATTGGGTCCTTTGTCCATTTCAGGCGCTTCTTGGCCGGTTTTGGCTGGATTCACACCGCATCCTCGTGCGGGGCAAGTCCCCGTTGCTGAATTACGGACCCTTTATAACTCTGCTATCAGTGTTATTCGGGCCCTGGTTCAATATATCACCCGCAATTTCCAGGGCGGGCCCCTGGTGTTGCGGCCCTTCTGGCTGGACCGAGCAGAATGAAGCTTAGTCCCGTGATGGTCAATGCGGTAATGGGCAAGCATCCCTAAGATAAGGATGATATGCCTTTTTGGCTTGCCGAGAAGTTTGACCAGCTGGAAGCAGTTTTTCCTAATTCGACTCCCGTAGAAAAACACAGTATTCTGACAATTAGTTTACCCAAGGACTTGGTGCCAGAAGCCGGTCACTGCGAGTCATAGAGTAGGATTTGTGCGGCAGTGTATACGAGACTCGTTGGCACATTTGACGTAGTTTCCGATCTCGTCCTTTCTAATATAAAGGGAGATGCGGTGAACTTTTAAGTGACTAATGCCTTACCCGATGACCCCGATGCCGACAAACCTCGACAGTTACCGAGAATTATTACGGCGGCTTATAAAACCATTGGCCGCAATAGTTTAGGTGTCAAGCCCTTTTCTGCTAAAGATAAAAAACAAACTCAAGCTGCGAAGTCTGAAACAGACGTTCAACCCACAGCTCCAAAGAAAAATTGGAACAGAAATAAAAAACAGGGGAAACAGCAACAGAAACAGGAGTCCGGTCCCCCATCACCAGTGCCTGTGTCCACTGAGCGCATTTATGATTTGCGCGACCGCACTACGATTAGGTCGCCTGATAGATTTCAGGTTCCTGATCAAAGCTCTCCTCGTTCTTTACAGGACACATCGGCCTCTTCGTCCGGTGGTGGAAGCGGCGGAAGCGGTAGAGGTCGCCAGCAGAGTCGCGACCAGCCCCGCTCGAAAGACGGAAAAGGCAAGCAGGACGATTCTTCACAGAAAATACCCCAGTTTCAGAAAAATAAAGTTGCCGCTTTTACAGCGAGATATGCCACAGATAGTGAGAACGCAGCTTCGGAATCAGATATGGGCGCTGACGTTGTTGGACAGCGCGGCGGAGATTACCATAGTGCGAGAGGCCCTGCGTCCACTACTGAAGGTGACAGCGACTGACCAATATGTTGTTGTAGAGACAGCTGATACCAGAGTAGCTCCCGCTGATAGGCTTTATGAAATTGTCCTTATAATTGAAGGTGACATACAACGTACCATAAAAGGGGTATTTTGGGAATATCTTACAACTACCTATGACATTTTGTTAGCAGAGGCTGACTGGCCCCCACCTTTTGTTCTCGCAGCTCCGAGAGGGGAGGCGGTGATCCTCCCTAGTTTCTTGCACACAGTGTCTAAGGAACATGCGCTGAATTTTGCAGAAGAGTGGGCTAAGGCCCTTGCACCGGCTCTGTACCGTACGCATTGTGGTTGGGATACATTTTCCCCACACCACGAGATTCCCTTACGGTCTATGCCACAGCCTCAATCTCAATATCCCATCCGGCGTGAACACTAAGACTTCCGTTGTGGAAATCCTTGAACAATTAGAATATCAAGGAGTGATTGAAACTTGTGTGTCGCTGATGAATAACCCACTTTTCACAATGACCAAACCTGATGGTTCATATTGGATTACTGGCATTTAAACTCGCATTGCCATACCTGTGCAGTACAAAATACTCACAACTCTGCTTTAGTGGATGGCCCACAATTTATCTGGTCTAAGTTCCCAATGGACCAGTTTCACCAGTGGCGGCAAACAGCGCCAATTTAAACGCCTGGCCTTGGGCTATAAGAATAGTCAGGGTATGTTTGCTGCCTGCATTGTCGCTCTCTTGGAGAGAGTGGACCCAGATGCGTGTTCGTATGTGGATGATATCTATCTCACAGACGAAGAAATTTGGGCGCATCTGTGTCGCGTTGATCGCATAATATGTAACTTTGCGGACTTCGGTTACAAATTCAACGTTGCAAAGTCTCACTTTGCGGAGTACACAGTGTTGTTCCTGGGCTACGAGCTCAACAATGAAGGTCGAGAATTGGCTCCTCACTTCTTGGAGAAATGCGCACAACTGCGGGCTCCTACAACACTGAAAAAATTACAACCCTTGCTGGGTCTTTTAAATTTCGGGCGTACTTACATTCTCAAATATGCCCAGGGTATCAAGGCTTTGTATGCTTTGATACAACCTACTTTTACCAAATCATGCTGGCTGCCTGAACATTCAGCCATTTTGCAATCTTTGCAGGCTGATTTTCTAGAATCTAAATTCTTACTGACTCGTGATAACCACACCAACCTGGTGATAAGAATCATCCCTGGGGCAGTGGGTTTCACTTACCTTACTTTCAACGAAGGTGACACAGTAACTATTGCTTACAAGTCACACTTGTACACTTCGGATGAAATTCGGTTTTCCAATGTGGAAAAAGTGTGGACAGCAGTGCAAATGGCGATTCTTAAGGAACGTGCACTGTCGCAGGGAAAACGCATGTTGGTTGTTACCCCGTATCCTGCAGTAGAGGCAGTGACGAAAGCCAGTGTACCCAATTCTAAAGCTTTGCACCCACGGTGGATACCACGGGCTGCTTTATTGATGTCTCCGGATGTCACGTTCATTTTTTATGCCTTCTTACAGTCACATGAGTTTTTGCAGTATGAATTTGTTCATCCTGCGCCATTGACTATGCGGCCTTTGGAGGGTTTCCATTGTATCATTTAAACTGATGGTTCAGCGCAAGTTGCGCATGGGTCTAAGCACGCATACGTTTCCGCATTCGCCATTGTGGTAGGTACCATGGTGAATGATGAATTCAAGTCCGATGTCGTGCATACACTGACATTAGGGAACTGTACCGCACAATTGGCAGAGCTCCGTGCTCTGATGCTTGCATTGGTGTACGCTGATCCATGTGTGACGACTCTTATTGTGAGTGATTCTTACTACTGTGTCCAGTCTTACAATGAAAACCTGTTCTTTTGGGTTCAGAATGATTTTCGTGATTCCAAGGGTAGCACGATAAAACATAAAATGATCTGGGTTCGAGTGGCTGAGCTTAAAGAGCAGTTGGCACTCGTGTATGTAATTCATTCTCTCGGTCATCAGCGCATGGGAGTTCACGCTGTTGGCAATAGTTTGGCCGATGAGGCCACAAAAATAACAGTATCGACATATTTGGTTGCGGCAGTTACACGTTCCAAAAGTAAGATTGATGATGACATCTTGGCGGCTATTGCTGCTATTGAGAAGGAAAGTAAATATCCTAAGGGGTTCCCTTCAAAGTATTCTTATCACTTAAGTCCTGATAAAGTTCCTTATGTGAAAATACAGGACGTTGGTGAAAGATTAATTCCCAACGCGGACCGCAGGTCCACACTGATTACAGCTGCCCACGAAGGTGTTGCATCTGCGCATGCGGGCGTGTCGGCTTCTGTATCTCAGTTACAACAACGTTTCTGGTGGCGAGAATTGTACAAACAGATGCGTGATTATGTCCTTCAATGTGACATTTGCCAGCAGATTAAGCCTTCAACTGCTACGTGTTCGCCCCAGACACAGTTGTACATTTCTAATACACCACTTGGTTGTGTTTATTTAGATCACTGTGGTCCTTTTTCCTCTGATACTGCGTATAAGTACATCTTAGTTGCAGTTGATTCTTGCACACGCTTTGTGTGGGTGTGGCCACACCGCAGCCCTGATTCGCGAACTGTCATAAGAGACTTGCGTATCTTTGTAGGGATTTTTGCCTGTGGCACCTTCCATTCGGATCAGGGTCCTGCTTTTGCCTCTAAGGCGTATAAGGATGCCATGACTTCGTTGGAGGTCCAAGTCAAGTTTTCGTCTCCATACAGAACTGAGGGTAATAGTGTTGTGGAATGAATGAACCGAGATTTAAAGCAGTCTTTGACAGCTAGAGTTATAGGCACTGGCAGGAACTGGCTGGCCCACCTCAGTAGCGTGCAACATGCACTTAATTACCTCCCAAGAAGGTCTCTGGGTGGGGGGACACCATACGAAATGCTCTTCGGTATCAAAATGTTCGTCCCGGACCTTGACGGTCTAGACCAGGCGGCGGTTGCTGCCTTCTTTGACGCTGATGAACATTATCATGTTTTACAGGATCTACAGGAGACAAAAGACAGTCTTGCAAAGGAACACTTGCCCTCCACATCTGATGCTGCGTTGCAGATTCCGGTAGTTGGCTGGCTACCCCAAGTTGGAGAACTGGTTCGAGAGAAGATCGAAAACAAGAAAGAATTTGGTCCCTCATATCGTGCTCCAGTTCCTGTGCTTGGCGTGAAGGGCACAAGAACAGTCATTTTACCACCACTTCCAGGTTGTAAAGAAAAAAGTACATCTCCATTGATAATGTCAAACTACACAGAGTGTCCGATTCTTCTTAGTATGACACCTGCGGTCTCATGTCCATCGATTTTAAGAAATTCTGTTTTGGACCCAGCTCCTAACCACAGGCCTGACGTTGCCCTCGAGATGCCTGCCGTTTCCAGTCCTTTGTTAAGTTCTCCACCTGATACTCACCTTGATGAGACTGAATATACTTACCCCACTGACTTATCGATGCCTGATTTGCAAACTTGTTTGGCTATGTAGTCCAGATTTTTATTTGACTCTGACTCTCACAGATTGAAGACCCTTTCTAAGATTTCTGTTTTTGCATCATGGTTTAAAAAACATTTTTTGATTCCCTCCTTGGACATACATTTGGTTGGTGCTTTTTTCAATTTACTTGTTCATGTCTATTGGATTTGTGGTGTATTTTATCCGCCTTGTCAACTGACATTATGTTGAAGAGAGAACATGCATTCAACATATTAATGGAACATTGGCTCCCCATTCCTCATCACACAGATTGAAGAGGGACCTGGCTTTGGTTAACATCACTGCTTGGCCCGTCTTAGATGGGATTGTATGGGATGCTATTAGATTTCAAATCCACGGGCCCACAGAGATTATTAATGTCCCAAATGTCCTAAGGGTTTCTATGGGGGATGTGATTAAACAAAATATACACTCTGATGATTGGGATGTTGGGATGTGACGCAACATACGACATAAAGTCCATAGTAGGTCGATGGAATTGCCCCATAGCTTATGCTCTTGGAATATCGCTCTGGTTGCAGGCGTACTTCTGTTGTTTTGTTTATTTCAAAATGGATGCACGTCCTGTGTTGCGAGAAGATCTTTCACGACTGTTGCTGCTCCGCAACCGAATGCTTGAATATTATGGAGCGCTGCCTCTTGCTACATTGAGTGCAGCTTATGGATTATCGTTTCGCTTTTCCTTTTTCACATGCATCCAGCCTGTCTTTCATTGCCTGAGTTGCGATTTCGACTGGGCCCTGGATTTGTGTCTCTGTAATACGGTGTCTCCCAATGTGGATTATGATCAACTTATGAGCCCCTTAGTTGCTCATGAATTGCTTTGTTCTGGCCGAGGGATTATGGCCTTTGCAGAGATGCATGGTGTCCAGGGAGGTTGGAATGTTTCCGCAGCGGCGCAAGATTTCTTGGCACGCAGCTTCATTGAAGAAACACCGAGTTGCCCTCTGATGGTGCTAGAGGCTCCGGTAATTGAGGAACATGTATGTTCTTTCCCATTGCTGAAGTGGATGGCTGAACTGTTTTCAGATGAGGACAGTGACTTCCTATTGGAGGCTGTTGCTACATATTTCGCATATACATTGTTGGAGTGAGATGTGTTATCGCTTCTCTCTCTCTTGCATGGCCGAGGTCACATGTTGGACATCGGATTTTTTTTGATTTTTTTTCAACTTCATTATTTTCCACCCAGCCCTATTGGCTTCCAAATGTCCGTGGCAAAAATTGCTTGATTTGAAGTTCTTTCAATTTATGGAGTTTGCTCCCGTTTTTTCACTGTGGCAATTTGAACTTGGTTCTGACTGTCGTTCTTGAACTCTGCTTTCCAAATATGCCCCTTTTCTTATCCATGCTCAGATCAAGGGAGGGTGTCATGGGGCTGAGCCTTGCCTTTACACTATGTTAAGTTGACATGAGCTTATTAGAAGTTTAAACAACATTTTTCCTTTCTGCTGCCTTTTTGCCCACGGCACACATTATTATAAATGTTTAGAGTTAGCAGAATGTTTTGCTTCACTCGAGAATAATATGTTTTTCTATATTAGCAGCCTTGCTTGGTAAGTTTTGTCTGAACAGTGAGTGCCGAGGCCTTCAAGGTTATTTCAACACAGTGGTTGTTGTTCGGACCGATCAGCGCATGTTCTAGACATAACATATATGCAGCTGTGGCCACCTCTGATTTTGGTGCGTTTAATAATGCACTGCATACGCATGATCACACACTTGGAGAACATTTGCATGCAGAGAGCTGGTGCAGAAACTGATGTGATCCATTTCTGCTAGGACCAGAGGTATGGGGTCGCCCTTGTAAACCCAAGAGACCTTCTGTAGATATAAAATAACCTACTAGCAAGGGAGAGTGAGATATAGGTGTATTCTAACCTGTTTCCATTTAGCATTGTAACATGCTTTCTCCCTTTGTATTTTATGGAATAGTAACTATGCTGATAATCTTGTTGCTTATAACATGTCTGCTTGTACTAGCTAAGACACTGTGCATGAGAACACGGCATTAGAAATAAATATTTCAAACTTGCACCTGTCTCCTTTTACTCCCTGTTTTGGACTGGTATGAGAGTATACCGAAAGAGTGTTCATGTGTTCCACATTGCCTGAGGTAATCTAAGTTCCATGTTCTGGGTTGTTTAATCATTGGTGTTATGGAAGAACCAATGAGACACTGATTGCTGGTCTGGTAGGGGATATTGGGTACTAAGGTGAGTTTTGGCACACCCTAATTCACTGAGGTTCCAAGACTCTATGCACAGTTCTGTGTAGGAGCAGAATCCCTGCTACAGTATAGGTAGGGCTGTGGAAGGTTTTTTGCTAATATTCCGGACAATGTGCAATATTTTACATCTTTTTGTAAATTTAGAATAAGTTCCTGCTAATATTGAGATAATGTGCAACATTTGCTACTATCTATTTTGCACTTTACTGCATTAATGTTGAAAGCTGAATATGTATAAGCTCTTTTCGTAAAATTTCAAGATGAATTGAAGGCTTGTATGAACTCTTACAACAAGAGAAATATTGAAAAAAAATGTGCTAAAATATTCTAGCTTTTCTCTGTCTAAGGAGTGCAAAAAACAGATTCTCTGCTTATCGCGGTAAGCTACTAAAATAGAGCAGAAGAAAGAAAAGCAGCATTCTGTTTGTTGTTGCTTTAAACAGCTGCTTCAATTATGCTGCATGGCCTGACCAACCTTTCACCTCGGCTGCTGGCTTTGGCAACAGGCTTACAAAGAAGAGGTGATTGTGGATCATACAAAGATTACGGAATTCCATGTATTATATTTAATTTTCTCCAAATATCTACACTAGATCTATATTTTGGAGACGCCAGGCACAGATGTTCTGAACGTCCGACCCTTTTGTATAATATGCAGATCTACAGACGTGCAGTTAAATGAGGGAACGGGAGACCGGTTGTAAACTTGCAATGCTTATTTTGTTTGAGAATTGCCTCCAATTTATGAGGAAGTTAGACAAATGTCAACGTGTTATTCTGGCTCCACAGAGGGGGTAGGAACATTTTAAGAGCTCCATCGTGACAGGCTTTTACCTAAACTCTCATCCATTTAGACAGCCAGACCCTTCCAACTAAACCAAATGTAAGTCTGATGTCTGCTTTAAAATGAAATGAAATGCAAGTGCTTTGAAAGTTTGCTGTAACGAGTGTGGTTACTCACACATTTTGACAAGACTTTACTTCCTGTTTATCTGGCAGGAAGCAGGAAACCTGCTCTTGAAGGGAAATGGACCTGCTATAAGCCACAGTGCATCTGCACGGTGCTCATTTGCAAGTGTTGGTGGCCAGCCCTGTGCAGCTTCAGCGGATCGAGGCGCGCGGGACGAGACAGCAGACGCAGGTACGTCAGCAGCAAAGAGCGGCAGCGTTTAAATGCGCCCTCGCTCCCTTTACTTCATTTAATTGCCCGTGCTCCCTTTTGGCGGGTGCTGCGATGAACAGTGTGTAGGTGGAGCAACGATAGAAGAGCGAAAGGACGTTTTATAAACGTTTAAAAAAATTGAATTTACTCATGGAATGAAAAGTGGTTATAAATATTAAAACCCTTCTGTTTTCTGGAAAAAACGCTTATAAGGAATTAGCTTGCAACGCCTTCTTCTCCACGCATGAAATGGTGCCTAAATGCCGAAACACTGAACAATGTTAAATGTACTGTTTTTAAATGTTTTTAAAAAGGTTTGTGATACCAAATTCTTTAAGTAAAACAGCAAACAACCAATTAATTCTGGCTGGCACCTGTTTCTGCTAGAAAAGTTAAATAGCTCAATCATGTAAGCGTCTGATGCTGTGGTCTGGGGGAAACCTGTAGGCCACGGGTTTCAATCCCGACAGATCTAACTGAGCCTTTCATCCTTCCAAGGTCCATGCATTTAACCCAGTGAAGTGGACAGCAGTAGTCTCTGGAAACACATTACAAAAACTTCCAGGTTGGAGCTAATTTGCAAGAAGGTGGCATTTAGCAGTGTGTTACATAGTTATTTCTGTGATCAGTGAACCACTGTCCTTATTTTCAATGAGTAATCACTTTACACGTTTACATTTGTTTTATTGCATTTACAAATTTACAATATGTAATACAGTGGTCAATAGGGTATTAGATCGTGCGCTGGTGCAAATTAAACACAAATTAATAATTTAGATGGCTAGGAAATGTCTGCAAGCTCACATTCTCTGTTAGTTCAATTCACACCTGCACTGATGCTCACTTCTAACTGTGCCCCAAAAGGGGAAGATCAGCCACTTTACACTCAGCAAATGGAGCACTCCACAAGAGAACACAAGGCCTTCGAGCATCTTCAAATAAAAATCCTTGAATTTCCACTCTAGTCTCGCCTGGGGATAAGGTGGAAATTCAAGAATAAAGAGAACTGACAAAGAAAAATTGATTTGGAATTTTATTTGAAGGCGTTTGAGGGTCTTGTGTTCATTTGTTATAAAAAACATTTGTCACAGTGGCAAAGGGCTGGAACTTGGAACCATCCGTCTACTTTCAGTAAGTTCAGGAATAGTTTGACTTTACCATCAAGGTATATTATGGACTTATCCAAATAATATTAAGATTAAAATGAAGGGCAGGCAATTACAATTCCCACGTGCTCCGGTGCCATAAGTCCATTTGGAGACAGCACAGCTCACAACAGAGCCTCTTCATAACTACTCATTTTGAGCTCATGATGCTCAATTCAATGGCTTTCATAACCCTCACATTGTGAGAGAGAAATTTTCCTTAAACAACCTTTTCAGAACCATTGCATCCTGAGATAACAATGCTACATATGCAGGCTTTTCAGTACAATGCTTGTTGCACAGCCTTTGCAGAACTATTTGCTCCTTACACAGCATGGAGACCTAAGCACTTACAACAACCAAGTCTGTGTTTTCATTCTGCTTGAGACTGACCATTGTGTTGAGATACATTTGTTTAAACCTGATACTTAAGAGAATGCCAAGTGCTACTTGGTAACAGTAGATATGCACAACATTGTTATTTCCACATATTTTTAGCATACTCCCAGAATTTGAGAAATATATTATGAAAAGACTGTGACAGAACACCATCAGCAGATGGTTGATGGAAGCACAGCTTGGTATTATGGTTTTTCCTGATCCTTGCTGACCCAGGGCCAGCCAAGAACTATCAAAGGTGGAATTCTGATGTCCGCCTCTACCCTGGACACAGGACACTCGTTCTAAGACTGAATTTCGCTTCCCACGCCTCCTTGAATCTCTGGATAGGTGTTGTTAAGCAGTTAAGGCCTAACTCAAAGGAGGATTGAGCCTGGAACAACTACAATACAGTTATAAAAGTTGCAATAAAGAGATGAATGCCCAAGCATAGGTTTGTTTTTGTAAAGAAAAACCACATTGGGACTTTGCAAACATACTGTTAAAACATGGAAATCAAATACACCGGCAGAAACCAAGTTTCTTGGTTAAAATTCATAAAAGTTTGCAATTCACAATTCTACTGAACACTGAAAACAGGCTAAAGCAAATAGATAAACAATGGCAATTGAAGTATTAAACTGCTAGTGAAATGGAAAGGGTCTCAGAGTTCAGAGAGATGAGTTGCAGAGTCTGGGAAGCTGGGCCTGTCTTTCAGTTTAGGGTGAGGTGGTGTTGGTCATTTAAAGTTTGCTTATCTCACAGCACGAGGGTTTCAGTCTTATTCCTCCTGAACGTGAAATGGGTAGCATTCGGCTCCACTGTCTGAAAGTATCAATGGAAGCAGGGTCCATGCAGGTCTGTGTTCAAGAGATGTTTGATAAGCTGGAGTGTAGGTCCAGCTCTTATTTCAGAGCTGGCTTCCGTAGTGTGTGTATCTTTAAAGTTTGAAACTCCAACCAATCAGGTTGGAGTACATTTTCCATCTTCAGAGGTAGTCCCTGCATGTAGATGGCTATGTACTACTGCCATGGTTCTATTCTAGAAGGAACGACTGTGTATTCCTCCCAGATCCCGAAAACAAAGCTTTTTAGAGGAAGAAGTGTGAATGAGGCTGTCCTTGTTGTCCAATTTGAGCAGCATCCAGTCGCGTCCAGTCTCCATCTTGCAGCACTATTTTCACAAATATAAAAAAGATCGCCATTATTTTAGCGTAACACTAAATACAGATTTTTGGGGGCAGTTTTGTATAGTGCAAACTCGACCCGAAGGCATTTCAGCACTTATATACACACAGTTACATTACACAAGGACACATTCACCTTTTTTGTTAGTCTCAAGGAGATAAAGTGATTTTGCCCAGAATCACAGTATGTTGAGCAAACGCCGAGACTTGAACCTTGTTCCCCTGTTCCAAAGTCAACAGCCCAGGCTGTTACGCCACATTCTTTACAAAACCATGTGTACATATTCCAATGTTCATGGCCATTACTGCATAAATATGCACAAAATGCTGGTAAATATGTCAACCACACAAAATTGAATGCATTACACTAAAGCACCTCAAAACTTAGAAATGCTGCCAATAGCCGGATCAATGTAATGGGGTCTTGGGCTACTTACATGACACTACAACATGAAGAGTCAAATGCCAAAGTTCCGTATCAAAGGTGAATAAAAGGGGTGTCCCTGAGAAGTGCCAGATTTGCAGCCTGAAGAGACCCTCAAGATCAAGGGTCTGATTAACTGGTGCTAGGACCAAAGACAGGGGAACCTGCAGGCACAGAGGAAATGTATGGCATGGTACAGCCCTGGAGGTAGTTATAAGCTTTCATCCTTAAACTGGATATCATACAGCCCCTCTCCACTGCACTTATGTTATCACATTGGTTGTTATCCTTGGATATACCACAGTACTCTCATTGAGGCTCAGTGTGTAGTAAATATGTTTTGCAGAACATAAGTTGCTGAAGATACTATTCCTTAGGTCTTGTTACACACAACTGCCACAGCCATTGTATTGAACACTTTAACATGTCTGCATAATTGTTATTGATTTGAAAAATATTAATTTGTGTCTCAGTCACTATACTGACACAGTAATCTAAATACACAACTATTCCTACTGCAGAAGATGAAACATAAAGGTGTCTACGATGTGATGTACCGACATAAATGATGATATTTATCTCAGATAAATGCAGAAGAGTTAATAGACCATGTCTCAGTGTTTACATCACACATGCAGAAAACTCCAGTTAACCTTGCCTCACTTACCACGTACCGCACAACTTCTGATCCATTGCTCCTTTGGCAATGAAGAATGAACCCATCTGGAAAAAAACTCATAGGCTAAGGAGACGATACATACATCAGACAAACCCCAAATATCTTACAGAATGGACTATGCATCTGGACGGTATCTACAGCTCAAAAAATGGTGACAATCCAAAATCATGGATCATGTTATAAGTCTTGGAAAATTCTTTCTATACTGAGTCAGCACCCTGAATACAGATATTTTGACTGATCATATGCAAATCACTTACCACCAATAATGACTTGCAGTGTCTAGGTACACAATTGCGGTTGTATGACAGAGGCACGCATAGCAAAACCACACGTTCCTCTACCATGCAGCCTAAACCAAGAATGGGTCTGCACAACGCATTCCTTTTCCACACATGCCTTTATCACACATGCCTTTACCATGCACTTTTGTGGTAAAGTCATGACTGATATAGGGACGTGTGGTAAAGATTCCACCCTATGCCACCTGCCCTTATCCCTAACAACTACCCCTATGCCCCTGAGTCCTAAAAACTAACCAGACTCACCAATCCCTTAAAACTTCTCCGATACCCTCTTGATCCCTAAAAGCCACTTTGACCCCCAAGACCTAAAAAGTACCCCACCCTGAGCCCTAAAAACTACCCTGACCCCCTTCAGCCCTAAAAACGACCTGATCCCCCAAGCCCTAAAAACTACCCTGCTCCCTGAGCACTAAAAGCAATCCCAAACCCCACCAACCCTAAAACAACTGCCACCCAGCCCTGAAAATAATACTAACTGCCTAACCCTGAGCCCTAAAAACAATCCCAACCTTTGAAAACTCACCCCACACCTTACCCCACAAAACCCGGCCCCAGCCTGCTCACCTCATCGCATCATCTCCTAATCCTTCCTGTTCCTGAGCCCGCCTATCTCAGCCTCTAGACCACGGATTTCCTAAACCACATATATGCGTGGTTAAGGCTTGTGTGGTTGCGCTTGCGTTAGAACAGCATGCGTGGCTCTCCCCGGATTGTTCAGGCCATTTACCCACAACTGCTGTGCCAGTCAGTCAATGGATATGGCAATGATTTACATAAAGTCAAAATTTCTTGATTCCAGGGACTCTAGTCTATAAAAAAGACTCTTAGTCTACTCACACGAATTGCGCTTAACATGTTCTTATAAGTAATATTGATCAAGTAAAGATTTTTAAAAAACAGAAGAAACAAGAAAAAGGACACATGGATTAAACAAAAGGTATAGTTTTGGGATCGAGACAACTGACAAATTTGCCAACCAGTAGGGCTTGAACTGCATTTTCCATATCGCTCTGTGGATGTTAGCTAGGAGAAAATGTTTCTAATTGTTTGCTGAAGCCCAAATAGCATGGCGTCAGTGGTGATTTTGGTGCCATTGGAGCTCAGTGCTTCATTCAAACCTTGGGAAAATGAGGCATGGAAAGGGGTATTACATGGTTCAGTTCATGCATGTGTAGCTATGGATTATGACACTTCTTTGAGGTCAGTGATCTTGATGTACAGTTCTTTACCGAAGGAGTTAATTAGAAGGCATGTCCTAATGAGTTCTCTAAATCAAATACATTTTGGAATGAGATGCATGGCGACCAGTAGTTTTTGGATGCAGGCTTGGTGTGAGTGACGTCCAACAAGGATGCTACAGTAATTACTTCATATGTAAACCACCCTGAAAAAGTCAAAGATAGAGCTGGTATTTGAGGTAGGAAAAGAATGGCTCTGCCAGTTTAGGATCGATTATTATCAGATCCTCAACATGCCCTTGGACCGATGTTCAGCGGCTACCATAAGGGAGGAAATTATATGGCCCCAGAGGACCCAATAATTAGCTCCTTTCAGAGAGCTCTGGAGGTTTTCTGGTGGTTATGCATTTCGACACACAACCTGTTTGGATATTAATGTGCTTACATATGCATGCAACAACGGTACATATTAGTGTTTAACAGCCGTCTCGGTTAGGAAGATGCTTGATAGGTAGCAGGAAAAAAGTAGACAAAAGAGGTGAAGGCAACCTTTGGTATGGCCATGGAGCATTGTTAGTGACCAGAGTTGTACCAGGACCATCCGTGTTTACTGAGAAGAGGAGATTCATTTAAAAAAATCTCATCTGGTGTCCTTGGCGGTGGCATTAGTTTTCAAGGCCTTGAAGCAGAACCGGGTGTATCATCTTTTGCTCTCCTCCTTATTCAGTGACATCATAAAGTCGTTGCTCCTGGCCTCAGCTGATTCTCGTCCGAAGGTGAGACTCTCAGTTTACAGGTGGTCCATCTCCTGAGTTTCTACCCACTCTGGGCTTGAACATATGTGCACAAGGTGATTCCTCTTGCAAAGCGTGTGCATGCTTTTCACGCAAAGTAAAAGGATCATTTACATGATTTCTTTTGGAACCAAGGTGATGAAAAGTATGTGATGTTAATTCCTGACTAAGCATCACCCATCTTCATCAGCACGCAAAAATTATATTTCATACAAAAAAAATAACTTATGTTGTACCAGACTGAGAGATACAATGCAAAGACATATTTTTACATTCCATGATTGTATTTTTGTTTTGTAGGGAAATATCTCTCATCAGCTCAAAGGCCATTACTTAGAAGACAAGCACGGGTGGAGCACAGTTTTGAGGCCACAACAGAGGACCCTTGGGTTAGAATTTCGGACTGCATAAAAAGTCTCTTTAATCCTGCTGCGGACGAAGACACCCGTCACTTGGACATGGAATCTAACCTCAGTGTGACTGATGAAGATTTGTCCCCCCTGTGCTCAGATGCAGCACTGGACGGATTTGAAATGGAAGCATGCAAAGTTGAAGACATGACTGCAACGAAGAAGGGTCCCCCTGTGGCCCCAAAACCTGCCTGGTTTCGACAGAGTCTCAGAGGCTCCAGAAATGGAATATCAGAACCGGTGCCCATTTGTGACAGAACTGTGTTGGGGCAGCACAAAACCCCTGGCCGAGAGCGGGAGTCAAGCATACGGATTGCTTCAACCAGGACCTCATCGATAAAACAGAAGATAAGCTCCTTTGAAACTTTCAGCACAAGCCAATTGCCAGAAAAAGGGACCGGAACACCTCCTCCTAAAGCAACAATGCAAACAACAACTCAGAATACATCTAGTGAGGCACAGGCAACTAATTCCATAGGTGTTCGTTTAAGTCCAGACCCCATGAGGAGCACAGAGCCTCAAAGTGAAGACACCAGCCCAATAAAATCCAGTGAATTGATTAATTTTGATGCAGCAGATCCCGAACTGACTTCTAATTCATCACCAGCTCTCAGGTACAGTGCAAGGAGAAGCAGTAGTACAAGCAATGAACAAGCTACAGATTCACTAAGCACACACGCATCAGAGCTTCTGGTAGCTAAAGCTCCCAGCCAGAGAACAAGAAGTTTCCCACTCACGGCCACCCAGTCTACTGAGCTCATGAAGACCGAAGAGCACTGCAGCAAAATCTACTCCATCAGCAACCAAGTGTCCTTTGCCTTAATGAAATCCCTCCTCTCCCTTCCTCAGTCTCCAGTACAACATGGCGTCAATCCATGGAGCACACCTTCCGAATCATCTGACTCCTTCACAGAAGACGAAGACAACCCCCCATCTTTCACAAGCGACAGTATACACTCAGACACTGGATTTTCTGTGAAGTAAGATAATATTATTAATAACTTGTTTTATACATAGCAATTCATAACACACTGCTGCAAATGTTTCTAGGCGCTGTACTGACTTCAGAAGGCTCAAAGGCCGAACCTATATATTACTGGGGTTTGAGCTCTTCAACACATCATAACAGTTCAACTCACTTCTTGTCAAACGACGTGTATTATTGCATTTGTCATGCTAAGCTTGTAGTTGTACTGAGGTGTTATGGAAGTTAGCTAGACCATAGATCGTAAGTCAAGTGAAAAGTAACAGTTGAGATTAAATAGAATAGCTTTACACCTCTTTCTCACTCTCTCACACACACAGACACACGCACGCCCCCCATCTCTCTATCACTCTCTGTTTGATTGCATTGGTAGTTTTTTGTCAGTTGCTCTTTACCTAGCAACAAAACGGATGTGAAGTTTGAAAGACAATGGGAGTTTGGTAAAACATCTATGAGCACCAGCTGTAAATTAGTGCATTTCCTTCCTGCTTCCGGGGTTTTAACTACCGACACATAATGTCTAGGTGTTTATGTGTAACGTGGTTTCTGCTTCCAGATGTTGTTGGCTGAACACGTGTTTTATTTACGTAAGAAACGATTTGTTTGATGCTGTCCTTCTTGCAGCAGCATTTTTAATTTCTTTAGTTAATTTAGAGCATGTGTTAATTACCTGTAAATCATTCATCCTCTAAGGTCAAAGGTCCTACTCCATCTTTCATTGATTTATTCTTTTCTTGTACTCTTGTCTGCCAATAATTAATAAGTCTCACAAACTGACGTTTTGCTTATTTTGAACCAAGCGCCATTCACACTCCTTTCTTTAAGACGCAGAAATAGATTTTTGCTGGGTCTCTGTAGGCCTCTCGTAGTTCCTGTTTGTATGGATCACATGAAGTAACGAAAAAGCATGCTTGGCGAATCTCAGAGTCTTTGTGGCTATGTACTGCAAAGCAGCCCTTGCAATACTTCCTTGATCATTTGTGGGGCATGGCGTGATGTAAAATGTGCCAATGAGCCTGCATCCACCTTCTGCTAACAGACAATGAAAAGGAGCAGTAAAGTAGAAAGTACATTTATTTTTCACACCACGATTATGTACCTTTTTCTCACTTAGCAGTTCTCTAACTTTCATACCGTTCACTCTGCAGTTCTCTAACTTTTATACTGTGCAAATCTGTGGTGTGTTTCTGACTTATTTCTTTTATGAATGGGGTGTCTGATTGGCTAGGGTATACACCTAAGCAAGGCAGAACCCACCACTCTAGTCCCGGTAAGTGAGTTACACATCCAAGACAATCCCTGCTCGGCCCCTTGGTAGCTTGGCAGAGTAGTCCGGCTTATACCAGAGGCAATGTGAAAAGTTTTTGTGCTACACACACACATACACACCAGTGACACACTAGGCACACCACAAAAGAGACTACACACAAGGTTATATAAAAATATCCTTTGTATTATACAGAAAACACATTAGACCACAATCCCATAAATCATCTTGCCACTAGGCAGTTGTCAAAACAGTACACAGATCAATAATCACTTTGCTAACTAGGTAATTGGCATGACACTTTTAGTGCATTAAAAAAGCAATACTTATAAGTTGCACACGTAATGGGAACAATATGAAAGGAACACCTTTCTCCATCACTGTACGTAATATGTAGTTCCTAAAAATGATACCTTTCATCCTTTGACAAGGCACAGAATGGCATCCATCCTAATGAATGAAAGGTAGCAGTCCTAATAAGGGAACATGAATCACCACCTATCATCATCCAGTTTCACCTGTAATACATAGCTCCCGAATTACCATCATCCACACATAGGGTAGGCCAAGTACACTTAGAGGGAATACATAGATTCAGGGCACCTGCACCTCAGTTAGGGGTTATGCAGTAATACGAGCACCTACGGTAGGGCACAGGATCACATGCCTGCCTACTACAGTTAGGATCGTAAACTGTTTAGAAATTCTCTAAAACAAAGCAGGGGCCTCCATCAAGGTTTCCACCCAGTTTCGCTACAGGCGAGGACATGCCCTCTCGCGGTGCATCCTTCTAGGTGATGGGGAAGGCACAAACCATAGCAATTAGCAGGGAGACCTCGCCCGGTCCCCTCTACCCCCGTGTGGAGAACTGGAAAGGCAGCTGTCCGTCTGTGCATTGTGCAGCTGCCATGGCCTGAAGCTGTCCCCAACACCCGCTGTGGTGGGAGCAGTCCTCGCGTCTCGAGGAACCTGCTCCTACAGCAGACCGGGGAGGCAATATCCTCCCTCACTCTGAAGGCACTCCATGTGGTGGGAGACGTCTGCACTTGTGCTGATGGGGCTGACGGCCCATAGTGGGAGAGAGAGAAAGAGAGAGCAGTCAACGCGAGCCCTCAGCGCGGCATCTTCTCCCCAGGAACTGCGGCTCACCAAGGAAGGGCCTCAGCAGGGGCACTTCCGATAGCCCGCCGTAGGAGATGGTGCCACGGGCCGGCACGGTTTCCTCCTTACAGGCTCCGATTACTGTGGGTCAAGGCTCTGCCCTGAACCTCGAGTTAACCTCTTCCACCTCACAGGGGCGGGCATCACCGCACTGACCTCAGCACGTCTCGGCGCAGATCGTCCGCCCTGGCTGGTCCTAACTGACATTGCCGTACTTCCCTCTCTCGCTGGCCATACCTCACAGAGGAGGGGGGGCAAAGCTGCACTCCTGGCGCTACGGAGAAAAGTGGAAAGACTGTACGGCTTCTCCGTGCAACAACGCCCACCATGCACTTCAGGGCACTAGAAGTAAAATGCTCACCATGTGCTTCATTAAAGTGCTCCTTTCTCTTTTATTGTGGAATGAGCCCACGCATCGGGCAGCCCACACAAAGCACTCAATACACGCTTACTTTCTTTGCAACAGAAAAGGTAACAGACAGTCCAGTCCATCTCCTGCGCCAAAGAGGAGCAGCAACTGCAGGCCGACCCACCCCACATGCAATTGGGGCAGCGGTCCTCACACAGTTTTTAAGCTTACCTTCCAGGCAGGTTCCTTTTTAATTGTAGCACAGGTCTTTTCTTGAAGTCTTTAATCTCCCTGAGGCTTCTAACAGGAGGCAAGCAGACACAAGCCCTTGGAGATTCTTCACAAGCAGGATACCCAGGGCAAAAAGAGTCAGTCCTTTTCCTCCACCACAGACAGAAACAGCAACTGCTGGCCAACCCACCCCTCACAAAGAACATGTAGCGCTCCTCACACAGCTCTTCAACTGTTCTTTTTGGCAGGGTCCTCTTATTTCTTGAAGTAATCTAAGGTCCTGGGGTTTAAGGTCTCATACTTACACCCCATTTTGTCATTATTCTCTTTGTGGCAAGGATCTCTGAGTCCAAGCCAAACCAGTCCTGTTCTCCCTGGTCCAGCATGACAACAGGGGGTGGAGACAGCATTGTGCAGAGGAGATACTGCCTATTCAGATGCTAGCAAAACTCCTCCCACAACTCTAAATGCAGACCAGGTCTATTCAGCCCAGCGATGAGTCACCCAGGCAAGGCAGGACACCTCAACCCCCCTTGTGTCTTTCTAGAGTGAATGCACACCCCCAGCTCCTGTCACTCCAAAACCAGACGCTGAATACACAAACAGTCAGAGGCACACAGAATAGTAAAGCAAAAAAATGCCCACTTTCTTAAAGTGGCATTTTCAAATACATCATTCAAAAACCACCTTTACCAAAAGGTGTGTTAATAAATTCTCAGTTCAGAGAGCCTTAACTCCATTTCTCTATCTTGGCCCAATGGAAAGCTGAACTTGTAAGAGGTTACATTGCAGCTCCCATGCTATCCTACGGGACAGAAGGCCATTCAATAGTGAAAAGCGAAATACACAGTATTTCACTATCAGGACATAAAACGCACCAGTACATGCCATACCTTTCACATATACTGCAGCCTGCCCATAGGGGTACCTTGGGCCTACCTAAGGGGTGCCTTACATGTAAGAAAAGGGAAGGTTAGGGCCTGGCTAGTGGGTTCACTTGCTAGGTTAACATCGCAGTTAACAACTGCACATGCAGACACTACAGCGGTAGGTCTGAGAAACAGGGCTACTCATGTGGGTAGCACAACCAGTGCTGCAAGCCCACTAGTAGCATTTGATTTATAGGACCTGGCATGTTCAGTGCATTTTACTAGGGACTTACCAGTAAATAGAACATACCAATCCTGGATAACCAATCATAGGCCCATTTGCACAGAGAGCATATGCACTTTAGCACTGATCAACAGTGGTAAAGTGCCCAGAATCCTATATCCAACAAAAACAGGGTAAAAAAAATAGGAGGCAAAAGGCAAAAAGGTTTGGGCATAAACCTGCAAAAAGGGCCCGGTCTAACAATTTCCATTTGCATTAACCTCTAATCTTCAAGTGCAAAATAGTTTGCCTCTCCACACACTCCTTAGCTTATATCAGCAGAGCTGAAAGTATGTGGCCAGAGCTGCTGCATGTGGAAGAGCATGTACGTTGTGTGGAGGAGGGAACCCACAATGTGCAGGCTGTCAGTGAAGGAGCAAATAAGTATTGTGTGTCAGGGTGTGCAAGTCATGGGATAAAAACAGTGGCTTGCTCAATGCTCATTTTTCAGAACCTTATGTTGAGGTGCTCTTAAATGTTGATTTAGGCTTATAAAAACAGTTGTAAACAATCCAATGGCCTACCAAATGGTAAGGCTGAAGATATTTAAATAACAAAAAAGTTTTAACTCCTTAGAAGAGTTTGTAGAAGTTATTGCACACTAAAACCAGACACAAAGTGCAGGTGAAACTCTAGCAAAGAGTGAAAAAATGCGGGAATCAGTGTGAAAACACAGATTCCTACATGTTACTCGCCATTAACATGTAATCAGAGCTAATCCCCCACAGCTTGGTCAGAATTAGAGATACATGCAGTATCAGTAGTTCCAGACGGGGAGAATGCCAGGTCAGTTAACAAACCTCTTGTAGTTGGACACTAGGTAGGGATAAAAACAAGTTATGGCTGCCGCACAAAGTTTCTATAATAAACAGTCAAATGTTTCACGGGCAGGTTGCTGGAATGAAGGGCCAAATGCACGTAGGTTTTTATTTAGCGATTTTCTAATAGCGAATTTTTGCGATTTGCTATTAGAAATCACCAACACCTATATACTAAAGTGTCTGACACATTTAGTGATTCAAATTGAGGTCGCAATTGACCTACCTCATTAATATTCATGAGGTGGGAATTTGCGACCCACTGGGAACACTAAAACACAGGGGTGGTGGCCTGTTGAGGAAAACCGGATGTTTTTCAAAAAGAAAAAGTAAACGTTTCAGTGTCATTTTTTAAGATTAGGCAGTGGTCTGTGGGACCACTGCCTGCTCTTAAAAAAAGTTGTTACATGCATTCACAAAGAGGAAGGGGTCTCCAGAGGATCCGTTCCCGGTTGCGAATGGGTTGAAGTAGGCGGTAAAATGTGGATGTTTTGAAACTGCCTTTCGGTCACAAAACATTTGTACATAGCACTTTGAGTTGCTATTATGAAAGGAAATTCATAACAAGCCCCTTCCTTATACCGTATCGCTAACACATTTTGTAATTCAGTAATAGGTTACCGTATCGCAAAATGAGTTTGGTACATAGGAAAATGCCTTTTTCCATTTGCAAACGGCCTGATTCATTTTGCGAATTGGGCTGTTTGCGCCCGGAAAAAATCTACGTAATACAAAATCTCTTAGCCAACTGGATGCACTTCAAGCTCGGTATGAAAAGGTTCATGGAGCCAGAGGATTACAATTTAGAATTTAAAATGTAATGTACATTATGAGTGCACCTTGTAGATTATGCAGTTTTATGGTTAACCCTATCAAGACCTGACATCCATTGCAAGGAAGCAAGAGCTAAGCTTATGTGAGGTTTGTGTTGGAGACACGAGGTGCATATTGAATTAATTACGGCCGGTTTAAGTGAGTCTCAGGAATGCCCTGGTATGCTATATTCAAAGAGTCAAGGTATGATCTGAAATAAACATTCATAATCCTCCCTAATTTGGGAAGAAACAAATGCTCAGTAGAAGCCTACGGGCCACATCTGTTAAAGTCTATTTTTGGGAACTTTTTGGATATCGAACTACGGGTAATCAAGTGTCAGTCCCAAACCCTTTGCCCTTTCACACCAGCACCAAAATAGACAAATGATAACTAGGCCGTCATTTCACAGGACACAGAGAAGAGTCAACATGTGTATGCAGGAGCTCTATTATATTCCACTGCACTGTTAAATGACTGATGGCATCATTCTATCAGTAGTCTCCTGGGAGCCAGAAAAGAAAATGTAAATAGTGACCACCAAATGGGATTCACCAGCATGAGTGAAAGAGTTCTCAAGCTCATTTGAGAGTGCCTCCGGCGGTTTAGAGCACACGGGTCTTGGCAATACCTCCACACTCTGGGGCCGATTAGGATGGCGGTTTTTCCGCATCCTCCGGGCCGGCGGAAGTGTCCGCCGGCCTGGAGGATGCGGAAAAACCGCTGCGGAGCCTCCAAAGACCCACCGCCAAATTAGGATGGCTGGTGGGTCTGGAATTCCGTCCGCCGCTTTTCCGCCGCGGTCGGCTTCCGACCGTGGCGGAAAAGCTATAACATGGCAGGCGGTGTCTATGAGACACCGTCCGCCATATTAGGATGTTCGTAAATACATGCTTTTCCACGGCGGCTTTTCCGCCATGGAAAAGCATACGGACATTCACTTTGGGGGCCCGTTGCGGGCCCCCTGGGTGAATGGGGGGTGGGGGGTGCACATGGGGGGTACCTATGGTACCCCCCTGCATTTGCGTGCACAAAGCAGCAGGCACCGTGCGGTGCCGGCCGCTTTGTGCATGTAAATGTAAAACATGCTTTTTTAACATTGCGGCGGGTGCAGCTTGAAGCTGCACCCGCCGCAATGTTAAATATAGAGGATGTGACCGCCACCCTGGCGGTCACATCCTAATCAGCACGGAGGGAACGCCGCAGCCCCTGCGGACGTTCCCTCCTCCTCAAGGGTGGCGGACGGACGCAAGTCCGTCCGCCATCCTAATCGGCCCCTCTGTTTTTTTGGGCATGGTGAGATATAAGGAGTGTTAGGTACGCCATCACTCTGGTTTCCTTGGTGAGAGTAGGTAGGCATCAAATGGTGTCAAATGGATATGTGTTATTAGGCCCAGGTAATCTCCAGCAAATGAGGAGTTGTGTCTTGCCTCGGCTCTCTTGGAGATCTGGACACAAGACGCATGGGACAGGTAGGCATTGTATCTTTTTTTGAATTCTTTCATATTGGCCATGTCCATAGCCATTGTCTTTGGTTCAGGCTTGGCATCTTTGAATCCACTGGTTGAAAGGCTGGAAGTGGCTTGTACTAGGAAAGTGGACACATTCAACCCATCCGGCCCATTTTGTAGTATCATATTACAATCCATTTACAAAACAGCTTAAGCTGTAATTTATCTACAGAAGACCCTCATATAATCTGAAGCTCATGTTAATTCACCCGTGCTTCTGCATGTGCCGGTATGATAATATGTTTCCTTCAGGGATCCCAGGGCATCATCCCCTCACCCAGCTAGGTATCCGTCCTGCTCGCAGTCATTTGTGGGCCTCAGATTCTCGCTATGTCTCGTTACGGCAATGGCATTTGCAGGGGACCTCCTAATCCACTTAAAATCCTAAAATACTATGGTTTTCCTCTCACCTCAGTGATTTACTTACAAAAGCAGTGACTCTCGCGGTTCAGACACGATGTGTGCCGGAAGCCTGGGAGTTCCCATCCTAACACGAGCCGACGTGCTGGGTAGAGTTTGAAGGCAAGGCTGCCCTAATGGATTATCTCTGGAGGAAGGACTCAGAAGAAGTGTCAGGAGAGCTGCAGTCCTGCGCCCCCTGCTTGTTTCCCTCCCTCCCTTTAATTACCCTTTTCAAACCTGTCTCACATTCCACTGTGACATCACAGGCATTGGCCAGGTGACGTCACCTGGTCAGCTCAGACGTAACACTAAAACTCCAGCACATTCACACACACTCGCACTGCCCATCACCTCAACTAAGCATTGTAAGTGCATGCGGGCTCTTACGTACAGGACATAGCCCATAAGTAAACATAATAAGTAGGTTGCATGATATTTAAACAAAGCATGTCCCTGTGTGCTAACAATAAATATTAGACAACATGGCCTATAAAGTGTTTTCTAAACTCTGACAAATGATTAGATCAAATGGAACAGTTTCCTGGTAGTTTTTTATTACTTCCAAGAATAAATAAAATGTTGACGCAATGACAGCATGCTCTTTTGTAAGCTTGTGATCCAGTGCAAATATGCATTTTACCTGGTTAAAACCATGTGCGTCGCCTCATCAAAATAGCAGCTAATTGACATCACACACCATTTCACCCCAATGACATCATTGGATGAAGCCTTATTTCACCCTTTGTAACTCATAGTGCGTCTTATTTACTGTTGCAGGGCTAGGGAAAGGGCGTGGAGTAAAAACTACAGGCCCTTTGATGCATGTTTACATTCTGTCCCTGCTCCCTCATGAGCCCTCCGAGTAGGGTTAGAATGAGCAATGTCTTGGCCCCCAAAGGTTAGCCATTGTACCTGCTGCCAATGGTGCCTACTACGAGTTAACTTCCAGGGTCTCATATTTAGAATATGTTGTAATACACAGACACATCCTCAGAAAATCCAAGAAACGGCAGTACAAACAAGGAGAATATATATTTTGAAGTAACCACTGCCGGTCCATTTTCCATCAGCGGACGGCTGACACCAGACCTGGGACCACTCACCTGCTCGTTGCCTCGCCGCCTCTGGGGTGCTCACGCTGCAGTTCTCTCCCGCTGCAGCGGTCCAGTGAAGCCTGTGGACGCCGCGGGGAGACTACAGCTCCCAGAGTGCTCGGCGATCACTTCCGCCCACTTCCGCCTGACAGCGCGCCCGGAGGCGCTTCAAAAGGCGTAGGCTCCATCTGAGGAGCGGGACGCGCGCGGGCGTGCGCCGGGCTAAGCCCGGGCAAAGGGCGGGCCCTCTGAGGCCCACAGAGGTCAGCAGTGGTCGGGCGGGCCACCCATCTAACCTCTACTGGAAGGTGAGACTCATTGTCCATCATGGGGGAATGTAACAACACCTCCACTAGTACAAATAATATAGATACTAAGATTACCGAAGCCCCTGCATCACTACAACTCTCCTTTGAGAGTCTCCTGGAAAATGCGTTTAATGAGATCGCTGAGACCGAAAGGAGATTTTCCTTGGCTTCTCAAAGTAATGGCCAACCGACCATTGTTATAAGTCCTAATCACACTATACCCCTATTGCCAGAGGTAATTATAGTAAAATCTAACTCTGCGGCGAGCTCATCTGTTGTATCGCAAGAAGGAAACACCCTTGTTATAGCTAATGATGTTGCTAGCGAATCTGCACCTTCAACCGTAAATATTAAGACTGCAGGAGCAAAACGTAAAAGGGGCCCAGCAAAGACTGTTTTAAACAAGAGGAAGCAGCCTCCTAGGAGTGTTAATCAGCCTACCCCACAGAGTATGTGGTCTAGGGGGAAAAAGCGTCAAACAGAAGCCCCAACAGTTTGTTTGGACATAGGGGAACACTGTGATACCGGGATAATAAATGATGGCACTAATTCAATCTGCACACAGACGGATTTTCCTATTGAAAATGTTCATCAATTTAAACCACAGGGAAACCTTATAGAGACTGTTGCAGATACAATTTTTAAACAACTTGAAGGTCAAATGATGAAACAATTTAATATTATTTTTAAAAGGTTTGACAGACTGGAGACTCTTGTGAAAAATGATGAAGCGAAGAGGAAAGGGATGGTTTGTCTAGATCAAATCAGAGGCGACCGTTTGTTAAAAGATTTAGAGTCTATTACTAGTACTCTATCCAACGGAGAGCCCAATAAAAATTTTAATTTAGCTCAAATTCAAGGGGTCACAGGGGTACCAATTGCTAATATTCCCTCTCTGACACCAGCAGAAGCTAACACAAAGCAAAATGACTCTCCACAAATTGTACAAATCTCGCCTCCCATTCCTCCACCACCTCCCGGTCTGATTAAAATCACAAACATTACCAAAAAGAGCATCCCCCCCACCGGTACAGCTAAGCAGAAAGTACCTACCAAACCTGGCCAGCACAGGGCTCAACCTGAGGATAATAGACCAATAAAACATCAAGGTCCAGCTTTACATCTTCCTCCTGAGTCGTGCCCTTATGTTTTGGTCTTGGCCGGTATACCACCACTTAGGGAGGGCCAAAGCGAATCTTGGGTACAGCTACACAACAAATGTATTGACTGGTTAACTAAGCACAAGGGGGTTGGCTACGACATAACAAATTAAATTCTCTCTGCTCGCCGGGTGACCTGGGTCGGTCCCCTGTTTAAAAACATCAATGGGGATTGTATCACAATCAATTTTAGGAACCCGGACGTAGTAAAATACTTACTAAACAGGAAGAATACTCAGAATGGTCCATCTACCGTGGTGACCCCCTTACCTCTGAATTACTTTTACAGACCCCCCAACAGATTGTTGCAATCACCACCAACATTCCCATTACATAATAGATTCTCAGCATTATCAGACCAGGGCACTTTAGATTGACTGCCTGCAACTTTGGAAGATTCTGCTGCAGTGTTGCCCATTGCTGATGATTTTTTAAAGACTTTAGATTCTGGGATGGTCTTGTCATTGCCCCACCCTCCTTTACCATTAAACCCTCAATGTGACCAAGTGTCTAATTTAACAACTATTGTCACTTATGATGTTTGTCCATATGTTTATGAGAATTTGTCCATTGTAAGTTGGAACATTGCAGGGCTAAGGGCAAAATTAGAAAACAAAGCTTGGAAGGACTGGGTAAATTGTTATGATGTTTTAATGTTCCAGGAAACTTGGAGCACAACTAATCTGTTATTAGAAGGGTACAGCTGTCACAATAGTATTGTGCCATCCCCACTTTTAGGCCGTCCAAGTGGGGGTTTATCAATTTGGATAAAAATAACAGCAGAGGTAAAAATAGAAGTAATACAAACTAATAACCCAAGTTTTATGGCACTGGTATATGTAAGAGAGGTAAAATTATGTCTGATAAACTTTTATAATAATGATTTTTTATCCCACCCGAACCGAAATTTTTTAGACCTGTTTAATTTTTTCGATGATATAATAGAGGGGCATAAATACGGGAAGTTTGATGGGATTTGTTTAGGAGGGGATTTTAATGCTCACATCCATTTAAAGAATCCCCCATGCAGGAGAGGCGTAGAATTATCCGATCTCCTTGCAACTAGAGAACTTATAAACTCTATGGAATTTGCTGGTAACGATACAAGCACTAAACCAGTCCCTACTTACATCGGTCATGGGAGTGCAACAACTATTGATTATATATTTGTTTCATCTTCCCTTGCCGATGTTTTATCAAACGCAGAGGTAGTGTGCAATGTATATAGTGACCACTACCCAATTGTGATTCATCTGAAATTGCCAAGGGGGAAAATATCACATAGGGAAATCGGCGCAGCAAACTTGGAGGCGACAACGGATGGATTAAGGGTTGTCTGGAGGGGAGTGGATAACAGAGGTGTTTTAGGCATCGTAATTAGGAAACATCCTGTACTGATCTCGGACTGTCTAGACATCGATAATTGCGGGGGCAATTTGATTCAATCTTTTGGGGAACTCTGTTTCGCAATCAAAAGCGAAATTTCCAAGCCAATATCTAGGAAAGCTGAGGGAGCCCCAAAATGGTTTGATGCCTCTTGCTCAAAGGCAAACCAGGATCTAAGGGTTGCTCTCATGGCCGAACCACGGGATATTTCCCAGGTAAGGCTTCTGAGAGCAAGATATAAATCCACGCTGCGCACTAGATCAAATGAACTAGTTAAAGGTCATTGGGAATCTTTAGTACTTTCAGCCGCCCTAAAAGATACCCCGGGTTTCTGGAAGGAGGTAAAGATGTTAAGATCACTTGGTTCGAATATAACACCGATCAATTGTAATATCCTGGGACCTGCGTGGGTGGAGCATTTTTCAACGATTTATACTGTATCTGATCACCCTGTAGTAAACCTTCCTTCCCCAACTCCCTTAAACATCACATTGCTTGAGGTAGAGGATGCTATTACCGAATCCGCCAGTAATAAAGCACCGGGCCCTGATGGTCTTTCCATCGACAAATTAAAATGTGAAATTAATTTCTGGGCTCCATTATTATGCAATGTTTTTAACAATTTAACAAATGAATTCATCCCTGAAACTTGGTCAAATAGCACTATCGTCCCCATCTTTAAAAAAGGTAATAGACTTGACCCTGGGTGTTACCGCCCAATATCATTGATTGATAACACCTTGAAAGTATTGGGCAGGGTAATTTTTAAAAGAATTAGAACTTGGGCGGAGGAAAGTTCTATTCTACACCCAAGCCAGCTAGGGTTTCGTAGTAAGGTGGGGACGGTAGAACAGTGCCTAAATTTAAACTTGATAATGGCTAAATATACAATTGCCAAAAAATCCCCCATATATTTTGGTTTTATGGACCTGAGTTCTGCTTTTGATTTTGTAAATCGCTCCCGTTTATGGACTGCCCTTCTTACTTATGGTTTAGACGAAAATTTGGTGCATTTCCTATCTTATCTTCACAGCAACCTAAGAGCCCGTGTGCGCATTAACTGTTATGGTGAAGTTTCAGATGATATTTTAATAGACAGGGGGGTCAGACAGGGTTGCGTTCTGGCCCCGCTGCTTTTTATTTTATATATTAATGAATTGAGCAGCTCATTAGGAATCCTAACTAAAGATGTACCTTATATTAAGGGCATGCCGTTACCCACCCTTCTTTATGCTGACGATGCGGTCCTAATGGGCCGCACTCCAAAGGCCCTGCGTACTTTAATCTCAGGGTTCGTTAGTTTTATGGCTGATCTGGGTTTAAGTACAAATTTCAAAAAATCCCTTATTATGTCCTGTGGCCCAAAAAAGCATAAAATCACAAGGGTAACCTCAGGGGAGAATGTTTTACATAGCACATGTACTTTTCCATATTTGGGGCTGGTGTTTTCTAACAGCGGTTCATGGCAACCGCATGTTTCTCATGCCAGAAACAAATTTGGTAAAGCCATTAACTCCATAATTTCCTTACGTCAACCCAACCATGCGGATGTGATAACACCATTAATTAAGATTTACAAAACACAATGCATCCCTACCGGCACTTATGGTGCCGAGGTATGGGGATATACAAATTGTCTCCATATCCAGACGGAAGAAAATAGATTCTGTCGGAAATTGTTGGGAGGAGTCATCTGTGCTTCAAATTACATATGTCATAGTGAATTAAACATCCCCTATATTGAGGACTTTGTTAGATCTAGGCCTGCCCTTTTTTGGTTAAAGCTATGGACGAACCCGGCAGCCATATTGACCCAAGACATAATATTAGACTGCTTAAAATGTGATAGGGCACATTATATACCATGGTTAAAAGCAGTAAAAGAAAGCTTAATAGATGTTCGGTATGGCTATCTGTTTACATCTCCTAACCTTATTGATCGTTCTCATAAGAAGTGTATTCAAGGGGCTTTGTACAAACTGTACAGAGAAAAACGGGAAAGGATACACTTCCCTAAATGTACAGTTGCTAAATATTTGGGCCATTCAGAGCTCATTTCTAGTTACACTGCCCCACCCCGGAAATACCTACGTTTAAATCTTGGTAGGTGGAATAGAAGTTTACCATTCCGTTTCCGGGACGGCAGTATAGTAAATTTGTTACATTTTCCACTGGGTTATAATAAAGATCTGGAAACATTAGGTTGTCCTTGTAACCCGTGTATGAAACAAAGCCTCATGCATTTCATGTTTTTCTGTGATTTTTATAAATTGTTTACTATGCACTTTTTAATGCCTTATTGCAGGAAACATGATCTGGTTGACTTTAAGATTGCTATGAGGAATCTGTTAATGTTAGGTACTGATGAAATTATATTTAGAGTGAGCTGTTTTTTAAAGGCTGCTGTTCGCTCACGAGCTACTTTGAGCATTGATTGATAGGAATTTACAATCTGCATATTGCACCTTATATCATCTTCGTTTGTTATATGTTTTAAGCTGTGTATATATATATTTATATGTATCTGTGCGGATAAATCCCGTTATTTTTAAGAAATTTTTAGAATTGTATATATTGCCTCGTTTCTTTTTTAAAAATGTTTTTTTTGCACTTTTTGCACATCAGACATATCATCATATTTGCCAGTTGTTTCATTTCTTGTATTATACTGCATGTCATAACATTTGTTGTGTACTTTTATGGATTTATTTTTTCCGAATAAAGATCTTTGATTGACTGACTGACTGACACTGCCGGTCCATGTATTCTGAGTACCAGGATGAAGAGACACTTGGATTCCCAGTTCCCCCAACACATGGCCAAATTTAACTCTTTGAGAGTCAGTCTGGGGCTGGTTGCTGAGGTGCCCTAGGCGAATGCCTCGTATTGCCCCCAATGCAGCATTTGCTCCCTAAAACACCAGCTCTACTGAGTAGTATATCCATTACATCAAACGCTAATGTACTTGCTTATAAAATTAATAAAATACTTTGAAATCAAAAATAAACTCAAATGCAGACGCCAGACAGGTTTCTCTCGAGGAAGCTTTACTCTTTTCCAGTTTTGAGAGTCTGTAATTGGTGAAATGCTAAAACAGGCAATGTGTATTGATTTTTTTTAGTAGAGTTCTAATTCCCTCCTTCGCTTTTCTGCCCACAGCCTTTCTGAACTGAGAGAGTATAAAGTAGGCCCGAAAGAAGATGAGAACGCTGAAAATAAACAAGAACAGTATCTGTCTCAATCCTCGGCTTCCTCCGGCCAATCAGTCATGTCTTTGCTTCCTCCCGAAGAGCTGGGCACACTTATAGAGGAAGTAAACGCACTGGACGATGACACATTAAAGGTATGTCTTTCAGCTCTCATGCATGTTGTGTCGCTGCAGGCAGAAGCCACGCGGAGACAAGTAGGTTATTATCTCATGCCCACATGCACGTCTATCCCCGTGCCCTCGTTGTCCCTGAATGCCCTCCCCACTCCTTGACCGGAAGTGCTGTCCAGTTGCTGTCCCCTCCCAACATTCGGGTGCACGGTCCTAGTGCCCTCTGACCAAGGTTACTACATCTCCCCCTTTGTGGAAAGAAAATGGCGGAAAAGTTAAGGAGAGTTAGAGAGAGAGAGAGAATGAGAGTTCCTGATCCCCATCATTACATTTCCTCAATCAGTCTTTTTGTCCTTTTGCTCACTCTTCTTGGACATGCTACTTCCGTGGTACCTCTTGTCTCTCACCGTTGTGTGTCCTTCTTCTCTTGCTGTCCATAAGTTCCTCTTTTCCATGTGTTTCATTGTTCTTTGCTGCTGTGTCTCCTCTGTCTTCACCTAGTGTCTTTTGTCCCTTGAAGTGAGAACTATCTCTTGTGATCCGGTAGGGGCCCGATGCAGCAGTTATCATTGGCCCCTTGACATTTATTATTGTTAGTGGTTCGTCTGAGAATGGACTGTCTGATTTTCTTGATTGCCATTGGCGCACCAACACTGAGTCCCCTTGCTTCAGGTGCAATGAAGTTGCATGTCTGCTGGCGTCCGCGTAGACTTTCATCTTGTTTTTCACTTCCTGGTCTCTTGCTGCAATGCTGTTGTGATCTGGTGGTGTGTCTGCTTCTAGTTGGGGTAATCTTGTCCTGCTTGTACTTTCCAGCACAAGTTCTGTTGTACACCATCCCGTGGAGCTGTGAGGGGTGTTTCAGTAAAATCTTAGTATTTGGCAGGGTGCTTGGAGTACTGGAGTACTGCGCTAGCTTTGCTCTTTGGACTGCTTTCTTTATGTTCTCTATAAACCTCGCCATCATGCCGTTTGCTTGTGGCCACAGAGGCAGTATTTTCCGGTGGTGATTGCCATGGTAGTCCATGAACATGCGAAACTCCTCTCCTGAGAAAGGAGGACCGTTGTCTGTATTTACTGTTTGTGGGGAACTCCAGGCTGCAAATATGTCATCAAGTATTGGCAACCTTGCTGTCGCTGACATTGACGAGATGTGTCGTACTATGGGAAATCAGGAGTACTCATCAATGACCACTAGCAAGTAATTGCCTTTGTCCAATGGCCCATAGAAGTCAGCTGCCAACGTTGTCCACACTGCCCTTGGAAGCTCCAACATCTGTAGCTGTTCTTGCTTTGCAGATCGTCGTGTTATTTGGCATAGGTGACAATTTAAGATAGTGTTCTACCCCAGTCCATCCAGGCCTGGGAACCATACTTTCCCCCGTAGCATCTTGTTTGTTGCCACCATCCCTCTGTGAGACTCATGTGCTAGGTTTACAGTCTGAAGTTGTAATGCATTTGGCATTACTATCCTTGTTCCTCGTAGTATGATTCCTTTTTCTGTCTCCGAGAGTTCCTCGTGTATGTTTTTGAATGCCAGCATTTATTCCCTGTTAACACCTTCTCCCATGGTGCTGTTGCTTTTTATGTGTCTCCATTTTTGCTGTCTTGTTTTGACTGCTTGCATTGTGGCATCCCTTGCTGTCTCTTGTTCTATCTCTGTGATTGTTATTGGTGCAGGAGTGTTCTGCCTTAACACAAAATTAAGGTATTCTTCTGCCATTGATGTGTTCTCTGTTGCCTGTGGTAGGGGGTGTCGTGACATGTAGTCAGCTGGGTTGAGTTCCTTTCCCAGCTTGTGCACGATCTTGAAATCATAATCCATCAGTCTTATTCCCCATCTTTCAATGCGTGGCAGTATCTTTGCTTTTGGGTTTCCATATATTGTCACTAGGGCCTGATGGTCTGTTACAATGGTAAATGGTTTTCCGTAAATATACATGTGTTAGTGTTCACAAGCCCTCACCACTGCTAGACTTTTCTTATCTGGCTGGGAGTATGCCCTTTCAGTGTCAGACAAATTCTTGCTCGCATATGCAACAATTTGCCTGGGCGAATCTTTACCAGGCATGTGTTGTGCTACGATTACTCCTAAACCAACCGGGCTAGCGTCCACAGTCAGCTCAGTGCATAGCGATGGGTCAAAATAGGCAAGATGATCTACAGCCATTACTGCGTGTCTAATGGCCTCAAATGCCCTTCTACATTCCTGTGTCCAGAGAAATTTCTGACCCTGCTTTATTAGGTCCCGAAGAGGTGTGCTCACTGTGGCAAAGTCTTTTATATAGCGAGCACAGTAGCTTGCTAAACCAAGAAATTACCTCACTTCCGCTACTTCTGTTGGAGGTCTTGCTTTTTCCAGTGTCTCTCCACTTTGCTGGGGTCTGGCCTCCTTCCTTTTTTAAAAGATGTGTCCAAAAAATACTAGTTCCCTTCTGCCTAGTTCACACTTGTCTTCATTTAGAGTTAGGCCTGCTTGTTCCAACTGGTTGCAGACCTCAAGTAGGGCCTTATCGTGCTCCTCATCTGAACGGCTGATCACCAGGATGTCATCACTGTAATTCAAACTGTTCTTCACCAGCCTTATTACTTGCCTTATGATCTCTTGAAATCTCTCTGCTGCTGACGATATTTCAAAGCTGAGTCGCTTGCAGCGATAAAGATCCATGTGAGTGGAGAAGGTAGTGATGTACCGTGATTGCGGATCAGTCTCCAGTTGATGATATCCTTTGCACAGCTCTAGCTTTGAAAATCTGCATGCGCCAGTGAGACAGCTGATCATGTAATTGAGGTGAGACCCATGGTTCCTTTCCCTCTCAATAGCTGTGTTTGGTACTCTCATGTTGATGCAGTTACAAATCTTTGAGGTGTTTTTCTTTGGTACTGCTACAATTGGAGATAACCAGGGTGTCGTTCCTTCCGCTGCTCTATGATATCCTGTGCCAGCAGGCTTTGTATTTCTTCTTCTACCTGTGGTTGCAGATGTATGGGCACTCTTTGGTGATGCTGATCCACAGGTTTGATCCTTCATTGATATGCAGTGTTATTTGTTTTTCCTTTGGTTTGCCCGGCCCTTGCAGTATGGCCAGATGCTCTCTCAGAATGCACTGTCTTTCTGACATGTTGTAGGTCATTGCTAGGAGACCCATCACCTGTGCTGTGATGTAGACATGGTGCTGGAATGTCTCCTCGTAGTACATGTATTTGCCTCTATGATTTACTTTTCTTTGTAAGTTAGTGTCTCTGTGAACTTCCCTATGTTCACTACTGGTTTTCTTGAGACCCAGGTGAATACATCAGCAGTGGATGGTGATAATGGCTGTTTCACCCTCATTTTCTCATATTCTGACATGCACATGATGTTGCATGTAGCTCCACTGTCTAATACGAAGCTTGTCCAGTGACATCATACCTCAATGTTCACTGTCACTGTTTTCTTTATCTGGTGTTCTGGCGTGCGGGCTTCCGTTGGGGCATCTGACATCAGATACAGTCGTTCTGCAGCCACTGGCGTGTTTGCTCCATCCGATTCAGCTGAGGGACTGCGATTCTCTGTTTCCATGTGCCTTGCGTACTTACTTGTCACTGTCCGTGGTGTTGCTGGTCTTCCTCTTTTGCTTTTGAATTGTCCACACATGCAGGCGCTTGTGAAATGGTTTTCTCTGTTGCACTGACTGTTTATGGCCCATTGCCGGGCACCCGACAGCATGTGGAAACTCAAATCCGCATTGATAGAACGTTCTTTCTTGCTTCTTTCTTGGGGGCGGCGTATTGTCTCTCTTCTTGACATTTCCAGTTAAGTGGTTTGCTTGTTCCACTCTTCTTGCTTTTCCCAGTTCCATCTGTCTTGCATGTGTTGTTGCTTTGGCCTCCATTCGGGCCATGGTCCGTATTCTCTCTAGCGAGGACAGTTCCTTCAGAATTCGCATGAGGAACTCCACTGTCTGACAGCCTTCAATGATGTGCAGTCGTATTGTTTGTTCGTTGTCAAACTTGTCGAATTTGCAATATGTTTCTAGTTTCCGCAGTGTGGTCGTTAAATCGTCGAGGGACTCCTCTGCTAGTTGACACGTGGTATTGAACGTGTACCTCTCAAAATCTACATTTCTTTGGGGTCAAACTTGTCTGTGAGACATTTTATTTATCAGTCCCTTGTATGTTGCTGTTTGATCTCGGGTAAATGTTATTAACAGGTCTTCAACCTCATCACCTACAAAATTTAGGAACAAGTCTATGTTTTGGTCATCTGTTTATGCCTTGCATGTGGCGCGTATGTTTTTTTCGAATTGTCTTTTCCATCTCTCCCACCTAATGCCTGTTTGTGCTTCTGATAAACTGAGCGATAGTGGTCTGCGGAAGATTGCATTTGCGCTATTCTTGTCGCTTGCGTCTTCTGTCATTTTGTTGTGGTGCCTTCCTTTCTTTTGTGTTCAGCATCTTCCTTTGCTCTCTTTTCTTTCTTTATATCTCCTTTATATTGTTGTAATTTCCTTTCTATCTCTACTTTTCTTTCTTTGCTTCATCTTTATTCATTGTTATTTCCTTAGTTTTTGCTCTTTTTCCTTTCCTTGTAGTTTTTTCTCATTTGCCTGACCTTAAAATGGCCACTGGGACATCCTCAGCCTCGTATTGGCTCTCCCGCCTGACCTTAAGATGGCCGCCTGGATCTCTGTGGGGCGAAATTTGCTATCTTCTCAATGGATTGACCTTAAAATGGCAGCTGGGCGTTTCTCAGCCTCCTATTGGCTCTCCCGCCTGACTTCAAGATGGCCGCTGAGCTCTCGCAAGATTTCAGCTTGAAATCTACATGTGGAAGGCTCGGGCTGCCTTTTCAGTCGGCGGTCGACTGTGGTTACGGCCGGGTGCACCGATTCTTCTCTGCTCACCTTCCTGTACTGATGCGGCCGGGGTGGGCTCTAGATGTCCGTGCAGTCCCCTGTACGTGGACCAGGGTGAGCTCCTGGCTCCACTCTCCTCGTGATCGGGGTGGGCTCCCGATTTCGGGTTTTTCCTTTTGGGACGGACCAGGGTAGGCTCCTGGTTTCGTTTCCTCGCAACCGGGGTGGACTCCCGATGTTGCGCTTCCGCTCCTTGCAGTCGGCGGATCAGGGTGTGCTCTTGGCTTCGTTTTGTACTTTGTAGGGGGGGGCACGCACTTCTGGATTTCTTGGGTTTCACCTCATCGTCGCCAGTTGTCGTGTCGCTGCAGACAGAAGCCACACGGAGACAGGTACGTTAGTATCTTTACTGTACTCTGTTTCCTGTTCTTGTGCCCACATGCACGTCTGTCCCCGTGCCCTCATTGTCCCTGAATGCCCTCCCCACTCCCTGACCGGAAGTGGAGTCTGGTTGCTGTCCCCTCGCAACATTCGGGTGCAGGGTCCTAGTGCCCTCTGACCCAGGATACTACAATGGACATGAGCTAAAAAATATATATTTTACAGAGCTCATAAGAGTGTGGGTTTTATGCGCCATCTCCCTCATGTACATCTCTCCTTATGTTCCTCTCTGTCACCACCCCTCCCCATTTCGCTTGATGATGTCCTTCTTCCCACTGCATCCCCACACTCACCCCCTGTGTTGCTTCTCTGCCCCTCCTGCTTTTTCTTGTGTTGCATTCCTATCCATAGTTACTGTGTTGCTTTTATGTTCTCCCCCACTTTGTTGCTTCTGCATTTCCCTGTGTTGCTTTGCACCTCCATTGCTTTAGTTTGCCTCTCCTTGCTTCTGTTTTGTTTCATGTTAATTTTATCTTGGTTCCAGTAACATAGTTGTCAAAGTTTGAGTAACATCCCTTCCTGCAGTGTCTTGAAGCTCATTTTACTTAGATGCAGACTATGCAATGCACTTAATGGTGTTCCTGCATATAGGTTCTGGAATTAGGGGAGCGGGCGATAGGGTGGGAGTCCTGCGGCACTCCCAAAATAACGTACTGGAGCTCAGAAGATGGATGAGCTATAAAGATGTCTTTAAATGTATTATGTGGATATCTTGACACTGTTTGCTATTTGTTTAAACACAAAGGTGAGATATCAGGCTGTTTTCTCACAAATTGCAACTCATTGTTTAAACAAGGAACCTGACGTTTACTTACAGAGAGGATTTTGTAAAGGTAACAACTCTATAACTAATACACCTTCCCTGTACTACCGACTAGTCCATTCTCACTATATCCATATCAACTGACCTTACATCATGGCCTGCCCTGCCCCTTTGAAATAACCTCCTGACTCACTGGTCCCCCCTCCCCACTAATTCTTACAATCCACTCAACTGCTCCTACGCAAATATATCCAGGCCCATTATGCAATTCCTCCACGTCTTTCATTTTAACCTCCCTCTACCCAAGAACACCCTTGGCCATCGGCATCTAATGCAGTATTTCATTCACAGATTATTTATTTCTGCTGCTTCCTAAAAAAGTTCTTTCCAAGTTATCAGGGTGTCTTCCAGAACCGCAATGCCACTACTGGTATCTACCACAAAATCCAACCCAGGCCAGCATGCCACACACTCAGTAAAATACATTGTCATTTACACCTCCAATAGCCCAATCTCTGGCAAATGCGAGACCAATTTGCGTTGCAAATGCTTGTTTTTTAACCACTAGCCCTCTGTGTTGCTTCTACTTTCCTGTGTTGCTTCGTCTCACATATTGCTTCCCCCAGACCTCGCTCTCTATGTTGCTTTCCCCACCAGCACCTAAAAAAAATAAAAAGCTTGTGCTGTACCTGTTCTATGTTTTTTCAGTTATCTATCCAACCCGAATCTGTAAATAAAAAATGAAAAAAGCACCTACAACATTTTTTAGGTGCACACATGCATGTTGTGTGTGACTACAAAATGAGGCAGGCAGATGCGTCATTGCTCATTTTTCCCATTTGTCTTTAGCCATGCGCCACAGTTTCAAGGATGCAATACAGCATTCCTAACACCATTGGTAAAGCCAATAGGTCCCAAAACCGAGAACTATTGGCTTTGCCAATTCTTGTTTATTTTTTTCCAGTGCATCTCTCCTGCTGCATGCAGAGCATAAAAAGTTGTGGGGTGGTGTCAAACATATTAAATTGACAGATGATAGTACAAAAGGAGTCACATGTGTATAAGCATGCACATAAAATATAAAGGCTACTAGCGGCCCGTCCCAACGTTGTCCGGGTATGACAAACATGTCTGCAATGGTTAGAATAGGTAAGTATATTTTATTTCAAAACCTCAATTGTAGAAATAGTTTGATACCTGTGTTTTAGATCGATTACCCTCTCCCAATGTGTGTGGCCTCACAGTCTGTAGAAGCAGCACAGCGATTATGTTGAGCGTGTGTGCCCGCTCCCAAATTGTCTGGCCTCACAGTCTGCAAATGCGGCACAGCCGTCCTGCCGTGCACATCGTGCCCGGGTGTCTTCTGTTTGGCCTCGTACTTTCACGCACTTCAACAACACGGCGCGTAATTTCACACACTTCAACACCACGGCGTGGTGCACTCAACGTCATCCGACGGCGTACTCAGCCGCCACACATTTTCAACGTGATAGAACGCTATTCTTTTCAACGTGATAGAACGCTATTCTCACGCTTCAAATGTAATACAATGCTGATCGCACACGCCCACCTCAGAGGTGGTGCTACATCCAACGGACTACTTTGTCCCACAACGTGCTTTGTCCCTTCCAAACTACATTTTGTGCTGTTGTATAGCCTATGTCCATCTGCTTTGCCTCACCTTTCCAATGCTGTATGCGGTGTTCCGGTTGGCGCAGTGGTTCCGGAGCTTAACCGCCTCAAAGGTTTGGTCTCTCTCTCTATATCATTAGAGAGAAATCAACAAGATTACAGGACACTTTTGAACTGCTTCATGGGGGGCTAAAGGAGGATGGCTCAGCCTCTGTTATCCCTTCTTCTGCCTCAATTGGATATACAGCAGACTTTACACTCACTACAGCTTGGGTTGCCATACTAAATAGTGGAAGCAGTTTCTCCGCCTAAATTGGGTTTGGCTGACTAGAAGAAGAGTCTTGAAGGAGAGGATGCTGTCATAGCTTTCCTGTTTATTGAAGAAATGAAGCTAAATACTGCCATAGTAAGCTCTGGCCCTTCTGACTTTACCATATCAGAGTTAGTTTGACTGTCAGCCTGGGGAAAACAGCATCAGTGTCCTGGGGTGCCCGGAGTTGAGGGTGGAGTACCCAGGTAGGCAAATGGGCTTTTTTTATTTGATTTTTTTAGGGTTTTATATAGCATGAACTAGACTCAAGACATCAGGTATTAGAGCGCTTTACATGAGCACCAGTTTTGTTACAGATGGACACATTCATTTTTGTTAGATACTGGGAGAATAAGTGATTTGCCCAGAATCACAGAATGTTGAGCGTCGTTGCCAAGACTCAAACCCGGTTCCCCAACTTGGAGGTCGAACTCTCTAACCGTAAGGCTACATCCTCTCCCCTTTGTTTTTTCGTCTTCCAGAGCTCTGCTTTGGTGATGAAAGTGCTTTGTTTAAGCATCCTAGTGAGAAATCTCAGTGAGCCATTTTTCAGCTTAGATTTTGTATGGCCTAAGGATGATTAGTCTTGCCTAAACCTAAATCCAGTGCCAATTTCATGCCCAAATGAAAAGAAATTTAGAATGCCATACAAAAGAACAGTGAAAGGGGCTGGCAACAAAGAAAAGTGCATCTTGTGTTTCTGTTGAATCCAAGGCTCATCTTGCAATCCTTAGGGCAAAGGGGGAAAGCGGCTTCACAGCTGGTGGCTGGGCTAAAGGATTTGGGGCTGTGGAGGAAAGAAACAGCTGTCCTACCCCTGGAACTAAGGGTAGCCTTAAGTCTGGCCACAATGCAGGTGTAGAGCCCCCTCTGGATATGTCAGATGAAGAAAGGAGGGAAGCATTGGAATCTAGTATCGACCCCACTGAGCTATGATATGGAAGGTATTGGGGTGCTGCATCACAAAATGTGTGCCCTGAACAATCGTATGGATATGGAGGAATGGGGCAGCACAGTACACCCCCGATGTAAAGTAGCGCACATTAACGCACAGCATTTCTTTGGGGTGATTTTCCAAAACAAAACATGTTTTCCACAGGACGTAAATACCAAAAATTATACTTTGCACCATTTTGCATGGGCTCAAAGTATTGATAAGGTTGGCCCTAAGTACTTGGGGAAACACATTTTTGTTGTGCTAAAACAAACAAATGTGAACATTATGTTTAATTTGAATGGAATTCAGTTTGTGTAGTGTGATAAAATGTTACTGATTGTGCTTTGAATTTATTGTAATCACGCTTTCTGTGTGTAAAATGAGTATGTAACTTAGAAAGGTGGAAATTACCGTGCACGTGTCAAGTGCTACATGAGCTATATTCGAAGTATGTTATGGAATCCTTTGCTCACATTAAACCTTATTTTTGTGTGTTAAAATATTACACTACTTTGAGTGGTAGAGAGGCCTTAGGGGACTTTCTCTCTCACATTCAATGCTGTGCATTAGTGGGCTTGTGCTCTAATAGCCTTAGAGCCCACCATTGCGTGCTATACCAGCCATTAAAAGCCCACTCCCTTGTTTAAGGCCCTCACCTTCAGCTCAGGCCTTTAATGCTGGAGTGAACATTTAATGGACAGTATAGCCCTCAACGGCGAGCTATTAGGCTATAATAATTCTTTCATTATGCACCATATGAAAAATTTCAATCAAATAACAACTTACTGCGTCACTTTTCACTAGCGAATGGAAAACTACTGCTAGAATTTTTGTTTGCACCCTGATTTTTCTCCCATTTTGGGCCCGGTTGTAAAGAGATTTTGCTAGATTTTTCCTGGCTAAATGTGTACGGTAAAAATCTTAAGTTGGAAACAATTGTTTTATTTTTGTCTCAATCGACATTACAGTGGCACTGTTAATAAAGATATGGGAATCAGAGGTGTTGACAGGTGCTGTGTAAGAAGGTATAGATATCTTTCTCTCTGTGGCCCAGTCCAGCTGAACAAAGTATTCAATACACTGTTCAAATATTAATTTTCTTTAGTCACATCTGGTTTCGATGGCAACGCTATGAAAATATGTGTTATGTTTTGTCTTGGAATATCAAGGAATTTACAACTTCTGTTCTTGAATACAGCAATTCGACGACATTCACGTGGTAATTCTACATAAAGAGGAAGGTGCTGGACTGGGATTCAGCCTGGCAGGAGGAGTGGATCTGGAGAACAAGTCTATTACAGTAAGTACCAGATAAATATTTGAAAATATAATATAGAAGTGGGCTTCATTACATGCAGACCCGGAAACAGTTGTGCCACAAGGCTAAAATAAAATATATTTTGTAATCCTGTTTCATTTGTATCTTACAAGATTTTTGGTTACTACCACAGTTAGAAGATAACAGTGGAATCGAAATAAAAGTCCTGATTTACAGAAATGTAGCTACCAGTATGTATGTGGTAATTCTGTAGCTCAAACTTAGCCTAAAGGCAGTGGAGTGCTGCACATGGTCAAAGACAAGCATACAGTCAATGAGTGATAGGAGAGATAGATGATGTGTGGATTGTTTATGAATTGTGAAGTAGTGTCCTTTAAAGAGATATTTCTTCAACTCTTTCCTAAATTTGAACAGCGTTGGTGCAATCATGATGGATACAGGGATGTTGTTCCGCATTGTAGGTGCATTGATGGAAAAAGCATTCGGTCTTGTTTTTTTTACACATCTTTGTCTGCAATCTGGCTGCAGATGTGTACTGAACCACTAGACACGATGAGCTTGTCTGCAAGGTAAGCAGGTCCCAGTTGTGATGGTTTTGTAAAGGATGCTCTGCCTGCCTTTTATATCCACTCAGAATCCCATTTAGCTCTCTGCACAGCACATATGTTTTGCTTCCTCAGGACTCCATCTATTCAGCACTGGTTAGCCTTTGTGATCCCTCACTTTCTACTGCCACCATTCCAGATTTTTGGCAACAAGCCTAAATGTTCCTGTTTCTCAAGAAACCCTCTATGAATCTGTCTATACTCAGTAATTATTGTTCCATCTCTCTCCTCTGCATGGGTGTCGATTCATCAAAATGCCAGAGTAGCAGAAATTACACCACATAGTGCTTAATTTGAGCCGGAGCTTGCCGGTGCTTAGCACCGGCACCTAATTATCAGGGCCGGGTCTATTACGCTGTATTAAGTGCACCTGTCCTGCCGTCAGTAATTGATCTATGAGTCGTGCCGCGTGCGTGGCACTGGCACTGGGCTGGCACACACAGAGAGCGTGTGCTGTGCTGCTGTGTCACTTAGTTTAAGTTTTACCATACCGATGCGTCGTACTGTTTGTTGACTGTGATGCAGACAGTAAATTGTAAACACTTACTGTCGGTGACGTGACTGACGATGATTCTCAATTTCCTCCTTATCTCTGTCCCAAGAATTCCTTCCGCGGATCAGGCCCAGTGGGCGGGTCACCACTGTAGTAGGTGTGTTGGGCTGGGCAGGGCTTTGCTGCCCTGGGCTGGTCGTCTTCTGCGGGGGTTGGGGCTGTGCAAGGCAGAGGCAGCGACGCGTGCGCAGATTTTGAATGCGCGCGCATTCACTTTCATTTTTGCCTCGGCATGCCCGCCCCAGCATACCCGCACCTCTCCTCGCCACCGAGTATCCACTGGTGGTGTTGATTACTACTACACCAACGCCACCTTTCAAAGTGTCGGGAGCTGCTTGGATGACGTCACGATGCTGCAGTATATAGCTCTGCTCACCAGGTGAGGGGCCGTGCGAGCAAGGCATGGCCTGGGGTAGGCCAGCGGGCTATAAAATAAATGATTTAAATCTGCGCAGGTGATGAGGCAGCAGGACAGGGCCTGGCAGGGCCCAGGCGCCGTGACGGTGATTACTGGTCACAGTAGGTGTTTTAATCATTATGTTGAATCACTTGAATGGTCTACTCGGGAGTCTGGTCATGATGGCCTCGGCTGGGTAGGCTGGCGCCGGCGGCCGAATTTGAATTATGATTTAAATAAATAAAGCTGCGCAGCCTAAGTGAGGCAGGTCAGTCCAGGTCTTTAATGGTGGTAAAGTGGAGTAAGGGTGTATAAAAGTTAGAATGGTTAGTGTTAATGTTTTGTTGCAGCAGACCTGCCATAGGCCCAGAGGCATGGTTTATCGTTTATTCTTCGGAGTAGCAAAACCCCTTCTGCTTATCAACCGCCCCTCCCCTAACAACTGCATAATTATTTCACGATTTTCCTCCAGTGCGTGGCAATTTCTAGGGAATCGATATATGCCTTGAAGTTGACTTCGCAGTAGCTTTGTTAACCAGCGGATCTCTTAGCCTCTTTGTCACTGAACAAGGGTCTCTTTCTCTTCACATTTATTGTAAGACTGCCCCTCCTGCTAATGTCCTCTACCTCAGGTGTGCACCCCTTTGGTTCCCTATTCACTCCTGTGTTTCCCTGCCTCGCCCTCCACACCCCCCTAGGATGTCTCACTGTTCCTAGTACTGGAGTCTGTTATGTGCACATTATGCACAATTCTCTGCAGAGGCTTCATTAACCCACTGAACTATCTCAATCCTATAATCGCTGTACCAGTGCTGTTTTCGCTGTAACACAATCCCCCCACATGCGTTAACTGTGCTAATGTGTTCGGCCTTCATACAGACATGTTTTAGAGATATAACTCTGCTCTTTATTTCTTTGGTGGGCAGTGTTGTCACCCTGGCCTCATCATTCACTCACTGTGTTCGCGGACATGTTTAAAAACCCTTCACGCCCCTCACACGTTCCTGCACATCTTTCGCGTGGTGTGTACTTCAAGAGCTCTCTGGGGCTGTTCATTGGAGTCGTGGGGTGCATCCAGGGTCAACCCCCCTCTCCTGCCAAATTGATTCTTGAACACCAACGTGTATTATTTTTTTAAGCGCGCTAAAAAACCACCCGCTCACTTGTCGGGTAGATGTTTTTTCTTGAGCTGCTTTTAAGTGCGCTGTTTCTGAAACACTTTCGCCAATATACACCACTTATTACTGCTACTCGCTGTACTTAAGCACAGAAGCACTTGCTGCACGTTTCTAGCTGCACTCTTCCTGTGAAGTTGGTAATCGCACTTAAAAATGCAACCTGAAAATAGTCACTTTGAACTTTTGTGAAACGACAGGGAAGAGGGGAAAAACGAACGCTTCCAAAGTGATTGGTTTCATTTTCATTCGAAAACATTTTGAATTTTGATCGGACTTGCCACTAAATGACTCCACTCTGTATTCGCTCTCATGCAATTAGCCTTTCAACTTTTATTTAGGTGTATGTTGGTCACAGTTACCGTTGGTAAGAGTAGTCTGCTGACACGTACTTTGCAATAATTTCTGAACATCAGATGGGTTTACGTTTCATTTTAATTAATATTACATTTTAATTCCAGTTGGCCTGGAAAAACGTCAGCCTCACTGGTGATCCCAAATAGAAAATAAATGTCACCTTTCAATTGGCTAGAGCCGCCTTGCTCTGAAACAAAAGGTCTTCTGTGGTGAGTGTTATGAGAAATAAGAATTCAAATATTTGCGGCCTGGTCTGATGATCATCACGATCATGTTTTGTTGCCAGTAGTAGTGCACTGCCGTGGCTATTGTTGAGCAGTTGCAGGCCGGCCGGGCTGCCTGGATAGATGATTATCAGTACTGGATTCAGTTTCATTTCAGGGCAGGGCACGGTCATCAAATCTGTGGGGGTTGGGCCCGGGGCTGTGCGCGGCAAGCAGCTTGCGCAGATTTTTTCTAATTGCAATGCGCGCCAAGATAGAAGGAGCTACGTCTCCGGCCTTTTTATCTACATTTCATATATTTAATAAAATAGTTTTAAGAAACAAAAAGAAATGCCCCGTTGGCATCAGTTTATAAGACAGTGTCCTTAGGATACACGTGGACCCCAGCAGCACCTGTTGTTACAGGAGTCGCCTTTGGGACACAGGGGCAGCCCGCAGCGCTGAAGCATTACACAGTGGTTTTCCGAGGGCGGGGCCCCCTCCCATATAGTCACTCGTGTCTCTTACGGGCACTCAGTCTCTGCAGTGACTCACTCACATCACCATTATCCCCCGCATCCAGGTACATTTGGAGGATAATTGTGCAAGGGTGGCTGCTTGAGCCTCTGGGAATGACAGAGGGGGTTTGAAGTTTGCTTCACATGCAGTCTTTCATTTTAGACTGAATGCTGGGTGTGCTCAGAGGTGAAAGAGGCGCTATTGTGAGCTAGGCGCTTGTTTTTAAAACCATTCCTTCACCTGCGAGTCCTGCCCCAATTTGGGGGGAAGCGTAAGATTTATTATCTGAGTTCCAGGAGCTGCCAGGATCCAGGCTGGCCGAGACCCTGCAAGACTGATGCCTCCACCCAGCCCGACAGGTCATCACTCCACTTCCTTTTATGTTTGGGCTGCGCTGGTGCTGGGGGGCATGAGTCGTCTCCTGGTCTGCACTCAGCAGCAGGGGCTCAACCAAAGACGGCCAAGGCTGTTTGCTAAAATGGCCTTTCAGCCAGAGCTCCTGTGTAATCCTGTGTGACTGAGGGTGTAAGGGTGAATGCTTTACACCAGCCTCTTTCACTTACCCTTGCGTTGACTTATAGCCGGGCATTCACTGCTTTGCCACCACACCCCCGCATACCCACACTGGCTCTGCTCAGCCTCTCAGGCCCACTCTCACCACAGTCCGAGTCATCGTGGCCCGCCCCGCCCGGTGGCCAGCTGAGCCAGCCAGCCGCGCCAATCAAAGTAGCGGCTGTGGCGATTGGGCGATGATGGATGATTTTGTCACTTGTGCACACAGTATGTTCACATGGTCAGGCTAGTGCACAAGATCAATGCGGCGTGATGTAAATTTGAAAGTGCAGTCCACGTTATACTGCATAACTCCAAAGCCACTGTCTGTCCCATATTAAACAAGAGGTTAAATGTTGCAGTGCTAGTATGGTAAAACCACAATGAAAAGGTGTCCTTCCTTTCTATAAGAAGTGTTGCACTTGCACCCTCAAATAAAGTGATTGGTAATAATGAAATACATGAGGAAGTGTTTTTCCTATGTTTGTTCTAGACTGCTTATAAACTTGTATCTGACCTTTCTACTGTTGAAATAAATGTTGACCCCTGGCAGTGAGTCAGGTACAGGGCCCAGGGCAGGCCAGGAGGTACTATGGCCAATCCCTCCAGGCTGCAGATATCTAAGTGCTGCGGGGTGGGAAAAGTGTATTATAGTAACTAACTGAATAAACTCATTTAAAACTAAGTAATAATTATGGCTCAAACATGCTAAATCACAGAAATTCAACAGATATGGTATCCAATGCACACATTGCCACACCATAACGTTATCCATCTTTCAGAAAACACAAACACACCCATTTTAAAATCACACAAAAAAGAGACTGATTACTTAGAGTAACAAGGAAGGAGACCACAGAGGTGACCGTGAGAGCCGTGGAGAGTGGGGATATATTGACACACTAGATGGAGGGGAGAGATAAGGGAGGCGCAGTCATGTGGAAATGGAAACCCGAACAAGAAGGGACGTCGGGGCAATGAAAACGATGCAGAGCGATTTTGGAAAGGGAGGGAAATGCAATTAGAGGTGAGAGAAATGCAGGGATGAGCCAGAGCAGACTGCAATGGGAGGGAAGCGATGAGGGAAGAGGCAGTCGGGAACACATGAAGCAGGTGGGGTGGGTTTGCAGGGGAGAGGGTGGGTGCTTTATGAGGCGGAGAGTTAAGGGGGAAATAACCTGGCTGCAATTCTTCCTAAGGGAGGTGGACAGCTGAGCAGTGATGGGGCAGAAGTGTGAGGTAGAATTAGCCAGAGGTGAGAGGGAGAGGTGAGAGTCAGAGGTCACAGGGCAAGGGAACCTCCTATCAAAACCTTACTATGAGGAAGGCTCCCTTGCTGCAATTCGGATCAGCCAGGTATATATTATCTCTGACTTTTAGCAGTGGCAGTTGAAAATGTGGGTGGAGCTAATGTAAGTGGGTGGAGCCAGCGGAGGAAGTGGGTGGAGCCAGAGAAAAGTAGGTGTGGCCTCTGACAAACATTTGAGCACCTGCACTTCATATTTTACAAATTAAGCTACTGCCACATACCCTTTGACCTTAATGACTGTTGTCCCCCAGGAGGTGGCCTAATTTTCTTCAAAGTGTCGCCTGGCTGCCCCCTATGTCAAATATTACCTCCATTTTGCCAAGGCCAGCATTTTGTCATGTATAGCCCCATATTCCATGGGTGTCTCTAAAATAAAAATTGACAAAATGTGTCAGTGTCAGAATTTTTCAATTGATGCTGCCCATACACCAAAGGTCAACCCTGTGTCATGGCTGTCACCCTCCATTTTACCAGGTTGGCCTACTTAATGCCAAGAATTACCTCCACCTGCCTGTGGTGTTCACATGCCTATACTTTAAAGTATGGCAGATTTTTTCAATGGGTGCCCTACATGCCATGAATTAGCTCTAGGATATCAGTATTTTACCAGTGGTGCACTTTATACCTAGAGCAAACCCCAGTGTGCCAGTGCCAATATTTTGTCACAGGTGGCTGTAATGCTAAGAACTGTTGCAAGTTTTGCCCTGGAAATCTCTATAAGATAATATTGCCACATATAGGACAAGTATGCTATGCCCACTGATAAACTTGCAATAAGCACATTGCATTGTCACTCACACTCATATTCTGACTCTCAATCATTCTTTCTCACTCACTCTCTTACACTCATTCGTATTCATTCTAATCACTCACTTGCATTCAATTTTAATCTTACTTCTTCTCACTCACTCATACTCAGTCCGAGGTTTACCAATGCTTTGTGCCAGGTTTGCATAACTTCTGCCATAAATCCCAGTACAAAGTGTAAGGGTGTGATTTATTATCCAATGCAAATCATGATTTGCCTTGAATAGTATCCTAAAGTCACACCAAGTTGCACTATGCGCAGCTTTGCGTTACTTTGCTTCTAGGGGGTATTCCATGGTGGTGCATGCAAACACCCATGGGTTTTGATGCAAATCCATATCTAAAAATATTGGTTGATAGGAAATTGCACCAAAATGTTACACCTCCTCTAATCAGGAATAAAAAGTAGACAATTTTTCCATTTCTCCTTGTTTTCCCAACTTTGCATGTGTGTTGCATTGTAGACCACACATTCAAAGAGGGAAAAGCCTTAAAGCATAATTTGTATACTGGAAGGGACTCTTTCCAGTACAAAACCGATGCTTCAGAGAGTGCACACACACTTGCACAATGATGCAAGGGTGTGCGAGTTGGTGCATGCAAAAGTGCACCAGCACACAGCAAGAGAAAAAATACACCATATCTTAGTAGACTGGCAGATTTTAACTTTGGTGCAGCGTTGCCTTGAATAAAAAAATGGAACATCTGGGCCACAATATCCCACAATCTAATTTGCTACCTGTCACTGACTCTTACCAGCTTACACATACAGACACACAAGCTCACACAGAGTACACTCTCTTGCACATAAACACACTCACATGCACACAAATAACCTACATTGAAAACAATGTTTTCTAGCACAGGTGCCAAAAAGGTCCCTTTCCAGTTAGGTGTGCTCGTTTTTTTATTACACCAATAGTGACTAATTGAATACATTTTTCCCGAATAGTATAACAAAAAACAGGCGAAACATTGGAAACGTGAAGCCCCTGTGTTGTAGGCACTGATTTTGCTATCTCTGATGCCAGGCGTCACAAAGGAAGTGCCAGAGGTCGTAAGGTGCAAGCCAGGGGTCAAAGCTGTGCCCCTAAATAATGTCCATGCTCCTCCCTTTCCCCCTCAAAAGCTGCTGGAAAAAGCCCTCAATGCCCAACTAGCAAATTATACTGAATACGGTTTGTGGCACATATTTGAGGAATGTACCAAACATCATCTCCAGGTTCTTGACTTTTAGTGGGATGGTCTGTGAGGGCACATGCTCATAGAATGTTAAACAGGATTGTAATATGGTCTGATCAATGCCCCAATAAAGAGATATCAGATTAGGATCCATCCCGGTAGAAGCAGCTTTGTCTTACTCATTTATTTGCATGCCTAGGCATTTCTTGACGTTTGAGTGATTACCTCTTTCCGTGTCCAGCCTGAAATTGATTTGGGTGTTGTTATGTATCTGAAAGCATCTGTGTTACTGTTTGTTGAATATACAACTACGTAGGTCTCCGCAGGTAGCCCATGGATTTGGGAACTAGTGTCAATTACATTTTTAGGGGGTTTTGATGACGCAGGATTACCAGTCCAGTTAATCTTACTCACCTGGGCCCATGAACATTCACAGTTTGAACCGGTAATCCAATTAAGCTTCCTGCCTATCAGAGTTTTATTCACCTTAGGCCTTATACCTGTACACCATGACTTACCAAATCCTTGTCATTTATGTGCTGAGTCCTAAATCTAAGGATCAAGGGAGTTAGAATAATATGTAATAATATAACATTTACTTTCATAAATAACCACAGACTCGGGAAAAGTTTTAAACACTTTATCTATGCAATATTTTGTGAGTCAGAGGCCACAGTAGTGAAATCAGGGACTTTGCAAGTAAGTAAACAAATATTAAAACATAAATCTTGCAGGACTTTAAGAAAATGACTTTCGACATTGGTACCAGGGTAGGGTGAAAAAGGGAAAACGGTACAAGGACATACCACACAGATTACAGTTACCTAGAATGGTGCAAAGACCAACCCTGGCCACTGGCTGGGACAAGAGAAGGGGCTCCTGACTAATCAGGTGCCAACAGAGCAGGACAGGTGCAGAACAGGACAGGTAACCTCCACTAAGTGCAACACCAGCGTTACACCCCTCTCTACAGCTACTCTCGGACCCCGACTGGATAGATCGATTATTCTCCCTCAGCAAAACTCCAGATTCTTCTGTCAAAGTGCTCGACCAGCACTCTGCTCTTGATTCTCCTTCAGCATACATTGGGTCAGTGACAGGTCTATGACAAGTCGGACAATCGAACTGACTAAGCCTACCTTAGTTATACCATTTCAGTGAGTGTACCACCCTCCAATGTTGCAAATTTGTGTATTCACTTTATTTGATTGGTTAGAAAGACAAGGAGAGGTCATCACACCATACCAGTATGAGATCATTTCTATTTGATATAGTAGATCAATGTTCCCGCTCATAATTTACTTTCCCATGCTTTTTATTCCACCCAGCAATATTATTTCAATTCCTATACAATGTATACAATTCTGTACTTTATCTTCTTCTTGCTCCGAGTCAGTAGGTACGATTCCCACGAAAGTCTCAGAATAAGATGGGAACTGACATCAATTCAATGTCAGGAGCTTGAGGATCTCGATGGCATCTGCACATGACTTAGTGATTCAAAATGGAGTTTGCGAATCCCCTAAGGCCAAATACGAGCTATCAATTAAGTCAAAGAGAGACATATTAGAATACAAAATTAAATGAATGCACTGTATACCACTTATTTCTACTCTAACCCCATTACTTTATTTTAACTTTAGCATTAATAGTTAAGCAGAACACACAAGTTTTAGTTCGAGCAGGAGCATGTGCATTAGTATGTGAAGCATGAAGCAGCCATCTTTGGCACTAATGCACAGCTGCAAAGAGTTCCCACCAAAAGCAGAGATACGTCACACTACGTAGGTGTAGCAGACACATGCACAGAAAAGTTCCAGCGTTTTAGGCGGCCATATTAGGACACTCGGATTACTGTTAGTAAAAGCACATAGTTAAGCTTCCCCTAGATACTAGAAATATTGTGTAGTGCAGTTTTAGTAATCACAAATATGTTGGTTAATAAGTTACATGTTATTTCGAGAGGATTGAATCCGAGCAAGTTTCTGTACTTATGAAACCTTGCTCCATCAGTTTGACTGTCGTTAGGTTATAGAACGCACATGTGCAATGTTTCTAAGTAAACAAAATAAGATTACCGTACAGTAACAAATGTATATATAATGCTTACCATCCAAAATGGTGCAGAAAGACTAGAACTGAAAAAGCTGAAGACAAACTTAGAAGGAATGTTAGGACTATCATTATTTTCACCTTAATATGGCTACATATAAAACTATTGTCCTAGAGCAGAATGTCTTTGCAAAGCATGTAAAGAACTAAAGATGTGCAGGCTTGAATTATGAAGGATATATGATTTTCTAAGCATTATTTTGTTTAATTCTAAATTAGCTGAGCAAGTAATTTCAGTAAAGTGTATATTTCTCAACACCGGACCATGTGTACCCTATTATTATTTTAAAAACAATATGGCTGCTCATAGTTACCCAATCTTACAATGCAAAGTCAGTTCCAGAGACAGTTTATGTGGAATAGTTCAGAGAATATGTTTTGAGGAAATCATTGCTACAAAATGAAAGACATTTCATAAATAGGTGTTGGTGGTGCCCAAGATACCTGCTAAGAGGTTAATTCACATAGAGCTGGCCATGTTGTATTGCCAAATATTAGAAGAATTGATGGAAATGGGTGGTATAGCTACTACCTCATGGCTTAAACATGATTTTGATAGTCTAGCAAACTCAAAAAATATCAGAGACCTTCTCGAGAACTTTTACAAAATGAATTTCCCAATGACAAGTGAAGCCAATAGCACTCATATTACAAACTTGAGAACTGTCTTATAACTAGTAAAGGCCAAACTTTACCTGCTATTTAAAAATAGTGAGATCTTTAGTGTCAATAATGTTTATTGACCATGCTTACCTTTGGACTGATGTCTATAGCTTCTATGGCTTCACTTTATGACCCTATACAAGGGAAAATTGCTGACACACAAGTTAAATCTACTGATTAAGAGCACTTGACATTGCGAAGGTAAATGAAAAACCCATGAATATCAGAAATATTTAGTTAAACTTGAAGCAAAACCAATTTTCTGATACCCTATTTTTGAGCAAGAGATGTAAGTAATGTCGATAAGGTAAAAAAAAATGAAAAGTAATCCCTCAACTTATATCCTCATTCCAAAGGTTGGCTAGGGTAAACAGGACACAATTAGAAAATTCAACTCTGGGAAGAAGCAAACGGCAAGAAAGTTCAACTCTGGGAAGAAGCTAAAGGCAAAAAAGTTCAACTCATGGAAGAAACTTAAGGCAAGATGGGCCCCTATCTCCGATGCTTTTCACAATGGCATTACAACATCTTGCATGTTGGATCAGGATGCCCCCCTTGTTACAGGATTCCCATGACACTGAGGCTCAGATTTCCTTGTTTGTTGGCAACTTCCTTTTATTCATGGTTATATACTGGCTTTCAGACTTTTGGTCAGTGTTCTAGATTAGTATTAACAAATCCTACCTAATTTCTGTTGCCTGTTTTCTTTGTGCAATACTGACTAAAGCTGAATATGTTTGGCTTTAAGTACCAAGGTATGACATTTAGGGATAAACATTGATTCTTTGAATGCAATCCTACAATGCTGCTAGATGTTAGGTAGAGTGGCCATCCCCTGGGATGAGCTCCCTGTGACATATTGATTCTTTGTGAAATCCTTAATAGGTCACACTGGTCATCATTCTGCACTGTGTGGATATTCAGTTCAATGATGACAGTTAGAGTAGACTCTTGAACAGTTGATAGATGAAGCAACTGGAGGATGAAATGTTACCACATTTCTGATATGTTATGCACACCAGCCCATACTGGATTCCATGTTCCTGGTCAATTATATATTCCTAGTTTGATGCAATTCTGCATAATCCTGATTGAGGACCTAACTCAGTAAGGATATCTTTAACTTTGCTGATTTGTGTATAGGGTGACATTATCTTGTGCCACTCAGAAAGCTAATATTGATATCACATTAGGTAGTTGTCAGGATTACTACGGCCACTGAGCAAAAGGCAGGAACAAGGAGATTAAGAAATCAGCGCTCGACGACACGAGTAAAGAAACCAGGCAGGGTCCGGCGGCATCAGGTATCAATCCTGTTCCTTCGCCGCTGTTTAGAAAACATCAAGCACTCTTACCAAAGAATGGCGGAGCAGACACCACCGGCAAGTTCAGGGTTAGCAGTCTAGTGGTTGCGAGCTCGCGATCAGTAGAGCGAGGTATGCGCATGCTCCGTGAAGGAACTGCGCACTTCAACCATTTTTGTGCGGGGAGCAATTGTCTCCTCTTCGCACAGAGATTTTGTGAGGAAGAATATTTCTATTCTTGGAAATGCGAGTAGCGTCTTCTGTTTCCTGATTAGTGAGAAGAACTTGGCTACAAGGAATTAAAAACGCATGCGCAACGAGGGAGTGTTTAGAATTGAAGAGCGCCTAGCGACAAGTTCATCAGAATTTACTTGTTTACCAGCACTGAGAGGTAACGGTTGACTTTAGGAAGCCCCCTGAGAACAGTTAATCAGGAAAAACAAGGTACAGAGAACTTTCCTCATATTTTTGACTCAACTGTCATTATTTCCTCGAGAGGAAAACCACAAGACTTAATAAGGATAATTCTGCTACTGCATATATATGTAAGAAAATATAATTAAAGAGAGCCATGTTAAATAAAGAGAAACACTGTGTTACACTCTTTCAACAACTACATAGAGAGCAGCAATAGCCTAGGTCTAAGGGGTAAATATTGAAGCCTAAATAATCAATAGTGATAATAGATAGCCGAGCTTGAAGTGTGTATTCAATGCATGGTGTTTCCACAGGTGCAGTCAGCAAGACACCCAGCCAAACAGACCTGAAGCGGACAAGGACTTGTGTTCTTCACACGGAGGCTTTCTCTCTGTTTCTCCCATTCCCCTTTCCCCCGTGCTTTAGCTGTAACTCAGAACGTTGTTACTTTTGAGTAACGGTTGAGGTGAGGGGGCTTTGGGAAACATCGACGACACCTGTGGTCTGACACTGAAATCTGACAGTAGTTGTTAATAATTGGTGTAACTGTATGCTCAACCTGAGAAGTTAGTTAAAACCTATTTACATTTCCTATATGGTGGGCAGATGTATTGAGATCTTAGCACATATGACCAGTACAGTTCTCAGGCCTTATGTGATTCCTTTGAAAGCAATGAGGAGGAAAAGTGGAATTACATGGCAGATCACACTTTGGTCTGCTATTGTATTGTATTAGCATATGTAGTAGTTCTCTGTAAAGTGAGAGGCCTTGTAGGATGCAGGTCTTTGACTGCTAGTTTGAAAGTGGGTGATAGTTGTGAAGTAAAATATTTAAGTCTTTCTCCAAGTTTGACTTCAATCTAATTTAGGACTCTCAAAATGTTATCTATATTTGAGATTCCTACATGCCCTGCTTAGCTGTCAAAAAGAGTGATACTCCAGATCACTTCCCATTAGATCTAGAGTCATAATGGTGTAAGTGACTAATGGTGCAGTCTCCAGAAAAATTCATTGTACTTTGACAGCCACTTTCAAGCGCTTGGGGAATAGAAGGTTGAAAGATACTGTTCCATTGAGGAAAGTGATGGGAGGTGAAGCTCTTATGTACCATATGAAACAGTGAACTTCAACCTAGTTTGAGACCAGAGTAATTTAAAATTGTACACAAGATGTATTTTCATAGATCCATAGTATTTATTAATGGTTATATGGATTACCCTATCTATATATGGTCTCACACAGACAAGAGTACCTTCTTTCATACCATCTGGAGCTATGTATGAATGTAATTTTTCTGGGACTCAGTGAATTCAAAGCATGGCTAGCTATCTTGGGAATAAATGACAAGACTGATTTGCCTAAATGTCAACCCACCATAGACTGTATTCTACTGATATTGGCAAATAGGGATGTAGCTTAGGAGGGTATAGCATCAGAACATTGTAGTTTGAATATAATTTGACAAAAATACCTTGTCCTGGATAACATTTATAAAAATATTGCCCCATTAGAGTTAATAATAGAAATTCTACACCCAATACAATGATATTTTTGTAAACAATATTTAATAATGAATATTTGAGTAAGTCTATATTTCTGACAATGATTTTCCTGACCATATAAAGGAACTTGTGCTTGAGAGTCATTCCTCTATTTGGTCCTTTAATTCCTCTGTAACTTGCAATATCCTGAAAATGTCGGTAAGACATTCATTTATCCTTTTTTGCTTGATTAATACCCAGTATTGTGTGCAATAATGTGTATTTCTCAGATACAACTTGTAAATTACTGTTACAGTATTGAAGTTTTTATTGCATGTAAATTTAAAAGTAAAGAATATAAATTGGTTTTAATATGAAAAGGTCATGGATAAAAATTGAACATTTAAGCAAAGACTTTGGTCCTCATTATGAATTAGGTGGAGCTCCTGCAGAGATTCCCATCGGGCAGAATTACCTTTGCTGACCAGTATTGAGGACCACATTGGATACTGGATGTTTCGGTGGGCCAGCAGTGTGGGTGCTGGCTTTAATGCTGAGGTTGCCAGCTTTGCTGCTGGGGACCTGTCAGCCACATTCTTATTGGAACGTGTTTAAATAAACAATGGAAAAAGAAATGGTTTTAAAACTGGTGGCTCCAACCAAACCATCACATCAGTACAGAGTCACATTTTCCTTTTAAAGTTAAGGAAAGTCTGTGAAAATATGGCACCATGTCTACAGAGCATTTACACACAGCAGTCATCTTGATCCCAGTGGCTGGGAAAGACAGTGTCATATTTATAACTGAAAAATACAGTCATTTTTTGAAGTGGGAGAAATGTAAAGTGTAGAACAATGTTCCATATTATTAACATTTTTGTGAGGAAATTTTTCTGCACTTTAAATTTCTCCCATTAAAAAAAAAGGTTGTATATATTTGTTATACATGTAACAATATGCCAGAAGATATGTCCTGTGCCACATGTACATATGACAGACTCATTCACCCAAACACATATATCCCATTCATACGCACACATGTTCATACATCACCAAAGACCAAGCTCTCACTGACACACATGGCAGCCCTGTCAGCGTGTCAAAGGATTCTGTTCAAACCATAGACTCTAGCTCTATAGACCAGAAGTACATCTCACTATAGAAAAGATGGAGACTCCTGTTTTAAAGCATGCTTAAAGTGTTCTTCTAAACCCTTTGTTTATGCATTGCTTATTTTGAAGCACTGCAAGTAGGAACGTAGCCGGCAGGTCTCCAACAACAAAACCGGCCCCACTTGCAGAGAAACTTGTCCTCACCCTGCCAGTTCACCAAAATGGCTGGTTCCTGGCAGGGCCGGACTGGTTGTAGCAAGCACCGGGCATTTCCCTGGTGGGCCGGAAGGGTGTGGACTGGTTTTGTGCCCGTGGGGCTGGTTTTGTCAGTAGGGGTCAGTTTTGCATTGGTCCCCTGTACCAAAAGCGGGAGTGGTGTTTCTTGTTAGCACTTCTCCCTTCCCCCCCTTCCAGGGCCAGTCGAGCAGCAATCTGCCAGGGCTAGTTGCTGTTCCCATTCCAGCCTTGGTTCCCGATAGGCCTGTCTGGCCCTGCAACTACCTCTTTGTGTAGTTCTGACTATTAGGAGTCAAAACCCTTTGGAATGGAGAATAACCATCTGGGTATGAAATGACCCTGCTGAATTTCGCACAGTATACCACATTTTGAGGGTTTTACAGCACATAATTGCCATCTGCTTTCTCCAAGCTGCATTGCTTGCGTTCTCTCCCCTTGCCAGAAAAAATGTCTGCAGGGACCAGAGGATAAGGTTTAGCTGCTGATGCAGTGTAAACCTCATGTGTTTTTTTCCAGCTTGAATTACTGGCCAGCGAAATCAAGTCTGGTGTTCCTGCACCTGAGAAAACCAGGTGCAGGAACACCTGGTCAGTTATCATCAGGCAGAGGAGCAGCCCACTCGCGGATACTATTCTACCCAACTCATAACCAGTCCCTATGAAGAGCAGATGTATGTGAATTGTGCTTTTAGAATTATTTTATTTCTCACTTTGCTGTTTGACAGGTCCACAGGGTTTTTCCAGCTGGCCTCGCTTCACAAGAAGGCACTATCCAGAAAGGTGACGAAGTGTTGTCCATCAATGGGAAGTCTCTCAAAGGCGCCACGCACAGTGATGCATCTGGGATTCTGCGTCAGGCCCGGCACCCCAAGCCAGCAGTCATTGTTGTTAAGAAGGTGAAAGTGGAGGACTGTACTTTGACTTCATTCGACTCTGTACCATCGCCAACGACTCCGACTCTAACAGGCTCAGGTGAGTGACAGCTTTTGCGATTGCTCTTCTGGGACAATAATGGATCATGTCATTGTGGAAAAACTGAATATTGTTAGCACTTTTCAACAATTATTTCTCAACTAAAACATTGTGACAATGCTTTCTGTGGCATGATCGTTTTGTGCATACACATAACACTGGAGGCAAATATTTTTAAGTGGAAAAGTAAATTTTTAACTACAGTACAGCGCTAATATGAAACTCGGGAGCTCTCTGAAAGTAAATTGCATTCAACTTGAAAGTGAATGGTGCACAAATTGTTTGAGAAGGTGGCAAACAGTATTTCCTTAGATGTAGGGGTTAGAGTCAACCCTGTGTGATCATTAATAGCATCAGCATAGATATTAGGCACAAATGCTAAATACTGGAATATCTACCAGGTGGGACACAATGTAGGTGTGGTGTCTTGGGCCGTAGGCCCACATTCTGAAGGAAATGACCACACTGACACCGGATTATGGTACTGGAACTGGCCCAGGGCACGTGCGCCCAGCTCCTTTTATTAACAGGGTCACATGACTAGTGACGCCTGTGATGGGTGGGTGTTAGTGTAAGTGTTGTACAGGGTGAAACACTAGAATGTGTCCAGCCGGACACCACACTCCTCCTAAACTTTAATGAAAAGAAACAAACAAAAGTCCAACCTGTAAGAAAACAAATAAACAATACACAGCACCAAATGAGTCTCTTCAGGCCATCAGCCAGTCAGCGCTGAAGCTTTGGACCGCATGGTCAGGATGCTTTAGTCCCTCTTCGCGATGTATTTCGGACCGGCCTTGTCTCGCGGTGTGGGAGTCTATTTACAAAGTTCAAGTATGGTGCATCTGGAGTGGTGGTGGAGTCCGCTCTGGAGATCTCGCAGGCGCTCAGGTTCCAGTGGACGACAAACCTACAGCTGTTGGGGAGGATCTCGGTGTATGAGGCCTTTCCTTGGAGGCGATGTTCTTGATGGTCTTTCTAGCTCCTCCTAGCAAGTCAGCAACCTCAGACTTGCCTCTCTTGCCTGGACTCCTCTCTCACTGTAGCCTCCTGCAGGGCCTTCCCGCTGGGTTTCCATGGGATCGTGTGGACTGTGTGGGAATCGTGTAGGCCGCATGAAGGTGCCGCTGAGGAACTGCCAACAGGACCCACAGCCAAGTCGCTCATGTAGCCGCACAGGGTGGTGTCTCAGCCTAGATGTTCTTGCCGTCAGGGCCCAGGTTCCATGCCTTCCTCTGATGGTCTTTGGGTTACCAGTCTTCGACTGTGACCTCTATGCTTCCCGTGCCTGTCGTAGAGCTGCTGCCGACGCATCTTTCCTATTCTGATTGCTTGTGGAGTGAGTAGGACTGGAGGGACTTCGTGCCCACTTACGGTTGTCTTCTGGCAGGTGCACTTGCAAGGTGTGGTGCTATTGATGCCAAGCAGCCGGTGACCGGTGAGAGGACGGTCAAACTGCAAAGCGTGGGGCCTGGACGCAGATCGCACTTGCTAGTGGCTTACGGTTGGTCCTTCCGCGAAACTGTTTCCAGTGACGTCTCTGCACCCCTGTGGCTGGCTTGAGCTGAAAAACACCTTCTTCAGTCCTCTGTCCTGTTGCTCTTCTCCTTTCCTTCTTGCGCGCCTGTGATGGTTGTTTGCCCTGTGGTGTCGTGCCACTCTTCTTTCCTTCTTTGCGGAGTGGCGTACTTTCACGCTCTTCTTCTTCCGGCCAGGTTCTTCACTCGGATGTGGCATCCTGCCACTTGTCTCATGTTTGCGCCACATAGACATATCGCTGGTTGTGTCCGGTTCTTGGGACAGTCTTTCCTTTGCTGTCCACCTGTCGCAGGTCTGTCCTATTGGTAAGAGGTGCTTCTTTACTTTGAGGGCCTCTTGCAGGTCCCTTCCCCTCCTCAGGGGTTTTCGTGGTTCTCTTCCGACAGGACGGCAGGTTATCCATTCACTCGAGGGTGTCGTGCTTGCGCCTCAAGCATTCTCCTTCATGCCGCTTGATGCTACCTCTGCCCAGGCATGCCTGTCAGGGTTGGTCACTTCGTGTGGCGTGCTCTTTCGTGCTTGCAATGGGGCGTCCGGCCATGTGTTGCATGTTGACAGAGCACATGTTGCGGTGGCAGCTTGCCATGTGGAGTGTGCGACTCTCCTCTTGCCTGTTGTCCCCCAGGAGGCACTGGGAATTTTGTTAATTCCCTGATCGAAACCGTGACGGTTTTTGCCGCCTCGGCGACTAACTTTATCATGCTGGGAGACTTCAACCTCCATCTTGATGACCCGGCAGATCGGTGGGCGGCGGATCTTCAACGTGACTTAAAAGCTTATGAGGTAGACCTCATCAACTCAGGGGCCACTCATAACAAGGGCCACCTGTTGGACCCGATTTTTACCAATGTTACAGTCATGAAAGCCTCCGCCCCAATTCCACTTCCATGGACGGACCACTTTCTGATCCCTTTCATCTGGCAAACAGAGATTGTCAGGACTCCGCCCCTTAGTGCCCGCACTTCGGAAAGACCCTGGGCAAGGCTGTCGGTGGAGAATCTAATCCTGAGATTGGAGGGATCATGCCCCTCACCAGTTCCTGACCCTGTACTAGCGGAGGCAGACTTCAGCAGATGGCTGACTGGTGCACTTGACTCTGTTCTCCCTATGAGATCGCCAGGGAGGAGAGAGAAGAGAACAAGCTCCGCGCCCTGGTACACGCCGGAGTTGAGAGTCCTTAGACGGGGTTTTAAAAAACTGCAGCATGTCTGGAGGAGGAACTGGGAAGAGGCGAGCAAGGTTGAATATCGCGCTGCGATCAGGGAGTACAAACTTGCCCTTCGGCTCGCTAAAGCCCAGTTCCTCGAGGAGAGAATTAAGAACGCCTCTAGGGAAACCTTCTTAGTGATTAAAGAACTACTGAGGGTTCCTGAGCCGCCCACAGCCATAGACAACTTAGAAGGAAAATGTAGAGACTTGGCAGACTATTTTCAGACAAAAATAGTAAAGATCTTAAACACCCTGCCCTAAATTACCACGAGAGAAGAGCCTAGCAGTGTGGTAGGGAGACCCCCCGACAGTCTAGAAGCTTTTGGACCAGTATCGACAGATGAGGTCCTTAAAGCTCTGGCGACTGTCAAGAGTGGTTCTCCGCGGGACTTAGTTCCCATGAGGGTTTTAAAACAGGTCGCCTCCTGCATTGTTAAACCTCTAACCGACCTGGTCAATGCCTCGTTGGGGTCTGGTGTGGTTCCGCCGAGCTGGAAGGAAGCAGTAGTAAAAGCTCTCCTAAAAAAAACGAACCTTGATCCCCTTGACATGGCGAACTATAGGCCCATCTCTCTATTGCCTGGGCTCAGTAAAATTACGGAAAAGTTGGTTAATCTCCACCTATCCAACTTTCTGGAGTCCAACGGCCTATTGAGAAGTTCGCAAACTGGATTCCGTCCAGGCCAAGGCACGGACACCGCCCTACTGGCAGTCGTTGAGGAAGCAAGGAGCATTTTAGATTCAGGGGGATCAGTGGCAGTGATCCTCCTGGACCTTAGTGCTGCCTTTGACACTGTCAACCATCAAGTGTTACTTCAGCGACTGTTAGATGTCGGGGTGACGGGGAAGGCACTGAGATGGCTTCGATCTTTACTCAGTGACCGGACCTATCAGGTATGGGAAGGTAGCGCACGTTCGGCATCTACCCACCTCCATTGTGGGGTCCCGCAGGGCTCATCTCTGAGTCCCACATTGTTTAATGTGTATATGCCCCCCTGGAGGAAAGGGTTGCTCCTTATAACATCAAGATCGTGAGCTACGCCGACGATACGCAGTTGGTATTCGCTCTTTCCCAGGCCACTGAAAGTCCCGACCAGCTGCACTCCTGCCTGTCCAAAGTTCACACATGGATGGGTGAGTCAGCATTAAAGCTGAACGGTTCAAAGACCGAGATTATGCTGTTGGGGCATAAAGGATCCCCATTCCCCGCGACGGCCTGGCCCAGCTGTCTGGGCTCACCTCCGAATCCTAAGGAGGAGATCAAGAGTCTTGGGATCTGGTTGGAGCAAGATCTCTCCTTCAGGACCCAGGCTACTAAATTGGCAGGTGTCTGCTTCGGCCTTCTCCGGTCCGTGCGTAAAGTGCTGCCTCTGCTTCCCTCGCTATCTCGGAAGCTCCTAATTCAGGGGCTGATTATATCAAGGCTTGATTATAGCAATGCTATTTATCTGGGTGCTCCGGAGGCAACTTTGAATAAATTACAACAAATTCAAAATGCTGCAGCACGAGTACTTAAAAACATCCCCATGTCACGGTCGGCCAAACCAGCTATGAGGGCCTTGCACTGGTTACTGGTGCGCGAAAGGGTGATATTTAAATCCCTCTGTCTGGCGCACAAAATTCTGCAAGGTACAGGTCCTCCTGTTCTGCATAGTTTAGTTACACCTTACAAGGCTAGCAGAACTCTACGTTCGGATCAAAAACATCTGCTTAAAACCCTGAAAGTTAAAAAGGCCCGCATGGGGGAAGAAGATTTTCTGTGAATACTGCTGTGCTTTGGAATTCACTCCCCTTAAGTTTGCGTGCTGAACCCTGCCTCCTTCATTTTCGCAAGCAGCTGAAAACACACCTTTTTGCTAACTGCTGTCCCTGATTGCTCGCGACCATTACCTCTGTTCTGAAAGCGCTGGGATGCTCCAGGGTAACTACACGCTATACAAAACTGCAATAATAATAATAATAATAATGTTGTGGATCACTGGTGACTCCGTCTTGGGGAAGTGTGAGGGAGGACACCTTCTTTTGCTGTCTTTGGCCCGCTGTGGGCTTTGCTGGTGCAGTGGAGATGTAGAGGTTCTCCTTGCTACGTCCAGCAGTGCTTCGCGGTGGAGGTGTCTCTATCTCCTGGGGGCCTTCTTCTGGCACTTGGTGTGCCTGTGTGGTAGCTTGTGTTTTTTTCTGTTCACCACTGAGGGTGGGTGGAGCAAACTCCTTACTCATGGTGGCATCAGACAGCCACTGGGGGTTGCGTGTGCAGTGCATGTTCTCCTTGCGCCTTTATGGGGCTTGGCTGCTTTTAGTCCTTTTCCCTTAACTGGACTCTTGGCAGCTTCTGTAGCTGTGGTAGATTTGGCCTTCTCTAGCTCTGTACTATGTTGGGGGTTTGGAGTCTCTGCCCTTCAAAGTTAGCACCCTTGGCCACTCTGTTGTGGTATTGGGAGCAGTGCTCAGTCTCTCTAGCTTGTCTTGCCTATAGCTGGCGGCACTTGCTGTGAACATGTTTTCACTCCCTGTTCCTCTTTTGAGCTGATATGGGGGGTTGCAGCATGCAGCAAAGTCACTTCTGGCTGCCTCAGATTGCCACCGGGTTGGGGGGGGGGGAACGTAGTGCTCAGTCCTCCTTTTGCTGTGAATGCTTTTGCAGGCTGGGCTTGCTGCCTTTTGGCGTTACCGCTTGGAGCTTGACTGGCAATGTTCCATTACTCTGAAGGGACTTTTTAGGCTTTTTGGGGGCAATCAGTTTCTCCCCTTCCCAAGGGTAAGCAGCCCACAGGAGGCGTGTGGCATTCTCTTGGCAGTCCCTTTAGTGATTGCTGGTGGCTGACGCTTTGCACAGCACATTTTTCCTGGCGGGCAGGAGGGTCGTATGCAAATCACTTGCTCGTTTTTGTTGCAGTTCCAGGGCTGCTGCTAGGTGGAGCTGTGGCCACCTCTACTCGTATCAGGCAGTCTTTCCACAGGTGCATTTGCTGGTTTATCTCCAAACGAAGATAAGAGGATTGACCGATATTTGAGTGGCAGAGCGGCTTTGCTTTGACTGTGCAGCATTTGCCTTCTTATTATATTACTTGTACCGCTTTGTCTAATAGTCCTTATGGAGTCCTTAACGCGTGCAGCAGGGTACCGCTAGGTGGCGTCAGTCACTTTGTTCACTGGCCACCGCAGACTGGCTAACGCTGCAGGGCAGTGCTTTTCATGTGGGCTTTGTGGAATTACTTGAGAACTCTTTGCTGGACTATGACCCTAGTGTGGTAATTCCAATGTTGGCCTGCGTCTCTCTTTATTTCCACTGGAGCCACAACTGGCAGACTCCTCTCCTCTGTTGCAGTGGTGACGGAGAGCCACTAGGTGGCGGTACAGTGTATACTAGTGGTGCAGCGCTATCCTCAGCACGGGCCCCAGCAGCTTTCCACGCTGCGGTCCTCATACAGTTGAGTTGGTGGTGCATGACACCGTCTTTTCTGCTCCCTGCCGGTTGTCGCGATGTTTAAAGTGCAGGACGGATGCAGAGCAGGCAACTTCCTCTGCGGTCTCCAGGGCTGCAGCGCGATAGGTCCACTCTTCATTACGACGCGGGCGCTACTGGAAGCAGACGCAGCTTAGCAGGCAGCAGTGTCTCACAGCGGTTAATGTCTCCTCTTTGCCGAGGCCGAGGGTGCAGAGTGAGCGCCTTTTGCTGGCTTCCTTTCCTTTGCCGCAGGGAGGACGTCTGCAAAAGAAACAATTGATGGATGGAATGCTGGACAACGCAAACATTCACCCCCAGTCATGAGGATCTGGGTTAAATCCGTCATTCTTTTGCTCTCCACACCACCCCAGCTTGGACCCAGCCATATGCAAATCAGTCTTGACCCTGTTCCTAGTGGGAACAGTCCAGCCCAAACTGCCAAGCCAGGTCCTCCCTGTACCGAAACAAGTATCCTGGGACCCGTTTCAGGGCATCACCCTTCATCAGCCAGGCTAGCTTGAATACAGTGGTGTGGTGAGCATGGGACCCACGTCTGGGCATACCCTTCCCACTTAGGGCAACATATGCATAAGAACCAATTGATGGACGGAATGCTGGACAATGCAAATATTCACCCCCAGTCACAAGGATCTGGGTTAAATCCATCATTCTTTTGCTCACCACACCACCCCAGTTTGTATCCAGCCATATGCAAATAAAGTCTTGACCCTGTTCCTTGAGGGAACAGTCCAGCCCGAACTGCCAAGCCAGGTCCTCCCTGGACCGGAAACAAGCATCCTGGGATCGGTTCCAGGGCATTACCCTTCATCAGCCAGGCCAGCTTCAATCCAGTAGTGTGGTGAGCACGGGACCCACGTCTGGGCATGCCCTTCCCACTTAGGGCGACATATGCAAAAGAAACTATTGATGGACGGAATGCTGGACATTGCAAACATTCACTCCCAGTCACAAGGATCCGGGTTAAATCCATCATTCTTTTGCTCACCACACCACCCCAGTTTGGACAGATTCATATGCAAATAAGTCTTGACCCTCTCCTTGTGGTAACAGTCCAGCCTGAACTGTCAAGCCAGCTCCTCCCTGGACCGGAAACAAGCATCCTGGGACCGGTTTCAGGGCATCACTCTTCATCAGCCAGGCTAGCTTGAATCCAGTGGTGTGGTGAGCACGAGACCCATGTCTGGGCATACCCTTCCCACTTAGGGCGACATATGCAAAAGAAACTATTGATGGACTGAATGCTGGACAATTCAAACATTCACCCCTGTCACAAGGATCTGGGTTAAATCCATCATTCTTTTGCTCACCACACCACCCCAGTTTGGACCGATTCATATGCAAATAAGTCTTCACCCTCTCCTTGTGGTAACAGTCCAGCCTGAACTGTCAAGCCAGGTCCTCCCTGGACCGGAAACAAGCATCCTGGGACCGGTTTCAGGGCATCACCCTTCTCAGCCAGGCTAGCTTGAATCCAGTGGTGTGGTGAGCACGAGACCCATGTCTGGGCATACCCTTCCCACTTAGAGCGACATATGCAAAAGAAACTATTGATGGACGGAATGCTGGACAATTCAAACATTCACCCCTGTCACAAGGATCTGGGTTAAATCCATCATTCTTTTGCTCACCACACCACCCCAGTTTGGACCCAGCCATATGCAAATCCGCCTTGACCCTGTTCCTTGTGGGAACAGTCCAGCCCGAACTGCCAAGCCAGGTTCTCCCTGGACCGGAAACAAGCATCCTGGGGCTGGTTTCAGGGCATCACCCTTTATCAGCCAGGCTAGCTTTAATCCAGTGGTGTGGTGAGCACAGGACCCACATCTGGGTGCTACTGGAAGCAGACACGGCTTCGCAAGCAGCAGGGTCCCACAGCGGGTCATGTCTCCTCTTCGCCGAGGGTGCAGGGTGAGTGCCTTTTGCTGGCTTCCTTTCCTTTGCCGCAGGGAGGACGTCAGCAGGCGGGGGCGGCCTGCTGTAGTGCTATTGGTCGGTCGTGCTGGGAGGCTGTAGGAGCACTGGGGCACTGAAAGAGTTGTTCATTTCGGAAGCACCTCGTGGTGCTTTTCAAACCCTGTGGGGTGCAGGGTTCTGGCTTTCTCGCTGCTCACTGGCTGCATTGGGACACTCCTTACTTGTGACGGAGTCCTCCTTGATCGAACAGCGACAGCAGGCTCTTCTGGCCAGAGTTGGGGCCCAGTCAGGGCAGGCGCAGACTCCGTTCCTGCTTTTCCTTTGTCGGCAGCACTTCCCGCTTGGTGCTGGATGGCAGCGTGATTTGTGGTACATGCCTCACCTTGGAGGCCGCAAAAAACACAGTTGATGGACAGAATGTAGGACAATGTCATACATTCACCCCAGTACAAGGATCTGGGCCTAAATCCATCGTTTTTTTGCACTCCACACCACCCTGGGTTAGACACTGGCTATATGCAAATCAGCTCTGACCCTGTGCCTCATGGGAACAGTCCAGTCCGAACTACCAAGCCATGTCTTTCCCAGACCGCAGTCAAGCATCCAAGGACCGGTTTCTGGCTATCAGCCTTCATCAGCCTGGATAGCTTGACTCCAGTGGTGTGGAGAGCCTTGGACTCACGTCTGAGCATACCCAGCCCACTCGGGGTGAAAATTGCAAAAAACACAGTTGATGGACAGAATGTAGAACAATGTCATACATTCACCCCAGTACAAGGATCTGGGCCTAAATCCATCGTGTTTTTGCACTCCACACCACACCACCCTGGGTTAGACACTGGCTATATGCAAATCAGCTCTGACCGTGTGCCTCATGGGAACAGTCCAGTCCGAACTACCAAGCCATGTCTTTCCCAGACCGGAATCAAGCATCCAAGGACCGGTTTCTGGCTATCAGCCTTCATCAGCCTGGATAGCTTGACTCCAGTGGTGTGGAGAGCCTGGGACTCACGTCTGAGCATACCCAGCCCACTCGGGGTGAAATTTGCAAAAAAACACAGTTGATGGACAGAATGTAGAACAATGTCATACATTCACCCCAGTACAAGGATCTGGGCCTAAATCCATCGTTTTTTTGCACTCCACACCACCCTGGGTTAGACACTGGCTATATGCAAATCAGCTCTGACCCTGTGCCTCATGGGAACAGTCCAGTCCGAACTACCAAGCCATGTCTTTCCCAGACCGGAATCATGCATCCAAGGACCGGTTTCTGGCTATCAGCCTTCATCAGCCTGGATAGCTTGACTCCAGTGGTGTGGAGAGCCTGAGTGGGCTGGGTATGCTCAGACGTGAGTCCCAGGCTCTCCACACCACTGGAGCCAAGCTATCCAGGCTGATGAAGGCTGATAGCCAGAAACCGGTCCTTGGATGCTTGACTCCGGTCTGGGAAAGACATGGCTTGGTAGTCCGGACTGGACTGTTCCCATGAGGCACAGGGTCAGAGCTGATTTGCATATAGCCAGTGTCTAACCCAGGGTGGTGTGGAGTGCAAAAAAACGATGGATTTAGGCCAAGGTCCTTGTACTGGGGTGAATGTATGACATTGTTCTACATTCTGTCCATCAACTGTGTTTTTTGCAATTTTCACCCCGAGTGGGCTGGGTATGCTCAGACGTGAGTCCCAGGCTCTCCACACCACTGGAGTCAAGCTATCCAGGCTGATGAAGGCTGATAGCCAGAAACCGGTCCTTGGATGCTTGACTCCGGTCTGGGAAAGACATGGCTTGGTAGTTCGGACTGGACTGTTCCCATGAGGCACAGGGTCAGAGCTGATTTGCATATAGCCAGTGTCTAACCCAGGGTGGTGTGGAGTGCAAAAAAACGATGGATTTAGGCCCAGATCCTTGTACTGGGGTGAATGTATGACATTGTTCTACATTCTGTCCATCAACTGTGTTTTTTTGCAATTTTCACCCCGAGTGGGCTGGGTATGCTCAGACGTGAGTCCCAGGCTCTCCACACCACTGGAGTCAAGCTATCCAGGCTGATGAAGGCTGATAGCCAGAAACCGGTCCTTGGATGCTTGACTCCGGTCTGGGAAAGACATGGCTTGGTAGTTCGGACTGGACTGTTCCCATGAGGCACAGGGTCAGAGCTGATTTGCATATAGCCAGTGTCTAACCCAGGGTGGTGTGGAGTGCAAAAAAAAGATGGATTTAGGCCCAGATCCTTGTACTGGGGTGAATGTATGACATTGTTCTACATTCTGTCCATCAACTGTGTTTTTTGCAATTTTCACCCCGAGTGGGCTGGGTATGCTCAGACGTGAGTCCCAGGCTCTCCACACCACTGGAGTCAAGCAATCCAGGCTGATGAAGGCTGATAGCCAGAAACCGGTCCTTGGATGCTTGACTCCGGTCTGGGAAAGACATGGCTTGGTAGTTCGGACTGGACTGTTCCCATGAGGCACAGGGTCAGAGCTGATTTGCATATAGCCAGTGTCTAACCCAGGGTGGTGTGGAGTGCAAAAAAACGTTGGATTTAGGCCCAGATCCTTGTACTGGGGTGAATGTATGACATTGTTCTACATTCTGTCCATCAACTGTGTTTTTTGCAATTTTCACCCCGAGTGGGCTGGGTATGCTCAGACGTGAGTCCCAGGCTCTCGACACCACTGGAGTCAAGCTATCCAGGCTGATGAAGGCTGATAGCCAGAAACCGGTCCTTGGATGCTTGACTCCGGTCTGGGAAAGACATGGCTTGGTAGTTCGGACTGGACTGTTCCCATGAGGCACAGGGTCAGAGCTGATTTGCATATAGCCAGTGTCTAACCCAGGGTGGTGTGGAGTGCAAAAAACAATGGATTTAGGCCAAGATCCTTGTACTGGGGTGAATGTATGACATTGTTCTACATTCTGTCCATCAACTGTGTTTTTTGCAATTTTCACCCCGAGTGGGCTTTGTATGCTCAGACGTGAGTCCCAGGCTCTCCACACCACTGGAGTCAAGCTATCCAGGCTGATAGCCAGAAACCGGTCCTTGGATGCTTGACTTCGGTCTGGGAAAGACATGGCTTGGTAGTTCGGACTGGACTGTTCCCATGAGGCACAGGGTCAGAGCTGATTTGCATATAGCCAGTGTCTAACCCAGGGTGGTGTGGAGTGCAAAAAAACGATGGATTTAGGCCCAGATCCTTGTACTGGGGTGAATGTATGACATTGTTCTACATTCTGTCCATCAACTGTGTTTTTTGCAATTTTCACCCCGAGTGGGCTGGGTATGCTCAGACGTGAGTCCCAGGCTCTCCACACCACTGGAGTCAAGCTATCCAGGCTGATGAAGGCTGATAGCCAGAAACCGGTCCTTGGATGCTTGACTCCGGTCTGGGAAAGACATGGCTTGGTAGTTCGGACTGGACTGTTCCCATGAGGCACTGGGTCAGAGCTGATTTGCATATAGCCAGTGTCTAACCCAGGGTGGTGTGGAGTGCAAAAAAACGATGGATTTAGGCCCAGATCCTTGTACTGGGGTGAATGTATGACATTGTTCTACATTCTGTCCATCAACTGTGTTTTTTGCAATTTTCACCCCGAGTGGGCTGGGTATGCTCAGACGTGAGTCCCAGGCTCTCCACACCACTGGAGTCAAGCTATCCAGGCTGATGAAGGCTGATAGCCAGAAACCGGTCCTTGGATGCTTGACTCCGGTCTGGGAAAGACATGGCTTGGTAGTTCGGACTGGACTGTTCCCATGAGTCACAGGGTCAGAGCTGATTTGCATATAGCCAGTGTCTAACCCAGGGTGGTGTGGAGTGCAAAAAAACGATGGATTTAGGCCCAGATCCTTGTACTGGGGTGAATGTATGACATTGTTCTACATTCTGTCCATCAACTGTGTTTTTTGCAATTTTCACCCCGAGTGGGCTGGGTATGCTCAGACGTGAGTCCCAGGCTCTCCACACCACTGGAGTCAAGCTATCCAGGCTGATGAAGGCTGATAGCCAGAAACCGGTCCTTGGATGCTTGACTCCGGTCTGGGAAAGACATGGCTTGGTAGTTCGGACTGGACTGTTCCCATGAGGCACAGGGTCAGAGCTGATTTGCATATAGCCAGTGTCTAACCCAGGGTGGTGTGGAGTGCAAAAAAACGATGGATTTAGGCCCAGATCCTTGTACTGGGGTGAATGTATGACATTGTTCTACATTCTGTCCATCAACTGTGTTTTTTGCAATTTTCACCCCGAGTGGGCTGGGTATGCTCAGACGTGAGTCCCAGGCTCTCCACACCACTGGAGTCAAGCTATCCAGGCTGATGAAGGCTGATAGCCAGAAACCGGTCCTTGGATGCTTGACTCCGGTCTGGGAAAGACATGGCTTGGTAGTTCGGACTGGACTGTTCCCATGAGGCACAGGGTCAGAGCTGATTTGCATATAGCCAGTGTCTAACCCAGGGTGGTGTGGAGTGCAAAAAAACGATGGATTTAGGCCCAGATCCTTGTACTGGGGTGAATGTATGACATTGTTCTACATTCTGTCCATCAACTGTGTTTTTTGCAATTTTCACCCCGAGTGGGCTGGGTATGCTCAGACGTGAGTCCCAGGCTCTCCACACCACTGGAGTCAAGCTATCCAGGCTGATGAAGGCTGATAGCCAGAAACCGGTCCTTGGATGCTTGACTCCGGTCTGGGAAAGACATGGCTTGGTAGTTCGGACTGGACTGTTCCCATGAGGCACAGGGTCAGAGCTGATTTGCATATAGCCAGTGTCTAACCCAGGGTGGTGTGGAGTGCAAAAAAACGATGGATTTAGGCCCAGATCCTTGTACTGGGGTGAATGTATGACATTGTTCTACATTCTGTCCATCAACTGTGTTTTTTGCAATTTTCACCCCGAGTGGGCTGGGTATGCTCAGACGTGAGTCCCAGGCTCTCCACACCACTGGAGTCAAGCTATCCAGGCTGATGAAGGCTGATAGCCAGAAACCGGTCCTTGGATGCTTGACTCCGGTCTGGGAAAGACATGGCTTGGTAGTTCGGACTGGACTGTTCCCATGAGGCACAGGGTCAGAGCTGATTTGCATATAGCCAGTGTCTAACCCAGGGTGGTGTGGAGTGCAAATAAACGATGGATTTAGGCCCAGATCCTTGTACTGTGGTGAATGTATGACATTGTTCTACATTCTGTCCATCAACTGTGTTTTTTGCAATTTTCACCCCGAGTGGGCTGGGTATGCTCAGACGTGAGTCCCAGGCTCTCCACACCACTGGAGTCAAGCTATCCAGGCTGATGAAGGCTGATAGCCAGAAACCGGTCCTTGGATGCTTGACTCCGGTCTGGGAAAGACATGGCTTGGTAGTTCGGACTGGACTGTTCCCATGAGGCACAGGGTCAGAGCTGATTTGCATATAGCCAGTGTCTAACCCAGGGTGGTGTGGAGTGCAAAAAAACGATGGATTTAGGCCAAGATCCTTGTACTGGGGTGAATGTATGACATTGTTCTACATTCTGTCCATCAACTGTGTTTTTTGCAATTTTCACCCCGAGTGGGCTGGGTATGCTCAGACGTGAGTCCCAGGCTCTCCACACCACTGGAGTCAAGCTATCCAGGCTGATGAAGGCTGATAGCCAGAAACCGGTCCTTGGATGCTTGACTCCGGTCTGGGAAAGACATGGCTTGGTAGTTCGGACTGGACTGTTCCCATGAGGCACAGGGTCAGAGCTGATTTGCATATAGCCAGTGTCTAACCCAGGGTGGTGTGGAGTGCAAAAAAACGATGGATTTAGGCCCAGATCCTTGTACTGGGGTGAATGTATGACATTGTTCTACATTCTGTCCATCAACTGTGTTTTTTGCAATTTTCACCCCGAGTGGGCTGGGTATGCTCAGACGTGAGTCCCAGGCTCTCCACACCACTGGAGTCAAGCTATCCAGGCTGATGAAGGCTGATAGCCAGAAACCGGTCCTTGGATGCTTGACTCCGGTCTGGGAAAGACATGGCTTGGTAGTTCGGACTGGACTGTTCCCATGAGGCACAGGGTCAGAGCTGATTTGCATATAGCCAGTGTCTAACCCAGGGTGGTGTGGAGTGCAAAAAAAAGATGGATTTAGGCCCAGATCCTTGTACTGGGGTGAATGTATGACATTGTTCTACATTCTGTCCATCAACTGTGTTTTTTGCAATTTTCACCCCGAGTGGGCTGGGTATGCTCAGACGTGAGTCCCAGGCTCTCCACACCACTGGAGTCAAGCAATCTAGGCTGATGAAGGCTGATAGCCAGAAACCGGTCCTTGGATGCTTGACTCCGGTCTGGGAAAGACATGGCTTGGTAGTTCGGACTGGACTGTTCCCATGAGGCACAGGGTCAGAGCTGATTTGCATATAGCCAGTGTCTAACCCAGGGTGGTGTGGAGTGCAAAAAAACGTTGGATTTAGGCCCAGATCCTTGTACTGGGGTGAATGTATGACATTGTTCTACATTCTGTCCATCAACTGTGTTTTTTGCAATTTTCACCCCGAGTGGGCTGGGTATGCTCAGACGTGAGTCCCAGGCTCTCGACACCACTGGAGTCAAGCTATCCAGGCTGATGAAGGCTGATAGCCAGAAACCGGTCCTTGGATGCTTGACTCCGGTCTGGGAAAGACATGGCTTGGTAGTTCGGACTGGACTGTTCCCATGAGGCACAGGGTCAGAGCTGATTTGCATATAGCCAGTGTCTAACCCAGGGTGGTGTGGAGTGCAAAAAACAATGGATTTAGGCCAAGATCCTTGTACTGGGGTGAATGTATGACATTGTTCTACATTCTGTCCATCAACTGTGTTTTTTGCAATTTTCACCCCGAGTGGGCTTTGTATGCTCAGACGTGAGTCCCAGGCTCTCCACACCACTGGAGTCAAGCTATCCAGGCTGATAGCCAGAAACCGGTCCTTGGATGCTTGACTTCGGTCTGGGAAAGACATGGCTTGGTAGTTCGGACTGGACGGTTCCCATGAGGCACAGGGTCAGAGCTGATTTGCATATAGCCAGTGTCTAACCCAGGGTGGTGTGGAGTGCAAAAAAACGATGGATTTAGGCCCAGATCCTTGTACTGGGGTGAATGTATGACATTGTTCTACATTCTGTCCATCAACTGTGTTTTTTGCAATTTTCACCCCGAGTGGGCTGGGTATGCTCAGACGTGAGTCCCAGGCTCTCCACACCACTGGAGTCAAGCTATCCAGGCTGATGAAGGCTGATAGCCAGAAACCGGTCCTTGGATGCTTGACTCCGGTCTGGGAAAGACATGGCTTGGTAGTTCGGACTGGACTGTTCCCATGAGGCACTGGGTCAGAGCTGATTTGCATATAGCCAGTGTCTAACCCAGGGTGGTGTGGAGTGCAAAAAAACGATGGATTTAGGCCCAGATCCTTGTACTGGGGTGAATGTATGACATTGTTCTACATTCTGTCCATCAACTGTGTTTTTTGCAATTTTCACCCCGAGTGGGCTGGGTATGCTCAGACGTGAGTCCCAGGCTCTCCACACCACTGGAGTCAAGCTATCCAGGCTGATGAAGGCTGATAGCCAGAAACCGGTCCTTGGATGCTTGACTCCGGTCTGGGAAAGACATGGCTTGGTAGTTCGGACTGGACTGTTCCCATGAGTCACAGGGTCAGAGCTGATTTGCATATAGCCAGTGTCTAACCCAGGGTGGTGTGGAGTGCAAAAAAACGATGGATTTAGGCCCAGATCCTTGTACTGGGGTGAATGTATGACATTGTTCTACATTCTGTCCATCAATTGTGTTTTTTGCAATTTTCACCCCGAGTGGGCTGGGTATGCTCAGACGTGAGTCCCAGGCTCTCCACACCACTGGAGTCAAGCTATCCAGGCTGATGAAGGCTGATAGCCAGAAACCGGTCCTTGGATGCTTGACTCCGGTCTGGGAAAGACATGGCTTGGTAGTTCGGACTGGACTGTTCCCATGAGGCACAGGGTCAGAGCTGATTTGCATATAGCCAGTGTCTAACCCAGGGTGGTGTGGAGTGCAAAAAAACGATGGATTTAGGCCCAGATCCTTGTACTGGGGTGAATGTATGACATTGTTCTACATTCTGTCCATCAACTGTGTTTTTTGCAATTTTCACCCCGAGTGGGCTGGGTATGCTCAGACGTGAGTCCCAGGCTCTCCACACCACTGGAGTCAAGCTATCCAGGCTGATGAAGGCTGATAGCCAGAAACCGGTCCTTGGATGCTTGACTCCGGTCTGGGAAAGACATGGCTTGGTAGTTCGGACTGGACTGTTCCCATGAGGCACAGGGTCAGAGCTGATTTGCATATAGCCAGTGTCTAACCCAGGGTGGTGTGGAGTGCAAATAAACGATGGATTTAGGCCCAGATCCTTGTACTGTGGTGAATGTATGACATTGTTCTACATTCTGTCCATCAACTGTGTTTTTTGCAATTTTCACCCCGAGTGGGCTGGGTATGCTCAGACGTGAGTCCCAGGCTCTCCACACCACTGGAGTCAAGCTATCCAGGCTGATGAAGGCTGATAGCCAGAAACCGGTCCTTGGATGCTTGACTCCGGTCTGGGAAAGACATGGCTTGGTAGTTCGGACTGGACTGTTCCCATGAGGCACAGGGTCAGAGCTGATTTGCATATAGCCAGTGTCTAACCCAGGGTGGTGTGGAGTGCAAAAAAACGATGGATTTAGGCCCAGATCCTTGTACTGGGGTGAATGTATGACATTGTTCTACATTCTGTCCATCAACTGTGTTTTTTGCAATTTTCACCCCGAGTGGGCTGGGTATGCTCAGACGTGAGTCCCAGGCTCTCCACACCACTGGAGTCAAGCTATCCAGGCTGATGAAGGCTGATAGCCAGAAACCGGTCCTTGGATGCTTGACTCCGGTCTGGGAAAGACATGGCTTGGTAGTTCGGACTGGACTGTTCCCATGAGGCACAGGGTCAGAGCTGATTTGCATATAGCCAGTGTCTAACCCAGGGTGGTGTGGAGTGCAAAAAAACGATGGATTTAGGCCCAGATCCTTGTACTGGGGTGAATGTATGACATTGTTCTACATTCTGTCCATCAACTGTGTTTTTTGCAATTTTCACCCCGAGTGGGCTGGGTATGCTCAGACGTGAGTCCCAGGCTCTCCACACCACTGGAGTCAAGCTATCCAGGCTGATGAAGGCTGATAGCCAGAAACCGGTCCTTGGATGCTTGACTCCGGTCTGGGAAAGACATGGCTTGGTAGTTCGGACTGGACTGTTCCCATGAGGCACAGGGTCAGAGCTGATTTGCATATAGCCAGTGTCTAACCCAGGGTGGTGTGGAGTGCAAATAAACGATGGATTTAGGCCCAGATCCTTGTACTGTGGTGAATGTATGACATTGTTCTACATTCTGTCCATCAACTGTGTTTTTTGCAATTTTCACCCCGAGTGGGCTGGGTATGCTCAGACGTGAGTCCCAGGCTCTCCACACCACTGGAGTCAAGCTATCCAGGCTGATGAAGGCTGATAGCCAGAAACCGGTCCTTGGATGCTTGACTCCGGTCTGGGAAAGACATGGCTTGGTAGTTCGGACTGGACTGTTCCCATGAGGCACAGGGTCAGAGCTGATTTGCATATAGCCAGTGTCTAACCCAGGGTGGTGTGGAGTGCAAAAAAACGATGGATTTAGGCCCAGATCCTTGTACTGGGGTGAATGTATGACATTGTTCTACATTCTGTCCATCAACTGTGTTTTTTGCAATTTTCACCTTGGAGGCCAGCATTCACTCTTCGTTGGCTTCCGCCGATGCCGCTGCTAGCTGACTTTTTCCAGGGCAAGCGACAGCGGGCGTGCCCTCGCAGAGTTGTCCTCCTCTCTTCCCATGACTTATAGCTATGGATGGCACAGCATGAGTGGTAGGGTAGAAACGGGCTATTCCTCTCGTTGAGCAACATTCGCATTTCATTCTGCCGGCACGCAGGACAGACCCGCCTCATCGCCATTGTGGTGTCTTGGGCCCTAGGCCCACATGCTGGAGGGAATGACCACACTCACACCGGATTATGGTACTGTAACTGGCCCAGGGCACGTGCGCCCTGTCCCTTTTATGAACAGGGTCACCAGTGTGACGCCTGTGATAGGTAGGTGTTAGTGTAAGTGTTGTACAGGGTGAAACACTAGAACATGTCAAGCCAGACGCTACATCAGGCACAAACTTCCACTAAAGCGCATCATTATTCTTGACATGTTTGAAATCCAGAGATCACATAAAACACATGTGAAAGAATAAGCTGCTACAGATCATAGAAGGATATCTGTGCCCTGCTAAAAGATGCTACCCAGAGCAATTGCAGGTGGTTTAGACTATTTGCAAGAATGTCAGCTATCTTGTTTTGTGTGTCACTTCACACATACAGAGAGCCTCTGCAGCAGATAAAGGACATTGAGGCATCCAGACCTGAGACCTCTGGGAAGAGGTAAATATCACAATAAAGGGGACTGTGCTAGTTCATTCCTGATGTTTAAATGAAAGCCAGCACAGCACTATACTATTTTTTTTTATAACAAATACACTGCGCTAAATATGTACAACTGAACTCCTTTTTATGTTGACACTCCTGGAATTATTTTTTTTACTTTTAAAAACTGCAACCCTTTTGTGCTCCTGGAAAGGGCAAAAAACTCATTGGTTTATCCTTATTCTTACTTCAGTCAAACCCTCACATCCTGCTCATGGCCTGAAATTTCTTATGTTTATACAGTGTGTAATTATACCGAATGTACCACCACTTCCATATTTATTTTTAGGTCTGATGTTAGCCAAAACTTTTTGTTTTTACTGCAATATTTATATTTCAGCCACCTCTCTTTATCCATTGGTCTGGCATTGTGTCATTCAAATTTTGCATCTGCCCAATACAACATACAGTATGGGACAATGGGTCAGCCTACTTAATCCACTGGTTAACTTCACTTTGAGTGACTACCTTTTGCTCTCTCGCAAGGATCACATCTGCATACAAGCTTGTTCCCTTTAGTACCAGTGTTTCTGTTTTTGTTTTTACTGTATTAGTTTAGTGTCGCATTTGTGTTTAGAGCCTAGTGTAATAGCAGGACACTTCTTTTTTTTAAGTTTGAGTTTATTAAAGAACAAAAGAACAGAACATAAAATGAAGAAACAGATAAAATAATAAGCCATCAGATTATACAGTAATAAAGAAAATTATAATATTACAAAGTACATATGAATATATAAGAAATGCAATCAAAATTGTGTACATAGAGAAAGCAACGTAAGCATAGCAATATTGAAAAAGTATGCAATATGTTCAAAACAATAATATACAACGTTCAATAAGAGATATTAAGAAAAGGCAATGGGAGAATCAAGGTGGTTTTCGTACTTCAACAATAGCAGGACACTTCTGATGCACATTCCATCTTTATCAGATCTCATTTCCTACCAATGCTGTTGTAATTTCCTTTTGGGGTGTTTTGCTTTTCTGGCTGCCTCTATTTCACAGCATACCAGATTGTGTCCATTTGAAACTGTTCGGTATTAAGTTATCCTCTTTTAACATGTTTTCTTTCTCTTCTTTCTTTCTTAATGCTTTTCCTTCTTTCCTTTTTTCACTTTCTGAAAGCATTTCTTTCTTTCTTTCATTCTTTCCTTTTCCTTTCTTTCCTTTTTCCTTTCTTGTCTTCTTTCATTTTGCCTTTTTCCATTCTTTTTTTTCTCTCTTTCCTCCTATCTTTCTTTCTTGCTTTCGTCCCCCTCTTTCTAATTCCTACTGTAGCCTGGGAATTCCTCCTAATCCTCCTAATCTCCCCCGCGAGAGGAGCTACAGGATGAATGTTGCTTTTCCTTTGATTTGAATAAAAATGTCTTGGGCACTTACGCTAACAAAAGAAAGTCAGCCAAACGCAATTAATTAAAAACTACGTAGGCAATACCTGTAGTGGCACACAGATTGAATTAGGTAAGCACTGGTCACTAATGAATTATCGAAGGATTAATTAATTAGAAACAATAGGTGCACCAAAAAATTCACACTCTAATATTAGGCACAAGTTAACAAATCGTAACTACCTTTCTCCCAAAAATCTACATGTGTATAAGCAGCTACAAAATTAAACCAAGTCTAAAATCCCAATAAAATGTTCAAAATTCCATAGAGTAGTGTTAAAAAAATCTTGGATTTTCACATGTTAATTTCTACTTGTTATTTTCTACTAGAAAACTTCTGATGAAAGTCACACCTATTCTAAACAGGGTTTCCCATGAAATGAAGAATTGCGGTAGGTTGTCATGATGGAAATCTCTGGAGGAGATCTAGGCCCTTATCGCATTTGTGTGCACTGGAAATGCTAATTTAAAGCTTGGTCTAAACCACAGTTTGGGGCTTTGTGGTGTCTCAAGTAGTTGAAGAGTTGAAGAAGCAATATGTTACCACCTTAAACAGTATTATACTGAGACCTTAATATTGACGATTTGGTGATGCAAGATTGCAAAAGAGAGCTGTGGCTAGATGTGTTGAGCCATTTAGAGGTCACATAGCCGGCGATTCTATAAATCACAGGGTTTAATACCACTGAATAGCTCTTTTGAATATACTAATCGCATTTTGTGATTGGATAACAGGTTACAAAATCGCAAAATGCGTTAAGATGGGCAAAATGAATCACTATTTGGATAGGGCATGTTTGGGCGTCTCTTCTAAATAGTGATTTATTATGGTATGCATCAATATTTTATGATGGCCACCAATCATATTGAGTTGCAATTTGTGACCTACCTCATTAATATTGATCAAGCCTGTTGGATTCCTACCCAACACGGCTTCACATTTTTTGAACCCACGTTTCCTTTTAGGTCTACGACTTATCATTGTTGGCACCCATGTAATTCTATTGGTGGACAATAATCCATCTGAAATAGAAAACTACACAACAGCTGAAAACTATCTCTAATCCCAGAATGATTAGAGGAGTGATATGGAGTCAAATAGAACAAACCTTAGCAAAACAAATTGGTCTCACTTTGAAGTATTGCTGCTTACATTTAAAGAAAAAGCCCAACAGATTTGCAGACTCAGTAATACACATGTTCTGAGGACGGTCAAAAGATAAAGTGAAAGAGGACTGGTCTAGCAGAACTTCTAGTTCAAGGCACCAGCTTGTGGTGTTCAATTAACAATGGTTTGTGCCTGCGAAGATGCCAGACCAAACTAGAGGGGATGATTTGTGGTTATCTAGTAGCTGGGTTGAGGAAGGGGATATTCTGAGACAAGTCAATGAGAAGATATCAATGAAGGTTATGCAAGTGGGGAGAATGTAAACATTTCCATCAAGAGTTTGCAGTTCAAGTCAAAGGGAACTGTTGAAAAGGAACTTAAACACGGTTTTCTTTATATTACTTCTAATGGTATCAGTAAATGCTTGATTACTGCAAACACTTACCAGGGTAAAGCTGAATAGATTCCCACAAATTCACCTGGTAGCAAAGCAAAGTAGTGCCATGAGTCCTGCACTTTCCATGGTGCCATTCCATATACAGTATACCAGAGGACTATGAGGAGGGCTTTACATGTAGCTCATGTTCAGCTTTCAGTGTGGGTGGGGCAAGAACAAGCCCACAAATGGAGCTCACTTGAGGTCTGCAGTCAGCTCCCAGGTGACTCAGGCAGGCTCATACTACTCAGGCCTTATTCTCTCTGCTGAGAGTACACATTTATTTATTTATTTATTATTTATTTGATTTGTATAGCGCACTATAACCCAGAGGTCTCTAAGCGCTTTGACAGGGTCCACAAGACGATTCGGAAGCTGCAGCAGATTTACCATTTAGGAACAGCCCCATGCTTGCTGAAACAGCACAGTTTTTAGTTTCTTTCTAAAAGACATCAACTTATTGTCCTTCCGCAGATCCAAAGGCAATTTGTTCCACAAAGCTGGTAGAGTGTGTGAGAAAGCACGACCTCCCACCGTGACCAACCTACAACGTGGCTGGACAAGGAGGGAGGCTTCAGCAGATCTGAGCTCCCTAACTGGTCTATAAGGAAGCAAACGTGCCTTCACATAGTGGGGTGCCCTTCCATACAGAGCTTTATGAACAATGCATAACCCCTTAAACATTAGCCTCTGCTTGACTGGCAGCCAATGTAGTTCACGCAAAAGGGCGGAGGCGTGTGTATGCCTTGGTTTTTTGAAGATGAGTCTCGCAGCATCGTTCATAACAGTCTGCATTCTTTTTAAGAGTCTTTGTGGTAGTCCTATGTACAACGAGTTGCCATAGTCCAACCTGGCTAAAATCATAGCGGAGACTGCACTCCTCAAGGAGGAGAAGGATAACACAGATGAAACCTTCCTCAATTGTCAGAGAAGGCCGACGCAGGTACCTATCACAGCTGTAACTTGTTTTTCCATGGACAGTTTATCGTCCACACGGATGCCCAGGCTCTTGACCACTGTCGCCGGTTCCAGGGGAGTACCCAGCTCCCTGGGCCAAAATTGGTCACTCCATGGGTTGCCAGCTATGGTGATTGGCAACACCTCGGTTTTATCCGGATTGATTTTTAGGGAGTTCTCGGACATCCAATTAGCTGTGCTTCTCAAGATGTTGTGTAATCTTGCAGGGGCATCCTGACTATCATCCAATTGGATGATGAGTTGGGTGTCATCCGCATAGTTATACACCTGGCAGTCCAGTTGATTAAGCATCAGGATCAGGGGCTGTAGATATATGTTGAACATGAGAGGTGACAGAGCAGACCCTTGCGGTACTCCGTAGGTGATCGATGCTGCGGTGGAAAGCAGGTCACCTAATTGCACTCTCTGCTTCCTCCCTTCGAGAAAGGATGCGAACCAGGCAAGTGCTGTGCCCTGAATGCCGGTCTCCCTCATCCGCGACAATAGTTGTTCATGACAGACGGTATCAAATGCCGCGGAGAGGTCCAACAGCACTAGGGCACCGGGAGTTTTCTTGTCTGCTCTGTTCCTTAGCTCATCTACGATCGACAGCATAACCAGCTCCGTGCTGTGATTCGCACGAAAGCCTGCCTGATTCGGTTCTAACCACTGATTGGACTCCAGGTGTTCCGATAGAGTAGTGAGAACATGTTGCTCCAAAACCTTCGCAAAAAACGGAAGCTGAGAAATTGGTCTGAAATTTTTCAGACATTTCACGTCCGCCCCCACCTTCTTTAACAAGGGGATAAGCCGAGCCTCCTTAAAGGATGCGGGCACTTGTCCTACCTGTAGTGATAGATTTAGGAGATTCAGCACATCCTCCTCTATACCAGGGAGTGCTAATTTAAACACTTCAGGTGGACACGGATCCAGACTAGAGCCCGACTTAACCCGCCCCATAAGAGTAGACAACCTCTCCTTAGTAATCAAGGGTAGGGTAGATAATGGAAGTCTCACTGCCGTTTTAGCTGGTACAACCTGCAGCGGACAGTCTATCTTAGGTGTCGCCCTCATTTCAGTGACAAGATCAGAAATTTTGTTGGTAAAAAAGTCCTGAAATTTTTGGCAGTCTTCTAGGGTAAAGTTAGGAGTCTGTTCCTTGTTTTTCCTCAACTCTGTAAGAACTTGAAAAACTTCTTTCTGGGGGTTTGTTGCGGTTATAATCCTCTCCTCAAAGAACTCAGACTTCCTAACTATGATTGCTTGTTTATAACAAGTAAGTGCCTGTATATATCTACGTCTAGAGTCCGGATTATAGTCCTTACGCCAGGCTCTCTCTAATTTACGAAGCCCGCGTTTCTTCTCTCTGAGTGGCTCATTATACCACCTAGCCCCTCGTCCTCTATCCACTAGGTTCATCCTGCGGATAGGTGCCACTCGATCCACAGCCTTCGAGACTTTATCCATAAGTTCCTTACACAGGAGCTCTGGATTATCTATCTGGTTATGGGGGGGGGGAGTTGGTACGAAGAAGATTTACCATTTTGTCCCCATCAATATTTTTCCATTTCCTGACTACTTTCCACCCCCCACCAGTCGCTAAGGTTTGTTTGTTCACTAATAGGCCACCCCTCACCAAATGGTGGTCGGACCATACGCATGGCTGCACTGTTACCACTCCCTGCACTGGGACTGTCGTCCATATCAAATCCAAAGTATGTCCCTTCACATGTGTCGGGCTATTCACTTGTTGAGCCAGATCCAATGAGGCTAGCGCCTCCCCAATCTGTGCTGCCTGACCTTCTTTCTGTACCTTTTCCCAATGATAATTAAAGTCACCCATTATGACTACTTTGTCATATTCTGAGCGGATGTCATAGGCCAGTCTCATAAATAAATCGGGAAAATCCGGCGAAGCCCACGGAGGGCGATATACCAATAGAATGACCAGGCAGTCTGTCCCCAGCTTCAGCTTAACCCCCATTACTTCCGCGCCAGCCAGATTTTCGGTCAGAAACCTTTCACCCGATAGGCCCGAACTATATAAAAGGGCCACGCCTCCCCCTCTCCTAGCTTCCATTCGATTGTAGAAGAGTGCCGAAAAATCAGCTGGCAGGGAGGCTACTAAATCCGGCATTGAAGAGTCTTCAAGCCATGTTTTTGTTAGTCCGAGTAGATCCAGATCTCCTTCTTCCAGGAGAGTGAATACTTCTAGATGATGGCGTTGTAGAGAGCGTGTATTAAGGAGGCCGTAGCGCAGGTCTAGAGCCTTCGCAACTGTTTTCCGACCTTGGTAAATACTGGGGGCTATCAGCAGTCTTTCCTGCCTAAGTCTATCAGCACAGCCCTGACTGATGGCAAAATTACCCGAGTTAAAAGCCTTCAACTCTACGCCGGTATAGGTAATATGCGGACCAGGGGTCGTGGCCCCTGGTCCCGGATTGGCACAGATGGGCTCGCCTCTGGCGAGCCACCGGCGTGCCCATGGCGCGCCCGCGGCGTGCGCGCGCTGCGCGCTCGCATGTGGGCAGGGTTAAATTGCCTCGAGCGAGCGAGGTCGTCAGGCAGGCAGCTACTAGCCTGTCAACAAAAATGGCGTCTCGCCCCGGCGCTTCCTCCCCCAAGATGGCTCCCACCCCCAAGGCAACAACTAAAGACCCGCTCAATCGCGGTGAAACTTACAATTAAAATGCAGGTATGTCCTGATACAAGCCCACAAGGATGCAGAACTATTTTAAAATAAAATTCTAATTGATTTAAATTAACCAGAAAACGGCACGTTAAAAGAGCGCTGTACTCGCGCTAGTCAGCAATATGGTAGTAAATCATCAGCAGCTTTGTATCGCGGCGCTTACCTGTCAGGGAGAAGCCCTGAAGTGGTCAGCTTAAATGGCCTCGAGCATCACATCAGCTCACAGGTATCAAAAATGATCCTCTGACAAATGACAGTGGTAAGTGATCACTGTTGCACACACGTGCCATGCATAGGGTGTCATTGGCTGGCACAGATTTTCATTATCTAAAATATGTGGAGAAGTCTGGTGCAGCCTGGGGGGCGTGCCCTGAAGCCAAAGGAGGAGGTAGCGTTGTTTTGAGCTCCTCTCGGCTGTCTCCAATCTAGCGTCATTGTGACCCTGGGACTGTAGCCTAGGGCCCCAAACTCTGAGAGAACATTGCCCTGAGACTCCAGCTGAGCCGCGCAGCATCCAACATCTGCAATGCCCTGCTCTCGGAAGAGCCCAGAGCCAACCAAGAGCGCCGACAGCCACGATGACTGCATTGGGCTGTGGCAGGCCCGACTCTGAGCAGGGGCCGATAAGGAGAAAGTAGCTCTAGAGGGCCTACTGAGGGCTTGGGACTCGTCCCTCAGTCAGCCCACACTGAGACCTGGAGTCGGCGGGACCACCCAAAGAACCAGATAGAGGCTTGCTGGCCCGGACATGTAGCTGCGACGCACGGAATTCTGAACTGCTGAGACCCGAAGATCGGGCTCTGGTGATTGCCTGGAGGGAGCGCTGACTATGGGAGACACCGTCTTGTGGACCCCCTACTGCCGGGCGTGCTGCAACGCAAGAGGAGCCTATAGGCGGGCCCTGACGACCCTTGCTGACATCCTGGACTTGACGGACAAGGCAGGAGAGAGCGCACGCCCAGAGCCCCTTCCCACCCAGGAAGAAGAGGACGGAGAGAGTAAGGCCGGATCCTTGCAGCGACCACATCCGCAGGTGAGAGGGGGGTGCTTAGTGGAGGGGGAGGGAGGCGCCCCTGATCCCTGCATGACAGACCGGGAGAGGTCCGGAGAACGCAACTGGGCTTTTTGGACCTACAAGATAGCGCGGAGAGGCCTGATGGAGGAAGGCCTGGCTGACCGCCTGCACTGTTGATCGGTAGGACTAGAACCCCGGGAACACTGGGAGTTGCACGTTTTGCTTGATCACCCACCAACACAGTGTCACAGCAAGGACGGGTTAACTAACCTGTAAGCCGGATACAGCAGGAGCGATGACTGATGCTCAGTACCCTTTTCCCCTTATGTGGCAACACCTGCGAGTATATATATATATCCCTCCACAGATTATACCACAGTGGGGGAAAGGGAAAAAAGGGACAAACAAAATAATAAAGTTGCAGCAGCAAGAAAACATATCATCAGTGTGTACCCCGACCCTCCCTGATGCAAATATAGTGTTAATGAACTATGAGTCACACTTACATTTGTATGCTGCCACAATCACTCTCATAGATAAAAAGGCACAAAAAGTAAAAATAAAGTAAAGAAAATTAAGAGCAGTTTCTTTGCTTCTCAGAGTTCCTGAGACTTAGAGCAATAGTATGACAATACCATCTTGGTATTTCAAAAATAACTCTAGAGTAATTGTACTTCCTGAAAGATGTCCTGGAGCTGGTGTAGTTCCGGTTTGCAGGCTGGTAAAGATGTCTCCACAAAAACCAGCAATAACCAATGTTTCTGCTAGCAGGCAATCTTTCACAATGTACAAAAAACCCTAAACGCCCTGCGAGAGCAACAGGACTTCCGAGCCTCTCAACGGCTCAAAAATTAGTATAAGCACAAATTCAATTACTCATCGCGCTATTGCGCGTTCACCACAGAAAATGCCACAAAAATATCCTTGCAGGACCCAGAACAGAATGTCTGGGCTCCCTCGCAGTTCAACCTTCACACCGGTTGATTGATCTGCTCTCTGACAGGACTGCAGTACTCGGATTCCGAGTACAGATGAAAGCGGGACAATGAGACGCGGTTGCGCAGCAGCGCGAACGCGACGAAAACAAAGTCTCGGAAACGCGACGAGATGCAATACACAATCCAGGAATCTTGAATAGCGAGAACTTTCTGAAATGCAGCTTCGGCAAACTGAAACCCACAGGTGACAAGCACTGAGAGCAGGGAGGGAGGCATTTAGATAGGAAGGGATGGAAAGAGAGGTAGGACAGGATACAGTATAGGTTTTCTAGTAGTTGTAGTCCCACCTTCATTCCACCTGCATACATCATTACAGCCTAGTCGTGACACACAGCCTGTTTAACTGAAGAGGGCTCGCTAATACCCCTATAATACCTGACAGGAATAAAACTGCATTTGGGATTACCTCCTCTGTACCGAGAACTGTTATCTCGCTCACCCGACCCCTCGGTTGGAGCCCAATAGCAGAACCACTGACGTGGCCCCTCGCAACGCCCCAAGAGCAACTGAGGTTGGGGCACTGAGCCGTCCAGAGAGGGCACTGTACCAAGGAAGGGCGGGCAGATGCACGCCATGCCATTTGCCACACCTGACTACTAACAGAGTCCAGCAGAAGATGGGCAAAGCATTGTGGAAGAAGGAGCAGGACCAGGAGAAGACGGTGTTGGGTGCCAGGTGGGGAGACAATGGCGCTTGCTATGGCGGGTTCACCTGGCGATCCTATGCTCCAGGACATTCTGCAAGCCATCACTGCCTCGCAGGAAGCTCTAGAACAGAAAATTGACAACCTTCTTAGGTATGAATATATGAAACTGGCAGAGCGAGTAACAGCCATGGAATGCTCCCTTGAAGAACTCCCCCCAACAGCGACACAAAAATGACTGCAAGTATGGGAAGCTAAAGTGAGAACACTGGAGATTAGGGCGGAAGATGCTCAGAATCGCTCATGACGTAACAAGATTCTCGTAGTACAACTTCCGGAGAAGAATGAGCGACTGGATGCAGTAAAATATATGGAGCACTGGCTGCAAACATGAGTAGCTCCTGAGGGACTCTCTGGATTCTTTGCCTTAGAAAGAGCTGACAGAGTACCGGCAAGATCCCCCTGCCCCCCAGCCTGGAGCCACTCCAAGACCGATGGTGGCGAAATTGCTTTACTATAAAGATCTAGATTACATACTGGAGCAGCCATGGAAGAAAGACGAGTTCAGAGTGGATAATGCCATTGTGCGCATTTTCCCGGACTTCTCCAGGGAAGCCCAGTGACAACGAGCGTCCTACCAGCAGGTCAAGAAGAAGCTGCAACAACTAAACCTCAAGTACACCATGTTATTCCCAGCAAAACTAGGACTAATAGTAGCCCCGGGTGGGGCACGGTTCTTTCAATCCCCGCAGAAAGTATGGGACTGGCTGGAGAGTCAACCTGAACCGGGAGCAGTCACAGGCGGAGGAGAGTGGCAACAAAAGCAGCGGAGCTCAAGACGTAGGCACTCACGGCAGAGCCTGGCGGCGCCTTCACAGGCTGTGGTGCACCTAGGGCGACGCCGGGTGATGGAGGTGGTGGTCCAACTTAGTGGAAGCCAGACGAGTCGGGCAGCTCTGGAGCCGGGGCCCCTCCGCTCGGACTCGGATCCAGAGTCTAATGCATTGGAGTCCTCGAGCCTGGAGCTGTCCAAAGTCATGCGGAGAACAGCGGATGACATCATCTGAGATACTCAGAGTATTGGTAACGGGTAGAGGAACAGTATGGCTGGGCATATCGGCTAACTATTGCTCCCAATAATAAACACGAATGCCATGCATTCGTACTTGCTTAAGCTAGACTTGGGCCTGCATGTCAGAGAGGCTCTTGGGTCGCCCCCCTCCTTTTTCTTACTACTAAGCATCGTGGACCCACTTCCATGAAAGTTATTAACTGTTAATGCGGTTTGGAAGGGTGGTGTTCTTCTACTTATCCCGGGGAGGGGGAGTTGGGATTGTTTAGGACTGTTTTTGAAGTTGGGATTTGCTGATTCACACCTTATGAGACTATGAGCTTACATTACACAGATTGGGAAGGGCACACTGGGTGTCGCACTGGGAAACGAGAGGAGACGGCTAAATCCACCACGGGAGACTACTCTTTTTACTCGGGACTCCACTAAGTGCATCTTCGGTTGGACCTTTTTCTTTCTACCCCTGACGTGCATAGGCAGATAACAACTATAGAATATCTTTCCTGCCCTATCTCAGATCATAAATCTGTTTTGCTGCCACTACAATGGGCCCAGCCTAGGTTCGCCAGTCATAGTATTAGAAGATGAGGAGGGCGTTAAAGTATATACACAAGAGGGGATTAATGACACGTTTGCTAGCTACTTCTCAGGGCTCTATGCTAGCTTCTTCACCAGAGACCTGCAAGAGACACAAGAACACTTAGTAGCCCTCCCGCTACCATGTATCACCGGGGACGTTGCGAGGGACTTAGGAAGCGTATCACGACACATGAGATAGCGGCCACCATCAAACACATGGTGTGTAGGAAAACCCTGGGTATGGATGGCCTACCGGTGGAATTTTATGCTAAATACTCTGCTGAATTGACACCACAATTTGCAGAACTATATTTGGCAGCTAAAGAAGTTAGCTGCCTCCCGGACACCATAAGGGAAGCATTCATAGTCCCCATCCTGAAACCTAATAAACCAGTCATTAAAAGAACAGCATACCGCCCTCTTTCGATGCTCAACATCAACTATCAAATACTAAGTCGAATCTTAGCCACTTGATTATTGCCTCATATGACCAGTCTAATACATCCGGACCATGCCAGGTTTATCCCGAGCCGAGGTACAGCTGGAAATATTAGGTGACTGTTGCATATCATGGGGACGGATAGGGAGGACCAAGGGAATGCAGCAATATTCACTGTAGACATAGATAAGGCATTTGACAGCCTAGAATGGGAGTATCTATACGAGGTAATGACATGTATGGGACTAGGTGAAGACTTTATTAGATGGACCTGGCTGCTGTATACCGAACCCACAGCTAGAGTATGCACATGACGAACTACATTGCGGCGATGGCTGGTGGAGTAGGGCACCAGATAGGGATGCCCTCTCTCCCCGCTATTGTTCGCGATCACCATGGAGCCACTTGCAATCACGGCCAGGATGGTGCAGCAAATAGCACTCTATGCGGACGCCCTATTACAATTCCTGCATGAGGGGGGAGGGTCTCCCGGGAGCCCGCTCCCTACTGGAAGAGTTTAGCTCCTTCTCCGGACCAAAAGTGAGCTGGCAGAAATCGAGGCTCTCCCCTGTGGCACCCACTGGACAACCTCCTGCTGACCTAACGCAACTGCAATGGGAACCAAGCTGCCTGCCCTACTTTGGAGTCTGAATATACCACTCCTTCCCAGACATATACAAGGGAAATGTAGGACGAGGGCTGCAAGGATTGGGGACGTCGACTGACTTTTGGGAGACTCTGCCGCTCTAAGTGATCAGCAGGATTGCACTTCTAAAAATGGTGGTGCTTCTCCGCCAATTATACTATTTTAACACTCTTGAGCTCTGCAGAAAATGAGTGCCACGGCCCCATACTCTCCGGACATACCATTGGACATGCTGAGGGCACTGCCGCATGGAGGTAAATGTCGGGGCTTGGAAGCATGGACAGAGACTAGAGGGACAAAGATGGGGGGTCTTTACAGAACGCAGAGCTGCTCTCCTTCCAGGAGTTCCTGGCAGAATTCATTCTGTACCCCGGTCACTTTCTACAACATAGAGCGGTCACATCAGCAGTTCGTAAGCAGTGGCGGACGGGCGCTGCAGAGCCCCCACAGCAAGAGCGGCTACTACATGGTCCTATCAGCAGGCACTAGTAAAGCGGTATCCTGCCTGTACAAAGCTCTGCAGGCAGATCGGCCGAGCCTGTTGGAGAGACTGCGAGCCCAATCGGAGATAGACTTGGGTGTCCCAATCCTGCAGAAGGAGTGGGACAGTATCTTGGCCGGAGTACCCACAGAATCCAGCAATGCGCACTTTAAACTTATTAACTATTACGTACTGCATAGATCATATCTGACCCCGGAGACGATACTCATATACTTCCAAGTAGAAGAGGCGGCCTGCCCTCAATGCAAAGAAGTAAGGGTGCCACATTTTCTATATGTTCTGGTCCTGTCCAACACTGCATGAGTTCTGTGAAGAGGTCTTGCATCAACTAGAAGAGATAACTGAAAACGAGCTCCCTCACACCCCGGCCCATTGCTTACTGGGCTTGTTCCCCTATATATCCAAATCCAAAGTAACTAACAAATGCCAAGACCTAGCATTTACCCTAGGCAAGTACGAAATAGATAGAAACTGGAAAACAGTGGGGGTCGTTGACTGGCCACAGGGAAGAATGAGTTGACGTAGTGGGCAGACTAAAAAGGGTTAAATCCCAACAAGGGAAGCCCAGAGAGGAATGAGGAGTACTGAAATGGCTAGAGCCTGAGAGGCCCTGGTGGACACCTTATCTCACTCTGTGAGTGGGAACCCCTGCAAGAGCTTAATGAGCACTCCATGAGATGCACACTACACTAGGATCAGGGTATTACTGCACAGGTCTTCTCCCATCATTGATAGGCTGCTAGAGGGATTTCGCCCTACCCTAGTTCCTTAGCCATATTCAACATGGATTTTGGCTGCACCCAGTAAGCACTCAACCCATACAAACTACAGATATCAGACTCATCGGGAGGAGGAGGGAGAGGGATGTATATAAGTGACGAAATAACAATGTGATCACAAGTTTACACAGAAGAAATGCCCTTTATCTTGGTCTCCCTGGCTTTCTTCTCAATAGACTTCAGGTGGTGCAAAACTTGGTGGCTAGACTGCTACTCAGACTTCCTCCCAGGTATCACCTATCCTCTTATTTAAGGGCCCTCCACTCCGATCGCACATACAGACCCATTGGCTACTTGAACTACATCTAGTCTCTATTCTCAAATCTACGTACTGGTGTCCCACTACTCTGTGATGTTGAGGAATGGAAGAACACAGTGGGAGTGATAACAGAGGTAGTAGGCCCTTACCTCGCTACCGGTTATGTTGCAGGTGTAAGAGCTGCAAAAAGACGCCGAAGCAATAGGTGTTCCAGGAGTACTAACAGTCATAGTTGCCACAGACGGCGAGGATGAAGAAAGGACAGGAGGTGCTGCGGCCAAGGCAGTCCAATCAACAGTAACAGAAGCAGAAACAGCAGAGGCAGAAGAACCGGGCAGCAGGGCCTTGGAGGGAAGAGCAGGATATATCCCTTGCGGGGCATATGGAGGTGGGGGTCGGGTATCTAACAATTGTTCCACAAACCTATCATTTTCTTCTTGGGTCACATAAGATTTATCAATATTCAATCGAAACCTCCTATATTCACGTTCAATTCCTATCTCTTGTTTCTCTCTATCATGTGCTACAGCTTTCTGAATCTATGTTTGCATTCTCCCCTTCTGGGCCTCTTTCTCTGCTTTCATTCACCCCTGCTTAGCCTCCTTTTGCCAAGTTCAAAGAAAATCAAACACAGACTGTCTACTTCTTTTTGCAAACAACTTACCCTGTAACCAAACAATTTGTTGTCCATCAAAAGTGCCCGTCAACAGCCACTGTAACTCGGCATTGCCCCTTGTATATTTGTGCTACAGCGCACTAAACATAATAGGGTAAAGGCCATGCTTCACATACATTTCAAAGTACGGAGTGGCTTCTGGAGGCGCCGGCTGACTTTTTTTCAATTGAGTATCTACAGAGCCCCATCGACAACAAAAAAACAAAAACCTACTAAATACAGGCATTTTCAAAAGTGGGCCAAATTCGTTACATTGACTGGAGAAGTGTTCACAAACACCTCGTACCAAAATCGGTCCTGAGACCGAGCCAAATACAAGCCAAAATGGTACCATATCCACAAAGAACTAAAACAAACTCATCTGGTTCACACAGGTCAAACAAATTTATTCTCCACTGCCTACTCTTTGGACCAAACGGTCAGATCCAAGGGTTTCGCCGTTCAGGACCCCAGCCGGGATGACCGCTGGGTGATGCACCATCTGGTGGGACAGAAGGGGCAGATGCGAGCAAACAATGCTCTTCGTACGGGGATCCCTGGTATGACCGTCCGATCCGATGATGGCCCTGACCTCCACACCCGTCTGCGAGAGGGGATGGGTCACCCAATGCAGTACCTGTTCGGGCGCCAACTGAAGGAAGTGACCTGATTAGGGCCACCTGGGTCACTCGCGACCACCTCTCAGCCTTCCATACAAATGAAGAGTCAGTCAGACAGCAGAGAATACAAACCAAGTATATGTTTATTCAGATACACTTGAGTGGAGTCCCCTCTGCCCAGTCACTTGGGGTGCAGCAGAGGGGACTGACATTAGAAAACATGATGATACATTATGTACGATTCAGAACCAATGAAAGCACACCCAGACTAGAAATTTCCTGATGGGGGCAGCTACACAAAGGAAGTACAGAAGGATAACTGGCACCCGGCACCCACTATCTCTATGCCAAGGTTGTTCTGCCTGTGCCCATCACTGGACTAGTGGGAGCAGGCCTATCTACTGGGAAAGCTATGCGCTAATAAGAACAGTGTATTCATTAGTACAGCAAGGCCTAACCTTGAAGGTAACAAAATTATCAAAGCTGCTTCTCACATAGACCGAGAGAATTAGTTTAGATCATGGCGCAAAATGGCGGCTAAACATAAAATGCCGCCACAAATGCTAACTTAAGACGTACAATACATAAGCAACACAGCCATGACATTTTTATTCCAACAATTGTTTTCAAGGCTCTTGTCTGAATACATATGCATGATTCCGGTGCGGTCTATTTCAGAGAGAGGATCAGCAAATATATTCCAGTGCGTACCCTGCGTTCATCCTCCGCCCGCCTTGCAAGAGTGCCCCGGATCAATGACCGTAGAAAAGGCGGAAGATGCTTTTCCTATTTGGGGCTGCTCAATGGAACAAGCATCCAACAGACGTCCGTTTGGTCAGTAATCTCGTCGCCTTCAAGAGGAAACTGAATACATGTCTCTTCAGGCAGCCAGCATAGGTGCCTTGGTCTGCTGCCCTTAGCCTGAGTGCTGGGGCAATCTGCTGAGTAGCTGTGCGCTTTACAAATCAGATTAACATATCATAACATAACAAATGGTAATGAGTGATGTAAAAGACTAACTTGACACGGCTAGACCACAGCCATGATGTGTATGCAACAAAATCAATAAAATCTGTTTTAAAAAAAAGTCTGGTGCAGCCAGTGTGGTTGGTCTGCTACATGAGTGTTAGACCTGCAAACCTTAGGGTGGTCTTCCCCCAAACGTTTGCCTTCACCCCCACTATAGTTTCTGATCTCGTTTTTGCTGGCCTTACCACTCAGGGCACTTTTTACTGCTAACCAATGCTAACATGATTGTGCTCACTCCTTATAATATGGTAACTTTGGGTTATACCCAATTTGCATAATTAATTTACTTGCTAGCCCATACTAAAGTGGCACTACCTGTGCCCATGGCCTGTAAGTTAAATGATTGTGCTGCCCACTTGAGTAGCACTTTAAACATGTCTCAGGCCTGCATTTGCAGCCTGTGTGTCAGTTTCAAACTGCCATTTCAACCTGACAAAATAACCCTTTTGCCAGGACTAGACTTTCCTTTTTAATACATATAAATGCCCATAGAGTAGACCCTGGACAGCCCAGAAGGCAGGGTGCAATATATGTAAAAAGTAGAACATGTACTTTTACGTTTTACGTGTCCTGGTAGTGAAAAACTCTTAAATCAGTTTTTCACTACTGCAGGGACTACCTCTCCCATAAGATAACATTGTAGTTACTGTATTACATGTATTATGCTGTAATTTACAAATAGGAGCAAGTACCCAGTTCATGTTTGATGTCTTGGAATTTTAATGAAAAATCCTACGTTATGGTCAAGTCATCTTTTAAATTACTATTTTAAAAATGCTACTTTTACAGAGTTGGCATTTTCCAGTCTTAGCCATCTAGTGTCTACAGCCTGCCTCTCGGTCACATGAGTGGGTGTAGTTGACAGTTGGGCTTTGTATATTCCTCCGAGACAGCCACCAACAGACCGCTTAGGTGTGCCCAGGTAGGCCATCGCTGGTAAGATGGGAGGGACTTACACTTGAATAGGTTGTGTCCTGCTTCACCACACAGGGCTGCATACCCACTGTAGTTAGTCTGTAGTATGGGCAAGGGAGGCAGGGCACCAGTGCACTTTAAATGGAAGCCTCTAGGCGCTCCTCCTCCTACTGCAAAGGCAGAACTGGGTATAAATATTGGACCTCAGACACAAATCCTTTAGTACAGTTCTGGACCTGTGGATACTAAGCCAGTAAAAAAGGGCTTCTGTGCTGCTGAAAGAACTGCCACTCTGCTGGGCTGCTATTTTGAAGGACTGCTGCCCTGCTACCTGCTGCCCTCTTGCCTGGGTGAGAAGGACTAGACTAGCATCTTTTGAACCCATATCCCCAGAGTGGACTCCAAGGGCTAGTTGGCTGGCCTCCTGGTCTGAAGCCTCAGGGACAAAACAGGTTTCCAACAACCTTGCATCTTCACCTAGACTGCCATCTGTGAGTCTGCCCTGCCAAGTGGTGCCACCCTAGTCCTGGCCTCTTAGAGCTGGGTTTAAAGTGCTCTGCCAGCCTCTGTGGATCCAGCAAACGCGAAATATCTTCTCTGCTGTATGGTGTAACCCCAAGCAGAACGGACATATCCCCACTGCTGCGTGGGTCTGGGCTGTTGCAAAGACCTGCATCGCATTTGCAGCTTCTTTTGAACCATCGCTGCACAACACATTCGTGGTGCAGGCCCTTACATCCCTCATCGACGACAGCCTTGACGATGACAACAGACTCCGCATCACTGCCTCGCGGCTCCTCAGAACTGAAGTACAGGTGGGGGGTGCACATGGGGGTACCCCCCTTCATTGTCATTTGTACCGCGCGGTGCCTGCCGCTTTGTAAATGACAATGTGAAAGTGCATTTTCAGCATTGTGGCGGGCGGTGCAGAGAGCACCGCCCACCACAATGCTGAAAATACAGGATGTACCCGCCACTGTGGCGGGCACATCCTAATAGCACCCCCGGGACCCCCACCCTTATGGCGGGCAGTCCAGAGTTACGATGGGATGACGGGCGGGCAAAGTCCGTCTGTCATCCTAATGAGGCCCTTAGTCTTTAGTACCGCAAGTGCTGAAAACCCAATCTCACACAAATAGGACAAACTGAAAGGGAAGAGAGTTTTGATAGCAGTTTCTCTTAAAGCTGAATTTTTCTGCAGACATTTTCAGCCAAAACATTGACTGTAAGGGAGACAGTGTTATCAGATTTTCGAGCACTCCCTAGCTCAGAGTTGGTTCACGAAAAACAATTCTTCTCTAGAAACCATTAACAAATGTTTTAGGCAGCATTATAATGGGATAATTGCCCACCAACCAGTTATGGATCCGAAGACAAAGGTGAAAGTCCACAGAGAGGGCGCTGAACGAACACCTAATTGAGAATTCCTTAGTGGTACGATAAGTTGCTTGCCTGAAGCAGTGGGGGTTTAGGACACGTTGGGCTTATGTTTAAAAAAATAGAACTGATAATAGTTGAATGATGTTGCCTATTTTACTTCAGAGCAATGTTGTCTGACAGACTTTGTGGTGGCAGGGACATGTTAAGGATTTTGGGTGCCCTGGGTAAATACTATTTTGGGGGCCCCTGTTCAGAAGAGCTTTGAGATTAAAAGATTCACTTTCAGCTCTGCCATACCCTCTTTAGCCAGGCTACTAACGGTGCACAGGCGCTATGGTCGAAATTCTAAAAGTGTTCACTTCTAATATTCAGAGATAGTGATGTGTGTTTTCACTGTTGTAACATAGCAGCAGCCCACAAATTTTACAGCGAATAATATCTGTGATATCCTCCAATTTCTCATATGTGAGGAGCCGTTTTGATCTAAAATAAACTTTTTTATGGTTGTTGCAAAAAACAAAAACATTTCTCTGTACATAGTAATAGAACTCTCACATCAATCACATTAAAAATAAATTAAACAAAATGGTATTTACAAGAATCTGTTTAGGAATTATTCCAAGCCATCAGGGCAAAAACAGAGCTGCCTCTATCAAGAAGCCCCTGAAAGGCTGCATTGCAGTGCATGTAAATGTGTCCTTTTGTAATTTAGGAAGAAAACCTTGATGGGGCACGACATGCCAATACATGTGTACAGGGGCGCAACTAGACCCAAACTTCGGGTGGGGGCGAACACTCCAAACCAGGGATAGCCCTAGCACTGGTCACACACAGTGGAACGGACTGTTTTGGCGCCCCTCCCCCATTTCCTCCTCCTCCATGAATTTCCTCACTACCACTCAACAACAATGCACCTCACCTCTCTACAGCACCTTTCTGCCAAACATTTCTTTTTTATAGCACTACTCATTGTTTACTCACACTCAGTTCTTTGATCTGCATGGTACACGTTCTTTGTAACAGGCACATTAACCCTCTGCGCTGTGTGGGTGGTGGCAGGAGTACCATGTGAGTGCAGGGTGAGCCATGCAACAGTGTGAGAGTAGGAGGGTAAGAGGAGTGACAACAGGGTGAGTGAGGTGACATATGAATTTGGGTGCAGATGTAAGTGCAGAGTGGGACAAATGAATGTATGGTTAGTGATGGTCTTAATTGAGTGAGATTGCAGATTGGGCATTGGGAGGGACAGGTGAGTGAAGTGTCACATGAGTGCAGGGTGAGTAGTGTGCTTGTGTGACTGCAGGGTGAGGTACAGGGTGAACAGCGCAAGTGCATTGTGAGTGCACAGTGATCACTGTGAGTACAGGGTAAGCGGGTGAATGGTGTGAGTGCGTCGGGATGAGTGTGTGGGCATTGCAATCGATGTGAGTGCAGGGTGAGCATGAAAGTGAAGGGCGAGAATGAGGAGCGAGTTGTCTGAATGCAGGGTGCATTCCCAGACACTTGCAGTAACTCAGCATGCTATTGTCAGCAGTGCAGGGTTTCAGATATGTTAAACTATTGCTATTATGGCATTAACCAGGGATCAGGGTGGAGGAAATAAATATGCTGATCTTCCAACAAACTTCCAGTTTTATGATTAGCGTTGCCAGGTCCTTATTTTGAGGTCCCAGGAAGCACAAAAATAAACAAAAAAACAGTCACCAAAAGCTGTACTGTCAGGACTTGTGTGTGCATACCTTGAACAGCAAATATGAATAGAAGCACTGTTAAGAGTGTTCTAGGGCTGCTTGAATGATCCATGACTGATAATAAAATGGAACAAAGACAGAAAAGTCACATTACTAATGAATACATACTTGGTTATAAGCATATTTAGTGTCAGGACAATGAAGTTGCAGGCTGTTTAAACAACACATGGCTGGCTGGCATTTTTCTTTTGCAACTTGAAGCCCTGTGTGAATTTAAAAGAAACTTTGTCTCCTTTTGCTAAGATTTAACCCTCCCAGGACGGGGTTAAACTTGTAGAGTTGAAATGTAAATGTGTTGTATTTGTAAAGCGCACGGCTGCCCACGCAACGGGGCGTCCCGGCGCTGCACTCATACCGCTGTGGAACCCTTCCTGGCTTTTCCATGTGAAATGTCCACTCCTGGGCACCCCCAAGGTGAAGCCAGGCATCCAAGCGCTGCTGGGGCCGTTGTGGAGATTAAGCAAGCTATTGCCCAGAGTCACAGAGTGGGACCCATGATTAGACTAGGCACCGAGGCGAGAATTATCAGGTCCGGGGAGATTGAGTCCAAGAGCCGCCGAGGCAGGAACTGAACTCTGGTCCCGGGCCAGACCTCTGCATCAGGGTCTGCCGCTCTAACCATTGAGCCACGCTTCTCCACTCCAATGCAGTGGGAGGCAGGATGTGTGTGTTCTCTTCTAAAACTGAAAGCCAGGAACAGAAAGATGGTAATTTCAGCTGCACTGTGAGGCCAGGACTGCGAAGGAACAGGACTGTCTGTTTCCTTGCTTTCGTTTTTAGCAGGAGACTTCCTGCCTCCCACTGCAGCTGAAGCACTTCAGCTCTAAGAATGAACCCCCTCCTGGGACAGTTAACTCAGCGCTTTACATCACAAAAGCATGGGCACCTCGTGCCTTTTCTGTTTCCCTCCCCCCTCCTTCCCCTCTCCAATCCTCTGTTACCGGAGCTATGGGTGAAGACTTGGACGCTAGACAGTTAAACACCAACAAAGGGAAGATCTTGGTGTGGAGTGTGCACCCCCCCCCCCCCCGAGATGGTGTCGCGCCCCCCAAGGGGGGCACGCCCCACAGATTGAAGAACTCTGATTTAGGGTTTGCTTGTGACTTTACCCTGAGAAGAAATGTGGTTTCTTCTTGAGATGGCTTCATCCCTCCAACCAGTAACCCAATTTCATACAATAAGAGTAACTTGTTATATGGGGATTCCCTGCACTTCTAAGCATGCATAGGTAAAAAATGAAGTGTTTATGCCAGGGGTCTCCAACCTTTTCTGTAATAAGGACAATGTAAGTTCAATGAAGCTCATCGAAAGCTACTAATGCTATTAGTCTTGTAATAGTGGCTGCATCAGACAAGATTACCTTATTGTCCACCAAATGCTAGATTAATGCCAATGGTCACTTCAGTCCATCAGGCATGGTTGACAGCAGACATATGAAAAAGCCTTTGTCCATATGGTATGCCTCTACATGGGTAATACATAACATCAAAAGCTGCAGTGCATCGGGCACCAAAGAAATAAATAACATTTGTAGATTGTCTCCTCAATGCCACTTGATTTATTGCTCAAATATCAACTTTAAATATATTTCGGGAATTTAGGCATTTTCTCCATATAAAAAATTATGACTTCTGAAAATAAACATATTTTCAACTGGAATATACACTCTCAAAACTGGTATATGTAAATTTGTTCAACCAAGTAAAAACCTCTAATTTAGAAGGCTGGGCTATAGAAAGGATCGTTAATACAGGTTGCTGTAGAGGTACTAGTAGCTCATGAGCTACTCATTGTAGAGGTCTGGTTTGTGCCTTTAAGGAGGTATTGTCATGTAAATATGGGAAAGCTCATTTTTAGAAAGAGGTACTAATAGAGCTGTACTGTACTGTGTACACAGAGGCACAAGTTTGAAGTGGAACATACTACAAATTAAAAGACATTCAGGTACAGTATTGAGTATACTGCAAACATTAAGGCACATAGACAAATAAAAAAGCATACCATAAACACCCTTAGGTACCGTATGCGATGATGGGATAGATGCAGGGCAACGAGGGAGGCTCTAGGCAGCAGGAATGGCCAAAGGAAAGAGATGGAGAGATTGCAAGTAGAAGCAAGGAGGCAGGGTGGGGCTTGAGCAACAGACACAATGAGGGGAGATGGAGCAACTAAAGGGAATGGTAGTGGGAGCAACAGTGGTGTAACATAGGCCCCCGCAACCCCCGCTGTGCAGGGGTGGGGTTGCGAGCTCCTAGAGGTCCCCTCAGCATGGTACCCTGGCCTAAGCACTCCTGGTTGAATCTGGAGAGAGGGGGGTCCATGTACCTTGCAGGGGGCCCCCTCAAGTTTCGTTACTCCACTGTGAAGCATTGAGCAAGGTGGTGGGGCTGGTAAACGAGGTGAGGGGAGAGATGAAGAGGTGATCGAGGAGAGACTATTTAGAAGAACGTGCAGTGGGTGAGACTAGGGGAAGAGATAAAGGGAATACATATTCACACCAATCAAGTGCTGAATGCGACTAACATGTTAAAGAAAAAGAAGGATACAATTCAACCGATCAACTCATCATGATACTAAAGAAGTTCTTATTTTGGCAGGACAAACACAGAAAAAGAAAAGAAAGTCATTAAATTGGGAGCAGGGAGCAGATATATACAAGAAGCCATCAAATAAAGAGCAAAGGGTGTGCCCGATGCTCCAAGTATATTTAAAAGCATAGGTAGTATTAGGTCCGCCAGACGATAGCTAAAGATGAATGCAGCAGGACACAAATGTGTCTTCCATTCTTTTTTCTTACTAGGCTAAACTGGTGATGTTTCCCCAATGTGACGATTTTTTTTTTGCAGGCGTGGGAACGTAAGTTCACCACAAATAGACTGCATTTAAACACAGACCGGCGTTAAACTGTAGGGTTTGTAAGATTAAAAATGGTAGGGTAAAATAAATTAGTGTGGTTAACAACAAAAATAAGAATCCTTAAAAGCAGAAGTGTTAGATACCAAGAAATGCATCGTGTGACATTGTGCTACTGGAACAACATGAAGCTAAGACTGACAACTATCACGCGAGCTGGCTCCACCGGGAAAGAATCTCGATGGATGGCTCATGCGAGATGCGACTCGAGATCGGGTACAACAACTTCAATGCATAATTTGTTTAAGATCTTCCGTCTTGATGTCCTGTGTGAACAGGAGAGGACGGATGTGTGCTGCTGACAACAGGAAGGCGTGGGTGCTCGGGGGAGGAAGTTGCTGAAGTGAAGCAACCTATCACTTATGTTTAAAAACATTCGTGTCACTCTTTGTTTCCGGTATTTTAATGTCTCAGTTAGAAAACTGTGAAACACTCGATCTTATCAGTCGTTCACAGGCAATTTGGTGGGCGTCAATTACTAATATTGGGTTTTTCTCACCAAGAGTTACGAAAGTTTTAAATAATAGCCTGTGCAATTTATAAGCCTAAATTGTCGAAGGAAAAATTCAGACGCCTCTTACAAATACGCGGCACACGTCCCGACCCCTTTCCTTCATAGCAAGCTATTACATTCAGGCACCACAAGAACCATATAACACAGCAGGCTTTTTTGGCATCCCTGTTACTCTGAAAGCACTACAGTGCCCCTCGGGGCCTCAGCCACGCTGTATGAGTATCTCCATTGAGATTAATATAAAATAAACGTTTTTTGTTGTTGGGGACATTGCCACTTAAAATATGGTGAGATATGTTACGCATCAAAGCATGTTATGTAAAAGGGCTAACATATAACTATGCTCTTTTTCAGATAAACCAAACACTGCCTGTGGTGGTGGTGTTTCTCTGGAGTTTTAGTAACATTACACGATTGATCTCTACACACATCCTCCACCCAAGGGTATAAAAATGCCCCATTCATGAAGTGACCTGTAAATATTAAACAATGGGCTTATCAGACCCAACTACCTCAAAGGTGGGGGTGAGGCCAGATGCCTCTCGTGTTTGTCCCACTCTGGCTCTTCACGCTGAGCCAAGTTTAACCCCTTCAGCATTTAAGTGGTAGCAGTAGTGGACAGTCCCAGGCTTCTCAGTGAGTTAGCGTAGGGTTCTTAATTGTGAAATCAATAATTGTCTGCATTATGGTACTTTAATGTATTAAGATTAAATAGTGAAAATACAACAAGAACATGTTGCAACTGAGTGTCCTGGGTGCTTCAAGTGTCCTCCATCGTTTCCCGGTGTTGGCCCGTTCGTCCCATTATAGCCCAGACAGTTTCCCCCCTGGGTCAATGTCAAGCGTGATTAGGGTAAGGTGCAGATTGCCCTCATATTCTCTCCATCTGGAATTCCTCACAGTTAAATTTATCTCAATAAAGTGTTTGAGTGGGTTCATTTGGGAGGCCGACCAGCTCCTCTTCTTCTGAGAGAGCATGAACTAACATATCTGGTCAGGTCCAGTGGTGTAGCTAGCCAGGTTAGATTGGGATAAAAAATCAGCGTGGGCATACCAAAAAAAAGTGGCACACATTTAAGTAATGCCTTTCCGCAAAACACTGCTTCAGCGAAGTTTTATGAAAAGAAAGGGGGTGGGGGCATGTTTTATTAACTTCACTTAGATATAAAAAATGCACAGATTAGTTCACACTGCTGAGCCACACATGAATGCTAGTGAGACCACTTCTTCCCGGCCCCCTGCCCACGCTCAATCAGCATACATTAATGGGCGGGCCCAGCGAGAAAAAGGGACAGATACCTCCGCCCATCTGCCCATCTGCCTGTATAAAAGCCACTCAGGCACCCACTGGGATGCTGGCCGCACCCTCACAGCACAGACTGCCCCAGGCTGCCCAAAAAAGCAGCCCACAGCTGGAACTCGGCTACTGGCCCTTCGGCCATTTCCCGAGTGCCCGCATTACCAATCCGACCCTGGTAGCTAGGCCTTATTCTGCCCATGGCGGTCCCTGCGTGTACAGCCCGCCGCGGCCGAGAGGGGAGGGGGTGCTGCCGATTCTTGTTTGGCCGCCCCGCGACGGCTGATGGTAAGGGGGTACCTTTGCTACGTCACAGGTCAGGTCTTTTGGGGGCAGTCACGACTGCGATGAGGCATCTGTTCTCCATCTTCCGGTGACTAGGCTGTTTCTGTACAGAGATGAACGATTGCCCCAGGAAACTCTGGATCACACATAGGCTGGGTAAACAGGCACTCGAAGATCAGTGCCGGCCGCTTGGGCTAATAAGGAGCAAAATGGTGCAGCCAATTACAGGCCAGTCTTCGGATGGTTCAGCCATGCACAGGTCAATCTCGATCAGATGGCTAGGCTCAGCACAGGCCTCTCTGGTGAATCTGGCTCAGGTTACATTGTGGTTTTGTCTTTGGGTGCTGCGGCTCAAGTCATGTTGCAACTTCTCTTCTGGCACTGCAGCTCAGGTCACACCACTGAGAATCACAGCCTGAGTGTGCTCTGACAATTTCAGTCAACGCTGCATTGTTTCTACCAGGAACCATAGGTGAAGAGACAGCTGCTTTCTGACACCAGGGCAGGCAGTTCACTCTTCGCATCTTCCCAATGTAGAGGGCCAGAGGCTGCCCACCAAAAGACAAAGATCTGTAGCAGATCTGTAGGCAGATGGGAGTAATATTATATTGGTGACGTTAGTACTTGACTGCTTCAAAACATGTTTCTTTAATTTGAATGTTACGGAGGAGAATTGGTGGACTGGATGTATATTCAATGTTATTGCCGTTATCTCCATTCGCAATTGACTGTACTTTAGCTGATTGAGTCTCCCAGATGAGATGAGGTGCCTATTGTGAAAGTTAATTTTTCTAAAAGATGTGCCTGGAAGGTATTGTTTTTGTATGTGATTTCTTCTGTTCTACAACATCAATAACGCAATTTATTAAGAGGCAGACTGTGCGCCTATCTAGGGGCTTCAGGACAGGTGAACAGCTCTTATAGCAAAGGGTAGACTTGGGTGATGATGTTCGATCGTCTTGTAGCTGGCTGTCAGGTAGACATCATCTCTGGCTGTGCAAGCAGTCTTTTGAGAACTCTGGGGAGCACTTCCTTCCTTGCTAATACAGGACTTGGAACTGAAATAATAAATGGGTGATTGGGTCCCACTTTTATACAATAAAAGTAGACAGAAGATGTAGATGAACTGTCTGCCGTTTCAGGACCTGTTTTGGGTGGTTCTCCTTTCAAGTGCCCTATCCAGGTTGATGCTTTTCACTGCAAGGTTATCTCTAGACTGGAGTCTCCATGATAGAGGCACTAAGAGATGTGAGGTTTCTGTACCCGGCTGTCATTAGTCAGACTGAATATTATAATCATGGAAAGACAAAAGTATGGGCCTAACTCAAAGAGTCCCCCATCACCCTGCACAACAGAGTCTGCAGCACTTCTCCAAAAGTCCTTATTGAATTTCTAAAGGAATCTTGCCTTCTCTTCCCTAACTTTGGTTTTTATGTCTTCTCCCACCAGCTTAAGAATGTGAGAAATACATATCCAACGTTGGTGGAAACATTCTCAGCTCCATCTTGAGCAGCATGTCAAACTTGGAGCATCCAAAATGGAACTTTCAGGCCTCCATTACTCCGACACACTTACACACACCATTCATGTACCATACAGAAAAAATGCCAATTTACACGTGAGGTGTTAATTCTAGGGTGTGGGTGAGTACAACATTCTGGTCACAACTATGAATTCACAACTGCTGGTATGCTGCCTCCACTGCTCTATGAGCTAAACACATGACAGGGACATAGTCCAATGTCGGTTCAATGAAGGCACACTTTGCACCAACCCAGGTAACAGAACAGGTCCAACCTCTCCCATGTCAATAGACAAGCCTAAGCCTCTATGCACACACTAAATTAGTGTGAGGCTATGGCCAAAATAACAAGCATTGAAAATGCAATAGGTCTCGCAATAACGCGAGTCTGAACTATTAGAATTGTAAATGATTATGCCCTTTATTTTTGCGTTCTGGTTTTTGGAACATAAATAAAAGGCTTTGCCATTTACAAGGCCTATAGCTTAAATTTGCGTTAAAACGAGACCTATTGCATTGCAATGGTGGTGGTGCTGCTGAGTTTTCTCTGAATCTGCACCCACAATCTGCACCCACAATCTGCACCCACAATCTGCACCCACAATGTGTGAGTGGCGTTGCGTGTGTGAGTGGCGTTGCGTGTGTGAGTGGCGTTGCGTGTGTGAGTGGCGTTGCGTGTGTGAGTGGCGTTGCGTGTGTGAGTGGTGTTGCGTGTGTGAGTGGCATTGCGTGTGTGAGTGGCGTTGTGTGTGTGAGTGGCATTGCCTGTGTGAGTGGCGTTGCCTGTGTGAGTGGCGTTGCGTGTGTGAGTGGCGTTGCGTGTGTGAGTGGCGTTGCGTGTGTCAGTGGCGTTGCGTGTGTGAGTGGCGTTGCGTGTGTGAGTGGCATTGCGTTTCTGAGTGGCGTTGCGTGTGTGAGTGGCGTTGCGTGTGTGAGTGGCATTGCGTGTGTGTGTGGCGTTGCATGTGCAAGTGGCGTTGCGAGTGTGAGTGGTGTTGCGCGTGTGAGTGGCGTTGCGCATGTGAGTGGCGTTGCGTGTGTGAGTGGCGTTGCGTGTGTGAGTGGCGTTGCGTGTGTGAGTGGCGTTGCGCGTGTGAGTGGCGTTGCGCGTGTGAGTCGCGTGTGTGAGTGGCGTTGTGTGTGTGAGTGGCGTTGCGTGTGTGAGTGGCGTTGCGTGTGTGAGTGGCGTTGCGTGTGTGAGTGGTGTTGCGCGTGTGAGTGGCGTTGCGCGTGTGAGTGGCGTTGCGCGTGAGTCGCGTTGCGTGTGTGAGTGGCGTTGCGTGTGTGAGTGGCGTTGCGCGTGTGAGTGGCGTTGCGCGTGTGAGTGGAGTTGCACGTGTGAGTCGCGTTGCGCGTGTGAGTCGCGTTGGGTGTGTGAGAGGCGTTGCGTGTGTGAGTGGTTTTGCGTGTGTGAGTGGCGTTGCGTGTGTGAGTGGCGTTGCGTGTGTGAGTGGCGTTGCGTGTGTGAGTGGCGTTGCGTGTGTGAGTGGCGTTGCACGTGTGAGTGGCGTTGCGTGTGTGAGTGGCGTTGCGTGTGTGAGTCGCGTTGCGCGTGTGAGTCGCGTTGGGTGTGTGAGAGGCCTTGCGTGTGTGAGTGGTGTTGCGTGTGTGAGTGGCGTTGCGTGCGTGAGTGGCATTGCGTGTGTGAGTGGCGTTGCGTGTGTGAGTGGCGTTGCGTGTGTGAGTGGCGTTGCGTATATGAGTGGCGTTGCGCGTGTGAGTCGCGTTGGGTGTGTGAGAGGCGTTGCGTGTGTGAGTGGCGTTGCGTGTGTGAGTGGCGTTGCGTGTGTGAGTGGCGTTGCGTGTGTGAGTGGCGTTGCGTGTGTGAGTGGCGTTGCGCGTGTGAGTGGCATTGCGTGTGTGAGTGGCGTTGCGCGTGTGAGTCGCGTTGCGCGCGTGAGTGGCGTTGTGCGTGTGAGTCGCGTTGGGTGTGTGAGAGGCATTGCGTGTGTGAGTGGTGTTGTGTGTGTCAGTGGCGTTGCGTGCGTGAGTGGCGTTGCATGTGTGAGTGGCATTGCGTGTGTGAGTGGCATTGCGTGTGTGAGTGGCGTTGCGTGTGTGAGTGGCGTTGCGCGTGTGAGTGGCATTGCGTGTGTGAGTGGCGTTGCGCGTGTGAGTCGCGTTGCGCGCGTGAGTGGCGTTGTGCGTGTGAGTCGCGTTGGGTGTGTGAGAGGCGTTGCGTGTGTGAGTGGTGTTGTGTGTGTCAGTGGCGTTGCGTGCGTGAGTGGCGTTGCATGTGTGAGTGGCATTGCGTGTGTGAGTGGCGTTGCCTGTGTGAGTGGCGTTGCGTGTGTGAGTGGCGTTGCGTGTGTGAGTGGCGTTGCGTGTGTGAGTGGCGTTGCGTGTGTGAGTGGCGTTGCGTGAGTGAGTGGCGTTGCGTGGGTGAGTGGCGTTGCGTGGGTGAGTGGTGTTGCGTGGGTGAGTGGTGTTGCGTGGGTGAGTGGTATTGCATGGGTGAGTGGCATTGCATGTGTGAGTGGCGTTGCATGGATGAGTGGCGTTGCGTGGATGAGTGGCGTTGCATGGATGAGTGGGGTTGCGTGGGTGAGTGGTGTTGCGTGGGTGAGTGGCGTTGCATGTGTGAGTGGCGTTGCGTGGGTGAGTGGCTTTGCGTGGATGAGTGGCGTTGCGTGGATGAGTGGCGTTGCGTGGATGAGTGGCGTTGCGTGGATGAGTGGGGTTGCGTGGATGAGTGGGGTTGCGTGGATGAGTGGGGTTGCGTGGATGAGTGGGGTTGCGTGGATGAGTGGGGTTGCGTGGATGAGTGGGGTTGCGTGTGTGAGTGGTGTTGCTTGGGTGAGTGGTGTTGCGTGGGTGAGTGTGGTGTTGCGTTGATGATAGTGGGCTTGCATGGGTGTGAGTGGCGTTGCGTGTCTGTAAGTGTTGCTGTGTGGGTGAAAGTGGCACAGAGCCTTTGATGTGGCCTGGCGCAGGAGAAATGCTGCTGCTGCTAATTAAATACAAGAGCGGCCGGGAAGCGGCCGGGAAACACAAGTACGGCCGGCCACATAATTAGGGGAGGAGAAGCCGCACAGCACACGCTGGGAGAAGCCCTTTGATGTGCTGTGCGGCCGCGATGCGCGCTCTGTGCTGGGCGAGGGGGGAGGGCCATTAGCCTGAACTCGCGGCAAGATCAAACGAAGGGTGGGAGGGACATTGAGGAACAGGAACAGATGGCCATGAAAGTGTATGGGCCAAAAGCGCGTGCCTGTACGTGCACTCGAAGAAAACGCCACGAAAAAAAGCGGTGGTTTGACAATCAGTTCGAGCACTTGAATTCTCGCCATTTCCCATTCCTTCGGAATGGTAAAGGCGAGCCCTAAAAACAGGATACCAGATACATGCAGTCAGGAATTCAGAACAGGGGAGCACAAGGCTACCAAAAGCGAATTCAGAAAAATAAGAGGGGTGAAGGCAACACGTTTGGGGTTGTTTCTAAAGAGAGGGACAGGTCCAATAGCAGATATTCAACAGATGTTCTTCTCTTGATCCTTTGATGCATTGAATTCCATTCTGCAACTAATTACTTGCCAATTGTCCCAGCAAATTTGACCACCACTATGAATTTGTAAGGGCAAATTTTCTTATATGGTATGCTGGCCCATTCAACAGCAGCTCTATTTGATGCCGTACAACACACTAAAAGTTAACATTAATTAATAGATATCTGACAACCTTGCATTTTGGGGGATTGTGGCCTGACTTTAGGGCCTAGTGCACTCACTAAGCCCCGACTCCCAGAGGCCCTATGTAATACGTAATGATCCTGTAGTCTAATTATAATTCTGCACCCCTAGGGACCCCACTTGTAATCCCTGAAATCTTTTGCAAGGTATCCTGGTCCAGAAATAAGAAGAACCTCCAGGAATTTGGAGCTTGAAAGCCTCGATACTCAGCTCTCCTCATAAGAAGCGCAAAATGAAATCTCTAATAAAATTAGGGAGACATAGGACATATTGAAAAAAATTATATGGGAACTTATAGGCAGGCACTGGACAAATAAAGGGATAAAGGTGGTAGACTGCTGGCCTGGTTCCTCTTACGAGAAAACTCCCCTCCTCTCATAACCTTACTGAACACTTGTGAGGTTACATGAGTGCTAAGACAAGTCCATTTTAATCATACCCTGGTCATGTTTAGAGCACTACATAATAACCCTGCTCTCCCTTGATATTCCCTTGATAAAAGACTATTTGGAAACTGTCCAGATCACCTGACACTCTGAAGATCAAGCAATATGTTCAGAACAAGAAGTTACAAGGGACGAGTTAATAGAATCCATTAAGACCCTTGAGGGAATTAAGGCACTGGGTGCATGTAGCATAACCTCCACATTTTACCATATATTCATGGCTCAAATCTCAGAGAAATTTCTGGAGGTATGCAGTGAGGACTGGTCCCTGGGACGCTTACCTAACAATTTCAGAGAAGCCATTATTTTCATGATGTTAAAACCGTATCAGGACCCAAATGAACTAGTTTCCTATAGACCGCTCTTGAGGATAATTATAGACTTGAAAATTCTTAACTTTTAGCTCATAGGTTGATTCATCAAGTGAACTCCCTAGTACACGTGGATCAGTGTGGTTTTGTTCCAAGTCAGAGAACTTGAGTGAATATAAGAAGGTTGGGACGTCTTCTTCATGCCACTGAACGATTTCATTTAGATGAGGTCACTCACAGTGTTAGATTGCGAGAAAGCCTTTGATACTATTGAATAGTATTACATGATGAAGTTTCTAGCGATGGGTATAGACCCTAATTTCCATAAATGAGTATGAATCTTATATGCAGGACCAACACCAAGGGTAAAATCTGGAGGTCTGGACTTACAAAATGTCCCATTGGATGAGGCATGAAACTAGGCTGCCCTCTTTCACAAAGTCGGAGAATCAATATATGTAGTGTCGTTGTATAGCGATTATACATTGGAATTTGACAAATTCCCAAACATCTATTCCTATTCTAATGAATTAGAGAAGTTTGGGAAAATATCAGGTCTACAGGCGAACATAGCTGTATGTGTTCCTCTTAGTTCAGTTGGCTAATAAAAGCCAGGAGTATCTCCCTAGAATGCATCTTAGGTGGGAACAAAATACGTTTATTTATTTGGGTATCCTAGTAATCCACACTACAGACAAACATTGCACTTATAATATGGATAGAGTGATTCAGGGTATTTTGGAATGCTGCCCCAGCATTCACATTGGGTAAAGTGGCAAAGGCAACACGGTCCTCCTCCATAGATGCCTATATACATTACAGAATTTGATTTGTCCAATCACTATATCAACCTTTAAACTGTTGGACAGTCTCCCAATGTTCTTGATCTGGGTGGGTAAAAGAAGTACAGAGAACCTCGAGACCCTAAAAGGAGATAGAGAGGAGGGGGGTCTCGTTCTTTCAGACCTATTATCCTAATATATTGCAGCCCAGCTGCAACATGCCGCAAACTGGTGCTCTAAGATAGATAACTGGGAGAAGAAATTTCTATGCAACGATACACACAACAAATCTCTACCAGATTTTCCTATGATGGGGAAACATTCCCAACACAGCCTCACAGATAGCAGCACTCAGGGCCCAACTACGAGTTTTGGCAGTTGGGGAGCATGCAGTATGCCACCACCGCGCACTTGCCCCACTGAGACTTGCCCCCGCCCGCCCGATTACAACTTTAAAGTGGTCTGACCAGCAGGCGGCGTGGCAGAGACTTTGGAAAAGGCACCGCAACAGGACTGCACAACAAGGTTCCAGCACTGCATGGACTTGAAATTCCATCCTGTGCGGGAACTGGTGAGGGTGCACACAGGGAGGCACATGTTATGCCCCCCGTTGTGCATCCACATGCGATGGAGACACAGGGGCCCCCTTTATTTCTTCTCAGCCGTGGTGTGCATGGAGGAGGAACCTGCATGACACCACTAGCAGGGAGGAAACTCGTAATATGCTTGGCGGGACCGTGGTGGTCCACCAAGCATACTGCGGCCTCTAACTGCCGCGCCACCTCCAGGGAATGGTGGTTTCCAGGCGGCGGTCTGACTGTCCTATTTGCAATGGGGCAGTCAGACCACATGTATGGTGGTGGCAGTCCAGCCACCGTGCCCCAGCATTCTGCCAGTCCTCAGGCTACCAGACTCGTAATCGGGCCTTAAGTCGCATGGATGGATATGAACAATTAAAAGAATTTTGAAACACCCACCTTTTTCCAGATCATTAAAGTTACAATGGTGAGAATTATTTAGTAATACTGAATGTGCAATGTCTTTGGCCCACTGGAGAGAGGAAGGCTGTCAAACTTAGGGAGATTTCTATCCATTCCACTTCATTTCTCACATTCTCATTCAAGATGCCCTGCAGGAGTTTTGAATTAGATAGGAGCCAGTTTTTACAAAATGGCAACATTTGAAACACAATTATGGCTATATGAACTGACATCCCGGAAATGTTTTGGTCCTCCGCCACACTGGAAGTCGTTTTGGAAGAAGGTTCCAGTCGACACTTGATGTCCAGTATATATATGGCTCTGAAAGCTGATAGAAACCAGCCTATGCTACGAGACGATACAGGTAGAAGTAGGGTTTTTTACCTGTCTTTCACTGAGTTGGGGGGAAATAGCTTACTTCGTGGTTCATGGAACTTCCAGGGATGCCCCGTTCAAATTTATACATTTAGGGCCATATGTAGGTAATCCCAATTTACCGATTCTAAAATACCGAATTTCACCGATTCGGTATTTCAGAATCGGTAAATAGTATGTAGATACAAATTCGGTAAATTTGACAGAATTGGTAATATTCGGTATTACTGATTCGGTAAATACCGAATCGGTAATTCCCATTCCTTCCTATGGGCCTCAAGGCCCATAGGAATGAATGGGAAGCCATTCACTATTATCGATTCGGTAAATACCGAATCAGTAATAGAGGGGAACATATTCAAGGGTGGCAGGGTGTCACATTGACACCCTGTTACACCCCTGAATCGTGCATGTCTGCACATGTGGCACTTAACCATACCCTTAGGGCATGTATGTCTGCCACATCGCACTTTTCAAAAAGCACAAATTTGCTTTTTGAATCGTTTTCGATATTTACCACCAACTTGTAGTTGGTGGTAAATAACGAATCCTCTGATCACAAATGCACTCACTTGAGTGGTCCCTACATTGAGAATTCTGTAATTTACCGATTCGGTATCTTAAGGATTCGGTAATTTACCGATTCCTTAAATTACCGAATCGGTAAATTACCAAATCCTTGTTTATACCTACCTACTTTGGAAAAAGCTTACCGGTCGGTAATGGCAAATTTACTGATTTTCGGCCGTTACAGACCGGTATTTGGCTACCTACATGTGGCCCTTAAACTTTCTACACTGCAGCATCTATTACAGCTTTCTGAATAATGAAGGGCGATGATACAGACAATAAAATGGTTGACAGAAATTAGAAGTAAGTGTGGACTGGCTATACCTGGCTGCCCTCACACCCTCTCAGTGGCATTCTGAGTGCAAGATGGACAGGCGCAAAGCCTAGATGGATGAAGGATGCTAGGACAGATGAAACTGTGATGGAAGATTTAGAGGTTTGGGCTGAAATTAATAGTGAATAAAAGTGACCCCCTAAGACACAGAGCCGACTCTGTAATGGAAAAGGGAGACTATATGTAAAAAGAGCCACATTGATTGACATATAAATATATCATTCACCCTGGTTTGGTGTCTTTTTTGATTGTCATGTATGTCAAGCTGTAATATAATATTTCAATAACTGTTCTTCTCAGGCACTTAACTTGTATTTTACTTAACCTTTTACAAAATAAAAACGAGTTTTTGTTTTGCATAATAAAAGATAATTGTTGTTTTCTATTAACACAAATTACTTCTCTTGTCAATTGGTTTGACAGCACCTGAAGAACCATCCTGCACAATCACAGTCATTCTAGAGAAGACCCTGGCAGGACTTGGATTCAGTCTGGAAGGGGGAAAAGGTTCCATTCATGGTGACAAACCCCTTGTCATCAAGAGGATTTTCAAAGGTAGGAGTCACTTTACGGTGAAATGCACTAGAGGGGTAATCAGTAGATGTCTCATGGGTAAGTATGAATGACACAGAAGCATCCTGTAAATACTGGTACCAGTACTGCAGAAGATTATGTATGGTGTTTATAAAGTCATACAACCCAGTGCCTCACTCAGCTGAATTCCATTAATCTGTGGATATTTGAGAATATAGGAGTTTATCATAGCTGCTATTCAATGAATGTTACTACTGTGGTTGGAGACAAGGGCAGGTGTCACAAGTATTATGAAATACTACTTCACAACACAATAGGGTTAAACGAATTTTCAATTAACAAAGTGTCAACAGTTTAGGCCTATTGCTATCACGGAACATATGTCGTATAACCAAAATGTAAGCTTCAGCAGTGGATCTTATGATTATTTCTTACCACCTAAAAAATCACCTGTTTGTCATATTTACCTAACATTCACACAGTCCCCGCAATCAAAGAGGTGCATGCCAAACCATAATGAATGAATGTTTTATTATGTATGTTGTTGTTGTTGTATGTACTTTATTCGATAAAATTATCATAAAAGTATGTACAATCCAAATTCATCATTATAGGAACAGTACCAATTTAAAAGACAGTATCATATTTCCATACAACCAGTATAAAAAACACATCTAAAAATTACATTAAAAGCACGTAATATAAAAAGAGTAAAAAAAACATCAAGTATATAGGTGAAAGAGACAACAAGGCATATGAAAGAAGCTTATCTTTTGTTATCCCATAGCATCTTATTTCTCGTTAGCCATGCGCAGCCCAGATACTTGGCTACCCCACAAACCATGCTGAGGGAAGAAGTGTCGGTTTTTAAGATAAGTAACACCTCCCTATGGTTCTTAGATCCCAAATTGATACAAACAGGTTTAAGTCATTTTCTTCTCGCGTACCTGTATGCAGGACAAGCAAAAAGGAAATGGGGAATGGACTCAGCGGGGGCGGCACAGCCAGGACAGGAAATAGATGGCACATTATATTGTTTCCAGCCTGCTGTGAATTCATTAAGCGGGCGAGTTCCAAACCTCAGCTTCAGATATAGTATTCTTTCTCTTGGTGAATGGATAAAATCTAGAAAGGGTTCCAGTTTTCGAACAGGCTAGTGATCCAGGAACTGCTCGGTTAGGGTACCCCGATTAGAAGTAAGTGCCTCCTCTGCTTGAACCCATTCCCAATAAGCTTTCTTAACAGCATGTTTGGGTGGCGAGATCTGGCTATCCCACGCCTCTGCCAGCCCGATATCAAAAACAAGCTGTTTGAGCTTACTGATCCAGTTGATCTTATTGCCTGTGTCCAGTTTAATAAGCTCACTAAGGGCAGTAGCATAGTTTTCCAATTCTGGGGTCCTTCTCAGGCTTACCCAGAATAGTAAAGGGCAAAGCCTTGCAATATCTTTAATGAAGCGTTTCCCGTAGTCATGCCGAAGCGGTGTCAATGGGGTAGATAGTGGAAGAGAAACCAGACCTCTATAAAACGTATTCTCGAATCTTACTAAGTCAATGGTGTTCTCAAATCCCCACATTTCTGACCCGTATAGGGCAGAGGGCAATGCTTTGCCCTCATACACCACAAGGGCCGGGGCTACTGGTCTACTGACAGAAAGTCGCTGATCTCTTAAAATTGCCCCTGACACCCGTTTGTGGTTGAGAAGCATTTTAATCTAATGGGAATGCCACTTCATCAAATTATTGACCCGTATACCCAGATAGTCGAAAGATTCAACTAGCTCTAATGGGGCGCCATTAAGCATGATACCATTCCTAAACCATTTGGATGGAGTTAGTGCCATTAACTTGGTTTTAGATGTTTTAATACATAAACCCCTTGAATCACAGAACGGGCTAAACCTGTCTAAGGGTGTCGTCGGTGAAGAGTAAGGTGGGCGATTTCTCTGTTTTATTATGTAGCTAACACTAAAAAGCATTGCTTTTGTGCACTTTAAACATCTGGAATATACTAAAATGTAGGCAGAGAAAGATAATTCACCCAGGATCATACATTTTGACAAAATGAAGAAGCCATGATTCTAATACAGTTCACCTAGGGCCTGATTACGATGCCAGTCAGATTCTCGTCTGAACGGCACCATGGAGGAAGCAGGACAACCCGACAAGAAATCAGCAGTCCCGCTGCCTGATTACGATGCGACCACCTTCATGGCAGTCGCAATGTGTATATTTTCTATTGCTGCATGTGCCGCGGGAAGCATACACGCCCCAATAGAATATAAGCAGATTAAAAACATCCCTGCACTATGCAGCAGGTAGCATGTGTGGCCTGCTACATGGCGCAGAGATATTTAGGGGGGCACCTTTGGTGCCCCCCCCCAGGCCCCATAGCTGAGAACGAGGTGGAAAGCGGGCCCTGCTAGGGTCCCCCAAAGTCATTTTCATCTTGCCTTTTCCTGACAGGTGAACCGACATGAAAGGGTAGCCAAAAAGGACATTGTAATCCCCATGGCCGTGCCTGAGCAGGCACCGCCCTCATTGTAGGGATCACTTACCTTGCAATGTACCGACAAGCTCCTTGAGCCAGTCGGAGGCGTGGCAGGCGATCCCTCCGCCAGCCGCATCACAATGCGTCAGGTGAACCGCAGGGGCCAATGTGGGTGGGTCCGCCACCGACAGGCCGTCGGTGTCAGACTCACCGACATCATAATCAGGCCCTAAGTTCTGAAATCTTTAATTTATGCACTCAACTACATCTTATTCCATGGTCAATGTGAAATGCAAAAAAAATACATACTCCAACCAGCAATGACCTCTGCATCTTTTTCAGTTTTTGGAACAATTAGCATCACAAAGTATGCATTATTGCGTATTTCCCACAGCAAATACTTTAAATATCCATAAACACATGGGCCTGATTCACAAACTTTTTTTGCCATAAACCTACGTTTTTGGTCTCAAAACATACAATTAATCTTGCCAGGAATTCTTAGATTGATTCTATGCTGGTGTAAATAAAGTTTCTCCTGTGGACTTGCCCTGCCACAGGTGTGGAGAAATCTGCAGTAGTAAATACCATTTGAGAGTGGGATTTGGACCTTACAAGGTGTGGTTTGCCTTGAATATTTGTAAACACCCACACACATTTGTTTGTGGGCATCCACAAACTGCAACCTGACCCCTTCATATCCTCAAAACAACAGAAATGTAGTCCTGCCAAAGGTTGTACATCTTACAAGATGGAAAGGGTAAGGGATTCCCCTCATATTTGGTGGAGGTGTAGGGTAAGAGCTTTCTCTAATAGTGAAAAACCTTTGTCATGGAGCTAAAAGTGCCTTTAAATAACGAGCACCATATACCCTATGTTTAATTGTACACTGTGGGCCTGATTTACAAACTGCATTTTGTAGTACATGATTAGTACTTAAGTAGTATGATTTACTTAATACAAAATGTATTTCACAAACTCACGGGTGGAGATCTCCACCTCTACCTCTCCTAACTGTATGGAGACCTGCACCACAGTGGTGGGGATATCCACGTACATAGGTATAGGTTTTTTGAGGTATATGTGTTGGGGCAGTGAGAAAATTGGAAAAAGTTACCACAGAACAGGTGGGGTTAAGAGAACATTAAGGAGGGTAAATGAAACAGAAGTTCCAAGCTCATGCACATCTGAGTCTATAAATGAATAATCCAACAGTCGTCAATGTGTCATCCTTGTCTTCATTTAGTCATTCTTCATGCACCACCTATACCAGCCAACGCGTGTTTCGTCTTAGGGTGTGGTCACCCTCGACTTCTTCAGGGATTCAATCCAATCTGTTCAGTGCTTCACACATGTGACTGGAATTAGGACGCTGACTCGTACTTGAGAGGTGTTAATCGATCTCAGACTCATGAACAACAGTACCTGTTTCTCTTACATGCAATAACACGTGAATCATGCAGATTCGATCCTAACAGATTGGATCTAAGCCCAGAAGAAGTTGAGGGGGACCACACCCTAACACAAAACACGTGTCTTCTGGTATAGGTGGTGCATGAAGAATGACTAAATAAAGACAAGACCGACACATTGACTACTGTTGGATTATTCACTAATGGACTTAGATGTACATGTGCTCAGAACTTCTGTTTCATTTATGCTCTAAACTAGGGATGTAGGTTGACATCCCCTTTCCAGGGTTCTGCATTGATAATTGTGGCTTTTGAACACTATTGTACACTGTGTTTTCTGTGCGCCCTAATTCCGTTATTCACCCCTTTCTGTTGCAACATTAAGGAGGGTTTTACATAGGGACATGATAACATATAACCCATATCCACAAAAGAGTATGACCATTTTGATTTACAAGATACAGTTTTAAGATGTACTATGGTGTTAATAAAGGCTTAAATTTACTCAATCACAACCTTGGAGAACCTTGGAGGGATTCAAGCATCACACCTGGCGAACCACTGGTACTGCAACACACTCTGTTAGAAAATAATGGTGGCCGGAAATTAAACTGACAAAGAAATTATTTCTAAATGTATTAAATTACATTCCAAATTTAAAGTATATATATTTAGTTCCCTACACTTTCCTATGTCAAGATCGCTTTCCTGGTGGTGGATAGAGCTCTCCACCAGCAGATGAAAAGTTATTAATATTAACTTTACATTTGTTAATTCAATTGTAGGAGGCTCCACTCCCTACTGGAGGGCTGGAGAGTGGAGACACATAAATCTACACCTGAGTGTAAATTTGCAATAAAAAATGGTAAATAGTAAAAAAAAAAGTGGAGAGTTACAACTAGGTGTACAAGTAGATCTATGCTTGAGTATTTCTACACATGTAAATTGACCTTTGTGAAGTGGCCTTGCATATTTTTCCGCACCGGTAGACTAGAAGAGCACAGGAAATGTCACAATATATTCTCAGGCGTACAGCTGGAAATTTGGGTCTGGCACAACTATCCATGTGCACTTCTAGGAATGTTTGCTGACTGAAAAAAATGTAAAGTTAATTTCAGGTTGAGATGTAAATCTCTGCGTGTACTTTTCATTTTTGTAATTAGGGGCCATAGTTATGGGTATTAAGTAATTACCTAGTTTTAATTGGAAGGCGTGGCTCTACAGGTTCTGTGATGCTACACCTAATGCAGAGAGAAAGAAAAAGCAAAATCAACATGTTACTTTCTCATGGAGATTAAGGCATCATAGACCGACACGACTTTGAATATCGAGACACATAGAAATTTGCACCGTATCTCACACCCTGCTGATTACATTTAATATATATATATCTATATATTGTAAAGTGATATTCTAGTTAATGTGTCGGGCTCAAAAGAGAGTCTTTGGGATTACGAGAGCTGCAGACTGAGACTGCGTCACTTTGGTCCAACGCACACAGGGCAGGGAGCCACAAAGAGCACACATTTGAGTTCTGCCAGCATGACAGTGGTTTATTCTATCATTCTACTACAGTCTGCAAAATATTACACATAGCGAAGGCATGGTGAGATGAGTAACACTATTAAGGCAAATGTGCATAAGCAAATTCCTCATTGTGGGCACTCATGCATGACGCACCAGGTACACAAGGAAAGAGCCGATCACGTGTACCATTAAAACAACCCTGCTCCTTGCATCGTCAAAAATCTTTTCCAGAAGCAATGCTTGATAATACTACCAAGTTAGAGGGCAACGGTGCGTTGTAAAATTTGGTCTGGGGTGTTTTTATTGTTGATGGTGATGAGAAAATATTGGCGCTTAAAATGGGTATAAGTTGACACAGCAGCACTTATTAAACTCATTCAGATCTGTTGCGTTCGTTATTGATAACTGGTATTGGTTTACAATTAAAGTGTAAATAAAAAGAAACATGAAGCCCGTTTGTTATGTATTTTACGAGGCTATCTTTGCCATACTTTAATGCAGCTGCCTTTTCAGCAAATAGATTCAAGGTTATTTTCTTATAAACATTGCAGTGGAGAACAAATTAACACCGTAATTAAATCAAAATATGCAGTGCAGTATATCACAAAAATAATGGGAATTGGATAGCATTGGATTCGTAGCTCACGATTTCTTTTCTTTTACCCAGGTGGTGAAGCAGAACAAACCATCCTTCAGCCTGGGGACGAGATTTTACAGGTGCACACACACACCCTGCAGGGTCTCACCCGATTTGAGGCCTGGAATGTCATCAAAACCCTACCGGATGGGCCTGTGCCGGCCACTTTTAAGAGAAAAAGTGAAACTTCTGCCAATGACACGTCTGCTGTTGCTGAGGAATGAAAAACAGCAGAAGACATCCAAGAATATACTTCTTGGCTCGGCGATTTGCAAAGCAATTTTCCACCTGGCATGGCGAGGACTCTGTGGACAAATACACCACTTAATATTTCACAGCGGACGACTTAACATACTGGAGCATATCCCGCTGCCGGATGCCCTAATTGAAATCGTCGTTATGTGGAGAATGAGTATAACAGTATTCATAACCAGCTGTTAAGGACACAAGAATTGTAAAATATATATATTTTAGATAATATAAAGGAGTGATACATTTTTTGCCAAGGGCATATAATTTATGTAAATGCATTTTATGACTGCACAAACTGGTGCTAAAATTACGAATTTTATTTTAGGCTAGGGTGCAATAAGTAGAATTTTTCTGGACTCCATCTGTATATCTGCTATTAAAAGAATTTATTTTATTCATGAATACGGTTTCTCTGTAGCTTAAAATGATATTTTTCTTTGCTTTTCTGCTTCTTTTCCTATATGATTATACTTTTATTTCCTAAAAGTCGTGTGCAGCTGGATAAATATTGAGGTGATTTGTTTCTGAGAGAAATTATGTCACTGAAGGTATTTAGCACTTCAATTTCAATTTATAAACTTTATTCGGTTCTTAAAAAGACACCATAAAAGCACAAATACAACGTTCACAAATTAAAACAATGTTTTTAAAAAATATTTAGTCTAAAAGATATAAATGTTTAAGATTTTATATACTTAATGGGAGGAACAGGATAATTTTAGTGAATTTAAATGTTCAATGCAATTTTTTAAGGGACAATGTCTCTGGTGGTCCTCAGTCTTGTTGCGATCCGAATGAAATTTATCGTGCAGAATAAAGTATAAGCGTCCTCTGCTTCCATTAGGAATCTCAACGCCCGTTTCGCTTGCTTAAATCTTTGCTCCTTCAAAATACCCACCAGGAACTTACGTCTTGGTATCGCGTAGAGTGGGCACAGTAGGACAAAATGAAGGGTATCCTGCGGAGATCTATGATCGCAGCCGCAGGTACCCTTCTCCTCCACTGTGCGAGTAAATCCAGATGGTACTGCAAGGATGTGATGTAGCATATTGATTCTAAATCGGGTTATGAGGTAGCGATCCTGCGCATTGTGCATGACCCTTAGATAAGGTTCCATACCTTGCTTCGGGGTAAGGTTGTTGTAAGCGAGGTTGGTAGCTTTGAGCCTCTCTTTTTCTGCCCTTGTCGATTTCAGCTGTGCGAGCAAAAGTTTTTTGATCGAGGTTTTGCACTCCGGAGTTAAAGAGTCGGGGGCAAAAAAATATTCAGAGCAACCGATCTCTGTTAGCGAATCTTTAACAAATTTCAGCCAGGGGATTGCATAGCCCTTGTCTCTTTTGAGGCAATCCTCGATAATTTGTCTAGTTAGGGCCGCCTCTGGGTTGGTCCATACCTTCACCCAAGCCAGAAGGGGTTTAATTTTAATTTTATCCTCCAGGAAGAGTTCTCCCAGCTCTTCGTGTATAATGTGGGCCGCGACACTCTGTGGGACTTTTAGTATTCTTCGTAGGAATTTATTTTCTTCCGTCTGGAGTGGCTGGATTTTTTTTCCCCAAAAAGCCCCACACTTCCGCTCCATAGCTTACTTTTGCACAGCAAATGGATCTGTATAAGGTCATGATTTGTTCCGGGGACCATTTCCCTAGTCTCTTCCCGAACCCCATAATTGCTCCTACTGCGGCCGCCAGTTTGGTCGAGTGTTTCTCAATCAGGGGTTTAAACGATAAGTCGTGGTCGAATAATACCCCCAGATATGTGAAGGACTTGACCTGGTCTATTTTGTGTGACCCGATGTTATAAGAAAAAGATCCTTTTGTAGGTTTCCCTGATGTCATGATAAAGGACTTTTCCAGGTTTGTTGCCAGGTCCAGTTTGTCCATAAATTTAACGAACCCATCGATTAATCTTTGTAGACCCAGAGGTGTTCTCGAGAGCAAAACCGCGTCATCGGCATAAAGTAGTACAGGTACTGCTCGATGACCGATTTGGGGTGAGTCAACTTTAAGTTTAAGAAGGTCCTGTTCCAATGCGTTGATATAAATGGAGAAAAGAAATGGGGCGAGGATACACCCCTGTCTTACTCCGCTATTGCAACTAAAGGAATCGGTCTTTTTTCCTTCCTGACTGTATCTCACGCATGCTGAGGTGTTACGGTGTAAATTTTGTAAGGTATCAACTAGTGAGTGGTCCACGCCTAGATCCATTAGCATGGCCCAGAGTTTTTTCCTGTTTACGCGGTCGAAAGCCGCGGAGAGGTCCATGAACCCCATATGTATCGACCCCCTCCCGGCGATGGTATATTTTGCGATCAGGAGATATAGATTTAGGCATTGGTCGGTGGTGGATCTGCCTTTCCTGAAGCCGTATTGGGTTTCAGATAGGATTTGGTGCTCCTCTGCCCAATCTTGCAATCTTGATAGGATGACCCGACCCAAGACCTTTGCTGTCACATCAATGAGTGAGATGGGTCGATAGCATTGGGGGTCGTCCCGGTTGCCTTTTTTGTAAATAGGGACTATGGTCGCCGTTGACCAGGACTGGGGGAGGCCTACCTCCGCTGCCTCATTTAACACCCTCGTAAGTAACGGGGCCCATAGCTCTGGTTTGCTTAGGAATAAGTCTGGTGGTATTCCGTCCGGGCCCGGCGCCTTGTTTTTACTTAGTCCGGTTATTCCCAATTCAACCTCCTTTAAGGTGAAATTTGGTTTAGTTGGCTGATGGACCTTCAGAAACTCCTCTTGGGGTGTATGATTTGAATGGTTGTACAGGCTGTGGAAGTGTTTCTGCCATTGCTCCGGTAAGATGGTATTCAAAATTTTTGGGGCACTTTGGTCCTGAAAACATGGGGCATTGATCACTTTCCAAAAGGCAGTAGCGTCCTTTCTCTCTGCGGCGTCCCTTAAATCTACCCAGGCCTGGTTTTGTATGCTCTGTTTTCGTGCCTTCACGGCTTTTTTGTATTCGGCTCTGTTCCTTATCACCTTTATTTTGTCCCTTGGTAGGGCATGTAGGCTGTCCTTAAGGTTTTTCAGCGCCTTTGTGCATTTAGAGTCGAACCAGCGGGGATTTGAAGAGATGTTATTATTCCCTCCCTTGGTTCGAAGGGAATTATTTACTACCTGCGCGATTTCTTCAAATGCTTTCACCACCGCACCTCCAATTACGCAGGGGTCGAGACATTTGTCGATCGGTACTGAGGCGTCACATAGCAGTTTTTTATAGAAACAGTTCCCATCAATTTTGGCCCATTTGATTCTTCTACCCTGGTCTACCACTCTTTCCAATGCGACCTTTCCCTTAGCCGCTGTGAAGAGGAATCCTTCCATTTTGATGATCACCGGATTGTGATCGCTGAAGCTACTAGCCTCTATGAGGTGTGTGCTGATAAATCTTTTTAGATAGACAGAGACTAGTACAAAGTCAATATAAGAATAGCAGCCTCTGCCTTTGAATGTCGGGGTAAGTTCTCCTCTCTCATTTAAGGTGGCAAGATCCATGGTGTGGGCGAGATTGTTCCTTTTCATTAATCTCTCAAGGTCCCAGCCCTCTGATGAATGGGTGAAGTGTGGGCCTTTCATGATTGTACAATTTGACCAGACATTATTGGCAGGTAACAGATTTTCACAGAGGTGACAATTAAAATCTCCCATTAAAATTAAATTCATGGGTTCTGGTGTCTTGGATAAAAAGTTTAGGCAAGTCTCAAGTTCTTTTATAGCTGCTCCCTTCTCCGTTATGGCCGGTGTGTTATACCAATTCATTAACAAGAAGGTTAGGCTTGACGAAGTAAACCTTAGTACCTGAAGGTTACGTGTGACCCATTTGGTATTGGACCAGGTACCCTCAATGTCTAGATGGACATAAATCGCAAGCCCCCCGCTCGCTCTTCCTGAGGTAGCTTTTTTTGCGGGTACGAAAAAGCTTTTATAGCCCTCCATGCTATATTCGTGCGGTTCAGTAGCCCAGGTCTCTTGGAGGCACAAGATGTGGAATTTCCTTATGTAGCTGAACCAGTCCTGAGATATGAACTTTGTCGCAAGCCCTGCGATATTCCAGGTAGCTATAAGTAGGTTATCATATGTTGTTGCCTTGAGTATCCCTCTACCTTCGCCTTTCGGTGGTCTTAGTTGTTTATCCTTAATGGGTGCGACGGCCCTGCTTAGTTGCAGGCCGGGGGTGTTGACGATTTTGTTCTCGTAGTATGTCCCCTCCCCTGTGCCCCGGGTACTGGTTGGTGGTATACTCCTGCCTTCTGTGATGTTCGCAGGGTCCATGAGATCAGATTGACTGTGGGTTGCTCCCTCTTTATCCCCTAATGATGTGAGGTTTGGCTCGTTCCTGCTTTGATTTGCTGTTGGGAAGCAAGTCATTCTCTGTCAGTCCACCCCTTCGAGAGTACTAAACCTGTTCCAATGGTTGTACTGCATCAAAGAGGAATCATAAGTAGGAAATACTGGGAATACAGGATTTGGCCTTTGCCATTGGGGGGGGCCATATTGGAAGCCCGGATGAGATGTTCTGTTCTGAATGAAATTCTGCCTGGGCCTTTGGGATGCCAGGGGATAAAAATACGATAAGTGGACCGGGTGGATTTGTGAGCGGGTATAGCTCGGGGGGACATTGCAGATGAAGTTGACTGCTGTCATGTCTCTGAAGTTCACCGTAATGATGTCTCCAGCGATGGTCTTGGTGCCTTTGCCAATCCACTCGCCCCTTCTCACTGAGAGGATTTCCCCATAGATGTTTGGGGGTAAGGGCCTGTGAGTTTGCAGCCACTGAGCGCATTTGTTTTTTAGTTCAATTTGTGATTCTCTTTGGCCCTCCTTTAATGGGGGCACTCCAGTTAGGACAACCACAAATGGTAGTGCCTCAGGTGGGAGATTAATTGTCCGAAAGCGTGTGGCTGTTTTCTTTTCGTTGTTGGTTTCCACAGTAGGAGTGGGGAGGGTCTTGGGGTCTGCCTTCGGGGTTTGGGCCTTGTTTTCTTCAAGTGTTAATGAGGAGCTAGGTAAACGTTTACTGTTACCGCTTAATGATTGATTTTTATTTTTATTTTTACCTGCTTGTGGGGTGGAGGCGGCCTTCTGAAATTCCTTGGCTCCTTTCTGCGTGACGCTGGTGTTGTTAGCATTGTTGTTTTTGGGGGCACCATTTTGCACTAGTGGGGCCTTATCATTCGGTAAATTTGTTGTAGCGGGGGCCTTGGGGTTTGTCACGTCTCGTTCCTGCACGGGATGAGGTTTCAAGTTTATCCCCTTGTTATTGACCAATGATGTTAATCTGTCTATTTTTGCTATAAGGGGCTTTAACAGTACCGTGATGGAATGCTCTAGGTCAGATTTCAAATCCACCACCATGTTGGTTATCCAGCATGGAATTCCTGGTGTAGGTGGGGTAATGGGTGTGACCAGATTATGGTTGCTGGACTTTACATGACCTTTTTTCCTCCCTTGTTTACGGCCATCCCTGTGCAACATTTTATCCTCCGTGTGTGCGTCTGAGTCCTTTGTGGTTATTTGGTTGCTTAATTGTGCGCCAGGACTGTCCCTGCTGGTTTCAGCGACGGCCTGGGCACAGGGGAGGTCGGCGAAAGATGGTGGAGTTATAGGCCGGCTGATGTAGGTCTCCTCTACCGAGTTCTCAGTTTCTTCTGACAAGTTGAGGAGTAGTTCCTGAGTATCTTGGATAATGGTTACAGGTGGTAAAGATAATCTCCTCTCGGTGTTAGCTATGGCGTCGGAAACCGCCCCTATAGTCTGTTTAAGCATTTTATCAATGGCAGTTAAGGTCGGAAGGGATGGTGGTTGATCCGATTTAGCTTTTGTGCTCGATCTTAGAGTGGGCATCCTGGTCTTCTTTGCGGTTTTCCTCATTGCAGGGGGTGCTGTGTTAGATGGTAGTAGCCGGTTGTGAGATTTTTGGGGGGGCACTTTTTAGGGGACTGGCCCAGCCCGGCCTCTTCTGGCCCCTGAGGGCCACAGAGGGCCCGCCCTTTGCCCGGGCTTCGCTCGGCGTCCCGCTCGCGTCCCGCTGAGCGGTAGATTGTTCCAAATAAGATGGTATTGCAAGCAGGGGGCGTGTCTTCCTGGGGGCGCGCCCGTGCACACCTGTGCAGCGCAGGGACTCCTGGTCTTACGAGTCCCTGCGGCGCGCTCCCTCGCAGTTTCCTCGGTGCTCCCTCCTCCTGGGACAGGCTCTTCAGTGCGACTACCCCCCCAGCCTCGACCCCACGCCACTCACCGCGCAGCAGCGCCCGCGAAGCGGGTGCTGCAAGTTGTTTTAGCGGGAGGGCGGTCAATCCCACCTGGGACACGGGGAGGCCGGGTGAAAGCAGAAGCGAGGCTCTGTGTTCAAACGGGCAGCAGCGGTCAGATCAGTTCCACGGCAACGGTCCGGTCAGGTCAGTTTGAGCACTTACTTCAATAATGCTTGCCAAATGAAGTAAACACCCCTTTACGGTATTCTAGTCACTGGGATGAAATTTGTATTCTAAACTTCCAAATGAATGTACTTTGAAGCAGAACTCTATAGTTCTTTCTTTGGCTAGGTATTTATAAATAAAAATGGATAGGCACCGCATAAAGAACTATAATTTATGGAACCACGATTGTTTTCAAAGATTACTAGGGTGGTAACTTTGTGTGAGGTTGGTGAGTGCACACTCAAGCCACAGTTGTTTAATTTTTCACTGCCGATTTTTTTCCTCGGAAAACATGTCAGGCCAATAATCCTTCCACTTCCTGCCTTAAAATGTCATATCCTTTTTAAGTCTGTTGATGAAACCATCAAAAACTGAAGCAGATACAAGTATTCTGTAAGGAGAGTTGCGGTTTACTGATGAATCTTGTACTACAATAAACATCTCATAACCAACTCACACAATCTTTTTTAATATATTCTGTTTTGGGGCATTTTTAAGGGACTATCCGGGCTCTCCCTGTTATATCTGTACTAGTCTTTGGATATGTAATTAATATATAAAGCAGATAAATAATCGCTGCAAAAGTCTTGTCTATAAATTTCTTAGCAAAGTTTAGTTGAGATCCTATCCTTATTCATCTGTAGTGAGAAAGTGACATGGGTACTGTCCTATATATAGTAAATTATTACAGTTGAGTTGTGACATCACAAAAACAGTTGCTAAAATCAGCTGACACTATGAATGGCAAGAGATGGAGTGGAATTACAGTGACTGTTAAAGGAATAAATAGCTTTCTGGTTCTTTTGTCTAATCTGTTTTAACATAATTAGCTGCCAAGGAAACATATATGCCAGCTTATTTCTTTCTTTCATCACGAGAGTTCATTACAAGAAAGTAAGGATCTATCCATGTTTTCAAATATTCTAGACTCCAGCCCTTATGGAAAAGACCTATGTTTTAATTCAAAACATATGCTCTACTGCCAAATATAATCTGCATTGCAGCAAAATTATTTTCAAATCATAGATTCCACATTTATTCTAAATATCTTCAAACATAGTATCTTTTTCTTAGGAAAAAGCAAAACAACAAGGTTTTAAAGGAGACTTTCAGCATGTGCTTATGGTACAATGGTACAATGGCTGTCTAAAGAGAATAATACCACTGCAGTATAAAGATATTGCAAGTCGCCTCAGAATTCATTGATATCATAAAGGAGAACGACAAAAAACGAATAGTGCACCCAATTAGAAGTTCATGACAAAAGTCCATAAAGTGAATATTCATATTGATGATAAAATTGTGTGATTTATTGAAGAAAGAAGTGCTCTGTAATCTTCAGCACATTCATATTGAAACAGCCAATCTTCAGTATGCTCAGTATTGGATAACAGCCGACATGTTTTGTCTCGAAGTGACTTTTTCAAAACATTAGGTAAAGTAAGGTTGTAAATGTGAAGGCTTGAATGAAAGTAGACCAGTGGTAAGGTAGCGTATCTTAGATGAGTCAACCAGGCAATTGCTGCTAGTTAAGATGTCCATCTAGTTATATCAACCTCGATGTAGTAACATATGTTGTCCTTAGATCAGTGCGCCCATCCTTTGTCAGGTTTTGCAGCTCAAAGTATATTCATTTGCAATTTAAAAAAAATTCATATGTAAATTGTCTAGATTACGTATTTGGTAGTAACCGAAAGTTCACTGTGTCATACGAACAAATAGTCGTGTATTTGGAAGAGGATGCAAAGCAAGGGGCTCTATCTGCCGTTGGGAAAGTGGAATGGGGGCCCAGCTGGGTAATGCCATAAAGGTAAAGCAGATGGTGCCACACTAAGTTAATCTCTGTGTTAGGTAACAAGCCGTCAGGTATCAAACTTTTGGTTTTAACCAATTATATATAAGTTGGTGGCTAGGGACCATATGAAAAAGTAAAAAAGCCCAGGATGCATTGTATCTGATAGTTGAGGTGGAAGCTAGGTATGGTTCCTACCCATAGGACTGTACGCAAGTTTGGCATTTGAAGTATCAAAGGATTGTTAGGTGGAGATCTTAATAAGCTCCTACCTGTTGAGCCATGTTTCAGCGCGACCGCACAGTGTCTCGGTTGTTGCAAGCGGTCCATGGGTAGGAACAAAACCTAGTTTCCACCTTATCTATCGATACCAATAGAGCCCCAACCCAAAATGCTTCCAAGTGCTTAATATTATGCTATACCCACATAAATATCGTGTTTAAATAGCGGTGCGATTGTGACCACTACTACTAATTTGTACTATATAATATAAAGGAGCTTGAACTTCAGTCTTGTTCTTCTAAATGGTTTTTAGAACTCCTTGATGATCGGCAATATCTTTATAATATATAGTGAAGGAATGTTATTCCACATTGTTAGAAATGGGGGTATCTAGTTGACAAAGGTATGTACCTTTGTTCAAGTAGGGACCCTTCTTCCTAGTCAGGGTAAGGAGGATACACTTCTAAAATAATCCCTGCTCACCCCCTTGGTAGCTTGGCATGAGCAGACAGACTTATATCAAAGGCAGTGAACAAACAATTTGTGAACACATACAGTAATACAGTGAAAACACTACAAATGGACACCACACCAGTTTAGAAAAATAAGTAATCTTTATCTAACCCAAAACAAGACCAAACAACAAACATCCAACATACAATACTCTTATAAATAGTTACTGTGCAAAATATCCTTTAAATTGCAGGAAAAACTTGAAAATACAGTTCCTCTGACTCAGTAGCTCCATCTGGGGCTACCGCGATACTGAACACTACAGAGTCTAACAATTCCAGCCAACAGCGTTGATACCGGGTGAGCAAAAGTGTCGACAGACTCAGAGACAGTACCTTTTGTTGTTACGGCCGACACAATGGTACAAGCGTGTCCAGGGCAACTGTGGCGGTTGCGGTGTGAGATAGAAGCATTACAGTGTACGGTGTCCTCACAGCTCGGTGCAGGCAGCGGCTCTTTGACGGAGTCGGTGAGACCAAGGTTAGCTAACGTTGCAGGGTGGGGCGATACTTGATGCACTGCTGGCAGGTCACGATGCGGCAACAGAGCCGGTCTATGTCCAAGTCGGGCAGCGACGGAGGCAATGACGTCTGGGCAGCGTGTAGCGAAGCGTTGCGGAGTGTGATGCCCACAGGACGCAGTGCAACCAGCGGCTCGTTGACGGAATTGGTGAGACCAATAATTTCGTTGCAGGGTGAGGCAATACTCGATGCTGTGCTGGCAGGTCGCGTTGCGACGACGGAGCCGGTCGATGTTCAAGTCTGGCAGTGACGGAGTTGATGACGTCCGGGCTGCATGGAGCAAAGTGTTGCAGAGTGTGATGCCCACAAGAAGCGGTGTAAGCGGCGGCTCGTTGACGGAGTAAGTGAGACCAGGGTCGCATTGCGGAACAAGGCGGTGCTCTCTATGGTGCTTTCAGGACACGAATCCTGCGACAAACTCGATGACAGAGTCGGTTATCCTTTTCTTCTGCAGGCAACTGAAACCAGCGGTTCCGGAGATGGTGCCCGGAAGTTTGGTGAGCTCTTTGATGTTCCTGAGACCTTGTGAACAGGGGGCAAGCTAAGTTCAAGCCATTGGAGATCTTCCTCAAGCAGGGGACACAGCAAAGTCCTTTTCTACTTTCTTTGGCAGCAATTAGCCAGTGCAGGCCAGCCCCAGACAGCAAACAGCTCAGGGGTCGAATTCCTCCTCAGCTTCTCCTGATCTTCTCCTTGGCAAAGGTTCCTCTTCAGAAGTTATCTAAAAGTCTGGGCCCCAATATTTATATCACCAAATCCTTTGTTCTCTGGTAGCAGAGAAGCCCTGTGCTTGGTCAATACCGGTTCTGTTCTCTTTGGTGCAGCTTCCTGGCAGGAGGTGGAGGCAGCAGTGTCCTTGGCAGACCAGGCCCATTCAGGTGAAAGGAAATCTCCCCCTACTCTAAATACAGCCCAGGTCTTTTCAACCCAGCCCTGACTCGCCAGGCTCTCTGGAGCCACTGCTCCCTCAGCCCCTGTCATCCAGAAGCCAGACATGCAACACACAAACCAGGCAGAGGCATACTGGATGGCTAAGCAAGAAAATACCTACTTCTAAACGTGGTATTTTCAAATACAGAAAGTAAAAATCACCCTCACTAAAAGATCCATTTTAACATGCTGCTGAGTTCAGGCGTACCAAACTTCATTTTCCTACCTTGTTCACAGGGGTAGTTATGTTTCTAAGATGTTACAAACAAACTCCCCATTCTAGCCTATGGAAACAGGTAGTCTTGCAATAGTGAAAAACTAAATGTGCAGTAATTTACGATTAGGACATGCCACACACACCAAGGGCCTGTCCTACCTTTCACGTACACTGCACCCTGCCCACAGGTGTACCATGGGCCTACCTTAGGGGTGACTGAAATGTAAGAAAAAGGTAAGGTTAGGGCTTGGCAAGTGGGTGCACTTGCTAAGTCGACATGGCAGTACCAGACTGCACATAGGCTCCGCCATGGACAGCCAAAGTTACATTTCAGGCTGCTTCTGTGGGGAGAACAATCAGTGCTGCAAGCCCATTAGCAGCATTTAATTTACAGGCCCTGGGCACACACAGTGCGCTGTACTAGGGACTGACTAGTATATCAAATAGCCAATTAAGGAAACACCAATCCATAACAGTAATTTACAAAGGGAGCATTTGCACTTTGGCACCGAACAGTAGTGGCATATTGGCCCAAGCATCTAAACCAGCAAAATGGAGTCCAACGCACAGCAAAAGCAAAAAATGCAGGGGAGACCCAGGCCAATGGTGCCAGGTCTAACACACATCTTTCAATAAATTATGACTGTGAGTTCTGAAGTCACAATGCTCTTTACAAAAGCCAGCACATAAGCCCTCATTAAGAATGGCTTGGAAAATGGGCCGGTATTTCCCCACCTCCAGAGTTACAGGTACCAGTAACTCCGAGGATGGGGAAAATCTGGCCCCTTAAGAGTTTGATCCTAAGGATTTAAGTCCAAACAAACAACAAAAAGCAGTAAGGATCAACAGTTGCACTACCCTAATATATACACAATAGTCATAGCAAAATCTAATTTGCCATAGTTGCCCGCCTCATGGGTCCACTGCTAGAGAACCCTAATTATACAAACAAATAGAGAACAGAGAGGCAACAAAATAAGATACTGTACATATGCAAAGTTTTTCCAAAAGAGTGTTCATATGCGTTCACAAAAAGAAGTGGTCCTTCAAGATGTTCTTCAAATAATTTTTATTGCAGTCTTCATACAATATCTTGACAGCAATCACAGCCAACGCGTTTCGCCCAGATTGGGCTTCTTCAGGGCAAATTAATTTTTGGACGCCGGAGGCACAAAGGTGAGGTACTCTACGAATGGCACACGTGATTCTTTGGTACAGAATTCAAGCTGTCTGTAAGTTATGAAGTCCACAAACTTCCTATTCTCGTTACGAATGCCAATATGCAAAGGGCAGGAAGTGGGCTTAGCAAAGAAATATAGTTTCAGATAAAAAACTCCCTCGAATACGTTCAGTTGTCCTGACTTGGTAAGTAATACGCTAATTGTCGGGTGGACACTATGATAGGTGTACCTGGATGTTACAAATTATAAAGAAAACCGCCGTATCTCCATCCAGCACCCGGTTCTGTTTTCTTGTCAGCATCAGTGTGTAGAAAACTGCGCGGTTTTCTACACACTGATGCTGCCGAGAAAACAGGACCGGGTGCTGGATGGAGATACGGCGGTTTTCTTTATAATTTGTAACATCCAGGGACACCTATCATCGTGTCCACCGACAATTAGCGTATTACTTACCAAGTCAGGACAACTGAACGTATTAAAGGGAGTTTTTTATCTGAAACTATATTTCTTTGCTAAGCCCACTTCCTGTCCTTTGCATATTGGCATTCGTAACGAAAATAGGAAGTTTGTGAACTTCATAACTTACAGACAGCTTGAATTCTGTACCAAAGAATCACGTGTGCCGTCCGTAGAGTACCCCACGCGATAGATAGATAGCGTGAGGGCGATAGATAGAGTGAGGGCGATAGATAGATGGATAGATAGATAGAGTGAGGGCGATAGATAGATGGATAGATAGATAGAGTGAGGGCGATAGATAGATAGATAGTCAGATAGATAGACAGATAGATAGATAGATAGATAGATAGATAGATAGATAGATAGATAGATAGATAGATAGATAGATGGAGTGAGGGCGATAGGCAGATAGAGTGAGGGCGATAGATAGATAGAGTGAGGGCGATAGATATATAGTGGTGGAGGATGTGGTGGGGGTGGACGTGGTGGGGGTAGACGTAGTGGTGGTGGATGTGTGGTGGTGGACGTGGTAGTGGAGGTGGTGGTAGAGGTGGTGGTTGTGGAGGTGGTGGTGGAGGTGGTGGTGGGTGTGGTGGATGCGGTGGTGGTGGACGCGGTGGTGGTGGATGCAGTGGTGGTGGACGTGGTGGTGGTGGACGAGGTGGTGGTGGAAGTGGTGGTGGCGGTGGTGGTGGTTCCTAAAAAACATGTTAGAAACACGAATGTCTTTGGTAAACATAAACGTGATCCCATGGAAAAAACAATACAACCTCAAAAAGTTATGGATTTTGGCATGTGACAAAGACCCATATAGAGTTACAGAAAAACTGAAAGGTTGTTTGAAAGCCATTTTGGTGGAGTTGTCTTCTACCGTAGGTAGAGCAAAAGGAGGTGATCCTTCAAGGCTTCCAGAAGGCATGAAGAGAAAGCGTGTGAAAAGGAAAGCTTTGCCCACAATAAAGCTCAACTTTCACATTCCAAAATTAGTTGCTAAATGACTAAAGCCCCTCATCAATCTTCTGCAGATTACAACAATCCATACACTAATAACTACGACCACTTAGAACTGTAAAACAGCCTTGGAGGGAAAAAGCGAAAGTCCCAACTGGATCGATGTTCTGCCAGAAACCAAGTCATGAAGAAAACTGTTGCCTTCTAATCTGTGAAGTGTAGTCAGTAAAGGAGTCACATGAATAGATTTCTATTCTAAGGGGGAAACTTACTATTAAAATATATAACACCGCAGTTCAATCCCACACAGAAATAGAAAACTTCAATGTAGCTTTTTGGCATTTTTTTTGTACCGTGCTATTTTTCGCCCATCGATTAATTCCTCCATTCAGCGAAAAGGTTTCCGAATAAGGTCACATCCCAGCATCGGGAGGCAGAACTGGATACAGGGAGACTTCCCAGACAGTATCCAGATTTGCTCACAGATCTGGCGACGGGAACAAAAGAGTCCCCGCCCGCTGTCAAAACTTGGTCGCGCCCTGACCCCGTATGGAAGGAAATGCGCTGTGCTTGTGGCCAAACTCGCACGCCATAGATACCGACTGTCATGCGGCATCGGCGCAATCTGTAAGCTTACTGATAAAAGAAAACAGATATTGGAAAGAATGAGTGTGCACAGCATGCGCTCTTTAAAATTGAGACGCTGCGTTACTCGTGTAGACACAGAGCATACGCAAAGATACATAAGGTCGCATATATTCATGGATCAATTTTATAATGTTGCAACATATATGATGATACTGTAACAAACATGTGCACATTCTAAGTGATGTGGCCTGTACCCTTTCCTCATGGGTACAGCAGATGTTTCTAATTTGGCAGGATGTATTGTGATACATTCCTACACTTGCATTGTAGCGGAGCAACGCCGCCCCCGGGATGTCAGAACATAGGAAACTAAATTGTGCCTCCGAGTCGAAAAAACGCCGGAAGGCTGTCGCTGTGCGAGGGCCGGGAACCGGAAGCTGAAAAGGACAAGATTTTCTGATGTTTCTGGAAAAGGCAGGAGAAACTGTTACGCGGAAATTAAATAAGAACGTAGCTAGGACAAGCGAAATGTCACTCGCTGGTGAGTCAAAGAAGTGTACGCAGGCTGTATTCTCATGCATTTAAAATAACAGTATAAGTGTAAGCGCCCATATTCGCACAGCCAGGTTATGGTAATTCCCTTGAGCTTTGTAACACACTCTCGGCAAGGATGGGGCCTCTCAAAAATAAAAAACAAGTGCCAATGTAGGAAGTGGGTGGCAAATGGTGAGCAATTTTGCGGCCGCTTTGATGTTCTCAGTGGCCGCGCGGCTCACTGAGAACATCCAAGCGTCCGCGAAAATGCTCTCACAGCCTGCAGGCGGACAGATGGTGTGCGTTTTGATGTTCTTGTCTTGTCTTCTTGTCTTGTCTTGCTTTGTGGGAGGGGTAGGGGGAGCGAATTGCTGTGCACGCGCCTGGCTCACATGAACTGTATGCGATCCGCAGTGGGTAGACTTTTTAGGTCTGCTTACTATAAATCTCGCCTATCATCCCTTCGGGATGTAATAGGGGAGATCTAAAAATTGTGATTGGGTCAGTAACTACGATTGTCGGCCCCATTGAAATTAAGTGCCACTTGCAGGAGGAATATAGCAATACAATGATCACAATAGCCACTGCCACATAAACATTGTATTAAATAATAGCTGGGTTATAGGGTGCCTTGTATGTGACCTTTATTTCTCTGATGCCCTGCAATCCGTTCTTGATAAAGAAATAGAGCACTGCTAGTATTCATAGCAAAGAACAGGAATCAATTTACATGTCTCCAGTACTGAAAAGAGGCAGTCAGGTAGCTTTACAGGTAACATCTCAGACAGCTCAACATAGTTGTTGCCCACAAGCTGTGGGGAATTTCATTTTTTCAATAAAAGTGAAGCCAAATTATGTCTATATATCTGGGCGCATTTCATCTCTTGCATCACAAGGAGCATAATGCAAGATTCTAAATGGTAGAATGAATGAGATTCTACACAATGAGAAAGAAATGACCTACTAATATTTAAGAGGGATATTGCAGGCACCTCATAGTTGTGTGACACTATAAGGTACACAAGGGGAATTTGACCACAGAAGCTTAGATTTTTTTAAAACAATTAGAATATTCTCCTTCCTACATAAACGCTTCTTTTGTTAACCAATGATATAATGTACCTCAGGTGACGTTCACGAATGTATAGAAACCCATGAAAGACAGTAAATATGTTAACATTGTCTTCCAAAATCAGGAGGGAGAGTTCAAAAACAACCTCCAGTGTGTATGAGGCAGCATCACTCGTGCCTCTAGTAGCAGCTGAAGATCTTCAATCAAGTGCCATCCTCCATCCTAGTGAAGCAATCCTTAATGAAATTCTGTCCATTAAAATGAATTGACCTTAGGTCAACAATTAACATTTTCAGAGTGAGAACTCCAGATCCTGGCTGAAGAGACATTTAATACGGAGGCCCGCCTCACTTGAAATTTTATAATGCATACGCTACCAAAGGTATGACACAGACTGCGGTAGACCATTATAAACAAGATCAATGCTGTCTCCCAGCCATGGTTGATGGAGGAAGGTAAAGATTTTTTGACCTAAAAGAAGGGTCTGAAACTTCATTGCCAAATATAGCAAGAATAGCATGCTGACATGAGGGGGGGCTCTAATGCTGAACATGGAACCATGATAGGAGGATGTGTGTGGAACCAATGATATCACCACTATGGAAGGCATTACCAGAGGGGCTATGGATGGAGGAACTGAAGATCTAGGTAAGGGGATGCACCATCACTAATCGAGAATCCATCATCAGTTGGCTGGATAATAGATGGTATTCAATGGGGTATTAGTTCACACATGCATTGATCATGCACAGCCTAGCATCTAGTGTCATAGCATCTCATGTAGGTATGCCCTCACATGTAATATTCAGCACCTGCCTTAGGGCTGATTGGCAGCTGTTGTGGTGACTTACACATTTAACATGCAGTGTTAGGGACATGACACACAGGGATGTGTCACATGTTGTGTTTTCAGTTATGTCTGCACCAAAAAACACAGCCTGCTATAGCAGGCCTGCATGAATTTGGTAAGGGGTCCCTTAGGGTGACACAATTCGTGCTGCAACCCTTGGGGGACGCTCTTTAGTACCTTAGGCCCTGGGTGCCAGATATACCACTTACTAGGGAATAATAGAGGGTGCTACAGGCATTGCCAATTGGGAGAAACAATTGCACATCTGTATGGAAAGAACACTGGTACTGGGGACCTGGTTAGTAGGAAGGGACCCTGTACCCTTCAGTTAAAGTTGCATCAAATACCAGGTAAAAAAGTGTGTGGGGTGCTGCAACAAGCCCCTACAACAACAAGATGATGGAAGGAGTGCTGAAAAGTTTCTAAACTTTTCTAACACTCACCCCCAGTCAAGAGATGTGAGTTAAATCCATTGCTCACCATGCCAACCCAGTTTGGACACAGCATTATGCAAATCAGTCTTGATCCTGCTCCCCATGGGAACAGTCCAGCCCAAACTGCCAGGCCTGGTCCTCCCTGGGCCAGAAATATGCATCCTGGAAACAATTTTGGGATATCACCCCTCATCAGCCAGGCTAGCTTTAATCCAGGGGCACAGCGAGCAAGGCACCCACATCTGGGCATACCCTTGGCAACGTAGGGCAAACATAGCAAATACATCAAGATGATGAACGGTGTGCGAAACCTTTTCAAATACTCACCCCCAGGCAAGTTAAATCTGTTGTTCTTTTGCTCACCGTACCACCCCAGTTTGGAGCCAGCCATTTGCAAATCAGTCTTGACCATTCTCCCCATGGGAGCAGTCCTGCCCGAACTGCCAGGCCAGGTCCTTCCTGAACCAGAAACAAGCATACTGGGACCAGTTTTGTGATATCACCCCTCACCAGCCAGGCTAGCTTGAATCTAGTGGCACAGGGAACAAGGGATCCAGATCTGGGGATTTAAATCTTTTGTCGCATTCTGACCTAGACAGATCAGCCTACAAAACAGGGCAAACAGAGGCTTTCACAAAGTAAGGGTTGCGCTGGCTGAGAGAGGCAGGACTAACAGATGCTACACTTGGACTCGCACCAGATACATGTGTAGAATGACTACTACTTCTTGACCTCACACCGCATCCTAACTCCCAATACCCAAACAGAGATATGCACATCGGTATTCTCAGATCATTCTCCCATTGAAATCTCTTTCTAGATTCCAGGTCTGACCATCCCCCACCGGGCATGGCTCTTCAACAAAAAACGTTTGACTTATGATACCACTAGAAAAGAGGTTAAAAAGGCAATCCAGCATTTTTTCAGACAAAAGATACCCCAGACATTCCTATCTCCTTACTGTAGGACTCACTGAAAGCAGTTGTTAGAGGTAAGCTTACAGCTATTTCAGCTCGCCTTAATACACTGAGGAACGAATAAGAGACCTTGAAAAAGTCCACAAGCAGTCTGGTGGCGACAGGGCACAAAGGCAACTGGCCTTGGCTAGGAAACAACATAGGGTACTAGACATGGATTGGGCTGATTCTGTCCTTCTCACACAAAAACTAATATTATGCAGGAGGCAATAAAGCAAGACAATTCCTCACCTACAAATTGCGGGCTCAGAACCATAAGAAAAGACTGCTAGATCCCTTTCCACTCCCACACTACTCGTCTGCCACCTACGGATGTACTTTCACTGACAGTGGACATCTGCTTAGATGAAGTCCTTTCGAGCATAGCCCAATTTCAGCCTGAAAAAGCTTGGGGGTTGGATGGGTTCACACCCAGCTTTTATACAATCATTAGCACCCAACTGGCCCCCATCTCTGCAACTCCTTTGGAGACATGGGCACTCTCACTGACTCTATGAAGAAGGCAGTGATCACAGTTATACCCAGACCTGGGAAAGACCCTATTAAATCCTCTTGTTTAATGTGGAAGCTAAACTAATACATGCAAGGCCTTAAAGACCCACACACGGTTGGTTTCATACCGGAAAGAGTGTGTAGCAATAACACCTAGTGTTTATTACACCTTATTGATAAAGCAGCCTGACCACAATCAACCACGCCTATTATACTAATTGACACTGAAAAAGCATTTGATCAGGTACATTGCCTTCCCTCTGGAGTGTTCTCAAACCTCGGAATGCTCTTGAGTCAAGGCAGGCCTCAAAGCTCCTTTTTGAAAAAATGGGTGAGATGTAGCTACATTGGGCCCTTGGTTAGGGTGAGAGTCAACGGCCTAACCTTACAGGCCTTTACTAGCTGAAAACACACAGCAGGGCTGTCCTCTTTCCCCCCTTCAGTTTGCCCTATATATGGAGTTATATGCAGAGTAGATGAAGGCAGATGGGTAGATCAAGGATATTACTAAAAGTCATCACAAACAGAAAACAGCCTTATATGATGAAGATTTCATGGGGGTGCTCACCCAACCCTTCTCCTCCCTGCCAGCCCTACTGAGTGAGCTTGAGGCATTTGGCACTGTCTCTTGTTTGAAGGTAAATATTCAGAATTGACAGGCCCTTAATCTCATGGTACCGCAACAAGAAAAGCTCCAATTGGAACCCCAGCTCCATTTCCCACGGGCAAAATAACTTCGGGCCTAAAAGCTGTCCATCTCTGGAGAGAACAGTGGAACCCAACTATGCTAATCTTGCCACATCCCGCCTAGACCTGCAAACCTGGAACGGTTGGGGGACTCTCATAGTTACGCAGGATAGCTGCAGTGCAACCTACCCTAGTGTCTAAAATACTGTAAGTTAGGCACACTCTTCCCTTACCATCACTCCAACACCTTCTGGAGGTATACATCTGGGGAGGCAATAAACCCTGCATTGCTAGAAAGTGGGCCTACCTATCATAGCAAAAGGAGGTTTGGGTGTCCCCTACCTCACCCACTAGTACCTTGCAGCTCAATTACGCAGCATGGTGGAATGTATAAGGCCACTCTCAGAGACACACTGGAGTTTCATTGACTGGGGTATTTCTGGGATTCAGATCTGGAAAATGTCCTGGCTCCTCAAATGGCAACAGCCCCTGGGATATAATTATCACCAATTGTAAGGGCCACAGTCGAGCCATGGGAAACAGTTATGTTTCCTAGAAGCCTCTCCAAATCTATCTCTCCCCTCACTCCAATTATTGGCGACTCCATAATCCCCCCAGCCCCACAATGACAGGAGGTACCACTTATCACAATGGGCAGACAGTGCAATGCAAACGGATTGTAGATCTTTTCGACCACACAGACCTCATGAACTTGCGGCTGATAAAATCTGGCACTACATCACCACTAAGCACTGGGTTACTCACACTCCAAATCGCAAATCTGTCAGCAGACCTCAAAATGAAATTCGAAAAATGGCTTATCATGACAATGGGAGAGAAAGGCCTGCATTCTTCTATATATACATTGTTGAACAAGGCAGTAAATATCAGCAAATCCCCAGCACAAAGACGATGGGAAGCAAAGCTGGGTCAATCATTTACTCCTAAAGATTGGACTGATCTCCTTCACAGAGATCGTATCTCTTCATTTAGTGCAGCGGGAAAGGAGGTGATGCTTGAAATAATGCCCTACTGGTACTATATCCTGGTGAGGATAGCAAAATAGAACAGAAACATAGTGGACTGCTGGCATGTCTAATGTAGGAGAGTAGGGTCTGCTTCCTATGGTCACCCCCCTTTTTGCTGTGATTTTCTGGTTTTTCGACTTTAGTGTGGCTGTGGGCCTGCTAATCAGACCCACAGCCCAGCTGTTCTCTCTCTAAATTGATACCATGTACTTTAGGTACATACCAGATTGGTTACTGGGTCACCCTTGTGAGCCCCTGTATAGTGTACCATAGGTACCCACGGCATAGGTGCACCCTAGGCCTACCAGGGGCTACAGCATGTATTGTGCCACCCCTGGTTTTCCTACCAAACTGACACCACAGATCTGCTCACACAGCCTGGGTAAGGTGGTGTAATCACCCCTTACTTAGATATAGTATACCTATATCTACCTTTATAATTAGACACATATACACCTATAAGCCACTCCTATGGTAGACCTCGACAATCCTGGAGGCAGAGTGCTTGGTTTTATGTGAGAGGGTGCCCTAGCATGAGCTGAGCCCCTCTGCAGCTATCGGAACCATCTCCTTATAGCTGTTCTAAGATATAGCCATACCATATTATATTATAATCCTCGCGGTTAATGCTAACTTTGGTTTGGCTTTATCAAATCATGTTGTGTAAGGTGTCAAACACTTTGTAATACTACCCCCCCCCCCACCAATTCTGGTGGCGGGGGTAGCATTCCACCCTTCTAGAGGGAAATGACATGTAAGTTACTGCTTTACCCGGTTAAAGTTAAACAGAGCCTCAGCATCACAAAATGGATGCTGCTGCCACAGACACGAGTCTGACCTCCTGTTGCTGGACGAAACTCCGGCAGGGGAGGCCTGGACAATAGGTTTTATGTCCAGGGAGGTGCTGGCTCCTCTCCAGACAGGGATTTTGTGTATTGGTGCAGGGAGGGCTGCATTCGGTGAATGCATCTAGACACTGCCTGGGGCAAACAAGGTGCTCCATGCATAGCCCGGTTCAAACCAGTTCCTGGGGCACTCCAGCCCCAGCTCTCGCGTGAAACTGGACAAAGGGAAAGGGGTGTAACCACCCCCTTCTCAGGTCCAACCACAGGAGGGACCTAGTTAGATATTCCAGCCCCCATCCTTAGTATAAGTATAGGAGCTGTGTCCCTAGGACTTTAGATTATCCTGGACGAATCTTTGAAAGACATATCTTGGACCTTCGACATTCCATTCTGACTGGAAGACAGAAGACATCTCCCTTGTGGTCAAGGAGTGACCACCCTGTGCAAACAGGCACCAACAGGAACTTCGCCAGTCTGCAGTTTCAAGGCTCCCGTCGGAACCTGAAGACCCTGCAACTCAAAAACTGGACTTCCAGACTTCTCTGACCCGATCCACATTCACAGTAAAGCTGAGACCTGTGGCGGACACGAGAGACGTGGGACTGGACATCTTGGACATCCTGCATTTTGCTACCTACACTCCTTTCCTGAAGCCTCAGTAAGTTGTGCATTGGAGTACAAGAAGCCCCAGCCCTGAGCACCATTTGCACTGAAGCCCAGAGCCCCACACTCCGTGAGTGTCCCGTGGGGTCTGCCTTTGTATTTGAGCCTGAAACAACTTCCTGGTTCCTTGCCCATTGGCTAGTGAGCCCCCTGAAGACACCATCTTGAATTTACTTTGCTGACCTAGTTGCTCCAGGCTTTCTTCAGCTTCCCTGAAAAAGAGAACCGCCACAGACCTTGCTGGTCTGCAACAGAGCCAATCTTGACATCCTGTGTGGGTTGCGGTTGCCAAGGCTTGTTAGGTCCAATCCAGATATCGACACTGCAGTCATCTAGATCCATTGTGGCACAGCTCGAATCAAGTACCTGGTCACCGTTGATGCCTCCTGGACCTTGTGGCTGAAGAGACAAACTCACCTTCTTCACCTTCAAGCACCCAACATCGCCTGGTTCCTTCTTGGTACCTTCCTGGTCACTGGCTAGTGACCCAGACTCTGTCCCCTCTGCTTTCAGGTTCTTCACATCACCGATCCACCCTTGGACCCACCCGGACACTTTTCCTCTGGTCGCCTGCAGCACTTCTTTGCAGCTTTCCATAGATTCCATCCTAGTCCATCCGGAATTGTCCTTAAACTGCATATTCGTAACTTCTTCGTTTCCCATAGAAAGTCAATGGTAACACGCGTCTGTGTTTAGAGACTGCACGCGTCTCCCGTGGACCTCCTACTTCCTAACCTTGGGTTGTTTAGTGTAGCCCCAGCGATTCCACAGGCCCCAGGCCTGCTTTCTAACTCTCACGTGGTACTAATACCACTTTCTTAGTGTGTGTTCTCTACTGCTACTCACCGCCTGTTCACCCCAGCCCGGTCCGACACGGCTGTGTGCCGCTTGATCGGAGGGCTCTCGGGGTTACCCCTGACTTCCGGGTAAGGTCAGCGCTCCAGACTCCCGCGCTCGTACCTACTTAGCCCAGGGCCTATGCGCACGCGCAGCGGACGCAAGCAGCGGGCGCGCCCGTCCGCGGCCGACCGGGGCCTGGGGCTTGTCATTATGCCCAATTTTTATGTTACTCCTTCACACAACTCCAAGCACTCCAGGGCAATTGGCCCCTTAGCACCTCCGCTCTGGCCCATATTGAAAATCTTGGTATCCTCCAGCTAAACCATGCCACTCCATCTTCCCAGACTCTCGGGCCACCGAGGCTCCCCCCACCGAATGCTGAACGGGAGGTTCCCCTCAGTCCCCTCAGTCTCCCCTTATTCCCCCGGCTGTGGTAACAGCCTATCTTCTTAATACCCGCTCTGCGGTTAAACACCGATTGGAATTATTCTACTTCCTGGATACAGCTAAGCCCGACATTTTGTTTCTCACCGAAACGTGGTTCACTTCTGATTCCCTACCTGATATCTTAGCGGCTCCTTCTGACCATTACTATGCTCTCGGAGCCGATCGCCCGGAGGGGAAGGCCGGAGGAGGAGTAGCTTTGATAGCTCGCTCCAACCTCCAGTTCCAACTTCTTTCTTACCCCTCTATCACCGCTGTTGACTATTTAGTTGCACGCTCGGTCTCTATAGCCATCCCTCTCACATGTGCGCTTTTTTATCGCCCTCCCCAACCCATGCCTTATTTTATTCCCGCTATGCAGGAATTGTTGGCCACTTTGATGGTCAACAATTCCTCTGTTCTGGTACTGGGCGACTTCAATTACTGGCCCAGCGACCTTCGAGAGGACCATACGTCCAAAGATTTTACAGACTCCCTCCTTAGCCTGAACTTCACCCCTCAGATACACTCGCCCACCCACACACATGGTCATATCCTTGACCAGATCTGGTCAATCAATTTACCAATCTCTTTCCCCTTAATCTCTCCCTACCCTTGGTCTGATCACTCTTTGATCCTTTTCTCCCTTGAATTTGGGGCTGACAATAAACCCCCCCACCGAAAAAAGTTTGGGCCCGGAATTGGGATCGTGTCGATCTGGCTAAACTCTGCTCTTCCCTCGCAGCTTTATCCCCTAGTTGCACGATACCCCCCTACACTCTCAGGTGGCTGCCATTAACACCTGGCTCTCTGCTTCCTGCGATCGAGTGGCTCCTTTTAAATTGATCAGATCATTTCGCCCCCATGAGGCCAACAGATGGTTCACTCTCACACTTAAGGCTCAAAAACTTACACTCAGGCAGGCTGAGTGCCACTGGAGATGCGCATACTGCCCCACGTTAAACATGCAATACACGACCCTCCTTCGGGAGTACAAAAAGGCTATCCTTCAAGCAAAATTAGAATATTTTTCTTCTAAGATTCTCCTTGCGGCAAAAAAACCCAAGGAAATCTTTACCATCGTCTAGGAGCTAGCAACTTCTGACAGAGCCACCCCTAAGCCCGTTCCTTCACAAATTCTTTGCAATTCCCTCAATGAATATTTCATTGAGAAAATTGCAAACATTAAGCGCAATATACCCCTGCCTTCCCCCTCCTTTTCATGCCCACAACCACCGCCTAACCCTTCTTTTTTCGACCAATTTCCCTTGATATTTGAGGGAGTTTTTCACATCTTGCTTTATAAGGTAAAGTCGGGGTCTCCCTCCGATTGTTGCCCTGTCCACATCCTGAGAGAGATTTTCACCATTTGCCCACATCCTGAGAGAGATTTTCACCATTTGCCCTGATCCACCGTTAACCCTCCTTAACACCTCTATTACCCAGGGAATTGTCCCAGATTCATTTAAATCGGCCAAAGTTATTCCCATCCTGAAAAAACCTGATTTCACTTCCCTTTCAAATTTCCGTCCTATTTCTTTACTCCCTTACCTCGGTAAAATGCTGGAAAGCCACGTTACTACCTGCCTCACGGCTTTTATAGAGGAAAATCACCTCCTAGCCTCCCACCAGGCCGGCTTTCGCCCATCCCACTCTACGTAGTCCGTTGTCCTCTCCGTCCAAGTCGAACTCAGGAGGAGTGCTGACATCAACTCCCCTCAGGCCCTGGTCCTCCTCGATTTGTCCGCCGCCTTCGACACGGTCTACCACTCCATCCTTCTCGACCGTGTCGGGGGTGCCGGCATTCGGGGCTCGGCTTTGGCCTGGCTCACCTCCTTCTTAGGCAACCGCACCCAGGCCATGCAGCTAGGCGGCTTTTCCGCCCCCACCTGCTCTGTTTCTTGCGGGGTTCCTCTCTCTCTCCTCTTCTTTTCAATCTCTACATCTATCCCCTCATAGCTGCTCTGCTAAAAATGGAGGTCACAGTATTTAATTATGCTGATGACCTCCAGCTTATCTTTGATCTTTCTTCTTCCTCTGATTCTATCTTCAAATTTCAATCTACCCTGACGTTCATTTATGATTGGATGAACAGCAACCACTTAAAGTTGAACCCCGACAAGACTGAGTTGGTGCTCACCGGTGGCTCTCCCAGCCCCTGGAACCCTGCTTACTGCCCCCCCTCCTGGGCCCTCCCCCCACACCCTCTGCCTCTGTGAAAACTCTGGGCATTAAAGTCTGTCAGGACTTAACTATGCGCTCCCAGATCAGCACCGTGGTCTCCTCATGTTTCCTTTCCCATAGATCAATCCGAAAGATCTCCCGCTTTTTTTCTGTCACTGCCCTTAAACTTATCCTCCTCGCATTGATTTTATCCTGCCTTGACTATGGCAACAGTTTCTACGTAGGCATTCCTGCCTATGAACTCCGACGCCTACAATTAATCCAAAATCAGGCGGCCCGCCTCATCTATCGACTACCCAAGTCTCATCGAGTCACTCCCCTACTAAAAGGCCTCCACTGGTTGCCCATCTTGGAGCGTTGCTTATTCAAGCTGGGCTGTTTGATCTTCATGGCCCTAGCTGGTACCGCACCTGATTTTATCAACTCTAAGATCAGTACTTACGTGCCTAACAGAAATTTACGGTCCTCCACTCTGTGTCTTCTTAGTGTTTCCCGTTTTAGGCGAAAAAAACTTGGTGGTATGAGGTTCTCTACCCTCGCCCCCCCTTTCTGGAATGCCCTTCCCTTCGCCATCAGGACTATCCCCATTTACACAGACTTTCGCAAAGCTCTCAAGACTCACCTCTTCTCCCTTGCATTTCCACCGGAGTGACCCTTTACTCCCCTTCAGTGCTAATCCGTCTGCAGCGCCAAGAAACCACATGGTGAATGTGCGCTTTATAAATCCTTTCAACTTCAACTTCAACTTCTTAGTATATGGTTTGTGAGGCCCCTAGGGCATAACGTATACTGTGCAACTTATCATATATTAACTGTGTGACTTGTATTGCATTTTTACCTCTGACCTCATAAAGAGTGCAGAGGGGTTGTGTTTAGATTAAATACATATATATATATTTGATATATACCTTGTGTGGTGTCCTTTCATTTGGTATTCAAGGGATTATATATGGTAAAACAACTTGCTTAACTCGCCTACTGAAGTCTTAGCCTGAAGACTGCTGGTTCATTCTACCACTAGGATAGCTTTCTATAAGGTTGACTTTACAACCACCTTCAATAAGGTTCACTTAGACTGGTACAAGGTGCCCCCTAGAACTAGTGGACATCATATGCCAGGCTAACTTCTCACATTGGAGTGCAGCGGTTGGGATAAGAAATTGCAATTTGTTTTACCAAATAATCTTGTAATATCATCTGAACGATCATATCAAGGTACCTGTAGGTACATATAAATCAAGTCTTAGATCTACATAAGTTCTACTGAACTTAGTAGTTGTAGGTGGTAAGGGCTTAGCACACCCTGACTACAACTCCTAGAGAGGTCCTAGTAGGAAACCATTTAGTGTAGGTAGGTGCACACACCACACCTCACTGGAAAATGTCCTTGGAAGCAGGGCCTAGTGGGCCTCTGCCAGAAGACAACCCAAGGTTGCCTTCTAAATATGTCACATTTACTTTTCAAGAACTGAGAAGTCTGTGTTCAGTCAGACGCTGAGACAAGGACAGAGTCCAACCTTTAACCACCTGGTAGATATCTTAGTGGCTCATGATGTAGAGAATGCTTCAGACCCAGGTAACCAAGGTAGTAGAGAGGGGGGCCATCCATCCACAGAAGAGAACAATACTGGGGAAGATCCAGTGGTCTCTGATGAGGTGGATGCTGACCAGGATGAGGTTGATGAACCTGACCTGGGCAACACAGGACTATCTGGAGGTGGAGAGGGCCATGGTAGGCCCCCCTCTACCCATTCAAATAGGCCTAACCTTGGAAGCAGAAGGCGCAGATCACTGTCCAGTGGTTCTGATCATTCTGATTCCTCAGTAGGGTCTAATGCCTCTGCTCCGAGGAGGATGTCTTCCCCTCAGAGAAGAGAGCATAAAGCTAGGATGAGAGAAGCCAAGCTTAGGATCAAGAGGCAAGAAGTTGCCCTTGCAAAAGAGACCCTAGCTCTTGAGAGAGAGAAGAAATTGAGTGGGTTTGAGTCCACTGGTGACAGCATAATTCCTAGAGATAGGGAAAGGTCTCATGACCATAGAAATCTGAACAAGATTGTCCCTCCTTATCAGATTGGGGATGACATCCACAAATGGATAACTGCTTTGGATAGGGCTTGCAAAGTACAGCAGGTACCCCAAACTCAGTGGGCAGCTATCGTGTGGCTCTCCTTTTCAGATAAAGGCAGGGATAAGCTTCTGACAATTAATGAACAGGATGCTGACAACTACTATGTCCTGAAGAGTGCTCTAATAGATGGGTTTGGCCTAACCACTGAGCAGTACAGGTTGCTGTTCAGGGATACCCAAAAGACACTGACTCAGGACTGGACTGATTTTGTAAATGTTGTGCAACTAAGGCTCTGGAGGGCTGGTTACTGGGTAGTAAAGTCAATGCCTATACAGGATTGTATAGTTTGATTATGAGAGAACAAATTCTTAACAACTGTCAGAACCAGTTATTGCATCAGCACCTGCTTGACTCTGATCTGACCTCTCCCCAAGAATTGGGAAAGAAGGCAGACAAATGGGTCAGAACCAGGGTGAAGCAGAAGGTACAGAACCAAGGTGGTGATCAGAAGAAGCAAGACCAAAAGGGTGGCGAGAAAGCAAAAGACCAGAAGTCTTCTCAAGGTCCCCAAAAAGCTTCTAATGGTGGGGGTTCCCAAGAATCTAAGAAGAAAGAAGGCCCAAAAAAAACATGGTGCAAGTTTTGTAAAAGTAATACTCACTGGACCAGTGATTGCACCAAGAAGGAGGCAGCTCCAGCCACGAATGCCCCTAAGGCAACTGTTCCCCCTAGTCCAGCTCCAAGTGGTGGTTCTCAACAGAAGGGTATAGTAGGGTTAACCCTGGGATCTGAGATGGATTCTGGCCTAGTCAGAATACCAATTCAAGCTGTTTTGATCTGTGATGGGGACACAATTCTGTCCTCTACTGCGAGTCCCAATAACTTGGGCAAGTACAGACAAACTCCTTTAAATAATGACAAAGTGGCTCAGGCCTACAGGGACACATGTGCTAGTGTCACAATGGTGACTCCTGGCTTTGTGGACCCTGGACAGATCATACTAGGTAAAAATTACCTAGTGACGAATGCTAGCAATGTCACTACCACTTACAGTATGGCAATTGTTAATTTCTCCTAGGGAGGGGTAACTGGCCTCAAGAAGGTTGTGGTTAGCTCAGACCTCCCTGTAGAATGTTGCTTGGCAATGAACTAGAGACTTCAGCTTGGGCTGAAGTGGAGTATAGGACCCATGCAGAAATGTTAGGGATATCTGCACATGTCCATGCTGTGACTAGGTCACAGGTCAGAAATTGCAACACTGAACAGGCACTGGATTCTGGAACAATGGACCAGTGCCTTCCCCCTTGCCTCAGGTAGAGGATCAGCCTTCTCAGGAAGCTGATTGTGAGACCCAGGAGGAAACTGTCCTAGAAGAGCTTGAGCCTGATCAATTTGAGTTTCTTGGGACAGGGGGACCCTCCAGTGCAGATCTGAGGCAGGCACAGTTGGACTGCCCTTCTCTTGAACCCCTCAGACAGCAAGCTGCTGAGGCTGCTGGGAATGCTAGTGGGACCCACAAAGTTTACTGGGATGATGGGCTCCTGTATTCAGAGGCTAGAGACCCCAAGCCTGGGGCTTCCAGGAGGTTGGTCATACCTTTGGCATTCAGGGGCTTCCTTCTCACACTAGCCCATGATATTCCCCTTGCAGGACATCTTGGCCAGAACAAGACTTGACACAAGCTTGTCCCTCACTTTCGCTGGCCTCATATGTCAGAAGATACCAAGGAGTTTTGTCGCTCCTGTGTCACCTGCCAAGCCAGTGGCAAATCATGTGGCACCACAAAGGCCCCCCTTATACCACTACCTGTGGTGGGGGTTCCCTTTGAACGTGTAGGGATTGACATTGTTGGACCAATGGATCCCCAAACAGCCTCTTGGCACAGATTTATTCTGGTGGTAGTGGATCATGCCACCAGATACCCAGAAGCTTTTCCCGAGGACCACAACAGCACCTGTTGTGGCAAGAGCTCTCCTGGGAGTTTTCTCAAGAGTGGGTTTTCCAAAGGAGGTTGTCTCAGACAGAGGTGCAAACTTTATGTCTGGATATCTGACTGCTATGTGGAAGGAGTGTGGAGTGAGCTACAAGTTCACCACACCGTAGCATCCACAGTGCAATGGTCTAGTTGAGAGATTCAACAAGACCTTAAAGGGCATGATTAAGGGTCTCCCTGAAAAGCTCAGGCGGAGATGGGACATCCTGCTGCCCTGCCTTTTGTTTGCTTACAGAGAGGTCACACAGAAGGGGGTTGGCTACAGCCCTTTTGAGCTTTTGTTTGGGCATCCTGTAAGAGGACCCCTGTGTCTGGTGAAGGAGTGATGGGAGTTTACCTCTCAAACCTCCCAAACAGGACATTGTGGATTATGTACTTGGTCTCCGCTCCAGGATGGCCGAGTACATGAAAAAGGCATCTAAAAACCTTGAGGCTAGTCAGGAATTGCAAAAGGCCTTGCATGACCAAAAGGCTGTGCTGACTGTTTACCAGCCAGGACAGAAAGTGTGGGTGTTTGAGCCTGTGGCCCCAGCAGCTCTCCAAGACAAGTGGAGTGGACCCCACACTATTGTTGAGCAGAAAGGAGAAGTCACCTTTTTGGTTGACCTTGGAACTCGCAGGAGCCCCCACAGGGTGCTTCATGTCAACAGATTGAAACCATATGTTGACAGGCAGACATGGGCTTGCTCATGGCTACAGATGAGGGACAGGAGAAAGAGAGTGACCCTCTCCCAGACCTGCTTTCTCAGAACCCTGATGATGGTTCAGTTGATGGTGTAGCCTTGGCATGCAGCATCACTGACCAACAGCAACAGGACTGCAGACAAGTTCTACAGTCCTACAGACATATATTTTCTCTGACTCCAAGTCAAACTACCTGGTGCTCTCATGAAGGGGACACTGGGGACAGTCTGCCTGTTAAAAGTAACATTTACAGGCAACCTGATCATGTCAGGGACTGTATCAGGACAGAGGTCCAAAAGATGTTGGATTTGGGAGTCATTGAGCCCTCAGAGAGCCCTTGGGCCAGTCCAGTAGTCCTGGTGCCTAAACCTCACACCCAAGATGGTAAGAGAGAGATGAGGTTTTGCGTGGATTACAGAGGCCTCAATGCTGTCACTAGGACAGATGCCCATCCAATACCCAGGGCAGATGAACTCATTGACAGATTGGCATCTGCCAAGTTTTTGAGTACATTTGACCTGACAGCTGGCTACTGGCAGATCAGACTAGCTGATGATGCAAAGCCAAAGACAGCATTTTCAACCCCTGGTGGGCATTATTAATTTGTGGTGATGCCCTTTGGTCTGAAAAATGCACCTGCCACATTCCAAAGGTTGGTGAACCAAGTCCTCTCGGGTCTGGATGACCACTGTGCAGCTTATCTAGATGATATTACTGTTTTTAGCTCCACTTGGGAAGATGACCTGATCCACCTAAAGAATGTTTTCGAGGCCCTGCAAAAGGCAGGCCTAACTATCAAGGCTACCAAGTGCCAGATAGGGCAGAGTCAGGTTGTATACCTGGGCCACCTTGTAGGTGGAGGCCAGGTTCAACCATTGCAGAGCAAAATACAGACCATAATGGACTGGACTGCTCCAACCACCCAGACTCAGGTCAGAGCTTTCTTGGGCCTGACTGGGTATGACAGGAAATGTGTCAATGGGCATGGTTCCATAGTGACACCCCAAAAAATGGCTTAACTTCCCAGAAAATGCCAAAGAAAGTTCAGTGGACAGTCAGCTGTCAAAAGGCATTTTATGACCTGAAGCAGACCATGTGCACTGCTCCTATTCTGCAGAGTCCAGACTACTCCAAAGAGTTCATTGTCCAAAGAAGATGCTTCTGAGTTGGGGGTAGGTGCTGTGCTTTCATAACTGAATAAAGATGGTCAAGACCAGCCAGTAGCTTTTCTTAGCAGAAGGCTGACCCCTAGAGAGAAACGTTGGTCAGCTCTTGAGAGGGAGGCCTTTGCTGTGGTTTGGGCCCTGAAGAAGCTGGGGCCATACTTGTTTGGTACTCACTTCAAGATTCAGACAGACCATAAGCCCCTCTTGTGGCTAAATCAGATGATGGGCTTTACAGTGGAACATAGACCTGGGACTGACCAAGCCAATGCAGATGGACTCTCCAGATATTTCCACTGAGAACATGAAGACTCAACTGGTCAAAGTTAGTTTAATGTCCCTACATTTGGGGGTGGGGGCGGGTAGGAGAGTAGGGTCTGCTTCCTATGGTCACCCCCCCTTTTTGCTGTGATTCTCTGGTTTTTCGACTTTAGTGTGGCTGTGGGCCTGCTAATCAGACCCACAGCCCAGCTGTTCTCTCTCTAAATTGATACCATGTACTTTAGGTACATTCCAGATTGGTTACTGGGTCACCCGTGTGAGCCCCTGTATAGTGTACCATAGGTACCTACGGCATAGGTGCACCCTAGGCCTACCAGGGGCTGCAGCATGTATTGTGCACCCCTGGTTTGCCTTACAAACTGATACCACAGGTCTGTTCACACAGCCTGTGTAAGGTGGTGTAATCACCCCTTACTTAGATATAGTATACCTATATCTACCTTCATATATAGACACATATACACCTATAAGCCAGTCCTATGGTAGGCTTTGACAATCCTGGAGGCAGAGTGCTTGGTTTTATGTGAGAGGGTGCCCTAGCATGAGCTGAGCCCCTCTGCAGCTTTCGGAACCATCTCCTTATAGCTGTTCTATGATATAGCCATACCATATACTCTTAAGTGAATTATAATCCTCAAGGTTAATGCTAACTTTGGTTTGGCTTTATCAAAACATGTCGTGTAAGGTGTCAAACACTTTGGAATACTACCCCCTCCCCCGTCAATTCTGGCGGCGGGGGTAGCATTCCACCCTTCTAGAGGGAAAAGACCAGTAAGTTACTGCTTTACCCGGTTAAAGTTAAACAGAGCCTCAGCATCACAAAATGGATGCTGCCGCCACAGACACGAGTCTGACCTCCTGTTGCTGGACGAAACTCCAGCAGGGGAGGCCTGGACAATAGGTTCCTGTCCAGGGAGGTGCTGGCACCTCCCCAGACATGGGCTTTGTGTATTGGGGCAGGGAGGGCTGCATTCAGTGACTGCATCTAGACACTGCCTGGGGCACACAAGGTGCTCCATGCATAGCCTGGTTCAAACCAGTTGCTGGGGCACTCCAGCCCCAGCTCTGGCACGAAACTAGACAAAGGGAAAGGGGTGTAACCACCCCCTTCTCAGGTCCACCCATAGGAGGGACCTAGTCAGGTAATCCAGCCCCCATCCTTAGTATAAGCATAGGAGCTGTGTCCCCAGGACTTTAGATTATCCTGAACGAATCTTTGAAAGACATATCTTGGACCCTCGACATTCCATTCTGACTGGAAGACGGAAGACATCTCCCTTGTGGTCAAGGAATGACCACCCTGTGCAAACAGGCACCAACAGTAACTTTGCCAGTCTGCAGTTTCAAGGCTACTGTCAGAACCCAAAGACTCTGCGACTCAAGAACTGGACTTCCAGACTTCTCTGACCCCGATCCACATCCACAGCAAAGCTGGGACCCGTGGTGGACACGAGAGATGTGGGACCGGACATCTTGGACATCATGCATTTTGCTACCTGCACTCTTTTCCTGAAGCCTCAGTAAGTTGTGCATTGGGGTACAAGAAGCCCAAGCCCCGTGCACCATTTGCACCAAAGCCCAGGCCCCCACACTCTGCGAGTGTCCCGTGGGCCCCACCTTTGCACTTGAGCTTGACGCGTCTTCCCAGTTCCTTACCCATTGGCTAGTGAGCCCCCTGAAGATGCCATCTTGAATTTACTTTGCTGACCTAGTTGCTCCAGGCTTGCTCCAGCTTCCCTGAAAGGAGAAGAACCACATATCTTGCTGGTCTGCAACAGAGCTGATCTTGACATCCTGCATGGGTTGCGGTTGCCAAGGCTTGTTGGGTCCTATCCGGATATCGAAACCGCAGTCATCTAGATCCCTTGTGGGACAGCTCGAATCCAGCGCCTGGTCATCGTTGATGCCTCCTGGACCTCGTGGCTGAAGAGACTCACCTTCTTCACCTTCAAGCACCTGACATCGCCTGGTTCCTTCCTGGTACCTTCCTGGTAACTGGCTAGTGACCCAGACTCTGTCCCCTCTACTTTCAGGTTCTTCACATCACCGATCCACCCTTGGATCCACCCGGACACTTTTCCTCTGGTCGCCTGCAGCACTTATTTGCAGCTCTCCATAGAAAACAACAACGAAACCCGACACAACAAGACACCTATGAGCCCGGCTTCCCTGGGTGAGGTAACACGAGTACTCCGGTGCTCCCGTGGGTCTTGACTCTTGAAGTGTCCTACTTTAAATGGGTTCCATTGAGGAACTGAAATCTGAATTAGGCCCTGCAAGTAGACTAATGACACATAATAGTAAGATATAAATTAGCGTGATGTACCTATTAGTCCTGTGAAAGTGTTCTTAGCATTAGTAAACTTAGACACATACTTATTTAGTGATTCATACACGCTTTACACTAGTTTTCGTTTGTCCTCAGCCATATGGGTTAACTAGACCAGCGCCATTTTGTGGCCTAGCCTGCTTGTAGCATTAGTTGAAACCTACCATTATAGTTGGCAAGAGCCATTCTCTCGCAATGAGTCGGACACATGTAACAAACTGCTGCTTCTGCATGTTAGGCCTGTCAAGGTTGTAGGTGGGGGTAGACCAGATAAGCACATTCCAGGAGGCGCTGTGCGGACTCTCTTAGAGCTGGCAGAAGGGAGTCACCCTCACCGACCTTGCTATAACGAGCTGAGCTAAACTATGGATGCTTGTGTCCCATATATGGTCTTTCCTTTGCACCAACCTGTACCAACTTGTATTTTTCCTTCTTAGGTAACGGTTTCGAAATGTAACAGTATATATATGATCTCTTGATAATGTACTCAGCGGACCTTGAGGGGTTAAGTCGCGAGAGGCTCCTCTGGCAGAGTTGTTTGTTTAATAAACGATTGAACTTTCTACACTGCCAACTGACTGGTTATTGGTAATTGGTATTGGGGGTATTAGTAAGTATAGCTCTATATGGTCTTATTTATTTTTCGGTACTTCAGTTGGCGACTCCGCCGGGACTCCGCGTTGGAGTCGTCCCTCCATAATCGGAAAAGAACGGGACATTGGGAAGGGTAATCTTGGTCGAGGGGGAGGACTGACCGAAGTTCGAGGGTTACTCCGCTCTCCCGATCAGGAGAGCTCCAGCTACCAGTGACCCCACGCCGGAGTCCTACGGGTGTAACCCAGAAGCAGACCGTGTTGGTCTTCAAGAGTTGGCAGTGGAGTAACTTGCAATCGAACCAGAGTGCACCAGGTGAGTGAATCATCTTGTTTTATGTTGGATATCCCTTTGATTTTGATTTGGAGTATTTGGTGGTTCAAGACCACGGAGAACTCGAAGTGGGTCTGACGGGGCAGTATTGAGACTGCACGGGCAGACGCTCCTGTTTTGGGCAGACTTGGTGATTAATAGAGATTGGAACCAGACGCCTAGGTGTGACTTGAGGAAGAAGTTCACATCCGGCCAGACAGCTCTCGGGAATGCTGGCAGTCACAAGTGGGTAGCCCCTGGGCAGATCTGGAGCGGTGCTTTAAAAAGCGGGCTAAGCCAGAATAGCACAGGATGTGAACCATGAAGGCTGTCGGATGGCCCGTAGGTCGGTCTGTGGTTTAAAAACCTGTGTGGCTATCTCTAGGTAGTCTTAGGACGAGACTACTTGCTTTGTTCGGAAAATTGGGACAGATATACGAGTTCTCCATAGACAGGAGTCGACGGGCTCTGTCTTTTGTTTGGTACAAAAGTTGTTTTATTCTTTATGTTGTTCAAAAGATTGTTGTTTGTATATTGTATGTGCGTAATTGAAGTTGAGTTGAACATGGCCATGTGTATGAGAGTGTTGTAAATAATATGTTTTCCTTTTCAGCAGAAGTAACTAGATTGTAGGAAGAGACAATGCCGTGCTTTAGTAAGTTATGTTTTGGCTGTGTTTGCCGGAAGGGTACAAGGCTGGACGAAAGTCAGCCGGCCCCTCCGGAGGGGAGTCCCAGTCACGATATGTATTGTAAGCACGGGATTGCACCACTTTTATTCAACACCTTATGGCATTAATACACCAAAGATAATGTTGAGTTACAATGGCCACTGACAGGATTCTTCGATGAGAAAAAGATTCAGTATTTACAAGACCGTCTATTCGCCAAACGTAGCCGACAGGCCATGTTTGATTCTCTCAATACATGGCAGAAAGAGGCAAAGCGGAGACGAATTAGAGCAGAGAAGTTAATAAAGATAAAACAAGGCCAGACTATAACCCAGAAAGCTATTGCCCATGATAAAAATCAGACGGAACAGAATATTGATTGTTTAGACAGACAGTTTAGGTTACAGGTAGATAAAAGTTATGTGACCTGAGATGAAGCCGAGGACGAAATAGAAGATTTATTGTACGTTCCACCTCCCCCGCCTTATGCGCCACAACGCATATACCCTGCTGTCCCTCTTCACCCGGCTACGGCCCCTCTAGCCTGCGCTCCAGAGGTGGATGTGTCTCTAGCCCCCGCTGGCACGGCTCATGCCGCACCTACCTCATTGAGAGACACAGCTACCCTTATCCCTGATGCACGACCATTTATGGGGAATTCTCCCGTAATTTTAGCAGCTCCAAGTCCCATATGGACATCCGAATCAACAGGTACGACCCCTGAAGTAAGGAACAATACTCCATTAGGGGATATAAGCTGGTTGAATGCTAGGCGGTTATTTACGAGAGCATCGGTGGGTTATAGTGAAAAAGAAACTTTGACAGAACAGGCAGTTAAATGGACGAGGAAAGATATATATACAGTGGCGGATTTATGAAGTACCATAAGGGACCTTGAACCTGTCATGCAGCAGCATGTTTTGCGCCAAATGTCTAGTTATCTTATTGAAGTTTGGAAAAAGTGTTTTCGTGATGGGATGGCTCCTCAGATATTGTATGACATTTTGGATCGGACTCACAAGTTTGATTTGAGTCCGACGGAAGTATACAAGAATGAGGAGACATTGGTAAAGTATTGAGGTAGAGTGTTTGTGAGATGTCCCAATTGGGATTCCCAACATCCTATGAGGGAAGTACACCCTATTTTCCATCCTGAAATACCCGAAGTCCGTGATAATCAAAATGTAGTTACAAGGAATCGAGTAGAGGCGCGGTTCCAGGAGCAATGGGTATACACTCCATGGAAAAGGAGTGAAGTCCTAGCTTTGAAATCGCAACTTCCAGATCCACGAAAGAATCCCACAGCTTATTATAAAGAATTGACTGAAGCTGCAGCCCCAGCTGTAATGAGTTTTGCTGATGTTGAGTTGTTTTTCGGGTTGCTAGTCCCTGTAGATATATGGCGACAGGTTCATGACACTGATCATGCAGCAGAGTTGGGGGGGACCTGGAACCAGTTAAAGGACTGGGATCAGGATTGTAAACCTGGCGACAAGCCAAGAGACGAAATCACTGCTCTCCCGGAAAAGATCATTGCTAACATGCACACCCTGATTCCTCCACGAAAAGTCGATTGGGATAAATTGACTGCCTGCAAACAGAAGAAAGATGAGGGTGTTTCCGATTTCTTTACTCGGTTCGAAGGTACACTTATTGATTTTAGCGGACAGGACCTTGCCACAGAGGGCGGGATCTGGGTATTCGTAAATCGTTTTGTAACCAATTTGTTACCAGAGGTCTCTAGCCGACTACAAGCCGCCGAGAGCACCTGGACTACCTCCACCCCTTCTGTGATATTGATTATGGCCCAGTATTATGAGCATAGGGAGAATGAGAGTAAGGATAAAATAGAAAAGAAGGCTAAGGATCTTAAAACTCGGGTGTTACTACAGCAAGTCGTTCGAGGATGAGGAGGGGGAGAGGAACGCGAGGGCCAGTATCCAGAGGGGTGGGAACAGGAACAGGTGGAGGCCCGGACCCGTTGTTGGGAATAAATCAGTGTGCTTATTGTAAACAGGAAGGACATTGGAGGGCTCAGTGTCCGTTATTGCTAGCACAGAACTAGGCTGTCCGAGGACGGGGATGTGGCCGAGGTGGCCCAGACCGCAGTGACATGCAAAGAGAGGAGGCAGCACAGGGCAAGTTCGAACGGAATCATTTCGATAACCCTCAAGGTAGGCAATACTTTAATGAGGACTACGCATTCGGAGATCAGGATGGGTATGGTTATGCATAGGACAGCAAAGGACAGAGTAGGGGCCAAGTGTCGATACCAGTCAATCAACAAGGACCCTATGTGAAGGGGTAATTGATGGGGACTTCCGAGAATTTTCTAATTGACACCGGAGCAATGAATAGTTCTGTTGTTCGATCATTGGTCCCAGGGGCGGCTCTGTCCAGGCAAAGTAATGTTTCAGTGGGATTTTCGGGAGTTCCGGTGGTATGCCCCATCTCTAAACCACTCCCATTGAGTATTGGTCCAGCTACCATTGATTCACCCTTCTTGTTGACTTCACATTGTGGTGAGAATCTACTAGGCATAGATATGTTGAAAAAGTTGAATGCAAAAATTCATTGTTCTCCCGATGGTGTTTATTTAACGATACAACCCCCTAATGAGAATATGAAACAATGTTTTACTAAAAAGGAACGTCTTCCACCTGAATTTGATACCATCCCTACTACGTTATGGGCAACAGGGGACGCGGATGTCGGTAAGTTAGAAATCCCTCCCGTCCATATTACGTTGAAACCTGGTGTAAAGTTACCCCGAATACCGAATTTAATTGATAAAGGTGTAGTTGAGGAAACAGCTGCAAATGTTTGTCACAGCCCTATTCTCCGGATTTTGAAAAAGACTTCCGATTCTGAGACTTCTGGAAATGTTGAGACATATCGTTTTGTGATTGACCTGCGGGAGGTTAATAAGATCGTAGTGCCTCAGTAACCTGTGGTGACTGATATCAATATTATCCTTACAATGATCCCACCAACTGCTAAGTATTTTTCGGTCATTGATCTGAAAAATGCTTTCTTTAGTATCCGGATTCATCCTGATAGCCGTCAGATCTTCGGCTTCTGTTTATCTAGCCGAAGCTTTAGATTCTATCGTGCACCTCAAGGCTATACCGAGAGTCCGAGCATCTATAGTCAATCCCTTAAGGCAGTTCCCTGATACTTTTAGATCTATCAGCGGCATTTGATACTGTCAGACATGACCTGCTCTTGGACAGATTGGCCAGATTCGGAATAAAGGGCGCGGCAGATAAATGGCTAGAATCTTTTCTGACAGGGAGGCGACAGAGGATTCAGCAGGAAGATGGCATCTCCGATGTAGGTAGGGTGGAGTGCGGAGTCCAGCAGGGCTCGGCACTATCCCCACTACTTTTTAATCTTTACCTACAACCTTTGATTGAGTCCTTAGTGCACATGGGTTGTCGAGTGTTTAACTACGCAGACGACACCCAGTTGTTATTTAGTATTGAGAACTCAACTGTGGCTCAGGCCTATGTGCAAGAGGTCCTTAGGTACACAGTCAGCTGGATGACTGCTAACCTACTGAAAATTAACCCCGAAAAGACGGAAGTTTTGGTGGTGTCTACTGGTACATCGCCTTGGGGTGACCTGTATTGGCCTCAAGAACTTGGTCCTACTCCAACACCAGCAGCTAATGTTAAAAGTCTCGGCATAAAAATTGACCGTGAACTGTCAATGTCTGCTCAGATTTCAATGGTAGTTTGAACCTGCATTGGCCTAATCAGGCAGCTGCATAGGTTAGTTCCTCTTCTCTCCCAGTCTATGCTTCGCACGGTGGTTTCAGCCACAATTATATCACGACTGGATTATGGTAACGTCCTTTACTTAGGCCTGCCAAATAATCTGATCAATAGATTGCAGGTTGTCCTGAACGACGCGGCGCGTTTAATATTCAAGCTTCCCAGAAGAACTCATGCCTCCCCCTTACAGCTCAAGCTTCACTGGCTCCCTGTGAAACAGAGAGTGGAGTTCAAGAGCTTGTGTATAGCACATAAAGCAATATATGGACAAGCACCTGTCTATATAAAGGATCGTTTGAAGCCTTTTAACCCTAAACGATCGCTCAGATCTTCTGATGCTCAGTTGTTGGCCTGCCCTCGTTTCAAAATGACAACAAAGGGCGGAAGATCCTTTTCCATACAGATTCCACAGCTGTGGAACAAGTTGCCAGACCTTCTCCGTAAAGAGGCCAATCTTCTCCGCTTCAGAAAGCAGCTGAAAACATTTTTGTTTAGGAAAGCCCTTATGTGTCGGACTTAGCTAGGGTTATCAAGATCTACCGGATGAGTCTTACCACTTACGCTGACGATACGCAGCTGGTGCTAGCCATCAATAAAGATGGAGAAAAGGTTACAGCTCGGTTTCAGGAAGGCATGTTGGCAATTAAGGAGTGGATGGCCTGTAACTGTTTAAGGTTGAACTCAGAGAAAACTGAGGTGATCATTTTTGGTAAACTTTTTCCTATTTGGTCATCAATATGGTGGCCTCCTTTACTCTGAGTATTACCATCTCCTGTGCAGAAAGTCCGAAATCTAGGAGTCATCTTCGATGATAAATTAAATTTCGTCGATCATGCCATTCAAACAGCGTCCACAGCATTTTTTAAACTCAAACTCCTAAGAAAAATAATTCCATTTCTTTCAGAAAATGGAGGGAAAACGGTGGTGAGCTCACTGGTACTGTCAGCCTTGGATTACTGTAACGGTTTATTTTTGAATGCTCAAGCTCGGGTGGTTGCCAAGCTCCAACTGGTCCAGAATGCTGCAGCAAGACTGCTGTCTGGGACCCCCAAGTATAAACCGATTAAACAGGCAATTAGGAGCTATCATTGGCTGACGGTTAAGAACAGGATTACATTTAAAACATTGTGTCTCACCTTTAAAGCCATCCAGCAGCATGGGCCGCAGTTTCTTAAACAGAGGCTCTTGCTATATCGCCCCAATAGACAATTAAGGTCAATTAATTCCTTTCATTTGCTTGTACCAAGAACGAGGACAGTCACTTGGGGAGACAGATGTTTCACCATTGCTGCAGCCAGACTCTGGAATACTCTTCCACTGGTGATAAAATCCACCCCTACGTTGTTACAATTTAGAAAACGGGTAAAGACTTGGGGCCATATGTAGGTGGTCGAATACCGGTAGGTAACACCGAAAAAGGCCAGTTTTCGTTGTTACCGACCGGTAATTAGCCATGTGAGATGTACGTAATACCGAATTGAATCGTTAATAACGAATCGGTAATAAATTACCGATTCGTTATTTTCCGAATCAAAATTACCGAAACAAATATTACCTAATCGGAAATAACGATTCGGAACAATCCCCAAAAATGCTATGTAGCAAACCTCGGTATTACCGAAATTGACCGGATTCGGTAATAACGAATCGGTATTTACCACTTTTCAGGAGCATGTGGTAATCAGGTGGAGTGCATAAAAACAGGCACAAAATGCATCAGTGGGAACACAATGGCAGGACTCTACCTCATTGCAAGGCGGCTACGCTTGAGAGCAGCAGGAGTAAGGATCTGGAGACGGGAGGAGCAGGTGTACAGATTGCGCATCACATTGTTCCACTTGACAGAAGCAGAAATTCATGAAAGATACAGACTGCACCCTGATACCATCCTGGAGCTAATACGGGACCTAAAACCCTATCTGGAGCATCAGACACCAAGGGCCCACGCTGTCCCCACCCATGTCCAGGTTCTCTGCTGCCTGCACCTCCTTGCATCAGGAAATTTCCAGGGTGTGATTGCTGCAGTGGGTGGAGTGTCACAGAGCTGTTTGTCCCGTTTTTTCAACACTTTCCTAGATGCCATGATGGACAGAATGGAACACTACATTTCCTTCCCCAGTACACAGGCGGAGCTGCAGAGGACCAAGCTGGAGTTCTACCAAATGGCACACTTTCCACACGTCATCGGCTGCATAGATGGGACCCATATACCCATCTGCCCACCTGCAGCTAGTGAATACATTTACAGGAACCGCAAATCCACCCACTCCATCAATGTACAGGTGATATGTGATGCCAAGTTCTTAATTACTGACATCGTGGCCAAATTCCCCGGGAGTAGCCACGACGCGTACATCTTCCGGAACAGTGGCATCCATACCCGTTTGCTTGCAGGTGAATTTGGAGACGGATACATACTAGGTAAGTAAATGTGACACACTCTGATGTACACCCTGGCTAAAGCTATTGATCACACAACATAATGCCACTTACATCTGTACATAGGTGACAGCGCATATGCCCTCCGCCCGTATCTACTCACACCTTATCTCAACCCAACCACCCCGAGGGAGAGGAGATACAATGTGGCACATAGGAGCACACACAACGTGGTGGAGCGCAAGTTTGGATTGCTCAAAAGCAGATTCCGTTGCCTCCACAAAACTGGAGGTGCACGTCTCTACAGCCCCATCAAATGTTGCAAGATTATTGCTACATGTGCAATGCTACACAATCTGGCCATCAAAAAAGGAACAGCAGTGGAACTGACTGACTCAGATGACGAGGACGAGGACAACCCTTAGCCAGAGCCCAGCACAGCAGGTGTTGCTATTGAACATGATGGTAGACAGAGACGGGCAGAGATAACGGCAAACTACTTCTGAGTGAGTAACGACACAGAGCCAGTTCCAGTTACATTTCAAGGTGTTTATTAGGCACACCCCCAGTAATGTGAGCAATCTCCAATTGGACATGGGTTACATCACCCATCTCATGCTTGGCAACAGCCATTGGTCCTTACTTCTTGCGGCCACGTGCTGCCCGTGACCGTTCCCTATCTACACTGTCCGGTGTGTCTGACTGTTCATGTGAAGGCACGTTACGTTCACTATGCCTTCTGAACTCGGTGGGTGAGGGCGTGATGCTACCACGGCTGGTGGCCTCCTCACTGTCCCCCCCCCTTCCATTGTGGCGGCCTTAGCATTTTGCATTTGCTCTAGCACTGAGGTCAAGGACACCATCCCCCTGGCCACATCCCTGCTGCAATGCGCCATCTCCTCCTGCATGGCGATGGACCTGCGACACATCAGTGATGTTGAAGTGGCGAGACGGTTCACCGACTTGGTATAGGCCTGGAGCCTCTGTCTCTCCCTGCGCCTGGCTAGACGGTCCTGCTCAAGCTGGCTGCAGAGGTTGTCCACCAAAGTAGCCACTCTTTCCATTCCTGCACTCATGTTCTCCCCCATAGCACTGATGCCCTTCTCCATCCTGTGCATATGCTTGTTCATGTGTGCCACCTCCCTGTGTATTGACTTCAGTTCTTTCCATTGCAGGCGCTGGACCTTCAGCATGTTGCCTTCCAGTCCTGCGAACACACTGTCACCCAGCTCGGCTGCCTCTGGACTGTCCGGCCTTGCCCTGCGGCGTCTGGATGAGATGTGGGCACCCTCGGATACAGAACTACACCTCTCCATGTTGGATCTTTCCCCTATGGGACTTTGTTCGCCCCCTCTGCCCTCCTCATCTGACTCCTCCATCTGCTGGAGGGTGGCCACGGCATGCCTCCTGCCTGACTGTGGGGGTGGTGGTGTTGGTGATCTTCGCAGTGGAGACTGTGTGAGAGGGGATTGTGGACTTCCCTGGCGCTGTGGTGATGGCTGTGGTGGTGGAATAGATGGCCGTGATGACGCAGAGCTTGTGGTCCCTGCAGGCCTGCTGGCGTCTTCATTTTGCCTCCCCTCCGGCCTGGCTGACTTAGCTCGGCTGCTCTCTGCTGCACTGCGAGATGACTCGCCTGTAATGACACAAATGTAGATATACTCACTGCTCTGTATGCCATGTGATTTCATTAAACAACATGCCTACAGTGCACAGTGGTTGTCCTGACATTGCCTATTACTTTACCATGCTATTGTGTTTGCTAGCCTGACTGTCCTATTCATGTGTTCCCTCTGACTACATCACCCATAATGCATTGCAGGTATCCAGTAAGACATGGGGTGGAGTGGGAGCCCCTTTGCCACTATGGGGATTGGAGGTGGGGAGGGGGTAGCACAGCATGCTGGGCATGCTTCTTACCTTGTTTTCTAGCTGCTCTGGCGGAGCTGTCGGCGTCTCCCACGCCAATTACACTCTCCTGCTGGATGGTGGATTCAACCATCTGTTCAAGTGGTGTTGGTACTGGGGCTCTGTTTTTCCCTCCTCCGGTTTTTCCAGCCTGCCTCAGCCTCTCTGCCATCCTCAGTTTGGCTGTCTTCCTGAGGTCGTACCACCTCTTCCTGATGTCCTCTATGGTGCGCTGGGTCACACCTATGGCATTGATTTTGTCCCTGATGCCACTCCAGATTTGCCACTTCTGTGACTCTGGCACTTGGTGGGACTGGGCTCCAAAGAGCTTGTGGTGCTCTTGACTGACATCCTGGATCAGGACCTCCAGCTCCTTGTCACTAAACTTGAGTTTTCTCTTTCTGTCACCTCCCTCCTTCTCCCTGTCCTGTTTTGCATTCCTGCTTGTGGCTGTGTGGCTGTGTTGCTGCTGGCTCCTCAGCTCACAAGGCTGTCTGCCTGCCTGCCTGCCTCACTGTGAGCTCCAGGTCCTGTGCACCTGGCTGGGTGTGGCCACTTCCTGTTTGGGAGGTAATTGGGTGTATCTGGATTGGCTGATTCAACAAATGACGATTTTTTGAATTACCGATTCGGTATTTCCGATTCGGTAATGGATTCTGTAATACCGATTCGGTATTTCATTCTCATTTTTTACCGATTTGTCCGAAATCGGTATTTAATACCGATTCATAACGAATCGGTAATATTTAACGATTTTTTATCTACATCGCGTATACCGAATCCTTAATACCGATTCGGTAAAATTCGGTATTAAGGATTCGGTATTCTCAATTTACCTACATATGGCCTTTGGTTGTTTGACCAATAAGTTTCACCTCCCCCTTACTATATGCCATGATTAAAACTGAAATTGAGCATATTGAGGTACCTGAGTCTCTAGCGCCAAGACGCCCAAGGGCATATGATGCGCTTTATACATTTTAAAAATAAATAAATAAATAAATAATTACATGTTATCTTATCCCCCTTCTGGTTGGTAGAATTGTTGTGTTTTCTTTGGTCTAAAGCGTCTTGAGACCTGTAGGTGAGTTGGCGCTATACAAACTAAAGTAACATAACATAACATAACAGTTCTGGATGACTTGGTTTTGTCCGATGGAAATGTGCTCTTGCAATATGTAGATGACTTGTTGGTTGCGTCGGACACCGAAGACGGATGTCGGGACGCCACTGTTAAGTTATTGCACCATCTGGCTGCCAAGGGTAATAAAGTGTCCCTATCCAAGTTTCAATATTGTCGACAGGAAGTGACCTACTTAGGTCATCTGCTGTCGAAGGAGGGAAGACGTCTGACTCCAAAACGTATTGCTACCATTTCTAACATGTCTGTGCCTTGTACCCAGCGTGAAGTTCGTGCTTTTCTTGGCATTACCTCTTACTGTCGCCAATGGATTCCTAATTTTTCTCTTCTTGCTAAACCTTTGTTACCTTTAACCACTAAAGATGTGCATGAACCTCTCCCTTGGAATAAAGAATGTCAGTCTTCTTTTGACACTTTGAAATCTGCTCTTTGTTCTGCACCCGTCTTGGGTACTCCTGATTACCGTAAACCTTTTGTACTATATGTGCATGAGGTCATCGGTTGCTCACTTTCAGTGTTAACACAAGGATTTTGTGGTAAGCAAAGACCTTGTGCTTACTTCTCGGCCACATTGGATAATGTGGCCAGAGCACTTCCCAGCTGTCTGAGGGCCACTGCGGCTGTGGCAGTTGGCCATCCGGCAGTCGGAGGGGCTTGTTCTAAATTCTAGTCTAACCGTGATGGTGCCGCATGCTGTGGACGCATTGCTAAATGTTAGACGGGGACGGGTGGAGAAAGCGGATCGTTCTTGTGCCCTGGGGGTGAGGCCGATCTGCCAGTAGCCCGCCGTCAGGTCGAAGATGCTTAGGTAGCGGGCCGCCCCCATGCGGTCAACTAGTTAGTCGGCTCGGGGGATGGGGTGAGCGTCGGTTCGGGTGACAGCGTTCAGACCCCGATAGTCGACGCAGAACCGGAGCTCGGGTGTGGTGCCCGGGGCCGCAGCTTTGGGGACCAGTACAACCGGGCTGGCCCAGGGGCTGTCAGAGGGTTCGATGACTCCGAGTGCGAGCATCTTGGAGACTTCTTCTTGGATGCAGGTGCGTACCCGATCTGGTACCCGGTACGGCCGGTGTCGGATAGGAGGACTGTCGCCAGTGTCCACGTCGTGCAGACACCAGGGGGTGACCCCGGGTGTGAGGGAGAATAGGTTTTCAAATTGCAGCAGGAGGGCCCGACAGTCTTGGCGCTGCTCCGGGGTCAGAGCCTCGGAGAGTTGGACCCCGTCCACCGAACCATCTTTTTCCCCGGCCCCCAGTAGGTCAGGGAGGGGCTCGGAGTCCTCTTCCGCCCCACTGTCTGTAGCCATCAGCAGGCTGAGCTCCGAGCGCACGAAGTGGGGTTTGAGTCTGTTGGCGTGGAGGACCCGGAGGGGGTTCCGGGGGGATTCCATGTCGATGAGGTAGGTGACGGGCTGTTACGCTCGATCACCTTGAAGGGCCCCGTCCATTTGTCCTGTAAGGCACAAGGTTCGATGGGGGACATCACCCATACCTGCTGGCCCGGCTCGAATTCGATGGAGGAGGCATGTTGATCGTACCACTTCTTCATGTCCTCCTGACTGGCTTCAAGATTGGCTTTGGCGAGCTCTCTGAATCGCCGGGTCTGATTACGGAGGGTCAGGAGGTACTTGTAGACGTCTGGAGGGGTCTTCAGGGGGGCCATTTCCCACTCTTCTTTAACTAGGCTGAGAGGCCCGCGAACAGGGTGTCCGTACAGGAGTTCGAAAGGGCTGAAGCCGAGGGACTTCTGGGGGACTTCTCGGTAGGCGAAGAGGAGGCACGGTAGTAGCACGTCCCACTGGCGGCATAGGGGTTCTTCCAGCCCCATGATCATCCCTTTGAGAGTGCGGTTGAATCGCTCGACCAGTCCGTTTCCTTGCGGGTGATAGGGGGTTGTGAATTGGTAGGTGACTCCGCACTGTTGCCATAGGGATTTCATATATTTGGAGATAAAGTTCGTGCCCCTGTCGCTGACGACTTCCCTGGGGAAGCCCACTCGAGAGAAGATCCCCATTAAGGCTCGACCTACCACTGGTGCTGTTACAGTTCGAAGGGGAACCGCCTCAGGATAGCGGGTGGCGTGGTCCACCAGGACCAGGATGAATCGATGCCCTTGTGCTGTTCGGGGGTCCAGGGGCCCCACAATGTCTATTCCCACCCTTTCGAACGGGGTGGTCACAACGGGGAATGGTTGAAGAGGTGCCTTGAGCTTGCGGCCGCTCTTCCCGCTGGCCTGGCAGGTCGGGCAGGACCGGCAGTGGGTGGAGACGTCATTTCTCATTTTCGGCCAGTAAAAGTGAGTCACCAGGCGGTTGTATGTTTTGTCTTGCCCCAAGTGTCCAGCCAGGGGGACATCATGGGCCAAGTTCAGAAGGAAGTCTCTGAAACGGAGGGGCACCACCAGCACTCGACTGGCCCCCAGCTCCGCTATTCTTTGTTCGCTGTACAGTAGGTCATTGTCCCAATAGATCCAGTGGGCCCCTGCGGTGTCTCCTGTGCAGTGGGCGAGCGCTTGCTGTCGCAGTCCCTCGAGGGAGGGACATGTCTTTTGCTCTTGCCGGAATTGTTCTTGGGTGGGCCCCCCTTCCTGACGCCACTGAGCCAGGTCCGGGAGGTCTTGGGGCTGAGCGGGCTCTTCGTGGGTTTGTTCCGGGGTGTCCGCAGGGATGGAGTCTCCCTCTGAAGCGATCGGGGGAGGAGGTGCTGGCCATTCGGGTTCTTCAGATCTAGGGATGGTGTCGGCGGCCATGGACCGGGTTGTTACGCACGCCCAGCCCGGGAGGCCTAACATCCCCAGGTGCTCTCTTCTTTCAACGGCTGCCCACGGGGAACTCTCAAGATCGTTCCCCAGGAGGCAGTCCACGGGGGCATCGTCGCGGACAGTCACTTTTAACATACCGGAGACTCCTCCCCATTCGAAGGGGACGCAGGCCATCCGACACAGGCTCTCCGAATTGTCGGCCGATCGGACGGGGCAAAGAACGTTTGGCAGGATTTGTTCTGGGGTCACCAGGTGACAACGGACGGCCGTCACACTGGCCCCTGTGTCACGCAGGGCTTCGGCCTTACGCCCATTTATGTTCACCCACTGGCTGTATTTCCTGGTGTTGGCTGGTAGGGGAGCCCGCGGGATCAGGTCTCTTCCCCCTAGGCAGGCCAGGGTCATGGCGCAGGTTCCCACTCGGGCTGCTCCTGCTCATACTCTTCAGGCTCTTCGGAGACTTGCTCTTCTCCTAGGGCGGCGGCAGCCACCTGGCGGGGTCCGGGGGTCTGGTTCTTTGGGCAGGTCGGGTCACTGGCATAGTGGCCGACTCGCTGGCATCGATGACACGTAACGTTGGCTCGGAACCCCGGGCGCATCGGGGGGTTGCCCCGGCCGGCCGGGGGCGGGGTGTTGTTGACGGGAGCGGCCGGGACGGCGTCTCTGCCCCGGCCCTGTCCTCCTCCTCCTCCTCGGGGACGATGATGACCTTGGTTAGTTCTGTTCTGCTCGTTTGGCCCACTCCGGGTCACTCGGGTGCTCTCCCATCGGTCAGCCTCGGCGGCGAGCTGCCGTGGGTCAGTCAATTTACTGTCGAGGAGGTGCTGCCTGAGCTCGACGAAGCAGTTGTTGGAGAGGTGCTCCCACACAATGAGGTTGAAGAGCTGTTCGTAGGTCGTTACGTTGCTACCCTTGATCCATCCCTCGAAGGCTCGGCTGAAATAGTTCACATATTCTATCCAGGTTGTACCCGGGATCCGGGTGCAGTTGCGGAACCTCTGGCGGTACATCTCGGGCGTCAGCCCATATCCACTGAGGAGGGCGGCCTTCATGTGGTCATAGGACGTCATTTGATGGTCCGGAAGCTGCAGCAGGGCATCCCGGCCTTCATTGACGAATCTCCCCCATAGACCGGCTCCCCAGTCACTTCGAGCGATCCGGTGGGCAGTCATGGCGATCTCGTAGGCCTTGAACCACTGCTGTATGTCGTCGTTCCGATAGTATTCACGGACCACATCCTTGGGGATGTGGACCTTCTGTTCGGTAGTACCTGGGGGGCGCGGTTGCTCGGGCACCCCTAGGTCTTTGTTCTGTTTGCGTATTTCTATCTCCGCTAGCTTGCACTCGTGTTCGTATGCCAGTCTTTTTTCTTCGAGTTCTCTCTGTCTCTGCTTTTCCTCTCGCTCTTCTTGGAGCCGTAAGTGTTCTAAGTTCATCTTTTGTTCTGCCAGTTTCAATTCTCCGTCTAATTTGAGCCGTGCCAGCTCTAACTCGTGTAGTCTATTTTTCTCTCGTTCTCGGATCTCTTCCCGGGAGAGATCCGTTCTCCTTTCTTCCGTCAGAGTGGTGTTTGTTTCCGGGGCTTCGGGGTCCCGGGGTCCGGCGATATTTGTCTCTGCCCAGGATTCTAGGGCGTGTTTGAAGTCCTCTTTCGTGCTCAGACCGGTGGTGGCAATGCCTAGTTCTATGCAAAATTGTTTTAGCTCTCGGTGGTTGTACTCTTCCAGTTTTTCCATCTGGAATTTCTCTGCAGATCCGCTCTCTCTGGTCGTCATTGTGGATTAGTCGTAGGGTGAGTTACTCTCTGTACGGTTTACGCGTTGGTTCGGATCGCGCCGCTGGCCACCAATGTTAGACGGGGACCTGGAGGGTCGGCCGAGCACAAGGGGAGAGGCCTCCGGTGAGGGCCGTCTCCAGCGATCGTACAGACAAGTAACTCCCCCCCCACAGATGGACACCACACGAAGATCAGATTAACACCTTTTATAGGCAGTTCTTGAAGTAAGGTAGTACGATACAAGGAGATCAGGACACAATGATCCTCTCAATTCTAGTCTCTAGTAGGGGAAGGGGGTAGCGGGACAGTCTTGGTAACTACGGGTACTGAGGTGAAACGGCGGTAGCTCACAATCCTCGAGCTCGGTGGTCGGACGGGTCGGACCGCGACAGCGCCAGCAGGTCCCGAAGAGATCGTAGGTGGCAACGGGCCGCGGCAGCGCCAGCAGGTCCCAACGAGGATGGAAGTTACACCGGGCCGCGGCAGCGCCAGCAGGTCCCACGAGGATGAAGGTTGCAGAAGGCCGCGGCAGCGCCAGCAGGTCCCACGAGGATGAAGGTTGCAGAAGGCCGCGGCAGCGCCAGCAGGTCCCACGAGGATGAAGGTTGCAGAAGGCCGCGGCAGCGCCAGCAGGCAGGACGATAGTTCACAAGGCAGGGCTGCGGCAGCGCCAGCAGTCTGTCAAGGATGAGTTCTTCTCGGTGTCTCTCGACTCCAGGATACAACTCCCTTCCTGCTCTGGGGCTGCCTCGGTTATAGGTCTGGCGCCCTTTGATGTCCGGACCCTCGCACTGGGAGGTCGGGAGGTCCGGGATGAGGGAGTCCAGACACCCAGCAGGGGGGTGGAGCCAGCACCCGGGGAGGCTGGGGGCGATCGGCACCTGGCGGGGGAGAGCCATCGACACTTCTTTCTCCCATTAGCCTGCCAAGTGGTCCGTTCACCTCCTGGATGGATGGTGGTGCCGGGATGGCGGGGCCTGGCCGGGCCCAGGGTTGGGGTCGAGCTGAGGCCACGCGGCCGCGTGGTGCAGTGTCCAAGATGGCGGCTGGGCCGGGCAATGGGGCTGACGGGGGCCCGGGCCCGTGACACAGAGATATCCGGGAGCAGGCGTCCCGGAGGGGACGGGTTGCGGGTTGCTTCTGCGGGTAGCCCCCGGAGAGCCGGTGTCTGGGCCCTGTCGTGCGGGGAGGGAGCGAGCCCTTCGTGGGGCCTGTCCAACACTAAATAAAACAAAAACACAGCATCTCACAAGTGCGCGCCTCACGGGTTACGAACAGACCTTGTTTGTCTCGCATGTTACGATTAAGCGATGTGCCACTTTAAATCCTGCTACATTGCTACCCCTCCCTTCTGGGGAAACTAAAAAGGATGTCCATGATTGTATTTTCCGGACAGAGGAAGAAACGAAGGGAAGACTTGACCTCACAGACCTAAGGGGAATTGTATGTGGATGGGTCTTGTTTCAAGTTAACAGATGGCACAACAACAGCTGCATATGCAATCACGACGCTCAAAACAGTAGGTGAGACTTCTCGAGTTCCCTATCAATCATCTCAAGCTGCTGAGCTGGTGGCATTATTACGAGCCTGTGAACTGAGCAAGGGGTTAGAGGTTAACATCTATACTGACAGCCAATACGCCTTTGGCGTGGCCCATAGCTTCGGGCGGCTGTGGAGAGAACGGGGTTTTCTCACTTCTCATGGACAAAAGATACAGAATGGTCCCTTGGTTTTGCGACTGCTTACAGCCCTAACATTACCCAAGAAAGTAGCGATCATAAAATGCAGTGCGCATAAGGCAGTAGTGGATGAAGTGGGTGAGGGTAATGCCTTTGTGGACCAGGTCGCTAAACAGACAGCTCAGTCCACATTTTCCACTATGTTTGTAACCTCTTCTGCAAGATGGGTGGAGGAATCTGATTTATTTAATAACACCATAGAAAGTGTGCAGGAAATACAGAAAGAGGCTACCCCAGTCGAGTTGGCTAGATGGGAACAGGAGGTGGGAAGGTTGGATGAAAATAACTGTTGGGTGGATTTGACTGAAAAACAACGATGGCTGTTACCCAATGCACTGGTATAGGCCGTTGTAACTATGGCCCATGGCCCGACTCATATTGGGAGCTAAAGGCATTTGCGCTTTATTAGACCCAGTGTGGAATAATCCCAATATTCAGAAAACAGCTGTCCATTTAGTCCAATACTGTATGGTTTGTTAACAACATAATCCAGGGAAAGGGGAAGCTGTCTCGAGTGGGAATTTCGCACCCCCGACCTTACCATTTGAAGTGCTCCAGATGGATTATATCCATATGGAGCGCGTCAACAATTTGAAATATGTTTTGGTGGTGGTTTGTGCTTTTAGCAAATGGGTTGAGGTTTACCCCACTAAGGAGAACACTGCCCTGGCTACAGCAAAAGCTCTTATTAAGGAGTTTATCCCTAGCTATGGATTGCCCCGTTTGATTTGGTCGGACAACGGGGGCATTTCCATGGGGCCCTTGTCAAATATATCTGTAACGGGCTCCAAATACGACAAACATTTCATGCAGCTCGACATCCCCAATCAGCAGGATTAGTTGAGAAATATAATGGAATATTGAAATAAAAAATGGCAAAAATCCAAGAGAGTACTGGTTTGAAATGGCCTGGCACCCTACCACTAGCACTCATGTCTTTACGGGTCACCCCTCATTCACGCTCTGGCCTTTCAACCTATGAAGTAATTTTTGGGCGGCCCACAAATGTATGGGGAGTACCTAGACCGAGATCATTTACTGATGTTGAATATCCTATGTTGACAGATTATCTGTATACTTTGACTAAAGATCTCCGTTCTATTCATCAGCAGGTAGCATCTGTATTGCAGCCCCTGCCAGAGGGCCCCAGACATCGATTGGAACCTGGCCAATGGGTATTGGTGAAGAAATACGAGCGAGACACCAGCCTGGCCCCGAGATGGTCTAAGCCATATCAAATCCTCCTGGCTACACAAACGGCAGTAAAGGTGGACGGGAAGAAGCACTGGATCCATGTGTCTCACCTAAAGAAACTGCCCCTTCCGCTTCCTTATGATCAGCAGCATCCGGATGGAATCTTGACACACGAAAGTGAGAGAGCCACCAGATTTGTTCCTTTTTCCAACGCCTGCGAAATTGAACCAAGGCAAGAAGAAGGAGTGACGGGGTCGGGTGAGGCAGCAACCGAGGAATCTACAATTGCCCCTGATCCTGTCCTTGCAACTCCAGTTAGCAGTGGCTCTGATGAAGGAAACGCACCTTCTCCTGTGTTATTTTCTGATCAGGAAGTTCCGGGTCATGTTCGTTACAACCTGCGGCCAAGAAAACAGCACGGTACCTCAGACGACACAGTTAGGAGATAAGGAAAGACTTGAGTAAATAGGGTTTGTTAGATTCTGGTCTGAGGTACTGAGCGAGACACTGGACTGAACTCGTTGAGAGCTGGAACTTTGATATTTTGCTCTGTTCAGAAAGAAAGACTTTTTGAATACCAAGGCCAGGTTGTATTCTGAATTCTCCTGAGGCATCCCGAAGCGGAACATCACTTGATGATTTTGTTTGTTTTCTTGAGATGAACGATAGGAGTCTGCCTGTGAGACTCTAGACGGACACAGGAAAGAAGAACCCTCTGGCAGGAATGTTTGCTTGGCCCAGTGTAGTTTTTGGACTTTTAGCTAGGAATGTACCCTTTTGGTCGTATTGTACCTGAAGAAGAACGCCCTTTTGCTCCACGATATTTGCCATTTTATGAGCCAATGTTTTCTGCGTGGACCATGCGTGTAAAAATAGCCTTTGTAGTTGTAATAGCGGTTATATTAGCAATTTTCATGAGTGTATTCATATATTTAGAGTATAAACATCCCATGCAAGCTATGCTGCCATCTACCGTTGCTCCTTCAGAGCCTATGATATTTACCTTAGCCCCCCATAAAGAACGACATCGCCAGACATATGCTAAGAATGTATTCGTAGAAATGCTTCACCAAGCGCATAGTACTACTAATATGACAGATTGTTGGGTTTGTGGGCTTCTGTCGTCAGTCATGCATAAACATGATTTATTCCTCTCCCTACCTTTATCATATTTAGGAAGTTGTGAAGCATGGTTTCAAATGTTATCAGCTATGTATAACCATTATCTGGAAAACCCCAAGCAATATTCGGAGAAGGATTATAACATGATCTTAGCTTATATTGAGACACACCAGGGTTTTGATCCAGCAGGGAATGGAGGAGAAGGATCAATGGACCCAAACGCCTGTATGAATTTATACACTAGCAATGAAAATAATACCTGGTTGATTAATGAACTTTATGATTTTACTAACTTCAATCATTCACAGTATTTCCAGCAGTTTATCACTCGGAATGTCACCAGTGAACGCATATTGCCCATCCCTATTCTGAATACCTCCTCTCCTTTCTGTGTGCAAGGAATAGGGCATGTGCAGGTTGGGAATAGTATTTGTAATTATACCTATAGAATGAACATTTTTAGTACCCCCCCACTATTAACTCCTCCTAATGTGTATTTAGTCTGTGGCTTATACCTGGTTACCACGAGGATGGGCAGGCCAATGTTATTTGTCGTTCTTGTATTCCCCTGTATATATAGCCCCTTCAGATTATCACAAAACTCATCAGTTATATGGTGCGAACATGGCTCCACATAGGCAACGGAGATAGCTCGGAATGACGGAAGTTGATCAGACGGATACTTCCTTACAGCAGTTTACTGATTTTGCCAAAGGGTTGGTCCCTTTCTGGGGCCCGATATTCACAAGTCGAGAAGTTAGACGATTGTCCAGGGTGGTGGAAAATTTCTTTGATATCACTACTGATATTATGGCAAACATAACAGAAGAGCTTCAGGCTACGATACTCATTTCTCTTCAGAACCGAATGGTTTTAGACGTCATTTTAGCTGATCGGCCAGAGCACTTCCCAGCTGTCTGAGGGCCACTGCATAATCGGCTGCTCCTGTTGTGTTACATTCCAGACTCCGCCCCCACAGTTCATTTTGCTATCCAGAAGCCGCATCGCATTGCTGCAGAAATGCATACTGATAATGGGTCTTGGTCACTCTCTAGCTGGTTTTGGGGACTCCTATCCACCTGGGGATGGAAATTATTGATGATAGTAGCTGGAGCTGCAGGCATCCTCTTCACCTGTTGCCTGTGTATGCAATGCGGTCCAGCCTGTTGCTCTTTTTGTGCTACCAAAATAATGGCTATGACCGTTCCTTCTCCTACCCCTTCTAAGTCTCAGATGCTCCAACAGGAGATTCGTGAATTAATGGCCATTCATGAGGATGTCTTCGAGGATTAGTCCTTGATTAGTTAGCTACATCACGCTAAAAGGAGGGTTTGAGGAACTGAAATCTGAATTAGGCCCTGCAAGTAGACTAATGACACATAATAGTAAGATATAAATTAGCGTGATGTACCTATTAGTCCTGTGAAAGTGTTCTTAGCGTTAGTAAACTTACACACATACTTATTTAGTGATTCATGCACACTTTATACTAGTTTTCGTTTGTCCTCAGCAATATGGGTTAACTAGACCAGCGCCATTTTGTGGCCTAGCCTGCTTGTAGCATTAGTTGAAACCTACCATTATAGTTGGCAAGAGCCATTCTCTCGCAATGAGTCGGACACATGTAACAAACTGCTGCTTTTGCATGTTAGGCCTTCAAGGTTGTAGGTGGGGGTAGGCCAGATAAGCACATTCCAGGAGGCGCTGTGCGGACTCTCCTAGAGCTGGCAGAAGGGAGTCACCCTCACCGACCTTGCTATAACGAGCTAAGCTAAACTAAGGATGCTTTGTGTCCTGGATATGGTCTTTCCTTTGCACCAACCTGTACCAACTTGCATTTTTCCTTCTTAGGTAACAGTTTCGAAATGTAACAGTATATATATGATCTCTTGATAATGTGCCAGCAGTCGTCTCAGCGTACCTCGAGGGGTTAGGTCGCTCCTCTGGCAGAGTTGTTTGTTTAATAAACGATTGAACTTTCTACACTGCCAACTGACTGGTTATTGGTAATTGGGGCTATTAGTAAGTATAGCTCTATATGGTCTTATTTATTTTTCGGTACTTCACCATCCTAGTCCATCCGGAAGTGTCCTTAAATTGCATATTTGTAACTTCTTCGTTTCCCATAGAAAGTCAATGGTAACCCGCGTCTGTGTTTAGACACTGCACGCGCCTCCCGTGGGCCTCCTTCTTCCTAACCTTGGGTTGTTTAGTGTAGCACCAGCGATTTCACAGGCCCCAGCCTGCTTTCTAACACTCAAGTGGTACTTATACCACATTCTTAGTATATAGTTTGTGAGGCCCCTAGGGCATAACGTATACTGTGCAACTTATCATATATCAACTGTGTGACTTGTATTGTATTTTTACCTCTGACCTCATAAAGAGTGCAGAGGGATTGTGTTTAGATTAAATACATATATATTTGATATATACCTTGTGTGGTGTCCTTTCATTTGGTATTCAAGGGATTATATATGGTAAAACAACTTGCTTAATTCGCCGACTGAAGTCTTAGCCTGAAGACTGCTGGTTCATGCTACTACTAGGATAGCTTTCTATAAGGTTGACTTTACAACCACCATCAATAAGGGTCGATTAGACTGGTACAAGGTGCCCACTAGAACTAGTGGACATCATATGCCAGGCTAACTTCTCACATCTACGGTAACACTGGCACTTTGACACAACTCCTCTGGCGCTAGCCTAAACTTAAAAGATGATGGGATGATATACTGATTTGCATATAGCTGTGTCTGAACTGGGGTGGCGAAGTGAGCTAAAGAACAAAGATGGATTCAACCCAGATCTGTGACTCGTGGTGGTGAGTCTCTGAAAAGTGTCAGAGCTCCGTCCATCGTCTCCTTGTGTTTGCTTTGTTCTCCCTAATTTGGCAGGGTATGCACAGAGGTGGGTCCCTTGCTCACTTTGCCTCTGGATTTAAGCTAGCCTGGATGATGAGGGGTGTTACCCCGAAACCGGTCCCAGGATGCTTGTTTCCGGTCCAGGGAAGACATTGCTTGGCAGTTCAGGCTGGACTGTTCCCATGAGGCCCAGGGTCATGACTGATTTGCATATATCTGTGTCTGAACTGGGGTGGCGAAGTGAGCAAAGAACGATGATGGATTAAACCCAGATCTGTGACTTGGGGTGAGTGTCTGAAAAGTTTCAGTGCTCCGTCCATCATCTCCTTGTGTTTGAGATGTACTGAAGGACATTAATGAGATCTCAATGAAGATGTCCCTCCCTTTCCCACCTATTTCCTGCTAGGACTCCCAAAATCACTCACTTACCTTACCCACTGCACTCCAACAAAGGGAAGGGTATCACCATGGTGTTCTGTGCAGCCAGGTTATCACTTGCAAGTGGGGCACTGACTGTATGTCAGAACATTGAATGGAAAAACGAATCACCTCAATTACCAGCAAATTCATGCAATTAGATAAAATTGCTGCCCTAAACACCTCCGAGTCCTCCGGCTCACACAGGCCCACTTATTACCAACATGAACAAGATGGACTACCTTGAACCTGACACTCCTTTTTACCCATCCATGCGACCTTGAACACTGGGTAGGGACATCACTTCTGTGGTGGAGACCACTTTCCTAACTGTTTAGACCTCTTTAAGACTACCTCCTTGTTAGTCTTCCTCGCCACATGACTTACAAGGTGAGCTTCAGCTCCACACCAGAACCCTCCAAAGCAAAAAGTCAGCCTCCCATGTCTCCCATCCCTTCCCAAGATGGCCGACCCATTACCACCTGACCTCTATAAGAGGCGGGCCGGCCCAACCCATCAGCCTGTCTTTTTTAGTTCTGCGCACGTCTCTCCAGATGCGTCAGGTAAGTGGTGCCTGCAGTAGCAGGTACATGGGTCTCGGGTTGGAGGTCCTGCTCTAGCGGGCCCTAGGACCTTGGACTCTCTGCTCCCCTCCCCCCCCCGGTTCTGTTTGGGTCTGGTTAGGCTCTGCTCCAGCGGGCCAAGGGTTTCCGAGGGGGTGTGTGGCCAGAGTACTGTTTGGGGTGCGGCCGGCGCCTTTTTTCATTGCTGGCTGCCGTGCCTCCGCTCTGTCATTTTCCTCTGTGCCCGATTTTGTCACTGCCCGCTTGCTTTTCATGTTGCTGCGGCAGGCGGTGGCTGTGCGTGTTTGGTTCCCTGCACTTTGTCTCCCCTCCCGCCTGCCCCTCGGGGCGCTGCGGCGGGCGGCGGCTCTGCTTTCTTTTTTCCCGTTCGGATGGGTGTGCGGCCGTCGGGACTTGCTCCATGATTTGGGTGCTGGCGGTGGAATTTTTCACGGTTCTTTTGTTTCCCCTCTCTGCGAGTTCGCACGCCGCCCGGCCTTCCCTTCGGGTTGCCCGGCACTCGGTGGCAGTTGTACGCGGTTTCGGCCCTTGCTGCACCGCTGCAGGTGGCGGCTGTGTTTTGCCTCTCTAGGGCATTTTGGGGGCTTTGCGCACATTTTTACGCTCATGCTCCTAAGGGCGGCAGCGGTGCTATGCGGTTCTACAGTCTTCCCGCAAATATCTGTTGGGTGGCGCTCGGTGCGGGCGGCTGTGTTTTAGCTCGCTGGGGGGTCTTTGTGGGCTCCATGTTGGGTTCCCTGACTCGCTCTGGGTAGGTGTTGTGTGGCCCTGCATTACTGCTTTCGCCTCCCGTCTACCCTTTGGGGCGTTGCGGCGGGTGGTGGCGGTGCTGCGTGACGCTGGCAGTCAGCTGCGTGGGGCTCTCTCTACTCGGGTGTGGGCAGCTGCTGTGGCTTCTGGCTTACCTGCTTTTCGCGGTGCTGCTCCCCGCATCTCTCATGTGGGTCTTCCTTGTGGGCGGGGTGCCCTTTTCGGCGGCGTGTGGTCCGTTCTCCGGGTGCGGGTCTGACCTCGTCCGGTTTCCCGCGCTACTTCTTTCTCTCGGGTCTGGACTGCTCCTCTGGTGTACGGCTGGTGGGCTCGGCTGGCATGGACACTTTGCTCTGGTTGACCCGGACGGTATGTCCCTCTGGACTTGCCCTCGGATTCTGGTACGCTCTGGGGCTCGACCAGTACTCGTTGTGCTTGTTTACATGTGAGGTTTTCTGCCTCTGCCGTGCCTCCATTTTCCGTCCTGTACCGCCTACCCTCCCCCGTCCCTGCTGACGCACGTTCGGCCGGGAGCCTCTCGCGTCTGCCATTGCCTCTGTCGGGCTCGCTCCCGTGCGGCGCTACATACTTTCCCGTTCACCGGCGTGCGACTTGTGGCCTGGCGTGTTCAGTTTTGGCTCCGGTCCTACGTGCGGGTCTTAATGAGGTTTTCCTTTGTGTTTGCTTTTGTTGTGGTGCCTTTCTCACTTGCTTATGCGCTTCACTTTTCTCTGGGTAGGGGTTGTATGCTTCCAGCTTGTGCGACTGGCCTCGGTGCTGGGGTTCCTGGTTCGTGTCTCGGCTAGGGCGCTCAACTTCCTGTGTATCTGGGCAGCTCACTTGTACTCCGTGGCTGTCTCCCGGGTATATGTGTCCGTGGCCTGTTGGGAGTTCCCGTTTTTGCCACTGTCGGGTACGGTCCTGTGGGTACTGTACTTACAGGTCCTCCACATCCTGCTATGTTTGCAATGTGTTTTTTTTTTTGTCGTATTACCCTGCTGGACACTTCTGTCTGTTTTTTTGGTGCAGTTTCTGTTTCCTTGGTTCCAGCGTCAAGGGGTCTTTCGTGCGCCCTTCCGTGCTCTGCGTGACCCTGCATTGAGGCCTTGCAGGTGCTTCTCACTCTGTTTTTCTTCTGTTGGCGTCGGTGGGTCCCTTTGGGTTGTTCTGCCCACTTTTTCACAGGGTTCTCTGCCTGTCTTGGGTAGCATTGGCGAGTTCTGTTGTTCGGTGCATGTGGCGTTGGGTTGCGGGGCCTCGGCATCTTTGTTTGCTGTGTTGTCCCTGTCTCCTTCCGGTCTTTGGGCCTTGGCCTGCGGTCCATTTGTCCTGTGGACTCCGGTTCCCACCGTTGTTCTGCTGGCCTGATCGGTTCCTTGGTGGCCATCCTCTGGGGGTTTCCTGGCTCTGTGGACTGCGGTGTGTCTGATGCGGGCGGGCTGCGATTGGCGCCTGCCCGTCCTTCTCTGGGCTGCAACTGTGGTCGCCTGGTGTTTTCTTGCTGGCCTGATGGCTTCCTGCTGTCTCCTTGCTTATCCTCGCCTCCTGGTGGTCGGGGTTTTGTTGTGGTCCTTCTGTTGCCTCTCCCCTTGTCCTGGACGACGCGGTTCCTTGGCTCCTGCCCTCTGCCTGCCTGCTCCGGTTGTCTGTTATTGGACTCCCCTGCTCCTGTCCTTGGTGCTGTGGCTTTTTGGTGGCTCTGCTTCCTTCGGGTGGTGCCTGCTTGGTCGGGCCAGGGGGCGGCACCCTCTTCTGGTGGGGTGTGCGTTCTGTCCCTTTGTCTGTTGCGGGGTCGCTTTTGCCAGTCCCGCTGGTCCTTCTGTGATGGGTCCTATTTGTCTACCTGGGAGCTATAGCTCACGGGTATGGCTTGTGCCTCTGGTGGTGTAGGCTCTCACAAGACGGGGGTTCAAGACCTGCCATTGCTGTCATGGATTCCTCATAGCACTTGGTGGGGGCCTTCCTTGGGACGTGTTTTGGGTCTTGTTGCCTGGTGGTGTTTCATCCCTGTCTGTCCTTTGCGGATCCTCCTCTTCCTGTTGGTCTCGGTGCCTCTGGCCCTTCCTTGGGTGTATTGGCGTCATTGGCCTTCCTGGGGGGGCATGCTTGGGTTCCCGATCTGTTCTGGGTCTGTGTGTTTCCCTGGTGGCGGTTTTCCCATCTGCCTTCTGTTTGCCATTCCTTGGCTTCTCTGGGGTTTTCCCCTGCCTTGCTGGGGCTTCTTTGTTATCATTCTGGTGGGTTTGTCCCCTGCCTCGTGTTCCGGGGTGTTTACGGGGTTCTCCCTGTTGGCCTTTTTTGGGCACATTGGTTCTGTCCTTGCCTGAAGGCTGCTGTTCTCATCGGTTCTCGTTCGGTGGATTGTGGGTCGGGCCTATTTCGTGCCTGGTTGGTGTTCTCCTGGGTTCTCCAGCTGCTTCCTTTGGGTCCCAGGTGTTGCCACTTCGGCCTTCTCGTCCTGTCTCCTGACTTTGCGCTTTCCTGGGGTTTTCTTCCGGGGGTTATGAGCTTATTTGGCCTGGCCTGGGCCTTTGTCCTCTTGATGGTGCTCACCTGGGTGCTTCTTCTTTTGCGCCTGCTGCTGCAGTGGTTGTCTTGGGTCCTGTTACTCCTTGTTCCATGTTTTTACTCTGTGGGCACAGGTTTTGGGACCTGGCGCTATAGCTCATTGGTGAGACTTGTGCCTCTGGTGGCAAATGCTCTCTAGGGATGAGTGTTCGACTCCTGCTAATGCTGTCGAGGTGACCTAATGTGGCAATTTTTCAATTCTGCCCCTGCTTTCTCATTTGCTTGATGGTGTTTGTCTACCGGCGGTGCTGTTGGGTGTCCGGGGTTGCTGGGACTCCCGGTTCTCATCTCCCTGGCGGGGCCCTGTGCTTCCGGTGTGGATTGTATCCTTCTTTTTTGTACTTGGTTTGGGGGTCCCTGGGCCTGTGGGCTCTGGTGGCTCCCTGGGAGTCTGGCTCTGGCTCAGGCTCGTTTTCGCCCTGCCCTTCTGTCCTTCTCACCTTTGGTGTGTCTCTGCCTGTTGGCTTTTTTCTCCCTGTGCACTCCTGTTCCAGTCGGTTCTTCGTTGTTCTACTGGGCTGTGCCTGGTTGTGGGCTGGCTGCCTGTTTGGCCGCCTGGGTGCTCGCTTCGGTGCGTCACTTCCTTCTTGTGGAATGCTCCTGGGACGGGTTGCTTGGTCCCTGTGCAGGGCGGTCTCGGACCGCTGCTCTGCGTTTCCCTCCCTTCCGGACGTGGGCGGCCCTGTGGGTTTTCCGCTTTTCGCTGTTGGCCGGTTGGGTTCCCTTGGTGGCTGGGTCTCCTCGTGTCGTTTTCCGGCGCCTTCCAGGGTCCAGTTTGCTTTGTGCCTGCCTGCGTTCTCTCCTTGGGGTCCCTTTCAGGGGGTCCTTTGTGTGTCTGGGGTATGTCCCCCACCTGTTTCTCTTCTGTACCCCTTTCCATTCTTGCGGCTCTTACCCGTCTGTTTGATTGGGTCTGGTTCCACTGCCCTGTTCCCCTGGTGGTTTCAGCTCGCTTGCGAGTGGTGGTCTGCCTTGCGGTGTTGCTGTGTTTGTCGGACTGCGTGTCTTCCTCTGCGGTGGCTTTTTTTGATGGGTCGCTGTGGTGGGGATGCCCTCTATTCGTTGAGTTCTTCTCTCTGGGAATTTGCTCCCCTCTCTCCTTTGTCTGTCCGTTGGGAAGTCCTGGGGTGTTTGGTCCGGCTTGCTCTTTTCTGTTCTGGGCCCTGTTTGTTGTTGCTTTTGGCTCCGAGAGGTCTGCTACCGTGCATTTCTCTGTCCTCCCTTGGCTGTGGCTTGGGGTGGATTTTCTGGTGGCGCTTCTTGTCTCCGGGGACCGGGTTATCGGCCTTCCCAGTGTCTTTCGGCCCGGGCTGGTTCTTCCTGCTCCTGGTTGCTTCTCCCCTGGGTGGTCCTTCCGCTCGTACTGGTCTGTTGAGTTTGCCCTCTTTCGTGGGCGTCCCGTTCGGGTCTGTTGGTTTCTTGCGAGTTTCCATGAAGCCGCTTGGCTTTGGTATGTGCTCACTTTAAAAGTCATGTGGCGAGGAAGACTAACAAGGAGGTAATGCCCCGGTTACTTACCGGTAATCTTCATTACTCCGAGTATAGTCTTCCTCGCCACATGAGTTCACATCCCTCCCTCCCTGTCTGGCTATCGGCTTCATGTTTGTGCTTGGTAGATTCAGGCTGATGGGTTGGGCCAGCCCGCCTCTTATAGAGGTCAGGTGGTAATGGGTCAGCCATCTTGGGAAGGGATGGGAGGCATGGGAGGCTGACTTTTTGCTTTGGAGGGTTCTGGTGTGGAGCTGAAGCTTACTTTGTAAGTCATGTGGTGAGGAAGACTATACTCGGAGTAATGAAGATTACCGGTAAGTAACCGGGGCATTACTCTATATCCCCCTCTCCTATGTTGAGGAGATCCCTCTCTCCCCGACCAACCCTCCTCCCATCCCTGATATTCCCCCATTCTGTGCCTGATAGAACTTTGGATGTAGGTGAGTGGATTTGTACCTGCTTAAAATGAATGAACAGATTTGAACCATAAAAGTAAGCTCTCATTATACACACCAGTACCCAAATCAATTTTGCAGCTATTTGTTCTTTTGATGTGAACTCGGAAATCACCAGCTGCAACTTCTGTAGCTGTTGAGAATACCAGGAATCAAGATTGGATATAAGGTGGGGAAGGGACTTGTGGTAAGACCTGAGTTGCTGGAGGCTGTGGGTGGTATGGGCACCAGGACCAAAGCAAGTCTGCATACTTTGTTTTACAGTGGTATGGGAGGATGGCAAGTAGTGTGCGATGTTACAGCCCCAGCCCTCTTGCTGTCTCTGTCATGAGCACTCTTATCCAGAAAACCAGCTGTAGGCGACTCATACTGAGACCAAAACACCACTTAAAAATGCACATAGAGTGCCATGGGCTCTACCAAAGGCCTGTGTGAAAACAAACATGACCACTTTTGTGATCCATGTGGTACTAAAACACATAAGACCAGAGTTATCAAGAAGTTGTGTTGTACTTTCAAGATGCAGGATGATGCAAGGCAGGGTAATTACTCAATTCAGATTTATAAAAGAACGCAGGGGAGATTTGCACTACCTTGCGTGGCTGTGTTAAGAAATGTAATGCTGTAATGTTGTTTCGACCGGTAGGTGTTCCATGGGGGAGGATGAATGTTTTCATGCATCCACCCATGGATTGGACTTAATTCCAGATTTACAAAGGTTTGTAAACCGGGGATTTTCATGGTGGTGGAGAAAAATAGGGGGCCCTACATAGTGGGCCCCCCTGTGTGCATGCATTCCCAGTTCCTGCACGGCCTGGACTAAACAGTCCATTCTAAGCAGGAACTTGCTTTGGCGTTCCCCTTGCAGTATCTTTTTCAAAGGCACCACCATGGGAATGCCAAAGGACCGCCCACCAGAACAGGAAAAATCTTCTAGTCTGGTGGGCAGCCGGTGGTCGACTTTGGTGGTGTTCAAGTGTGGTGCTTGCGTGCCGCTTGCTCCCGCACTGCCAAAGTCGTAATCAGCCCCATCGTTTTTTTGTGCTTTACCTGAGAAAGAGAAAGATAGCACCAGCCCACACAGTGTGTGTGAGTGCTTGAAGCTTCAATGAACCAGTGGAATTCTGAAAAATCCATTTTCTAAAATACCTGTCAATCCAGCTTCTATACAATCTCTCAACGTTGTTATGAGGAAAAAGAGGCCTTGTGACTAGTGATGCAAAAGAAACATGTGAAAGTTCTCCTTTGCATCTACTCAATCTACTGTGCTTTATAAATTATTATTTTGAATGATTAATATACATATAGGACTTGAAGCCCTATAAACCTATATCCAAGAATCATCAAACTATATAATGAATACAAGCAATGAAATAATGAGTTATACGTGGGGGATCAAAAACAGAAAAAACTCACAGCACATGATACTTGTACCTGTAGTTGTAGCTGACCAACAGTTATATCTCCTGGCTTTGGAATTTACTCAGGACTTATGCCTCATCTATGTGGCTCTTTGGTAGTGTATGGATGAGAAGGTGTTGACAGGATTTATATAGGTCTGATTAGAAAATTGGATTCTTCTGTACTGGTTATAAGGCTGTGTTATCTTGGTTATAATTGCGCTAACAGGAATGGATGTAGTAGACTTTCAGACGTGGGCAGCTGATGCAGAATCTTAAGAATGCTTTTCACTAGATCAGGAGGACACACTGTGTTGAGAAGGACAGGTTTAGGAATCATGATCAAGAATGCATCTGATTTTAAGAAAAACAGTCTCTATATTTGGGTCATGCTATATTGAGGAGGAAACGTCTGGGACTTTTGGTCAAGAGGCAGCGATTAAAAAGAAACGTTATGTATTTATATATATATATCACATTCGGACATGTTATACTTGGTTTAATTAAACTGTTTTTAAACCAGTGGCATCCATGAATGTTCTTTAGGTACTTTCCAGTTTGTGAGTTGTGAAATTACTAAAATGTCAATAAATATTTTAAATTAAGACAAATATCAGGAAAAGCACAAGAAGGGGGCGTGCAAAACAATATATTACAATAATGCAGCAAGAAATATGTAGATTTTCATGTAACAGTACATCAAGTTTTAGAAAAATAAAAAATGTAAACAGAGCAATTTACGCACACATGGTTAAATTGATCAAAAGCTATAACCAAAATATCAAGCATTAATAAAGATAATATGTCAGGCCTTTGGAAGCTTGTGTTGCGGTTATTTATTACTATTTCTTTTGCAAGCATATGCCACAAAAATAAAAGAAAACAATTATTCTCCCATTTCTCAAGACAGCCAAAATCTTACAAGATACATTTTTAATTAAATAAAAATAAATACATTAATTAGCTCTTCCCCAGGCATGAAAAGTGGTGCTACACTGTTGGAATAAAGCACTTAAGTGGGTAAAAAAGTGGGGGGAAAACGTGTACCAATGACATCCCCCACTGACACGAGAGATGACTCAAACAAGTTAGGAGGGTGAAGGGATTCTCAAACTGGGAGAAAATAGGTATCTCGAAGGTGGGAGATGTCTGAGAGAAGAGTTATATAATTAAAAATAATAGCTGAAATGTTTGTTTTATACAGAACCCAATTCAATTAATATTTACAGCTGAGATATGCCCTGGAAGTTCATAGAGAGGTGGGCATTTGGTCCCTTTGATGAAAGAGAACTAAAAATAGCTGCGTGTATGTTCATGATTTTCACAGAGCTCCACTGCGTTTACTTTAAATACATGCACAGGATCTATTACGCGCCCTGCATCTTTGGCAGATGGGGCGACTCCCGATCCACACTGCTTTAGATGAAGGACCATATAACAAGGTCTTGAAAAAATAGCCCGGAAATCTCGGTCCAAAATAGCAAGGACATTGACTGATGCATCACACATTCTTTTCACATTGTCCCCTAAACTTATCCTATTGGGAATAATGGAAGGGGCAGGTTTCCCAAGGAGTGCCAAGACAGTGATGGCAGACCTAAACACTGGACACCCCCAATGGGTTCGCCAATGAGAGACAAGCTGTAAAATATGGGCAGATGCCACATCATGAAAAAATCAATATACTTGCGTGTGGCTGACCTCACAAGCTTGGTAAAATTGTGGACCCTGGCTTTCTCATATTTATTGTGTATGATATAAATGTGTGCCAAGGCATCTACAGCCAGTATTTATTTGATGTAGCAATGCCTATTCGATCGTCAGCCACTTGTAAATAGGAAACCGTGCTAACCCATTGTCCCATGCTGCATTCTGTGGTGGGTTATTTATAAAATGTTTTGACTACATTAAGCTAGCAAGTCTGCAAAAAGCTGTCTGTATACCATACCTAAACCCAATAAACATTTCAATGGTAAACATATATCAAAATTAATTTGAAAATAAAAAAAATGTTCAAAAAGTTTCATTACTGTTTAAAGGAAAGGGCCCACATAATTAGAAATGTCGGCAATTAACATCAAGTATAAAATACCATTTTACACAATAGTATACAAGTAGTAGAAAAATCTTCTGATGTAAACTACTGATAGAAATATTGTATATCATTTTGGATATAGAAGATCAAGCATTCCTGGTGAATTATTCTCTGTCAAAAATAAACTCCATTTCTCACACTCTGAGGGGCATATTAGCAACAAAGTGGCGAAAAGAGGTGTTAGCCGCCTTGGCTTAACGCCTCTCTTCACCACTTCGGAAACCCTAGGCTGCACCATATTACCAAGGATATGGTGGAATGCCCACCGCAACACCCACTGCACACCCCCTTTCACAATGAGTTTATCGTGAAAGGGGCCCTATTACCAAGGCAGTGTTAAGTCAATTAACGTGGCCTTAAGCCACGTTAATTGACTTAACGCTGCCTTGATAATAGGGCGATGCAGATATCACCGCGTTATCGGCAGAAAAGTGCCGATAACGCGGGGCTTGTTAATATGCCCCTAAATCCCAAAATGAAGAAACATGGTGCACTACATCCTTAACTTATACGCCTCTCCCAAACTTAAAAAAAAACCTACAGCCTTCTTTCCCAGGAGCATAATGGTATTCCCATGCAATACCAGCCCAGCACCCAAACATTCCTGTAGCACCTTGGAGCCACCAGGACTGATATGTCTGATGCAATTCTTCGTAAGAGTTGAGCACACCTCCTTGCCTGCATGAATATGCTCAACATTCCATTCATCCTGTTATTCTCTGGGATGCTTTGCTCATCTAATAATTAAAAAAAATACCATGTTCGGACATGTAATGTCTTTTAGAATTGGTGACTTTCTGCAGAAAATGAGAATTTAGACTATGCTCACATCTTCAAAGCAGAATACAGAAAATCTAATCTATTTGAAAATGTGTACATTTCAGGTAAACTGTAGCAAGAACCGGAATATGACATTATCAACTGCCAGTATTAGAAAGTTGTAGCTTGAAGATATGGACCACCTGCCACTAGAAGTATAGATTAGTTGTATTATATTCCATAGATTTCATAAAAAATTAGGAGACCAACATATATTTCTCCCTAATCGTAAAACTGTAACTGATAACGTCACTTCAGCAGCCATTGTGCCCTTGACCGGTAACTATTTAACATTTACGAATTTATACATACATTTCTTTGCAAGCCTAGTCTCAAACCAGCCCTCAACTGTAGTGACTGTGCTGAAAGTAACGGGCATGTCATTTAAACATAGAATGAAGGGCCTTAGCAGGTTTCAGCTGTCCTAATAGGGTTGAAACTGTGGTGACGGTCTAGTTCCTAGAGGCCGGAACCGGAAGGGAGCGCGGGCGGAAGCGGAAGGCGGCCATTTTAGTAAGGCGCCGACCGCAATTCAGAGCAGCGGTGTTTCCCGGCGCTCCGGGTAAATAAATAATAACTTCACAGAAACCGGCTCCTGTCATGTATAAGGGGGCTTCCATAATGGCGACGAGGAGTGGCGATCACCCGCGGCGTATTCTGTGAGGCGGGGCACGTCGTGCTATCCACCGGCACCGAACGGACACTCCCGCCAGGATCGGTGACGCTCATCCTACCCGGAGCGCGGCAGTGGACGGCGCAGACGGCAACTGCCGCGATCGCTCAACCATCCCTCCGCCACCCACGCCCAGGAGGCACCTGCAGCCACGGTGGGTCACGCTGGAAAAAAATAAATCACATATGAAAGCGGGGCTAGCCATAAGAGACTCACGGCCTCACGCACAGTGCGCCCACGCTGGAAACATTAAATACATACGAAAGCTGGGCACGCCATTAGAGACTCACGGCCTCACGCACAGTGCGCAAAGAGGAATTCCCCAGGCGCAGTTAATCACGTGGAGCGAAGGGGGCTGACGGAATCTTCGCTGAACGACGTGAGGTGGCGCGCGTCCACGAAGTGCAGACCACCGTGCCAAGCTGGCGGAGCAATTGACCCAGGACGGAAGGTTGGTGGAGGACAGCAGAGCAGGGCCGCGCCCCCTGCAAGCTCCAGCAGCGGCGTCAAGTGGTGCGGTCAGTGGCGGGCGCAGTGAGGCGAACGCGGACACTAGACAAGCACCGGGCAGCCCTCCTAACCGGGACATCCTGGCCCCTGCAAACCCCAACGCTGTCAGAAAAATGGCGGTGCAATCCACATCTCTCACGCAGATGGTGCCATTTCTCCCGTCCAGAGGGGAGCCAGCGATGCCCTGGGAGGATTGGAAAAGGTATTTCCAGAACTACTTAGAGACGTTGGAAGAGGAGAGTGGTGCGGCGTATTCTAGCAAGAGGAGGAAGAAAATCTTATTGCACAATTTGGGCCCTGAAGGCATCAGAATGTTTGACACCATTGTAAAAGGGCAAAGAGATGACGACGACGACGATGTCTTCAGCCACGCCATTGCAGACCTTGATGCGCACTACAGGCCCGTGGTGTGCGTAGCCATCGACAGACACAGTTTCTTCCATAGGAAACAGGAAGGAGGTGAGACAGTGGATGAATATGTAGCCACTCTCCAAAAACTGGCTCTCACATGCAAATTTGGTCCCCTCCATGATGAGCTCATCCGGGACCAAATAATAATGCACACGACGAGCATGCATGTTCAGGATAAGTTGTGGGTAAATGGCGATGCTCCCTTGAAGGAGGTGTGGGCCATGGTGAAGAAAGCGGAGATGTCCAAAAGGTGCGCGCAGGCGGCTAGGAAGGACGCTGGTGGCGCACAAACAGTTTTCAGAGTCATGACGAACTATAGAAGTGAGAGGACCAAACAGAAAGACACTATGAGAAGCCAAGACAACAAGAGAGGCCCACAACAGCCCGAAGGAACAGCCCAAAGATCAGGCAGAGGAGGAAAGCCTAGCTGCTACAGATGTGGTAGCACTGCGCATTTGGGAAACGACAAAGCATGTCCAGCGTTTAGGGTGAAGTGTGCATACTGCAGCGTCTTTGGACACTACGAGAAGGTGTGCCGTTGAAAACCCAAAGGGGCCACTGTCAGGTATGTGGACCACGAACAACAGGAGGAGGAAGCGAGCCGAACAGACGAGGCAGACCTACAAGAGTTCCTCTACATCGACGCCCAAATATTGGACGTGGGGTGCACTGAATCGGACAAACCAAGGTTAGACATGAAGATAGGAGGTGTGCCCATAGAAATGATAGCGGACAGTGGAGCCCCCATCACCATTATACAAAGGCAAGTGTGGGACAGAGACTTCGCAAAGAAAATAAACGAGGGACTGCGTCCGATGGATCTACGACCAGTCACGTACACGGGACAGAGGATACCCATGTTAGGATACTGTCCACTGCTATTTGAGTTTAGAAGACAACAAGCCATATGCAAGCTGTACGTTGCTGAGAAGGGGCCGTCTGTGCTCAGTTGGAAGGACCAGGGGGCGTTAGGGATCCAACTGAATCCTGGGGGAGTTGAGAAAATATTATTAATGGACATGGAACAAAACTGCGACAACGAGGCTTGGCGCAGGGAGTACCCCAAGGTGTTCAATGGGCAAATAGGCGAACTGGTCAAATACAAACACCTCATCAAGTTAAGGGAAGATGCAAAACCCGTGGTACACAAAGTGAGGAACATTCCGCTCAGGTGTCGGGAGGCGGTCCAAGCTGAACTGGACAGACTGGAGAAAAGTGGGATGATACAAGCCATTGACAGCTCGGAGTGGCTCTCGCCTTTGGTGGTGGCCCAGAAGCCCAATGGGAAGGTGAGGTTATGAGTCGACCTTAGGGAACTGAACAAAAACATCTTAGTCGACAAATTCCCTCTTCCCCGCATCAACAAGATGTTAGCCAAAACGAAGGGCGTTAAGTGGTTCTCCACGTTGGATTTATCCTCAGCCTACCACCAGGTGAAGCTTCATCCCTCATGTAGTCACCTCACATCTTTTATCACGCCATTCGGTTGCTACAAATTTGTCAGAATGCCATTCGGGTTGGCTTCTGCAGCTGCCGTGTTCCAAAACCTCATGCACAGACTCTTCAGGAGAATGGAAGGAGTCCAGTTCTTCCAAGATGACATCTTGATCATGGAAGCATCCAAACAGGAACACAATGAGAAGCTGCATCAGGTACTACGCACCCTGCAAGCCAACGGATTGACGGCGGAGTGGTCAAATTGTAAATTCGGTGTTTCGTCAGTCACGTACCTCGGACATGAAGTGAGTGAGAGGGGTATAGAGCCGAAGAGGGCCAACATACAAGCGATCTTGGAAGAGCCAACCGCAAGGAAGAAGGAAGATGTCAGGTCGTTCCTGGGGATGGCAGAGTACTATAGCAAATTCATTCCCAACTTTGCCACGAAAACTCACTGTATGCGCCAGTTACTAAAGGAGAGAAATGGATTCCAATGGAGTGTGGAAGAACAGGAAGAATTTGCCAAGCTTAAGCAGGAACTCAGTGCTATGATTCTGTTGAAAGGGTTCGATCCTGAGGCCATCTCCGTCCTCACCACAGATGCAAGTGACAGAGGCCTGGGGGCGGTGCTGATGCAGAAGGCGGAGAAGGGCGAGATGTCAACGATCAGTTTCGCTTCAAGATCCTTGGCGCCGAACGAAGAAAAGTTTAGCGTCATCGAAAAAGAGATGCTGGCGGTGGTGTGGGGCATGGAGAGATTCCGGCAGTATCTGTGGGGAGCAAAATTCTTAGTGAGAACAGACCACAAACCCCTAGTTAAGGTTTTGACGTCAAGTGGCCATGCTCATGCCACGCCCAGAATAGCCAAAATGACACTTAGACTTTTGGACTTTGTATATGAGGTGGAGCACATACCGGGGCCACAAAATAAGGTGGCTGACTTCCTGAGTCGAGCGACAGCACAAGAAGGAGCTGATGTGCAAGTGACCCCGAACTGGGATGGTTATGTGGTAGCTAACATTCAGGACAAGGAAGGAGTGATAAGTGCCCAGGAATGGGAAGAGGCGTACAAATCGGACGAAGATCTAGAGACGATCAAAGGATATGTAATCCACGGATGGCCTGAGAAGAGACATCTCAAAGAGACATTACGGAGGTATTGGGAAGTGCGGGATGAGATGTCACTGGGAGAAAACCCCATGTTCCTGCTAAGGAGTGACAAAGTGGTGCCCCCCCAAGGAGTGATAGACCATTTGATGGCATTGCTGCATGAAGGACATCAGGGAATTACAAAGACTAAGGCCTTGGCTAGGCAAATGTACTGGTGGCCAGCCATTGACTCCCAAGTGGAACGCTACGTGAGACAATGTGAGTCATGCGCCAAAGCAGACAAATCCCAGTGCGTGTTGAGGCCCCAATTGGGAAGGTTCCCCATTCCGGAAGGACCCTGGGAAATGGTATCCGTCGACATCATGGGACCCATTCTCAACACAGAGGGGAAACAAAAGTACGCAGTGGTGTTAATTGACAAGTACTCCAAATGGCCGGAGGTGGATGTGAAGGAGACCATGGACACAGAAGCTGTGATAACGTTTTTGAGAAACACGTTCCTCAAGGAAGGCATTCCGAAAATGATCATTTGTGACAATGGATCCCAATTTACATCTGCTAAATGGGAAGCGTTTGTGTCTAGGAATGGCATTGAGGTCAAACACACGCCAATATATCACCCCTCAGGAAATGGACAAGTTGAACGTTTCAACAGGGTGATTATGGGCACTATTCAGGCTGCCATAAGCGACGGATTGGACTGGGAGAAGGAGTTACCAAAATTGTTGTGGGCCTACCGCATCACACCGGGCAGCACAGGTTACAGTCCATTCAAAGTACTTAGGGGGAGAGAGCCCTTCACAAAGGACAATGCTGTGTGGAGGAAGATGGTGGTGCAGAGCAAATGGTCCCCAGCGGTGGTTAGGAGAAACCTGGAAAGGGCGCAGGAAACATACACTGAACATTTCAACAAAAGACACAGTGTCCAAGGAGTGACATTAGAGAAAGGCGATTGGGTAAGAGTGAAAGTAGCCAAACTCAAAAGAAAGGGTGAAAGCAAGTTCACCCTGCCTCTACAAGTACTAGAACCGTATGCCAGATCGGCACTGCTCAGCGATGGCAAAGTGTGGTCGCAGGACAGGATGGCAAAGTGCAGTAAAATCTTGAATTGGGGTACAGAGACATTTGAGGAGGAAGAGAATGTTGGGAGTAGCGAGGAAGGAAGCGGAGGTCAGAGGAACGAGCAAGTAGAAGAAGGCAAGCAGCAAGTGCAAGGTAGAACGAGCAGAGAGAGCGAGGAGGCCAGAGAACGCAAAGAAGAGGAAGGTGAAGATAGAGGAGATAAAGACCCAGGAGGAAATGGTGAGAAGGCAAGCACCGCGGGTCGGACGTCAGAAGGACAAGGTAGAGAACAACGCAAAAGGAGTAAACACGACGAGAGCTGGAAGAATTGTGAGAATACCTGAGAGGTTCAAGGACTTTGGTTCAAGGACTTTGAAATGGACTACTAGTAAGATTTGGTTATTGTTAAGTGTTGCATAAAGGGGGGGAGATATGTGGTGACGGTCTAGTTCCTAGAGGCCGGAACCGGAAGGGAGCGCGGGCGGAAGCGGAAGGCGGCCATTTTAGTTAGGCGCCGACCGCAATTCAGAGCAGCGGTGTTTCGCGGCGCTCCGGGTAAATAAATAATAACTTCACAGAAACCGGCTCCTGTCATGTATAAGGGGGTTTCCATGGAAAGCAGTGGTCCAAAAAGTAATAAATGCATTTAAAAAAGCTGATCCATAAGGAAATCTAAGGCATTTTATTACACTTCTTAATGAATATTTATGCATGTTTTAATTTAATTTTGCGACTTAAGGTTAACTGCAGACCACGTCTGAATGTGCTAATTCCACGAGAGTATCAATAATACTTACATTTAGGTTATTTTGCATTGTTTTATAGATTGCTGTTTTCCTCATATCCGCGTTTTCACCTTTTTTTAAAAAAAAGATTAAATATAAGCACGTATTTTTCCACCTTCACAGATCTCAGGAAGAACATTTCTAACACCCAGTTTGTAAAATAGGATAGTGGTCCTGGATTGGGGAACTGGAAATATATGTGTTTCTGTGGTGTTCCACTTGATTTAGACTAAAAAATATTGTCGGTCAATAATAGCATGAAGGGGAGTCGGTGGGTAGCATTTTGAATTACTTATCTGTAATTGTTTATTGTTTAGTGCTTAACTATGCTAATCAATTTGTAGGTCTCAGCTCTAGATAGCGCGCACACACTGTCTCCAACCGAGACATGCCGTATGTACTGTGTTGGGCTTCTGCCTACCCACAGACTTGTCATTTGCTGGCTCCCACATCGTTCCGTTATTCCATCTCCCTATTGGTCCATGGTCATGCCTATTACTGTGTTTTCTCCGAGAGCAGCGACCAAGTACGCTATCCCTCATTTTATTATCGATTTATAAACTTTTTGCTTAGTTTACAAGCTATCCTCAGGAGTGCTGCTGTTCTCATTAGCGCCAAGCCATTTTGTCTTCATATCCAGTGCATCTCCTCCCCCCTCCCTATTTCAGGCTGCTGAGGCCCCTCACCTCCCGTTCTCGCTTCACTTGCTCTGCCTATGCCTCACCTTGCCCGGCTGGTGCTGCTGCTGCTTGTACCCTCCCTCTTCCTTCAGCACTCCTGTGTTTAGCTGATTCGACTCCTCCCCCTGCTCTCGTACGCTCCCCTCGTACTGCCACTCAATGAAGAGCATTTGCACAACTGCTGGACATTATGAACACTGTGTGATGTTGAAATGAGGTTTATTCATGCCATGTTAAATATGAAAAAAAAACGTTTGGCAACATTAATTACAACATAAAAAGCAAAATACAGTTAGAAACAATAAGTCAGTACTGCCACTTGCTCCCTCTTCTCAGGCTGCGGCTGCCTCCTCCTCCCCCTGCTTGTCAGGCTCTTTCCTCCCCTACAGCCAATGAGGCTCTGATACTCCCCTTCCTCCCCCTCTCTACACAGGGTGGAGCTCCCCCCCCACTCCGGACTTAGGATTCTCCCAGTGTCTGCACACTTCTATCTAGGCTGCTCTCCAGCATAGAATACTGGCAGGGTGCTGCAGGAACTGATGACAGCCTGGTCATTGGAACCATAGGGAAGAGCAAGAACTCGCAGTGAGTGACAGTCTTTTACCTACCACCTGTCTCCCCACCTCACCACCAATTACCTTACTTTGATGTGTGTTTTATGAGTAGCAACTCATCCACAGCCACCTAACCATGGTGTGTGTTTGTGATTTCAGAGTTGTGATGTCATACTGTTATATTCACTTGGGTAGAGCTAATTCAGCAAAGCCTTCGCAGAGACGTCTTTCTTCAAGCACTTTAATGATTTTTATAATGATCGTTACACCTGCACCTGCCTTAGAAGCAGTGACAAGAGCTAGCATTCCCAATGCAAAAGCTTTGCATCCGAGATGGATTCAATGGGTTAACTCTCTTGCTGCAACAGACGTTGAATACCATTTTGACACTAATTTAAAAACACAAGAATTTCTCCAATACGAATATGAATGTCCCCTGCCAACTGAAATTCTGCCTCTGGAACTTTACGGATGTATAATCTATACAGACGGATCAGCACAGCCCGCTATTGAGGGCAAACAAGCCTATAGTGCTGCGTGCGCGATTGTTAAAGGTGGCGTGAAGGCATATTCAGACCTATGGTCACTAAAACTCAATCACTCGAGGACTGTACAGCTCAGCGAGCTGAACTACAGGCTTTCAAGATGGCATTGAAAATACCGATTGCGAATTCCCCACACTAATAGTGTGCGATTCGTATTACTGCGTACAATCTTACAATGAGTATCTGCAGAACTGGGTTCAGAACGATTCCAAAGACGCAAAAGGTGGCACAATAAAGCATAAAATGCTTTGGGAACAAGTAGTTCTTTTACAGAAAGAACTACAAAAGACTCACGTGATTCATACACTGAGTCATCAACGTGATGGCGTTCACGTTGCAGGGAATTCATTGGCTGTTGAAGCCGCGAAGGCAGCTGTGCAAACGGCTTCCGTAGCTGCGATTACTCGTTCAAAAACAAAAATAGACAGCGATATAATGCAAGCTGTCACTGCTTCAGTTAAAGACACTGGTAGGACATTCCCGAAAGGCTTTCCAATAAAGTACTCATATGTAACTGATGGGAATAATGTTCCTTTTTCTCGAATACCCGGAGTGGGGGCTAGGGCAATCCCAAACATGGAACATAGGTTAGGACTAATTGTAGCAGCACATGAAGGGCTAGCATCTACAAATGCGGGAATTTCTGCCACGGTGTCATTATTAAAACAGAGATACTAGTGGCCACTCATGAGGAAGCAAACTAGAAATTATGTTCTAGAATGTGAAATCTGCCAGAAAATAAAAGTTTCTACAGTAAAACGTCCTGCACGGACACCCTCATTATTTCAGACAAACCACTAGCGTGTGTTTACCTGGACCACTGTGGTCCCTTAACTAGCGATGGCAACAATAAATATGCAACTATAAATATATTATGGTCGCGGTGGACTCCTGCACAAGATTCATTTGGATGTGGCCCCAGCGCTCGGCTGACGCCAGAACCGTTATAAAGGATTTGCGAGTCTTTATCGGCACATACGCAATTGGCACGCTACATTCTGACCAGGGTCCTGCATTTAGTTCTAGGGCTTACAAGGAGCCCATGGTCAGCTTGGGCGTTGCTTTGTGGTATTCTAGTCCCTTCCATCCCGAGGGTAATGCAGTAGTGGAAAGAAAAAAACGTGACATAAAGCATTCCATAACAGCCAAGGTATTAGGTTCGGGTGACGGGTGGGTTAAACATCTAATAAGTGTCCAACGTAGTCTTAATAATCTGCCAAGAAATTCTCTGGGTGGAGTCACTCCGTATGAACTAATGTTTGGTACTAGAATGATTATCGGGGACCTCGATAGTCAGACTTCAGTGTTAGAACAAAAACCCTTTGATATCAAAGATTGTTTGGCTGTTTTACAGGACTTAAATGAAACAAGAAGAAGTCTGAGTAATACAATACAGAAACAAACGACCGCTGAAGAAAAACCACCTGTCCCAGCAAGACCTGTCTGGATTCCAAAGATTGGGGATCAAGTCAGAGAAAAAATTGCGGTAAAGAAGGAATTTGGGCCTTCTTATAGAAAATCCGTACCTGTCTTGGCAATCGACGGAACAAGATCAGTAGTACTACTGCCCCTTGCTGGTAAAAGGGAGAACAGAGTTGTGTCAATCGACCTGGTCAAACCACAATCATGTGGCCAATAATAAGTAGTAGGCCCAGTGGACTCCCGAGAAGTAGCAGACGGCCAAATATTGCTACAATCCAAGAGGTTCAAACTGAAAGACTTATCACATTTGATAAATCTGCAGTAAGAAAAGAAGGACTATGCAACAAAGCGATGGAACTTATGCCTCTGGATACCCAAATAACAGTTCGTCAAGACACACCTATCTACAATGATGTGACATCTGACTACATAGATATGGTAAAAAGAGAAAAGGCTCCAGTGACTTCAAATAATCCTAAAGCTATCCCTATAATTGACAGAACTGCTTCTGGCTATTTCATAAACTTTGATACCTTTTCAGAAGATCCCAGTGAAAGTGAAGAAACGCCGGGAAAAATAAAAACATTCAAAGAAAAGTTAACAGAACTATTTCATCAACTAGCAAAAACATATCTGGTTTCACCATGGGTTGAATTTTGGATTGGGTTAGGTGCATTTTTTCTCCTGCTCTGGCTCATACTTGTGTTAAGCTTGGGAAGGATGATAGATGGAAAATATAGTTCTATGGACACAGCAAGTCAGAAAATCAACTTGGTCCTGACACCTCATTAATCATCTCATCATGAAAAAAGAGACCTGTCATCAGTGAAAATTACAGCCGAACCTATACCTGGTGGTATAGCATGGGACACTACTGACTATGACATTTATGGCCCAGTTGAACTGCTGAAGATTCCACACCAATTTAAGGTTTCTTTAAGTGACTTTGCATCACCCAGCACATTCAGTGATGATTGGGAATTTGAAGCTGTTGATAACATGATGTCTGATTTGGAAATGTCAGCAAAATTCACAGAACATGAATACTTACAAGGTTCATCAGATTATGAACAAAACAAATGTATTGTTTTAATCATTATGGTCATCATTATTTGCATAAATCTGCTAACCCTAGAAATGTTTTTACTTACAATCAATGGGAACATTGTCCAACGCCAGCAAAAGGCAGCTCGAAAACATTTTATGCGAAATTTCAATACTTCTCAGGGTATAATGTTACCAATCCAGAAACGTTTTATTTTAGAAATGAAAATAAGACAGGAATGAAAACAATGTTGACCAACACTAAACAAATTTATTCTGCAAACTTTTATGCCCAAATGTCTACATTGGGTTTTGACTTTTGGAACGACAACATTGAGACGAAGACCGTCTGGGGTACAAAAGATTGGCAGGTGCAAGGTTTAGAAGCATTATTCAGAGCCTGCATAATACCAGAACAAATAATGTTTTTGAATGACTCTGTTCAACAAACATCTTGTCTTGGCATTGCTAAGATAAAGGATTTAAACAAACCGTCTATACCTAATCCCATACCTGACAGTAATAACAATACTGATAAGGACTTAGACATATCCCACATTTTAAAACAAAACAGAACTGATCCTGACTGGAAAAAATTGTTAATCTGGCCCACAGACACTAATAACTGTCGAGATAGATTCCTGAACAAAACACAAGGTTTCAAAATGAACAGGCCAGACCCAAGATACGCCCAAAGACAACATCCAGGGATAGTAACTACTTATAGTGTAGGGAAGCTATGCCTTGAATGGCTACAGACATCTACACTCTCGGAGATTAAACAACACTTATCTTTACTTAAAGAAGGCAATGATTTGCGAGATTTCTTACTAGGACCTCGCAAACCACGTCAAAAACGTTTCATATACGCCGGTATATACGCTGGGTACAACGAAGCTTGGAAAGTAACGCAAATGGAAACTGCAGAAAAGATACGAGAAATTGATCGTATTAATTAAGAGAAAAGTCTCTCTGTAGTGGACAATGGGTTAACAACTCTGTCTTCCAGAATGTATTCTTTGGACAACATTGTATCTTCTGCCATTGACATAATAGAGCAGGACTTGCTAATGCTATAACATGGCCAGTCCTAATTACGTTCTATCATGCAGTTAGGATGGACGTTGCAAAATCTGCGTTCAGGCTACGTGCCTTGGCGTCTAATCAACACAACTTCATTGTTTTCTGTATTTAACCTTACAGATAAACAAATCTCTTTGGCACAAAAAGGAGCAGAATATACGGTGCTGAACATTGAAAAACTGGAAAGGTTGCCATTGACAGTTTTTGAGAAACCTGTCACTGAATGGATAATTCATGGCACCATAACAATACCAGTGACGATTTTCCAATTTCAGTATTGTCTACAGCATATACCAGCGGGCCTGTAAGAAAGGTTGGGTAAAGAATACATTAAGTCAACCTGGACTTTACCTTACACACACAAATGTTGGAATAGGGGAACCGAGGTATTCCTCAGTGGTAATAATTGTAAAAATTCACTAAGTGGTACACTTTTGTATTGATTTACAAATAACATCTCATGCCACCTGCACGGAACTCCCCCCACAGTAATAGAACCAATGTTCAGACAGCTATCCAATGGCATTAACGTTTTACTGAATGATCACAGCTGCTGTGGCATGTTGACAGGAAAACTTTATCTCATTAGTGTGTCCTCCAGGGTTACTTGTTGTATGCATGTATTGTATCCAAGGAGCAAGTCAGACAGAGGGATGGCGTTATGGCCTTCACTGAATATCTCTTCTATACGGATTGATACTTTAAGCAGAATGAAAGACATTCTTTTGCAAAAAACTGTGCCACTGACCTCGTCTAGAGAAATGTATGATCTGCAAGTTGCAAGGACTTCGGCAGAGATACATGCCCTTTTATCAACAAATTGTCCTACGCATTTTGTAGAAATGTTGAGCCAAATCTTAAACATGTCTGATACCAGCGGAATCGCACATGTATTTGAGAAAAAATTTTCGGGACTGTTAGCACCTTTTGAAGCAGTCCTCTGCATTTTTCCAAATTTCGTACACTCTGTGTTCGACGGACTACCTCTTATCTTGGGACTCGTAGCTGGGATACTATTTTTTATTTCTCCTGCTTCGAAATGGCAAGTCCGGCAAATAACAATACCCAGACATCCATGGAAGAAGCCCTCCGTGCAATGAGGTATCATGAGCGGATTACACAGATTCTCGGCTTGGCTCGTTTAAGAGACCTGAACACCACATGGTTTCTTTCGTTCAGACCAATCTGGCAAGATTGCATCTTACCTGTTCTGCGATGCCTGCTTTGCGGATAAGAATGCGTGTTAGACATCTGTCTTACACTTACATCAGTACTGTCATCGGATGTTAATGCTTTGCTAGGTCCTGTAACGGCTCATGCATCGTGTTGTCCCCAACGGCTGCCAATTCTGATGACGGCATTCATTGAGGTCTCACCGGCAATTCCAGCTGATGGTGAGATACGAGAAACTACAGGCATACAGGTAACATCGACTGCTGACGTTGCTAATGCTTCCTATGCTGACGGCAATGATCCACACCTATGCGCATTTGATCTGCTTGTTAAAGTAGTTCCGCTTTCGCCTACTACAGTAGATGGCTTCTTTGACAGCCTCGATGATCTGATGTTTTCTCCTGACTCTGAAAATAACTTTTGATAATATTGACACGGCGTTCCATGAATCCTGCAATCCGTCCTTCATTTTTCAAAACAAACCCTCCGGCTTACAAACTTTTCTACAAATGTAACTTTTGAACTTTTTCCAAAATTAGAAAAAATTATTTTGTGGCACAGAGAATTCTGCTTAAAGTAGAACTATTCATAGAGAACAAGATTTCTTTATAGAATTTCCTACTGACAATATTTCCGCCTAGCCATCATAACACAATGGTTTCAAATATTATGCTATGGAATGGTCTCGATTTAATTTTTCTTTTCTGTACAGACTTAAGAGACATTTCATTTTCGTTTTGCTTTGTAAATATTTGAAGGTATGCTTTCTTATTAGCTCATACAGTGTACTTTCACTTTTGTTTTTTCATGTAAACAAGCCTTTTCAATGCAAATTTGTATTTTGGGTGGGATTGTGAACACTTACTTTAGATTTGATCAGTGCTTATAGGTTTAGTCTTATGGAACTAAAGATCGTGGAGTGGGTGTTGCAAACGAATCTAGGACCCTAGTGTAACTTTTCCAGATTCATGCCCTTATTTAGGTATACTTTACCCTATCCTTATATAGGCATAGAAATCGTTACCATATTTGGCATGAGCCTTACAGCCCAAATACGGCGAGACTACTTCGACTAAGTTCCGAGAAATCACAACGATTTCTTGGAAAAACACGCCTTCAGCAGCTAGGATCTTCCCCGCTGCTTGAATATTAAGTTATCCAAGAAATCCTGGAGTTTTCTGGGAATTGAACCTTTGAGTGAAGTTATTAAGTCCAATCATGCGGCAAACTCGGCACCTTCATGGTATAAATATGCCTACATTTGCCCAAACTAACACACGGTGGTTCTTGGAGCAGATCGACTAACTACTTGCCCGACGCCCTGCAGCAGCAAGTGCCGAAGGAAGCCGACCCTCCAGCAGACGCACTGAGAGACGCTGTTTCTTTTCTTGCCGAGAAATCCAGCTCCAGTGTATCCAGCTTATCCTTGCGGGTAACTGGGAGATCGAGTCCTGAGAGAGAGATACAAGACTTCCTTCATTCAAAACCAAGGTACGGAGCTGATTAGACCCTTAGAGAATTCTTGATTAGACTCTTGGCAGATTCTAGGCAAAGAATACTAAACCTAAAACTACCCCTAAACTTATTTCTTCCCTTGGGCTAGGCTTAGATCAGGTACATCGGGGTAGGCGTATTTTAGAAGCACCAGTTGAGTACTTTTAGCCATCTCTTTTATCATTGTATGTATTTTATCTATTTAAAGCAACTTATGGCTTAGAAACCATATCATGCTTTTACAGTACTACTTTATAATACTGTTTGTATTATATGCCTTGTACTTTATAACCCGCATTACTATTGTAGCAGTGCATTTCTCATGCTTGAGATAGAAAACTGTTCAATAAATACCTTTTATTGAAAACGCCCGTCTCTCTAATTTCTCAGCAACTCTGGTGAAACGAAGCATGCACGATTGACTGAGTAAAATAGTTATCTATTGTTTCCACGACTCTGAAGATTGATTTCTTATTCTTGAGAAACAAAGTTGTCATGTTATATGGTTGTCAGGAACTAATCCCTTCTTGTACTTTCGAGAAAGTTTCTAGCGACCTCTGAGCTAGCTGGCACACACATAATTAAGTCTAATATATTCGGCAGAGACCTAGTTGACCTCAGTCCTACGTCTAAGCTGCAGTATATATTATTCCAATGCGCAGAGCCTATTGGCAATATAGGAACTACACTACAAGATCTCCCCGCGGCATTAGAAGTTGAAAGAAGCGCAAACCCAAGAATGAGTGGTCACAAAGTGCCCTGTCTCCTATACGCTGATGATCTAGTGATCCTTGATCAAACAGAAATAGGACTCAAAAGGAAATTAAATGCTTTCAAACATTATTGTGATAGAAAAGTATCGACTGTCTCTATGGAAAAACCAAGGTTCTATGTTTTGGGAAGAGTCAGAAGAATTTTAATTGGTTTTAGGGCCACGACAAATTGGAGGCAGTTAAAGAATATAGATACTTAACCTCTGGTTTGATAGTGCGCTAAAATGGCGCACTCACTTGGAGGCTCAAAAAGCAAAAGCTTTTTCGTCCATATGTGTGCTAAGAAAGTTTAACAAAGAATATGGCGATATGTCACGCAGACTAATGTTAAAGGCATTCGAAGCAATGATCCCCCCGCAAGTCTTGTACGGGGCAGAGGTCTTATACCTGAGTGGTAAATATGAGTGGGATCAGGAAGAAGGAAACATTTTAAAAATATTAATGTCTTTACCTAGCTGTACAATGGTTCAAGCAATCAGAATGGAACTAGGGTTAACTTCTTGGAGTGTGCAATCCCAAATGGCCCTGGTAAGATTTTGGAAGCGTCAGGACCCAGGAGTTGTACAGAAGGTCTCACAATGGTGTAGAGAGGAGATTCAAACAAGTAGTCTTAGTTGGGCAAAGGATGTGAGAGGAATCCTCCAGAAAGTAGCAGGGCGCCTTAATGTGAGACTCTCCCAGCACTCCTTGGTGGCCGATTTTACAAAAAGAATGCTTAGGGAACAAGGTCAGTCTTTTTCAAGGGCCCAGGACCTTGATTATCTATGTTAGTGAAAAAATCGGTCCAGTGATTAAAGAACTCAGGGGCAAATGAAGCTTGGTTTCCGTATTTGGATATATTGCCCAAACAAGGGTTAAGATATGAAATCTTAATACCCTTGGAAGACAGACGGAAAAATAAAGACTGCATTGATTGGCCCAGATGGTAACTGTAATTGTGGGTTAGGACTAAGAAATGACATGTTGCACATATTGCTTGATTGCACATTTGTCCTTGCCATATGGAAATTGTTTTTACGTACTATATTTTTATCACATAAGAGAAATTCGCGTGCCCAAGCGGTTTGTTTACTTACAGATATGCCCTCGTTGGAAATCGCAATAGGATTGGGAAAATTCCTGAAGGCCATAAAAGAATTTGTAAGGGAGAAACTGAAGGAGGGGCATTGATCTTAAATGTTTTTAGGACTCTCACAAATGGGAATTTTTCTCTTTCTTTTTAGGTATTTAGAGATTTCTGTAAATTGTGTTTAATGAATTGTATGTCTTTGAGGGTGTTACCTTATTTTATCATGTATAGTATTTTAATTATTTATTATGCAGTCGAATTCAGATTGTTTACACCATTTGGATGTTGATCGTGTTTTGTATTGTTTAAAAGACTATGGACTAAATAAACAAAGTTTCTCTCTCTCTTAATTATTTTACATTTTTTTTTATTATAATATTTTACACTTACATTTTATTAGTCCTTTTGGTGGCATTTGCATCCGAGTTTTAGGCCTTTTCTTTATGTTTGCTTTTGAATTCTTCAATAATGACATCTGTATATGAGATATATTAGCAGCAATTATTTGAGGTGTTTAGTAATTTTAGTGATATTTATTCATTTGTTTGGGGATAATTTTAAGCTTTATACATTTTTATGTACTTACTTTTGAGGTGTTCAGATATTTTCTTCTTCATCTTTTGTTTGGACAGAGTAATGCTTTCCTGGGATAGTGGGTTTATGTGCAATAGTTTGCTGCTTAGTTTCTTTACATATTTTTATTTGTTTTAATTGGCAAATTGTTCCTTTTTGCTTACTTCTTTTCGTTTGAATTTCATTAATAAAATGTTTAGGCAATGTTTAACTTATCATCTTTACCTCTGATAGCACATGGTTATTAAAACCTTTTGGGGGTTTCTCTAAATATATGTATGTATTTTAAATGTACATACTATTATAGAGTTTTTGTATTTAATGTATTGATATTTTGGTCTAGGACATTTTTGATGCAGCAGTTAAGGTGGTGCTTTATTTCTTGTATTAAATTGTCAGTAGTTTTGGTTTCTATAGTTTTGTAGTCAATATTGTATGTTTTCATATATTTTTAGGTCAATATTTTTGGGTATCGATATTATGGTATTTTCTGCTCAGTGTATAGAAAGTGTGTATTACTGTTCTTAATAGTTTTGCAATAATATTTTTGTAGTTGATATTCTGTTATAGAAGTGTTTCTGTTCAAAGATTGTTGAGACGGGAAGGTACATTGAATGAGTTTGCGAGCATGCACCACTTACCCAACTGTAAGCATCTACCATATTTTTTATTTATTAGTGATCAGCACATACAACCTTCATACTTGTGCACTGTGACCTTGTGTAAGTAAAGGTACTGAGACAGTGCTCTGAGGTCCATAGGGGCACACCAAGCATGCCTTCCTTTGTACTTGCGACTACTGGATCACTGACATAACCTCGACAGACCGAATATCGACTGGACAAAATATCGATGACTAATTATCGACAACAAAATTATCGATTTACTATACTTACACAACAAACATCAAAAATATCGACTACACAATATCGACTACTAAAAACAACGACTACAACAATATCGACTCACAACATTATCGATTTCTAAAACACCGATTATTAAATATTTATATAACAACAGTCAAAATATCGATTACACAAACATAGATAGCAAATTTATCGATTGTAAAAAAATCGACATTAATAGATCCTAAAATAAATGACTTTATTATTTAATAATTAAGTCATACTGATCATAAAAAACCAGATTTAGTTAATATAAATAGATGACATATATTATTTATTTTCATAACATTTACAATACACAATAAATACTAACATACATTTTATAATACATAAACAATGTTTCGACCTTCTACACATTTTTTACAACTAATTATATATATTCCTCCACTTTACAAATATCAAAATAACATTACCTAGAACATTACCTATACAAAATAAATCCTTACACATTCAATAAACGTTAATTGGCGTCACCCATATAAGGAAAACAATTAGCATAACAGAAAAAAAAATTCAAATCAACAAATAAAAACAGACTATCCATTTAAACAACCAATCCTATTTCTGAAACAATTAACCTAATACTATATAAATGAAATAATAAGTAACTAAAAACGCAGTATACATCTCCTAAGTAAAGGAAGACGAAACTCTGCTGGATTTCTGGAAGAAAACTGATGGACTTCAACAGAAAGAGACCTACACATATCTAAAGTAAGTACTACTACATTATTAGTCAGCGAAAATGTAACTCTCAAAGCTCACACCTATATTTTAAAGCAAAATACATCAAATATATCTTTTTTTTTTAGCACTCATCCTACAGATGAAAAAAAAAAACAGAAGACCTACACAACACCTGGACATCAAAAGTTACATATAAAAAAGTAAGTATATATTAGAAATGTAAAATCGAGAATTAATAGATAGGTAACTAAATCTAAACTAGCAAAAAACGTCGAACAAATTATCATAAATAGTAATAAAATATATCTACACATTTTCTCAACTTCCACAGGTACAAAAAGATATACACAGAAAATAACAGTTTGAAGAACATCAACAGCTGAAAATAACGACTTGAAAGCATCAAAACATTTACAGGTAAAATACAAATGTGTGAAACTGTATAATGTGATTAGAACATTTTTTTTCCTTAAAAAATATTTACATTCTCTTTTAATTACCTCCTAGCACTACAATACTATCATGACTGAAGGAGCTAAATTCATTTATTCACAAAAAGGGAAAATGCTTCTTTGTTACATGGGATATGTCTACACTCAAGAGAAACAAAAAGATTTGAAAGTGTTTTGGAAGTGTACGAAATATTATGCCAACAAATGTTATGGTAGAGCTATAACTCAGGAAACTACTGTTACTTATACTAAAGAACATAATCACCCACCCAATGTAACAGAAATAGAGATTAGACAAATGCTAGATTCCCTTAAAGAAGCTAGTACTAGCACTGATCAACCAACAACTGCTATTCTGAAACACCATTTAAGTGTACTTCCCCAACATGCTTCTAGCCAATTACCATCTATAGAATCCCTTAAAAGAACAGTAGCTAGACAAAAAAGAGCAACATGCACTACTCCTCCCACACCAAAAACTTTAGAAGAAGTCCAAATTCCACCTGAACTCTCTGTAACTCACAATAAAGAAAATGTTATACTCTATGACAACAAATCTAAAGATAAAAGAATTATACTGTTTGCCACAGCAAACAACATGACAAAACTTACCCAATGCCAAACTTGGATGATGGACGGTACTTTTTCTGTATGCCCCAAACCTTTTTATCAATTATACACCATCCATGGTCATTTCCAAAATGCAAATATTCCATTCCTTTATGCCCTTCTACCAAACAAACAGCAAACTACCTATCAAGAAATACTAACTGAAGTCAAGCAACATACTAACAACTATTTTCCACAAAAAATTATCATTGACTTTGAAAAAGCTATGATAAACAGCATCCTTAAAACATACCCACACACAGCAATACAAGGTTGCTATTACCACTTTAATCAATGTATCTGGCGACATCTACAAAAATCAACCTTGAGTATCCAATACGCCACTGATAGCACATTTGCTTATCAAATCAAAAAACTCATCGCCCTAGCCTATGTTCCACTAACAGATGTAACTGAGCACTATAACTTATTAATAGACAGCCCCTACTATAAAAGAAACGAAGATAAACTAAGCCCTATGCTTGACTACTTCGAAGACACATGGGTAGGAAGGCTACACAGATCAGGCCACAGAAGACAACCCAAATACCAAATAGCTTGGTGGAATGTCTACCTTAGCACACTAAATAAGGAAGCAAAAACAAACAATGCAGTTGAAGGATGGCACAATGCCTTCCAAGCAACTACAGGCCGAGGAACGCCTACCCTTCACAAATTAATACAATCCTTACAAAAAGAACAAAGTTACCAGGAGCTCCGAATGGAGCAATCAGTAACTTTGATTGGACCTAAACTCACCAAAGAAACTAAAAAAATGTATAACACACTCCAAAGTCAAGTTACCCTCTATCCAACTAGCAAAGGACTAGAATATCTATCAATGATTGCCAAAACTATTCTTTAAAACATTACATAACTATACACGTAAAACTAAACATATTTTTCCTAAAATTCTTCATTATAATATGTAACAAATTGCAATTAAATTATCAAATACATAATATTAACATATATAAAATGTATTTAGATAATGTATTTACAAAATGTTACATACAACGTAAGTAAAGCAAAATTAAAAACAGTTTTCCCACCCATTAAAAATCCAGAAAATACTTATATTTCTGATGCAGCTTCAAACGTAATCCAATTCCAAGCAATCCATAGGACACCATTCCAAAAACCCATACAATCCATGAAAGCCCAAAAAAAATGCAAAAATACAAGCAAATGCATAGCGACTCCTTTCCACTTCAGTAGACACCAGATACCATAGAAAACCCAAAAATCCGTAATGGCGAAAAATAAACGCTCCAAGAAAATGTAAAAACCCAAAAAATAGTGTGCAAAAATAAGAGTATATAATACTCGTTACACAGCTGTGATCAAAAAAGAAGGGAGTCCTCCAAAACAGCGAAACGCGACGATAACCTAGAAAAAATAAATAACATACCCACCCACATAAAAACACCCATACATATATAAAAACACATATTTATACATCAAACATATTATCTTAGTAACATTTAAACATATTACCTCACCTCACACACCTACAACAAAAACGCGGTAAAAATCCAATATCGTACACTCTACCTAACACCGAACACACAATCTTCTCTAATTAACTCTACCTACATAAACATAAACACAGCACACATACACTAGCAATAAGTTCAGAAACTTATAAAACACAATTAAAACAAACTTACCCTCTCTAACGCGAAGCAGCACCCAACCGCGATCTGTTGAAGCACCAAATACGCCTAAGTAACATTACGCGGTTAAAAAGTAGTCCCTGTATACAGCTAAATGCTATTTAATTTCTATATTCCAACACTTTAAAAAATACACAGAGTATTATATTAAGTGTAAATATTTTTTTAAAGTGTATAAAATTATTTCATAAATATTCATAAGTTTGAAATAATTATTCAACTGTTATGTTATAGTTAAAAAATTAATTTTTGATTTATAAATACATTTAGTAAATAATGTTAATGTAAAAATAAATTGCATATATAAGTTTGTTACAAGAAATGTTTTTTTTAAATTTGCAAATATTATGTAAAACATTATGTATGTATATAATACATGTTTTTGGTGTTTATGTATTTAAAAATGAATATTATAAATATGTTCAATATTCATAATAATTATTTCCCAAAATATAACATGACTTGGTAATAAACAAAAATGTTACAATTACAAAAAAATGTACATAATTTGCAATCACAATAAATTCAATGTGTATCTGAATAAATATTTTGTTATTAAATAAAAAGTACATATTACCAATTTGTTTCAGAAACTATTTAAATGTTAATATATGTAAAAGATAAAAAAATTATGTTAATATAATTTATGTGTTAAAAACATATACATGTACTTCATATTTTTGTTATGTTAATAAAAACATTGAATGAAATTTTTTGATTATAAATAAAAAATGATTCTCTACTTACAAATAAATTTTTATATGTGAATAAACAATTTTTCATTTATGGCATTTAACCCTGTCTATGTTTCCTTCTTTATTATTGTATATAAATATTATTTGCATATTAAATAATCTATTAAAAATACCTTATACATTTAAATATGTTTAAAAATGTATTAATATTTAAAGTCCTACAATACCAATAATTGTTTTAATGTATATTAATTCAAATATTTTATATAAAATATATGAAAAAGTAACTAATTTAATAGACATTTAAATTGACCATATTTTTACCCTGTATCCCTCTAACCTAAAACCCTAAACTGACCCAAAGCCCTAAAAACACCCCTTTACCCACAAACTAAAAACTGACCCAGAACCCACAAAATACCCCTTTACCCACTAACTGAAAACTGACCCTGACCCCTAACAATAACCCTTTACCCACTAACTGAAAACTGACCCTGACCCCTAAAAATACCCCTTTACCCACTAACTGAAAACTGACCCTGACCCCTAAAAATACCCCTTTACCCAAAAACTGAAAACTGACCCTGACCTCTAAAAATACCCCTTTTCCCACAAACTGAAAACTAACCCTGCAACCAAAAAAATACCCTTTACCCAAATACTGAAAACTGACCCTTAACCCTAAAAATAGCCCTTTACCCACTAACTGAAAACTGACCCTGACCCCTAAAAATACCCCTTTACCCACTAACTGAAAACTGACCCTGACCCCTACAAATACCCCTTACCCACTAACTAAAAACTGACCCTGACCTCTAAAAATACCCCTTTACCCACAAACTGAAAACTAACCCTGCAACCAAAGAAAGACCCTTTACCCAAATACTGAAAACTGACCCTTAACCCTAAAAATAACCCTTTACCCACTAACTGAAAACTGACCCTAACCCCTAAAAATACCCCTTTACCCACTAACTGAAAACTGACACTGACCCCTACTAATACCCCTTTACCCACTAACTGAAAACTGACCCTAACCCCTAAAAATACCCCTTTACCCAAAAACTGAAAACTGACCCTGACCTCTAAAAATACCCCTTTACCCACAAACTGAAAACTGACCCTGCAACCAAAAAAATACCCTTTACCCAAATACTGAAAACTGACCCTTAACCCTAAAAATACCCCTTTACCCACTAACTGAAAACTGACCCTGACCCCTAAAAATACCCCTTTACCCACTAACTGAAAACTGACCCTGACCCCTACAAATACCCCTTTACCCACTAACTGAAAACTGACCCTCACCCCTACAAATACCCCTTTACCCAAAAACTGAAAACTGACCCTGACCCCTAAAAACACCTTTATCCACAAACTGAAAACTGACTCTGAAAGAAAAAAATTACCCTTTACCCAAATACTGAAAACTGACCCTGAACCCTACAAATACCCCTTTACCCACTAACTGAAAACTGACCCTGACCCCTAAAAATACCCCTTTACAACTGACTCTGCACACAACATATACCCCTTAATAACCAAACAGAAAAGTAACCCAGAAGACTAAACCAACCTCTTTCCCCAAATACAAAATAATATATATATGAGAATATCTATAATGATATATATATATGTTATATATATCTTTATATATCTAATTATAAATATATTATATATATGTAATTAAATGTAATTAGACAATTATATTTCATATATATATATTTTATATTTAATTATTATAATATTAGTTATATCTATTTATATCTATATAATTAACATATTTTAAGTCTTCAACAATTATTTCATTATGAATACCAATTAATTAATTAACATATGTCATCACTTATAATTAATTAACTTCCCACCCTATACCCCTATTAACACACAACCCACTACATAACATAAAAATGTGATATGTAACATAATTTACTATAATAGCATTAATGTTAATAAATTTACAATTACATAAAATATAAATTACATATTTAATTTATTTTACAAATATTTAATTATTCATAACAATTAACTAATTAACATAATTAATTACTTACAATTAAATTACTTCCCACCCTATTCCCCTATAATCCCACAACCCACTACATATCCTAAAAAAGTTTGATTTTACATATTCAACAATAATTCCATTTATTTAAATAAATTAACAATTAAATTATATATAATTAACATATTTAAGATAAATAACAAGTATTTACTTATTCTTACCAATTAATTAATTAACAGATTTAATTACTTACTATTAAATTACTTCCCACCCTAATCCCCTATAATCCCACAACCGGCTACATGAAAAAAATTATTTAAATAAGCATAATTCTCAAATAAGCTATTAAAATAACATATTTACCAATTACATATTATATATTTAATTAAATAGTAATGTAACAATTAATTACATATTAATACTAATAATTATATTTACATATTTAATTAATTAATACCAATTAATATATTTACATATTTAATTAATTAATACCAATTAATATATTTACATAATTAATTAATTAATACCAATTAATATATTTACATAATTAATTAATTATATTTAAAATACTTCCCACCCTATTCCCCTAAAAACCCACTACCCGCTCCTAGAAATTATTATAGTAATATAATTTTTTTTTAATTTATTAATTATTTTTAACATTAATTCTATATAAATAAATAAATAAAATTAATACATTTTAACACAAAATGCTATTATAAAACATTAAAACAATGTACATTGAACTATTACATATTATATATATACATATTAAAATTCGATATCATGAGAGTCGATATTGTGACAGTCGATAACACAACTTTCGATATTTTTAAACTAATAAACATATCGATATTTTTTACTGACGATATTACTTACTCGATATTTTTTATGTCGATATTTTTTACATACATAACAATCGATAAAAAAAAAATCGATATTACTTACCTCGATATTAATGCCATCTCGATATTCTCTAGTCGATATTATGTCCAGTCGAAATAAATGACTCGATATTAAGACTGTACACCGCGACTACTGCCCATGTACCAAATCATGGATGCTTAGTCGTGGTGACGATATACTGTTTCAAATCTCTAGGACTATACAGTCCTTATACCTGGCCCTGGAAGTGAATGAGAAACCTACCATCCTCTCTCTCCAAATTCCACCCAAGTGCTATGACCGAGGCCTTGATGACATACTGAGTATAAAGTATGTGTGCAAGGAGTATCAAGTTACTATCATTATGTGCAAATGAGTGGTTATGACACCAGTGGGAACCATTTTCGTTTTTCCTTGGTAAAGCATAAAACATGTCAGAGGCTCGGTAAACAACTCCCAGAAGAGCAATGTGTGTTGCTGACATTCCTGACTTTTTTCACATTAAGGAGTAGGAGGCTAAGAAGAGGCATCCCTATACAAATAAATTAGCGACCGCTCTTCAAAGGCGTGCCTTTTTTTTCCTTCCTGAGCATTCACATTAGAGCAGATGGAGAGGTGGGGAAAGTGGTATTCTTGTGGAGGAGGCTGAACCATTCTGCCAGGGCCTGACTTTTGTCTCTCCCAGAGGTGCTACTCCAAAGTTCTTCTGCCTGTCAGATGTGAGGACCTCACTCATCACTGTGGTTTTGTTTTGGGTAATGTGCTTGGATATACCCCTAATCAATCTGCTGTGTGAGACCATCACCTGAAGACAAAGACTTTGTCTGCTCTGGAGAGGAGGGATCCATGAACGTAGCAAACAGACTCAAACTTGTCCCAGAACAATGACAGTGGAATCCATATTCCCTGTTTGGAAACGGACTGTAGGAGAGCACTTGAATTTTATTTAACTGGCCAAAGTGGTGACGTTATGCAGACTGCCAGGCGTGCTGGAAGCGGGCGCTAAGTCAAGGACACATGCGCTGGCGTGTCCTTGATGATATTGCGATAAAGTTATCGCCCGAAAACGGACGCTAAAGCGGTGATAATGTTATCGCCAGCCCTTGTTAATATGACCCACAGTCTCAGTTTTAAGCCCCATGTGTCTTTGGGAAAGAGTTCAGTTAGTGTTCATCTCCTCCAGTGCAGTGGGACCTTGGCATAAGGTCATCTATTTTTGCCCCGTGTTAGGTGGCCCCACCTTCTCTCTCTGTGTTGCAGAAAACAGACGCTAGAGCGGCGATAATGTTATCGCCAGTCCTTGTTAATATGCCGCTAAGGGAGGCCAGCGATTATTATCGCTGCCGCTTGATAATATGCTCACGTGGGTTTTATTTATAATTGCACAGAAACCCGGTACCATTTAGAGACTGACCTAAGGGTCTTAGACAGTGTAACCTGCTTGCACTTACCACAGTGAGATTGCTGCTCTCACATGCCTTAATAGATTGCTATTGCCCTACATATAGCACCTCTTTAGGACCCTCTGTTCCCTTGCATAATCTATTTGTGTTGTTTTGCGAAGTTGGCCTAATAAAGAATGTTTCCTTTTTCATAAAGCACTGGGATAGATTATCATTATTGAGTTCAGTTGTGAGACTTTTTAACGTGATTCTGAGTCTCTAGCTCCATGCAACCTCTGAGAAGCATTGGAGAGCCTGTCCTGCTACTTTGAGGGTACCTGGTGCTCAGTTTTCAGTAACTGGAGTAGGTTCAAGCCTTGAAAGTTCAGTGCAATAAGGCCTCAACCATCTCAGTTGTGACCCAATAGAGCCTTTGTCCCAAAACGGCACTGAAAAAGATACAGCATGACATTGTCTCTATGCACCTGTGTTGAAGGCTTTGTAAGGTGACTAGTCACAAGAAAATGTGAACTGTCACATTGCTTTCTTCTCCTTCTTGAGCTTTCTACCCAATAGAAGATGAAGGTTCACAAGTAAAAAACGCTAGCCAGGGCACAAATCTGGATTCCAAAGGATACAATGAGTCACAAAGAAATGAAATATCCAAGAAAGAAGCGACTCAAACAGATGGACACACCAAGAACAAATATATATTTCCACTACATTTCACCTTCTGCCTTCCTCAGGTACTACAAGGTTGTTTGCTCAGTGCCTAAGCCCCAGCTCCCACTTACCGTTATTGCTTCTTCCACTTGCTCCCACCCTTCTGCCGCTTTAACCTCCTATTGTGTCCTTGTCCTTTTTACTCACTCTCACCCTTTGTGCTGATTTGACATTCTCTATGCCTGTTTTTTCTGTTTCACTTGCTCGCACCCTTTGTGCCTGTCCACTCTCTTTTTTTTTTTAAACACCTTATTTATTGGCATTTTGGGTTCAATAACACAACGGGTACAGTACATGATAGGCATTCCATGTGCATTGCGTGGGTACCACAGTACAGGGCAAAGAATGAGTCTGAAAGTACAGGATGCAATACATGATATCTGGCAGAGGCATGGAGTGTATATAGAATATCACAGCGTTTTTACTTGAGGCTGATCCTGCTAATATGTGGCCCTGCGGCCTCAGCATGTCAGTTAGTCCACGCCAGTGCAGCGCTGTCTTCTGTGCCATTTGCAGCCATTCTTAGCAGGTGGTTGATGAGAGGTGTCCAAATATCACAGGGCTGTGAGAGGGAGGGAGCAGCTCAGCGTATATATTGTTTTGCTCCTGACAATAAGTGAGGTCTGCTAGCCAATCCTTAAATTTAGGCGCCCTGCCTCTTACCCATCTGCATGCGATTTTACGCTTGGCAACAAGGAGGCTCATCGCCAATGAGCGTTTAATACGGCCTTTGTACCTGAGAAGGAATCCTAGGAGACCCATTTCTGGTGTAAGATCGAGTTGCCCACCAGCCATGTCTCCCTAGGCCGCCCCCACCTCAGTCCAGTATTGCGCTGTGGACCTACATTCCCGTGCAATGTGTAAAAACCCTGCTCCCTCCTGTTTACAGCAGTCGCATTTGTCACTATCTCGCAATTGTAGTTGGTGCATTTTTACAGGGGTGTAGTACATTCTGTGGAGGAATTTAAAATGTATGATCCTAAATCTGCTGTTGGCAGTAATACGTTCAGTTTGCTGACAGCAATATGTCCAGGCCTCCTCTGTGGTTGGATGATCTTATTTTGCTGCCCACTCCTGTTTTGCTTTCAGGGTGTTATGGGTCCCCACCCCTATGGTGGCTTTATATATACAGGACATGGCATGTGGTGCCCCTGCATGTATTGTTTGGTGCAGTGGGAGCAGTGTGGGGGGTTCCTCTGGGAATGGAGGGTTGCGGCCTTAACGTCCTGTCACAAGCGGATGTATAGGAATTGGTCCAGAGTGGTGGGGAGTGTAGCCCAAAAAGTCTGCTATGCCTTTAAATTGCCCAGATTGATACACATCCCCCCAGGTATTGACGCCAAGTTTGAGGAGCATTCACTTGCAGATGCCTTCTTTTGTGATTCAGATAATACTGATCCTGTAGGGGAAGCAGCAGGTAATATAGCAGGGAAATTTGGGACGTTTGGCTATTTAACGCCAGGAGTTATTAATGCAAGCTACAGTGGATCGTTTTCCCCCAGCTGTTTTATCAACGGCGCCTAGGAACCCTGTGAGGGGCATGGTGGTCATAAGCCCCTGCTCTACTGCCAAGTGTGTCATGAAGGGCGGAGGCTTGAGCCAATACGCGGTGTAGTGTGCCTGAGCGCTGAGATAGTAAAGTTCAGGATCGGGCGATTCAAACCCGCCCTGAGCGAACAGCAGTGTGAGAGTGCTCCATTTAATCAAGGCTGTTTCTCGCCACATGCCAGGCTGATGAACTGACTCTTCAGTCTTGTAAAGAAGGGGTAGCCAGGGGAGAAGGGGATGTTTGTAAATAAATATAAATATATATATGTAGGCATGATGACCATTTTCATTAGGGCTACCGGGGCAGCGAGGGATAGCGGATGAGCTACCCATCTGGTAATCAAGTCTTCCACCTTATTTAGGACCACTCCATAGTTCGCTCTCAAGAGTTCTTCTTTGTCTTTGGTTATGCTGATGCCCAGGTAACGGACCTCTTCCTCGCACCACTGCAGCAGGTAGTCCATTGGGAAAGGGGTGGTACATCTAGTGAGCGGCATGACCTGAGACTTGCCCCAGTTTATGGTGATGCCCGAGAAGGCCCCAAATGTATTTATCTCACAGATCATGGCGTTTATCCCTTCTGCAGGATCACGCACATAGAGGGTAATGTCATCTGCGTATAGAAATATTAAGACGGGCCTCATGGAGTAATCTAGCGCATACTGCTTATGGTACTGTCACAGCATGGCAGCCAATGGCTCCATTGCTATCACGAATAGCAGGGGTGAGAGTGGGCACACCTGATGTGTACATGTGGAGATGCTAAAGGCAGGGGAGCGTTCTCCGTTCAAGAGCTATGTGACACAGGGCCGGTGATACAACAATTTAATCCACATGAGGAACCCAGGTGGAAATCCCATATGCATTAAGATTGTAAATAGGTATCCCCATTCCAGGGAGTTGAACGCTTTGGTGGCTTTCAGTAAGACCGCCACTGCCTGGTCCTCCTGATCAATACCATGCATAATGGAGAATAGGGTCTGCAGATTATGTGAAGTTGACCGGCCAGGTATGAAACTTGGTCGATCTGGCCTAATTAAGTTCCCCATCAAGAGCGTGAGTCTGCTGGCCAACACTTTGGCTAATATCTTAACATCCCAATTATGAGTGACAGCGCCTATGCGAGTCCGTAGAGTCAGGGCTTTTCCCGGGTTTCAATAATGAGACTAGCATTGCTACCCGCATGGTGGGCTAGAGCGGCCCTGTTTGGGCCGCGTCTTCATATACCGCTTTCAGCAAGGGGACCAGAAGGGCTATGTAGTTCTTACAAAATTCAATAACGAGGCCGTCGGGTCCCGGCGCCTTCCCATTCCCTATTTGCATAATAGACCCATGTATTTTGTCCTCCTCAAAATCGGCCGCTAAAAATTCTCACTGTCTGTTACTTAGCCCAGCAAGTTCTATCCGTTGCAAATATTGTGAAGTCTCATCTTGACGCATCGTGCAGGTCGAGTACAGCGTTCGGTAGTGAGTGGCGAAAACCCCCATTATGGCCTGAGTATCCTGGTGTGTACCACCCTCCCCATCTCGAATGACCAACACATGGTTCGCCATTTTTGGTGACCGGAAGCGCTCTGCCAGCACTTTGCCGGGTAGGTTCCCCTCACCATACCTGTGCACCGTGTGGTATTTGCTGTGAAAAAGACATTCCCTTTCCGCTTCGGCTTGGTACTCTGTAAGGAGTTCCCGTATCTTGGCCAGAGCGGGGCCCTCGCGTGCCGCGTGAATGTTTGATTCCTGCTGTTTAATCTGACGTTCCAGGCTGGCTATAGTTGTATGAATATCTTTGAGGATGCCCCCAGCTTTAGCCATACAGTGGCCCCTAATGTTAACCTTCAGCGCCTCCCACACAGTGGCCAAGGAGGGTACTGAGTCTATGTTGAGCCGCAGGAATTCTTCTAGTGTTTACCCCAGTTCCGTCCTAAATACTGCATCAAGTAGCGCCGTTGCTCTGTATAAAGCTCCCTCGCTTTACGCAGAGCTGTATCGCGGTCGCAATAGTTAAGTAGTCTTACGACTATGGGCCGGGCGGCACTCCTGGTGGGGGCTTCAGTGCCAGTGTTCGATGTGCCCGTTCCACAATTAGCATTCTTGAGAAGGCCTCCTGGCCGAAGCATGTGATGAGCAGTCTCCCTTCATAATCTTCTAGCCTTCCTGTGATGGTTGTCTCGGGGATGCCAGTAGGGCGGATATTGTTTTGCCTCGAGCGGGCTTCAATGTCCTCAATTTTTGCCGCTATGACCTTGAGCAACTTATCAATGTCCCTGAGTTGCCCCGTCGCCCGTGCTTGGTCATCTTCGAGAGTTGAGATTCGCGTTTCAGCCTCTTTTATTCTGCTATCTTGTTTTTCAATCTTTTGGGTAATCTGGTCCATTCTAGCTCACATGGAATCCATTTTCTCCTCTATGGAGGCAAAGCTTGCTTTCATTGTGAGGAGTAGCGTCTTCATGTCAACCTTGTCCGTGCCCTGGCTCGCTTGACCAGAGCCATCATGCTCCGTTTCAGGTGGCTGCCCTCTGGGCGCTCTGCGGACATCGAACGTGAGCTTAGATTGTTTGCCATCTGGCTTCGCCATTGTCGTGCCAGTCTATGCAGGTGGCAGCAGTCGCTTAACAGGTGTCCAATGCGCCAGTGAGCACAGGTACGTTCTGGATGCTCTGGTATTAGTAGCGAGTGCCCTGATGGCCTCTGGTGATTTTACGGTGTATCAGTGAGTGCGGAGGGCTCCACGATGGCCGCGCTGTATCCTCCGATGTCTCGGTGTGGTACTCGCACAGCTCTCTGTGTGAACAACGTGAGTGGCCAGCGCGGCCCAGGACTCGGGTGGCGTGGGGTCCACACTCATCCAGCTCCGCGCCGCAGTGGGTGAAACTGCACCCCTCCGCGCCTCCACTTCGCTTCTGCATTGCTTTACTGGCTCGGCATCAGCAGGGACTTGTGTACTTGATGGGGCTTGCCCTCTGGCCCACCACAGCATAGAAGGACGCCTCACAGCGAGGGCTTGGAGTGCAGATAAGCACTGGGGCTCCTATTCCGCAATGTTGATAGGTCCAGGAGACCGTTGGCATTACTGGCACTGTTTCAGCAGGTGCCAGGCAGCAGCTCATAAAATGATAATATCTGAGGCGTAGTCTTTAGGAGGAGGCAGGCCCACAATCTAAGCCGGATATGAGTCCCTCTCCGCTGGAGATCGCGCACTTCTCCCCACGCCTGGGGGTTTGAAAACAGGATGACCTGGTAGGCCGCGTGAGTAGACTGCGTACTCACCGCATGGCAGCCCCAGCAGGGCCCAGCTCCTCGCCGCAGTCCTAGATGCTACAGGGCGACACGGATGATCAAGGCCCCTCTGGGCCGCACTCGTGGGGGTACGCGTGGTGGGCTGAATGTGCTGGGGCAGCTCCAGGGCGGCGTGTTCCCAGCGTGCAGCCGTGACACGCGCTATCCCCGCAGCTTCACTATTTGCATCTCCGGAATGACACTGAGGTATGGCGTGGAACCAAATTCGTTGGTTTGTAAAACCTCTTTACCGGTGCGGCCTTGCAGCCCCTGCAGACATTGGTGGGTGCGTGCTGTGCCGGGATCTGCCGTAGGCGTCCATAGCTAATCCCCAGCCAGGGCCCAGCGTGGTGAAACACCATGTGTAACAGACCCGAGGTCCCAGCCTTGCGTGATGGTATCTCTGGTGGGGGTGCCTCTGGGGCGGTTCACAGGTTTGGTGCGCATGAGCAGCCACATGTCTCATGATACCCCCAGTGCCACTATCTCACTGCCTGTACGTCAGCCAACAGGTCACGAGTGTCATTCAGCTGGGGTTGGACCCTCGTTGATGTGATAACTCGGTCTGCGTGGGCGGCGGCGGGCTCTCATGGCCCGGCCGGCCTCGTTGTGTTTTACAGGCCGCATTTTGTACAGAGCCCAGCTGAACTGCCTCAGCTGCTGGCTCGCCGCCAAGAAGTTGTGCCACTTCAGTCGACCTTCCGCCGCCCGATGGGGGGGTGCACAGTGGGATTACCCCGCAGATTAAGGATACATTATGGATCGGGTCTCCAGGGCTGACGGAGCCTCACTACAGTGCGGCCATCTTGTCCACACACCCCCTAGCGTCTCCTGTACCTGTACACTCTCTATGTGCCTTTTTTTCTTTGACACTCTTTCAACCTGTGTGCCGGTTGACTTTTTTCTGAGTATTTCTGCACTCTTATCTGTTTCTCTTGCTCGCACCATATGCCTTTTTGTATTTTCACTCTCTCATCCTTTGTGCTATTTGACTTTACTCTGACTCCTTCTGTGCCCTTTTTTTGTTTCTCTTGCTCGCACCCATGTTCTGTTTTCACTCTCTCTCTGCTAGCTCTGTCTCCCTGCCAATTCTCTCTGCCTTGTGCCTCTTTTGCTCATCTCGCTTTCTCCCCCTCATCCTCCTCACTCTCCCAAACTCTCCTACCTCCTCCCTCCAGTGCTTTCCCGCCACCCCCTCCCATGCATAGCTCCTTTCTCCTCTAATTACCTGTTTTTCCTACATCTTCCTCTCCTGTTTTCTCCTGCTTTCTGCTTCCTGCCCTGGTGTCACACCCCTCCCAGGACCTCATTAATGGTGGCTGCAGCATTTCAGTGCAGCAGGTCTGCACCTGTCCATGTCTGGACCGCTCCCAGTATAACAGACCCTGGTCCGTCCATTCTCCACCTCTACTCCTCCACCGACCTATATGCACTGGATGCCAACACCACATCTGCACCTCCGTTGCTTCTTTCAGTTGCTCTCACCCTTCTGCTGCTTACACCTCCCATTGTGTCCTTGTGCTTTTCACTCCCTCTCACCCTTTGTGCCATTTTCACATTCTCTGTGCCTGTTTTGCCTGCTTCTCTTGCTCGCATGCTTCGTGCATGTCAACTCTCTGTGTGCCTTTTTATCCTTTCACACTCTTTCCCCCGATGTGCTGCTCGACTTTTTCTGACTCTTTCTGACTTTTTCTGCATTTTTGTCTGTTTCTCTTGCTTGTACCCTTTGTGTCATTTCATGCTCCCTGTGCCTTTTTGTTTTTTCACTCTCTCACCCTGTGTGCTGTTTTACTTTTCTCTGACTCTGTGCCTGTTTTGTTTGTTTCTCTTGCTCGCAACCTTGTGACGTTTTCACTCTCTCTGTTCCCGCTCTGTCTCTTCCTTGTGCCTCTTTTGCTCATTTTGTCTTCTCCCCTACATCCTCCTTGCTCTCCCCATCTCTCCTGCCTCCTCCCTCCAGTGCTTTCCCCTTCTAATTACTTGTTTTTCCTGCATCTTCCTCTCCTGCTTTCTCCCGCTCTCTGCTTCCTGCCCCCCTGTCACTCCCCTTCCAAGACCTACTTAATGGTGGCTGCTGTGCAGCAGATCAGCACCTGTCTGTGTCTGGACTGCTCCCAGTGCCACAGACCCTGGTCTATATATTCTCCGCCCCTACACCTTCACCAACCTATATGCACCAGATGCCAACACCACCTCTGCATCTGTGTTTCACCTCACTCCTTGGTAGGACTTTTCTCATGTGCACACTGTCATTTCTCCTACCTCAACGCTCACCCTTCACGCACTACCAAACCACCAATCTCACCTCACCACCCTCCCCGATGCATCACTTGCTGCTCCTCAACACCAGATCCGTATACAAACACACCAAGTAGGTCTGGGAGCACCTTAACTTCCACTCACCTGACATGCTCTTTGTTACAGAAGAACAAATTACTTACCTTTGGTAACGATGTTAATGTAAGAGACATAGATTAGTTTTGCATTCCTCACCTTAGAATTACCCCCAGGCATCAGACTGGATCCTGAGAATTTTTTCCTCAGCAGTACCTCTGTGCGTCGATAGGTGGTGTCGGTCGACTCCGCATTTTTCGTTGGCATCGTGGTCGCCGGAATGCCGTTGCGGTATCTACTTAGATGCCGCCCTCGCGTGATGACGTCAGTTCTTTACACAACATTCCATGTCAGAAGTGCAGAGCCATGCAAGACACTGACCACTGGTGCACAAAACCTAGGGCCCTGAAAGGGAGTCCCTTATCCTAGAAGTCAGTTCGTAGAAGAGGGAGGATGGGTTGGGCGGTGTGGAATCCATAACTAATCTATGTCTCTTACAGATATATCGTTACCGTAGGTAAGAACCTTGTTCATCTGAAATAGACAATTAGTTATGGCTTCCTCACCTTAGAATAGATACCCCAGCAATACCAACCCCGGTGGTGGGTCTGAGAACCAAGTTCACACCAGAAAGTCCTGGAGAACTGAACGGCCAAAGAAGGCGTCCCTCTGGACTTGGTTGTCCAGGCAGTAGTGTTTGGTAAACGTGTGCCGTGAAGCCCATGTAGCTGCCTGGTAGATGTCAAGAAGGGGGACTCCACGTATCAAAGCAGCAGTGGCCACCATCGCCCTGGTAGAATTGGCACGTAACCCAACTGAAGGTTCCTTTTTTTGCTAAGGAATATCAGATTTTGATGCAAAGAACGACCCATTGGGAGATGGTTCGTTTTGCACAGCCCGACCTTTCTTGGTGCCCACATAACTGACAAAGAGCTGGTCATTCACCCGAAATTGTTTAGTGCGATCCAGATAGAACGAAAGCGCTTGTTTTGGATGCAGACAGTGGAGCCTCTCTTCCTCTTTAGAAGGATTCGGAGGCGGAAAGAAGGTGGGCAAAGTGATGGTCTGTCCTATATGGAAAGAGGTAACCACTTTGGGAAGGATAGAAGGCCTAGTGCGGAGGACAACCTTGTCTGGATGAACAGCCAGGAAAGGAGGCTTAGAAGAAAGGGCCTGTAGCTCACTCACCCTACGAGTGGTAGTGATGGCAACCAGAAAGGCGGTTTTAAGGGTTAAGAGTCTGAGAGTACAGTTATGTAGCGGCTCGAAAGGAGCACACATCAGATAAGAGCCAGGTTCAAGTCCCACTGGGGCATCATAAAAGGAGTTGGAGCAAACAAATGAGTAATGCCCTTAAGGAAGTGAATTTCAATAGGGGACTTGAAAAGAGAAGGCTGGTCAGGCAGCCGAAGGAATGCCAAAATGGCAGAAAGATAGCCTTTGAGAGTGCCCAGAGCAGAGCCCTGCTGGGCCAAAGAAAGAATGAAGAGGAGAACTTGAGAAAGGGGGGCAGAAAGGGGATCCACAGCCTTTGCTGCGCACCATGCCACAAATGTGTTCCATCTACAGGTGTATGCCGTTTTAGTGGAGGGACGCCTGGCTGCCAAGATAACATTACAGACTTCGGTAGGAAGTTCGAAAGCTGTCAACTGTCGCCACTCAATCTCCACGCAAGGAGGTGGAGGCTGGACAGGTGTGGGTGGAGGACCGTCTCCTGCTGCTGCGACAGAAGATACTCCCGAAGAGGCAGTCTGATCAGAGGATCAATGGCCATGTGTAAAAGCTCGGGATACCATACTCTCTGTGCCCAATCCGTGGCCTCAAGAATGGCTTGGGCCTAGTCGCGCTTGATCTTCTTCAGCACTCTGGGCAGAAGTGGTAAAGGCGTAAAGGCGTATAGAAGACCGCAACTCCACTTGCGGCGAAAAGCGTCGCCTAGGGAGTACCGCCTTGCAAATTCCAAGGTGCAGAACTGCTGACATTGCGCGTTCTCTTTGGCAGCAAATAGATCTAACCAATGCAACCTACTTCTGGGGCAGGGACTCGCTCGATGGCTCCCTTGGCCAAGAGAGCCATAACTTCCTGTTGGAAAAGGGCCAAGTGATCCTCTGACATGCGATGGGTCTGAGGTGGCATGGATGGAAGGGTAGTCTCCAAAGAGAGGGGTAGCTCCTTCGTACTATCTGCAAAACCCACTTGTCCGACGTGATGTTGAGCCAGTGGGGGAGGTGATGGCGTATTCTGCTGCCCACTGGCAAAAGGTGGCCCTGAAAGGTCAGACTAGGAGGGCTTGGAGGCTGCTCCAGAGGGGGCACAGGTGGACTGGCCCACCCGCTGGCCCCCAGACCCACGACAGTGGGGCTCGCGCTCCCGGCTGCGTAGAGCCTGAACAGCTTGCGCAGGCCTGTGGCCATGGGCGAGACGTGGTCGGGCACCCCTACTGTAGCCACGGAAGGAAAACTGCACTGGGGGGGAGGTGGATGCAAGCCCCAAAGACCTGGCTGTAGCCCTGGAGTCCTTAAAGCGCTCAATGGCTATGTCTGCCTTGTCACCAAACAGGTGACGGCCATCAAAGGGCATGCCCAAAAGCATAGCTTGGACATCACCTGATATGCCAGTAGACCTCAACCAGGCATAGCTTCAAAGGGTTACCGACATGGAAATCGTCCTGCCTAGTGAAGCGGCGGTATCCAGCCCACTTCAGATGGTGAACTTCGCTGCGTATTTCCCTTCTGCAACTGCACAGAAAGCATGGCCAGGGCCTCCTCCGGGCACTGTGGCAGCACCTGCGCAACCGTGTCCCACACCGAGTGGGAGTAACGGCTCAATAGACATGCAGTGTTCACCGACCGCAGTCCCAAACTGAAGGAAAAAAGCATCTTCTTCCCAAGGTGGTCCAGCTTCTTGGATTCCCTATCAGGTGCTGCGTTAGGGAATGTGCCTTTGGACATTGAGGCTTGGACTACCAAGCTCTCAGGGGTGGGATGGGAAGAGAGGAAAATGGGGTTGCCCGGGGCTGAGCGGTTGCGTCGGCAATCATCCTGTCCACAGGAGCCCCTATGTTGGGCTTGGACCAAGTGCCCAAAAGGATGTCCGTAAGGGCCTCATTGAATGGCAGCAAGGGCTCCGAAGGGGTCGCTGCTGGCTGAAGCACCTCAGTCAGGAGGTTAGTCCTGACCGCCACCATAGGAAGTTCGAGGTTTAAGGCCTCGGCTGCCCTACAAACACCACTGCGTAAGAGGCACCTTCCTCCATAGCCACAGTAGGGGGACAAAGCATGCCATGGTCTAGGGAGGTGTCCAGACCACTGGCGTCACCCAACTCCTCCCTCCATTCCAGTTCCTCCAACTAGTCTGCAAGAGGGTCCACAGACCCCTCCCAGTCCTCCTCACACTCTCCTGATAGCCACTCAGGAGAGGGTAGCCACTCAGGGTGGTAGGAAACATCAGGGGAGAGCAGGGGTACAAAAGTACCGGTTGGCGTCGGTCCCCACGTCGGGCGATATCGGTCCGGCTCTGTGTCCTCATCGAGGGCCGGCTGGGGACACAACGGATGTTGGAGGCCGTGGGGGTGGCGTCACTGGATTTGGCGCCAGAGGCGGTGTCACAAGGTCGACCCCCCAGGCCTGGATCCTTGGGGGCCCTGCAGCGTCGGAACCGAAACTGCCATCATCAAAGGCCTAAAGCCCCCAACTGAGTCTGCGGGGCCCGAGGTGCGCCGGCAGAGTCGGGCTGCCCAAAAATGGAATGCAAGGCTTCGTAAAAGTTGCGAAGCTGGGCAGGGGTCGCTCCAGCTCCCGGAAAAGGAGGGAGGGTCGAAGTCGACCTAACAGGCCCTGCGGGCGGAGCAGATGACTACCTTCCGCTTCCCGCATCGCGCAGGCCGATGAATGGGGAGAACATGAAGAACAACAATGCTTCTTCGCCTTCTTCTTGTGCTTTGACTTAGCTGAAGATAAAGACTTCGATTACCAGTGGTGGTGGTGGCTCTGCAACCGGTCCCGTGACCTCCCTATCGATCGGGAACTCGAACGGCCTGGAGCAGACTGCCAGGCCTCTAGAAGCTTTCAAGACCACTCCCGCAAAATCTTTGGGTTCATGGCCCGGCAGTCGGAGCACCACTTCGGGTCGTGATCACGCTCCAGTCGCAAGCCTTGAAGCCGGTCTGACGTGACTTCCCTCCGTGCACCAGGATTCGATCAACTCAAAAAAGGTGTCGACAAAAGTCCCAAAAACGGCATCATAAAGTGAATCGAGGTACCGCTTTCTCTGGATCTGCACTGGCTAGGGTGGAAAAAGAAAGAACCAACGTCAGCGAGCGAGGGCAGCGTCTAAGTAGATACCCCGACGTCAATCTGGCGACCATGATGCCAACGACGAATGCGGAATCGACAGACACCACCTATCAATGCGCAGAGGTACTGCTGAGGAAAAATTTCTCCGGATCCAGTCTGATGCCTAGGGGTAATTCTATGGTGACGAATCCATAACTAATTGTCTCTTTCAGATATCTAGTTTATGCTGGCAGCCACCAAGGACATAGCAATTGCCGTCCACCATAAGCTACACGATCACCCTGGAAGACAAACCCCTCAAACCCAGAGGAGCCCTTGCAATCATCCATAAAGAAACCATCACCTGCACAACATTAACAGACATGCATACGCCCTTCATGGAACACCTGCACTTCCAACTCAGCCACGGCTCGACCTTCACCGGCACCCTCGCCTACTCTCCCTTCGGATAGGGCACTGCTTACAGCAACCTCCTCACCAACTTTGTCTGCCACTCGACGAACTAAATTTTCACCTTGACGACATAACATACCCAAACTCCACCGCCCTCTGAAAAGCCTCACCAACATTGGCCTCACTCAGATGGTCAGAGGCCCAACGCATATCACAGTACAAACCCTCAACCTCATCTCCACAGCCAGCAACTCTATTTTACACTCCCACATCAATGCTCCCCACCCCAGGACGCCAAAATTGACCAAGAACATCCGATGGAGCTGGAGCAAACTGACAGAAGAAGGATGGACACTCACTCTCTGCTCCAACCAGCCTGACCCCTCTGGAGACCTGCAAAACTATGTAAAGGGGATATATGACGTTAAAACGCATGTTTTTACAACGCATACCGTTACAACGGGACTTTTACAACGCCAATACTATTACCACGCATGTATTTACAACGCATTTTTTTACAACGCAGGTACCTTTACAACGCATACCATTACAACGTAAGTATTGGTAAGTATATATTTTTTTTTTTTATTGTATATTATTTAAAATTAATATAATGTAATGTAATTGTATTTAATTTAATTTAATTTAATTTCATTTCATTTAATTAATTTAATTTAAATTTATTTTATTTTTACCCTGTATCCCTTTACCCAAAAACCCAAAACTGACCCTGAACCCTAAAAATACCCCTTTACCCAAAAACCCAAAACTGACCCTGAACCCTAAAAATACCCCTTTACCCAAAAACCCAAAACTGACCCTGAACCCTAAAAATACCCCTTTACCCAAAAACTGAAAACTGACCCTGAACCCTAAAAATACCCCTTTACCCAAAAACTGAAAACTGACCCTGAACCCTAAAAATACCCCTTTACCCAAAAACTGAAAACTGACCCTGAACCCTAAAAATACCCCTTTACCCAAAAAACTGAAAACTGACCCTGAACCCTAAAAATACCCCTTTACCCAAAAACTGAAAACTGACCCTGAACCCTAAAAATACCCCTTTACCCAAAAACTGAAAACTGACCCTGAACCCTAAATATACCCCTTTACCCAAACAACTGAAAACTGACCCTGAACCCTAAAAATAACCCTTTACCCAAAAACCCAAAACTGACCCTGAACCCTAAAAATACCCCTTTACCCAAAAACTGAAAACTGACCCTGAACCCTAAAAATACCCCTTTACCCAAAAACTGAAAACTGACCCTGAACCCTAAAAATACCCCTTTACCCAAAAACCCAAAACTGACCCTGAACCCTAAAAATACCCCTTTACCCAAAAACCCAAAACTGACCCTGAACCCTAAAAATACCCTTTTACCCAAAAACCTAAAACTGACCCTGAACCCTAAAAATACCCCTTTAAAAAAAACCTAACATATAACATTTTAAATATAATTATATACTTACCAATACTTACGTTGTAATGGTATGCGTTGTAAAAGTACCTGCGTTGTAAAAACATGCGTTGTAAATAAATGCGTTGTAATGGTATTTGCGTTGTAAAAGTTCCGTTGTAATGGTAGTGCGTTGTAAAAAATGCGTTGTAATGTGTGTTTACCATGTAAAGGCATTCAACAACTGAATCTCATGCTGCACTGAAAGATTGCCCCTCCAAAGAAGTCAGACAAGCGAGAACCAAAACCCTGGCATGCTAGTGCACAGAAGAGCTGAGAGAATCCAAGTGTCACTGCAAGCAGCTAGAAACGAGATGGAAAACAGGCAGAAACAGCATCATCAGAGAATTCTCAAGCCCCCCTGAAGCCATCAACACCATCACCCCTTCTCAGGACTTCTGCAACAATGTCCTAGACTTTTTCCACAACAAGGTTCTAAATTCCACAGCAACTTCAACCCCCAACCTACCACAGAAGACAATCTAAGACAACTGCTGTCCACAACCAAAGCTAATCTACTCCACTCAGGGTCCCCCAAAGCCCTCTGCCCATACCACATCTTCAACCCGCCTATCTCATTATATTAAAAGTATTAAATAATTAAATGACAGTAATATAAAAATGTGCAAAATATCTCCATTTAAAAACACAGATGTATACACATCAATAATAAAAGCCTTCATGTTGTTGTCATTGACAATAAATTATTAGGGAACCAATAACATAACATTACTCGACTTCATATATATGAGCATCCAAATGTGCAAACAGTTTCCTTTTACAGATAGCATAGTCAATATAAACAGATACCAGGCCACATTATCAAGTTTACAGATCAAGTAAAAATAATCTTTACGATAGGTAAGAGTGTCTTGCACTACACGACTCAGGAATCCTAGGACCTCCCTAAGATGAGGGGGGATCTCTTACTCCTCGGAACACAAACATATCATCTGCCAATCCCTCAGTGATCCTCCCTCAGCCCAACCCTTCTAAACATCTACAAGGCACCCATAGCCTGCATCATTAGAACCCATAGCATCAATTGTATCTCCTACATACACGACATCCAGCTCATCCTCTCCCTCACGAACAAGAAAAACACTTCCAGGCACAACTTCACAGACTGCATGGCCAATGTGGCCAACTGGATGTGGGACAGTTGCCTCAAACTCAACATGGACAAGACAGAAATCCAGATTTCCTGAACCAAGCCCTCACAGTGGCACTCCTCCTGGTGGCCAGTAGAGCATGCACCCATGTCCAAACCCACCAACCACGCCAAAGCCCTTGGAATCATCCTATATGACAAGCTTGAGATGACCAAACAGGTGGTATGTTACCTCTTTCTGCTTTATCATACTCAGAATGCTCCAAAGGATCTTGTGGTGGCTCCCCACAAACATTAGACAAACATTACCAAAGCCCTCATAACAAGCAGACCGGACTAAAGCAACATACTCAATGCAGGTATATCCAAACATCTCACACAAAGACTCAAGACCATCCAGAATGTCACCACCAGACTCATCCTGGACTTAACCTGCATCTCTCCACACCTAAGAGAACTTCACTGGCGTCCTATCCACATACGCTGCTACTTCAAGCTGCTCACACATGCCTACACAGCCCTCAACAATGCTGGACCTGCATACCTCAACAATCATCTACACCTCTCCCAACACTCCAAACTCCAAGCTCCTATGCTCAGCATCCCTCGCCCTTGCACCGGTCCCATGCATCCACAGAAGCCAGGAGGAAGGGTCTTCTCCTACTTTGCCACCAAAATCTGGCACAATTCCCACAAGACAGTAGGACCTCCCCACCCCTCCTCAACTTCCAGAAGAAGTTGAAGAGCTGGCTGTTTAGCTAGGAGCCTATCTGGACTTACAAACCAGCTCCAGCACCTGGATACCCTTACAGGTGATTAGTCGCAAAGTATTATGAGTGAAGATTCCATTTGAAATGTGCAATCAATGTAGTCCAGAGATCTCTTGAAATATGCAGTAATCAGGTGATACTGTCAGTGACGTTCAGTCCATCTGGACGCAATGGTCCTAAATGGTACATCTAGAAGTTTTCTCTAGAGTCTAGTTGTTCTTCTTTTAAAGATATGTTCCAAAGGGAAATTCTTCAGATCTGATAACAAATGGTCTACAAGACTAAAATGATTAGCCACAGGCTTGTCAAGTTTTTACAAATTATTGCTGATTTGTGGTTCCTGAATTTTGTACGGGTTTCATTCACTGTTTTGCCCACATATTGTTCTTTTAAAGCTTTGGGTGGATCAAATAAAAAATGCATGTTGAGCGACAGTTAAAATGCTATCTTATTCCATAGGTCTGTCTTGTAACAAAACTAGTTACTGATGAGGTCTGGAAAGGTATTCAGTGCCACGTGATGCATCTTTTAGAATCACAGCAATGAACCCCTGCATTTGTTACAACTTGCTTGAGTTCAGCTCTCACAAGAGGAGATTGTAAATTGAGACATTGTGGTAAGCATTGACTTACGGTTTTGGTAATACCTTTTGCAATTTTTCACAAGTGGATAATAAGGGATATGTTTTACCTTTTTTTTATTAATATTTTTATTGGATTTTTACAGACATATATAACAATTAACATTTAGACATTTCGCTTTGCCCATCCAGGGTGACATACCATTAGGGTTCAGTGCTGGTAGCATGGTTTACAAACGTTTGGGCTCCCTGTTAAACTTATTCTCAAACATATAACATAAAACATATACCCAGTGGCGTTTTGTACTCGGGGTGTCTGAAGGGTCAATCTGGTTCAGTGGACTCTGGGTTTACTCGGGCACCTGTCTCATAGTCTACTCTGCGAGAGGTAAAGGAGAGGGCGAAAGAGAGGATTCTACGGAGAAAGGGAAATAGGGGTATCCAGCTCTTAGTAAAAGGGGGGGTGCCAGGATATGCCACTGGTATTGACTTGCTCCTTCAAGGTGGATCGTACGGGTCTATGAACCTATCCAGGGAGGTCCACAAACCCCTATTAGGATTTCTCCCCGGTGTACTGCATAGGGTAGTGAAGTCGGCTCCCCTTAAGAACATTACCCAGTTGAGCCAACCCTTGAAGGTGGCTTTGGAGGTGTCCTTCCAATTGGTGAGGACTATTTTAACTGCTGCTGTTAATAAGAGGTCGAGCAGGCTCTGTCATGTTGCGAGTCTAGATCAGATGTTATGAATGCGGTCGTGTGTGTGGAGAACTCTTCTTTAAGAGTACACCCTAAGGCTTTGTTTATGAAGGAAAAAACTTTGTACCAGAATATGTTGACCTTAGTGCAGTGGAAGATGAGATGTCCCCTTTTTCTATGTCACAGTTCCAGCATCAGTTGTGATCCCACAGACCCATGGCCGCTAAGCAGCCGCGGGCCGTGGAGGGAGTTACGGTGGGGCAGGGAGGCGGGGAGGGGGAAGGGCAGGGTGGAGAGAGCTAAAAACAGGCATATGGATCATTGCAGGTAAGTACACAATTTAATTAATAAAACGAAATTCGTAGTGCGCACAGCATTGCTTTTTGCCATGCAGTGCGCGCTACGAATTTCGTTTTATTAATTAAATTGTGTACTTACCTGCAATGATCCATATGCCTGTTTTTAGCACCCTCCACCCTGCCCCTCCCCCTCCCCGCCTCCCTGCCCCATCGTAACTCCCTCCACGGCCCGCGGCTGCCGCTAAGCGAGCCGGGGTCAAGTAGGTTTTGTGTAGCAGCCAGAATTTTGTCTGGGCAAGCACCGAGGATCCATGTTCTTTGTAGGGGCTGACCAAAGGGTGTGTCTATCTTGCTGGGACAGGGCTGAGCCTAGCTCCGCCTCCCAGTAATTGGTTGTTTTGTTATTGAGCTTGGAGGTGTTGGGGCGGAGAAGTTTGTAGATGTGGGAGACGTGATGGCCAACTTTATTCAGATTCTCCATATACTGGAAAATTGAGGGCTCATGACTAGCTATAGATGATTTGGTCATGGCGGTTCTGATTTTAAGAAAGTTGTAGAGTTCTATGTCAGGTAGTTTATGTCGTTTCTGTAGTGTATTGAAGGCCCCTTCTTCCAGCTGGGCTGGGAGTGAGATCCCTACTCTTTTCCATGAATCTATGGTTAGGAGTTTCCCTCTATATTTTATCTTTGAGTATCCCCATAGCGATTCCTATTTCGAGTTTCTGATGCTGTATTTTGTTTTTTGATCCACTTTGAGCAGGGCGAGTCTGGTATTTTTGAGTATAAGGCTCATGTTTTGTGCTTGTTTGTTTATGGTGAGTAGCGTTAAAGGTTGAAGATTGTTGAGTATGGCCTTCTCCATCCTGAGCCAGACCGGTGTTTAGCTCTGGTTGGGTAGGATCCAGTAGATCCCTTGTCTTGCTATAAATCCTTTACATGTGAAACACTATATTAAAAACGTGTGTGTAGGGAGAGATTTGGAAGAGCCGCTTATTATTCTAGTGACGGGTGTGCCCACGAACAACATAAAAATCTGACAGGAACTAGTGGATGTAAATAAGGTGAAGAAAGCTACATTATGGGCCACATGTACAACCAATTCCTTTGGTGAGTTGAAATTTCCGAATCTTAGTGACTCGCAATTTGCAAGTAGCAAAAGTAAATGTACTAATGTGCCTCAGACACATTTTGCAATTCCCAATGGGGTCGCAAATGACCTGCTTCATCAATATTCATGAGGCAGGCCGCAGTTTGTGACCCACTGGGACTGGGCAATTACACAGGGACCGTGGCCTGCTGGGGACAGCAGAACCCCATGTCTGTTTGCTTTTTAAATCGAGCAATTTTGTTTTTAAATGCAGCCCGTTTTCCTTTAAGGAAAATAGGGTGCACTTCAAAAATAATAATGAAATATTTCAGTTTCATTTTTTAAGAGCAGGCAGTAGTCCATGGGACCACTGCCTGCTCTTAGAATTTTTTTCGCTGCCAATCCCAAAGGAGAAGGTGTCCCATGGGGACCCATATGAGTGGCTTACCACCTACTTGAAGTAGGCGGTAAACTGTGATTGTTTTGCGACCGCATTGAAGTAATAGTGATTCACAAACCCCATTTTGTGAGTCAGTAACTAGGGTTGATATATGCAACAACCCTTTTTAGTGGCTACAAATGGCCCGAATCTCCGTTGTGGCTCTATATCTTAAAGACAATAATGTGTAATATAAAGATGTAGATGCTATCTAACATGGAAGTTGCATGATCGAAGAAATGTTGCCTACATGTGAACAGTTACAAAAAGTGGATAGAAGCAGATCTGTAGAAATATATGAGCATTACTGTATCCATCTATTACATACAAAGGAGATTATGTGGATGCCATTGAACTGTATCAGATAAACAAGTTAAAAGAACTCCAGTAAGTGTCTGGAACCAAGGTTTCACAAGTTGCTTCTTCTCAAGCCTATTTGAAAAAAAAGATAAAGTATAAATTGATAGAAACACCTTCTTAAAAAACATTTTTAACAAACAATTGAAAACGTCCCCAAATAATCCTCCCAAGAGTATTCACACAGTTTCTGACTAACACTGAATTTCAAGCTCCACTCAACTGGTGTTAGTTCATAGTTACAGACAAGGATCTCCTTTCCACCTCAACCTCTTCTTCTCTAGAACAACTATGCTGTCCCTCCCATCACCACAATTATGACTCTAAAGACACCTGTACAATCCAACTGGATATATAAGTGACTGCCTGCATTTTAGAACATGAGCAAATTACATACTATAAGCAAACACCCAAATCTAATTTCAAACATTCATTCATACTGGCTTAATATAATCTCTATTCTTTCTGTTTTACCAATTTATCTTTCTCCTTTCTTGCTCACTTTATTTGTAGGTAATATTCTCATGCAAGATCCCTGCTATTGCCCTACAAGGTACACAATATCTTTCAGTATACATATACTCTCTCTAAATATATTTTTATATACTACAACCTAATTAACATAGTTCTAAAAGCTCTGTGCTGCTGTCCCAGTATTATTCCTATGTCTGGTAACAGGTGTTTTGATTTCAAATCTTCAGTTAGAACTCCTGCAAACATCCTACTCTCTCATTAGACAATTAGGTAAAATGGCTACCCCTCACCATGTGCTCTTACTTATGCTCCTCAAGTTAACAAATCACAGACTTCCTCTGATCTTTTGTTTTTTTACACCACTTCTAAAGGGTCAGCATTTCTTCAACCCTTGCCATGCTTCCTGCGAAGAAGCCGAATTTGGCAGGGTTTTTTCATGAATCTGCAAATCATCCCCAATGCTCAGAGAGGCCTCCCGTGTAGCTTCGCTGCACAGTTCCAGATTTACACGGAGGCCTTGCTGAGTCCCACAAAAACTCTGTGAATTTCACGAGTGACCAAATAAAAGATTTTCTGCCATTTTACTCCCAATTAAATATGCTTTCACCTCATTTTTAAAACACCCATAGGGTCAGGGGACCTCTAATCTGACCCTTTCATGTGCTCTACATGCGTATTTTTCGCTCCGGGTACCATTTCTTGGCACATAAAATGGCAGCGCAACTTTTCGCTCAGGTTGCATTTAATCAGGGCCCTGCTGTGACGCATAGACCCGCGGATGCACCACTGAAGGATCTGTGGAGGGTACGCGCCCCTAGATGTACACATTTTATTTTGGTTAATCTCTCTAAAACTAATGAACGGATTTATACCAAATCACAAAAAGGCACTATTCTGGAACAAAAGTTATATATTTCTGCCAAAATGAATAATTCCGTTCAGCTGTTTTTGCGTTACTGCTGTTTAATTTTACTATGGGAATTGACATGGGGAAAATTAGTTTTGGGACCCCTCCTTTTTCTCGGCCCCTGTTTCAAGACAGCAGCTGAAGTGAGCATCATATTAGTTCTGAAAATTTCTTGAAAGAAATTAGCGAAACAAGAAATGCTCTTCCTATGGAAACTAGGTCCTACTGGCGACTGGCTGTACGTCTATATTTATATTAATGTTCATATATATGTATATATATATATTGTCTCTGAAAAAAACAAAGGGCACAGAGACGTTATAGTTAGGCTAACATTTCACTCGTACAAAACCAGATAAATTCAGCCGGCATAGTTAGTAAGCTAACTATAACTTGCGCCCTGCAATGCACTGCTTATGGCCTCACATATTACATCACCCCTGACAAGTTCAGTAACATCACTGATGACGTACCAGATGACATTTCAAATGACATCACTGATCTCACAAGAATACACGTTTGGGACCGTGGGGGAGCCTGAAGGCCCCCACAGTCATGGCTGGATCCTAGCCTACTGCGGGAGCCGGCACTGCTTTTAATACACAGGGAGCTGCTGACATGCACAACCCTGTGTGTAAAAAGCTAAGTGTGGTCCGCTTTGAGCAAGCGAGAGCAAAATGCTCACGCTTGCTCAAAGCAGATCACTGTTTGCTATGGCATGTCGGGAGCGGTGGTCCCACCATGCCAAAGCAAACTGCAATGTCCTGGGGGTGGGCACCCCAGGACATTGCTGGAGCAGGCCTTGGGGGGTGGCGGTCCCCAGGGCCATATACAGCTCCAGGAGGAGGGTCACGTGGCCCCCCCTCCTTCCTTCTGTGGGGGAAGGCCCCAGGAAGGTGGCAGTTCCAGGGGCCGAGAAGAGCTGGGAGGGGGGCCACTCATTTACCGGGGCTGGTGGGGGTCTGTGAGGCCCCCCCACCAGAATATTTAAAAGCCCAGGGGAGGAGGTGGTCCGAAGCCCAGGGGGGGTCCTTGAGGCCCACATTACATTAGTGGCAGTCTTCGGGGCAGCGGGGGACACTTTTTTATTAATTAGCCCCAGGGAGGTGGGGGTCCCCGGGGTGCGGGGAGTGTCGCATAGGCAGTCCCAACATTACTACATAAACTGCCCCAGGACTTGGCCCACCTGGGGACCTTTATTTAACAAAACATGTCTCCTGACTCACTTTTTTTTTTAATGCTATTTTGGCCTAGGGAGTCCCTGTGAGACCCTCCCTAGAGGCCTAGGGGCTCAGGGTGTTTCCACTCTGCCCCCTTTTCTTTCTTTTTTACCTTTTCTTCTTGTGACTTGGGTTAACCGAGTCACAAGATGGCTGCCAACACTTCCTGGTTTGATGTGTTGACAGCCAATCAAATCTCAGGCACGAGATAGAGAGGGATCACGGATCCATCGCAGCCTCAGTTGTATATCTGAGAAATCTTTAAATTTCTCAGCAAGTACTGATTGGAATTACACCATTTAACCAAAAGGGTGCTTTCTGGACCTAGAGCTACCTTTCTGCCAAGTTTGGTGTAATTCCGTTCAGCAGTAGACAAAGAGTGACTCCCACCCGCTGTATCTGTCCTTCTGTGAGGCAACGACTTCATCCACCCTACAAGTGAGCATAGAGTCCAAACTGTAACATTGCAATAGTAACTCAATCTTCCGCAACTACAACACCTTTCCCCCGAACCTGCAACCTGGCTAGGTAAGTCCTCAATTACCCAATCCCCCCACCTGCAGAGCGCCTGTCGCCCCAACAATAAAATTCAATAACTATCAAAGGGGGTTTCTCAGCTCCACCTTGACGACCTGTAAAGAAAAAGGGTGCATAGCAATTACCTACCCTTTTTACGGTTCCATGATGAAATCCCAAATTACATTTTAAACCCACAGTAAATGGTGAAATGTCCAGAGAGTTTCTATATACATCCCTGCATAGTTAAGACTGCCTGTACACTCCTGGTCCAGTCTCTATCCCTGTTTCGGTGCTGACTACCAGTCCAGCATAGTCTTACCTTCAGGACAGTCATAAACAATGCAGTACGATACTCTTAACCTATTGACTCTGTCTTAGGGGTCACCTCCTCATTTTTCCTCTCCTGTGGCTCCTCCACCGCCTTATATTGGTCTGGTCCTCTGCAGCTTCGCCGTGGTCCCTTGCCTCTGGTCCAACCAGCTAAACGCCATCCCTCCAGCCATTCCCAGGCTTCCTTCGGGGAAGTGAAGTTCCATGTTTTGCCCTCCACTATCACTTGAAGCTTTAATGGGAAGAGCATCATGTATTTGAGGTTGCGCTCTTTGAGTTCTCTCTTTACTGCTTCAAGGCTGGGCTGCTGGTGTTGGACCTGCAGGGTAAAGTCAGGAAAAAAGTGAATCAGGGTGTTTTTATAGTGGAGATCTCTTGCTCTCGCTGCTTGAAGAATCACATCTCGATCATGATAATTAAAGATCTTCGCAATTATCCTGCACGGGAGAGAATCTAGTTTGGGCGGGAGCCCTTTCGACTGAGAAAAACTTGGATAGTCTCCTTGGCCGTAGAGTGTTCAATATAAAATCCTCTAAGAAGAGTTCCACACTGGGGCTTTCCGCCCCCTCGGTACCCACACCACCCTGATATTGTTCCTCCTCGCTCTTTCTTCTTAGACTTAAAGCTTTGCCATCATAGATGTGGCTTACTGTTATAAGGGCTGAACTTGTGTCTCTAGATGCTTCATTGTGGACTGGAGTTGGGCTATTTGGACCACCAGTCCAAACAACAGGAGAGTCAGGGTATCAAAATGCACTCTTTTACCCCTAGTATCAATGATAATAAACAACAAAAGAGTGAAACAAAGTATATCACCTCAAGTGAGAACTCCTATGAGGGAAAATGTGAAACCTGGTGAAAAAACACACATAGAAGTTAATTGTGAAAAGAACCCTCACTCACCAACCTAGTGCTGACATGCTTCATCATTGGGTTCCCACTGGAAGGACCTAATGTCCTTCCAGTGTGCTTCAACGCCTGTTTACAGTGCTATTAAACAGGATTACAGTCCACTGTGAGATATTAACATCACTTGGTGCTTTGAAATACTAACAAAGTGCTCAGTTATTATTAAAAAGGAATATTTACTATTTAGAGCACATATAACCACTGATATTAACTCCAAGGTATGAGAACACTTGTAATAATAAGGAGTAAGTTTACCTATTACAACTAAAGAGCATTTACTGGCCTTTGCTTTGCTTATAGCATCGCTAGGAGCTAAATATAGCGGTGCTTTTATAAAGAGCTTAAAACATCCTTTAAGTCCTAATAATAAGGTCATTATAGCGTTCGTTTTTTGCATAAAATTATGCTTGCACGCCGTATCAGTACATGGGCTTTATTAGGAACCCACACGAATGAGAACACTCATCACTTTAATTTTAGTGACTTGAAATCCCTTTACCTACACTGAATATGCCCTGTCCGTTGTCCGTGCTAGTTTTAGGATGGTATAATAAAGCTTTGTGATTTGTCCTAGCGTAAAACACTCCGGGCCCCTTTAAACAATCTGAAGAAAACATCACGAGCAGCGAGTCACGTGTCTTTGTCACGTGTACCGCGAACGACACTATTTCAAACTATCGCACCCGAGCTCGGTGTTCATTCGGGCCACGGCATTGAAAGGCTAGGTCGCCAGAGGGGAGTCGCCTACTAAACAGTAAGTGGAGAATTGAAGGGTCATTTACTTGAAGAGAATTACGATCGGATAGATGTAGATAACATCTCTATAGACGCTGGGGAGACATTGACTTTGCTTGCCCAATCGATCTTAGATTGTACGGCGTGTCCGCCTATGTTGTGCCCGATTGAAGCGCTAATTGTGAGTTCTGTGAGAGGTTCATTTATTTATCTTCCATGTTTTAATACACAACGGAGTCTTTTGGGGTTCCGTTCAGGCCAATTCTTGGGCTTTTTAAATTACGTGCATATGCTTTTCATTTCCAATTTCCTGCCATTGAGGCACAGTTCAGTCCTAATGATTAATCCGAACGTCATGTAGTTCTCTTGACAATGATAGTCCTGTGGAACACAGTAACTGACTCTGTAAAAACCAGTCATGTTTCTCAACAATATAATTGCCATTAAGTGATGAATATTATGGCACTCAGAGCACGATATTAGCTTGCATGAACGTATCATATCACAGATACGGGTGATTACTTGGTGAAGGTATTAAGTCTGGAAATACTGTACTGTGAATCTTCAAAGGTCTAAACAGAACTATATGAATGGTTTATTTCTGTTATTTCTCCTTTGTTTCTTTTTCACAGGTTTTTTGGCTCGAGTAAATTACTGAATGTGCCTACACGGATAAAGCCGTGAGTAATTTATTACTTTTTTATTTTTCACACTAATATCCTCACGGTTGGGTGCGCCTCAGTGTGTGCACACCGCCGGAGGATCACACTCCTGGTCCTGACGAATGCTAAGCGATTATGGCTCTGATAGCTGAAACATGTTGACCGACTAAATTTACATAGGACTAAGGGTTTTCCAATTAACGAAACCTTTTTTTGAAGTCCAAATATCACCAGTTTTTAACTAATGCGGGTTGGTCTATTAATAAAGTAGTTGACAATCACAACTACGCATTTTTTTTAACTTTTTTGCACTCACTTAGCACAATTTGGTTTTCTCACTACATCAACACACAAAAGAACCAGCTCCACTGTAAACAGGCGTTGAAGCACACTGGAAGGACATTAGGTCCTTCCAGTGGGAACCCAATGATGAAGCATGTCACCACTAGGTTGGTGAGTGAGGGTTCTTTTCACAATTAACTTCTATGTGTGTTTTTTCACCAGGTTTCACATTTTCCCTCTTAGGAGTTCTCACTTGAGGTGATATACTTTGTTTCACTCTTTTGTTGTTTATTATCATTACTATTTGGACCACCGCCATTGATATTTTATCACTGAGTTTTTGATGGTCGGCTCTAATCAACTTGACCTCTATGGTCACAATGCCTTTTTTTAGGCTTTAAGGTGCCTTTCATATCTTTGACCGCCACCATTATTGCCCCACGAGAGGGTTCCTCGTGTGTTCCCCTCCTTTGCTATAGAAGCTTTTGGGACCACATAGTTGTCCATTTTATTTACCTGGGGAGACACATATCCCTTATGCTTCACCATTGCAATGGGGTCCAGTTTTTATGCACTGCTGATGACGTCACATATTACATCACTCATGACATGGTCAGTGACATCACTCATGACATCACTGATGACACCATCCAGTGAATGTGTGTCTTTCTGAAAAATAAATATGTTTTATATATGTAAAGGTCGATGGAAGAATAAATGTTTAAATAAGTGTCTTAATGGATGTTTTAAAAAAAAAATTGATTGGTTAACTGGCTTATTACGTGTATCTTAGTGAATACATATATTAGCGAGTATTGTTTAAATATTTAAATGTTTGTATCAGTGTTTCACTTTGTGTATAAGTGGCTGCATGGGTTGCTGAGTAGCTACATGTGTGTGTATATGGGTTATTAGATTTTTTTTTAGTATCAGTATGAGTGTCTGTATGGTTTGGCGGGGGTGTTACTTAGCACATAGATGCATCAATGACTGACTCACTGTTTGTATGTGTTTTGAAGACAGCATATGTGCAGGACTGTATGGGTGGATGAGTGTGTATATGTGTGTGTTAGTGAGTGAATGACTGTCTCACTAGTGTCTTTATCAGTAACTACATATGTTTTAATCTAGTATATGTGAGTATTGATGTAGATAAGTGAGTATATGTGAGAGTGAGAGATTGAAAGAGTTCTTGTTTAAATAAGTATGTGTTTCTATAAGTGATTGTTTAAGAGAGTAAGTATGTGTAAGTTTCCTTAGAAGTAAGGTGGTAGTGTGTGTATAGCTGTATATGCAAATAAATGGATGTTCAATAGTTTATTTAAATGTGTGATTATGTGTGTGAGTAACATTTGGATGACTGTCGGTGTGTAACAGGATGTATAGGTGTTTCACTACATACAATGAGTGAATATATGTATGAGTGACTATATAGAACTGTGAATGAGTGGATGTGTATATAGATGGTGGTATTACTGAATTGGTTGTTGTAACTGGTATGGGTATCTCTATTTTTTTGAAAGTTTTAGTTTCTATTTTGAATATGTGTTTCAAGGGTTACATTACACTGAAAGGAGGTCTGTCACTCTGTCACAAGGATGGTGTCATCAGTGATGTCATGAGTGATGTCACTGACCATGTCATGAGTGATGTAATATGTGACGTCATCAGCAGTGCATTGCAGGCGCGCAAGTTATAGTGAGTCCAACTAACTATAACGTGGGAATTTCAATGGTTTTATGTCAGTAAAATTTCCAGCTAACTATAACTGGTGTCAAACCTATGGTTTTTTCAGTGAATTTAATAGGTTTTTTAAATGCTAATACCTAACTATAACTGGTGTGAAACCTATGGTTTTTTCAGTTAATTTCATAGGTTTTTTAAATGCTAATTCCTAACTATATAAGGCCTGAAACCTATGTTTTTTTCAGTGAATTTAAAAGTTTTTTATGCTAATTCCTAACTATATAAGGCCTGAAAGCCCACCAGGAATCTCCAGTATGCGCCAGGGGACTGCATTGCAGAGAGGTGTAATGAAGCCATGCCCCTTTTACACCTCTCTGCAACGCAGCCCCCGTGCATGTTTGAGGAGGGGGAACTAATTCCCCTTGCATACTAGGGGTCCCTGGGGGCCAACTAGCCCACCTGGAACCTCCAGTATGCGCCAGGGGGCTGCATTGCACAAAGCTGTAATGAGGGTATGCCCCTTTTTACACCTCTCTGCAACGCAGGCCACTGGCGCGTTTGCAGAGGGGGGACTAATTCCCCTTGCATACTGGGGGTCCCTGAGTCATATCTGGCCAAACACCGATATTCCGAACGATTGAAAATGACTTTTCTTGAGAAACATTTGGATTTGGATTATCATGTCCTATACTTTGGAATTTTTGAAAGACTGACTTTGAGGATGCTATAAAATACTCAAGTCTGCCCGAATTGTGTGGGTAAAATTGATACCTAGTCACTTTGAATAAGAATGTACTTACGTCTCGTCTAACATTTGGAAGAAATATCTAGTTATATGACAACAGGATACCGACATAACTTGAAGGAAATAAGAACGCCCTGAAGAAGTTCTGTTGTACAGAACGAAACGTTTAGTCTGGCTGTGGTACATAAACTTAAGGAAAATAAAAGAATTTGAATATACATTCAGCGCTTCAATAAGGACTCTAAGTGATATGATTTGATTGGACTTATTGTGCAAGTGGTGCTGTGCCAAACTTTGGAATATTCTCCACTACTCTCTACTACTTACTCTCTCCTACTCCACTACTCTCAAATACTCACTCTCTACTACTCATTCTCTACTATTCTACTACTCTCTACTACTCTCTCTCTACTACTCACTATCTACTACTCTCTAATACTCACCCTCTACTACTCTCTCTCTACTACTCACTCTTTACTACTCACTCTCTACTACTCTCTACTTCTCACTCTCTACTACTCTCTACTACTCACTCTCTACTACTCACTCTCTACTACTCTCTCTCTACTACTCACTCTCTACTACTCACTCTACTACTCGCTCTCTACTACTCTGCTGCTCACTCTACTACTCACTCTTTACTACTTTCTACTACTCTCTCTACTACTCACTCTCTACTACTCTCTCTACTACTCTCCCTACTACTCACTCTCTACTACTCTATCTCTACTAGTCTCTACTACTCTCTACTACTCACTCTCTACTACTCTATCTCTACTAGTCTCTACTACTCACTCTACTACTCACTCTTTACTACTCTCTACTATTCTCTCTCTCACTCTCTACTACTCTCTACTACTCACTCTCTACTACTCACTCTCTACTACTCTCTACTACTCACTCTTTACTACTCGCTACTACTCACTCTCTACTGCTCTCTACTACTCACTCTACTACTTACTCTCTACTACTCTCTACTACTCACTCTCTGCTACTCTCTCTACTGCTCTCTACTACTCTCTACTACTCACTCTCTACTCTCTATTACTCACTCTCTACTCTCTACCTCTCTACCTCTCTCTACTTCTCTCTCTACTAGTCTCTACCTCTCTACCGCTACCGCTCTACCTCTCTACCTCTACACCTCTACCTCTCTACCTCTCTACCTCTCTCTACACGCACACATATACACATATATATATATGCATATATATGCATTTATATATATGTATGTGTATGTATATATATATATATATATATATATTACCTACTGGCGGTCGCCAGTAGGTATATATAGTTAGGATTTTTTCTCTATGGGATTTTTGAAAATTCTATGTTTAATAACTTTGGCGTTTGTGGACGGAATTGGCTGAAATTTTCAGGAAAATGGAACATTTTGTTTCTGAGCAGCCCCTGAAAATTTGGGGGGGTTTCGTCAAGGGGGGCCGAGAAAAAAGGGGGGTCCCAAAACGTGTTTTTAACATTGAGTTTTCCATAGGGCGGTTGGCCTCACTTTTAGCCCGAACGGCTGAATGGATTTGCACGAAACTTGGCAAAATTGTAGGGACTGGTAGCCCGATGTGCCTTTGCTAGGTCTCAATATATGTGCTCCAGTGGATTTTGAGAAATTAACGTTCAAAAAAAGATATATATCTGTAACAGCGGACCGGGCAGCGCTCCAGTTCGCGTACTTTTCGCGTTACGGAGCTTTGTGAAGCGAAGCTGATTGGTTCTCCGGCGTCTGTAAACATTCCAAACAGTCCGTAGCGGCCGCCATCTTGTCTCTCGGTAGGATCGAGAGACAAGAGGAGGCCAAAGCGAAGGGGCAAATGACCATAAGGGGGCATAGTAGATCCTCCCTGACCCCCTAGGTTTGATGTGGAGGTTTTAAAAGGGCCCCGCGGGGCAAAAAAAAATAAAATAATAATAATCGAACGGCTGAATGCATTTGCATGAAACTTGGCAAAATTGTAGGGACTGGTAGCTCGATGTGCCTTTGCTACGTCTCAATATATGTGCTCCAGTGGATTTTGAGAAATTAACGTTCAAAAAAAGATATATATCTGTAACAGCGCTCCGCTTCGCGTACTTTTCGCGTTACGGAGCTTTGCGAAGCTGATTGGTTCTCCGGCGTCTGTAAACATTCCAAACAGTCCGTAGCGGCCGCCATCTTGTCTCTCGGTAGGATCGAGAGACAAGAGGAGGCCAAAGCAAAGGGGCAAATGACCATAAGGGGGCATAGTAGATCCTCCCTGACCCCCTAGGTTTGATGTGGAGACTTTAAAAGGGCCCCGCAGGGCAAAAAAAAAAAGTTAGGGTGCATGGATGAGTTCTTTGAAAGATGTATTTTGAGTGGTGAAGAAAAAATCATTAAATGAAAGAATGCACTGGATATGCAGGTGCACTGAGAGTTCAGAGTTCAATTGCAACATTGTTGTGTGAACTTGCAAACACCAGAGGTCTTCCAAGAGGTGGTTGCTATGCAAAAAAAGCAGAGAGGGCAGAGGGGGGGGAAGGGTTTTAATTTGAAAAAAAGTGAGGGAAGAGTTTTGATTGGGTGACATGAGAGATATGTGTGAAGAATTACAGCATTTCTGTGCTTTTGATAGCTGCAGACTCTGGAGTGCATACCTTTTGCTCTGCTGAAGACAAATTGGTGTGTTTCTGAGACTGTTTTGAAACTCAAAGTATTTGCTTAGGTGAGAAAAGATTTCTTTAATTTAGATACAGAATAGTGTGCTTTAAGGAGAAAATTATGAAGAAAGTTGTGTTTTTCAAATGTTGCTTTGTGTCAAGTGTTTTACAAATAGATTTTGTTTCTTTGAGAAATTGTAATTGGAGAAAATGTGAAGTATTAGTACTGACAGGGTTTTTATGTGCATAGGAGCTATGGAGTGTTTTCAAATTATGACTTGTAAAACGTTTTTGAGGAAAAGGAATGGTTTTAATATTTATGACAAGGACATAATGGTGTATGCTTCTTTATAAGGCAATTGAGTGTCTCTGATGTTATTTTTTCCATTTTAATGTAAGACCTTTCCCTGTGGAGCAAATTGCTTGTAAATATGCTCCCACCTGTGCATGGCAAATTTAGATTTTGAATGTTTGCGTTACATAGCCGTGTTAAAAGTGACCCAAGCATGCTGCAAAGGCATTCAAAAAACGCTTTCATGTGTCTTAAGGACATTTTAAGTCATTTCCCCATGTGGAGTGTTTTTAAATTATGACTTGAAAATCGTTTTTGGGGAAAAGGAATGCTTTTAAAATTTATGACAAGGACATAATGGTGTATGCTTCTTTATAAGGCATTTCAGTGTCTCTGAAGTTATTTTTCCAATATTAAATTAAAAGACCTTTCCCCGTGGAGCAAATTCCTTGTAAATATGCTCCCACCTGTGCATGGTAAATTTAAATTTTGACTGTTTGAGTTACATAGCCATGTTAAAAGTGACCCAAAAAAGTTGCAAAGGCTTTAAAAAAACACTTTCATGTGTCTTGAGGACATTTTAAGTCATTTCCCCGTGGGCAGTGTTTTCAAATTATGAGTTGAAAATCGTTTTTGAGGTAAAGGAATGTTTTTAAAATTTATGTGCGCCATATGCCTCCAAATTTCTTTTTCAGGGATGCAGCAGGGTGTTCTTGAGAGACCCCTGCACCCTCGAAAAAATTCCAAATTTGCGAAGAGCTAATTGCTAATCGCAAATTGCACCTTCATTCCTATGGGTCTCCTGCTCCATGGAAATGAATGGGTAATTTGCAATTAGCAATTTGCTCATCGCAAATTAGGAATGGTAAAGAATCGCTATTTATTCCTTAAAGTTCGCTATTTAGGAAATGCAAAAAACTTTGATGATACATATGGCGGTTCATCTCTAACAAGATAAGAAGCTTAGGGATAGATTTATGATGACTGGCGCATCACCAGGGATGTGCCAGTCATCCTGCGTCGCTGTTCCGACACCCATGGTGTGCTGCATTTACAATGCGGCGCACCATGGGGCAAAAACACCACAGATGCGTGACGCATCTGTGCCGTAAAGGTGGCGCATTGCTGGAGTTGTATCGCAAGTGTGATGAAGCTCCAGCAAGGCTCAGGGGTGCCCCTGTCGTAGGGTTTCTGTTCTCACACAGAACTAAGCACAGAGGATTGGAACCTCGGCGAATTAGGGTGCCCCAAAACTGACCTTAGTACCCAAAAAACCCCTAACAAGCTAGGTACAGTGTCACATTGGATATAACAAACTCCCAATCTTTAGACAATTCAGAACATGAACTTACAGTACCTCAGGATACGTGGAACTCATGAACACTCGGTCGTTATATATTCATTACAAACGAGAACATGGAGTTAAGAAGAACACATGTGCATTTGAAATGTTTATTTACTAATGCCGTCTTCTCAGGCGTAGTATCTTAGATAATACAAGTACACATATTATCAGTAGCAAAATTACCAGCATAGTTACTAGTACATAAAAAGGGAATGGTGACAGTATGTTAACATGCTGTAAATGAATAAGAGTTAGCAACACTTATATTTCACCCTCCCTAATACACATATTATATTATTTGTTAAGAAGGTCTCTTTGGGTTGGTTTAGGGCGGGCCCATACCTTAGTGTCCTAGATTTGAAGGAATCACATCAGCATACACCAGCTCTCTCTTCATGTGAACCGCATCAAGTGTTGTGTATGTGTGTTCGGCAAAGCAATATAAAACGCGCCTCATGCCCAGAATTGGCAGAAGCTGCACTTATGTTATGACTATGAAGTCGTGGAGATCAGACCTCATAACAATTCTGTATCGTGTTGTTCTTGAAACTTCAGCACTCGCTGTACAGATATAGTTTAACAAGCAAAGCAGATAGTAGAGCAATAACATATTATTCTCATGTAAACCACGATGAACTACTAGGTTGAAAGCTAAAGCAACAACTAAGTGTCGTGTGCAGAAGTTGCAAAAAAGGAAAAATGGCGTTTAAACCGGTAATGAGCCCATGCTAACTTAACACGGTGTAAAGATATCCAGGATCTACATGACACCACCCCATGATCCGGAAACGAACTGAATAAGATAATAGAAGTGCCATCTCATGAGAGCAGATTGCAACTTTATATGTGCACGGTCCACAAGGTAAAACATTAAAAACTAGCAAAATTTAATGCTAAAAAAAAATAAAACAGCCAACTACTTTATCGAGGCTTAAGCCAATAGGCAAGCTAAATAATAAAAACTTGACAAATAAGTCAATGAATTGTCAATGAAATGCTAGTACTCAGCATATCAAACATGAAAAAGGTCTATGACATAACTGTGTATGCAAAATAAGCTGCAACAGCCTCCAATAGGAAGTCACCGTCTTCATCCGAAAACAGTTCAGCCATCCAACTTAAAAGCGGAAAAGAACATACGTGCTCTCCCAGCACCGGATCCTCTATCACCATCAGAGGACAGCTCGGTGGGTTTTCAAGAAAGCTCTGTTCCAAGAAAGACTGTGTTGCCGCCAGTAAATTCCAGGGACCAATTAGTCCATGCATCAATGCCACAGCCATAATCCTTTCGCCAGGACAAACCAACTCGTGAGTAATGATAGGACTCATCAGCTGATTAAAGTCGACGTCAGGAGAAACCGGTCCGCAGAGACACAAATCAATGGCCCAATCAAAATCACAGGTCAGGCAGTGAAATACAGGCTGGACACAGGTGAAGTAGGAGAATCGAAAAGATAATCCATATGCCGTGCTTAATATCGCCAACGGCATTGTGCCATAATATTCAAGCATGCGATTGCGGAACAGCGTCAGCAGCTGCAGGGCGGGACCTTGCACAGGAAGGACATCCATATTTAAAAATGTAAAAAAGCACAAGAGCGTCCGCTGCTAATGCAAGTAAAACTGGGAATCCACCAAACAAAGTGGAAAAAATAGAATGAAAGAAAGCAGGGATGACTCCAAAGATTTTCTCAAATGAAGTCACGAGACCACTGCTAACAACTTTAAAAAAATGTGCCAGGTCCTTTGTGGAGGACGCGTTAAAGATAGTCCGAACCATCTCAGTGAAATGCAAAGGCGAATCAGTATTTAAAAGGGCCTGCACCTCTGTACGGGTGTTCGCTATGTGAAGCACGAAAGTTTCACGGGCCGAACTCAAGGCCACCTCTCTCTGAGACAAAAGAGCCCTTATTCTTGCCATGCCGTTGAAATCTGCACCCAAGGTTGGTATTTGTGGCCAGATTGAAAACTCCCTATGTTCATGTGTGGGAGGAAATAGAACATTTCTGCAGCAAATAACCCGTTCACTTACTGTTACGATAAAAGGAATACTTGTAATTAACCCACAACAATCTTCATTATTGAGCATCAAATAACTACCATTTTCCAACAACTTGAACGTGGGGATGATAGCAGGAACTGGCATGCCTTGCAACACGCAAGCCATATTTGGTCGGTCTTTGTTGTATGAACCGTGTAACTGTATGTGCCTACACATTAGTGAATGATCTAGCGTCTCAGTACATTCCTCTCCATTCAGATAAACTTCTTGGTCATCTTTGAAACATCTGTATGTGTATGGAAGCGACCAGACCTCATGAAGAAAACCACTACCTAAAGGTTCATAACGACCTATTGGTACATATTTCATACAATTTGAAAACTTATATAAAGCAAAAGGCAGCGTTATTAAACCGTGGATAAGGCACGTTGCAGCATTGGCCTCTGCCACTGAAAAAGGCAAAGATTCTAACCTTTCAATATGTAACATTGAAAAGGAAGCATCACGCATTGACAGCAAGCGTTGTTTGTTAGTCAAATTGAATGGGGCAAATAAAGAAGAAATGTTCATGTATCCCCAGGGAACTTTACCATTTTTCAGAGTTTGAAGGGTCCAAGCAAATTGCAAGAATCTGAACTACGTTGCCAAAGCAGCCAACCTTTTGGATTTATACTGGAAATGTTAAAGGAAGGGGCTGTAAATCACTAATGGACAACCAAGTAAAATTACTCCAACCATTATATTCCTCTAACTCCGGGATAGTAGGGGTGTTAAATTTTTTAGAAGTAGCCAATCCAAAGCATGTGGTCTGGGAAATTGTTTCATTCAGAAACAACATATGATTCGGGATGAGACATGCACGGTGCAAAGCCTCAGTGCCTTGTACCTGCCAGGTTTGTGAACCCCAAACTGATGTAGATCCTGGATATCTTTACACCGTGTTAAGTTAGCATGGGCTCATTACCGGTTTAAACGCCATTTTTCCTTTTTTGCAACTTCTGCACACGACACTTAGTTGTTGCTTTAGCTTTCAGCCTACGTGCGTCAAGACGTATGCCTGCTTCAACCAGGCGCAGGGTTTTGACGCAGCTTTGTCCTATCTGATTGTAAATGCGGCACACCATGGGTGGCAGAGCAGCGGTGCACGTTAACTGGTGCATTCCTGGGGATGTGCTAGTTAACATCAATCTGCCCCTTTACATTTAAGTATGTGCAGGGGACACAGAGTCGGTGAGGCTTATCCAAGGTTAAGAAGAGATGAGTCCTGTTCACTGAAAAATTGGACATAGGCTTCACCTCCTCAGCATCGCTGGACATGGCTAAATAATAGCTGCAAAATGTTACTCTTGTTAAACAATTTTACTATTATAATCTCTGAGATTTGTCTCTTACTCTGCAACATCTCATTGTTGTTATCTTTCTTTAAAGATAAAGACAACATCAACATGAGCGACAATCAGCAATCAGTTGATTTCGACCTCATCATTGAACTCGTAATTGAAACATCAGTGGATGTTGATCCCTTGGATGATTTAAATCCTGAGGATGAAGAAGAACGTGATGAGGATGCAGATTTGTCAGAATTGTATGACATAGGATGGGAAGCTGACGTGCTTGAGCCTATGGAACTATAAACATTTATTTAAAAAATTTATAACAAATAAAAAGTAAAAATGTAAACCGTTTAATTTAAAAATAAAGACACCTTCAAAAACAGGTTATGTGTAGTGTCTTCAATAAAATATTAAAATATGCTCATAAAATTAGATCAGATTCACATATAAAACAGCACAGGTAAAATGAATATAAATTCCATTTCTTTTCTGCTATTTCTGTAATCTAAATTTGCCAAGCACTAAAAAATCTTCTATGTAAAAATGTTAAGTAGTGTGTTAAGTTTTTGATGACTGTTATTGATTTACTGTTGGGTAATAGTGGTTAATAACATTTTTTATTATATTTTACCACAGATTCAACTGCAGATCATTTGAAGATTTCAGCATGCCAACCAAAGAAAGACTGAGAAAGGCTGCAAAACGTCAAAGACAGCAGGTCAATGAAAAAAAGCAGCAGTCCTCTAACAAAAATATTTGTCAAGTCACCAAGAAAGCACCGGGTAAGAGTACAAAAACATTCATAAGAAATATCTGTAGTAAAAAAAATATTACTACAGAAAATGTTTCAGTCCAGAAAAGGAGAAGCAATTCAAACGGAAAGGAAAGGCCAATGAAAAATGTTACTGCTAGAGCAAGAGATAACTCTGTGCATGATAGTAGAAGGAAACAACAGTTTAGGGACATTCGTAAACGAATGTTCCGCAACAGGATAATTGGCAATTTGTTAAAAAATATTAAGAAAGGTGAACAGAAAGTGGTTTTTTATAAGAGAAAAAAAATAGTTGAGAAAGTCATTGATCAGGCATTTGAAATTAAACGTAAGTTATTTATTTTGATAATCAATAGAATTAGGAAGGTAAACAAGGCAATTTATGATTTCAAAAGAAATAGTAGATGGAAGAGAATAGTTCATCGTAGTAATTTTTGTGAAGTTTTTTCTGGAGAATGGATGTATAGTTCAAGCTCTGAGGCATTTTTTAATGAGGAGAGTTATTTCCAGGATAATGATTTGGTGCATGCAGTTGACACCAGTGGTCGAGCTTATGAAGTGAAAGATGGTTGTCCAGTTGAAAAAGAAAAACTTGTGACAACAGAGATAGAAGAGGTGTTAGGTAATGAGGTTTTAGGAAGACGTCCTAAGGGTCCTGTGTACACCTGGAAGTGTAGTAGTATTTGCAGTGTACGACAGGATTCCATCAATTTGCTTTGTGATTTTATACGGTCATTTAATAAGAAAAGTTTGAAGCAGAAAATGAAGTTGTTGCAAGAATTAGATCCTTGCAGAGTGAGAGAAGTGACAGGTTTGCATGGGCATTCACTGGCTTGTCTTTCCAGGAGAGTATGCCAGAGTGTTTTTCATCATTTCAGGATGCTAGCAGTGCATCATAATAAAGTGAGGAAATTACTTAGAATGTTGTATTATGCTAAGAGTCCAGCAATTATGCTTAAACAATTATGCGCTGCTCTTTTGCATGGTTCTGAAATAGATGTGAAGAATATATGTGAAGAAATTGAGTTTTGTTACTTTGGAAGTAAAGAGGAGAATGTTGAAATTGACCAAGAAGAAGAGAGTAATGTGGAAGATAGTGTACAGGTTTCCAGTACAGATAATTTCCAGAGGGAAATTGCAACGTTTGAGGTGAAATCAAGTGAGAGGCCAAATTTCACTTGTGTGTGTTGTCGACGCACTTATTATAAGAATCAGACTAAGTTAGTGGATTTATATGCAAAAAGTGAAAGGGAAAATAATAGTGAATGGAAGGATTTTACAACATACTTGATGGTAGAAAATTGTTTTGATTTGGGATTGGATCAACGTGTGTGTACTTATTGTTGTAACAAATTAAATCAAAACCAGATGCCTGCTAGAGCAGTTCATAATAATCTGGAATTGGTTGAGATTCCTTCTGAATTGAAGGATTTAAATACTTATGAATCTATTTTGATTCAAAGTATCCATCCCTTTCAGGCTATTGTAAGAATGGAGCCAAAGACAGGGAAATTGCCTCCATCAGATTTACAGAGAGGATTAAAGGGAAGAGTTGTTTATTTGCCTCTAGATTTGAAGAAAAACATTAACACAATTGGAGTAGAAAAAGTGGAAGAGGAACCTCTGGTTATCTTAGTTAATGGGGTTCCGACAAAGAATAAGAAAATATGGCAAGATTTAGTGGATGTTAGGAAAGTCAAAAAGGCAACATTGTATTTGAAAAAAAATAATAAATACTATAAAAATGTATATGTTGCAGAAGAGGAAGTAAGTGAGGAAGAGGATAGCGATTTGTGTGCTGGTCAAATTGAGAAAGTAGAACCCTGTACTAGTGAAGAAATATATGAACATTATAGTGTTCATCCTTTGCATTCCAAGGAAGTCATGGGGAATGCTATTGAGTTGTTTCAAATGAAACAAGCCAAAGGGAGTCCCATTAGTGTTTGGGAGGAAAGTTTGGAAGCTCGGTGTTTCCCACAGCTTTTTCCAACAGGTCAGGGAGGAAGATATGATGAGCGACCTCATCAAATTCCTGCTTCTGAATACCGGACTTTGCGATTGTATGCAGGAGATGCTAGGTTTTGACAATGCATTCCCTATTTGTTTCATCTCCTGTTTGAAAGCGATCTGTCTGGACTGTCATATGCAGTGAACCACATCTTGAAAAGTGGTATACACATGCAAAACATGTCGGCAAGTGACTTTATGGATAAAGTCAATGTCCAAGACAGTATTTTGGATTCTCACCTGATTAATCTCATGGCGTGTCAGCGTGGTACTAATGAGTACTGGTACCGTCGTCATGGTGATTTAAAATGTATGCTGAGGAACTTAGGAACTCCCACATGGTTCCTCACTCTGAGCTGTGCCGAGTATGGCTGGGAAGACTTACTTGAATTTCTACGAGAGGCAAATGCAAACATTGAAAACATCGAATTCAAGACACCCGGAGAACTGTGCTCTTTGGATCCAGTCAATGTATGCAGGTACTTCAATCATAGATTTGAAGCTATGATGTCTTTCATCATGAATAAGAAGAATCCACCTCTTGGAGAGGTGTTGGATTTCTTCTGGAGAAAGGAGTACCAAGCAAGAGGTGCTCCTCATATACATATGCTGCTGTGGATCAAGGATGCACCTAAATTTGGAACGGATCCAGAAGAGTCAGTGATGAGTTTCATACAACAGTATTCTACGTGTGCTGTTTCAAACGCAAAGGAGAAGAAAAGCCTAAGAGAAAAAGTTCTACGTTTCCAAAGCCATCGATGTGGAAAGTACTGTCGTCGTAAATTCCGAAACAAGGACAAGTTCTACACCAAATGTCGTTTCGGCTTTCCACGACCGGTGATTTCTAAAGGAAGAGTAAACAGTTTGATGTCTTCGCTGCGACATAATGTGATGAAGAAATCACCTAAAAACACATACAATTTGAAGAGGAACGAAGAGTCCAAGTACATCAACGACTACAACCCGGTGATTTTGTCCATGTGGAATGCTAACATGGATATACAGTTTGTGGCTGATAACTGTATGGCTGTGGCTCGGTATGTGACATCTTACATCACCAAAAAAGAGAAGACAGAATTGAAGGATATGTGGGAGGACATTTCACATGAAAAGAGCCTCAGCAAGAAGTTGTACAGTTTCAGTCTGAAGATGTTGTCGCATCGAGAAATCGGAGCTTACGAATGCTCTGACCGGTTGTCTTCAGCAAGTCTCTATGCCAAGTCCAGGAGTATCGTTTGGGCGAGTCTTGGTCTTGCTGCAACGCGTAATCGAGTTCTGAAACCTGTGCGGGAAATTGAGTATTTGGCGGAAAAGGAGCCAAACAGTACCGACATTTTGAAGACCAACATGTTGGATACATATTATCCAAATCGAAGCAAACACCTCGACAATGTTTGTCTGTATGAGGTTCTTCAAAATTACATATTCAAGAGGAACATCAAAGAAGATACTGAGAAAGGAGTGTATGCTGTAATAGGAAGTGAGGGATGTCTGGTCAAGCAAAGAAAATGCCACTTGGTAAACCATCGAAAATTGAGTGGCGAATCTCCTGAAAAAAAGGAGTTTTTCTATTTAGCACTTTTGCAACTTTTCAAGCCTTGGCGTGCAGAAGAGGAACTGCTTGGAGATTTCCTCTGTTACGAAGACTCTTTCAATGCTGCCAAGGAGACCATACAATGTCCTGCTTTTCCCAAATATGTAGAAATGTTGAATGCGGAAATTGAGCAGGAAGCAACGATTGCAGCCGAGATTGCCTAGGAGGACCTGTTATCGAAAATGAAGCTGCCACTGCTATGAATGAAGTGGAAAGAGCCATGGCACATGCTCAGGAGGATGCGGTTAACTTAGAAGAGTTGGAAAGACAACTCAATGTTGAGCAGAGGAAAATATATGACGAAGTTACCATGCAAATTGATCATGGATTAAGTCATGGGAAGAAAGAGTGTTCATGTACGTCGTTGAAGCCTGTCCGACTGTACGTGAGTGGAAAAGCGGGAACTGGAAAAAGTTTCCTTATTAAAGCAATTTCATGCTATTTGCAGGAAAGGACAGAGTCATCGCTGTCTTGTGTTGTCACCGCTCCAACTGGACTGGCAGCACATAACATTAAAGGGATTACTTTACATCGTTTACTGATGCTGCCAGTGGAGCATGACAACAGATTACAATATCACAAGCTATCTGGAGATGCTTGTTTTGAAGTTTCAAGAATCTTGAGGAAAATGAAACTTCTTATCATTGACGAAGTAAGCATGGTTTCCAATGTCATGCTTGCGTTTGTGCATTTGAGAATGCAAGAAGTTCTCAAAACAGAGTATGATGTGTTATTTGGTGGCAAACACATCATTGTTTTCGGAGATCTTCTGCAGCTGACACCAGTGAAAGGGCAACCTGTGTTCAAAATGCTCACGCATGAAGATACCAGGAAGTGCCTAGGGAGCATTGGCAACGTCAATATATGGTTAAACTTCAATTATGCTGAACTGCATGAAAATATGCGTCAGGCGAAGGATGAAGTTTACAAGAGTATTCTACAAGATGTTAGAATTGGAAAAGTGACCGAGCATGGGAAAGAAGCTTTACATGCACGATTACTGTCAAATTTATATCCAGAACAAGATGTTGTGCCTGAGAATATTTTTCAGAAAATTACTGAGAAGAAATCTGGAATATGTTTGATGCCAACTCTTGCAGAATGTGCCAAATTCAACAACAAAATGTTGCATTTGGAAAAGCAGGAGATTATGAAACTAGAAGCTATTGACAGAGTAGAGCATATGGGATCAACAATTATTTTGTCTGAGAATTTGAAATCAAAATTGGATTCATTAGAGAAGACTATATCTAAAACTGCAGGTTTTGAAAAGACTCTGAATGTGTGCTTGAACTGCCGTATAATTTTAAGAAGGAATTTACATGTTGAAAGAGGTCTGGTAAATGGATCAATGGGTAATGTTGTGGATTTTGTGAAATACAGAAATAGAGATGGAATTGAATTTTTAAAAATTAAATTTGATGGCATTGAGGAAGTACAGGTAATTGGTCGTTGCTCTGCTAGATTTTTGCTTGTAAAAGACTTATATGTTCGCCGTAAGCAGTTTCCTGTTTGCTTGGCATATGCGGTGACAATCCATAAATCGCAAGGTTTAAGTGTAGACAGTGCATTGGTGAATATTGGCAGTTCTGTGTTCAAGGAGGGTATGGCATATGTGGCATTGTCACGAGTTAGAACTTTATCGGGATTGTACTTGATTGAGTGTGATGTCACAAACATTTGTGCGGATCTAGATTGTGTTAAGGAATACAATAGGTTAAGAAGAGAGTATGCGCCACATTTGCCTCAATATACTTTGTTTGAGAAACGTGTGGTAAGTCGGAAACGAAGAAATGTGACAAATACTAGGGAGGTTGCAGCAAAAAGACGAAAAGTCGATGAACCTGAAATTATAAGCAGAAACAAAAAGGATTCTGTTGAAGATGTTGTTGGTTTTCAATTTGAAAACAGTTCTGGTGTCAACTGCTATGCTAATGTAGTGGTTAATGTTTTGTTTTCTCTAGAAAATGTAAAAGAAGAGATTGTGGTCAATTCTGATCAAAGATTTTGCAGTTTGTTAAATTCTGTGTTAGAGAAATGTAGCACAGATAGAACAAAAATAGAAAGTGTGTCTGAAATTCGAAATCTGTTAGACAGATGTTCAGGCCAAACACAATTCTCTCAAAATATTCAGCAAGATTGTCAGGAGTTTTTAATGTATATACTTGATGTATTGCATGCTGAAGGTGTAGATGTAGATCACCTGTTTGGGCTTTCTTATCAATGGCAGCATGACTGCGAGAACTGTAGGGTATCAAGTAGTACTAGTGTAGACTCAGAAAGATTTATATATTTAACTTTGCCAGACAGTAAATCAGTCTCTTTTAATAAACTAGTAAAAGCAGCTGATCACAACATGGAGTGTAGCCAATGTAAATCTGAAATGATGTCCACATTATTTATACGAACATATGGCCAGTATGTTATTTTAATGTTCCAACGATGTAGGCCTGATGGAACAAAATTGACAACTTTAATAAAAAATGTTGTGGCTTCGCAGTTGTCAATATCAGGAAGGACTTTTGTAACTGCAGCAATTATATATCATGACGGTCCTTCAATAACATCAGGACATTACACAGCTTATTTAAAGTCTAGAAACGGCTGGTCATTCTGCAATGATTCTGTTTTAATTTTAAAAAAAAAATTGCCGTATGACCTTAAAAACTCTTACCTGGTGTTTTTAAAACCAAAATTTTAGGGAAAGAATCTCGGGATGTGCTCTGAGGAATTTCAAGAAGTTCTAATGGCTCCTACACGATTTGGCCTTGAGGATAAGTGTAGTACAGAGACATAACTTCTTACCATAACACTGGACGTCATGTTGAAATAACTGCACTTTGAATGAATTCAGAAAAACTGTTTCTTTTTATAAGCAAATTCAAGCAGCCAATCAAAACATGGAGTAGAGGGAATGTAAGTCTGCAATGCTGTCTACTGTTTTATATTGCTTTGTGATTAAAAGTGATGTAGAGAATTTAATAATTGTAGTAGTCATAGAGATAGTGTAAGTCTGCTTTATAGTAAGCAGTATCAGTGTCATAGGAAATGTAGAACATGAGTGAGCAAGAAAGGTAAGATATTAGTAATCCAGGATTGTGAAAATGATCTTCAACATTTTAATTCTGAAAGTTGTGGAAATACAACATGACGGGATTGGCTTACAAGAATTCCAAGAGTTATAAATGGCTCTGACACGATTTGGCCTTGTGGAAACGTGTGGTAGAGAGCGAGAAGTCATTTATTGTATGTAACATGTTTTTGAAAACGATGGAGGTTTTCTTTCAGAAAGTGGCGGGTTGAAAGTAATAACAGCACAACAGAGTGTAAGCTGTTCATAGGACATCCTTCGCCGTCATGGAAAGTAAGTTAACTTTAAGGAGTTCTGAATTCTGATTTGTTATGTTGTATGGGTTTTTTAAACACAATCATTTTGATTGTGTTTTTTTTTCCCCGCTGTTATATGATGAATACCTTCAAGTCACTGTTTTTAGTGAAATTTGATACATTCTGAGAACAGCAAAAATAAACCATTTAACATGTATAATTAATTCTGTTCTGTTTGCATTTATGTTGTACATGTAGAACTGTGTAGGAGGCATGGAGAAGGTGAGGCTTCTGTAAGTGTCAAAGTTGTTGCATACAGTGCTCATATTCTACGTAGTCTTTCATATGATAGACTACATTTCCACAATGAGATACCTAAGCAAAGGAAACACAGGTGATATGATTGTGGAATGAGGAAAAAAAATTGCACGTTTTTCAATTATATTACCTGTGTTTCTTAACATTACACATCACATTGTGTAGATGAGGTTTAGGCCTGTTCCTGGAGACAGAGGAGGTCTAACATTTGTCCAAGAGTGCAGTCGACATGACACACTTGGTTGGTAGGCCTGCACATGTATTTTCTTCTCTGTATTCTTCAACAAACCTAAATTTCATCTGCAACTCTGAGTAGGACTTACCTGAAACAAATCTGTGAATAGGTTACACCTTATCGGCATCTTGAAACAATGATTTAAAATGTTAGGCTGAGATTTATGATGACCGTGCGCCTCATTTGCGCCGCTGTGGGTCACTTTTGTGTAAAACATGCACCATGTTGCAAGATAGGTTTCAGTTCATCTCCAGCAAGATACCATCACTTTGAAATGTATATAATTAGCACTGTGTAGGGGACATGCAGAAGCTGAAGCTTTTCTAAGTGTCAAAATTGTTGTATACACTGCTCAACTTCTGTGTACTGTTTGATATGGTAGACTCCATCTGCACTATGAGATACCTAAGCAAAGGCAACACAGGTAATGTGATTGTGAAATGAGGAAAATAAACTCCACATTTTTCAATTACATCACCTGTGTTTCCTAAGTTTACGAATGACATTGTGCAGATGAAGTTTAGGTCTGTCCACGGACACAGAAGAGGTCTAGCCTTTGTTCAAGAGTGAAGTGGACATGACTTACTTCATTAGTAGGCGTTCACATGTATTATCTCCTCTGTATTCTTCAATAAGTGTAAATTTGATCTGCAACCCTGAGTAGGCCTCACCTTAAACAAACCTCTGGATAGGCCACACCTTATTGTCATCCTGAATCAATTATTTAACATGTTAGGGACAGATTTATGATAGGTGTATGCCTCTTTTGCGCCACTGTGCGTCACTTTTGTGACGCAGTCGCGGTTGAAAAGATTTGCTATGAGGGGACAAAATTATAAAATGATGAATCTAGGCAGATGTGTCATGCTGTAAAAAAACAATGCCACACGAAACCGATGCAGCAGTCATGCAAAAGATGCACAATGTTGCAACATAGGACTCACTTCATCTGCATCAAGATACTATTAGTTTAAAATTTATATTTTTAGGACTGTGTAGGGGCATGGAGAAGCAGAGGCTTCTGTAAGTGTCAAAGTTCTTGAAAAACTATTTGTCCTTCAATCTTTTCCCTTGTTTTTTCTAATTTATTAAAAACATGTTTTAATATTTTTCAAATGTTTGTTCTCTCTTTCACAGATTTTTTAGTATAAAAAGAACAAATGACTAACTTAACGACAATTATAAGGTAAATGTTTTGTACTCTTTTTGTTATATTTCTATCACATTTAACTTCTATTACTTCCACTGCTTCATTTGTTTAAGAATCACTTTCCTGCCTTTGCTACTTCCCTCATTCCTTTCTCTATTACTTAATAACTCTACTCCTTCACTATTTTTCTTAGTCCCTCTCTTCTCATACTTCTTCACTCTTGGTCACTCACTCTGTCTCTATTACTTTCACTGTTTCTGACTGATCTAATTTTTTTTTTTTAAAAAGAACAGTAAGTATAAGGGAAGGAAACAGACAGTTATGTTAAAAGAAAGACAGCTATAGGGAGTAAACTAGGGATACTGTTACCCGCAATCCTCTGCTGATGATGTCACTGACCATGTCATGAATGATGTAATATGTGACATCATCAGCAGTGGATTACGGGTAATAGTATCTCTAGTTTACTCCCCTATAGCTGTCTTTCTTTTAACATAACTGTCTGTTTCCTTCCCTTATACTTACTGTTCTTTTTTTAAAAAAAAATTTTTGGGTTCGCTCCCGGTTCGCGTACCGGCGAGCGAACTGGGAAGCGAACCAAGAGAAATAGAGGTTGGCAGAGTTCCAAATATTCTACCAATTTTTTAATAACGGGGAGGTAGTTCTGAAAAGAACTTTTTTTTTATTGTTTTTGTTGTTTTATATTTGTTTTATTATTTTTCTGAACATTTTTTTACTTTTTTTGAATTTTTCTGAACGGTTTTATATTTTTTTGGGGTTTTTTGGGGGGGGAAACGAAAACGATTCATTGTAAAGGGCTCAACAGGAGCAACAACAAAAAAAGAATTTATTATTTGGGGCGTTTCGGACAAACTGGAAGATGATTGTCAATAGCTCTGTTGATCAGAGTGATGCTACTTTCTCTGTAGCAAATGAATCCATTGCAATGTACGCAGATTTGTTTTACTTCCCCAAATCTCATTTGTATATTTGGCACCATCTCCCTGCCCTCTGGTCCCGTCACTTCCGGTACAACAGATCTTCTGGCCATAATAGGGGGATTATCTAGATCGTTACGAAACTGTGCAGCACTGTAGTTGTTAGGATGCCACCTAGTCATATGGCGATGCATTGTGTAGTTTCCGTAACTGTATTTCTTCTCGGTCCCTCTGGACAGTCTATCTTGACATATAAGGCAAGTTACGTATCTTGCATTTACTTTTTTCTGGCCTTTGGGAATTTAAAAAAATTGCCAAATGAAGTTTTCTTTCCGGTGAGACCTCCTGGGCTCTTCAGGCAAAAACTGCCTCTCTTCCTGCTCTTCCTCCTCTTCCTCTTCTTCCTCTTCTTGCTGAATTATAACTTCAGCAGGTGGTCCTCTCTTCCTTGGATGTGGTGGAGGTGGTGGGGAAGCACCAGCTGAAGCTACTAAAGAAGCCATTGCTCACTGGTAACAAAGGGTCTTTCTCTCACAAAGATGAAAGTCAGAGTGAGGAAAGAAGGAGGGGTTTTCATCATTTGGGAAAAACAATAGTTCTCAACCAATGAAAAGTGTTAATTTTAGATTACATGACCTAGTCTTACATCATTAGGAAACCAAAAGTGAAATGAACCAATGAAAAGTGTTATTACCAAGTCACATGACCTGCTGTGTTTACGTTACGCGCTTTGCGCCGCCTCCCGGTTTGCTTCCGTGAACCTGCGCTTCGCGCCTCGGTTCGCGTACCAGTTCGCTTTCGGGTACGCTAACGTAGCACGTCATATGACGTATCACGCGACAACGCAAAACGTCATGCGGACGCGAGGCGTCACGATGTTGTTTTCTAACGCGGCAGTTGCGCTAAAGGAACGTTTACCGGTTCGCAGACTATTTCGCGGCATCAAGGTCACCTAACGGGAAACTTCCCGATTCGCGAAGCGGGAGCGAAGAAAAAAAAATATAAAAAAACAAATTTATTAATAAACATATAAAATATATTTTTGGATTTAAAGAAGAATACATTTTACAGCTACAGATATTAGCTTTTAAAAAACCAATGAAATTCACTGAAAAAACGATAGGTTATAGACCATATATAGTTAGGAATTAGCATTTACAAAACCTTGAAAATTCACTGAAAAAACCATAGGTTATAGACCATATATAGTTAGGAATTAGCATTTACAAAACCTTATTTTACTCACACAAAACCATTGAAATTCCATATATAGTTAGTTGCACTAACTATATATCGCGCACCCGCAATTCACTGCTGATGATGTCACATATTACATCATTCATGACATGGTCAGTGACATCACTGATGACATCACTGATGACATCTCAAATGACATCACTGATGACATCACTGATGACATCTCAAATGACATCACTGATTACATCACTGATGACATCTCAAATGACATCACTGATAACATCTCAAATGACATCACTGATGACATCTCAAATGACATCACTGATGACATCACTGATGACATCTCATTTGACATCATTGGTCACATCACTGATGATATCATTCATGTGACAATACAATGCATCTCCTCACACTTTCATATAACCTCTGTTACACCCAGTGTTAAATACAGAGTATAATTTTTTAAACCATTGACACACCAATACTAGTTACTACATACGCACTCACTGATTCCTATGTTTACACAAACACTCACTTATTCACCCATACAATCATTCATACATACAATCACTCATCTTTACAACACTATCATATGCACTCATACACCTATACAGACACTCACACTCTGCCACTCATCCATGGAGTTACTCACACACCTAGTCAGTCCTGTAAAGAATCAATCACACTTCCATTTTCTAATCTATACAGTTAAACATAGAGCACCTTACATTTTCAAACATATACTAACACATACTTACTCTCTTATACAATCATTGATACAAGTACACATTGATCTGCACAGAGTCACACACCTCCCAGCCAGCCACACACACACTCAGTCTCCCATACAAATACTTGGGCAATCAATCAATAACCCATATAGTTACTCATATAGCTACTGATCAACACATGCAGCAGTTTACAGAACAAAAGACTTAATGATGCACAAATTAAGACAGTTTAGTCACTAACCCATGCACTCAGTGAGACACATTTAATCACTCACTCATACATTCAGTCATGCACCTACTAAATCCTTCGTCCAGACACTTATACATCTACTCATTCTTCAATATGTAAGACATATTTTAAGTTTACAGAAACATACAGTCACTGGATGTTGTCATCAGTGATGTCATCAGTGATGTCATTTGAGATGTCATCAGTGATGTCATCAGTGATGTCGCTGACCATGTCATGAATGATGTAATATGTGACATCATCAGCAGTGAATTGCGGGTGCGCGATATATAGTTAGTGCAACTAACTATATATGGAATTTCAATGGTTTTGTGTGAGTAAAATAAGGTTTTGTAAATGCTAATTCCTAACTATATATGGTCTATAACCTATGGTTTTTTCAGTGAATTTTCAAGGTTTTGTAAATGCTAATTCCTAACTATATATGGTCTATAACCTATGGTTTTTTCAGTGAATATATATATACATACATATATAATCTGTATATCTATATAAATACAAATATAAATGCATGCATACATATACATATATGCATACAGATGCATGTTATTTACATGAAAGTTTAAAAAACACTAATAAAAGCAAAGCTAAAAAGCCACCTCATTACAAACAAAATGGCTTTAACTTAAACGAGGGCGAGATCTATTGCATTTTCAATGCTTGTTTACTTTGGTTCCATCAAGAAGGCATTCAGATGTGTCACACATTTGCCATAAATTCTGAATGTTAGCACTCTAGTTGCTCATTAGATTACTGTAGTAAAGCTACTGCTCACCAGGGAAGTCTGCTGCTGGTATTCAAAGTGCATGTTTCAGTCTGCATGTCAGAATTTCTTTAATGAAATAGAAGAGGATTTGAGAAGTCACTCAAAATGATCCCTAATTTTTCTTTCTGAAGCACTAATCATACTTTCTATGGCAAAATGAACCCCCTCATTTTGTTCCTTTTTAAATTAAATGTTTTCAGACTTACCACTTCATTCCAATCAAGATGGCTTCTGGTGTGCCATACTTTTGTCATAAGTAAGACTGTTAGCGCTCTAGTTGTTCTTTAGAACACTCTGGGACATTCTGTCATTGGGCTATACTTGGGCTACATCTGGGTGATATTTGGGCTATATTTAGGCTCTTTTGTCTCTTGTGGCCATCTTGGGAGACTGTATGTCAGAATTTTTTAATGAAATTGAAGAGGATTTGAGAAGTCACTCAAAATGTGCCCTAATTTTTCTTTCTGCAGCACTAATCATACTTTTTATGGCAAAATATACCCCCTCATTTTGTTCCTTTTTAAATTAAATGTTTTAAGAGTTACCACTTTATTCCAATCAAGATGGCTTCAGGTGTGCCATACCTTTGTAATAAGTAGGACTGTTAGCGCTCTAGTTGTTCTTTAGAACACTCTGGGACATTCTGTCATTGGGCTATACTTGGGCTACATCTGGGTGATATTTGGGCTACATTTGGGCTCTTTTGTCTCTGGTGGCCATCTTGGGAGACTGCATGTCAGAATTCTTTAATGAAATTGAAGAGGATTTGAGAAGTCACTCAAAATGTGCCCTAATTTTTCTTTCTGCAGCACTAATCATACTTTCTATGGCAAAAATACCCCCTCATTTTGTTCCTTTTTAAATAAATGTTTTAAGAGTTACCCCTTTATTCCAATCAAGATGTCTTCAGGTGTGACATACCTTTGTAATAAGTAGGACTGTTAGCGCTCTAGTTGTTCTTTAGAACACTCTAGGAGGCTGCAGTAGAACACAAAGGAATCAACTGACAGTCTCTGTCCTTGTTGGATGTACATGTTTTACTGAGAATGTCAGACTTCATTCTCACATGACTGAGAAAGATAATGTGAATTTACAGAAAATATGCTTTCAGTTTAGCTTATAGATCCCCTTCCAAACCACAGTGGGAAAATCATGAAATATTAGTTTTCTTTCAAACATGGTTCATGATATCACAGCAGAAGTTTTTTTCACATGGTAAAATCAACTTAAAACACACCACAATTCCTAAAATGAGTATGGTACCATCAAAAAATGATTTATAATGTAACTAAAGTCCTAAAACCCTCTATTAACTACAATGCTTTTTAATGAGGTGCTATCATGTATATTGGTCTCAAGATGGCTGCCAACACTTCTTGGATGAAGTGCTGACAGCCAATCAGATCAGATGTGTGGTTATGCTCCGCCCAGATATATATATATTTTTTAACCTAAATTACTCAAAATCCACTGGAGCACATATCTTGAGACATAGCAAAGGCACATCGGGCTACCAGTCCCTACAATTTTGCCAAGTTTTGTGGAAATCCATTCAGCCGTTCGGGCTAAAAGTGAGTCCAACCGCCGTATGGAAATTAACATGGGGAAAACACGTTTTGGGACTCCCCTTTTATCTCAGCCCCCGCTTGACGAATCCCCCCCCAAACTTTCAGGGAAGGAGCAGAGCGGAGCGGGCCATCTTCTTTAAGAAATTTGCGAAGATTCGTCCACCGGCGCCAAAGTTATTCCCAATAGAATGTTGCAGATTTCCTATGGAAATCAATCCTAACTATAACTACCTACTGGCGACCGCCAGTAGGTAATATATACGTATATATGTGTATATATATATATCAATCAACAAATCGCTCTGGAGCTTCTAAAAGGGCTCACCGCGACATCAAAAACCCTCCGGTCTTCTTTGGCCCCCACGCAGCTTCAAAGCCCCCCTCCACAAGTAGTTGCAGGTCTGGCGCGTTTCGGGGCCAGGAACGCCCCTTCCTCATGGATACAGCTCACAGGCATGCCAGGCTCACCTCGTTTAACTCAAACACCTTTTTTATTTGAATTAGGTCCGCCCTAAGTGGGTGTGGCTTACATAATTGCATCACCAGGACTCCTGGATAATGTAGTCCAACAAAGTGAGTGTCTTTAAATACCTTGAGTAGGTTGCCTGCCCATGAGAGAATTTACCAATGTTTGTAAAATCCTTTAGCAGGAAAAGAGGGCAGGTTATGAAGCCGCAATTTAGTTGGTGGTGTCGCGCTGTTCGGCAGGAGAGAATAATCTTGCCACAGTCTTCGTAGGCGCAGAGTCTTGTTCCGCCTACAGAAGCGGAGCTCCTTTCCACGGCTAAGGCCAGCCGTGACATACAAATTAACAAATCGCTGTGGCGCTTCTAAAAGGGCTCACCGCGACATCACAGACCCACCAATCCTATATATTCACAGTGTGAACAAGGGCGAGTTGGCCCGAAAACGCGTAGCTGTTCTCTGTGAAATAAAATTACCATCTTGCTGTACCTGGCTGGTCCGTCTCCTTCGTTGCTGGTGCGGTGCGCTGAGCTGAATTGCAAGGAGCTGATTCTTCATATATATATATATATATGCGTTTCAAGCTCCAAAGCGCCACTTCCAAATCCACCCAGGACCGCCGAAGCAAGCAAGGTAGGAGACGGACCACTGGAGTTCACAGGTACTTTATTGCAGTGTCAGCTGGTAAAACAGGAGGGCAATACGTGTTTCGGGCTCCACGAGCCCTTGTTCACATGCAAAGATCTAGTAAAACTTTTTTTGTTTTTATAATGCTAAGTGACTCGCTTAGTCCCCGCCTTCAATTTAGTCACTTGACAATAGACATAGAAAACATAACAAGTCTCATTGAAATATTACATGTGCAAATATGCTAATTAAGTTATAAATAAACAAACTCATTTTAATAAGTTAGCAAGATAGTAATAATTTCATGATTTGAAATTTAAAAACATATCTTAGTACTAACTTATTAAAAGATCACAGGATAAATCCTAGAGTCACTATATCACAAGGTATTTTTAATAAAGGCAATCAGATGTTAGGAGGTAAGCAAGATATAAAGTGAAAATAATAGTGCTACTGGATCAGTGTCTAACTATGCGTAAAGCGAAATCACACGTCCTAAAGGGAGTGAGGTATATAAATGTGCAAAGTGCATAATAAGGTGACCTGTGAAAAAATGCATAAATGCTTGATCTGACAATTAGGATAAAATCACAATTTTGTCAATCTAAAAAGCAATATTAAAACATTTCATACAGGTTTAAAAAATATTATTATCATGTTTAAAAATGATATAAAACACCCTTTGTTAAAAAGTGCTAAAATTGTAAAAATTTGTGAATGTGAATATCCATGAGGAAGTGAAGCAAAGATTAATGACATTACCGTGGCTAACAAGGAACTTGACTAGCCACGACAACTATCAACAAGGAGAACAGAATGGGTCAAGATGAATAATCCAGGCAGTCTATACATCTAAGATCTTCTCTAGGCAACAAGGAACCTGACTGCCTAGAGGCAGGTGTAGGTATGTGCTATGCAGTTAAGTACCGGGGCTGAGTGTATAATCAGAGAAAGTTTCGCAAATCCTCACTGTTGTTAAGCCCGTTGGGCCATTTACTGTCAAATTCGAGGATCATGCTGGACTCTAACTGCCTGAGTTTGAGCTCTCGATCACCTCCCCGTCTAAGTTTGGGGACTGAGGCTACAACATAGTAGGTTAGGCAGTTGACATCTTTGTTATGTGAAAGTGGCGAGCCACCGGGTGCGATTGGTCGCAGTGCAAAATAGCCCTGATATGCTGCAAGATCCTGACGTGCACCTGTTGTTTAGTACTGCCGATGTAGTTAAGGCCACAGGTGCACGTCAGGACATAAACCTCACATTCAGTTTTGCATGTGTGGTTACCTATGATGGAAATTTCCACTGGCTTGAATGGGGTGCTGTAATGGGTTTTATTAATGCCAAACTGGCATGCTCTACAATTCAAGCATTTGCGGAACCCAGATGCGGCTTTAGCCAGATATCTTTTTGTTTGAGTTCTGGGCTACTTTGGTCCAACACTGTTCCCATATTTTGTGCTCTGCGAAAAGTTACTAATGGTTTTTTCGGCAACATGCACCCCAAAACAGTGTCTGTGAGGACAGTTGGCCAGTTATGATTAACAATTTGTCTGATCTTTTTATCTTGACTACTAAAGGCTGTAATAAATCTAGGGCAGTCATTTAAAGTGGCATCTTCTGGAGTCACTGCTGCCTGATTATTACCTGTATGTTCTGGGAATAAGCTTGCTCTAGGTCGTTTGTCGGCCTTAGCTAAAGCACGATCAAACACCCAATCTGAATACCCTCTGGCTTTTAGTCGGGTCCTTAATTCCCTGACACACTTTACAAAGTCTTCATGGGAGCTACAGATTCACTTGTAGGATTTCTCCTAATGGAATACTCTCAATGGTGTGCATAGGGTGGAGACTTGAGGCATGCAAGGTCGTGTTTCCTGCAGTGGCTTTTCTATGCAGGGTCGTCTGCAATCTTTTGTTGTCATCTACATAGACCTTAACATCTAAAAATTCAACTTGTTTGGCACTGATATGAGAGGTGAATTTTAAATTGAGGGCATTGTTGTTAATTTCGTCAATAAATTGACAGGCTTCCTTTTCCTCTCCTTGCCATACTATAAAGATGTCGTCTACATAGCGCAAAAATTTAACAATTTTTCTCTGACCCATACCTGGTGTGTAACATTGCGAACCCGCTCCTCCCACCAGCCCACGTGTAAACACGCGTAGCTGGGGGAGAAGCAGGCTCCCATCGCCACACCTCGGAACTGTCTCCATACTTCTTTTCCAAATGAAAAGTAGTTATTTTGTAAGCACCAATCCATTAAACTTAAAACCATTTTGTTGTGTTCATGAAATTCCAATGGCCTTTGCCCTAGAAAATGAGCTGCTGCATTTAGACCACATCTATGGCTATACTGGTATACAATTGCTCAACGTCCAAAGTTATAAGTAACATATTGTATATATATATTACGCTCCATGGGGTTGTCCAAGTAGCGGGTAGCACCCGAGCCTGCGTGCGCCTTCACCAAAGCGTTAGTTGGTATGGGCAGTTGCGTGTTTGAAATAGGCCCGACGCATTTCGGAAATTTATTTTCCTCATCAGGGGCCAGCAGTAAAGTGCTATATATATATAACCTACTGGTCGCCAGTAGGTAGTTATAGTTAGGACCTATTTTCCATAGGAAATCCGCAACATTCTATTTGGAATAACTTTTGTTTTGTGCCGGTTGATAAATCTTTGCGAAATTATTAAAACTCGTGGCCCGCTCCCATCCGCTCGTATCCGTAAAGTCTCGAGGTGATTCGGCAAGCGGGGGCGAGACAAAATAAGGGTCCCAAAACGTGTTTACTCCATGCAATTTTCCATAGGAACCTTTAATCGCAGCTACAGCCCGAACTGCTGAACGGAATTACACCAAATTTGGCAGAAAAGTAGACCTTGGATCAGAGTCATGTCTTTCTGTTAAATGGTGTAAATCTGTCCAGTAGGTTTTTTTTAGATATTAAAGGAAAAAAATACATATATATCTGGGCGGAGCCTAACCACCCATCTCATAGTGAGACCTGATTGGCTGTGAGCACTTCATCCAAGAAGTGTTGGCAGCCATCTAGGGACCAATATACATGATAGCACCTCATTAAAAAGCATTGTAGTTAATAGAAGGTTTTAAGACTTTAGTTAGATTATAAATCATTAGTTGATGGTACCTTACTCATTTTAGGAATTTTGGTGTGTTCTAAGGTTATTTTACTATGTGAAAAAGCCTCCTGCTGGGATATCATGAATCATGTTTGAGAGAAAACTATTTTCTCATGCTTTTCACACAGAGGTTTGGAAGGTGATCTATAAGCTAAACTGAGAGCATATTTTCTGTAAATTCACATTATCTTTCTCAGTCATGTGAGAATGAAGTCTGACATTCTCAGTAAAACATGAACATCCAACAAGAGCAGAGACTGTCAGTTGATTCCTTTGTGTTCTACTGCAGCTTCCCAGAGTGTTCTAAAGAACAAATAGAGCACTAACAGTCCTAGTTATGAAAAACATATGGCACACCTGAAGCCATCTTGATTGGAATACAGTGGTAAATCTTAAAACATTTAATTTAAAAAAGAACAAAATGAGGGGGTTTATGTTGCCATAGAAAGTATGATTAGTACTGCAGAAAGAAAAATTAGGGCACATTTTGAGTGACTTCTCAAATCCTCTTCTATTTCATTAAAAAAATCTGACATGCAGACTGAAACATGCACTTTCAATACCAGCAGCAGACTTCCCTGGTGAGAAATAGCTTTACTACAGTGATCTAATAAGCAACTAGAGTGCTAACATTCTGAATTTATGGCAAATGTGTGACACATCTGAATGCCTTCTTGATGAAATCAAAGTAAAAAACTGAAAGTATTTCCTACTGAGGAGACTGTAGTAAATGAGGAAATTAGGAAACTTCCTAACAAAAAAGTCTCCCAAGATGGTCACCAGAGACAAAAGAGCCCAAATGTAGCACAAATATCACCCAGATGTAGCTCAAGTATAGCCCAATGACAGATGTCCCAGAGTGTTCTAAAGAACAACTAGAGCGCCAACAGTCTTACTTATGACAAAAGTATGGCACACCTGCAGCCATCCTGATTGGAATAAAGGGTAAAACACAAAAAACATTTAATTTGCAAAGGAACAAAATGAGGGGGTTCATTTTGCAATAGAAATTATGATTAGTGCTGCAGAAAGAAAAATTAGGGCACACTTTTGACTTCTCAAATCCTCTTCTATTTTATTAAAAAATTCTGACATGCAGACTGAAAAATGCACTTTGAATGCCAGCAGCAGACTTTCCTGGTGAGCAGGTGAGCAGTAGCTTTACTACAGTGATCTAATGAGCAACTACAGTGCTGACATTCAGAATTTATGGCAAATGTGTGACACATCTGAATGCCTTCTTGATGGAACCAAAGTAAACAAGCATTGAAAATGCAATTGTCCTCGCCCTCGTTTAAGTTAAAGCAATTCCGTTTGTAATTAGGTGACTTTTTAGCTTTGCTTTCATTAGTGTTTTTCAAACTTTCATGTACATAACATGCATATGTATGCCTAGATGTATATGTATATGTATGCATGCATTTATATTTGCATTTATATAGATATGAAAATTATATATATATATATATATATAATTATATATATATTCCATGTGATCAAGGCTATCTCTAGCCGAAACGCGTCATGGCGGACTGGTGCTGGGCTTAAAAACCAAATAAACTAATATTGCACCACTCTGGGTCTTGCTGGTTCCTGTCTGTTCGTGTGGTTGTATTGCTGTGCCTACGGACCTTTTGGAGCTTGACATACTTCATATATATATATATATATATATATATATACACACATACATATATAAATGCATATGCATAAATATATGTGCATATGTGTGCGTGTAGAGAGGTAGAGGGAGGTAGAGAAGTAGAGAGGTAGAGGTGTTGAGGTAGAGGTGTTGAGGTAGAGAGGTAGAGGTAGAGAGAGGTAGAGAGTAGTAGAGAGAGAGGGAGAGAGAGGTAGAGCGTAGAGGATGAGTAATAGAGAGTAGGGAGTGAGTAGTAGAGAGTAGTCGAGAGTAGTAGAGAGAGTAGTAGAGAGAGAGGTAGAGTGAGTAATAGAGTGAGTAGTAGAGAGTGAGTAGTAGAGAGTGGGTAGTAGAGAGTAGTAGAGAGTGAGTAGTTGAGAGTGAGTAGTAGAGTGAGTGGTAGAGAGTAGTAGAGAGTGAGTAGCAGAGAATTAGTAGTATAGTGAGTAGTAGAGAGTAGTAGAGAGCAGTAGAGAGAGTAGTAGAGAGTGGTAGAGTGAGTAGTAGAGAGTGAGTAGTAGAGAGTGAGTAGTAGAGAGTGAGTAGTAGATAGTAGAGAGTAGTAGAGAGAGTAGTAGATAGTGAGTAGTAGAGAGAGTAGTAGGGATTAGTAGAGTAGTAGCAAGTGAGTAGTAGAGAGTAGTGGAGTAGTAGAGAGTAGTAGAGAGTGAGAAGTAGAGTGAGTAGTAGGGAGTAGTAGAGAGTGAGTAGTAGAGTGAGTAGTAGAGAGTAGTAGACAGCTTGTAGTAGAGAGCAAGTAGTAGAGAGCAAGTAGTAGAGAGTGTGTAGTAGAGTGTGTAGTAGAGAGTGTAGTAGAGAGTGTGTAGTAGAGAGTGAGTAGTAGAGAGTAAGTAGTAGAGAGAGTAGTAGAGAGAGTAGTAGAGAGTGAGTAGTAGGGAGAGTAGTAGAGAGAGTAGTAGAGAGTGAGTAGTAGAGAGAGTAGTAGAAAGTAGTAAAGAGTGAGTAGTAGAGTGAGCAGCAGAGTAGTAGAGAGCGAGTAGTAGAGATTGAGTAGTGGAGAGTGAGTAGTAGTGAGTGAGTAGTAGAGAGCAAGTAGTAGAGAGTGAGTAGTAGAGAGTAGTAGCGAGTGAGTAGTAGAGAGGAGTGAGTAGTTTAATTTAAAAGGAACACAATGAGGGTGTTCATTTTGCCACAAAAGTTATGATTTGTATATGTATATGTGTGTGTGTATATATATATTACCTACTGGCGGTCGCCAGTAGGTATATATAGTTAGGATTTTTTCTCTATGGGATTTTTGAAAATTCTATGTCTAATAACTTTGGCGTTTGTGGACGGAATTGGCGGAAATTTTCAGGAAAATGGCACATTTTGTTTCTGAGTAGCCCTTGAAAATTTGGGGGGGGTTTGTCAAGGGGGGGCCGAGAAAAAAGGGGGGTCCCAAAACGTGTTTTTAACATTGAGTTTTCCATAGGGCGGTTGGCCTCACTTTTAGCCCGAACGGCTGAATGGATTTGCACGAAACTTGGCAAAATTGTAGGGACTGGTAGCCCGATGTGCCTTTTGTAGGTCTCAATATATGTGCTACAGTGGATTTTGAGAAATTAACGTTTAAAAAAAGATATATATCTGTAACAGCGGACCGGGCAGCGCTCCAGGACGCGTACTTTTCGCGCAACGGAGCTTTGTGAAGCGAAGCTGATTGGTTCTCCGGCGTCTGTAAACATTCCAAACAGTCCGTAGCGGCCGCCATCTTGTCTCTCGGTAGGATCGAGAGACAAGTGGAGGCCAAACCGAAGGGGCAAATGACCATAAGGGGGCATAGTAGATCCTCCCTGACCGTTTAGGTTTGATGTGGAGGTTTTAAAAGGGCCCCGCGGGGCAAAAAAAAATAAAAATAATAATAATCGAACAGCTGAATGGATTTGCACGAAACTTGGCAAAATTGTAGGGACTGGTAGCCCGATGTGCCTTTGCTAGATCTCAATATATGTGCTCCAGTGGATTTTGAGAAATTAACGTTCAAAAAAAGATATATATCTGTAACAGCGCACCGCTTCGCGTACTTTTCGCGTTACGGAGCTTTGCGAAGCGAAGCTGATTGGCTCTCCGGTGTCTGTAAACATTCCAAACAGTCCGTAGCGGCCGCCATCTTGTCTCTCGGTAGGATCGAACAGCTGAATGGATTTGCACGAAACTTGGCAAAATTGTAGGGACTGGTAGCCCGATGTGCCTTTGCTAGGTCTCAATATATGTGCTTCAGTGCATTTTGAGAAATTAACGTTCAAAAACAAGATATATATCTGTAACAGCGCTCCGCTTCGCGGAGATAAATTTATATGTGTATTACCTAGCTGTTGCTAACATCAGTTAGCGACGGCTAGTAGAAGATAGCGACCATCTTGGGCCCCACTTTGCATGTGAGTGATATTTATCACTAATGACATGCAAAGTGGGCATGCCAAGATGTTAGCGACTGGAAACAGTCGCTAACATCGCTATCTCCTATTATCAACTTTTGGAAATATTCGAGATAAGCGCGAATATCTCCAAAAGCTACCACCTGCCCTGAGCAGTTCTTAGCCATGTTATCCAATGGGAGGTGGATAACATGGCTAAGAGCATTAGCTCGGTAATGCATGAATATCGCTGAGTTTTCAGCGATATTAATGCATTGCGGTCGTTTTTTATCGTATTTGCGATAAACCTTGATAATAGCAAGGTTTATCTGCGATAATTTCTGACGGTAAAAAAATCGTTGCTAAGCATCGTTAGGGATAAATATCGCTTAACTTTGGTAATATGCCCCAACGTCTGTTAACGTTCGATTCGAAGGAAATCAGGAAGTGTTGAAAAACATTGTCTGCGCCATCTTAATTTTTTCAAATGCCACACTTTTGTCGTGCACGGCAGCCATTTTAGATGCCTTGACCAGACCCACTCTGTGCACGCTGTCGATCCTTAGCATGGCTCCCCACCCTCGCAAGCATCTCCCCCAGGCAGTGGTCACCCCCGCTCTCTGTCTTATGCATGGGTAATAAACCTCCCCCCATCTGCGCTGCTCTTCCCTGAGAATCACACCCTGTGCCCGCCCGACACCTCCCTTTCGCCCTATTCACTACCGCACCCTCTGACACTCCTTTTCCTCTGTGTCCGATTGTCCAGGCTGGTCCTAGGGTATCAGCTAGCCCTGCAGATGTAGTTTATGGCCACAGCTGTAAAGAATCACCCCTCTTCAAAGGAGTTATAGTAGATCAAGGCCCACACTCGATGAGATCCGTCACAGCAGAAGCGTTGCTATTATCTGAAAACCATCCTGTATTGTGATTGGGGAGGGGACCGAGCCTGAAGCGGAAGATTCCAGGGATGACTCTTTGTACATCAAAGTTTTTACAATTATGTGTCACATTAAAAATATATAGCACTCCGACAAAGTAGTAAGATTATAAAACTTTAATAATTTATAAATATATACAAGAAAACAAAAATAGTAATAACATATAAACATTTTTAGGGAAAAACAACGAAGTAGCGGTCGGCTGTGCGAATAGTCCCAACGCAGCACAACGTCCAGATTTCCGGCGTGGGGCGTCGCGGGGGGTGGGTCATCAGTAGCAAACTGTTGTGCGAATAGTTCCAAGGCAGCAGAACGCGCTGAAATCTAGATGACACGAAAGTGATGTCTAGTAAGTTGCCACCCAGCAAATAACGGCGTGGGGCGTTGCGGGGGGTGGGTCATCAGTAGCAAACTGTTGTGCGAATAGTTCCAAGGCAGCAGAACGATGGCACCAAGGTGATGTCCAGTAAGTTGCCGCACTGGTTTTGGTATCCTACAATGCTGCTCCGAATAACGGCGTGGGGCGCCCCGGGGGAGGCGGCGTGAACGGGCCTCTCCAGGTGGAGTGTCATCTGTTGTAGTGGGGCACCCCTTTACCGTTTCAGTTGCCATTCCGTCCGTTTTTGGTCCACTGTGTCAAAAGCCGCAATTCAGCTGAGTTGCGCCCACTCTTGCGGTGCAGCGATAGGCGGCTGTCACAGGACTCTCAAAATGGTGGCAGGCTGTTTCCTTTTTGGGCCTGGTCCACTGAAATGGCCCTGGGACACCTTGGAAATCGGACGCTTGTCTGCTAGGTCTTGGACCCCATTCTCGAAAGCGTCCCCTCCGCCTTGAGAATTCATCAAAAGTTTTGGGGGCCCCGACTCCTGCAGGCTTCTGGTGGGGAGCGGCTGCCATGATTGCTCGCGGAATGACCACGACTGAGCTACGAGATGGTGGTGCTCTCATGCTGACGCCAGCTTCAGTCTGAAACATCCAGAAACAAGGTGGGGCTTTCATCGTTTGGGAAAAAAAAAAAGTTTTCATCCAATGAAAAGTGTTGTTTTTAGGTCATATGATCAAGCCTTCCATCATTAGGAAACCAAAAGTAAAATGAACCAATGAAAAGTTTTATAAACAAGTCACATGACCTGTTATGCGGCATAGGGTATAAAATGCGGAGAAAATACGTTGGCACATGAGGCGGCGTCAGTAGCGGACCGATGTGCGAATAGGCCGAAGGCAATACAACGCGCCAAGATCCGGATGGCACCGAGGTGGTGTCATAGTTGAGAGTTCTGAGCAGCGGTTGTAACACTGTCTGAAGCTTATTTGCAGCTGCTGCAGCTTCAATACGCGCCAAGATCCGGATGGCACCGAGGTGGTGTCTAGTAAGGTGCACTGGTGTGGCCATCCTACAATGCTGAAAGTCGGCGTGGGGCACCCCGTTGGCCTGTGAGTTTGCGTCAGTAGCGGACCGATGTGCGAATAGGCCGAAGGCAGCACAACGCGCCAAGATCCGGATGGCACCGAGGTGGTGTCTAGTAAGTTGCCGCACTGGTGTGGCCATCCAACAATGCTGAAAGTCAGCGTGGGGCGCCCCGTTGGCCTGTGAGTTTGCGTCAGTAGCGGACCGATGTGCGAATAGGCCGAAGGCAGCACAACGCGCCAAGATCCGGATGGCACCGAGGTGGTGTCTAGTAAGTTGCCGCACTGGTGTGGCCATCCTACAATGCTGAAAGTCGGCGTGGGGCGCCCCGTTGGCCTGTGAGATGGCGTCAGTAGCGGACCGATGTGTGAATGGGGCCGAAGGCAGCGCAACAATATTTTCGGAATAGAAGACACCACTAGGCGCTGAGATGCCAAGATCCGGATGGCACCGAGGTGGTGTGTAGCAAGTTGCCGCACTGGTGTGGCCATCCTACAATGCTGAAAGTCGGCGTGGGGCGCCCCGTTGGCCTGTGAGTTTGCGTCAGTAGCGGACCGATGTGCGAATAGGCCGAAGGCAGCACAACGCGCCAAGATCCGGATGGCACCGAGGTGGTGTCTAGTAAGTTGTCGCACTTCTGTGGCCATCCTACAATGTTGAAAGTCGGCGTGGGGCGCCCCGTTGGCCTGTGAGATGGCGTCAGTAGCGGACCGATGTGCGAATGGGGCCAAAGGCAGCGCAACAATATTTTCTGATTTGAAGACACCACAAGGCGCTGAGATGCCAAGATCCGGATGGCACCGAGGTGGTGTCTAGCAAGTTGTGGCACTGGTGTGGCCATCCTACAATGGTAAAAGTCGGCGTGGGGCGCCCTGTTGGCCTGTGAGATGGTGTCAGTAGCGGACTGATGTGCGAATGGGGCCAAAGGCAGCGCAACAATATTTTCTACAATATTTTCGGAGTAGAAGACACCACAAGGCGCTGAGATGCCAAGATCCGGATGGCACCGAGGTGATGTCTAAGTTGCGGACCGATGTGCGAATGGGGCCAAAGGCAGCGCAACAATATTTTCTGAAGAGAATACACCACAAGGCGCTGAGATGCCAAGATCCGGATGGCACCGAGGTGATGTCTAAGTTGCGGACCGATGTGCGAATGGGGCCAAAGGCAGCGTAACAATATTTTCTGTATGGAAGATACCAGTAGGCGTTGAGATGCCAAGATTCGGATGGCACCGAGGTGATGTCTAGCAAGATGCTGTACTGGTGTGGTCATCCTACAATGCTGAAACTCGGCGTGGGTCGCCCCATTAGCCTGTGAGATGGCGTCAGTAGCGGACCGATGTGCGAATAGGCCGAAGGCAGCACAACGCGCCAAGATCCGGATGTCACCGTGGTGGTTTCATAGTTGAGAGGCACTTCATCTGCAGTGGGGCGCCGAGATCCGGATGGCACCGAGGTGATGTCTAGCAAGTTGCTGTACTGGTGTGGCTATCCTACAATGCTGATAGTCGGCGTGGGGCGCCCCGTTGGCCTGTGAGATGGCGTCAGTAGCAGACCGATGTGCGAATGGGGCCAAAGGCAGCGCAACAATATATTCTGAATTGAAGACACCACAAGGCGCTGAGATGCCAAGTTCCAGATGGCACCGAGGTGGTGTCTAGCAAGTTGTGGCACTGGTGTGGCCATCCTACAATGGTAAAAGTCGGCGTGGGGCGCCCTGTTGGCCTGTGAGATGGTGTCAGTAGCGGACTGATGCGCGAATGGGGCCAAAGGCAGCGCAACAATATTTTCTGACTGACACCACAAGGCGCTGAGATGCCAAGATCCGGATGGCACCGAGGTGATGTCTAAGTTGCGGACCGATGTGCGAATGGGGCCAAAGGCAGCGCAACAATATTTTCTGAAGAGAAGACACCAAAAGGCGCTGACATTCCAAGATCCGGATGGCACCGAGGTGGTGTCTAGCAAGCTATGCAGTTGAGTTGTGTGCGCACTTGCGGCGAATAGGTCGAAGGCAGCATAACAATGTTTCCTGAATAGAAGACACCACAAGGCGTTGAGATTCGGTTACCACCGGGGTGATGTCTAGCAAGTTGCCGCACTGGTGTGGCCATCCTACAATACTGCTCCGAATAACGGCGTGGGGTGCCCGAAGGGGGGGGGGGAGCCGGCGTGAATGGGCCTTCCTAGGTGGAGGCTCGTCTGCTGTAGTGGGGCGCCCCTTTACCGTTTCAGTTGCCATTCAGCTGAGTTTCGGCTGCTGTTGATGCTACAGCGACAGGCGGCTGCAAGAGGACTCTCAAAATGGCGGCCTGTTCTTTGGATTTGGGCCTGGTCCACTAAAATGGCCCTGGGACACCTTAGAACTCGGACGCTCGATTTTTTTTTCCTTTCCTGTACATGCAAAAAAAGGTAAATGCCCGGTACGTTACACGCTTCATCTGCCACGATGAACTCTCCAGAGGAACCGAAAAAAAATATAGTTGTGGTAACTATACCATGCATCGTCATATGGAGAGGTGGCACCAATTAATTATAGTGCTGCATAAAAGAGAGATTTGGAGGAGAACCCCTGACCTGCTAGTACATTCATCAAAGAAGTGGCACTGAGAGCTTCAGAGGCAAGGGAAACGGTCCCAAATATTTAGAAGAACTTTGGAAAGATTAAAATGACATGTTTAGATTGTGGTAAATTAATTTCATGTGGACAGATGAGTGTTACTCTAATAAATACAGCATATGAACATCATCATAGTCGATGGTTGGTAGAGACATTTTGACTATATCCTGGACCTGCCCGTCCTCGCCCAAAATGGCGCCGGAATAAATGGGACTCGTAACTCCTTGTTGTGTACTGGTTGCAGAACCTTGAAATCACGAGATACGTATGCAGTTTTGAAGCACATGGCGGGCGGGGACGAGAATTGATTGAATATTTCGACATCCCTATTGATATTAAGTTCTGATGTGTTATTGATTACTGTACTGTTGAAAGTTCGAATTAACGTCACCCATGGTACTTGCCCGCAAATGTATATCTAGATAATTTTATTGTAACTGGCCCTGTCGTATTTTAATTATAAAATGTACGTCCACCGGGTCCGTAACTGTTAGACACCTTAGTTCTTGCAACCTAATGGCCCGCCCGTTACGTTCCTCTACAGTGTAAATGTCTATTCATCATATACGATTACAGTTTGCTCCGTGGCAGGCCCACGTGGTTATAGGCTCGTATTTGTATAATGAAATTTTCACAATAAAGGTTTTTAAAAGAAAACATGGTAGTAGTATATACATTGGTAAAGTTTTTAATAATAGTCACTGTTTTAGAATCATTAAAAGGCAAGTGAAATAAAGCAGACCAATTACATGAAGGGTAAAAGGTATAATACGAAGGAACGCAGTAAAGATAAATGGTCAAGGGCTGTTGTGTTTTCTATTCCTGCAACATAAAGTGATCGATAAGAATCTCATATTCAGGCGTATCGGCGACTAAGACAGCAGGTCGACCCTCTTTTGCTCAACGGCTCCGTCATGGGACGAAGAAACGCTCTTTTTCTCAAAAAAAGAAGATATTTTACTTGCAGGACAGTTGTAAAATTTCCGGGAAAGTACATTAGCCTGGAACATTATAACATATATTTAAGAAAAAATAATGTTCGGAAGTAATGAAAAGCGTAATTTTTAGGTGATATGACCAAGCCTTTCATCATTACAATAAGAAAAGTAAAATGAACCAATGAAAAGTTTTATGGCTATGTGAAGTTTGGTGAAACGGACTCCTGCCAATAGGAGTGTTGGAGTCAATTTAAAAGGTGGAGGTGGAGACACGACCCTGTTAGCAGCGGCATCTGAAGAAGGCAACTAAGCCGAAATGCATCATGCCCGATTCTGCCTAATAAAGGTCTTCTGAACTTCCCCTGATGTGGCCTCTTAACTTCTTTACCGGAGGGGTTTTGTTGGAAAATTTTATTCACGCATGCCAGTGGCGTGATAAGAGGCCCCGTTCTGCAAGTGACTGGAGCAACGCTGGTATCTGCTTTTCAAGCTTTCTTTTGTCCAAGTGATTGGAATGCCTCCAGCCCGCCTCGAAGCCAGGCAACGCCATGAGCTGCTGCCACGCAGTTCGTGACTTCACGAGGAGGCAGGTTCACTGCAACATTGCCTCACAGCTCGGCGGACCCCTGTAATCGAGGCTCGAACGTCAAAGGGGACTGAAGGAAGCCATCAGGCACAGAAACAAACAGGACAATCCACTTTGGACACTTCGTGCCTTTAAATGCTACAATTTTACTATCGTGCATTTAGACTCTACGCTTTCCCAAACTGAATACTTACCAGGGAATAAGTGCTTCTGGGAGCTGTAGTTTCCACCTAGATGCAGCGGTCACATGGCTATGTGAAGTTTGGTGAAACGGACTCCTGCCAATAGGAGTGTTGGAGTCAATTTAAAAGGTGGAGGTGGAGACACGACCCTGTTAGCAGCGGCATCTGAAGAAGGCAACTCAGCCGAAATGCATCATGCCCGATTCTGCCTAATAAAGGTCTTCTGAACTTCCCCTGATGTGGCCTCTTAACTTCTTTACCGGAGGGGTTTTGTTGGAAAATTTTATTCACGCATGCCAGTGGCGTGATAAGAGGCCCCGTTCTGCAAGTGACTGGAGCAACGCTGGTATCTGCTTTTCAAGCTTTCTTTTGTCCAAGTGATTGGAATGCCTCCAGCCCGCCTCGAAGCCAGGCAACGCCATGAGCTGCTGCCACGCAGTTCGTGACTTCACGAGGAGGCAGGTTCACTGCAACATTGCCTCACAGCTCGGCGGACCCCTGTAATCGAGGCTCGAACGTCAAAGGGGACTGAAGGAAGCCATCAGGCACAGAAACAAACAGGACAATCCACTTTGGACACTTCGTGCCTTTAAATGCTACAATTTTACTATCGTGCATTTAGACTCTACGCTTTCCCAAACTGAATACTTACCAGGGAATAAGTGCTTCTGGGAGCTGTAGTTTCCACCTAGATGCAGCGGTCACATGGCTATGTGAAGTTTGGTGAAACGGACTCCTGCCAATAGGAGTGTTGGAGTCAATTTAAAAGGTGGAGGTGGAGACACGACCCTGTTAGCAGCGGCATCTGAAGAAGGCAACTCAGCCGAAATGCATCATGCCCGATTCTGCCTAATAAAGGTCTTCTGAACTTCCCCTGATGTGGCCTCTTAACTTCTTTACCGGAGGGGTTTTGTTGGAAAATTTTATTCACGCATGCCAGTGGCGTGATAAGAGGCCCCGTTCTGCAAGTGACTGGAGCAACGCTGGTATCTGCTTTTCAAGCTTTCTTTTGTCCAAGTGATTGGAATGCCTCCAGCCCGCCTCGAAGCCAGGCAACGCCATGAGCTGCTGCCACGCAGTTCGTGACTTCACGAGGAGGCAGGTTCACTGCAACATTGCCTCACAGCTCGGCGGACCCCTGTAATCGAGGCTCGAACGTCAAAGGGGACTGAAGGAAGCCATCAGGCACAGAAACAAACAGGACAATCCACTTTGGACACTTCGTGCCTTTAAATGCTACAATTTTACTATCGTGCATTTAGACTCTACGCTTTCCCAAACTGAATACTTACCAGGGAATAAGTGCTTCTGGGAGCTGTAGTTTCCACCTAGATGCAGCGGTCACATGGCTATGTGAAGTTTGGTGAAACGGACTCCTGCCAATAGGAGTGTTGGAGTCAATTTAAAAGGTGGAGGTGGAGACACGACCCTGTTAGCAGCGGCATCTGAAGAAGGCAACTCAGCCGAAATGCATCATGCCCGATTCTGCCTAATAAAGGTCTTCTGAACTTCCCCTGATGTGGCCTCTTAACTTCTTTACCGGAGGGGTTTTGTTGGAAAATATATATATATACATATATATTACCTACTGGCGGTCGCCAGTAGGTAGTTATAGTTAGGACCTAGTTTCCATAGGAAATCCGCAACATTCTATTGGGAATAACTTTGGCGTTAATGGACGGAATTGGCTGAATTTCTCCAAGAAAATGGCCAGCTCCGCTCCGCTCCTTCCCTGAAAGTTTGGGGGGGACTCGTGAAGCGGGGGCCGAGATAAAAGGGGGGTCCCAAAACGTGTTTTCCCCATGTTAATTTCCATAGGGCGGTTGGACTCACTTTTAGCCCGAACGGCTGAATGGATTTCCACCAAACTTGGCAAAATTGTAGGGACTGGTAGCCCGATGTGCCTTTGCTATGTCTCAAGATATGTGCTCCAGTGGATTTTGAGTAATTTAGGTTAAAAAAAATATATATATCTATAAGCACGCCCCGGTACGCGCACCAGGGCGCGTACCAGCACGCTACGCGAGTTCACGAGCGGAAAGCTGATTGGCTCTCGGGTGTCTGTCAACATTCCAAGCAGTCTGGAGCGGCCGCCATCTTGTGTCTCGGTAGGATCGAGAGGTGGCAAAAACAAAGGGGGAACTGACCAAAAGGGGGCAGGGTAGACCCCCCCTGACCTCCTAGGTTTGATGTGGGGGCCATAAAAGGGCCCCGCGGGGCAAACAATTTTTTTTTTTCGATTTTTGCGGGGGGAGCGCCCAGTACGCGCACCGGGGAGCGTACCGGAGAGCGTACCATAGAAAAAAAAGAATGACAGAGTTTTTTTAAAATGTAGCATTTTTTTATAAGTTGGAGGTAGTTCTAAAAAGAAGTTTTTTTATTCTGTTTGTTGTTTTATATTTTTTTATTGTTTTTTTGAACATTTTTTACTTTTTTTGGCTTTTATGAACAATTTAATATTTTTTTTGTATTTTTTATGGGGACAAACAAAAAAACAGGGAATTGTAAACGGCTCAACTGGAGCAAAAAAAAAATCAGGAAAAAAATAAGGTTTCTTTTTGCACTTGTGGTTGTCTCCAGCACGGTTGATCAATTTGATGCTTTGTTCTCCATAGGAAATTTTAGTCCCGCAAAATATACAAACTATTTTAAAATCTCCAAACTGGGTTTGGATGTTTGGGACCATCTCCCTTGCTTCTGGACCCGATGGAGTGGGTTGTTTGCTTCTGGAGGTGCTGGGAGAAGATTGGGGAGGGTTTCTGGTCAGTTCTCTGATCTCTGCCGCAGAATAGTTGTTGGGATGCCTGCGTTGCATGTGGCGAATCATGGTATTATTGCCAAAAGAATACTTTTTAGCAGGGTTCCCCCTGGAAAGTACAGTGCCACAGATCAGACATGTCACTTTTGGCGCATTGACTTTCTATAGGCCCCTTGGGATTTTAAAAAACTCCCACACAATGTGCTCTCTCGGTTTATAGGGGGGATTATCCTCAGGCAGGAACTGCCTCTCCTCCTCCTCCTCCTCCTCCTCCTCTTCTTCTTCACCACCAATGTGGTGTTGTGGTGGTCCTTGTGGTGGTGGTGGTGGTGGTGCAGATGCTCCTGCTGCTGCTGCTACTGTAGCCATTTCTCAATGAATAGAAACAGGTGTTCCTCACTCAAAGAACAAAGTGAGAATGAGGAAAAAAGGTGGGGGCTTTCATCATTTGGAAAACAAAACGGTTCTGAACCAATGAAAAGTGTTATTTTCAGGTCACATGACCCGGGCTATCATCATTTGGAAAACAAAACTGTTCTGAACCAATGAAAAGTGTTATTTTCTGGTCACATGACCCGACGCACTTACGCTATGCGCCCGGGGGTGCGCACTGGGGCGCGTAGTGTAAGCACGTCGGCTCGCGCCCAGGGGCGCTTACGTTGCGCGATCGTATGCACTCGGGCGCTTCCGGGTGCGCTTACGCCGTGCGTCATAAGACGCATCATGCGGCTACGCGATACGTCACGATGATGTTTTCGTTCGCGGCAATAGCGCTAACGGGACGCTCACCGGGGCGCGCACCGGGGCGCGCCGCTACTGCGCTTACCGGTGCGCTCACCAGTACGCACACCGGGAGCGCTCCAGGGCAAAAAAATAAAAAATAAAAATAAACAATATACATAAAAAATAGAATTACATAAATATACAATACAGGATTCATTATAAAAAATATTATATTTCATAGTTATAGAAATTAGCTATTAAAAAAACCTATGAAATTCACTGAAAAAACCATAGGTTTGACACCAGTTATAGTTAGCTGGAAATGTTACTGACATAAAACCATTGAAATTCCCACGTTATAGTTAGTTGGACTCACTATAACTCGCGCGCCCACAATGCACTGCTGATGATGTCACATAATACATCATTCATGACATGGTTAGTGACATCACTGATGACATCACTGATGACATCTCAAATGACATCACTGATGACATCACTGATGACATCTCAAATGACATCACTGATGACATCATCCATGTGATAATACAATACACCTCCTCACACTCTAATCTAACACACGATACACCTAGTGTTAAATACAAACTACCATTCCTGAAACCATTGACACAGTAAAACCACTTACCACATACGCACTCACTGATTTCTAGGTCTACACACACATCCACTCATTCACCCATACAATCTTTCATACATACAGTCACTCATCAATACAAGACCAACATATGCACTCATACACCTATACAGAGACTCACACACTGCCACTCATCCATGGAGTTACTCATACACCTAGTCAGTCATGTAAAGAATCAATCACACTCCCATTTCCACAACTATACAGTTATACACAAAACCTTGCTTATTTAAACATAGACTGACACATACTTACTGTCTTTTACAATCACTGATACAAGTACATATTGATAGATACAGTCACTTATGCAATCACAGGCTTTTATATATAGTCATTTATATATGACAACTCTCACATGCAGCAGCTTACACAACAACAAACATAATGATGTACACATTCAGACAGTTTAGTCACTAACCCATGCATTCACTAAGACACATTTAATCACTCACTCCTACAGTCAGTCACGCACCTACTAAATCCTTCATCCAGACACTCATACATACACTCACTCTTCAATATGTAAAACATATTTTAACTTTACAGAAACACACAGACACTGGATGATGTCATCAGTGATATCATCAGTGATGTCAATTGAAATGTCATCAGTGATGTCATTAGAGATGTCATCAGTGATGTCATTTGAGATGTCATCAGTGATATCATCAGTGATGTCACTAACCATGTCATGAATGATGTAATATGTGACATCATCAGCAGTGCATTGCGGGCGCGCGAGTTATAGTGAGTCCAACTAACTATACCGTGGGAATTTCAATGGTTTTATGTCAGTAAAATTTCCAGCTAACTATAACTGGTGTCAAACCTATGGTTTTTTCAGTGAATTTAATAGGTTTTTTAAATGCTAATTCCTAACTATAACTGGTGTGAAACCTATGGTTTTTTCAGTGAATATATATATATATATATATATATATATATATATATATATATATATACACATACACGAAGGATTCCTGATAGGGGGTCTGTGGGTCATAAATGTAACCCATCCTATTGGTTGCAATCTTTTGGAGCACAACAGTATACTGTGACATGTAGAACCATCCTCTGCAAAAGGCAAATTAGATCCCTTCTAGTGCTTTCTTTGCCCAGAAGCATGACTGCTAAAGATTTCTATCCAGTCTGACATTTTTCAGCTATCAACAGCATCATGGAGAACACTTTAAAATATATTGATTATTTCTTGCAGGAATGGGTTCAAGGCTTAAATTCTTTTGTCCAAGAAACCTCCGATTTTTTTTAGAAAGAGTGAGAAAATAGATTGGTGTTCAGACATGTTATTAATGACATTGGATGTGACTTCATTGTACACCTCAATAAGACACAATGATGGCATAAGAGCTGTAGAGCATTTTCTGAACCTGAGACCCATGAATTGTGCGCCCCATAACAAAATGTTATTGGCCATTGTAAAAGAATGTCTTGATCAGAATTATTTTCTGTTCAATAATCAGATTTTTCATCAGGTGAGAGGTGTGGCAATGGGGGCCTGCTTCTCCCCCAGTTACTCCTGTCTTCACATGGGACTGTGGGAGGAGCAGGTCCTAAGGGGAGGACACAGGAAAATGATGGAGGATCATATTGTGATCTATTTAAGGTGCATTGATGATCTATTCTTTATTTGGAGAGGCTCAGAAACAAGTGCCAGATAATTTGTTGAAAAGTGAAACTCTAACTGCTTAAATTTGAATTTGACATCTACAGTTAGTACACAGACAGTTTGCTTTCTTGATGTAGAGGTGTACGTAGAGAGTAACACTTTGGCATCTCGACTGTATAGAAAGTCCACAGCGGGCAATACGGTACTACACGTGTCGAGTCACCATTAGCAGCACCTGATACGTAGCATCCCGTTTGGGGAGATGCTGCGTATCAGACGCATTTGCAGCTCGGACGTGGAGTACCAGATTGCCCAACAGGCCAGTAGGAGATGCTTCTTGGCAAGAGGCTATGCTCTGGTAGTTATAGACGAAGCACTTAACAAGACCAAGCGTTTGACCAGGAGCGAGGCACTGTTACCCAAATCACAGAGTAAGAATCTAGTTACAAATAAATCTAATGTTCAAACTAGAAAAATCCTCATCTTTAGTAGACAACATCAGGAATTGCAGAGGATTTTTACTCATAATTGGAATTTGGTACAAGGGGACCCCGTGATTGGAGGGATGGTTTCGAATAACCCTGCTCTGACTTTCAGAAAATCTCAATCAATGGGCAATAGCTTGGTCAAAAGCAATCATGAAGTAGAACAGGGAACATGGATGTCACAGATCAAGGGTTTTAGAAAATGTCCCAGATGCAAGGCTTGCAAATTTGGCAGCAACAGAACCCAATACACCAGTCCTTTTCATGCTGAACCTATCGTTATCAGCAAAAGATTGAATTGCAGGACAGACTTTGCTATTTATGTGCTGGAGTGTCCATGTGGGCTTAGGTACATCGGCAGTACAAAACTGCCAGCCCACAAACTGATACGGATACTCCAGCACATCAGAGCAATTACTGGAAAGGATCAAACCTATCCCATGGCTAGGCATTTTGAACAGTCCCATAATAGTAATCCCAATCTGTTACAATATTATGTAATTGATACTGTTTGTCCTATGAAACGGGGTGGTAATCGAGAAGCAAAGCTCCGTCTCCTTGAGACGCGATACATAATCGAACTCGATATCAAGCATCCAGCAGGGCTCAATTCTAGCGAAGATTTTTACACCTGTCTTTAAGTAATCAATTGCTAAAAAGGAAATCTTATGCATGTTTTGGGTCTCATTTGTAGAGCATGATCTTTCTATCTTTTTGTTTTTTGATTGATTTTCTTAAGTTCTCTATATTAATATGGGCTCATATTGAGTAGGAATGACTCAACTGACTGAATTAGAATGGGAATTTAATATACACATGTTTGTATTTATAACATAGGTTTTGGATTTTCACTTTCTTGGGAGGTTTGTTGCATCAATACTAGATAGCAATGGCTATAGTTTTAGTTGATGCATTAAAACACTATGCTAATAGGAATAATCAATTTTACACCATTACATAATTTTAGCTTTTAGAAAATTATATAGCACAAGTGTTTTTACACATTAGGAACTGACAGCAGAACATATCTGGATTGGTACAAGAGTAACATATGCCCACTGGGGCTTTACTTGATTCATAGAATAACTTTAACAGCAGCAACATTGCAGTCAATATGATCATTAGAAATTTAGCGGTCATATTAGTTATGTGAAAAGCAGGTTTAAAATTCTAGGATTTCCTGGTTTTCCACAGTCGTAGATCAAATATTGTGGACACAGATATCTCTATTATAGCAAGATAATTTCAATTCTATTGTAAGATATCCCGCAACACATTAGATTAAAATTAGGAATTTTACACAACAAGTCTTGTTGAAAATATACAGCTTGTAATATTTACTTGTACATTTATTTATATATTTATGAGTTTTTATCCTCATTTTATACTGGCGATAATTTGCACATTACATCATATTGGCAATGTTTTGCACATTAAGGGGTCGATTCCCATTCGGAAAAAACGTCCGTACGATTTGCATCTGGAGTCCTCTCCGTACAAATCGTACCCGTCTGTCCGAGTCACGTAGTACAATCCGTATTCTGTGAATCCGTCTGAATTGTCGCGATCCGTAAGTATTGCAAGGCTGAAACCGTGAACCGTACGACTCATACACACGCCGTAAGACTCATACACATGCCGTACGACCCGATGAGTACGATCCGGACCGGGGTATGAGGACGCGATTCGTACGGTCCACATCAGGTAAGGGCGAGTCGTACGGAAAAGCACACAAACACATACACACTGTACGGTCCGTACCCCCCATGATCTCAGGCGTACGAGGCGTACCCCTGCGATCATGGGGTGTATGCACCGTACCCCATGTACGATGGGTGTACGCACCGTACCGTACCCCATGTACATGGGGCATGGTGCGTACACCCATCGTACATGGGGTACGGTGTGTACACCCATCGTACATGGGGTACGGTGCGTACACTCATCGTACATGGGGTACGGTGCATACACCCATCGTACATGGGGTACGGTGCGTACATATATTAACACACGGAAGATATCAAGGGTCTTTTATAGTTTGCACTATGGTCGGTACCTATTTGTGGTATCCGAACTCACAAATACCAAGAGGTTATCCAGGAGGTTACAGAGGAGAGAGAAATGAAAGATCAAAGATAAAGAAAGAATACCCATCAGCCCACCCATTGGCGGAGCTTCATCATCTGGTTTTTTTTGTGGAAAGATGGTGTCCGCTAGACACTTCCTGAGAGGGTTTCTTGAGGATTGCTAGTATCGGATCATCAAGTCAGACCATCAACCAAAAGATGAGAGTTTATAGGCTGAAGGGGCAAGTTGCAGTGCTCAAAAAGTGTGAAAAGTATAATGAATATAGTGGTGATATAAAAATGCCTGTTTAGATGTCTAAGAAAACTTTATTGGATGCGACCATCAAAACGGCATGTTTAAAAACAGAGTGAAAATAGTATATAAAGAATTACTATTCATCATAGATTGTAATTGGTCAACATGTTTCAGCCCCCACGGGCTTTCATCAGGACCTTTGATGTACACTACTGCAACACTTACCACTTAACGTGATAATCTCAGATGCCAGACCGAGGTAACGACGGAAAGTGCGTGGCCTCTTTGTCCTGAGTGAGCGCCAGGCGAGGTGAGGCTGTTCCCCCCTACATATATGGGAGAGGTTTGAAAATTAAGATATGAGACTACTTCACAACTGGTAGGTCTACATAATCTACACTGATTATCACGTTAAGTGGTAAGTGTTGCAGTAGTGTACATCAAAGGTCCTGATGAAAGCCCGTGGGGGCTGAAACATGTTGACCAATTACAATCTATGATGAATAGTAATTCTTTATATACTATTTTCACTCTGTTTTTAAACATGCCGTTTTGATGGTCGCATCCAATAAAGTTTTCTTAGACATCTAAACAGGCATTTTTATATCACCACTATATTCATTATACTTTTCACACTTTTTGAGCACTGCAACTTGCCCCTTCAGCCTATAAACTCTCATCTTTTGGTTGATGGTCTGACTTGATGATCCGATACTAGCAATCCTCAAGAAACCCTCTGAGGAAGTGTCTAGCGGACACCATCTTTCCACAAAAAAACCCAGATGATGAAGCTCCGCCAATGGGTGGGCTGATGGGTATTCTTTCTTTATCTTTGATCCTTCATTTCTCTCTCCTCTGTAACCTCCTGGATAACCTCTTGGTATTTGTGAGTTCGGATACCACAAATAGGTACCCACCATAGTGCAAACTATAAAAGACCCTTGATATCTTCTGTGTGTTAATATATTGTTCAGTTGGGGGACAAGATACAAGCAGGTCTAAAAAATACTGATTCCCCTTGGACCCTCTCTCATATTTTTGGTTTTTGGTACGGTGCGTACACCCCATGATCGCAGGGGTACCGACCGTACCCCTGCGATCATGGGGGGTACGCACCGTACCCGGGGGGGGGGGGGGGGGGTCCGTACCTGTTTCGGCACGAACCCTGCTTTTACGGCTATTTTCAGCTCCCGTAGAAAAAGGGTCGTACGGTGCGTCCCCGACACGTATCGTACTTGCTGGGTGGTAAAAACCAGACGCAAACCATACAGATGTCGCGTGCAGCGGGTTCCGAGGGATCGTACAGAGATTAGAGTCATATGGTCTCTGGTACGAAACGTACTTCGTCGTACGTACGGGGGACGTTGCAGGGTACGATTCCTACAGGGAAAAACACTCCGAACGACTATTCGGAGCGGTTTTTCCCAATCGGAATCGGCCCCTAAGTACATATTATGCTGCTACATATTTTGCTGCTGAGAAGAAAATTGTTTTCATTGTTTACAAATTCTGCACTAATTCAAGCTTATTTTGCACATTTCCATTGCACTACGCTGTATATAGTAACTTTTTATTGTTTATGATGGATTGGGCATGGCATCATTTCCTGTGTATGCACTTTAAGTAGCCTCCCCTTCTATGACAAAGCGTCATGTGATCAAGACCCGATTGAGGGTCGAAACGCATCATAGCGAACAGGCTGGTCGAATAATAAAAAAATCCTGATTGGCACATATATGTGGGTCCACTTCTCATCTTTTGCCTACCATCGGCATTTCAAAGCGGCGATTTTTGTATGTATATATATATATATATATATATGTATATATATATATATATATATATATATATATGAAATAAAGTTGCCTCACCTTGTTCCCCTGCTGTGTGTATATATATATATATATATTTATATATGTGTATATATATATATATATATGAAATAAAGTTGCCTCACCTTGTTCCCCTGCTGTGTGTATATATATATATATATATATTCACTGAAAAAACCATAGGTTATAGACCATATATAGTTAGGAATTAGCATTTACAAAACCTTGAAAATTCACTGAAAAAACCATAGGTTATAGACCATATATCGTTAGGAATTAGCATTTAAAAAACCTTATTTTACCCACACAAAACCATTGAAATTCCATATATAGTTAGTTGCACTAACTATATATCGCGCACCCGCAATCCACTGCTGATGATGTCACATATTACATCATTCATGACATGGTCAGTGACATCACTGATGACATCACTGATGACATCTCAAATGACATCACTGATGACATGACTGATAACAACATCCAGTGATTTTTTGTTTCGGTAAAGTTTAAATATGTCTTACATATTGAAGAATGAGTGGATGTGTAAGTGTCTGGACGAAGGATTTAGTAGGTGCATGACTGACTGTATGACTGAGTGATTAAATGTGTCTCACTGAGTCCATGGGTTAGTGACTAAACTGTCTTAATTTGTGCATCATTATGTCTGTTGTTCTATAAACTGCTGCATGTGTTGATCAGTAGCTATATGAGTAACTATATGGGTTATTGATTGATTGCCCAAGTATTTGTATGGGAGACTGAGTGTGTGTGTGGCTGGCTGGGAGGTGTATGACTCTGTGCAGATCAATGTGTACTTGTATCAATGATTGTATAAGAAGGTAAGTATGTGTTAGTATATGTTTGAAAATGTAAGGTGCTCTATGTTTAACTGTATAGACAAGAAAATTGAAGTGTCATTGATTCTTTACAGGACTGACTAGGTGTGTGAGTAACTCCATGGATGAGTGGCAGACTGTGAGTGTCTGTATAGGTGTATGAGTGCATATGATAGTGTTGTAAAGATGAGTGATTGTATGTATGAATGATTGTATGGGTGAATGAGTGAAGGTGTGTGTAGACGTAGGAATCAGTGAGTGCGTATGTAGTAACTAGTATTGGTGTGTCAATGGTTTCAAAAATTATACTCTGTATTTAACACTGGGTGAAACAGAGGTTATATTAACCGCATGGGTGCGGGCAGAATTCCGCCCGTACGCTGGGTTTTGCGAAACCGCACTTTACGTGACGAGCTGGGCTCGTCATGAGCGTGCGAGGAGGCTACGCCATGACGAGCCCAGCTCGTCATGAGCGTCGAAGGGGTTAAAATGTGAGGAGATGCATTGTATTATCACATGAATGATATCATCAGTGATGTGGTCATTGATGTCAAATGAGATGTCATCAGTGATGTCATCAGTGATGTCATTTGAGATGTCATCAGTGATGTCATCAGTGATGTCACTGACCATGTCATGAATGATGTAATATGTGACATCATCAGCAGTGGATTGCGGGTGCGCGATATATAGTTAGTGCAACTAACTATATATGGAATTTCAATGGTTTTGTGTGGGTAAAATAAGGTTTTTTAAATGCTAATTCCTAACGATATATGGTCTATAACCTATGGTTTTTTCAGTGAATTTTCAAGGTTTTGTAAATGCTAATTCCTAACTATATATGGTCTATAACCTATGGTTTTTTCAGTGAATTTTCAAGGTTTTGTAAATGCTAATTCCTAACTATATATGGTCTATAACCTATGGTTTTTTCAGTGAATTTCAATGTTTTTTTAATAGCAAATATCATAAGCTGTCGAATGTCAAGTACGTGGTAAGTAAAAACATTTTCGTGTTTATGCACACTGATCTGCTTTGAATGCTGCCCCCCCCCTCATTTCTATTAGGAGTACTCTCTCTTTGCAGATAGTGAAAGGTAGTTAACGCAGGCCTTTGCCCCCGTTGTAATACGTCGTGCCTGCTTCTCTCTCCATTTGATTGATTGTTATCCAAGCATTTACTGTTTTAGAATTGGTTCTCTTTAGTTCATTCTCTATTTACAAACCAACACAGAGTCGCAATACTCTGTTTAGTCTTTGCAGATAACGAAAAATCGTGTAAAAAAACAAAAGGAATCGAGCAAAATCAGTAGGCCACTAATGGGATCTCTTTTTGACCTCGCTAAAATAGAAACATTAAGAACAACCCCTCATGACAAATACGAAACTAGTGAGATGAACTGAACTCCACACCATGATGGCTGCAATACAGCTCGGCTCCGCCACCCACCCCGCCCAAAATAACGATAAAGAGCGGCTGCCATGATTGCTCGCGGAATGGCCACGACGGAGCTACGAAATGGTGGTGCTCTCATGCTAACCCCAGCTTCAGTCTGAAACATCCAGAAACACTGTAGACTACCAATTTGATCAGTTCCGGTAGCGCCCCAATGTAACCCGGTAGAGAAGAACTAGCCCTCCCCTCTTTGACTGATGGTTCTTGTTGCCTGTCCCTTCTGTTGTCATTTAACAGAACTATTTAGCCTGCTGAAAGGGGTTGTGTTCCGACCGCTGGTTGGTGGAGACATTTTGACTATATTCTGGACCTGCGTTGTCGCGTAATGCGTCATATGACGTGCCGCGTTAGCGCATCCGGAAGTCATCCGGGGCGCGACGCGCAGCGCGTAACGTAAGCATAACAGGTCATGTGACTTGTTAATAAAACTTTTCATTGGTTCATTTTACTTTTCTTATTCTAATGATGAAAGGCTTGGTCATATGACCTAAAAATTACGCTTTTTATTACTTCCGAACATTATTTTTTCTTAAATATATGTTATAATGTTCCAGGCTAATGTACTTTCCGGGAAAATTTACATCTGTCCTGCAAGTAAAATATATTCTTTTTTCGAGAAAAAGGGCGTTTCTTCGTCCCATGACGGAGCCGTTGAGCAAAAGAGGGTCGACCTGCTGTCTTAGTCGCCGATACGCCTGAATATGAGATTCTTATCGATCACTTTATGTTGCAGGAGTAGAAAACACAACAGCCCTTGACCATTTATCTTTACTGCGTTCCTGCGTATTATACCTTTTACCCTTCATGTAATTGGTCTGCTTTATTTCACTTGCCTTTTAATGATTCTAAAACAGTGACTATTATTAAAAACTTTACCAATGTATATACTACTACCATGTTTTCTTTTAAAAACCTTTATTGTGAAAATTTCATTATACAAATACGAGCCTATAACCACGTGGGCCGGCCACGGAGCAAACTGTAATCGTATATGATGAGTAGACATTTACACTGTAGAGGAACGTAACGGGCGGGCCATTAGGTTGCAAGAACTAAGGTGTCTAACAGTTGCGGAATCGGTGGACGTACATTTTATAATTAAAATACGACAGGGCCAGTTACAATAAAATTATCTAGATATACATTTGCGGGCAAGTACCATGCGTGACGTTAATTCGAACTTTCAATAGTACAGTAATCAATAACACATCAGAACTTAATATCAATAGGGATGTCGAAATACTCAATCAATTCTCGTCCCCGCCCGCCATGTGCTTCAAAACTGCATACGTATCTCGTGATTTCAAGGTTCTGCAACCAGTACACAACAAGGAGTTACGAGTCCCATTTATTCTGGCGCCATTTTGGGCGAGGACGGGCAGGTCCAGGATATAGTCAAAATGTCTCTACCAACCATCGACTATGATGATGTTCATATGCTGTATTTATAGAGTAACACTCATCTGTCCACATGAAATTAATTTGCCACAATCTAAACATGTCATTTTAATCTTTCCAAAGTTCTTCTAAATATTTGGGACCGTTTCCCTTGCCTCTAATGCTGTCAGTGCCACTTCTTTGATGAATGTACTGGCAGGTCGGGGGTTCTCCTCCAAATCTCTCTTTTATGCAGCACTATAATTAATTGGTGCCACCTCTCCATATGACGATGCATGGTATAGTTACCATAACTATATTTTTTTTCGGTTCCTCTGGAGAGTACATCGTGGCAGATGAAGCGTATAACGTACCGGGCATTTACCTTTTTTTGCATGTAGAGGAAAGGAAAAAAAAATCGAGCGTCCGAGTTCTAAGGTGTCCCAGGGCCATTTTAGTGGACCAGGCCCAAATCCAAAGAACAGGCCGCCATTTTGAGAGTCCTGTTGCAGCCGCCTGTCGCTGTAGCATCAAGAGCGGCCAAAACTCAGCTGAATGGCAACTGAAACGGTAAAGGGGCGCCCCACTACAGCAGACGAGCCTCCACCTAGGAAGGCCCGTTCACGCCGCCCCCCCCCCCCTTCGGGCACCCCACGCCGTTATTCGGAGCAGTATTGTAGGATGGCCACACCAGTGCAGCAACTTGCTAGACACCACCTCGGTGGTAACCGAATCTCAGCGCCTTGTGGTGTCTTCTATTCAGAAAACATTGTTGTGCTGCCTTCGACCTATTCGCCGCAAGTGCGCACGCAACTCAGCTGCATAGCTTGCTAGACACCACCTCGGTGCTAACCGAATCTCAGCGCCTTGTGGTGTCTTCTATTCCAAAAATATTGTTGCGCTGCCTTTGGCCCCATTCGCACATCGGTCCGCTACTGCCGCCATCTCACAGGCCAACGGGGCGCCCCACGCCGACTTTCAGCATTGTAGGATGGCCACACCAGTGCACCTTACTAGACACCACCTCGGGGCCATCCGGATCTTGGCATCTCAGCGCCTTGTGGTGTCTTCTATTCAGAAAATATTGTTGCGCTGCCTTTGGCCCCATTTGCACATCGGTCCGCTACTGACGCCATCTCACAGGCTAATGGGGCGCCCCACGCCGAGTTTCAGCATTGTAGGATGGCCACACCAGTACAGCAACTTGCTAGACATCACCTCGGTGCCATCCGGATCTTGGCATCTCAGCGCCTTGTGGTGTCTTCTAGTCAGAAAATATTGTTGCGCTGCCTTTGGCCCCATTCGCACATCGGTCCGCTACTGACACCATCTCACAGGCCAACAGGGCGCCCCACGCCGACATTTACCATTGTAGGATGGCCACACCAGTGCCACAACTTGCTAGACACCACCTCGGTGCCATCCGGATCTTGGCATCTCAGCGCCTTGTGGTGTCTTCTATTCCGAAAATATTGTTGGGCTGCCTTTGGCCCCATTCGCACATCGGTCCGCTACTGACGCCATCTCACAGGCCAACGGGGCGCCCCACGCCGACTTTCAACATTGTAGGATGGCCACACCAGTGCGGCAACTTACTAGACACCACCTCGGTGCCATCCGGATCTTGGCGCGTTGTGCTGCCTTCGGCCTATTCGCACATCGGTCCGCTACTGACGCGAACTCACAGGCCAACGGGGCGCCCCACGCCGACTTTCAGCATTGTAGGATGGCCACACCAGTGCTGCAACTTGCTGGACACCACCTCGGTGCCATCCGGATCTTGGCGCGTTGTGTTGCCTTCGGCCTATTCGCACATCGGTCCGCTACTGACGCCGCCTCACGTGCCAACGTATTTTCTCCGCATTTTATACCCTATGCCGCATAACAGGTCATGTGACTTGTTTATAAAACTTTTCATTGGTTCATTTTACTTTTGGTTTCCTAATGATGGAAGGCTTGATCATATGACCTAAAAATAACACTTTTCATTGGATGAAAACTTTTTTTTTTCCCAAACGATGAAAGCCCCACCTTGTTTCTGGATGTTTCACACTGAAGCTGGCGTCACCAGGAAAGCACCACCATCTCGTGGCTCCGTCGTGGTCATTCCGCGAGCAATCATGGCAGCCGCTCCCCACCAGAAGCCTGCAGGAGTCGGGGGCCCCCAAAACTTTTGTTGAATCCTCAAGGCGGAGGGGACGCTTTCGAGAATGGGGTCCAAGACCTAGCAGACAAGCGTCCGATTTCCAAGGTGTCCCAGAGCCATTTCAGTGGACCAGGCCCAAAAAGAAAAGAGCCTGCCGCCATTTTGAGAGTCCTGTGGCAGCCGCCTATCGCTGCACCGCAAGAGTGGGCGCAACTCAGCTGAATTGCGGCTTTTGACACAGTGGACCAAAAGCGGACGGAATGGCAACTGAAACGGTAAAGGGGCGCCCCACTACAACAGACGAGACTCCACCTGGAGAGGCCCGTTCACGCCGCCTCCCCCCCCCCCCCGGGGCGCCCCACGCCGTTATTCGGAGCAGCATTGTAGGATACCAAAACCAGTGCGGCAACTTACTGGACATCACCTTGGTGCCATCATTCTGCTGCCTTGGAACTATTCGCACAACAGTTTGCTACTGATGACCCACACCCCGCGACGCCCCACGCCGGATGCCGAAATCAGTGCGGCACCCAGGCAACATCACCTGGGTGCCGTCCAGAAATCTGGACGTTGTGCTGCGTTGGGACTATTCGCACAGCCGACCGCTACTTCGTTGTTTTTCCCTAAAAATGTTTATATGTTTTTACTGTTTTTGTTTTGTTGTATATATTTATAAGTTATTAAAGTTTTATAATCTTACTACTTTGTTGGAGTGCTATATATTTTTAATGTGACACATAATTGTAAAAACTTTGATGTACAAAGAGTCATCCCTGGAATCTTCCGCTTCAGGCTCGGTCCCCTCCCCAATCACAATACAGGATGGTTTTCAGATAGTAGGAACGCGTGTGCTGTGATAGATCTCATCGAGTGTGGGCCTTGATCTACTATAACTCCTTTGAAGAGGGGTGATTCTTTACAGCTGGGGCCATAAACTACATCTGCAGGGCTAGCTGATAGCCTAGGACCGGCCTGGACAATCGGACACAGAGGAAAAGGAGTGTCAGAGGGTGTGGTAGTGAATAGGGCGAAAGGGAGGTGTCGGGCGGGCACAGGGTGTGATTCTCAGGGAAGAGCAGCGCAGATGGGGGGAGGTTTATTACCCATGCATAAGACAGAGAACGAGGGTGACCAGTGCCTGGGGGAGATGCTTGCGAGGGTGGGAAGCCATGCTAAGGATCGACAGCGTGCAGAGTGGGTCTGGTCAAGGCATCTAAAATGACTGCCGTGCACGACAAAAGTGTGGCATTTGAAAAAAGGCAAGATGGCGCAGACAATGTTTTTCAACACTTCCTGATTTCCTTCGAATCGAACGTTAACAGACGTTGGGGCATATTACCAAAGTTAAGCGATATTTATCCCTAACGATGCTTAGCAACAAATTTTTTACCGCTAAGCATCGTCAGAAATTATCGCAGATAAACCTTGCTATTATCAAGGTTTATCGCAAATGCCATAAAAAACGACCGCAATGCAATAATATCGCTGAAAACTCAGCGATATTCATGCATTACCGAGCTAATGCTCTTAGCCATGTTATCCACCTCCCATTGGATAACATGGCTAAGAACTGCTCAGGGCAGGTGGTAGCTTTTGGAGATATTCGCGCTTAGCGCGAATATCTCCAAAAGTTGGTAATAGGAGATAGCGATGTTAGCGACTGTTTCCAGTAGCTAACATCTTGGCATGCCCACTTTGCATGTCATTAGTGATAAATATCACTGACATGCAAAGTGGGGCCCAAGATGGTCGCTATCTCCTACTAGCGGTCGCTAACTGGTGTTAGCAACAGCTAGGTAATACAGAGATAATTTTATCTCCGCGAAGCGGAGAGCTGTTACAGATATATATCTTTTTTTGAACGTTAATTTCTCAAAATCCACTGAAGCACATATATTGAGACCTAGCAAAGGCACATCGAGCTACCAGTCCCTACAATTTTGCCAAGTTTCGTGCAAATCCATTCAGCCGTTCGATTATTATTATTTTATTTTTTTTTGCCCCGCGGGGCCCTTTTAAAACCTCCACATCAAACCTAGGGGGTCAGGGAGGATCTACTATGCCCCCTTATGGTCATTTGCCCCTTCGCTTTGGCCTCCTCTTGTCTCTCGATCCTACCGAGAGACAAGATGGCGGCCGCTACGGACTGTTTGGAATGTTTACAGACGCCGGAGAACCAATCAGCTTCGCAAAGCTCCGTTACGCGAAAAGTACGCGAAGCGGAGCGCTGTTACAGATATATATCTTTTTTTGAACGTTAATTTCTCAAAATCCACTGGAGCACATATATTGAGACCTAGCAAAGGCACATCGGGCTACCAGTCCCTACAATTTTGCCAAGTTTCGTGCAAATCCATTCAGCCGTTCGATTATTATTTTTTTTTTTTTTTTTGCCCCGCGGGGCCCTTTTAAAACCTCCACATCAAACCTAGAGGGTCAGGGAGGATCTACTATGCCCCCTTATGGTCATTTGCCCCTTCGCTTTGGCCTCCTCTTGTCTCTCGATCCTACCGAGAGACAAGATGGCGGCCGCTACGGACTGTTTGGAATGTTTACAGACGCCGGAGAACCAATCAGCTTCGCTTCACAAAGCTCCGTAACGCGTAAAGTCCGCGAACCGGAGCGCTGCCTGGTCCGCTGTTACAGATATTTATCTTTTTTTGAACGTTAATTTCTCAAAATCCACTGGAGCACATATATTGAGACCTAGCAAAGGCACATCGGGCTACCAGTCCCTACAATTTTGCCAAGTTTCGTGCAAATCCATTCAGCCGTTCGGGCTAAAAGTGAGGCCAACCGCCCTATGGAAAACTCAATGTTAAAAACACGTTTTGGGACCCCCCTTTTTTCTCGGCCCCCCCTTGACAAACCCCCCCCAAATTTTCAGGGGCTGCTCAGAAACAAAATGTTCCATTTTCCTGAAAATTTCAGCCAATTCCGTCCACAAACGCCAAAGTTATTAGACATAGAATTTTCAAAAATCCCATAGAGAAAAAATCCTAACTATATATACCTACTGGCGACCGCCAGTAGGTAATTTATATATGTATATATATTTATATATGTATATATATATATATATATATATATATATATATATATATATATATATACATATATATATATATATATATATATAGGATTCCCGATAGGGTGTCTGTGGGTCATAAATGTAACCCTTCCTATTGGTTGCAATCTTTTGGAGCACAGCAAGTATACTGTGACATGTGGAACCATCCTCGGCAAAAGGCAAATTAGATCCCTTCTAGTGCTTTCTTTGCCCAGAAGCATGACTGCTAAAGATTTCTAGCCAGTCTGACATTTTTCGGAGCACTCATTCACTGCATAAAACTTATTTGACTCTTAGAATAAACCTTTACTATAATACTGTAGCCCCAAAGCCTTATTGAACAGTTTTTTAAACTTATTGAACTATTTTCATTTTTGCTACTTTAGAATGTAGGTTATTTACAGTTTATAATTACTTACTCTTTTTAGAATTTGCGTCGCCTAGACATTTTCTTTCTTGCATAACTTTTCTGCATTATAATTGTTGCTTCCGACCTCATGCGGGCTAATTCTGACTTTAGACAGAATACAGAATACTGAAATGTGAACCAAGAGCACACAGAAAACCTTTGGCTTACCTCTGTATAAGTCTGCTAACCTTTGCAAGGAGCGGCCTAGAGGGTTGGGCTTTGAGACCATTACAGTCTGAAGAGTTATGGTGTTATGTTTGGGGAGTTGCTATGTCAGTCACTGGGTAAAATGCACTGAGGTCAAGGGAGAAGGGACTTACAATCGTCATAACTTGAGCAGCCTTTTCTTCCTCCTCAAAACATACACTTTAAAGACTTATTAAGCCTCCTACATGTCATGGGAAGGAGGCAATATCTTCAGCAAGTTTTGTTGAGTTTCAGAGCCTCGGCAAAAGATCTGGAAACCTACTCTATTTTGGAGTTTCCAGCTCACTGATTTTTTATTGTGTGATATTGACTTTTCACTGGGTGACTGTGTGATAAGTGCCGATTTCACGTGACAAAGGGTGGGTCAGTGTGAGTTGGAAGGCCTGCTCAGTAATTAGCTGAGTTTGGGCTCTGTGGAAGCATGGGCAAGTTATTTTAGTCCTTGCCTTCTGCTTATTACCTCAACGCAGTGTATTAAGTGGTTAAACTGAAGGACCTTTTTTGTGGTTCAGTAATCCGAATTAAAGGTCGGTGCTATGAGCTGGATTGCCTCTTGGAGCACAAGAGTTAACGAGAAGAGAAATAGTTTACTGTTCTCAGTGGAAAGATGAGGGCACTTAAGTCCACAGACTCCACTCAGGCACACAGCCACAGAGCTATCTATTGGTGCCACGGCCCACATGCAAACATAATACAACTTTTCATTTTTTTCACAGCTGACTTAGTTGCGTTATTTTAAAGATAGCCTATTATTGAGCCCATACAAGTTTTTTAAAAGTTCAAGTAAAGAGTCCTTCCATCGTGTCTCAGATATTGATCCTTAGTACCCTCACAAAAAATCCAAATGAGTACACCAATTTAAGCCCCTGTCATTGTGAATTAATAAAGATGGAGACAACCATGGGCAAATAATGTTACAACACAAGGCCCTGCATTATCATTTATTATATCCCTGCACTGTAGCATTCGCACTGTGCACAGGCATTTCAATTTTGCCAAATACAATGTTTTGGCACACTGGAAGGCGCATAAAATGGATTATAATGAAGCTCTTCGTTCAAGCGGTGGGGTTGCATCTTTTTAATTTAACACAGTCAGATACACAGAGAAACAATGACGCAGTCCGGGTCACTTATTTTTTTAACAAGATCCCGTTTTCTTTTGCATTGATTGCATAACAGTATAAATACATTAAAATATTAACAACTATTTGTTGGTATTCAGTGCACGCGTTTTCACAGAATAAGGACTTCTTTAAAATGTTATACGTTATAAATGCAAGGACATTTGACAGAATGAAAACAGTTAATCAAGAATAAGTAGAAGTGCAATACTTCAATGTAGCCTACAGTCCACAGTTTACAGTTATTCTTTGATAATACCCAATGACATGATGACAAAACACAAATAATGTATGTGCAAAATTCAGAAAAGTAGATGGGATAAGGAACACATAGTCCAATTTAACTGGCCAAGATTAAGTGAAATTGCATCTCTCCCTTCATTAAAAATATAAAACAAGCAATGAAATCTGTTCTTTTTCGTCACGGTCCTGCTGATGGGATATTATTCACCGTTTATAAACTGTCTCTATCATGCCACATCCACGGAAGCTTCGGTGAAGTGATGCACACTGTTCAGTTGATGTAGTGTCAGCATTCCAGCATTTTCACAGCTTTTTTAAGATTACAATAAAACTGAGACATTGTATAAGGAAAGAAGGAATCAACTACAGACAGAGGAAGGTACCCACTGAGATCCGTCTGGAAGAAGCTCAAGAGTTGTGTTTTTCCTGGTTCTCTGTGAAAGTAAAGTAGAATTATAAAGCACAGAATGCATTGTTGATGAAGACCTATGGAAAAATTGCTATGCCAATCTTTATGCTACCCAGATCACAGCTCTCGTCAGTATGGATGAATACATATATTTTCCTAAAATTAAACAAATTCCTTGATTTCTTAGAAACAGTCATATGGGTTACTCGATAGTAATGAGACAGGTTCGTCTACAAACTGATGTATGTGAACTAATGGAAAAACGAAAACTGAAAAAACACATTGGAGGAAAACAAATCATGGAAAACCTATTTTGAGGAAAGAGAATTTTAGAGAAATAAACATAAATCTAAAATCAAAGGAAACATTATAAAGGCAATATAGTTTTAAGGTAAAATCCAAAATTACAATAAATGTGGGTGGAGTTCAGGAGTAGCAAGGACTTTTTGGGTTCAGAGATGGGCGAGGTTTAGGGGTGATGAGGGGTTTTCCAGGGTCAGTGATGAGTGGAATTCAGGTGTAGAAAGGGGCTTTTACAATTCAAGTGTGGGCGGAGTTTAAGAGTAGCAAAGGTTTTTAGGGATCAGGAATGGGTGATGTGGGTTTTTTTAAGGATCAGGAATGGATGGAGTTTAGGGGTGGTGAGGGGATTTCAGGGATCAGGAATGGAAGTTTAGCGGTGGTGAGGGGTTTTGTGGTTAAAGGATGGTAGATTGTAGGGTGTTGTGGGGTTTAGGGGTTGATGAATGGGCATAGTTTAGGGCTGGTGAGAGTTTTCAAGGGTTTCTAAGGTTCAAAAATGGAAGAAGTTTTAGGATGGTAAGAGGTTTTAGGGGGTGAGCAATGGGTGGAGTTTATGGGCAGAAAGTTTTAGGGTTTTGGAATAGGTGGTGTTTAGGGTAGTGAGGGGTTTGAGGGTTCAGGGATAGGTGTTTAGATGTAGAATGGGCTTTCTAGGGTGCAGGGATAGGTTAAATTTAGGACCGGAGATATTTTTTAAGGCTTCAGGGATGGGTGAGGTTTCAACAAACAAAGGGGTTTTTAGTGTCTGAAGAAGTTTTAGTTTCCACATATTGAGGGGTTTTAAGGTTCAGGGATGGGCGGCGTTAAGAGGTAGAAAGGGCTTCCAGAATTCATGGATAGGTGGAGTTTAGGCATAGTGAGGGTTTTTAGAGATTGTGAGGGGGTCAGGGATGGATGGTTTTTAGGGGTTCTGGGGGGTAGCAAATTAAAAGCCTCCAAGGTATTTCTTTGCCAACGTAAAACATATAAATCTGAAGTAATGTCCCATGGAATAAAGCACTGGAATATATACCTCGGACACAAATGTTTCAGAAAGTAACACCTGCAATCATTGCATTTACACCTGAATAAATAAGCATGCAAAAGTCAGTTTAATTCTATGAATTGGTTTAAATGAAATGGCAAATGCCATTCATCCTGCAGATTACCCTTAAACAGACTAGGTTAAATGTTTTCGCAGTGACAGCGCTCCTGACTGTGACCTGCATGATGATGATTGACACGCTGAAGGTGAGTATAGTATTCTGGTAAATAACATTTTAAGAAAGTGTAAACATCAATGACGCACGGGCAAGTTGCGTAGACCCGGCCCTGTCAATTAAGTGCCTGTGCTAAGCACCGGCACAAATTAAGCACTGGATGTATGTATGCAGCCCAACGTATTCACAAACAGGTGCATTGCTACATTCTGCAACTGTGAGAAATGAAATGATAGGAGTCTTATCGTGCGCAAACTTAGCCCAGTGGGCGTCAAGTCGCCTAATTAAAAAAACCAGCTCATGACGCAGACCAAGCAGTTCATCCTGAATAGGCTCTTGAAAAGCACCACGTTTTTAAGGCCTTTTTAAACAAGTCTAGAGAGGGTAGAGTTTTAATCTCCATAGGCACGGTGTTCCAGAGCTCAGGAGCAACGACGGAAAAGGCCCTGGCTCCCCATCTGGTAAGCCTGAAGCGAGGGACAGCAAGCTGGAGTAGTCCCGCAGAGCGAAGGCACCTTGTGGGATGGTAGCGGGTGAGAGGGCACTTATGAGGCATACCTGATATCCACAATTCACTCTCTTCTAATGATAACACAGTAACATAAAGTGTTGTATTTTGCCCAACACTAACATTAAAAAAATGTAATTTATCTTGGACAAACATATCCATTATTATATACAACCTACACTCTAAGCTCCTTACTCGCTTGTGCACTTTAGGGGGTCCATTTTTTATGCATGTGCTCCAAGAAGTTTTATATTTTTGGACCTGGATTGCTGGTATTTCTGACCTCTAGGCAGGGAGGAACTGCCGAGTCACAGTTAGGCTTTTGCCACTCACGCAAATGACCAAAAACTTGGTAAACTGCCTGACAATCTGCAATGTGATTCTATAGGCAAAATAGCACAGTGGAAATGTCAAATAATCCAATGCTTCGTGTTTGATTGGTAAAGCCGACATTTAGTCAGTCAGTTGTCACTATATCATTAAAGCAAGGTCCAACTGCATACGGTTCAAATTTCAATAATGCAAGCACGTTCCATAATAGGGCAACTGGACACAAAGCCATGTTACCAGAGATTGTGGATGGATTATTGCAAGACAAGAACAGGATGATTGCTATTGGATTATTTCGTTGACTCTGGACTGCTTCTGCTTTCACCTAAATAGAAGACTCCAAAGACTGTTCTCATGGTTGGAGAAAATAGTCTCCTGATGAGGCACAGGGCAAAGAGAATTCAGGACATTTTTGCAAGAAGAACCAGTATGACCAGTTGGGACTGGATTTTTGGTACTGTCAGGAAATGAGAAAAAAAATGTTTTCCACTTCATATCATTTCCATTCATTCTTTCAACATATGGATGCATTTGGACATCTAACACTAAAGTTGTAGAACTATTTTGCAAGGTCTAATAGTGGAGACTTAGAAACGTAGAAATGATTTAATCTCCAGAGCCCTGGGACAAACTGATGAGGCCCCCGACAAATGTATGGCCGCAGCGAGAAACATTGCAATATTTTTCCATTTGAATCTTTGCTGCAAGATTCATGGGTATGTGTGAGGTCTGGCCTACTAAAAGATTATGACCTCCATCCCCAACTGAACTAAGAATGTATGATGTATCATGCAGGACTGCAGATTCACTGCAATATGTGTGGACAAGTGGGAATGACCTATTTGCAGTACATGAAGCTGTTGTGGCATTTTCCTGTGGGATTTTCCCCACATGGGACTTGGTAATATCCATGTGAACTGTAGGTGACCCGTGGCTCTCTATAATGAGTTATATTGAGCAGTACTAGATGCTGTTAGGAGCAGATTCAGAGAGGGACAGTGGTCCCCATTAATGAATTAGATAAAGAAAGTGGCCCTTGTGTGCAAACTGGAGCACTTTTGGAATTGTTAAGAAAGGCAATGTATGGAATACTTCATGGATTTGAGCCTCAGGAAATGTTTGTTTTAATATCAGGGAAATTAACAATAAAACAAAATCGGCCTAGTAGATCATAAAGCCACAAAACGGCCCACAAACTGGGCTATCAGATCAGCCCATAGGGTATTGCCTGATTTCCCTACAGGCCAGTAAGGCCCTTGTTGGGAGTGTCTTTGTGTGCAGTAGGATTACTGTTGCAGAGCCCTCGATAGATGCTGGACATACAAGCTCTGCAGGGTTGCATACTTCTGCCTAAGCACAGTCGGTTACCATTGTGATCAAGCCACTGTTTTCACTTGCCTTTACTGCAGCTTTCTTGTATATTGCTGCTTGCTGTGCAAAAGCGTGGCACAATTTGCCTCATGGGTTCTTTCTAGTTTGTAACATATGCATGATCACAGCAAACATCATCATGGTTCATTCTTAACTTTGTGTCTAGAATATGTTTTAGCACTTCTGTGGGTCACCATTGAGGATTTCTTTCCAAAATGTACATGGTTTACAAGATTTTACTATAGTGTCTCTTTATACTAATAATCCATCTATACTGAAAACTTTGCAAGTTTGTTTGTGGTTGCATGCCCTTCTGCCTGGCATGGACAATAAGGTTCCTGCAGTTTACTTTGTGTAGTATGCGAGGTCAAGGTGACACTGGTTCTTATGTTTGGTGATCAGAACTAAGATGCTGTTTACTTTCATTGTATTCTGTTGGCAGAGGAGCTGTGAGATGTTTGTGTTTAATGGGTGTTGTATAATAAGAAAACATATTTCAATAAGGCTCGGTTTATTAGTTATGCTCGCTTGTGGAGGTGTTTGCAAATTTATGTACATTTATGTTTTTTTTTACTTTTGTGCCTGTTCCATTACTTAATGTTAAGAAATTCTTTTGTTCCATATTTGGATCAGTAAAAAGTTGTGGGAGTCCCTGGCTGATGTTCCAGCGTTAAAGTAATTTGCGTGCATTAACATTTTTTACATGTTTTATGTGATGCTGTGGACAGTTGAATTCGTTGCAGCACCTGTTTACTAAAGACCTTTTGTAAATTATCTATAAGACTAATAGGACAGTAGTCTGAGGGGATACTAGGATTCCCTTTCTTAAAGACTGGCATGATCTCAGCACCCTTTCATGATATAGGAACAACCTCTTCCGCCACAATAGCACTAGAAATTGCATTGATATAAGGGGCCGAATTATTAGATTTAAAGAGATCTGGAGGTCTCTTGCCAAGAACAGGAGCCTTTCCTTATCTGAGCAGTTTCCTCCAGGGAATAGACTAGTAGGGGCAAGTGAGAGTTGGAAAAATGGCTATCATCCCCAAGGGTAGAAACCCTCTTTGATGGTGCGTACTTGAGTACAGATATCCGAAGTGGGCAACCCATTCACAAGGGTAAAACTGAAGATTCAGCTGGTTTCCCCAATTCCAACCCCACCTAGGCTGACTACATGCCAGAATTTCGTCTGGTCATTGTTAACTGAAGCTTTCACAAGTTCAGTCCAAATTGCACTTTCGCATCCTGCTTTAGCTTGCTTTTGGGTAAACCGATATCAAGCCCTACTTTCCCTTATATCTTGGGTAATTCCCATTCTAAGTGTGTCTGGGCGGTGAACTCCGCTCGCAGAGTTTTCCGCACTCCACGTGACGTTACGCAGAGTTCGCAGAGTTCCCAAAAACTCAACTCTGAGAAGCAGAGCAGAGTTTTGTTTCCTCGCCCGCGCTCATTAACATCAAGTTGGTGAGCGAAGCGAGGAAAATCCACCTCCTGGCGAGATTTTTCCTCATTTGCGCTAGTCAACGTCAAGTTGGCGAGCACGAGCGGGGGAAATCAACCGCCAGGTGAGATTTCTCGATTATACTACAAATGGTTCTGTTGGGTAAATTTCTTTTACAATTACAACATTAATTATCATAATTAATGTTGTAATTGGAAAAGAAATTGAGTTCACCCAATAGAACCATAAATATTCGTTTGATGCCCAGGTTCTGAGGGACACTGGGTTACCTCATTATATTTTATGTAGGTGAGATTTCTCAACGGGGCAGTTGGATTTTTCAATGCTGATGGCACCATTTGCTCGTGACTGCTCGCGTTGAGAAACTGTCTGTTTACATTGAGAAAGCTGCTGCTCAGGTAGAAAATCTACTTAAGTGGCAGAAAGGAAGCAGTGCCCGCTTGCGCTGTGCATGGTGTTGTTCGCGATAATTTCACAGTGCGGACATACACCCTGAACCAAACACACTGAAAATGATCGCAAACAGCATTTTACTAACCCACTCAGCCGTTTGCGGAGCTCCGCGTAGCCCGGTGGAGTTTTTTTTGCACTTCGTGGAGTTAGCGGAAGTCCGTGAACTCCGTCCAGGCCTAATTCTAAATGCTTCTGAAAGCTTGGTCAGTGCAACTCTACATGACTTGTTAAACCACCCCTTTCAAGGAGTCAGTTTAAGTCGACCCGAGGCTCCCTTTGTGAAAAAGTCTCTATGGTTTAGGAAAACTGGATTGTGCTCCATCAGAATCTGTGCATTGCTCCCCCTGTTGGCAAACATAGTCTCCATGTGAGAGGCTATATTAGAATATAATTCAGAGACAGCATTGGGGAGGAAAAACACTAGCTCCCACTTAACATTTCTACACTTGTTCATGAGTTCTATCTGGTCCTGAAGTTCAGACTTGGGAAGGAAAACCAATGGGGTTAACTGCTTCATTTTAAGTACTAAAGGATTACCGTCACTCTGATATCACTACAACACCATCATACCATCCATTTGGCTCAAAAGTTTCACATCCAAAAGGATGTAGTAAATGGAGCGACAGTACGACCCTCTTCTAAAGGTGGAAGCAGGGATTTTGTCAGAAGATGAGTGGCCATTGCAGGCTCAGAGGCTATGCGTCAAGGTGAGTTCCACCACTTGAAGAGCCGCCCTAGAGAGATTTGTCCTCACTGGTGATATACGGTAAGGTCAGGGATCCCCCCATATTAAGACTTCACAGCTAGACAGTTCTTGGGTGACACCATTCGGTTGCAAGGAGATATTAAAATCTCCAGCCACAAAAACATAGGGAGACTCTAAGTTTGCTGCCAATATTTTCTCCAACAGATCAAGAGTTAAGGATTCTTGCTTATACCCACAACTTCTGTTATATATCTTAATCAACAGGAGCAATTTGGACTTTGGGCAAGAAAAAATTAGCCCTTGAATATCTGGAGAACCTGACTGGACTTTAATAACAGGGCAGGATAAAGAGGTACACACCCATATGAGCAACCCACTTGAGGGATACCCAGAAGTTTTAATAGCAGGAGCGCTATAACTTTTAAAAACACTCCGATGTACTTGCTCATTCGCCCATGTTTCCTTAAATAAACAAATTTCATTGCTATAAATAAACTGTCCCCAATTGGGTTCACCTAACTTGCCCCAAATGTTCCAGCTTAAAATAGCTGGCTGAGATGGTAAGCGTCTGGGCGGTAAATCATTAATATCTACATCATCTATCAGTGGAGGATTAACTAATCTAGTAGGAGACACTATTAGGTGAGAGGCTAGCAGAGATATTTTACTTTGATGTTTTCTTTTAGGTGCACAGTCTACGAAGGTAGACCCATTCTCGTAGTGCCCCATGGATAAAAGGCTTCCAGTATGTACTTCAGAGTGCAATCAATCAACCCGGGAGAGAGAGGAGGAGCCTCCCACTGTCGCAAAAAGATTCAGGTGGGAGTCAATTCTGTCGGCACTGGGGCCCAAAGTTGTGGGGGTAATTGTGGCACAGGCACCTGCCCGTGTCTCAAGTGGCGATAAAAGAAACCCTGCGGAAGGAGTGAAGTATTGGATGCTAATACACCAAAATGCAACTAACCAGGGTATGTTTGGCAGCACGGTTACATAAGGTCATGCATCAGGGGGCAGGTTCATCAATATTGGCTTTGACTCAGTGGCTGGGCCCACCCTTATTCTTGTCAATGTCCCCCCAGACCCACCTGTCTCCTTCCCTTCCCCTTCTTTCACCCAATAGGCGTTTTCCCACTCTCGCCTGCTCACACAAAGCCACACTAGATCGGTTGACTAGCATGCTTGTTAAATGAAGGCTTCCTGCCGACTCAAAATGAGTAATTTCTGCTACAGTGGGACAGGAACTATGGATAGTATTCACAGAGTGGAAGACAACAAGTGGCACCACCACAAGCTGTTGCACCACACACAGGGTGTTCATCTTGCGAAGCTATAGTTTGATCGCACCCAAATGTTTGTAAATTGGCTCCAGCTTGCCCAACGGGGCCTCTATAAATCTGTTGCATGGCCCTTTATTGGCTCAGTTGGTTTGTCTTTTTCTACTACTTCTGTGCCCCTCCCAGAGAAAAGACCGGAAGCATGTGGCCTCTTTGATTAAGTACCTGTTTCAGTTCTCTTCCTTTTTCCGACTGGGCCCCTAGTTGCATTGCATGTAGTTGAGATTGAAGTTGTGGTTCCTCCGGCTCCACAATAGGGGCACTCACAGGTGTATTTGTAGCACACGCCCCAAAACTCAGACAGTCAGCTATGGCTCTTGTGTCAACGGTACACAGACAGGGGACAAAAAAGGGGAGGAAAGCGATAAGCAGCGTTCAGCTAACTCAGTTTCTTTGTTGCTGACTCCAACAGCCCCCTGAAGGAACCCATCAAGAGTGGTGCCAGGGACAACTTTCCTGGGGCATCTGCATCCCCATTTTAAGCAGATAGCAAACAACAAAGTTTTATATAAAGAAAGAAAAACAGCAGTAACTGTTGTGTCCCAAGTGAAAGAGGGGCAGTCCAGCCCAGCCTCCTCCGGATGATGACGGGTGAATACCGGCCCGGCTTTGGCCAAGGCACGTCCCACAATCATGGGTTCTGCACCCGCTATTAAGCGCTCCAACAAAGCTTCACCCCTTTTCCTGGGTTCACAGAGGCTGGTGTGTTGAGTACCCCCTTCACAGTGACAGCGTCCTGCAATGATATACTTTAATGCTCAAGACTAAACAATTGATGAAAACACTTTCACTGGTGGGAATTGTGGTTGTCTAGTAATGTCAGTAATTAACAAACATAATAAAAACAATCCCTTGCAAACAATTACAGGGATATTGTGGTTAAGTTCCAAAACCTCCAACTAAATTTGAAATGTAACTATTAGCTATATTACTACACTACTATAATGTCCTACAAATTAATTGATCACGGAGATACACAAAGCATCTGAGTTCACATCACGAATTCTATCATTAATGACATCACTTAAAGGCTCACATATTAATGTACTGCTCTATTTATCCATAACTTCAGAGAAGTCATATATAATTGCATTTTTCTAATTTGTTTATTGATCGAGAAATAAAATATGTTTCTGTTTACAACCTTGTTGGTGATATCTAGATGATACAAGTAGTGCAGACTCACAACTACATTTCAAGTCTGTGACGGTCTCTCTGAATAGGAAGTTCATCAACAGCAGTCATTCTGGTCTATCTAGATTTTATGGTTAGACATCTAAATGTTGATACTACAGCCTTTTCAACTGCATTTAAGGAGCATAATTAAATTTACTGCTAGGAAATGTTACCATAAGAAACTTTTATATGTGAATTTTGGTGCTAGGAAACGTAGATGTTGACAGGGACAGTGCATCAATATTAATGAAATATTGGTATCACCAGAGCAGTCTTTATCACTCATTATAAAGAAGTGAAAGTTTCCTACAGTTCATTAACAAATACTGCAAATCTTGACAGACATTAAAGGCAGTTGTGTAGCTGCAATATCAGTATTCACGGGTAGATGCTCATGTATACTAAATTTCTCTTACATAAATATAAGAGAGATTGAGTGTACTTGTTAATGTAACTGCAGGAAACTTTCACTTCTTTATAATGTAATATCTGTCACTACTTCCATGACACCATTTGATATGCCATTAGTGAAATCATCATTACTGCACTAGGGATTCTTTATGCTTATTTAACTACCTACACCCAGGAAATATCAGTATGTTTTAGATTCTGGATATTAACCATAATGTTCCATCAATTATGAAATTTTAGATAAGTGTATACTTACATTTCTTACAAAGAAAAAGATCCAGGCTAATTTAATTAAAATAGGGGTTACATAAATCAGTGTCATCTTAAATTTAGGAGACCCAGGGCAGGAACTGTTTTGAGGAGCACCTGTGTGGAACAACTTTGAATTTTGTTAACCATGTATTACTAATTACATTCCTGTGATGTCAAACAATATTGAACTTTACGTTACGGTTTGTGAGCCGGAAATACACAAAAGTGAGCTGGAAAGGTCACGATATCAGGGACCACCTTTGAAGGTCGGGGGGCCTGGGCAATTGTCCACTTTGCCCATGCTTTTAAATATCTCTGTATAAATACGAAATGTAATATTTTCTTACCTTGGAATTGGAACACAAAAGCAACCACATGGATGGTTAAATCCTCTCACGAAGCCTGGTTGAGGGGGACAGTCTGAATGTTGTACATTAGTAGCTGTGAAACATTACACAAAATAATTTCAACCTCGTGGCAAATTATCACTGTACACCAATACAAAACACTAATGTATATGGAGATTAAATAGTTTACCATTCGATGTTAAAGTTCCATTTTCATACTGTTTAACCAAAACCACGTCCACAAAATCTCTTGGAGAAATAATCTTCATGGCAGCTGATGGTGTTACAGTTCTGCAAACTGATACATTCTGCAAAAAAAATGTTTAAAGTTGTTTTGTATACATGTGGTTCAGAGTATTACTACTATGTTTCAGTGACTTTAAGTTACCATAATTAAAAACTGAAAGTTGCAAACATCAGCAAAATATGAGTCATACACCTCAACAGACGCCACCATGAGCTCATGCTGTACCCGTGTATATTAATAAATCCAATATTTTTTCAAGAGCCTTGAAGTGGCCACAAAGTGACAAGTCTGCCACTATGTGAAGTATATAAATAGATAGATATATCAATTGTTACATAAATAATCATCTTGTCTGCCCTATAGTGCATTCACATGGCCCTCTAGACAAATCATGCATTGAAGTATTCAGTTGCGCAATTATTTTCGACATTATACTTGTCCTTAAAAAAACATAATTTACAAAACTACTAATATAAAATGAAATGGTCTTAAATATAGGGATTTCATAAGTTGACTATTCCCCTTTTTTGCAAAAGTTTGTCTCATTCATGCTTTACTGCGGTTAAATAAACCTCCAAATAAATGGGATTCACAAACTAAAATGTTAGCCTTTAAAATGATCATACATATCCTGATTAACAGAGCCGAGATGGACAAAGTCACGGACAGAGTCAATAGACATCCAATTCTCTAGGTAAATGGATAGGATTGGTCGGTGGGTTTAGTGACTTAAGGCCTGATTTAAATCTCTGCGGAGGAGTTACTCCGGTAACAAAGGTGATGGATATACCATCCGCCAAAATATAAATCCCATTGCATCAAAGAACAAGAAATCGGTCACCGTTGTGAGGGAGTAAGCAGTCTGCCCACATCTAAATCAGGCACTTAGGCTAGCCAATAATAGTCTAATTGTTTAAGAACTTCTAACAGGGCCAAATCGTTGTGACATTGCAACATGTAAACTAAAATACATCCTCAGCATTCTTCAAGCTTTGCAAATGTTCACTGTCTGAATTCCTATATGAATATTCTCCTAGATGTAAAATAGTCAAAGGAGTTTTTGGTCTTCTATTATATAATTTACAACTAGTAAAACCGACCTCACAGCTTGTTCCACATAAGAGTCTAACACTACAGTGACTCCTACTAGCTCCTGTTCCTGGTTATCCAACATACTGCGGGTACCACAGGTCTCCATAATCTCTATAAGCCCTAACTAGTGAATAATTCACTGGTGTCAAGGTTTGCGTAACCAGTTTTATTATTCAGAACAGAAGATAATTTAACTACTTGGAAGGTAGAGGGACTCATCCCTACTTCTTTTTCACCATACCTACACGTCTTCTGGTTCCCTCCCTCCTAAGCTGATACTTGTGTATGTGTGGTATTTCTTTAGCACTTATCTAACACGATAGCAATGGAGTGATGAACAGCTGGTATGAATCCTAGGATAGACTGAAGGTCAGTTACAAATAGCATTCATTGAAGAGAATTGGAGTTTAAAAAAAAAACCTTAGAGAATGTTGATTTGGTGTTAATTTGGGTATGTATTCTTTAAATGCTGTAGGGGCAGTGGGACACAGCAGCATTTGTAATAAGAAGATAAGAGAAAGTAGGTACGTAAATGACAATCTTAAAATGATAGACTTAAAATGGAGCATAATTAACTTAAGTAAAATATGTATCAGAGTCTGTTTGGTTCTAACATCATTCAATTGGATCTGAGAAAAATGTACCGCATAGTAGAACTGTTTTTAAAGTGCAAATATTATTGGATTCTGGCTGGTCATCATCTAATGGCACAGGAAGTGACAGACCAGCATTTCACAACATTCACCACCACACGAAGTGACATCACTAGTTTTCTGCCAAAACACTCTTTAAAACAGGAAGCCAAGCAAGAGGACTTAATTTCCTATCATCCATCTGCACAGGAATTGAAATATTTGATTTTCCCATCACCCATCGGCACAGGAAGTGACATAATTGCCCTTAAACCGTCTTTCCTCTTTAAAAGAATAAACCAAGCAAAAGTACTTAATTTTCCATCATCCATTGGTATAGGAAATTTCAGATCTGCATTTCCCATCATCCATCTGCACAGGAACGAACACCACTGGCTTTCTCCGAACACCATCTTCAAATGAAAAAGCCAAGCAAGAGGACTTCATTTCCTACCATCATCTGCAGAGGAACTGACGCCACTTTCTGTCTTCTGCATTCTTCAATCAACACTACAGAGCATCCTCAGCAAAGGGCAGACGTTGCCAATTGGGGCCAGGCAGAGCCTTATGGCAGAACCTCTGTTCCAGTGAAACTTGCAAAGTATGATAAAATCATGTTCATCACTCACTACTCGATGATATCAATCCCCACATGCACACCCAGATGTAAATGAGCGCAACATCCAGATATTCGCACAACCCACCTTGTACAGATCCCACTATCAGGCACCCTCAAACTACAGAAAGGACAGAAACACATTCCAACTCATGCTCATTAATGCTTGCTCTGCTGCACTCCACACACTACACTACACATCGCAGACTTCATCACCTATTACATGGTTGATGCCCTCTTCATCACAGAAATATGGTTCACCCCCACATCGTAGTATATCCAAGACACCTTACTCCTTCTTCCCTCAGGCTACAGCATCTATTTTATGGACCGTGCACAAAAGAAAAGAGAAGGCCAGGCTATCAACCACAAGCCCTCCTGGTCCTGCACCATGGCTAGGCAATGCTCAACTTCATGGAGCTGCTGACAAGACATTTCAAACTCTCTGCAACTTACACCACCACCTTCCATCTCATTTATAGGTCTCCCGGGCCGAACAAGGACTTAACTGATGAATTATCATACCCTCTCACCATTTTGACCATCAAACATACCCATACATCCTCTCAGGTTACTTCAGCCTCCCAGTCAGCACATTCTAAAAAAAATAAAAAATAAAAAACACACGGAAGAGATACCTTCTTCAGCATTCACACAACCAACACTCCAAAGGTCACATCCTTGACCTGATCTTCGCAACATCACCAACAATACAATGCAAACCACCCAAACTCCTGGGCTGTACCAACCACTTTGCCATTCCTATCTCCCTTTACAGTGTCCTACCAATAAACAAAGGTCAACACAACAGAGAAGAACAATCCCTCAAGGAAATCTCCATTGACAACTTAAGGCTCCCTATGAATCAAAGGGCTGCCTTCAAGGTGGCTTGCCTCACTTTCAAATGTCTTCATTGCCCCAGCCCAGGGTTTCTCAACTCCCTCATCCGACCCTATCTCCCCACACGCAATCTTCGTTCCGCCCGTAATGACCTACTAATCACCCCAAAAAACAAAACTAAGAAATTTGGCGGTCGCCGTTTCTCTCACTTAGCCCCCACTCTCTGGAACTCCCTTCCCTTATCCATTAAATCCTCCCTCTCTCTCCTCTCCTTCAGGAAACTCTTAAAGACCCATCTTTTCCCATCCTTATGCTAGGTTCTGTAATTTTTGTTTCTCTTTCACTCTGTCAAGCAGCGCCAGGAAGCTTCGGCGTCAGTGCGCTTTACAAATAGCACTTAATAATAATAATAATAATAATGCTTGAATTCATCTCTCACCCTATGAATGCCATGTCAAACGCCAACACCGTTCTAAACCGCTTCAACAATTTTTTGGAAAGAGTGAAAATCCATACCCCAATTACAATATGCAAGTGCAAACTAAAGTCTTCAGCACCCTGGTACACTAAAAACCTTGCCTACAATAAACGATCCAGTCGCATACAAGAAAGAAGGAAAATGGTGAAAATAAATGAACTCCAGAGAACCTTTTGATACTAAAGTCCCTCTGGACAACACGCAGACAGCTCACCATGTTAACTAAAGCAAATACTACACCAACACCATCAATAAAGCAACCAACAGAATCGGAACACTGTTAGTGACAATCAAGCACTGCATCAAGGCCCTGCCAGGCCCACCTATTCCTCACTTCACACAAAAGTGGAATGCCAACAACCATTTCCTCTGTGAATAAATACAGAAGATCTGACAGCACCTCCATAACATCACATCAAGCCTGCTTCAATTCTTGTATCCATCTTTTACAGCAGGATCCTGCGGTGGTTAGCTTTCAAAGCCCCATCTCTCTCAGATCTCGCTACCTTACTCAACTCCCTCAAAACCACTTCTTATGAAGATGATGTCTTACTATCGTACTTCATCTGAGCTCTCTCTGGGTATGCTCTCTTCCCCCTACTTGCCATTGTCAATGCCCAATTACTCTTGAAGAAACCTACACTAAACCGAGATGACCATCCCAACTATAGGCTCAATACATACAATTAATTGGAAAAATTATTGAAAAACCAATCTATGTCTGATTCCAAGATCACATCAGGGCTGATCATCTCCTTTACAGCTACCAATCTGCCTCCATATTATGCCGCAGCACCTATACTGCTACCTTACACATTGTAGACAATGTCCTCTTCACCACAGATGACGATAGCTCATGCCCCCTGTTATTACTGAATTACTCAGCTGCTTTCGACACACTTGACCGTCCCACACTCATAAGCACCCTGGTGTCTCAAATGGGATTTACTAGCAATGTCCTTTATTAGTTCTATCTCCTCCTTTCCAACTGAAACAGGCTTGTTCACATGGTCACTTTCAGGTCCCAAAAGATGATCAGCTCCATACTGTCTGCTGTCAACTTCAACATTTACATGGAGCTGGTTGGCGCTCTGTTCACAGATAAAAACATGAAAATGTACCAATATGCTGATGATAGACAACAACTCTACTTGAATATCTCCTCTGCTTCAGATATCCACTGTCTCAAACACTGCTTGCACATCATCCAGACCTGTATGTGCAGCGCCTACCTAAGGCATAAAACAACCAAGAGAAACATTCTGTCATTTTCAAAGAACAGAAAACAAGATTCAGCACATTCCTGGCTCAATGACCTGAAACTTGAGGAACACATTGGCAAAAACCAAAAAGACAGCCTGGTACCAGCTCTAAAGAAATTCAAACTATTTCTTCCAGAAAGTGACTTTAGGCTGCTGTTCAAGCCATAATACTCTTGCATCTGGATAGTGGTAGAGTCCTTCACCATGGCCTCCTGGACTCCAAACTGGCACCTCCTAGGGACATCATACGACACAGCAGATCTCACCCAGGGCCTGAAGAAATATGATCACTTCACCCTCATCCTGATAGAACTCCATTGACTCCCCGTGTCAGCCCATACCAACTTCAAAACCAGCCGAATAATTTACAAACCACAAGACAGCAGACCTTTTTCATCTATTCAACCAGAATCTGGAACAACATTCCCATTTACATCAGAATCGCCCTGAGGCTGCTTTAATCTAGGAAAGAGTTGAAAACTCACCTCTTTACCGAACACTGCAACACAATGCATTAGTCGTACACAACCCAGCTTTTTCTCCTATTCTTTTTTGAATTTATGCTTGTCTTTGACCATGTACAGCGCCCCACACCCTTTTGGCTCGGTAGGCACTATAGAGATACCATGTACATACATACATGCATAGAGAGTAAGAGTCAAATGAAAATGACATAGACTTTGTGGCATAAAAGTCTTAGAAAGGCCCCAACTGAACTATGGACCCCTAAGAGTTAGCACGATTAAACCAATTCCAGAAGATGATCACAGAGAGAAGGACTACAATGCAACTTCAGGTACAAGCAATTGCAGAATGCATTAGGTCACAAAAACCAAGTACTACACACTTGGGACCACTACACTGAAAATATTAGACCATTATTGACTTTTCTATTGATTGGTAAATAAATAATATGCTCTCTCATAAACATGCTTGTTTTACAATAAAGTTATTTTTAATGTTCTTACATCAGCAACTGCTTCAATAACTTCGAAATTCTGGACGTTTTTATCCCATTTGGTTCTTAATCCACCGGGTTCTGGATTTAAACACTGCCAGACGTGATCAGGGCTTGCTTGTACAATTCCTTCTCCTTTATATCTGTGGATGAAAGAGTTTGTGTAACAATTTTATTTCAAAATGCAAAGGCTGGTGTGGAAAGCTAGGAGTGCCTAGTACTCTTGTGGCTTGAGCACCTTCCAACCTACTGCTGATGAACAAATTGTCTCACACTATTTAAATGACAAGCCTTAAACAATGCAACGCACATGTATCACTTTGAAAAGTATCAGCCATTTATTGTGTCATCAATAGTATACTATGAGCATTATATCTGCACATAATGACACAACTGTTGCACTATCCATGGCAAGGCATATAAAACTGACCCCCCTAATTAGTGCTAATTTCTGGCTGTGATCCCTACTGGAGTTATTACCTTTTTACAGCAGAAGAAGTATGTCTAGTTCTATTAAATGTCTGACATGTGATGCAAACATTGACAAAGGCAATATTTCTCAGCTGTCAATATTGGCTTTACCATTGCTTTGTTTTTTTTTTTAAATCATAGAAAGAGCCACAAATGCATGCTTATGTGTGGCAGCCATTTTGGCATGGCTTTGTTAAAATATTTTAAAATGCTTTACAAGAAGACTCCTCAGATGCGTGCCGCATTGATGGCCCCCATACGTGAATGCATTTTGCTATGTTGTAACAAACACGAAGATGACCACCGTGCATACACACCCATATTTAGATGCCTGCCGCACTTGATTGCACATGCTTAGGTGGCCATTCTGAATAGTGAGTGACAAAATATAAGCAAGAGGGCTGTGGACTAGAAGACACTGAGTTACAAGTGAGCTAGGTCTGCTAGCTTAGTGGGCTAATGCTCGACCTCATGATCGGAAGTTCAAACCCGGTGGGTCCACTCAGCATTTCATCTTCGAGGTCGATAAAATGAGTACCATTGATTTGAGTAACAATAAACATCTGTTATTCAGCGCCAAGGTACCCTTGGATGAATGTGCACTTTACAAATACATGTTATGCTATGTAAGTAGGGAAGGGAGGTAAAAGAGAGAAGGGCAAGCAGCGGGAGACAGTATTTCCTCTCATGCACAGCAACGCAAAGTCTGACAGCAATGGAAGAAATCATTCTCCTGTCCAAACACTGAGACCAAAATGCCCCTAAGTGTGACTCACACAAAAATAGGGAGGAAAGCCATAGAATGAGGGTCAGGGAAATAAGTGAGATAACCAAGCCTTTGAATCATTAGCAAGGGCTGACCCAAAGCTCACACTAATGTAATATATTGCAAACTATAGGTCTCTAATGGACAGCTAACACTGCCTGTAGCAGAGTCCTAAACAATAACTATGGTTTTGGGCGAGAAAATGCAAATCGAATATGTTAGACTTAACAAAACTCTTTTGTTGATCCGAAAGTCACAATACTATTGGCAAACTGTAAGTGATGTAATTAAAATTTGGTGTAATTGGAAGTGCTTGAGATGTTGTTGAAATTGTTGATTGGTTTTATATGAATACTTAAAACTGCCTGATATGGACCTGGTTGCAGAGCTAATGTGGATATTACATTTTTGAAGGCTACATCACTAAAAGCACATTCAAGGACTATGCTTGTAATATGCATATTATATATGTGATCAAGGGCTCCAGGGCCCGAAACGCGTCATGGCGATCAGAGGTTGCACGTAATAAAGAAATAAGCAAATTCATCTGCTTGGGTCCGTTTTCGTTTGTCACGTCCAGTGGATGGTGTGCGATCGAAGTTCCTTGTGATATATATATATATATAAATATATATATGTATCCAATCCTGGTTCTGCAAATCATAAAACAGGCACCGACTCCGTGAGTTTCAAGATCAAAGAAATGTATTCAAAAGACGACCAGACGCGTTTCAGCGGACAAGTCCGCCTTGTTCACTACATCTGTTAACACCAAAGAAGTGAGCTTATTTATAGTGGTGTGAAGTATCCAGGGAAGGGTCAGGTGGTTAGCCTGGGAAAACATGTGACATGGAAGTAGATGAGAGAGCACAAATCTGAAAAAATGTAGAAGTGCACCATATTTACAAGCACGTTGTATTAGTCTAGTATATAATATACAATAGTGTCAAACTTATAGAGTGGAAATATATATGAGTGTTTAATTAGAATAGGGATACATATATCAGTGTGAAAAACTAATGTAGAGATTTGTAGAAATGTTAGAATGATGTTAGAATCTCACGTTATGGGGCTGTGTGAAAAAGAAATGTAATTCTGCAAACCATGGAAATGTGTAGGCCACATGGCATTTCACAAGAAACGAAAGATGCTGCTACACTTTTAAGTAACTTGGATTCTAATGTCATTTTACTGCAAAGTATTATTAATCATAGAATTGAAATGTTTTAAATAGATGTGTTACATTATAGTAATGTGTGTTAGTTAGAATACTGTTTAAACAAAGAAATTAAATGTGCATAGTGCAGAGGCCCGATTCATATAACTTTAGTAGGCCTGAATAGATAAAGTTGCTTCTTTGATCTGCATGTGCTCGTTAGAGAAAAAGTCGTGTTAGGCACAAACTGTAAAGCCTGTTCAAATGGTTTACGACTTCAAGATATGGTGGAGGCCGGAATTTGGGGCCCACAGAGAAAGTGTCTTTTGCAGGTGCGAGGGGGTTTAATCAGAAAAATGATGAATAGGCTTTGTTCAGAGACGCCTGGCACAGGCCTGTAGGAGTCTTCAGGAATTTCTAGGGGGTACCGTCTTGCCGGAGAGAAGCCTGGGAAGCAAGGTCAACTTTAACGAAGGGTCCCGAGGAGTACCAGCATGGAAGTTGCCGCCAGAACCAACACCACGTGAGAGGCGTCTCCAGGGGCGTTGCTATTGGAAAAGTGATTTTGTATTAGGGACAGCACCCCGGGGTGGAGTTAGAGCAGATGATCTGAGGAACCTAAGAGAGCGGATGGGTAGGCAGATAGGGAACTGCAAGACTTCGACTTTGAGACAAAGACTAAGGGAAGTGTGTGATCTTCTTTGGAAGTCACCACGGCTGACACCTTTTTAGGTAAAGATCTTGTTAAGTAGGGATGTCACTTAGTCTAGTGTAGGGACAGCCTAAACTGTATTTTCCTTTCTGTAAATGACTCTCAAGTTGCAACTCGTAGCTATTCTCGCAACTTTAATGACCTTTGAGCTGATCTTGGTAATTCTATTCTGTCGACTACGAGCATTTAGAGATTTTATGTTTATCTTGACACCTGTTTATCTTCTGAACCTCATTTTGAGATGTTTGTATCTCCAGATAGCTTTGGTTTTATAATAAACTTTTAAACCTTTTCCAGTGGTTCTTTAGAGTGGTGTAAGTTCTTTCTTGATTAACCTAGTAGTGGATTGCCTTTTACTCAATGACAGGTACCAACGATTTAGTCGACCTGAATTGGGATCTGGATTAACGACAATAGGCCAGAAATCCCGCGTTAGCAGTTGGTAGCAGAGTGAGGATGGTTACCTTCTTGAGGAAGGTGATCTAGACTAGGTTAGTTTACCCCAAGGTCCCTAGAGATCGAGAGGTGGCCTGCCGAAGAAGGTGCTGACGGAGAGAGAAAAGCAGCAGTATCGGACGAGAGTGAGTATAACAAGGGTCATGCGTGGACAGATTGCGGTGTTTTGTGTTGTATTTGTATTGTAATGTCATGCGGAGTTAAATGCCTGTAGTGTGATTGTGAGAAGGTTGTGAGCGCGCGCAACCTGGTAAAATCTTAAGTTCGGGGTAGAGCTTAAGTGGTTCGGGTGTATCGAACATCCAGAGTAATTGTCGACTAGAGTAAGGAGGTCATGAGGTACCATTGACCGCCGCAGGACCGAGATAGGGGGAGTGTAAGAATAAGTGTGTGAGAAACGGACGCTGGTCGAAAGTTACTGTGTGTAAGTAACCTATCAGAGAAGGCGATTGTCTGGACGTAAACGGAAAGACATTTCGTCAGTCAAGGTGACAATTACAGATAGACTGTGGGCGTACAGTCAAAGAAAAGTGATCGCTTGGACGGAAGTAATCATTTTTCAGAGTATGAATGGGACGCATGCATGACCGCGGAGACGAGCTGAGTAAGGAGGGGAACTGCTGCGAAGGGGGACAAGTGACGTCAGCGAGAGCCGCGCTGAGATAGGCCGGTTAGTGAGGAGCCGTGCTGTGATAGGGCGGTTGGTGTGACGTCAGTGAAAAGCCGCGTTGTGATAGGGCAGTTAGCGAGAACCGTGCTGAGATTGGTGGATTGTCATCAGGAAGTAAACAAACGCGGAGAAAATAGAAATTCTGTAGGTTTGAACATGAAGTGTTTTAAATGTTTGAGAGAGATTTTTAAGAGAAAAAGAAGGAACTCTTATTACGGGGAAGAGGCACCGCCAGAGGGTACACCAGCTTACTATATGGCAACGAATGTTGGCTTGCATACTATACTATGGATTAGTGAATGGAGCAAGATTTCGGAAGGGAATGAGGAACTGACGTTTCCTAAGTATGGAACGTTTAGGTTAGAGGCGTTACATCGGCTGAAAGCAATTATGTCCTCATTGAATCCTTCGCCTAGACCAACACAGTTTGAGGCCCTTAATGCGTGGATTAGGGCGGCACACGATAGAAATCTGAACAGGCGCCAAGAAAGGTTGAAGCGATCAGTAAGGGCAGTGTGAGATGCCCAATGGGATGCGGACGCCAAGAGATGGAGGGTACAGGCTATTGAGGTGGATAAGTTGTACCCAGTGAGAGAGGTGGCAGGAGAAAAGAGGCTCATGGAAGAGGATGAGGAGAGCGAGTCGGAGGACAACTTGATAAATAGATTGCTAATAGATAGACCGCCTCCGAACGTTGAGGAGACAGAAAGTAAGGAACTCCCAAGGGGAGGTGGGGCTGCCATAGAGGGGTATAGACCACTCCCTATATCGGAGTGGACACCTACTAAAGGTGAGGAGACACCTCAACCTAGTACAGTACAGAGTGTAGTCGGAAGGTTTGTGGTACAGAAGACGGCAACCACTGAGAAGGTTGAGTCTTACGGGTTGCCAGACGCTCTACAAGTACCCGTTACCATAGGTCCTATAGTATCGATTTACAACCCCGAGAGAGACAGAGAGGAAGAACAGATATGGTTAGACAGAGAAAGAGCTGAAATGGAGAGGAGAAATAACATGACAAATGCCTGGAGCACCCCATTTGATTCAGCAGTGGGTCCCGAGGCAGAACAGGGGGGTCAGAGAGGACCGATGGACCTGAGGGGACCACGGCCGAAATCCTTTAAGGAGCTGAGAGCTGACCTGAGAGAATGGGATGGGTCCACAGAAGCACCAGCCCACAGGTCAAGGACAGGGGCTGAGTGGGGAAGTCGAGGCAACGGAACATTGTCTCACTGCGGGGCTAGCGCAAGCAGCCAGGAGTGGGAAGGTAACAGTCCGGAGAGTAGAGGAGTTATACGTCATATAGACGGTGGAAATGGGCAGGAGAGAAGTGAGAGAGGTACAGGATGTGGAGAGACATCCCGTCTCATTACAAGTGAGGGAGACCGAAGGACACAAGAATACAGGGATAGGTTTAGATGTACTCACCATGCACCTAATGATAATGTACAACACTGGAGCCGTGGGAGCATGTGGAACAGTGAAGGATCTTGCCATGGGTCGAGAGATCAGAGACCACCGGCAAATGACGAAGAAAGGGGGAATAACGGAATGCCTTACCATGTATCTAGGGAAACCATGCAGGATGGGACTTGTGGGATTATGAGAAATGGGAAAGTGTTTCACCATACACCCAGAGAGGATGGAACTGCATGGGACCTGGAGAGATGGGAACATGGGAGGACTCCCCATAACTCGCCTTAGCCTAGACGTAGGACTCGGAGCTGGGATGGGAGAGATGTGAATGGACCCCCTAGAGCTAGCATACTGAAAGCTGCAGTAAAGGCCAGAAGACTTGACGTCACTAGTTTAAAAAATGATCTGGACGAGATAATAGATGGGACGTTAGCCTTAGAAAGGATTGACTTGTACGAACAAGATGAGTTACTGTTTATAGCAAAGGATATTACTCGAAAGGCAAGAGCAATTCATGAGAAACTGTCTGAACTGGCAGAGAAGTATATGGTAGACTTGTCCAGAACAAAGACATTACAGAGTAACCATAGGTTGCAGTATTCAGACCAAGACTTAGATGAGAAGAGAACTACAGGATTAAAGACACACATAAGGGAACTGATAACAGGAATAAGAGCGTGGAGAGATCTGGACAAATGGGAAGAGAGGGGTACTGCCAGGAGGAGCACGAGTGTGATGTCTCCGGAAGGAAGGGTAATGCAGATGGAGGCATTTCCTTTGAGAGAAATATCGAATGGGAACTATGTACATGTGCCCTGGAGTAGAGGAGATTTGGCTGCATTTACCAACTCATTTCCGAAGTTAAGGGACAATCCTGTTGAGTGGTACAAGCAGGTAGAGAGGTTTGTGAAAATCTCAAAGGTATTGTGGATTGATTTGAACACCTTGTTTGACATTGTGGTGCCAGGGGATTTGTGGACAGCATGCAAGACTAGTGTCGAGTGGCCAACGGTAGAACCAGAAAGGAATGCTGCTACAAATGGACCGTCTGAAATTGTAATGTTGAAATACGAAAGAGTAATAACTTGGCTGAAGGATAAGGTCCCACCACAAGACATAGATTGGGTAAAAATAGACCGAACAAGACAGGAACCCAAGGAGACAGTTCATGAGTTTTACGAGAGATTGCTGAAAACATTCAAACAATACAGTGGACTCGATGTAATGGACCCCAAGGATATAGGACAGTTTGTGTCAAAGTTTGTTTTGGGGTTGAGACCTGATATTTGTTTGATGATTCAGCAACATTTAATTTGTTGGCAAAACAGACCATTGGATGAGATTTTGAGGTATGCAAGGTACTGCAGTGACGAAATAGATTCCAAAGCAAAGAAGCTAAAAGAGAAGCTTATGGTGGTGCAGATGCAGTCAGCTGGAAAGAGCGGACAGCAGCAGCAGGGGACGGGGACAATGGGACGGAAATCGAGCAATCAGAATAAGGACAGTGAGGAAAATGTGCGACCTAGAATTGACATTGCTACGTTGAAGAAAACGACAAAGTGCCACCAGTGTCATCAGGTGGGACATTGGAGACGCGAGTGTCCCTATAACCCTGAAAACAGAGAACTAGAGGTAGAGGAGGAGGTTCCGGAGGTTCCAGTTCAAGGGGTGACAGTGCCAAGAATCAAGGTGGCCAAAGGGGGGACTTCGGCTCCACGAGCTCAGTTTCCGCAGCCACCAAAGATTTCGACAGGGGGAAAGGTCTTTAGACAAATGCCTCTTTTCATAGATGAGGAAAAATGTTACTACATTGATCCCTTGACGGGACAACGTGTAAGCAAAGAAGAGGACTGTACCCTCGGGGCAGTTCTGGAAGTGGATCAAAGAGGACCATTTGTTGAGGCTGAAGTGGCAGGGTGTCCCACAACATTCTTGGTGGATACCGGAGCTACTCGATCAACTTTGAGATCAGCAGTGGTTCCGGATCTACCAATGTCGGGGGAAACAATTCAGGTGGTAGGAGTCGCAAACAAGAGGATGACTAGCCCTTTGACGGAACCAGTGTCAGTGAAAATCGGAAACTACATGAATGAACATCAGTTTGTGGTGTGTGATTCTAGTCCTGTGTGTCTGTTAGGAAGGGACTTATTGTGCAAGCTGAACTGTACCATATACTGCACACCTCAGGGAGTAGAGGTAGAGACGACTGATGATGACGCTACTTTCAAAATTGTAAATTCAAGAACATGCATAGAACTGTATCCTACTCTGACTGTGGAGGACCTTCCTTGGGACTTACGCGAGGCAGTATCATCAGAAGTATGGGATTTTACAGGAGAAGAGATAGGATTGGTCAAAGGGGTAGAGCCAGTGAAGATCATAGTGAAACCAAATGTCGATTATCCAAGAACGCCACAATACAAGCTGTCCCAAGAGACGATTGCAGGAATAAAACCTGTGATCGACTCTATGATTCAACAGGGAATACTGAAGGAAATCGTGGGAAGTCCATGCAACTCCCCGATTATGGGTTTGCAGAAACCTAGTGGGAAATTTAGAATAGTACAGGATCTTCGAAAAATTAATAACATTGTTGTTTCATGTTGTCCAGTGGTACCGAATCCATCAGTGATACTGTTTCAGATACCATTCCAAGCTGAGTGGTTCACAGTGATAGATCTTTGTCAGGCCTTCTTTTCAATCCCATTAGATGAAGAGAGCCAGTACCTTTTTGCTTTTAAAATGGAAAATCGCGTTTTAACGTGGTGTCGAATCCCCCAAGGATTTACAGATAGCCCATCAATTTTCAATCAGCTGTTGAAGAAAAATCTTGAAAGTCTGGTACTGCCCCAGAACTCGGTTCTGGTCCAGTACATAGACGACCTACTTGTTGCGTCAGGAACAGAAGAAGCTTGCAAGGAAGACACCATCGCCTTGCTGAACCATTTAGCTGAAAACGGACACAAGGTGTCCCCGAGCAAATTGCAGTACTGTCTGACAGAAGTACAGTATTTGGGTCACCGAATAGAAAAAGGAAAGCGCAAGGTGTCACCAGATAGAATAGAGGCAATCATGAAGATGAACTCGCCTACAACACAGAGAGAAGTCAGGATGTTTCTAGGAATGGTTGGTTATTGCCGACAGTGGATAGCTAACTTTTCACTGAAAGCAAAACCCTTACAGAAACTGACGCACAAGGAGGTGAGTGATCCGGTACCATGGGACAATGAGTGCTTGATGGCGTTCCTACAGCTGAGAGATGACTTATGTCGTGCTCCGGCTCTGGGGATGCCGGATTATGAGAAGCCATTTTCCCTCTATTGCTGCGAAAGGGAGGGCTGTGCTTTGTCAGTTTTAGTGCAAGTCCATGGAAACGCCCGTAGACCAGTTGCATACTTTTCGGCTATTCTAGATCCTGTAGCCGCAGCGTTGCCCGGATGTCTCAAATCCGTTGCTGCAACAGGTGTCAGCATTGAGCGTTGTGAAAGCATTGTGATGGGACACCAGTTAGTGGTGTATGTACCTCATTCTGTGGAACTGTTAATGACCAGGACCAAGACCCAGCACTTGACTAACAGTAGGCTCACGCGCTATGAGCAAGTTATTCTTGCTGCAGAGAACGTGACCCTTAAGAGGTGCTCTGTCTTGAATCCTGCTACACTGATGCCACTTCCTAATGACATAGAAAGCGAAGACTGTGAAGATCACGATTGCCTTGATGTGACTGAACTATGCACGAAGCCCAGACCAGATATTGTGGATGAGCCACTGACTGATCCCGATGAAATTTTCTTTGTTGATGGTTCATGTTTAAGAGACGATACTGGTCGGTTGAGAGCAGCTTATGCTGTTTGCACCATTACTGGAGTTGTGGAAGCCGCATGCCTGGAAGGAGTACACTCCGCTCAGGTAGCAGAAATCATTGCATTGACACGTGCCTGTACAGCAGGTAATAAAATTAGAGTCACCATATATACAGATAGCCAATATGGTTTCGGTGTAGTTCATGATTTCGGGCAATTGTGGTCTCAGAGGGGTTACATGACCTCCTCTAGTTCGCCAATCAGAAATGGGGAATTTGTTCGACTGCTGTTAGAAGCATTACAGGGTCCTGCCGCAATTGCGGTTGTGAAATGTGTAGCTCATACGAAAAATACAGATTTTGTGTCACAGGGAAATAGATATGCAGACGAAGTTGCCCGCTATTGTGCGGAGCATGGTTATTCTTTCACGGAGGTGGAAGTAGGTGGGGCTCAGGAAAGGACAGAACTAAGCATGATGTTAGAAACTGTTGATACTTGGGAAGATTTGAAACAAATGCAAGACAATGCACCTGAATCTGAGAAGCAGGCATGGGAAACAGCAGGTTGTGTGAGAAGCGAAATGGACTTTTGGGTTTCAGCAGATGGAAGGGCAGTGTTACCCGAGGAGTTAGCGAGTCCAATGGCACGACAGATACATGGTCCAGTGCATTTGGGAAGAGATGCCATGCTGAGGGTGTTCAGGCAGACTTGGTATTGCCCAAAATTTAGGATTGCAGCAGAAGCAGTGTGTAAGCGATGCGTTACTTGCCAGCAGTTGAATATAGGGAAAAGAACACCAGTTACATTGAGTCACATTGGGAGGTCTGGGGGGCCCTTCAACAGAATGCAATTGGATTTTATTGAAATGCCAAAAGTCAACCGCCTTAGGTATGTTCTGGTGGTAGTATGCATATTTTCCAGATGGGTTGAAGCATACCCTACACGCAGGTGCGATACACTCACAGTAGCAAAGTTATTGCTTAGAGAGTTGATACCGCGCTTCGGGGTGCCTGCCTCTCTGGAATCGGACAGAGGAACACATTTTAACAGCGAAGTTGTGAAGATGCTTTGCTCTGCATTGAACATTGATCAGAAATTGTATTGTAGCTATCGACCAGAGGCTTCAGGTATCGTGGAGCAGATAAATGGGACGCTGAAATGTCGAAGTGCTAAAGTATGTTCATCAACTTCCTTAAGTTGGCCTGATGCTCTTCCTTTGGTCCTTATGAGCATGCGTAGCACACCCGACAGGAGGACAGGTCTCTCTCCACAGGAGGTGCTGATGGGGAGGGCAATGAGACTTCCAACTGTCCCAACAACCGCATTGTTGAACATTACAGATGACCTGATCCTGGATTATTGCAAGGGGTTGTCTGACGCCATTCATTCTGTGTCCCTTCAGGTACAGGCCGTAGAAGTTCCATCTTCAAGAGATCAATGCCACGACCTGTGTCCAGGTGACTGGATAGTGGTGAAGAAGCACGTCCGGAAGAACTGCTTAGACGTGCGCTGGAAAGGACCTTACCAGATCATCTTAACGACGAACACTGCCGTGAAGTGCGGAGGGCTGCCAAATTGGATCCACGCTTCCCATACTCGAAGAGTTCCAGCACCTCTTGAAGAAACAGCTCCTCTCACAGACGAAAATCCAGTTGTAGAGGAAGAATCGCAAGAGGGGATCAGTCAAGCTGTGGGGGTGTCTGAAGAAGTTGGGAGTGTCACAGATCCAGAAGAAGAAGAAAGACAGAACGGCAGTGAAACTGAAGTTGCCACTGAAGGAGAAAGCTGCTGTGAAAACAACTCAGACACAGAACAAGTTCAGAGTGATCAAGAACTGAGTCAAGGGACAAGAAATAGGAGAACAAGGCGTGGAGCAGCTACCTGGCCTGAAAGATAAAGGAGGGCAAGCTTGAAGCCAGCCCGAGAGGAAACTCTTGCTCCTATATCCGAAGACTCAGATCCAGAAGAAAGTGCACAAGGACAAGAACAGGAAGGTCCGAGAAGATCAAGGAGGGTGCGGGTGCCTTGCAGAAGATACGCTACTCCTGAGTGGACCTACCTCGCTACAGATGTCCGAAGCACGCAGAACTGGGAGGGTGTGGAAAGTGACCCTGACCAGAACTGACCCAATTATAACCATGGAAGTAGAGTTGCTGATACCAGGAGTGGAGGTCGAAGGGCTGCTGACACTCAACATCGTCTATCCTCCTCTTCTGAGCGGAATAAGAGAATTGATCCTAAACACAGTTGAATTTCCGTGTTGTTGTTCACGGTGTCCAATACTTGAGGGAATCCTTCTTCGTTTGGAAATATTCGAGCAAGTGGTGGGAGTTGTTGGAACACGCATAATTTCGGATTACTAAAGACTTTGCAAAGAACTTTGTAAATACAGATTGAAAGATAACCTAGCGTCAAGAAGAATAAGAAGAAATTAGGGATTTCCATTTTAGAGGATGGAGAAGGACTAAGGTTGTCTATTGCTACAGAACTCAGAGACTGTTTTGCGGAGGGGATTTTCAGCTTCCAGGGGTGGTTCGAAAGATTGGAGAAGCAAAGAAAAAAAAGACTTTGTACTGTGAAAGAAAACCAGAGCTACACTCTCTTGAGACCATGGAGGCTGGCAACCCGAACCACAGGGCAAAATGCATAGTAGGCACACTTTTAGTGGTAGTGATTTCTCTTATAGTTTTAGTGGTTACTGTATCATATGTAGTGGGACATGAAAATGATGTGAAAGCAGAAAAGGAAGCAAAAAGTGTATCAACCCAGAAGCCTCCTATGGCTGGCAAACAGGGGGAAAACACAGCGAAAGAGAAAGCTTTGTTAGATGCTGAGATTAAGAGATTACATGCAGACGAATCACAGGGGAATTTTAAATCAAATGCTTATGCCAAATTGCTTTATGAATACATTGATGTCATGGAGGCGAAGAACTGCTATGTCTGCATGCAGTTGCCAGCCTCTGTAGATGAAGGCATCAGGTATCATCATCTTCCATTGACCTATGGAATCTCATGTAGGCTGTTGCTGAGCATATTTTATGAACGTGAGGGGTTTGAGTATTACTTCTCGAACTTTGACTCGATATTGCCAGAGGTGCCAAATTATAAACACCTCAATAAATGGGATTATTACAAGAGTGAAGACAGGTTACAGAAATTTTTCCTTCCATGGAGAACATTAGATACTTCACATGCCCGAAGAAATAATTTAACTTGTAAAGTGTCCGAAATTGAGAAAAGATTTATAGGGCAGGTGGATGATCGATATAGAAGACAAAAGATCCTAAAAGCTTCAGGACAATGGAAAACAGATTGGACCCAGGAAGAAAGGGAACACCAAAGGAAGGGTAGCAATGGTCCAATAGCTTTAGACCGAGAGAAAAGGGGAAAGCTGTGTATACACAGAAGTCAAACATATTATGAGAATGTGTTTGTGGGAGAGTTACAACACACACAATAGATCCTGAGCTGAAAGAGATTAAGTCAGTTCAAAATATCAAGTCCCAATGTTTTAAATGCTCTTCATTTTATTCTTCATAAAAAAAATGTTTAGTTCTTTGATAGAATCCAATCTTCACACATTAGGGAAGGGAACAACCGCTGCCAACACGTGTTTCGTCTAGGTCGTCAAGACCAATAGACTTCGTCAGGGCAAATATGTCAAATGAAACAGTCATATAGGTGAAAATAGGCGTTTTGTTCTAGTTCATAATTTCGTTCCAAAAGAGCGTCCTGCTCCAAGTACATATCCAATTAGAAAAAACGTCCAATCCTTCCAGTAATTAGTTTGTGTCCACCCAATCCATGAAAAAATGTTCAAAAGTATCCTCCGAGTACAGAGTCCGGAAGGGAAAAAGTGTGTTCCTTAGCGCTAAGGAACACACTTTTTCCCTTCCGGACTCTGTACTCGGAGGATACTTTTGAACATTTTTTCATGGATTGGGTGGACACAAACTAATTACTGGAAGGATTGGACGTTTTTTCTAATTGGATATGTACTTGGAGCAGGACGCTCTTTTGGAACGAAATTATGAACTAGAACAAAACGCCTATTTTCACCTATATGACTGTTTCATTTGACATATTTGCCCTGACGAAGTCTATTGGTCTTGACGACCTAGACGAAACACGTGTTGGCAGCGGTTGTTCCCTTCCCTAATGTGTGAAGATTGGATTCTATCAAAGAACGAAAAAAATTTTTTATGAAGAATAAAATGAAGAGCATTTAAAACATTGGGACTTGATATTTTGAACTGACTTAATCTCTTTCAGCTCAGGATCTATTGTGTGTGTTGTAACTGTTTAACTGTGGCCCCTTGGTGTCGCAGGTTTTTGACTCTGGTGGGGTGACCAGAATCTGATCCTTCTGAGCTTATCAAATATTGTGATTGAAATAATAACTATCGCTTCCCAGCGCAAATTATCCTCTATCACCCGTTTTGTTGCTGTTGTATTGTTTGTGGGAGAGGTCAGTTGTGAACATGCTTTCCAATTGGAGTATTACTCCAAAGATTTCCTAAAGGAAATGCAGGTGATCCCGAATGTGTATTTTGTTTGTGGAAGAAATGCATACGTGAAACTACCAGATAATTGGTATGGATCATGTTACTTAGCAATTGTCTTCCCCAAAATATACCATGCTGAGGACTTAGAAACCAAAAAGAGGGGGAAACAAACTAGAAGAAGGAGGGATGTAAGCGCTGAGGAGGTAGTTGGAGATGTATTTGGTGCTATGTTTCCTATTTTGGGGATAGCACTAAATGATGTTAAGATAAGAAGATTGGCAACAGTTGTAGATAGACTATCCGCCAGTACTGCTAGATCTTTAATGCTGGTGGAGGGAGAGATGCAATCGATAAGGGCAATGGTTCTTCAGAACCGACTTGCTCTAGACGTTCTGTTGGCCAAAGAGGGAGGAGTCTGTAAGGCTTTGAAGGTCCAGGAATGTTGCACTTACATTCCAGACAATTCAAAACCTCTAGAAAAGTACATTCAAAACATTACTGAAATACACCATGAGATAGAGGATTTGACAAAGGTAACAGTATGGGAAAAAGTAGGTCAAGGAATGGGTAAAGTTGGAGGTTGGTTTGCCAACCTGGGAAAGAATATCATTTGGTACATATTGAAACCTATCATCATAATAGTGATTTGTGTAATCGCTTTGTGGGGGTTGGTGAAACTGTACAAATGGTATAGAGCAAACAGGTTGCAGAGATCCATGCGAGAGCAGGGGAGGAGATTAGCTGCGATGCAGGAGAATCAGTACCGGAGTCTGAGGGCTCTAGAGGAGATGAAACGAGGGAACATTGCAACGACTTCAGTTTGATACTCTATATCTTAGAGAGGGTGTTGTGATGATGATGACTACTGGAAGTCATCAAAGGGGGGATTGAGAGAGCACAAATCTGAAAAAATGTAGAAGTGCACCATATTTACAAGCACGTTGTATTAGTCTAGTATATAATATACAAGAGTGTCAAACTTATAGAGTGGAAATATATATGAGTGTTAGAATAGGGATACATATATCAGTGTGAAAAACTAATGTAGAGATTTGTAGAAATGTTAGAATGATGTTAGAGTCTCACGTTATGGGGCTGTGTGAAAAAGAAATGTAATTCTGCAAACCATGGAAATGTGTAGGCCACATGGCATTTCACAAGAAACGAAAGATGCTGCTACACTTTTAAGTAACTTGGATTCTAATGTCATTTTACTGCAAAGTATTATTAATCATAGAATTGAAATGTTTTAAATAGATGTGTTACATTATAGTAATGTGTGTTAGTTAGAATACTGTTTAAAGAAAGAAATTAAATGTGCATAGTGCAGAGGCCCGATTCATATAACTTTAGTAGGCCTGAATAGATAAAGTTGCTTCTTTGATCTGCATGTGCTCGTTAGAGAAAAAGTCGTGTTAGGCACAAACTGTAAAGCCTGTTCAAATGGTTTACGACTTCAAGATATGGTGGAGGCTGGAATTTGGGGCCCACAGAGAAAGTGTCTTTTGCAGGTGCGAGGGGGTTTAATCAGGAAAATGATGAATAGGCTTTGTTCAGAGACGCCTGGCACAGGCCTGTAGGAGTCTTCAGGAATTTCTAGGGGGTACCGTCTTGCCGGAGAGAAGCCTGGGAAGCAAGGTCAACTTTAACGAAGGGTCCCGAGGAGTACCAGCATGGAAGTTGCCGCCAGAACCAACACCACGTGAGAGGCGTCTCCAGGGGCGTTCCTATTGGAAAAGTGATTTTGTATTAGGGACAGCACCCCGGGGTGGAGTTAGAGCAGATGATCTGAGGAACCTAAGAGAGCGGATGGGTAGGCAGATAGGGAACTGCAAGACTTCGACTTTGAGACAAAGACTAAGGGAAGTGTGTGATCTTCTTTGGAAGTCACCACGGCTAACACCTTTTTAGGTAAAGATCTTGTTAAGTAGGGATGTCACTTAGTCTAGTGTAGGGACAGCCTAACCTGTATTTTCCTTTCTGTAAATGACTCTCAAGTTGCAACTAGTAGCTATTCTCGCAACTTTAATGACCTTTGAGCTGATCTTGGTAATTCTATTCTGTCGACTACGAGCATTTAGAGATTTTATGTTTATCTTGACACCTGTTTATCTTCTGAACCTCATTTTGAGATGTTTGTATCTCCAGATAGCTTTGGTTTTATAATAAACTTTTAAACCTTTTCCAGTGGTAAGTGGTTCTTTAGAGTGGTGTAAGTTCTTTCTTGATTAACCTAGTAGTGGATTGCCTTTTACTCAATGACAGGTACCAACGATTTAGTCGACCTGAATTTGGATCTGGATTAACGACAATAGGCCAGAAATCCTGCGTTAGCATAGACATGAAAGAGTTTTCGTCATGGAAATGCAAGTCATGGTTATACATTAGAGAAACATGTAAATAACTTTTTGCATTTAATTGTTTGAAAACAGCTTGCTGTGTGCTGCGCTCGATTCTGCACTCATTCATGCTAATTGGACTGTTATTGCGTACTGTAATGTGTTGTTAGAGCCCCCCTAGGCACCGTTTCTGGCCAGTGTGCGTACGTGCTGCAACTGACATAAACAACATGGAAACGCGGCTTTAAAGAATTCATGCGCGCACGTTTTCTGTAACGCTTGCAGTGACAGGTAAGCTGGTACCGCCTATTCCGATGCGCTGTCAAAACTATCTTTCTGTTGAATGTTTCTCCCAACTTATGGTGGTTTATGAAATGCGCTCTTTGATGTTGCCATCTGGGTGGCAGATAGGTTTCCCTAGAATCGCATCTTACCGCAGTCGGTAAAAAGTGATAGCTGTTTCTGGCGCGGCTTGTACCGCGTGGGTGCGGCCTGCAGACTTGGTAAATGGGTCAAACTTGTGCGATGCGGAGGAGGCTGGTGGCCAGATGTTTGTGGTGTAGCCCTTATGGTGCGCGCCCTGTTCACTGGCTGTGAACCTGCTAATGTTGGTAGAAACTGCCTTATGTTGCGTCTGGTTCGGAACGGTCTCCTGTTAGTTTGTGTTGGGTCTAAGGTAATCATTATTGGAGTGTAGCCCATGTGGGCATACAAACCACGGAAAGTTGGCCATTCATTGCATGCGCTCTAATCTGTCCCTCCTGGTGCTTGTATTGGTCCCTTGTGGGTGAGTGATGCCTTTCTGATGTAGGATCAGTCTGGGATACGTATGTGATAGCGGGGCTTAGTGGTCTAACATGTTTTGTACAAGCAAGCAGCAGTGTTCGTGATCGTGTGCCTCTTCCTAAAAAGTGTGCTAGTGAGGTGTGGTGAGTGTGTGGTTACTAATTACAGTGCCAAGTGTTAATATAAAGTTAAAAGAAAGATGGTGAAACATGATGTTCTCAGATGAATGGGTTGCTGTTGTAGCGCGAGGAGGCTTGTCAGTACAGTAGGGGAGTGCGTATCTTTTACAGATGTACGCTTAATGCTTCGTCTGCGTTAAGTCCATTTGGGATTTTGCAATCGAACGTAATGATGTATTTTGATTCTAATCTTCTTAGTGTTTGGTGTCTGTTTCCGTCCCTGGGGTTTTGTGCAACACTGTCAATCACAAAGTATGTATATATATTTTCAACAATAGTAGCTGTCAATATGCCCACAAATGGGTCTCATGCTCACTGGGACATACAAATCAATCTGAACCTCACTGGTCAGGGGGTGCTTATATTCCCCTTTAAAGGGGACTTGGACTAACATTTCAGGACAAACTATTTCTACTGTTGTACAATGAAGGATGATTTCTATAATGTTGGCCCCGGTTTGGAGTAGCACAGAGAGGAAAATCACAATAGGCTGTAATGCAGTCCGAGTGATTAGAAGTAGTTGAGTTTAATTCAAGCATTGCACTCATTGCTGCAGCTGAATCTAGAATATGAAAGTGGTATTAGACCAAGTTATTGATAGTGGTGTAAAAGTATTATTATTATCATAATCACTATTTAAATGAAAACCCCCCTAAACGCAAACATTGGTTTCAAACACCAACCTCAACTTCCCTAAACAATGGTGGGAATACAATTTATCTGATATCACTCACCCCATTTTTAGCCTCTCTAAGCTATAATGAAAAGATATATGAAGATGGTTGGATGACCTTCTCTGATGAGTAATCTGATGTGGAATGCTACTTGGTGAATGGCTGCACAATGTTTACGATATACATTTAGACCATGATTAGAAGTTTTGGAGGAATTATATGTAGAGATTCTGGTTGGCCAGAATGTGTGTTTCTGACTGCTATTTTTGTACCTATTTCTGCCTCTGAGAACAAAAAGCCCACAAAATTGAGAATAACTATGTGGATCTGGTTTGCCCAACCACAATTCCTCCTGGAATTTCCAATTCCATGAGACTTAATGCAAACATTCACCACCTGCTCCATGCAGGTAGTAAATGTAGTAAATGTGTGTGAGGGGGGTTGAGGTGGAGGAAAGGGGTTGGGGTGGGGAAATCTCACCCTACACCCGGACTCCTGATGAGTCTGCGTCCCTTCACGCTCGCACCCCCCCCCCCTCAATTCTCACCACCCCTCCTATAGCAAATAGCGATACCCCTTTATGTCCCCCCAGCTATTTCACTACAAATCCTGCACCAATCTCTCCCTACATCCGGACTCCTAATGAGTCTGTGCCCCCTCCCTCTTCCACACCCCTCTCCTCGAATCTGACCACCCCTCCTATAGCAAATAGCGATACTCCTTCACATCCCTCCTCTACTCCCCCCTCCTTTCAATTGACCACTACTCTGAAAAATTGCTCTACAATGAACCAGCTCACGTCTCACCCCAGGACCACATACAAGTAATAACCCCTCCTCTCTTAATCCCACTCCACTCAATGAACATGATACCTCAAACATATGACCCAAGACTCCATGAGATACTACTTTCTCTACAACAAGTCAAAAATGAAATCCAAACTCTTCACGACCTGATCCTACACCAACCCAAGCCACACGCGAAACTCACTCATAACTCACAATCCAGCTCCCAGAATCAGAAACCCCCTAGATGGAGAACAATACCCTACCCCAATGCATCATCCCGCCCAATCAGAAGGAAAAATACTTCCCTAATCCATTCTTACCAGCTCCCGACTCCACCGCCTAATATTGTGCACATAGATAACACTCAGAAATTGTCCTTAATCCAAACCATCCCTTCCTAATCCTCTAGAGCTTCAAGACGCATTTACAGAGGTATTGTTGAAAACAACCTCAAGAGAGCACCCCTCCTGACCACCCCAACTCGACGTCTACCAAGGCCCAGCTAAAATGTATCCTACTAAATTGCAGATCAGCCGCACGACATGCTGCTGATATAGCCGACCTCATACTAACTAATGAACCTGACCTTTTAATACTAACGGAAACATGGTTAAACGAAGCATCCACGCCCATCCTAGACATACTAGTTCCCACAAAGTATCACATCACTAGACTAGACATAACTGACAGCCCAGGCATGCATACATCTGACAACCTTGCGGTAAACCACTCCCAACTCCCCGGTTCTCTCTTCTTGTGAATACCTATGTTTAGAGATCACTAACAATAATAAGCCAATTTGCTCACTACATTCATTCTACCATCCACCAGGACCGACCTTACCTTCATTGAACACCTAATGGATATCATAGCCACAAATGTCGGACAACAGAACATTCAGATATTCCTGGGAGACTTTAACCTCCACTGGAATGACCGGAACTGCCCTGAGGTCAATAGCTTTAAAGCTTTCCTATCCGACCTTAAATTGACCCAAATTTGTAATAGCCCTACCCATGAAAAAGGCTCAATCCTCAATCTAGTCATTTCCAAAGCTGACGTTACCCAGCTGGAATCAATCCTCCCTTGTGACTGGTCTGACCATCACATCATCACTTTTCATATCACTGAAGCTGTCAAACTACTATCTGTCCAGCCGACTAGAACGAAAATTTGGAAGAGGAACCTAAAAAACCTCAATCCTGTCTCACTCACAACCACTAGTCCTATCTTCTTGCACCCACCGGATGGATTAAACGTACATGATCTGACTAATCAGTACTTCCACACTATGAACTTGGTTTTAGACAAGCTAGCTCCCCTACAATTGAAAAGAGTCTCCACAAAAGACTCACAACCTTGGCATGATGGTAGGTTAAATGAAGATAGAAGATCACTTAGAGTAATTGAATGACAATGGAGAACGGCTCCATCCTCTGACCACCTCAAATTACTAAGAAGGACAGGAAACTACCATTACAGAAAGATTAGACGAAATAAGGCAGACTTTTTCGGTAAAATCAAATCTCATTCTAAGGGTGTCTCCCATTCCCCCCAAGTAAACCCAGATTTACTCCCCAACTGCGAAGAATTTGCCTCCTTCACAACAAAGACCAAAAACATAAAAACATAAAGACAGACCTACTGAATGATCTATTATCCCATACTGACCCACATTTGATCTCCTCACCGATCCCGCTTGTGACCCCGTTTAGCTGTTCTGCAAAGCTGGACCTCATAAACAGCGCGTCCTGGGCTCTCTCAACTTCTACAGCAAAGAACATTTTCTAAAAACGCTCATGGCCCTGAATCCAATCAATCACTTCTCAGACCCGCTCCCAGCTAACTACCTAAAAGTATTCATTCCAAGTTTAGCGCCTCTATGGACCATGATTATAAACACCTCTCTGCTTGAAAGAGCCATCCTAGACATACTCAAGGCTGGTCAGGTATCCCCTATTTTAAAGAAACCCTCGTCAGACCCGTCAGACCTGAATAACTATTGTCCAATATCCAACATCCCTACCCTGGCCAAACTACTAGAACATGTGTACACTCTCAGCTTAGCAACCATATAGATCACTTCAACCTGCTCGACCAATTCCAATCTGGTTTTCGAACAGGTCACAGTACAGAATCAGTCATGACCCACATAATAGATGACACATTAAAAATATTAGAACAAAAACGAAGCCTGTTTACTAATCCTGCTTGACCTATCCTCAGCCTTTGACACAGTCAAACACGACAATTTACTAGACCTCTTGAAAACACAGAATGGGACTATCGGGAATGGTTCTAAACTGGTTCACTCCCTTCCTTCAAAATAGAACTCAAAGATTCAAGATCAATCAATCTCTATCCAATTCGACATTAAGGCCACTCACTTGAGGACATCACATCCCTCAACTCAACGCTACATAAAAACGCATCCCTGGCTGGCCAAAAACCACTTAAAACTCAACACCCTCAAAATCGAATTCCTCCTAATCGCTCCCACCAACCAATCTACCATCATACGCGAGTGGATGAAGCATCTAACAGCACTCAACGGTTAACCTCTCATTATTGACTCTGCAAAATCGCCAGGAATTACTCTGGACAGTGAGCTAAACATGCAGAATCACTTCAGCGCTGCAACTAAAGGAGCACATTTCCAGATGAACACCCTGAGACGAATGAAACCCTTCATACCTGCAAATGACTTCAAACAGGCAGTTCAAGCTCTAGTAACCCCCAGAGTGGATTATGGGAGTGTCGCTCTCCGCGGCCTTCCCAGATTGACGACAGCCCCTCTAAGAGCCTCAATCAATGCAGCCGCCAGACTCATCACAGGCTCTCAAAAGAACTGTCACATCTCCCCTAGGGGTGGCGGAATTTGCGAAATTCCCTCGAGCAAAAGTCCACGAATTGGCAAAACAATCTCAGCGAACATGCGGAATTTCGTTTGCTCGCGGAGATTTCAGGGGAGGGGCTGCTTTGTGAGTTCACATGCCTCTTGATAAGGTCAGAGACTGATCAGAGCAGCAGATGAGGGGAAAGCAGCCTCCTGCTCACAGGAACTACACAGGGATTGCGCTCAAGAAACTCATGGTCGCAAAGACCTCCATCAAGGATTACAGCTAATTTTCGTCAGCAGATAGGGGGAGAAAGCACACCTGCCATCCTCGACCGTGCTCACTAATTTTTTGAGCTGAAATACGCTACTGAATTTGAGCTTCAATTCGGGCACCTGCTTTATTTATGTCTGTAAGTGCCTCCTGTTGTGGTTTAATTTTTGTGACAGGAGCACTGTGCCAGAATGAATTCTGCCCTGCATATTTATCCACAAAGATGCTACCGTTTTGTGCAATACTGCTACTCCACTGGAGTACTTTCTACTAGCTAATCAGTAAGTGCTACCTCGTTTGGTACATGTAAAGTGCTTTTCCTACCCTACAGCTTCGTGAAGGGCCAGTAGAGTTGTTTCCAGTGACCATGTGTGTCTGTAACTTTGCCACCGTGCCAAAAGGCGCCGAGGTCCCTTGAGTGAGCTGTCCATCATAGTGGGGAAAACGTTGCATACCGTTAGTGTGTGTGGGGCGGGCCAGACGGGTGGGGCTTCTATGCGAGTTCACATACCTATTATTTATAAAGGGTCAGAGTGAGACCGATCAGAGCAGCAGATGAGTAGAAAGCAGGCTCCTGGTCACAGGAACTACACGGGGATTGCACTCGAGAAACTCTTGGATGCAAATACCTCCATCAAGGATTACAGCTAATTTTTGATGGCAGATAAGGAGAGAAAGCACACCTGCCCAGCCTCGACCGTGCTCACAATTTTTTTGGGCTAATTAATAGGTTACTTAATTTGAGCTTGGGCACTTGATTTATTTATGTCTGTAAGTGCTTCCTGTTGAGGTTTAATTTTTATCAGAGGAGCACCGTGCCACCCCGAATTCCGTTCTGCCGCGGATCGCGGAAGTTTCGACATTTTCGCGTTCGTGAGGACCGCAAAAATGCCGAAATTTCACAAGTTCTGCGAGCGGAACAGAATTTGCCGCCCACCCCTAATCTCCCCAGACCTTTGTGCCCTCAATTGGCTACCTTGTGAGGCCAGAATCCATCTGAAAATAACCAGTATCACATACAATGCATTGCATTACAATACCCCGAGATACCTAGTGGAGAAATTGGAAGTATCGGGTGGTAACAGAACCACTAGGAGCTCCTCCAATCTTCTACTGAAACCTCAACAATTTACTAAGAAGAAAACTTACAACCGTACCTACTCAGGAATGGCTTCCAGGATTTAGAATGCCTTGCCCGTAGAAACGAGACAGAACCCATCAGCAGCATTTTTCAAAAAAGAAGTGAAAGAGATTCTCATGGCCAAATTCACTTGAACTCTTCACAGAGACATGCATATATTTGCGAGCCTGTAAATTATAGTATTCTTATGTATAGGTTTTATCAACTAACCCTCACTCAATTTCTTTTTTTTTAAACAGTCGCGTATATATCTGCCATTCTGTAACTGCATCGAAATAGTTTCCACTTATGTATTAGTACACCTTATATGATTTGTTTGTTTATGTCCATTACCTACAATTTCCTTGTAAAGCGCTCGGATATCCGCAAGAGTCTTGTTTGCGCTATATAAAACCTTCAAAATAAATAACTTAATAGGATGGGAAGGAGAGGAAACAAGTGGATGCTGTCAGGCAAGCCTTAAAATGTAGTCAACTAGGGACCAAGGAATGGGGTCAGGCTGCACTGCAGCCCATTCCCAAGGCATTTCTTTAATGGATTTTTGACTGGAAAATGCTGGTTAGTTCAGTGTTACCGCACTCTAAACCTGCTGTAACACCATCCAACTCATGATTGAGGGGAGTGAAATTCCACAGGGGGATTTTGCTCAGCTCAACTAGTAATCAAGGCATAAATGGTATATGGTTCAACATTCACCCACCGTGTTCTCATCCCCGCTGTGGATCCTCCCCTGGTAGTATTCTATAAATATTATAAAACTGGTTTACTGCCAACCACCCAATGACAATTTTCTTTCTCCCTCGCTACAGTATTAAAAACACTAGGATCCAGCCACCCTCTCTGCTACTCTCAGCAGTATCCCTTCCCTCCTTTCAAAACATAAAAAGACTTTCTATGCTGCCACCCTCCCCCACCACCCCGGATAAAACCCTCTCATCATCCTATCTCAGAATTTAAATACAGAAATACCTGACATACTACCACACTCAACCACCACCCTCAGGACCACCCTCCACCATCAGGTTGCCACCTACCCAACTAGTCTCTGGGCTTTTCCTCCCCCTTTCCACCTGAATCTACACCTTCAATTTGAGAGAAGAGAATCGGTGCCATGCTGATAGCAGGTCAGTGAGAGCTGTTGCCAATGTGGACCATAGTTACCAGTCAACATGCATCACTGCACAAACCCTTGGCTAACAGAAGAAGAAGCAGTTGGCTGTGAAAGAGTGGAGCCTGTACTCTCCCGACTCATTCAGGTGTACGGAGAATCCAGAAAGGCAAAATAAAGCGTACAAGGCAGCATACCGTGAAGTACCATTCCACCGCCTTTACCCGATTGTTAAAAACACAGAGCAAACAACTGATCAGCGCCTGCCAGAGCTCTTGCTTCAAGCTTTTTATTTCACTACTTTGACATCACAGCCTTGGGGGAAGGGGAGGAATAAAATTTTTTTCAACTGCTCTTACATCAGAACAATGATTAACTAAGTTTCGAATCAGGTGGTAGGTGGCAGCTCCTTGGGTGTATGAATGCATTTCAATAACTACTCCAAAACTCTGGCTGTTGGAGTTAGGCAAACATAAATACAGGCATACTGCTCTATTGCTGGCAAAGTAACGTAAACTTGAGACCTTAAGCGATTATTTGCCACTTTAAAACTAACAACTGATAACTATGCTCATTTTAAAAAAAAGAAAATCTTTTGGAAGTAGAAAAAGGTGCTGGGGACACACCAGAGTGCTTCCTATCAAGATATTCTACTTTATTTTCCTAGACGCATAGAGTAATATATCGTCCTGGAAGAAAAAGGGTAAAAACAAAGGAACTTGTTTGTGAAAACTGGCTCTGCACACCCAAAGAGCGAGATTTTTACGCAGTTCATTTTTTTAGGTCTCGCCTAGACAGCACTTGCGATGTCTCTTCAAGACATGCTGTATTCAGGATTTGTAAACAAAGCTCTGCCTACTTCCCACCCATCTTTTTAATTGGCTCCTGTCCCTGTCCTTCGTAAATGGTGGCTTTTCATTGGTCATTAGGATTTGTAGTCCCTCCTTAGTACCGCCCGTCTCTTTAAGTAACCTCCCATGAGGATCCCCACCCTTACATGTGTTGTTACGCCCTAGATTTAAATTACAACCCCAAGGCACTATCTTCTCAAAGGCCTTCAGATAGGGCACTCACTCACTCCTAAACAAGGTTGGCAATGGTTACTTTACTCGCTAACACATCTCACATTTAAATCAGACCTTCCATAAATTTCCCTTCATCAGCTCCACATAGAGTGCAACCTAATCTGGAATTAATATAACATTTATTTTGTCACATTTCAAAGCTACTAATTGTGTATATTGAATGTACTGTGGTACAGTCTTGCATGCAATGCATTATTGGTAGGGTGGATTTACCATTTCTTCAACGTTTATAATGCTCACTAGAGACATCGAGGAGCAGCTTACGGTACTGCACCTTCTCATCCCACATTTATATTAGACCTTCTATAAATGTCCGTTAAGCAACTCCACATAGAGTACAACTTAATCAGAATTAATATAATAATTGTTTTGTTACATTTCAAAGCTAAAAATTGTATATATGGATCTAGCTATTTAAATGTACTTGTGGTACTGTCTTGCATGCAATGCATTATGAGAGTACCATATGTGACCAAAAGTTGAATGCTCACTAGGGACCTCTAGGCGCAGCTTATGGTACTGCATATACACATTTATATTAGACTTTCTATACATTTCCCTTCATCAGCTCCACACAGAGTACAACCTAATTCGGAATTCATATAACAATTATTTTGTCATATTTCAAAGCTAATAATTTTATATATTGAATATATTGTGGTACTGTATTGCATGCAATGCATTATGTGTAGGGTGGATTTATAATATCTTCAAAGTTTAAGTTGTTCACTAGGGACACCTACGCGCAGCTTGCGGTACTGCACCTTCACATCCCACATTTATATTAGACCAGGGGTACCCAAAGTACGGCCCGCGGGCCGCTGGCGGCCCGCCTGGCCTTCCAGTATACCAACGTTTTTCCCAGGAAGTTAGTAAATCGAGAAGATGGCCGCAGGAACATACGTACTGAATACGTATACAATACCTAATCACTACGTTTGCTCCTGCGGCCATCGTCTCTACTTACTGCTTTCCTCTAATTGGCCTGCCTCTGTGACGTCACATACGGCACCCGGCCGGCGCGAAGCACAGGGCCTTTAAAAGTCAGCTGTAAATAGCGCTTTTACAGCTGACTTTTAAAGGACCTTTCGGAAGCTTCCTGGATCCATGGTGACGACGTCCTTGCAGCCCGCAGCCCCGGAGAATCTTTGCAGCAGCCTTCTAGTCGGAGAATATTCAGAGTTCCTTTACCCGCAGGTACGTGTTCTGATTCTTGCCGCCCGCCATGCTTCTGACCCCCTCCTCGGTCCCCTTGTTTCCACCTCCCCACCCACACCCACTATCATTAGCGGTGTTAGGAAAACAAATTGTGAGCATGGAGGTGTCTCTTTTGAGGCACCAGCCAGCCCTCGCCTGTGTGCAAGGTCTTTCTACAGAGGTCGCGAGGGCCTGCCTCGTGCCTCAAAACAGACACCTCCATGCTCACAATTTGTCTTCCTAACCTGCAGGTACGTGTCCTGAGTCTTGCCGCCCACCATGCGTCTGACCCCGCATCTTCTGTGACCCCGCATATTCCGTGTTTCCCTCCTCGGTCCCCTTGTTTCCACCTCCCCACCCACACCCACTATCATTAGCGGTGTTTTGAAAACAAATTGGGAGCATGAAGGCATCTCCCACCTCACGGGGATGCCGAGGTAAACACCGCAGCCACCGAGACAATGCACACTCCTTCCAGCCGGTGTTAATAGTGGAGGGGGAGGGGTGCTTTAGCATAGGAATGACAAACTTCCCTTCGCACCTCAAGCCTCTCTCTATCCCCTCTCTCCTCTCTCCATATCCCTCCCTCTCTCACACCTCTCTCTCTCGCCCGCGGGCCGTACTTTGAGTACCCCTGTTTTACAGGATCTTGGTATCCTGCATTAACCTTTGTATTCTCCACAACCGTAACCGAGGCACACAGAAAGGAAGCACTCCACAGACAGAGCACATCAGGTTGTAGCTTCTTCAAAGTTTTTATTCTTTTTTCATTGTTTTGCTTCTCAATTGGACTGAGAGCAAATAACAGTGCATCAGGAAAAAAACGACTGGCGCTTTTCGGCCAGAGGCCTTCATCCGTCTCATAGAATGTAAAGTGCAGAGTGTATTAAAAGGGGCTTAACCAACCACTCGCTCCACCATCCAAGAATTGTTTTTAACTTTTTATGGCTTTTTTGGCTAGAGTGGTGATAGGGCAGAATGGGCATTTGTTCCTATTCTGCAAACGCTTCTGTAAATTGTGGGTTTTTCATTTGGGTAGATGAAAATGTCAGTGTAGTATCTGATAAAATAAATACATATTAATTATTTTACTTGCTGAATATTCATGGCATTATACTGTTCAAATAGTTGTAAATGAATCTCTTTTGCCCCTTAATCCTGAGTCGGTACCAAAGTCTGTTCTTACAAGATTGTCGTTCTTCTCCGTCAAAGTCCTTTTGAAGTTGAGGTGGAGCTGTCACCCCTGGCAACTCAGCTGATTTTATGCTTTTTTTTTGTTACAAACTTTTCTCTGCAAGGTCCCGGGATTCCTCTTCAATCCATTTTTAAATAGCGCTGTGTCCCTGCCCTGTACTCAAATTTCTTTCAGGAATGTAGATGTATCTTTTATTCTCTCATTACCTAGGATGGGTTCCAAATGGTCTGATAAAGGTAAGCCAAGCAAGTGTTGCTTTGTGGACGTTTTAGCTCTCTTTAGCAGGCTATACCTATTATTAGGTAGCGCTACTAGTTCTCTTTGGTCACCTGGCCCGTAGAACCGTCTTTGCCGGCGTAGGAAAGCAGCAAGCTCGAAGGATTGTCACCTCGTAGTGGTCTTGCACAGAAAGGCTAATCCCTGTCTGACCTTCCCCAAAAAATAAAAAGGGCGCGGGCACAGCATTTTTGATGGCTCCCTAGATAAATAAGTGAGGGAGGGCTTATGTTACACCTTCTGTAAACAATGCAGTCTCTTGAAGTCTCCCCCCTCTCTCCTCTCTCCATATCCCTCCCTCTCTCACACCTCTCTCTCTCCCCCTCTCTCCTCTCTCCTCTCTCCATATCCCTCCCTCTCACACCTCACACCTCTCTCTCCCCCTCTCTCCTCTCTCCATATCCCTCCCTCTCACACCTCACACCTCTCTCCCTCCTCTCTCCATATCCCTCCCTCTCACACCTCACACCTCTCTCCCCCTCTCTCCTCTCTCCATATCCCTCCCTCTCACACCTCACACCTCTCTCCCTCCTCTCTCCATATCCCTCCCTCTCACACCTCTCTCTCCCCCCTCTCTCCTCTCTCCATATCCCTCCCTATCTCACACCTCACACCTCTCTCTCTCTCCCCTCTCTCCATATCTCCCTCTCTCACACCTCACACCTCTCTCTCCCCTCTCTCCTCTCTCCATATCCCTCCCTCTCACACCTCTCTCTCTCCCCTCTCTCCTATCACCATATCCCTCCCTCTCTCACACCTCTCTCTCTCCTCTCTCCATATCCCTCCCTCTCACACCTCACACCTCTCTCTCCCCCCTCTCTCCTCTCTCCATATCCCTCCCTATCTCACACCTCACACCTCTCTCTCTCTCTCCTCTCTCCATATCCCTCCCTCTCACACCTCACACCTCTCTCTCCCCCCTCTCTCCTCTCTCCATATCCCTCCCTCTTACACCTCTCTCTCTCCCCTCTCTCATCTCTCCATATCCCTCCCTCTCTCACACCTCTCTCTCTCCCCTCTCCATATCCCTCCCTCTCTCACACCTCTCTCTCTCCTCTCTCCATATCCCTCCCTCTCTCACACCTCTCTCTCTCCCTTTCTCCTCTCGCCATATACCTCCCTCTCACCTCTCTCCCTCCGCTCTCCTCTCTCCATATCCCTCCCTCTCTCACACCTCTCTCTCTCCTCTCTCCATATCCCTCCCTCTCTCACACCTCTCTCTCTCCCCTCTCTCCTCTCTCCATATCCCTCCCTCTCTCACACCTCTCTCTCTCCCCTCTCTCCATATCCCTCCCTCTCTCACACCTTTCTCTCCCCTCTCTCCTCTCTCCATATCCCTCCCTCTCACACCTCTCTCTCTCCTCCATCCATATCCCTCCCTCTCACACCTCTCTCTCCCCCTCCTTCCCCTCTCCATATCCCTCCCTCTCTCACACCTCTCTCTCTCTCCCCTCTCCTCTCTCCATATCCTTCCCTCTCTCACACCTCTCTCTCTCCCCTCTCTCCTCTCTCCATATCCCTCCCTCTCTCACTCCTCTCTCTCCCCCTCTCTCCTCTCTCCAGACCTGCCACAGCGTGACTCCCGTGGCGGATGCCTTGCGGAGCGAGCTGCACAAATTGAGCTTTTTAAAATAATCATTCACATTGTATATGTGTTTTAAATTGTATTGCACTGTTCACTGGGCTCGTGACACTATTTTAAGTTGTATTTTCTCTCTCCTGAGGCGAACTAGCCGGGAGATCTTTCTCTGTTCTGTGTCGTATTGGCATCGGGGACTTTGTTTAGACTTCCTCTTTGGGGGCAGACGAGCACCTACCTGTCACTCTGACTATTGCGCCGCTCTTCCTGGTTACCCTTTTGCCGTGTTGAATCTGGGCGCTCCCCTCTCAGCTAATTACGAGCTGAGGGGCACTGAGGGATGGGGAGGCTGCGTGCTAGACCGTCGGCCATCTTGGGTGAGGCAGGCTTGCTAGTCAGCTGACTAGGCTCGCTGCCTCACGGGCGGGACTATAAATTTAGACGGGGATGACTCCGCGCAGCGGACGCGCCCTACCCACGCCAAAGGAGGGCCTAAGGAAAGCCCGTCTGTTCCCGTCAGCGTCCCGGAGGGGGACGGGAGCGGACGGGCGGGCGACCTCCTGACACAGCCCCAGAGATCATTATGTAAGTACTCCTCAGCGTACCTTCTGAGCCTGAGACGGCTCAGTAATAGAGGCTGCACTGTTCAGGGTCATTGTTTCAAGGGTACGTTTCACTGTGCAGGTTGTGGATGGTCACTGAATGAAGCCTTGCCATTAGGAGACCCCGTGGAGCTGGTGCATGCTGAAGCTCCATTGTATGGGCTGGGTCCATCTGAACGCACTTTCAGCTGTGCCTTTTTGAACACTCGGTCGGTGAGCAAACATGCTCAGGACCTGTTCAATTTGCTAACTGATTCTAAACCTGCTTGCCTTTTTCTGACGGAAACATGGCTTGGCGAGGCATCAGGGCCGGATATCGCCAATGCCCTACCCCCTAATTATTTTATGCTGATGAAGGACCGGGGCATGGGCAAAGGCGGGGTAGTGGCACTGGTGATTGACAGACGGTTTGAATGTTCCATTGTACCAACGGAGGACATTTATGGGGCTGAAGCGCTGGGCTTCTGTCTGGCACTGTCACCTGCCCAATCGTTGGCTGGACTGTTGGTCTACAGACCCCCGGGTCCCATTGGCTCCTTTCATGAGGGACTTTACTCAGTGATGTCGGCATTGAGTGTGCAGTTTAAACACTGCGTACTCCTTGGCGATTTTAACATCCACTTTGATGTAGCCGATGCCGTGGATACCATGAAGTTTTTGGACTCTACCAAAATCTTGGGCCTATTACCCTATCTGGTGTCCCCCACCCACAACAAGGGGCATACACTAGACCAAATTTTCTCTACCACTCAGATTGTAGTTGCCCTCCCTCAGCCAGTACTGTGGTCTGACCATATGCTGGTGACCTTTGATATTCTGGACAAAAGTGGCTCTACCACCAGAGTCAATGGGCGTCAGCTTCAAACATCCCGCGCCCTCCATAGAGTGTCACCGGACATGATTGAACAGTATCTGTCGAACCACCCCTGCTCGTTTATGGGCAACTTAGAGGAGGACCTGGTTCTCTTCCAAACATGGCTTACGCATTGCCTGAGGGAGTTGGCGCCGCTTGAGCGGGCCCTTAAGAACTCTTCTCGTGCCTCGGCACCGTGGTTTACGCCAGCACTCAATACCAGCCATAGGCTCTGTAAGAAGGCCGAAAGAGCTTGGAGATCAACGTATCTGGATTCACTGAGGGAGGCCTATAGGCTTTGTATTTTAGGCCTATCATAAGGAAATTTACGTGGCAAAGAAAGCATACTTTGCCAGGAGGATTGAGGAGGCCACTAATACCAGTAAAGAAATCTTCCTGGTGGTGAAGGAATTCACAATGCCGGCCTCCATCACCCCTAAGTGTTCCTTTTCGGAACCCTAAGTCACCCAACTGGCAAGCTTTTTTGCTAACAAGATCAAAAGTATCCTGACTACTTTTCCATCTGTGGGGATAGGGGGAGTGCTTGACCCAGGGCCACTTTTATCTGTGCCGGTTGTCGGACAGCCCAATTTGTCGAATTTTCCTCCCATTGAGCCTCAAACATCTCTAGAATATCTATCTAAAATGAGATCTGGCTCTCCGTTGGACCCTTGCCCCGCCAAGTTTCTAGCTAGCATGGCATATGTCGTTAACCCCATTATCAATTCGATCTTGAACTGGTCTTTAGAAACTGGGGTAGTGCCGCAAGCTTGGAAATAGGCGCTGGTTCTCCCACTTTTAAAAAAGCCATATTTGGACCCTAGATGCCATGCTAATTATCGACCCATTTCATTGCTCCCGGTCCTTGCAAAGGTTGCCGAAAAGCATGTGCAGTCCGTCCTCTCGGACTTTGTTGAGTCACATGGGATTCTGCATTACACCCAGTCCGGTTTCCGGGCGAATTTGAGCACTGAAACGGCACTGTTGGAGGTGTCGGAGGCCATCAAAGAAGTCCAGGACAACGAAGGGAAAGCACTGCTGGTGTTGTTAGATCTGTCGGCAGCGTTTGACACCGTTCCCCATGACCCCCTCCTGGCAAGACTCTTGGAGATTGGGGTCCGGGGAACGGTGCTGAGATGGTTTGAGTCCTTTCTCTCCAACCGACAACAGACAATCTGGGCTCCTCCGTACTCTTTTTAACATCTATATGTCCCCTCTTGCGGCACTGGCGGAGTCATTTGGCGCCCAGATTGTCTCTTACGCTGACGACACCCAGCTTCTCTTCACCTGCGGAGGGAACTCGGACTTTGATGGTGAGAGCATTAAGTGTTGTCTGGGTGCGGTCTTTGACTGGTTTCAACTTAACCAGCTGAAATGTAACTCAGACAAATCTGAGGTCCTTTTCTTTGGTTGCCCTCTGGACCCCGGTTGGTAGTCCTGGTGGCTAGCAGGTATGTATCCCCCTACTGCTGACACTATGGCGGCTAAGAATCTTGGAGTCAAGGTGGACAATTGTCTCTCATTCAAACCACAGATTCTGGGTCTGGTTGGACAGTGTTTTGGGATACTAAAAATGCTAAGGAAATTCCTTCCTCTCCTCTCTATTGCCCATAGGAAAATCACGGTGCAAGTGTTGGTCGGATCTAGGCTAGACTACGCTAATGTACTCTATCTTGGCCTGCCTGAGTACCTGCTATCACGCCTGCAGGTAGTGCAGAATTCGGCTGCCCGGGCAATTTCTGGCCTCGGCCGTAGATCCCATGCCGCAGGACCGTTGAAGTCCCTTCACTGGCTGCCAATCCGGAAACGCATTATGTTCGAGGCCCTTACCATCGCATTTAAGGCTCTCCATGGCACCGGTGCACTCTATTTGAGGAAAAGAGTTGGCTTTCACCACCCGTCCAGAACCTTACGGTCGGCTTCACTGTTACTGGCCACGATCCCAGTAATTAGGCGTGCCCGGATTGGGGGCCGGTCTTTTAAATATCTTGTGCCGCGGGCCTGGAATGCCCTGCCACTTTCGTTAAGAAAGAGTGAGAACTTAATGTCCTTTAGGAAAGAGCTCAAAACGTAGTTGTTTCCTCAGTAACCCTCTTCCTTCCTCTCTCCATATCCCTCCCTCTCTCCCCCCTCTCTCTCCTCCCTCTCTCTTCTCTCCATATCTCTCTCACACTGTGTGCACACGGGGTCTGGTGGCTCAGTGGACTTATGCGTCCACTGCAGGGGCCTGTGTTCTAGCTCATGGTCACAGATTCAAAACCCGGCATGTCCTGCCTTTCATCCATCTGAGGTCGATAAAATGAGTTGAGCATGTGCTGAATATCCGGTCGCTGCAAATTGCTGTTCAATCCCACTTAAGATTGCCCTTGTCTGCTAATAAAAAAATATTATAAACATGTGCTGCATGTAGTTACAACTGCTTTGGAAATACAGCATTGTCTAGTAATGTTTTGAAACTGCACCATTTTTTGCCCCACCCCCAATGACCCTACCCCCAAATGACCCCGCCCTCACCGGTGCGGCACTCGGCCACAAACCACACTGTAAATTCGGCCCCGAGAGAAAGTTTGTGAGTACCCATGTATTAGACCTTCTATAAGTTTTCGTTCATCAGCTCCACATGGAGTACAACTTAATCAAAATTGTTTTGTTACATTTCCGTTTTGTAAACTTTATTCGACAATTAAGTCATAAAAGTGATACATAAATACACATTGTTGCAATATATAAAAAATTACATTACCATTTAAATTTATATAAATATTTAAAACATGATTAAACTCAAGAAGACTATTGCCGAATATGTTAGTTACAAAAAAATCAGTTAAAAACATTAATTAAAAATACAGATTTCAATATATACAATCTAAAAAATATTTGCTCGAGTTCAGTTAAGCGAATTGAGATGCGCCCCACTCCTATTTCGGTTAATTATAAGAGGACTTTATAGGTTAAAACTCATTTTACTGCCGTAGCTGTTTCAATCGAATCACCCATGCCCATTTTAGAAATTTGGCCATAGCTATAGCAATTGGGGGGCTGGGATCAGTGCATAAAATTCTTAAAGCCTCATCATGTCTGCGCATGCCAATTAATTGGCAAATAGGTTTTACCCAACGTGATCGAGGTGCTGCATATAAGGGACAAAAGAACAAGAGATGACTTATGGATTCTTGTTGATCCCTGCACCTTGGGCATTTGTCGTCAGTTACTCCCACCCATTTTGCTGTAATTTACTTAGTTGGAAGGGTGCCTACTCTAAGTTGAAAATAGAGCTTACGATCCTACTGCTTCTCTATGGCATCTCAATGCTGTTCCAACTTCGGTTGTTCCTTAAAGTCAAGAAAACAACATGTTAGGTGAGAGGAGAGGCCCTTTGTGCGTGCTTTTGAGTTGACCATCTCCCAATACTTAGCCTTCAGTATTTTTTTCGATGGAAATATCGCATTTACGGGGTCATCCCACAGTTCCCCCATACCCAAGCTTACTAGCAAGGATCTAATTGCCTTCAGCCAATGTATTTTATGGAAGGAATCTTTTTCAATTATTTCCTTTAGGCCCCAGGCGTAATGCTGTAGTTCCTCGGTCGTCCATATCCTACGGCAATACAATAATGGACGTAGAGAAGCTAAATCTTGAACAGCTTTCCTACCCAGGTCCCACAGCAATGGTATCAGGGGGGTACTTTGCGGAACACTGGTTGTTTTTCCCAAAAACTAATTTTCCGCCAGGGTCAAGCTTTTTAGGTTTTCAAACCCCGAAAGTTCCGACCCGTAAAGGGCCGAGCTTATCACCTTTACCCCGTAAATCTCCAAAAGTGGGCTGATTGGTTTCGACAACGAGGTTTTAAACCTTTTCAGAAGGAGTCCTGCCTGCTGATGATGTTTTAAAACAGCCAGATCTAATTGGCTAGTCCAGCGCATATCCCTCTGGAGGGTTACCCCCATAGATGTAAATGCGTTGACCTGCTCCAGCGGGGAGTTATTCATATATATGCTCCCTCTGAACGGCTTAGAAGACCTAGAAAATTTATGTTCAGTAAGAACCATAAACTTTGTTTTGGCGGTATTTATTTGTAGCCCACTTGATGTTTTTGAGATTATCAAGGTATCATCTGCGAACATGAGGATTGGCACTCGCTTGCCAACCATCACTGGGGCATCGGTAAGGACCAGGGAAAGGAAGTCTGCCACCCCGTTCACGAAGAGTGAGAACAAGGTAGGCGCCATAACGCAACCCTGCCGCACTCCCCGCTCAACAGGGAAGGTTTCCGTAACCTCACCCTGTCGTCCCCACCGAACCCGAGGAAAGGTATCCTCATGCAAGCGAACGATTAGACTTAACAACTCAGGGGCCATCCCCAGATCTTCCAGGACCCTCCATAATTTATTGCGTGGCACCAGATCAAAGGCCGCCCTCAGATCAACAAATACGGCATATAATGTCCCTTTCTCCAATACCACAGACCGCCAATAAAGAATAATAAACCAAAAAACCTGATCTATCGTGCTGGTCTTGGGGCGAAAGCCAGCCTGGAGGTAACTCAAGATGTTTCCTTCTTCCACCCAGGTCTGAATTTTCCCCAAAACCAGTCAGCCCATAATTTTCTGAATGGAGTTGATCAGGCTAATAGGCCTATAATTGCCTGCTAGCGACTTGTCCCCCTTTTTACATACGGGCACAATTTCAGCTCCTTTCCAGGAGTGGGGGACAGCCATCCCTTGGGCTATGGCATTTGCTAGATGTGTGATAGAAATTCGCCACCTTTTCCTATCATTTAAAAATAAGTCAGCAGGGACGCAATCTATGCCTGGGGCGCGTCCCTCAGTTACTGAGTCTAGCGCCCTATCAGTATCCCTTAAGCTGAAGGCAGCGTCCTTATAACATTTTAAGACAAAAATGCCCTCACTTTCGCCCTCTACTCCCTTGGCGTACTGTGGCTTAAAATAGTCAATCCATAAACTTTGGGCGACATTATTTTGGGGACTATCATGACACCCACCCCTACCCCATTTAAAAATATCCCAAAATGATTTCGGGTTTTTGGATGCACACGCCACCTTGAGATCCTGCCACTTACTCTCTTCCCAAGCCTGTTTTGCAACAAACTGTCTATGCCTATAATTACATCGAGCCACTTTTACTTTGCTGGAATCCTTAGTTTTTAATGCTAGGCCCAGCTCTACCCGGGCTTGCCTACAAGTATCATCATACCAGCTCTCGGGTTTACTCAATTGATCTCGCCTAGCTAAGCTAGGTTTGCAAAAATATGTTTTAAGTTTGGTAAAAAAGTTAGCATGGGCTTCCATAACCGGAGTATACAATAGCCCATGTGTTACACCTGTCTCCATAGTGTCCAGTACCCCATCTAAATCCATCTCAATATCACTCAAAGTCTTAGGGTGCCCAGCAACTTGGCACCACTTAAGGTGGTGCTCATCGTTCGTTATGACAGTTTCTGGGGGTATAGGCCACTGGGTCACTCTATCCGTTTCATCTAAGCCCAGTCTAAACAGTGCAGTCAGGGGGTTATGGTCACTCTCGATACGAGGTATTACCTCCATATCCACTAGAGAGTGCCACAACTTAAGATGGACAAGTAAATAATCTATATGACTTGCCCTAATACCGTTATCATAAGTTTTATTACTCATCCTGTCTGACAGTGTTCGGCCATTAGCAGCCCTCAGCTGGTTACCCATACAAAGACCCTTCAAGTGCATTGCGGCCTCTGTCCATTTACTAATAGGATTTAACTCCAATTGCGGAACCCCCCACCTAGAGTCCTCCTCCTCCGTTAGATTCAGATCAGCGAGTCCAAGTGGTTCGAAAGTTGTATTAAAATCTCCTGCAATCAATGGGAGCACATTAGCTGGCAGGGCCTCAATCAAAACTTCCAGGGCTGATACAACTCGGATTTTCTCCCTCCTGGTAAGCCCCTGGCATAAACATTAAAAATATTAATTTTTAAGCTAGACGGGAAACTAACTCTCACGGCAAGAATGTCACAGTTTGTCACCGGGAGGAGTTGTATATTGCATTTTAAGTTCTGCCTAACCCATATCACCAGCCCACCTAGCGGGCAACCTACTTGTTTTTTAACAGCAGGGACATAAAAGTTCAAGTAACCCAATCTAAATACAGGGTCAACCGACCACGTTTTCTGAAAAAGACAAATGTCAAATTTGTCGATAAAATCCAACCACTGTGGTGAAACTAGTTTAGGACCCACACCCGCCAAATTCCAGGATATGAATGTAGTCGGACACACTGAACTCTCGCAACTGCCAACACTCTCAGCCCCCAGTATAGAAGAAGAAGGCACCACGTGTACAGTGCTCAGATCCTTCAACAGTGGATCTAGTCTACTAAACTGTGCAGTATCTACACATTCATTATGTTGCCTATGCCCTACAGTCCCTCCATGGGAGCTTCTATGATCACTCACTGGGCCTATACTCCTGTACACATCTTCTTCAATTCCTAATGTTATACTATCCCTAATGCAACAATCCGGCACTTGCCATCAATCACAATCCCCCAACCCCGATAAAGCATCGAATCTGTTAAAGAGTCTTATATTCCCTAAGGCGCAATGGTTCGGCGCCTCTCCCAAAGGAAGAAGAATATCTCTCTGTGGGGGTTGCGGGGATGCATAAAAGTTAGACAAGGGTAGTGTTTGAATCAAGGGCAATAATTCATTTTGGGGCCAATTGCAAATATATTTAACACACTTCCTATCCCTAAAATTAATAATAACACAGTCCCCCACCACAGACTTAGGTCTCCTACCCACCCAATTCACTCTCCTAGCAAACAACATTTCTGCACCTATTTTAGTTGGCAGTGGGCGATTAGCATTAGGCCAAAAGGTACATTTATTCTTAAGGTCCATATAAGACTCCCTTTTCCTTTGATCCAGTGGTGGAACCCCCACCAGGACCACCACATAAGGGGCTGATTCTGGAGGGAGATCTATATTGGGTAGAGTATACGTACTATGTGCAAGGGGCAATTTAGGGATTGTTTGATCTTCAACAGCAGGTCTACTACCAACTGTTTGGTGTAGCTCGTCCCTCTCGGCTATATGTTCCGTCCCTATCGATTTAGTAGTTGGAGATACATCACAGGGCACCAAAGGGGCTTTCTATACAGTACTAATGCCACCTTTTAATGCAACAGTGGAGTTAGAATTAACAATACATTGCCCTGTAGCATTTTTCTGCATGCCCATTGGAGCACTGTTCCAGTTTATCACCTGCGTCTGAACTGATGCAAGTAAAAGTTCAAGGCACACAAGTCTGTTCTCAATGGAATCCAGCCGATCGTATATTGGGTGACATATCTGCTTGAACATACCTTCCAGTCTTTTCCAGAATGACGGGCCCAAATCTTCTAATGCCTCTCCCCCTACATTTACTTGATGGCTTAGCCCCTCTTTGTCAAGTAGTAGCGATTGTGTGGGACTAATAGATGTCCTTACGGGGGAGTCCTCATTAGAAACATGCATTTTGCCAATTTTTGCTTTTCTACTCCCTGCTTGCACTTGTGTCCCCGTGCGTTTCCTTTTTGCTATCCCCGTCACCGGCTGTACAGGTCCTGGCTTGGCATGACTGGCTGATCTAGTCTTAATATTAGGCGAAGGCACTCTCATTACTATATTGTGATTACCCATATCCTTAGAGCGATTAAAGCTTGTGTCCAAAGCAACCACTGGCTGCGATATATGGCTACTCACATCCAGTATGTCCTGGTGATCCACCTGCTGGAGGACTGGTGACCTAGCCCTCGCCAGACTACCCAATGAAGATCTTTTATCCAAGGGGATTTCGAGAGATAGTCTCTTTTCTGTGAGTTCTATATCTTTGGCCAGAGCTGTTGATACTCTGACGAGAAAGTTGTCCAAGGTACCCATTAGCGAACCTCCAGTGGATTTTCTGCTATTCCCCCCAGAGATTGGTGTAGTTGCCATGTTTTTAAGAGAGAGACTAACCACCTTCTACTCCTAAGTCACAGTTGCAACCCTAACCAACTATTACACACAAAAACTGGGATATGCAGCTCCCCCGCTGACTTCTGGGAGCGTAGTTCTCCTCCTGCTCTTAGCCTCTCTGCTGCTGCCGATAATCAAAATGCCTATTGCGACCGTTTCACGCAAAGCGGGAAACTCGTAGGTCAACAAAATATCTAGGTGGGGAGCGTGGTTCTCCTCCTGTTCGTGGCCCCCTCTGCTGCTGTCAATATCAGAAAGCCAATTGCGAGCGATTCCGCAAAGCGGGAAGCGCAAGATGTTTTTCAGGCTGCACCTGGGCAGGGCGTGCCAGGAGGGCGTGTATCTCCCCCGCTGACTTCTGGGGAGCGTAGTTCTCCTCCTGCCCGTAGCCCCTCTGCTGCTGCCATTAATCAAAATGCCAATTGTGAGCGTTTCCCACGAAGCAGGAAACGCGAGAGGTCAATAAAATATCTAGGTGGGGAGCGTGGTTCTCCTCCTGTTCATGGCCCCCTCTGCTGCTGTCAATATCAGAAAGCCAATTGCGAGTGATTCCCACGAAGCGGGAAGCGCAAGATGTTTTTCAGGCTGCACCTGGGCAGGGCGTGGCGGGAGGGTGTGTATCTCCCCCGCTGACTTCTGGGGAGCGTAGTTCTCCTCCTGCTCGTAGCCCCTCTGCTGCTGCCGATAAACAAAATGCCAATTGCGAGCGTTTCCCGCAAAGCGGGAAACGCAAGACGTCAACAAAATATCTAGGTGGGGAGCGTGGTTCTCCTCCTGTTCGTTGCCCCCTCTGCTGCTGTCAATATCAAAAAGCCAATTGCGAGCGAATCCTGCGAAGCGGGAAGCGCAAGATGTTTTTCAGGCTGCACCTGGGCAGGGCGTGGCGGGAGGGCGTGTATCTCCCCCGCTGACTTCTGGGGAGCGTAGTTCTCCTCCTGCTCGTAGCCCCTCTGCTGCTACCGATAATCAAAATGCCAATTGCGAGCATTTCCCGCGAACTGGGAAACACGAGAGGTCAACAAAATATCTAGGTGGGGAGCGTGGTTCTCCTCCTGTTCATGGCCCCCTCTGCTGCTGTCAATATCAGAGAGCTATTGCATATATGAATATAGCTATTTGAATGCACTCATGCTACTGACTTGCATGCAATGACCAAAAGTTGGATGCTCACTACGGACCTCTAGACGCAGCTTGCGGTACTGCACCGACACATCTCACATTTATATTAGACCTTGTATAAATTTCCCTTCATCAGCTGCACATAGAGTACAACCTAATCGGAATTGATATAATAATTGTTTTGTCACATTTCAAAGCTATTAATGTATATATGGACACAGCTATTTGAATGTACTCGTGATACTGTCTTGCAGGCAATGCATTAGGGGAGTACCATATGTGACCAAAAGTTTGATGCTCACTAGGGATCTCTAGGGGCAGCTTGCGGTACTGCACCTACACTTCTAGATTAGACCCTCTATAAATTTCCCTTCATCAGCTCCACATAGAGTACAACCTGATTTGGAATTAATATAATAATTATTTTGTCACATTTCACAGCTACTAATTGTATTTATTGAATGTACTATGGTACTGTCTAGGCGCAGCTTGCGGTACTGCACCTTCACATCTCACATTTATATTAGACAGTCTATAAATTACCCTTCATCGGCTCCACATAGAGTACAACTTTATCAGTATTAATATAATAATTGTTTTGTCACATTTGAAAGCTATTAATTGTATATATGCACATAGCTATTTGACTGTACTCGTAGTACTGTCTTGCATGCAATGGGTTATGGAAAGTGTGGATTTACCAAATCTTCAAAGTTTATGATGCTCACTAGGGACCTCTAGGAGCAGCTGCACCTAGAAATACAATGCTGGTTCCTTGCTCACTAAGCAATAATTTGCAATATACTAGGTCTCGCATTACTGAAAGTATGAGCTAGTGGTGTTACATTATTATTTGCAACTCCAATACTTCAAACTATCAGTAATGTAAGACCTATTGCATTGCGAATGCTTGTTCTTAGATCTGTATCAGTGACAGTGGTCAGAATCAAGATGTGGCAATAATGTTTGGGGGTATAGAGGTATTCACAATCCTTTATACATGTGTCATATGTCCTGAATCGAAAGATAAATGTAAGGGTGAACAAATCCCTGAGAAGACAAACATGAGTGTCAGTGACCTTACTGGTCAGACCTCACAGTCTGTGTATCTTGCACTAAATCTGCATATGTGAATCAAGTATGTGTGTTATTATACATAAATTTGACCACTCTGTATTGGAAAAGGGAAATAGCATTTACAACGAAGGCTAAAGCACGTACTGCTTTTACAACGTCATCTTTACAAGGAGGCGTCTTTACCACTGCATTCCTTTTCCATGATTCTTAAACAACTTTATTTATTTATTTATTTATGCATTTTTATATAGCGCGGACTTTACCCGAAGGTGTCAGAGCGCTTCACAATAGGAACAGAACTGATACATGAGAACATTACAAGTGAGCAAAATACAAAGGCAAACGTAACATTAAATGAAGCAAAATTACAATTGTGCGCCAAAAAAGTATAAGAGGTAGTAAACGGTGCATTACAAAAGTGACAATCGTGAGTCAACAAAATACAAGAGGTAGCAAGCGGTGCATTGCAGGAGGAAAAAGTGACGTGTGCAGGTTACAAAAAGCGTACAAAATAAATATAGAGGTATAATACTGCAATATATGGAGGACACTCCAGCACAAGAACAAACGTTACGTAGGCACTGGTGGCACTTGTGCAGGTGTTGAAACAAACATATGTAGGAGGTAGAAAACAGTGTGTTACCGGAGAGAGTGACGGGTGCAAGTCACCCACGAGTCCCAGACACAGGAGGAAGGACAATACTGCAATAAGAGGCAGACTTTCAAACCACAAGAACACACTTGGAAGACACTTCCATAGTCAAATAAAGTAGGTTTTTCAGTAGTTGAAGGGCTTCCTTCAGATAGCAGAGAGGGCATGAATTACATTTGGAAATGTCTTTGAAGAAGGAGAACTTTGAGGTCAGATTTGAAGGCTTGAGAGGAGGAGGTGGTCCGGAGCTGAGGCGGTAGTGAGTTCCAGATTCTCACTGCGCTGCCTGAAAAGGATTGGGCCATCGATCTCTCCTTCTTGAAAGTGTGAGGTTCAAGCAGTAGATTTTCCGCATTTCGTGATGGTCTAGAGCCTCCAGAGAGTTTCAGTTTATTCGCCAGGTAGCGCGGAGAGGAGGAGTGCAAGGCTTTATGGGTGATGCAGGCAGTCTTGTAGATAGCTCTCGCCTCGATGGGGAACCAGCGGAGGGAGGATAACATGGGAGTGATGTGGTCGCTTCTTTTGGCCCCATAAATGAAACGAGCTGCTGAATGTAGAACAGACTTAAGGGGGGATAGGTGGGATTTGGGGAGGCCAGTCAGAAGAGAATTGCAGTAGTCCAGTCTGGAGAGGACCAGCGATTGGACCAGAGTTTTGAGGTCATGCACCGGAAAGAAGCGGCGAATCCCCCAAAGAAGGCGCAGTTGGTATCGGGCAGACTTTGCAATTGAATTAATGTGGGAGAGTAGATTGAGTTTTGTGTCGAGTATGACACCAAGGGATTTTGCGCTGTCGACAATGATGGGATTAGTGTTCAGCAGATTCATCTGGTCCATCCATGATTGCACCGGGGGAGGAGAGAGTGAGGAGGAGAGGAGGAGGAACTCAGTTTTGGAGGGGTTCAGGATCAGTTGATGTGTTGACATCCAGTTATGAATGGAGTCGAGGGTAGAGCTTAGGACAGAGAGATCGTGCGTGGAGGCAACCTTGAGGTAGATTTGAGTGTCGTCAGCGTAGAGGTGATATTTGACCCCAGATTTACTTAGGAGATTTCCCAGAGGTTCCAAATAGAGATTGAACAATGTGGGAGCAAGAATAGAGCCTTGGGGAACACCTTGACCCACCGCCAAAGGAGGTGAGAGACTGTCCTCTATTTTGATCATTTGGGATCTATCAGAAAGGAAAGAAGCAAACCATTTAAGCACGGTGCCTTCCATGCCCATTCTCTGTTGAAGGGTGTTGAGGAGGGTGTTGTGGTTGACAGTGTCAAAGGCTGCCGAAAGGTCAAGGAGAATTAGAAGACAAGACCCCCCCCCCGAGTCTAGTATTCTCAGCGCGTCATCGATCACTTGCAGCAGGGCAGTTTCAGTGCTTCAGTTTTGGATGAAGCCGGACTGAAAATTGTCAAGAAGATCATTTTCCTTGATATGACGTGAGAGTTGTTTCGCAACACATCTTTCTGTGATCTTCGCAAGAAAGGGTAGGTTAGTGATGGGGCGGAAGTTGTTGAGGTCATTCGCATCCGCAGTGGGTTTTTTAAGCAGAGGGGTGACCTGCCCAGATTTGAAGGGAACAGGGAGGGAACCTTGACAGAGGGAGAGGTTGACCAGAGTGGTCCAATAGGGAAGAGAAAGGGTATAGAAGTCAATGGCAATGGCACTGGGGATGGGGTCGAGCGAGTGGTTGGAGGGCTTTGTTTCGAGGATGCACTTGAGGAGGACATCTTCAGAGATGGGGTCGAAGTTCTGCCAGATGACTAGTGATTTGCGCTCCTCTGGAGGGGTAGGATGAGCGACCTGAACCACAAGTGATTTCACTTTTTCGTCAAAGAATACAGCGAAATCAGCAGCTTTCTTTGTAGAATCCTCCAATTTGGAGGTTGGGGGAGAGTAGTTAGAGGTCTTGATGAGATCAATTAGTTTTTTGGGTCTATTTTTGGCTGAGTCAAGGAGGGTTCTGAAGTGTGATGCTTTCCCAAGGAAGATGTGCTTGTGGTACTCGGATCTTGCTGAACGAAGCGTGGCCAAGTTCTCGGTGGAGGGTGCTTGCCTCCAATGTTTCTCCAGGCGTCTTAGGTGCTTCCTTTCTTCATATAGGGATTTGCTGAACCAGGGTGCTGAGGGAATGGGACTTTTCTTTTTGCTTTGGAGAGGAGCAACGCTATTGATTTCGACTGCAAGGACTGAGAGGCATTGTGAAGTGAGATCATCAACAACGACTTGCCATAGGGAAAGCGGCTTTGGACTATAAAGTCTAACGCTTTCCCTACTGTTGCCTATTCTGGAGTTCAAATAGAAATTGTTCCCTCTCCAAGTCCAGCACTTACCCCTAAGGCAAAGACTTGCGTGGTAAAGGAATGCAGTGGTAAAACCGGGTCCTTGTAAAGAACACGTTTTAAAGCCATGCATTGTAATGGTTACAATATATAACCATTAGAAAATAGTATACTTACATATTTCCTGGAAACTCACTCGAAGGCCTCCAACAAACTGAAACGTCATCCTAGAAAAGAAAACAAATTGATGAAAAGATACATTTTTACATGCAATTAATTTTTCTTGGTATTGTCTTTTGTTTCCTTATAGTAGAAGGTAAGGTTACAGACACTTCAGGACACTTTACAATAACAAAGAATCAAACAATTCAGGCAATCAAAGTTGGTTAGTCATTCAATGTGAGATTTTGGGTCTGGCATTAGCCAGGAACTTTTGATATTACTAAAATTTTATTGTAATATACTTACTTAAATTGGCTCTCAGCCACATCTTTACCCACTGGCCTGTATTTTACAGCATTCAAATGTTGCCTACAGTGACTACAGCACAGAACCTGGGGCAAAGGGTCAGCATGCTACAGCCACTAAAACATACAGCACGGGGCAAAGGGTCAGCCTACTTTAGCCACTAGCTAACTTAACTTTTATTACAGCATTTTGCTCTTTCACAAGGACCACATCCACACACAAAGTATTTTCCTTCAGTGCCAGTGTTTTTGTTTTTATTTTATTATTGCTTTAATGTTGCCTTTCTTTCTTGTTCTTTAATGTTTTTCATCTTTCTTTCCTTTTGTTTGCCCTCTTTCTCACCGGCAACCAATGCTGGACCAATTGGCTGATGGAAGTCTGTGTTATCCGAGATCTTTTGATTGTACTAAAATTATGCATATAAAATAGTTACTTATAGGGCTTTTGTTAGACCTTTTGGCGTGGAATCCCCTGCCTTTTTGCTTTTTGCTTCTGACCTTCTGTTTCTGATGGAGTGCTGACTTCTGTGTTCGCTGGCTTTAGGACTCTGGGCACTTGACCACTGCTCACCAGTGCTTAAGTGCAAGTGTTCGCGTCTAAAACCTGATGGTAATTGGTTCCTCTATGGTTAGCATATTTGATTTACTAGTAAGTCCCAGTCCTGTGCACCATGTGTGCCTAGAGCATCTACATTGAATGCTACTAGTGGGCCTGCATCACTGATTGTGCCAACTAAGTGAGTAGCTTTCACAAACCTGTCTCAGGCCTGCCACTGCAGCACCTCTGGGGGCAGTTTTAAAATGTCATGTCGACTTGGCAAGTACATCCACTAGCCAGGCCCACGCCTTTCCTGTTATTACATGTAAGGAACCCCTAAGTTAGGCCCTCAACCCATGGGCCGGGTGCAGTGTACTTAAGAGGTAGGACATTTACTTGTGAGTTTTACATGTACTGGTAGTAAAAAACTGCTAAATTCGGTGTTCACTACAGCAAGGTCTAGCTCTCCCATAGGTTAGCAATGGAGCTGCCTAGAAAAATCGTATCAGTGTATCTTCCAATTGGGAGTAGATGGAAAATTGGACTATGGTGTCTCTGGCCTCACAATTTAAAAACACACCTTTTACTGAAGGTGGATTTAGATTGAAGATCTGAAAATGCCACTTTTGGAGAGTCTGCATTTTCTTACGTATTCCTCTGCCTGTCCCTACAATACACGTATGGGTTGGATGGCAGTTGGGCTTTATGAATTCACTCTAGACAGTCATACAAAAAGGGAGCTGAGGTGTGCCCTGCATGTCCTGAAGACACATCACCATGTTGTTAAGCCTTCCTGAGCTAGAGTGGTTGGAGGAGCTGAGACTCGCACCCGAAAAGGGCTGCGCCTATTCCCACACAAATAAGTCTCCGCTCCCTGTATTGTGTCTGGAACCAGGGCCAGGAAGGTTAGGGTCTTGGGTACTTCAAAGACGTTTCTTTAAAGTCTCCCTACTTCAAACACTAAAATGGATATACGTACTGTACCTCCAACACCATATACTCAGAACACTTCTGGCCTGAGGACATTCTGCCAGGAAGAAGAGGCGTTGGGCTGACAGGCGGGACTGCCACTTTACTGTTTACTTTGCTTTGCTGTGTTGACCTGCTACATGCTGCTTCTGTCTCAGCAGTGAAAGGACTGGGCTTTGCTCTCTACAGCTGCTTTATAAGAATTCTCTATGGGCTTGAGCTGAGCTTGCTTCCTATTAGATGTCTCAGGACCATCATAGACTTCACCTGTAGTACTTGAGCTTTTCTGCTGAGAGCCCTGCTTGCCAAGTGGTGCCAAATCCAGTTCCTGTGCTCTTGTAAGTGAGATTTGTGCCACATGAAGAAACTGACCCCGAGAAACTTCAGAACCAGTGCCTGTCTGCAATTCTGACACTGTGCTGCTGCCTGCACCAATGACGGGGGCCCCGCTTGACGCCACGACGGTGACTTAAAAAGTAGGCTCGGATGAAGACGCAGCACTCCGAAGAGTTGTCACTGCGGGATTTCTGAGCACTGCGACACCGACGTCCGTGACGCACCGCTCTGACCCCACACCACAGCTACAGTGACTCTTCAACTTCTTTGAGCGAGGCACCATTCCACAGCGCCATAGTGCCAACGACTCTGCACCGCAGTAAGGAACTGACGCACCACCTACATTCACTACACGACACCTCCCCTGTGCCATACACAATAGTTGTTTTTTGACATATCCAAGGTACTTTGCTGCAGTTTGCCCGATTCCTGTATTGGGCCTGCATTACCGCGCGGTCGTACTTAAATTGTGGATTTGTCCTGGTCAAGCGCAGCCCGATAGCTCCAGTTGGAGCTATTGTTTTCTAGGAACTACAACTTTATTTAATATTCAATGCTTCATAACATGATTTGTGTGTGTTGGATTTTGGTCTTGGTTTACTCAGATAAATATTGACTACTTTTCTGTTGGTGTGGAGTTCTTTTGTGGTGTTTTCACTGGGTTACTGTGCATTTCGTGTACAGATACTTTACATATTGCCTCTGGAGACAAGCCATCACTGCTCTGGCCAAGCTACTGAGGAGGTAAGCACAGATTATTCTTAGTGTGTAACTTACTCATCCTGACTGGAGCGAGGGTCCCTACTTGGATAGGGTGCAGTTTTTTAGCCAGACTTTATCTATTAGTCTGCAGTTTTGTAATTCACAATTTTTCTTCCACCCACTCCAACCTGCATTAAAGGGCAATGTTATAACCCACTTCAGCCAATGGCTGATTTCACTATGAGTTATGGCTTTCTGCTTTTTAACAAGGGCACAACCAGACACAAAGTAGTTCTCTTCAATATCAGGGACTACTATCGCAATTGGTGCTTTTTTGAGACAAAACAGCATTTTTGTCTTTAGCCAATGTTTTTTTCTTTTGATTGATGAGGTCCGGCAACAATAAAGTTTTGCAAAATCCATGACAAACCAAAACGAGAATTGATGAAAGATAGGCGGCTAACACCAGACTGTTAGGAAATGGGGTGTATTATATGGTCTGGTTCTGCAACCTCCCTCTGTATTACACTTACCAACCCCTTTAGGACCATTAGGTTTCGGTTGTCAAACCTTCAACTCAACTTTATGTAGCTGTGGCTCTGAGCAGCAAGCCGTACACAGAGGAACAAGTGTAAAGCATTTAAAAAGCACCAGAAAAATTGAAGAAGAAATTGACAAAACACCAAGGAAATTCAACACATATTTATAAAAATAGTCTGTATTTTGAGACACCACAATGAAAAAGGTCCATTGAAAGGTTCTGGAAATATAGAATTTACAAGGTATAGTATTTCAAAGCATTTCACTCTACCGCAAACAACTGGAAAATTCAATTAATTTGACACAAACTTGTTCACAAAAAATTGGACTAGGGCTATTGAGGTCACTTAGAGTCACTTTAGGTGACCAACTCCAGTAAGGAGCCAGCAAAGGGGACAGTTACCTCAAAGACAAAAGCAATCCTCAGTCCGTTCCAAGCACTTTTATCTGTTGCAGTGGTTTCCAATGGAAGTGATCCTAATGCAAGTGATGAAGGATGGTTAAGCTACTCAAGGGTGCTGTTGATGTGATGTGGTCAATGGGGGTCTTCCTGCAACTACTTATTAGCCCCCAAAGGAATGAGGCATTCCGGGTGACAGGGTTGACGTACCTCCACAGCCGACATGTGTTTCGTCGATGAACGACTTTCTCAAGGCTGTTGATAAAACAAATGCATCTGATTGTTTGATTTTAAAAACAATACAAGAGGGAATTCTTGCTGCATCCTGCCAATGTTCAACACTAGTTTAATATCTAACTACATCAGTGCAACGCAAGAAAAAAAGAATCACGAAAAGTGACAAAAAGAGAGAACTAAGAACCAGAAAACCCAGTGTAAACAGAAGACTAGAAAAGTCGTTCATCGACAAAACACGTCGGCTATGGATGTACTGCAACTAAAAAATAAGCTACATTTGTTCATGTTCTTGCCATATGGACTGATTTTATTCACGATGTACTTGGGTAATTAAAATACATTACTGACTTCTGATGGTCAGTTGGTACTTTTTGTGGTGCTGTGCTCTGTTTTCATATTAGATTTGACGTGAATGGAGGAAGCTTTCTCTCTGCACTGAGTGACAATGTTGATGGCACAGTGTTGACTTTGAGAACGCCATATTGCATATTGGTATACACCTGTGCAAAACTACAACAGAGGTGTTGACTGTTCTTTTAGTAACCACTGCTATCATTCATACATTGTAGTGTAGTTCCGATAGTACCCTTTCATGCAGGACCTACGCTGTTTACGGATAACATATACTGTGGGCTTGGTGGCAAACCGACTCTATACACCCCCACCAAATATGTCAGCCTATGTTTTCGCATCAGCTAGTTCACAGTGCCACTAGAATCTCCTGTTATCAGAGAGATTAGTTTTTTGGCAACCTCAGAACATAAGAAACTCAGACGCGTGGAAACAATATACTATTTTCACTCAGTCACTCGTGCTTGCTTGTTTTGCTCTTAGAGAGATATACAGAAGAAACAGTCGAGCGTCTTTACAATAAAAATGTATTGTACTGTTGTTCATGTAAAATATGTGTAGTATTGGTCTACCATTTTGCAATAGTCATGAACACATACATGAATATAAAATGCATTTATAAAATAAAGTGTGTACTCCTAAGATGCCTGTCTAGAAGTACCTGAGTGTACCTAGCATGTGAGTAGGTGCAAAAGAGTCTAAGCCTAAGAGCCTAAGTCTAAGAGCTGAGAATCCCGCTAGGATTTAGTCGAACCCCCATACCTGAATAGTGAGAGTGTGGGACTTCGTCCTGGACTTGAGCTGGACACCCCGCAAGGGATCGTCAGACCACTGTCAGCTGGAGCGATGGGATGCCGGAGCCACAGCGTCTCTGGTCAATGTGTCGGCCTTGACGTCTCGGTTCCCTCCTGCCTACTGATAGCAAGAGGTGCTGTATTTATACAGTCTTTGTGCGTATGTTCCCCATTGTTCAGTACGAGGTCTACCTCCTGGAGAGTGTACTCATAAATTATTCTTATGCACAAAGGATGATGTCTTAGCAATATCGATTGGGAAAAACCCACCCTCGGCATGGAACTAGGTGAAAGGTTTGGTCCATAAAAGACTACAGTCCTTATAAGGCATTATGTCCATACAAAGCAGTCTTTCTTATTTGGAGTTATGTCCTTCTAAGGCTTGTTCATATGAAATAATGGGGAGATGATGTAGGGAAAGTGTACCGAAATGAAATATAACACCCACTCTACCTTATACTTAAAAAACTGAATTTGTTCTCAGCACACGGTGAGCCAGATTCAGATTATATGTCCTGGCTGGGAGACATAACCCTGTAGTTGCCTGCTGCCGTAGGGGACAAACATTGTAGTACCTCACATAGCACGTCAAGTGTGCATAGATGAAACTCGTCAATGCTGCCAACAGTTGTTGGTGAGGCAGCCATTGCTGTATTCAATACCTTGGTGCCAAGGGTGGAGCTGAAATTCAACTCGGTCAAGGGCACCTGCAGATCCTTGAGGAATTCATACGTTAAAATGGGAATACCTTGAGGATAGAGTCAGGCATGGGACCGGAGTGGTCCAGCCTGGAGTCTAAGTCCGCTGGCGTCTCCGTTAGAGGTGTCAGAACGATGTCCAACTCGCATTCTTCTCCACAAAACAGGCATCGGAAAACATGTACGATGGAGTCTTCGAAGACTGGTCTGAATGACAGGAACCAAGAAGCACTTAGTTCTAGAAGGCAAGGCACACCCAGATGTTGCACCATGCACTCACGGTAATATCTTTCCAGGAGAGCTTTTGCAATCTCGCTGGTGGATGGTTCCTTCATTGCGTAGCAGGTAAACAACAATCAGGATTCCAGCAATAGCTAGCAGGATCAGAGGTATACCCCCGAAAATGCTTCCAAATAAGGAGTGTATAAAGTTAGAAATAACTCAGAGGATGGTCTGGAAGATGTTAAAGAAGCCTGACCCTATGGTTTTAAATAGGTGTACAACACCGCTCATATCTGACATACTTACGATACGATCCACCATTTCTGCAAAATATCGGGGCAGTCGTTCGAGGTCCTCGCAACTTAAAGTTCAAAGGTTTCTCGTGCATAGGTCAATAGCACGGTTTGCTGTAAAAACATGGCTTTCATTCTACTTAAAGCATCAAACTGTATAAAAGAAACATTCTGTGAAGGCCATACCGGCGCCTCCCTGACTGTATTTGTCGGACCAAACAATACTTGCATACAGCAAGTAACTCTGGTGTTCACTGTGACCAGATAGGCAATGCCCAGGAGCATCCCACAACACCCTTGATCGTTCATCATCAAGTTACTCCCATAAGAAAGTAACTCGAACACTGGCGTGATTACAGCAGCTGGAGTTCCTTTCATGTGGCAAGACAGATTAGAAGCTGAACCATTACAGGCCCCGTGCAAAACGATACCTTGGCACATGAGAGAACCGCTTAAAGCGCTCTTGCAGTTAGTACTACTAAGAAACACTTCTTGATCCCCACTCCGACATTGAAATCTATATGGTACATGCCAGGCTTTCTTAATGTATTCTTTACCCAATTTTTCATATTTGCCTGCCTGCCTTTGTTCAAGGCAATAGTGAAACTGAAAGGTCGTGACCGGGAGTGTGATTTGGCCGTGGATTAGCCACTCTGTGGATGTTGATTCAGCCACTGTGAATGGAAGCCTGTCCAGTTTTTCAATTTGCAGCATTGTATATTTAGCTCCCCTTTGTACCATTTCTATATGTGTATCAGTTAGATTGTATTCTGAAAACAGAGACATACTGCTTATAAAATGCCAAGGCACAAAGCCTGCACGCAAAGATTGAAGCATCCAGCTCAATAACATAATATGTAATGTAATGTAATGTAAATCCGAATTGGTAAAGCGCAAACTACTCACCCTTACGGGTCTCAAGGCGCTGGGGACCATTGTGGAAATTAAGTGAGCTATTGCCCAGTCACATGGTGCTGAGCTGAGCTGCCGCCGGAGCTGGGGATCGAATCGTGAGCCCTGTGCTCCAAAGTCAGCTGCCCTGGCCGCATGACCACACCTCTCCACTAATAGAACTTAACTGTGATTGGCTGTGTTGTAATATGGCTAAATCCTGTTCCAGTATGTCAATAGCAGAAGATACAATGTTGCCCAATGAATAAACTCTGGAGGTCAAAGTAGTTAACCCATTATGCACCACAGCTAAAGCTTTTTCTAAGTTTATACGGTCTATTTCCCATATTCTCTCTGCGTTTTTTTGTTGGGAAATCTTCCAGATTTCAATTTAAGGCAGCATAAAAGCCTGCATATATGAAATGTTTTTGACGTTGTTTCCCAGGTCCTAGTAAAAAGTCCCTAATATCCACGTCTTGTGTGAGTAAAGATAAATGTTGTTTCACTTCTGCAAGTGTTTAGGTTTCTAGCCATTCTAGGCACAACTTCCCAACACTATAGGATGTTACTACCCCTGGATGTTCTCTCTGTGCATAACGTGGATCTGGCCTATGCATAGTGAGTCCCTCGGTGATGAGCAGGAACCGTTTATGGCTTGTGGTCGTGTCTGAGGGTCAAACCACCCACTCCTTCCAATTTGGGTCTGATCTATTGTACTTTAGTATGTCATCAACTGTTGCCCCTTCCTTTGAAGAAGAATTATGCCACCCCTGTGATGGTGTAGGAAACTCTGGAGTGTTCAGGTCCTTTATCTTGGCTGCTCCAAGACAGGATGTCTGTTGCACAGTATCATTTAAAAAGATCTTCTGCTTTGGAAGGAGGCATGCTCTAAATAGTGCCTCCGTACCCTGGACTTGCCTGTCCCTTGAACCCCAAACCGATTTTGAGTCAATATCGTCTTTCCATAGGTTGAAACTCTGAGCAGACAATTGGGTCTTAAATTGTTTGTCAAAACAATTTTCAGTGCTGATTTTGGTACAACCTTATAATAAAATGAGGCTGGGTCTCTGGTGTTGAACCTTAAAAAGTATGAACATTTTTGTGCAAACATTTGTGAACTACTTTTTGGTGGTGTTGGGCAAGGTTCCCACTGATGGTACTCAAACACACTCAAAGGTGAAATGGATTTGTGCAGGAAATAACGGCCAAAATGTTGGTAACAGTACAATTTGTCATAGTCTGATGAACCATCTAACATTTCATTATTAGAAAATGCAGCAGTTTTCTCTAAATCAGACAACATGTTATTCACTGTTTCAGTGTCCCAATCATCAGAAAATGTACTGGAGGTAATGAAATCATCTAATGAGATTTTAAATACATGATTAATTTTTAAAAGTTCGGTCGGTCCGAATATGTTGAAATCAACCTTGTCCCATACTATACCATCGGGTATAGGAACAGCTGTAATGTTCACTGATGACAAGTCTCTTTGTTCACGATGTGATGATGGATGTTGCTTCAGTAGAAAGTTGACCTTTTGGGCTGTGGAACTTTGTTGAAGAAAGCGTCCATTGATAAGCATACTAAAAGTCAATACTAAGCCTTGCCAGAAAAGAAAAAACAATATCCCAGAAATTACCCAGAGTTCCATCCAAGGTCATACCAGGTATGTCTTTTGAAGAAAGAGAAAAAAATTCTTTAATTCTTGCTTGAATGGTGTTTTGGCTGGCATCTTTTCCGGCTCACTTGGATCCAGAGAAAACATATCAAAGTTAATGAAATAGCCGGAATCTGTTCGATCAATTGTAGGAATTGTATCGGGATTGGTTGAAATTTTATTTTCCTCTCGACGAGGCATGTTGATGTAGATGTCTGTATTCGGTCTAATTGCAACTTGTGAATTACTCTAATTTTCATTTTGAATTTGAGTGTCTGGTTCAAGTGGAACAAGTTCCATAGCATGATTGCTTAGTCATTCATTCCTTACAGGTGGCTCTTCAAACGTGATGAGTCCTTCTGTTTGAACTTCTTGGATTGTAGCTAGAGGAGGGCGTCTGCTACAGCGGAGTCCACTAGGCCTACTGTTTAGTATCGGCCACATAGTGTGGTTTGATTAAGTTGACTGAGACAAATCGTTTCTCCTTTTTTCCAGCTAGAGGCGGGAGCAGCAAAGTTCTTGTTCCGTGCACTGCATGGACTGGTACAGGTTTTCTGTAAGTGGGTCCATATTCCTTTTTGTCCGCAATATTTTCTCGGACCAGAACCCCGACTTTGAAATCCAGACAGGTCTTGCTATGACTACTTCTGCTTCCTCAGTGGCGGTCTGCTTTAGATGGACATTGCTTTGTTTTGTCCTGGATTCATTTAGATCTTGTAAAACAGCCAAACGATCATGGATATCAAATGGTTTAACATCCGCCACTGCGCCTTCACAATCAAGATCAGGTACCCACATTTGTGTCCCAAAGAGGACCTCATATGGAGTAACACCCCCTAGAGAGCTTCTTGGCTGGTTGTTTAATACCCGCTGTACTCCATAAAGGTATGTGGCCCAACTACCGCCCTTGCCTAATATCCTGTTAAAGATTGCTTTAAGTCTTGGTGTTTTCTCTCCACAACCGAATTTCCGTCTGGATGGTACGGAGATGAGATCCGCAATGCTATGCCCATTCCTTCCGTGTCCTCTTTGTAAGCCTGAGAGCTAAACACAGAACGGCGGTCAGACTGTAACGTGCTAACTGCGTATGTGCCGATAAAGACTCACAAATCTTTAATAACAGTTCGAGCGTCAGCAGAACGCTGAGGCCATACCCATAGGATTCTAAAGCATGAACCCACTGCTACCATGATATATCTGTAAGCCCCGTCCATTTGTAAGGGTCCGCAGTGGTCCAAGTATACACATGCAAGAGGTTTGTCTGACTTCAGTAATGGCGTCTGTGCTGGGAGTGCAACAGTGGAGCCATTCATCTACTGGCAGATGTCACATTTCAAGAAATAGTCTTTAGTTTGCTTAGTTAACCCTGGCCACCAATAGCACAGAGAGCCACACACAGAGCCACACCCACACACAGAGCCACACCCACACACAGAGCCACACACACACCCACACACAGAGCCACACACACACACACAGTAGAGAAATAGTCGCTGTAGCGCCAGTGTGCGCAGAGCCCAAACCCTCGTGTGCAGCTAGTATTAAACCTTGCCTACGATCCATATTTGGTAATACTATATCCCTCACTCCGGGAATATGAGCATATGGAATGTTTTGTGCATCTAACTTGCAGGAGTATTTGAGTGTAAATTTTTTACGTACTGCCGTGCTGCCTTTGCGTGACGCGATGACAGCTACCATTATTTGTCCGTCTATACTTGTTTTTGAACGAGTCAACGCAGCTACGGAAGTCGTGCGAACAGCCCCCTTTGCAGCTTCATCCGCCAATGAATTCCCTTTAACATGAACACCATCACGTTGATGTCTCAGTGTATGGATCACATGAGTCCTCGGTAGCTCGGATTTCAATTCTGCTACCTGTTCCCATAACATTTTATGCTTAATTGTGCCACCTTTTGCGTCTTTAAACCCATTTTGTTCCCAATGCTGTAAGTATTCATTGTACAACTGCACACAGTAAAAAGAATCACACACGATTAGTGTGGGGAATTCTCGATCCGTATTTACAAGTGCCAGTATAAGTGCTTTTAATTCTGCCAACTGAGCCGTTCAGTCTCCTAGAGATGGCGTTTTTGTGCAACTAGGATGGAACTTGCCATCAAGCATGTAACCTTTAACGATAGAACACTCTGAAAAATATTGCTGCTTACTTCCTATAGCCTGCTGCGCAGTTCCATCAGGATAAATAATATATTCATACTGATCTAGAGGCAAGATTTCACATGGTAAAGGGTATTCTTGTTCATATTGCAGGAATGCTTGTTTTTTTAAACTTGGATCAAATCTGTATTCAACATTGTCAGGATTTTTTCTGTTGAAGTGAAACGCATTTCTACATTTGTGTACAGGTGTGATTTGTAAGTGATTGGTACAGTTTCTCCTTCATTAAAGGTCAAATAAGTGTACCCACACTGAACCACCATTAATTGGATCACTAAGTGAAGTACGTTTACGCATGTTTGGAAGCAATCATGTCTTCCTGGAGTAAACGAAGAATATGAGTATGATCTTGTGTCCAATCTCTGGCTGAAAAGTCAGGTTTTATTAAGTCATAGAAAGGTTTTACCCTTTGTGCGTAATCTAAAAAGTATGTCCTGTCGAAATTTAGGAATCCAAGTATTAATTGTAAATTTTTTTAAGATTTTGGAGGCTGGAGCAGCTCACATTTTTCTAAAAGGTTAGCTGCCAGATTTTTGCATTCCCTTGACCGCTCTTTTCCAAAAATAGGACATTAAGGTGGGCTATTTTCGATTTTTTTAAGTTGAATTTGTAGCCCTCTGCAGTAAATCCCATAATAATGGTGCTTACCCTGGTCAAGTGCCTCTCTAAGTCAGCATCTGTCAGATAAATATCATCCACCCTCGAACAAGTAAATGTTACTTGACCTCTGAGCACTTTTGCTATGAACTGTTGCCCTTAGAAGTTTACATAACATATACTTAATCAAAAAATAAATATTGTTTCAACACTATCAACCAATCATGATCATCTTCAAAAAACCTCATGCAGTATTGCTGTGTTATTTCATTATAATGTACTCATTTAATCTGTTTCTTTCACAGAACATCAAATCCAAAGTACAAAACAATTCCACAATCTTCTTAGTTCGAAGATATTGCTGCTTTTCTTCATTGTAGCCCTATAGCCCAATGCATTTCGGGCCTTTGGCCCTTCTTCAGGGGATATAATCAAAAGCAAACATGATTTTGAAATTTTGAACTACATTATATGTACAGGGAGATTTCAATAAACAGCATTTAATTGGTAACATTTCAATTGTTAACTACAGTGTACCTGCTATATGTTGTGGACATCAAAACCAGTGAAAAAAAGAGACAAGATAATAAAAGAGCCCCATAGTGGACCAGGTGCAAAAAGCTGAGAAACCAATAGTGATCCTCTCTCCTTGTAAAAAGCCATCACAACTTATAAGTGCCTTCCAGATAGAACCTTTACTGTCCGAAGCTATCATTCATGTGTTGTCAACCTTCAAAATACTCATACTAAGTGCTTACCGAACACTATCAGATAACGGCTTTCTATGACTGTTCTTGCTATTAATCCGTGTAGTTGTGTACTTTAACAAAAGAAAATCAAATCATGAATGCAGTGTTGTAAATAAAACTGCCCGACAGCCCCTCATGACTCACATTGTGACCCTTCAAGCTCAGCTGTGCTTCTCTTCTTACTCTGCGTACCACCCGCCGTTCACTGTGCCTCGACTCTACAAACAAAACATAGAGTGCATCAAACTCAACGTTATCTTCGTGGCTCACTGAATCACTCATATATGCCAAATCAACCAAAATGTGGCGTACCTTGGTATTAGTATCAGTTTTTGGACAGGGTCCGTATCGCCATGTTTCTTAATCGTTAGCCCAACTCTGTGTGATTGCTACTGCTACAGTTCCTTCCTCTGTTTCACTAACGCGCTCACTCCAAACATTGAAAACGGACTAGGTGTACCGACGTCTTGCTACTTGATAATAGGCGCCATGTTGAAACCATACAATCCCGGTAATAATGAGGGTGATGTGGTCACCAAATGTAACTTAAATCGACGCCACATCTTCTCCGAAGTATCTGAACCGATTCAAACCCTAACCCATACCCAAGTGATCAGCAATGGAAAAAATAAATAAAAGATAATATATTAAGTGTTCGCAAATGATCATTGTGAAGGTCAAATACTTGATCAATTGTACACAGTATGATTCAACCCTCTCTTGTACAGCTGGAAATAAACAAACAAAAAAATGTACAAATAAACAATGGACAAAACCTGGTGTCATTGAAAACAACACAATCAGAACTTGTTCTTAAAAATTCTTTGGCATGTATCATGACATACCTCACTGGCCCAGTCCCATGATGGTCCTCACTATTGCACTTAATTATTTAAAAAGAAAAAAAACATTTCAATGTTATCAGTTATTCCATGGGGATTGTGGGTGTTTAGCCTCCTTATCCAGAACGTCTCTCTCTGTAACAATGTCCTGGTCAAATCCCTCCCTGCTATAGGATTAACCACCTCTATAACTTGAAACCTCAGCTGTGCTATTGTGTGACGTGCTTCTATCCAGTGCTTTGCTAGACACCTGCAGACTTTTTGATTTCTAATGGTGCTTTTATGTTCAGATATACAAACTTTTACTTTCCTCTCTGTTTTTCTGACATAAAGTAGTCCGAACGGACACTTTATGCCGTAAATAACGCTGGTAGTGTTGCAGTCTGCGTTGTGATGTACTTTAATGGTTTCTCCCGTGGTGCCCAGAATGATGTTGTTACAATGAACACAATTGTAACATCTCTTCATTCCCTTGTATTCCTGCGTGGAAACTTGTGAATTTGATGCTAGTATTTCTTTTAAATTTCTTGACCTGGTATAGGCATGTAACGGTTTATCTTTAAACAAATCCTTAAAGTCATCCTCATTTTGCAGAATTTCCGATCTGTTGTTGATGATTTTTTTAACCCTATGAGAAATTGTGGAATATTTGGACACAAACACTTGCTGTTTCTGTGTTGTTTTCAACTGCTTGTCTAGCAGGTTGTGTCCTTCCTTCTGTTTGGTGCGATTTATTGCTTCATCCAAAACATCTCCTGGGTAACTTCTGGCTAAATAATTTTTTTTCTGTCTCTCTATGTGTTTATTCAATGCTGTTGAATCAGAACAAATTCTTTTCGCTCTAAGGAACTGTGAGTAAGGAAGATTTTGGATTAAATTCCTGGGATGAAAGCAATTGAGCTGGAGTGCATTGTTCTTATCTGTTTTTTTACATTGTACTTCTGTCCTTCTTCCTGTGTCATCCACATCAATCATGACATCCAAAAAGGACATACATGTTTCACTAATACTGTAGGTAAACTGTATGTGCTCATCATGAGTGTTCAATTGCTTTATTTTACTTTCCAAATTATCTCTAGATTCTGTCCACATCACAAATATATCGTCAATGTACCTACAGTATAGTAAGAGATTTTCCGTCCACTCAGTGTCTTTATAAATATGTTCATCCTCATAGAGGGCCATGAATATGTTCGCATATGCTGGGGCCCCAGAAACCCCCATCGATGTTCCAGTTAGCTGTAAGTAAAACTGACTGTCCCATTCAAAATAATTATGATTGATGCAGAAGTGTAACAGTTCTAATAAAAAGTCTTTATCAGCCCTGACGTTGGTCTGCTTCAAAAGTGCCCATTCTACTGCTTCCATGCCACCAGCATGGGGGATTGACGTGTAAAGTGATTTGACATCAATAGTTCCTAAAATTACTTTTTTGTTCAGCTCAATGCATTGTAACATTCTCAGAAAATCCGTAGTGTCTTTGACATACAAAGCCCAATTCTGTACAAATGGTTGTAAAAAGTGGTCCAAATAGTGTCCCAATGGCTCACAAATGGTGCCACACACGGTGACAATGGGTCTAAACTGTGGATCCTCCACATTTGTATGTATTTTTGGCAACATATAAAGCCTTGGTCTACGTGGAGTTTGTGTTGTGAGATATGCTTTGGTTATTTCGGATATTGTAATCGTAATCGGTATTTGTAGAGCGCAACTGTCGCTCCGAAAGGAGCATCCTGGTGCTGAAAAAGTGTGCTGTACAATTTCGGAAACTAAATGCCGGCCATAACAGAGGCCTCCGACAAATTAAAAATCCAGGTCTTTAATTGCTTCCTGAAGATATCCATCCCATTCTTACTGCATTGTTGAGAATCAAACTTATTGTTTCCACCAATTTCGTCATTGGATCACATTCCAAATCAAGATATGTTGATGTATCAGCAACGTGTTCATATACCTTTTGTGTATAAAAATCCAATCCATAACAACTATGGCCCCTCCATTGTCAGCCTTTTGGATATAGATCTCATAATTCTGTGACAAGGATCTAAAAAACACTCAGTTCCTGTTTGGAAACATTTCCTTTACTATGATCTTTGGTTTTCAACTTTTGAAGATCCTTTCTTACTAAGTTTTCAAAAGAATCCAAAACTTTATGTGATAATGGAGCTTGAAAGGTGGACTTAGGTTTAAATTCTATAAATTCTTCTTCATGGTTTACTGCTTTAGGTGGAAGAATGTTGTTGAAAAAATGTCTCAGTCGTAATATCCTCATGAATTAAAAAAATGCTACTTCACATTCCAAGTTGTTCATTCTGTATGTGGGGACAAAACCTAGCCATTTGTTGAAGACTTTTTGTTGTTGTTCTGTCAGTGCGATAGAGGAAATATTTACTATCAAGCTGTTTTTTGACTCCTCAAGTTTTGTAGTCCCTTTTCTTTTACTTCTCCTTGTCTTCCTACATTTTTTCCACTTAATGTTCCTGGCGGTTCACTGGAATCTCCTCCTTGCCCTAAAAAAAAGGCTTTCATGTGGTTGCATGTGATTGTGATTCTGACATGGTTTCTGTTGGAATTTCTTCCGTTCTTCTCTCAACATGCACCAGTGCTCGGTTCACATCTATATCTCTTTTAAAAAGAATACTACCTCATCGGAGGAAAGTGTGGCCACAGAAAGAGATATAGATGTGAACTTGCCTGTGCTCGAGTTTCCGGTCCGGCGCGGCTTCCTGGTGCCGGTTGTACGGAGAAACACGTCAGGTTCACTCCCCCTACCCTCCCAGACCACCCCCACTTCCTGTTGGTTGGTGGGATCTTGGAAGGCATAAAGCGAGATGCTCCCCCGGACACGTAGCGGACACGCCATGCCAAAGGCAAGTCCGTCTGCGCCCGTCCGCGGCCAGGGGCCACTTCTTATGCCCATTTTTTAGATACTCCCCTAACGAGCTGAAATCGTGGCAGGCTAATCTCCAAATTAACGGGAATACCAAACTTAATCTAGAACAGGCGGAAATCTTTACATACAGATATGATTTCTTGGAATTAATTCTAGAACTCCCTCCCTTCAAGAATACGCCCCGGTCCACCCACTCCCCTTCCAAGGGTCAAAAACCCACAGTCTGCTATTTGAATACCCGATCCTTGGTGAAACACCAAGTCGAAATCGCATTACTCCTACAGTCTGAAAATCCCAATATGCTCCTCCTAACTGAAACGTAGTTGACCAATGATTGCGCCCGGACATCTTAGCAGCAATTCCGGATGGCTATTATATCCTTCTGGCAAATTGGTTTCCGGGGAAAGATGGAGGCTGGGTTGCTGCCATTATCCGTAAGGAACATCAATTTACAACCTTGGAGGGTACTGGTCTGCCCTTAACGGACTTTCTGATTTTAAAACTTGACTCCCCTCAGTTATCTTTTATCTGTGCCCTTTTTTATAGACCCCCTGGTAATATGTCCACTTTCCCTCAGGGACTGCCCACTTTCCCTTAGGCACTGGTTGAGATGATATCTCACCTCGTTTTTAATCATGCTAGGATTCTTATAATTGGGGATTTCAATTACTGGCCTAGTGACAATTGGGAGAGCTCTATTCGAGGGAATTGGTTGATCTTCTTTCTGGTATGAACTGTATTCCACCTTTGAGGGGAGCTACCCACATAAAAGGGCATACTTTAGATCAAGTCTGGACTTCAAATTTGAAGAACTTCAGTCCTCTGATAGCTCCGTGCGTTTGGTCCGACCATTATTTGATTAGATTCATTCTTCAATGTATTCCTTCTCTGAAACCCCAACTAATAGAGAATCAAATGTCCAGAAATTGGAGACAAGCAGACATGGACCATTTCCGGTCACGTCTAATGAGAATGCCCCCTACACACTAGAAGACTTTCAGACTCAGGCAGACAGCATTAAATTATGGTTGGAGTTGGCCAGCGATTGTGTCGCCCCTCTCAAAACAAAAAACATCATGAGATCTCACGATGCTCAAAGGTGGTTCTCAGATGATCTAAAAATCAAGAATCTTGAACTTAGACAAGCAGAATGCCAATGGTGCCGTCATTACCTCCCAGATAAAAAAAACTATCTAGTCTTGATGAAAGAATATAAAAATCTAATTATTCTAACTAATGCTAACAATTTTTCTCAAAAAATTGTCAATGCATCAAACAAATCTAAAGAGATTTTTCCATACTTGACCAACTCTTGAAACCAGATAGAGTTACGCCAAAACCTGTTCCTTCACAGTCTCTATGTGATTCTCTTAATTCATATTTTTTAGAGAAAATAGCCATCATCAAGGTTAGTATTCCTTGTGTGGCTGATGTTATACAGGACCCAAATATTGACTTGAACCTAGATCGCCTCGACCGAATCCCTCCGATTTCAGAGGAGATTTTTCTGAACTTACTAAATAAGGTCAGCTCTGGCTCCCCCTTGGATTGCTGTACAATAGAATCAGCAAAACCTGGAAAGGGGACCACCATTCCTTAGATGAATTCATCTCCTGGCTCAATGCGGCTGATCCCAACTTGCGTTTCACCTGCCATTCCAGCAATACTTAGAATTGAATTTCTAGATATTTGGGTGGAACATTCTGACAATGCACTAAGGGTATCGCTGTTCACAAAACCCACTGCCAGGAACACCCTGCTCCAATATGCCAGCTTTCATCCGAAATGCCAAAAGGATAGTATCCCATCCAGCCAATCCCTCCGAATTTGAAGGAATTGTACTGATCTGCGGGATTTCCTGACTCAATCGGATATCCTAAAAGAAAAACTACTACATCGAGGTTATCCTAGGAAACTTGTCAAAGACTTGTTCAAACGAGCGAGATACTCCAACCGGGACCTCATGTTCCTACCCAAACAAACTGAACCCCCTGATCAGCTGGTATGTATCACCCGCCACTCCAATTTGAACCACAAGGTGCGCCAGATAATAAACTCTAGCTGGCATCTGTTAAACCTGGAGGAAGACAAAACCCCCTCAACAGACCTATATTTGCCTTTAAAAGGAACAAAAACTTAAAGAATTACCTGGTAAAAGGCAAGATGCCTGAGGCCCCCTCCAGTGTTCAAACCGCGGTCACCAATTTAAAATCCCATCTTTGGCAATCACCGATGTGGCACCTGTCACGCATGCCCTCACGCGATGGTCGGTGATTCAGTGAGCACCACTGAACGTACCATATCAGTGGCACGCAACAAGAAAATGACCAACTGCCGCACTGCCAACATTATTTATGTTATTCTATGCCCGTGCAATTTACCATACGTAGGGGAAACCGGGCGTAAATGTCACCTGAGGATAGGCGAGCATAAGTCCAACATCAGAAACAACAAAACCTCTGCTCCTATAGTTTCTCATTGGTTGGAGAAATCACATATGGAGAAAGACCTTAGGTGATTTATATTGGAGAAAATATCGGCCAGACCTGGAGTAGACCCTTCATGCCTGGGCAAAAAGACAGAGGTTTTTTGGATGTTTATGTTTAACTCTGTCAAAAATCGCCTTAATGAAGAATGCCCGTGGCCCAATGCCTTCTTATAACGAAACACTGATTGACCCCCCGTAGGATGTGACCTATGCAAACCCATTTTATAATGAATTTTATTTGATGTCAGATCTAAATTTGATCATCGTGCCCTAGAATCTTTGATAACCATCTCGAGCACCCCCGGTATGTTGCGGATTGTCTGTAGTGAATGGGGCGGACTGATGGATGACCGCCCAAAATAAACAAATACACCACGCTTCTTTAAATTTGCGAGAATTGAATCCACTCCAAGATGGCGACTAGGTTGGGAACTATTTGGACCTAGTCCGCTTTCTATGCCGCTCACCGATACCATCTGAGACACCTGAGACCAATTGCTATAATGAACGCCGAGCCTTAAATGCCCTCGTCTACCTGACTAATTGCGCCAGACTTGCTGAGGATTTACTGCCGCTTCGCGGTCCTCACGGAGCTCGTTTTTTCAGGTAAGTCTATTCTCTACAGATGGCTCCAAGGGCCATTTACGCCCGCTCTATCTGTTATGTCTGTCATCGCGTGTAATTTGGGCAGCCATGGAGAAGGACTCTGGAATAATCTGAAACCCTCACTTATGTTTCAGGGGATCCTTTAACCTGTTTTTAGTAAGACGCCTCTAAACCGGACCTCCTACCTCCCCTACCTGACGTTATCTTCAAACTCAGACGGAATCCGCCTACTGAGGTTAGTTCTTGCAACTTAATGTTATCTAACGGTATTTTTGATCTAGATCGTTTAGAGATGGCCTTTACTTACGAGCGGGGCGTACACGCCATCTTGACGCAGTTTCTCTATCTGTATTTCAGGAGACTACACCTCTAATCCCTGACCCCTCCTTTACCTGGACATAGATTGGGGGATATTCATATATCATGTATGTGAACCTAAATTAAAGGTAACTAAAGTCTGACCACCTTATGACCCATATGCAATCTATGCTGCCAAAATGTCAATATGGCCACCACAGGGCCACCCATAAAGAAACCATTAACGGGCGTATTCTTCTGTTGTTAGGGCTCTGCTGTGCGAAGCTATCTGTGACCAAGCGAAACAGGAACTCCGGCTGGAGCTATCCGATCGTCAATATATAATCACCGAACATTGTCTCTGATACATAGAAGACAACCATATTTTAGGTATATCATCTATTTCTACCTAGCCATGAACTGTTTGGTAATGCCTATCGCCTTAGAGCAGACACTAGATATGTTTCAAATGTTTTGTTTTTTTCTTTAGCTAAGAAAGCCTTGAAATAAAACCATTTGAATTGTGTGCCTTTCATCGCTATACCTCCACCACTAATTTTTACCTGGTGAGTGCATTCATACCCTGGCCATACCGTTATATGCCTTTGCTGTGTCGCAAATAGGAGCCTCAGTCCTTTAAACCTTTTTTCCCCCTAAAATCAAGCTGTCCCGACTGACTGTATGAATGGGATATGATTGATTATTGTTGTCTAAGATATGCCTAAACACTAGGCCCACTTTTCTCCCCTTGGTCCATCATGTTCGACCGCGCGTTCTTTCCCATTGAGGAAAGACATCTATTATTTAGTGTGACCCCATGATATCAGAGCCTCTACACACCATGCTATTTAAGTAAAATGTTATTTATATGCTGGCAGTGTTTATCAAATGTATTCTATTTTGTATTTGTGTATTTTTAATGAAAAAAACTTTTTATCTGCAGTTTGTTGTCCCCAACCCCATGGTACACCACCGCCCTGAAGAAGGTGCGCCTGAATAGGCCCTACACCGAAACGCGCATTGGCGTGGTTCCTGTGGACGGCAGAAGCCTAGTTATTGTTAATAACCCTCTCCAACGTATTTTGCCCCCACAGATTCTACCTTGTCTATGCAGTTATATTTCATCTTTACTGCTGGCCTTGCTGTACCAATATGAATGTTATGTATAAAAGTACGTGGAACTGACTGACCCGTTTAGTTTGAAAGTGAGTGGGATTGAAAGTGAATGTGATTTTAGTCCGGTTGCATGGGAGTGTGTGGGAAATATATGTATTTTTGTAGTATGTGGTATATGTATCTATTGAACAAATTATGATGATCCTATTGTGACCCATACAAATCGAAGATATCTAAACAAAATAATAAACTAATGAAAAAAAGTAAAATGAAAATTGTGTGATGTGCTTTTGGCTCTGATACATATCTCTGTCACCACTTATTTAAATTGAAGGATCCCTTATGGGACCGTGACATATGCCCTGGCAGGGTTTTGCTGATTCTATTGTACTGTTATACCCCCTTTTTGGCCTGCCAGTATACTAAATGCCAACGGGGAACCCCCTTCTATTTTGTTGTTCCCCATTGGGTTACTGTCCACCCTACATTCTTCGAGAAGCTTTTACCACGTGCCCAGCCTCTCTCCAATCATTTCGAAACAACTCGCTTGAGCATGGCTGGGTCCCTGATTCTTTTAAAAGGGCAGAAATTATTCCAATCCTGAAGAAACTAGGTGCCGCTCCATCGGTTCTCAGTAATTATCGTCCTATCTCTTTGCTGCCCTATCTGGTAAAAGTTTTAGAGGCTCATGTAGCTAACTGCCTCAGCTCTTTTGTTGAACATTTCCAGGTTTTGGATACCCACCAGGCCGTATTCAGACCTGCACACTCGACCAAGTCGGTCATTCTTACTCTTATGAATGTGCTCAGGGGGGGCGGATATAGGCACTACCCAGGCCCTGATTCTCTTGGATCTCGCAGCAGCTTTTGACACAGTTGATCATGGTATCCTGATCGACCGTGTCAGTAATGCCGGAATTCAGGGTCTGGTCCCAAAGAGGCTTTCCTCCTTTCAGAGTAATCAGTCCCAAGCGGTGCACATCGCCAATTTCTCATCTAATAAACGAGATATTACCTGTGGGGTTCCTCAGGGCTCCTCTCTTTCCCCACTCCTTTTTAATCTCTACCTTCTTCCTTTAATTCATTCTTTGAGGAAAAGGAATGTTGGAATTTTTAACTATGCAGATGATCTTCAACTGTTGTTTAATATTAATTCATGTGCTTCATCCGAGCCCAATGTTCAAGACACGGTGGTTTTCATAAGTGACTTTACGAACAACAACCAGTTGAAGCTGAACCCGGAGAAAACTGAGCTGATTCTTACGGGTGGGTAAGCAAATCCATGGCATTCCAACTTCTGGCCCCCTAAATTGGGCAATAGCCCTGTGCCAGCTGCCTCTTCTAAAAGCTTGGGGATCATTATCAGTAATGTTTTATCCATGAAGGCCCAGGTTGTCTTTGCTGGCTTCTTTCAGCTGCACAGAATAAAGAAGATCAGTAGATTGTTGAGCAGGGAAGTTATGATTTTGGTCACTCTAGCCTTAGTGATCTCTCGCCTGGATTATGCCAATTCATTGTATGTTTGCATTCCGGCTTACCAACTGAGGCGCCTCCAACTAGTTCAGAACCAGGCAGCCAGGCTGATCTTTTATCAGCCCTTTTGGCACCATCTCAGCCCACTAATGAAAAGTCTCCACTGGCTTCCAGTGATTAAGCGCTGTGCGTTTAAGATGTGTTGCACCATTTTTAAAGCACTACATTGCAACAGTCTGGCTTTTATCTCGGTTTGTCTACACCGCTACATTCCCTCTCGAAACCCTAGATCCTCCCATTTGAATTTGTTGGAAATTCCTTCAGCCAAACGGAAGAAATACGGCTGACTAAGGTTTTCAGTCCTTGCTCCGCAATTTTGAAATTCTATCCCGGCTGAGATAAGGTCTCTGACTTCCTTAGCCCAGTTCAGAAAACAGCTAAAGACCTGGTTGTTCATTCAAGCATATACTGATTTAGCGATCTCCCTGCCACTGCCTTGATCCTCATTTGAGCGCCAAGAAACTGTTGGTGTACATGCGCTTATCAAATGCTTTTAACATACCTGAATAGTGAGAGTGTGGGACTTCGTCCTGGACTTGAGCTGGACACCCCGCAAGGGATCGTCAGCCCCCTGTCAGCTGGAGCGATGGCATGCTGAAGCCGCAGCATCTTTGGTCAGTGTGTCGGCCTTGAAATCTCGGTTCCCTCCTGCTTACTGATAGCAAGAGGTGTTGTATTTATTATGCATTTTTCAGAATGAGGATGACTTTGGGGATTAAACCTTGTGCGTCATTGGGAGAGGTGAAGTGTACCTCCTGGAGAGTGTACTCATAAATTATTCATATGCGCTAAGGATGACGTCTTAGCAATATCGATTGAGAAAACATACCTTCTGCATGGAACTAGGTGAAAGGTTTAGTCCATAAAAGGCTACAGTCCTTATAAGGCGGTATGTCCATACAAGGCAGTCTGTCCTTATTTGGAGTTATGTCCTTATAAGGCTTGTTCACATGAAATGACGGGGAGATGATGTAGGGAAAGTGTACAATGTTTCCTGGACTTATATCAGGGTACTGATATGAAATATAACAATATATCACTATCCTCATTGTTGCTGGACTGCACCTTATTCGTCTGTCTGTTCTTTTCCTCAAGTGCCCCCCCTCCCATTTGGTCTCCTACTCCCCTACCATCTTATACTATCACTGATTCACTGGATGTTAATGATTGTTGGTCCCCAGCTGGTTTGTAGGTCTGTTACTGTGACTGTTTTGTAAGTACTTTCCCTCTTGCCGGTCTGCTTGACCCGATTATGCATTCCTTACCCCTTTTTACCATTCCCCGTCCCTTTTTACCATTCCCCCTACCACCCACTAAAGCTTCGATGGTCACTAAAAATATTCTAAACCCCAAATTTTCAGATTTGCAGGAGAAGCTCTTCTTGGTATCATCTAAGACTCACATGACCTCAGGGACAGCTCAAAGAGGCCAGGACTAACTCCAGTAGAGGAAACAAGCAGGATGCAGTCCAGGTTCAGTTGCTATTGGTCAGATAGGCATTTCAGGAAAAATGCCTCTTGCAGGCCATTGTATCCCTGTAGCCACATAGGAGTACAGACAACTAACCCTTGGAGTTCACTTCTCAATGTTGGGTAAAAGTGGAAGGAGGGCCAGCCCCTCACGTCTCCACACAGGTCATAGTAGGTTCTGTCCTCTTCTGTTCTTCCAGAGGTGCAGAAAGCGTCTGATCAGATGGGGGTGAGGTGCCATTTTTGTATGACTCACTAGACAGACGATGGGGTGGGGGTGACTCCTGGACTGGCCGCACCCTACTCAATGGGAAAAAGGCTGCAAAGGGCAAACCTTCCCCATTTTTAAGCACATCATGTTTGCCTTCCTGCATCGTTCTGAGTAAAATGCAATGTGACACAACCCTTTTCATCTTGGAGGTGTGGGTGTCCACACTAGGGATGTGTCTAGGGAAAGGAGCAGTCCACTCCGCCTCAACCACACAAAACTGGTCAGGGACCAGCTCCTTCTCTCACTGGGTTAGGTCTTAGCTGGTTACAGATGTTCCAGGGAACAAAGGCTTCCCTTCCCCAGGTCTCTGTTTATACGGAACTATGCAGAGATATGCCTTAATCCCCTTCAAGTTAATTAAGTTGCTGAACCCTCCCCAGCTGCCCTTGCTGAGCTGAGAGGAGGCACATACCTCACACCCAGATCCTCCTGCTAAAGACCCGTGTCATTATTTCTGTTCTGGAAGAAGTTTTTACACCTCATTAAGGGGAAGCACTGACAGGGGCCAGATACTGCAAGGCTAATGCTAATTAGCCCACTGGAGGTTTAGTCATACAAAGCCTAAATGTTTAAAAGTTACTTCTCCTAAGTATTTATCAAAACTCCAACTTCACCATTGAGTTGAGGGTTTTATTAAATATAATATTACAATCAGTGGTTCAATCATCTCTGTAGCTTGCCCCAAAAACAATTTTGCAGAAAAACTGTATTTTATTTGAACTTCAGTTTTTCTCATGGGATCAGCTACACCCCTTGAGAGTGAAAACCGTTTTGGGGGCTACTCACTGAAGTAACATGTCAACATAAAATTCCTACTTATTCCTCTTTTAAACACTAGGCAGTCTGGCTTGTTGCATGCAGGGCCTACCTAGAGGTCGCTTATTCAATATTTTAAAGTTGAATTACCTCCTGTCAAAAAGGATTATTTAAACAGGTCTGCCTTCAAGATTAAAATCTGCAGCAGCCAGGCTACACACATACAGTTTATTCCTTAGAAGCTTAGTAGATGGCATAATAAGTGCTGCAGTTGATAGATGACGTTTACCTTTGCATGACACTAGTGTATTTACCCACACCATATACTATAGCCTTACTCGAAAGTTAAATATGACAATTGGGAATTAGCCAATGCTACCATATTTTATGGGTCAGAGCATCTACATTGAGGACTGTATAGTGGTGCCCCAAAGTGCAGAGTTCAAACCTTGCAATACCAGTTAGAAACAGGGATGGTCTCAAACACTGTCACTGACTGGAATCATTGTTCTATTAAACACCTGGGCCATATTTCACTAAGTGCACCAGGCAGGTGATGCGATGCCACCAAAGAAGGCTTGAAGCTTTACTGTTTAACAGGAATTGCAAATGGCGAAAGGAGCTAAGGGATAGGAGTGGATCCTTTGTCATCTATTCAAGTTTAGGGATGACTTGTGTGCACATTGCCTCCTCCCAGAGGGAAACAGGTTATTGCAATGGTGGGCTTTAGATGCTGATATATTATAAAGTAGTGACTTATTGGGGCATGTGGGTGTTACATGGTGGTGGGGGGAGCAAACCCTTATTTGGGATAAGTGTTTTATCTGCAAAACACAATGGGTACTAAGGAGCATGCAAAATATGGATGTGACAGCTGAACAAGCCCTAAATTGTTATGTGTAAAACTGAATACCAAGAAGTGACAAAAGACCCCAAAGTGCACTACGGTGGTGAGACAGGCTTGTGTGCCTACTTTCTGTGCCCCTGGGGCATTCATAATTACCGAGGGGACTGTGAATGCTTGTGCAGCCACATCAGTAATACAGGTCATGCCAGAGATACATGTGCACCAGTATAATCTCAAGGGGTGGTTTCCCTCATTTCAGTGCTTTAAACCTCTTCCAGGGTGGCTTTCTGTATGACGAAGTGGCTAGATCTGTTCTTATTCATGGGTTGGAGGACCCCAGAAGAGTATTTGATGTTGGAGGTGGCCACAGCCAGTCACAGGGTTATGTACTTGACACCTTTAAGGAGGCTACTGTCATTCCCCTCCTGAAGAAGCCAGAGGCGGACCTTAAAACTCTGACCAACTTCCGCCCTATTTCCTTACCTGGCCAAATTACTCGAAGTCCATGTGGCCAGAAGTCTATCTGCCTTTCTGGAGCGGTCCGAATATCTGGACCCCCATCAAGCAGGGTCCCGTCCGGCCCATTCCACAGATTCAGTTATACTGACAGTATTGGACACCATTCGGGAGGAGGCTATTAAGGGCTCTGCGCAGGACCTTGTGCTGCTGGACCTCTCTGCAGCATTTGACACGGTTGACCATAATATACTGGTCGACCGTGTCAAGGAAGCAGGAATCCAAGGCTCAGCCCTCAGATGGATCCGCTTCTTTCTAGGAAACCGATCTCAGGCGGTCCGCCAAGGCAAGTTCACAACCCCCAAGATGAGTACTATGTGTGGTGTTCCACAGGGCTCCTCACGTTCACCTCACTTGTTCAACTTATACCTTCTTCCTTTGATCTATGCCCTCAAAGAAAGGAAAGTTCACACTTTTAATAACGCGGATGATTTCCAACTTGTTATTTCCATCAGTAATTCGCCTACATCCATCCATGAATTTCAGACTACGTTTCTGTTCATCCGCGACTGGATGAACAGCAACCATCTGAAGTTAAATCCAGATAAGACGGAAGTGATTTTAACAGGAGGTCCATTAAATCCTTGGAGTCCCTGTTTCTGACCTAAAGAGGTGGGACAGCCCCCCACCCCTTCAATCTCTGCCAAAACACTGGGGGGCCATAATTAATAATGGCCTCACAATGAAGACTCAAATAGGGTCTGTTATCTCAAAGAGTTTTTTCCAGTTGAGAAAAATAAGGAAAATTAGTAGGTTCATTACACAGGAAGCTAAAATACAGGCAGTCATTACTATGGTGATATCCCATATAGATTACGCCAATTGTCTATACTTTGGCATTCCTGCTTATCTCGCCCACCGTCTCCAACTGGTACAGAATCAGGCAGCAAGACTGATTCTTCAGGAAAATAGGCGTCAACATATCACTCCCCTCCTGAGGAAGCTGCATTGGTTCCTCATAAGTCAGAAAAGTGCCTTTAAGGTGGGATGCATTATCTTTAAGTCCCTGAATGGTAGAAGCCCCAAATTTGTTGACAGCCTTATTGAAAGATACACTCCGAACCGCAATCTGCCCATATGCATTTCCCGACTCTCCCTTCCTTCAAACTGAAGTGTTTAGGTGGAACAAGGTTTGCATACTAGGTCCCAGATATTGGAATTCCCAGCCTCTAGACACCAGATGCTGCACAGACCTCATGATTTTTCGAAGGCTCCTAAAGACATGGTTATTTAGACAGGCATACGAGTAACATCCCAGGACTAGGCACCCTTTAGAGTAGCACCATGAAACCAATCTGGTGTACGTGCGCTTTATAAATAAAGTATAACATAACATAACATTCCCGGGGGGCATTATGCTTCCACCTTTTCGTGGTTAAGCGCTTCGTTACTATCATTCCCAGATCACGAAACTGGGATGTGAGTCTATTTTTCTTTGTTCTGGCACATAGCCCTAAAATGCAAACTTCCCATGTAGGCAGGGGTGTGTCGGTGCAGTTATCAAGTGTCGTAGTTACTGCGCGCCAGTAGAGTTGTAGGGAGGTGCAGGACCAGACCATGTGCAGTAGGTTTGCATTGAGTTGCTGACAGCGGGGACACGCGGAGGTGGCGATGTGGAGTACTTGTTTATGTTATCGGGTGAGAGGTATGCTCTTTGTATAATGTATGTTTGTATTAGCTTAAATTTAGAGCTTCTAGGTAGAGATGAGGAACTGGCTAGGATAGCGCTCCATTCTTTTTCCGACCATGGTCGCCTTCTGTCCTCTTCCCAGCATGTGCGAAGACTAGGCATGGGTTTCAGTGTGTGTGCCAGTAAAGGGGATACCAGCCAGTAGACTAAGTGGGAACCTGCACCCATTACGTGTAAGTACTGCAGCAGCAGGTGTGTCGTCGGTTCAGTCGTCATGTACCCCCAGGCGGCCAATAGGGCTCTTGTGAGAGAGGTGTGAAAAAGAAATTGCCCCGCTGGCAAATCATAGTTTTCCGTCAGCGCCTCGAAGGAGAGCAACGTACCATCTGTGTACAGGTCGCCCAGTGTATCTATGCCAGAACTGTGCCAGTATGCAAGGGTCTCCTTGGTGGTGCCCACTCTTCCCCTGGGTGTCGGCGCGAGCGGTAGTATCAGGGCGTACGGGATGTCTGCCGGGTGAGATAGAAGCTCCTTTTATAGCATTTATGCACTAGTTCTGGGTGGATTTGGGATGGGCATGGAGGCTTGGCAATGGGGTAGAATAAATTGTATATCTGGGTTTAAGTCCAGGACGACATCAAGGTCACTGTGTCCTCCAGGCTCCGGTCTTTCAACCACTTCATCACCCATTGCCGCTGGGCCGCTAAGTAGTATAATTCCATGTTGGGGACTGCCAGCCCTCCGTGGCTGGTGGGGGCGTATAGCTTCGATAACGCTACCCGGGGCCTGCCTTTATTCCAAATTAAGTCACAGAGCAGATGCTCTAACTCACGGAAGGTCTTGGTCAGGACATAGATCGGAAGATTCAAAAAGTAGTATAGCAGTTTAGGGAGGATAATCATCTTTAGCAAAGTAATGCAGCTCATGACGTTCAGCGGGAGTGACTTCCAAAATTGCACTTGGGCCCGAGCAGCCGAGATGGCCCTAGTTAGGTTGCCTTCCAGTATATCAGCAGGTGATCGGTATCTGAAGACGCCTAAATAGCGGAACGTGGTGGGGTACCACGTGACAGTGGAGCCATTGAGGAGCACCTCTGTCCCAGCCATGCCCACGCTAAAGGAATAAACCCACAACTTAGCCCAGTTTACCCAGAGACCCGACATCATCTCAAATGTCCCGAGCGTGTCGCCTATGGACGTGGGGATGTCGTGGAGGTCACGCACGTACAGTAGCAGACATATAAAGAGACGGCATGCGTCCCATCTCCTAGCTGAATGCCCCATGCTTCACCGTCACTACATAGCAACATCGCCAGGAGTTCCATAGCTAGGGAGAAGAGTAGCGGGGACAGGTGGTATCACTGGCGCGTCGCACGCCTCACTCGAATGGGGTCCGAGATGAGCCTACCTGTCCTGGCCAGGACAGTGGGGGGTTGATATAGTAGTTGGACCATGCTCATGTAATGGTCCCCTAGGTCATACATGTGTAGTACCGTCGCTAGATAGGGCCATTCCAAGGAATCGAAGTCCTTCTCCAAGTCAAGTACAAGGCAGCCAGAGCATGGCCACCTGTTTAGCGCATATTTCTGTACCCATAAGAACCTGCGTATATTAAGTGAGGTGCATCTGGAGGGGACGAATCCATTCTGATCAGGGTGCACCAGTGCCTGTACTAACGGTGATAAGCGCTTAGCAAGAATCAATGCAAAGATCTTATAGTCAGTGTTCAGGAGGGCTAGCGGAAGATAAGAGCCTAGGGACTCAGGGTTCCTATCAGGTTTGAGAAGAGAGATTAATAGCGCATCATTTTGCGTGCTAGTGAGTATAGATTCATCAATTGCCGTCTCATACACTTTTAGTAGCAGTAGCGCTACTATATAGGTGTATGCCTTATAAAATTCTGTCGGCAGACCATCGGGTCCCGGAGATTTCCCATTTGACAACGAGAATATAACATCCCAGAGCTCCTCCAGAAGGATAGGGTCATTCAGTTCCGCCTTCTGAGCCGGCGTAGGACTCGGCAAAGTAATTCCCTCAAGATAAAGTTGCAGCTCTACAGAGGTGGCCTGCGCTTGTGTTGTGTATAAGTCCCGATAATGCGCCTCATATTCGCAGTATATGTCCCACTGTGTTTATGATGTAATCCCACGTGATGTGCGTATGGAGGCCACAGGGGTCGATGACTCATCCTGGCAAATCAGCCACGTGAGCAGTTTCCCCGCTTTGTCCCCCATGTGATGCATCTGTGCCGAATGTGCTGCATAATTGAGGCAGCACAGCAGTTCCAGTATGCGAGCTTGTTCCTCCCTGTGGAGAGCGAGTAGTCCTGGGGAGCCCTCAGTCACCACCTGTTCACTGGATGTCAACTTTCGCTCTGAAATAGTGAGATCCTTCTCTAGCTGCACTCTGATGCCCGCCTGTGTTCCCAGACCGTGCCCCCTCACAACCACTTTGAGGGCGTCCCACCCCAGCAGTGTCGATCAGGCTGTGCCCGCGTTTTCTTCAAAATATTGTGCTATTCTAGTAGCCAAGAAGTTGCGAAAAGGAGCATCAAGTAAAGTGTCCGGTTGGAGGAGCCAGATAGGGATTGGAGGCACCCCGTTCTCCCACTCCAGCTCAAGCACATGCAGGTTATGATCCGAGTGTGTCCGACCCATGTAAAGCGACCTAAAAATGCACGGCAAGAGATCATTGGTCACCAGAAAACAATCCAAGCCTACATGAAGGTCATGGGCACCTGAATAATAGGAATACACTCTGTCTTGTGGACTTCTATGTCTCCAAGCATTGGTTAAATGCCACTGTGTCACCCTGGTGTTTAACGCTTTCATGGCAGAGTGCGTAGCTGTGCCAGGTAAGGGGGGGAGGAGCGGTCCAGCGAGACGTCTAATATACTGTTGTAGTCACCGCCTAGCACCATAGGGGCATCGTGCCATGCAGCCAGTTTGCGAGAGAGCATCTCCAGAAACGCGGCTTGATCAGTGTTAGGCGCATATAATGATGCAATAATCACTGTCCGTCCTTCTAGAGCGCCCTTGACCATGACGTATCTGCCCTCCGTGTCTATCATGGAATCCACCACCCGGAAGGGAGTACCCAGCCTCATCCATAGTAAACCCTCCGCGCATATGCTGAATAGCCTGTGGCGAACAATTGCCCCCTCCACCTCCTGTGTAATCGTGTCACTTCTGGTGAAGTCAGGTGCGTCTCTTGGAGGAGAGCTATTTGTATTTGATGACGGTTTACATATGAAAAGATGAGGTACTGGCACGATGGGCTGTGTATATCTCTCAAGTTCCAAGTCCCTTCCTATATCAGTAGCGTACAAGGCCTTGCCAGGCCAATGGGTGGGTGGAGGCGAAGTATTATGCATGGAGGTGGTGGTGGTGCCCACTCAGAGCCAACATTATTACTGCTGTACCTCAGTGTATAGATGATGGCATAACAAGTCACAGCCCTTATGATATTAGAGATTTCAGCCACTTTTGACACAGCATAATATTCAATTAGCCCTAAAAGGCCTTGCATCATAATATGAGTTCCTCTTTTCTCATGAAATTAGTTCAAGCTGTTTCAATTACTCGTCACATGTTTGTATTTTGTACACCACATATGTACTACTCCTCAGGGTTCTTCTCTTGGTTAGTTTAATTCCTGTGCCACTCGCCTGGTTTCTCTTTTTTGCTTTTTTAAGCTTGGAATTTTCTTCTATCAATATTCATGATGACCAGCCAACAAAGGCTACTACCCTATGGACCAGTTTCCAATCTTAGTTTCCTATTTTACCGAGACCTTTCTCTTGAGTACCTACGTTGAAACAGAGACAGCCACTATATTTTTCTCCCATTATACTGATCTGGGAGTACACTCTAGTTTCCACACAAAGCGGTACTTAACAGGGCACTTGTAATGAAGGCCTTTGTATTCCACATTCTTTATTCACTTCCAGCAGACCTTCAAAAAAGTTAGGCAACTCATTTGTCACTGTTTTATTATGGTAAGGAAATGACTTGTACCTCGTTTTCTCTAGATATTTTTTGTCAGTTGAGTTAATACAATACAGCTCAGTTCTTTAAGGATTGTCTCAGAGCCAGTCCACTGCAGAAGGCCTTACAAACTGGTCCTGGCTTTCACTGGACAATTGGGTATTATTCAAAACCAAGTTCATGTCACTGAACCTCTCTTTCACACCTTATTGGACCTCATCTCATCACTCCTATTCTTAGGCATGCACATCTGTCTACTTTCCCTTCCTCATCTATGCAGGGCTAGAATTGGTGCATGTGTTATTTCATGCTCAAAATTATGGACCTCAGTTTCCTTAAATATGTGCTTTTTTAATTGTTATGAACACCTGTATGCCTAATATATGCATTCAGTACCATGCACAGATAGCGAGATACTAAACAGTTACTGACAATCATACTTGATCCCAATCTTTCAGTGCCATGAACACTAATGCCAGACTTTCAAATATTAGTGAGAGTTACAGATGCCCAGGAGATACAACAGCATAAACAAGGGTGAAATACACCAAACCTAGGCAGGCAGGGCCTGGCAAGGCAAACAGTGGCTTGATGCCAGGCAAAGAGTGCTGGGTACAGTGCCTTGATAATAACTATTCAGTACTGCAAGCACAGGTATTTTGTAGACATTTAGCCAAGTATATATTTTGATGCAAGCACATTCACTATTGAGGGCGTGTTTATGCAGTAACAATATGCAGAACATTAATTTGCACACAATTTCACATGTATATGTTAATATATTATTGTCATTGAAACTAACTTGCTAAGTATGACCAGTTAGCCAGGAAAACACTGACCTACGCTAACTAGGCTTCCGTTAGGCCTTAAAACCATATAGTTCAACATGGATGCTACAACCTGTTCATGCTTGGTTTATAAATCTGCTACATCTAGTCAAGCAAGGTGTGGGTTTGTTTATTTCTCAATGAAACTGTTCTTGAAAAAAGTCCTCGAGCATGGGCTCTCTACTGTAACGTTTCCAATGATCTTTATATAGCAAGCTTTATTACATTTATTTACAATGGTTCACTGTTGTTTATGTAACCAGTATGTTGCGACACCTCCAGATGACATTAGGTCAGAAAGGCTGAATTAATATTCATGTAGTAGGATAGTGCTTAGTTATTAGGACTGTGTGATGATTTTAATATCTGTTTCTCTATGCTCACACCACAGTGATTCTTCAGTTTCCATATTCTTCTATGGGAAGCTTCCTATATAAACCTTCAAATTTGGGGGTGAGACAAATCTTTTGAGTTCTACTAGAGATGCTGCCCGATATATATTACAGATCCTACTACAGATTTTTATGTAACCCAGCATTTTCTTTATTCTATACTGTATTTTCTAAGTTTTTGTAATACACCTTTATGGTTATCTAAATTCCACTCTAGAAGTCACATCTTGAGTTAGTCCCTTTGTTTGAATGTATTTGTCAGATTTGTTGCTGTACCTTGTCTCTGGGACACATTGCACCATGAAATTGAGGTTAACACAATCCCTGATCCACCCAGCTGGTGATTGTGCTGGGAGGTGTAAGATTTTAGGGGTACAGCGTGCTCACATTATTTTAAAAAAACAGAGTCCCAGACTCGTGGATAGAGGTGGCTGCCACAGAACCAGCTCTACCCTATGAGGATTTTGTGATGTTTCTTGGTGCTTCCATGACCCATTCAAGGCCCTTGTGGAGCCCTGGATACTTATCAGAAAGTCCTATGGCCTTTGTCCACATAGAGTTACAAACGTGGGGAATAGTAAGGCAGACACCACTGAAAACATGAGGACCTTTCGGCCTGTGGCATCAACTTGATGGACGAGGAGGACATGGATTAGTACCAATTATATACCTTGGAGGTTATGACAGTTACCTCAGCCACTAAAGTGTGTCACAACCATCTAGAGCTCTGGAACCATCACTTTCTTCCTGAACCTGGGAAGATTACTCCAGACTTGTAAAGTGTAAAATGCTGAATGCCCCTAAATGTGCTTCAATATCATCCCATGTTCACATTGTTACCTAAAAGACTTCCTCAAGCAATCACCTAGCGCCAAAGACTCTCAATTGTTTGCTTTCGATCTACTCAACGATCTACTCTGCTTTTTGAGAACTACTATGGTTATTGTTTCATAGTCAAGTGGAGTGTGTGTGATAATGGGGAAAGGGAAGCGATAGCAAGGAGGGGGAAGTAATACCGGAGTGAGGGAACTGATTATGGTGTGGGTGAAGTGATAACGGGGTAGGAGAGGGGATAGTGTGCTGAGGTAAGTGATAGCAAGGTGGTTAGTGGAAGAAGGGTAGGTGTAGAAACTCTGGAAGAAAAAATTATGGCAGACCTATGAGCATGAATGTTCACCCTTCATCCACTGAGAAACCTAAAGACAAAGATAAAGATGCCAAAACACAAATGTTTTTCATGAATAGAGGTAAAGGGGGCAATGATGATTGAAAAAATGAGGAATAACGGTGGCCTTTAGAATTTTTGGTGACGAAATAAAAGAACAAAAATGCATAGAGGAAGAACAAAGGACCAGGGTGCCAACAAGTGGACCCCTGACGCACTTTGGAAAGGGAGTAAACCAAATGGGAACACAGGAGTTTTAGTCAAAACTGCAAGCATAGCGAAAAATAAAAAAATTGCACATTCAGATAGTAAACTATGCAATAACAACAAATGACTTGGTATGTAAAATAAGCTGATTTTAAATATTTTGTCTGTGCGATTAGTATTGTCGCAAACTGTTTTTGTAGTTATAAACAGATTGTGTTCTAATCTTGAGATGTTATGCTTTTAATGTAACTTTTATGGTATTTTTCCAAATAAAGTTGATTGAGTAACTGACTGACAGCCACTGGCGTACATGAGCCAAGATGTGCTAGCATTTTTCTTTGCTCATGTAAGCCCCTCTAGAATGAAAATAAGAGTGTATATTTTAAACAGCCGCCCCACACCAAAATGAAACTATTTGAGGAAGTTCTGCCAAGTATCAATGTTTTAAGGCAAAGTCATTATGGACAGGAGCAGATGTTTGGATTTATATCTCTGAGCCTTGGTGCAGTGCATGATGGCCCACCCTTTACACATCAAAAATACTTAACTGATACATGACATTAAGGGGCACTTATCACATGTTTCTTGTGTGGTTTAAGGAATTAATGTAAGTGTTGCATTTGACATCATTATTAAAGAGTTCATTCACTGTAGGATTAGAGAAGTTACACACATTGTGTGTTTTACCATAACTGATTAAGATATTATTTGAAGTCTTGAAGGATTAATAAACCATGCGCCTTTGGCAGATAATGTACTCACTATAAATATGAAATTCGACTTTCTTAATGTGTACCTTAATACATTAAACAACACTTACTGTTTAGATAACCGAATAGAAACCATCCTCACATATATAGAATAGGATTTTACTTAAAACGATAAAAAGTTAATACAATGTGTGCATTAATACTTCATATATTTGATTTAATTGTAGTTCCTAGCTATACTTGTACATGACCATATTTGAAGCATTCCTGAATGTAACATGTAATGTGAATCTAAAGCACTAGCAATGTGTATTCATTTGTGTTTAAATGTGCACTCACACACTTTGAATGTGCACTACTGAGTTAATGCTTTAACTTGTCCTGACAAATCAGGTTTGTATTTTACCATGTTGCATAAATGCTGTTTTCTATTTTCTGATAATGCGAATTTTCTTGCATGTATTCATGTGAATAGATATATTATTGTACTAGAGATATAGGAGAGAACCTGAGAAGAACACCTTGACGAAAGAACAGGGGGAACCAGAGCATCAACTGAAAGGCCTATTGAGCAAATGTTGTGAACTGACTTGTGTGTAAGGAGATGTTGGTCCCATGTCCAGTGTGAGACTTTCCCCCAATGTTGCAGTGTGCAACATGAGAAATAGACAAGAACAATGACCCCTGATGATGCTTACAAAGAGGGTGCTACTTAGAAAACTTTATGTGTTATAATATATTGTTCACACCATTGGAGTTCAAAACTCTTCAGAACGCTATTAGATTCAGATGCTTTCCAAACCGCTTTGGACCCTGTTGGAGTCTTTCCTAAGTGGCCCTTCGGCTAACACTTATTTCCCTGAGCCATGGAAGAATATTGATTGAGCTTCTCAAATGCTGACAACTTTCCAACTTATTTTCCCTTGCCTTGATTTGATTTTAATTTCTTTTATAGAAATTATTGAATTAGAGACTTTAGATTTTTTTAACCATCCTTAGTGGGAAACTATCGCAGGTGGTATAGATTCATTTATGCATATTCAGCAGAACTTGCAACTCTTCGTTGAGCACCAAATATTACTTTAAATCAGGCTAGGACTGTCTGAGACTATTCTGCATTTCTATAGCATGGTTTTAAGAGTCGTGTATCTATGAGCGTCCGCAGGGGGGGGCAAGGAGGGGCGTTTGCCCCCCCCCCCGGAGCGACCCTCCTTGCCCCCCTTGCGGATGCCGTTGAAAACCATGACTTCAAGATGGGGTTCTCATGCTCTTTCCTCTCCTTTCTTTTATTTGCTTCCCTGTGAAATGGATCCAAAAAAGAAAGACGCTTTTGCTGGAAATGTCATATTTTTCTGAAATTTTAATTCCAAAGAGCAGCATTGGGAATAAAAGGCTAAAAATATGAAAAATAGATAAATAACTAAATAAAGTAAGACAGAGTGGTAGCAAACTGGCCAAACTGATTTTATTCACACTGAAACACATTAGCGCCACTTTTACAGAGTTTGCCAGTGAAGCGCTATTTTTGTTTTCTTGTCTTTGTTTTTCCTGGACTTGGAACTAGTGCACCAATCCTGGAGGTACTGCAATGTGTGGATTGGAAAACAAAATGTGTGCTGTGGCTCTGCGTCCAGGGATTGGGTCTTTTTACCATACTGCTTAAGTTTTGTAAGGATATAAACAATGGCCATTGAAATGGGTCCCTTCAGGGCCCTGTAGTCGTGTCCTTAACTTTTCAGGCAAAAGCACTCACTCATTTCTGAATAGTGAGTGCAAAAGCATTAAGGTAACCATGTTGTTCCTGCTTACATTTCCCATGGTTTGCTAAATTTTGCATTCCCTATAAGTGTTTGCTTTTTCCAGGATGTTGTTACTTTTTTTTTTGTAGGCCGCATATTGCTCTTGTATAGTGCATAATTTAAATTGAGCCGCATCCAGGTGTTTATAGCGGGCAACCATTGGGTTGTAGTTGAAGACAGTGGGAGTTTTTCTCAGTGGGGCAGTACGGTGTTCAGTGGGGGAGAGGATGTGGCACTATGGTCAGAGCTGCTGAATTTGAAACTGGGAACCAGGTTCAGCCTTAATAACCAGTCCACCAGACCACTCTCCTGCGAGAGCACAATCACATGCTAGACCTTAGAAGGCTTCGCAACACCTTGGGAAACCTGGTGTCTTCGCACCAGCAGGTGGACCCTAGCATGACAAGTGTAGGTTAACCTTCAAGGCTTGTCCACCACTATCCATACTGAAGTTCACCTCCAGTCTTGCGGGAAGGCCTATGAAGCAGCACACCCTAGAACAACAGTCACTGAGGTCACAGGACCCTTGAGAAAGGCCAGCTCTAGGGCGGTGCAACCAGTGTGACTGCACCGGGTGCTGACTTTAGGTGGAGGCATCATGTTTGCAAGAATATTATGGTTTTAAAAACCCTTGCTGCCTCCTTCCTGGCCTCCAGCAATTTTCGGCAACAATAAAAATGTCATGATGACTCTGGTGATTAATGTTCTTCCTAGGGAGAGATCAGAATCTTTTCTAGTGGAAGTTTTGACCTCATGGAAAGGTAGCTCAGAGGAAAGGTAGCTCAGAGGGTTAATGTACCGGCTGCAAAGAACATGCACCATGCAGATCACAAAGTGCACATAATGTAAATAGGTCAGTGGGCTACTGCTTTTGTCAGAGAGATCCTTTTGTTACTTGCAGTTTATAAGTTAAAATCCTAACTTAGAACAGTGAGCTATTAACTGTCATCTAAGAGCTGCATACAAACTGCAAGGTATAATTTAGAGTGTTATGTGCCCCCCCCCCAGTCTTTCATTATCCTAATGTCCCAAAAAGTGTCCTTTTGGACAGAAATCAATTCTGATTATTGAGGAGAACCCCCAACCATGGTATTACGTTTTAAATTCCAGGTATTGTGTTTCTCCAGACCAATCACTATAAAACTATACAGGCTACTAGTATGGTTGTCATGTGACTCCTACACCTTGTAGTCCTTAGTCTTATGTTACATTTTCTATACAGTGATTTACACACATATTGATTGTCTCTGTGTAATGTGTGTGATGTAAAGTGCTCTGACACCCTACAAATGGTATGAGTGGCGCTGTAAATCAAATTAAAGGCAACTGAGAGAGAGTGGTTATGGAAACTTGGGGGGGCACAGTTAAAGGGTGGTAGTGAGGGAATCCATGGCAGAGGTGGCCATTGGGGGCACTAACAAACATTAATGCACAGGACACCACCAGTGCTATGGCTGGCCCTGCCCTTGAGGCCAGTCTGCCTCACCCGTAGGTACCTCCATTGGCCTTGTTTCTGCAGTAGTAGCTGCAACTCACCAGGGATTGGCAATGCACGATTTGCACGCACACCAAACTAAGTTCGCAAACTTACAGTCACCCGGCTTCATTCACAAGCACTTTTAACATGTGCTGCCTGCTCTGGGCCACTGGAATTAATTATGCAGCAAAGGATGACAGCATTATGCCGTAGTGTTGACTAAATTATGCATAAAAAAAGGCTGCAGCGTAATTCAGTAGATTTCCAGATATTTTATTATTTTGACGTGTGTACACATGCTAACAGTCTCTGGAAAGATTTTGCCTTATTAGTACCAGTGTAACATACAAATGCAGCAGTGAGAAAGGTGACCAGTTAACCTTTACAATAGGCCATCCACTCCTCAGCAACACAAGTCACATTTTATATTAACTTTTGATATGTTTGAGCTACAAACAATTTATTACTTTAAATGGTCAGATCATGCAGCAGATCTTGCATTATGAGGCAAATATGGCAGTGCCATAATTTTAGAGAAAACATTTGCAAACTAGGATATTTTGCGATTCATGTTTGAACTGCTGTTGTGGAAAAAGGGAGTAGTGCTGATGACAGAAACTCCATGGCTCGGAGACAAATGGCTTGTGTTTCCACATTTTATCGTATTTGGTACATTCTGTGATTAGAACCATATCCCACTTTATGAATATATTTTAATGTCAATAACTCATTATAACATTAAATAATGATGTGTATCCATTGGTTGATTAAACTGGGCAGTGAAATGCCAAACAAATACTAAAAATTGGGATGTCTGCGCATTCTGGGCACACCTCTGGCTCCACCCACAGATCTAATCCTTGGGTTATTCCCGCCCTTTGATTCTCCGCCCACTGTTCCCTTACTTTTTTCACCCACTTTGACCACTGTGTAAGACTCAGCATCCCTGGACCTGTGATGTGCCGCCGCTGCGGGCACCGCATGTGCCACACATTTACGGTGCCGGGCTTCCGCATAAGAGAGCTGGCCATTATTGTATCCCTAAACGTGGGAACGTTGTTAGTTTGACATTGACTCTAAGTTTCTTTTCAAAAATATAGCTAACATTTGGACCTATACATTTTATTTTGTATAAATTAATTGAATGTGTGTAAAATTTAGCAATGCCCGGGGAATTCTAGTAAAGGGAGCACCCATTGGCGAATCACTAGCGTGTGTGATTGATGCATTATTTATTACTAACTTTGACGTTGTGCTTTAACTTTGGATAAAAGTTATCAAGAATTCTAGCACTAAGAAGCCAATATTGGTAAATATGTGTGCTACAAATAATCCCTAACATACACTATGCATACAGTATATTTAATCTGGTGCTTTAATTATAGGCTGTTTTAAAGTATTCTGATAAAAATCGAATCGTGCTGAAGACAGCCTTGATTGGTGTTGGATCGAGGACCCGGAAGTCTGCACACCTAGCAGACAGAGATAAAGCACCTTGTCAGAAAGTTTAGCGTTTTCCCCACAGGTGGTGTTTGTTGGCCTGTGGCAGGGTCAGTCACATGTCCTGGATTCCTGGCATTTAATTCAGTCTATCCCAGTTCTGCGCCCCAGTGTTTCTTGTGCCCCACCTGGCACACATCATGTCGGAGGATGGTGATGACGTTAACATTTTGCCCCCCCTGGAAAAATGTCTGCGGATGCCCATACGTGTATCTGAACTTTATTTTGAATTTGTAATAGAACTTTCTAACCTAAACTACAAAGTCCTAGTCCTTATTGTGTAGCCAATTGGGTTGCACTGTTAAATCAATTTGAGAGAGGTTAATGCTAACTCCAATCACCTATCAGTCGGAGAAGCAATAATAAGGAAGTGGGCTTTAACGAAACAAGCTCTGTATCTCATTAAAGCCATCACGATATGTCGAGACTACCGATATTCAGATAATACAACAAATGCTCTAGCTTTGGCATTCGACACAGACATGTTGTATTGGACACAAGTGTTCAAAGGGGCGCAAGTAAAGATGTTCTCATTTCACACTAGAATGGGGCCAATGATAAGACAGTCCAATACCCAAGACTGGTGAAGACGGCCTGACGGCGTTTACTGCCAGGCAGATGCCCTGTATTACTCGTAACGTGCACTGGCTAGTATGGCAGCAAGAATGTGGTCTGCTGCACAGACATGCAGACATCAGACACTTCATGGCCTGTTACTTTCAGTACTATCATTGCAGCACTGTAAGGTGATGTGTATGTTTTTCTTCCTCTTGATGTGAGACTCTGAGCCCTTTAATTCTAGACCGTATCCTCTAATTCCCGAGAAGCGCGGCGCAGAGGCGGCGCCTGCTGTACTCACCGTTTTCTTGCACAGCCTCCAGCCGCTCTGGTCCTGGCTATAGATCAGCAACTTGTCAGCTGCGGCGCTCGCGACTGCGACGTAGTCCATTACCGTGACTTCTGATGTGAGATGCAGATGAATGGAAGCGGAGAACTTGACAGGTGAGGGAGGAGTTAGGAAATGGTAGTCCCGCCTCCTAAGGTCACCTCATTGCGACTCCTCCCCTCGAGTGTCCAGCAGCGGAAGTGTGCAGGAGACGTGGTGCGCTCTAGCTTTAGTGAGAGGTAGGGACGTTCTTTCGTAGCTCTTCCTACCCACGCAGGGTGGCAGTACTGAAAGGGCGAGATTTTGATCGATACCTTATATCTATTGATCCAAACCTCGATCTGGTCGACTGAACCTTTATTGCCTGTCTTGGAAGGAAACAGTACACCTATCTGCAAATTAGTTCACCCAAGAAAGGACTCTACTCTCAAAGATCACGGACAACTTCTAGGTTTCAAAAGTTTATTGTAAAGATATAATGAGCTGCAAATACAAGCATCTCAGAATGAGATTCACGAGATACACAGGTCCAATTACATACATGTGCTCTCGAAAAGCCCTCAGACGAGCAACAGAAATCACTAACACAAGTTCTAAAAATAGCAAAGCTATCAGCATAGACGCATATCTCTCCTTCATTTAGGTTGGAGGAAAACAAACACAGGTTAGGCGTCCCTACCCTGTTCTAGATGGTATCCCTACTTAACCAAATCCCAACCTAACAAAGGTGTCAGCAATGAATGACCCCCAAGGGAAGTCACCCACTCTAAGTCTCTTGGTGAAAACCTAAAGTTCTCCAGTCATGACCCCTCACTGCCTACCCATCCGCTCTCTAAAGGGTCCTCAGGTCTCTGCTCTAACTCCACCCAGGGGTGCTGTCCCTAATACAAAACAGTCAACAACATTTGAGACGCCCCTTGCGAAACGCCTCTCACGTGGTGCAACTTCAGGCTTTTTCCATGATGCTTTGTATTGGGCCTCAGACGTTAGAGTTGACCTTGCTTCTCAGTCTCTTCTCCGGCCCGCTGATACCCCTTAAACATTCCAGAACCCTCCTCCATGTCTGGGCCGTCTACTGAACAGACCTCTATTCATTCACTTATAATTGGATCCCCCCTTTCCTGTTGCAGACAGATATCTGCCGCCAAGAACCCAACTCTCATAGACTTCTAAAAAGGCTTGCAACATTTCTCAGCCCAGACATGTACGTGTAAATCAATGCTAAAACATTTCAGGCCTACAATATTCCACATTATGATTATAGCATTCAATTTCTTCATTTAATTAAAGCATGTTAAAACTCTTATTCTATTATTTAGAAAACATTACTCTAAATCATGGCCCATTAATGCAATGACCAAAAACGTTAAACAATCTGTGTCGTGAAAAGAAACACCTTCCCTTTTAGCTCCAGCTCTGGCCCTGAGGCCTACCACGTTCTGCGTTTTACCACAGACCATCTTATATGTTAACAGCTACACGACATAGATTCAAAATAATCACGTCTAATAAAATCATATAATGTCACACATTTCTGTATTAGTTCCACTTCTACTTAAATCTCTATATTAGCTATACATTTAGAATATAATTTCAGATACTATTAGCACTCATGGCATTTCTCATCATGACTTGTGCTTACTATAGGTAAGTGTGATGTACTCATACATTTATATCAGTTTGCGCTCTCTCAGTTCCCCCCTTTGATGACCTCTCGGGGTCATCACTAACATTTAAACTGCAGTTATTGCTGGCATTCTCTGTGCTTCCAGAGCTCTCAGGCTCCTGTACTGATTATCTTGTATGGCAGCCAATCTCTGCAACTGTTCTCTTTGGGCCCTTTCTGACCTTCTTGCTCTGTACCATTTGAATACCCTCACCAATCCCCACAATATTATCCCACAGATCAATATTATGATGATAGGCTTTAGGATATACCAAATAAAGCTTTTGCCCAAGGTGGAAAACCACCCTCCAACTGTACTCATTCCGTGGCCCACCTTTTCCCAGACATTTTCTCTACTCAAGTCTTCGATCTCTTTGTGTATATTAGTTATGTTCTTAATAACTTTCTCAAGGGGTTTTGAAAGGTCTGGAATGTAAGTGCAACATTCCTGAACCTTCAAAGCCTTACAGACTCCGCCCTCTTTCGCTAATAAGACATCTAATGCAAGCCGATTTTGAAGAACCATAGCCCTTATCGATTGCATCTCTCCTTCTACCAGCATTAAGGACTGAGCAGTGCTGGCAGACAACCTGTCGACAACTGTTGCCAGTCGTCTAATTTTAACATCATTAAGGATTATTCCCAAAAGAGGGAACATAGCTCCAAAGACATCTCCAACCATTTCTGCATCGCCTAAATCTCTCCTTCCCCTCGATGATGTCTGGCCCTCAATGATCAATAAGTCTTGTGCATGATATATTTTGGGGAAGACAATTGCCAAGTAACATGATCCATACCAGTTGTCAGGTAGTCTCACGTAAGCATTTCTTCCACATACAAAATACACATTTGGAATCACTTGCATTCCCTTCAGGAAATCCTTAGTGTAGTACTCTAAATTAAAAGCATGTTCACAGTCAACTTCACCCACGTATACATTTTCATAATACGTTTTGGCTCGGTGAAGACATAACTTTCCTCTCTGCGCTTTATCTAAAGCTATTGGACCACTACTACCCTTTCTCTTGTGTGACTTCTCTTCCTCGGTCCAATCTAATTTCCCTTGTCCTGATTTTTTCAAAATCTTTTGTCTCCTGTAACGATCATCCACCTGCCCTATGAACTTTTTCTCGACTTCTGACACCTTGCATGTCAGATTATTTCTACGGGCATGTGAAGTATCTAAGGTAATCCAAGGAATGAAGAACTTGGCCAATCTGTCTTCACTCTTCCAGTAATCCCATTTATTCATCTGCTTATAATTCGGGACTTCTGGCAACACAGAATCATAATTGGAGAAATAGTATTCAAAACTATCTCTCTCATAAAATATACTAAGCAATAAGCTACATGTAATGCCATATGTCAGAGGGAGGTGATGATATCGAATTCCTTCATCTACAGACGCAGGCAACTGCATGCAGACGTAGCAATCCTTAACCTCCATGGCATCCACGTATTCATACAAAAGTTTAGCATAAGCATTTGACCTAAAGTCTCCTTGGGACTCGTCTACATGTAACCTGCGGACTTCTGCAGCCAATAACGCTTTCTCTTGAGTGTTTTCCCTTTTCTCACCTGCAACAGTGGGTGTAAGTGTTACTACAGAATTCGCATCAGTTACCTTTACCTCTTCCTCATGTCCCTTTACATAAGAAATTGTTACCACTAAAGCTATTAATATTATCACTCCTACTATTAGTGTACCTATTATACATTTAGCTCTGCGGTTCGGGGTGCCGGCCTCCATTTCGTCAGACAATCTAGCTTTTCCCTTTCTCTTTGCAAAAAAAAGTTCTTTTCCTCTCGTTCCTTTACAGTCTCTTTCAATCCCTTTTTGTCTTTAGAATCCACACAGCTGGAGGCTGACAGCCTTTTTCGCAAAAAGTCCTTTCACAGTTCAAAAAGACAACCCTAGCCCTTCTCCATCCACTCAAGGGGTTCCCTAAAATTCTCTGCTTCCTGGGCGCTAGGTAATCTTCTTTTCTTCTACTTGCTTTATTTACAAAGTCCTTTAACAATCGACTATTAGATTTGTGGTTGCAGCTTCAATAGCATAGTTCAATATTTCCATGCGAAGAGTATGCTCTTCATGTGCTGTTATCGTGGTACCAAAGTCGGGGAATTTCAATTCTGTAAGAAACATGTGTTTTAACTTGCTGAGGCGGGGAGGTCTGGGGAGCACGAATGTTAGTGACCCTTCTTGTTCGACACCGGGTACCAACAGTTGTATTTCCACGGTGATAATGGGCTCAGAACTGGACACCACCACCGCTCGGATCCTCCCTGTCTCCGGTTTCACAGACATTTGTCGCCAGATATGTCCACTCAGGTGTGGAGTATCTTCTGTTAGGCACACGCACTCTTCTTGACCTTCTTCGGTCTGGTGCTTCAGCGCCCTGAGCACCTTCTTCTGGGTCTGAGTCTTCTGATATCGGAGGAAGGGTTGCTTCTGGAGTTGACCTCAGGCTAGAACTTCTTCTTTGCGGCCAATTTGCTTCTCCACGTGCCCTTCTACTCCTTCTCCTTCTGGTCTGTTCTCGCTCTCTTTCAGACCTGTCAGGGTCAGACTCGTACTCCCAGCTGTCTTCTCCTTCTGTAGCGTCTTCTGTTTCGCTGTTGTACTGACCGTCCTCAGCTTGGTCAGACTCGTTCCCTGCTTCCACTGGCACCTCTACAGCTTGGCTAGCCCCCTCTATGGCTTCTTGGTCCTCTGCTGGACGTCCATTCGAGAGAGGAGCTGTTTCCAGAGGTGCTGGAACCCTTTTCGTATGCGACGCGTGTATCCAGTTGGGCAGGCCTCCCACCTTTACAGCTGTACTTGTGATCAGGATGACCTGGTAGGGCCCACGCCAACGAATATCCAAGCAGCTTCTTCTCACATGTTTCTTCACCAGGACCCAGTCCCCCGGATACAGGTCATGGCAAGGGCCCTGGCACGCTGGAACCTCTGCAGCCTGCACCTGAAGGGACACAGAACGCATGGCGTCAGACAGCCCCTTACAATAGTCCAGGATCATATCATCTGTGATATTTAACAGTGCAGTAGCTGGAATAGATGGCAGTCTCATTGCTCTCCCCATTAACACCTCATGTGGTGACAACCCTGTTCTTCTGTCTGGGGTACTACGAAGGCTCATGAGTACTAATGGCAGGGCGTCAGGCCAATTCAGGGTCGTTGAGGAGCAAACTTTCGCTATTCTGGACTTGATCGTGCCATTAATTTGTTCCACAATTCCTGAGGCTTCTGGTCGGTAACTGCAATGGAGCTTTTGGTCGATATTCAGTGCAACACAAATCATCTTCACAAGCTCGCTGTTAAAATGTGTTCCCCTATCTGATTCCAAAAAGGCCGGCACCCCGAACCGAGGGATAAGTTCTCTAAGCAGTAACTTAGCCACTGTGAGGGTGTCGCACCTACGTGTAGGGTATGCCTCAACCCACCTGGAGAACACACAAACAACCACCAGGACATAGCGGAGGCGGTTGCATCTTGGCATTTCAATGAAATCTATCTGCATTCTGTTGAATGGACCTCCAGACCTTCCTATGTGACTTAGCGCAACTGGTGTTCTTTTCCCTACATTCAGCTGCTGGCAGGTCACACAACGCTGGCACACTGCTTCTGCTGCTATTCTAAACTTAGGATTGTACCAAGTCTGTCTAAACACTCTCAGCATAGCATCTCTCCCTAAGTGTACGGGACCATGTATGAGTCTAGCCATTGGACTCACCATCTCATTGGGCAACACTGCTCTGCCGTCTGCTGAGACCCAAAAATGAGTCTCACCCATTACACATCCTGCCTTTACCCATGTTTCCTTTTCTGAATCAGGAGCATTTTCTTGCATGGTTGACAGTTCATCCCAAGTATCAACAGTTTCCAGTATCATGGCTAATTCAGTTCTTACATTTATTCCACCCACATCCACCTCTGTGAAAGAGTAACCTTGTTCTGCGCAATACCGCGCAACTTCATCAGCATATCTATTGCCTTTCGAAACAAAGTCCTCATTTTTGGTATGTGCGATGCACTTTACAACTGCGATACTTGCTGGACATTGCAATGCTTCTAACAACAAGCGCACAAACTCTCCATTGCGAATGGGAGAGCCTGAAGAAGTCATGAACCCTCTTTGAGACCATAACTGCCCGTAATCATGAACTACCCCAAACCCGTATTGGCTGTCGGTGTAGATGGTGACTCGAATTTGATTGCCTGCTAAGCAAGCACGTGTTAGGGCAATAATCTCGGCTACCTGAGCGGAGTGTACTCCTTCCAGGCACCCTGCTTCCACAACTCCTTCAATTGTACAAACAGCATAAGCTGCTCTCAACTGCCCAACTTCGTCTCTTACACATGAGCCATCGACAAAGAAAACTTCATCTGGGTCCGTCAGTGGCTCATCTACGATGTCGGGTCTGGGTTTGGTGCATAGTTCAGTCACATCGAGACAGTCATGGTCTGTATATTCATCATCATCATCAATATCATTTGGAAGTGGCATTAAGGTAGCAGGGTTCAAAACAGAGCATCTCTTGAGGGTCACGTTCTCTGCAGCAAGAATAACTTGCTCATAGCGCGTGAGCCTGCTATTGGTCAGATGCTGTGTTTTGGTCCTGGTCATCAACAGTTCAACAGAATGTGGCACGCACACCTCTAACGGGTGCCCCATAACAATATTTTCACATCTCTCAATGCTGACACCCGTTGCAGCAACGTATTTGAGACATCCGGGCAACGCTGCGGCTACTGGGTCTAAAGTAGCTGAGAAATAAGCAACTGGTCTACGGGCATTCCCATGGATTTGGACCAACACAGACAACGCACAACCTTCTCTCTCACAACAGTAAAGAAAGAATTGTTTATTGTAATCAGGCATTCCCAATGCCGGAGCACGACACAGGTCCTCTCTCAGCTGTAAGAATGCCATCAAACAGTCTTTGTCCCATGGTACCGGATCACTCACCTCTTTGTGCGTCAGTTTTTGCAAGGGCTTTGCTTTCAGTGAAAAGTTCACGATCCACTGTCGGCAATAACCCACCATCCCTAGGAACATCCTGACCTCTCTCTGTGTCTGAGGCGCGTTCATTTTCATGATCGCCTCTATCCTGTCTGGTGACACTTTTCGTTTGCCTTTCTCAATTCTGTGTCCTAAGTACTGTACTTCTGTCAGGCAGTACTGCAATTTTCCCGGGGACACCTTGTGCCCATTGGCAGCTAGGTGATTTAACAAAGCAATGGAATCTTCCCTGCAAGCTTCTTCTGTTTCTGACGCCACAAGGAGGTCGTCTATGTACTGGACCAGAACTGACTTCTGGGGCAGCACTAGACTTTCAAGATTTTTCTTCAGAAGCTGGTTAAAGATCGATGGACTCTCTGTATACCCCTGAGGGATACGACACCATGTTAGGACGCGATTTTCCAGCTTAAATGCGAAAAGAAAATGGCTATCTTCGTCCAAAGGGATCGAAAAGAAAGCCTGACAAAGATCTATCACAGTGAACCACTCAGCTTGGAATGGAATCTGAAACAGTATCACTGATGGATTCGGTACCACTGGACAACATGAAACGACTATGTTATTAATCTTTCGAAGGTCCTGCACTATCCGAAATTTCCCATTTGGTTTCTGCAGACCCATAATCGGGGAGTTACATGGACTACCCACGATTTCTTTCAGTATTCCCTGTTTAATCATGGACTCGATCACGGGTTTTATGCCTGCAATCGTTTCTGGAGTCAATTTATACTGGGGTGTTCTTGGGAACTCAGCATGCGGTTTCACTACAATTTTCACTGGGTCCACCCCTTTGACCAATCCAATCTCTTCCCCAGTGAAATCCCATACCTCTGATGCCACTGTCTCTCTCAAATCCCAGGGAAGCTCGTCCACTGTCAAAGTAGGGTACAGCTCCACACATATTCTTGAGTTTGCAACTTTGAAATCTGCATCATCATCATTAGTCAATACCTCCACTCCCTGGGGTGTACAATATATAGTACAATTCAATTTGCACAACAGGTCTCTTCCTAGCAGACACACAGGGCTTGAATCGCAAACCACAAATTGGTGCTCATCGCTGTACTTCCCTATTTTCACCTGTACCGGTTCTGTCAATTGGCTGGTTATTCTCCTGTTTGCGACCCCTACCACCTGTATGGTCTCTCCAGACATGGGCAGGTCTGGAACTGCAGCTGATCTGATCGTGGATCTAGTGGCTCCTGTGTCCACCAGAAATGTCGTAGGGCACCCTGCTACTTCTGCTTCAACATAGGGTCCCCTCTGATCTACCTCTAAGGCTGCCCCAAGGGTGCAGTCTTCTCTTTCCACTCTCTGTCCGGTTAATGGGTCCACATAATAGCACTCTTCACCTTCCACAAACAGGGGCATTTGTCTATAGGTCTTACCCATACTCCCTACTCGAGGAGGTTGCGGGAACTGGGCTCGGGGAGGAGCCCCCCCCCCTTTGAGCACCTTTCCTTGGTATGGCGTCGCCCCTCTCATAGGTGCGCTCTGGACCTCTTCCTCCTCTATCTCTTGCTCTCCTATCTCTACATTGTAAGGGCACTCGCGTTTCCAATGCCCCAACTCGTTGCACTGGTGACACCTAGTCGTTTTCTTCAAGGTAGCTATGTCTACTCTGGGTCTGAAGGTAGTACTCTCCTCATTACCCTTGTTCTGACTGTACTGCTTCTTACCTCCTGTACCTGTCCCTTGCTGCTGTTGTTGCGGTCCCCCTTTTCCTGCTGCCTGCAATTGTACCACCATCAGCTTCTCTTTTAGTTTCTTAGCCTTGGAGTCTACCTCATCGCAGCAGTACCTGGCATATCTCAGTATTTCATCTAGGGGTCTACTTTGCCAACAAATCGAGTGTTGCTGAATCATTAAACTAATATCCGGTCTCAGTCCCAGGACGAACTTGGACACAAATTGCCCTATGTCCTTTGGATCCATTACATCCAAGCCGCTATACTGTTTAAACGCCTTCAGCAATCTCTCGTAATATTCATGGACTGTCTCTTTGGGTTCCTGTCTCGTTCTGTCTATTCTGACCCAATCTATGTCTTGCATTGGCACTTTTTCTTTCAGCCAAGTCATCACTCTCTCGAATTTTGCCATCACGATCTCGGACGGCCCATTAGTCCTAGCATCTCTCTCTGGCTCCGTTGTGGGCCACTCAGCGCTAACCTTGCATGCTGTCCACAGATCTCCTGGTACTACAATGTCAAACAGCGTGTTCAGATCTATCCATAGGACTTTTGAGATCTTTACAAACCTCTCGACTTGCTTGTACCACTCCACGGGGCTCTCTCGTAACTTGGGGAAAGATGTGGTAAAAGCAGCTAAATCTCCCCTACTCCAAGGGACATGTACATAGCTCCCATTGGCAACTTCACGCAAAGGGTAAGCTTCTATTCCCTGCTGTCCTGGTGTTATACCAATCATGCTTCTTCTGCCGGTCCCTTTCTTGGACCACCTCTCTTCCCATTTATCTAGTGCCCTCCATGTCCTTATTCCAGTAATCAGTTCCCTTATGTGTGTTTTCAGCCCAATCGTTCTCCTCTCATCTAGATCTCGATCTGAGTAATGTAGCCTGTGGTTACCCTGTAATGCTTTGGTTCTTGACAAGTCCACCATATATTTGCCTGCTAGTTCGACTAACTTCTCATGGACTGCTCTCGCTTTTCGTGTGATGTCCTTTGCCATATACAGTATTTCATCCTGTTCATACATTTCCATTCTTTCTAAAGGCAGGGTACCATCTACCATGTCATCCAGATCTGACCTTAAGCTGGAGACATCAAGTCTCTTGGCTTTTATCTCAGCTCGCAATATGTCTTTTGAAGGGGGCTCACTGGTCTCCCTACCATCCCAACTTCGAGCTCTGCGTTTGGGCTCAGGAGAATTAATGGGTGGCCTCCCTTGCTCCCATCTCTCCAGGTCCCATGCTCGGCCATCCAATCTTGGAAGGTGATGGAACACGGGCCTTTTATCCCTACTCTCTCTCTGCCCACTCTCGTCTTCTTCTCTCCTCTCACCGCACATCTCTCTGTTATTTTCCCTCTGGTCGCTACACTCCCTTTGCCTCGTATCGCTCAGTATCCGATACGATCCTTCCTGGTTCCCCCTATTCCCTGGGCTGCGCTCATTTCTGTCATCACAGGGACTATGGTGCGACCTCTCACAACTCCCATTCTGTTCTCTGGTGCCAGGCACACAGTGTGGACACTTAAAGCTGTTCCTGTACTCTTGTGCTCTCCTCTCCTCTTCACTGAGTATCGGGCACGCCACCCCTCCACTCCCGGGGCCCCCGTTTTCCAGGTCTGTTCTACCTCCATTCCGGGCCCAATGGGTGACTCCCCTACTCCCTCTACAGTCCCACTCCGGGCTACTCTCCCCAGCCCCGCAATGAGTTCGTGCTCTGCTGTCCTGACTTTCCCTTTCTGCTTCTGCAGCATTGATGCACTTTTGAGCCTTCACTGCCTCATCCCACTGCTTCATGTACTCATTTAGCTCTTGAAAGGATTTTCGTCCAGATCCCCTCAGATCCATTGGCCATCTAGGGCCCCCAGGATCTCCTCCTGGGTCCCCTGCTGTGTGCATCGGGGTACTCCACTCTCTGGGTATTGGCATCTGACTTGGGGAATTAGTGGTATCGTTCCTCCTTGCCTGCTCTGCTCTTTCTCTGTCTTTCCGTTTCCGTTCTTCCCCTTTTGCTCTCTCTTGGTCATATATCGATATTATAGGACCTATGGTAACAGGTACCTGTAGTGCATCTGGCAATGGGTAGGATGTGGCGCTTTCCGTTTCCGGCGCTCTTTGTACCACAAACCTACCGACCACCTGTTGCACCTGACTAGGCTGGAGCAACTCTTTCTTTGGCTCAGGATCCCACTCTGAACTGGGAAGCAGTCTATGCTCTCCTGCATTGCCCCCCTTTTCTCCTTCAGTATTCTCGACCTCTCCCCCTTTTCTATTATACGGGGGTGGCCTGTCTGTCAGTAATCTGTTTATCAGGCTGTCCTCTGTTTCGCTCTCGTCATCTTCTTCTATGGGGCTTTTATTTACTGGCGCCTCTAACACTGGGTACAGTTTATTTATTTCCAAATTATGCACTCTCCATCTTTTAGCATCCGCATCCCACCTGGCATCCTGCACTGCCCTTACCGAGCGTTTCACCCTTTCTTGCCGTCTGTTCATATTCCTTTCATGCGCTGCCCTAAGCCATGCCTCAAGGGCTTCAAACTGGGTTGGTCTAGGCAAGGGTCTCTTTGAGGTCATGACTGATTTCAATCGATGTAACACCTCTAATCTGAACGTCCCGTACTTCGGGAACGTCAGTTCCTCATTTCCTTCAGTAATCTTACTCCACTCTGATATCCAAAGGATCGTATGCAACCCAACATTTACTGCCATATAACGAGCTGGCGTACCCTCCGGCGGGGCTTCTTCCCCTTCATACGATCCTCTCCTCTCTTTCTTAAACAGCGCTTTCAACCATTTAAAACACTTCATAATTATGCGCACAAAATCCAGCCTCGCTACTCTATTTACTTCCTGATGACAATCCACCAATCCTGTCGCGGCTTTGCTAGCTTGGCCTATCACAGCGCGGTCTTTCTCCTGTTGGCCAATCACGTCGCGACCCTGTATGACGTGTTCGCTAGCTGGCCTATCACAGCGCGGTCTTTCTCCTGTCAGCCAATCGCTGCGCGACACCACCTGACGTCTCTTTTCTCCGCTTCGCAGCAGCACCCCTCCTTTCTCAACTCGTCTCCCGGTTATGCATGCGTCCCATTCATACACTGAAAAATGACTACTTCCGACCAAGCGGTCACTTCTCTCGACTGTACGTCCACAGTCTATCTGTAATTGTCAACACAACTGACGAGATGTCTATCGTCTTTCTGATAGGTTACTTACACACACAGTAACTTCCGACCAGCGTCCGTTACTCACGCACTCACTCTTACGTTCCCCCTATCTCGGTCTCTCGGGTGATCAATGGTACCTCATGACCCCCTTCACACTAGTTGACAATTACTCTGGGTGTCCGATACACCCGAACCACTTAAGCTCTCCTTGAACTTAAGATTTCCACCGGTTGCGCGCGCTCACAACCTGTTCCACAGTCACTCTACAGACATTCAACTCCGCCAGACATTACAACATAGATACAATACAAAACACCGCAATCTAACACGCATAACCCTTTATACTCACTCTCTCTGATACTGCTGCTTTTTCTGTCTCACGTCATCCGGATCTTCATCTGCGGGCTGTTCTTCCGATCATCGATTTCTAGGGGCCTTGGGGTAAGCTAACCTGGCCTAGGTCACCGTCCTCAAGAAGGCAACCATCCTCTATAGCTACCAACTGAAAGGGCGAGATTTTGATCGATACCTTATATCTATTGATCCAAACCTCGATCTGGTCGACTGAACCTTTATTGCCTGTCTTGGAAGGAAACAGTACACCTATCTGCAAATTAGTTCACCCAAGAAAGGACTCTACTCTCAAAGATCACGGACAACTTCTAGGTTTCAAAAGTTTATTGTAAAGATATAATGAGCTGCAAATACAAGCATCTCAGAATGAGATTCACGAGATACACAGGTCCAATTACATACATGTGCTCTCGAAAAGCCCTCAGACGAGCAACAGAAATCACTAACACAAGTTCTAAAAATAGCAAAGCTATCAGCATAGACGCATATCTCTCCTTCATTTAGGTTGGAGGAAAACAAACACAGGTTAGGCGTCCCTACCCTGTTCTAGATGGTATCCCTACTTAACCAAATCCCAACCTAACAAAGGTGTCAGCAATGAATGACCCCCAAGGGAAGTCACCCACTCTAAGTCTCTTGGTGAAAACCTAAAGTTCTCCAGTCATGACCCCTCACTGCCTACCCATCCGCTCTCTAAAGGGTCCTCAGGTCTCTGCTCTAACTCCACCCAGGGGTGCTGTCCCTAATACAAAACAGTCAACAACATTTGAGACGCCCCTTGCGAAACGCCTCTCACGTGGTGCAACTTCAGGCTTTTTCCATGATGCTTTGTATTGGGCCTCAGACGTTAGAGTTGACCTTGCTTCTCAGTCTCTTCTCCGGCCCGCTGATACCCCTTAAACATTCCAGAACCCTCCTCCATGTCTGGGCCGTCTACTGAACAGACCTCTATTCATTCACTTATAATTGGATCCCCCCTTTCCTGTTGCAGACAGATATCTGCCGCCAAGAACCCAACTCTCATAGACTTCTAAAAAGGCTTGCAACATTTCTCAGCCCAGACATGTACGTGTAAATCAATGCTAAAACATTTCAGGCCTACAATATTCCACATTATGATTATAGCATTCAATTTCTTCATTTAATTAAAGCATGTTAAAACTCTTATTCTATTATTTAGAAAACATTACTCTAAATCATGGCCCATTAATGCAATGACCAAAAACGTTAAACAATCTGTGTCGTGAAAAGAAACACCTTCCCTTTTAGCTCCAGCTCTGGCCCTGAGGCCTACCACGTTCTGCGTTTTACCACAGACCATCTTATATGTTAACAGCTACACGACATAGATTCAAAATAATCACGTCTAATAAAATCATATAATGTCACACATTTCTGTATTAGTTCCACTTCTACTTAAATCTCTATATTAGCTATACATTTAGAATATAATTTCAGATACTATTAGCACTCATGGCATTTCTCATCATGACTTGTGCTTACTATAGGTAAGTGTGATGTACTCATACATTTATATCAGTTTGCGCTCTCTCAGTACCAAACCTATAAGCTCCTTTCGTGCTTATTGTTTCCCATCACGCCACGTCCACAGAGTGATGACCGTATAGTAAGTCATCGCGCATGCGCCTCACTCTTTCGCTAGCTGCCCAAATTGTCGAGCTTGCTGAAACAAGTGTTAAAGTCTATTTTTTTAGCACGCAGAAACATTTCAATTTAATGCATAAGATGATATCACTACTGAATTGAGAGGCATATATTAAAAGTCACGTTTTTCACACAAGAACTTATAACTAACTATTCATGTTCCTCCAACCGGCAGCCATAATGACAATGCCATTATTGAATTAAGAACCACGATATTTGCAATGGGCACCCTATATGCAGGTTAATGTTTTTTTTCTTGAATTCTTGGAGCATTAGGTTAGATCGTGTGGGTGACATGCAGAGGCACACTAAAGATCGGTTTATTTTGGGCTCGACGTTCCAAGTGGACCTAGAGCAGAGCCAGAACCAGGCATCTGGTTAAAGCCTGGCTCGAACTCTCAGTGTCGTATATGTCGACTAGGGTTTAAGGCTGGCTTTGTACATTCCTAAACAGAGCTGTACTGAGAGAAGAATTTAATTGTTAAATGTCAGTTGTAAATTCGTTTTGTTTTTACATGGTGTTTTACTGTTCTCTGGAGTGCTTGGTAGTTATGCATCTTTCTGAAATGTAGTGATGTTGTAGCCAGGTAGGCTGTATATTGTAATACTGCTTGATAAATCGAATGTTGAAAAGTAACGCTAACAAATAGTATTACAGTGGCTGTTTTGCTACAGATTTTTAAAAAAATTTTATGCAGTACAAGTGGAATGAAAAATCTGGGAAGTCTCCAAAAGTGGCATGGCCAAAGAAGTTTACCTGCGGATCTTTTTCAGCAGGCGTGGCCTAAGTAATTAAGAATGTGGCTTCAAACATGCAAAACTAAATTCCTATGCTTTACATATGCAGCCCCCTGACCAGCATCTGAGTTTTCTGATATTATATCCGGGCTAGGAATGCTACATCTTCCAGAGAAAAATACCATCCATTAGTTCACGTTTTAAGTTCGAGGGGGAAAGCGCATCCAGAAACCACATGAGTCCCAATTATGTGAAAAAGGCCTCTTTAATGAGACCGGTGCATTAATCAGGTAGATATTCCCTTCGCTCTTGCCATACAGACTAAAACCTTGGCCTCAATAAACATGCCCATAACCTGGCTATCACCTTCTCCATCCCTAAACAAGCCCTCAAACATTCCTCTGTACAATAACATACTTTCCTTGCCTAAAAGTTGCATCCATCAGTAACACACGCCTACAAAGCCCTACATGATGCGGGATCTGCATACCTCAACCAATGCCTCACATTCCACACACCCACCTGATACCTCCACTCTGCCCAACTGGCCCTGGCTACTGTCCTATGTATCCGCAAGACCACAGCCGGAGGAAGATCCTTCTCCTACCTTGCAGCAAAGAGCTGAAAGACAGTACCTCTCCACCTCAGGCAATCACCATCACTGCCTCACTTCAGGAAGAACCTCAAGAACTGGCTCTTCAACTGAACCACAGCACCCCGTCGGACCAACGAGTACCCTAAACCACCTCATCCCCCCAACACCTTGAAACCCTTACAGGTGAGTAGTTGCACTGTACAAGACATCTTATTGATGGATTGAACATTCCAACGTACAGTCCAACATTGTTATCTTACTCTTAACTTTCCAGTTCCATCCTGCCTGCTTGCCACTCATCGTTATGATCAACATAGCCAAAACTTCATTCAAATATTGAAAATTCCTCTTCATACCCCCCTATCCAGTGTCTGCTGCCACCGCCCATCAGTGGCAAACCTTCTTTAAGCCAACCTACTGATCACAACTGTCTCACCAAAAAGGCCCGTAGGACAACACTCTCTGTCAGGAAGAACCTGGTGAACTCTGCAATCTAATGTAAGGGATAATGGGATGGAAAAGCTCTTTAAACACAGACTGGCATACTGCCCTGTCAGACCGAAAGGAGGGGTCAGTCCTAACTGTCCTCTCCTTAGATGTCCTAACCCTGCCTCCCCCAGGCCAACCGCCAATCATCCCCCTTTGTGGTCACCGGACCACACCACCCTCCCGATGTGCCCGGGGGGACACCGCTCCTGTTTCGCCCACAACCCCCAACATGATACTTAAACAGAACTTTAACTAAAATCTTCTGTTTTAATTTGTAACACGACCTGTCTATCTGTTTCTATTAATTATTATTGAGGTATCATTAAGGTAGCTCTGGAACCCGTTTTCAGGTGCTTCCTTATAATTACTGTTTTATGTATACACTGATAGGGGGAAACATACTGGTTTAAAGCGATTTTCCTATTTTTTGTACCAGCTGGGAAATCGAAATACTGGTCATGCCAATAAAAAACAGCCTTGTGGCAACCCTGGTCCGAAGTATCACATAACACTCCTGGGCTTCCCTTCACACCACATTACTCTGCAATTTTTCTATCTTGTAGACACTCAAACTCTTTATCTCCCATGTCTTTCTGAATATCCTCCATTTGCATATCTCACACGTCATCTTTTATCCTCGTCAGGGCCGAGTTTTCACTCTCCCTATGCGTGTACTTCCTTCATCTCCTCCACTTGACCATCCCCTCCCAAACAAGCACACAACCCACACATGTAAGAACTGCATTTTCTTTTCCTTTGGTGTTGTCCACATTTTGACAGCTGTTAACTTCGTTCACATACTTTTACTCCATTGGCACATAATAACCATCACTCTGTGCTCTCTGCAGTGAAGCCAAAGATTGGATGGATGCATAGTCTGCTCACTTTCATATTACACCAGTGGGCAGTGTGAGAAACTCACACTGTCTTCAACCTCAACTTCAGAGCTCTCAATCGTGCACCATAATAAACGCCCACAACCTGAACTCACTTAGGCAGTCCACCGAATGCACAGTTTGCAATATAAAAGGAGCCCTTTGGTGCATGAAAAAAGTCAAATGCTACACACCGTATTGAAAAAAGTGAATACTCTTTTGGAATGCCAGATGAATGTAAAGATTTGAAATGTAATCAGGCACTGCATTGTTGATATTGATTACCTGAAGTATTTTTTTAGACATTGTTAAGTAATCAATCAGCATTTTTTTCCTATGATATCAAGGATGAGAACTTTTATCCCAATAAGGACCCGTCCCACTTGAAGACTGGAATGTATGTGCTCAACACTGCAAGCTCCCAATCAGTGCCATTTTAAGGATTTCTAGGTCCCCGGGCAAGATATATGTTGTAGTCCTCTATTCTGAACAACTTTCAAAGTATAATGCATGTCCATCTAGTTAAAAAAAAGAGGTGACTTAGGGGCTTATTTATATTTTGGCGGATGGATAGTACTCTGTATGGGTGACGGAGTAAATTGCTCTGTCTCTGTCGATTGAGTACCAGCTTGCCAAATTTAGAAATGTCAGTCAGCACAACAGACATTCCTACCATTCATAGGAACCATCATCAAGGCGGTTCCTGTGAATTAATTGGAATTTTGCCATACAGCTCCGTCAAACATGACAAATCCATGCAGTAGAGTTCCAAAACATAGTTTTTTTTCTAAAGCAAAACCCCAAAGTGGGTTTTTGTTTTTGAAAGAAAAAATAAACAATGACCGTGCCAGGGGCCCCCATGAAAGCGTCCCTGAGAAATTGGCCATTTTGCCTAGGCCATAAAACGATTCTGCTCTCAACAAATTTAATAGGTGCAACTGCCACAGTGGATTAATCTGGCATGCATAACGTTCACATGCATTCGAAACATTTTCAAACTGGTTAATTCAAGTTTGTTTGACTTGAGCATAGTTACTTGGAGGGGGGTCTTTATGCTACTTCAGATAACCTAACAGGTCACAATAGGCACAAGTAACACTCTTAATGTTAAGAATCAGCACAAAGTCCAATAGTTTCTAAAGGACTCACACCTTTATTTATTTCTTTTTTTCACAACTGAAGATCAATGGTGTGCTCGCTTGTGTACCCAGAGGATAACACGCATTCAGTTTCCTAAATATGTACAATACATAAGAAAGATCACAGTTTGTTGGTATTTCTAGTAGGCTGTAGCTTTCTTACTTCAAATCAAAACACCAAGCATGTTAAAGTTTACACATCATTTGTTTGCAGAATTCTTTGAAAACATTTTTGTACTTCATCAGATTTACATTTACACCCCCTCAGGGCAGGCTCAGAGAGCCAACAAAACTCAATGTTGCAGCATTTACAGTTATTTAAACAGCACGTCATTATGCACCATATCAGAAGCACTTATTTACGACAAGTGAATGCAACCAGGGAATTCCAATGCACCTTCCTTGCTCTGGACACCCGTGACTGACCCAGCCAATCCCCAATGAACTGTCCATCCATGGGCAACCTTCAGAAATCTGAGATTTGACCATCTTTGTCTCCTTCAGATCCTAAAAAAGATGTACCACCCCAGCTATGGCAACAACGTTTTTTCCGTAGCTGCAATAAAAGGTTGGAATTTATTGCCAGTTTCCCTTTGCAAGTAATCTTCTCTTACCCATGCTAGAAAGGTTCTAAAAACCTTTCTCTTCGAACTGCAACTGTTGGAACTGGCCCTTCCTGCAGGATCATCCCCAAACGTATTGCCTTCCTTTTCCTACTTTTTGCTGAATTTGTTTTTGCTGGCATTAGGACTCTGCACACTTTACCTCTACTAACCAGTGCTAAAGTGCTTGTGCAAAACCGTGGCATATTGGCTTATCCCCAATTAGCATATTTAATTTACTTATAAGTCCCTAGTAAAGTAGTACTACATGTGCCAAGGGCCTATCAATTAAATGCAACTAGCGGGCCTGCAGCACTAGTTGTGCCACCCACCTAAGTAGCCCTTTAAACATGTCTTAGGCTTGCCATTGCAGAACCTGTGTGTTCAGTTGTCAACTGGTGTTTCGACCTGGCATAATAAACCTTTTGCCAAGCTCAAACCTTCCCTGTCACCCCTAGGGAAGGCCCTACACAGCCCAGAGGGTACGGGTCATTGTCCTTAAAAAGTAGGACATGTACTTTTAAGTTTTACATGTCCTGGTCGCGAAAAACTCTAACATTCTTTTTTCTTTACTGCAAGGCCTATTTATTCCATAAGATAACATTGAAGTTGCATTATTACATTTTATAAGTGTCATTTTTAAATGGGAAGAGATCTCCAGGTCATGTTTGGTGTCTTTGGAATTGGGGCGAAAAGTCCTATTTAGTGGTGGAGTCGGTGTTTTGATCACAGTTTTAAAAATGTAACTTTTAGAAAGTTGCAATTTTTCTGCCCTTAGCCCTTTTGCGCCTTTAGCCTGGCTTGGGTCACATAACTGGGTGAAACTGACAGACTTTGTGAATTTATCCCAGTCAGTCACACAATAGAGGGATTAGGAGTGCCTGAGTGCGCCATCTGCTGGCAGGATGGCGCAGGATGGGGGGGACAGAGGTGAGCGTAACTCCACTTAGACCTGAATAGCCTGTGCTCTGCCTCCACACAAAGGGCCTGAAGACCCAGCATTGGAAGATCAGCCAGCTTGGAACCAGGGCAGGGGAGACAGTAAATTCCATGCACGTCAAAGCCAGTGTCTAGAAGCTTCTCCCTGCTTCCAGAACCAGAGCACCGCTATATAAAAGAAGGACACCAACTCTTCAGTACACCTCTGGACCTGTGGATACTCTGCCAGAAAGAAGAACTGCTGTGCTGCGGAAGGAGTGCCACTCTGCTGAGCTGCACTCTGCTGGACTCCTTCTCTGCTGTGTTGACCTGCTGCCCTCTTGCCTGGGTGGGAAGGACTGGACATGCATCTCTTGAACCCAGAATGACTCCAAGGACTAGTTGGCTGGCCTCCTGATCTTAAGCCTTAGGGACATAACAGACTTCCAACAACCTTGCCTCTGCGCCTGGGCTCTGCCATCTGTGAGTCTACTTGGCTATGTAGTGCCACCCCAGTCTTGGACCCTTGGAAGTTGGCTTAAGGTGCATACCAGCCACTGTGGACCCAGCGGTACCAACACATCTCCTCTGCTGAGCGGTGCAACCCCAATCAGAATCGGCGCAGCTCCACTACTGTCTGGATAGCACCCTCGCAAAGACTCGCATCACCGGTGCAGCCAACATCACCTTCCGAACTGCTGCTGCATGACGCATATTCAGTGCAGGCCCTCGCATCCCTCATTGACGGCAGCCTCGATTATGATGCCGGACTCCGCATCACAGTCTGTCACCTCTTTGGAACTGACCCATCGCTGTGACTCTTCGCCGCTTCCTTGATGCTGGACTTTGCATCACAAGCCCTGACTTTACGGGATCCTTGACGACGACGCACACCCTCGCACCACAGGCTCGCCACATCTCAGAACTGATGCATTGCTTAGACTGCGTGACACATCTTCGGCATGGATCCACGCAGTGCTCCGTAAACCAGGATTTAAGGTACTCTGTTCAGCAGGCCTGACTGGGTCCCTTAGCTGGCCTGCCCTCCATTGAGGTCGGCCTTAACTTGTAACTTTGACCCAGTCTGGTGCGTTCAGATATCCACAGTTGACGATTTATCCTTTTGGTGGTCTTTTTTCCTAAAAACTCCAAAATTCAATGTCTCCAGTTCCAATAATTGTATTCTTATTGTTTTGGCCTTGTTTTATTTATTGAAAATCCCTCTATGTTGCCAATACTATTGTGGGCTCCTTTTGTAATGCGTTGACACTGTGTTACTATTTGAAGTATTGCACAAATATTTTACACATTGCCTCTAAGTTCAGCCTGACTGCTCTGTGCCAAGCTACCACGGGGTTGAGCACATATTAATTTGGGGTTTGTTTGTGCCTTAGCCTGACAAGGGTTATGGTTGCTGCTTGACAAGGGCTCACACCTCAGTAAACCAATAACACCGGGGCATATTATCAAGGACAGGCGATACATTATCGCCGCTTTTATCGGCAGGAAACTGCCAATAAAGCGGCGATAATGGCCTTGATAATATGCTCTATGAATTCCAATCGAAGCCCATGTTAGATGTGTTCACATCTAACATGGGCTTCGATTGGAATTCGATTGTTCACATCTAACATGGGCTTCGATTGGAATTCATAGAGCATATTATCAAGGCCATTATCGCCGCTTTATCGGCAGTTTCCTGCCGATAAAAGCGGCGATAATGTATCGCCTGTCCTTGATAATATGCCCCACAGTTTCTTACAGTAACCTATCCTGTCCATATGGTCTCCGGCTTAGCGACATGAATCTACTTGAGGTGAACGTTTGTACTTTAAAAATATCCTGACCGACTGAATTCAGCACAAGCCATAGTAAGGGGAATAAGACATACCAAAACCAGTAACTGTTTTTTAGGGTCCTCCAGTTTAACTCATTTATGTTATGTTCAATGTTTTTTGGTTCTAATCCTTTTACCAACAGGATCTGCTCCATGGAGACTCCTTGGCTGACAGTGGTTTACCGGTGAACACATCACTGGATCATATCCACATTTGATAGGGCTCCAAATTTCCCATACTTCTGTGCTTAAATACCAAGAACAACATATCGTCAGCGCAGTTTCATATTACATTACTAATTAATTTAGTATATTATTTACATATTAAGTTAGAACATTCCACAATTCGCACTACATTATTAAATGTAATTTGCAGTAAAAAAGTTAAATGTTGATAACATGAATTTATCTATTATGAGCCCTAGGTTATAGCTATGAAAAAAGTCTGATTTCAGGGTCCAAATTGCATTAATTTCTTTTTAACTGCTCTCCAGATCAAGTTATTTGTAAACAATGGGAACAATCTGCCTCAAAACCTAATGAGTCATCAGACTTCTAAGTTAAATTTGCAATATCGTCTTTGACAGAGGCACATATTTTTTTTATTAATGCCCAAGTTATTCATAGCATGTATAACCTCTCTTGAAAATCTATAATAGTTATTCCTGAAACTCAGTTAGTCAAAAAATCTACAGAATATCAGAAGCCATTGAGGCTGGTTAATTTTTCTGCTATTCCTTCTTTCCTCTCCACAGTCTCCAGTAATAAACGTGCTTGGTTGTCTCCACTTACACACACACATTCTATTTTGAAGGGGTGCTACATTTGTTACTACAGTATAGTAAACTAGTCTACAGTGACTTAAGGCTGGTGGAGCAGAATGCACCCACTGTCCTGAGAAGAACCAATGAATTGAATGATGTTTCTTCTGGAGTGTGACCCCACATTATGAACGTTCATGCACGTGTTTTCCTTGGTTTAAGAATACACTCTTTGAAAGCCCATGCATCTGTTTCACCTACAGTGTGATTGTTTTAGACGTGGAGTCACAAGGAATTCCCAAATTACTAAAGATCAAAATGACAGCAAGGGGTATTCTTGCCCATTTCTTAAGGCCTGCAAATAAATGAACATGAGATATGTACATGTTTGTGTTCTGCAGTCCTGAAGTGGCTTTCTGAAAGATACAGTTCGAATATCTTTAGAAGAGAGAACTGGTTTCAGGCCAGAAGAGGTGTTTTGTGAATCAAGGAATAAGTGGGACTGGCAGAAGGTTGATGCAGTGCTTGACTGTTTGAACAATGTTCTGCTACTGTTGGTGGCTTCATTGGTGGCATAGTTCTTTGCTTTGGCTGATGTGATGAGGTGTGTGGGTGCTGCGTGGAGTGCCTTCTGCATCCTTCTCCATACTCATTTCTTTACTGTGGCTCTACTTTGGGGCTCTTTCACCTCTTTTGTCTCTTTCTTTCGCTCTATCACGCTTGCTACCTTTTGCCACCTTGCCTCCGATCTCAACCCCCCCCAAACCTACTAAATGGTGGCCGCACCATGGACCAGTCATTAAGAAGTAGCTGCTTAGGCCTGACCACCCACCTTACCTGTGCCTGCTTCTCCAAGCAGGCATGACCCTTTCAGACCCGCTCCTACCCCCTGAACTGAGGCCTCACCTGGTCGCACTCTTGCTTCTGGCTCCATCTACAAACTCAATCCTTCACTCTTACTCTGCTTTGGTACTCTTTCACCTCTTTTCTCTTGCTTTCTTTTGCCACCTTTTGACTGCATAGCCCTTCATTCGCTACCACTCTCGTCTCGCTCTCTTACCCTCAAATCCCCCTTCACCTTTGGCCTCTCTTTCTTCAGCACTCTCACACAATCTCTTTTGCATCTTTGGCTTCTTGGCCTCTCTTACTTTCAGCACTCATTCTCTATATCTTTACCCCATTTCCTCTTTTTACCTCATTGTGCATGTTTTTCCTCTTTTTGCCCCACTTCGACTTTCCACACCTATCATCTCTTTTAATATTTACCCCCACTTTCCTCCACTCTCTTTAGCATCCTCCTTTCACCTTTGCACCCCCTTGTGCACCCTTTCTTCTGCTTCTGCGGTCTTGCTGCCTATCCTTCGCACCTCACAAATGATGATTTCTGTGCTTCCAGTTGCTTATTCCTGCCCCAGGTCCACCTTCCATCCCCCGGTTCTCCACTCCTCTTGGACCTACTTTATGACAGCTGCAAAATGCATGCTCCTGGTACTCAAAGGGCAAGCCTGTCTGCACCCGTACCATCCCCTCTCTCGCCAAATGCTAGGACCCCTGGTCCTCCTCCCACCCACCACAGGCCTAAATGCTGTTCAGTCACAGTCCTCCTCTACTTGAACATAGGATGACATTCTGTGTGGTGCACCTGAGTCTCCCATATTTGGACGAAAGGTACTTTCACTTGCACCCCAGTCATGCCTCTTTCTCTAAACCCCCTCTCTCGCTCTCATCAGACATGCCATTGAAGTCTGGGACCTCCTGTATGACTTCTCCCCATACCCCCTCCTCCTCCTCCTCCTGACAGAGACCTGGCTCAACATCCACTGCCCCATCAGATTTGAAAACTCTTGCCACAAGTTGAATACCTGTCATTCAAGCTCAGCATCTCTAGCAACTCCACCCTGGGTGGATGCCTACTTTACACGCAATCCCATCTTAGATGCAACTTAGGAAACACCATGACGGACCTCATCCCCCACTAGTCATCAACTCCAGCACTTTCATCTTCCACAACAACCTCAACTTTTACCTGCAGGACCTCAACAGCCAAAACACCAACCACCTTCTAGAAGACCTGAATGCACCCAGTCTCACCCAATGAGTGAAGGACCCACCCACATCCTCGGACATCTCCTCGACCCTGTTGTACCAACTTTCTCAGTTCACAGTGCACAAGCCAACTCTGGTCCATTGTTTCAACTTCACCTACTCCACCAGCATGGATCTGCACCCACCAAAACCACGGCGCAACTGGAACAAAATCGCAGAAGAAACCTGCACCATGGAGTTCCAAACCCACTGCTAGCCACACCTAGACAAAATTTCCTGATCTATCACCAACCTGTATGCCTGAATCATCTCCTAGTCAGGCACTCTGACCCTGCTCAAAACCATCACCACTGCACGGACCAGACCACGAGAAAGTTGGTATGCAGATGATCTACAATTCACTTAACTTCACTGCAAACAGCTGGAAAGTGAATGGCATAACACCTGAAATCACAATGACTTGAACACCTACATCACATCTACGATGGTACCACAAGCGACTCAGACCCACCAAATGCTGCACCCTGACCAAAATTACCGTAAAGAGCTCCAACAACTGTAATCTTCTCCATTGTGAAGCAGTTCACCTCCCCGTTGTCTGCTCCATGACCACACCCCCTCACAGGAACTCTGCACCTCGCTCCCTCACTACTTCAACAACAAAATTAGCACTAGAAACAACACATTTTCATTCCAACTGGACCTCTCTAACCTTATAAACCACCAACCAGATGAGAACACCACACCGGAAATTGCTGGTCCATCATCACCCTTCTGCAAATCAATAGCACTATATGGTCCATCCACTCGGAAGTGCCATCGGCTTCTCACTCAGTCCCTCTCTTCAATTTCTATGTGACCCTGCTCACCCACATTGAGAATGCCAATACTCCTACATTATATTTAACACCTCTGCTCAGCAAACCTCCTGCTCACTCACGTACCCCTGAACCCAGAGGGCCAGAGCTGGTGGCTGCACATTCTAGAGGGTGGGACTTCCCAACCTGTGATGGTAGATTGTGTGTCAGCAGCGGCAGAGCCTACTTAACACCACTGCAAACACAGCTCTGTGATTGGCAGCATTTCATGGTTGCTTTGGCTCTTGTTCAGGTTTGCATTCTCACACTGTTATTTTGTTTGTTTGTCATTGTGTTTCTACATCTGGGTAGGATTTGGGGAGCAACATTGGTATGTTGATCGATATCTGGTGTCAACACAGCTCCCCCATTAGAGAGCAGGGTAAGCTGACTGCATATGTCCTACACAATAGCTTTCTCTACCTTTACCTGAGTTTAATCCTCTGATACTGTCCATTACCACTCAGAGCACACACCATTGTTCACCTCCTTTTGCAGATAATTTAACAGTCCGGAAACTGACACCAATCTGGTTGGCATTTACCATTGACATCCTGCGACTGTAAGCAGTCCTTTGTCTCTCTTTTCTTTCCCATTTCCCCTGCTTTCTTTGTTGAAGAGGGAGAGTGAGTTCTCAACACCACTTTAGAGACTCAAGGAAGGCATTGGGTTACTCTTTGTGTCAATATTTTTAACTCAACGCTTGACTCTTCCTATCTGTGCGAGTGCTGCCAATGTTTTCTGTGCACAACCACCTATGCGTACCACCAAACACTGTTCGGCATAAATCTTCACACCCATGAGAGTAACACTAAAAATTGTTGTAGGGCACCACCACTCCCATCTTTTTTCGTTTTACCAAAAGATCTTTTTTATGTTTATTTTTGGGTCCCTCCAAGTTTTTGCTCTGCATGACATCTCGCCCATGTGGGAGTGCTGCTGATGGATATTAGAATATTATAGTCAATCCCTACCACCCATGTTGTCTCCAAAATATTTTTGATTAACATCTCATACCTATGTGAGTACTTTCAGTGTGTTCTGTACACAAACCCTCCCACCTGTATGAGTATTGCCAACAATTATTGCTTTGCACACCATCCCATATTTTTGTCACCAGAAAGTGTTGCTGTGCCTGAACCGTCTCCCCAGTGCAACTGTCTATAAAATATGTTGCTATGGGCAACATCCAATGTGTGTGTCCGCAAAAAGTGCTGTGCAAACCCTTTCCCGCCTGTGCAACATTCTTCACATTGTGCACCTTATCATTCATCAGTGAAGGTATCTCCAACTATTGTTATAAATGTTGTACTAGAGTGACATCCCACTTGCATCGAAAAGCACTAACCTTCTACAATAGATCCAATTAGAGCAATGCATTCTATCACTCCTCATTGCAGACATCACCAACTACACACAATAAGATATGCTGCTCAGTAGATACCATCACACTAGGATAAAAGTGAAAACATTGTGATACTGACCCAACATTCTGCTGTGCATTGACGTTTGCAGCTAGAAGTGAATATCGAAAGAAAAGATGAGATACTTTAATAATTAATCATTACTGTGTTGCATCTAAATTTCACAGTGGAAAAGGTACACCTTAAAATGATCTCTATGTATCCAAGTCTCTGTGTTCTGATGTGAAGCTAAAGTTACTAAAACTGAGGCACAACAGGAATTAAGCAACTACATACGGTTTCTAAACTTCCACCTGTATTAAAAAAAGTAAGAACTTACTGCTTTGTGAATTTGAGCTCGTTAATGATAAACAAAGGTCCAACCTGGTATGTTAGTGCAACTTAATAATCATCAATAATATGGAGTTACTGAAACTGCTATATATTACACATATCATGAATATCCAATAGCTTGGTATGAGAATTCATCCCGTTTCCTCACAAGACGTAACCCAGAGTTCCTAGGGAACATGTTATTTTATGTTAAAATATTTGTAAAGCACATGGCTGCCCCAGCAATGGTTGTCCCAGCGCTAGTCTCAGAAAGGACAGCAGAAGAACATAGGCAGAGGAGTAAGCAGAGAATAGCCAGGTCTTCATGGCCCTTCAGAAAGACCAATGATTCTGAATGCTTCTGATGGGCAGAAGAAGTGTGTTCAAGAGGGCAGGAGCTTTAGCACGAAAAGAGCAGCAACCTGCTCTCGCTCCCCTGACGTGAGGGACACATGCAAATTAAGATTAGCATTAGCTAAGTGTAAAATCCGCAGGGGGACGTATGAGTGAAGCAGATTGGACAGAATGGAAGGCCCCTGGAAGTTAGGATTTTATGTGCAGTACATAGAACCTTGAATGAATTTTCTAATCCACAGGAAACTAATGCAGCCTGTAAATAAAGCTGGAAGCCGAGCAGAATTTAGGAAGTACAAATAATAGCCATGCCGCAGCGTTTTGGACCCTTTGAAGTTTTCTGGTCACTGCCTTATTGGATCCTAGATACAAAGTATTGCAGTAGTCCAGCCTTGAAAGTATAGTAGACTGAATGATAACCTGGCGTGAATGAGAATCGGAAAATCCAAGATTGGGTTTTAGGCCATGTAGGAGTACAAAACAGACACCTACCGCCTATTTCGCCTAAGCTTCAAAGGTCAAGGCGCTATCAATCCAGACACCTACATTTTTTGCTACCGCAATTGGCTAGGTGGCCCTAAAGAAAGAGCATTGAATACCAGTGTAAGTACCCGGCTTTTGCAACCAGAGTCAGCAGTTGGATATAAATGTTAAATAGATATAAATCTTCGTGTTCGTGAAAGGCAGTGTTAAAAATAAAAGTTCAAAGGTTTTTTCCCCAACACAACATGATTCCTGAATACTTCCCTTGATTTCAAAGTGTCCTCCAGCAATCTCTCTTGCTAGTAAAAGTTCTCCAAACAAAGTTACAAATCCAAATAGCAAGGTCATGGCTGCAGCAACATTGTATCAACGATGCTGTAAAACATTTAGAAACTTGAATCAAATGATTCAATATTGCTGCTGAATCTTCAAACAACGAGAGAGTTCAAGGATTCCTAAGCAATGTTGATTCATTGTCGGTTGCTGTTGCACAGTGCATTCTTCACAGATCATGAAGCTCCTTGCCAAGTAGCGTCGACACACTGTGACCACTATTCTTTTCTCTAAATTAATTTGGCCTGATCTAGCAACTCTTGACTGCTAAGCCATGTATTCCAAAATTGTATGAATGCCCGCAGAAGAGTTGATTTTCATTGAAAAATTAACCATTCCCCACTAGTTGCAGCATGCAACATGAGATCATCAACACAAAATACTGTAAGCTCAGAATGTCAGGAGAAACCTGAGCAGGCCACAAAAACAGCACAGTAAGCTAAAATAGTGCTACGAAACATATTACCACACAGAAATATTGTTTTACATATTGCGCTGTAACATATTGTTCCATGGGGGCAATAATTTTGTAAACAATATTTAGAAAAGTATATTTCTGTCAGATGATAGTATGGTTATCATATTCTGGCACCATGCCCGCCACCCACACTACTGCTTCTAGACTGGTAATCAAATGGAGACTGGGGAGATTAACAAGGGAGTAGATGCTCTCGATTCGGTGTGGGGACCGGAGGCTCCGATTATGTTTCTCTCTCTTTACTTTTCAAAACAGTAGTGTAGGAGTTGGCCTTTTTGGCTATAGTTCCCGAAACCTTTTGGTTTTCCTCTAAACCGTTTTCCTGACATAGAGTTGCCAATTTAGATGCTTTGGGTACTTTACCACTTCTGATCAGTGTCAAAGTACAAGTGTTCCCTATGTAAAGTGTAATGGTAATTGGTTAGCCATGATTGGTATGTTTGCCTTACTAGTAAAGTCCCTAGTGATGTGCACTGTGTGTGCCAGGGCTAGTAATGCAAAGGAGCGCGAAGGAGGGAACTCAGGCCTGGAGCGTAGGGCCTGCGCGTATGTCCTGACAGTGAAAAACACTCCATTTCGTTTTTCATTGCTGAAAGGGCATCCTGCCGATAGGACCGAATGGGGGAGACTGCGAGTTGTGTTTGTTAGCCTAGTTTCCTATAAGTTTAAAATGGAGAGGTGAAGTTTAGTATGTATGAACACACATTGTCATAACACATCTTTCTGTGAAAGTGTTTTTTTCACTATGTGTTCAGAAACCACTCTTTTAGAAAGTGGCTGAGTTTTGTGCTTTAAGCATTTCTTTGTGTCTCTGCTGAAATGTCGATAGACTGTCTGGATCTGAAAGGTGAGAGGAGCTGGGAGAGGCCTTGACTCAGGGAGGGGTTGAGATGGCACCAGGCTGCCCTGCATCGAGAGAATAGGGAAGGTGAAGCCCGGGAGGTGAAAAGGCCTGGGCTGGTGCTATAAACCAACTCACCCATCTGCTGCTGAGTGATTAAGGATCCAGACCCCCAGTATCAAAGGGAGAAAGGTGACACTGGGAGGGAGACACCCAGTACTGATTTAGTAAGGGGTCAGGGATGCCTGAGCACAACAAACTTCAAAGATATTAATGGGTATAACTATAAGAGCTGAAACCCCTGAACGTTGGAATGAAACAGAAGTGGATTGAGACTGAAAAGGCTTGGACCCATTTCATGGTCAAGAGGAACCTCTGCTAAAGAAGGAGCAACTGAGGAGACTGCTGTGGAAAGACCAATCCTTGCTTCGTGATCTGAGGCTGGTCTGTAGTTGCTGTTCTAACCAAGGAATAGGCTGTTGGGACTGTGCTTGGAGGCGCTGGGTCCCACTGCTTGAATAAGACTGTGCTTTGTGCTGTGTCTTGAACCCCAAGGGCCTGAGGTGAGCTGGCTCCCTGTTTGGAAAGACAGGAACATAAACGTTTCCGTAAAAGTCTCAAGCAACGCGGTGTGCACCTGCTTTTGCAGCTTGAGACCCTCAGAAGTTGTGCCTTGTGATCGTGGGCATGCTGAGTCTCGGACGCACAGGATGCGTGTCTTGGTGCAAGCCAAGGAGTTGGTGAGGAGTGCCTGGCCGTTGTGTGCACAGGGAGACGAGATGAGACTCGGATGCGCAGGGTGTGTGTCATGGTGCAAGCCAGGGTGTTGGTGAGGAGTGGCTGGTCGTTGTGTGCACCGAACGAAGAAGTGAGTCTCGGATGCACAGGTAGCGTGTTGTGGGGCAAGCCAGGGCGTTTGTGAAGAGCTCCTGGTCATCGTGTGCATAGGGAGACGAGGTGAGACTCGGACGCGCAGGGTGCATGTCGTGGTGCAAGCCAGGGCGTTGGTGTAGAGGGCCTGGTTGTTGTGTGCACCAAACAAAGAAGTGAGTCTCAGACATGCAGGGAGCGTGTCGTTGTGCAAGCCAGGGCGTTGGTGTAGTGTGCCTGGTCTTTGTGTGCACAGGGAGACGAGGTGATACTCGGCACGCAGGTTGCGTGTCATGGTGCAAGCCAGGGCGTTGGTGAGGAGCACCTGATCGTTGTGTGCCCTAACGAAGAAGTGAGTCTCGGACACGCAGGGTGCGTTTAGTGGTGCAAGCAAGGGCTTTGGCGATGAGCGACTGGTCATCATGTACACAGGGAGAAGAGGTGAACTCAGACGCGCAGAGTGCGTTTTCTAGTGCAGCCAAGGTGGTGTAGAGCGCATGCTCGTTGTGTGCACCGGGAGAAGAGGTGAGACTCGGATGCGCAGGGTCCGTGTTGAGGTACAAGCCGAGGCGTAGGTGAAGAGCGCCTGGTCATCGTGTGCACCAACGAAGAGGCGAGTCTCGGACGCGCGGAGTGCGTGTCGAGGTGCAACCAGAGGCGCTGGTGAGGAGTGCCTGGGTGGGTTGTACACCAAGTTCGAAGTAAGTCTCCACAGTGCAGTGTCCACTGAGACCGCCGTAAGGAGGGCCTGGTGATTGGGCCCTCGGAGTGAAACAGCAGCGTCCCGGACCGGCAGCCCCGTAGGAGCTGAGCCGCCAGCCTGAGCTCGCTCTGGCAATTGACCGAGTTCTGGCTCAAGGCCCAAGTCACTGAAGTATGAGAGGAGAATGGGGTCGCGCCCCCCCCAGCTAAAGTGGATCACCACCTGGGGTGGGATGCGGGCCGGGGGGTACACTCTCTCGGCCTCTCGCTTCTGTCAGCTGCGCAAGCCGGTTGCTTCAGCTCGGATCTAGGCCTTAGGCGGAGTAAGAAGCAGTACTTTTGTGTCATCATTGATCCATATTGGGGGCACAGTTAATGGAGCACCTAAACTGTTGTATTACACTTTGCATTATTGCTGCTAAAGAACTATCGAACTGTCGTATGACGCCTGACCTTATTTGTGCGTGATGAACTACATGCTTGGTGCGCTACTCACTGCGTTATTTTTCCCTTGCAGATTACATGATTGTAACGTGGCGCATAGCATTATTTCTTCATCACACAGTACCTGATTATAACGTGGTGTATTGCATTATTTCTTCATTGCACAGTACATGATTTTAGCATGACGCCTTGCTTTGTTTCTTCCTTGCATGCTGGTAATGACACGCATTGCATTATTCCTTCTATTGCAAAGTACATGACTGTGGGGCTACGTATGGCATAGTTTCTCTTGCTTGGTACAGGAGTATATCGTTACGCATTGCAGTATTTCTTTTCTTTTGCAACGTGTGTGATTCTAGCAATACTACCGGCCTAACTCTTTGGAAACGGTTAGAAGTAAGCTTAACTGTTGGTTAGAAGTGGTGGTTGGGATTAGAACCTACCAATCCCCCGGAAGGAATACTACCCAACATTGTATGTTGGTTTTTTGTTGTGTGGTCATATTGTTTATCTTTTTATATAAAGATTATACTAGTTTTATACAAAACTCGTGTGGATTCTATTTGTGGTGACATCATTGGGTTGTTGTGAGTGGGGTTGCACATACTGCACACTCATGCCTTGGAGATAACCCTGGCTGCTTGTGCCAAGCTACTAAGGGGGTGAGTTGGGCTATCTCAGAATGTGTCCTTACTTAACCTAACGTTGAAATGAGGGGTCCAGATTTCGCACCTGGCAACAGCGGTGTGGGACAGGGACTCCCGCCTCTAGCATTTGGTGGCAGCGGTGAGGGAGAAGGAGCCCCACTTCGAACAAGCAGCCAGATGGGTGCATCTGTCTATCCTAAGGTTCTTGCTGGGTGGACCCAGCATGTGATCTGCCTCATGGGTAACTCCAACTGCATCCTCACATCTGAGCATCGCAAATCGGTACGGTTGAGCATTGACCCTCAGTTAGTCAAGTTGGCATCTGCTGAACCATGAATATGAGGAAGGTGGTTCATGCACTCCAAAAGTAATCCGACATTTCAAATGTTCCTTTGTGAACCAAATCAAAGTAATGGGTGCCAGTGGGGTATTGCTCACTGATGATCCAAGAGCATTATTAAAAATGTATAGAAGGCGCAACCCCTTGGGTGGCGTCCCCCAACTGCACAACGTGGTGTCCAATAAATGGAGTAATCCAAAATTACTCAAAAGTGAAAAACATTAGTCAATTCTAAAAAATGCATTTATTAAATCTTCATAAATGACTGTTCAAGAGTGATAAAGTTTGTTTAATTCACGTCATGACAGTGAAAAAGCTTTAATGTTGCAAATTAGTGGTCCCAATGTATTTCGGCTCATTTGAGCCCTCCATCAGGGGAATTGATGCCTAAAGTGATGAAGTAAGAAAACACGGGTCACGAGAAGGTAGCCAAATGATTTGTAGAGTAAAAACAGTGAGCCATGTGTTCAGTGGCAGATTAAATGAAAGAGGTCCGTTAGTCATGAAAAGAGGTTCAAACAGGTGGAGGCTCATTTCAAAGTAAGTGTAGTCACCGTGAGAATGGAACCATGTCAATCTTGGGTTAAACATGACAAAAATCAGAGAGTTGTTGTGTGACTCAGAGCGCAATTAGTATTGATATAGCACTTTTAGTGGATTGGATCTGTAACCATGCTACAGACTTTACAAAAAGTGAATTTTAAATGGATTGATTGGAATGCCAGTGCATAGCTCCATTCAAAAAATGCTTGTCGTAAGAGGTGGTTTGAAAGTGCCATGTTAACAGAATCCAAGAAACTTGAGAAATGGTATGGGGTGATTTTTACTGTCACAGAAGCGTGGAGATAATTATGACCGCAAGATTGAAGAAAGTGATGTGTTTAACCGTGGCTGGAAGCCCAACATAATGTGAGAAAAATTGAAAGACGGGCAAGTTTGAGAAAGCAAATGGTAAATTTAAACAAATGGATTAAAACACCAGTCTATAATTCCATTAGAAACATGCTTATCGCAAAAGGAGATTTAAAAGTGTCATGTTAGTTAAATCCAAGAAACCTGAGTAATAGTGTGGGGTGATTCTTACCATTGAATATCGACAATATCAGAACTTAACCAAGAAGGAACGACAGGCCATGGCATCCTTGACCGCTGATGATATTATAACGATCAAACTCGCTGATAAGGGGGGGCTATCATTGTAATGGATACCTCCTCGTATCGGACGGAATGTCTGATGTAGAAGACACAGGGTTTTATAGACCATTGAGGGAAGATCCCACTAAGAGATTAGAACATGAGATCAAGATACTTGTAGAAGAAGCACGTTCTAATAATTGGATAACTTGCCCCACATTTAATGGTAGAGGTGTATTTTCAACAATTGACTTTATTTTAACCTCGGTTAAATATAGTGAGCAGATTGAAAGTTTTAACACCCTAGACACTGCATTAAGCGATCATTTCCCTCTTGGCATGGACATTTTAAACTTTGTTTATGAATCATATAAAGACAGCCCAACAAGACAGGTTGTAGATGATATTGCTCTGAACCGACAAAACGGGTATTCCCTAAAATGGACCAAAGTGGTCCCGGAAGTTTTCCTTCAGAAATTGATTAGGAAATGCGAACCCAGTTTTGAAGTTTGCCTAGATGGAAATATGTGTGACTCAGCAATTGTCAAAAATGTTATAATTATAACCTCACACATTAAAATTAGCCTTTGTGTTGATAAGAAAAATCCTAAAGATAATGTTGCCAGCTGGTTTGATACAGCTTGCACTAAGGCTTACTCTAACCTTAAACATGCACTAACCGAGACTCCAAGAGACCAGAACTTAATCAGGGATTTGCGCAAGGTTTATAAAAATACGTTAAAACAGAGAAAGGATACCCTGAAAAAGGAGGCATGGGAGTCCTTGTGTGAGGCTTCTTGAGTAGAGACACTGCTGCTTTCTGGAAAGCAGTCAACGCACCCTTCCTTAGTGAGAAATCTAAGGCTAGAATAGAGATAGCAATCTCTGAGAGCGATTGGATAGAGCACTATGCGGCTTTATATAGTGCAGCGATGCCTTCGGATTAGATCCCAGCAATAAATGCGGTGGCTGAGGGGATTTTAAATAGCAACTGAAAAATGGATCTGTGTATCACTCTGAACGAAGTCATGGCGGGTGTAAAAGCTAGACTGGGAGGTAAGGCCCCTGGCCCTGATGGGGTGCCAGTTGACCTGTACAAAAACAACCGGCCTTATGGGGTCCAATCCTTACAAAACTTTTTAATACATCTTGTTCGAACGGATTGTTACCCTCTTGGTTTGAGTCTACCATTGTACCTATATTTAAAAAGGAGACAGGACAAGTTGCACATGTTATCGCCCAATATCATTGTTAGGCTCTACCATTAAGATTTTTGGGCGTGTCATTTTAAATAGATTGCAAGTATGGGCTGTAGAACACTCAATAATAAGTGATCTTCAATACGGTTTTAGGAAAGGCATTGGTACAATTGAACAGGGTCTTAATCTGCACATCCTTCTAGAAAAGTATACCATAGTTAGGAAAAGTCAAATATTTTTAACCTTTGTCGACCTAACGTCGGCGTTTGACTGCGTCACCCACAGTAAGCTCTGGCTTATTTTAGAAAAATTGGGTGTGGAGGAAAACATAGTTTCTTTCCTCAGGGAACTTTATATGGGAGCACGGGCCGTGGTTAGATTTGGTAGGAATGGAGAATGCACTAAGCCCATTAATATTGCAAGAGGAGTACGGCAAGGGTGTGTGCTTTCTCCTTTCCTATTTACAAGGCATATTAATGACCTGGAAAATACATTACTCCGGGAGTGCAGGGACATGCCTATGATAGCTGAAAGATCGGTCCCTGCACTATTATACGCGGACGACGCGGTTTTGATGGCCCAAACACCTTTGGCCATGCAAAGGACGATTCCATCTTTTTCCAACTTCATGACCAATCTGGATTTAAGAATTCATTGAACTAAAACATATTGTATGAACTGTGGCCCTGCAGCACAAAAGAAAAAGAGAGTAATGTACATTAATACTAAACCGTTGGAATTTACTCCCACTTTCCCGTACCTAGGTATACTTTTCGATCAAACTGGCCTATGGAACACAACAATAAAGACACGGAGGTTGTTGTTCTGTAAATCTATAATGGCCCTTACAAATTTTAGCAGAAAACTGGCCAAAAAACCGATTGGGGAACCTTTAACTGTAGATAGAGCAACATGTGTTTCAATCGCTACATATGGCGCAGGAATATGGGGATACGCAAATGTAAAGTCATTACAGGTGGCAGAAAACTGTTTTATGAGATACCTCCTAACAGCTCCAGACAGTGTGTCTACGTATATCTGTCACGCAGAACTGGGCCAACCATATCTAGAGGATGCTATCTAGTCCAACCAGTATTACTATGGCATAGGGTTTGGACTTCAGAGGAGTGTGTTTTTAATCAATCGATATTGAGTGATGCTATGAATCTGGATAACGCTAGTAAAATAAGATGGTTGTCTTATGTAAAGATGTTTCTCATAAAAATAGGCCACCGGGATTATTTTGAAGATCCATCATTAATGAATCATGTGTCAAGAAGAGAATTAAAAAATGTATGTATGAAGTATCTGGGGGATCAAAGACTGAGCACCGAGACGAGAAAATGTACTGTGGTGGCTCATCAATTGATAATGTTCACTAGCGATATCCAGCCATATGTTAAACTACACATGAAAGCCTTTGAAAGGTTTTTATTGATTCATTTTAGGTTTAAGATTTTATTTAGATTTCTTAGTTTCACCAAAATGAATGATTGGACAAAACAACTTAGTAAGTGCCCATGCGATGAACTATCCAATCAATCTGATATGCATATTTTGCTATTTTGTATGTTTTTTATTGTACAGAGGAAAAGATGGATTATGACCATATTGAAGATCATGAATTTAAATCAGTGTCACCCTGCTTTTTTAGACATTCAAAAGCTAGATAATATTTTGACCATTGCTTCTGTTTCTGCCTTTTTTTTTAAATGTTCTTAGAGTACGAAAATCAAGTCTTGCCTCGCCGTAATGAACTATTTATTTTTAGTGTGTAATGATGATTATGTACATATATCTGTCTTTCCTATGTTTTGTTTTTATACTGTAATTTTTAAATATGTACTTTTATGGTTGTCTTTTTTCTATAAGTAATTACAAAAAAGGATGGGCTGTTCCTAAGAATGGGGAATGTACCAAGCTCAAAAGAGTGCAGGATGTTGTAGGGCCTCGTGGAGTCCTTCGATTGGGCATCCATTTTGTTGGATGTAATGCCCTCACACACCCTTTCAGGTGTCATGCTTCATCATCTGGGCTTCCTCCTCGTTGGGTAGGCGGTGGAATACCCAACGGGCGACACCTCAAAGAGGGGCTCTTTAGCGGAGATCTTTTATCCAACTGCCGTTTAGATGAAGTACGGGTGTGGGGCCAGAAGTGCGTAGACGTGCATGTGTGGGTTAAAATAAAGCTAGGAGTACCGGGAATGACTTTATTCTGGAGGTCCCCTGCTTTAGTTAAAAACAAAAACTAACCGGTACTCGCTGGAATATTATGCTTCCAATTTACGAATCACGAATTAGTGTGTGCTCTAGTTGGTCGACATGTTTCTCACTCTAGTGTAGTGGCTAGCGATTCTTCAGGACCTACAAGTATAACTCAATTATCAACTGTCTACATCAGTATGATTGGTATCTATTATTCAGAATACATTCAAGTTTAATACGTATGTAGAAAAAATGGTGTTTCCTGCGTGATACCTGTGTTGGGCTGCATCTACCTGGATTGGGAGAAAAGGAGCAAATCACAATAGGTATTGGATAAAAACTATAGGTGGTAATGCACATTCCTTGTGTCATGCTAGAACAGGTGCTGCTAGCATTTGAGCTGGTGCATTGTTTTTTAAGGGGCGTATCTAAATAAAGTATCATTTTTACGCTCTTTAGCTACTTTTAACCTCACTATCCTCACACTTTTTGTTTGTTTGCGCTGCACCCTTATTCACACAGCTGTGTCTTCATATGTGGATTTAGAATATCCAACCAGCTATTCAAAACCTCCCTGAGCTCCTCCCTCTCAGAGAGGGGTTGTAGCCCCCAGAGGAACTAGGTTTTTCCTCTTGGAGGAGAATCCCATATGATGAAGCATGTTACCTCTGGTGAGTGAGGGATTTTGTCCTGAAAAGGGAATTGCCCACAGCTAGTTCTGTGGCGTACAGTCATTGGTTCTGTAATGTTCATGTTTTTGTTCATAAACTATCTAGTAGTGGTTTGCCACACTCTGATTTTTGTAAGAGACCCAGGATTTTGTACTGTTTAGTGATTAAGTGTTGGGGATTAAATCCTGTGTGGTCTTAAAAATTTCCCTAGGACCCTCCGGCTTTGAACCGTTTTTTTCTTTGGTAGAATTCTTTCAAGTCCCAATTACTTCTTCCTCCTCTGAAAGTGTAGTCCATCAAACTGGAATTGAGGTCTATTTTGCCCAAATAGATAATATCTTTGAGATCCCTAGCTGGAATTGTGGGACTGTTAGCATCTTCGATTCAGGCAGTGTTCACGGGGCCTTTGAATTCTCAAGCAACCCCGTCCTTGAGAATCCATTACCTCCAACTGGGTTTCCGTTATGGCCATCTGGTCCTTTTATCTCCCGAAACTCAGGAGGAACTTTGGTGGTTGCTCCTGCAAATGGATACATGAAATGACAAGGTCATTTTCGGGACGGCTTCTGACATTGTCATAGAGTCCAATGCCAGTCGCTGGGGCTGGGGTGCTCGGTGCAGAGATTTGTCTACCAGTGGTTGTTAGTCTTCGGAAGAGATGCATCTTCAAATAAACTGTCTGGAGCTTCTGGCAGGCTCCTTTGCCATAAGGTCCCTCTCTCCTGTAAAGAACAATTGCTGCCTTGTGCCCCGGAAGGAGAGTGTGTCTGCCATTTTGTATATCAATCGAAAGGAGGGAACCAGGTCTCACCTAGTAGGGAACATAGCTAGAGATTTGTGGTAGTTTCCCAAATGATAACAGTTCTTGCCGAATTCCTTCCTGGCAAAGACAGAGAATTTCAGTGTGGTATTGGGTTTCAACAGACCTACATACTCTGCAAAATCTCTCGATACCATAGAATAGAAGTTGGCACGGAAACTGAAAATGCAAAAGACAAGTTTATTAAGAAAAAAATGGGGTGGTGGTACAATTCTACAGTACCCTTCGGCAATGCAAGATGTATCACACCGAACATTGAATACGTAGCTTCTTTTATACAGTTTACAGGAATTTGAACAATAGGCGGTACACACTTTACACAACTTTAGGTACATATAAGGGCATTTTTGGAACACAACCAGCTTGTGGGAGGAGTTTAGTACCACTGGTCAGTTTGGAGAACATTCCTAAGCAGTGACCGATCATTAACCTTGAAAGCCCGAATACGCATGTGCAGGCTAGACCATTACTAAAAATAGCCAGTTGCTAAATGGTCATCTGGGGAGAGAAAGGACAAAAGGGCATGCTGACCACGAGGCAGCGCATTCACTGAAAATGGAAGCCAGGAATACAAAATGGCCTCCGGAATATAGTCAAGCTAACAGTGAAAAGTTTGTGTAGCTGAAGCAAATGCTAACCCAATCGCTGTCAAATTACGACAGACGGCCCTTTTAGCATTTAGCTGAAGCTACCTCATATCTGAAGTAATCAGGGTGCTCATCGTCAATATTAATTAACATTATGTTCGTTATTTCGTTGCTGATCATTTGCTCATTTTTGGCAATAGCTCGTTTGGACGGAATGCAAGCAGTGATACATACGGAGCATAGTGTAGGGCCACATTGGATACATAGGCAAAGGAAGAAGAGTATTCCAATAAAAATACAAAGAATAGTCAATAGTTTCCAACCCCAGGTACTAAGCAAAGTCCAGAACCAATTCGAAAATGTCCATCTACCATTTTCGGGGTGGATTTCAGCAGCGATCTTATGTAACTTAGAAATAGCATAATATACAGAAGGCGAATTGTCTGGAACATATACACAACAACTATTACCGATGAAGCGACATGCACCCCCACGATCAGCCAATACTACATCTAGAACCATTCGGTTCTGGAGCGTCACAATTCTGGTAATTTGAAGCTCCTCAGTTAAGTTCCCTAAAGCGGAGGCAGTTTGATTAGCAACAGCTTCTACAACAAGTGTTAGCTGTCTTATTTTTCTACTGTTTAGGGCTGCACTTACAAATGAAAACAGGTCTAAATTGAAGTCAACATATTGCTGCAAAGAAGTATTGGTTTGGTCAACGTCATCAATATCTAATGTCCTTTTAACTCTATTCAATATAAAATCGTGGTATAGCACAAAGTCATTATGGTACATTGGCGGGGCAATAAACACAGGGGGTAATAAGAAAGATATGTAGTAAGTTCCTAACCACCCAATCGGAAGGCGGTGGTAGCCCTTATTTCCACAAATAAAATAAGTATTACGTGATGCTACAAAAGCAATATTATTTGGTGTGTCAAATGCTAGAGTAGTAGTACATTCACTTTTCCCTACCGGAATAGTACCTTTATTTCTTACACAATGATCAGCTTTTCCTTCAATAACTGTAATCATAAATAAATTGGACATGTTCACAGTTCTTTGATTAGTAAAAATACGGGGTGAAGATACATTGTTCGCTCGATATTCTTCCCACTCAAGTTTAGTTCCTTCTGCTTGTGGGTAACCATCTTTATCATTATGACAAACTTGATTAAGTCGGAAAAGAAGTCCACCTTTTGTTGGCCATCTCAAGGTGAAGAGGAGAGTGTACCAGGCATTGCAGGAACCATTATGAGAAAATGGAAGAGGAATAAGTGGAGTTCCTCCTCCCTTTTGATGTCCAGGCAACATTCCACATACCCCACAGTTTGTAATGTTCGTCATATTGTGGGTGTGGTGTAGAATTTGGATGAAACTGTTATTCAAATAAGTTTGCCTATGTCTTTCTTCATGATAAGGCAAGGTAAAATGAAAATGCTCAGATGGAACTGGAGTGGTAGGCAGCAAATATTTTCTCGCCGGGACCATTCGAGCTATTGCTGCTATTACCACTATTATGAAAACAAAAATCACAGCACCAAAAATTCTCTTATTTCTCATCGTATTAGGCGCCATAGTCTCTAAACAAAATAATCAAAATAAAGCTAAAAAATAAAAATGAGTGCTGACCCCTGAGGTAGCCACTGGTTTCTTCTCCGAGATTCAAGACGGGTGTCTCTACACTGGGCAGAACCGATCGCCCCCCCTTGATATTCTCGGCTTCCGTTTTCACAAACCTGAGGGCGGTAACTCAACCAGTCTCGCACAAAACAACTGCCTTTCTCGATCGCAGATTGTACTTCGCTGCACCAGAAACAGTGTGGTCCGGGAAGGCTTCCTCAGATTCGCTGGGGTAGTAGCGGGGCTCTTCTCTGCATCCAAAATATCCCGATAATCAGACAGCACAGCAGGGTTCATCAGGTCCGGAGAGACACGGCGACAATGAGTGGAATGCACCCACCGCTTCCTGTTCGTAACTCGCACCGCTGTTTGGATTGCAAGTAAGATTTGCTCAGGACCACGCCATCTTGGCTCTAGGCTGCTGGACCTTTCGAATGCTCGGACCATCACGTAGTTCCCAGGTCGGAGATCATGAGCCTCTCCGATAGAGTTATCTGGGAGCGCTTCTCGAACCTGTTGATGAATAGAAAGTAAATCATTTGTTAATCGTGCCAAATAATCGTACATCATTATACAAGGCACATCATGTACTAAGCAAGGCTTAGGAACCCCCCAAATATTCATGGGCCTTCCAAACACCACTTCATAGGGTGTGAGGCCAGTTCGGGAGTGTGGTACTGATCTAATAGGGCAAGGCATCCAGCCATTTCAAAGACGTGGATGCCACGATCTTTGCTAGCTTCAGCTTCAAAGTAGCATTTTATCTCTCCACCAAACCTGCTGACTGCGGATGAAACACAGCATGGAATTTTTGCTTCATCCCCAATCCTTTCAGGACATACTCCACGATCTTCCCAACAAAATGGGGACCGTTATCATTCCATTAAAATGTACAAACACCAAATCTCGGGAAGTACTCCTTGAGTAACACCTTAGCTGTTGTCAACGCTATATTGTCCTTCGTGGGGTAGGCCTCTATCCATTTACTAAAGGCACACACCACCACTAAGACATACCTAAGATTATTACAGCATTCAAGCTGGATGTAATCCATCTGTAGTACTTCAAATGGTGCAGTCGGTGGAGCGAACCCTCCTTTAGGAGTATAAGTCCCTTTGGCAGGATTGTACTGTAAGCATATCAAGCAGGTCTGCCCTACTCTCTTAGCAGTACTGGCAATCTCAGGATGCTCCCAAACTCGCGTAAGCAATTTGGTAATTGCAAGAGTTCCAACATGTGCCAGCCCATGTGTCATTTGCACCATTGCTTGCAAATAAGCGGCAGGCAATTTCCATCTCTCCATATCTTTGCTACGCCAACAGCCCTCATCATCCAACACTCCCTCTGTTGCCCAACTTGCAAGTACTGCTTCAGAAGCTGATTTCTGCATGTCTAATATTTCCTCTCTGGCGTCATGCCATCGCTCAGCCTGTGATTTCACCACATACATAGGAGAGACATTCTTTAACATTGCAGTCTCTCGCGCTGTACGGTCTGCAAAGGCATTTCCTTGTCCTATATTTTATTTTTTTAAAATTATTTTTATTGTGGCATTTCGTTAAGAAAACACATGATACAGTCACATCTGCGTACATGCAGGCAAAAGATGAAGAGCAATAGTCAGGTCAAGGTATAATACACAGCCTTTCGGTCCACAACCCTGAGGTCGGACTGCATCTCAATATAGCAAAACATTATTAAGAGCAAGTCAGTACCCGCATTGGACACAGATAGGGCAATTACACCACAGATTTTTGTTTTTAAAACAGAAACAATACTCAAACAAAGAAGTACAGCAGAGTGTGTCAAAATAGCCAATAGTCCAACTAACTAGTGGTGCAGCATCGCCCCAGGCCCGTTGATATACAACACAATTAGAGAAACATCACCTGTTTAATAAAAAGGCATTAGCAGTTCACAGTGAAGACAAGGCCCATACCCCTTAGCTTACATACCCGCCTCTGGATCCACCACGGGGCATCGCCAGTTCCGCCGTTGGAGAATCACACAGTTCACCCCGGTATGTGTTCCAGTGTCCCCATTTCTTGTCCCATACCATGGGGCATCCCCTTATTTTATACACAGTCTTCTCAGCTATCATGGATTGGTCCATTGCAGCCACCCAGCCCACCACCAGTGGTCTGTCCGGAGAGCCCCATCCCATCGCTATGGAGCGTTTGATCAATAGAAACCCCAGCGCCACTCATTGTAGCTCCGGAGCAGTTAGGTCGTTCGGCCCCCAGATGTTGAGGACACATTCATTAGACGACGTGGAGAGCGGTTTGCCCAGGGAGCTGCTCATTTTACTCAGCGCAGCCGCCCAGAACCACTGTATCACGGGGCAGTCCCACAGGATATGTTAAAAGGTCCCAGGGAGTCCGCAACCACAGAGGCATAGGGCGTCAGGTCGCCGACCTATTTTGGCCAAGGTAAGGGCTGACATGTATGCTCTGTGCAACACTTTTAGTTGGATCAAGCGAAACCTGTGACATATAGCTGATTCCGTTGGAGACATTAGTGCCGATCGCCAATCCTCTTCATCTAGGGGACCCAGGTCTGCCTCCCATTTGGTCCTTAAGGACAGGAAGGAATCGGGGAGGTTATTGCAGAGCTTACGATAGGTTAGGGAGATGGCCTTTTCAGGAAGAGGTTCCGACAAGAGCCTATCTTCTAAAGGGGAGGTATCAGGTATGGAAGCAAAGTCTGGAAACGCGTCTGAAAGAGCGTGTGTAATTTGCAGGTACCTAAAGAACTAAGTGAATGCAAGGGCATATTTAGCTTGTAAGTCAGTAAAGGTCAGAAATTCACCCTTGTGAACAAGGTCTCCAACCTCAGAGATCCCAATCGCATCCCATCTGTCAAAGCCCTGGGAGAAGCAAAGGGAACCCAGACGTTGTGTGGACCACAAAGGCGAGGCTTTGGTAAGTTTGTCAGCCCATCCCAACCGTCTATTGGCCGTATGCCAAACATCCACCATATGAGCCATGGGCCCAATGTATCTAGTTTTTGTGGGTTTACTATACAGGGCCCCCAGGTAACCTTCTCGTCCTGTTTGTTCTCTATCCAATAGGAAGGCCGAGTTCAGAGGTGAACCGTGTATCCAGTGGTTGATCGCCACAAGCTGGGAGGCCCAATAGTAAAGACGGAGGTTAGGGAGGGCTATTCCCCCATCGTACCAGCCCTGAAACAGCTTGCAGAGAGCAATCCGAGCGGCACCGCCATCCCAGAGTAGAACTCGGAGCTCGCTTTCCACCATCCTGAAGTATGAGTCTGGGATGGGGAAAGGGCAATTCTGTAGGACATATAGGAAGCGTGGAAGCGCTAACATTTTAAACAGTGCCACCCGTCCCAGGAAAGAGAGCGGGAGTGATCGCCAATGAGCAACGTCGCTACGAAGCCTGCGTAGTGGGTCCAACAGATTGCGGTCATAGAACTGTGTGGAGTCGGGAGTGATGAAGATACCAAGGTATGTAAAGCCTTCAGTGGCGCTTGTGATTGAAAACCCCCGGGGCAAGCAAGGGGGCGGGCCATGTAGCATATACAACACCGATTTGGTCCAATTTATAGCGTATCCCGAATATTTTCCAAAGTTGGTGAGGACGTGGATCAGGCTGTTAATGGAGGACTGTGGGGACGACACGTATATCAGGATGTCGTCATCCTATGGAGAGATTTTATCCACGGTCTTGTCCCCCCATCGTAGGCCTCTGATTGAGACATCGGTGCGGACCCAGTGGCTCCAGGGTAAGGGCGAAAAACAAGGGGGAGAGGGGGCAGCCCTGCCTGGTGCCCCGGTGGAGAGGAAATCTTCTAGACGTAAAATTGTTGACCCGGACCTGGCCAAATAGGTCCGTATATAAGAGACGCACCCATCCAATGCAGTTGGGTCCAAAGCCAAAGCGGTGGAGGACCTCAAACAGGTAAAACCATTCAATCAAGTAGAATGCCATTGCTGCATCGAGGGATAATATAGCAGCATCCTGAGACAAGGTGGGTTGACGGCTCAACACGTTTTGGACCCTACGGAGATTTAGCGCCGTGTTACGCCCCGGAAGAAAACTGGACTGGTCGTCTTGTATTAGAGAAGGGAGTACCAAGAGAAGACGAGTCCCTAGCAGTTTAGCCAGGACTTTGGCCCCGGCGCTGATCAAGGAGATCGGCCGATAGGAGTTACATGCAGTGGGAGGCTTAGCAGGTTTTAGAATGACCGCAATTGAGGCCAATCTTTGATCAAGGGGGAGCACCCCGAGTTCTAGGCTTTACGTAAACATATTCAGGAGATGGGGGATGATGTCCGGGACCATTCCTTTCAGGAACTCAACTGGGACTCCATCTGGGCCCATAGCCTTGCCGGAGGTCACAGCAAAGAGCGCCGTGGTGATATCTTCTGCGGAAAGGTCTGCGTCAAGGGCAAGCCGATCAGAGTCCGAGATGGTCGGGAGACGCATTTCCCCCAACAGTTGTCTGGATTCAGCAGACGAATAGCCATTGCCAGCGGTGTATACCTTTTCAAGATGATCGGCAAATGCCTCCGCAATGTCCTGGGGATCCACTACCACCGACCCATCTGGCCTAGTTATGGACGACACCCATCTAGCTCCCTGGTCACGACGCTCCAACCATGCGAGCATCTTGCCTACACAGTCTCTGAATTCATAGACCCGATGACGTGTATGGAGCAACGTCGCCTGTGCCCGCTCTTGGGCCAATGCTCTATAAATCAGTTGTTGGGTACGGAGACGAGCAGCAGTGGAGTCTGAGGGTGCAACATTATGGGACGCCTCAAGGCTGATGAGGTCAGTTTCCGCCTGTGTGATGAGCTCGGCATGTTTACGCAGATGACTCGTTTTGAGGGCTAGTGCTTCACCTTTCACCACTGCTACGTAGGCCTCCCAGAGCGTAACCGCTGAGTCCACTGAGCCCACATTTTCCTCAAAGTAAAGTTCAGTACGCTCCCGCAACGCTTCTCTAATATCGGGGATCTGCAAGAGCCAGGGATTGATAACGATGGGTCCCCGCACCAACTAGCTATTATTATTTAAATCCACCATTAGTGGCGAGTGATCGGATATTCCACGAGGGAGAACTCGCAGGCGGACAAAGCAGCCAATGTCTGCAACAGGGTAAAAGAAATAGTCAATTCTTTACATGCTGTTGTGAGCATTAGAATAGTGCGTGAAATATGGTGTGTCTGGAAAGTGAAAGCGCCAGATGTCTGTTAATCCTAAAGCATGAGCGAAGTCAGCCAATTCCGAGCTCTGACAGTGTGATCCCCTCTTGGGCCTACGGTCCAAGTCGTCGCACGTAGTGGTATTGAAATCCCCTCCAATTATAAGGGTACCCGGGGAGAGGCCTAACAATTGAGTGCCCAGGTCTTTAAGTGAGTCACGTACTAAGGTCGGTGAGAGGTACGCTGAAATGATGTTCAAGGGACGCCCCTCCCAGGTGGCCTCTACAATTGCAAAACGGCCAAGAGGGTCGGCCCAGCAGCGTGAGTGAGTGATTGCAAGAGATTTCCTAACTAAAATCCCGGTGCCTTGGGACCCAGAGATAAACCCAGCGTGGACCAAAAGCTTGTACCCCCCTCTCTGCATCGCCTGACAGGTATTGCCAATCAGGTGGGTCTCCTGCAACAAGACTATGTCGGGGGAGTGGCGCCTAAGGAACTGAAGGACCACAGTTTGTTTTATTTTGTGACCTAATCCATTGACGTTCCATGTGAGGACAGAAAGGGAGCTAGAGAGTAGGTGAGTCATGGCTGTAAGAGTGGAGAGTCAGATAGGTAAATCGACCAGGAAGGAACCTCCCATGACGGCCAGGCCCCGGGATCACCCAGAGCATGGGACGGGTTAGAACATGTGAACCCCAGAACCAGGCATGTGGCCTTGCAATGCGGGACCCTGGGCAAACAAGAAGGCAAAACTAAAGACGACTCTGCTGGAGACAAAAGGATAAATGAGCGAGACTAGATGACCATTGGAAACTCTGCGTAGTACGAAAGTGAGCAACATAACAGCAACAAAACAGTGCCAATCTCCCCCACCCCCCACCCTGCTTCCCTGCCCGCGGATTCAGAACTATCCACTCCACAACTAGGCAGAGTGCCTGTCGCCCTCCCACGCGTGATTGGGGATACTAAATGAGCCGCCACTTGCCCGACTGAAAAAACAATATAAATGTAATACACTTGTAAGATCATATCATAAGACTTATGCATCATTCACATAATAGAAAAGTTACTTGTCAGGTAGCTGGTGTGGCGCGATTGCGGCCGAAGGAAACAGGTCCCAGAAACAGAGGTCAGTGCAGAAGGAGGAAGCTCGCCGCCCCAGGTAGTCGCGCCGACCTCGAGGCCTCCGCACGGTAGACGCCACAGCAGTGCCCGGTAAGGCCCACTGCAGCAGAGGGATGTCATTCCACTCCGTCAAGAGGTCCGGTGAAGAGTTCCTGGCTCTCAGGCGGATGGTCCTCCCTCAAGGGGTCATCCGGTGCATATCGGTTCCGTGGAGAACCCCCGACCCTGCTATAGCCCTCCAACCAGTCCCACACCTCCTCCGGCGAGAGAAAGAACCATGTTTTTCCATCGTTTTCGACATGTAGCTTCTCCGGGAAGAGCATGGAGTATTTAACGTCCTTGTCTCGTAGCGCCCTCTTGACCTCCAGAAAGCTGCGCAGCCTCGCCTGCACCTTAACTGTGAAATCTGGGAACATGGAGATGCGAGTGTTCTCTAAGAGAAGAGGCGGTCTCTAAAGTTGAAGACCCTCGCGATAATGGGGTGAGGGGGACTCCCGGCTTAGGTTTGCCTCCCGGGACCCTGTGTGCTCTTTCAATGGAGAAATAATTCGAAAGGAGTTTTGGTTTAAGGTGAGTCGTGACCAAGGACTCCACAAATATGTCAGCTGAGGGCTCCTCCATTTTCTCCGGGACACCTAGGATAAGGATGTTGTTCCGTCTCGCCCTCCCTTCATAGTCGTCCAGTTGTTCACTCATCTGCTTCTGCTATTTCTGAAGCTGAGCGACTTGCTGTTGAAGTGTAGAAGTATTGTCAATCAAGGCTGCCGTCATGACTTCCACGTCTTTAACTTTAGTGTCCATTTTACGCAAGTCAGCATTCAAGAGGGTCACCTCAATGTTAACAGAGTCAATCCGAGTTTCAAGAGAGGAGCGGACTCCAGCGATGGCCTCCTTTACATCTTCTAGGGTAAGTGTCTTTGCTCCTTGCTAGGGGGACGCGAGCTTAGAGTCACCCAGGGGGGCAATATCTCTGTTGTCTCCTCTGGCGCCCCAGGAGTTTTTAGTAATCTGTCTTTGAGTTGGGGGCCGTGACCCCTTGCCGGACGCCATCCCTCCCGGCTGGTGGAACCTCAGAACTATCAGGGCAAGACGGAGTCGAGTTATTGGATGAAGGCCAGCACCTCTCCACGGCGATGGAGCGGATCAGGAGCACACTTCACAGCACCGTCGGAGCCAACCGTCGCGGCACCAGCAGGGCTCACCTCCCGTGGGTCCACGGGCGCAGGACGCCCCCGTGTCAAAGGATACGGATGCTATGCACGAGGCAACACATAGAGCTCACCGGGGCCCGCAGGGCGATTCTAGGAGAGTTCAGGCCCCCTCTACGGCATGGCGCCACTGTGCGCACCCGGACTCCATATGGCTGCAAGATGATGGTGGGTTCCGGAGGGGAGGGCCTCCCCCCAAGCGTTGATTGGAGGCGCCAGGTGCCAGGGCAAAGAAGGGCACAACAGCGAGGAGCGCCGCCACCGCTACAGAACAGGGCCAGATGGCGGGACAGGTGCAGCGTGTACGGCAACTAGGCGTCCAATTCACCCCTGGACAATGATCCACCAGCTCAGCCTCCGGGGGACCCCACAGAGCCGGACCCGGCTCAACTGAGCAGGCCCAGAGCAGGGCCGGCGAAAGCAGGAATCCGCCAGGGCCCGCCAGCCTCAAAGAAAGCGCTGCTCGTAGATCGCAGGTGGGGGGGCACACGTCCATGCGGGTCATTACAAGAGCGCACCGGAGCCCCAGAGATGAAGAGAGCCAAAGCCGGGGCGTAGCCTATAATGCGCCCTGGTATGCAGACAGTCCTCACAGTTTCCCCTCACGCAGGTCCAGGGTGGATGCCAGGTACCCGCAGGAAGTCCGCCCCGCCTCAAGGGGATGGCCCGGCAGGCAACGAGGCAGCCAGATGGGTGTTGGGTCCGATGCAGGTCCGGCCAGCAGGACACGAGGAAAGCGGAGCTCCGCAATCGGTTGGCCCCAAAGCCAGGGAGCCCCCCGGCATGGGAGGGACCCCCACCGCGTCACTCCTCACAGGCCAGGGACAGCTCCAAAGTTCCTGCAGGGGGTCCGCCGCGTCCCGGCAGGTAGAGGGCAGGTCCAATGGGCGGCACAGAAGTAGGACAGGCGCCAATCCCAATCCTGGTCCAGCCACCCCCGGCAGACGCAGCCTAGGTCGGCCGAGACCCAGACATCTTACGGGCCCAGGGGGGCCTCTCTATTTCGGGCCTAACTGCCTCCAGGGGGCCTGATGGGGCCAGCACGTCGCCAAATCAGGCACAGTCGTTTCCTGGTGGGACTCCCCTCGATGGAAGAGGAAATCCCGTTCCGTGGATGGATCACTGCGGCGGATCGTCAGGCAAGGGTCGGGAGTCGCGCTAGCTAGCGACCATTCCCGCCAGCTGTCGGCCACGCCCCTCCTTGTCCTATTTATCTGTCACCTTTTTATGTGCACTGCATTTGACTATCGCTATTTTCTTTGGACATAATAGTGCATTCAGGAGATCGTGTACTAACTCTCCATGCATGATTTGCACTCCATGCAAAGTCAGAAACGCTCGTTCCTTCCAGAGTAGGCCAAAATCATGCACTACTCCAAAAGCATAATGTCTATCAGTGTAAATATTCACACATAATCCAGCACTTAGCTCACATGCTTTTGTTAGAGCTATCAGTTCAGCTGCTTGGGCCGATTTTTGCAGTATGCGAGCTGTCTCTACCACTGTCTTAAGTGTCGTGATTGCATAGGCTGCGGAAGTCGTACCATCTGGCAACTTTAAACATTATCCATCAACCCACAGTTCCCCATCTACATCTGGAAATGGCGTATCCTGTAAGTCAATACGGCCCTTCGTTTGTTCTTCAGTCAGAAAAACACAATCATGTTGTTCTTCCTCTTGGGACTCAGAAACAGGATATGGCAGTAAAGTAGCAGGGTTCAAAGTGGCGCACCTCTTCAGTGTAATATGTGGCGCCAACAGCGTTAACCCGTATCCTGTTAAACGAGCGCTAGTTAGATGCTGTGTTTTCGTTTGGTTCAATAAGGCGTCTACCGCATGGGGCACTAACACCAGCAATTTGTGTGACAAAACTATTCCCTCACTCTGTCGTATAGACACTGCTGTTGCTGCAACTGCTCGAAAACACCCAGGTAATCCTCGTGCTACGGGATCAAGTACTGCTGAGAAGTACGCACAAGGTTGCTGTTTATCTCTGTGTGTCTGCACTAAAACTGATAATGCGCACCCATCCTTTTTGTGTACATATAATATAAAAATCTTTGTATAATCTGGTGTACCTAACATTGGTGCAGAACAAAGGGCCTGTCTCAATTGTTCAAAAGCATTCTGACATTCATCTGTCCATTCAAGAGCAGTCGGTATATTGTTGGACAACAACGCTAACAAAGGTTTTATAATGTGTGAAAATCCTAATATCCACTGCCTTCAGAAGGACGTCAGACCTATGAAAGCACGAACATCTTTCGGAGTACAAGGAACTGGTGTGTCTAAAATTGCTTGAATTTGATCTGATGTCAATGCACGCCCCTCCTTAGACAGAAGATGACCGACGTAGGTCACCTTCGGTCTACAATATTGTAATTTCTTTCTTGAAACCTTGTGATTATTCTTGGCAAGGAAAGAGAGCAGGGAGAGAGTACTCTCCTCGCATTGTTCATGCGTGTCTGCTGATAACAAAATATCATGAACATATTGAATAAGAGCCACTCCAGAGAGTAGCTCAAAAGAATCAAGCTGTCTTTTCAAAGCCTGACTGTAAATACTAGGACTTTCTGTATAGCCTTGAGGAACTCGACAAAATCTGTATGATCTATTATTTAAAGTGAAGCCGAAGAGATACCGGCTGTCGGGATGAATGGGGATCGAAAAGAAAGCGTTTTTTAAATCAGTAACAGAGAAGGTGGTGGCAGTGGGTGGGACCAAAGTAAGTAAGGTAGTAATATCAGACACCACAGGATATTGAGGCACTACTATCTTATTGACTTCCCTCAAATCAATAATAAAACGGTAAATCCTAGCGTCTGTATCTTTCTTTAGAATCGGAAGAATAAGGCTGTTGCAAACATTGTAGGGAACTTCCTCCACCACTCCTACAGCAATCAAGTCATTTATAATATGGGTCAAAGCAGCTTCACCTTCTCTAGAAATTTTATACTGTGGTACACGGGGCAAAAGCACTCTCTCCTTTACAGTGATGTGTACGGGAGGGATAATCATCTGTCCTACATCAATATCAGAAGTGGCCCATAAAGTACTTGGAAGGGAGGCTAACGCATCGGCTTCCTGAAGGAGGCACGATCTCTCAATCTCTGGGTAATTCTCATTCAAAATAACCCGCACCCCTTCAGGGGCGCAGCGTATGGTTGCTCGAAAAGACTTGAGCATATCAAGTCCCACAATATTATCTGGTGTATTTGGGGACAACAAAAATGGACATGGGGCAGTGAACTTATCAATGTGAAATGGAAGGGGCTGAGACAATGGGCTAAGGGAAGGTGTTCCATCAAACCCTATTGATGTAATCGTTTCGCCAGACAGGGGAGCCCTTGGAATCAATTGTTTGGACAGAGAGCTATGAGTAGCTCCCGTATCAACCAGAAACTGATCAGTAGAACCCAAAACATGCGCTGTAATATATGGACCCCTTTGATCTACTGGTATTACAACCGATTCCATACCCCATCCTACGCAATCCTATGCATACGCATTATCCTGAAACTCAGAAGACTCACCCTCAGCTATCTGATACTGATTCCGTCGATCAAAAGTATTATAGTCAACCTGACGATGACCCTAGCTTCAAAGCTACCACGATCATTCGCTCCACACCTCAGACCTGAATAACTATTCCGAAACCTATTATTTCCTCGACCACGCTGAATACGCTGTTCTCGAAGCACCAGACAATCTGAAAGCCAATGTCCAAACTGTTTACAGTATGCACACTGATCTGCAGAGACCTCAGAGCGGTAAGAAGGCGGGATAGAAGACCCGCGGCTACCCCTATCATTTCCCCTCGGCTGCGTAGCGTACACCTGAGCCAACATCACCTTCATCTTCAAATCTTTCGCCTTCTTATCACTACTTTCCTTAGCCTCCAATTCCTGTCGTTCATAATACTGAGCCATAGTTAGGAGAGAAGCGGGAGTTGCAGTGGTCCATGAACTTTCACTAGCCTTTAAACGCTTTGCAATCTCCAGTAGGAGATTAGCTACATACTTATCAACAAACAAATGCATGCCCGTGTCCTCTGTTAACAATTGACCACTGTAATCATGAAATGCTTCCTCGAAGCGTGTAAAGAAATCAGAGACTGATTCATCTGGCTTCTGTTTACAAGAGGCCAACATCGTCCAATCAATCTTTTTAGGGAGAATGAGCGTTTTTAATTTATTCAAAATAGCCGCCGGGAGATCTAAAATTAATTGGCATGGCTTACACGCGGGTTCTCTATCCGAATCGGCCTGTACTAGATCCTTCCAATCTGCACCTAAAATCTGTCGATTATCAAACTTACGAATTGCCCTCCACATATCGGGAGGCAATATTAACCCAAAGAAAAGATCAATGTCAACTAATGTCATGACACATGAAGAAATAGCTCCCTCCACTCCGTCATAGAAAGCTGCCGGATTTTTGCACGGGTCAGGTAAAGCTGTTTTAAGCGCCATAACATCCGCTCTATTCCAAGGAGTATAAACCCAATTATATATGAAATAGCCCTTTGAATCCGCAGACAACTTATTATCATCTGTACCTTGACCTTTGGGAGGGACATACAAAGGCGCAGCTTCTCGCATAGGCATAACATGAACTGCATCACTCTTATCTGCTCCAAAGGTAGGGCACTGCCTGGACTCAACCGTCGATCCAGACACAGTCGAACCCGATGTCTTTTTCAATGCCCGCAGTCGTAACGTCTCGTCCCGTAGCTGAACCAGACGCCAGAAGAGACCATCTGCGTCTGCGAGAAAAAAAACACCTTTACGTAAATTTTCACAACCAACTGCTATATCCTTAGATTCCAACTCAGATGAATACTTTCTAAACCGTTCAACAACTTCTTGCCCGAAATGTTCCAGAAAATACAATTGCTCTTTTTCAGACCACTTACGCATACAATCTTCAATCTCTGAAATAGAAATAACATTAACATTAAGTTTACGAGCCATCCCACGTAATTACGCAGATCGAGCAGTAGTAAGCATAGAACGGGTATCCCTCTTTTTATCCTGGTCCGTAGGTGAATCAGAATCCACATCCGGGGCCGTAGGCATAATATACGGAGGCGGGCAACGATCTAACAATGAAAAATCATCAGATTCATTAGTAAGGACAGGATAAAGAGGGCGTCGAATAGGAAACTGACCGTTAATTTGTAAATTACGCTCTCGTATGTCCCTATCTTTCTGGTCCTGTAGTTCCTTATCCTGTAACTGTAAAGCTTTAACGTGGCCAGCCTATCGCTGCTCCTTGTCCGCCAAGGCTTGTTCACGCTTCATTCGTTCACGCACCGCTTTCTCCCACATACGCACACAATCAAACATATCCTGTCTAGACCTGCACTAAAACAAACACTGCTCCACATACTGAACCTTTCGTAAATCAAACGACCCATGTAGTGGCCATTGCAATTCAAGATCAGCTTTAGTGTATTTATTCCATAATGTACTATACATAATAGTGGGAAGGCCAAAGTTAATGTACATTTCACGATTAGGTGTTCCCTCTGGGGGAGCCGGCTGAGATTCATTTAATCGATAACTGGTACCATTTCCAAGACAGCACATTCCTCGGAGCGTGCTAAAGACAGGCATGTCAAAAATATCACGAAAACGCGATATTACACTAAGTGGCACTTAAAGTGTTTTACACATGATGTGCCATTCAAACAAATACAAAATCAGAGAAATAACTCCACATTACCTGCCTATGTGAGGTGCACTCCACATATAGTACAAATCATAGATCCAAATGTTAGCTCACTCAAACAAATCCAAAAAGCCACAGTAAGTGTCGATAGACTACCTTACCAATCCAAAGCTTACCAAATATTCCAAATGTCCAGATTCCAACTGCCAAGTTCTCGAATCGGCCAAACGGTCACTGCACGGCAACCCAACGATCAGGATCTCAGTCGAGGACCGGCACCACCTGGAAGGTCAGGTCGGAAGGAAAGGAAAAAACACCGTGGGTGCCAAGACTCTGGTCACTCAGTGGCAGCGCGCGTCCATGGCGAGTTTTCAATCCTTCGTCACGACCAATCCTTCGGGCTTCCGAGTCGCCGATGACCCCCTATTCGGGCGCCAATTTGTGGTATTGGGTTTCAACAGACCTACATACTCTGCAAATACTCTTGATACCTTAGAATAGAAGTTGGCACGGAAACTGAAAATGCAAAAGACAAGTTTATTAAGACCCCATGGGGTGGTGGTACAATCCTACAGCACCCTTCGGCAATGCAAGATGTATCACACCGAACATTGAATACGTAGCTTCTTTTATACAGTTTACAGGAATTTGAAAAATAGGCGGTACACACTTTACACAACTTTAGGTACATATAAGGGCATTTTTGGAACACAGCCAGCTTGTGGGAGGAGTTTAGTACCACTGGTCAGTTTGGAGAACATTCCTAAGCAGTGACCGATCATTAACCTTGAAAGCCCGAATACGCATGTGCAGGCTTGACCATTACTAAAAATAGCCAGTTGCTGGGCAAACTAAATGGTCATCGGGAGAGAGAAAGGACAAAAGGTCATGCTGACCACGAGGCAGCGCATTCACTGAAAATGGAAGCCCGGAATACAAAATGGCCTCCGGAATATAGTCAAGCTAACAGTGAAAAGTTTGTGTAGCTGAAGCAAATGCTAACCCAATCGCTGTCAAATTACGACATCAGGTTCCTTATGGATTACAGTCACTGGAGACTCCATCCCTGTTTCTTCCAGAGGATTCTGAGTTCGATGGGTCTGTCAGGTGGACCTTTTTGCTTTTCGCTTGAATGCCCAACTGAAGGATTTTTACAGTTGGAGATCGAATCCGATAGCCCTGGCTATGGATGCTTTTCTGCAGATGTGGGGCAGACAGGTGAATTATAGGTTTCCGCCCTTTGCCATGATTCCGAGGGTTGCGGCTCAGGGCAGGCGGCAGTTAGCATCCTTAGTCCTGATTACTCTGGTTTCGAAAACTCAACTCAAGCTCCTGCTGGAGCGCTTCCCATTCGTTTTCCTGTTTTCCTGCATCTTTTCTTGGCTCCGATGGGCTCCCCCATCCTCTCATCCATCAGGACCAGTTAACCATTATGGCTTGGAAGGTACTGGGGACATGGCCAGGTTGAGGGTATTTCAGCGGCAGCTGCCACTTTTATATCCACAAGTATTAGCCCCTTCCACCCACAAACGATATTCTTCTGAATGGTAGAGATGGGTGGGTTGGTGCCTTCAATGAGAGGTGGATCCCTTGGGATCCACGGTGAAAGATGTTTTGAATTTCCTTTCTGAATGTGCTGAATCTGGTTTATGTTACAGGTCAGTAAATCATTTCAGATCCGACTTGTCTGCTTTTCACACTCTCATTGATGACAAACCGGTAGGTATGCATCCTTCTGTGTGCAAGTTGTTGATGGGTATTAGGGCAGCAAACCCTCCAAGACCACAATACTATCAGTTGCGGGATGTGACTAAGGTGTTGTCCTTACTTGATTCCTGGCCTGATAATTCTGATTTATCTTTAAACAACTTACCGCAAATTTGACAATGCTTTTATGTTTGATTTCGTGTTGAAGAGTGTCTGATGTCAGAGATCTGGACCTTGCAGGAAGGTTGTTTTCTCCTGAGGGTGTATCCAGGTCCATTGATTACCTGATTTTTCCTCACAATATGAAGTTATGTGTGGTGAGCTGTTTAAAGGTTTATGAGGAACACACTTTATCCCAAAAGCCTTTTGGCTCTGTGTTGGCGATCCAAAAACCCTGCAGACCGGTTTAGGCTGTGACCATGGCCTTTGGGTCATGGCAGGATCTGGCATTGATGTCTCCATATATGGTGCTCATTCTGCTCGGGGTGTCATGGCTTCTAAAGGTTTAGTGATACAGGTTGGAAGATATTCTACATGCTCCTGACTGGTAATCCGATTCTATGTTTAAGCTTTCTTATTATAAACCTATTGTGCATGTTTCTTCTGTTGTGGTTTCTCAGTATTGAACCAGCATAATCAAAGCCTCTGGTCCTGACATAGAATAGAACATTTTCAAGCATTTGCGTCAAGAATTTTAGTTTCTATTAAGGTCACGGAGATGATGATTATCCCACCCGTTGGGACAGGTATGCTATGTTGTGTCATTGATTTAACATACCAGTTATGTAAAGACTGTTATTATTTTCCCACCCTTGTGATTTAGTGAGGGTTAAAAATTGGTTTAATTTTTTTCCTTTTGTTTTCAGACTCTTGATAGAGCGCGGGCTCACCCGTTCAATATACTCACCTGGGCCCATATATCTATATATATATATTTAAACAGGTAAACCTACACTCAATCAATTTTAGATTTTACCAATCAGGATCTATATCATTTGTCTTACCAATCCAAGTCATCGATATCTATAGTCCTAAAGGATCAAGGGAGTTAGCAAGAAAATAGGCAGTTTATAACATTTAGCATTTTGTAAATAACCACAAACTCGAGAAAAAGTTTGTTTTTTTATCTAAGAAAAATCTTTTGAAACCATGAAATCAATAATTTCCTATTCTATTTAGAATGATGGAGATCAAGAACAGCATATGCAATAATTCTAAGAGAAATCTCATTAAGTATTTTGACAAAGGGTGGGTAAAGAGAAAAGAGAAAAACAGTACAATGACAAATCCACACTTTATAGTTACCTAGAATGGTGTGGTGAACAACCCTGGTCACGGGCTGAGTCAAAGGATAAGAATCCCAAAATACAGGTGCCTGTAGGAAAGAACAGGTGCAGATCAGAATCAAGACAGGTTTCAGACCAAATTGGATCAGGACAGGACCACCACAGGCTAAGACCAGCACCACAGCTAAAGTTCAAACGCCAGCGCTGTGAACCCTCTCTGCAGCTAACAGTCGAACCCCAATTGGGTCATCGAACTCCTTCCCAGAACCCCGATTGGGTTATCGAATCTTCTGACAGAGTGCTCCGCCAGCAACTCTGCTCTTGGTCACCTATTGAGTGAGTTGGGTCAGTGACAGGTCAGCTATTCGGACAAGTCGGACAATCTAACTAGCTAAGCCTACCCTAGTTATACTATTTTCCAGGTCAATGTACCACCCCCAAATGTTGCAATTGTGTGAATCCCACAATTTTATTGGACAATAGGACGAGGAGTAGTCATCACACCATATTATTTTGAGGTAACTTGTCAATCATGTATTCAAATGTTCCCTCCCATAACGTTATCTTCCCGTGTACTTTTATTCTGCCCGGTAGTGAAATGTAACAATAAGACATTCAAACAAATTATTCAATTTCAGCTTCCTCTGGCAGGGTGAGTAGTTCACTCTTCTCATAGTTCTTGCCATCCATTTCAGATTGGCATGGGTTCATTGCCACAGCTTCAGTGGCTCAGGGTTTCTTTCGCACAGGCACAATCTCTTCAGAGATGGAGTTCAGCAGTACATTTAGGCACAAATACGATACATGCAAGAATAGAAAAGAAACAGTTTTAGGGACACAGAATAAAATGAATGCACTGTATACCACTTCTTTCTACTCTATTCCCATTATTTTATTGAAACTATTGCATTAAAAGGTTAGGCAAAACATACAGCTTAGCCAAGCAGCAATGCAAGCTTCTTGCACGTTAGGACACAGAACCATCTTAGTTCTAGTGCGCAGACCAAAAGTTTTCCCACCAAGCATGTCACGTGAGTGTGACAGACACATGCACAGTAGAAAATCCAGCAAAGCAGCAATTTTAATGCAAGCGGATTATAGTTAGTAAAAGCACATTGACAAGCTTCCCCTGGATACCTAATATGTCGTGTAATGCAATATTAATATAACAAACATGTTAGTTAGTACATTAAAATTATTTTCGAGAGGGTGGAATACAAGCAAGTCACTTTACGTCTGCAACCTTGCTCCATCACTCTGATTCGAAGCAGAGTTGAAGCATCTTGGAGTTGCTGTTTCCTTTGGCCTCCATTCAGAGGTGACCTGTGGTGCGGTGGACCCGCTTTTTCCTCGTTGAGTATTGATATTATCTGGACTTTGGTGACTTCCCGTTGAGTGGCGTCTTGGATTGTTCATTCCTTCCTATTATGGACATTGTTCACTTATTTGTTGAACTGAGTTTTTCACAAAGAAAGAGGCAGGACAGATAGTACTTTTCTATTTTGTAGGATATGCTTGTACAGTTTTTGTCGGTTGTTGACGAGGCATGGTACAAAGCCTCGTGGGATATGTAGTTGTGACACCAATGCTTGAAATGTTCTACTCTTGGTTGTGTCTTGCCATATTCATATGGCTCGTTCAAGTTGAGGAATTTTACTTTTTCTACCTGAGCCACATAGAGACCTATCCTTTTCATATACAAAAGCAACAGAAGCATTAAAACATGTTCCAGTTGTATGCTAAGTAGTGATAGTTTAGGCTTACAGTGGCCACACAGATATGTGAAGATGCAAAAACAGATTACCTGGAGGCCCTGTGCTAGAGCAGTTTATCATCCTTTCTACTCTGGCATCTGCCATGAACACATGCATCCACCATTTATGAACCAACAAGATTCTTGCTGAGCTTCACTAACAAACAACACAGGTGCAGGATTGGCAGGAACATTCCACTCTTCTAAAACACAACAATACGTACCAGACAGATGGCAGCAGCAGTGCAAGATTTTTAAACACAGAAAGTGTTAAACATACACAGAACTGTAACAACACAGCCAGCAGCAGTGCAGGATTGTGCACACACACGCAAACACACAAATAAATGCACACACACTCTGGACATCAAATCCAATGACTTGTACAGCATGTGAAATACCAGTTTATGCTTCTCTCACATAAACAAATAGAAACAGCAAAAGCAGCAATATTGTAAACATCCCTCACAGTATGTATATGTATGTGTGTGAGATGGTATTTGTGTGTGTTGTTGGTTCATGAGAAGGTGCATGAGAGTTACAGTTTGGGGTGTTAATGTGTGTATGTGCTGTAGTACAACTTTATTTAATGGTGTGTTGGTGTGTGACTGTGGGTGCATTGCTACAAGAGCATGGATGCAACGGTGTGATAGGAGTATGCTTGGCCCATTGGTAAAATAACACATGTTGGGTTTGCAGTGTGATGGTTTGTGTGATAATCTGTGTGTGTTGTTGTAATGGTGTATGTTGCAGTGAAGTTATTGTGAAGGTATGGTAAGATAATCTGTATGATTCTACGTTGTTATATTGTTGAGCAATTATAGTGTATATTGATGTGGCTGTGATATGTACTGGTGTGTGTAGTGATGTATATTCATATGTTATTTATATAATAGTGTATGTGTGTGGTATGTGTAATATTGTGCACATTTGGCTATGTTTCTGTGTGAAATTATGTATATGTTGATCTATTGTTACACTGCCTGTTTTTAAGATACATATACCTCTGAACAACTAGGAAAAATACCCTGTTTTCTGAAAAGAAAAGCATTTGAAGCAAAACAACTAAGCTCTCTCCTACATACTCATCTTTAAACATTGCACCTTGAAGTAAACAACTGCTATCAATGAAATTGTGCAATTTCCCTATGTCTGGTCAACTTGAGTTGATTCCTATAACGACTAACTACTGGTTGTATGGCATGTTCCTATTGTCACTTGCTCATGCTTGGATCTGCTAGGGATAAATTCAGGTGTCTGCCAGAGCTCATGCAATCACCAAAATGATCTGTAAAATCACTATTGAGAGAAGGATTCTCAATAAAAAAGTAGTTCCATTGAATTACCTGTACATTGAAGTGTCCATGTACTGCTATATATTCCTCTGACTTCCCTAAAAGAAATCACCTGTGTTTATTAAATACATTTCTGCTGGTCTCATTGGAAATGTGTTTCATGCTGCGTGGGCCAACAGCATGAATTGGTGGAGATTTCCTGCATTAAAGATGGCTGCTGCATTTAAAAGGTATGGGCTGCAGAGGTCATTGACTTTCTTAGATCACACATTATGAGAATGTGCCTGTTTTTGCCGAGTCACTCCCATTTTTTGTGAACTGATACTTCTGGGATTTGAACTCTACTCATTGTGGCACTGCTGTCTAGCCTCCAGTGCATGTGCTCTTGTCCCTAAAACCTGATAACATTGACTAACCCTAAATTTGCATATTTAATTTTCCAGTTAGGCAATAGTATATGGTATAAGAAAAAACCACACGGAATAGAAAGTTAAACCGGTTTACTGCAACTCCGTTGTGCCATTCACTAGGCTGGAAGCATGCAGGTTGACATGTCGAATTAAACCTTTTGACCAGAGAGAAGCCTGAATTTAAACATTAGTAAGGCACACCTAAATAGGCCTTTTAGCCCAAAAAGTAGGGTGCCTGGTACCAAAAAGTGGAACATGTAAGAATTTTACGTTTCCATGTTCCTACGGCGAGCAGCCTCCAGAAGCTATTTTGAACTATGTGTAATGTATTATTCTTTAGTTTGGCATACACTACGGATACAGTTCAAATATTGTTTGTATTTAAAATTCAAATCATTAGTGAAGTTGCATTTTTGATTAGTGTATAGGAAAGGTAAATGTTAAAAGTTAAACTTTCCCTGCCTGAAGACCCTGCAGCCTTATTAGCGTTGCCTGCTTGCAACTGGCCTCTCAGTGCTGCTTTGATGAGGTGTGACATACTGCTCTCAGAACAGAGACAATGACTTGCACCTGGCGAGATGGCTTGGGGGAGGAATGTGACCCAGCTTAACCCAAGCAGGTCAGTTTAAGACTGTTCAGGAACTTCATTAACTTAAAAGGAACCAAGGGAAGGACAGTACTTTAATAGTTTTGTGATAAGAGAAGCCAGGAAAAAAGGTGTCTTTTGATCCCCAAAAAACACTTTAGCCTTCAGAATCTAGTCTCAGTAGGAATTGGAACTGGCTCCATAACCAGTTTGGAGTGTTGAGTGGGAGCGGACTGCTGATGAGCTTAGACACACCCCTAAGTGAGTTGCAAGATCCCCACGGGTCAGAAAGGTTATGCCTTGTTTGATTTTACTGGCAATAGTGCCCTGTGGGATAGTTTGTAGTGTGGAAAACAGGAGGTGCTATAATATTGCAAAGGCTTACCTTTGGGAACTTTTTACTCATTGGTCAGGGAGTGACCTCCACCCACTGACTAGTGAATTGGACAAAAGTAGCATCCCATCCCCTGCCCTCCAGAACACTTTCTGGGCTTTTGTGAGGAGACCTGAGCAGGGCCTGTTCCTGCTTGTACCTAGGAAGAAGAAGTGGACTCAAAGTTTTCCTGTATGGCTACAGATGCATAAGAAGTTGAAAGAGCCCTATTCCTGAAGTGAAATTATGTTTGGAATTGGACTGAACTTTGTTAGCGGCATCTGCTGAAGTGTGTCATGGTGCCTAAGTGCTTTCCACGAGGAAATTGTTTGACGTCTAATATGTTCGGAGCTTCAGCAGGACCTAACAATAAACGTATTTGATTTTGGAAGCACTTAGTCAGATACAGCTTCAGGCTTGGCCAGCTGGAAGATTTTGAGCACCAAAAAAAGCAGAAGTATGATGGTAGAAATCTTGACCAGGGAAAGGCTTGTAAAGTATCCACCATACGAAAGGACTTTGTCATCCCCAAAATGTTAACTTTTCTACTCATGGCTTTTCCTGTCAAAACCAACGGCTGTAACAGGACCTCAACCTGCAGAGCAGATCAGAAAATCTTTATTCGGTTTTTCAAACAGAAAAAAACAAAAAAGCACAATAACACAATTAATAAATAGTACACAGTACAAACTTGATATACAATCAAAAAATACCCAAATGTTAAAATGTATATTAATAACAACAATCACTGTTGAGCAGGTATAATAATAGCAACATTTATAAACAATTAACTCTCCCTACTGTTTCTAAGTTTTAGGGCAGATTTTAGGAAACCAATAAAAAATGAAGTGCTTTCATGCTTTAACAATTGCAGGTAACAAAGGGCTGGTCTGACCTGAATAAAATTCTGTTTTTTTAAAAGGGGCTTTAGGTAGAACCTCCAGGGTGTATCATAGAGGGGACAAATAAATAAAAAGTGCACCAAATCCTGCGGAGACTCATTGTCGCAGCCGCAGGATGGTAGCACTTGACCTTTATGAGAGCCCCTTAGAACAGTTAACAAAAAGTGATAGTAATCCAGTCGGAACCTGATTAACAGGTGTCGCTCAAAGCCCGACATGGGCCAAGATAGATAAGGCTCCATTAAAGGTGTAGTTTTCAGCATGGCGTATTTTCGGACACTGGGTTTATTTAGTTCCACCTCTTCACGATTCATTTGTTGTGATAGAGAGAACGTTTTTCTCACAAACTCTACGTCAGCAAATGTAATCAAGTCAGGATTTAAAAAGAGTTCTAATCGGCCCAATGTAAGAAAACAGTCTTTTAAGTAGTTTAACCAGGGAATTTTGAGCATATAGTCCATGGATAATACTTCCTTTAAAAGCAGGTGATTTAAGATCAACTCTTTGTTAAGCTGGCATTTTAGCCAGAAGGTTAGTGGCCGTAGTGCTAGAGTATCACTAATAAAAGGTGTGCCAGTTTCTTCGTGCACTATTAGGTTGGAAGTTCCCTTTGGAACCCCCAACAGCTGTTTCAAGAAAGTATTCTCTGCCACCACGATATCGTCGGCTGCCACGTACCCCCAAAGTTCACTGCCATAGCTCCCTATTGCCACACTTTTTGCCTGGTTGATCTCTAGTAGTGCAGCGGTAGGTTGTTTGCCCATTTTCCTAGCAAAGCTAAATATAGCTGCATTTGCCCGAGTTATCTCGCCCCTTTTCCTTTGGAGTAATGGTCCCCATTTTAACTGATTGTCAAACAGAACTCCCAGGTAAGAGAATGTTCTAGTCATGGGGTCCTTCTCCTTGTTAACCCTAAATGAGTACAGTTTCTTGTTACGCTGCCCCACCTGCATTGTGTAGGATTTGGTGTTGTTGATAGATAAATCACGGGCGTCCATAAAACTGTAAAAGGCACTTAATAGTGTTTGGAGACCTCTTGCAGTCCTAGCCAAGACGACGGCATTGTCCACATATAGTAAAACAGGCAGACCCTTGCGACCAACATAAGGGTAATCAGCACCGGTATTTAATAGGAACTCCTCCAAATCATTAATGTATAAATTAAAAAGAAAGGGGTCCAAAATACAGCCCTGCCTAACGCCCCTATAAACACTAAAATCCCTGGATACCCTCAGGTCCTGCGAAGACCTCACGTTGGCCTTTGTATCCCGATGCAGGTCCCTCAGAAGATTAACCAAGTTAGGCTCCACCCCCATGGCGTTCATGGACTCCCAGAGTTTTGCCTGGTTGACACAGTCAAACGCGGAAGAAAGGTCCATGAACGCCATGTGGATGGTGCCCTGCCGGGCCATGGTATACTTCCCGAGAACCATATACAGATTGAGGCATTGCGCCATTGTGAAGTGGCCATGCCGAAACCCGTATTGGATTTTGGAAATGACCCCGTGTTCATCGGCCCAGGCTGTCAATCTGTTCAGGATTACTCCTCCCACTACCTTGACCACCGAGTCGATGAGTGAGATCAGCCTGTAACAGATGGTACTATTACGGTCTCCTTTCTTAAATACTGGCACTATCGTAGAAGTCCCCCATGACCTTGGGCAGCCATGTTCTGTTGTTATGTTATGTTATGTTATTTATGTCTTTTATAGCGCTCGGCTACTCAAAAGATATTGACAACCTGAAAAAAAGCCAAACGCAACACAGACATTAAAAGAAAACGGGATAGCAGTAAGAGGGAGTCTAAGAAGCAAAAAGCCAAGTTTTCAGGCCCTTTCTGAAGGCCAGCAGATTTGAAGTACTGCGCAGTGTCAGGGGCAACGAGTTCCACAACTGTGGAGCCCGAGACATAAAGGAGCGACCTCCGACACAGGCCTTTTTCACACGAGGGACGACGGCCAGAAACATCGACTCTGATCTCAAAGACTGTGACGGACGATAAAAGGAGAGCCTCCTTTGAAGGTATTTAGCCCCCGAGGCATAGAGGGCCTTATGTGCAAGAGTTAAGGCTTTAAAAACAATCCGCTTCCGGATCGGCAGCCAATGAAGAGAATGCAGCAAGCCGGAAACTCTGACTCGTCTGTGCAGGCCAAAAATGGCTCATGCTGCCGCATTCTGGGCCACCTGCATCCGTTGCAGGAGATATTCTGGCAGGCCCAGATAGAGGACGTTGGCATAGTCCAATCTTGAACCGATTAAGGCCTGTACAGTAGTCCTCCTATGGTCCTCGGATAGCAGAGGGAAAAACTTCCGAAGCATACGGAGGAGGCCAAAGCAGATGCCGGTGAGGGCCAGAACCTGAGATCTTAAAGTCAGGCCGTTGTCAATTTTTATCCCCAAATTCTTAGCCAACTGAGATGATCGCACCGGAGGAGACATGTCTGCGGGCCACCATACCTGCCAATCTGGATCGGATTGACAACCGAAGAAGAGTACCTCAGATTTATCTGAGTTGCACTTGAGGCTGTTCAGTTGGAGCCAGTTAAAAACAGCCCCAAGGCACTCTAGGATACTCTCTCCATCAAAATCCTCTCCTTTCCCACAGGTAAAGAGCAGCTGGGTATCGTCGGCATAGGAAACGATCTGGGCTCCAAAAGACTCAGCCAATGCCGCCAGAGGGGTCATAAAGATGTTAAAGAGAGTCAGGCTCAACACCGAGCCCTGTGGGACTCCGACTCCCAATGGCGGCATCTCAGCAGAGCTAAAAGAAGCCCAGACCGTTTGTCGGCCGCCAGCCAAAAAAGATGTAAACCAGCTTAGCACCGTCCCCCTCAGACCGATCTCATAATGTCTGCCTAGCAGACCCTCATGGGGGACGGTGTCAAAGGCCGCCGACAGGTCAAGCATTATCAGCATGGCTCTGCCGCCCGAATCCAGCGTCTCCTTGATAGCCTCGGACACCTCCAGCAGCGCCGTCTCAGTGCTAAGATTAGGGCGGAAGCCCGATTGAGTGGAATGAAGCAAATCGTGTGATTCCAAAAAATTGGAAAGCGCAATGTGCACATGCTTCTCCACAATCTTTGCCACAGGCAAAAGAGAAATAGGTCTATAATTGGCCAATACCTCAGGATCTAAACCAGGCTTCTTAATAAGGGGAATGACCATAGCCTGTTTCCAGGCCGGTGGAACCACACCCTGGCTCAGAGAGAGATTCAAGAGGGGATTCACCAGCGGATTCACCACTGCCGCCATCTTCGCCAGAAACTTGGCCGGACATGGGTCAAGCGGCGAACCCGATTTAAGATTGGCCAAGAGTGTCAATGACGAAGAAGCTGACATAGGCGGAAAGTCAGTCAGGACTGGCCCTGCATTAAGCACAGCAGTGAGAACCGGCACCCAGAGAGATACTTTTGATTTAAATAAATCCGGGGGCATACCATCTGGTCCCACTGCTTTGTTACTCGATAGCCTCAAGATGCCTTTCTCAACCTGACTCATTGTATCGCTTTGTTCGCCCTAAGAGTGGCAGGGTATGCTCAGACGTGAGTCCCTTGCTCACTTGGCCCCTGGATTCAAGATAGCCTGGCTGATGAGGATTATGAATCCGAAACCGGTCCCAGGATGCTTGTTTCCGGTCCAGGGAAGACATGGCTTGGCAGTTCGGGCTGGACTGTTCCCATGAGACACAGGGTCAGACTGATTTGCATACGGTGATGTCTGAACTGGGGTGGCTGAGTGGGCTAAAAAATGGTGATGGATTAAACCCAGATCAATTTACTGGGGGTGAGTGTTTGATTTGCTCAAACGCTCCGTCCATCCTCCCCTTTTGTATCGCTTTGTTCGCCCTAAGTGTGGCAGGGTATGCTCAGACGTGAGTCCTTTGCTCACTTGGCCACTGGATTCAAGATAGCCTGGCTGATGAGGATTATGAATCCGAAACCGGTCCCAGGATGCTTGTTTCCGGTCCAGGGAAGACATGGCTTGGCAGTTCGGGCTGGACTGTTCCCATGAGGCACAGGGTCATACTGATTTGCATACGGCCATGTCTGAACTGGGGTGGCTGAGTTGGCTAAAGAATGGTGATGGATTAAACCCAGATCAATTGACTGGGGGTGAGTGTTTGATTTGCTCAAACGCTCCGTCCATCATCCCCTTTTGTATCGCTTTGTTCGCCCTAAGTGTGGCAGGGTATGCTCAGACGTGAGTCCCTTGCTCACTTGGCCACTGGATTCAAGATAGCCTGGCTGATGAGGATTATGAATCCGAAACCGGTCCCAGGATGCTTGTTTCCGGTCCAGGGAAGACATGGCTTGGCAGTTCAGGCTGGACTGTTCCCATGAGGCACAGGGTCAGACTGATTTGCATACGGCCATGTCTGAACTGGGGTGGCTGAGAGGGCTAAAGAATGGTGATGTATTAAACCCAGATCAATTGACTGGGGGTGAGTGTTTGATTTGCTCAAACGCTCTGTCCATCATCCCCTTTTGTATCGCTTTGTTCGCCCTAAGTGTGGCAGGGTATGCTCAGACGTGAGTCCCTTGCTACCTTGGCCACTGGATTCAAGATAGCCTGGCTGATGAGGATTATGAATCCGAAACCGGTCCCAGGATGCTTGTTTCCGGTCCAGGGAAGACATGGCTTGGCAGTTCAGGCTGGACTGTTCCCATGAGGCACAGGGTCAGACTGATTTGCATACGGCCTTGTCTGAACTGGGTTGGCTGAGTGGGCTAAAGAATGGTGATGGATTAAGCCCAGATCAATTGACTGGGGGTGAGTGTTTGATTTGCTCAAACGCTCCGTCCATCATCCCCTTTTGTATCGCTTTGTTCGCCCTAAGTGTGGCAGGGTATGCTCAGACGTGAGTCCCTTGCTCACTTGGCCACTGGATTCAAGATAGCCTGGCTGATGAGGATTATGAATCCAAAACCGGTCCCAGGATGCTTGTTTCCGGTCCAGGGAAGACATGGCTTGGCAGTTCGGGCTGGACTGTTCCCATGAGGCACAGGGTCAGACTGATTTTCATACGGATCAATTGACTGGGGTGAGTGTTTGTGATGAAGCAAGTTTTCGCATATTACGCGACTTGTTCAAATCAAGAACCTCGAATAACTTATAATCCTGTAATACAACCTGTATGTTTTACTAATTTCCTTTATTTTGGATATGTATGTATCTTAGTGATGCTTGCTTATGTGTTTACTAATACGAATAACTTGTGTCCTTAATATGGCCGCCGCTTGAGAGTTTGCTTCTGCGCATGTGTTAGTCACACTCACGTGACGTGACGTAGTTGCAGTTCTGGTGGGAAAATGTGCGCATGCGTGCTTACAACTAAAAATGGCTGTCAGTGTTATAACGTGGTGAAGCTTGTGCAGATGCTATGTTTTAATTTGTTTTCGCTTACTTTTCATGTATCGCGGTATTGAGGGTCTGATGCAAGGCTCAAGACTCCATATTAAGAGGATAGTCTGCGCATGTCCAAACTCTAGCTGTGGCATTGACAAGATGCCAACTGAAGGTCCCTGCCAAGCTGTGCCTGGGAAGATGCACCTTCACCCAGCCGGAGAAACAGAATTTGTACTGCATTCGCAACAATTGTATACTCTGCTATTGTATTCTGTAGAATAGGTCATGGGAACCCCAAATTCACTAGGCGGTTCCATAAAATGCAAATACGAGCTTGTAGACGTTTGTTCTGATTGGTGTGTTGACCTATCCTACCTGGGGACCAATTGAAATTGGGGATTCTGACACTTGCAACATTTGGGGGGTGGTACACTGACCCGAAAACAGTATAACTAGCCTAGGTTTAGCTGGAGAAATTGTCTGACTTGTCTGAATAGCTGACCTGTCACTGACCCAACGCACTCAATAGGTGACTGAATACAGAGCGCTGCGAAGCACTCTGTCCGAATTTGACCATAGACTCTAAGGTTTTACTAAACCTTAAGTGCTGGCGGAGCACTTTGCTGGGGAGTTCGCTAACCCAATCAGGGTTCTGACTGATAGCTGCAGAGAGGGTGGAGCGCAGGCGTTGCTGGTCGTGCCTTGGTGGTCCTGTCCTGATCCTAATCTGGTTTTCCTGTCCTATCCTGGGGTGTCCAATCTGCACCTGCTATCCCATAGATGACTGTCCTTCCTTGGGGAATTTCCTGTCCTTGACTGATCCGTGGCCGGGGTTGGTCTGCACACCTTTCTAGGTAAGTATAGTGCGAAAACTCTTCACTGCATCTTCTATTTTTCTGTCTTTGCTTTAATAAAGACATTTCTTTGCAATATATTAATTTTCCATACTTTCCGCAACCTACTATAAAAGTCATACAGTATATTTTCCTTAGCATGTTCCTATGTTTCCCTACCTTTTAGAACACATTCTCTCCATACTGTTTATGAAACATAACTGTGGTATATAAATTCTCATGAAATCTGATTTTATGTAAAGATGCTAGAACTATAGCGTGTTACATTTTTCCCCCTCCTATAGATGTATAGGATTTCCAATCCATTACCTTGCAGGATTTTCCCAAAACAGTAAAGTCTAGTTCGTGATCCATTTTTCTAAAATCTATTTAGTAGATCGCATTGTTATAACTTTCCTATAGACTCATAAATGGTTGCCCTGACACTGTTACTCTATGGTTATGTTCTTTTCGTTATCTTGATTATTGATTGCCTTCTAACTGTAAACTTGATGATTTCCGAATCTGATTTCTAGATAAACTTTTAAAACTTCCCAGTTGTCTGTGATCATTTAATGCAAAGGAATATAAGTTGGGTTTGGTATTTTGCCTGCTTTTCTTTTACAGCTAGCTCCCTGATCCATTATGGATCTTAGGTACCTGTAACGGTGGATTGGTAAGTCGGGTACAATAGAAATAAATAGGAAGGAACCAGGGTTGCTGGTAGAAGAAGTGTTAGGTCACCCGATTAATGTATGTGATAAATTGGAAAAATATGGGCCTGGTACGTGTATGGTGAAAATTGTTGGCCGGGTGACCTGCGATCTCTATCAGTAATTTTCTGGTAGCAGAAGTATGGTTAGAGACTAGGTAAAGTTAGGTAGGACTAGTTAAGCTAGATAGGTTGGATGCTGCTAAAATTTTTATGATAACATTTTATTGCTGCTACAAGGGTAAACATTTTGTTTTGGTGAACTGATCAATCACGTGAAATGTTTGCTTTGAAAAATTATGAAATGTTTTAAATTGTTTTTCCTATTATTGTACTGATATATGTATTAACCCACTCGTTAGTAAAGTGTTTATATGTTTGTTTGGAATCCCCGGGGAATTGAATAGCGAGTGGTGAAGAGAATCCACTTCGCGTTGAGTTAACTGGCCTAAGGAAGGTTAGTGCAGGTTAGGCAGAACTGGAAGCACTAACTAGGGTTTTTCTGAATGTATGTTTGAATAAATGATAGCGACGCGATCACTGGCAAAACTTCTATTGTGAGAAAAACCTAGTAAGGGTCACATCGGAAGGAGTAGCAGGTTCATCGGAGCTTGGGTGATAGCAAAGGTGTTCGCTGGTGAAACTTTAGACTTAGTATATATCCCGGAAAGAAGTGGATAAGTCAAAAGAAGTAGCAGGTTCCCTAATGCTTGCATGAAGGGTAGGCGGAAGAGATCTATCCGTAGTGTATGAAAAGTAAATGGAAGTAGTTTACTTGCAGTGAAACAAATCTTTGCTGTCTAGACACTTGGGTACAGTGGCAAATGTGTATTCGTTTGTAAAATAACAAAGCACTTGCACTTTTAGAGAGAAATTAAGTTTCCGTTACCTTGTGAGGGAGGGAGTCAGTTGCGGAGCTGCTCTGACGTCACTCTGTGCCGCGCTGGGATTGGTAGACACAGCGGGTGTGTAGCGGAGCTGGAATTGTAAAGGAGGGGTGAGTGCCGAAGCATGAGAACCTGTCTCGCGAAAGGCCGCGTACCCCTTGGTCGAGATTATTTGAAACCGTGCACTTCATTGGTTGCACGAAAATAAGAGACGCACTTGGATTGGAAGTAATTTGTAAACAGAGTCACTAGCAGAAATCGTATGTGGCACTCGTATAGACCGCACACTAGACCTGATCCACGACATTTAGGGTTTGAGAACGATCAGTGGAAAGGGCATAAAACCAACATTATGTACGGAAATAAGAGAAAAATATCCCTTGTAAATAAGATGAAGAATTATTTCAAAAAGGACAAGCCGATTAAAACCAGAAAAGGTGTTGTCATTCCGCCACCTAATACTCCCGCATCTTTCATGATGTTTGATAAAGGGTACCACTCGTGTGTATGGTTGGAAAACTGGGCGGAATACACCAAGGATGACAGAATTTTGGCTTTTCCGTTAGAAGGTACATTTAATGGCAGGATTCTATTTAACTTGCGAACCCGAATGAATGACTTACATCCCAGACCTAGATTAACGCAGTACGAAGCTTGAGAGGAATGGGAGATCGAAGCTTTTGAGAGAGACAATCCCCGAATGGATAAAGGGTTAACAAAATTTTATCCGAAATTAAAACAAGAGACCCGTGATAAAAAGATGAAACAATGGAGACAGAATATGATTGTAGAAGGGCTGTTTCCAATGATGCCAATGGGTGGTCCTCCTGCAGGAGAGAAGAGAACAGAAAAATGCAAACATTGGGTGCCCATGGGGGAGTCGGATGATGAATTATTGGATGACATGTTTTTGAGAAGTCCGCCTCCTTATAATGAAGGACACCGACCCTCTAGTGAAGGGGATAATTCTCGGAGACCTCCTCCCCGGGAAGAGGCGAGATCAGTAAGTGTAGGAGAGAGTTGTCAAATACCTCCGTATAATGAGGGTTTGGGACCTCTAGGTGCTAGAGATAGCTGTCAAAGAGCACCATTTTGTGGGGAGTCAAGATATTCGAGAGAAAGAGACTTCTGCTCTAGACCTCCCTACGAGGGTGAGGCAAGGCCTTCAACGTCAGGAATTCCGTTCTCAAGACCCCCGTCTGAGGAGGAACCAAGATCCTTAGGTACAGGAAGTCTGTTCCCAAAACCTAATTACGGTGAAGGACCAAGTGAGACACATCCTACTGCCCCGAGTTATGCCCCAATTTTGACCCCCCAGGTATTACATGATAATTCTTTAGACAGGATACTGGAAGACAGGAAGCGAGAGGCTCTAGCTAAACAGAGAGCCGAGATAATTCAGAAAATCTCCCAGTTAAATACAAGTCCTGAAGCCTTGACAATCCCGGTAACTATTGGACCAGTGGTTCCGCTGTATGGGGATAGACAGGGAAGTCCGAAGACTCCAGTTATTACTCCAGTTGTAACACAGCCAAGACCGGAGCCCTTAATTGTGGATGACCAGACCAGTGAATGTGAGTCCGAGGTCTCGCTAATGGATCTGCCCATTAGGGGTACAGGAAAATGGTTACAGAAAAGACATAATCCTTTCAGCATGAGGGAGATTCAAATGGAATCGACTTCGGGTACCAAGAGTGTCACGTTGGTGACTCCTGAAGAGATTGAAAGATGGAGTCGAGAGTTAGAAAAACAAACTCCTCAGTCGAAACCTTTAGATATTTTCAAGCTTAGAATAGAAATTGAAGAGCTAATGGCAGGAAATGTAGGTTTAGACAGATTAAATACATATTCTGAAGAAGAGTTGCTGTTTATTGGCAGGAGTTTTACTCGAAACACCAGAGTGCTCCATGAAAAATTAACAGACACTGCAGCTAGTATGGGAATCGATATTTCAAAATCAAAGCCACTGCAGAAACCCTATAGAGCTGATTTTTCAGACAAAGATCTGGAAAATATGAATGTGTCAGGGAAAAAGGCACAGGTTATAGAATTATTGACAGTGTTGCAAAAATGGGGAGACGTAGAAAAGTGGAAAGCCAGGTGGGCAAAGAAGAAAGATGAGGCCAGATGTAAACAGACGACTTCCGAGTTCGTTCTAAAGGAAGCTGACAAACCTGAGCAGTTATACCCTATGCGTGAAATGCCAGGTGGAAACTATGTGCACGTTCCATGGTCCAGACAGGATATTGTGTCCTTTACCAATGACTTTCCAAAATTACGAGAAAATTCTGTGGACTGGTACAGGCAGGTGGAAAGGTTTGTAAAGGTGCAAAAGTGCTTGTGGAAAGACCTGGATGGGTTTTTCGACATTGTGGTTCCTGTGGATTTATGGACCGAATGCAAGGTTGCTTTTGATTGGCCCAACAAAGAGTATGTATAATCATGGGGATGGGGGAGGTAGAGTGAAGATCCTTTCAGTCTCCAAGGTTGACTTTTATAATCAGAAGGGGGAAAGGATCACTTGTCCTGCTTAAACCTTGGGTTCGCAAGTCGAGGAACTGGTATCTCCCAACAAATATGACTCTCATACACGTGTATTCAGATGATCTCTCTTCGGCGGTATATACTGGGTACCCGCTTTCTTACACGTGCGTGCGTAATCATTGAGTCATTTTTTGTATTGTGCACCCTCCACCGGGAGGTTTTGCCTTAGGTTTAACATAATTACCAAAGATTGAATTCTCACCTAGTTATCCCCCCAAGAGTCAAATAAAATGCATTAGAGATTCCAAAAGATAGCAATAACCATCGACCTGGATCGATCGTGAAGCATCTCTTCTAAAATTGATGCATCTATTAATTCTTTGCACAATTAATCTTAGTAAACTAATTGCTACCAAATACTACTTTATTTTATTTTAATTTATTTTATTAATGCCAACCCGTGCAAAATGGGCAAGTAGTAATGCTAAGAAAGAACGAGCGGAAAGTAACTCTTCCATTTCTAGCATCACTACGTTTAAATCCACCCGGAACTACACCGCCCTGTAGTTCCGGGTGATGACAGGCAGAGCCAGCACATGCGGCGAAGACCGAGTAAGAAGGCACTAAGGTAACGCTGAGAGCCGAGCGCACCAAGCACGAGAGCAAAACCGCAAGTACGAGATCGCCTCCGGTAACACTTTGTCTTTAATACACCTCTAGTAAGACCTCTCTCGATCAGCCTTAATCCCCGAGGAAGTATTTCTTCAAATATAACAAGGTATGCACGAGGAATAAAAGCGCATATAGCGCATTGGGCACCACTCGAGTCACGCACAATGCACTCCCCAAATAATGACTCACGGACAATCTCGGGTCAAAAGAGCATGTGTATAATTTATTTCAGCACGAAAAATCAAACACCTGAATGATATGTGAAAGTAAGCATGGTATGACTGGAGTGTGAATGCAACCACAAAAGCGGCCACAAATTACAACGGTTCTCACTATAGAACACGCACTAAGAAAGTACAATGTTAAAACTATGGGCACCTAAATACAGTATTAGTCTTTCCTGCCCACCGAAGTATGACGAAGGAAGAGTTGACGCCTGAAATGAGTATGAGGAAAAGTATTGCCATTTTCTAGTTCCTTAATAACGAAAAGGTACTATTGTACATAATATGTGTTTTCCCGCACCCCGTCTCCCTGTTTGTTGCTGTTTGTGTGTGTGTTTCTTTATTTTTCAGGTACAATGAAACCTTGAATCACGAAGAATCAGGTCAATTTACCTCTTTTCTTCTCACAACGATTTTTTCACTATTTATTCACCCCCATTGGTCCTGACGAAAGCCTAAGATCCTCTGACTACCAAAGGCTGAAACATGTTGACCTCTTTTTAAACTCTATATACAATATGCACTTGAATCCCTAACCAATTCAGAAAGTGCACCTAACTTTTTACTTACAGTCCGAATCCAGACTTATTAAAACTGTCTCTGTCTGGCTGTCCGGATTTTTAACAACTACACCACCACTATACCCCCCCACTATCCACGATCACTACTGCCTTAAACCTAAGGCAAAACCTCCTGGTGGAGGGTGCACAATACAAAAAATGACTCAATGATTACGCACGCACGTGTAAGAAAGCGGGTACCCAGTATATACCGCCGAAGAGAGATCATCTGAATACACGTGTATGAGTCATATTTGTTGGGAGATACCAGTTCCTCGACTTGTGAACCCAAGGTTTAAGCGGGACAAGTGATCCTTTCCCCCTTCCAACAAAGAGTATGACAGGGACCCGGTAACCGGTGCTCCCTCTGATGAGGTAATGAGAAAATATGACCAGGTCATGTTACATCTGAAAATGAAGGTGCCTGCAAAGGAAACTGATTGGACGAAAATAGATAGAACCACGCAGGAAAGGGATGAGTCTGTGCACTCCTTTTATGAGAGACTGTTACAGGTGTTCAAAACTTACAGTGGAATAGATAACATCGAGATGAAGGATATGACCCACTTCATTTACAGGTTTGTAAACGGTTTAAGACCCGAAATTTGCCAGTGGATCAAAGACAATAAGATTTGTTGGCAGTCTAAGAAATTGGATGAGGTCTTACGGTATGCAAAGTACTGTGAGGACGAGATGGCAGATAAGAAAAAGGCACTCAAGGAGAAGGTCATGTGGGCACAAGTGAAGCTAGCAGAACAACAGGAAAAGCAATTGAATAAGATGAATAAGAATACCCAAAATCAGGGCTCTGGGGGTGGAGGGAAGCCCAAGGTAAAAATGAGTAGAGAAGAAGCTAAAAAGAAATTTCCCTGCCACCAGTGCGGAGAAATCGGGCACTGGAGAGACGAGTGTCCATATTTACAGCATGATAATACCCAAACCCCTGATTTAACTCCACAGACGCAGAATGAAAAACCAAGAAAGACTCAGCATCAGGTAAAGGCAAGTCAATTGCCCAGAGCGCCAAAACCAAATTATAAAGGAAAATCACCGCAGGGTGATGACATAGAGATCTGGGGAGGCAATGAAAATAGAAATGCAGCAACTTCGCAGTTTTTATTGAATGATACCCTTTTCTGTGATGACCAATACTGACGGGGCCTGAGAGGGGAGGACAAGGAGTGTGTTCTTGGCGCCTCCTTGCCGGTAGACCAGTCAGGGCCATACATTGAAGGAAAGGTTGATGGAAATGATGTCACCTTTCTATTGGACACTGGTGCTACCCGTTCTACTGTGAGAACAGCGGACGTTCCAAACCTACCCCTCTCGGGAGAAGCAATCCAAGTAGTGGGTGTGTCTAATCAATTGATTAGTACCCTAGTTACTGAGCCCATGGAGATCACAATAGGGAATTTCAAAGAAATGCATAGATTCGTAGTTTGTGATACCAGTCCAGTAAACTTACTGGGACGTGATTTGTTGTGCGAAATGAACTGCACCATCTTTTGCACACCAAAAGGCGTTGAAATTCAAACCCCAGACGAGGATGGCATATACAAATTAATGTTAATTAGACCAGACTCAGAAATTAAACAAATGACTATACAGGACTTACCTGAAGAACTCCAAAAGACAGTGAAACCAGAAGTATGGGACTTTACAGGAAAGGATGTAGGATTAATGGCAAATGTAGACCCAATATGTAAATGTAAATACAAATAGCCATGAAAGAAAATGCAGTTTATCCTAATACCAAGCCATACAAAATGAGTGCAGAAGTGAGAGCAGGAGTTGCCATTGAAATAAAAAGGCTGCTAGAAGCGAACATCATACAAGAAGTGATGAGTAGCCCATGTAACTCACCCATAATTGGAATCAAGAAACCTAGTGGCAAGTACAGGGTAGTGCAGGACCTGAGAAAGGTAAACAAAATAGTGGTTCCTTGTTGTCCTATTGTTCCAAACCCAGCAGTGATCCTATATCAGATTCCCTGGGATGCTGAGTGGTTTACCGTGATAGACCTATGTCATGCATTCTTTTCGATCCCATTGCATCCAGATAGCAAATTTCTTTTCTCATTTGCTTTCGACAGTCACGTGTACGTTTGGAATTGGGTCCCTCAAGGGTACACCGAAAGTCCCTCTATTTTTAATCAGATTCTAAAAAAGTGCCTTGAATCTTTAGTGTTACCTGGAAATTCTGTCTTGGTGCAATATATAGATGACCTTTTGGTGGCATCTAAAAGTCATAGAGATTGTGTTGTTGACACCATTGCTTTACTGAATCACCTAGGTGAAAAAGGACATAAAGTGTCCCCTGACAAATTGCAGTTCTGTACAAAATCAGTAAAATATCTGGGGCACCAGATAGAAAAAGGCATCAGAAAAGTCACTTCTGAGAGAGTCAGAATAATTCGGAACATGCAGTTACCCCGTACTCAGAAAGAAAGCAGAATGTTCCTCGGAGTGGTAGGTTACTGCAGGCAATGGATTGTGGGATTTGCAGTCCTGGCAAAACCTTTGATAAAAATGACAAAGAAAGGAGCAAAGGACCCAGTGGAATGGGATGACGAGGGCATGACAGCATTCACTAAATTACGAGAATATCTGTGTACAGCACCTGCTTTAGGGATGCCTGACTATTCTAAAGAATTTGCACTATTCTGTGACACACGAGAAAATTGTGCACTGTCAGTCTTAACACAGGAGCATGGTCTGACTAGACGTCCAGTGGCATATTTTTCTGCCACTTTGGATCCAGTGGCTGCTGGATTACCCGGATGTCTGAAAGCAGTAGCTGCAACTTGCACGAGTCTAGAACAGAGTGAATCTATTGTCATGGGACATCCTGTAACTGTGTATGTTCCACATGCAGTTGTAATTTTACTGACCCGAACTAAGACCCAGTATCTCACCCCTAGTCGGCTGACTAAATACGAGAGGATTCTCGTGGGTGCTGCAAATGTGGTCATTACTCGGTGTAATATCCTGAACCCAGCTACCCTGCTCCCTGACTCAATGATTATGGAAGCCGAGGGAGAGGACGAACATGACTGCATAGATCTGACAGAATTCAGTACTAAACCACGCCCAGACATTAAAGAAATACCTTTTCCTGTAGAAGATGAGGAGCTGTTCGTGGATGGCTCATGTATGAGACACGAACTTGTAGGCCTAAGTGCTGCTTATGCTGTAGTCTCTATAAACAAAATTAAAGAAGCTTCCTGTTTATATGAAGTAAAGTCTGCACAAGTAGCCAAATTGATTGCATTGATAAGAGCCTGTAAAATTGGGAAAAACAAAAGAATAACAGTATATACTGACAGTCAGTACTGTTATGGAGTTGTGCATGACTTTTGCCAATTGTGGCTACAGAGGGAGTTTCTGACTTCTTCTGGTACTCCCATCAGAAATGGAAAAGTCGTACAAGATTTACTGGAAGCAATCCAATTACCAAAAGAATTGGCAGTGGTCAAATGCGCTGCTCATAAATCTGGCATTGACCATATAACATTGGGAAACCGATTTGCTGATGAAGTGGCTCAACATTGTGCCAGAAATCGCATGTATGTAAATGTTAAACTGGGGGGACCTGGAAACAGCTGCCAACTTATGGTGTTTGAAGAGGTGCCTACCTGGGAAGAGTTGAGAGACTGGCAGCATGCGGTGCCAGAGAAAGAGAAAGAAAAATGGAAGAAACTTGGTTGTCGACCGAGAAGTGAGGATGGTGTCATTGTGGGCCCAAATGGTATGCCTGTGTTGCCTAGACATCTGCTTGCTTCTATGGCCAGACTGATACATGGAGATTCACACACTGGTAGGGATGCCATGGTTCTGGTTTTCCAACAAACATGGTACAATCCGAAGTTCAGGAAGGTAGCAGAGTCACTCTGCCAGAGGTGCTTAACATGTTAGGAGTTTAACGCTGGGAAAAGGACAATAGTCGAATTGGGAAAAATTGGAAAATCAGGAGGTCCCTTTGTAAGAGTACAGATTGATTTCATCACCATGCCTCGCTGTGAAGGAATGAGATATGTCCTTGTCATTGTCTGCCTGTTTTCAAAATGGGTGGAGGCCTACCCTGCTAATAAGAGTGACGCGATAACTGTAGCTAAATTGTTACTACGAGAATTAATACCCAGGTTCGGGGTTCCAGTCACAATTGAATCAGATAGAGGAAAACATTTTCAGAATGAGGTAATCGATCAGCTCTGTAAGGCATTTAAGATCACCCAAAAATTGCACTGTGCATATCGTGTAGAGGCTTCTGGAGTGGTGGAGCAAGTAAATGGCACTATAAAGTCAAGGTTAGGGAAAATGTGTGACTCTACAGGCATGAACTGGATATATGCTTTACCTCTTGTCCTGATGGGACTCAGAAGTATTCCAGACCGGAAAACAGGCCTGAGCCCTCTTGAGATCCTGATGGGAAGAGTGATGAGACAATCAAGGGTACCAGGACATAAACTGCTAAACATTTCTGATGATTTTGGACTTGAGTACTGCAAGCAACTGGGTGATCAAGTGCGTTCTATCTCTCGCCAGATTGGGGAAGACGCCGTCGCCAATCCAACAACTCCAGTCCACAAATTGGTTCCTGGCGACTGGGTTAGAATCAAGAAACATACTCGTTCCAGTTGCCTTGCACCGAGGTGGGGAAAACAACGGCAAATAATACTGGTGACCACGACAGCGGTGAAGTGTGCCGGCGTTCCAAAGTGGATCCATGCCAGCCATACACAGAAGGTGATTCCAGACAAGAAAACTGACGCTGAAGGTTGTCCAGCTGACGGGTCTGCAGAAGTTGGTCCTGCAGTAGCTGATGACGAACAACCGAGCACCAGTCAAGATGATTGGATACCCATAATCGACCTGACTAATGATCCAATCCGAACAAGAAGTCAAACCTATGCAGATAGAGAGTGGGATAGAGAGGAAGAGATAGGCACAGGCGAAGATCCTCAAATTATTGAGATGCACGTCAAGTCTGAGGAAGAAGAAGGTCAGACAGGGACAGAACAAGTGATCGACACACCTCCACAAACTCCTGAAATCGAAAAGGGACAGACCAGAATTAGTGAAAAGGTTCAAGCAGAAGAAAATCAAGGGATCGAAGTGCTTGAACAGGATCAGATAGAACTAGAAAAACGTGTTCAGGAAACAGAAACAGAGACGCTCGAAGATCAAAATCAGAATACACCTGAACAAGGCCAGTTTAGTAACCAGGCAGAAGAAATAGAAATAAGACCTGGAACTAGTCAGACAGGAAGGGAAGAATCCGAAGTGCCACAAACAAACGCAAATAAAAGAGCATTAGAAGACAGCCAAATCACAGTGCCAACTAAAAGACTCAAGAAAAAGAAACATATCGAACCAAGATATATTAAGAGACTGAGACTGAGAATAAAAACAGTAGAGGAGAAACTTGCAGAAAGAAGGAAAAGTCCTCGTATTGCAGAGCAAGTTGGAGAAAGTTCAAAAAGGAGGAGTGACCGAATAAAAAGACTGAACGAAAAATACCAAGATCCTGAATGGACATATTTAGTGTTGGAAGAATTTGAAGATCTTGATATAACTGACGAAAGTGACAAAGAACAGACAGCTGATTATTCTGCCGAGGAAGACGAACCAACCTGAAGTTGTGCAGGGTAAGCTACCTGTGCAAAGTTACAAAGAGGGATTGAGAAATCTTCTTCTGAACTAAAATGTCTGATTCAAATGTGAATGGAAGGCCTAGACGCAGTTGTTGCAAAACATGCTGCAAAGTATGTATATGTAGCATAGCTATAGTGTAAATAATTTGGATAGGACTAACGGTTTTCATTCCTTACATGGTGAGCAAAAATACTAATGTTGACCCTACACAGACTGTGACCCCTGACACTGAAGAACTGACAACACAAAGTGTAGAAAGACGTGAAAAAGCACTCGGACAAACAAAACGAGACTTAAAAGCATCAGATGAGGAAGGACTACACTATCATGGAGTTAAGAACCAGACACAGTCAAATGTTTTCGCTAATCTTTTAGTGCACTATGTAGAAACTATGGAAATAGAAGACTGCTATGTCTGCATGAAGCTACCTACTTCTGTAGCTGAAGGCGTGACTTATCATCACCTACCTTTGACCTATGGAATTTCCTGTAGTATTTTAGCTAGCTTATTTTACAAAAGAGGACCGTTACAGTACTACTATTCTAACTCAGACGTGATATTTTCTGAACTTCCCATACGTGGAAATCTGAATCCTGTACATACTAAAAGTGACGTTACACGTTATATGGGAGAATACTTTCTGACTATAGGTACTATAGACTTAAATGAAGCACACAGAGATAACTTGACCTGTTCATTACATGAACAAGGAAAAATGTTTTTAAACATGGCAGAGAAAAGAAGGGAGAGTTTCCAAAGAAAGGCAAATGATAAAAGACAGAAAACTCCTAAATGGGCTGAAAACATGGAAAGCACCTCAAATGGTGGGAGTGGTCCTGCTTTGTTGCTGGATTTCGAAAGAAAAGGGAAACTCTGTCTTCATCGCGAGAAGACTAGTTATTATAATAACATTTTCATTGGTTCCAGTCAATGTGAGCATAATTACAAGGTAATTGGAGGTTGGGGTTTCAAAAATGGGTCAGAACCTGTGTTTCCCGGAATTTATTATATATGTGGAAACAAGGCTTATTTCAAATTTCCGGATCACTGGTATGGAAGCTGCTACTTTGGCATTGTTTTCCCGAAAATATACCATGTGAAGGAAATTGCTGGAAGCAATGAAAACACTAATGGCTTAGTGCGTAGTAAAAGAGAAAGCGTAGGTGAAATAATGGGTAGTATTTTAAGTGCACTGATACCTGGAGTGGGAGTGGTTCTGAACACACACAGAATTTGCAAATTATCCACCATAGTGGATGTGTTGTCTACTGACACAGCTCATGGATTCCTGCTGGTCAATACCGAAATGGTTGCGATCAGATGAATGGTTTTGCAGAACAGACTTGCGCTTGACACCTTATTAGCAAAAGAGGGCGGAGTCTGCTGGATGTTGAAAGCGCAACATTGTTGCACTTACATACCGGACAAAAGTGTACAAATCAAAAAGTACGTAAAGAACATTACTAATTTGGAAAAGGAACTCAAACCACTGGAGGTTGATAGTGCCTGGAAGAGACTTACTGATGGTCTCTCCGCTGTAGGTCATTGGTTTGCTAATTTAGGTAAAGGTTTATTGTTTAAGGTACTGATGCCAATTGGAGTGATAGGTTTCATCATCTTTCTCATATTTGTCTGTTGCAAATGCCGCAAACACACAAAGAAATACGCTGTGAATAAGAGAGGTGTGAAACGGAGTGTGGATGAACTCGAATTAGAAGACTTAAATAATCAGATTTACAAAAGGGTGAAAAATTCTCACCCTAACAAAGTTGTGAAAGAGAAACTGAATAGGATGTTGGAAGAAATCAAAATGCACAAAGTGTGAGAGAAGTTGGCATCTGGTTCCATTAGTTTGTGATGATAATAAATATCATCAAAGAGGGAATTGATGAAGCAAGTTTTCGCATATTACGCGACTTGCTCAAATCAAGAACCTCGAATAACTTATAATCCTGTAATACAACCCGTATGTTTTACTAATTTCCTTTATTTTGGATTTGTATGTATCTTAGTGATGCTTGCTTATGTGTTTATTAATACGAATAACTCGTGTCCTTAATATGGCCGCCGCTTGAGAGTTTGCTTCTGCGCATGCGTTAGTCACACTCACGTGACGTGACGTAGTTGCAGTTCTGGTGGGAAAATGTGCGCATGCGTGCTTACAACTAAAAATGGCTGTAGGTGTTATAACGTGGTGAAGCTTGTGCAGATGCTCTCGCGTCTTCGTCTGTTGCACTAACTATAATGCAATAGTATATTTTCTGATTTGAGAAGTATAAAGTAGCTTTTCATGGTATATGGTGAATTCATTTATTTCTATGTTTTAATTTGTTTTCGCTTACTTTTCATGTATCATGGTATTGAGGGTCTGATGCAAGGTTCAAGACTCCATATTAAGAGGACAGTCTGCGCATGTCCAAACTCTAGCTGTGGCATTGACAAGATGCCAACTGAAGGTCCCTGCCAAGATGTGCCTGGGAAGATGCACCTTCACCCAGCCGGAGAAACAGAATTTGTACTGCATTCGCAACAATTGTATACTCTGCTATTGTATTCTGTAAAATAGGTCATGGGAACCCCAAATTCACTAGGCGGTTCCATAAAATGCAAATACGAGCTTGTAGACGTTTGTTCTGATTGGTGTGTTGACCTATCCTACCTGGGGACCAATCGAAATTGGGGATTCTGACAATTGCAACATTTGGGGGGTGGTACACTGACCCGAAAACAGTATAACTAGCCTAGGTTTAGCTGGAGAAATTGTCCGACTTGTCTGAATAGCTGACCTGTCACTGACCCAACGCACTCAATAGGTGACTGAATACAGAGCGCTGCGAAGCACTCTGTCCGAATTTGACCATAGACTCTAAGGTTTTACTAAACCTTAAGTGCTGGCGGAGCACTTTGCTGGGGAGTTCGCTAACCCAATCGGGGTTCTGACTGATAGCTGCAGAGAGGGTGGAGCGCAGGCGTTGCTTCCGAACTGCGGGTGCTGGTCGTGCCTTGGTGGTCCTGTCCTGATCCTAATCTGGTTTTCCTGTCCTATCCTGGGGTGTCCAATCTGCACCTGCTATCCCATAGATGACTGTCCTTCCTTGGGGAATTTCCTGTCCTTGACTGATCCGTGGCCGGGGTTGGTCTGCACACCTTTCTAGGTAAACATAGTGCGAAAACTATTCACTGCATCTTCTATTTTTCTGTCTTTGCTTTAATAAAGACATTTCTTTGTAATATATTAATTTTCCATACTTTCCGCAACCTACTATAAAAGTCATACAGTATATTTTCCTTAGCATGTTCCTATGTTTCTCTACCTTTTAGAACACATTCTCTCCATACTGTTTATGAAACATAACTGTGGTATATAAATTCTCCTGAAATCTGATTTTATGTAAAGATGCTAGAACTATAGCGTGTTCCATTTTTCCCCCCCCTATAGATGTATAGGATTTCCAATCCATTACCTTGCAGTATTTTCCCAAAACAGTAAAGTCTAGTTCGTGATCCATTTTTCGAAAATCTATTTAGTAGATCGCATTGTTATAACTTTCCTATAGACTCATAAATGGTTGCCCTGACACTGTTTCTCTATGGTTATGTTCTTTTCGTTATCTTGATTATTGATTGCCTTCTAACTGTAAACTTGATGATTTCCGAATCTGATTTCTAGATAAACTTTTAAAACTTCCCAGTTGTCTGTGATCATTTAATGCAAAGGAATATAAGTTGGGTTTGGTATTTTGCCTGCTTTTCTTTTACAGCTAGCTCCCTGATCCATTATGGATCTTAGGTACCTGTAACGGTGGATTGGTAAGTCGGGTACAATAGAAATAAATAGGAAGGAACCAGGGTTGCTGGTAGAAGAATTGTTAGGTCACCCGATTAATGTATGTGATAAATTGGAAAAATATGGGCCTGGTACGTGTATGGTGAAAATTGTTGGCCGGGTGACCTGCGATCTCTATCATTTGATTTGCTCAAACGCTCCGTCCATCATCCCCTTTTGTATCGCTTTGTTCGCCCTAAGTGTGGCAGGGTATGCTCAGACGGGATTCCCTTGCTCACTTGGCCACTGGATTCAAGATAGCCTGGCTGATGAGGATTATGAATCCGAAACCGGTCCCAGGATGCTTGTTTCTGGTCCAGGGAAGACATGGCTTGGCAGTTCGGGCTGGACTGTTCCCATGAGGCACAGGGTCAGACTGATTTGCATACGGCCATGTCTGAACTGGGGTGGCTGAGTGGGCTAAAGACTGGTGATGGATTAAACCCAGATCAATTGACTTGGGGTGAGTGTTTGATTTGCTCAAACGCTCCGTCCATCATCCCCTTTTGTATCTCATTGTAAAGAGTGGTATAGTCACACTTTGTTCACCTCTATCTGCTGGGGTATTAGTACTAAAAGTGAGACTAAAATGAGATACCCACTCATCTTCAGTGATGTTAGTACCGACTGAGTTATCCCCTGCCCTTTCAAACAATGGTTTATTGATAATTCCCCTGAATCTTTCACTATTACAAAGAGTGTTGGGGTCTAACAGTTCTTGTCTCGTTTTATCCTTTATTTCTGCTTTACGCTTTACCAAGGCCTTTTTATAGGACAGGCGTAGCGACCGGATCAATAGGGGGTCTCTAGGACTAATCTTCAATGCCGCCTTTAACTCTCGAGCTGCTTTTCAACAAGAGTGATCAAACCATTTAGGGTCCCTGCAAGAGGGGCCCGACGACGGGACAGTTAGCATGTTGCCTACTTTTAAGACAATCCCATCAAAGGCTAAGAGGATGTCTGGTGAATGGGATGCAGAGGACACACACGATGATAGCTCGGGGGCACATGTTTTATGGATCTTATCATAAAGTAGGTCCGAATTCACCTTAGACCATTTTAGGCGACGCCTTCCATCCGTGCATTTCAAGACACCCTGATTTATCGTTTTTTCCCCGTAAATTTAGTAGATTACCATCCAGTAAAACGCAGACAGGATTATGGTCACTGTATATATTTTCCAGGATTTTGAAGCCCGATATAATTGATTGTAGGCCATTAGAGAGCAGAATGTGATCAAAAAAAAAACCCCCGGAGTAACCTTTGAATGTAGGAACGGACTGATAACTACAAACATCCACCAAGGACATAGCTGAAATTAGATCAAATTCATTTAGTAATTGATTCAGCATATCTCCCCAGCCTGAGTGTTCAAAATGAAGGCCCCCCATCCTATGGCAACCCAACACTCCCATCACAGTATTCATAGTATTCCCACAAGGGTGCACATTGAAGTCCCCCATAATAAGAATCCGATGGGAGAAGCTGTCACAATGTTGCCTAATAATTCAACAATCCTACATTCCCCCCTTGCATTTACAGCATTGTAAAAGTTAATCAAGGACACCATTACATTCCCTCTTTTTATAGTGACTGCTTGAATATCAGTGTTGTTGGTAGTTATTGTTTTAACAACACAGTTCATAGCTAAATCAATAAACAGAGCAAAACCCCCTTTGGCTCTGCCACTTCGTGATGGTTCAGCCGGCACAAAAAAGCTTTTGTAGCCTTCTAAGAATATGTCACATTCCACCAGCTAGGTCTCTTGCAGGCAGATCAATGGGTGTGACCTTATGAACTCTACCCACTTTGGATCTTTAACCTTTCCCACCAGCCCGGCGATGTTCCAAGAGATAACATTATAGACCGGTTCTTTACATACAGCTATATGCGGGATTCGGGCTGCAATCGTTCTCCCGGATGGGTCATCATTATTGGCTATAATAGTATCTCTGGAGAACGAATAGGGATAGGGAGAATCGCTAAGTAATTGGCTACTGGTTGGCTCGGTAACTCCCTCAAAGTGTACAATACTCCCACTTTGGGAGGCCCCGTGAGTTTCGTCCCGGATATGCTGAAGTAAGTCAACCTTTTCCAAAACGCTGTACCTGTTTTGTGTGGATAATTGGCTGTGTACGTGTGATTGCACGTGCCGGCCCCTATCCGCCCTCCCTACACCCCGATGCTCCACTTAGGTCCAATCACATTCCGTGTCTAAAGGGTGGGGTGCGGGGTAGAAATATGACAATGGGAGGGGTTGGATGGAGGACCCATGGCTATGGTGCCTCCAATTACAGATAGGCTCCACAGTCCATGGGTCCCTGAAATTTACCAGCACACAGTCACCTTTTATAGTTTTTGGCCTGTGCCCCACCCAAGACAGCCTACGCACCATCAGAATTTCACTGGAGATGTTACGGGGGAGTGATCTATTTTTATTGAGCCAATCAGAGGCTTTATTTTTTAAAGACATGAACGATTCCTTGCTGGGATTGCTTATTTTGGGGACCCCAGTTAGGACTACCAGATACGGGCTCGATTCTGGAGGCAAATCAATTCTGAGATCCCCAGAAGAGCCTGCATCGAGTAAGTCCCGACGGGTTTCTTTTGACTTTACAACATCGGCCCCTATTGGGGTATTGGCAAGTAATACCACAGGTGTAGATCGTTTTGCAATAGATACATTTAGAGTAGATGGTACTAGAGGAGAAGTAGATTTATGTATTGTAGCCCCCCCCTGTGCAATGTTCAGTTGTGCATTACCCAAAGACAACACATTTGACTTTACATTGTCCGCAGTTTCCAGTGTTGCTTTCTCGATCTTGGTCAACCGCTGCTCTATCTGCATGAGTCTATCTTCAAGTGATTTAAAAGATGACTTTAGCAAGGCTCCCAGATTGGCAAGGACTAGATCCTCTGGTACCAATATTGCGCCGGCAGAATTAGGCGCTCCTGGAGTAGTTAGAGACAGCATTGGTGTCCCATTTTTCTCCATAGAATTCACGTTCTCTGGGCCCTGACACTTAAATGTTGTATTGCTATTACTAGCGCGTTTAGCAAGCTTAGGCTTTCTGCCTCCAACGGCGACAGCGGCCCCCGCTTCCTCTTAGATATCGCCCCCTCACGTCGCCCCGCATCTGCCGGGTATTTGGTCTTTCAGGGGAACTGCTGGTAGACACTATGGTAGTCTCTGTTGCTACAGATGTTTTGAGCTGATCAGTTAGAGACGTATGGCCCCGATCCTGTAGAGTAGGTGGACTATGGATGGTCACAGGGGCGTCAATGATATTTGCTCGCAGTGTAGATTCTGGTGTACGTGCATTTGCGAAATGTCCCATGGAGGATCTTTTTGCTAGGGCAAGATCTTGAGAAACCCGGCCCTCCATTAAGATTATCTCCTGATCAATGAAAGAATTTGCACTGATGATAAAGTTGTCCAGGGTCCCTGTTAGATATCCACTTGAGTTTGCTGCCTTGCTCCTACTTTCACGTGCTGACATGTTACTATGCAAGTGGTCAACCAAGCAAATACTTACGGTTGAACACAGTGTTAAAGATGGGTGGCCCGGTAGGGTCTCCTCCGGGCTGCAACGGGCTCAAACGGGCCCGCCTTGGCCCGGGCTTCGCCCGGCTTGTCCCGCGGGGCGGGACTATGGGGCTCGTTAAAAATTCACCTGGGCAGGGCGTGGCGGGAGGACGTCTCTCTGCCCTGGTGACTTCTGGGGAGCGTAGTTCTCCTGCTATTCGTGGCCCCCTCAGCTGCTGCCAAATAAACCACACCACTCTGCGAGCGTTTCCCGCGAAGTGGGAAACACGAGAGGTATGCAAGTTTTCAAAGGTGGGGAGCGTGGTTCTCCTCCTATTCGTGGCCCCCTCTGCTGCTGTCACAAAGTCCGCACCAATTTGCGAGTGTTTCCCGCGAAGCGTTTAGCAAGCTTAGGCTTTCTGCCTCCAACAGCGGCAGCGGCCCCCCGCTTCCTCTTAGATATCGCCCCCTCACGTCTCCCCCGCATCTGCCGGGTATTTGGTCTTTCAGGGGAACTGCTGGTAGACACTATGGTGGTCTCTGTTGCTACAGATGTTTGGAGCTAATCAGTTAGAGACGTACGGCCATGATCCTGAAGAGTAGGTGACTACGGACGGTCACAGGGGCGTCAATGATATTTGCTCGCAGTGTAGATTCTGGTGTACGTGCATTTGCGAAATGTCCCATGGAGGATCTTTTTGCTAGAGCAAGATCTTGAGAAACCCGGCGCTCCATTAAGATTATCCCCTGATCAATGACTGAATTTGACCTGATGATAAAGTTGTCCAGGGTCCCAGTTAGATATCCACTTGAGTTCGCTGCCTTGCTCCTACTTTCACGCGCTGACATGTTACTATGCAAGTGGTCAACCAAGCAAATACTTACGGTTGTACACGGTGTTAAAGATGTAAAATGCGCCACATGAAAGAGGGGTGGCCCGGTAGGGTCTCCTCCGGGCTGGCACGGGCTCAAACGGGCCCGCCCTTGGCCCGGGCTTCGTCCCGGCTCGTCCCGCAGGGCGGGACTATGGGGCTCGTTAAAAATACACCTGGGCAGGGCGTGGCGGGAAGACGTCTCTCTGCCCTGGTGACTTCTGGGGAGTGTAGTTCTCCTGCTATTCGTGGCCACCTCAGCTGCTGCCAAATAAACCACACCAGTCTGCGAGTGTTTCCCGCGAAGCGGGCATCGCGAGAGGTATGCAAGTTTTCAAAGATGGAGAGCGTGGTTCTCCTCCTATTCGTGGCCCCCTCTGCTTCTGTCACAAAGTCCGCAACAATTTGCAAGTGTTTCCCGCGAAGCGGGTAACGCGAGAGGTCTTAAAAGCTGCACCTGGCCAGGGCGTGGTAGGAGGGCGTCTCTCTGCCTCGGTGACTTCTGGGGAGCGTAGTTCTCCTCCTATTCGTGGCCCCCTCTGCTGCTGTCACAAAGTCCGCACCAATTTGCGAGTGTTTCCCGCGAAGTGGGAAACGCGAGAGGTCCTAATGCTGCACCTGGGCAGGGCGTGGTGGGAGGGCGTCTCTCTGCCCCGGTGACTTCTGGGGAGCGTAGTTCTCCTCCTAGTCATGGCCCCCTTAGCCGCTGCCAAATAAACCATACCAGTTTGCAAGCGTTTCCCGCGAAGCGGGAAACGCGAGAGGTATGCAAGTTTTCAAAGGTGGGGAGCGTGGTTCTCCTCCTATTCGTGGCCCCCTCTGCTGCTGTCACAAAGTCCGCACCAATTTGCGAGTGTTTCCCGCGAAGCAGGAAATGCGAGAGGTCTTAATGCTGCACCAGGGCAGGGCGTGGCGGGAGGCGTCTCTCTGCCCCGGTGACTTCTGGGGAGCGTAGTTCTCCTCCTATTCGTGGTCCCCTCAGCTGCTGCCAAATAAACCACACCAGTCTGCGAGCGTTTCCCGCAAGAGGTATGCAAGTTTTCAAAGGTGGGGAGTGTGGTTCTCCTCCTATTCGTGACCCCCTCTACTTCTGTCACAAAGTCTGCACCAATTTGCGAGTGTTTCCCGCAATTTGCGAGTGTTTCCCCCGAAGCTAAGCCGGAAACGCATGAGGTCTGAATACTGCACCTAGACAGGGCGTGGCGGGAAGTCGTCTCTCTGCCCCGGTGACTTCTGGGGAGCGTAGTTCTCCTCCTATTCGTGGCCCCCTCAGCTGCTGCCAAATGAACCACACCAGTGTTTGGAAACGCGAGAGGTCTTAATGCTGCACCTGGGCGGGGCGTGGCGGGACGCGTCTCTCTGCCCCGGTGACTTCTGGGGAGCGTAGTTCTCCTCCTATTCGTGGCCCCCTCTGCTGCTGTCACAAAGTCCGCACTAATTTGCGAGTGTTTCCTTCAGCTCTCTGGTTTCAAGAGGACTTGTTTGGATACAGCCTTCAACCTTGCTCCACTGAAGGATCTTGATTTCTATAAAAATGACCAGGAGCCTGATTTAGAGTTTGGTGGATGGGTACCACATCACAAATGTGACTGATATCCTTTCTGCCTTATTACATGTGTGTTGAGGCATAACACAGTTATAATTAGGTGGACAGGATATGTGTCATATTTGTAACAGATTATCCTTATTACAAACTCTAAATCAGGCTCTAAGTCAGAAGGTAAAAACTTTGACTGAGATATTCAAAGAAAGTGGATGCTTGAGCCAGTGAAGTATGAGGTGCATTTGAGAAAGGGAACATATGTGGTTGACATAAGTATAGGAACAGATGATCACACAAGGGATGGGAAGGAAGAGAATGCTCACACAGATGGATGCGAAGAAAAACAGTAATAAAATGAAAACATTTCACAAGAAAAATCCCACCTTAGAAAAATAGAGTACAATTTAATAAATTATTTGATCACAAAACAACAAAAGTCCAATTAGTAGGCGATATGCAATTTTAAAGATTTAAAATACCTAAAGCACCTAGAGCACAGAGCACCACTTGCAGTTATCTTGTCATGTGAGACCGAGTAAAAGCCACAAGTTCGAGCCATCCGTGATGGAGCGTGGGCCAGATACAGGTACAAGGTTAGTCCAGCTGAAAGAGTTACCTTCAAAGTCCAGTGTGAAGAATCCGTTCACAGTAGAAGGGCCTTCGAGGAGCAGGGAGAGCATTGCTGGTGTAGTATGAAGAGCAGGCTGGGCGTCTCAGACCATTGGCGCTGTAGTGCAGAGATCCTGTCGAGCTTCACGGACGGTTGATGCAAGAGCTTTGTGTTTGTGGTCACAGTGAGCTGTCGATGCTGTAGCGTGAAGTGCAAATCTTGCATTGACGGGTGTCGCTAGTGGTTGCTGTGGCATGTAGAGTCGTGTTCACCAGAGCTTCGCATCGGTGGATGGCGCAGTCAGCAAGATCTTGACGCGCACCGGCCCAGTGGAAGTTTTCTTAACGAGAGAGCTGAAATGATGCCCAACAATGGTTCAGGACATCTCTTATGGTAAAGTCGGATTTCTGGTTACAATTTTGAAAATGCTGCTTTTTAAAAGTTTCAAAAAGGGGGTGGTGATGGACAGAGTATCTGAATTAAGCAGAACACTCCTACCCAGTCAAAAGATCAGGGCTTGATCCATCACCGTTTTTTAGCTCACTGCACCATCCCAGTTCAGAACCTGGCTACATGCAAATTAGTCTGACCCTGGCCCAGTGCATCATGGGAACAGGGCAGACCAAACTACCAAGCCAATTCTTTACTGGAAAGGAAACAAGCTTCCGGGGACCGGTTTCTGGCATTACAGCCGTCTTCGGCCCGGCTTGCTTGAATCCTGATGGTGCAGTGAGCAAGGGACTCACATCTGAGCATACCCTTCCACACTTGTGGTGGCCAAAACGATTCAAAAAGGGGGTGGTGATGGACAGAGTATCTGAATTAAGCAGAACACTCCTACCCAGTCAAAAGATCAGGGCTTGATCCATCACCGTTTTTTAGCTCACTGCACCATCCCAGTTCAGAACCTGCTACATGCAAATTAGTCTGACCCTGGCCCAGTGCATCATGGGAACAGGGCAGACCAAACTACCAAGCCAATTCTTTACTGGAAAGGAAACAAGCTTCCGGGGACCGGTTTCTGGCATTACAGCCGTCTTCGGCCCGGCTTGCTTGAATCCTGATGGTGCAGTGAGCAAGGGACTCACATCTGAGCATACCCTTCCACACTTGTGGTGGCCAAAACGATTCAAAAAGGGGGTGGTGATGGACAGAGTATCTGAATTAAGCAGAACACTCCTACCCAGTCAAAAGATCAGGGCTTGATCCATCACCGTTTTTTAGCTCACTGCACCATCCCAGTTCAGAACCTGGCTACATGCAAATTAGTCTGACCCTGGCCCAGTGCATCATGGGAACAGGGCAGACCAAACTACCAAGCCAATTCTTTACTGGAAAGGAAACAAGCTTCCGGGGACCGGTTTCTGGCATTACAGCCGTCTTCGGCCCGGCTTGCTTGAATCCTGATGGTGCAGTGAGCAAGGGACTCACATCTGAGCATACCCTTCCACACTTGTGGTGGCCAAAACGATTCAAAAAGGGGGTGGTGATGGACAGAGTATCTGAATTAAGCAGAACACTCCTACCCAGTCAAAAGATCAGGGCTTGATCCATCACCGTTTTTTAGCTCACTGCACCATCCCAGTTCAGAACCTGGCTACATGCAAATTAGTCTGACCCTGGCCCAGTGCATCATGGGAACAGGGCAGACCAAACTACCAAGCCAATTCTTTACTGGAAAGGAAACAAGCTTCCGGGGACCGGTTTCTGGCATTACAGCCGTCTTCGGCCCGGCTTGCTTGAATCCTGATGGTGCAGTGAGCAAGGGACTCACATCTGAGCATACCCTTCCACACTTGTGGTGGCCAAAACGATTCAAAAAGGGGGTGGTGATGGACAGAGTATCTGAATTAAGCAGAACACTCCTACCCAGTCAAAAGATCAGGGCTTGATCCATCACCGTTTTTTAGCTCACTGCACCATCCGAAGTGAGCTAAAAAACGGTGTTGGATCTAGCCCTGATCTCTTGACAGGGTGAGAGTATTCTGCTTAATTCAGAGACTCTGTCCCTCACCACCCCTTGTTGTAAATATTTTTGTCCACCCTAAGCGTGGAAGGGTATACTCAGACATGAGTCCCTTGCTCATTGCACCATCAGGAGTCAAGCAAGCCGGGCCGAAGACGGCTGTAATGCCAGAAACCGGTCCCCGGAAGCTTGTTTCCTTCCCAGTGTAAGAATTGGCTTTTGTAGTTTGGTTTGCCCTGTTCCCATCATGCACTGGGACAGGAACAGACTAATTTGCATACAGCCAGGTTCTGAAACTGGGATGGTGCAGTGAGCTAAAAAACGGTGTTGGATCTAGCCCTGATCTCTTGACAGGGTGAGAGTATTCTGCTTAATTCAGAGACTCTGTCCCTCACCACCCCTTGTTGTAAATATTTTTGTCCACCCTAAGCGTGGAAGGGTATACTCAGACATGAGTCCCTTGCTCATTGCACCATCAGGATTCAAGCAAGCCGGGCCGAAGACGGCTGTAATGCCAGAAACCGGTCCCCGGAAGCTTGTTTCCTTCCCAGTGTAAGAATTGGCTTTTGTAGTTTGGTTTGCCCTGTTCCCATCATGCACTGGGACAGGAACAGACTAATTTGCATACAGCCAGGTTCTGAAACTGGGATGGTGCAGTGAGCTAAAAAACGGTGTTGGATCTAGCCCTGATCTCTTGACAGGGTGAGAGTATTCTGCTTAATTCAGAGACTCTGTCCCTCACCACCCCTTGTTGTAAATATTTTTGTCCACCCTAAGCGTGGAAGGGTATACTCAGACATGAGTCCCTTGCTCATTGCACCATCAGGATTCAAGCAAGCCGGGCCGAAGACGGCTGTAATGCCAGAAACCGGTCCCCGGAAGCTTGTTTCCTTCCCAGTGTAAGAATTGGCTTTTGTAGTTTGGTTTGCCCTGTTCCCATCATGCACTGGGACAGGAACAGACTAATTTGCATACAGCCAGGTTCTGAAACTGGGATGGTGCAGTGAGCTAAAAAACGGTGTTGGATCTAGCCCTGATCTCTTGACAGGGTGAGAGTATTCTGCTTAATTCAGAGACTCTGTCCCTCACCACCCCTTGTTGTAAATATTTTTGTCCACCCTAAGCGTGGAAGGGTATACTCAGACATGAGTCCCTTGCTCATTGCACCATCAGGATTCAAGCAAGCCGGGCCGAAGACGGCTGTAATGCCAGAAACCGGTCCCCGGAAGCTTGTTTCCTTCCCAGTGTAAGAATTGGCTTTTGTGGTTTGGTTTGCCCTGTTCCCATCATGCACTGGGACAGGAACAGACTAATTTGCATACAGCCAGGTTCTGAAACTGGGATGGTGCAGTGAGCTAAAAAACGTGTTGGATCTAGCCCTGATCTCTTGACAGGGTGAGAGTATTCTGCTTAATTCAGAGACTCTGTCCCTCACCACCCCTTGTTGTAAATATGCTTTTTAAAAGTTGGCATTTTCCTGCCTCAGCCACACAGTATCTGTAGCCTGTCTCTGGGTCACATGACAGAGTGTAGCTGGTAGTTGAGCTTTGACTGTTCCTCCCAGACAACCACAAACAATAGGGAGCTTAAATGTACCTTGATGGGCCATCAGTGGCACGATGGGAGGGCGGATCTGGGCACAGCCCGAATTATGCATGAATAGGCCGTGTCCTGCTTCCACCCAAAGGACTGCACCCTCTCATAGTTAGGCTTGAGCCAGAGCAGGGGAGGCAGGATTCCTGTGCATCTCAAATGGAAACTTCAATAAGCTTCTCCCACTTCGAAGGAGGAGTCTGGCATAAATATTGAAACTCAGACACCAACTATTCTGTACACTTCTGGACCTGTGGAAACTACCAGAAAGAAGGACTGCTGTGCTGCTGAAATTGACTGCCACTTGGCTAGACTGCTACCCTGCTGGACCATATCCTTGCAGGACTGCTGACATGTTGTATTGCTGCCTTGCAGCACTCTAGCCTGATTCAGAGGAAACCCAGGACTCCCAGAGTGATCCAAGGTCTAGTCTGTCTGCCTTCTGTTCAGGGCCACATGGACATAACAGGTTCCACCCCACTTGAACCAGCTCCCCAAACCAGCTAGAGTAAGCCCCTAACAATCGAAGTGGTGCGCCAAAGGTCTTGGACCGATGGAGTGGCCTCAGCAAAGCTGAATTGAAGTTTTGGGGCTCTTCGCAACATTGAACGGGCCCATTGGCACCAAAAGGTTGTCATTTGCATAGCCTGCTAACGTGAAGTTTCATCAACCAGTCCTTTTGCTGTACAGCATTGACCGCTCACGAGGAATGCCATTGAGAAGCTCAAGCCCGACTGACCGCGATGACAACAGGATTTTTGCGTTACAGCATTGACTCTCTGGGACGCCAGACCTGCTCGTTGTGCTACATTAACGCCCATCTGCAATGGTACCCTGCTCCTCGCGGCCACCTCTATTGCAAACAGGACTCTTTGCACTTGACTGAGAAGGGAACTTTTCAGCTGGAGTAACCTGGTCCATGTATATGACCCACGCTCCATCACAATTGGCCTGAACTTGTGACTTTCTTACAGTTTCCACTACCAGATAAGCATGAGTGTCCCTTTGGGTTTTTGGGAGCTAATTTCACTTAAATCATTAAAATTGCACCCCTCCGGTTCTACTGATTAGGATTTTTTTTTGTCTTTTGTTTCCTTATTTATCTTTTACATTTTGCTCTATTTTCTTAAATTGTTGTGGGACTTTTCTTTGCTTATTGAGGTTTTTGCAACAGATATATAACAAGAAATGGCAAAACATGTAATGCATACATTTGCAAAGGCCAAACCTAAAATTGAGAATTGTCCCTGGTGTACCACGCACCTACTGCCGGGGCAATAGGTGGTGGGGGAAAAGGAGGAATGGGAGGATGGACAGGAGGTGTGCCTCCAGCGTCCAACAGACTTGTGGACCCTGTGGAAGGGAGGAGGCTCAATGGGAGTGATAGGGCCACCAAAGACATGCAGCTGTCCTCAGGAGGACAGGATGCAAGATTGATTGATTGATTGATGTTACTGCCTCCTCTACCTTAGCCCATCAGGTAAACAGTGCCAACCACTGAGCAGGGTTTGCGGTAATGGGTGACTACCAGCAAGATGTGATCATCTTCTTAACCAGTATGAGGGCCAAGTCAAGTTAACAGGCAGTGGCCCTGTGGTTAGGGGGGCTAGAGATTATGCCCAAGGTAGCTACCTTCCAGGTAAAAATATTCAGAATGCCCATGAGGTGCTCTAGTTGCCTGAAAACAGTGGGCCAGTATTTGTGCAAATGTGTACCGTCCCGTAGAGTAGAAAACACGTGCGATTTGTTTCAGAAATTGATATGCCCAATGAAGGACGTAAAACTTGATAAGTTTGAGGTGGGCATTGTGAGGCACCCTCTGCTGGCATGCTCTGCCGAATTCCTCCTCCCAAACCCCCTGTAAGGGCTGGAGTAATATCTGTGTGTGTGCTAGCGTGGCCTTAGTAAGCCAAGCGAATAACCTACAATTAACCTACGACTAACACGTTTGTGTGGAGTGTTAGCAGGACCCCAAACCCCCCAGATGTCCTCTAGCTCACCCGCAGGGTAGCATAAATTAGTAATTGGCACTCCGGGAGCACATACTGCTCAAGCAGTGCCTCGAACAGCAGTGCCCATCCACGTTAAGATCACCAATGCTAAAAATACCAGCATCCTTCCACTGCTAGAGGCAGCCACTGGTGAAGTGGCCCACCGGAGCAGGAAATCCAAGATGTGGAATCGCTGGAGTATACGGGGAAAGTGTTTAGTGAGGCAAACTTCGTGCTGCAGGCATGTTAGAGTCACCTGTCGGAGAAGAGGCAAGAACCGGGGGCTCCAACTCAGAAGTGGAGGGGGTGAAACTGGAATGCCACCGAAAGGGGGCTATCGATTGTCTTAGAGTCCTCTAAGTACCAGCCCACTAACCTACAGGAGAGCCACTGTAACCGGGCCACCAGGTAATAATGTTCAAAGTTGGGCGGCCAAGGCCTCCCTACTCTGGGAGGGAGCTGGAGTTTTGCAGGGGCCATTTGTATGCGCGACCCTTGCTAGAAGAGGTCCCTCAGAAGGGCATGAAGATCCTGAAATAAAGAACGTGGGAAGGAAAGTGGGAGGTTCACAGAGTAATGGAGGGGGCGAGGGAGGATGATCATCTTAGAAATCGCCACTGACTGCTGGAATGGGATCAGAGAGCGAATGGAGAGGACAGCAGCCACCATGTTATCCTCAAGAAGGTCCAGGCTTGTGTCGTATACCTGAATCCCCTAGTATTGGACAGAAGAAGGTTCTCACTGGATCCTGCCACACCCAAGCCCCCTGCACCAAAAGAAATAAACAAGATATATCCCAGCTGACTATCAGTCCTGAAACGTGATTAAAGTCTGCCAACAACACAGCAACCACAGAGATATCAGAGTCGACTTCCCGCAAATAGAGCAGGACATCATTGACATACAAGGAACACACATGAGTACTGTTGGATAAGGGAATACCCCATCCCTCTCCTGCTGCCTGCGCCCGAGAGGCCGAAGGCTCCATAGTGAACAACAAGGGCGAGAGAGGGTAGCCCTGCTGGGTGCCACATCCAACCATAAAAGTCCCGGATATGGCCTCCTTGAGTCAGGTCCTAGCTGTGGGGAAGGTATATAAAAAGTTGGTGAGTTTGATGATTAAAGGATCAAGATTAAACTTCTTCAGGACTGCAAAAAGATAGTCCCAGCTGAGGGAGTGAAAGGCCGGTTACCCTGTACCGCCTCCATGATCCTGAAGAGCCAACAGACACACATTCAGATGTTTTCCCCGGTATGAATTTATTTTGGTCTCTAGGTATCAGACACGAGAAGACCGAATGAACCCTAGGAGGCAGTATCAGGCTTAATATCTTATAGTCTACGTTTAGGATCACAATAGGACAACACCTCCAACAGATCTTTGGCCGGATTTAAGCAACGATGCTATGGCTGTATCGTGGCCGCAAGGGTCCCAGCAGTGAGAGCCTCCTCAGAGCTGCAGCAGCAGGGGGGCCAGGGCTCCCAGGAAGGATTTATACAATTCTAACGGAAGACTGTCAGTCACAAGTGATTTACCCAATGCCAGAGCAGCAATGCCCACTCGAACCTCTTGGACTGCGAGTGGAGCATCCGAGTCTACCTGTTCGACCTGTGTAACCTTGAGGAGCTACACGGGGTTCAAGAACTCTCTCGGAAAAGAGGTGGAGTAGAAATCAGTATAATAGGCCGTAAAGGCCTCGCGTACCTCCTGAAGGAAACCTCCGTCAAGAGTATTGAGCTCCAGCACTGATGTCTGTTTCGTGTCTCTGCTAGCTAGTCACACTAATAGTTCATCCGACATATCACCTTTGGAATGCGCCCTGGTGGAGTAGGTTGCAAAATCTAAACATCCCAAGTATTCTAACAGCCGAGCCTCCATCTCCTGAAGGGAGACCAGAGAGGGCACGATAAGAGGCTCCTCAGTCACCTGCCACTCAGTGTCAATGTAATCATGTTAACACACCTCCAGTTCTCGGAGGGTGGTGGGCGTGACCCCAACCACCACCTGTATACTCTCGCCACATGACACCACCTTGAAGGCCTCCCACTCCATGGCCAAGGAAGAGGCCATACCCTCATTGTGGTCAAATAATTTGTGGATCTTGGTGGCAAGCATGTCTCAAAATGGAGGGTCCTCAAGAGCAAAAAGAGAGAGCTGCCAAGTGGGTATTGGAGAGGAAATTCTATTCCGCTGGAGTCCCACCAGTGGGCTATGATTAGACAATTCCCTGCCTAGTTATTCTGATGCAGTGATAAAGGGGCAAAAGGACCCAGAACAGACTACACAGTCCCTCCGTGCATAGACCCTATACATTGGGGAGTAGAAGGAGTAGAGCCTGAATCCCAGATTGTGGTGACAGCAGACGTCTGATAGCTCCCATTGCCGCAGGAAGGCAGGCCTGCAAGCTTGCTGCATTAGTAATCGTGGGATTAGAGGGTAACGGTTGATGGGAACAGCCTTGCTCCGGGTCCAAGACTGCATTGAACTTCCCTCCGATTAGCCATGGCTGGTGGGCCTACCTAGCGAGAGTGAGCGAGAGATGTTGCAGAAACCTGGGTTGGTCAGTATTGGGGGCATATATGCAGCCTTTTAGAATGTGGTTATCATTCAGACGTGCCTCCATGTGGACAAATCTGTCCTCTGAAGCGATCTCCTGGTCAAGAATCTCAAGAGATGTCCTCACGCACACCAAGATGAGAGGACCCCTCACATATCCTGAGAAATAAGTGTTGAAAACTTGTCCCCTCTACCTCGTCTGTAGTTTGGCCTCATCCACCCTAGTAATGTGATACTCCTGCAGCAATGCAATGAGTGTTCCCTTCTGTTCAAGGAAAGCGTGCATGCAATAGCCGTTGGCTGGGGTATTCATGCCATGGATGTACCAGGATAGGACATTATATTTCTGAGGTGTCATGGCCCCCTTAGGAAGTCCGCCCCCTTCCCATCCCAAGGGAGTGCCAACAAAATAAGAGAGGCACATGAACAGAAAAGGGTATGAGGAGATTCCGCTGGGAAAGGGATTGTGAGAGGGTGTACTTGAATAATCCTCCAACCTGCAGTAACTGAAGAGTGCAAAACATAACAGGAATTCTGGAGGCAGCAAGGCTATGGCTTGCTGCCCAAATGAAAGTACCAGACCATCCTAAGAGAAAAGCAGGTCGAGGGCGCAAATGCACAGGGCTGCCGGCAGTACAAGTCCAGGTGGGAGTGAACAAGGTAACGAGGGGTGGCCCTAGCCCTCTGCAGCTTTGTGCCCGGACCCTAGTTCAGGATGAGTTGACGAGGCGAGTCCTGCAAGAGAAAGTATAACGTTTAGGGGTGAAGTCCATCTGGTTAGATATCATCAGCTGTTTGAGGGTCACCTGAGGGGGTGAACCACTATCAGCTGGAGGATCCTGGCAGGCCAATGCCGGCTGCGCCCTGGGTGACAACGGTAACCAGGTTGCCTCCCAGAACCATCTCTTGGGTCCGCCGGTACATCTGAGTTTGGTGCCAGGGCTTAAATTCATTGCCAAGCCTCCGACGCATCCTGGAAGAAAAAGGATATATTGTCACGTATAATCTTAAGCCTGGAAGCGAAAAGCAATGCATATTTGAAGCCCAAATCTCGGAGCTTGCACTTGATCCCAGGAAGGAGCCCCACTGGTGCAGATCTTCCACAGGAATCAGTTACTTAAACCACTGCTTCAGGTAAGCTGCCATATTGGGCCCCTCCCTTTTCGTAGGGAGGCTGATTATCCAGACATTGCAGCACCGAGCCTGACCCTCCACATCTCCTGCCCTCATCTCGAAGACCAGTACATGTTCCTTGAGGTCCCATACCTGACTCTGAAGATCCAGTGCCTGAGGCTGAAGGTCCGACAAGAAGCGCTCGTAAGGGAGTTTAACCAACTTTCTGTGATCCTGCCGGAGGAGGCTGATATCTTCGGTGACCGTGTCCACTATTGTTTCTAAACTGGATTGCAATGTCTCAATCACAGCCAGGATGACACCCAGCTTATCCAGACATAAGGATGCACTAGGCATGACCCATGACCTGCACCTAGCTTGGGGATCAGGTTGGAGACCTCATCGATGGCAGCAATGTATTTACTGATTTTGTGCACCCCATTGCGTAGGTCCTGGCTTCCCCGATGTACCCAAGCCTTGTGCATGAACCCTCTCCCTCCTTGGGGTGCACAATACGAGACCCACGGGAAGGCGGCAAAGGTATCACACTGAGAGGTCCACATACCACCCCACCCAAGTGCTCCAGTGGGGCAAGGCAGCACGAGCAGCCCCTGTGGGCCCTAGAGATGTTTGAGGGAAAAGAGTGGAGCATTGTGCCAGATGGCGATTTGGGCAAAGGTTCGTCCGTTCCAGGGGACAAGGAGGCCGGGGATCCAATCTGACCCCAAGAAGATAAATGTGAGGGCCCCCAATCTCACACAGCCCCTGGGGGGCTGCTTCATCAGTCCTGTGCGGGGGCATGCAGGCACAGGGCACCACAGCCACCAGCACGCAGCCCCACGACAGGCCCCAAATGTTCTGCTGGCAGCCCCAGCCTTGGTGGAGCAATCAGGGCAAAGTTCAGGGGCACTAGTCCAGGCACCCCACAACACTGCTACTACCAGGGCACTAGGCCCGCTCCTGTCCGTATGCTGCACAATCCAACCCCCATTACATCAGTGAGCAGTGCTCTCCAGCAAAGCTTACAACGAAGTGGGGACACCTCACCTCCTGTCACACACTCGCTTCCCAGGCGCCCGAGAGCCGCTGACATCAGGCTCGGCAAATACAATCCTTTTCCCTGGTGAGACCAACATGCACCCCCCTAGGCCTTGGGGGAGCTCACGAGGTACACAGGGGGATACTTAGAGCAGGAGGCCCACCACCAAAATGCACCCCACCATCACCGCAGACCAGTGCTTAATTTGTAAAATATGAAGTGCAGGTGCTGAAATGTTTGTCAGAGGCCACACCTACTTTTCTCTGGCTCCACCCACTATCTCCACTGCTCCGTCCACTTACTATATTAGCTCCACCCACATCTTCAACTGGCACTGTTAAAAGTCAGATGTAATATATCCGAATTTCAGCAAGGGAGCCTTTTGATAGTAGGTTCCCCTGCCCTGTGAACATTTTGAAAACGATTAATTCAAAAGTGCATTTTGGCACCCCCCAATGACCACCCCTCACACACATTCCCTCAGTACCACCCTTTAACACTGCCCTTGGCTTCAAGTCTCCATAACCACTGTCTTCAATTAATTTAGTTTTATAGCGCCTCTTATACCAATGTAAGGTGTCAGAGCACTTTGCATCATTCACACATTGCATAGATACAATCCTACGTGTGTAAATCAGTATATATGGAATGTTACATCAGACAGGACTACAAGGTATAGGAGTCACATGTCATCCATGATTGTCATTGTAGGCAATATATTTTAAGAGTTCGAAGTCTGAAAAAGCACAAATTCAGAATTTAAAACATAACAGCATTGGTCGGGGTTCTCTTCAATAGGAATTGATTTATTTTCTACCCAAATTAACCCTTTTTGCAAGATTAGGATAATGAAAGATTGGGCCAAAAAACATATAGCTCTAATATATAAATTGCCGTTTGCATGCAGCTCTTTGATGACAGACTTGTTAATAGCTTGCTGTTCTCTGATAAGATTTTAACTTACAAACTGCAAATAACAAAAAGGATCTCTCTGACAGAAGCAGTGACACACACTGACCTATTTTACATTATATGCACTTTTTGTTCTGCATGGTAAACGTTCTTTGCAGCAGGTAAGTATATAATAACCCTGTTCTACCTTTCAAGCAGTCACAACTTCCCCAGACAAAACTCCTGTCTCTCTCCAGGAAGACGATTTATCACTAGAGTTATCTTATCTTGACATTTTAATTTATGCTTGAATATTACTGGAGCCCAGGAACTCGGCAGCAGCTGCTTTTAAAATAAGAATATACTGCCAAACTGACTCAGATTCACTGCGGTGCTAGAGCAGACAGAACCTGCAGCCTTACTTAGGCTGCTGCGCAGCTTTAATTTTTTTAACAGAAGAAGCCTGGTCAGTACTGGGCCCTGCTGCCAGGCCCTGTGTGCCACTTCACCCCTGAAGGCCTGAACATGAATGGTCAATGGCCACAATTCCGAATGCAACCCCCGCAGATCAATGGTAATCCATGAGGATTATCCTCAATTCAGTACACAGAACTCTCCAGGTATAAGGGTAATGTTGGGGATTCCCATTGGTCTCCTGCTTATGTTCCCTCGATCTGCTGAATCCTCAAGATATCCCTCAACAATACCATTGATACACGATAGCAAAGGGGATTTCTGAGATGCCCCAAACACCTGATGCCACACTATGGTAGGACCCCTCACCCAAGCTCTTTCATACACTCTCACACGGCTGCTTTCTGAAACTGGACTTTATGTCCACTACCATCCCACCACGACCGGCATCCACCCAAATCAGCCAGCATGTTGATGACATGGAAGGAGGCAAAGCAAGCCAACAGTTCCATTTTTCAAGACCAGCAAGATAGCATAACCAGTTAATGCACCAAATATGTAAGTCTATGGGTAACACACAACGTACAGTGTGTATCTCAATAAAATAGCCCAATGTGTACCAGTGAGTTCAAACATTTCCTTCCTGACAGATCTCTCCCAGTGTTTGAGACTCATGCGGTCAACAAAACATTGGCAGATGGCTTAGATATTGATAGTTCCTTACATAGTAACAAAGTATTACACCTTTCCAAAAAAAGCCTCTTCCTATCATGTCACATAACATGACGTGAACATTAAGCAGAAGAGTCGACCTTACACTATTATCATTAAAGGAGTCTTCTTGGATGATTACAATGTTTTAAAACAAGGGTCGTTGGCTATAAAGTTCAAATGTACTGTTTTCAATTCAATCACAGATGTGGTCGAAGTATACCAAAAACATTCCAAAATTATGAATGTCTACAAAATTATTTTCCTAGTTAAAATGTAATATTATCCACATGTTACCTCGAAGTATATTGATAAATTCTAAATGTTGCACTGCTTATACAGTTGTTTGAGAGTTACAGGAACATAACTGGGACTTGCATATGGAAATGCACAGCAAAAATCAAAATCTCTGCACATACGAAAGCACATGTTCAGTAGGGAAGAATTCTTCTTTGTAACGTAAACATTTGTTGTTTTCAGTTGAGAGATTTTTTTTTCAGTATAGCAAGCTATTGTTTGACCTAGGATTCAAACATAATTGGTAAATAACATTCAAAGTGGATACGAATCCAGGAAACCGACACTGAATCCATCATCCAGGCAGCTTGGACCGGCCCGTAGCCTCAACTGCGTAACATGAGTCAGACCTCATCAAACTTACAGGCCCGCAGTCACTACTGCATCAATAAGTATAAAACAAAAACATAATCATGGCGCCTGCCAGGCCCTGCCCCATCTGCGCAGCGCCAGCTTTATTTTTAAGTTAAATCATTATGATTAGGCCGCCCACCGCAGCAGGACTACTAACCCAAGGCCATGCTTCACCTGGTGGTGCTTCACTCTATGTACCCTCCACTGAGTCCACTGCACTGACTGACCTTAATGCTGCAAACGCAGTCCGTCCAGGTGGTGAGCAGGAGGCAGTGAGGGTATGCTGGGGTGGGGTGTGGCAAAGCAGCGAATGCGCGCGCAGCAATGTGAAAAAATCTGCGCACGCTGCTTGCCGCCCACAGCCCCAACGCCCGCAGATTTCCTGAGCCTGGCCCTAGCTGAAGAACCGAAACTGATTCGGGGACGAGTCAGTCACTGCCCCAGTCACGTCGTCAAGGTCATCATTCAGTGAGTGAAGTTCTTGCCATGACGGTAAAGTGACAGCAGCACTTACTTACGGACGTTTACAGTAGCACACCACACGCTCTCTGTGCCAGTGGCAGTGCTAATTATCAATTACTGATGACATGCGGTGCATGCGTCACTTCACTGTACTGTAGACCCGGCCCCGATCATTAAGTGCCGGTGCTAAGCACCGGCAAGCCCCGGCACAAATTAAGCACTGCCGCAGACTCCCCTCCTTGAGTGCTGGTGGTGAGGGCCACCAGTAAAATGAATGATGGCAGCAGAAAAAGCGGCTGGGCCTGGGACCTCCTCTCTCAAGTGGGCGCCACGTTGCCCATCAGATCCATGCCCCCCTGGGTGTGGGGTTTTTCTTGTGTTGTGTTTTCACTTCATTACTGTTTGAAGCGATGCATACAAACTTTACTCATTACCTCTAAGTTAAGTCTGACTGCTCTGTGCTAAGCTACCAGAGGGTTGAGCATTTGTTTAATGAGATACAGAAGAATACGATTTGCGATGTGCATCATTGACAGTTCATTTCAATGTGGCTCATCGTAATTGTAGAAGCATCAAAATGGCATAATCGAGTTAAATGCAAAGTTGAGGAGGACATTTGTCTGCATGTGATTCATTGTGCATTTGAATTTGATAGGTATGGTGTTGTTTCACATCACAATCTTCTGTATACAGCAACTGCCCTTCATAGACAAAGCTCTACTTAAAAAATAAAAATAAAAAACGAAGTCAAGCAGTGTGATGGTTCTGCTTCACAGGCATTTCTAGTGCAAATGTTTCCTGCTAATCTTTATACCATCTCTTTTCTGAAAATATTTGGACTTTTTTTTTCTTGTCTGCTAAGCTAGTGCATTTGCGGGTTAGGGCGTAGCAGATAAATTATAAACTTTGTTTAGTCGCAAAAGAATTGACGGTATGCCCCTTCAGCAGTATGTAAGCATTGATAGAAATCAAACAGCGTTATCATTTTTTATTTTAACTCTTATTCATACACAATTCACAATATTATAGATGGTTTTAAGGTAGTTTGCATGTGATTTATTCATGTAGCACACAGTGGCTTAATGTGTTGGCCTATTTTTGTTGTAACAAAATAAAGTTGTGTATGTTCAATGAAGAACATGTAATCCACTGATATCTTGTTTAAAATCTCATACTAATAAGGGTAGCAGTGAAGGAATGATATAAACGTTTGTTCCTACTTTTCTATAAAGCAAAGTACTTTTGCTCAACCTCTCCTAGCTAGTAAACTATTGCACAAGCTTGTCATGGTCTTTATTGTCTTCAGTGATATTCCTTACTGTTGGTCAGATAGCAGCAAATTATGTTGTAAATATATCTGTCTTATGATGGGTTAGTATCCTAGACATTTGAGCAAACAAGTTCATTGGGATCATTGGTGTGTAGATCTATATTGGCCTTTGCTTTCTTTTTGTTCAATTTTGCATTTGATTTGAGGTATCTATCTTTCTTGTGTATGACCTGGATGTACTGATCAGTGCTGCTGTTTTGCTGATCACTGCTTGAAGCAATGGAAGAGTCAGAATCAGTCAAAGTAGGGTCCTGCTTTTGTTTGCATTTAGCCTTCATATGGCGTTGCACATAGCGTTCATCAACTCCAACGTTCTTCATGCTGGGCTTTCTGCGAACATGGGGTCTGTCTAGTTCAAAGCCAACGCTTTCATCCCAAGATTTGTACTGCAGTTTAGATAGGTCTTTATCAGTTAAGATCTGACTGTCTGCTCGATCTCCAATATAGAACTGAGGAGGTGGGCGAAGGTCTGACAAAGAGCGTGGTCGGTGGGATCTATTTATAAGATCTCTCCTCAGTTCCTCCTCCTCTTCTTCACTGAAGTGAGGTGAATAGTCTTTGTGGGGTGTCCGAACAACATATCTTCTGACATTTCGTGGGTATAACTCCACAATATCTCCTGACTCCTCCATTTTGAAGTGCCTAGGTAACCGTGAAGTGGATCTCAGCAGTTTCTTGCGCTTTTCATGCTCATTAACAATAAAATATCTTGTGTGAGGCCTGCGGCCTACAAACCCTTGTGCACCTGTTCCAGGTCCATCTGGATTAACTTGCCGAATGCCTTTTCTAAAGAGAGGTTCTGAATGAACATCCTCTACTCGCTTCTTCACAGATGCTTGTGTAAAAGCCTTGTTTCGACAAATGTCACTGGCACTTCCCATGGCAATACCTGGATGCCTGCACGTAAAGACAAAAACATAAAACTGTTAGCAATTTGAATCTGAATTTTAGTCTAAACTTGATATTATGGTAAAGTATGTCTACACTTATATGATATTTAAATTAGGTATGGAAAAAATAGACAATGTTTTCTATGATGGAACCCATTTTTGTCACTGTGAGGATTATTTTGAATATGGCGAATGAGGCACATTAACCCAATATTGGCTTATGTACACCCCTTTCAGAGTTTATAGAAGGTTATACATTCTGAATAGGGATTGGACTTTAGTCATTGGAATAACTGAGAAACAGTAAGGCCCTGATTATGAGTCCGGAGGTCTGAGGACCGCCAGACTCGCAGTGAGCGGCAGGGGTGGTCCAGCTACCGCCGCACCAGTAATCCGACCCCCCTTTTAGAACTTTGGCAGTCTGACCACCATTGCACCACTGCAACCACCAGGGAACTGTATTCCCGGGTGGTCGCACGGTAGCCTGAGGTCTGCAATATGCTTGTTGGTGCCCTGAGGTACCGCCAAGAATATTACTGATTTCCTCACCACCAGAGGTCTTATGGAGGTAACTGCTGGTGGTGAGGAAAGAAGGGGGGCCTACAGGGATCCCTGTTGCCCCTGTGCATGGGGTTACACGCAGGGGGGGCACATGTGGTGCCCCCCTGTAGACATGATGCATTCCTTCCCGTGCAGGATCGTTTACTGGCGTTCCAGCGGCAGTGCTGTTTAAGACTCACAATGAGACTTTAAACAGTACCGCAGCTGGACTGCCATGCAGCCTGCCCGCCAAACCACAAAATTACTTGTAACATTGCGGGCGGGTGGGGTGAGTTTTGGCAGTCCCGGAGCAGATTGGTGGCATGCAGAACTGCCGAAATTTGTAATCAGGCCCTAGGTATTAACAGAGCGTTACATTCAAAAGTGGTTAGATCTTGAAACTATTAGGTTTACCACCAGAAGTACTCACAGAGACTCTATACACGTCTGGTGCTGAATTGTTTTAATGGCAATGAAAACTCTTGAGTGAAATAAGCCATGCTGTTTATCTCAAGTCTACAGCTGGATGCAGAGAATCATGTCAGGAGGCTCCAAGTGCTAATAGCCAGTTTTATGCGTCAGGCCAGCAGTCCAATTTTTATATCCAATTCTTATATTTGTATCAATTGCTGTAACAGCTATAATTCTGGAATTAGGGTCTTATTTCTATTGATGGACATATTTTATCTGCAAGTGGATGAAGAAGTACTGAGAAAATGGCATGGAGTCCCTCAGGCATGCAGACAGTGCTTCCTCCTCTTCATCAGTGCCATGTCTCTTCATTTCCTGAGATGCCCCAGGTGTAAATAAATAGGGAACCTTCACAGAAGCTTCATCCGCCCTTCTGTCTAGATTACCTCGTTAAGGGATACGGCTAGGTAGGGCAAATTATTCGCTGTCATGTGAAACAGTAGAAATTCCTAGGTTTCAAAATTATAGTAGAGTGGTAATCAACTAGTTCTTTGCTCGATTTCAGCCTTATCGAAATCACTTTCACCTGCTTATCTTAGGTATTCAACAGTCAAATAGCTGACATTAAAGCCAGGTTTTTTGATTGTAGATCCTTGATAAAGGCCTGAAAATGGAAGTCAATTTTCATTTGTTGTATGGAAGGTATTTAGATTGGTTGAAACTCTAGAGTTCTTAGCTAACTTGATGGCAGACTGTCGACCAGTCAGACTGGCCCTTACATTTACTTCAATGGTAGTGGCTTTTGGGAAGACAACTTAGTTGAGCTAAAACACCCACTGGTTTAATGGAATAGCATTTTGGTGCAGAATCAATACTGGGATAGATATAGAGAACATTGTAATGTCCTTTGGCAAGAACTGCGCAGTGAAACAGTGGCATTTAGCATTGGCAGAATGTGGAGGAGACATAAAAAGGCAACTGCTCCCTGAACAGTTGTTGGCCCTCTGTCGATCTCTAGAGTAGACTGTAGATTCCAGACAGTTTATACCATTTAGGTTCCTGTCACATCCTGTCCGGGTCTACAGATCCATTATAAGCAGAAATGTCGATTCTTAAAGGTTTACTGTATAAATAATCACAATTTTATTAAAAACAAGGAAGCTAGCATTATGCTTGTATTTATGTCCTTCTGAGCAGCAACAATTAAAAGTTTCAACAACAGAACGCAAACCACATCACAATGAAAACAGAACTCTCAAGTCTATATAAATCTCTCTGTCTGCCTTGTTCTTCCTCTTTAGTTTGCTGCTTCTGAGCAGAAAAGTATTACTCAGAGCTTTATGTTAATGTGTTGATAGATAATTATTATTGTTTTAATAGATAATTTATGAATGATTATATAGATGGTTTAGCATTTTTAAAGTTTATAAACCCAATTTATGGATTCGAGGAGTTAATTTGATATAATGAATTATTGTAACGTGCTGGGTGTCATGACCAGCATCTATATTTTATGAGATTTGTTATGCAAGATAAGACGAATCAGTGTAAATTGTATTTCAGTTTCTGTAAATCTTAAAACGAATCGTTTGTTAAAACCGCTTTAATAACAAAGAAAGCCTAACTTTGGGGGTTATTGTGCAGGTCTCGGCTCGCATAGGTGTTTCATCTACATTGCAGCTGAGCAGTACACAAAAGACTGCAACGGGCTAACGCGATGCGCCTTCATATTGCTTGTGCTGACACATTGCACTCGAGCAGTTGAAATCAGCTGTTTAATCTCTTGGCAATGCGCAGTGCTGGCAGTTCTTTTCTTGAAGTGAGTGCAATTTAAGAGTACGAAGGGAGGATATTTATTCATTAAAATCAAAAGTGAGGAAAAAGTTTTAAATTAACAATTTAAACAGCAAACAGAGTGAATAAAGTGAAGGCATTAGGCATAATGTCATAAAAAGAGTCTGCGCAGGAGGATTTAATCCAAAAGATTGTCTCTCAGGAACTGCAGAAAGCAGCTATAAAGAGACAGTTAAGAAGTATTGAAGACCAAGAGAGCAGTAGAGGTCAGGATGAGGAGGAGTACTTCTCTATCTCAGAAGGAGAGGCCACATTTGTCCAGGATGACAATATGTGAGAAAGAGAAAGATCTTGGCAAGAGGAGTCCCTAACGGTTCAAATAGATTAACTGTTAATATTCTGGATGTGTTGCCATTGAGAGGCTCCAACTTCACGTTCAGAGTTAGAACGTTTAGGTAATGTTTACAAAGGCCACCAGGAAGAAACACAGAGTTTTATTTTCTGAACGAAGGAAAACGTCTTCTATTCCAATCTCTGCAGAATGTCTGGAAGCATTGTATGCTAAGAGAAGTCATTGGCTGTTTGGCCTATAAGACACAATGAGCCAAGACGCCTCCTCATTGTATGGGAGCCCACAGACTTGATAGGGGCAGAGAGATTGTGGGTCACCCTGGGTGCCACCGTAGCCAAAAGAGATATTGCTCAATTGTGGGGTGGGCTATCTCCCCCTTCTGTGACATCATGGAAGCGTAACCTTGACTGGTGTATGTTTAGAGAGAAATCTTTATGTGGCAAGAGGGTGCCCCAGAAGTGGTCCTGAGTGTGGGCCAAGTGGAACACATGAAGGGGAGTTATCTGTGTGGCTCCTACTGCCCCCCATGATGACGAAACCCTAGCTCCCTGATTTTTCTAGCCTGTCCGCAGATCGTCTCCCTCAACTGCACTGTGTCCACAATGAATTGCCATGTACAAATATTATGTATTTACTGCCATATACGATTTTAAGAATGTTGATTTCCTTGTTAATAAATCAATAAAAAGATATTTAAAAACGAAAAAGAAACAATGTGCCAGAAGACAAACCTCAGCTCATTGTCCAAGATAGAAACAATGGATTGGAAGTAAAGACTTCTGCCATCTGGACCATGGAGATTCAATCGATCACAAAAAACTCAAATAAACTAAAAAAGAAGTCAAAAGAAACACCATCCCTTTTGAATATTTAAGAAAAATTGGATAAAAGAAAAATGTAAACCATCTTCAGACAAATCAATGAGACACTTAAATGTAAGCTAGTTGATAGCCCACAGAAATAAAAATGTTAAAATAGCAATTTTTAACATTTGATCCTTTTGCATAATCACCCCCATTTTTTCTGGACTAATGCAGCTAGTCTTTTGACTCTGTAAGCTGGGTCAGGTCTCAGTGCAAGTGTCTGACCCCTAAAGCATGTCAACATTGGTATGCCCCTATTTGGCATATTTAACTTACCTATAAATCCCTAGTATATGGTACCAAATGTACCCATAGTCTGTAAGTTAAACTTCACTAGTGGACAGCTGCAGCTATTGTGTCATCCACTAGAGTGAATATGCAAACATGACTGCATGCCTATCATTGTAGCCTGACAGTGACACATTTCAAAATAAGCCCTTTCTACAATGTCACTCCAGTGTATTGGTTATAAGCGCTAAGGTAAGGTGCATGGTAATTAAAAGCAAGATATGTAGAAATGTAATGTTACACATGTTCTTGCAAGGCAAAGGGACCAAAAGTTATTTTCAGTGTATCAAGGCTGGCTGCTGCATAGGTAAACACTGAATTATATTATTACATCTTATAATGCTATATACATTTAAGAGACAGCTAGAAATATAACTCAAAGACTCTTTTTAATAGTTATTTCAAATTCAATTTAACGGTAAATTGAAGTTGTTATAACTATAAAGAAAAGGTACTTTTAGTAATTTACCTTTTTCATGCCTAAAATGTCTGGAGGCCCATTTGCATGATCACTGTCACCTGAATGCCCCCTTGATGAAGTGTAAAAAACGCTCCCAGAGCAGGATAAAGGACTTGGGTGTGTGGAAATGTCTTTGTTCCTATGGCAGCATGACCATCTTGGCTGTGCGTATGATCCTGATTAACTTTAAAGAGGTGTTTCCTGTCACAGTCAAAAACAGGCAAAAATCTTCTGCCACCCTGCTTTCTTTGTTCTCCCAGTCAGGCATATACCAATCCCAGTAAGCGAGATGAGCTGATCCCAGGACTGGCATGAAGTGACTGAAGAGGAGAGGTTGCTCATTCTCCTGCCACACCTTTGGGATGGACAGACAGTCTCTGCACAATGGAGAAAGTTTTTCCTGATCTTAGATTTTGGCAGAGAGGGCCACAGTGGGATTGTTTGCAGTAGGACGCAGAGCTACTGCTGTAAAGGCAGGTAGGTTTGCCCCTGGGAATATTTGCCCCATTAGCTATGGCCAAAAAGTGGACTCCAAGGGTCAGTTGGCTAACCTTCTGTAAAGCTACAGGGACACATCGAGCTGCAAGAAGGTCCTTTTTCATGAAGAGCTCAGTTGACCAATTCCATCTGGATCTGCCCTGGACCCTGCTGGTGGCTTCTGCTGGAGTGAATCCTGATGCTCAAGTGCTGTTCCTGAGCTTCTGGGACCCTTGGCCATGTCAAGGGACTCCTCTTAACATCCTTAAAAAGCTGGGACTTTTCAACTTTTTTGGCTCCAAATACCTCTAGAGGACTGGGACAATCTTGCCAAGTCAATTTGATGAAAATGCATTGCCACTGGGCCAAAGATTCAGGTTGATCCTAATCTTTTCCACAGCAGCCTATCAGTTTGAGTGGGACATCACGCATGGGTATTGGGCCTTATGGAGCCCTGTTCGGCTAGAGCTTGGAGCGTTGCCCCGCTGGAGAAATCCGAGCTCCAAAAAAGTGATTACGTTTGAATGTAGAAATCTTTATTTATTTACTGAACAAAGACACCAAAGTTATATGGCCAGTGAGGGAACTTCCTTTGATGCAAATTTTGAATTTCTCCCACACTGAGCTTTCCCTCCAGAAGTCAGCAGCTCCACTGGAACTGCACCCACATGTATATGGCCTTGTAGTTTCCTTCTCTGGCCACAGCCTGCTGCCTTGCCCTGCTGATGATCTTTTCCATTTCAGAAACTAGCTCAAAGGTAAAACATTTGACAATGTTGAAACTGGTTTCTGTATCCAACCTGTGCTCCATCGTGGTTGGCCTGAAATCGTGCCTAGGTACCAGTCAAGCTCAACCAGATGACCGTGTTTGGGGCTTAATGCTTTTTGGTACTATTTCATATAAAAATTTGGTTTCAGATCCCCTAAGGAATTATATCATATTGGTTTCATGTTGTTAATTAAACTAGTCTCTATGTTTATAAACTCGCGCAGGATTTTTAACATGTTATTTTTTGACGTTCCAACTTTTTGGTGTTTCTAAATGCTTTGCCAAATTCAGTTGTAAATTTATCTATCATGCATAGTTAATTAAAACCATTACATGCCCATTAAAACACATTAAAGACAATACTAAGTAACATACAGTCAAATTAAGCTGCGCTTGGATAAACAATTAAAACAATATCTGATCAGTTTCAGTCGAGATGAACTTAACCCAAAAGTAAAATCAGTCAGAATTAATTTTGAGAAAACATGGGAACCAATTTGCATGAAATTCCCCTTCTGCTTTTTCTCCAGAAGGACTTACTAGCACATGTATCAACCATAGGTTTTGCAATTACCAAACAATGATTTTTAAGGAATAACTATTTGGTAATTGCAAATGCCTATGCATGTAGTAATCGCAATAATTTTAGCGATTCCTAAACATTAGCTGCTAGTGATTCGGTAATTGCGAAACGCTATTAGCTAATGTAACTCCATTCAGGTCCATAGGAATGAATGGGAATGCCTTCACAAATTGCAATTACCAAATTGGTAATTGCAAATTGCAAATGCAAAAGGAAGGGGCCTAGGGCCTAAGGCCCCCCCTGATGCACCCCCTCAAAAAGGTAAATGTGCACATGTGCAGCACGCACATGCCCTAGGGGCGCTGCACGGCACTTTAAAAAATGCACTTTTGTGCATTTTTCAAAGCATGTGCAAATTACCATCAACTTGAATTTGATGGTAATTAGCGTTTCCTAAATGCACAGTTTGCTTTTAGGAAAGGCTACATGCATCGCCATTAGGGAATCACAAATTGCAATTCCCTAAACGCATTTGCAATTTGCATTTGCTTTTTGCATTCGCAAACGGGCCGATTTTGTGAGGGCAAAAATGCTTTATGTATGTGGCCCAAAAATCTTTTTACCCATTCTGACAGTGAAGTACTTATTGTACTATGCAAAACTCATACTTTAAAGTGCCTACAGTGCAGCTATTGTAATACCTGCTAGGTGAAGCATGCACACTTATATGCTGACACACATGCCATAGATAAGTTATTCGGTGGCATACCCATTAAGCATTATTTCCTGATAGACATGATATGAAAATGTTTCACTGTGAAGAAGGGGTGGGGCCTTGAAGAGGTCGTGCTTTAGTGCCAATTATAGCCCAAAGCACGTTTTAGTTCACTGCTCCCCAACACCAAAAAAACAAAGCCTTGGAGACTGTCACCGATGTCCTGGGGAGGTTTCACACCCCCAATGGACATCGGCTGCTCAGAGCTTCCAAACATTTGGCTTGAAACCTTCTTTCTGCAGGGCTTTCCAGCGAATTGTTTGCACACCATGTGAGTTGGAATGTCTGCAACAGTAATTTAACCTATTTTCAGTGTTCTATTGTTGGGTTTCAAACACTCAGTAACTCCAAGCCTACGGGTATGGACCCTCAACTTGATTAGGGGCTTCCCAAGGTACTGCCTTCGTGCAGCAAGGAGGTTAGGACAAATACATAAAATATGTATTTACTTTTCTTCGGCCTTACCGCACTGTCTGCATTGAACATTTTCTGGCATCTTGGTCCATGTGCCAGCCTGTCCAGAGTTGGCAGGGCCCGGAAGATGCACCCTTACTTCAAACCGGATGAGGTGTATATTTTTTTTAGATAACTTGGGACTATCACCAACTTTTACCTGGATCCATGTGTGGTGTAGAACATTTGTATTTTTCTGAGTAATTTCTTGGGAATACCCCAATGGGCAAGCTTGCGCCAAAGGATCTCTCCTGGCATACTGTCAAAAGTGACTCTGAAGTCAAGAAAACATACATATAGAGTAGTTTTAGTAGTGACTGACTTTTCCATACTCTATGAAAGTGCCTTAAGGTTTGACAGCGTCCTGGGTCCAGAACGAATGGCTGTTTGATTCCTAGGGAACCTTCTGATGATCGCTAACCCGCTTTTGTCGATCTTGCAGTAGTAGCTTGCAAAATAATTGGCCCCATTGTCCAAAAGAGCTATAAGAAGGTAGCTACCCATGCTGCTCTTGCCTCCTTCCTTGAAAAAAAGGTGTATAATTGCCCCCATTAGATGTCTGGAACTTCTCCTTCTCTTACAACTGCCTCATACACCATTCAAACTTTGGCTGTCCAAAACTCAGCATTAAATTTAAAAAAGGCCTGTGGTAAGGCAAGCTTGCAGTTCCGTCCTTTTTGGGTTGCTCTATCATCGTCAACAGTTGTTCACTGGAATACATTTGACTAGTGGAAGGCACTTCCACGTTACCTTTCTCAACCTTTACGTTGTTTTCCTCCTCAAATACCGGACTTCAGGGTTCAATAAAGTTGTCACAGGAATGTGTGTCTCCAAGAGAAGCATAAGCTATGTTTGAAATGGCATGTGAGTAGTGGGCATGCAGAAAAATTTATCAAGATGACTCATTAATATTGGCATTACATTCTCTTCTACTTGCATCATCAAGTGAATTTATAATGTTCCAAAACTGTTGTGGGTTTCACATAATACAAGTGCAAAGCGGTTCGGCCACCAATTCCTACTGATGTTGTTTCTTTGCTGTCCAAATCTCCTTTCTATACTGTTGCTGCTGATTTCTAATGTTATCGAATTGGTTAAGGTCATAGGGGACCTTCTTTAGGTGACATATTTGTTTAGCAAGATGTTTCTTCTGCTGCTTATGTATGGTTGTGAACCGGGGGGCTTTGTTAATCGTACCAAAGCTTTAATATTTTCTTAAGTTAAGCCTGTCTGCTCTGTGCCATATCTACGCGGGTTGAGCTAAGGTTTAAATTACTGAAACCTTTACTGGACCTAACAAGATAATGACATCCACCCCACACTAATAATCCATTTTCTCACCAAGCTTCTTACCAAAACAAATCAGATCAAGACCCGAAAAGAGCAGTATTGTAAATGTTTCCTTCATCTTTGTAACTTTTAGACCTTTGTTCCTTCTCATGTGTAGCTCTTTTAATTCACATACTCCAAGAAGAGACACAAGAACCACCTTCCAACTCTTAGATTAAAAGAATCCGGCTAAAACCCCTTCTGGGTTATCTTCCCTTGACTCCTTTCAAAAGGACATTCTAGAACCACAAACATTTGGTTCCCAAAGGTATTTTTGCTTTTGGGATGCATCATCAAATTGCGATTGCATTTAGGGAATCACAAATTGTGATTCCCTAAATGCAATAATGATGCAATTTCAAATAGCGATTTTGCTATTAGGGATCACAAATTACGTTCAATTTAAACTTGATGGCAGTTTGCGAAGTCTTTGAAAATGCACTAAAGTGCATTTTTCAAAGTTCCATGTTGCGCACACACATGCCCGAAGGGCATGTGTGTGTGTAACATGTGGTCACATGGCAATTTCAGGGGTGCCACAGGGTGCCCTTTTGGCACCCTTGCAATTGCATATGTACCTATTAGGTACTCACAAATTGCACATGCCTTCCCATTCATTCCCATGGGCCACTAGGCCATTGGAATGAATGGGAATGCATTCCTTTCTTTAAAGCGAGTCGCAATTTGCAACTCGCTATTAAGAAATATTTCGTAATCACAATGTTTCTTCTGATTCCTACATGCATAGGGATTTGCGATTCCTAAGTAGCTATTTCTTAAAAAGTGCTATTTAGGAATCGCAAATCCTGACTTTGATGCATGTGGCCCTAATTGATGATTCAGGACGGAAGTTAAATCTCAGAGTAAGATGAAATCACTAGTCGAACCAAACAATAATGGACTTAACTCTCAAGCCACCATATGAAGTTTTCTTATTCCACTGAAACACACATAGGGGTCTATTAGGATGGCGGGCGGATCGCCACCGCCTCTATGGCGGTGGCGAGCCACCCGCCATGTCAGCCCGCCTAACATTTTCCCCGCCATATTACGATGGCAGTGGGGACCCATGTGGACGGTGAGACCGTCCACCAGTTTCCCGGCGGTAGGCAATCCGCCCAATTGCCTACCGGGTGGAAAAGACCTGCAATATGGTGGCAGTGCCTGGAAGGCACCGCAATCCATATTACGATGTTCGCGGTCTCATGCCTTTCCATGGTGGAGACTCCGCCATGGAAAAGCATGTGGAAAATGCCTTTGAGGGCCCGTTGTGGGCCCCCAGGAGGTTAAGGGGGTGGGCGGCTACACTTGCGGTGCCTGTCACGTTGTGCATGCAAATGTCAAACATGCCCTTTTAACATTGTGGCGGGTACTGAATACAGCACCGCCCGCCACAATGTTAAATCTAGAGGATGCAACCACCATGGTGGCGGTCGCTTCCTAATTGGCGGTGCGGGACCGCCACATGAATGGCAGCCGGTCCCAGCACCGCTAGGATGGCGGGCGGACTGGAGTCTGCCCGCCATCTTATTAGACCCCATAGACGGCACCCATCCCAACTGAGGCAGTTTAGTGAGGAAGACACACATATCAACACATACAAAACAAGTCTATTAAGCTAGATATGATAAGAAATTGATCATATTATTTTCTGACCTAAAAAATTCTATCACTTATAAACAATAATGCGATGTTGAAAAACTATGTCAACCAACTGAAGCTCTTCAGACCTTAATCCACACCAATATTCTATTCACTTTCTCCAGTCTAAAAATGACTTGCTTTTAGCTGACTACAAAACTATGCAAACTCAGCTATCCCTTAAATTCTACCAACTTATAAAAAAGCATGGGCAACAGAAGACAATCTCATAGAAATGCCTTTAGTATGCCCATGATCAAAAATTTTGCAATCCTCTCTAAAATGCCCACATCATAGTTGCAGATCTGCAGAAAACACTGCTTGGAAATCGTGAACACTATGTTTGCTGAACACTATGTTCACTGTAGGACCTTAATCGAGATATGCAATTTTTGACAGAGATTTGGCTAGTTGAAAGCTCAAAACGAACCATAAATCTCCTGTTCCTTCAAGAATGCTTCATCAAGCACCAAAGCGAGGAGAGAGAGCATGCTGAGGAGCAACAACATCCACAGAAAGTATATCCAAATCAATTGTATCCAACCTAAGAACTGAACACCATTCCAATGTCTTGGAGTAGAACTCAGAAGAGAGAACACAAATCCAACTAGGATGTGCATTAGATTATTACATTATTACAATCTACCATTCAGAAGTGACAACAACACAAACAATGATAGAGGTCATTGCTGTACTAGTCATTAGCAGTACACCATAATGTCACTTGTCTTTCTTGTACCTGATTAAAAATCCAAACATCAACATTGGATTATATCACAAGAGATTGCTTGAGAACAATGCAAAATGTTTGTAGATTCACAGACTTGTACATTAGGTTGTAGGATCGTTTTTCTCAGATTTATATACTGCCTTGGTTTCATTGGAACTAAAGAGATAAAGACAGTACAGCTGCAAACCTACAGTTCTATTTACGTCATTTATGTTAGTTTTACTGTCAAATCTAACATGCCTGCAATCTCCCCAATATCTGCTTTACTTGTGGATTTCTGTTTTCCTTGCACCTAACTAGTACAGACTACGGCAGTGGGACCCATTACTTCACCATTATTGCATAGTGATGTACATACTTAGTAAATAGGACATTGATGTCCACACTATGGTGGTGGGCCCTGGGGAGCTTATCCACTTTTGGGCCATATATATGGGGACTCATTACGATAGCGAGAGGCCTGCCACCGTCAGCCCATCGGTGGTGGTTCCCTCGCCAATCTTAAGGGCCAATCAGACTGCCACATTACTATGGCGTCGGATCGGTGGTGGTCGAAAAATCCAAGCGCCAGTCGGACCGCCCACATAGCCCAGAATGGCAGAGGTACCCGTAAGGCACCGCCAGTCAGATTAGGATGTCAATCCATGCCAGCCTTTCCATAAAGGCTGGTGGGGATGGACATTGGGGGCCTATAGCGGGCCCCCCTTCCCCATTGGACCTTTCCTTTGGGTTTTGGGGAGCACCTATGGTGCCACCCTACATATCCCTGTACCAAGTGACAGGCACCATCCCTTTTTAACATTGTGGCGAGTGCTGCAGCCAGCAGCACCCACTGCAATTTTAAGGTGGGTTATGCGGCTACCACGGTGGCGGTTGCATCCTAATTCCTATTGTGGGACTGCCGCACGGTTGGCGGGCGGTTCCAGTTAGGAGAAGATGGCAGACAGACTGAAGTCCATCCGTCATCGTAATGATGCCCATAGTTAGGTATTCTTGAATATAAAATATGTATTTATTTGTAGAACTGCTTAGTTATTATTTTTTATTATTGAGCTAACAGTTGAGTGATATGCAATTTACATAGGGGCAGACAGTTATTGGGTTAACAGTCCCCAGGCCATCGGTAAGACTGCCAGATTACAATACCAGCGGTCGGAGTGCAGAGGTCAAGGGGAAAGACCGCCACCGTCGATAGGATCCAAGATCCCGTTGGGGCGGCGGTCGGAATCCTATCCCTACAATGGAGGCGGTGCCTTAGCAGGCGCCGCCGTAGGGATTAGGATGTCTCTTTCCAACTGCCTTTTCTTGGCAGTGTGACCGCCATGAAAGGACAGACGGAAGCGGACTTTGGGAGCCCCAAGCATGGCCTCCGTCCCCCGTGAGCCACTGCTAAGTGGCCTGGGAGGCACATGTAGTGCACCCCTGCACACCCATGAACCGTGTTTCAGGCAGCACATTGTGCCTGGCACACAGTGCATGGTTTTGTACAAAGTGCTTATTCTGCAGCGGCTTGTGCTACGCCCCTTATCCTGTGCAGCAGCACATGCTGCAGTACTAAAAAGCACTTTCTGACCGCTGTGCTGGCGCTCTCATCATAACTGGGTGGGACTGCAGACTCATTTTGTGACAGTCGACTGCGAACACCAGGATCCAGGATCCTGCGGCAGTCTCTCAGCGGTTAGAGGCTGAAATATGCTGTTGGTGCGGCACCAGCACTGCTAAGCATATTTTGGGTTACTTCTTCACTGCTCTTTTCATGGTGGTGAGCCCACCATGAAAAGGGCAGCACAGAGGCAACAAAGGGGCCTTAAGAGGGCCCCCTGCTGCCTCTGAGTCTGGGGATGCATGAGGGGGTGCATGTAGTCTCCCTTGGATTTGTACCCCCAGTTCCTGCATGCTGTGGCATGTATGCCACACTGTGCAGGAAGGCCCTAAGAGACTGCTGCTGTCAGACCGCTGCACGACTGCCCGCCAGACCAGGATTAAGGTTCTAATCTGATGGGCAGCAAGCACCATGGCTTTGGCAGCCCTATTGTGGATGGCACATTGCACTGTCCACTGAAGAATTGCCAAAGTCGTAAAAGGGCTCTAAGAATGTTTTCTTTTTAATTTGTTGTGATTTTTTAAATTATTATATGTTTTAGCGCGTTTCATAAGCACATTTTTTAAATTATTTGTTTAACGAACTTTTATGAGTTTTGGTGGATTTGGAATTTCTTTTTTTAAAATTATTAATGTATTTTTAATTGAATTCTATTATATTCGTTTTTTATGTTTTGATTTTGTTTTATACTTTATATTAATTATTCTGTATTATTTCCAGCACTGCCCCTACTGTTGCTTAGGTTGGGGTAGAAATAGTAAATTTGACCACTCAAAGGACCATTCTTTTCCTACTGTTTCTTAGGTTGGAGTGGGAATAGTAAATCTGAGCGCTCAATAGTCCATGCATGCCCTACTGTGGCTTAGTTTGGAGTGGGAATAATTAAACTGGCCCCTCCATAATCCAACGTTTTCCCTACTGTTGCTTCGGTTGGAGTGGGAATAGTAAATGTGACCAATCCAAAGTCTAACCCTTTCCATACTGTTGTTTAGGTAAGAGTGAGACTACTAATCTGTGGCCTCACAAGGTCCAATTCTTTTCCTACTGTTGCTTAGGTTCGAATGGAAATGGTAAATCTGACCACTCCAAAGCCCATAGTTTCCCTAGTGTTGCTTAGGTTGGAGAGGAAATAGGAAACCTGGCCATTCCAAAGTCTACCCTTTCCTTACTAGTCCTCAGTTTGGTGTGGAAATATCAGACCTGGCCACCCAAAGTCCAGCACTTTACTCACTGTTACTTAGGTTAGAGTAGGAATTGTAAATCTGACCCCCTCCAAAGTTCGACACTTGCCCTACTGTTTCTCAGGTTGGAGTGGGAATAGTACATTTCATTCTTACAAAGTACATCACTTTCCCTACTGTTGCAAAGGGTAGATTGGCAATAATACATTTATTCATCCAGATTTAAACACTATTTAGATTTTTTATGCTGAAGTTGCACTGTTAATTTTGTTTTATTTATGTTTTAATGATAATGTTTCGTTTAATGGAGTTTAATTGTTTGATAATTATTCCACATGTGTTATGTTTAACAGTTTGAACATATCTAGGTAATTATGTTTTTTTAAGTTACATCTATTTTAATTCATTTCTGTTCACTTTTCTATATTAGTAGGGTCGAATTTTGATTATGCTTTAATATTAAGTTTTTTGTTTTTTATATATTATTTTTTTATTTCTATTGAACTTTATATTGTATTCAATTTGTAACTTTTTTTAGATAATCTTTTTACACGTTATTTTAATTATTTATTTGTATTGTGTAGTGTTAATTTTCAGACATGTAATCTCCTCCCCATCTCAGCCAGAAAAACCCTAGTCCACATTCTCATTACATCGCAACTTAACTATGGAAATGTCCTCTACTTGGTTGCAACAAGAAAAAGTCTCCAGCGGCTACAACGCAGTCAGAATACCGCAGCTCGTCTACTTCTCAATCTACCTAAGAGAGCCTCTTTGGAGAAAGGCCTTGATACCCTCCACTGGCTGCCTGTTGACCAAAGAATCCTCTTTAAAGCCTTGTGCTTCTGTCACCGGAGTCTACAGGGAAAAGGACCTAGCTACCTGCATGGTCTCTTGACCCCTACAATCCTCGTCATTTGAGATCAACAGGAGCCTACCTGCTCAAAGCCCCAAAAATCCAAAAGGCGAGGATGGGTGCACGCTCATTTGGCTATTTAGCAGCCAAAAATTAGAATACACCAACACCTCCACTTCGCTCAGAATCATCTGAAAGTGTCTTCCGGAGAGGCTTGAATACCTGGCTCTACCAGATGTGAGCTGCGCCTACCTTGCCCAGCCTTGCATACATGTTTCTAGCGCGGGGCACACCAGTCGGTGTAACCAGGTGCTTTATAAATGATTTATTATTTTATTATTATAATACATATGTATGTATCTATATTTATATATAATGTTTTCTAATGTTTCTAATTATTGTTTAAAAATAATTCAATTTATCAATATCGTGTTTATTATATATTTGTTAAGCGTTATATTGTTTTGAAGAAATCTATCACATTTATTTTTACATTTTTGTGCATATTACAAGTATTTGTATATGTAATATTATTTTTAAGTTACATAATTTGATACATTATTATAAGTTATTTAAACTTTAAGTACTATTTAGGACCAATATATTTTTTAACAACAATATTATATCATATAAGTCACAGACCCGCTGTTGCTAAACTAATGTCCATTAATTCATGGCAATGAGTATACTTTTAACAAAAGTTAAGACTATTCTAGTTGGAGCTATTTTGTAAAAAATGTGTATGCAAGTTTTTTGCATTGTTCTCCAAATATATGAATGGGTTGCTGGCATATTTTGACCTCTGGCCACTGGGAGTTTCCTACATCCTCCATGTGCCCCACCCCTAAACCTGTAGTGGACTGTCAAACACAGGACGGGGTAAATGTAGTAGTTTACTGAGTTTTCTTTTTAATTAGCCTAGCAGTGTAATCAAATTATAAGTATCCAACACAGGTTCAAGTGGACAATGTGTGACTTTTTGTCTTGCACAACTGCAACATGGAACTCAAAGTGGGTTAAAATATCACAATGAAACCTAGATATTTACACAATACCAAGTGTAGGAGTGATTTAGGCAAAATAAGGATGTAAAATATAGATTTAATATATATAATTAAAATATAAATAAATATCTATATCGAATAATTAATAGAATTATATTAATGAAGAATTAACACTGCTACCAGTGGCAGAAGTAAGATTGTTATTATGGTAGGACATTTTTTTTTGTTTAAATTTCTTTTATTGATTTTCAAAACACAAAAAATAGCGAACAAGTGAGTGCGCTCTTTGGTCTTCGGCTGTAACCCTGCAGTCGTATGGCTATGTTCGGTCAGTTAAAGAGAACATAGAGGCGCTTGTCCTTACCTTGTTTAGGGATCACAGTTATCAGCGCCTCTAGCATGGAGGACGGGAGGGAGGAAGCCTGGCTAGGCCCGATCGAATTAAAAACCCGTACTAGAAGTGGGGCCAGCACTGTGCAGAACTTTTTATAAAAAACTGACAACCCGTCTGGGCCTGGTGATATATTAAGCTACAAACGGGAGATTGTAGAGATGACCTCTTCTAGGTGGATGGGAGCCTCAAGCTTCTCCGCCTGGCGCTGTAATAATTTGGCTGTGGCGACTCCCTGAAGATAGTGAGCTAGCCCATCCCTGGAGAGGACTTGTGCCGCGTAGAGGGTATCATAGAATTGTCAGAATGTGTCCACGATCTCGGGATCTGTATCCCAATCTCTGCCCTGTTGGTCCTGGATCTCAGTGACTCGGGTTGCTTGTTGCTGCGCGAGGTGCCGATTAGCAAGGAAACGCCTGTCCCTGTCTCCCCCACAGGCGGAGGGCTGCGTACTCAGCCCGGTGAACATCCAAACCTGCCAGCTGCGCTCTGGCTGCCTTAAGGAGTTTCCAAACTATGTGGACCCCTGTCCTCTGATGAATGCGTTCCAGTTTGGCCACCTCTCCCTTTAAGCGCTCCCATTTCTCCCTCCTGTCCTTGTTATCAGCCGCTGCGATGCCCAGAAACTCCCCCCTAACTACCGCTTTCAGTGCTTCCCAAAGGGTCATCGCAGATATGGCGGGGGAGTCGTTAAGCTCTAAGTAATCACTCATGCACTTTTAAATTTGCCGTATTACTGAGGTGCGGTGCAACATGGTCTCGCGTAGGCGCCAGAACCTGCAAGTAGGTCGTCGATGATGCAGGGACAGGGATATCCACACAGCCGAGTGTTCAGATAAGGGGCAGGGAAGAATCTCTACATCCCGTGTCTTGTGTCAGGGAATCAGAGGTGAGTACATAGTCAATTCTGGCATATGTTTTCTGAGGGTGTGACTAAAAGGTATATTCCCTGGCTCTTGGATTATGCGATCTCCATATGTCTGTGAGTCCAGCCTCTGCAAGAAGTCCTTTCCCATCCCCCAAAAGGGCCCTGGACTGCCCCCACCGCTGCCCCGACCAGTCCACTGCGTCATCAAAGGCCAAATTAAAGTCACCCCCTGGAAATCTATTCTTGTCTGGTAGACTAGTGAGCTCATGTATAACGTCCCTGATAAAGCGCTCTTGTCCACCATTAGGGACATACTCTGTAGCAATCGTGAATACACAGGCGCCCAAAGTAAAAGTGTGTGCCAGGAGCCTACCCTTATCTCGGCCTGTTTGATATCTATTTGTCCCGGGAATTTAGCAGAGACCAGTCTGTGGGTATCTGTGGATCTGTGGAGAGGTGGTGTGTTTCTTGAAGCAGGCAGATATGGGCATTGAACTGCTCGAAATAAGACAAGACAGATCGCCGTTTCGTAGGATTGTTCAGTCCCTTGACATTAAGGGACAGGACACGGATATTAGAAAGCATGAAGAAAGGTCCCTGAGTGCGCTATAAATGAGAGCCCCCCCAGCCCTCGCAGCCGGAAGAGACTCATCAGTAAGAGGTAACAACCACCCAGTGGACTTATGAGGAGAAGGAGGAGGAAACCCAAAAACCCACAACAAACAACTAACAACAAAGGACATTTACTTCAAAGTTCACAAACGTCCCGGGCAGTCGCCCTGTGGTGAGGCGTGAAATGGATTGCAGGGGCTCCTCGCCGACCCCACCCCGCACAGGGCCCAATCAAGTACCTCAAAGTGGATCCCAGAATGAGTGCATATGACATCGCCTTAACCAGCATAGTTCAGTCAGCTGTGTTTGAGTCTTCTGACAGGGATTGTAGGACAGCTGCATGTTCTTTGGCGATGGTCTCCGGGTCTGGCGGAGGCCCAACGGAGAGTTCCCAACTCGCTGCCACCTTGTGGGGTCCACTCAACGCTTCGCAAGAGCACCCCGTTCCGATGTAGGGCAGTTGTCTTCTGGAAAGTGGAGAAGAGATGTAGCCTCCTGAAGGGAGCTAACCCCACATTGAGCCCCACATTGTTCAACCTTTATGTGAAACCGCTGGCTGCTGTCGTCAGGCAATGTGGCCTTACTATGACATCGTATGCCGACGATACGCAGCTGGCGGTGACACTCAGTGGGGACCCTGAGGTGACTGCGCCCAGATTCCGCGCAGGACTTATAGCTGTGGCTAATTGGATGCGTAGCAATTGCTTACAGCTAAATGCTAAGAAAACCGAGGTCCTGGTGTTAGGGAAGCAGGCGGAACTTTGGGGAGATCAGTGGTGGCCTCCCGAATTGGGGGTGTCCCCCATTCCAGCTGCCGAAGTTAAGAACCTGGGAGTTTGGCTGGACTCCAACCTTTCTTTTACCAGCCATACAAAGAAGACTGCAGCTACCTGTTTTGGTATTCTGCGAGGACTGAGATCTGTCCTCAAATTCTTCAATCCTCCTACTCGGCAACTGGTGGTTCAGGCCTCTATCCTCTCCCGCCTGGATTACGGGAGTGCTCTGCTGCTTGGAGTTAATCAAGCTGAGGCTACTAGGCTGCAGAGAGTGCAGAATGCGGCTGCACGGGCCATTGTTGGCCTTCCGAGATGGTGTTCTGTTTCTTCTGTTCTGACCTCTCTTCATTGGCTCCCGGTCAGACAGAGAATTAAATTTAAGGCCCTGTGCTTGACATTTAAAATCTTAAAGTCCTCTTCTCCTCCTGCCCTTACGGGCCTGATCTCCCCCTATGCCCCTACGCGATCTCTCAGGTCTGAATCCCACCATCTGGCGATTAAGCCTAGGTTCAGACTGAGTAGGATGGGAGGACGCTCCTTTCGTGTTCTGGCGGCAGGACTATGGAATTCTCTTCCTGTCCATATTCGCGCCCTCAATAGCCTGACTCTTTTTAGACGTGCTATCAAAACTCATCTGTTTGCCTCTGCTAATTGATCTTCTTTCTCGCATTCTTGACCTGTTGTGTTGTGGTACTTGATCAGGCGCCAGGACGCCCCTTCGCTGGGGCAGCTGTGCGCCGAATAAAAGTTATTAACATAACATAACATAACATAACATAACCTGGCGAAGCTTGCCCTCCCATTTAAAAATGAGTCTGAATGGATGGCCCCAGGAGTAGGAGACATCCTTTGAGCACAGGAATGTCGTAACTGGATTGAACTCCTACCTTTTCTGCAACGTGAATGTCGCTAGGCCTGGGAAGAGAAGAGGCCTGCAGGAGGGGACCTCGATGGGATGGTTGGACCGAGCCTCTCGTAGGATACGCTTCTTAAGTTTGAAGTAATGCATGCATGTCAAAATGTACGGAGGGGGGTAGTCGCTGCCTGCTTAAGTCCCACCCAGTGTGTCCGGTCCAGTTCAATCTGTAGATCTGGAGGACCCCCTAAGAGGTGGCAGAAAAGATCCATGACAAAGGCCTAGATGTCCTGCACCTCTGTTCCCTGCGGCACCACACCAATTTCGAGATCCTCCACATGGGCTTGTAGATCTAAGTGTTGGTCCCTAAGGCGCAGGACCTCTTGCTGAAGTTGAGATACCTCGTCATCTCTGGCCGTCCTTTGGTTCTTCAGCTGTCGACTCTCTCCCCCACCGAATCAATGTCCCTGCACATCTCTCGAATCTCCACTGTCAAATCTTTCTTCATGGTGTGGAATTCCTTATTGAGAGTTGCAAAGAGGGATTCCGGGACACTGCGCCTAATGGGCCCCTCTGGGTCCTCCAAGCCTCGTCCAGTCGAAAGTTTGTTCTGCGCCGGGCCGTCTTGGTACCTCCAGCCCCGGCCTTGAGTAATAGGTCCTTGACTGACCTGTCTTTGCCGGACTTGTTAGTGGCCATCGTAGGGTAGGAGTTACCCCCCCGCCGTCAGTGAAGAAGCGTGGGAGTGTCAGATAGGGCCACACACCCCAGGCGGCGATGGATCCCCATCTGGATTCCTCTCCTGGTCCTAGCCACAAGGCACACTCTAATGATCATAGGAATGGTGTCTCAGTGCCCGAGTTAATACGGCCAGGTGTCGCCGCCACGTAGCAGGCCAGCTCCAGACACCCCCCCCCCCTTCGGTAATCCAAGGGAGACCTCTGTAGTGTTTGAGTGTTTCAGGTCCCTGCAGCAGACATGGCGGCGATGAATGTGGTGGCCTGCCCAACCACGCTCTGGGGGCACAAGGTTCTCAGTCGACAGGGCCTCACATCCGCCCCCTGCACTGCGCAGCAAAGAACAGATCGCCCACCAGTACAGAGGACTTGTCAGGAGGGCGGGTGCAGGTGCAGGTCCATCACTGGTGCTTGTCACCTCCACTTTACTCTGTGGGGGTTGGAGGGAAAGGGCGCAGTTCCAAGGAGGCACCCCGTAGTTCATCGTCGCTGCGGGAGGGACTCACCTGTATACTCCAAGTTTTACCTGCGATCAGGACTCGGATCTCTGCAATCCCCCCCTCGGCTCCAGCACCAAAACTCGCGGAGGGAGGTGAGTCACCAGCTTGGTCTGTCTCGGGATATTACCGCTCTCACCCTCTTCCCTACCCGCCGCGAGGCAGGCCACGGGACGCGCCTGGCTGGGCCTGGACCAATCTCCGGGATTAAGCACCGGATTCGCGCCAGATTCGGGGCAGTGGTGTTTCAGCGGGTACCGGACCCAAACAAAGTCCGAGGCAATGTCTGTAAATCCGCTATTTGCAGCTATGCAGGTTGGGCCCAGACAGGCGGTCAGAGCTCCGAGCAAGCACGTCCTACTCGGCCGCCATCTTGACCACGCCCCGCTGGTAGGACATTTTTAATCTGATCTCATCCAAAAATTCGAGAGGCCTTTTTCCTTTTTCAAATATAATAAAGTCGACGTTTTTCCCTGTCATTTTAAATCTGCTGACTCTGCCTGAGGTTGTTTGTTTGTCAGCCTGCTGATTCACAAAACAAAGTAGAACTGTCTGGATAATGCATAGGTTGCCATTCAAATTTAGCCACAAATGGGGATTAGGAACATGCATGACCTTGTCTGTGTACCTTGGGTGCATGTCCTCAAAATTGAATAATGCAAGGCGTTGTTTTTGTGTTCATTGAAAGTTCATGGTAAGCCATGGATAGTGTAGGGAGCACTATGGTGCAGAGTTGTTTACATTGTTATTAAGTGCATTGTTTATCATGGTCACTGGCCTAACATGTTTTCACTGTGCTCCTCATTTCAGCCCATGATACGCATAAAACCCACTGACATTAATATACAAACATTCTTACCTGTTTGGAACATGGTCGGGTCTCTGTTTTTGGATTCCAGGAATAGTGGGACTTGGTATGACATTCACCGGTCGGGTAGTTTCAGCACACGGTGCAGATTGAGTGATGGTCTGTATCCTACTGCTTCTGCTTCCCGGAGATTCAAAATTCACAACACTGCCATTTTTTCTAGGTGTTGACGACCTAATGGAAGACTCCTGACTGGTTATGTCACTTCCCTGCTCATGTCGTTTTTCGTGCCCATCAATATTCTTAAATCTGGCTAGAAAATGAATTCAGAATGGTTACAACTACACCACACATACTTTGTATGTACATTCATGTAAAGTAGTTTAACATGCACTGCATTGCTTTTTGAGTTTTAAAAAGACTGAAGACCTGTCAGTTCTTGCAATAAAAATATTCATCATATTGCGGTATTTAGTAATTGCATTGCTTGATAGAAACCTGTATAAGAAGGCAGTTTGCCAATTAAGGTGGGAGATGGGCCATTGCCTGCATCAGACCTTCTGTATTAAATTATGTGTGTGTGTTTGTGTTTGTCTGTATGTGTGTTAGCAGCATGTAACTAATTACATGAAATACACTGTAAATCAGCAACTCGTTAGCAAAAGGACCATAAGATTGTATTCTGACTTAGAGGGGAAAGACTGTCAAAAAATAGTCATTAAAGAGTATATCTACAATAAAATCTGAGTATTGTCCTATAATTTGACCTTGGTCATGTCAACTGTTTAAAACAAGAAGAACAAATAAAGGATGTTCTCATGAGGTGCACTGATTTTCCTTGCCCGGGTCCTCCATGCAAGGCATGGCAGACAGAGGCAGGAAACATGTAGAATGGCACCACCGTGTGGGGAGAAAATCTCCTGTACACCTGGGCCCTTTGTTTAACTCCTGCTTCAAGAGTTTACTTTCTGTAAACAAAAACGTGTGCTGAGCAGACTTTTTATTTCAAGCATCTGCTCAGTAAATCTGCAGTTTTGTAAACAAATACTCCATGGCATTGACCTCCTTCACAGCACAGACTTCCTTGCCTAGCAGGCTGAGTCCTCTAAATAGGACCAATGGACCCTAACTTGGATGATAGAAGCCCCTGCCTGTGTCCTCTGATGTACCATCCACCAGCTCTAAATGAGCGCCTAGAGACCTGATGGTCTTCCCACTAATATATTAATACTACATCCAACTATTGGCTCTTAATACTGACCCCACTTTCTGTTTCATACCTAAAAGGCATCTCTTGCCAAGTAATCAGAGATCGGCATTTTAGCAACAATTTTTACAAAAGAGCATTTTATCTTTATTGTGCCTGTTAAACTGTTTGTCGAAGATCAATCTAGTGGAATCACAAAATTGGACTGACAATAATACCTTCCTCCCTCAAGAAGTGTGATCTTGATCCCATCTGGAGATAATGTAGGAGGGCACCATACTCGTGCATAATCAGCACTCAAAAATATTCGATTGTAACTAATGTAGTAAAGGGGGTAGAGCAGTTCATATTAAAAGGTGTTTTGCTTGAAATATATTTATTTAGAATGTGATTAAAAACGTTGTGTGACACTTTATGTATTAATATAACCAGTAGGTAATAACCTGAAATGTCGCAATTTGAAATATGTAATTATGACGTGTACAACTAATGTTTAACATTTATACGTATTATTTGAATTAATCATGTGCAAATGCATTTACACCGAGACATTTATAATTCATTGCATTTATTTGGTCCCCCGAACAGTTGCATTTATTTTAGAAGGGTGCACATATTCTGTAACCCTGTGCACTTGGTAACCTTGCAAACTAGGCTTTTAGAAGAAATTTATTCAGTTGCTGCTCACTTTATGATTTGAAATTCATGTTTAAATTTCAAGCATGGAATGTAAGCTGCTGGGCTGTTTCTATTGCAGGGTTGGCTAAGCCTCATTATTTAGAATAACAGAGTTTTTGTTAACAGATAGCAAAGCATGTGAAAGATGAGTCGGCTAAGGGAATTGGGGCAACACCCGAGGAGAGGAGTTCTAATGGGAAAGGAATGGCCAAGGATGAGAAGAGATAAGATGTTATCTGAATGAGAAGGGGTACTGGAGTATCCAGTTGTACTAGAGCTATTGAAATTTCCAAAGGAGAAACCACATGAGTCGACGACAGATGATATTATGTTTGTGTTTTAGTTAGGTAGAGAGTCTATCTTGTGTTGTCTTAGGGAGCAGACGTACGCTGCTGCTTGTGTGGCTTTACGCTGCTCGACCCTTCGTCAGAGTGTTACTGCTGAAGACTCTGATGGCTGACAACTTTCTTTTTCCTTATGCCATTATGTCATTACTTGATGCTTTAATTTAGGGTTGCCCTTATTAAGGTAGTGTAGGGAAAATTAGGTTATTCATGCTTGTTAAAGAGAATCATCTGATGCAATTTAACTTCATTTCTTCTTTTTGATTACATGCTTCATTTTCTTAGTTAGTCACTCGCTTTGTACTATATAGGGTACATCTCTTCAGGAGATTTAGATCTGGATCTTTTTGTATTTTCTTCTATTTTTTTTTTTAGAATAATCTATTTAGACTTGTTTATAAACTTATAATTAAACCTGCTAAACTGAGATCAGAGAGTTGAGAGGATTAATGTGTAGCCACATTAGTTGCACTGTATTGAAATGATAAACAGTGGTTTGATTCCTTTCACCCTCACTCTACTAGAAAGACATATCCTCTCTGAAGGGACATTTTGTTAATGGGCCTGGATTTTAACATCCCCATCATTACTGTGTAATTCACATCCATTATTGTGTAGAATAATGCAATAGTTAACCGAAGACAGAGCGTGGGGAATGGATAGAACATGACGTTATTTGTCCTGTCAATGTGTGAACGCTCACAAACTAGTTTACATGAATATTCACAAACTCCTATCCAATTATTTGTACTCATGGATACAGTACTCCTGATTCATAATGGAAATCATAAATATGCACTCAAAGAAGTATTATTCCTCACAGCTGCAGATTTATAATTTTCTCTTATTCACAAGGCACAACTTTCCAGATATATTACGGAGTCAAGTCATTTTATCAAAGGCTGCCATTTTTCCAATATGCAAATAAATGTTTCCTTCTTTTGGTCTCCAAAATGGGGAAAACATTTCTCACATGAATAAATCTCTTCTCCAAAGGCCTGCCAAGGTTGATGGGGCTCCATTACTCTTCCTAATCTGGAAGAAGATTTACTTCACTCCCTTGCTGGATTAAAACTCAAACAGTATCCAGTCAGAAGAGGTTGGATAGGCTTTGGTGAATGCTCACAAACTCATGAGTTTGTGGGCGTTAACAAATTTACAAGGAATCTTGTTCCTCCTACTCCTCATCACTTATGTGGAATTTATTACTGGTTTATTCAAATCACTTGTTGCAACGAATTAACACTATTTACACCTGCATGTATACTTTTATGGATATTAACCAGGTGTTAATAGAGTTACAGCTTTTAATCATCCCATGTTTCTTTTTTCCATTTTGCGAATACATTTAGTACAGTAAAACATACACTGCATCTTTATAGTGTTTACTTACCTACTGCCATCTGGAGCACTTTTTTCTTATCCTCATTCCTCTCCTGTAACACATTAACATATTATGTTTTTCAAATAATTTCATGCAGAATACCAATACCAAAGAAGAAGTTGGTAAAACACCCTTTCATGAGTCAGGTTCTGTCAGTTCTTTTGAGTCCTGATTCACAAACTGCATTTTGGAGCATGTAAATTAGTACTCTTTACATTACAAATGCAATTCACAAGCCCGCAGAAGAAGATCTAAACCTTTTTCTCCCCACCACAGTTGCGAAGATCTCTGCAGACATAGGCATACGTTTTTGTAGGAAATGTGAGTGGACTGGCAGAGTGGTGTGACAATAGGGAATGCATACTACACCATTTGTGAGATTGAGGGAGCATTAAGAATGAGTTTAGCAAGGGACATGCTGTCTGAAAACACATCCACAAAAGAGGAAGACCATTGCAATTCACAAAAATACACTTCTAGATAAACAACAGCCAAACAGAGTCAAAATAAGATTACATTTGCCCCATCCCAGTCTAGAAGTAAGTTAAACACCACACATGTTCAATATCTGGTTTTGCAACACACACCCATAGAGCACAGTGAAGGCAAGAGTTTAACATAGCACCCCATAGGTATAAATTATAAATTAATTAAATGAATTCTAAATTTAATTTACAAATATTTAAAATGTAACTGATAAAATGTAATTAAAAATATAAGTTTTAACTAAGTTTAAAATTAATTAAATAACTTTTTTTAGTGAGGGCGATTTTATTTTTAAATTGTTTAAAAAGTAATATTATGAAATAATATATTAATATTACTTTAAATTTAATGCACCTTTCTTTAGAGGTGGTAATGCATTGTAACTTTTATTTTCTTAGTTCTGTCAATGAAAGATTTCCAGTATGAATGCATCTCAACCGTGACAAACCACAGAAATTCACCATAACTCACACTTCCCCTCTTGCGCTGTGTTTGACATCAGACATGACATTCATGCCATCATAATGGACAATAATGATGACATCAATTATGACATCTCCCATGATATCACTGTTTGTCCTTGCTGTGTTCTTAGGGTGTGTTTTTTACATTATATATTTGTTGCTTTGAATTTTATCTATTGTGCAGTTTTTTTGACTTTTTTTTCTTTCTACCAGATCCTAGTTATCAACTGACACAACACACGCCACAAACTCACCTCATCCTATTTCATGGTAGACCTCAATGTATTCTTCTCAGATTTTCATGTTTTTATGATGTGCTTAATTTCCAACCCCCAGTGGCTGTGTGCACTAGGGGTTTGATTTTGGGATAGAACTGTGACCAGGTCATGTGCCCCAACCAGCTGTGATTGCCTAACTCAAGCTGCGCAGATTGTTTCTCCATTTGCAGCAGGGACTGGCTGCATGTGGTGGCCTTTGGCCAGACTTCACATCCATACAGCTGAATGCCGCCAATTCCAGTTTTACATGGCCTTCTGCGATGCATAGCAAGACTGAGCACATGATCTGTTATTTGGCCAGGTGATGTGCTCAACCTGCAGTGAGCGACCAACACGTGCTGTATAAGGCCTTCAGCCATGCACAGCAGTTGTTAGGCATAGGGCCGTACCTGTGACTAAGCCTTTTAGTAAACTCACAGCTGGTGAAAAACTGTGGCCCAGGTGTAGCACATGAACCAACCCCTGCTGTGGGTGCCCAACCTCCACAGTGCATAGTATTTGGCAAGCATAGTGGCACAAACATTGTTGTATACTACCTTCTGCTCGTAGTGCCAGCCCATGAAACTTGATCTGAAACCACCGTAAAGTTTTGGCATCCATGGTTTCCTTACTCCTCCATTGCAGGCCTTTCCTTTTCTGCAAACATTGACCCCGGACACCATTTTAAGTGTTGTGGATCTACAGTCCCGGAAAAGGTGTGAAAGATCCTGCAACTCTTTCCTTTTTTTAAATTGACCCTGGAAGGGACCACTTTAGTGCCCCTTTATTTTGACCTGAGGATCAGGATGTGCCCACCCTGTCCCGTTATAAGGCCTTATTTAACATTTCTGCATGGGGACCTTTTCCACGTCCTGAAATGTTTCTCTTGTGACAGTCAGTCAAAGCTCTGAAAACTGTATTTCCTGCTCTGATACCGTGGTTCTGAAAGGGACAATCAGGCACATGCATTAAGCAAAAAATGCCTCGCAAAAATTGCGAATCTCAGAAAAAGGATGTTTGCAAGCGCAATTCAGCCCTTCCCAATGCAGGAACCCAATTGCACACAAATTCGCAAAAATAAGGAATCGCACACATTGCGAGAACCAATTATGCGAATACTTATCTGTGAGTCCCTTAACAGTGTTAGCAAATAGCGAGTCGCTAATAAAGAGTCTCAAACCTATGCATGTAAACTCACAAATAACGTTTCTCAGGAAACTCGCTTTTTTGCAAGTGCAGATTAAGGGAAATCACAATCAGGTGGTAAAGTGGAGAAAAAGAAATCACACTGGTGCAACCACTCAGAAACCTATTTAAACTGACCCAGGAGGCCCCTGAAGCTTTTCACAATGGCAGCACTCGACGTGATGGTGAGGAGGATGAGGAGCCATGCAGCAGTCCAGCGCAGAAGGAGAATACAGGAGCGGATTTTCACATTGCTGGGACAAACAGAAGATGAAATCTACGACAAGTGCAGGCAGAACGGTAGGATCACTACACCTAATAGCTGAATTGGAACCTCTAATGCAGCGCCAGACCTGTAGGACGCATGCGTACCCCGCTCCTGTCCAGGTCCTATGCTGCCTGCACCTACTTGCCTCAGGCTGTTTCCAGTGGGTAGTAGCTGTAGCTGAAGGGGTATCACAAAGCTCCCTTTCACGGTTCTTCAAAACCTTCCTGGATGCCATGATGACAGGGATCCACACCCACATCACTTTCCCCACAACCCAACAGAAATTGAAGAAGACAAAACTGGACTTCTACCAGGTAGGACAGGGCCCTCGTGTGATCGGTTGCATAGATTGTACGCATGTTCCCATTTGTTCTCCAGCAGCTAATAAATACATTTTCAGGAACAGGAAATCCTATCATTCAATCAATGTGCAATACAAACCATATCATAACAGACATTGTGGCGCAATACCCTGCAAGTGCACATGACTCCTACATATTTCGACACAGTGGCATCCACACCTGTCTGCTCAGGGGTGAATTTGGCGAAGGACATCTGCTTGGTAAACACATATACATTTTCTCAACACAAATAGACTAAATGTCAATGTATAACTGTCGCTAACCCTTTGCTTACCACCCAGTTGGTGACAGTGCATATGCCATGCGTAACTACATATTGACGCCATACCTCAACCCAGTCACACCCACACATGAGCAGTGGTACAATGCAGCACATATCAGCACACGGACTGTAATCAAACGCATGATTGGACTACCAATCGCAGCCTGCACAAAACTGGTGGAGCGTTGCAATACCGGCCAGTGACCTACTGCCGGATTGTGGCTCCATGTGCCATGTTGCACAATATTACCACCAGGAGAGGTATACCCTTTGAAGTATCGGACAGTGAGTGTGAGGGGAATAACCAGCCACTGGCACAACTACGACAAGCGCATGGGGCATGCTCAGTAGAAGGGCAAGGGAGATGTGCAGACATCACACAACATTATTTCTGAGGTATGTAATGATGAGACAAGACACTTACATTTCAAACAGAAAAGTATTTACTAACATGAGCCCATGCAGTATTGTGTAGCCAAAGAATGGTGCTAAATAGTACAGTGATTGCATTCCAAAAACAGCAAATTAAACTATTCCAGGACCTGGAACTTAATCACTATCAGGGGTTTGTCCATGGTTACGTCACCATGGGCAAATAATAATAATAATAATACTGATATTTCTAAAGCACGAACAGCTACCTCACACGGAGGTGTCCCGGCGCTAGGCGAGCCACTGAATGTAAATGGAGTGGTTTAGATTTTTTGATTAAAAAGCCATGTCTTTAACTGCTTCCTAAAGCAGATCTATGAAGTTGCAGAGCGAAAAGACAGAGGCAAAGCATTCCACAATTTTACCGTCCCAGCGGAGAAAGTCCTACCCCCAAGCCGAGCCTTCAAGACTCGGGAGCATGTAGCAGATTCAATGTATTTGAGCGAAGCGACCTTGACTGCTGGTATCGGGGAAGTCTCAATTTAAGATAGTTAGGGCAGTTACCCTGCAGTGCCCTGAAAGCCAGGGCCAGAGCCTTAAATTTGATCCTACTGGCCACTGATAGCCAGTGCAGACCGCGCAGATGCGGAGAGACATGGTGTCTAAAAGGAATATGTTTGATAAGCCTCGCAGCCGCATTCTGCAAGGTCTGTAAATGCTGGGTCAAATACTTTGGCGAGCCGAGATAGAGGCCGTTGGCGTAGTCCAGCCTCGATGTATCAGTTGCATGGACTACAGCTTTACGGCAGTCTTCTGGCAGCAAGTCAAGAAATTTTCGAAGGTTTCTGATTTTGTTTAGGCACAGAGCTGACACCTGCTGGATGTGAGCAGAAAAGGATAAACTATCATCCCATCTCACCCCCAGATTTTTTGCACTAGTGCTGGGGAGAGGCGAAGGTCCCATTTCAGACGGCCACCACAGATCAGGCGGGGGTCGCAGGCCTTTCCCCCCAAAAAAACACCTCGGTCTTCCCCGCATTCAATTTTAGCTTGTTGGTGTTCATCCATATTGCAATATCGCGAAGGCATCCTTCCAAATTGCTGAATGCTTCCACCGATAGTTCTGAATATGGAAAAACCAACTGCGTGTCATCTGCGTAAGAAATCGCTTTGACACCCCAATTGGCGATCAAAGTGAACAGTGGAGCTAAATACACAGTAGGGGACTAAGCGCTGATCCCTGGGGAACACCACACCAAAGCTGTTTTGGTTTAGAGGAAAAAGGACCTAGAGCAACTTTTTGGGAGCGGTCGCTTAAGTAGGAGTGTAGCCAGGCCAGCGCCTCGTCTTTCAAGCCAACAGCCTCCAATCTCTGCATGAGTCTGACATAATCAACAGTGTCAAATGCAGCAGATAGATCCAGGAGCACCAGCATTGCTGATGCCCCTGAATCTAGAGCCCACCCGATTGACTCTGCCACCTCAATGAGGGCGGTCTCAGTGCTGAAGCCAGATCTAAAGCCAGATTGGGTTTCATGCAGAATGGCGTTATTTTCAATAAAACAGTTCAATTGGCGTTGTACCAGTTTCTCAAGCATTTTTCCTGGCGCTGATAATAAAGAGATGGGCCTAAGATTACTAAGGTCCTCTGAGGCACCATTTTTTTTTTTCAAGGGGAGTAGTGTGGCATGTTTCCAGCAGTCAGGAAACACCCCAGAGGCAATGGATGTGTTCCAAATATGTGAGAGCGTTTTTAATAGAGAACAGGACATCACATTCCATAGCTTTGGAGGACAAGGCTCATCTGGGGCCCCTGATTTGCATTTTATAATTTCATCCAGAGCCTCTTGTTGTGAAATAGGATGGAACCATGCTATAGACGGGGGGGCGCATTGACCAATACCAAATCCGACCTTGCTGTTGCCACAGGGTCCGAAAAGCTGTCATACACTTTTACAATTTTATTTTCAAAGAAGTCCGAGATGTCTTCACACAGAGCCAATGATGGCATAACTTCCGTCTCAATTGCTCTCGGCTTAAAAAAAGACTGAACTATCTTAAAAACGTCTTTGCTTGATTGGTCCGTTTTCTGAATACAAGAGGCAATAAAATGTTTTTGGGCTGTTTTTATCAATTTATGAAGTCTTCTAAGGGCTTTTTTATAGCATGTTTTGGCTGTCTCAAAATAATTTGCTCGCCATTGTCGCTCCAGTCTCTTACAGTTGCTCTTTTCATCCCTCAGAGCCTGCGAGAACCAAGGGGCTGATGGTGATTCTCTACGTGACATAGACAGTTTTGCTGGAGCGACAGCATCCACCGTTTTTTCTATCCATTTATTCATTGCCAGTGCGTCTATATTTGAGTCTGTGGTAAGAGCTGGAGGATCAATAGCCAGGGCAGGGCCTAGGGTGTCCGCTAATAGATTCTTCCACTGTCTACACCTAAAAGAGCGTCTACCACTGGCCTGGTTATAGGAGGCTATCTTTACTGAAAAGGAGATCAGGTAGTGATCAGACCAGACCAATGGTTGGGGTGTCTCTGCTATTAATTCCTGAATGTTTGAGAAAATCAAATCAAGAGTATGTCCTGCCCTATGGGTGGGATCGGAGATTATTTGTATTAGGTTTGCTGCTTACAAAGTTGTAATTAGTTGGGAGACCTGGGGGCAGTTGGGCCTATCTACATGGACATTAAAATCACCCAGCACCACAAAGTGAGAATGAGCTAGAGATCTTTGAACAATATAATCAGAGAGCTCACCAGTACCTTCTAGAGAGCAGTCAGGGGGCCTGTAAATAATCAGCCCAGCTAGAGATACCTTGGGATTTGCTTGAAGGCAGAAATAGAGACCCTCAATGCCTTGTATGCCGATGGGCATAGAGGAAGTTAAGGCATAGCTTTCTTTAAAAATGATAGCCACCCCACCGCCTCTTCTGTCCCCCTCCCTATTAGAAAAAATCATTTTGAAGCCCGTAGGGACAGCTAATGAAATAGAGGCCAAATTATCTTCTTTCAGCCAGGTTTCTGTAAAAAATAAGGCATCCCAGTCTGAGTCCAAAAGCATCAGCCAGATATCCTCTGCGTGCTTGGGGAGAGATCTACAATAAACAAATAAACAAGGACATGTCAGTCTAGTGCTTCCTGCCACACACCACCAAACGCCTTTCATCTGTATCTGCTACATCCCCCTGGTGTGCACCGGAAGGTGTTGTGCTGCAGGGGCAGCGCCTCCTGGCAGAAGTCACTAGCACCGACAGACTGGATGCCTCCTCACTCCCCTCCCCCTTTACATTTCTGCCACCAACAGTAGCAGCCTGGATCTGTTCCACAGCAGTGGTTACTTGGCCAAGGGCCCTGGCCATATCCCCACAACAATGGCCCATTTCAATGTGCATGGCCACGTCCGAAGTGTAAGCAGTGCAGTGGTGTTGCAAAGGTTGTTGTTTGACCTGGTATAGCCAGCCATGCGCATCATGTACTGCCGATGCCTTCTCCTCTGTGTGTCGTGGCCCTCAAGCATCACCCTGGTCAGCTCCTGCATGCTTTCATTGGTCTGCCTATTTCCCTCCACCACCGCAGTAGTTAGTTCCCGCACACTATCTGTCATGACCGCGATTTTCCTGGTCAATTTTGTTAGTTGAAGCTGGATTGACCCCATATGTCTTGCTTGCAGGCGCTGCACCCTCAACATCTGGGAATCCCTGCCACCCCACACATTTAGAGCCTGGTCATGCTGAGCAGCAATGCGGGCCCTTGGGCTGCGCCTCCGTCTTTGTCGGACCTGTGCCCGGGGTGTAGGTGTTGTGTTCACATGAGGCTGGCTAGTCACAGGCGTGGGTTCAGCAGCTGGCTCAGATTCCATTGGCTGCAGTAATGGAACTTGGGCCCTGCGTTTTGTGGGTGCGGGGTGTGTGCTTGCTGGGGCAACAGGTGTCTCCACGTCAGTCTCTGCAGGAGTCTCTGAGATCTGTAGACATTTCATTGTCTTCAGAGTCTCCTTCTGCTGCATCTGCGATGTGAAAAAGTGCAATGTTAATTTGTATAAAGGCTACTATTGTGTGACATTAAGCATATTTGGCTCACATTAAATCACTGACTGCCATCACTGACTGCCATGCAGTGTTGGTGTGTTTTACTTGCCATTGTTGTGTTTGACTACCCACTTGCCTGACATGCCTACAACTCCCATATTGCATTTGGAGTATGAGGGAAAACATGGACTGTAGTTGGACCTGTACACTGGGGTTGGACTGAGGAGATGTGCACAATTGAACAGTACTTTGAAGTGTATAGTTGCATGCATCTTACCTTGTGAGGTACTGGCCGCTCAGGATGTGTCCAGCTGGGTCACTCCCACCACTGTTTCTGGCTGGATTGTGGACTCCACCAGATCCTCCAGGGCTGTATTGTCGGGAACTGTACATGGGCCCCCTCCAGGCCTCCTTCAGCCTGTCTGCTATTTGCTCCTTGGCACGGCAAGGCAGGTCGTACCATCTCTTCTTGAGGTCATCTATACTGCGGTATGTGACCCCAACAGCATTGACCTTGCTCTTGATATCCTGTGTATTTCAGCCTCTGGCACCTTCAGTGAGAGTTTCCCAAAGAGCTTGTCATGGCTCTTGGCCACCTCCTCTATGAGGTTTTCCAGTTCACTCTTGCTGAACTTCAATTTGCGCTTCCTGGGTGTGGCACTCTCCCTTGATATTGGTTGATCCATTCTGGTGCACTGAAAGTCACTGCACACAAAGCTGGATGGTGCATCTGCTAGGCTCCAGCACTTTGCTTCCTCCTCTCACTTTCTCTGGGCACTGAATGAAGCATAGGCTAGATGATTTCCTGGTTGTGATGTCATCAGCATGCTTCCAATGCAAAGCGCTCTTTGCGATTTCGCTAATTGCGATTTCGCAAAAAGATGTTTTTCGGGATTTACACGTCTCTATTGTCAAATCGCTATTCGCGATTGTGATTTTGACGGATTCTGTAAATATTCGCAATGGGGTTCATGCATTGCAAATAGCAATTTCTAAATATCGATTCATTAAAAATCGCAATTTAGGAATCGCTAAATCTGATTTTGATGCATGTACCTGGATGTGTGTAAAGGTTCCCTCATCCTTTCATATTCCTTTGTTTTTCTAATTTCTGGATTTGTGGAGGATCTACAAATCCCAAATGGCAGATGTATACAAAAGTATTAACCCTTTAAAGCCTGCTTAACAACTTATTAAAATGCTTATATCTCTTAAAATATTGAACATTTTACATCAAACCAACAAAAGCACATTTTCTGAGTAAAGTTTTACTTTAATGCCAAGTTTGAGGTAAACCTATTCAGTGGTTTGGACCGGAGGTTCCAGCATCATTTCCTAAGGTAGCTAGAATGGGAAAACACAATTTTGTTCCCTCCCCTTTTTTTCCTGGGCATGGATCTGCACGAAATTTTCAGGTTGTACATAAGATTACGATGGTAACCGATTGCCAAGCTAAGTACAAGTCTGTCCATGGAGTTACCAAGTGTTAACCCTTTAAAACCTGCTTAACACATTTTTAAAATGCTTATATCTCTTAAACAGCTCAACATTTTTACAGCAAACCAACAAAAGCACATTTTCTGAGTAAAGTTCAACTTTAATGCAACGTTTGGGGTAAATCTATTCAGTGGTTTGGGCTCGAGGTTTCAGCATAATTTCCTAAGGGAGCTAAAATGGGAAAACACAATTTTGTTCCCTCCTCGTTTTTTCTGTGCATGGATCTACACAAACGTTTCAATGGTAAGCGATTGCCAAGTTTAGTACAGGTCTGTCCAGGGATTCAAAAGTGATAGGCAAATCAAAAAATGCCTTTTCAATTGAAACTGTGGCTGAACAATAACTACACAGTGGCAACACAATGAAATTGAGATTCCGAAGTTGTGGGGTACATCAATTAAACATTATTCCGTGATTTTTTTGTTCATTGGAAGAAGGAAGGGACGTTTATTTGAGTAGGGAATGGACACCACACTGCTTTATGATTAAGCAATATTAAACTTTATGGTTCATTTTTTTACACATATTATTTCTGTTTGGTTTGAGTGATGCGCCATTATTTCTTTCATTGTTTGGGGACAAGACAGGGCTGTTTCTCACACTCTGAATACACTTGGTAATGATGTAAGGAGAAGGAATAGAACATGGCCATTAGTTTAACATACTCATTTTTCTTTGAGAGCTAAAGGTGCACAGTTATTATTCAACAGTCCCATGCCATTCACTCTGAAAGATCAGAATTATTGATCTTAAGGCTGATATAAGCAAAGACGGCAGGGCTCATGCCAGTTTAAGGCTATTATGAGCATGGCAGCTATATGTGTACAGTGATGAAAAAATTTATAAATCAGCCTACTTTTTCTTGGAATTCATGAGAAGAGACCTTTATGCATGCAGCTCCTTTCACATGGTGGCTTTTACACGCATTTTGCACTAGATTTCGTAAATGGACAGTCAACTGGGTTAGAAAAATCTGCATTCCATTGCTCCCTACAAGCCCTGTTTTTATCTTGTCACAAATAGTGTAAGATAGAACCAACAACCGCTGTGTGCTGACTTTAGTCACTCATTTGGGATGCCTCTGATTGTTTTCTGTCATACGCGGCTTTGAGATTGTCAGTTATAAAGCAGAACTTCTAATGATTGGGACAAGATCACTGACCTAGGTCATACTGTGAGTAAAGCAGTAGGTGTGGCCAAAACTAACTTTTGGGAAGCTTACTTATTGAAGGGAGAGCCCATGCACCACAGTAAGCAATGTGATGACACAGACAGCTACAGAAGTGATGGAATAGAATGTTGCCCAGAAAGCGAGCTCTGTATTGTAAGGTCTTCCGGGAGTTGAGCGCTGAATATTGCTGCTGCCAGACAGTGGTCGTGGCTTTGGTTACGTAGGTGTCCATCTGCGAGGAACAGACTACACACATATGGAGCAATAGTTCTGAATCTGACAGCCTGCTAATCATTCACCTTTGGGGAAGAGTGCATATGATTTCTGGAAAGCAGACTTATTTCAGTATGGGTAGACTCCAGTACTGGAATTGGAGAACGACGGAACACTGAGCGAAAACGAATGCTTCACTGAAAATGCTCACTAAACAAGCACCACTAGGGACACTGATCAAGGTGCATCCGATGGACAAACTATCAGATAAACATATGAGATTTCTTCCTTAGACCTGGGGTGCACCATGTTGGAAAGATGCTGATTGTTGGTGTACCACTTATCAGAGACTTCATTCTGCACCATTGTGATTCAGATGCTGAGTGAAAATGTAATGCTTCTGATTGGGCATTATGATCCAGCATAAATTAAAGATGAGGTAGTGGCATTGCAGTGACAGAAGATATATTGCTGGTTTGTTTAGCAACTATCAGTCCCACTCATTGCCTTAGGCCACCTAAATGTGAAAGCCAATCACAAGCTGGAGTACCTATTGAAAAAAGCTTTAGTAGAGGAGTGAGTAGTGTGACCCAGGAGTAGATCTCAGATGGAATGTAAGTGGACTGACATTGAGCCACAGGAGATGGTGATTCTCTGACTGCACTTAAACATTCTAGAGAGTATCAGAAGAGAAGGGGGCATTATTATTATTCTCACCTTTCATTAAAGCACCTGCATAAAGTGAGATAGGTTATAAGATAATGGTACATAAATGGCATAGCTATTAAAAAAGTACTTCAGGCATAGAAAAAATACTTCAATACTGCTATGAGGACACCAGGCTAAAGGTGTAGCAGCAATGGAGTAGGACATGTAGTCCGTGTGCTCCGTGCAACCAGGGCCCACTGCACAGCTTCACGCCACAGCGGATCATCTGCAGTTATCCCCGAAGGGCCTCCGGGGCCGTCGGAGGTCCAGTGGCAGAACTGTGGACCTGTTGGGGGTGAAACTGCAGCAAACGGAGCGGATGGGACCCTAGAGGCGAGGTCGACAAGCGCGGCTGCCATCTTGCTGTGAAGTGCCCCTGTGTCCTTGGGGCTCGCAGCAGTGCAGAGACCCCTGCCGAGGCCTGCAGCACCTTCACTGGCGGCGCCTGGGATGTTCCTGGGGCTGCAACAGAGCATACTTCTGAGAGCGGCCTTTGATCCGGTAACTGCAAACAGCCCCAGCCATTTTGGACGCAAGGTGCTGACCCGCTTGAGCAACCTGGTGCGGTGCATCTGCGGGAGTTCACCCAGTGCTGGGAGGGAGTACACAGAGCCCCTCTGGGTCTAGAGGACCGTTTGGGACCCATCGGCTGGGTGCTGTGAGGCGGCAGAAGCTGTGTGCCTGACTTTAAGATGGTGCCTGGCCGAGACGCTCCATAGATAAAGGAGCAAGCAACAATTACCACAGTAACTCCGGGGCATTAATAGGGGCAACAAAAATACCAATCATACTTTTGGGCATGAAGGGTTTAGTATAACACGAAATGCATTAGGATTGATTGTGAAATGAGCAACTAATGTTCTCTTGCAAAAAATGCAATATGAGTTAAATTATCGTATTATACACCAATGATGATTCAGATTGTATTTGTGTAATACATACAGTTTTTTTGAGAATCATGAAAATACAAAAGCATTGCAACCAACTTTGATGCAAAATATTGTGTTTGATTTTGTTGTATATGATTTCATAACATTTGAAAAAGATTGGATACCTAATGAGACCCTAGGGTCTTCTTGCTGTGCTTCACACAGGTCTGGGGCACCTTTAGTTCATTTGTTATTCATAAGGGGGTTGAGGGCTAAACCTTCAGCGTGTAAACACGCTTTCTATAAGTTTGAAACTGAACAGCTTGTTTTTCTAAACACTCTACCTTGGTGTGCAGGCCCCTCTACACACAGAGCACACCGGACATAACAGCATGAACAAATTAAGTCGCACAAAAACATTAGAAAGGGCTACGGGGAACCATATATATATGTATATAGTGTTTGATTAAAGAACACTTCCCTGGTAGTCTTTGAACTAGAGCTTGGACACCAAGGAAAAGGACACCCACAAGTCCAATGACTATATTTAGATTAAGAGATAAGATCATTTTTCTGGCAGCTGGAAGTGAAGTGGGTGAAATGCATTCCCAGGGGTTCAAGTTCCCTCTCTACTTTGAATTCTCACCTAATACACGGAGTTAATGACCATACCAAGACGTGGGAGGATCTGCGGGTTAAGACTACAAGTCGACTTCGAAACTGGTTATATATAGTTTTAAGCACTCCTAAGCCAGCTATGGTGTATTTGGAAGCTGAAAGTATTTGTTTATCCACGCTGCTTAGTGAGTACATAATACGTTTCCATGCAGAGATGACAGCAGAATGTTGTATATTTACAAGTTGATGTGCACCACCTATTATGTTCATATTCGGATTCTCACATCTTACACCAGGGTGTGCTGGTACACACTGAAAATATCATAATTGTTATTAGTACTCTACTTAGTTAGAGAGAGTTGGATCTGCATGTGTAATAGATGGGTGGGTTTCTTCCAGATAGCAAATTCAGAACATCTGTTCAAGCCCTCATGCTCTTGCATCTGGATGGTAGTAATGTCCTACTTCATGGCTTTCAAGCCTTCACACTTGCACTGCTCAGTGGCATTCTACATTACACAGCATGTCTCATGCAGGGTCTTCTCATCTTCAAAACAAGCTGCTTCGTTTACAAAGACATAAAGAACAGCACCCCCGCTCACCCTTTCTGGTGGGTCCCAACACACACACTGCCAGGATATCATCAGTCTGCTGACTAAGAAGTGTAAAAGAAAAGACACAAGACAGTAGGCCTTTCTATCTGCACCCAGGATCTTGTTCAAGATCCCTGCACTAATCAGGACATCCCCAACACTGGTCAAAGTTAGGAAATTGTTGAAGACTCACCTCTTTGAAGAACACTACATCACAATGCATTAACTGTCCACAACTCAGCTTCAATTGCCTCATTGGCTTTATGCGTGTCATGGACAATATACAGAGCTCTGCTGCCTTTTGGCTAGGTTTGCACTATAGAAATACTGTATACATACATACACATATACATGGGTCCTCTGTGGAGCCCAACTTCAATTTATCAAAGCACCTGAAACTCTTCGTTGGAAAAAGTTACCATGCTGTGAATTAATTCCTTTAAAGGAGAGGGCAATTTTTGATCAGCATTAAAATTGCGGCGAACCTTAATTGACTCCGCAAAATATTAATTTTGTTTCTCTCCGAGTTCCTCAGAAATAGGCACCAGATGATGAACAGTGGCTCGATCAGCTAATTTTTTTGTTGTTTGAAAACTAATGCCAAGTTTAACAAAACGTTCACCGAGTGCAGCACAGCACCCAATGTTACTTTGCTGCGTGAGATGGAGACTGCTGGAAAGCACCATTTGTACAAAGATATGGCACTATCCTGTTCTCCCCCCAGCACTGCTACACAATTAGGCTGGCAAGCGCCATGCAAACACCTTTGCACCGTAGTACAAAGGTGTCTGCATAAGAATAGCGTATGTTTTGTACTGAAAGGGTGCACTTTCAGTACAAAATTCTATGCCTAGACAAACTTCACAATTGTTCCCACATTGGATATGTGCTGTACAGTACAGCACAAATGCAAAGTGGGAAAAGTTAGGAGAAATAAAACAATTTCTTCTTTTTAATGCCTGTTTTCAAGTGGCTTTATTTTTTTGCGCATTACCCTGTGTTTTATTGTTAGTAGATAGGATTATGCATCAGAAACAATGAGTGGTCACAGAGTAAAGCAAAGCAGTGCGTTGCGCTGCTTTGCGTTGCTTCATGTTACTTTCAGGCAACTTTCCAACACAAAACAAAGTTTGCACTGGAAAGTAAATACAACGAATTTTTTTTTGTGCAGGTTTGCATCACTTTTGTTACACAAATCCAGTGCAAAATGTTTGTTAATGTAGGCCTAAGGGTTTGGGAATTTATAGAAGAAAGAAAATGGATTTTTGTCGTGTTTTTTAAGATGGATTTACTCCTCCAGGCAGAGAATCATAAGAATGACGTCAATGCCAGTCTGCTCTACGGGCTAAGGTGGAGGAGCGTCACCCAAATGCTTTGCAGCAGTGTGAATAAAGGAAAAATAAAATGATAATAGCTCGTTGTTATTATCATTTTATTTTTTTCCTGCTGCACAAGCTGTGCCGGGCAACGCTCCTCTCCTCTCGGAGCAAGGGGAGGAGTGGTGGGCACTCTGTAAGTGTGCATAAATGTTTGGACAGCTGTCTTGGGTCAGCCAAACAGTCATGCGCACTTTGCATGTTTTCCACCTACGCTGTATTACAGCCTGGGTGGAGAACATACCCAGGCTCCAAGTCCCTGCCAGAGCGCCGAACCATGGCACTCAGACCAATAACACCGTTGAATTGCAATGCTGGGCTTGGCTTAGGGGAGCCTGGGTGCTTCCTGGGTGCTCTGTTCCTGTGCTGGGTGAGACACAGAGAAACGACAGTGGCCCGACACGGAAAGATACAACAAGGATGTACGTTTTGTTTTCTTTCTGCCCTCCACACTGCCACCCCCGCCCTCCACCCTGCCACCTCCGATCTGTGCCTGCCTCCACGGGTTGCATAGTCCTATTTTGTCAGTGCGCTAAATTTTCATTAAACCAGTAGCTGCTTTATTTCGATATGTTAATTTTTGTAAACAAAGAAATGCCTTTGTAGGTAATCAGTCTAGTAGCCAGTAATGTAGATCATAAGAACATGTTTATTCGGTCTCAGTTATATCAGTTCCAGGTAACTGGTAAGATGGTAAGTACTTCCCACCGGGAGCAGCATTCTGCTGCCCAGCCCCACTCATTCTAACTGACACTCGTACAAACCATGCATTTAGGAATATTCTATCACATTCAATCCACAGGATACAACAATAATGACCTCCTCTTAATTTTATAAAATCTAATTAGTATATGCCTTACCCTGATCCAAAAGAGAGTCAGAAGAATTAGGGCTCTGAACCATATCCAATATCTCATTTAAAAATCCAGGATAGGGTAGTGCTCTTTACCTTAATAACGTTAATAAGCCCCAAAAATGGCGACATTTAAAAAACAGCAAGGAAATGTAAATCACAGAATACTGAAATGAAGGTGTCATCAATGCAACCATAATTCAATAATACCCAAAACATTGCTTTACCAAACGGAAATAGAATGTGGAGGTTTGAGGCTACAACATATTGTGAAAAACAATAACCAGTCCTCACTTTTTACTTATATTAGGTCATAATGGGCAGAGCTATGCTAAAATACCATGGACTGGGTTGTCTACAGTTTAGCACAATGCACCTGATAAATTACATTTTGCATACTTACATTTTGAATTTGATTTCTCAGTTGATTATTGGTAAATTTCAATGATCTTGCAATACTCTGTAGGTAATAAATTAACATGCTGCAAGAGAGAAGTAAAAAATAAAACCACAATCTTAAAATCCCTTATCGGCTTGAAACAAAATTGTTAAAAGATCTCTGTATATGTTTAAGTCATTCATTCTATACAACTTAATGCGAATAAAGCCCATTTTCCAAAAGGGTGTCATTCATCTGCACCTCTGCCTGTCTACCAGAAATGATGGGGGAACCATTCACTTACTCTGTAGATTTGAAATCAGGATTTAAATTAGCAATTCCTATTTCACCTCCTAGTCGCTCCTTAATCTGGGCTGTGGCATATTTTCTCCTTAGGTTCGGTTATTGTAAATTACATTGAACAAGCATATAAATATTTTAACAGACCAGATATACCACAGGTTTTCAATTTTTCAACCTTTTCTAATGCTCACACCCATTAGCACTTCTTTCTTTGCAGTGTAGAAGGAGGGCGGGTCCACACCATTCCTCCTATTCCAAAATAAGGTCCTGTCTCCGAGCAGTTTTAAAGTTTCCTGTATGGGCATGCATTGATACAATTCATGTTGTATCATCGCTGCCCCTTTAATGGCAAGTTTCATGTCTGCTGAATTGTAACTAAGGGGCAGATGTATCATTGCAAGCCTTTTGCGAGTCCTTAATCGTGATTTTTAGGGAATCGCTATTAAGGACTCGCAAACTGCTATGTATGTAGGATGCACAATAATAATTGCGATTCCTACATATTCCTTAAATGCGATTCGCAAATTGCGTTTCGCAATTAAGGAATCCCTTCCCATTCATTTCTATGGGCAAAGAGACCCATAGGAATGAATGGGAACTGTGTGTGTAATTTGCGAGTACCAATTGTGCACCCAATGTCAAGGGTGGAAGGGTTCCAAAACGGCACCCTGTTGCACCCCTGAAATGTGCATGCGTGCTCATGTGGCGCACATACATGCCCAAAGGGCATATATGTGTGCCACATGGCACTTTGAAAAATGCCAAAATGTGAATTTTTCAAGGAAATCGCATATTACCACCAACTTGAAGTTGGTGGTAATTTGTGATACCTTACAGCAATATCGCAATTTGCAATGGCTACTTGACTAGCATTTTTGGAATTCGCAAATTGCGATTCACTAAATGCATGTGCAAAATAGGGAATTGCAATGTTTGCGATTCCCTATTTTGCAAGTAGGTTTTTCTTTCATACATTGCACACAGCTAAATTGAGAAATTCAGCGTTTGCGATCGCAATTTAGCTTGATTCATCTGGCCCATAGACTCTGGAAAGGAACTCTTCAGTTCTGAGTGTTCCTTCATCTATGCTTTTTCAGATCTGCACAGGAGAAATGGCATAGATGTAACCCACCTTAAACACATTCACAAGGTGTGCTGGAACATCTGCCAGGCCCAGTTACTGATACACCTCAGAGCGAGACTCAAAACTCATCAGTTGGAACCATTCTTCTGGACTCTCCTTATTTCATGCACCTAACCTTTTGCACTTTTTTTGTTCATGATGCATGTTTCCTGGCTCTCATAAACTCTTGCATTGCTTAATGTTTTCCACCGGGACATGATCTTTGTATACACCATTCACAGTATTATTTGTTACTCTTGTCGCAGTGTTCCAACCTACAATCACAGTGCATCCATCTTTGCCTCAGTGCTAGTGTGCACATTACAAACAGGCAACTAAACACTACAGAATAAATAGACATCGTATCACCCTTTTGTTGTAGCCAGCAAAAGGCAGGGTGACTGGGTACGTTCATCACAGTTCAAGAGTAGGATTATCTGTGCTGTCCCCAGTGCTTACATACAACTGTGCTCGGTTCTCTGAAACCCACCAACAGAACTGTACGCAGATCTTAGAGACTATTCCTTTCATGTCAAGCTCTAAATAGTTTAAAGCAACTGAAGTCACATGAAAGCAAACATCAGCTTGAATCTGTGTCAGCCAGCAAACACCACAGCTGAAATGAAGATCTTAAAGTAAACATGCTGCTTTGTATGTGGCAGGAGGCAACGCATAACCCTAACTTTAGGAAAATAAAATACAATCGTCAAATGAATCTGTAAAATAAAAGGCTAAACCAAACGTGGAATAATATAAAGTTAATGGCGTTAGCCATTCATCGAACGAATAACAGCGAAGGGCAAAACAGACTTACGAACAAAATGGTTTTGCAGTGTGGCCTATTAAAAACTTAAATACATAGTTGTCCGAAACACTACTAATTATTTGGTGATTTGGACCAACACCTGTGTCCCGGATCTCTCCAACAGCATCGTGACAACATTTTAGAGGACAGCAGTGGAAAAAAAGAGAGAGACTTATTGCACAGCAGGCAAACTTCGACAAACTAATTTTCCAGCAATTCACAAAGACTTTCCAAAAGCTCTCAAAGATACCCATCGTCTCTCTTCATAGGATAATGATCTTAAAGTCCATTAAAATAAATCCTAACGAATTAGTTAACATTTATTAAAGTCGCACCAGTAAGAGGTCAGGTGATGCAGTAGCAATTGGGATCCTAATCAAGTCAACCATCTAATGGTGTCATGGGTCAAGAGAGACAACAATGCATGCAGTTTTCACATGAACCTAGTGGAAGTGTATAAATCAGTTATCATAAAGATACGTTTTGAAGCAAAGTATTCGGAAGAGGGGGCAGCTCACAGGCAGTGTCTCTAGAAAGTGTCATACATTAGGTTCTGCTCCAACTAGTATGGGTGTAAATATGAAGAGAATCTAATCATGTGAAGGTGCTCGTAGACCATCAGGATGAAGGTTCCTTGCTCTGATGCAGGAGTTTTTCATGTGAGGAGGGAATCCCAGACTGTAACAACTGCAGATTATAAACAAGAAAGTCACAGAGTATTTGGCTGGTCTCTCGGGGTTACTTTTGTTTTCATTTGAGTATCCTGCTAGACGCACAGAACCTGATGTCTATGCCCAGCGCCTAGTCTTGTCCTACAGAGAAAAGTCGGGTTAAATTCTAACGTGCAACAGAAATTCGGAAGGTGTCTTCAGTCATATTCAGGGACACTGGAATTATGTGATTGTGTAGCGTTTTTTCCCCTGATTAAAGATTTGCTGCATTTGCCACATAGTCCGTCATCTGCTGCATAACCTGCAGATTTTAACAAAAAGACTTTTTGTTTCTAGCTCAAACGGTTCAAAAGGTGCTAAAAAGCCAGCGAAACATGTAACAGTGCAGTGACCCAGGCCCTTTGCAAAGCTTGTCTGGTCACCTTTCTGTTGCTTATTTGTAAATGTGGGTGTTAAACGAGTTCTTTTGAGGTACAAACAATGCCCAGACAACAATTATAAAAATGACAAAATAGTAAAGAAATACTCAATCCTGCCGCTTAATTTGTCCCTCCACTGCCGCATAATTTCTAAGCACAGGGAAAAAACATAGACAAATCGCCGAGCATTATCTGAATGCATATATCAAAAGGTATAAAGGTGCTTCCGAAACCAATGTATAGTCAGGTTTAAAACCAGACACTAGATGAGAGGGCAGTCTTTCAGTTTGTCCCTTTTGACTTATAATCCTTTTTCGAAAGGCACTAAACATAAATCTGAAAAATCAAGTCGATCTTTTTAGTCAGAATATAATAACAAGTCTAATGCGTCAGCTCCTTGTTCATGTCCTTTCAAAGTGTTCCTATGAGAAGTGTCACCTGGGTGCTCGCTTCTCAAGCAATCTCCATATCTAACTACTCAAAACCAGTGACATATGCATTGGAGCCTGCTGAACCTCACACCATGCCTCTTCTCTAAATGTGTAAAGAAACATAAGATAAAAGAAGCCCAAGAAGATAGCGCGGTCATTCAAACTTGGAGCATTTGGTGGAATCATTGCTAGAGCCCCATGGTAAGACAGTGTCCATCAAACTACTTATCATGCACGCTACCTTTCCATGATCATTTGCACCGGGTAGAACATGAAATGAAGTAAGAGATAATCAAATTTCCTTGACTTTTTTGTGGATTCCCATTAAACCAGAGACCTCCAGGTCCCACAGAATTCAGGCTGTTGTATGTTGGGATTGGAATTGCAATGGCCCCTTTAGCTCAATGTGCAGCCCGAGAGAAAACACAGAGGGCATGTGTTGTCGCCTGATTTAGGGCCTCATTGCTCACATGTACAGTAAGGTAACTCATTATTTAAAAAGCTGTTTGGATGTTGAAGTACATGTCCTCCCCACCTCCAGTTGCACTAGGCGCTGTGGATCACCCGATCCTCTCCCTAGACACCCTTAGAATTTATAACCTTACTGGGGCCTCCTGTTGCTGTGGGATATATGCGCTGCACCCCCTGGTGGACTCTGTGCTACACAACAGATCCCTGCAGCTTATATGAAACGCACGATGTTGAGGTATGCTTTCCATCCACCTTCCTCTGAACCTTGACACTCAAAGGAACTCGTGTTTCCAACTTGGTCGGGTTCCGTTTGCCCTGTTGGACTATTGAGCACTGTATGTTTATATTGCTGGTTGGGTACACCTTGAGGAACCCTCCCTGATTTGAACTTTCTCCACTTGACTGGACATGCTCCGTTGGGGTGGTGGTGAATATTGGGCCCTGCCGAGAACAGTCTTCTCTCTGCCTGTCCTTACTGTTGGGCTACAACACCAACTAAGCCACCCTGGCCTCAGCTCCTCCTGTTGCTTCTGGAGAAGTTTTTAGGTGATCCTAACCTCCAAGTTCCTACCATCTCACTTAGGACCTTGTCAGTGGTACGCCTCAGCGTTATTGCACCGGGCTTGAGGGACACACTAGGTTGCTTGCCATTGCAGTGTGCCTACCATGCGATCCATATCGATCACAAGGCGACTGAGCACAACCTGAGACTTCTCGTCTTGCTCTGCCCTATCTGACGTATAGTGCCACATGATTAGTAGTGCTATCTCCACTGCTCTTTACAAAACTGCAGTGGGCCAAACCAAATCCACTAGACTAATATCTCACCCGGACCCTGTGCCATCCAAACATAGCCACTCTGATGGCTCACTCACCCATACTCTTGAAGAATGCATCCCACCTATGGTCTTTTCTTACCCACCTGACAATTTAGACGAAATATTTCAGGAAATCCGGGACTCCAGATCCGCCATCTAGCACTCCATTGATACATTCTTGACTGACCTCAACCTCCTGTGCTATGATAATTGCAAACTTTCCGACAAGGTGAAGGTGGCCGAAACCACATTATCCACTATGGCCCCCCAACAGGCATCGCATTCGACTGCACTAGCTGACCTATCTACAACGTAGCTCTCCTTTGCACTGATGTTTCTGGCACGCTTTAGTGTTATCCATGATCAGCCTTCACTGCTCTTTGACTCTTCGGGTGCTGTGTGGGACTGGCTTGAACAACACTACTCTACTATGCACCGTCCTCCTCTATCTGAACAACCTCCCAAAGGACCAAGAAGCAACGTGCGTCGACATAGATGTGGACCTGCCTGGCAAATGGCTCCCAGTGCAGCCCCTTACCCTCAGCAGGCCCTCAAGGGTAGACAAGCTGTATTGGCAACTATGTCCTCAAATATATCACATTGGCAACAACCCAACTTCAGCTCCTCTACAAGTGTGGCTTCTGACTCCGACTCTAACACGAGCATGGCACTTTTTCCCGCTGTGACACCACAAACAGCAGATAATGTGATTTGATCCATGCCAGTAACTCGATCAACTTGCTGTCTTCGCTGCTATGTTCAGGAGCTGGTTCAGATACATTTCTCTCTGTGTCCTTCCTCCTTCTCTCCTCCCCCGTTAACCCTGCCTCCTTCTTTCCTCCTTCCCCCACTTTTCCCATTTTTTTTTGTTCGCCTTTTCTAGGTACAGGAGAGCTCACTGTTTGAGGTGAGAACGTCATGCCTTCAATTTTCTCCTCAGGTATTGTCTTTGCTGTTATGTTAGGCATTGATTCTAATGCATGCATTCTGTATATCGCAGGGACCCATTGTAGCCACCTATATATATATATATATTCACTGAAAAAAACATAGGTTAGAGACCATATATAGTTAGGAATTAGCATTTAAAAAACCTTGAAAATTCACTGAAAAAACCATAGGTTATAGACCATATGTAGTTAGGGCTTAGCATTTAAAAAACCTTATTTTACTCACACAAAACCATTGAAATTCCATATATAGTTAGTTGCACTAACTATATATCGCGCACCCGCAATCCACTGCTGATGATGTCACATATTACATCATTCATGACATGGTCAGTGACATCACTGATGACATCACTGATGACATCTCAAATGACATCACTGATGACATCACTGATGGCAACATCCAGTGTCTGTATGTTTCTGTAAACTTTAAATATGTCTTACATATTGAAGAATGAGTGGATGAATAAGTGTCTGGATGAAGGATTCAGTAGGTGCATGACTGACTGTATGAGTGAGTGATTAAATGTGTCTCACTGAGTGCATGGGTTAGTGACTAAACTGTCTTAATTTGTGCATCATTATTTGTATTGTTCTGTAAACTGCTGCATGTGTTGATCAGTAGCTATATGAGTAACTATATGGGTTATTGATTGGTTGCCCAATTATTTGTATGGGAGACTGAGTGTGTGTGTGGCTGGCTGGGAGGTGTGTGACTCTGTGCAGATCAATGTGTACTTGTATCAATGATTGTATAAGAGAGTAAGTATGTGTTAGTATATGTTTGAAAATGTTATGTGCTCTATGTTTAACTGTATAGATTAGAAAATGGAAGTGTGATTGATTCTTTACAGGACTGACTAGGTGTGTAAGTAACTCCATGGGTGAGTGGCAGAGTGTGATTGTCTGTATAGGTGTATGAGTGCATATGATAGTGTTGTAAAGATGAGTCATTGTATGTATGAATGATTGTATGGGTGAATGAGTGAATGTGTGTGTAGAAGTAGGAATCAGTGAGTGCGTATGTAGTAACTAGTATTGGTGTGTCAATGGTTTCAAAAATTATACTCATATTTAACACTGGGTGTAACAGAGGTTATATTAAAGTGTGAGGAGATGCATTTTATTGTCACATGAATGATATCATAAGTGATGTGATCATTGATGTCAAATGAGATGTCATCAGTGATGTCATCAGTGATGTCATTTGAGATGTCATCAGTGATGTCATCAGTGATGTCACTGACCATGTCATGAATGATGTAATATGTGACATCATCAGCAGTGGATTGCGGGTGCGCGATATATAGTTAGTGCAACTAACTATATATGGAATTTCAATGGTTTTGTGTGAGTAAAATAAGGTTTTTTAAATGCTAAGCCCTAACTGTATATGGTCTATAACCTATGGTTTTTTCAGTGAATTTTCAAGGTTTTTTAAATGCTAATTCCTAACTATATATGGTCTCTAACCTATGGTTTTTTCAGTGAATTTCAATGGTTTTTTAATAGCAAATCTCATAAGCTGTCGAATGTCAAGTACGTGGTAAGTAAAAACATTTTCGTGTTTATGCACACTGATCAGCTTTGAATGCTGCCCCCCCCCCTCCCCCTCATTTCTATTAGGAGTACTCTCTCTTTGCAGATAGTGAAGGGTAGTTAACACAGGCCTTTGCCCCCGTTGTAATCCGTCGTGCCTGCTTCTCTCTCCATTTGATTGATTGTTATCCAAGCATTTACTGTTTTAGAATTGGTTCTCTTTGGTTCATTCTCTATTTACAAACAAGCACAGAGTCGCAATACTCTGTTTAGTCTTTGCAGATAGCGAAAAATCGTGTAAAAAAACAAAAGGAATCGAGCAAAATCAGTAGGCCACTAATGGGATCTCTTTTTGACCTCGCTAAAATAGAAACATTAGGAACAACCCCTCATGACAAACACGAAACTATTGAGATGAACTGAACTCCACACCATGATGGCTGCAATACAGCTCGGCTCCGCCACCCACCCCGCCCAAAATAACGATAAACTCTATGCAAATATTACAAATATATACAACACACCAGCAAAGTAACAGGGTAAAACATTTTATTAAACAACTATTTACATAACTATTTTATACTTTTTGATGCCCGATCCGGCTAGCTCAATCGATCGAGCATGAAACTCATGCACTCTGATGGTTCAAAGTTTTGAGGAGTGCTTGTAACACTGTCTGAAGCCTATTTGCACGCGCTTCAGCTTCACTATTGTCAAAGTAAAGTGGGGACTGTTTGAGGACGTGACTGCATTTGTGAACAATGTAATGCGGTGCCACCCTGAACCGCTTGACGGAGGCCCCCGAGGGACGGTGTGATGGCGCGGACTCGGAGGGGGCGCTTGGCTCCGGCTCCCTCCCCAAGTCGTGTTCTCCTGGTGTAGCCTGAGATCGCCCCCGACATAGGTGGCCGGCTCCCGGGATCAAGCGGAACTTTTTGCCTTTTGGTAACTCTTCCATTCTTGACCTTGTCCCACAATCCGTTTCACCTAAAGACACGCTGTAGTGGGGCGCCCCTTTACCATTTCAGTTACCATTCCGCCCGCTTTTGCTACACTGTGCCTCTTCCGCTATTCAGCTGTTTACCGCCCGCTCTTTCGACTACAGCGTCTCGCTCACCATGTAGTTGAGTTGCTCCCGCTCTTGCGGTGCAGCGATAGCCGGCTGCCACAGTACTCTCAAAATGGCGGCCGGCTCTTCAGATTTGGGCGTGGTCCACTAAAATTGCCCTGCGACACCTTGGAACTCGGACGCTTGTCTGCTAGAGATTGGGCTCCATTCTCGAAAGTGTCCCCTCAGCCTTGAAGATTCTACAAAAGTCTTGGGGGCCCCCGACTCCCGCAGGCTTCTGGTGGAGAGCGGCTAGCATTATTGCTCGTCGAATGGCCACGACGGAGCTACGAAATGGTGGTGCTCTCATGCTAACGCCAGCTTCAGTCTGAAACATCCAGAAACACTGTAGACTACCAATTCGATCAGTTCCGGTAGCGCCCCAACATGACCCGGTAGAGAAGAACTAGCCCTCCCCTCTTTCAATGATGGTTCTTGTTGCCTGTCCCTTCTGTTGTCATTTAGCAGAACTATTTAGCCTGCTGAAAGGGGTTGTGTTCCGACCGCTGGTTGGTGGAGACATTTTGACTATATTCTAGACCTGCGTTGTCGCGTAATGCGTCATATGACGCGCCGCGTTAGCGCATCCGGAAGTGATCCGGGGCGCGACGCGCAGCGCGTAACGTAAGCATAACAGGTCATATGACTTGTTAATAAAACTTTTCATTGGTTCATTTTACTTTTCTTTTTCTAATGATGCTTTCGAACATTATTTTTTCTTAAATATATGTTATAATGTTCCAGGCTAATGTACTTTCCCGGAAAATTTACAACTGTCCTGCAAGTAAAATATATTCCTTTTTCGAGAAAAAGGGCGTTTCTTCGTCCCATGACGGAGCCGTTGAGCAAAAGAGGGTCGGCCTGCTGTCTTAGTCGCCGATACGCCTGAATATCAGATTCTTATCGATCACTTTATGTTGCAGGAGTAGAAAACACAACAGCCCTTGACCATTTATCTTTACTGCGTTCCTGCGTATTATACCTTTTACCCTTCATGTAATTGGACTGCTTTATTTCACTTGCCTTTTACTGATTCGAAAACAGTGACTATTATTAAAAACTTTACCAATGTATATACTACTACCATGTTTTCTTTTAAAAACCTTTATTGTGAAAATGTCATTATACAAATACGGGCCTATAACCACGTGGGCCGGCCACGGAGCAAACTGTAATCGTATATGATGAGTAGACATTTACACTGTAGAGGAACGTAACGGGCGGGCCATTAGGTTGCAAGAACTAAAGTGTCTAACAGTTGCGGAATCGGTGGACGTACATTTTATAATTAAAATACGACAGGGCCACTTACAATAAAATTATCTAGATATACATTTGCGGGCAAGTACCATGGGTGACGTTAATTCGAACTTTCAATAGTACAGTAATCAATAACACATCAGAACTTAATATCAATAGGGATATCGAAATATTCAATCTATTCTCGTCCCCGCCCGCCATGTGCTTCAAAACTGCATACGTATCTCGTGATATCAAGGTTGTGCAACCAGTACACAACAAGGAGTTACGAGTCCCATTTATTCCGGCGCCATTTTGGGCGAGGACGGGCAGGTCCAGGATATAGTCAAAATGTCTCTACCAACCATCGACTATGATGATGTTCATATGCTGTATTTATTAGAGCAACACTCATCTGTCCACATGAAATTAATTTGCCACAATCTAAACATGTCATTTTAATCTTTCCAAAGTTCTTCTAAATATTTGGGACCGTTTCCCTTGCCTCTGATGCTGTCAGTGCCACTTCTTTGATGAATGTACTGGCAGGTCGGGGGTTCTCCTCCAAATCTCTCTTTTATGCAGCACTATAATTAATCGGTGCCACCTCTCCATATGACGATGCATGGTATAGTTACCATAACTATATATTTTTTTCGGTTCCTCTGGAGAGTACATCGTGGCAGATGAAGCGTGTAACGTACCGGGCATTTACCTTTTTTTGCATGTAGAGGAAAGGAAAAAAAATTCGAGCGTCCGAGTTCTAAGGTGTCCCAGGTCCATTTTAGTGGACCAGGCCCAAATCCAAAGAACAGGCTGCCATTTTGAGAGTCCTCTTGCAGCCGCCTGTCGCTGTAGCATCAAGAGCGGCCGAAACTCAGCTGAATGGCAACTGAAACGGTAAAGGGGCGCCCCACTACAGCAGACGAGCCTCCACCTAGGAAGGCCCGTTCACGCCGCCTTCCCCCCACCCCCCTTCGGGCACCCCACGCCGTTATTCGGAGCAGGATTGTAGGATGGCCACACCAGTACGGCAACTTGCTAGACACCACCTCGGTGCCTACCGAATCTCAGCGCCTTGTGGTGTCTTCTATTCAGAAAACATTGTTGTGCTGCCTTCGACCTATTCGCCGCAAGTGCGCACGCAACTCAGCTGCATAGCTTGCTAGACACCACCGAGGTGCTAACCGGATCTCAGCGCCTTGTGGTGTCTTCTATTCCAAAAATATTGTTGCGCTGCCTTTGGCCCCATTCGCACATCGGTCCGCTACTGACGCCATCTCACAGGCCAACGGGGCGCCCCACGCCGACTTTCAGCATTGTAGGATGGCCACACCAGTGCAACTTACTAGACACCACCTCGGTGCCATCCGGATCTTGGCATCTCAGCGCCTTGTGGTGTCTTCTATTCAGAAAATATTGTTGCGCTGCCTTTGGCCCCATTCGCACATCGGTCCGCTACTGCCGCCATCTCACAGGCCAACGGGGCGCCCCACGCCGACTTTCAGCATTGTAGGATGGCCACACCAGTGCGACAACTTGCTGGACACCACCTCGGTGCCATCCGGATCTTGGCGCGTTGTGCTGCCTTCGACCTATTCGCACATCGGTCCGCTACTGACGCCATCTCAGAGGCCAACGGGGCGCCCCACGCCGACTTTCAGCATTGTAGGATGGCCACACCAGTGCAACTTACTAGACACCACCTCGGTGCCATCCGGATCTTGGCGCATTGTGCTGCCTTCGGCCTATTCGCACATCGGTCCGCTACTGACGCCATCTCACAGGCCAACGGGGCGCCCCACGCCGACTTTCAGCATTGTAGGATGGCCACACCAGTGCAACTTACTAGACACCACCTCGGTCCCATCCGGATCTTGGCGCGTTGTGCTGCCTTCGGCCTATTCGCACATCGGTCCGCTACTGCCGCCATCTCACAGGCCAACGGGGCGCCCCACGCCGACTTTCAGCATTGTAGGATGGCCACACCAGTGCGACAACTTGCTGGACACCACCTCGGTGCCATCCGGATCTTGGCGCGTTGTGCTGCCTTCGGCCTATTCGCACATCGGTCCGCTACTGACGCCATATCACAGGCCAACGGGGCGCCCCACGCCGACTTTCAGCATTGTAGGATGGCCACACCAGTGCAACTTACTAGACACCACCTCGGTGCCATCCAGATCTTGGCGCGTTGTGCTGCCTTCGGCCTATTCGCACATCGGTCCGCTACTGACGCCATCTCACAGGCCAACGGGGCGCCCCACGCCGACTTTCAGCATTGTAGGATGGCCACACCAGTGCGACAACTTGCTGGACACCACCTCGGTGCCATCCGGATCTTGGCGCGTTGTGCTGCCTTCGGCCTATTCGCACATCGGTCCGCTACTGACGCCCCCTCACGTGCCAACGGATTTTCTACGCTTTTTATACCCTATGCCGCATAACAGGTCATGTGACTTGTTTATAAAACTTTTCATTGGTTCATTTTACTTTTGGTTTCCTAATGATGGAAGGCTTGATCATATGACCTAAAAATAACACTTTTCATTGGATGAAAACTATTTTTTTTTCCCAAACGATGAAAGCCCCACCTTGTTTCTGGATGTTTCAGACTGAAGCTGGCGTCAGCATGAAAGCACCACCATCTCGTGGCTCCGTCGTGGTCATTCCGCGAGCAATCATGGCAGCCGCTCCCCACCGGAAGCCTACAGGAGTCGGGGGCCCCCAAGACTTTTGTAGAATCCTCAAGGCGGAGGGGACGCTTTCGAGAATGGGGTCCAAGACCTAGCAGACAAGCGTCCGATTTCCAAGGTGTCCCAGGGCCATTTCAGTGGACCAGGCCCAAAAAGGAAAGAGCCTGCCGCCATTTTGAGAGTCCTGTGACAGCCGCCTATCGCTGCACCGCAAGAGTGGGCGCAACTCAGCTGAATTGCGGATTTTGACACAGTGGACCAAAAGCGGACGGAATGGCAACTGAAACGGTAAAGGGGCGCCCCACTACAGCAGACGAGGCTCCACCTGGGGAGGCCCGTTCACGCCGCCCCCCCCCACCCCCCGGGGCGCCCCACGCCGTTATTCGGAGGGCGGCAACTCAGCTGAATTGCGGATTTTGACACAGTGGACCAAAAGCGGACGGAATGGCAACTGAAACGGTAAAGGGGCGCCCCACTACAGCAGACGAGGCTCCACCTGGGGAGGCCCGTTCACGCCGCCTCCCCCCACGCCGTTATTCGGAGGGCGGCAACTTACTGGACATCACCTTGGTGCCATCGTTCTGCTGCCTTGGAACTATTCGCACAACAGACCGCTACTTCCTTCTTTTTGCCTTAAAATGTTTAAATGTTATTACTGTTTTTGTTTTGTTGTATATATTTATAAGTTATTAAAGTTTTATAATCCTACTACTTTGTTGGAGTGCTATATATTTTTAATGTGACACATAATTGTAAAAACTTTGATGTACAAAGAGTCATCCCTGGAATCTTCCGCTTCAGGCTCGGTCCCCTCCCCAATCACAATACAGGATGGTTTTCAGATAGTAGGAACGCGTGTGGTGTGACGGATCTCATCGGGTGTGGGCCTTGATCTACTATAACTCCTTTGAAGAGGGGTAATTCTTTACAGCTGGGGCCATAAACTACATCTGCAGGGCTAGCTGATAGCCTGGGACCGGCCTGGACAATCGGACACAGAGGAAGAGGAGTGTCAGAGGGTGCGGTAGTGAATAGGGCGAAAGGGAGGTGTCGGGCGGGCACAGGGTGTGATTCTCAGGGAAGAGCAGCGCAGATGGGGGGAGGTTTATTGCCCATGCATAAGACAGAGAGCGGGGGTGACCAGTGCCTGGGGGAGATGCTTGCGAGGGTGGGGAGCCATGCTAAGGATCGACAGCGTGCAGAGAGTGGGTCTGGTCAAGTCATCTAAAATGGCTGCCGTGCACGACAAAAGTGTGGCATTTGAAAAAAGGCAAGATGGCGCAGACAATGTTTTTCAACACTTCCTGATTTCCTTCGAATCGAACGTTAACAGACGTTGGGGCCTATTACCAAAGTTAAGCGATATTTATCCCTAACGATGCTTAGCAACGAATTTTTTACCGCTAAGCATCGTCAGAAATTATCGCAGATAAACCTTGCTATTATCAAGGTTTATCGCAAATGCGATAAAAAACGGCCGCAATGCATTAATATCGCTGAAAAGTCCGCGATATTCATGCATTACCGAGCTAATGCTCTTAGCCATGTTATCCACCTCCCATTGGATAACATGGCTAAGAACTGCTCAGGGCAGGTGTTACTTTTTGGAGATATTCGCGCTTAGCGCGAATATCTCCAAAAGTTGGTAATAGGAGATAGCGATGTTAGCGACTGTTTCCAGTCGCTAACATCTTGGCATGCCCACTTTGCATGTCATTAGTGATAAATATCACTGACATGCAAAGTGGGGCCCAAGATGGTCGCTATCTCCTACTAGCGGTCGCTAACTGGTGTTAGCGACAGCTAGGTAATACGGAGATAATTTTATCTCCGCTTTCTTGGCTTTTAAAGCCAAAAAGGCAGAGATAAACCCCCTTGATAATATGCCCCGTTATCTCTCCCACACTACCGGTCCCCCTGGGCTTAAACGCCGAGATGGTAGGGACTGCATCCCGTGAAGATAGGCCGAGACGTCACTCAGCAGAAAAAAAAGTAAAAAAAAAGTCTATAAACATACAATAAGTTAAAAGTCAATCATTCTTCATTCCTTGTAGTACGCTCCCCAGTCCGCTTCCCGTTACGCTAACCGGGCGCACCCCACCATCAAACCTATGGGGTCAGGGAGGATCTACTATGCCCCATTATGGTCATTTGCCCCTTCGCTTTGGCCTCCTCTTGTCTCTCGATCCTACCGAGAGACAAGATGGCGGCCGCTACGGACTGTTTGGAATGTTTACAGACGCCGGAGAACCAATCAGCTTCGCTTCACAAAGCTCCGTAACGCGAAAAGTACGCGAACTGGAGCGCTGCCCGTTCCGCTGTTACAGATATATATCTTTTTTTTAACGTTAATTTCTCAAAATCCACTGGAGCACATATATTGAGACCTAGCAAAGGCACATCGGGCTACCAGTCCCTACAATTTTGCCAAGTTTCGTGCAAATCCATTCAGCCGTTCGAATATTATTATTTTATTTTTTTTTGCCCCGCGGGGCCCTTTTAAAACCTCCACATCAAACCTAGGGGGTCAGGGAGGATCTACTATGCCCCCTTATGGTCATTTTCCCCTTCGCTTTGGCCTCCTCTTGTCTCTCGATCCTACCGAGAGACAAGATGGCGGCCGCTACGGACTGTTTGGAATGTTTACAGACGCCGGAGAACCAATCAGCTTCGCTTCACAAAGCTCCGTAACGCGAAAAGTACGCGAACTGGAGCGCTGCCCGGTCCGCTGTTACAGATATATATCTTTTTTTTAACGTTAATTTCTCAAAATCCACTGGAGCACATATATTGAGACCTAGCAAAGGCACATCGGGCTACCAGTCCCTACAATTTTGCCAAGTTTCGTGCAAATCCATTCAGCCGTTCGAATATTATTATTTTATTTTTTTTTGCCCCGCGGGGCCCTTTTAAAACCTCCACATCAAACCTAGGGGGTCAGGGAGGATCTACTATGCCCCCTTATGGTCATTTTCCCCTTCGCTTTGGCCTCCTCTTGTCTCTCGATCCTACCGAGAGACAAGATGGCGGCCGCTACGGACTGTTTGGAATGTTTACAGACGCCGGAGAACCAATCAGCTTCGCTTCACAAAGCTCCGTAACGCGAAAAGTACGCGAACTGGAGCGCTGCCCGGTCCGCTGTTACAGATATATATCTTTTTTTGAACGTTAATTTCTCAAAATCCACTGGAGCACATATATTGAGACCTAGCAAAGGCACATCGGGCTACCAGTCCCTACAATTTTGCCAAGTTTCGTACAAATCCATTCAGCCGTTCGGGCTAAAAGTGAGGCCAACCGCCCTATGGAAAACTCAATGTTAAAAACACGTTTTGGGACCCCCCTTTTTTCTCGGCCCCCCCTTGACGAAACCCCCCCAAATTTTCAGGGGCTACTCAGAAACAAAATGTTCCATTTTCCTTAAAATTTAAGCCAATTCCGTCCACAAACGCCAAAGTTATTAGACATAGAATTTTCAAAAATCCCATAGAGAAAAAATCCTAACTATATATACCTACTGGCGACCGCCAGTAGGTAATATTGCATAAATGTTTCAGTACTCAGGTTTTCTTTTATCTAATGCTGCATTCCTGCTAGGTTTTTGCACATTTATTATTGTCAGCATTCCATAGGCACCCGTGGGCGATACTTACATCTATGGGGCACTGCACTTGCTTGCTCTGACTAGGACAACTGTTGACCCCCTAAAGCATTTACACAATGTGTTATTTGATTATGATGTGTTTTCTCGTAGTTTTAGTTTGGTCCAACAAACGTTCTTTGCTGGACCTGGCATTGGGGAAATGTTATTTTTTACCACATCACCGTGTAAGTTCCTATGCCTGCAACATATCTATGCACATGAACAGTGACCCTCCTGGTCGGATTGTCTTTACATTGTTGTCATACTAACTGCTCTGGAACAGAACGTAAGGGGTATAGCATCTATTCACAAATTACATAGAATCCTTGCACAGCTTTATCTTCGGCAGGCGAATATAGCCTACCTACAGGAGACCCATCTTTCCACCCTTGAGGCTACGATCTAAATAGAGGGGACAGTCATTTGCTACCAAATATTCAAGATTTGCCCGTGGGGCAGCTATCTGTTTGAGAGAAGGGCCCACATTGCAGCACAGGCCACTCTGAAATTGATGCCAATGGGAGCTTTGTGATGGGGATATGTTGGTCTGGGGAGTGTGTATGCCCCCAGTACTGAACAGGACATCTTCATGCAGCATATATCATCAGTTCTAGCAGAATGGTTACACCTCCCTTGGTTGTTAGGGGGTGATTTTAATTCAGTTTTAGACACCAGCCTTGATTGTTCACACCCCTCTTTGCCGAATACCGGCTCCGTTAAGCAAGTCAAAGCCCTCACTCATTGGATATCGAACTAGTCCTTGATAGATATGTAGAGATCACAATAGGGGAATGGGTGAGTACTCATTTTTCTCTCCTCCACATGGCCTGCATGCCCATTTAGATTTAATCTTTTGCCCATCCCAAATGGTGAAGAAGTTCACACAAGCAACTTACCTGGGTAAAACATTGTCGGGTTACAACCCACTTAAATAGTAATGACATGGGGCAGGGTCCCTTCACTTATACCCACATGGCGCATGCAGCCAATGCTCCTAGAGGGTGTAGTCTTCAGGGAAAACCTGGCCACCGCAGTTGATACTTACTTCACTGACAATGAAGGCACAGCATCCACACCACTTGTGGAATGAGAGACGTTTAAGGAGGTGATTAGGGGAGTGTCCATAGCCACTGCAACAGGTGCCAGGCAATCAGTGCTCTGTAACGTACAATACATGGACACACAACTGGGAAACCTTGAACAAGAGACAATATTTTACCATGCACGGTTGGACGCTTTACAAGATGCTAGGATAAAATAGGCTGAGTTATTGGTATGCCTCAGGATAGTAGACCACACGACTTAAGTGCAGAAGTTCCACAACAAAGGTGATAAAACAGGGACGTTACTGGCCCCAATCTTATCCATCTCAACTCCCTCCAAGGTACAATGCACCACACACTTGGAAATACACAAGGCCTTTTGCTCCTATTACACTAGGCTTCACGAGGTCAGACCCTCTCCACCCTCCACAGAGAGACATATGTTCATGCATGGGTTTAGACTCCCACAGATCTCTGCTGCATCTTGCACGACATTGGAAGCCCTATTGGTGTCAGGTGAACTGCGTCAGGCAATTGGGGATATGGCCCACAACAAAACACCATAGATGAATTACCCATTAAGTTTTACTCTACTTTCGCCTACTGCTTGGTCCCACCCCTGGAGAAAATATACTCTGCATTCTCAGAGGGGGGATCACTGCCACCCACAACTAGCCAGGTCATGGTCACCTCCTTGCTTAAACACAGCACTGCCCCAGAGGAACGTTCCTCTTATAGACTGATCTCCCTGTTGACATCGGAGTATAAAAATATTGGATAAAGTTCTGGCGCAACGTCTATTCCTGTTACTCCCGGACCTCAATCACATTGACCATTGTGGCTTAGTACCACGCCCGAGCACCTCTTTAAACATACAACACCTTTATCAGGTAATGGAGATTGCACATGACACATTCTTCGAAGTTGGTTGTCTCTCATTAGACCTTCAAAAAGCATTTGATTCTCTGGATTAGGAATATATGTTTTCAGTACTGCGTTGATTCAACATTCCTCCCACCTTTCATTCATTGGGTCTGGCTTCAATGCGCCAATCCCACAGCGAGGGCCATAACAGGAATGCACATTTTCTTTTAGTACCCAATTTCCTGAGGAAGCTATCATGGTTGTTCGTTGTGACCTTTATTATTTGTTCTAGCGATGGAACCACTGGTGTAGAAACTCAGACAAGAGAGCAACTGACTGGGCTATCCCACAGGGCCTTCAGACACACCCAGTTTCACTATATGCCGATAGCATGATGGTTTACACCCAAAACCTAAGTATGGACCTTACGCCTGTTTCTACTATACTCCATCCTTTGGTAAGGTATCTGGCCTTCAAGACAGTCACACCAAGTCGCATGCATTTTCATTTCACGATAATATGCCTCATGCTACAATTACCCTGGGCACTCAACTTATTCTGGTTGCACATCATACACTCCGATATCTGGGCATCCATGTTTACAGATCACCTACAGACCTATCAGATGGGAATCTGATCCATGCCATTTCAGCATTAAGACCTCAGATGAAGTACTGAGTAACATTGTCCATATTAGTGGTGCGCTGATTGCCACTCTCTAAAATGGTGATGATGCCTAAATTGTTATATCATTTTGTAATTGTACTGATCATTATTCCCAAGATGTTTTTTAAGACATTAGACTCCCTATTACTTGATCTTATTTGGGGTTCATGAAGAAGATGCGTTAGCCTTCCTAAATTGCAACTACCAACCCAGGGGGTGGGCTGGGAGTGCCTAATTTCAGGTTTTACTGTTTTGCTGCCCTGCTACATTGACTGGCATACTGGTGGCAGGGTTACAATTGCAAGAAATTGGCTAGCCACAAAGTAAGCTCCACTCTTGTGGTCTGCATAAATTGTTGCTTCCAGGAGTTTCACCACCCCCAAGCTCCCCTACATTTTGCCATAACATACTGGATAAAATGCACTCCATTATACTTGCAGCCCTACATTATACTCCCCAAATATCCCTCTATGTGGCCTGCCCACCCCAATGAGTACTCTCACTGCTAGCAGACTGTTCCCATGATAACCAGCAGGAATCACCACTGTGGGCAACCCGTTTGAGTATGGGATCCTGTTGCCACACCAAGAGCTCATGCAGGTACATGGGCTCCCAGGTGCCCTCTTTCATGCACCTGCTAACATCCTACATTATGTTCGAAAACTCTGGGCACCAACAGGCTCGGAACCTGACACACATGCACTAATACAGGCAGTTTATGACATGGGCACCGGCAGACACTTTGCTAAGTGGCTCAATCAATGGCTGCGCACTCATCTATGTATTTCACTGATCCCACTAAGGCCAAATGGGAAACAGACCTCAATTGTGCATTCCATGAAAAAGAATGGCGTTTTCTTCTGGAACACCACAGCATGATACCCTGCAATACACATTTTAAATGTATCCAGTTCTCATTGTTGCATAGGGCATACTTAGCTCCCTCTAGATTGCATAGCATTTGACCAACGGTCTGCTCTTCCTGCCCAAGAGGCCACATTAAGGACCACGACCTAATGCACATTATGTGTTCCTACCCCGCACTTTTATCCTACTGGGTGAACATCAGAGAGTCTCTCATGTCACTAACTAACTGTGCCTTTGTCAAGGCCTGGTCACCCCTCCTGCCAGCCGCCACTCCTGCTGCCTGCCAGCTCCTGCTTCAGCGACCCAGCCGCCGCTGGGCCACCCGGATCACCCCTCCCGCCTCCCGCGACCTCCTTCAGCTACAGAGCGACCCAGCCGCCACTGGGCCGCCCGGATCACCCCGCCTGACGCCTCGCCTGCCCCCGGGCCGAGGCTGCCGCCCAGAAGCTCCCGCCGCTGACTCCCTGCGGCCCCGCCCACCTCCATCCCATTCGCCGGCCCCGCCACCCAGCTGACCCGCCCTCCCAGGCTCCTCACTTAAGGGGCCAGCAGGAGTAGAGCCAGGAGTGACCACTGTGCCTTTGTCAAGGCCTGGTCACCCCTCCTGCCAGCCGCCACTCCTGCTGCCTGCCAGCTCCTGCTTCAGCGACCCAGCCGCCGCTGGGCCGCCCGGATCACCCCTCCCGCCTCCCGCGACCTCCTTCAGCTACAGAGCGACCCAGCCGCCGCTGGGCCGCCCGGATCACCCCGCCTGACGCCTCGCCTGCCCCCGGGCCGAGGCTGCCGCCCAGAAGCTCCCGCCGCTGACTCCCTGCGGCCCCGCCCACCTCCATCCCATTCGCCGGCCCCGCCACCCAGCTGACCCGCCCTCCCAGGCTCCTCACTTAAGGGGCCAGCAGGAGTAGAGCCAGGAGTGACCACTGTGCCTTTGTCAAGGCCTGGTCACCCCTCCTGCCAGCCGCCACTCCTGCTGCCTGCCAGCTCCTGCTTCAGCGACCCAGCCGCCGCTGGGCCGCCCGGATCACCCCTCCCGCCTCCCGCGACCTCCTTCAGCTACAGAGCAACCCAGCCGCCGCTGGGCCGCCCGGATCACCCCGCCTGACGCCTCGCCTGCCCCCGGGCCGAGGCTGCCGCCCAGAAGCTCCCGCCGCTGACTCCCTGCGGCCCCGCCCACCTCCATCCCATTCGCCGGCCCCGCCACCCAGCTGACCCGCCCTCCCAGGCTCGTCACTTATGACGCCCCCAGAGCGACCGCGCAGTGGACGCGCGCAGCGGGAGCACCGATTGAGCGCCGAAGGTGTGCCAAAGGTAAGCCCGTCTGCGCCCGTCCGCGCCTGGCCCGCGCCCAGGGCCAAGACCCCTTGTCCCCGCAGACACCAGCCCGCCGGACGTACGACGCCGCCACCCTCAACGCACTCAACACCGGCCGAATCCCGGGATGCTACAGAGCCACCCCGAGACGCACCCACGGACCCTTCAGCTGCCACGCCTGCAAGTTCTCCTGCATCCGGACCTGCCTCGCACCAGCACCCGCCAAGCCGAACACCAGCAGCAACCACCTCAAGTGCATCCTGCTCAACACCCGCTCCGTCCACAGACACGCCATCGAGCTCTGGAACCTCCTCGACACCACAGCTCCTGACGTTGCCTTCCTCACGGAAACCTGGATGAACGACTCCTCAGCGCCCGACATCGCCATCGCCATCCCAGAGGGCTACAAGATCACCCGGAGGGACCGCACCGCCAACCAGATGGAAGGAGGCACCGCCATCATCCACAGGGACACCATCCACATCACGACCAACACCGAAGACACCCTGACTACCGCCGAACACCTACACTTCCACATCCGCACCGACCCGAAGACCACCCTCAGAGGCACCCTGATCTACCGACCCCCGGGACCACGCACACAATTCAGCGAGGACATCGCCGACTTCGTCAGCCCGCATGCCCTCACCTCCGCTGACTACATCCTCCTGGGGGATATCAACTTCCACCTGGAGAACAACAACGACCGCAACACCATCACCCTGCTCGACAACCTCGCCAACCTCGGACTCAAGCAGCTGGTGACCACCCCCACCCACCTCGCCGGACACACACTCGACGCCGTCTTCTCATCCAGCAAAGACATCGACTTCAGCCACGCCATTGGATTACACTGGACGGACCACAGCTGCGTCCACTTCACCTTCAGAAAAACGACTATCCACCACCACCAGCAACAGGTTGCTCGAAGAAGCTGGAACAAGATCACAGCCGACCAGCTCGCCGCTTCCCTGAGCCAGCACCCTCCCGCCAGCTCAGCGAACCCCAGCCAGGCCGCCGACAACCTCACGAAGTGGATCAGCAACTGCGGGGACGAACTCGCCCCACTGAGGACCCCGCCCAGCAGACCCGGCAGCAAGAAGGCCCCATGGTTCACCGACGAACTCAAGAGCTCCAAGAAGAACTGCCGAGCCCTCGAGAAAGCCTGGAGAAGGGAGCCAACACCGGACAACATGACCACCCTCAAGCTTGCCACCCGAAAGCACCACCAACTGATCCGCGCCACCAAGAAAACTGCATTCAAAGACCGGCTGTACAACAACGCACACAACTGCAAGGAACTCTTCAACATCGTGAAAGAGCTCTCCAACCCCAACGCCGAAAACAACGACATCACCCCATCGCAAGACCTCTGCAACTCCCTCGCCTCCTACTTCCACAACAAAATCGCGGACATACACAACAGCTTCAGCCCTCAACCGACGCACGCCACGACCGAACCACCGCCCCCCACCACCACCCTCCGCGCCTGGACTCCGATCAGCACCGAAGACACCGTCCGCATGATGAACTCCATCCACTCCGGATCTCCGACCGACCCCTGCCCTCACCACGTCTTCAACAAGGCTGTCATCGCACCCCACCTGCGGGACATCATCAACACCTCCTTCGACACCGCCACCTTCCCGGAGAGCTGGAAGCACGCCGAACTCAGCGCCCTACTAAAGAAACCAACAGCGGACCCCACCGAACTCAAGAATTACCGCCCCATCTCGCTCCTCCCGTTTCCAGCCAAAGTCATCGAGAAGACCGTCAACAAACAGCTGGCCGCCTTCCTCGAGACGAATGGATCCCTCGACCCTTCACAGTCTGGCTTCCGAGCCAACCACAGCACCGAGACCGCCCTCATCGCTGCCACCGATGACATCCGAGCCCTGATGGACAACGGAGAAACAGCGGCCCTCATCCTTCTAGACCTCTCCGCGGCATTCAACACTGTCTGCCACCGCACCCTAGTGCAGCGCCTCAGCAACGTCGGAATCCAGGAGAAGGCACTGGAATGGATCATCTCCTTCCTCGACGGAAGAACACAGAGAGTCCGTCTACCACCGTACAAGTCAGAGGCCACCGAAGTCATCTGCGGCGTCCCTCAAGGATCCTCGCTGAGCCCCACCCTCTTCAACGTCTACATGAGCCCCCTCGCGGCCATCGCACGCCAACACAACCTCAACATCATCTCCTACGCTGACGACACCCAGCTGATCCTTTCCCTGACCAACGACCCCGCCGCCGCCAGAGCCAACCTTCACGAAGGGATGAAAGACGTAGCCGAGTGGATGACGACCAGCCGCCTGAAACTGAACTCAGACAAGACGGAAGTCCTCATCCTGGGCGCCTCACCCTCCGCCTGGGACGACTCCTGGTGGCCCCCCGCCCTGGGCACCGCACCCAAACCGACAGACCACGCACGCAACCTGGGCTTCATCCTGGACTCCTCCCTCTCCATGACCAGACAAGTCAACGCCGTCTCCTCGTCATGCTTCAACAACCTGCGCATGCTACGGAAGATCTTTCGGTGGATCCCCACCGAGACCAGGAAGACGGTCACCCAGGCCCTCGTCACCAGCCGACTGGACTACGGCAACGCCCTCTACGCCGGAACCACCGCCAAGCTCCAGAAGAGACTCCAGCGGATCCAGAACACCTCAGCCAGACTCATCCTCGACATCCCACGACACAGCCACATCTCCGGACATCTGAGAGACCTGCATTGGCTCCCCGTCAACAAAAGAATCACCTTCCGCCTCCTCACCCACGCACACAAAGCCCTACACGATCAAGGCCCGAGCTACCTCAACAACCGCATCAACTTCTACGCTCCCAAACGCCATCTACGATCAGCCAGTCACGCCCTCGCCGCCGTCCCCCGCATCCGAAGAACGACAACAGGAGGAAGGTCCTTCTCCTACCTGGCCGCCAAGACCTGGAACTCCCTCCCGTCCGACCTGCGCCTGACCCAAGACCACCTCTCCTTCAGGAAGAAGCTCAAGACCTGGCTGTTCGAGCAGTAGCAGCACCCCCCCCCCCAAGCGCCTTGAGACCCTCCGGGTAAGTAGTGCGCTCTATAAATGTCTTTGATTGATTGATTAACGGGGTCCACACTGGGATATAGCTGAACACTGTCTTTGAGGTCTATATCACTAACCAAAAGCATCTAAGATTGAATCACCCTTTGTCGACTTAGTGCTTTTCCTAAAGTGACCCTCACCCACCAAAAGGCCCCTTGGTGGCATGCTTCATCATTGGCTTCTCTCCGCCCTGCTGCAGGACAGGGCATGCTGCAACCGACGGAGACTTGGGAGCACTTTTGAGAGGTGGGGATATGTTATAATACTAAGATAGAAGTGAAAAGGGTCAGTGAATAATGAAGAGGAAGTTAAAAATACCTGGCCACTAGGAGAATAAACTTTATTGAGTCTAGTGGCTGATATGGCTAAAAAGGGGTTATTGGGAGGTGCATAAAATATTGTATGTGTAGACTCTCGGTCTACATGTTTCAAAGCCTGCCCCTACGGCTTTTTCATCAGGACCAAATAGAGTTGATCCCTTCTAATCACTCCTAAAGAACAGGTAAGTGCATTTACTTAATACCTATACAGTGATTTTTGTAATCCATTAATACAATACCCAGTAGGAATGTTGCTTCATGCACCACCTAGTATAATGGTCTTGTTTAATTCATATTTTTTATGAGATATTTGATTCCTCATGAGCTCTGAACGGGAGGGGAGGTACGCATCTAGTCATACTTACATCAAAGCTACTCCCTCTCGCAGCAATCTCTGTCTGCCTGTGGCTCCATGGAGCACTATTCACCAACCCTCTTCACTCCTACCTTAGTTTTTAAATATAGTCCCCACCTCTCAAAAGTGCAAAAGTGCACACACGTCTCCTTCGGTTGCAGCATGCCCCTTCACGCAGCGGGGCGGGAGGAACCTGCTGATGAAGCATGCCACCAAGGGGCCTGTTGGTGCGTGAGGGTTATTTTAAGAAAATTAAGTATTTTCCCTCAAGGAAATATCTGGAAGGACTCCAACCTCTAATCCCTAGTGGACTGTCTTTGATTAACTCATCCCGTACAGGAGGCTAGGTCCACTACGTACCTCTTTCTCCCTTTTTTGATTATTATTAGTGCTTCTCCTAGTCAAGAGCCAAATAGCACACCTTTGGAAATTGCCCATTACACCTCTTGTACTGGGTTGGCATGAAGAGGACTTGCGCTGGCTGTCCACAGAGAGTTATGCAATACATAGGGAGAAATATTGAGGGTTACGTAAGTGACCTATAGATATGAAGTGAGATACACTGTTGGAAAAATGTAATCCCAAGAGGAGGTTGCTGCCTGATCTTAGTTATGGCAATGGGACATGCATTTCTGTGTCCCTGCCTCTTGCTGTACTCTTATTATCCATTTTAGATGTTGTATGTTGCCTCTTGTGACAACTCACACCATAGTTTTTTTTGCTTTTCTCTTATTCTGATTCTTTATAATATATGACACTGTGATTTTCTGTAATATATGCGGACCACTACTGAGTTTCTACTGCTTATATTTTCTTATATATTAGAATACTATGCTACTCTGGTACCTATATTGCAATATCTGTCATTGTTCATGCCAATAATAATGGTCCAGACGTACAACCGTTTATAGCAGTCGCAAATGGGATATCGGCCCATTTACGACTGCTAAAAAGTGATTTATCATGTACGAAACCTATTTTGAAAGTCGGTAACCTGTTACTGACTTGCAAAATTGGTTTTGTGAGATGCTATTAGCAAGGGGCATGCCAACCAAGGGGGCCCCTTCCTAATATTGAGTTGCAGGGGAATGTAAGATTTTTTGCGACTGCAAATGCAGTTGCAAAACAGTCGCATTTACCACCAATGTCACATTGTTGATAAGCCAGTCGCAAACCCATTTCCCTTAGTTATTGGTAGCAAAAATGTTTTTTAAGAGCAAGTAGTGGTCTTGCTCTGAAAAAATGTTTCATTTTTATTTTGAAAATGCATTCTATTTTCCTGCAAGGCTGACATCATCCAGGCCCTCAGGGGCAACGTATTACCCAGTACCCTGCCCACTCCCCACCCTGCCGCCGTTCCCTATCCCTTTTAGCTTGTCCTCATCAGCACATTGTCACTCTGTTGGAGGCAGGATAAGTTATTACCTCCACAAGTGGCAAAGCATCATATGAGACTGATGGGTGCTTCAAATGTGTTCAGATGGATACACCCTACCTTTTCTGCCCACCCATTCACATATGTCAATTAAACCACAGCGACTCCTGGAAGAACACTTGTCCATCCTACAGTTAGCCATTACATCAGAAATAAGGACTGGATGATTTAGACCTTATCAATCTGAACTTCTTCCTCAAAAAGAACAAGTTCACTCTGGCCCATGTTCGTCTGCCATGGATCCAGGCGACTGAATGGTAGTGTTGAATTGCAGGTTGCCTATTGCCATTACCCCGTCCGGCAGTCTGGCAGATTACCTACTGTTCCAAGTGGTCCTTGAGCATTTTCAGTTCTCAGTGCCCCCCATTGCCCTTTAGTTCTTCATGAAAGTAATGGTGATTGTCACTGCACATATTCAAAGAGTGGAAATGCCAGTCTTCCCACACCTTGACGACTGGCTGCTATAGACAGGCTTGTCTGAGTGAGTCATTCCATCTATAGATGACAGTAAACCTCCTCATATCTTAGTTTTTTTTATCAACATGCAGAAGTAACACTTAACTCCTTTGCAGAGGGTTCCCTTCATCTGAGCCATTCTGGATACAGTTCTGTTTCAAGCTTATCCTCCACCTCGACCAGTGTGGGACATTTGTGCAATGATCCCAATGTTTCAACCTTTGGTCGTGGTCTCGGTGAGAGTGGCTATGGGACGTCTTGGTCTCTTGGCGCTCCACATCCTGCTAGTGGTCCACCCCAGCTGGGATCTGCAGGCTCAGTGGTCTCAGCACCAATGGATCTCGCCAGATTCCACTCAAGTAATGGACCAGTGGTGATTACTAGACCACCATTGGACCAGAGGTAGACCCTTTCCCTACCCCACACAGAGGTGATGTTCATGGCAGATGCAACTTTGCTGGTTTGAAGAGAAGTGGAGATCAGAGAACTCTGGTCCCGGCAGAGACCTGGCTCCACATTAATTTACTGGAATTGTGAGCGACTTGCTTGGCACTAGAAGCCTTCCTCCAGTCCATCATAGACAAAACTACCACCATGTGGTACTGCAACAAGCAGGGTAGGGTGTTGTTGTGGGTATTTCTTTGATCGTACACCAACTGGCAGGATCTTTAAACCCCAGGGTGGACAAACTCAGTCGGCACTGCCTAGTGAATTACGAATGGTGATTACATTCATAGGTGGAACATGACATCTTCCAGCAATATGAAGAACCTCAGCTACAACTTTTTGCCATCACGAGAATGCGCTGTGTCCAAGCTTATTCTCCTCAGAGTTCCTACGGCAGTTTTCCCTTGGAGATACTTTCTGACTGGGATGGAGCTCAGGACTACTAAATGCTTTTCCACCTCTGCCTCTCCTGTCCAAAGATCTGAAGAACATCGGGAAGGGCCAGGGGACTGTGGTACCCATAACTTCTGGCCATGAGCATCTGTCCTCTGATCTGAAATGGCTGCAAATTCAGGAAGAACTTCTGTCTCAACAGATTAGATTGCAGCATTTGGGTCTGCGCAGCCTACACCTCTATGCGTGGAGGTTGAGTGGTGTAGTTTACTGCTTTTGATCTTTCTTGTGAGTTACTAGTCATTTTGGCCTCTAGGCATTCATCCACCAAAACCATCTAGGCTGGACACTGGGAACATTGTCACTAGGTGTACTTCTCTGCATATCCAAGCTTGCTTTATAATCCCTTTTATCCATTGTTTTGTTGTTTGTCCTTTCTCTAGCACATCAAGGACTTGCTTGAATATAGTTAAAGGTTATTTATTTGTCATGTCAGCCTTTCTACGGTTATCTAATCAATCATCGCTATTCATATCACCTGGTAAATACATTTTTTGAAGCGGCTATCCCACGTTTCTACGTAAACCCTTTGTGATGCCACAGTCAGATCTTAATTTGGTCCTCACATTTTTGATGTTCACCCCATGTATGCAGATGCATAGCTGCTCTTTGCATCTTCTAACCCTGAATACAGTTTTCCTCATAGTGAGAACAACAAGATATCAACATAGTAAGTTACAAGCCCTGTTTCTCCAACACCGATATACAACCTTCGTATTAGACAAACAGGTGCTTAGGACCAGGGTTGTATTCCTACCAAAAGCTGAGAAGCTGTTTCACATTAGTCTATTAGCCCCCACCCCCGGCGTTTTTGCTCCATTTATCCATCCATGTAGGAAGTGAGGCTATAACATTAGGATCCCAAAAGAGCCCTAAGCTTCTATGTGGATTATACCAGTGAACATCTGGTGAATGGTCAGGTCTTTGTGAGGTCTGAAGGAGTAAAGAGGGATAAAGTAGTGCAGAAAAGAGCAGTCTCCAGATGGATAGTCACCTGCATAAAGATATGCTGTGCACTGGCTAATAAGCAGCCTCCAAAGGCCTCAAGGGATCATTCCATCAGGGCCAAGGCTGCCACCACAACATTGCAGCGTGGACTGCCTGTCTTTTACATCTGTCAGGCTGCTCCATGGGCATCAGTACACAGGTTCATGAAGGACTTCTGCCTTGATAGCCAGGTTCAGTGGGAGGGCCATTTTGCCCATTCGGTCTAGTGGAACTGTTGGAACTGGCCCTTTTTACAGGGTAATCCCCAAACTTTTTGCCTTCCGCCTGTATTTCTTCTGACCTGTTTTTGTGGGTTATATGACTCTGGGCACTTTACCAATGCTGCTCAGTGCTAAAGTGCATGTGCTCTCTCTCGTAAACTTGGTAAGATTTGCCTACACCTGTTTTGAATATTTAATTTACCTTTAAGTCCCTTGTACAGTGGTACCCCATATACCTGGGGCCTGTAAATTAAAAGCTACTAGTGGGCTTGCAGTGCTGCTTGCACCACCCACCGAAGCGGCCTTTCAGACCAGTCTCAGGCGTCTGCAGGGCCTGCATGTGCAGTTTACTGTTAAAGTGGTTGCCACATCTGAAACTCCCCTTTTACAACATATAAGTCACTCCTACGGTAGACCCTAGCTAGGCCTATGGGCAGGGTGCTGTGCAGGTGAAAGGTAGGGCATGCACCTTTACTGTGTGGCATGTCCTGGTAGTGACATACAGCCTATTTGGTTCCTCACTGCTGTAAGGATGTTCCTCTCATAGGTTTGAATTGGGAATTCCCTGATATGTGCTTTTAGTGGTAATTTCAAATATGAAAGGGGTAGCGTGGTCATGTTTGGTATGCTTGGCATAGTAGAAATAAATCCTTATTGATGAAAGCGGATGTGATATTACTATTTTAGAAATGCCACTTTTAGAAGTGAGATTTCTGTGCGCTTATGACTCTTTGTGCCCTGCCTGGTTGTGTATTCACTGTCTGGGGTAGACTGACAGGAGAAGGGGATGTACATTCACTTTAGACAGTCGCAAGGGGTAGAGGTACCATCTGAATACGGCTGTCCATTATTATATATTTACTAGTGATGGAGCAAAAACTCATGAAAAAAAAATGTAAAATCACAGTAGATTGGCCTAGTGAAGAATATCCGAGAGATTAAAAACCAGGAGCACCCTCAGATGACGTGTTGAAGAAATATAACTAAGTAATTACATATTTTAAAGGGAAAATACCTCCAAAAGGGACAGATTGGGTAAAAATAGTTTGAACTACACAAGAGCCGAATGAATCTGTTCTTGCCTATTATTAATGATTATTGCAGGTATTCAATCAGTATAGTGGTTTTGAAAACATTGGAGAAAAGGATATGGGACATTTTGTATATCGATTTGTTTATTGATTAAAACCCGAGATTAGTCAAATGATCCAACAACATACACTTTGTTGGCAAAGTAAGACCATAGATGAGATATTAAAGTATGCTAAATATTGTTGAGACGATATTGAGGATAGGCATAAGAAACTAAAAGAAAAGATGATGTGGGCACAAGTGAAGTTGGCAGAACAACAGGTAATAAAATGAGATGGTCAAACAGATGGACAGACAAAAGAACAGAATCAGAGTGAAAATGTGGCAAGTGGGGGTAAACAGAAAGGACAAATGAACAGAGAGGATGCGAAGAAAAGTTTTCCTTGTCATGGGTGCGGAAAGCTTGGACATTGGAAAAAGAAGTGTAAAAATATTCCAAATAATAATGGCCCAAATTAAAATTTAAATCCACAGATGCAGAATGAGGGATTTGTGAATCAACCGCAGCACGTAGTTAATCAGAAGTGTAAGTTGCTACCTGCCCCTATGCCAAATTGTGTGAATCAGGCACAGTACAGTGCGGACGCCCTATTTCCAGGAAGTGGTAAGACAAATTATGTGATTTCACAATATTTTTTGCAGAATAATAGTGAAGAAAATATTTTGATACAATGACGGTGCCTGAGGGGGGAGGAAGAAGAATGCGTACTTGGCGCATCCTTGGCGGTAGATCAGTCAGGTACATTTATTGATGGGAAAGTGGAAGGTAATGACATCACTTTTCTATTGGCTACTGGTGCTACCCGTCCTACTGTGAGAACAGCAGACATCCCAAACCTACCCCTCTCGGGAGACTCTATCCAAGTGGTTGGAGTTACCAACCAGCAGGTCAGAACCCCAATTACAAAGCCTATGGAGGTACAAATCGGAACCTTCAAAGATATGCATAAATTTATAGTATGTGATTCAAGTCCAGTGAATTTATTAGGCGGAGACCATTTTGTGTAAAATGAATTGCACAATTTATTGCACACCGGATGTTGTTACTTTCCAAACTCCTGACGAAGATGTGGTTTATAAAATAATGTTAGCTAAGCAAGGTACAGAAATAGACTAAATATATTCATTAATGACAGAGAATGTCTTACCAAAAGAGCTAAAAATGACTGTAAATCCAGAAGTATGGGATTTTACTGGAAATGAAATAGGTCTAATGGCAAATGGAGACCCAGTAAAATTGACTGTGAAAGAAGGTGCAGTTTATCCAAACACCCGACAATATAATATGAGTCCTGAAGTTAAAGCAGGAATAGCTTCTGAAATTGGTCGAATGACTAAACAAGGCATTCTAAAGGAAATAATGAGCAGTCCATGTAACTCACCTATAATAGGTCTAAAAAAACCTAGTGGAAAGTACAGGATAGTGCAAGATTTAAGGAAAATCAATACAATTGTAGTACCATGTTGTCCTATAGTACCAAATCCAGCAGTGATTTTGTATCAGATACCCTGGAATGCTGGATGGTTTACTGTAATTGATTTGTGCCAAGCCTATTTCTCAATTCCTTTACACCCTAACAGCCAGTATTTTTTTTCCTTTAAATTTGAGGATTGAATTTTGGCATGGAGTCGAGTTCCTCAAGGGTATACAAAGAGTCCATTTATTTTTAATCAGATTTTGAAAAAGTGTTTTGAAAAGTTAGTTATGCCACGAAAATCAGTCTTAGTTCAATATATTGATGACCTACTTATGGCATCAAAGTGCAGAGATGCTTGTGTCACTGATTTAATTGCACTATTTATTTATTTATTTGCTGGTTTTTATAGCGCTTGAATCGACTCCAGATGGAGTATCTCTGCGCTTTTGGTGCCGGCTAAACAGAAGATGAGAATTTGGAGCAGATGCTAGATCTCATTTTTAAATAAAACAGTTTTCAGTTGCCTTCTGAATTTTAAGTGCTCAGTACACTGTCTTAAGGACAGAGGAAGTCTGTTCCATAATGTGGGTCCTGCAATTGACAACGCTTTATTCCCATGCCTCGCTTTCTTGGCGCGAGGCACCACTAGGAGCAGATTGTTGCTTGATCTTAGTGTTCGAGATGGCATGTAGGGAATAAATTTGTTTCCAAGATATGCAGGCCCTTGTCCATGAAGACATTTGTGGATCAGGCAAGCTATCTTAAATTTTGTTCTTTGCCGGATCGAGAGCCAATGTAATTGCTCAAGGAGGGGTTTGGATGGAGTTCTTGGCGGGGCATTCAGAACTAGGCGGGCCGCTGTATTTTGAATGACCTGGAGCTTAGCCAGCACGCCTTCATTGGCAGAAAGCAGCAGGCCATTACAATAGTCGATCCGACTTAGCACGAGTGCCTGAACTAGCGTCCTCCTAAAGGAATCCGGCAGTAGAGGGAAGACCTTACGCAACATGCTGATGGTATGGAAGCAAGAACCCGAGATGAAGTTGGAATGCTGTTTTAGAGATAGTTCTTGGTCCAGACGGACCCCCAGGTTTTTCACTATCTGCTTGGGTTCTGGGGCTGCTCCCAAATCCTGTGGCCACCAATCCGGGGCCCATAGCATCCTGGCTTCTCCAAACAGCATGACTCCGTCTTATTGACGTTGCACTGAAGGCAGTTGGAGGACATCCAGTGCGCCACCGCCTTCATGCCTGATGAGAAGGAGTTTCTTACTTCAGCGGAGAGGGTTTTAAAGGGGAAGAGGAGCTGGGTGTCATCAGCGTAGGATACTGGGATAAACCCGTACCTACGCATCACTCTAGCCAGGGGTGCCACATAAATGTTGAAGAGGGTCGGGCTTAGACACGAACCCTGGGGCACCCCTTTCGATATCTCCATCTCCGCAGAACGATATGCACCCATGGTGACAGTCTGGGTGCGATCGGATAAAAAACTCCTTAACCAGGCAAGGGCTTTGTTCTTAATGCCAGCGTTCGACAACCGCTCAGTCAGGATGGAATGTGACACTGTGTCGAACGCTGCAGACAGATCTAAAAGAACCAAGATGACTGAGATGCCCTTGTCCTGGTACATATGCAGGTCATCAGTGACTGACAGAAGGGTGGATTCAGTGCTATGTTTGGGTCTGAAACCTGACTGAGAGTAGTCCAGAGCCCCAGCAAGTTCGATATAGCTGGAGAGATGGTGGTTGGCATGCTTCTCAGTCAGTTTCCCTAGGAAAGGTAGTAAGGAGATGGGCCTCAGATTAGCCAATTCGGTCCACGGAGTCGCAGTGTTTTTCCTGATTGGTCTAACAATGGCTCGTTTCCATTCTCTAGGGACATTGCCTGTGCTCAGAGAGAGGTTTACCATGTCTCCAATCATGGGGCAGAGTTGGTCCGCTAGGGCGGGCATTATCCTCGCTGGGATAGTATCGTCTGGGCTACCACTTTTGATCTGCGAGATTAAAGAGAGGATATTCTCAGACGAAATAGGAGGGAAGGTATCAAGCGAGTAAGTACTCTGCTTCAGGTCGGCATCTATTTGGAGAGGCGCTGTATCTGTAGTGATGGTTTTGCTGGCACAAATTATTTTCTCATAGATTTTGTCTATTTTTTCTGTAAAAAAATTGAGATATTTCATTGCACAACTGCTGTGATGCTACCTCAGATGTTTCACATGCTATAGGTTTGACAAATGTTTGAAGAATTTGATAGAGGACCCTGGGTGAATTCCCTGCAGCTGTGATTTGTGCCGTAATATGGGTTTTTCGTGCTACCCGGATGGCTTTGTGATAGATGGATAGTGAATCCCAATATTTGTTCTTGTCCTCTACCAAATGAGAAGTTCTCCACTTCTTCTCCAGCTTCCTGGCGGTTAACTTTAACGTCCTTAGACGGTCCGAGAACCAGACTTCCTGTTTTTTAGCAGGTCGGGGTTTAAATTGCTTCATGGGAGCAATTTTATCTATCGCATCCCTAGTTGCGCGTTCAAATTTTCCAAGTGCAATTTCAGCATTATCAGTGGGGAGGATGGCAAAGGGCTTGAATTTTTCCTTGAAGGAGTCAGCAGTAACTTTGTGCCATTGTCTGCGTACACTGGGTAGGGAGATAGTGCTTACAGGGGTAGGGTTAGAATACGGGGTGTAGAATTCCATTAAGAAGTGATCAGTCCAGTTCACCTGAACTCCAGGTAGACATGAAACCGACAGGAAGTTAGTTAAAATCAGGTCAAGAGTGTGTCCAGCCTGATGGGTGGGCCCGGAATTTCGTTTTATAAGTCCTAGTAAGGATAAATCTGTCAGTAAGGTCTGTGCCTCATTACAATCCAGCCTTTCGCTGTGTACATTAAAATCCCCTACTAGTATGAAGTTACTCTCATTATTTATATGAGGGGCCAGTAACTCAATCAGCCTGTTGGAGAAGTTCGTGCAGGGCCCCGGAGGACGGTATACTAGGGCACCTTTTTGACTTTCTTTGGGGGACCATACGATTTTAAAAATTAGTAGTTCAATTTCAGGGGTACTCAGCTCGTCTAATATCGTGATGCTAATCTCTTGTTTGTGTACAATGGCTATCCCACCACCAATTTTTATTGGCCGGTCCAGTCTGACTATCTTGTAGTCGACAGGGATTCCTAGGGTTATAGCAGGGTTGGAGTGTGGTTTTAACCAAGTTTCTGTAAGATAGCATAAGTCGGGCTGTTTTGAGGAGATTAGGTCCCATACTTCTGCAGTATGTTTGGAAAGGGACCTAATATTGCAAAGTATGTTTTTCCTCCCCGAGGGAGTCTGGGTAGAATTATTCTCAGTATTGCTAGGCGATTTGCATGGTTGGTAGTGTTTCGCCCCAATATTATCTCTTATTAGAGTACTAAACTGACTGTGGCAATGATGGCAGGAAAAAGGGCCCTCTATCTCAGGGAACACATCCCGTTTACAGCCCGATAGTGGGGCAGATTTGAGTTGCCGCAGTACCTGAGGTGTGTATTTGAGCACTCGTGGGGGGTGTCCTGAGAGACCAATTGATGCAGCCCCCATGGCCCCTGTGCCCCGTCCTGTCGCGGACGGGCGCAGATGGGCAGGTCTTCGGCTTGTCTTAGGCGCCGTCCAGGGCGCCCCGCTGCGCGCAACCGCTGCGCGCTCGAGCCGACGAGGGGCTAAATAGCCCTCAGATAGTGATCAGCTAGAGCGCTAACCGCTCTACTTCCTGTGGGCGTCTGGCTCTTACCTGCCCCGCCCTCCGCACAACGGTATTGGCTACCGAGTCGGACCGGGGCGGGCAGGCTGGAGTATTGAGCTCAGAGGCTGGGAAGTGTTTTGTGAGCCCTAGCGGCACCGGTGGAATGCAATGTGCAAATAGCAATCTAAAGTGCAAGTACAGTTAAAATTCTTATTCGACTTTAGCTGAAGTGCGCCGCTATTGCAGAATGCTAGGCTCAATTAAAAAGTGTTCTTTTTTAAAATTCGTAATCAATTTTAAAATAGGCAATTGTCAAGGTAAAAACAGTTTACATGCAGAGCATCCGCTCTAATATTGTTTCTGGCGCCAAGCGGGGTCAGGAGATGCTGCCACCGTCGTCCCTTACCGCGCTGGGTTGTGCCTCCTCGCCGCCTAAATAGCCCTCAGATAGTGATCAGCTAGAGCGCTAACCGCTCTACTTCCTGTGGGCGTCTGGCTCTTACCTGCCCCGCCCTCCGCACAACGGTATTGGCTACCGAGTCGGACCGGGGCGGGCAGGCTGGAGTATTGAGCTCAGAGGCTGGGAAGTGTTTTGTGAGCCCTAGCGGCACCGGTGGAATGCAATGTGCAAATAGCAATCTAAAGTGCAAGTACAGTTAAAATTCTTATTCGACTTTAGCTGAAGTGCGCCGCTATTGCAGAATGCTAGGCTCAATTAAAAAGTGTTCTTTTTTAAAATTCGTAATCAATTTTAAATTGAAAATTGATTTAATTGCACTATTAAATCATTTTGCTGAAGAATGGCACAAGGTATCTCCAGAAAAATTAAAATTTTGCAAAACAGGAGTGAAAGTGGAGTGAGGAAAGTGACCACAGAAAGAATCAGAATAATAAGGCAAAAGCAATTACCTTAAACTCAGAGAAAGATCAGAATGTTTCTTGAGGTGGTAGGATACTGCAGACAGTGGATTGTAGGATTTTCCCTTTTAGCAAAGCCCGTAATTCAAATGACACGAAAAAGAGTAAAAGACCCAATAGTTTGGGATGATGAAAGTGTATAAGCCTTTGTGAGATTACAAAACTGTTTATGTGAGGCCCCAGCCCTAGGAATGCCTAACTATACAAAAGAATTTGCACTGTTCTGTTGTGAGAGAGAAGGTTGTGCACGCTCAGTCTTAACCCAGAGACATGGATTAAGCGTCCAGTAGCCTATTTTTCAGCTACTCTGATTCCTGTGGCTTCAACATTGCCTGGCTGCTTAAAAGCAGTTGCTGCTACTTGCATGAGCATAGAACAAAGTGAGTCAATTGTGATGGGACATCCAGTGAAGGTATATGTTCCACATTCAGTTGAGACCCTATTAACAAGAAATCGAACTCAGCATCTCACCCCTAGTCGGATGACTAAGTACGAAAGAATAATTCTGGGAGCAGAAAATGTGACTGTAATTAGGTGTACTATGGTTACGTTATGGCTACATTATTACCAGACCCCAAATGTGAAGAAGTGAAAAATGAAGCAGAACATGACTGTTTAGATGTTACCGAGATGTGCACCAAGCCACGTCTTGATATACAGGAAGAACCATTGAAAGAGCCGAGACATGAGTTATTCGTTGATGGCTCTTGTTTAAGACTTGGGAAAGGCGGACTGAGTGCAGCCTATGCTATATGCAAATTGACTGGGGTTGTTGTAGCTTCCTGTTTACTTGGAGTAAAATCTGCACAAGTAGCCAAATTAATAGCTATAATTAAAGCATGCAAAATTGGGAAAAATTTGAGAGTGACCATATTTACTGATAGCCAATATGGTTAGGGGGATGTGCACAATTTTGGCCAATTGTGGTCACAAAGGGGATACATTACTTCTTCAGGATCCCTTATTAGAAACAGAAAATTTGTGAAAGAACTATTGGAAGCAATACAATTGCCAAAAGAACTAGCAGTGGTCAAGTGTGCTGCTCACCAGTGAGGGAATGACAAAGTGACAGCTGGTAATTGTTACGCTGACCAAGTTGCTCAGTATTGTGCCAGAAACAATATGTCAATAAACAGAAAAATGGAAACAAGTAGAGTCAGCTGCCAACTTATGTCATTTTCAGTTTTTGAAACATGGGAAGAGGTGAGGCAGTTGCAGGAGGAAGTGGAAGAAAGTAAAAAGGAAAATTGGATAAAGCAGGGTTGTGAACGAAGGGAAGCAGATGGTGTGTGGGTATACCATGATGGCAGGCCAGTTATGCTAGACTGTTTGCTCTCACAAATGGCGAGAATATACCATGGAGACACACATGTAGGCAGGGGTGCTATGATACGACAATTCAGACAGGATTGGTACAATCCAAAATTTAGGGCAGTCGCAGAAAGTCTTTGCCAGAGATGTTAAACTAGTCAACAAATAAACCCAGGAAGAAAGACAGTGGTCAGTTGGGGAAGAATTCGGAAAGCAGAAGGACCATTTGTGAGGCTACAGCTAGATTTCACAGCACTTCCACCATGCAAGGGACTGAGGTACGTCCTTGTGATTGTTTGTTTGTTTTCACAGTGGGTGGAAGCATACCCCACAAGAAGAAATGACAGTATCACTGTTGCCAGAATATTGTTGAGGGAACTCATTCCAAGGTTTGGTTTTCCAGTAACTTTAGAATCAGATAGAGGAACTCACTTAAACAATGAGATAATTCGAATAATCTGTGAAGCATTCAAGATCGAACAGAAACTGCACTGTGCATAACGCCCAGAGGATTCTGGAGTGGTAGAACAATTGAATGGCACAAGAAAATCAAGATTAGCAAAGGTGTGTGCATCCACTTCAATGAGTTGGCCAGAAGCGTTACCTCTTGTGCTAATGGGACTCAGAAGTATTCCTGACAGAAACACAGGACTGAGTCCCCATGAGATTATCATGGGAGAAACAATGAGACAAGCATTTAAACCAGGACATAGATTACTGAATATAACTGATGCTTTAGTATTTGATTATTGCAAAGGATTGGCTGACCTAGTGTGTTCTATCTCTCGCCAGGTTGAAGAAGACGCAGTGACTAGGCAGCCGGATCAAGCACATGATTTGAGTCCTGGAGATTGGATGGTATTAAAAAATCACACCAGAGAGTCGTGCCTAGCACCAGGGTGGGATGAGCCACGGCAAGTCATATTGGTTGCTATCACAGCAGTGAAGTGTGCAGGCCTGCCGAACTGGGTAGCTGCCAGTCATACAAAAAGCGTGCCAGCCCCTGATGAGGAAACACCACAACTGACACAAACAGTTGAAGTTGCTGAAGGTTGTACAGTTGAAGATCCTGGAGCAAGGGACTCTAGAGAGTTAGACAGCGAACAACCGAGCACAAGTCAGGAGGACTGGATACCAACAGTTGACATACTTGAGCTCTTCATCAAAACATGGAGTAGAGCAAAATTAGAAGAACAGAAAAATAGTGAGGATCAGACAGGTATAGAAGAACATGCTCAGCAAGAATTGAACAAAGAAACTGGAGATTCTGAGCAGGACCAGACAGGTGTCGAAGAACATACTCAGACAAAGAGACCAATTGAAAGACCTGAGATGGGACAGATAGATATAGAAGAACACGTTCAGGCGATAGAAGACAAAATTGTAGTAAGACCTGGACAGGGCCAGTTAGGAAAAGAAGAACAAGTTCGGGAAGAAGAAGAAGGAAAAGAGCTATCTGAAAGAGTACCCGAACAGGAACAGGTAGAGACAGAAGAACGAGTTCAGGCAGAAAAAGCCACACAGACAAGTCCTGAACAAGGAAAGGTAGAGAGGAACTCAGAAAACAAAGAAAATCAAGTTGTGCCACAACATAATGAAAATAAAAGGGCTCTTGAAAGAGACCAAGAAAGTGAAAGTGCAGTGCAAGTTAAAAGAGTCAGAAAATTTGACAATTGGCCAGGTGGGGTCAAAAGGTTAAAATATCGTTTAAAAACAATAAATGAAGATCCAGAACAAGTAAATGAAGTTACAAGTCAAACTCAGGCTGAACAGTCAATTACTAAAAACATCTGTAGAAGTTCAAGATTGAAGGCATTAAACAATAAGTTCAAAGGACCTAAAATGGACCTATGTGATCCTTGAAGAGTTTGAGAATCTAGATATAAATGAAGAATCTGATGAAGAAATAAATTTAGAACAGATTGACGAAGGGGAAGTGAGGCCTCCTTGAAATACTCGAAAGATTCTGATTCCAAACTAAAATAAAGAAGAGAAATCTTCTTGAATCAAAATGGCTGACACCAGAGTTACAGAAAGACCAAAACGAAATTGTATAAAAAGATGTTGTAGGGTTTGTATATGTAGTTTTTTATTAGTGAAACTAGTTTGTATATTTTTAACTATAACAGTTCCTTATTTTATGATTATAGATAAAAAGAATGACACTAACATTAATGAAAGGACAGCTAACATGAAAGGAGATAGAGTAGAATTAGAAGCATCAGATGAGATAGCTATACATCACACAGTAACTGACAATGATACTTCATTAAATGTATTTACAAAGTTATTATTTCAGTATGTAGAAACAATGTAGATTAGTGATTGTTATGCTTGTATGAAATGACCTACTTCAGTAGCTGAGGGAGTGACGTATCACCATTTGCCTTTAACATATTGTATTTCATGTAGCATATTGTCAAGTTTATTTTATAGAACAGGAAAATTACAATATTATTATTCTAATATAGATGTAGTGCTTACAGAAATTCCTATTAGAAAGAATATGAATCCAGTACGTAGTTTAGATGCACAGTTTATGGGTGAATTTTTCCTAACAATAAAATCATTAGATATAGAAAAGGAACATAAAGACAATCTTTAAGTGAAGAAGAGAAAGTGTTTTTGAATTCAGTTGAGGAAAGGAGGCAAGATTTCCAAAGAAAAGCTGCTGAACAGAAACATCATATTCCATCATGGGCAGCGAAGGAAGGACTGTATACAGCTGGCAAGGAACATTCTGTGATGGCCCTAGATTTTGTAAAGACAGGGAAAATATGCCTCTAGAGATTAAAGACAGATTATAATAACGTATTTACTGTTTCTAGTGAATGTGAACATAACTTCCTAATTTTGTGAGGTTGGGGACTAAAAGGGGGAACAGAGCTAGTATTTCCTGGATTTTACTACGTGTGTGGGAATAAAACTTATTATAAGCTGCCTGCCAGGTAGTATGGGAGTTGCTATTTCGGAACAGTTTTTCTGAAAATTTACCATGTCAAAAGAATCACTGGATGCAATGAAAACGCTATTAAACTAATACATAGAAAGAGAGCTAGTGTTTCAGAAATAATAGGTGACTTATTCAGTGCATTGATATCTACTGTGGCAGTCGTACTGAATTCAAATAGAAACTGTCAATTGTCAACAGTAGTTGATCGTCTTTTGGCCGATACTGCTAGAGGCTTTTTGATGATTAATAAAGAAATGGTTTCAATTAGGTCTATGGTTGTGCAAAATCGGCTTACGCTTGATATACTCTTAACTAAAGAGGGCAGAGTCTGTAAAATGTTGAAAGTGCAACATTGTTGCACTTATATACCAGACAAAAGCACAGAAATGAAGGGAAAAAATGCAAGAAGAATTGAAACCACTCGAAGTTCATAATGTATGGGAAAGACTAACAAAAAGTATTACTACAGTAGGGAATTGGTTTTCCAGAATAGGGAAAAGTTTCCAAGGACAAGTATTTTTTCTTATAGTAGGTATAACTCGCTCGCGCTGAGGTGTCATTCACAAACCTTTGCCTGCTGCTACAGGAGTAGCCGTCAACCTTCCAGTGTCCCAGTCCTTGCAGAAGAGGAGGAAAACCACCGGCGAGGCCGCAGAGGAGACGTGAGGCGCGGCCCCGGGACTGCGAGGCTCAGCGTTTAATTCCATCAGCTGTTGCCTCTTCCCGTGTGAGCCGCGCCCCCTCCCAGTGCCCGCCCCCATTGAACTGCTGATAACCTCTCGCGGCCCCCGCTTCGCGGGAGCCGCTCGCGCTGAGGTGTCATTCACAAACCTTTGCCTGCTGCTACAGGAGTAGCCGTCAACCTTCCAGTGTCCCAGCCCTTGCAGAAGAGGAGGAAAACCACCGGCGAGGCCGCAGAGGAGACGTGAGGCGCGGCCCCGGGACTGCGAGGCTCAGCGTTTAATTCCATCAGCTGTTGCCTCTTCCCGTGTGAGCCGCGCCCCCTCCCAGTGCCCGCCCCCATTGAACTGCTGATAACCTCTCGCGGCCCCCGCTTCGCGGGAGCCGCTCGCGCTGAGGTGTCATTCACGAACCTTTGCCTGCTGCTACAGGAGTAGCCGTCAACCTTCCAGTGTCCCAGCCCTTGCAGAAGAGGAGGAAAACCACCGGCGAGGCCGCAGAGGAGACGTGAGGCGCGGCCCCGGGACTGCGAGGCTCAGCGTTTAATTCCATCAGCTGTTGCCTCTTCCCGTGTGAGCCGCGCCCCCTCCCAGTGCCACGCCCCCTCATATTCTACAGGGATTTAACCAAGGGCATTAACGCGCATCGCGGGACGCGCGCGGGTCGCAGCCCGGGGCGAAGCCCGGGCAAAGGGCGGGCCCGTTGTTGCCCGGTAGAGACCGGACCGGGCCACCCCCCTTGGATTTGACAGTTACTACTGATACCATCTAGTGTATAGGGCTCCATACAACAAATGTCCACCATGCGCAGTAGAACCAGAAGTAATACTAAAAAAGCAATGGCCGTAGCACAAGTTACTGGGCCTATAGACCACTTTATTTCACGGGTTAATGAAACAATCGACCATAGCATCATCCTGTTGGAAAAAAGAGTATCCTTGGATCTTATGAATGCCAAACGCTCGTCCTTGGGCCTTTTGGCAACTGCAAGTTCACCTGTCCAGCAACCGTTAACTAATTGTTCCCTCCCTTTACCTTCAACTGCTGCTGGTACATACACAGTTCCAAACGCTGTCGACCTATCAGTAACTCAATCTGATTCTGACCCGTCATATGTTGATCTTGAGGCCACTCCAGACTTAGAAGCTTGCCAACCATCTGAAAAGTCAGAGTTGAGTGTAGACAAACATCCCCATGTATCAAGTGTAGGAGCTATCCCTGTATTGCCTGATGCAGGGAACAGAGGTACTACTAAGAATGCGTTTAAGACTAAGGAAAAGCCTAAAACTAAAATTAGGAATCACAACCTTGTTTCACCTACCCCTAACTCTGCATCAGGCATACCCTGCTGGGTTGAAAATATGGTAATAGACTTAAAATCGGATCTTGAAGCTACAATAGCGGCTCAAATTAAGCCCTTAATATCTAAAATTGACAGACTGACGTCGCTAATCAACTCGAAATGGGCTAATAAGGCAAGTGGGAATGTGCCTATACAGACGCACGGGGCAACAAAAGAAGTGCCTCTGGAAAATGCACCTAGTACCAAGCCCTTGAAAGATCCTCCCACTAAGGCCAATACTTTATTAGATAGCAAGGGAACAGCAACACAGCACTCGACCCAAACAGGGGGTAAATCTGTTGTATCTCCCCCAACCCCTAGTGTGATTGGTTCCACCCCGACTATACAAACACCATCTGGCCTAAACAAAGTGAGTAATCAACCAGCAAAGGGTTGCAATGGTTTGGTCACCAATTCGACAACAACTTCTTCCTTAAATAAAACTCAGGAACCAAAGACAAGGCAGGCCCGTTTTAAGACAATCAACTTGCCGCCGGAAGTCTCCCCCTTTGTGGTTGTTCTGACGGGTGTACCACCACTGAAGGAGGGAAGAAGAGAAACCTTCGTTGAATTGAGAAACAAATGTGCCCAGTGGCTTCAGTTGCACAAACCCCTACCCATCCACATGAGCGGTGAAATTCTTTCTGTACGTAGAGGAGATTGGGTGGGCAGGAACACCAAGACCATAGCAGGAGATGTTATTACTGTTAATTTCAGGGATACAGGGGCAGTGAATTATATATGTAATACACCCAGTAGTGGACCTGCAACTCAAATTAATCCACTTCCCTTGTCTTACTTCTTACCCATGCCCCCAAGACAAAATCCCCCTAGGTTCAGCTTCCCAATTAATAGAGGGTATACACATGCTCCACAACACATTACTCACCAGTGGCAGCAACCATGGCAAGGATTGCCTCCCCCATTTGACCCCTTTGTTTCTCAGTTTGCCCACTGGAATAGATTCTGTGCGTTGTGTGGTAAATAAATAAATAATACCCTATTTTTGGATGAATGAATGAATAACAGATAGCTCAATAAATAAGAGTCAAGATTCGAGGTAGTAGGAGTTTCTGCAGGTTTATTACAGCATAAGGACAGGATCAGGACAACCTGCATAGGATGACCCAGCAGCTGCTGGGGCTAGGTCTGGGATGAGCGCGCCAACATTTAATAACATAACATTGATTTATATACATAGCGCAAACACATAGCATTACATTGCAGTAGGCGTAACAGTGGGTGGAGTAGAAGGCGTGACGCGTAGCAGTCGCGAGAGATAACAGTAAAAAGAGGTGTAACTGGGAGTTTACTCAGACATGTGATACAAAACGTAACAGAATATGTCATGAATGGGCGGACACATAGGAGGGGGCTACCTAAGGAGCCGGGACCTTTAACCTAATGGTGCGCGAAAACTGGCAATGACGTGTTACTAGGAGAAGCTGGGGGCTACGAACTCTGTGCTAGGAGCAGAGACTAAAGTCTGAAGGGTCGGAGCGACATGTACCTAAACCCTATCTGGTATCTAATGTTTAGGGAACATGTTGATATGAACTAGAAGTCATGAGGGGAGAGGCTAACCTGACTCTAAGACTAGACCATGCTTTATTCTACATGTAGTGCGTGATGAAGAATACTAAATGACCATTAAATACAGTATTTCTCTAACATGGAGACGAGAAGGCTAGACAATGACGGAAACTATTGATGCAGTTCAGTAGCTTAGGAATGCAGAGGAGGAGGACTGAACTGATAGCAGGAACTATAACATACTTTTGGCAGACTCAGAGGCAGAGCCGGGCTGCACCGGGCACTGCGAGGCAGGAAGTAAGTGAAAGGTCGAGGATACAGGTGGGGGCTGTATCGCTCTTCAGCGAGGCTTTCAGGAGACAGGAGCTGAATCTGTGGTCCGGGCCCTTTTGAGGCCTAGAAACGGGGACTTTATAATTGAATAACGTGCACACTGAGAAACGTGGCAACATTACTTACATAGGCCTGATATTCGTAGTATTCACGAGGACTGGAAACTAACATACCAGAGGTGGACACAACTGTAATTGCGTCTTCAATCAGGAATGGGGAATAACATATGCATATTGGTCATGCATACATAACATATGATGGATGGGGCGTAGGGACACAGAACATGGCAAAATTTACTTTTCCACATTCCCTCCTTGTCACTACGTTTCCATCAGGAAACATCAATATTCATGATACCGTCTATCATTTCATACAGTACCATTTGCTCGTCTCGAATTGTCTTGGAACGGGATTTAGAACAGGGCTTGGGACTAGGAATACAAGAGGTAGCACACATGCTGCAAATCGCAGGGCCACATTGTATACAGAGGCAGCAGCTGAATATGATCGCTACTGCAATACCTAGGAAGGACAGGACTTTCCATCCCCATGCGGAAATTATATTCCAGAACCAACCGGACCATGTCCAGGTGCCTGGATCTTGATGTAACAGATGGGCAATTTTATGGAGTCTGGTTATAGCTGAATAAACAGACGGCGCGTTATTTGGAATGAAAATGCAACAACTGGATCCGAGAATTCTACAGGCCCCGCCCCTATCGGCCAGTATGACGTCAAGGACGAGACGATTCTGTAAAATGACAATTCTCATAAAGGATTGCTCTTCAGTTAAGTTACCTAGAGCGGAGGCAGTCTCATCTACTACTGCTTCAAGGGTTCTTGTTAACCTACGAATTAGCTTACTATTTACAACTGTACCTAAATAAGGGAAAACACCTTTATCTATATCAATGAATTGCTCTGCGGCGGTTTCAGTATAATCGACAATCGGGAGATTTCTCTTGTGTCTAGTGTGTACTAAGAAAGAATTCCTATGATAGTCAGGTGGGGCTAGAAAAACAGGTGGCAGTAGGAAGGCAATGTAACAGGTTCCCTCCCAATCGAGGGGCAGACGGACATATGCAGTTTGACCACAAACAAAATAAGAATGACGTGAAGCTATAAAAATAGATTTCCCACTGTCACTATACTGGATAACAGTAGTACATTCACTATGACCTATATGTACAGAACCATAACTACGGACACATAATTCGCCTTTGACTGGCAGTACTGAAATAGCGGGTGAGTCTGGAGTAGTATCAGACTGAACATTCAGAACCATGAAATTCGACGAATAATTTCCTAAATTATATACTTCATTTTCTAGATCTAAACCTGTTCTATGGGGGAAACCTTGCTTGTCTGGGAAACATGTACTGTTAAGAAAAGACATATCTGTTGAGGATGACGTTAGCGTGGACCATGCTCCACACGAACCATTGTGTGAGAATGGATAAGGAAAGAGTGGCAGAACTCCTTTCGGTGTCTGGAAAGGGGGGAGTCGACCACACACCCAACAATTAGTGGCATTGCTGGTCTGGTGTGAATAATGTAACATACGGATGAATGTGTTATTACGCATGGCGAGGCGGTATGAATATTCGTGAGGAGGCAGATCACTAAACGTGTGCTCTACTGTAGCATGAACAGACATATTTACATGAGGAACTGGAAAACACAGATAGAAAGCATAACTGGTGCAAGAAATCATTATGCTAAGAAATAATATGAAACTTAGAAAAACGATGCATTGGAGTGAACTTCGACTGACTCTCTCACTATGGGGGTCTATTTTATACATGTCAGAAACAGTCTAACCGTTTCACCTAGGGGAGGACTTATACAATCAAACTGGCTGACTTATTAGACCTGAGCTTTAACTTATACTCCTGTTGCGGAGTTTTCTCTAACAAGGGAGGGGTTGTAACAAAGTCTGGTGCGGGACAGTCCTTTAAAACAATGTTCTGGCAATCCTTCGAATCCTGGGAAATGTTCTTGGCAATGTCTTTGAAGTCTGGCTTCGGTCCTTTGAAAAGCTTTACATGAGAAAGGTGAACCCACCCCTTCCTGCCTTCCAACTTGACGGCAGTTCGGGTGGTCAAGAGGACCTGACGTGGCTCTTTCCAACGTGGTTCCAGCGGACTTGATCTGTCAAAATTTCTGATCATCACCAAGGATCCTGGAACGATCTCGTGCGGTGCCACCTCGGTATTGTCTGGAAATGCGGCGGCAACCTGTGAACGACATGAGTTGAGGGCAGACATCAAGGAAGCTAGGTAATCTGTCAGCATATTACATGAAACATCGGTAATACTTCGGGGTCTAGGAGTACCCCACATGTTAGGGGGGCGGCCGAATACGACCTCATACGGGGACAGACCTGATCTGGAATGTGCGACCATACGCATGTAAAACAGAGCGACTGGCAAAGCTACTAACCAGTCCACACCCTTGTCTTTACAGATTTTTGCTATACGGATCTTCAGAGTCTGATTATGTCTTTCGACTAGTCCAGCTGCTTCTGGATGGCGTACACAATGGAACTTCCACTGGTACCCTAACAACAGGGAAACGTGTTTCATGAGTTCGGATGAGAATGGCTGACCGTTATCAGAATATACGACTCTAGGGAGTCCATATCTAGGGAAGAATTCACGAACCAACTGTTTGGCAGTGGTCGCGGCTGTGTAATCTGGGACTGGATATGCTTCTGTCCACCTGGACAAAGCGCATACAACTACGAGGACATACTTGAAACCTCGACATCGCTCCATCTGAATATAATCCATCTGGAGGACCTCAAAAGGGTGGTCAGGGGGCTGGAAACCACCTTGTTCCACCGGGACACTTTTACCTGGATTAAACTGACAACATATCATACAGGTACGGACTTTCTGCTTGGCTGCAGCTCGTAAATGCTTGTTGAACCAAATGTTCTGGATACTGTCTAACATAGCTTTTTCTCCTAAATGTGCTGGACTATGTGCGGTATTGATAATGACTTGAACCATAGAATCGGGGAGAAACCATGTGGCTCTACCCTTCGTTAACCATCCTTGATCTGTCTGGACCCCTCCTTGTACAGACCATTTCTTGATTTCATCGGGAGTAGCATGTGACTGGATATCTATGACATCTTGAGTAGGGTCCTTAACTGTCATGCATGTAATCAGATCTGGAATATGTGTCTGTGTCTGATTAACTGGAATGTCTGGTGTCTGTGCTGTAAGCTTGGCTGTGCGGTCTGCTAAATCATTACCTTGGGAGATAATGTCAGTGACTTTCGTATGTGCTTTGCATTTCATAATAGCAATAGATGTCGGTAAATGTATGGCATCTAACAGGGCTTGAATAAGGAGACCATGCTGAATCTTGGTTCCATGAGAAGTCATAAAACCTCTCTCCTGCCAGAGCACTCCGAAGTCGTGTACAACTCCGAATGCGTAACGTGAATCTGTGTAAACATTAACCTTCAGGTTTTTGGCGTGTATACAGGCTTGTGTCAGAGCAACTAGCTCTGCTGCTTGAGCGGACAGGGTATCAATACGGTGTGTTTCAATAACTTCAGTGTCAGTAGTCACTGCATACGCGGCGACTAGTTCTCCTGTACTAGTTCTCATACATGAACCATCCACATAAAGTGTCAGGTCAGGATCTGGTAACGGAATGTCTGTCAGGTCTTGTCTTGGCTTTGTCGTAATGTTAACTACTTCCACACAATCATGTGGGTCTGGATTTGAATTAACTGATGGTAACAGTGTAGCAGGATTCAGAACGTTGCAGCGTCTAATTTCTATGTGTGGCTGGAACAGTGTCAATTCATAACCTGTTAAACGTGCAATTGTCAAGTGCTGAGTTTGTGTTCGGTTTAAAAGAACTTCTACTGAATGTGGAACTTGTACTGTCAGGGAATGTCCTAAAACTATGGAATCACTTTGTCTGATAGCTAGTGCTGTGGCTGCAACTGACTTGAGGCACGCAGGCAACGCCTGGGCGACTGGATCTAATGTGCTCGAAAAATAAGCACAGGGCTTGTATTGACCTGCTTGATCTTGTGTGAGAACAGATAATGCTGTACCTTCGCGTTCTGTAACGAAAAGTATAAAAGGCTTACTGTAGTTCGGTGTAGCTAGAACTGGAGCTTGACATAGGGCTTTCTTTAACTCGTTGAAACTAAGTGTATGGTCAGATGTCCAAGGGAGGACAGTCGATACGGCTGCCTCCTGTGTCGTTAACTGTATCAGTGGCTTGGCTAGAAATGCATACTGGGGAATCCATTGTCTACAATAAGAAGTAAGGCCGATAAAAGCACGTACCTCCTTCTGGGTTCTGGGCTGGGGAAGACTCGCTATTAACTGGATACGGTCGGGTGTCAACTGCCTACCCCTCTTGGACAGCAAGTGTCCTAAGTATACCACTTGCTGGACACAGAATTGAAGCTTCGAAGGTGACACCTTGTGCCCCATCTCGGCTAGAAAATACAGAACTGTAAGTGATGCTCGCTCGCAAGCACGTTCAGAACGGGCTGTGATCAGTAGATCATCAACATACTGGAGCAGGGCAGTGTCAGTTGGCATGTGAATGTTGTCTAGTTGTCTCTTGAGTGCTTGACTGTAAATACTAGGGCTTTCTGTGAAACCTTGAGGAGCGCGTGTAAACATATAGCTCCTTCCATTTAAACAAAATCCGAAAAGAAACTGGCTGTCTGGATGAATTGGAACACTAAAAAATGCATTCTTGAGGTCAATAACAGTGAAAAACATGGCTTCGGAATCAATGGCAGTTAACAGGGAAGAAATGTCTGGGACAACTGGGTACTGAGGAATAATACATTTATTAAGCTCTCGTAAATCAATCACTAATCGATATACTGGGGGTGCATTTGGATCAGTACGTTTCATGACTGGAACGATCGGGGAATTGCATACATTGGAGTCAGTTTCTACAACTACTCCTTGAGCCATGAGCTCGTCAATAATTTTGGATAAGGCTGCTACAGCCTCAGGTGGCAATCTGTACTGTCTGATTCGTGGTAACACTACACCTGGTTTGAGAGTCACACGATAGGGTGTGATTTGCATGTAACCTACATCAGTTGGACCTTGCGCCCATAAATGCTGTGGAACATTAGACAATCTTGAATCAAAATCTCGTAATACATAGTGACCCTTAAAGTCACGTAGGAACAGACGTATTCCCTCTGGGGAACAGCAAATAACTGCACCTAATTCTTTCAATGTCTTAATACCTAACAGATTTTCTGGACATGACTTAGTAAGTAACAGATCAGTAGTACGGGACAATGGACCTACTTCTAGAGTAACTGGCTTTGAAATCTCATTAATGATGGGTTTTCCTGAAAATCCAAGGGAAACATTTCTTGAGCCTGAGAGCGGAGCCCCTGGAACTTCGGCGTGACTAATTGTGGTCCTACTTGCCCCTGTATCGATCAAAAACTTTCTGTCTTTCCCTAATACTTGACTATGAACATAGGGACCTTCTTGGTCTACAGGTATCTCGACGAGAGGCAAGCCTACCTCCCTCTCTAGGCTGTTTCATGAATATGACTGGTACTCTGGATACTCGGACTGTGCATACTGGTACATCTGTGAAGTAACGTGCTGTGTTGCAGCAATAGGCTGCGGTACTGTAACTGTCTGTTGTGCATTCTGTGACTGAGGAATCTGTGAAACTTGTTCTTGTCTAGGCGGACGTGGTCTTTCTTTAGTCTTACCAGTAGCTATGTTGTGTTTCAGAACTGCACACTCGTTTATAAAATGACCTGGCTGTTTACAATAATTGCAGTTCCCTTTGACGGGAGCCGCAGGATGACTGGCTTGAATCGGACCCCTCTTCTGACTGTCTTGAGGAACAGATTGTGCAACTAGCACTTTCATTTTCGTGTCTTTCATACGTTTTCTTTCGTGTTCTTGCTCTTCTCTGATTCTATTCTGGTGATACTGGAGCATCTGGAGCATCTGGGACGGAGTATTTGCTTGCCAGGTGCTTTCGACTTTCAAAACTCGGTTTTTAATTTGTGGACTTGAATTCTCGACTAATTTGGTAACGAAAAGATGAGGGTACGACTCACTACTTGTCTTGAGACCACTGTTAATACTGAAACATTTCTCGAATCTAGAATAAAAATCACTAATGTCTTCCTCTTGTTTCTGTTTACAGGCTGAGATTGCATCCCAGTCTTCTTTCCTAGTTGTCAATAATCTGGGTAAAACTTGAATCAATAATTCTGGTAATTCTTTACATTTATCTCCAAGACCGGTACCTGGTACTCGTGCCTTGTCTTCAGCTTCTAGAGCTGCCCAATCGATCTTTTTCTCTCCCACCTCCCATTCTTTTTCCTTTAACTTTTCATACACCCCTGCGGGCAACAGGACTTTTAACATTTTAATGATATCTGGGTAAGTGTATTCTCCCATACGGAGCATGTCTTTTAATTCTCTATGGAACCCTGCTGGATCTTTGTCATGACAGGGAATTAACTTCTTCATTTCCAGAAGTTCCATCTTTGAAACCGGAGTGTATACAAACACTCGTTGCATTACGCCACCCGCCCCTTGGACTGGGTGGACTTCTCGTAACGGATTCTGTCTGTCTATGTAAAATGGTTTACTTTCTGGGGGTGAGACATGAACAAAATGCGGGTTCAGGAACGTTCTATACTTGTGGCGCTGTTCTAGAATGACACTTATTAAATCGGTACCTAGACCTCTCCATTTATACTGGAGTAACTCGTTCAGGACATCGTGTAACGGGCCTGGATCAGAGTGTTGACCCTCATACAGAGTAATGAGGTGCTGGATCATATACATACCCACCAGTCGTTGCTCGGCTGGGGGCAGTTTCAGAAACATTTGTGCCACTATTTCGTCTGGAAAAGTGGTAGAATCAGTAATCCATCGGACTGCTGATCGGGCTAGTTCTTGTTCATGCATGGTACTTAACTCACTATAACCGACTCGTGATTTCAGAATATGATCGGTAGCTTGAAATACTTGTTCTAGAGAACAAGGCTCTCGTGTTGGATGATGAAAAATAGACTTGGGTTCTGGACATAAATGGCGATCTGGAAATCTGGATTTTCCTACATACGCTATTCTGGCGGGATTCTCGTCTTCTTCCTCTTCAGGATCAGAGATACTTTCTTTCTCGCTTACTTGTGCTGCTTTACGCTGTTCGTGTAACCTTATTATTTCTTTACGAATTTTCTTGTACATACTTTCCATGGCACTAATGGTCTTGTGCTTACCCTCGGCTATATTATCACTCCACCTTGTCAGGATTCTCATTTCGGCGGGATCTTTAGACGGGTAATCTTGTTCTCTTATTAGACAATTGATCAGCAACTTTAATACCATGAGCTGAATCTCGGCTTTCCTTTGAGACATAATCTCGCCAATACTTTCCGGATCATCCCCTGTACGGATGAAACGATATATTCTGTCTAGATCTTCTTTCATATTCGGTAAGGTGACTAGATACTCGGTCATCCTTCTTACGCGTACGGAATATAAAACCATAGTATATTCGCCTGGAACTGGATCATAAACACATTCGTTAAGGGCTTGCCTGATTTCTGTAACAGACTTATTACTTTTAGGAGTACGCTGTGATGCTTGAGCATGTAATTCGAGTGCTGATAAACGCTTGTGTGGCGGCGGGGTTTGAGGAGGACCTCCTCCTGCGGCCCCTAGACTAGAGTCGTCGACTGACATTCTTCGTGCTTGCAGGGTCGGTAATTGTAACGTGGGCTGAACTTGTATGGCTGGCTGACCCGGGGGTACCGTAACAGGTACTCCGGTGTCTGGAGAAACGGGAAGTGCCTGATTTACAGGGACAGGCGGAGCGCGAACTGGATTTGCATATTCTGGAACTGTGTCGTCCAAATAGGACGAAATAAAAATATCAGCTGCGGTCGGTTTGTGACGTAGTTTGGTCGGAACTAATGGTGGCGGGAAATTACTGGGTGCCTCTGGGGTCGCTTTTGGCAAGCCTTCGGCAAGGAGAGGATACATACCCTTAATAAGGGCATGCCTCTGTCTTTCTGACTGTTCGGCTTTGACTTGTTCACCTATCTCGATTAGTTCTCTTTCTTGGGCTCGTTCTTGGGATTCTCTACTTAACTCTGACTTTCTGACTTCCTTTTCCGTTCTTCTATGCGCTTCCTTACGCCATAACTCGATGGCATCTTTCTGTGACTGTCTGGCTTTCTTTTTCCATAATACTTCTTCTACTCGCATGATACATTCGGCATCCCATGTACCCGATACGGGCCATCTATACTTTTCCTCTAACTGTTTGGTATATTCTACCCATAAATCTAGATACAATATGGCGCTTATGCCATGTTTCTGATACATAAAGTGACCTGGACTGTCCCTAGGCGGAACAGGAACTGCTGCTTCCAGCAGACCCTTTCTAGTTTTTAACTGACGTAACTTGGAAAAGAGCGGCATTCTAAACTTGAATCGGAACACAATACAATACACGAAAAACAATAACAATTGGGAAAACAATTCAGGCATACCACGACATTGGAAATACATTAAACAACATTATAAATAACAGTTCGAACAGAATATTACCTGAAAATACTGAAAACAGAAACAGAACAGAATTCTCGAGAACGGAACAGACTAGAATTACTGGATGCACTGCTATAACAGTACGGAACATACCGGTCCCATAAAGGAACACATCAAGACCCGTATCCACCTAGGTGAACACTTCGTTTGTGGGCTTGGGTACCACCAACCCACGGACCAGGAGTCAATTTAGACTGACCCTGTCTAGACACTACCCCAGCAATGGTACTCACCGGGCAGCACGGAACGGAAGGCCTCGGACGGGACTGGACTATGACGACGAACTTCGGGCTTCGGACTTCAATTACGGGTGGACCTCCGGATACCTCGGACCTTGGACTCTCGGCTTGGGCTCTGGTCGGGACTCGCCGCGTTCCTCCACCGTCTCGTTCGGATGCTGGACCGCCTCCTCCGTCTCCTCCGTGGGCCTGAGGGATACTTGAAGCAGAAATATCTGCACTGGCCAGTATGGTTCCGTCACGACTGCAGAGGGTCAGGGGGTCGGCGTGGCTTCACCGACGCGTGGGGAAAGGGCAAGTCCCTGTTCGGGCGCCATTATGTGGTAAATAAATAAATAATACCCTATTTTTGGATGAATGAATGAATAACAGATAGCTCAATAAATAAGAGTCAAGATTCGAGGTAGTAGGAGTTTCTGCAGGTTTATTACAGCATAAGGACAGGATCAGGACAACCTGCATAGGATGACCCAGCAGCTGCTGGGGCTAGGTCTGGGATGAGCGCGCCAACATTTAATAACATAACATTGATTTATATACATAGCGCAAACACATAGCATTACATTGCAGTAGGCGTAACAGTGGGTGGAGTAGAAGGCGTGACGCGTAGCAGTCGCGAGAGATAACAGTAAAAAGAGGTGTAACTGGGAGTTTACTCAGACATGTGATACAAAACGTAACAGAATATGTCATGAATGGGCGGACACATAGGAGGGGGCTACCTAAGGAGCCGGGACCTTTAACCTAATGGTGCGCGAAAACTGGCAATGACGTGTTACTAGGAGAAGCTGGGGGCTACGAACTCTGTGCTAGGAGCAGAGACTAAAGTCTGAAGGGTCGGAGCGACATGTACCTAAACCCTATCTGGTATCTAATGTTTAGGGAACATGTTGATATGAACTAGAAGTCATGAGGGGAGAGGCTAACCTGACTCTAAGACTAGACCATGCTTTATTCTACATGTAGTGCGTGATGAAGAATACTAAATGACCATTAAATACAGTATTTCTCTAACATGGAGACGAGAAGGCTAGACAATGACGGAAACTATTGATGCAGTTCAGTAGCTTAGGAATGCAGAGGAGGAGGACTGAACTGATAGCAGGAACTATAACATACTTTTGGCAGACTCAGAGGCAGAGCCGGGCTGCACCGGGCACTGCGAGGCAGGAAGTAAGTGAAAGGTCGAGGATACAGGTGGGGGCTGTATCGCTCTTCAGCGAGGCTTTCAGGAGACAGGAGCTGAATCTGTGGTCCGGGCCCTTTTGAGGCCTAGAAACGGGGACTTTATAATTGAATAACGTGCACACTGAGAAACGTGGCAACATTACTTACATAGGCCTGATATTCGTAGTATTCACGAGGACTGGAAACTAACATACCAGAGGTGGACACAACTGTAATTGCGTCTTCAATCAGGAATGGGGAATAACATATGCATATTGGTCATGCATACATAACATATGATGGATGGGGCGTAGGGACACAGAACATGGCAAAATTTACTTTTCCACAGTTGGATGAGGTTGACTGACTCAATTCTGATGAAGCTTCCTCCATACATCTTGATATTAATAGGGGTGAGGAGGAGGTTTCTCCAGTCATATCTCATCCCTTTTGCCCTAATCTTCCAACTGTGGCGGTTACTAAGCTAATACCGTATGCCCTAGACAGGGACTGTGTAGATTCCCTTAACTCTAGAGATATTATCGTCACTAGAGGAGAAACCATCAAGGATGAAATAAAAATTCTCAGCTGGAATCTTGCGGGGATCAATAGGAAATTAGGTCTGCCCGAGTGGAGCGATTTGGTTGAAGCACATAAGATCTGTGTATTTCAGGAGACCTGGAGCACTGAGCCACTCTACCGAGTTGGGTTTGTCACCTATTTTGTTCCAGCAGAAAAACCCAGGCAAGGGAAGGGGCGCCCCTCAGGGGGGCTCATTATTTGGGTAAGCATTTCCCTCAACTGCCGAATAACCCCTAAGCAGATAGATAACCCAGATATTCTTGGCATCTCTCTGTCTAATCACCGTAGAGGTTTGACTTTAGATCTTTACAATGTCTATGCTAGAGGCACTAAAAAGGGGTGCACCTCATCTGTAATATCTGATCTCGAGGTGCAACTTAGGGATTATAAAGAAGCTGACCACATCTTAGTAGCAGGTGATTTTAATTGCACATACGAGCCACTTCCCCTGGATGGAATACCTGATCTAGGTGAAGAAGATAGCAGATGGGGTATTCCCACACTCTCCATCCCTCCTATTAAACGCTGGACTCGCAGTGCAGTGCAGTTAAATGCACTGACTCTGGAGTTTGGGTTAAGAGCCACCAATGGCCGTACATCTTCTGACCGGATGGGTGCTCCAACGTTCAACAGGGTTGGTCACACCTCGAGGATTGACTACATTCTGTTGGACTTGGGGCTCTGGAGTTCGGTCATAGATATGGTAATTATACCGACCGTGGAGAGCGACCATAATTCACTTTCCCTAACTATCATGAATCCCTGGTCTAATGGAGCACTATTAGCACCACCTAAATGTACACATGGGGTTACTGTTTCCTCCTGTGGAAGACGCTTAAAGTGGAAAAAAGTTTCCTGCAATGCTGACAAACTCTCTACCATAGAAGAGGTCCTAATAGCCTCACAAGTAGAGATCAGTACTATTGATCTACTCACGGCAGCAGACAAGGCAACATCCATTTTTGAAGCAGCTGTAAAAGCTATAGGGGAAGTTTTTTGGGTAAAGGGTACCACAGGGAAGACTATGTCCCAGAATAAATCTAAAGGGATACATGATTGGTACACTGCAGCATGCAGGAAAGCTAAGACAAGGCTAATTGAGGCCGTTAAGGGCAAATCCCAATCCCTAATACAGATAGCCAGGAAAGAACACAAGAGAACACTGGGGTTAGTAAAAAGGGATTGGGAAGAGGCCTATTCGTCACTCTTAAAGAAGCTAGCTCTAAGAAAGATTCGAAATGGTTTTGGGATACCATAAGAGCTCGCAATAGGCCAGATAGTGACCTGATAACCTGTAATATCCCAAGTCAGGCGTGGGTCAAACACTTTTCAAAGCTTTATACCCGTCATAACGATCCTGATGGGGGGGAGGTGGCCCCACCATTGCTTCCTCAAATTTGTGACATTCAGCCTAACGACTTTGATTTTACAATTAAGGAAGTGGAATACGCAATAAGCACTATTATTCCCCAAAAAGCGGCTGGTCCGGACGGCATCCCTGGCGATCTTTTAAAATCTGATATCTTGAAGTGGGGGAAACTGATCCATTCCCTACTTGTTGCTATTTGTAAGGGCGCCCCTATCCCCTCTTTGTGGAAAGGGGCTGAGGTGGTCCCTATCCATAAAAAAGGTTCTAGAGATGACCCATCTAACTATAGGCCCATTAGCCTGTTAGATATTAGTCAAAAAGTAGTCGGTAAGGTCCTGCTGGTCAGAATTTTAAACTGGATAGAAGAAAACAAAATTCTTTCTGACTATCAGGCAGGCTTTAGAGTGGGTACCGGGACAATTGAGCAAGCTTTTAGACTCATGATGGTGTATTGGAAGGTTGTGGTCATAGGCAAGGGCAGTCTTTATCTCGCGTTCATCGATTTAAAGACTGCCTTTGACCTCGTACCCAGGGAGTCTCTATGGAGTGTATTGGCTGACATGGGGTTACCCCACTACTTGCTATCCCTACTTGTCAGGCTACATCACAATAGCTTTGCCCAGGTCAGGTGGGGCCCCGGGGGAGAAAAAACAAATAGTATCCCGGTTGAGAGAGGTGTCCGCCAGGGATGTGTCCTAGCTCCCACCCTCTTTTCCCTTTACATCAATGGGGTGGTTGAGCACCTTCGGAAACATCCTTCAGACGAACCATCCCTGGCTGGCGAACGTATACCAACCCTCCTCTTCGCGGATGATACGCTTTTAATTTCTAAAACCCCCATGGGCCTCCAAAGGCTCTTGGACAACTTTCAATCTTTTTGCACTAAACGAGGTCTGGTAATTAACACAAGTAAAACTAAATACCTTGTGCTGAATCCTCCCAAAAAACAAGCCCGCTCCCCTACCCTGAATGCTGAACTCCTGGAGAGGGTAGAGGTCTTTGACTATCTTGGGATACGTCTTTCACACAAAATGGAATGGACCCCACACTTGGACAAAATGCTGTTAACTCATAAGAGGATCACAGGAGCCCTTTTGAAAGAACAACGCTCCTGTATAATAAGACCAATAGCTACAGTCCTTGAGATTTATTCAGCCAAAGGTGTTAGTTCTGCTCTCTATGGGGCCGAACTTTGGGGCTCATCCATTACCGACGCTTTGCCAAGATCAGAGAATACATTCTGCAGAGCGATTATGTCTCTCCCGCAGGGCACCCCTACAGTCCCGCTAATGTTGGATTTAGGCTGCCGCCCAATTGATGATGTTGCAAAACTCCGTCCATTATTGTTATGGGCACGCATGTGGCGTGTGGAGGAACTCAGCAGATATGCCCAAGGCCTAGCAGAAATCATGTCACTACCAGGGTGGCATAAAATCAAATGGTTGAGGGATATGAAGATCCTGCTAACAAACTTGGGCTTGATTGAAGCATGGACGAATAGAACCTCACCCCCGAAGTTAACTCTTAAGAAGCTCTATTGGGATTGGATCCTTTCTCAGAGGAACACTAGTACCACCATGGGTAGACTCACGGAGGACTTCCTGAAGTTCAAAGACCAACCCAAACGGGAATTGTACCTTGACATTATTGAAAAACCTTTTGACAGGGCTTTGTACTTCAGATTTAAAACAGAAACCCTTCCCCTCAATTCTTTCACTTCACGTTGGAAATCTCGCGTGCAAACTACAGAGCTTTGCCCAGCATGCCTTGATAAATCGGAGACATTGGCACATTTTATGTTTGAGTGCAGAGAGTACACAATACCCAGGAGGGCTTGGCTCAAAAACTTATGTCGGCATCTGGGCACTAGGAGCCATGCGGTAGCAATCAGGATACTAATATCTGACAGCCGTGCGACCTACGTTTGTGCCTTAGCCAAATTTTTATCATGGGCTTGGTCCATTCGAGCCAAAAGGCTAAAATTGACTGTTTAATTCGATTTTAAATTCATTGCTCAAATGAACTGCTTTATGAACTGCCTTGTAAATTTGTAAAAACTTAATGAACTAAAAGGCTAGTATCGTTTGCTTAAACTTTTTAAAATTGATTGCCTAATGCACTGTTTTTGTTTTGTTTGTCAACCCTTTCTAAATAGGTTAAATCTTTATTGTATGTTCACGCTCGTTTTTAAAATTGGTCTATTGTGATTTTTGTGCTGCTTTTATGATAACTTTTTATCGAAATAAAGCCTTTTGACTTGACTTGTATAACAATAATAGTGTTATCAATAGTAATATGGTGAAGTGTTGTACTAATAAACTGAGAAGAAGGAGATATAAGATAAATGGAAAAGGAAATACAAGAAATTATGAAGAGATTCAGTTGGAAGAAATGAAAGGCAAGTTATATGAGCAAATGAAAGGATTAAAGAACAAAGATGAAAATAAGAATGGAAAAGGGAAAGAAAGTGAAAAATGCTAAAGCTGGCATCTGATGAGGGGTGGGTAATTTGTGATGGCTTTAAAATGCCATCAGAGAAGGGATTGATGGAGCAAGGACTCATGAAAAAGAGACTTGCTTGAAAGCAGTCTTCTCATGTACCTCTAACCCCGTATTTAACCTGTATTGAGGAAATAACTTGCACTACGCAACATTTATGAGAAAAGACGAAGCTTGCCTATTTGTTTTATTAATAAGTAACTCAAGTGTAATTCTAAAATGGACGCTAATCGCAAATCTTTAGTCTGTATGCGTCTACTGCATCTACGTAGTATGACTACCTTTTGTTTGGAGGGAACTTTCTGCACTTGTGCGGTAGATAACAAAATGGCCACTTTTAAGCTCACATGCCTGCCACCTGCTTGCTGAAAAACGAAACCCAGCTATTTTACTAATGCTAATGCGGGGAGAGTAATATTAAGTAAATGGGGTTAGAGTAGAGATAGGTGGTATACAGTGAAAAAAAATTATTTTTTATTTTAACATTTGTCTTTTTGACTCTTTCAATAGTGCTTATTAGGGGCCTAAAATCGTAAGCAAAAGTATATTCCCTCTCGTTCTACCACACATGCGTAGTGCAACCAATCTGGAAGATGCAATGTCAACTTGAACATCGTTCAAGGTTGCTGATGGATAGTTTCCTGAGAACCAAAATTACAGCCCACTGAAATGGATAGGAACTTGCTGCTTTTATATAATTTGGAACAATTACATTGTGAATGCAGGTGGGAAATGAATTTTGAATAAAGAATTAAGGGGATGGCTTTATTAACAAAGGGCTAACTGAAAAGAGTAATATGTAAGCATGGTGTGATGATCTCCTCCCATTGCCTGAGTTAGTATATTCATAAGTTTGAAACATTAATGGGTGGTACCAGCATACAGAAAGGTATAATTGAGGCAGAATGAGTTTGTTAATTGGCATTGCGGGGCATTGAGAAGCACAGAGCATTGAGACCAGGATGCTTTGGAGTGATGAGTGATGTTGAAGTAGGATTGAATTGCTGAACCAATTATCTTAGGCAAATTAATTTAGAAGAAGATCGCGGAAGAATCTCGAGGAGGCAGAGAGTGTCAGAGAGGGGTGCTATGCAAGCATCGGTGATAGAGAGGTCGTCTGTCTTGTGCGGATTCCTGTCCTAATTACTGTCCTCAAGTCTTTGTTCGCCAGATTCTTCCTGGGAAACCACGACCAAGCCTGGGAGTTGGTTTTCACACCATTCTAGGTAACTATAAATATTTCTGTGTATGCGCTTATGTGCTTTTCTCTCTATCCTCTCCCTTTCATGCAGTGTCATTGCAAAGTATAAATGAGTTTATTTTAATTGATTATTTGAATCTTCCTTACTGTGAGAAACAGAGTTTGTTCTGTACTATGTTAGTGGTTCACATCATATTTACAAAATATCCCGACTCTGTGATCATTTCCGATGTGGAAGTATATTTGAAATCTTATGTAATTTCACCATAACTAATATACTTGTTTACAAACGAAATTACAATTTGGAATCGGCCCCAACATCTTTTTTAATTTTTGTGGAGTTTCGATAAAATGAGCCTATATCATAGCAATCCAAAAATATATGTTTATTATCTATATCCAAAAACAACAGGTGATGGACAGAATGCAGAACAATGTCATACATTCACCCCAGTACAGAGATCTGGGCCTAAATCCATCGTTTTTTTGCTCACCATGCCATTCCAGTTTGGACCCAACCATATGCAAATCAGTCTTGACCCTGTGCCCCATGGGAACAGTCCAGCCCGAACTGGCAAGCCGGGTCCTCCCTGGACAGGAAACAAGCATCCAAGGACCGGTTTCAGGCTTTCAGCCCTCACCAGCCTGGATAGCTTGATTCCAGTGGCATGGAGAGCACAGGACTCACGTCTGAGCATACCCGCCTACTCGGGGTGACAAATGCAAAACCAACAGGTGATGGACAGAATGCAGAACAATGTCATAAATTCACCCCAGTACAGAGATCTGGGCCTAAATCCATAGTTTTTTTGCTCACCATGCCATTCCAGTTTGGATCCAGCCATATGCAAATCAGTCTTGACCCTGTGCCCCATGGGAACAGTCCAGCCCGAACTGCCAAGCCATATCCTCCCTGGACTGGAAACAAGCATCCAAGGACCGGTTTCAGGCTTTCAGCCCTCACCAGCCTGGATAGCTTGATTCCAGTGGCACGGAGAGCACGGGACTCACGTCTGAGCATACCCGTCCCACTCGGGGTGACAAATGCAAAAACAACAGGTGATGGACAGAATGCAGAACAATGTCATACATTCACCCCAGTACAGAGATCTGGGCATAAATCCATTGTTTTTTTGCTCACCATGCCATTCCAGTTTGGACCCAGCCATATGCAAATCAGTCTTGACCCTGTGCCCCATGGGAACAGTCCAGCCCGAACTGCCAAACCAGGTTCTCCCTGAACTGGAAACAAGCATCCAAGGACCGGTTTCGGGCTTTCAGCCCTCATCAGCCTGGATAGCTTGATTCCAGTGGCATGGAGAGCACGGGACTCACGTCTGAGCATACCCGTCCCACTCGGGGTGACAAATGCAAAAATAACAGGTGATGGACAGAATGCAGAACAATGTAATACATTCACCCCAGTACAGAGATTTGGGCCTAAATCCATCGTTTTTTTGCTCACCATGCCATTCCAGTTTGGACCCGGCCATATGCAAATCAGTCTTGATACTGTGCCCCATGGGAACAGTCCAGCCCGAACTTCAAAGCCAGGTCCTGCCTGGACTGGAAACAAGCATCCAAGGACCGGTTTCAGGCTTTCAGCCTTCATCAGCCTGGATAGCTTGATTCCAGTGGCATGGAGAGCACGGGACTCACGTCTGAGCATACCCGTCCCACTCAGGGTGACAAATGCAAAAACAACAGGTGATGGACAGAATGCAGAACAATGTCATACATTCACCCCAGTACAGAGATCTGGGCCTGAATCCATCGTTTTTTTGCTCACCATGCCATTCCAGTTTGGACCCAGCCATATGCAAATCAGTCTTGATCCTGTGCCCCATGGGAACAGTCCAGTCCAAACTGCCAAGCCAGGTCCTCCCTGGACTGGAAACAAGCATCCAAGGACCGGTTTCAGGCTTTCAGCCCTCATCAGCCTGGATAGCTTGATTCCCGTGGCATGGAGAGCACGGGACTCACGTCTGAGCATACCCATCCCACTCGGGGTAACAAAGCAAAAACAACAGGTGATGGACAGAATGCAGAACAATGTCATACATTCACCCCAGTACAGAGATCTGAGCCTAAATGCATAGTTTTTTTGCTCACCATGCCATTCCAGTTTGGACCCAGCCATATGCAAATCAGTCTTGACCCTGTGCCCCATGGGAAGAGTTCAGCCCGAACTGCCAAGCCAGGTCATCCCTGGACTGGAAACAAGCATCCAAGGACCGGTTTCGGGCTTTCAGCCCTCATCAGCCTGGATAGCTTGATTCCAGTGGCATGGAGAGCATGGGACTCACGTCTGAGCATACCCGTCCCACTCGACGTGACAAATGCAAAAACAGCAGGTGATGGACAGAATGCAGAACAATGTCATACATTCACCCCAGTACAGAGATCTGGGCCTAAATCCATCGTTTTTTTGCTCGCCATGCCATTCCAGTTTGGACCCAGCCATATGCAAATCAGTCTTGATCCTGTGCCCCATGGGAACAGTCCAGCCCGAACTGCCAAACCAGGTCCTGCCTGGACTGGAAACAAGCATCCAAGGACCGGTTTCGGGCTTTCAGCCCTCATCAGCCTGGATAGCTTGATTCCAGTGGCATGGAGAGCACGGCACTCACGTCTGACCATACCCGTCCCACTCGGGGTGACAAATGCAAAAACAACAGGTGATGGACAGAATGCAGAACAATGTCATACATTCACCCCAGTACAGAGATCTGGGCCTAAATCCATCGTTTTTTTGCTCACCATGCCATTCCAGTTTGGACCCAGCCATATGCAAATCAGTCTTGATCCTGTGCCCCATGGGGGAACAGTCCAGTCCGAACTGCCAAGCCAGGTCCTCCCTGGACTGGAAACAAGCATCCAAGGACCGGTTTCGTTCTTTCAGCCCTCATCAGTCTGGATAGCTTGATTCCAGTGGCATGGAGAGCACAGGACTCACGTCTGAGCATACCCGTCCCACTCGGGGTGACAAATGCAAAAACAACAAATGCAAAAACAACAGGTGATGCACAGAATGCAGAACAATGTCATACATTCACCCCAGTACAGAGATCTTGGCCTAAACCCATCGTTTTTTGCTCACCATGGCATTCCAGTTTGGACCCAGCTATATGCAAATCAGTCTTGACCCTATTATCTATATGCCCAAAATTACTAAGTGCAATCACCAACAGGTCGTGGACACGGGATGACCAGTCCAATATACACACTGATATCAGGGCAGAATAAGGTTTTGGGCTAGCTTCAAGGTTAGGGTTATGGCTAGGGTTATAATATGGAGGTTCATGGATGCCCTAAGTTGCTTTGAAAACATTTACATATATAGACTTCGGACTCTTTGAATATATAACTATTTGCCTTGGGACATGTGTATCTTACGTTCTTCTGGGGATTTCTGCATGTTTAGGTCTAGGTTGGTATAAGGTATGCCCACACTGGGCCCAGGAAACGTTTGTCAAAACAGTATCTGGGACTTTATAGCAGTCCGAGGGCATCTTCAGACTCACCTAGTGCTTAGAATTTGAAGGATGTCTATCGACTGTCATGCATTTGCTCGAAGTGAGTTGCCATAGAATACATTCTGACCTTCTTTCACATGACAAGCATATGCTGTAAAATCCAGTTTTTAAACTGTTTTTATATTCATGTTATGTGCCAATGTATATACATACGTATATTTATTTACAGGTTTGTAAGTTCGGTCTAGTAGTGACTCAGTACTTGCTTTCCAGTCTTGACTTTCTTGTTTAGTGGAGGTCAGTTACTTGCATCTGTCTGTGCTGAAGGCATCATGGGTATTGCATTTCACATGTTTTTTTTACATTCAAAGTACGAACTTATAACATCTTGATAAAGGGACAATATTTTCTTTTCCTTTCAATGTCTCTTGGGCTAGTGATGCTATTAATTAAATCTGGTCTGTAGCTCAATGTCGGGTACTTACAAGAGAAGGAGTAAAGCAGGTAGGATGACAATGGGACTGCTGATGTAACTAACCACGGTGTTAAACCAGTCAGGGAAGTCAGACTTGATTGTTTCTGAGATGATGTCGTAAATTTTCTCTTGTCCACTGCAGGGTTAGAAAAAAGGAAAATGGGTTAAGCTTCATGCAGAGTTATTGATCCAAATCCATGCTCTCTCGACCCATTCTATATTTAATACAGAAATATGACACCTTCGAATGAACAAGAAATAGCTTAGGCAGTTAGTCCTGTAGTAGGGAATAATAAAATATTTTTGGGACGAAGTATTTATTTGATAAGTTTGGGATGAGGGTCTTGTTTTCTAGCACCTACTTAGCATTATATTTGAAATAGGGATACAGCATTCTTGAATAAATCTCAAGAGTTTGCCTTTTTGCTACAATTTGTATTTTATTAAAATGTGCACATATGCTGCCTGTCATTTGCATAATATTGATTGACAGTCAGAATGGTGGAAGAAGACGTCCTTCAGTAGCAAGGTAGAATACTAGTCCTTTAAAGTTGGACAAGATTAATGTTTTCAGGCTTTTTGAGAAGGTGATGAGGATTGGCGGATATCTAATAAATAAATGCTTATAGTTCAAGACATTGACTTGGAATAGAAGGTCTTTCCCTCCTAGCTACAAATATAAGAAACGAAAGGAAGTAATAATGAGGCACAATATTTGGCACGTGGGGGATCAGGGTTCTCTGTTCATTTGTAGGAGATGATCTTGTTGTACTGGTAGATGGTGGATTGGGTAAACCAGACATTTATGTGTGAGACGTAGGATTTCAATTTAAATGATGGATCTTGCTTTAAGACAGCGGTGGACCATTAAAACTGACACCGTTAGATCGCACACTTTTTTCTGGCTGGTGATTAGCCTAGGTGAACTCATTAGGTACACTTTGAATGCTGTCCAGGAAGTATTCTGGAATATTGGCCCAAAGGATGCTAGTGTTGTCCAAAGTATCATTGATCAGAGTGAATACACGGAAATGGACCTTTCTTGAAATTGATAAGTGACAGGTTTCATGTTCTCATCTGATTTAACCCATGCTACCTGAGAGATGATCAATCTCATCTATTCATGCCCCCTCTCTGACAGGCCCCTTCTGAACTTCATTAAATTTCTGTTCTTAATCCCTTCACCTTGATTCACCATATTTTTGATCCACAACATATTTTGTCGCACTCAACAAACTACGTTGATGGTAATATTTCGGGAGGGAAAGTACTAATCAGTTTCACTGACTTACATCCTAACCACCAATGCACACCCGCTATATGGACAATATTGTGTCAAGGAACTTCACAACCCAAGGGCTGGTGTGAGTTCCAAGAGGGTGTTTGTCCTTTCTGTTTGATTCACTAATGTAACCCAATATCTTTAGAGGATTGACTCACACCAATTTTTCACATGTGTTGCCAATATCCGATGGAGCCAATGGGGATACAGGGCCAATTTTATGAGAAGACTGGTCTTTGTTAGACGTGGCCTCCTCACCCTTGGTTTATCACAACAGCAATGTTAACATGTTGTCATTCAAATGCCCTAGTTAGTTTCTCTGCGTTCAAGCTTCTCCACCAAGTCATAAGTAGTAGTACTATCTCAGTGATGCTGCTCTCTGAAAGCATAGGGATACGCACACATGAGTCCTAAAATCCACAGGGAACGGAATGACTATTTTACTCTGCACATGTAGGATAGAAAACACTTTCTAGCGAAAAACTATTTTTCCGTCTTCCCCAAAACACAAGTATTACAGATGATGCATTCCATGCCTCCACCTCAACAATGAGAGTGTAAGTTTGCAAAGGACTATTCATATGCAGCTGTCACTTGGTTGGCAGTATTCTTGACCACAACACCGTCTTATTCTAAGGCACTGGCACAAGAACGGGGGAGCGACCAAAGGGGTTCGTCTCCAAGAATACATAAGCGGTATCTTGTAATCCTGTAAGTCATGTTTAAAATTATTGTTTCCATTCTGCTTAGGAGTTTGATGTTCACAAAAGCCAAGATATTTGCTATTCACAGCCAAAGCAGATTGAGGTCTGATGCTCATATTGGTGTTCACATTATAGTTTTCTAGTCTTTGCGCTTTCTCTTCAGTTATTTGCCCATTACTTCGTAGTCCACTGAATGGAGAAACAAAACTGAAGAATATCTAAAAAACTGGTCCCTGTTTGTTGTAGCGACGTTGTTTAATACATTAATAAAATTGAACCCTGTCGGTTGTAATTGACACAATTCACCCGGCCCTGTGGGCCTTTAGGGCCTACGCTAGGGGTGGCTTATATGTATTCAAAAGGAAGGTTTAGGCCTGGCTAAATATGTATTTTGCCAGATCGAACTGGCAGTTTAAAACTGCACTACAGACTACATAGGCAGACCTGAGAAATGTTTAAAATGCTATAATACTATAGTAGGTTGCACATTGAGTTGTACAGGTCCATTAGTAACATTTAATTTACAGGCCATGGATACCATGAAGTACCATATACAAGAGATCTATAGGTAAATAAATGTGCCAATCAGGTGTAGGCCACTTATACCATGTTTTAGGGAACGTGCATAGGTACTTTAGCAATGGGTAGCAGAGTGGTAAAGTGCACAGAGTCCTAAACGTTTGGGGTTGACTCTGCAGAGAGGGGCTGATTCAACACCTTTCTACGTCTCATTTTCTCTTTTCCTCCCTTTATTTATATTCTCTACTTCTACAGTCTATTTTCTTTCACTAGACTCTGTTCCCCCTTCCTTCGACATGCTTTGGCCTCCACTTTCTCTATTTCTCTGTGCTTTGACATGTATTTCCCTCTTTTCATCGTATTCTTTGGAAATGGCCATCTTTTGTGTGGTTAGCCCCCCAAATTTTTGCCTTCTGTAGCTGAACCCATTTTTGTTGGCATTAGGACTCTGTGCACTTTGCCCCTGTTAATTAGCAATCAAGCGCTTGTGCTGTACCTTTTACATATGGTAACATTAGCATTCACCTAATTGGTACATGGAAGTCCCTAGTATATGACAATATGAGTGCCTAGGTCCTGTGAATTAAATGCTACAAGTGGATGCAGCGCTCATTGTGCCACTTAATAAAGTAACCTGGCAAAACATGTCCACAGGCCTGCACTTGCAGTCTGTGTGTGCAGTTTTAATCTGCCTTATCGATCTTGAAACATAAACTTTTTGCCAGGCCTAAACCTTCCCTTTTCAGACTTATAAGTCACCCCTACGGTAGGCCTAACAGTGTATAGAGCAGAGTGCTTGATATTTAAAAAGAAGCACATGGATATTTAATGTTTTAGATGCCCTGGGTGTGAAAAACATCTAAAGTAGTTTTTCACAGAAGCATGGCTAGCTCGCCCATGGATTAACACTGGTTTACCTTATTACTAAGTAAGTGTTAAACTCTGTTTGGGAACAGCTAGACAAATATTTCTTCAACTCATTTTAGTTGTGTATTAAAACTCTCTTTAGTGGTAAAGATGGATTTTAAATTACTATTTTGGTAATTTTTACTTTTAGAAAGTAGGTGTTTTCCTGCCTGAATCAAATGTGTCTTTCTGCCAATGTCCAGGGTCCCCTGACTGTGAATGGTCCTTCTGTAGTATGATGTTTATTCTTCCCAGACAATAGATGAAGGGGCTTGGGCGTGGAGAAGTGAGCATATTACTGACAGGATGGCTGGGGAGAGCTGGAACCCTGCCCTCATTACACTTCAAAGGGAAACCTGGGCCTGGGCATATACTCAGCCCGTCCTGACTTCAGAAGAAGCATATTCTGTCACTGGCAGATGCAGATCACACCTGGATCTGCCTGTCCTTTATTTCACTATACAAACTAGAGGCAAAGCCAGAGGAAAGGGAAGAACTGACCAGAACCTGTTTTATGAGTAATCAAAGGGGTGTCTCTCACCCACAGGCTGGCACTGATTGCAAAAGTGTCATCCCCGGAAATAGAATTCCTGAAGCCTTGTGCATGGCTCTTCAGATTATGAGCAGCAAAGAGGGGGAACCTAGATTGGCATCTCTGGTGCAGCTGTACATACCTATTAGGGCCCTCTGCTCTGCTGACATGAATTTGGTGCTTATACCTCGTACTACAAGAGTCATGGTGGGAGGTAACTCTTTCTGAGCTATGGCTTCGGTTTTATGGAATAACCTGTATATACATCTACGGAATATTCAGAACCATCTTTATTTATTAAAGCAGCTGAAGGTCTGGCTGTTTGCAGCATAGGTCTTTTCTGTGCTGGCTCTGTGTTGTATTACCTTGGCAGTAGTTTTGCGATGGGAAGCCCCGTCTTGGGACAGCTATGTGCTTTATAAGTCTCTATAACATAACATAACATAACCTGGGAAGATTCACACAAAAGACTGCCCTGCTATCTGAAGAAGGAAGCTGAATCTTCTTGCCTTGAACCGAGGACCTCAGACGTGACTCTAAGGGTCAGTTGATTGATCTTCTGTTTGAGTTACGGGGACCCACAATCAAAGGCCTTTCCTGCTTTCAAGCTGACCAGACTACCCTGAACCTGATCTGGATCATTTGCTGTACTCTGACCCCCCAAGTGCTGCATTCAAGGTCCTAGGCCCTTGGTTGGAGTCAGAGTGTACTTTTCACTACCTAACTGAAGGTTCTACCTAGAAATGTGGTATAATGGTCCACTCAAGCATGCAGGTCTTGACTGAAGACTTCACAGGTTCTGATGCAAAGAAATACAAGGCACTGCAGTGCCGCTGCTCTCACTGAAGGCTTCACCGGCCCAATTCAAAGTGTCACAAAGTCCAGCAGAGCTGCACAGCTCCTTACCAAAGGCTTTATCAGCTTGTTTCACTATGGAAACCTAAGGGAGAGAGAAAAACTGGCCAGGACCAGTTTTGGAGGCAGATGAAAAGCCCTGCAGAGCTGCACCACTCCTCACTGAATGCTGTACCAGATCTGAGTCCGGGTGACGCTGATCTCTGCAAGCAATGCAGTGCTGACCCTGCATCAAAGCCAGTAGGTAAAACATCTAGATGAATTAACTTGGCCCAGTATCCAACCCGCACTTTCTCTCAGTCAGTCTGAACTTTGTCCGGTCCAGCGTGACCAGATATCTGCACTTAGCACTTCTCAACTTTTGGCACGAATTTTATGTAAACCTTTCAATACTCAGTTCTACAGATTTGGCTTTGTCATTTCGGTGATGTTTTATTTATTAAAACATCCTCTATAATTCTAAATAACTTTGGGATTTGTCCTGTTTTATGATTTCACTTTATTACTGTTTGAGTGCTGTATAAATACTTTACAAATTTCCTGTAAGTAAAGGGTGACTGCTTTTGGGCCAAGCTACCAGTGGGTTATGCACAGGTTTATTTAGTAACTTTTGTGGTTCACTCTTACAAGCAACTGATTATTATTTGAAGTGTATACTCACCCACTTTACCCAATAAACCAATTTCTTACACTTTCCTTGTACATTTTCATTATCTTCTTGCGTCAGACGGCCCCCGGCGGTCCGACGTCACGGTGGGCGTGTGCGTCGGACGGCCAGGGGCCATCCAAATCGCGCACGCGTGGAAATCGCCCACACCGTGGGGGAATTCCACGCACGTGCAAGGGGTTAATCTATTTTTTCATAACATAACATGTTTTTGGTGATGTAGTGAGGCAAAATAAAACATATCCTGAAGTTACATTGTTTTTTTGCAGATGCAAAATGGGTTAAATTTGCATTAATACAATATTTTTTTACATTTTATGTGAAGATTGTAGAAGACACAATAACTACGATCACTTACCTAAATGGACCGCAGTTTATGGACGGTTTATATCTTGCAATTGAAAAGACTGTTGGCAGCATGCACAGAAACAGCATAAAGAGCAGCATTGCTAAGTAGAAGTTATTAGACCTGCAGAATTGTAAAGGAGATTTATTAGATGAACAGGAGGCTCGAGATGACGCCAAGAAAACACAGTCTAATAATGAGGAATCACAGCAAAGCACATTTCCAGCTATCAGAAGGGCTTTGTGTTTTCTGCACTGTGTGCAATGCAATATGTACCCTTACTGGCTCTAAATGGCTCCTCATTTACTTTCACATGCTATGCAACATTTACACAGAGACCGAAGAAGCAGAGCAATTGTTCGCGCCGTCTGCCAGAGAGGTGGAGCAGATGCAAAGCCTCATTAAAATGCAAACAACCCAAACAAATTCTCTTATGTAGCATTGACCATTGATAATAAGGTTTACAATTCTGATGCATTTAACACATTTCACATTGGATACTGTTTTCATATTTGTGGGCAAAATAAAGTGGAGTTGCACCATACGTGTTACTCTCAATGCTCCTCAAAGCTCACATATGTAACATGGGTCGCCAGCGATTAATAACACTGGGCAATAAATGACTCATGGTCTTGTCTTGATGTTTGAAACTTATTTTTTACATTAGTCATCTGAGAATAACAAATGATGCATTTTGGAAGTGCAATTTTACAGGCACATTTTCTAGTTTAATGAAATTTCGTTTCTAAAGATGAAATCCCATTTCTAATTAGATTCTTATGACCTTGTTACGGGTCAGCCACTGAGAGGAGGCGGCAGTCCCTTACTAGTCAAAGTGGGGAACAGGGTAAGTGAGACTGCTGATCCCACCTCAATCTGTGACAAGTGTCACTGATGGTCAGTCAGCCATGGGCGCTTCAGGGCTTAAAACTGAAGTGCCCAAATCCAAGCCTATATGCCCCCTCATCATGAAGGGGAAGGCCTTCATGCTGTTTGCCAAACTGAGTAGTTCACGCTGCAGGGCTGTGAAATCTTCAGCCTGGCAACGTTCAGCTCAGGCAGTCAGGCACCTGTACATTTATTGAGTGTACAATGCCTGGCTGACTGGCCAGAACATGAAGACCTTTGCTCAGCCTGACAGACACTCTTTATGTTTGCAAAAAGGTGAAGAGTGTAGGGCCCCTCTGCCCTAAAGGACAGACCGTACTGCCCGTGAGTCAACCATCCTGATTTTATGGTTCTGTAGTCAGTTCGGGGTGCCCGATTTCAGTTGGAAATCTGGCCAATCAACCAAGCTGTTAGAGAGCTCTAAACATTTCATTTGCAGATATTGAAATAAAAAAGTAACTCAAGGCCATTACAGATGATTTCTAGGTTATGTAATGTGTAATTTTAACTTTCTTGTTCATAGCAAATAAAATAACAAGCTTCTCCATACAACATAACCCATGCATGTTATTGACTTTTGTTAATAATATTCACATATGTTGCTGTTACTCAGTGTGCTCAGAGGATTAATTGTAATCAATGTACATGAAAATCAGTGGATTCGTGTTTTGTTTTTAACTTCTTTCTTGGTCAGTATGTTTGTTTACTCACCTTGAAGCTCGGAACACCTGTTGGTGCGGAACATTGCATGTTAGCACCGCCCAGCTTCTCAAATACATGAGGCCTATTAATTTAAAAACATTGCATGCTGGGAGGCATGGTGAAAAGAAGGCACCCATCCTAAAACAAAAATAATAGTAGTAACTTTGTAGAAGTTATAGGTAGAACAGACATGTAAAGTACAGCAATGAATCTTACTTATAAATCACACTGTGCTAAAACTAGCTCAATTTAGAGTCAGCATAATAAAGATAACGTATTGGTTTTTTCAACCGGTATACAATTGAGTGTGATGCAGGAAGTGCCCTGTATAGATTTTTAGGTCTGGCATAAACTCCTCTCATACACATATAGAAGGGGGTTTGGCGCGTCCTCTTCTTCCTTTGGTCTGTTCAACTGTCATTCACATTCTGCTTCCATCCACCAGTAAATACAGTTGAGCAAGTGATCAGCCCCCTTCAGTCTTTAACTTTCTTTCTTTAACTCTGAGCGATAACAATTGTTCCCAGGACATGTACACCAGCCTTAGAAGAAGTGTACTTATGGTCTTTCAGTGCTAGAGCAGGTGGTACAATATTTTACTTAGCCAATGCTTTTTACTTTCCATTCTTCTTCCTTTTTTTTGGTTATCCTTGCATGTTTAAACTGTATCTTCAGTAATTCAAAGCCGAAAGTAAATTTTGATTGCACCAATGTGAATCATATATTTCTTTGAAATGTATTAATACTAAAAAAGGATTTCAATAACTATTCTAAGTGCATACACCTGCTTTAAAGTACGCAAGTGATCTATTATATTAAAAATCTATGCAAACGTTATATTTTCCTTTTTGTATTTTTTCATGTTTGAGTATATGCTAGTAATAAAAAAAAAATATAAAATAAGTAACCATCTCATCAGCTTGCTAAGGTGAGGCCTATTGGCTCCACCAATGCATGTTCCACATGATAACGGAAAAGCAATTCGGTGGTGGGATGTGTATACATTATTGAGCAATCTAAAATCGTTTACCATATACAAATTTTTATCATGGCCTAATAATAGTTTTCATAGCTACCTATCAGGTTAGAAATGTGCGATTAGTTAAATGTTTACATACCAGATCATTCCTTGATTGTAGACCAAATGTAGTACATTCTCTGCAATTTTGAACTCTCCGTATTCAGGCTACAAATAAAAGGTGACGTAAGAAATAATACAGGGTACCAGTTTGAAAGCATACCTTGTAACAGAAATGCTGTTTTTGCATAAAAATAAATAAATCACTTTTGAAATAAAAAAAAAAGAGGTGACAGTTCTGTGCCGGAAACAAAACACCGTTATGGCTACTGCAAGGCAATTTCTTTTGCCATTCATGATATCCCAATGATTTTATAGCCATTATTAATTGCTATTTAAACTGTTTCATTCTTGTGATTTTGAAATATTCTTAGTTCCATTGTTTACTTACACTCTCTTTTCGTATAGTTTGATGCCCTTCTTCAGATAAACTTTTCCTTGTGTAATGTTCTAAGCTCTTCTGATAGCGGAGCAAACATGAAAGAGCTCTTGCACTACTGGATTGAAACTTTATATCTAAGTCAGGTGAAGTCGGCCGTTTTCATCTTCCCACATATTAAGTTTCAAGTAAAAGTTTATTGAAATTAGTATATATTGACATTACAAAAAACAAAGTGAATATAGCATCAATAACATGGATAAGAAATTAGGGCATCATGAAAAAAAAAAATATATATATATATATTGTAAAATAAAGCAGGGGGAAAGAGAAAAGAAATAAGAAAAAAGGAAAATAAAACGGAGATGGAGCTGAAAAGTTAAAAAGTACAATCAATGAGGCTATAATACATGAGAAACAATGCGCAAATATGCAGAAAATGAAATACTAGAGAGAAAAAAGGAACAAAAGGTTAATCAAGGGGGTTTCGAAACTTCCTGCTGTATTGGGGGTAAATGAAAGGACCGTTTGGCACAAGCATCCAGGTAAAGGGTAACTGGGAGCCATAACGCAAGTCTTTTCGGGGCTAGGGTAATGGGATAAACAAAGGCAGTATCCAATCTATGGTTATAACATACATTGAACCACCAGGCTTTAAAAGTAATGCCCTTGGAATCTTTCCAGTTAACAGTAATTTGCTGGAACGCAACGGCTAACAACAAATCAATAATATGAACATTTGCATCAACACCAATCCAGGAAGGGGAAAGTGATCCAAGGAAAATATCAGTGATAGAAAAGGGGACAGAGGTGTGGAAGATAGAGTTAATTTGATTCCAGACTTTAGTCCAGAATGTGAGTGTGAGAGGACAGGTGAAAAGCATATGGAAAAGTGTGGCGTGAGGAGCGGAGCAGGACCAGCAGATATCTGGAGTCAAAGGGAATCGTTTGTGAAGGAGAGATGGCGTGTAAAGGAGTCGATTATAAAGGAAAAAAAGTGTTTGTGTGAGAGAGGCAGCCCTAGAAGACTTGCGAAGCTTAGTCCATATTCTATCCCACAGGGATGTGGGCCAGGAGACAGCGAGATCAGATTCCCATTGCTCTTCAACTGTGGTTTTAGGCCTAGGTGATGGAGGGTTGTGAAAGGAATGATAAATGGAGGAAGCTGATGAGGTGGAGCGTAATTGGGCGTGAAGAGAAGAAAAGGGAGTACTAGAAATCGCAGGCGAGTCAGAATGAGAAAGGGAGTCATATGCAGACATAACTGCATTCTTGAGTTGGATGTATTTGTGGATAAAGGAGGAAGGAAGAGAAAAGATTCGGCTAAGAACTGGAAAAGGTGTGAAGACAGAACCTGTGAAAAGTTGAGATATCCAAATGAGACCTCTTTGCCTCAAAGTTTTCCAATAAAAGGGTTTCAATTTGATAAGAATGCTGTTATTATACCAAATCGTGGAGGCAAGAAGTTCTGTAATAGAAGAAGAAGGAGGAGTAGAGGCTAAAAGTAGTTTCGCAGTATATTTGTGAATTGGAGTGGAGATAAATTGGGGTTTGCGAGAAAAGGAAAGATACTCAGCAAAGGAAAAGGGAGAAAGAGAAAGGCGTTCGAGTTCAGCCCAAAGAGGAATAGGGTCAAGAGGATCTTTAAGCCAAATGGCAGCTTGTTTCAGGAGAAAAGCTTTATGATACGCGGGAAAATGTGGGAAATTAACTCCGCCTTCAGATTTGGGGAGGCGTAGGCGTAATAAGGACATGCGCGATTTCTTCCCAGACCAAAGAAATGAGGATAGGGTAGAATTAATTTTTGCAAAAAATTTGGCAGGGATGGAAACCGGTATATTAGAAATGGTATAAAGGACTATTGGGGATAGCATCATCTTAATAGTGTCGAGACGGCCCCACCAGGAAAGATACAAAGGATGCCATCGAGAAGTGAGGTCAGCCAACTTCTGAGTGCATTTAGTAAGGCATAACGAGACAGTGTCTGAAACAGAAGGAGTAATATACAGGCCAAGGTATTTTATGTGGGATGGACTCCATTTGAAAGTAGATGCAGCAAAATCAGGTTTAAAGGTGAATTTGGTGAGAGGTAGGATTTCGCATTAGATGCCGAGAAGGCATTCGATAGGGTAGAGTGGCCATTCCTCTTCTCCGCTCTAAAATGGTTTGGATTTGGCCCTAATTTTATTTCCCTCATCTCCTTTCTTTATGCGAATCCTAGAGCAGCGGTTTGTGCCAATGGTCTCATTTCCTCATTTTTTCGCCTTGGTAGAGGCGTTCGACAAGGTTGTCCTCTTTCCCCTTTTCTCTTTAATCTTGCCCTAGACCCTTTTTTATCTAAATTACGCCAAAACCCAAACATTCATGGCTTTCCTCTTGCTCACTCGCACATTAAATTAGCTGCCTACGCAGATGATATCTTACTTTTCATTTCGAATCCATCCACATCCATCCCAGCTTTCCTTGCCGAAGTTCACACATATTCCCTTCTCTCTGGTTATAAACTAAATAATGACAAATCTTCCCACATATTAAATCTTTAAATTACCAGAAATCTTCATTACTCTTAGGAGTCCTCCCCGTTTTAGCAAGTTCCCTCCCTACCACCCTTCCTACACAACTATCTGCTTGGTACTTACATGGAGGAGTGAGGGCTCTTTAGCATGATGCTACACGTTTTGTGCAGACATAGGGAGAGTATTAGGTGGTGTCTGTCAGAGGCAGGTGAAGCCTCAGTTCGTGAGTACTGTAACGGGGAGGACTGCGTGGGAGTAATCGAATGCTATTATGTTCAGGAGTGTGCATGCATGTGTGCGTAATGAATGGTAAGTGTCCCATTTGGGTGATGACCGCACAACAGGCTCAGTCAGAACTTGTGATAATTCTAAGCCAGCAACAATGAACACTCACACACAGATGTACTTGTGAGCCATGAGGTTGGGCCTCTGGACTTTTTATTAACTCCCCCAAAACACGTCATGACCTCTACTGCTAGGGCCAAACATCACAGGGTTTCAGAGGAAAACACCCCTAGTTACATGTTTGTACTTGAGATGATCCATTTCCCAACCCAACATTTCACCTTCACCCAACAATGAAAATAGAATCAGAAATAGAAAACCATGGTAAACAGTCATAATATCGATTCCAAATATAGAATGGACATAATATCGAAGTAAAAATATAGAATGGACAAAATATCGAATGGACACAATATAGTGGTTAAAAATATCGAATTAAAGGTAAGTAATATCGATTTTCAAAATATAGAAGTCAAAATATCGAAGTATACAATATAGGCATTAGATATATCGAATTTTTAATAATATACATTTTTTTAAAGTGTTTTGTATGTTAGTATATGTGTGAAAAGTGTATATTCATTTTTGTAATGTATGTTTAATTTATTTTAAGTAATGAATTTTATGGTATTTAATTTTTGCGTAATTTAATTCTGTAGCGGGTTTACAGGGGAATAGGGTGGGAAGTAATTTAATTATATTAAATTAAATATTAATTTTTAGCAATTCTTATACATTTTTAATTACATTTAGCTTTTTAGTTCTGTAGCGGGGTGTGGGTTTATAGGGGAATAGGGTGGGAAGTAATTTAATTGTAATTAATTAAATATTTGTATTTATTTATTAGTATTCATTTTGATTTTATTGTTAATTTTTAATTGGTAATTATTTTTATTAATTGGCAATTAATGTTTATTAATTGATTAATTGTTAATTATGTTAATTTTCTAAATTTATTTTCTGTAGCGGGTTGTGGGTTTATAGGGGAATAGGGTGCGAAGTAATTTAATTGTAATTAAGTAAATATTGTTATTTATTTATTGGTATTGATTTTACATTTATTGGTAATTATTTTTTAATTGGTAATTCATTTCTATTAATTGGCAATTAAGTTTTATTAATTGGTAATTATTTTGTTTTAATTAAATATTTGATAATTATGATAATTGCATTAATGTATTTTCTGTAGTAGGATGTGGGTTTATAGGGGAATAGGGTGGGAAGTAATGTAATTGTAATTAATTACATAATAAAAATACTTTTTGTGTATTGATAATTAATTTACTGTTAATTATTAATTGGTATTAATTTTTATTATTAATTAGTTTTTGTTATTGAAAAATAATTAGTTGTTAAATAATTATGAATAGGTTATTAATTTTTAATAACTAATATGTATTTGTATTCCTAATTAATTATTACATAATATTAAATTGGTTATTAATTTCAATTAATGTTTTATTGGTATTGATATTTAATTTATTTTTAATAATATATTAAATCATTACTTTCCCTACTGTTAAACTCACTGGAGTGGGAATAGTAATTTTCACCCTCCCGCTATCCAACGCGTTCCCTACTGTTGCACTCTCTGGAGTGGGAATAGTATTTTTTACCCCTACGCTATCCAGCGCTTTCCCTACTGTTGCACTCTCTGGAGTGGGAATAGTAATTTTTACCCTTACGCTATCCAACGCTTTCCCTACTGTTGCACTCTCTGAAGTGGGAATAGTAATTTTTACCCCTACGCTATCCAACGCTTTCCCTACTGTTGCACTCTCTGGAGTGGGAATAGTATTTTTTACCCCTGCGCTATCCAACGCGTTCCCTACTGTTGCCCTCACTGGAGTGGGAATAGTAATTTTTACCCTTCCAATATCCAGCGCTTTCCCTACTGTTGCACTCTCTGGAGTGGGAATAGTAATTTTTACCCCTACGCTATCCAACGCTTTCCCTACTGTTGCACTCTCTGGAGTTTGAATAGTAATTCTTACCCTCCCGCTAGCCAACGCTTTCCCTACTGTTGCACTCTCTGGAGTGGGAATAGTAATTTTTACCCTTATGCTATCCAACGCTTTCCCTACTGTTGCACTCACTGGAGTGGGAATAGTGTTTTTTACCCCTACGCTTTCCAACGCTTTCCCTACTGTTGCACTCTCTGGAGTGGGAATAGTAATTTTTACCCCTATGCTATCCAACGCTTTCCCTACTGTTGCACTCACTGGAGTGGAAATAGTAATTTTTACCCTTCCAATATCCAGCGCTTTCCCTACTGTTGCACTCTCTGGAGTGGGAATAGTAATTTTTACCCCTACGCTATCCAACGCTTTCCCTACTGTTGCACTCTCTGGAGTTGGAATAGTAATTCTTACCCTCCCGCTATCCAACGCTTTCCCTACTGTTGCACTCTCTGGAGTGGGAATAGTAATTTTTACCCTTATGCTATCCAACGCTTTCCCTACTGTTGCACTCAGTGGAGTGGGAATAGTATTTTTTACCCCTACGCTATCAAACACTTTCCCTACTGTTGCACTCACTGGAGTGGTAATATTAAATTTTACCCTCCTGCTATCCTACGGTAAAATATTGTACATTTTTTATTAATAACTTAAATTAATTATATCTTAATTTTAAGGTTATTTGAGTATTTTTAAGTATGTTTTAGTTAATTATATTTATTATTTCATTAATTTTAAATTACTTTTAAGACATTTAAAAAAAAATGATATTTTGACCTACTATATTTTTTACAGACTATATTGTGGATTCGATATTTTTATACTTACCTGTTTGTAGATAGGAATTCGATATTTTCGAATTCTATATTTTGGCAACTATATTTTGGTAAGTCTATATTTTGTCATTCTATATTATGTCAGTGATCCAGAAAAACATATCAAAACGAACTCACACTTAGGAAAACATGTGTGAAACAACACTGACAAAATACTGACAGCGTCGCATTGGTATCCTCAGCTCCCAGAGGTACGCATGCAGAGTTCAGGATAAAGTCTTTCAAACGGGTAGATGTCGCTAGTCTAGGTCTCAGGTTATAGTTGAAACTCTCCTGTCCGATGGACTTCACAAATGTCCTCAGCTAACTCTTTATGCTGTGTACAGACCTCCCTGGCTGGGATGTCATGCGAGCGGGCTCTGAGACTGCCCGCTTGAGAGGTGGTTGAAACAGGAGACAGAGCTGTATCAAAGAAGGTAGGGAAGCGCTTTCCCTATGGCATTCATCAGCATCTTCATCCACTGCAACACTCTTGACTGGATGAATATCCTATTGATCATTCACTCTGGAGTTTGGTTGTTTGAGGATCCTAAAAAAGGATACGTTTCTGGTAACAGCCTCTTCTTCTTTCCGTGCGGTTATCATTGTCCCACTCACAACCCTGACCTTCCAAGGATCGATCTCGAATGGCAAACGGAACTCGCTTCCTGGATGCCGATTCCGGACAAGCACTAGGCCTCCAACTTGGATATGCCTCTGCTGGGCCATCCTCCTCTGTAACGTCTTGTCATTCTGTACTTTCTGTTGGCGTAATGCTTCCACTGCTTTGTCTCTGACTGATAATGGCTCTACAACATGAGGAATAGTGTCGCCCACAATCCTATTCATGCACAGAGTGCTGGGGCTTACTCAGGTTGTGGCATGTGGAGAGAGCCTGTATTCCAGAAGAAAAGAATAGAAGGCACATTCCATGTTTTAGTTGTTGGCTAGGGCATTTCTCAGAACGTTATACAAAGTTTGCATCAAGCGTTCAGCCTCACCATTTTCTTATGGCCATCAGCGAGTTATCCTCCTGTGACGAATGCTTCTGGATGACTTAGTTACCAAACTCTTGTCTAGAAAATGGGGGACCATTTTTATTTATTTATTTATTTTATTTAGGAAGTTTTATATAGCGCTGCTGGACCCAGGAGTATCAGAGCGCTTTACAAGGTAGGTAGACATATTAAGAAATAATAAACATATTTACACAACATTGAATAAATGCTAGAGGGGAGATCCATTCATTTATTTGTGGTGAACACCACAGGGGGCAGAGAAACAACGGGATAATAAGAGGGATAAAAGGGAGTTGACATTAGGAAGAGAAGGGGAGTGAGAGAATGGAAGGAGGGAGAGGGGGTGGGTAAAAAGTGAATCATAGTGGGGCGGTAATAAGCGGGGTCAGAGTCAAAAGCATTAGGAACCCCAGTGCTTGTTGAGGAGGAGTACTTTGAGTCTTTTTTTGAAGAGAGGGTAAGAGGGGTTGCAGCGAAGGTCTTTGGGGAGAGAATTCCAAATCGTCGGAGCAGTACCAGAGAATGCACGAGATTGGGTATTTTTACGTTTTAGTTTAGGAGGGATAAGCGTAAGGGAGTTAGTGCTCCTCAGGCACCTAGAGAATCCTGCTTTTTGAAGTTTGCTTGAAAGGTAAGAAGGGGTGTTTTGGTGAAGGGCTTTGTGTGTGATACAAGCAATCTTATATGCGGATCGTCCTTCAATTGGAAGCCAGTTTAGGTTTTTGAGGACAGGGGAGATATGGTAAAAAATGAGTCTGGCGGCAAGGTTGAGAACAGATTTGATTGGTGCAAGGTGGACTTTAGGGGTTCCAGCAAGAGTGGCATTGCCATAGTCAATCTTAGAAAGGACAAGTGATTGTCCGATTTTGAAGTCATCAGCTGGAATAAAAGGTTTAATTTTTTTGAGGTGGTGAAGGGTAAAAAGAGCACTTTTGGCTCAATATCCCCTGGGTGCCCATAACCTTCTCTATTCTGGATATTGGCTGGCTGGCGGTCATAGAATCAAGGATCTCGACTTCAGAATACTTTGGAATGTCATCGATAATGACTAGCATGTGGTGGCCATCCAGCGAACTCCCTAAGCTAACTCTGGCATAATGCCAAGGGAATGTGGGAATGGTTCCTATGGTTAAAGGTGTAGGTGGCTCTGTGGGACCAGCAGCGTGATACAATGGACATTGTAGTACAGTCCATTCCACCCGATCAGCAAGCCCCCGGAACCAGACTTTGCATCAGAGCCTGGATTTTGTTTTGACTACCCCATGGTGGACAGCGTGAGCCATATCTACCACCTGCTAATGTAGTCATGCAAGTATCACCAGACAGGGACCCCTCAACAGGCACCCTTTGGGGGATACAGCGAGTTCATGAAGGACATTGTGCAGTGATAGAAGTGTTAGCCGTGCCGCCTCAGTGTGGTGAGACACATTGTAGGTGAGCATTTCCAGTTTCCTAAATTACACCAGATATTCCTAGCTGGAGACATTCGTCCATGTAGGTAGCCCCTACGAACTCCCTGCATGGTCCTTGACCTCCCGACAACTAGTTTCACATATTTCACCATGTTATCCGCATCCAACTCTTCATTGGCAGTGGTGGGTTTCACATGCCATGGATAAATAGTTTGCTGGATTCTGGGTCCCTGGCCTGTACATGACAGAGAAACAGTACTCCTGCACTTGGATAATCCACTTTTCAATCCTCAATGGCGGCTTCGAGAATGACCCAGTGAAGAAAGGTATCAGTCGCTTGTGGTTTGTGTGAACTTCCGAAAGTGTGGCCATAGAGAAATATATGAAAGTGTGGCCACCTCCAATGAATGGCTATTGCTTCTTCCCCTATGTGAGAGTATTGCTGTTCTTTGTCTGTCAGAGCATGACTGGCATATGCCACTGGCGCCCATTCACCACTTTCTTGTTTTTGGGACAGGAGTGCACTGAGGTCCGTGAGGCTGGTATCCACGGAGAGCTCAGAGTCATGGCGGGGATCAAAATATGCCCAAGTGGTGTCTTCAGAAAGTACTTGTTTTGTTGCGTGAAAAGCTTACGCTTGGAGGGGACCCCACTCCCAGACAGAGTTTGTCTTTCTCAGTTCTCAAAGTGAAGCAATGACGGTGATCAAATTCTGGATGAAGCGGCCACAGTACGTGACCATCTCCTAAAACTACTCAAACCTGCAACGCTAGTAGGAGCTAAGGGCAGATCGAATGTTCTGCACCTTAGTTGGGTCTGGCATGACTTCATTCTCAGAAAAATGATAGCCAAAAAGGATATTTCTTTCTAAAAGAAAGCACACTTTTCCCTATGTTGGTTGAGCCCACAGTTCAGTAGTCTTCGAAACGTCATTCATAGTATGTAGTGATGCTTTCCAGGGAGGGCGGATGCACTAGGGTGTCATCGCTGACACTGATGCTCCATCTAACCCTGCCAACTCCACTCTGATAGTGTCTTTAAACACATACGCCGCACTGGACACTCCAAATCTGAGGCCTTTGTACCTCCTTAATCCCTTGTTGGTAGAGAATGTTGTGATAGCTCTCGACTTTGGCATCAGCCTCAGCTGATGGTGTCCAGCTCAAATATCCATTTCAGGAAAACCATTGCGGCTCACTTACTTCTGTCACAATGTCATCAAAGGTGGGTGTTAGATTTGTTTCCTGCTGGATGGTCATGTTGGGTAGTCGCATATCCACTCATATGGGGACCTTCTCAGGATGCTTGGGTTTTCTGGCTGTTACCATTGGGGAGACTCACAGAGTTGGACCTTCTGGCCTTTCAATAATGTCAATAATGTCTGCCTGCTTCAGCTTCCAGAGTTCATCTTCCACTTTTGGGCGGAGCTGTAATGCCACTCAGTGGTGTCTCAGCACCACTGGTTGAACTGAATCGTCAATATGGAGGTGTACTTATCGGTCCTTCAGACAGCCAGTGCCATTGAATATCTGTGAAAACTCAACAAGCAGATTGTTCACACCTTCTAGATGGACACTGAATGCAAATGAGATTTACTGGATATGTTCTGCAGTCCTATAGATTAGTGGCATTTCAGATTCTCCTTTGATGACCTACACTTTAACTCCTGTAGTGTGTGTCTCATAGGCGATTTTGGTTGTGAACACACCTGCCAGCGGGAGTGGTGTTGATGAACGAAAAGCATATATTTGTGTAGTGGTGGGGTGCAGAACTGGCTACAACGGTGGGGTTTGTAAAATGGATTGTGCCATAATGTTAATGGGTGCGCCCGTGTTATTTAGGACTGGTACTTGATGTCCTGCAAAGATTACACATTTTGGGATTCGTCTACTGTGATGTTCTCAAGGTTGCATAGCATGTCTGACATGTACCACACCTTCCACATCATCATTGTCCAGGTCTTCATCATCGTTGGGGATCTCTGTGCTCTCTTGGCATTTACCAACTTGTGTTTGTATACTTTCTGGGAAGCAGAGGACCGGCACACTTTTGAGAAATGGTTGAGTTTGTTGCATGCTGAACATGTCTTCCTGTGTGTTGAGCGGGGTCCTTGATGTAGATATGGCCCTCCACACCAGTGGCACACTTTGCAAGTTGTGGTTGATTTAGGGCAAGTTTTCTACTTTTCAGCACCTCGTGTTGTGACCACATTGACAGGTTCAGTTTTCACTTAGCACTGCAGGGCGGATTCCATATGTGTGGCACATACCTTGGAAAGTTCTTTTCAGTGACCCATCTGGAGAACGTTGGCCATGGACATTCCTGGGACCTGAAGCATGTTTTCCCTCAATTTCCCAGAAAGAGAGCACTGAATGACTTGGGCTCTGATGTCTTCATCAGCGTCTGGTAGCATGCATGTACTGGTTAGACCTTTTAGCCAAGCGTAAAATGTGTCTTCAGATTCTTCTGGTTGTTGACCAGCTTGATGCAACAAGTACCACTAATAATCTGGGTTTTCGAGCAGCTCAAAGTGGGCTGATAGATCCTATTTTAGAGTAGCGTATGTGAGTGGCGGCTACTCTAGGTGCAAGAGCATGGGGTGTCATCTGTCAATGGCTACTGCCACCGCTGCAAAGTAAGTTTCTAGGCATTCGATTAAGTCTTTCCATTTCACCTCCTGCGCAGACGGAGGGCCATGCAACAAGAACAGTTCAAAGGCAGGTACTGATGCCATTATGGTCTGGTGTTGGGGTAGGAGTGGATCTGTTGAGGCACATACAGAGTCAGTGTAGTGTGCACCAGCAGGGTGCAGCAGGACGCAAAAAGACATCATGTGCTGTCTCCATGCAGACCAAATGAACGTTCTGTGCCCCAACACAGGCAGTGTGGGTCAAACAGTGGGGCAGAGCATACTGTGTGGGTGACCTGAGTGTAGGGTGTACCGCAGGGTTGATACCTTTTTTCGTTGTTAGATTGTTCATTGAGGCAGAGAGCGGCAAACTGGAAGTTGAAATGGAGACACACTAACCGGTGCAGAGCTCTGGGCTGAAAGGCATGGCTACACCCCCTTGAACGATGCCGGCCTGTAATGACAGCCTTGTTGTGCCTCATGCGTGCATAAGCGAAGGATAGCCGAACTTGGGCACCGTGTGGGCTGGACCAGGCCCAAACAGCAAGCTGGGAGGGCCACAGACTCACACTCAGGGGCGCAGATAGGTACAAGTGTGGCTCTCCGGGCAGCCATGGACAGTAAATTGATGGTCTGACCCGCTCAGTGGCAGGCAGCTGGAGGTGCGGATGTGCACAGGAGGGCATGGGGCGGTTCACTGGGCTGTTTCCAAAGGCACCGCTTTTCTCATGCCATGCCCGGGTGCAGCAGGATTCAGGGAGGCCACAGCTCACCGGGTTGTTGTTAAATGTATTGTGTCTTCCAGGCCACACCCAGCCACAGCCGCACGCAGGAAGACCATGGGCGATAAGGATGGAAGTGCTTCAGTGGCCAGGCAGGCTGAGCCCCGAGCACCATTCAGCCAGGGGCACAGTGGAGATGCTCCTTGGCATGCGCAGTGAGTAGAGTTGAGGCTGCTCACCTCGACAGTAAAGCATCTGGGATGTGAGCAGCACTGCTTTGGGAACATACCGTGTGGGCAGCAGTCGGAAAGGAGTACTCCACTCCTCTTTGCCAATTGTCCGACTGGGTGTGAACTTCACAGCAGCCCCAGTCAGAACGTGTGATAATTGTACTAGCGAGCAAGTATGACCTCTCAAACACAGATGTGCCTATAAGTAACAAGGTCGGGCCTTAGGCCTTTTTTTTTAACTTCCCCAATTTGTCACAGCCTCTACGGCTAGACCATATATGGGGTGTTAGAGGGGAACACCGCTAGTTACATTTGTGTAGTTGGGAGATCCATCTGCCAACACAACAGAAAGCAGGAAAAATGGTCTGTCAAGTGTTAAAGGGTCTGCTTTAGGCATATTAAGGGCTTTCCGCTCGTCCTTAGAGAGTGTTCTGAATCTGAAACTCTACCCTTCGCTACAGGAGTAGCCCAGAACTTTGTCTTAAGTCTGTTTACCGCGTCCTCGAGTGGAAAGGATCATCTGTTTGGCCGCAGCGGAGGTGCGAGGCGCCGCTCCGGGACTGCGAGGACCAGCATTCCCCAACAACAGCTGGTCCTCTTCCCGTGTGAGCCGCGCCCCCTCCCAGTGCCACACCCCCGCCAGCGCGAAGAAAACCTCTCGCGGCCCCCGCTTCGCGGGAGCCGCTCGTCCTTAGAGAGTGTTCTGAATCTGAAACTCTACCCTTCGCTACAGGAGTAGCCCAGAACTTTGTCTTAAGTCTGTTTACCGCGTCCTCGAGTGGAAAGGATCATCTGTTTGGCCGCAGCGGAGGTGCGAGGCGCCGCTCCGGGACTGCGAGGACCAGCATTCCCCAACAACAGCTGGTCCTCTTCCCGTGTGAGCCGCGCCCCCTCCAAGTGCCACACCCCCACCAGCGCGAAGAAAACCTCTCGCGGCCCCCGCTTCGCGGGAGCCGCTCGTCCTTAGAGAGTGTTCTGAATCTGAAACTCTACCCTTCGCTACAGGAGTAGCCCAGAACTTTGTCTTAAGTCTGTTTACCGCGTCCTCGAGTGGAAAGGATCATCTGTTTGGCCGCAGCGGAGGTGCGAGGCGCCGCTCCGGGACTGCGAGGACCAGCATTCCCCAACAACAGCTGGTCCTCTTCCCGTGTGAGCCGCGCCCCCTCCCAGTGCCACACCCCTACCAGCGCGAAGAAAACCTCTCGCGGCCCCCGCTTCGCGGGAGCCGCTCGTCCTTAGAGAGTGTTCTGAATCTGAAACTCTACCCTTCGCTACAGGAGTAGCCCAGAACTTTGTCTTAAGTCTGTTTACCGCGTCCTCGAGTGGAAAGGATCATCTGTTTGGCCGCAGCGGAGGTGCGAGGCGCCGCTCCGGGACTGCGAGGACCAGCATTCCCCAACAACAGCTGGTCCTCTTCCCGTGTGAGCCGCGCCCCCTCCCAGTGCCACACCCCCACCAGCGCGAAGAAAACCTCTCGCGGCCCCCGCTTCGCGGGAGCCGCTCGTCCTTAGAGAGTGTTCTGAATCTGAAACTCTACCCTTCGCTACAGGAGTAGCCCAGAACTTTGTCTTAAGTCTGTTTACCGCGTCCTCGAGTGGAAAGGATCATCTGTTTGGCCGCAGCGGAGGTGCGAGGCGCCGCTCCGGGACTGCGAGGACCAGCATTCCCTAACAACAGCTGGTCCTCTTCCCGTGTGAGCCGCGCCCCCTCCCAGTGCCACACCTCCTCTCCGCCAAAGAGTATACTAGTAAGATCAGCGACCGCACAGCGGGACGCGTGCGGGACGCCACCGGGGCGAAGACCGGGCAAAGAGCGGGCCGTTTGAGGCCGTTCGAGCCCGTGAGGAGACCCCCCTTAAGCCTCATCATTCACTTATCCTCATATTATTCCCTGGCTTTTCAACGAAATCCATCTGTCTACAAATGAATACCAGGAGTAATAAACAGAAGAAATTAAAAAAGGGAGGGATCGGAGAACAGCTTCTAGGCCCAATGGATGATTTTTTGACCAAGGCTAATACTTTCATTGACCAAAGTATTAGCCTGATAGAGGGAAGAGTATCGACAGAGCTCAAGATTGCGAGGCGATCCTCTATGGGACCACTGGCCATGGCAAGAACCCCAGAGTTGGAAAACGCCCTAGCCGATTCACAACAAGGCAATAAGAGGCGCAGTCTCCCAAACAACGTAGATCTCTCAGCCTCTCACTTCTCCCTCTCATCTACCAACTCAGATTTAGAAAAAACACCTGAACTCCCATGCGAGCAAACGCCAGAAGAAGTCAGACAAGCAAGAGGGAGGAGGGAGGGGGCTGTCAAGAAAAGGAAAGAAAAGGGAAAACCTGACTTAGCTAACGGAATCGAAATATCCGAGGCAACCGAGTTAATTACCCCCCCAAACCTGACTTGTTCACCGCTAAGAATAGTAGATCCTATCGACCAACGGGCACCAGCACCTCATTCTTCACCTAATACCAACATAAATACCTCTGTTATAGGTTCACCCGACATCATTTCCCACAGTACTGAATCATGTTCGCCTGCTATGGTAAACAAAATTGCCTCAGCGCTAAAGTCTTTATTTCAACCACTTGAAACGAGACTAATAAATATTGAAACCCAATTGCTAATTATTACCAAATCTTTGCAATCTAACCTAACTAGAGAATCCCAACAAAAAGGAACAAATAACCAACTTGCTCCTTCCCTGCAAAGCAAAAAAGTTATGCAAACTTGTCCTGTAACAAAACCACAATCAGCCCCAAAAGATCCTGTAGCGGGCAAATCGCTCCCGGCAAAAAATATATCAACTCCTAACCTCAACATACTACCATAATCCTCTGACATAAAAACAACAAAAATTACCACTCCAGCCCCTAAAACACCAGCTGTTACAAATATTCCTCAGAATAAATCAAATCCTACGACAAATAAAGGTACCTCGAGAGGAGCCTCCGAGGGCAGATCCTATATGCATCTACCACCTGAAGCATCGCCATTTGTGGTGGTTATGACGGGTGTACCAGAACTAGCAGGGGAGATGACAGAGCCTAATTGGTCCCTAAAGAATAAGGTTCAATATTGGCTGAATACAAACCGTCCCTCTCCCCCAAATTGGACAACTAGGATAGCCACAGTCAGTAGGACCCCTTGGGTGGGACATACGAAAAAAGTAATACATGGTGATTGCATTGTAATCACTTTCGAGGACCCCAAAGTTGTTGACTATATATGTTCCTGGGAACAACATAGCCCAAATGGGGGAATAGACACAAAGAGTCTCTCCTTTTTTATCCTAAAAAGCACTACAATAGTCATCTCAACGAACAAGATAATTTGTGGCGTAAACCGGTTCCACAGCCCTGGGATTTTACTAACGTTAGACCCAAAATACCCCCTCAGCAGAACGGCCAAGATCCCTCCTGGTGGTCGGTCGACTCAAATTACCACCAACAGGACGGTCCATGGCAGGTAATGGGACCCCGTAACAGAAGAAGAGATTGGGAACAATGGGGTGCCCCACCACAGCGGCATTTCAAACCCAGGTACGGAGAAGCACCATATTGGGAAAACTGGCTGGGTTTTCCAACAATGAACCGCTACAGCAGTTTGGAGATGGTCGATTGACCATCACCAAATTCCATCAATGATGAGCCAATTATTGTATCACAGGCCCCGGAAAGGAAAACGACTACAGGACAGGAAAACAAGTCACGGTCACTCCCTGTCATTTTCTGGAATGTAGCGGGACTTCGCCCAAAAATAGACGATGGCTCAGCAGCCCAATTTCTCGAGGATGGCAAAATAATTTGCCTCCAGGAAACATGGGCAACAAAAGAGCTACATGTCGCAGGTTATAAAACCCTTTTTTCCCCAGCTCTCCCTAGCACTGTAGGTAGGCCTAAGGGAGGTCTGATCACTTATATAGCGAACACAATCCCCAGCTTGAAACTGCTCAAAATCGAAAACATGCCAAATTTCCAACTAATTATTATCTCAGTTGGCAAAGACGCTATTGTCATCCTAGTAAACTTCTATAATAATTTAGAAGAGGATAATTTTATTAAAATTCTTCAGACAATCCAGGAAAAAATCGCTAGAGCTACAGAACTATACAGTAAAAAGGCTACCGTCCACCTACTATGGGGAGGAGACTTCAACATTCATCCCTGCCCATGTTTGAATAATCATAACTGTGGGATAGTGGACGAACAAGATAATCCCCTTGCTCATTTCACCCATGATGGAAAAGGAGAAGCGATGAACAACGTTCTAACAGACCTGGAACTGTCAATAGTAAATAAACAAAATCCGGATGATAATACTTTCTACCCCACATACCTAGGGAGGGGTCATAATACCACTGTTGACTATGTCCTTTCAACGGATGGGCTGAGACAGCTAATCACAGATTTCACCTTACTGGCAAATGATTTAAGCGACCACTCAGCGCTTAGAGTGGATTTGGTCCTCTTAGATCACCCAACACAGACAACCATAATTGCACACACTCTTTCGCAAAATCAGCTAGAAGTGGGCAGACCAAATGGTTTCACGGTGAAATGGGGTAAAATAGACCCAATCCAACTAAGCAGTAATATAATACAGACGCTATATCCTAACATAATAAAATGCCTAGATTTGGAGTCTGACGATAACACCGTCCTCGAAAACTTCAAGATTATTCTAGACAAAACCAAACAAATGCTGACCAGGGAAAATAAATCAAACAATCCAACAACTCCAGGCTGGTTCAATCATGAATGCACCGCCGCGTTAACCAAGTTAAAAGAGGCGCTCAGGCAACCAAAAGAGACATACAATTGATTAAACACCTAAGACTCCAGTACAAAAAGGTCAGGAAACAAAGAAAACAGGAGCTGAAACAGTCCTTGTGGAACGATCTACACAAAAGCTCACTCACAAAGAATAGTGAGTCTTTTTGGCGGATTGTGAAAACCCCTTTTCTCTCTGAATCTAGCATACCTCAAATCGACGTAGCGATAGAAGAGGAAACATGGACGAATCATTTCTCCCATATATTCAAACAATCAACACTAAGTGAAGAATCCACTTACTCTCATCCTCCTGTCGACTTTCCAATAAACATCCAGTTTGATATTCTCGAGGTACTGCAAGCATTGAATCTAAGCAAAGGGGGCAAAGCCCCAGGTCCAGACGGGGTCCCTGTTGATCTTTTTAAACAACATCCAGACCTCTGGGCCCCTATACTCACTAGGGTATGTACTGCAACAGCGAGATTGGGCTTAATGGAGTCTTGGTCCAACTCCATCATGGTCCCTATTTTCAAAAAAGGGGACCGCCAAGATGCCAAGTGTTATCGGCCGATCTCTCTACTAGATTCTGTTGGAAAAGTAGTTGGAAGAGTAATTCTGGAACAACTCCAACAATGGGCTGATGACAGAAAGATTTTATCCGACCTTCAATTCGGCTTCAGAGAAGGATTTGGAACTGCAGAACAGGCCCTTAATTTAAGCCTAATCGTATCTAAGTACATCCACGCAAAGCAGGGGACAATGTATATGGTGTACGTAGACTTGTCCTCTGCCTTCGACTGCGTATCTCACTCAAAGCTATGGACTCCTCTCCGAAATATGGGGGTGGATCCCCCATTATTGGACTTCTTAAGGGAATTATATACCGACGCTTCTGCAAGGGTGCGTTACGGGATAAAGGGCGAGCTTACCCCATCATTCATGGTAGAGCGAGGAGTCAGGCAGGGGTGTGTCCTTGCCCCCTTCCTCTTCTCCTTGTACACAAACGGGCTGGAAGAGAAGATGCTGAAAGGGGGGCAGGATCTCCCAAGACTAAAACAACGTATGATCCCAGCACTGCTCTACGCGGATGACGCGGTAATTTTGGCTCGCACCCCTATAGAACTTCAAAAGTCCCTTAACAAATATGCTGACTTCATGGGAACATTAGACCTGCACATAAATGTAAAAAAAACGTTCGTAATGGTAGCTGGTGGAGGGAGAAAGCGAATAAAGAACATCACTCTTAATAACCAAAACCTCGAGAGAACCCCACAGTACCCTTATCTGGGCATAATGATCGACGAGAAACTAAATTGGAAAGCAGCCATCGAGTCGAGGAGACACCTCTTCAGGAGAGCTAATACTGCCTTGATTAGTTTCTCACAAAGACTGGGAAGGAGATCACCAGTGGAGATGCTACAAATTTACACTGCAAAATGCCTAGCCACTGCCCTATACGGGGCTGGCGTCTGGGGACATGTTAACGCTGCATCTCTTCAAATAGCTGAGAACTCATTCATCAGATTTCTCTTATCTGCCCCCAAGTGTTCATCTACATATGCATGTCATATGGAACTGGGAATCCCTTATATAGAGGACCTAATCAAAGTCCAGCCACTGCTACTTTGGAGGCGCATATGGTCATCCGATAAGAACATGTTGACCAAGGCCATTTTAGAGGACTCAATGGCCTTGGATAACGCGCATAAAATAGCCTGGCTCACCTATGTAAAACGATTCCTTACGGATATGGGCTTAGAAAGATATTATTTCACTCCATCATCTTTGTCTGAAATAAGTAAGAAGGAACTGAAACAGAAAGCAATGAGCCACCTAGAGACACTCAGAATTACCCTGCTTTCGAATAAACAATCAGTACAACATGCTAACATGGTACAGTTATCGCCACAAATTCAGCCCTATCTTGCACTGGAAATTAACTCATACGAAAGGATGCTCTTAACCAGACTAAGACTTAATCTGTTTCACAGACTAGTCGCTTTCCCGCACACGAACACCTGGGAATCAAAACTGACCTTATGCCCTTGTGATGAGACTTCCGCACAATCATGTATGCACACGTTACTGTTTTGTAAATACTATCTCCCCCACAGGAAAATCTGGCTATTCCCCTTACTGAAAACATGGGGTCTTAGACAATGCCGTCCGGCTATGATTCTTTTACAGATGTTAGACTCAGAGCGCACCTGTTATCACACACTGAACTTTTTAAAATGTATTATTAGGCATCGAAGGAATCTCTAAATATCCCTCTGTGTGAATTATCTTATGCTGTAAATTTTATATTGTTGCTTTTATGGTTTTAAAATGACAAACCGAATAAAGAAATGTATATATATATTAAGGGCCTTATTACAGCTTCCGCGGTTCGACCGTAGGTCCACCGAAACCGCATACGCCGCAACACCACAATACGGGTGATCTTTAGACTGCCGCATTACGAGTGGGCCACAGGGCTGGCGGTTTGAGGTTGTTGGTCCCACTGTGGCAGCATGGCTCTGCCATTAAGTGAAGCCGCAGTAAATGTCGCTGTTGTGCAGCGCTGTCTGCATGCTTGTGCAACTTGTGTCCTGCACCATGCATGGCACACATTGCACGAACTAAGGTGCAATTGCAAAGGGGGGCACAATGTGTGCCCCCATGCACTGGCCACCAAGCTAAAATGTCAGGGGGCCCTTTTTGGGGCCCCCTCCTGGCTTTTTCGCCATCTTTTTCATGGCGATTTCACCACCATGAAAAGGCTTGTGGAAAGGCAATTGTAATATGGATGTCAGTTCTAGGCTCGACACCCCCTTCATTCCTCCCCACTCTACACCCCACCAGGATCCTGGCGGTGTTGGCGATGTTGTGGTGGGCTGGTGGTTGTCCTACCGCCAGACTCGTATTCAGGCGGTTGAACTCTGTAGGTTATGGTGGTCTGACCGCCACCAGCGGTTCCGTTGTCTTGAGACCGCCGAATTTGTGATAAGCCCCTTAGTGGAATATATCCTTCCTTGATCTACCTCTGAGATCTTCCTCGAAGTCTGAAGCATACGTTTGCACATTGCACTCAATCAACATCTGGTGATATGCATTTTGCTCGTTTTACCAACCAACATTACTTTCTGATTTCCCTTCCTATAGAATTGGTTCAGGTTTCTGTTGGTATCACACAGAACCTGCCTACTTGCAATCAGTTAAATGGAGATTACATTCAGGAGATCTAGCTGAGGTAATAGATTGGATACACACTTGTGGATACTGTATTTTGATTTTAACTACATTTTAAAATAAAAACACTACTTACAAATTTGCTCTCCAAATCCCAGCACCAGCAGTCGCTCAAGTAACGGACAAAAAGACCTCGGAAAAAATCAATCAACAAAATGCTTGCCACAGTAAAAATCATGTCAATAATGGACAGCTTCAGCATTTCCTGAAAAAGAAAGCACAACTCAGAACGGTCTTGTTGGGTTATATACAAAATATATCAGTAGTTGTTAATAAAAGACTATATTTCGATATTCTTCAACATTTGCTCTTACTTGTGCCCTCACTACGAGGGACCTGGTTAATCGCTATATATCACACTTAGGAATTTGGCAGGTAACCCCGCAGTCCTACAATTTTTCCCTGATAATTTTCGGCAGGTCAAACCTGATGAAATTCATTAGGTAAAAGGTTTCCGATAATTATCGGGAAATGCAGATGTTGGTGTGCTAAACACCAAAATCTGCATGTTACTTCTCTTATTGGGGACATACTCCTAGTTTTGAGTTATATTTTGGGCCAAATATATTCCAACCCAGCAGAGTTGGATTTTGTCAAATCCAATAAATATCAGTCCAGACACTTGGCCGCTTAAAATCAAGGCCATAATCTCTGGTGTAGGGCTGCATTTCTGCATTGGTTTTAGGGGAATCTTTCGAAGGTATTCATAAAAAAAAGTTCTAAAATCCAGCATCACCTAAATGGAACATCTATAAATTGGTGTTACACCCACCTGGTTACTTTTCTAATTACATAGTTTATAATAAATATATATTTCTGCTTCTGTCTATGAGCAACTCACTGTAATCTGGCTGGAAAACAAGAGGAAAACATATTTTTCCTATAATGCCATAGTTAACATTCAGGTGGACCTGGTTATGCAGTGCTTTACATAATGTTGTCAACACTTTGTCTCAGTATGTCTCCACTACTCAACAGGTCCCTGTATCCATTTGGCAACTGGGGTATTTATCTGGTGTTGTAGGATATACTTTATGTAGTACTGTAGACATAAGGTAGGGTTTTTTGAAAGATTTAAATTGTATACATCTGCATCTGGTGATGCTAAATACTTCCCTTTTATATTTTATCACCTTAGACCATTGGTCATCTTATAGATGAATATCAGTGTCCATTACTCTTTTGTCCCTGACTGAAAATTCACCTATTGGCTTCCCCCCTTCACAATACCCTGTACAGGACTGATATTGGTCTCCCTTCCTGTGTCAGCAGCAGCAGTTCAACTACCATGCCTGTTTATGAAGGTCAAGTTAGGAATCGCTCCTTAACATCAGGGGCCATTATAGATAGTCATGCATATAGCAGGAACTGCCCTCTTATGGCTTCTGTTTATCCGCTAGCATTATCAAACGTGTGGGGTTCCTTGCAGTCATATATAAGTCCTATGCGTTTACATCCTTGGTCTATCCATATGACTGCTTTAGCCTCCCTATACAGTCTCTTAAACGTATATAGGCCCCATTAGGGTGCCACTTAAGCAAGGCATTACTTAATAACCCTCTTTGACAACCAATCCCATATCCAGGAATTACATTTTTCCCCACCATCATGAATACCAAGGCTCACCTCAAATTCACCCCCTGCGGAAGGGCCAGCCCCCCGGCGGTCCCACAATCTCTGCAAAGCCTATCCCATACCTCTCCACCAATAGCCCCTGACCCTACATCTGCTCCGAAGTTCCCCCTTCCAGCTTCCTTTACTCACAATAACAACTCCCCCTCTTTGCTCGTTTTGAAAGAGCTGCGTCAGCTCAGTCATCATTCTAGTCTTCCTGCTCTCCCCCCTCACTGCTAGACAGCTCTAACTCCCCTAGCTCCACTGTTCACAGCACTTCCCCGATCCTCCCCTGGATCCCTTCCCCCTGCTCAACCCGCAATCCCGACCTGCTCCCAATGGCCTACAGAGGCCTCCATCCGTCAGTCCCCTCTTCCCCTATCCTACCCATCACTACGAGCACGCTACACCATTTTCCAGAATCCCTTCCCGCTGGGCACATACATCCACCACCTGCCCCTTATCCCCTTTCTCTCCTAGATCTATATCTCTACAAGGTCCTCTGATCCCAGCCCCCCAATCCCATTCCCTCACTCCAGTGGAAGGCAGACTGAACGAGATATCACTCTGCCTACAACAACTTAAGGCAGAGGTTCATAGCCTACTACATATTACCAAGGAACTATCAGCCAACACCAGATGAAGTTTTTCCACTATGAACAATCACCATATGCGCTTGCCCCTTCTAACTGGTGTACCTGGATCCCCTTTCCCCCCTCTATTCTGCGGTCACCATCCTACATCACCCACACACCCCATGGTTGGGCCTCCAGACTACACCCTAACAACCCATCTCGCCCCTCCAGATGTTGAGACTCCATGTCAGATATGGATATTCATTCTCTCCTACTCTCATACGATCCGGCACATCCCTACACCACAACAAACCTCCAACAAATTGAATCCATCCCCATGGATCCCTTCAGGGAACCCACGCCAAACACCAGAGCATTAAATGAGAACAACCTCAAGAGAGTCACCACCACACTACCTGCACCAACAGACACCAACATAAGTCTCAAATGCGTGCTCCTAAATTGTAGATCAGCAGTTAAACATGCTGCGGACATTGCCGACCTCATCTTTACCCAGGACCTTGACCTCGTAATGCTGACTGAAACCTGGCTAAATGACTCAGCTGCTCCCATGCTGGACATTTTAGTGCTTCCCAACTACAATATAATTAGGTTAGACAGTGCAAGTGGACAAAGTGGCAGCATTGCATGTTTGCACCGTTGCAATCTAACAGTGAAAGTACTTCAATCCGACCTCCTGCCGTCTTGTGAATACCTACGCATTGAAGTGACTGGTAGCAACAATCGGTCTTGCAAACTTCACACGTTCTACCAACCCCCGACAACCTTTCCTTCCCAGAACAGATCATGGACATTATCTCAGCCAATGCAGATTTCCATGGCCCTAAGGTCTTCTTGGGAGATGTCAACCTCCACTGGAATGATGGGAATGATGTGGTGGTCAATAGCCTTAAATTTTTCCTACTTGACCTCAACCTAATCCAAATCTGTGACAGCCCTACTCATATCAAAGGAGCTACCTCAGATCTTGTCATTAGAAAGACCAACTCCAATACTAGCATGTGACTGGTCAGACCACTATTGCATCACCTTCCTCATCCTGGAGTCAATGAGAGCAAGCAGAGCCCAACCTAATAACCCTAAACAGTTGCAAAGATATTGGACGTCTACAACCTTACGGCCCACTACAACCACTCAGTGCTCAATGTTCTAGACTCAGTTGCACCTCTAGAGCTTAAAAGAATATCTTCTAAAATCTCCAAACTGTGGTTCAATGATAGCCTTAGTTCCAAAAGAAGAAATTTAAGGCTTGTAGAAAGGTTGTGGCGATCCTATCCCTCCCATGAACATCTCTATCATCTGAGATCCCTAAGAAGCATATATACAATACATGCATCAGATGCTCGAAGGCCACCTTTTTTAGAAATCAGCTAGAGCAAGCATAAAACCGTCCAAAAAACTGTTTAAGCTCATCAAGTCCCAAGCTAACACTCATCCTAATCTCTCGTCACTGGGTCAAGGGTCACTGCCGAACTTCGAAGAATTTGCTGATTTCTTCACTGATAAGACCACTAAGATTGAAACTGAATTACGCTCTGCCCTTGATCACCTGTCGATAAGTCCACTGAACACCCTCCTTACCCCAGGGTTTGATACCACAGTCCCTGCGCAGGCCCACCTCCCCAAAAACAACCAACCCTGGAGTCTTTTCCAAACTGTGGATGAATGCAGTATTCGCGAAATACTGTAGACTCTGAAACCCTCCAATGACTACAATGACCCCCTGCTATCGAACATTTTCTCAGAAGTCAGAACCTCCTTACTAACTCTTTGGACTACGATCATCAACGCATCACTACGGCAAGATGCTATTCCGGATTGCCTTAAATTGGGTCAAATTACCCTGATTCTAAAGAAACCATCTGCTGATCCCACTGACCTTCACAACTTTCGCCCAATCTCTAACATCCCCACCTGGGCAAAGCTCCTGGAGAAATGTGTGCTCGCCCAACTCTGTAATCACATCGACCATTTCCAACTCCTGGACCAATGCCAATCTGGTTTCTGCCCGGGCCATAGTACAGAGTCTGCGCTAACGCACATTGCCGATGATGCGCTTAGAATGTTGGACCATAATGAGTCGTGCCTACTGATCCTTCATGACCTTTCGTCAGCATTTGATACTGTTAAACACGATAACCTTATTTACCTTCTAGAACACAGGATGGGGTTGTCTGGGCCTGTTCTAAACTGGTTCTCTTCATTCCTCCATAACAGATCCCAAAGCTTCTAGGTGAACCAATCCCTGTCCCATCCTTCGCTCGTTACTCTGGGGGTTCCCCAGAGCTCAGCGCTTTCTCCCTTGATCTTTAACCTGTTCATGGAGCCATTGACAGAAATTCAGAAAGCATCCAGCATTCACTACCACATGTATGCGGATGATACCCAACTATACCTGAAGATCGTCTCCCCCGAGGACATTCAGCCCCTCAACTCAGTCCTCCTTGAAACACAAAGCTGGCTGACACCTAACCACCTGAAGCTAAATTCTCCCAAAATGGAATTTCTCCTAATCTCACCCGCAAGCAATCTCCGGTCATGGAACAATGGTACGAATCAGCTTTGATTTGGCAACCTTTCTGGGTATTGTGTTAGACAAAAGTTTGAACAGGCAGAAGCACATCAGTACCCTCACCAAAGGAGCGAACTTCCAACTCAGCATCCTAAGGAAAATCCAACCCTATCGCCCTGCTCCTGACCTAAAGGTTGCAGTGCAAGCATTAGTGATTTCAAAGCTGGACTTTGGTAGCACAACGCTTTGTGGCTTGCCCAGAGTGATGACGGCTCCTCTTAGGGTTGCCCTCAATTCTGCTGCTATGCTCATAACCGACTGAAGGGCCTTGAATTGGCTTCCATATGAATCTCGGATACAGCTAAAAATCATGCATGGCACACAAAGCTATCCACTTCAATTCAGAAACTGAAGCTCTCATGTGGTTTGAGAGCCTCCAGAAGTGCCAGCACTCTATTGCTCAAACCACAAACATTCAAGAAAAAGAAGACCTACAATCGAGCCTTCTCAGGGATGGCTCCGAGGATCTGGAACTCCCTTCCCCCTGAAATCCGGGTGAACCCTTCCACTGTCCTCTTCCAAAAAGAAGTCAAAGGGGTCCTGATGAAGAAATTTCTGCTTCAGTCTGGTGACTCCATTTGACATGGGGATTCTGCCGTGGACTTGTAGCCCAGCGGCCTGGTTCACAAGAATTTCGGACTCTATTAGACTATGTTTCTGTTTGCTTGTACCCTTTCTGTATGAATAAACTGTAAAGCGCTCTGATACCCTCCGTGGTCATGTTCGCGCTCTATAAAACTTTTAAAATAAATAAATACGTGGGATGTCCGTTTTGTATCCAGCATTCTGTCCTGCAAAGGTATTCAAGTTTATTTTTCTCAAGACACCCCTCAAAGGGTCTACTGTCTCTACCTGGGATTTCTGCCATCCACCCTGGGAGTTAATACTGCAGGACTGCTAAATAATAATGTTTCATGTCTGGTATGTCCAACCCTACTTGTTCGTATGGTAGTTTCAAGGTGTTTCACTTCACCCTAGGGCAGGCTATCCCCAATATTAGTAGGCTATACGGGTCCTGGAATACCTTACATGGTGGCAAGCAGCACATGTTCTGGAGGACATACAGGCACCTCAGGAGTACAAACACATGTATTGGTGTAACCATCCTCAGGACATTGAGGGGCAACTTAGATCAAAGTCTATCAAGCCATACCCCTCTTCCAGCTCTCGCCCCACATTCATGCTCGCACAAGACCCAAATTGGAGAAAACCAGAGGAAAGATCTGATCATTTGTGTATGTAGTCCCAGTATAGAACCATATTCTTCAACTATACTCGGGAGTTGAGGAATTTCATCTGTGCACCTCATTTCGTCTGTGTAGTGAGACACCAAATGTTACAGTACATACTGGTCATTATTTGTATTCCCCGGCGTGACCTCCAAGCATGGAACTATATATGGCAATGGCTCTGCTTTCAGAGTTAACTGTAATGAAAGGCTGTCTTGTTGAGTGCCTCGTTCCAAGATCCACTTATTGGATGGTATCTTCCAAGTTTGAACTCATTCTTGGCATCTAGTATACAACAGTCAGATCCAGCTGATGATGCTTTTGGCTCAAATTATACTTTTCTAGGACTTGCAACATGGATTCCTATCTATTTATACTACTGCGAACCACCCTTTGATGTTTTCTAAGTGGGAAATCACATACGCCGCTTGTTTCAAAATATGCATAGTTTTGGGACAAAACATGAGTGGTCTGGCTGGTCTAAATACCTCCGCTCTGTAAGGACTCCCAATATCTTTTTCGCTATGGCAGTCATGAGGATCTTGGTGTCCACCAAGAACATCAAGAGCAGTCTGTGTAAGATGTAAAGTTTTTAGCGCCCTTCCCCAGATACTGTTTCCCATTTACTGTCCAGGAGCAACCTCTTTCCTTAGCTTCTTTTAAAATCTCCAGCAGCTTATTTAACAGTGCCACAGAGTAGGCCTGATATAACTCCCCAGTTAAACCAACCAAGCCATCGGATCAGGCAGAGCCTTTGTGATGTGCAAGTGTGGTAGGTGACAGTGCCTTGCCCTCATCAACTTAGTTTAGCCCAGCCTGTGCACACCTATCTCCCATTTGTCTCACTGTCTAGGAACAATACACTAAGACCAACTGCCAGCTACACCTGGTCAAGTGACTCAGGATCAGGCTGCAGGCACCAAATGCTAGGACAAGAAAATGACAACTTTCTAAAAGTGGCATTTTCTGAACGGTGTGATTAAAATCCAACTTTACCATTAAAGAGGTATTTTAATTACAATTCTATAGACACCAAACTCGAATTGCCTGCCTGCTCCCAATTGAAAGCTACCGCTTACTGAATGTAATATGGAACCCATTGTTATCCTATGGGAGAGGTAGGCCTTGCAATAGTGATAAATGAATTCAAGAGTTTTCACTATAAGGTTTTGTGAAACTAGTCTGACTGATGAGGGCTGTTAGCCCAAAACCAGTCCCAGGATGCTTGTTTCCGGTCCAGGGAAGACATGGCTTGGCAGTTCGGACTGGACTGTTCCCATAAGGGACAGTGTCAAGACTGATTTGCCTATAGCTGTGTCTGAACTGAAGTGGCGAAGTGTGCTAAAGAACGATGATAGATTCAACCCAGATCTGTGACTGGGGTGAGTGTCTGAAAAATTTCAGCGCTCCGTCCATCATCTCTTTGTGTTTGCTTTGTGAAACTTTTAGAAAATATTTTAGCCAAATAGGACAAACCCCATATCATCATCTGTAGTGACCGGATAATTTGTTCTATTTTCTGAGTGGTGGTGACTGTGGTCTACTACCATCTTAGTATAGTGGATAGATTCCTATTCTTAGCCTATTCTTAGAGTTTGCCCATTGACTTTGACATAATTCTGTGCCCTTTTCATCGTCTTCGGGCCGGAAGGTTTACATTAGGAGGTAGATTCTCTATTTCTGACTTAATATTACCTATTCGTAGGGCTTACCTATGTACTTTGACAGAGCTGTGCGTCTCTTTCATCTTTTTCGGGCCTGCAAGGCCCAAACGAGACAGACTTCATTTTCCTTTCTGCCTCGGCTGCCCGAGGCGCTTGTAGGTCAAGAGTAATATTTTAGTTATGAGCTGTTGTTCGCTGGAGAAGAACCGGTCAGAGCTGGCCCTTATCGGAGGAATGTAAACGGAGCTCGGGTTTAAGACGCAACAACAGGTGGCCACTGTGGGAGCGTCGAGAACCCGGGGCCTGGTACAGGAGTCTGGTGGGCGGCAGGTTACTGTCTGGAAATTTCCACGAACGAAGAGCTCTATATATTATCGAAATGCAGAGAGGTAGAGGCGGCAGACGCTCCTTGGGAGAGAAAGGGCAGACGATCCTTGGGAGAGAAAGGGCAGATGATCCTTTGAAGAGACCGAAGCTACATCATGAATTGGTCTGTTGGAGCAGTTGGAGTTAGTTTGTAGCCAGAATTGGAATAATCAGAGTGAAGAAGTTAGTTGAACGGATGGTTCTCAGAGTAGTGGAAACTATATCATTAGATTGAAGCTTGGAAGTGAAGACAGTTCGTGGGAGAGGAGAAGTCAGTGCAGATTGATCGGTGCAGAGCTGAGAGACAGTGACGAAGACCAGAGAAGGGTTCCAGTGCTTTGGAGCGGTGACGGAGGCGAAGGAGTATAGCGGTGCAGACGTGTATCCGTGGGTGCAGAGCAGAGTCTGAGATGAGCCGAGGCACAGATGAGAGAGGGACCCAGATGACAGCCAGAACCGGACTACGTAATTATAAGGTGAAGTCTGTCCTGCTATTATAGTGCACAAATATATTAACTCTTTCCTTTACTTTTCAGGCTATGCTTAGATTGCTAGGTGTAACTATGACTTTATAATGCAATGTTTATTTTTATTGTTTAATAAAGGGACCCCAGTTCTTAATAAATGCATCTGAGTACTGTTTCCATGATAGAGCTAACCTTTCTTTTTAGCCAGGTACTGTCGTATGGAAAGATGGGCTATTCCCTTCCTACAGGTAACTGATGACGGAGAGTGATGTAAGTTTCATGTCAGGGAATAATTCTTGAATGTGTTAAAAGTTAAGCTGCAAACGTCAACATTATCGGTGCCATCTTGCTCTCCTTGAACCCATTCGTGCACGTAAGCGGCAGCCATTTTGAGCACCATGGCCTCCTTGCCCCTCGCTGATAGCCAGCGCGTCTCTCTCTCTCTCTCTCAACCTCGCAAGCATTCCCCCGCACGCTGACAACCCCTCCCGCTCTCACATGCCCTGAGTCATAAACCCCTCTTCAGCGCGACTCTGCCTCAGAACCCCATCCTGTTCCCAGCGCGACGCCTCCCTTCATTCCTTTCATGGTCCCGGGCCCTTTGATACAAACCCCTTTCCTGTGTGCCCGTTTGTCTTCCTCTTTCCCAGGCCGACACCTAGCTCTGCCGATATTGTTTATTGCCCCTCCCCATACAGTAGAAAGCTTCCCTCATCAAAGGACCCCCGAGTCGATCAAAGCCCCCACCCTAAGAGATCCGATCAAACCCCCACATTCCGTGAATCGGCGGAATGTCCAGCTGCGCGATAATCATCACCTGTTGTGACCGGGGTGGGGACTTCAACTGTAAATGTGTGTGGGAACGGGCCTGTAGGGGAGATTCAGAGGATGTCCTTTCATACTTCAAAGCATTACAAGACTGTGTTACCTGCAATAAAATTCATTTAACTGTGTATAAGAGGCCAGGCCTCTGAGATGCGGTTAGAGCACCTCGTGACGATACTTGCTGTCCGAACTGATGTGTTCTCCTCCGGAGAGAATAAAAACCCTTGTTTCCTGCCTTCCAGTCTCCAGCGCCTGCCTCTTCATTGGTTAATATCTTGTGGGTATAAGAGGCGACACCGCCGGGCAATACTTAAGGATCTTTTAATCTGGTTGGTAGCCTGACCTTTTACAATTGGCGTCCCAAACGTGGGGCCCATCAGTGACTCGTGGATCCAGTGGGAGAGGTCCTGACGACAGAGTGAACGACTGCAACGATCGGGAGCGCGCCTGTCCGATAGACCCTCGTCTGACAGCCGATCATCCGAACTTCACTGGTTCCGAACAGACCTCTCTCGAGTGATCTACGGTCCTGACTGGGAACCATCAGGAGTGCCGCGAGGAATACGAGGAAAAGAGGACGATCGGGCGCTGGATTCGGAAGACAAGAAACTGTCCATGCGGTCCGGGTAAGGTCGTGTAAACACGACGAATTGCGAAATGGTTATTTGAATTGTCTAGAAAATACTAGTATTACTCTTCGTTAATTTATTTGGAGATCCTCTGCAAACGGAGAAACAACAGGCTCTCCCTTTGCAAACAGTGGAGGATAGGTAATGCAACTGTTGTGTCTATCTTTCTCCCCCACTGATTAATTACCTGAAACTGAACTATTGTTCGCAGACTGTTTCCTGGAGATTCTCTGTCTGAAAACAGGAAAGAGCCCCTCTCCCCCCCCCTTTTTACAGATAGTGAAAGGGTAGGTAACGCAGACCTTTGCGAGCCTACCTATTCTCCCCACTGAATTGTTTTTTTATTTTTATATTGGTTCATGAGGTATTCGCTGCCTGCAAACAACGTAGAATAGAAATATTCTGTCCAGTCTTTGCACGCAGTGATAAGATAGGCAGTGCTGACTTTTTGTCCCTCGTTGCGAGCCGTCATGTCTGTCTTCTCCCCACTGATCGGTAGCCTGTTTAGCCCGGACCGCTTATTAGAGATGAACCATCCGGCTCCACCGGAAGGCACCCCTAATAAGGACATGTTCATGAAGCATGGATTGATCGCTATAGCCTATAACAAACTGTGGCATAAATATACGAAAAAGAATGGAGAAAGTCAGTGGCCACTGATAGGATCCTTCGATGATGACAAAATAAACGCGCTAGAAACAGCCCTAGGTAAAAATAAGACAACGCCCACTATGCTTGATAGTTTCGGCATGTGGCGCAAAGAAACTGAACAACGTAAAAGGAAAATTGAGAGTAGGTTGGAAAAAGAGCTGCGAAAAGCAGCCCACCTAGCTGCTCAGAAACTGGAAGGAGAGATAAAGGAAAGAGAGAAAGCCAAACAGAAACTAGAAATGGAAACATCAAGCCAGTGCCCGGTTAGAACGCCCCCCATGCTCTACCCTGATTTATCCTCGAGACAAAAACGAACGAACGATGATCTGCTGTTAGGCCCTCCGACCATCTACATGCCCCCTCCATATGCCCCTTCCCAACCCTTAGCACAACACCCACCACCCCCAGGTGTAAACGAGGGTAGTGCCACAGCTTCGGCCCCCATGGTCTCTGTGCCGGCCGAACCCCTTGTACCAAATACTCCGCAAACGACAAAGTTAGGCGACCCTGAGACCCGAGGAGCTGGTTCCGCAAGAATAAACAGACTAAGCAAAGATGAGCGAACAGGGATCGACAAGATAGTAAGAACACTGGTAGAAAGGAAGGAAGGTGAAGAGTACATCACGGATATGTTTAAATCGTATACAGGGAGTCACAGACGACACTTTACTATACGACTGTGTTACCATGTCTTGAACGCATACGAGGACCGATATCGAGACAAAGGTCCCGAGAGCCTAACGACTCTGTACCGGAAGGTCGATATCGGGGATGAGGGCGAGTGTGATGTGACGGACCTCCTTACGCGTACGCTTGAGGTTTTCCGCCACCTCACTGAACGAGAATCGGGAACTAAACCCACGACATCCGTGGCGACCGAACCACAAACTGAGCAATCTAACACCATGATGCCGATACGAGAGGCTGCTCCTTACTGGGTTCCTCCGCGAGGTACAGGGACTAACGATGACGCGAACCACCAAGATGCAAAAGGAAGGGTAGTGTACAACTGGGTCTACCAGCCATGGGATCGGCAAGAGATTCTGACATTCCGGAAATCTCTGCCTGATCTACGCAAAAACCCCACTGCCTTCTACACTGAATTAGGTACAGCCCTAGGTTCAACGATTATGACCCTGGCTGACATCGACTTGTTTTTCGGGTTATGTCTACCAGCTGATGTGTGGAAGCAAATCCGGAAGGTCGACCACCTTGAGCTGTTCGGAAATACCTGGTCACAACTCGATAACATTGACAAACAACGAGGACCTGGACAAAAGCCTTTGAAATCCATTTTAGACCTTCCAGATAAAATCGTACAGAAATTAAAAACCCTGATTCCAGAAAAGAAAGTGGACTGGTCGATAGTAACGGCCTGTCGCCAGAAACCCCAGGAGGATGTATCGGAATACTTCTCCCGGTTCGAAACGGTGTTCTCCGATTACAGCGGCCAAGACATGACCACTGCAACCGGACACCATCTGTTTGTCCAGAATTATGTTAAGGGTCTGTCATCCGAGGTCTCCCAGAAACTGCAGGCTAGCGAGAGTAGTTGGGCAGCCTCCAAACCTACGGCTATCCTCCAGATGGCCCAATATTATGAACATCAGAAAAATGAAAACGATAGGGCAACAGAGAGAAAGAAGAAGGACTTGAAAGAGAGGGTGATGATGGCCCAGCTGCAAGGGGTGACTATAGGACGAGACCAATACCGGGGAAACTATCAGACGAACGCCCCTAAGTCCCAGGACCGTACTTCGACTCCCCACAGTGGACGTACAGACCTTAGAGAGGACCAGTGCGCTTTCTGTAAAGGAACTGGACATTGGAAATCCCAGTGCCCAGTTCTTCTGGACATAATCAGAAACAAAGACCCCAAGGACATAGCAAATGGGCCAAGAAATAAGGGACAACAGCGAGGGCCCCCAAATGACACGACTAACGACAGAGCAGGCAGACTAAATACATTTGATCGACCCAGACAGAACCAATACCAGCAATCTGACTATGATGATACCCACAACTTTGCATAGGACTGCCAAGGGCAAGGGAGGGATCCAGTCGAGCTCTATGTTGACCAGCAAGGCCCTTACGTCACTGCTAAGGTCCTGGGTACCAAGTCTCCATTTCTGGTAGACACTGGCGCAACACGTAGCGCGTTATCTAAACGACTGATTCCGGGGGCACCCTTGTCTGGCTCACTTATAACATCGACAGGTTTCGATGGAACGCCCTCCACTAACCCTTTGTCCGCCCCGATCCTCTTTGACGTAGAAAACAACACCACTGACACCACGTTTTTGCTTTCCTCCACTAGCCCTGACGCCATTATGGGACTTGACTTATTGAAACACTTCCGAGCGACGATCAGATGTTCTCAAGACGGAGTTCGAGTTTTCCTTTACGACAACCCCGTTCTGCTTAGACATTGCCCTCCCCGACGCATGTTTTCCATCTCCGACGCTGACCCATCCCTACTTGACACTCTGCCTCCGTATCTGTGGGCCAAGGCGGATTCGGACGTAGGGCGCATGTTGATTGACCCAGTGCACATTACTGTCCGACCAGACGCAACTCTCCCAAAACTTCCACAATATCGGATATCGCCCGAGGGCGAGAAGGCATTAGCTAAGATTATCCAGTCACTGATAGACGCAGGAGTGGTAGAGGAAGTGGTTAGCAACATTTGCAACAGCCCTATCCTGCCCATCATCAAGAAACAGGGAGAGGGAGATGAGAAAGCATACCGTTTTATCATTGACCTTCGAGAGATCAACAAAGTGGTGGTACCCCAGTACCCTGTGGTCTCGGACATCACCACCATCCTGACTTTGATTCCTTCTACTGCCACCACCTTCACTGTCATTGACCTCAAAAACGCATTCTTTTCCATCCCCATCCACCCAGACAGCCGATATCTCTTCGGCTTCACCCTAAAAAACCGCTCATATAGGTTCTGCCGAGCACCCCAGGGCTACACAGAAAGCCCTAGCATCTACAGCCAGGCCCTCAAGAGACAACTGGATCAAGTCCAGTTACCCGATGGAGTGGTGTTAGTGCAATACGTCGATGACATCCTTTTGGCAGCCGACACCACTCCATTAGCAGTTACAGCCACCATTCAACTCCTGCACTTCCTTGCGGAAAAAGGCCACAAGGTCTCCAAGAAGAAATTGCAATTCTGCCAACCCCAGGTCACTTACCTAGGCCACCTTTTGTCCAAAGACGGAAGGAAACTCACTCCTGATCGAATCCAAACCATTCTCGAAACTCCTGTCCCTAAGACCCAGAAGCAGGTTCGCTCCCTATTAGGCCTCACCTCCTTCTGCCGACAGTGGTTACCAAACTTTAGCCTCGTTGTGAAGCCACTGCTTTCTCTGCTAGGTAAAGACGTCCCCTTCCCACTCCCGTGGACCCCCGAGTGTCAAACCTCCTTCACGGAACTACGAAATGCCCTTTGTTCAGCCCCTGTCCTAGGTACCCCTGACTACAACAAGCCCTTCTCCCTTTACACTCATGAAAAGGGAGGGGTGCGCTTTATCTGTCCTGACCCAGGCCATTGGCCCTAAGCAACGACCGTGCGCTTACTTCTCTGCCACTCTTGACCCTGTAGCCAGAGCCTTGCCTGCCTGCCTTCGAGCTGTAGCTGCTGCTGCAATCTCTATCCGACAGAGTGGGGTGATCGTGCTCTCGAATTCCCTCACGGTACTGGTACCCCATGCAGTTGACACCCTCCTGAACCAAACCAAGACGCAACACCTGACGAGTGCACGACTGACTGGATACGAACTGACTTTGCTTGCACCCCATATCGCCCTGAAAAGATGCACCACACTGAACCCGGCAACTCTGTTACCCTTGCCAGAGAACGATCCCAATGTACACCCTGTACATGACTGCGTGACTCTTACGGACGAACAGACTAGAAGTAGGGTTGACCTCAGAGACACGGCTTTCCCTGACCCTGACCGGGAGCTGTGGGTGGACGGTTCCTGCATCAAACTCCCCGACGGCACCACTTCCGCCGCCTATGCAGTCACCACGGCTCGAACTGTAGTCGAGACCGCCCGCATCACGCAACGATCTGCCCAGGCAGCGGAACTGATTGCCCTGACCCGAGCCTGCATCCTGGCAACAGGAACTACAACGAACATTTACACCGACAGCCAGTATGCCTTTGGGGTGGTTCACCATTTTGGGCTCCTTTGGAGGGAAAGGGGATTCTTGACCTCACATGGCACCCCCATTTTACACGGGGATCTAGTCTCCGCCTTGATCGAGGCCGTCCTTCTCCCCAACAAGCTTGCAGTCGTCAAATGCCAGGCACACAAAAAGGTGACAGACATCATTGGGCAGGGAAATGCGCTAGCCGACATCACTGCCCGAACGACAGCTGAAAATAGGACGACAACACATATGTACGTGACCAGGTCACAAGCAGAAAAATGGACTGACGCTAGAGACACTATTAGAGACATTCAAACGGCTAGCACACAACACGAGTTGACTGAATGGACACGGGTGGGATTAAAAGATGATGAAGGCTGCTGGCGGACAAGAGACACAAACAAATGGTTGCTACCTGACTCGTACCTGATTCCCATACTGGCTATGGCACACTCCCCTGCCCACATAGGATCAGCCCCCATGATTGAACTTGTCTCCAGAGTTTGGCACAATGATAAAATCACAGATTCCGCCAAACGTCTGGTCCAACAATGCTTGATATGCCTGCAACACAACCCCGGGAAAGGAACTGTAGTACCCCGGGGAGGATTTGGGGTCCCAAACCACCCATTTGAGGTTCTGCAAATGGACTACATCCAGCTAGATAGGTGCCAAGGCCTGAAATATGTACTTGTCGTGGTGTGCGCATTTAGCAAGTGGGTGGAAGCATACCCAACCCGTGACAACACTGCTATGGCCACTGCAAAAGTACTGTTAAAGGAGTTTTTCCCCCGTTACGGCCTTTGTCGTATTTTATGGAGCGATAATGGCCCCCACTTCATAGCCGAAGTCATCCAGTTCATCTTGAAGGGGTTGGGCATTAAGCAGAAATTTCACGCAGTCTTCCACCCCCAGTCTGCTGGACTAGTTGAGCGACACAATGCCACACTAAAGCTTAAACTGGCCAAGATAGTAGCTACCACGGGTCTGAAATGGCCAGACGCCCTCCCACTGGCATTGCTATCGATGCGTTCCACCCCCACCAGACATCACTTAACACCTTACGAAGTTGTTTTCGGTCGACCCATGAGTATCTGGTCCGCACCGAAACCAACTTCCCTTCATGACGTCCCGGACGTCCTAATGTCTGATTATCTGTACAAATTGACTGAAACTCTGTCTGTCATTCATCAGCAGGTGCAGCAGGCCATCCCCGATGCTTCCAGGGGTCCAGGTCACGCCATCCAACCTGGGGATTTCGTGCTGATCCGGAACTTCCAGCGGTCGAAGAGTTTGGAACCCCGGTGGACGGGCCCCTGGCAAGTGTTAATCACCACCCGGACGGCTCTTCGTGTGGAGGGGAAACGGCACTGGCTGCATGCACACCACTGTAAGAAGGTCTCCTCGACCCTGGCCACGACGGAAAACATCGACAACCAGGAAGAGCTCCTGAACAAAGACCGACCATTGCTAACCTGCTATCCTGACACCGAAGCGCTTGAACTTTCAAAATTCTCTGACCCCACTGTGCCATCCAGAGAAGGGTATTTCCTGCGTCGAAAGGAGGGAGCTTCGGCTAAGTAGACCACGAACTAAGTTGAATCTCAGAACGGTGACCCAAAGCAACCAAGGGTTACCTGGAGAGAAGCTAAACTAAGTCTGTGGTTCTCCCCACTACCGAGCACCTTGAAAATGAAGATGATGGAAGCGCCAGATAAGAAGATGATGGAAGCGCCAAATAAGAAGATGACGGAGACAACGGGAAATACCCAATACAGAAACCCAGGAACAGACAGACTCCACAGCTCAAAGACGATTGCACTCTTCATCACAATTCTTTTCTGCTTTCTCCTCATGACCAGACTCTGGATTGTGGAAGAAAATGCACCTGCTCACGAAACATTCCTGACCACTGCTCAGCCTACCACCATGAAGGAACATTTTCTGATTTCGCTCTCTCCTCAACTCAGAGAGAGACGAAAGGAGTTTTGGAATAACTCTTTCGTACAGCTCCTTCACCAGCACAATCTCGCCACCAATGCCACCAACTGTTGGATCTGTGGGTTGCTACCCCACGCCGCTGGACACTCGATACCATTCATCCCCTCACCCTTCTCAGTTCATGGCTCCTGCCTTGCTTGGCTGATCCTCCTGCAAGAAAGCTATAAGGACAATGCCACCTCCGGCAAAACAGTAGCGCATTTCTACCACGGGGTCTGGCGAAACAAAACAAAGACACACTTCTGCCCGCAGACTTCCAACGACTCAATCCACATGGACATCCCTGCTAAAGAACGAATTGAAATGCAGGTGTTCAACAATCCAACCAGACCCACCTTCTCCTACCTGCGGAAACGCACGGCTGCCACTCTGACTGTGGCCCTGTCAGTCATCAACGTTACCGGCCACATGTGCATAGAAGGACATGGGACACAGCTGGTGGGCCGCAGTGCTTGCCGTTTTACCAGAACTTTGGACTCTACGGATCCACCTTCCTTTGTGTCGTCCCCGAACATGTATTTCGTCTGCGGCACAAAGGCCTACACCTGGCTCCCCAAAGGCTGGGGGGGCACTTGTTTCATCTCTTTCATCCTTCCTCCAACTTATGTGGCCCCAGCGAATCATCATAGACAAAAACGAGCCAAGGACATCGAGCAAGCCGACTCAACAGGAGCGCAGTTCCTCGATGCTATGAAGGGACTTGTTCCTCTTTGGGGCCCGATGGCAAACAGCCGGGCCATCCGACATTTGACTCAGGCAGTTGAGACAACAATGAACATCACAGCTGGTATCTTCGCCAACAACACCGCCGAACTCCAAGCGGTCCGCTTGGTGGCCCTGCAGAACCGCCTTGTCCTAGATGTGGTTCTTGCGGACCGTGGTGGAGCATGCCGCATTATTGGGTCCAGCTGCTGTACATACATACCGGACAACTCGCCCTCAGTGTACAAAGCCATCGAACATCTTCACAGACTCTCTTCAGAAGTCCACCAGGAACAGGAAGAATGGTCGCTTGGTGGTTGGTTCTGGAACACTGTTAAGAACTGGGGCTGGAGACTGTTCACCATTATCCTGATTCCTATAGTTGTAATATGCGGTCTATGCTTAGGAATCCAATGTCTGCCACCCCTGTGTTCATTATGTGCACAATGTATTTGCCCTAAGACTGTGGACTTTGGAAACGAACGCATGGGAGCATTATATGATGTCGAGGTTAGGAATTTGATGAAGATTGACATTGAATAGACAAGTTGGCTAGATATGTTGAAAAGGGAGGACTGTTAAAAGTTAAGCTGCAAACGTCAACATTATCGGCGCCATCTTGCTCTCCTTGAACCCATTCGTGCACGTAAGCGGCAGCCATTTTGAGCACCATGGCCTCCTTGCCCCTCGCTGATAGCCAGCGCGTCTCTCTCTCTCTCTCTCAACCTCGCAAGCATTCCCCCGCACGCTGACAACCCCCCCGCTCTCACATGCCCTGAGTCATAAACCCCTCTTCAGCGCGACTCTGCCTCAGAACCCCATCCTGTTCCCAGCGCGACGCCTCCCTTCATTCTTTTCATGGTCCCGGGCCCTTTGATACAAACCCCTTTCCTGTGTGCCCGTTTGTCTTCCTCTTTCCCAGGCCGACACCTAGCTCTGCCGATATTGTTTATTGCCCCTCCCCGTACAGTAGAAAGCTTCCCTCATCAAAGGACCCCCGAGTCGATCAAAGCCCCCACCCTAAGAGATCCGATCAAACCCCCACATTCCGTGAATCGGCGGAATGTCCAGCTGCGCGATAATCATCACCTGTTGTGACCGGGGTGGGGACTTCAACTGTAAATGTGTGTGGGAACGGGCCTGTAGGGGAGATTCAGAGGATGTCCTTTCATACTTCAAAGCATTACAAGACTGTGTTACCTGCAATAAAATTCATTTAACTGTGTACAAGAGGCCAGGCCTCTGAGATGCGTTTAGAGCACCTCGTGACGATACTTGCTGTCCGAACTGATGTGTTCTCCTCCGGAGAGAATAAAAACCCTTGTTTCCTGCCTTCCAGTCTCCAGCGCCTGCCTCTTCATTGGTTAATATCTTGTGGGTATAAGAGGCGACACCGCCGGGCAATACTTAAGGATCTTTTAATCTGGTTGGTAGCCTGACCTTTTACAAATGTAATAATTTGGCAGTTCTTGTGTGAGAGGATCGGATCTCCTATCCATTACATGAGGGATAATAATAATTCATATGATAGAAGATACTTCCAGTAGATATCAGGTACTTAGGAAATTCCCAATAGAGAGCAGGAGGTATTAATAGGATAGTGGGGACACTATAAAGAGAGATCGCTCAGGATAGGGTGTTATATACTGGAGCTGCTCCCCGAGAAGCGAGGGGGTAGAGTAGTCCAGGTCAGATTGCCGTGGGATTACAAGTGGGGACACTATAAAGAGAGATCGCTCAGGATAGGACGATATATGCTGGAGCTGCTCTCCGACACGAGTGAGAATAGATTAGCCTGAGCCAGATTGTTGTGGGGCTATAAGGTGAGATCATTGGATATAGGATGGAATTCCATAGTTCCTCTAGGATTTAGTGGTATATTAGCAGTGTAAGCTTGTATATAGTGTGGGTTCCCCATTCCCAGGTAAGTACCCCAGGTACTGTTGTAAATAGGGTCTGGGAAGGGATGAAGTTACGTGATGACTGGGTTTATGGTGTTTGGGTGAGCTGATAACTTGGTCAGGAAATCCGGTCATTACATCATCCAATCCTTTAGAATCTGTCTTTTTCTTCTTCCTTCTTCTCCTAAGCAGGAGCAGCAGCACCTCTAGCTGGGACAACAGAACCAGCACCTGCTTGCACAGCTACTATTCCGCCAACAGTCATGCTTGTAAGTTTGCCATAGCCCTGAGCAATCACTTACTTCAGTTCTGTGATCACCTTGTTGGCGCATTTGTTGTCTGTTTCGATTTTTTTTTAGGGATATTCTTGAGGTCTTATGAAATTAGGTTTTCATTGCCCCCATCGGCTGCCAAAAGGTAGGCAGCAACATAACACATTTTTAAGTGGTTCCTTAGAAAGGCTAATGAGCTGTGCATGGGTCCACTACTGCAGCCTGTTGGGAAAGAGCTTAAAACTGTAAAACTTAAAAGTACATGTCCTACTTTTTAAATACACAGCGCCCTGCTCTCTGGGCTGTCAGGGCCTCCCCTAGGGGTGACTTTTATGTATAGTAAAAGATTTATTTTCCCAGGTCGAAATGTCAATTTAAAAACTGCATACAAAGGCATCAATGGCAGGACTGAGGCATGTTTGAGGGCTTGTTTAGTGGGTGGCAAAACAAGTACTGCAGGCCCACTAGTAGCATTTAATTTACAGGCCCTGTGAACAGGTAGTACCACTTTACTAGTGACTTACAAGAACATTAAATGTGCCAGTTGGGTATAAGCCAATTCTACAATGTTTAAAAGAGAGACCACAAACACTTGTGTACTGGTTAGCAGTTGTAAATAGTGCAGAATTCTAAAAACCAGCAAAAACAAAGTCAGCAAAACAGGAAGTTGAAAGGCAAAAAGATGGGGGAAAACCACGCCCACGATGTCAGGTCTAACATCTACCTTCCAAGTCAGTGAGCATGAATTCCACCCTTAAGGTCACACATCAGTTGTTGGCTTACCCTGTATATCCATCATATACAGGCTCCTCTCAACACTATATTCATGGAATCCCACTCTTTTGCTCTGCTTGTGCCTCAGTTATCTGTGAAATAGTTTCCAAGCTCTAATGAAAGATAGAATTTTGTAAATATTCCGCTCACAGACAGACTCCGCACTGGAAAACTGAATCTGTATCTCTACTTCAAGGTACTGCATTCAGTGTAAGGATTGGCCTGACAGTACTGCCCTGGGCATTGGTCCAGGATGATGTAGCCACCCATATATAGTCCAGCTTACTGTATGTGTCATGTGGGGTGAGTAGAATGAGTATCAGTGTGTCTATAAGGTGTGTTTTCTACCACATATCCACATATCAGTCAGGTTTATTTATCCTAACATCTCTTGCAACTACTTTGACCATTTTCTGTCTGTAGAAATCCTATTGCTGTGCCTTGGCTATTTAAGTATGTTAGTACTTTATAACATGTTTTGATAGTCATTCAATCTTCTAATATGCTAGGTCATCGCTCGCACCATACCCGACTTATTTTGTCCTGTATGTAGTTGTCCCTGTTGTTTCATTGTCTGTCTATGCTCCTTTCCCTTATTTCACACATATTTAACACTGCTACTAAACTCTGCCCTCAAATCCCCAGGAAACAGGAACATTGTGAACTTTTACTGCAACACAAATTGTTAATTACTGTTCCTACTAACTGGCTGAAATTATATTACGTCAAACACAATATAGAAACATTGCTCTCACGCACCCTCCGAGTTCCATCTAAATAAAAAACTGCTTGTGGGGTACCAATACTTTATGCAGCAATGTGTTTTCTGTCACTGGAGATGGGGGTGGTGTTTGTATGTGGCTCGTATGTGGCTTCTGGAATTCTAGCCCACCTAGTTTTGAGTATTTTAGCTCACCAGCTGGATGTTGCCCAGTCCTGGTGTGCTTATTAGTCACTTTTCTTTGCTTACTGTGCCATGTTCATTGATCATGATTCTGCCTGTTGGGCAGTTCCTCTGTGTCCCCTGTGTCTCCATCTCCAGTTGCATTCTCTTTTATGATTGATGCCTTCTTTTGGTGCTGTGTAGGCCTCGCTAATCTTTTCATTTAGTTCCAGGCCAACTCTGAGGATTGGAAGAAGTATGTCTTGCCATCAAGAAGAGCTTATCAGGGTATAGTAAAATGCGCTTCCATCACTTTTCCCGGCTTTCGTTTAACACCTTCAAAGGTCTTTTGTTGGAGTTGAACCAACTGTGCATAATATTAAGAGAGTTTATATTCTAAGTCCTCCATCTTGGGCTCTATTTTCTGTTATTTCTGCCTGCAGTATTGTGACTCTGTTTCTAAAGTTCGAAAATTGGAGATCATCCCTTGAGGAGGGACACCATATTTATGGAGAGGCAGTATATACCAATGGGCTGTTTTGATAGATAATAGCTCAGATAGTCACTTAGATCTTAGGGTCTCGAGACCCATTCTTCCAAGAACAGTCCAATGGGACTTCTTCCCTCTTCAGAAACCCTAGGAATGCAAATTGGTTTGGCAAGATCTGCCTTTGGCGTCTTAAACCTGGACTTTGGTAATAACAACTTTTTTCATTTTCCAAATTAGATAAGAATGCAAGTACTCTATCATGTGGCACTTGGCTTCTTATGTGCTTGGCACTATTTCTATTTCTTCTATGTCCTTAGCAAGATTTCTAATGTCTCTATTAAGATGCACATAGTCTGTGAACTTTTACTCTCATGTGAGTTTGGGGCCAAACAACAACCCTCTCTGTCACAGTTATAATCTCACTAATTCCACTGATATATACTACTGTATGCTGTAGTACACATATTCTTTACTTTCTGCACTGTGTACAATACACAATGTGTATTTTTAATCTCACAGTTTACTCTCGTATCTTTATTTCTCTTGTTTTACATCTCCCTGACTTTATCTCCTTTTCGTCGCTTGGCATGCTATAGTTTGTCTATGTATTACTATCAGTCGTATATATTTATACAATACAAACATTGGGAAGTTTTTGACTGTGTGGGTTTCTCGCCACCCTTACAGCAATACTACAGCATCGCACGTTCCACTTGGCTTTTCTGTTACAAATCAATCAATCAGCATACATGTAAAGCGCGCTACCTACCCGTAAACGTCCCAAGGCGCTATGGGGAGGGGCGGGGGATGCTGCTACTGCTCGAAGAGCCAGGTCTTGAGGAGCCTTCTGAAGGCAAGAAGGTCTTGGGTCTGCCGTATGTGGGTAGGGAGGGTGTTCCAGGTCTTGGCGGCGAGGTAGGAGAAGGATCTACAGCGGGAGGTCGTTTGTTGCATGCGGGAGACAGCTGCGAGGGTGAGCCTGGCGAATCGGATCTGGCGGGTGGGGGTGTGGAAGCTGAGTCTGCTGTTCAGGTAGGCTGGTCCAGCATTGTGGAGTGCTTTGTGTGCGTGGGTGAGGAGCTTGAAGGTGATCCTTGACAGTGTGCCAGTGTAGGACTCTCAGGTGCAGGGTGATGTGGCTGCGGCAGGGGACGTTGACGATCAGTCGGGCGGAGGCGTTTTGGATGCTTTGTAGTCGTCGTAGATGTTTGGCTGGGATTCCTCCGTAGAGTGCGTTGCCGTAGTCCAGTCTGCTGCTGACGAGGGCCTGCGTCACCGTTCTTCTTGTTTTGGTGGGGATCCACTTGTCGTTTGTTGCATGCGGGAGACAGCTGCGAGGGTGAGCCTGGCGGAGCGGATCTGGCGGGTGGGGGTGTGGAAGCTGAGTCTGCTGTTCAGGTAGGCTGGTCCAGCATTGTGGAGTGCTTTGTGTGCGTGGGTGAGGAGCTTGAAGGTGAACCTTGACAGGGAGCCAGTGTAGGACTCTCAGGTGCAGGGTGATGTGGCTGTGGCAGGGGACGTTGACGATCAGTCGGGCGGAGGCGTTTTGGATGCTTTGTAGTCGTCGTAGATGTTTGGCTGGGATTCCTCCATAGAGTGCGTTGCCGTAGTCCAGTCTGCTGCTGACGAGGGCCTGCGTCACCGTTCTTCTTGTTTTGGTGGGGATCCACTTGTAGATCCTGCGGAACATGCGCGGGTGTTGTAGCATGAGGAGGAGACGGCGTTGACTTGCTTCGACATGGAGAGGGAGGAGTCGAGGATGAATCCTAGGTTGCGTGCATGGTCGGTGGGTGTTGGTGCTGGTCCCAGTGTGGTCATCCACCAGGAGTTGTCCCAGTCTGAGGTGGTGGGTCCGAGGATGAGGACCTCCGTCTTGTCCGAGTTCAGCTTCAGACGGCTGCTCCTCATCCAGTCTGCGACAGCCTTCATTCCCTCGTGGAGGTTGGTTTTGGCGGTGTGTGGGTCCTTGGTGAGGGATAGGATGAGCTGGGTGTCGTCGGCGTAGGAGATTATGTTGAGGTCGTGATGGCAGGCCACTTGTGCGAGGGGCGCCATGTAGACGTTGAACAGCGTTGGGCTGAGCCCTGGGGGACGCTGCAGATGATGTTGGTGGTAGGCGGATGCTCTGCGTTCTTCCGGAGAGGAAGGACGTGGTCCAGTCAAGAGCCTTCTCTTGGATTCCGGCTTCTAGGAGGCGTGTCTTTAGAGTGGGATGGCAGACCGTGTCGAAGGCGGCTGACAGGTCCAGGAGGATGAGGGCTGATGTTTTGCCGTTGTCTAGTTGGCGCCTGATGACGCCTGTGGCGGCGATGAGGGCAGTCTCGGTGCTGTGGTTTCATCTGAATCCGGACTGGGATGGGTCCAAGATGTTGTTGTCTTCCAGGTGGTGGGCCAGTTGCATGTTGACGATTTTTTCGATGACCTTTGCCGGGAACGTGAGCAGGGAGATGGACCAGAAGTTCTTGAGGTCCTTGGGGTCCACTTTGGGCTTCTTGAGGAGGGCGTTGATTTCAGCGTGCTTCCAGTTTTCCAGGAATGTCGCTGTTTCGAAGGAGATGTTGATGACCTTTCGTAGTTGGGGTGCAATGGCAGCATCTGTTTTGTTGAATACGTGGTGTGGGCATGGGTCAGACGGAGATCCTGAGTGGATGGAGTTCATGACCTTGCGTGTCTCGTCATCGTTGACGTTGGACCAGCAGGTCAGGTGGTTGGCGCTGGTGGTGTTCACGGGGGGTGGTGTCTGGCGCAGTCGGGCGGTCGTGGTGTTGAAGCTGTCGTGGATGTCAGCGATATTGCGATGGAAGAAGATGGCTAGTGAGTTGCACAGTTCTTGTGAGGGGGGATGTTGTTGGCGTTGGCGCTGGGGTTGGAGAGTTCCTTTACGATGCTGAAGAGCTCTTTGCTGTCGTGTGCGTTGTTATCCAAGCGGTCTCTGAAGGAGGATATTTTGGCTAATCTGATGAGGTGGTGGTGTCTGTGGGTGGCGTCCTTGTGGGCTGTGTGGTTGTCCGGTGTGCGTTCGTGGAGCCATGTCTTCTCCAGTTTCCGGCATGCGCATTTGGAGGCCTGGAGCATGTTGGTGAACCAGGTGGCTCTCTTGTTGGCGTGGCTGTTGGAGGGTTTCTTGAGGGGGGCGAGGGCTTTTGCGCAGTCGTCCATCCACTGTCTGAGGTTGCGGGCAGCGGCGTCTGGGTTGGTGGGGTCCGTGGGTGGGTTCTTGGCAAGGGAGGTGGCCAGCTGGTCTTCGGTGACTTTGCTCCAGCAGCGGCGAGGCAGCTGTTGATTGCGGTGGTGCGTGGTTGGTTTCTTGAAGGTGAAATGGATGCAGCGGTGGTCGGTCCAGTGGAGTTCGGTGGTGTGGTCGAAGGCGATGTTGGAGCCTGTGGAGAAGATAGGGTCAAGCGTGTGGCCGGCGGCGTGGGTGGGTGCTGTGAGGAGTTGTCTGAGGCCGAGGTTGTCGAGGTTGTCGATCAGGGTGGCGGAGTTGGCATCATTGTTGTTCTCGAGGTGGAAGTTCAGGTCCCCAAGGAGGATGTAGTCCGTGGAAGCGAGTGCGTGGGTGCTGGCGAGGTCGGCGATGGAGTCGCTGAACTGAGCTCAGGGTCCGGGGGGTCTGTAGATGAGTGTTCCTCTGAGGGTGGTGTTGGGGTCGCTGTGGATCCGGAAGTGTAGGTGTTTGGCGGTGTTGAGGGTGTCATCCGCGTGGGTGGCAATCTTGAGGGTGGACTTGTGGACGATGGCTATTCCTCCTCCGATTCCGTTGGCGCGGTCCCTGCGGGTAATCTTGTAGCCGTCCGGCATGGCTATGGTGATGTTGGGCGCTGAGGAGATGGTCCACCATGTCTCGGTCAGGAAGGCCACGTCTGGGGCAGAGGTGTCGAGCAGATCCCAGAGCTCGACGGCGTGTTTGCATGCGGAGCGGGTGTTGAGGAGTATGCAGCGGAGGTGGCTGGGTCCAGTCTTTGGAGGTTTGGTGGTTCTGTCGCAGGTGAAGCTGCAGGTGTGACAGGAGAAGGGTCCGTGGGACCGTTTCGGGGCGGCTTGGAAGCAGGTGTGGTTTCGGCCGGTGTTGAGTGCGCGGAGGGTGCTGGCATCATAGGGGATTCTTGTGTTGTGGCGTTCACGGGATCCAGGGGTTCTGGCGCTGGGCGCTGTCCAGGCGCGGACAGGCGCAGACGGGCTTGCCTTAGGCGCACCAGCAGCGCACTCGCTGCATGCGCCCACTGCGCGGCCGCTTCTTGGCCTGCATATGAGGTGGCTTGGGAGGGAGGTGCAGCTGGGAGGCGGGAGCGGTGAGGCCAATGGGTGTATAGGGGGGGCGGGGCCGCAGGGAAGCAGCGGCGGGAATGGCCTGAACGGGTGCAGTGGATGGCAGGGGAAACTGGCGCACGGGCAGGGGGAGGCGAGAAAACAAGCTCAGGAACACGGAGGCAGCAAGCAGGTGACGAGCAGCGGCGTGGAGGCGACCTGCCTGCAAGCAGGGTCAAAGGTCGCAAATAGTTGTTAAATACATAATTGTACGTCCACCAGGCTCCATTGACAGTGTGTATTGTAATTGTTTATTTTTAGGCTTATCAAGGCCTCAGCGGTCCTCCACTAATCTCCTGGGTGGGATGAGCCCTGGAATTTGTTGGCAACTTGCCATCTGCCTTTTTGTGCTTTTCCACCTCTTCTTACAGAGTGGAGTCTAACATTCTTCATGCAATATTCGCTGGCGTGCAGGTACTCTGTTGATTTGCATGTGACTTTTATTGTCAGTACTCAAACACCTGGGAGATAACCTTGTGCTAACACATTTTATAGATTTGAATACCTTTCTTATATTGAGTTGGATGTCGATCATAGCTTGTCTCTATATAAATGTGCCCCACATTTGATTTCTTTGCCAGGATCTCTATGCTTGGGATGCACGTTTGATGCCCGCATTATGTGATGATTCAACATCAGTCTTTTTGAATATGATGTGGACACCAAGGTTTCTTTTAAATAATTTCACCTTGGCAGATATTTTTCTATACCAGTACATTCCTTTTGCTGTTATACCTCAGATCAGCACTTAGTATTGCCTTGTGTTAGCTGCGCAATAAATCCTTCTTGGGTTTAGTTGTCAGTAGACAAATATGGTCTGTACTTACCTCTAGTGTTGTATCACTTTGAGTATTGAATGTTTAATGTCTTCCTTTCTATGTATTTGTTCCAGAACATACCTCTTTTCGCTTGCAAGGACATTTATGTAGGTCAGACTTTGCTTAGCACAGTTACCCTGACCTACAACAGCCAACATTTTCAGCACCATCTTGCTGCTTGGAAAGAACGTTATAGATACTGGCTGTTTGACTAGCAGCATGCACGTTACTGTTCTACTGGTGACACAGATTGTTGACTTCTATTTCTCTTTCACCTAGCACTATCGGCATGAAAAACTAGGCGTCACACTTTTACACATTCCCATGTTGAGAATAATAATTGGGTTCTGCCCTTATTATTGGCATGCAAGATCAATAACTCTGTGATGGGGATATTAATCAACACCAGTTCTTTGGATGCCTATGTCTGTCTAACACACACTTCCATTAGTTCTTTTCTGATCTATGAACAAATAAGGTTGCCTTGGACACATGTTTTAATATGTTTTGGAATTTCTTTATATCCATATAATATTTGCTGCTCTTTAACTATGTGCTTATATATATGTATATATTGATTGCAGCCTTGAAAAAGTCTGGAGGACAAAACACGTGTCAGCTACCCTTTTGCTTGATTTGTGTAACAAGACTGGATAATAAACACCACGCATGAGAGAAGAAAAGACACTCAGGATTGTATTAGTATTTTTTTGCTACAAGTCATTATTACTGTAAGGACCAGGCCCGGACTGGCCATTGTGGGCACCGGGCAATCCCCCGGTGTGCTGCATGGGTGGGGGGCCGGTTTTGGGCCCCTGGGGGGCATTTATGTTACAGGGCCATTTTTGCAGCATAGCTGCAAAAACGGCCCTGTAACAAAATCGTCAATAAACCGGCCCCTGCAAAAAGCGCGGCCGCACCCCCAAACCCTGGGGGGACGGGGAGGCCGAGCACTTTGCCAGGGCCGGTTTTGGTTCCCAGTCCGGCCCTGGTATGGACTACTGACGAGTGCTTCTGTACACTTTTGTGTGATTAGGTTTATCCCTAGAGTTTTCTCTAGGGATTATACCCTCCAAGTGGCTGGGGGTTTAGTACCTTGATAGCACCACAACTACTATTTGTTGCTTATAAATATTTCCGGAAACTTTCTCATTAGTTGTGCATTTGTATTTGGCAGAGCCACCTTTGTTCTTCAGCCTTGACTTTCAGTGTTTGGTAGTCTCTTGCAGTTTGATGACAGTGATTTGCATTTCGGCCATTGCAGTATTTTGTTGTATGTTTTCATTTGTATGGACCTGGTTGACATTTCATTTACCATAGTTTCTCTATGATAGTTTCAATCCAGATTGCATGGTCCAACTAACTTATGCTGCAGCCCCTTCTATCCGTGTAATAAATTTAGATCCTGGGACGACCCGTCAGATTCCAGGTTACTCTTCCAACTCATTTTCTGAGCTGTCTCAATGCAGTTTTCTGTTCCATATTTGGACCATCTTGCAGGGGCTTACACTGTGCCCCTCATAGGTTGCCTCATGTGTGTCGCCTGGTGCTCCCCAGCCTTTTCACATTGCATTCAAGGACCTCAAGGACACAAAAGAGATGTTAAACATTAAGGCTGATTTGAGCTTTGACCCAGCAAAGGATCTGTTAGTAAGTATTTACAGGAAGGCTCTCTACACGAGCATTCCAAACTAGGAGATTTTAAAAGGATTTGACTCCCTATTATCAGCACTTCCTTGGGATGCTGTGACACCAAAATAATATATGCTTGATTGTGCACACCTGTCCTTGAACAGATAATAAAAGTTCGGAGTATTTCTATGAGGAGCATGTTTGCTCCAATCTTAGCATGCCTTTACAAACACGATTTTGAATCAACTGTCATGTTTGATACCAGCATCCCCTTTCTTGACAAGTTCAAGTGCTGAAAGCGATACATCGATGATCTTTGTCAGATTAGAGGGCAGCAGAACAGAAGCCCTGGCATTTTCAGGATGGACTGCATGAAGCCATTCCTCACCTTTACAATCAATGAAAAGAAATTTAACTTTCTGTACCCGTGCATTTTCGCACCTGAAAGAAGCTTGAACCTGGAGGTCTGTCAAATATCAACGAATATGAATAACATACTTAGATTCAATTCCATCCCAGGGGCCTCAGGAATAATTTTCCACTGAGCCACTTTTTATGCTTGAGAAGAAACTGTACCATTGCGATGGACTACTGAAAAACACACAGCAAGACTCACAGTATAAATAAAGGAAAGGGACTACCCACTGAAGAGGATCAAGACTGCAGAAAGAAGAGCATGACACACTAACTGTGCTCTGCTCCTTCAAGAAAGAACAAAAGATCACTGTCTTAGATTAATATGTGTCACCATATACATCCCTTTGTCCAACAACATCAGGAAAATGTTGAAGAAGCATTGGAGCATCCTGAAATCCGGACTGCTCGATCTACTTTTACCAATGTTCTCCTTCATAAGAGAGAGGTGCATAAAATACATGATAGTACACTCCAGGCCTAGGAATAGGTCACCACAGTAAAAAAAAGACACTCTGAGACCTTCAATCTAGAATGGGGCACTGTCCTTGCAGCCAATACAATATATGCATGCTGTCCATGAGTAAACAACAGATACCGATCTCGGCCTACCTGCTCCCTGGATAAAAAAAATAGCACATAACTGCAATACAAACAATGTGGTTTACATTATCATCTACAAAGTTGGCCTGAAATACATAGGCATAATCACAAGAAAATTAAGGGTGTGGATGCATGAACACTGAAGCACCTTTAGGTGTAAGAACACAGCCAATAGGATGATGAGGCGTTTTGTGGACAAAGGGCCCAATCAGAATGATTTCAGATGGTAAGCCCTTAAGATACTTCTCACAGGGATTAATCGTGTCAACATTTGAACAGAGGTTGGTCTACCAATTGAAAACACTCAAGGACTGAATGACCAAATACTAAGGTCACAAATTGGGTGACTAGTTATGCCCTATGCTCACAGAATACATTGTCTTAAGGAAGTGAATGGTCTTTAGAGAAACAACACAATTTGCCTGGCCGCTATAAGGTGTAAAGGGGCATTAGAGGCCGAAAATTCCTTTGTCATACTTGCCGTAGAACTCTCCATGAATACTAATTAATTGGTTTCAATGATGAGTGTCTGTGCTTGAGATCAGATGGCTTGGGGCAATATTTTTTAATCAATAGCCGCTTGAAATATAACAACATTCTCTACATGCTATCTAGCCTTTTTATAAAGCACCCAGGGGGTGTCTAATAAGTAGTTATCCTTAGCTCGCTCTTAACTGTTGTTCAGCCCTGTGCCCATGGTAAACTGACACTCCTCCATACAATTACATGAGCACGACACTGGACTACACTTCCCATTAGTCCTTGCACGGACACGTCATTGTGCACACCGATAGTCGGCATCATGCTCTCCCTAGTGTAACTGTAGCAACTAACTCAACAATCACGACAGGCTTTATACACAACGCACGGACATGATAGGCTGTCTGATGAGGCTCAGGGAGGAAGAAGCAGGTGGAAAAGATGGACCAGCTTCTTGACGAATTAAGATAGGGTAGCACGGTACTGGGGTGAAGGGATCCTTTCCCAAATTTGACATCATGAGCATTGCGACCATGGTTTTGAGAAGTGGGGGCGGAGCATTTTGCATGTGGTTTTATTTGAGGAATTGTGCCTTTTTCTCTAGTTAGTGCCAGTTGACGGCAATGACCAACCTTGGAGCACACCCACTGCCACCAATTATTTACTGGAGCATTATTTATGCTTCTCAGTGTGGACGACATGTTACCAATTGGGTATTGCACAACACATTGGTGCATTAATGTATGGACACAAGAAGAGAATGTAATACACGTCTATACACAATGAATGTGGGGCTCACAACTTATTTTACCCACTACTGTTGCTGCGCTATTGAATGCAGGACAGTATGTATGAACCTTGAGAGACTGCTTGGGCGAATGAGTGTACATGCTGCTGGTCGTTTGACAGACTGAGAAAAAAGTGGTTTGTTGAGATTACATCAACATAGACAAATTGGTTGGGTATCTATTTAGGGTAAGCCAGCATGAAAAAGAGACAGATGATGTGTAGACATTGTAACAGTAAGGACTTGGACCTTTCTTATAGTATTGGATTTGAATAGTGTGTTGTGTCTACTAGCCTGGCAACGGCCAAAAGTAACATGCAATCTAAGAGACAGATGCTAAACCTGAAGAATATCTCGTATTGGTGAAAGGCGGAAGGGAATTATGATTATCCATTCCTTTCTCAAAGTGTGTAACTACAGATGGGACCAGTGGACATTTAATCCATAAACTATTGGGTAAGTTATTATACCACGTAGATGTGTTCATGTTTTTTTATCACGTGTGTCATTGCTTTGCATTTACATGTGAAACATAACTATTCACTGTCCCCGTGGCAATTAGTAAGAAAAAAATATTAATAAAAATAATTTTTTCCAACACAAGTTGTATTATAGTACAAAAAACTAAAACTAACTCCCTTTTTTTCTGGAGACTGATGTGAAAAGACCGGTTGTAAAAGTAAGACTTATTCTTGCCTTTTGCACAGACATAGGTGGTGTATAGGCTATTAAGAGATCCTGGTTTACACTGATAAAAGTCAGAGATTTTTATTGGGCTATCAAAGGGGCCAAAACATGTTGGTAGAAAGGATGACTGAGACATGATATCTGTGTACACAACTAACTGATTTATTTTGAACCTTTCTCGGCGTACCATTGAAATAAAGGTGATTCCTTTGAGTATACACTGTGGTAGATTTAACAAAATAGTCTGTATCTTTCACTTATCTAATACCATTTATTCTGAGCTCCTTCATTGTGAGATTGAGACCACCTTGGTGGCAATACCATGTCCAGGTGGGACAAACTAGCCAATGATGAAGAATGCAAAAATGATGTGGGTGAGGCTTTTCTGTCCAGTATCTTTGATATTGTATCTCTAGGGCGATGGTACTCCCCCAGTTAGGAAAATCCATATTTTGCCACTGTGTTGTTTGTGGTTGCTCACATTGCATTGCCTATAGACTGTGAATGATGGCTTTCCTGCATTGTTGCCCTTCTTTATCCTTGCTCTGCCTCTTCCACTTTGGATTAAGTCTTGTATCATACTATTCCTCTCCATTTACCAGGTTCATTGACATCAAGGGTCTTTCCTGCCCCAGCTCCCAGTGCTGTGAGTGTTCCAGCCCATCTGACTCTGCCTTCTTCAAGGCATAGCCGTCTGCTTGTTGGGTCAGTTTTAATCCTGCAGCAGGGTCCAACCTTGGGCAGGCGGCTCGGCCAGCCACCAACTGCAGTCAATTTCCTTCCTCATTACATGCACATGCACACTTTTACCGCAGAGTCTGGGAATCTTCAGGGCTGTCTCACTGGGTAGAGGTGGTCTGCTGTCATCTAGCTCCCTCCCAGAGCCAGGCGCTGCATTGCTTTTTGGCAGATCACCTTAGTCATTTTTGTGCTGTTCTGTTGTCATGCCAGCTTCCTCTACCCTATGGGCGGAGCACTCCGAACTCCCTTTTCTTTCAGCGCCCCTGGTGTTGCTGCCCTGGGTTTTATTCACTGCATGGGTCCCAGTTAGAAGCTCATCGCTTGGTAGTTGGGTATAGTACCATTTTGATTCCCTGTCTGGCATAGAGAGGTCAATCTCTTCTTACTTTCTTTGCAGCCACTGCACTTTAGCAGGGCGGTCTTTAGTGCTGATGGTGCCCGTGCGACAATGTTTGTTGGCACCCCCATCCGTGGTGGAGGTGGTGACCACCTCCACCAAGGATTCTTTCAGCACCATCTTTTAACGGTGCCCCTAAGTCTCCATAACCACTCTCTTTCAGATGCATTTAATTAGTTATATAGCTCTACTCATACCAATGTAGGGTGTCAGAGTACTTTGCATCACACACACATTACACAGAGACAATCAAATATGTAAATCAGCTTATGGGAAATGTTATATCAGCCAGAGGACAACAAGCTGTAGAAGTGACATGTCATCCATACTGGTACGCAGTATAGGTTAGGAGTGCTTTAGTCTTTAGAAGCACAAACTCAGAATTGAAAGCGGAACACCATAGTTGGGGATTCTCGATTTCTACCCAAATGAACCTTTTTGCAACATTAATCTATGCTCTAATCTATATTTTGCATTGCGCATGCAGTTCTTTGATGACAGTTACTAATTCACTATTCTCTATTAGGATTTTAACTTATAAGCTGCAAGTAACAAAAGGATGTCTCTTGGAAAAGCAGTAACCCACTGACATAGTTACATTATATGCACTTTGTGATCTGCATGGTACACACTCTTTGCAGCAGGCTTATTAACACTCTGTGCTATTTTATGATCAATCAAAACCTACTCTGGACAAAAATCCGATCTCTCTCCAGACAGAACATTAATCACTAACCCTGGGTGGTGAACTACGCTCCGCTTGCGGAGTTTGCTGAGTTTCCCGCACTCTGCGTTACGTGCAGCTTGCAGAGTAGAGTTTTTTCCTTGCTCGCGATCGTCAATGTGAAGTTGGCGACCCCGAACGAGGAAAATCAACTTCCTGGCGAGATTTTTCTTTGTTTGCGATCGTCAACATCAAGTTGGCGAGCGCTAGTGGTGAAAATAAACAACCCAGCGAGATTTCTAAATGCGGGGTGGTCAGGTTTCTCATTGGGAGTGGTCGCATATGCTCGCGTCCGCTCGCGATGAGAAACTGCTTGTTCGCTTTGAGAAAGCTGCCGATCGAATAAAAATCTACTGGAGTGGCAGAAAAGGGAAAGAAGGGACCTCTTGCGCTGTGCAAGGTGCCATTCGTGATGACTGCATGGTGCGGACAAGCATTCGCACTGTGCCATCACCGCGAACAGCATTTTTCTATGGAACTCCCCTGCTTGCAGAGCTCTGCTTAGCGCGGCTGAGTTTTTTGCCACTTTGGCAGAGTTCCACGTAGCGCAACTCTGTGAACTCCACCCAGGCTTATTAATCACCAGAGTTATCTTGACACTTTTATTGTGGCCTGGAAATTGCTGTAGGCAAGGAACTTGGAATTAGGTGCTTTTAAAACCAAAATTATCTTACAAACACTGCACCCCCTCAAGTCAGCACCGCCCTAGAGTCGGCCCTGCCGTTTAGTGCTTCACTTTCACACACACATCGGATGGCCACTTGCTTTATAGAGTCATTGCTCCAAAATCTGCCAGCTGGTGCCTTCTCATTTCCCAGGATTATGAAGGATGACAAAAGGGCTTTCTGTACCTCCTGGAGTAGCTCCTGTCAGCTGTGTTGGCAACCACACCTGTGCATACCAGATCCTTGATGGTATCCCCACACCAGCATCCAACCAGTAACAGGATTGTGTTTGTAGCTTGTATCAGACTGTTTTTACTGCACTCATTTTTGGTGTTTGCTAGCAAAAACAATGGGTCTCTCTCTTTCTTTTGCTTGCACTTTTTGAGTTCTTTGGTTGTCAGTTCTCAGGCCAGAGTACTTTTGTTTATTCCCCTCGCATTCTTAATGAAGCAGAACAGCTGCCATTCTGTTTATAACAATGTTATTGTAATCAGTGGGTAATTGTTCTCTTTTTGGAAGTACAGAGTAATGTTGTAAGGTGATGGTTGCCAAACTATATATATTAAGCTTATCCAATTTGAGATGCTTGATACAAATAAAGTCCCACCATCTTCCCTCATCCTAATTATACTGCTTTCTAGCTGTATCTAGTACCAGGAATAATGTATGCTTACTGTATATTATTCATGACTTAACACACAGCCCCAAAAACATAAATATATTTATTTGTAAGGAAGAGACTGCCTTGACCTGGAGAGATGAGGGTGATGCTGCTGCTTGACCCCTGCATAAGGACTTTGGCGACTCCACGGGGACCGGCACTACAAGTTATCAAAGGGGTGAGCTACATGAGTAGATACTAGCATGTCTATGATCTAACGTTTCCACAAAGAACATCAAAGAAATTGCTTCTGCTTGTTTGTAAATTGAAGCTGTTGAAAAATGCATTGGATTATAACTAAAATCCTTAGTATCTGTAACTGTTCTTTTGGTACGGTGTTCTGAAACCCATTGGGTGTAGTCAGCTATATATATAAACTTAAATAAATAAATACCTGTCTGGATGAGTTACACCTGGAGTTAGATTGAAAGAAAAGCCAGAACAGAGATGATTCCAACAGGGGTAGTAGGCATAAGTAAGTAATTAACTATTGAGGTATAGTGTTTTCCTCATTTGCATGGAGGTGTGGACACCTACGATACCGCTGGCCCTATATGCACACTAGTGCTATCTTTATTACAGAAGGGACTGCACAAGCACCTGTAGCCCCTTCTGCAATACCATAGTGCCCGTGTGTTGCAGAAAATTGTTGCACACACCCATTGCTCCTCCAAGGCCCTGTATGTAATACGGCCAATGGTAATCCTAGGTCTGGCAGGTTAAGCTTGTTTATGGTGTGTTTAACTCATGATAACTGTTGAGTCTCAGGGACATACCAAATGGAATATTTAATTCTGGCCCTGGTATCTCATTGCAGAGTTAATGGAGAACCCGGAATAGGGGCTTAAGTGTAGCAAGAAAATGTAAGCATGTATTTACCATACTTTTTCCTTAACTGTGGAAGATGGGCTTTTCCAATAACTATGTGGTGATGCCTATAATAGGTCAATTATGCGCAAATTAACAACTATTTTCTGACTAATGCCTTCGCATTTACAGTATGTACATTGCACCCTGACAACTTTTTGATTTTATAGAAAGGTCCACACCTTTAATGACATATTCATCATTTTCATAACTGTTGGGTTCATTGCATCTGGCTAGTGTTCATGGGCTCGATCATGTCTGGTTTACACTTACTACTTTCCTAGGGGTGAAATAGATTTGCATACAACAATCTCAGGTGACCACAAAAGACTGTCCCTTGGCGCCATATAAAAGAAGTTGGAGTTGCTTGCAGAGATATCCTGTCCATTATTTGGGCTGTTTATTTAAATAACGAGATACTTTGATCATTCGGCTGCATTTACATTATTTACCTGCCATATGTGATTTTGGACCTTTGATTGAATGTATATAGTTCCAAACTTTATTTGGACCTCTTCATTCACATAAATACCGTAGGTCTCTCGATTGCTCCTACTTTTCTTCACATTTCCTTTCCAAATCATAGGCTTATTGCGTCTACGTAAAAGTTTTACTTTTTCAATAAGTTTTGGTTGCCAATGGATTTTGGGAAATCTTATTGCTTTATTTAACAACTTTTTTGTCTTATTTATTATTTTTCCAGTGAACCAACGGTTAATATTCATTTGGATAGTAGGTTTTCTCGATTCTGTGAGCATAACGTTAAAAAATATGTCAATAAGTTTGGATCAAGCATTTTGGTAGAAAATATCCACTTTTTGGCAAAATCACCAAAATATGTCATTAATTCCGGTGATATATTCCCTTTCCAGGTATCCAGTTTTCTCATGATTTTCACCTTCCAATTAATTGTCAGAAATTTATGAGAATTGATTTCTTGTCTCACTCCTAGTACACTTGATAGTAAGCAAAGTGACTGATTGTCACTTTCTAGTCAATATTGAATTTCAAAGTTTTAAAATTGATGGAACAATTACATTGATGCAAAAAGTGTCGTTTTTAATTTACGGGTATAAGTTATTTGTTTTGTCAGAGAAGAACTGGCCTTTTAATGCTCCTAGTGTTAGGCTATAAAGGGCATCAAGTAAGTTCCTGCCCAAGTTGTCTTTGCGTTGGTCGCCACATGATGCCTCAGGGATATTCAATATTTGGTCATCCTTCTCAAGCAATGTATGCTGAATATTACATTTCATCAGTTTTATATTAAAATCACCTGTTACTATAAGGTGCTACCATTACTTTTTAATTGTAAAGATTTTTTATAATATGTTAATTCCTGTATTTCCAGGGAGATGATTCCGCTCCTCGCCAGCTAATCTTGTTTGTATTCCCAATTTCAAAAAGACCAGACAGGGAGGACGTGCCTTCTCTATGATGGCCTCCCAGCTTTGGAACTGACTTCCAGCCTCTCTTAGGCTTTCAACTGATCTTCTACGGTTCAGGAAGTCTTTGAAAACTTGGCTCTTCCTCCAATAATTTACACTTCCTCTCTCCCCTCTAGCTGTTGTCTGACTCCCGGTTGTTTGCTCTAGCGCCAGGACATCTTTTAGGTGACAGTGCACTTTATAGATGTTCAAAATAAAAAATAATACAATTAATTTTTATTTTTTTTCTCCTGGCTTCAGGTAAACATTCAAGATTATTATCTGGGAGAATGGAAACAGCTTTGTTTTTAATTTCAGGGCTGCCTCCAGTATCTATTGGTCCCTGGGACCAGTGCCTGCCCTTAAAAAATATTTTTAGAGACGGTCACAAAGTGGAAGGGTTCCCCTGGGGACACCTTCCAAATTGCGACTGCATTACCACCCTTAGAGGGTAAGGGTGTAACCCCAATTGCGGTCACAAATCATTCGTACATTGATTTGCGAACGCAATTAGGAAGGGAACGCCCCTTCCGGATTGCGACTCGCAATTCCTAAATAGGGAGTCGCAAATAAATTGCGACTCCCATATTTAGGAATTGTACATGACACTGTAGGGTTTTGCATGCGCAAACAGGTCGCAAACCCATTTGCGCATGCAAAAACGAGTCGTACATCCGGCCCGTGGTTTCCAAACTCCGAGTTTCTTGGAGGCATATAAAATCTAAAATTGTGTCACTTTGTGCTTTAAGAGTCTCAAACTGTCTATCATCCAGAAGCAAAATTTAAAGGCACGTTTCTTTTTTATTTTATGCTGGTTATCTCTTGAGATAATCTATTGTTAGGGGATGGTGTCCAATGTTGCCTGTTATGCTAGCATTTCTGTTATTATGCAGCACTGCTGGCAACCAGGACCAGTCTAGGGCCCCTTCACAGACTGTAGTGATCATTATCTTCCCCTTTTTTACGAATACTGATAGTTTATTGGCCAACGGCTGATTTCAATGCTTTGGTACCTTTAACTAAAATTGGAGGAATCATGCAATCTTGCGGCAGTAAAAGTGCGGGGAATAATACCAGGGATATTTGATACTTTCTCCAAAATTGCGGAACAGGAGTATGATCCAGTTATTTTCATGGCTTCTCCCTGCGCCCAATTTAATAAGATGTTTAATTTGCTCATGTGCCGGTCCACCAAATATTCAGGCTGGTGCCCCCCTGCAAGAATCGACTCAAATTAAGCACTGCTCCTTTGTGAGTGAGATATATCGGCATCTACTGGTCACTGTTAGAAACTATGGCTGAAGTGGCTGGATCTTTTTTCATTTTACATTAACAATTACCATGCTTTTGCTAAAAAAAATGACCACTCCTAAATTGTTAATGCTGATGTACAACATTGTAACTCGGAGCACAGTTCCCATAGTTTTTTTAAGGTATTTCAACCTCTGCTGTACCCCTTTAAAATGGGCAATTCCTCTGTTTCAATTTACACCCTGTGCACGTTTTAAATCTGCCTTATGTTTGTTATTTTTTTGTATGAAAGTGTAGTGCATTGCACGCGTGAGATATCCTGTTTCTATCTTACTTATTTAACTCGTTGCAAACAACTCGGGCCCGATGTAGGTAAATCCCATTTACCGATTTTGAAATACCGAATCTTACCGATTCGGTATTTTAAAATCGGTAAATGGGATGTAGGTCCCAACATCTGGATTCGTTACCGAATCCTTAACAATTCATTAATTACCGATTGGGTAAATACCGAATCGGTAATGCCCATTCTTTCCTATGGGCTTTGAAGCCCATAGGAATGATTAGGCATTACCGATTCGGTATTTATCCAATCGGTATTTAAGGAATTCACAAGGGTGCAGGGGGTGTCACTTTGACACCCTCTAGCACCCCCAAAACGGCCATGTGTGCAATGTGGCACACAGACATGCCCTAAGGGCACGTCTGTCTGTCACATGGCACATGTGTACATGCACAGATGTGCATGTACACAGGAATCGGTTTTTTACCATGGATTTGTATTCCATGGTAAAATACCGATTCTGTAAGCCATGTGCAGCCGGAACATAGGCTACCTACATCACATTTTCGGTAATTTTACCGAATCGTTATCATTACCGAATCGGTAAATGTTACAGACTCGGTAAATTTACCTATTCGGTAATGATAACGAATCGGTAAAATTACCGAAAATGTGCCCCTACATCTCCATGGCCCTTTACCGATCGGAAACGGCCGAAAATCGGTATTTTCGGCCGATTCCGATCGGTAAAGGGCTACCTACATTGATTCCATGGTTGTGAAACGTGTATTGCCAAAGCTCCATGTGTAGAATGTATTAGTTTGAAAAGGAAGGGAGGTTTAAGAAAGGGCTGGAGCTGGTGAAGCAGGCTGAGGTGTATGATCCATATTCAAATAATGAAGGTTACTTTTACTTAATTGGTGTGTGGTACATCTTTACAACGAGTCACTTGAGTGGTGTAGCTAGCCTTATGGCTGCTCGTGGTGGTCCCGGCGGCGACCCCATTCAAGAGCGGGAGTGGGTTGTGGCGAGATTCGGTAGCTATTGCTGCCACGCGATAGCGTAATGTAGAGCGTGGAGGTTCGAGGAGGCGATTGTCACCCCCGAGGCAGCAGGTAGGAGCGGGAGGAGACCACCGCCCCAAAAACCTATGCCCCCCCGCCATCCCTAGCTATCTTCAGGAGGCTGTTTTGATCATTTTGGTTCTTCTTTGTGATACTAATCAAATATTATAATAATAATAATTCGTATTTGTAAAGCGCAAACACATCACCCCTTCAGGGTTTCAATGTGCTGGGGGGCATCGGGAGATAAAGGGAGATATGTACAAGGAAGTGGCGGAGGGAGGCGTTTGCCGTTATGGCTAACGCCTCACTCCGCCACTTTTGAAAAGCAAAGCTGCACCATATTTACAAGGGCATTGTGCAGCCTTGTGTTTCCTCCTGCATTTGCAATACACTTAGCAGTATAGCGCCAACACAGGCACCCTTGCTCAATAGTGGAAGGGGGACCTTCCTGTACATAAACAATCCATGAAAGATTGCTTGTTCCTTGGGCAGCACACATGGAAAAAGCAAAAACAAGGAGAAATAATGCATTTCTCCTCGTTTTGCCAACTTAAGACCAGGTTTTCCCTGGTCTTAAGTTTGGCGCTGCCTCCTATGTATGCTCCCCTTGTACATAGGGGTAGCGTCAAAATTAATGGGTTTTGCGGTGGAACGCCCACCGCAACACCCACTTCCTACCCCTGTCACGCTCAGCATAGATTGAAAGGGGGCCTTATTTACAAGGCAGCTTTAAGCTACATTAAGTAGCTTAACAATGCCTTCTAAATAAGGCTACACCTCTATCGCCACCACAACATCAGAAAAAGTGGCGTTGTGGTGGTGATAGAGGCTTATACACATGCCCCTAAGTGAGCTATTTTCCAAAGTCACATGATGCTGAGCTGAGCTGCTGCCAAGGCTGATGATCGAACTGTGAGCCCTGCGCTCCGGAGTTAGTTGTTCTGGCCGCTGCGCCCCACCTCTCCCAAACTGTAAGCTGTCCTATACTGAGATACAATTATAAAGCAAACTGAAGCCGAAAATGCTATCCTCTGTGTTATCTTTCAATTTTATGTCAGGGTAATACCCTTCCAGCGGACATCCCTCGACCTTGAAGAGGTGGTTTTAGCAAAACGCTAAATAATATAGTTACAAAGGCGAGTAATATTAACATGCAGACTTAAATGAAGGTTTGGGCACCTTCGAGCAATGCGTAATCTCCATCTGGTGATAAGTAAATACATGCTGGTAAAAAACAGCAATCTTTATTTAGGATTTATGGACCTGACATCAGCCTTTGACTGGGCTGTGAAAGGGAAACTCTGGAAAGAAATGTTGGGAATGGGCCTAGATGCACCTATTTATTTTTTAACTCAGATGCATCAGCACATGATGGAAAGAGTTAGATATGGGGCAGAAGGTGAACGGTCAGCTCTGATTAAAATGAACTGTGGGGTCAGACAAAGGTGTGTGCTAGCATCCTTTCTGTTTTGTCTATACATTAATGAGCTAGAAAGTTATCTGAATGAGGGGGGGCTGATGTCCAAAGGGTGGGTCAGAAAAATGTTCCTGCATTATTATATGCGGATGATTGTGTATTGATTTCAAGAACTGGTGTGTGCTTACAAATCCTTTTAAACAGATTTAAGGATTTTATGAGCAATTTAGGCCTAAAGACTAACACAGCTAAGTCACACGTCATGGTGGTGGGGAAAGCACATTCTAAATGAAAACTTGTCTTATTAATAAGGATAAGCTGCTCCAGGAATCAAACTTTTCCTACCTGGGTGTCACTTTCGACCATAAAGGCTCTAGACTTCCTCTTATTGAGGTTATGAAGAGGAGCTTCGATAAAACTCTTGAGGTTCTATTCAGGTTCGCAAGGAAATTGTGCTACAAACCCATCGATGCAATAATTAAGATCTATATTGCACGGTGTTGTGCTGTCATCTTGTATGGGGACGAGGTCTGGGGATTCTGTAATGTTTCTACCTTGCACACAACAAAAAATGTTTTCTTAAGAAAACCAATGTAAGTTCGTTCTAGCCTCCCGAGTATCTTACCTCGCATGGAACTAGGCCTGACTCCCGTAACATATTGCATTCAAACTGCCCCTATTTTGTTATCGCGCTCGTTTTTCGACAAATGAAGAACCAGCCCTCAATCGAGCAATAACACAGGATTGTTTAAGTTTGGGTCATGCTCACAAAATGCCTTGGCCTAGTTACATCAAGAGGCAGCTGACACTCATAGGGAAGCGAGATTGCTTTACCAACCCACTACTTATCACTGCAGGCACAAAATCTCAGCTAAAGCAGCAATTATTAACTGTTTTTACAGAGTGTAGGGAACTTATGGAACTTATCAAGAAGCGTGTAGCTGATTATCTCCCCTTGGTCAGCACCAAAAGAATATAGCCATAGCTTTTGCTCGCGTTTGGTCACACTCAAAGATTTTATCTTATCAGATTTAGATTGAATATTGCTCACTTACTGGTTTCTTATCCCATAAAAGTATATTGCGACTCTTACTTGGACCCTTTCCCATGTGACTCCAACTCAGCCCAGACTATGCTGCACTTCCTTTACCATCAAAAGAACTTATTATTCCAATATTGAGGGTGTTGAATCTTAGGAAATGTAGGCCAGCATTATTTTCCCTTCAGCTCCTTCAAATAGAATACATATGTCAAATGATTTATAAATTCATCTCTGCCGCAGTGCGATTGGGGAGTTTAGTAGTGAAATTCCCAATTTTAATATTTAGTACTACATTTTATGCTAACAAATTGCTCACACAGAATATAATTTTTTAAAAGGTCATCAATTTTTGCACTTTCAGATGGCACTTTGCACTTTAACTATCTTTTGTGGCTTTATATGCCAGATGAACTGTAAATCATAATCTCGCTGCTGTCTAGATTAATATTGTATTGTAACATTAACTGAGTATTAGAGTTTACAAAGTGGAAAATGTTAATACCTATTGTTTTTATGTATTTGATTAAGGACATCAAATTTTAGATGACTTGTGTAATGATTTTTACCTATGTCCATGTCTTTCATGCATTTTACGTATTTATTATGCTTGTCCAACCGAATAAAGTTTGTTAACCTACTGACTGAACAAAATGCGTTTAAAAATGTGCATAAATGAAGTAGGTAGATATACTTACTCGTACTAGGCCTCTAAATGTTAAAAGCTGCATTGCTTAGTGAGTAGTTTGACTAAAATGTGATAGATCACACATCAAATGTTTAATTCTTGACCTTTCCATGATCATGTTTTTATGAAATAAATGTTTCACATAACTCTGCAAAATGTTTCTACTCATACAAATAAAGGTTTGAAATACTTGTTTAGAATATATTGTTTAGTAGAATTATGAAGAATAACCACTCAAAGAATGCAGCACATAAACTGAACTTCACCTCTTTTAATATATTTGTTTTATCTCCAAAGGATGATGTCGATCAACTAATGTTCTCTCGTTATTGGAGATGTTTTGATTTCTACATAGCCCATTGTTAGTTAACATACAATTTGTTTTATTAGAAAGTTAAATATGTAGTCCTATTCTTGGAAAAAGATGTCCTGAACGTCAAAAGAACCATATGTAGTTTAAACTAATATAAAAAAAGCTGCACACTTGGAGATTACTGCCTGTGAACCATTTTATTCGTGTGAGAAGGAAAGGAGTGATCCTGTTCTCAGGAAGAGCCCTGAAAGATGGTTGGATGAGAGGAGGAAAAGATGCAACACTAACTGCAAATTAATTTTTGACTGTTTATAATAGTACATGTGTCTAGAATAGGTTAACACTATACCCTCATTCCTTTTTTCTTTGTCCAACACCATGGCTGATTGTGGATACTCCTTATTGCTTTGAGGCTCTACTGAGTTTTGTTAACCTATCTTTATGAGAAGTTCTGCTTTGATCGATTATTGATTTTGGATGTATTTTGAACTTATGCCTGTTCTCACTCTCTTTCTCACTTGAACTCTTTATGGGTACTTACTGACACCTTTTTACCCCATTCTTACAATAGGGATTTTTTCCTTTATGGAACACGCCTAGTACATTTTAATATAATGGAATAAACCATACTTGTTTTATCAATTCTGTAAAAGATTGATTATTTGAAACTAATTAAAATAAAACGTATGATTCTAAATAAAGATGCTCTACTAAACTGTAAAAAATCAAATCCTTAAAACTTTATTCAACTCTTGTTATTGACTGAACTTTAGATAGAAATTGTGATTACTATTCATGTGATGATTTGCTCTTTACCTACTCAATTACGACATCCAAGGTCCATTGGCCTATTGGATGAAGTACGGTTGGGATCAGCCCTGTGTGTGATAGTAAACAGAGTTTTATTTAAACTGATTTCGGCTCTAGCAAATTCTTTTCAGGACAGTCTTCTTGGCAGCCTCTTCACTAGTATCCAGGCTGCTACCACTAGTTTGTTTCTGAAATGAGCAGAGTGACCCTAATTTCCTTAGGGTAACTCAGCTCATCCCCTTTTTGCCACCTCCTATATCTGGTGCGGTTACATCAGGTCAGGTTAGAAAAGGATCAGGGTTCAGGTTTCAGCTCAGATTTCAGCTGGGGGCTGCCCAGCCACACTTCTCACTGCCTTCTCACCCACACCAAAATCGTATTCAAGTGCTGCATCACTCCCCTCTAAAAATTCTGCCATTGTACAAGATACCCACAATAACCTGTTCCCCAGGGCCACTGGGTTTCACTGGGAGTCAGGTTGTGTGCCTGTTCCGCAAGGGTCCAATGGGAGTCAGGTCATGCAAATGGGTCTGCAGGTACGTACATGCACTAGCAGTGCTTTGGCGGGGCACACGCATGAGGGGCTGCTTCTGCAGTAGCCCTACTTGGCGGTGTTGCATCCAGATTCACAGGGGAGTGGCTTCACTAATCGCTGCACGACAGATAGATGTGATTGCTGTACTAATCCATTAAGATATCACGTGTATCACATTGCTGTAGGAGATTAGCATTCTTCTTTTTATTTTTTTATTTATTGACTGTGCGATTAATTAAAATCTTTACAGTATAAAACACATGATCGTCCCCCACCCCGGAGAGACCTTCAGCCACTAAAACCCTATGTACAACATTAAAAGTAATATGTTGTGTATTTTCGCTACTTTATGTCCGTTAAAACTACTAAAAAAAGGAGAAAGAAATACAAAGAAACGTTTTTGTTTAGTCCTTATCTTCCCACCTTCAAGAATTTAGGCTTTTGTGGTAGTTCAGCGTGATTGTTCTCGACAAAGTAGCAGCTGACAGTCGGAATGAACTTCGTGAGGCCCTAAAACAGCCCTGCTTTGATTTATTTTTAAGACCGGTGATTGCACTTGCTTTACACACTAAGGGGCCGATTAGGATGGCGGACGGACTTGCGTCCGTCCGCCACCCTTGAGGAGGAGGGAACGTCCGCAGGGGCTGCGGCGTTCCCTCCGTGCTGATTAGGATGTGACCGCCAGGGTGGCGGTCACATCCTCTATATTTAACATTGCGGCGGGTGCAGCTTCAATGTTAAAAAAGCATGTTTTACATTTACATGCACAAAGCGGCCGGCACCGCACGGTGCCTGCTGCTTTGTGCACGCAAATGCAGGGGGGTACCATAGGTACCCCCCATGTGCACCCCCCACCCCCCATTCACCCAGGGGGCCCGCAACGGGCCCCCAAAGTGAATGTCCGTATGCTTTTCCATGGCGGAAAAGCCGCCGTGGAAAAGCATGTATTTACGAACATCCTAATATGGCGGACGGTGTCTCATAGACACCGCCTGCCATGTTATAGCTTTTCCGCCACGGTCGGAAGCCGACCGCGGCGGAAAAGCGGCGGACGGAATTCCAGACCCACCAGCCATCCTAATTTGGCGGTGGGTCTTTGGAGGCTCCGCAGCGGTTTTTCCGCATCCTCCAGGCCGGCGGACACTTCCGCCGGCCCGGAGGATGCGGAAAACCCGCCATCCTAATCGGCCCCATAATTAACCATCAGCTGGTATAGTTGGGGTTCCAGATGGTGCTCCTTACACAATATCAGTACCGTTGAGGTCTGTGGCCTTTTGGTGGAGCTCAAGTGCCATTCTTACTTGATGGATGAACTTGCCGGCCCTAGCTAGTAGGCAAGTCGTAGTTGCCGAAAAGCACCAATCCGAGGCCTCTCTACAGGTTCTGTAGCCTAGGGATCGTAGGGCCGGGCGCAACAGACGATGTCGATCGCTGTCCAGCTTGGAACAGCAGCACAGAAGATGCAACCAGGATTCTCTGCGGTAGCTGCATAGCCGGCAAGCGATGGCGCCATCCGTACGTGCCCATTTTGGGTTAAAGTCCACAATCCTGAGGGGCCAAAGGCACAGATACAGAATTTTCTTCCTCGCTTGAATTGATAGGGAGTCTTGCAAGTATGGTTGAGGTTTGCCTGGGATGTAAGACTTATCCAGGGCCAAAGTTAATGAGTTGTGCCGAAGTGAAGAGCAGTCAAGCTCAAATGAGATGGTCTGGACTTGGCGCTTTACTGCTTGGGCCCAGGCTGAATAGGGAATCTCAGGGAGGAGTAGGCTCTTGCCCTCGATATTCAGTGAGGCGATACCTTTTTCCACCATAGTGTGCCATGGGGAGCCAGCTTGTCCAAAAATTATTTTAAGAAAGTGTTTGAGGTTGTTTTCGGGCGATTTCAGCACTCTGATGTAATATTTTAGCAAGTCCCCCTGTAGTGTCAGCTCTGGGCGTTTCAAGCCTATTTCTAGCCTTAGCCTGTTGTTCCTTGCCTGTTTTGGGGCATGTAGCACGAGTTTGTACGCTTTCACCTGCGCCGCGTTGATCTTTTTCTCAAATGCTCCTGGATAGGCTATGTGGCCATATGTAATAGAGGGGATCAGTTTTGCCCCAAGTACGGTCAGCATAGGTTCGACTGAGGGGCTGGCTAGTCGATGGCTTAAACGTCTTAGGGACAGGATTATTTTATCAATTCTAGGTTTTAACTCCTTTAGATGTTTAACTGCTGTGGCCTTCTCTGACACCCAGACACCCAGATAATTGTAGGAGGGAGCTGTACTGATTCGGTGTTCCCCCAAGGACCATGTTGCTTGTTTTTTGTGGTGGTATTTGCCAAAGATTACTATCTTTGTCTTGCTCTCATTGATCCGAAGGCTGTTTTCCTTGTTGTATGTTGCCAGACTGTTTAAAGCTCTTTGAAGCCCCACCCTGGTGTGGTCCATGACCACCGTGTCGTCTGCGTATTGAAGGGTACCCAGGGCCAACTTCCCCAGTCTTGGAGGTACTAAGTTTGCATCTTTCAAAGCTTGCCCCATGTCTGCAGTGTACAAGTTGAAAAGTAGGGGGGCCAAAACGCACCCCTGCTTAAGTCCAGAGTTGGTGTCGATTCTTGCTGTGGTGATTGTCGGACTTAATTTCACCTTAACCCATGTCCCCTCATAGAGAGCTTTTATGGCTTTAAGCAGAGTCTGAGGGAGCCCCCAGGTCTCAAGTTTTGCCCAAAGCCGACTCCTATTTACTCGGTCAAAGGCGGTTGAATAGTCTATAAAACAACAAAACAAAGGCAACTTATTCCTCATGTTGGCTTGCTTCGCAAGGTATGAGAGCGCTATGATATTGTCCAAGGTGGAACTATTGGCCCTGAAGCCGGTCTGTGAGGGCGGGAGAATGCTGTTCTTATCTACCCAAGACTCCAGGTCCCTTAATAGTAGGCGGGCGTATGCCTTGGCTTCTATATCAAGAAGCGCTATGAGCCTATAGTTAGCCGGATTCGAGTGGTCACCCTTCTTGTGTATAGGAAATAGGACCGAGCCTTTCCAAGATGTTGGCAGGATTGCGGTGGCAAAAGAATGATTGAATAACGGGGTTAGTATGATTGCAAAGAAGGCGGGGGCAGTTTTAAAAACCTGGGGGGGGATACCGTTAGGGCCAGGAGCCCCATCTGTTCTTATTGCCCTAATGAACTTTAAGATCTCCTCCTCTGTGTACTTTACAGATTGACTGGGCCTTAAAAAGTCTTTCGGCATACCTTGGGTTTTAATGGTTACAGCAGCCTCCTTGGACCACTCTGCGCTGCCAGGGATGATCTGATTTACCCCACTGGTGTACAACCTCTTTGCGTATTCTTCCCACACGGCCCCTGCAACACTGTTTTCCTTATGCTTACCTCTGGGGGTCAGGCTGTTAATGTAACGCCATACCTTGCTGTTGTCCTTATCTTTCATTAGGGCGAACTCTTTGAGCCAGTTCTTTTCTGTCCACTGTCTTTTCAGCTCCCAAACTTTCTTTTTGTAATTGGCTCGCAAGGCAGAGATAGAGGTCTTCGCTGGCGGGTGAATGCCTTTCTTTTTTACCTTGATTGCCTTATTAAGCGCTTTCTTGCTTTGTAACAAACTCCGTGTTTTTTTGCGTCTTGGCCTGGTATTATTTTGATGGTTTCTTGGTTGATTGGGATTACCCAAACTCTTCAGTAAATCCGTGGTCAGTTTTTCCCAGAAGTTTGTGACGTTCTTAATGTCTTGTGACTTTAGATCTGCCTCCCTGCTGGCTACAAGCTGTGACAGGCTGTGGCTGAGGTTGGTCGACCATTTTATCCTTTTGAGGACTCAGAGTTGTTCTTCGCCTGTGGATGCTCCGATTATTTGCTGAGCTTCCACCTGTTCCCACACTAGGTTAAATATTGCGCGGAGGGGCCTGTGGTCGCTTTCCTGTCTATCGTCCACCGTGAAGTCGCAAAGTTTATGGGCCAGCCCTTCGTTGGTAAAGATATAATCAATGGTGGATTTATTCTGGAAGGTCGGTTTGGCGGTCCAGGAGTGATGGCGCATTTTTTGAGACCCATGAGTGGATTGCAGGTTAAAGTTTGTGAGAAATTCAGTCAGTGGGGCTGACTTCTTACTTGAGAGCGCTGCGGGGAACTGACCCAGGCCTCTAGTGTTGAAATCGCCCGCTATTATCACACCATGATGCTCTAAACTTATGAGTAGATTTTCCAACATGGTAATAAGTGCTTCCATGGCCTGTTGCATTTGATATTTAGTTGGGTTGATGTAACAGTTAATTAGTATAAGAGGATGGGACTTTTGACCCGTTTTCAACCCCTCTATTGTAATGGCTTGAAGGTCGGGTGACGCCACTTTTAGTTCTGTGGTCTTAAATTTGCAGGCATGGCTTACGAAGATGAAAAGGCCCACTGACGGGCGTCCAAAGATGGTCCTTTTGGTCGCTGATTTAAAGTGTTCGTAGTAGCCTTCAATTGGAATGGTTGACCTCGCCCAGGTCTCCTGGAGGCACAGTATGTCTCCCTGTGCGAGGTATTCAAGTGAGGTTGTGTCTCTGAGAATATTGTTTAGCCCTGCTACGTTCCATGAAATGAGGGTGAGCTTACGGTCTTGACCCCTGGGAGGATGTGAGTGTACACCATTTCCAGAGGTGTATATTTGGTTAGGGCCCCTGTCTCCGAGTAACCTCCGGATAATACGGACCATGCTGAAACCGCTGTACTCTCCGCTGCGTGTCTTTATGCAAGATGTTAGTTTTTAGTGGAGTTCTTGGCCTCCCCCCTATTTTCAGTCCCCCATCTGGGCTTATGAGCCTAGTTCCTTTGAGGACTGAAGTAGGTTCTTGCTGGCCATGATTGGGCGTAAGAACATGAGGATATTTTGGCGCCCTGGGGACAGTCACTTCTATGCCCCATTCTGCGAGTTGTGTGACTTCCTTGAGGATCGCATATTGAACCTGCTGTTGTGCGAGTCCGAGTAAGGTGGAGTCGCCATGGGTGTCTGTCTCCAAGCTTTTAAACACTACCCTCTCGATCTAGTCTGAGGTAATTTGTGCCAAGGATGCAATGGAGCCAAAGAGGTGAACAATATTAGACCTGTTTAAAATATCGTAGGAGCCTTTGGCAGAGTATCTGGGAGTCAGCAGCACCTCATATATGGCAGATTGATGTTTATGTTGAGGAGGGCGCAAGGTCTGCCCTTCTCCCAGTATGATGTGACTCTGGCAGTTTGTGAACTGAGGGTTTTTGTAGGTGACTCCCGGCAGCAGTCTTCCTGACACCTCATTTATTGAACCAACCTCTCTTTGGATTCTTGGCAGCTCGCCCTGGTGTACGTTGGAGTTTGTTACAGTCTTATGTTGAGGCACCAAACCGGGGGAGCTAGGGGCGCTGAGTTGGGCACCGAGTACCTCCTGTGCCATCCTCAGCTGAGCCTCCTCGTCGTGTCTACTCTCCCGATGGGTGTTCTGAGGGCTTTGGGCCTTGTCTGGGACGGGAGGTGCATCTCTTGGTTTCGTGGCCTTAATTACCGGTTTGAAGTTGAAAATGGGATAGAGTGGTTTTGGGATGCTTTTATTTACCATATCACCCAAAGTTTGTGTTGCTGGTAGTATTTGTCTGCTTTTGGCTTTAAATTTCTTCATTTGTTTCTTTAATCTTTTTTTGGCCCTCCTTGACAGCGGAGCTTTCATCCCGGCCGATGCGCCTTCGGCCTTTGCCGCTGGAGGGGCAGTGTCAAATGAGTCGTCACTTGTAGTGTCAAGTGCCAAGACCTCGAGCTCCCCATTCCCTTGTGCTACCGAAGGGCTGTTGTTGCTTAGCCCTGCCAGTTACTCCTTTGGTGGACTGCTAGCCGCAGTGCAATAGTTGGACAGTTCAAGATGCACTGTCTTCAAGGCTGATGACTTTTCAGTGGCTTGTTCTGGGGGGGACGTCTCACTTTCTCCTTTCGCTAGTGCCAGCATGTCCTTTAAAACTTCTGGTAGACTTGCCCATTTGTCAATAATGGCAGCGTTAGCATCGGTGTTAGCCACGTTGGCATGTTGGACTTCGAGTAGAACCTCTAATTTAGCCAGCTTATCATCTTGACGCGCCAGGTGCTGAGCAATTGAGTGCAACAGATCGATTTGTACTTCCATCTTTGTGGACTGCCATAACAGCGCCCTAGCCATTGTGTCCTGTATTTCTCTTATGGCAGACAGGTTTAACTTTTTGAATGTGACTTCTTCCGTTGCGTCTTGCTGGTGTGCTAGGCCAAGCGGGCTCCATCCCTCTGTTTGAGACGTGACCGGGACGGCAGATCTGCCCGGGTTTATTGGTGTTGCTTCCAGTGTTCGTTCGATGGACTGTTCTAGTTTTTGCAGGAATGAAGTTGTTAGTGCGTCCATTCTTGAGGGAGTTGTCTTCTGTTTTTCGCGGGGTGTCTCCGTTGAGGTCGATAGTTTACGTGTTCTCTTTGGGGAAGTGGCTGCTGCTGCCTCCTTGTGCTCTTTCTCCTCGCTCTCACTCCCCCCCACTATAGGTCTCATGTGAATGTCAGCTGTGATCCATATCGGACTCTTCGCCCTAGCGACGGGCTGGAGGCATGCATCAGGACTCCCAGTTTCTGTGAGGTAGCAAACTCACTGGGTAAAGGACATCTCTGATCTTTATTTGACTTTGGAGGGCCCAGTTTAAGGATGATCTCTGACACTGTCTCAGCTTGACCCTCGTCCAAGGCTGTGGGGCCACTTGTAGCCTGGAAGAAATGAGTGATAAGTCCTTGAGGGAGGGTGTTGCCATTAACTGATTCCTGGGGTTTTTGAGAGCTAATGCTCCTAGTTATTCTTCTTTGTGCTGTGCTTTCGGAGTCCACCTCCGGCCCTGCCTCCGTACTTGGCTGGGTCTTCTTGAGCGACATCCTCAGGCACCGGAGGTTGGGGCTCCAAGCGATATGACACAGTGCTTATGGGCCTCCTTGTTGAAAGCGGCCCCTTTGTTTTATTTGTATGCCTGTTTCTACAAGCGCTCAGTCACTGTGGAGGACTACAGTGCCCAGAGTCCTTTGTGGCAGCACCTTGTTGCCCGAAACTGGAGGTGGGTGTTATGGCGGTGTACTTGCAGCAACTCTTGTTTGGAGTGAGCGCGTGGTGGTGCTCTTGGCAAAAAGGGGTACTGAAGTTGACCCGGTGAAATGATTGGCCTCCCACAGCACTTGGCCTGCCTTCAAGAGCGGTAGTGAAAGTAAAGGTGCAGGAGGGTGGTGGGAGAGATGATGGAGGAGACCCAGATGGTGAGCCTTTTGGGAAAGTCAAGAAGTGACAACTGGCGAGTCTATGCAAATTTTTTATGCAGTTTCAGAGCTAAACGTGTCAAAAATATTGGTTGTTTGACTGATTCCGTCGGGGGCCTCTACGCACGTCGAACTCCGTCCGAGTTACTCATAACAGCGGCTTATCAAGGACTGTCTGTTTTCGAATTTGTTTTGTGACATCACAAAGGACTCTAAAAATATTCACTGATGTCAAATTGATATTACTCGACTCAAGAGACCCTACGGCCCCCCACGTAGATACATTTTGGCATTCTTGATTAGCACTCGTACCACCATATCGGTACTATCCGTCTTCGTTATTCACATTCTACATCGTATTGACATTGGACAAAATATATTTTGAAACTTGAAAATAAAAGATAAATCTATTTTTGCAAATCCTGGTCTCCTGCAATTTATTTTGCAATTTGGTGCTGCCTCCACTTTTTCTTCAACTTGTCAAAAATATTAATGATCGTCTTAAAGGGGGGGAGGGGGGCAAGCGGGGCACTCAGGGGGGACCGCGGGCTGGGAGACCTAGTCAGTCAGCCCCTTGGTCCACCCGCCGGGCTCTTACTTCGCAGCCGCCTCTATCGGCGGCCGCGCTTGCCACCAGAGCTTACCTCCCGCGTGGGGTAGAGCTGGCTGGGCTGCTCCTTCCTCTGGGACTCGCCCCTTGCTGTTCTCTCCGCTCCCGACTCGGTTGCAGGGCTAATGCCGCTTTTCCTCGGTTTTCCCCTGCTCTTGACCGGCGGTCCTACTGCAGCAGCGGGTCTTGGGCGAGGCTCCTGCACCCCCATGACTCTCCACAACTCACAGCGCGCACCTGACTCCGCGGTGTATTGCGGTATGCGGTATGCTGTGGCCGCGTTACTTCCGCCGTAAATAACTACCGCTTTGCCCTAAAGTTCGAAACCGCGACTTCTCAGCTCCCCGCAGCGGCTGTCAGCTGCTGGGGCCGAGCCGGACTGGGCGGTATGGCGCGGTCGGAAGAGGCGGTGATCAGGAGCTGGACTGGGCGGTAACTGACTTTCTCAAGGTAGGAATGTGTAGTGAGCACGTTTTAGATTAGCATTCAACCTAGGAACATTGCACCAAACAACCTTAGATTCTAGCAAAGCTAGATTTTTTTTATAGCACTCGAATAGAGGATGCCTTAACGAATGAAATAAACAAGTTGCTAATCCACTAATTCCCCTTTCAGTCAAACATGAGTAGGGAAGTGGGATGTTGTCTCACTCATTGCTTTATTGTAAAACTTAGCAAGCAGGCTCTGAACACTGATACTCTACTGCAATTAAAGGTATGGCACGAACAGACACTGAGGGGGCCTGAATGGGGGTCTGAATGGAATAGTTCTTAGAGTGAATAATCAGTGTTACGATATGTTCCACAAGTGAAGCAAGGTCCGCACTGCCAGAATAGATTGAAGACTGTTTATTTGTAATATCGGGTTACTCTATCAGAGCCCTGACAGCTGGATAAACCACTCCAGCTGACCCTCCCCATTCCAGCTCCAACACATGTATATTCTAGATAAAGTAAAAGTAAAGTCCACATTTGTAAAGCGCACAATCACCCGTAAGGGTCTCTAGGCGCTGGGGGGCCGTCGGGAAGATTAAGCGAGCTATTGCCCAGAGTCACATGGTGCTGGGCTAACCTGCCGTCGGAGCCGGGGATCGAACCGTGGTCCCCAGATTCCAGCGTCAGTCGCCCTGGCCGCGGCGCCACACGACAAGGATGAACTTATGGCCAAGGCACAGGGATGGCCACAACAGTCAGCAACATCTCAATAATGTTATTGTATTGCATATTTATCATGCCATGCTCTGAGGCAAAATGGGAATTGGACATGAAATAATGTTCCGGGTGTCATGGAAAAGGAACGTTATTCAGTGTTCGATCTACACAGATGTTGAGTCTCCCTTCCCGAGATAAGCAGATGTATAATGAGGTTGCCATAACCCTTTGGAGCTCCTTAGAATTCTTTTATAACCTAAATTGTTTGTGTGGATTCTCTAAAAGAGTGTCCTGCGAGGAACTAGAAACAATGCTATTAGGACTATTTTTATATTGCTTTCAAATGTCTGTTTTAAAAGGCAATCTCTATCTCTGACCAACTTTACTGGAAGAGTGCAGGAATCATAGCACCAACGTAGGAGCCCTGAAAGCTTTGTATTTCTCTTCTAGAAGTAGAATCATATACTCCTGAATCTCACTAGAGAGCCCTCAGGTTCTGATATATGATATATCAGAATATTATTCTAGTGTACCATATTTACCAGTATCTTGAGTTTATTCAGGAGCAATGTCTTTGCCACACTGTGGCATTTTTCCACTTTTTCACTACGTTGTTTTAAATAGTCATGTTGTTTAACTACAGCACCTAAAATGTCATGCCAACCTATTATTCCCAATCAACATTACAACCTTATTCAATTTGTCTAACCATTTATTGAACCTTTCACTTATCACTTTATTATTTATCATAAGTCCCCTCCAAGAAATTTCCTTAAGGATGGACTTGGGCACACAGACAGTTTTCCAATATTTCTGAACTCAAAAGATTACTTGGACAGTCCTGACTTATTACTAGTCCCCCCCCCCCCCCCGTTCAAGGGTGGGCTTTGAATTTGAGGTCTTCTAAAATGCACAGTCCAAATAATTTGAATCTTTTCCTCATCCATTCTGAGTGCTAACTTTGAGTGGATTATGCGTTCTGTTCCAAGTTGCCTTAGGTTTAGAACTTAAGGAAGTGCTTCAATCATCTGCTTCTGACAACAATACCTCTCTGTTAGCACCAACCTGAGGAGACTTCTGTATTGTGGAAACTGTATTCCCTACCTCTTCTATTGGTAGAAAGCATGACAATCTGATGCGCTATTTTCCTAATTTCGATTGTGCTTCTATTTTTTGTGGAAGGTAATATCCTCAATGATAGATCACTTGATAAGTCTTCTCTATCGCAAACTAATCAAGTGTGGTCTGGACCAGTTCCTATTCAATTCCACAAACATATACATTCCAAAGTAAGATACATGGCAGTTTTGAGGGAACCTGTGTTCACTAACATATTTAATGTAATTCATATTCCTTGTTCGTACCCTACAGTGCACCCCTTCAAATAGTACATGGCAACCTTAATAGCACATGACGTCATACTATTAATGTCAAATATCGGTCTTTACCTACTGTTGATGGTCAAGGGAATTGTGCACTGACCATCTTGAATACTTCAGGGCTTACCTGATGATCCACTGTCATAAGGTTGAGCAAACACCACTATTTCGAGAAGTCTTAGAACGAGGACTGTCTAGTCAATAAAGCTAAAAGTCAGCGGAATGTGCATATTTTCAAAAAAACAGATTCAACATGTCCTGTTTTAGTTTAGACTAAATACATTCTTTATCCGTTGTGCATCTTGTAAAATCATGTCCTACCTGCCCAACGTATGTTTCCCAACACTCATTTTTCTGGCTCTGAAAGTTGTAGTCAAAAGAAGAAGATGATGTTGTCTGGTTAGGCACTACGATAGGCGTGATAGTACTGTTCTCCTCCAGTTCTAGGATGAATGTACTGTTCCCATTCACACCAAGGTCAGGAACAGCGGTAGATGTCGATAAGGTTGCAAATGTTCTTGTGGCCAGAAAAGGGGCAGGTTCAGTGGCACTTCCGTTACCAGCATTCTGAAAGATCAAAATGTTATGCCTTAGGCTGTGTTATCATGTATTTTAATGTGTTCCTTCACAGAACATCTATGCCAGTATGTGGTTAACATTATGCTTGCTGTTTCCAAAGATAGGTGTCACCTAATAAGTGGTACGTTCCTACTATTGACCAAAGGAAATTTGTATTTCAATCCTACTGATTAAAGTCTGAAGATATCAGGTTGCATATAACATGGATGGCTATTAGTGTTTATCAACTCCTATTGGGAGCAGTTATTTATCAAGAGTCATTGATTTATATAGCTGCAAATACAATTCTGAAAAAAAGTTGGAAAAGGAACCAATGCTTCAGTTGCAAAATATAAAATGCTATTAAATGATGTTTATAGTATAAAGATATACAAAGCTAAATATAAAGGAGTAAAGCGAATCCTTCCCGGAAGTGGATCATTCACAGAAGGTAAATATTACTCCCCAATGATTATGTACGTGTATATGTACATGCATAAAGAGAGAGCTAGAGAAAGTAATTTACTCATTTTGCCAGTTCAGAAAAGGAGACAGAAGTTCAAATGGCATGTGTAGATTTAAACTACACATGCCTGAATTAGATTTAAATGTAAACAATTTGGGCATACTCGAGGGGGTGTGCAAGTAGGATCCACACAAACGATAATGTGTACCCTCAAAGGAAGACATATGAAAATGGGTTTGTTGCAGTGGGGGCTCCTCCGATAAGGCGGAGGAGCATCGCCCCACTGCTTTACAGCAGTAAAATAAAGGGAAAATAAAATGATAATAACTCGAGGCTATTATCATTTTATATATTCCTTCTGCGGCAACTTTGCGGGCAGTGTGGGGATGATTTGATGACAGAGTAACAGAGGGAGGAGTGGTGGCACACTGTAAGTGCTCATGACAGTCCTGCCCACTTTGCATGTTCTCCACCCAGGCTGTATACAGCCTGGGTGGAGAGCATGCTTAGGCTCCCACTGCCTGTCTGAGCGGCGCTCAGACCAATCACAAAGCTGCATTGTAGCATTGTGATTGGCTTAAGGGTGCCTGGGTGCTTGCTTTTCTGGCCCAACGTGGAGGAGAAAAGGAGGAGAGAGACTGCGATAAGATACTTTTTTTTCTTTTTTTGCACACCCTTACAGCCAGCCACCCACCCGCCCGCCACACTCAATCCATGCCAGTGCCACTGGTTTGTTTCTCAACAAAATCAGAAGCGCCAGGTGTACATAAAGATTGTATGTATACCTAGAATGTAAGAGGAAATATGAGGAAACAGTCTTGGATTTTTTATACTTTTTCTGTAAGAGAAACTCTTTTGAATTTGAGGATATGAGTTGGATTTAGAATATTTGATATATCATACAGGAGTCAGTTGGAAGCAGTTGAAGGCTGATCAAAGGAGTTATCTTGCTCCCAACAAGACAACTCCTTGTGCACTTCTATGTAAACCATGAATTCAAAAGTTGATCTGTTTTGCAGATATCAGGTCTGCCTACAACTGGAATCAATGGTTACCTGCTTACCTCTTTAGTATATTGATGATGAGGGAGGGATCTTCCAAGATGAATTCATCGGTTTTATTGAGGATGTTGTAGTGCACCGAACAGCTAACTGTGGGGGTGAGGTGATGCTTCTGACAACCACTAAAATGGCGCAGGCGTGCAATAATACAAAAATGAGATTACGGATGTCCATAAAATGTATAGCTGCTTCCAGGTTCATCAGAAGGTGGGGGTTCATTAATGCTCAGACCTCACACTTTTTTTAAAGTCCCATGATTGAGCTGCACTATTTATAGATATTAAAGCAAAACAGCTTTGTTTATTAATAGTGAGACATCAAACATGGCTTAGTTAAAATATGATGGTATCAGTCAGTGTGGACTAGCTGACCTCATGCCTCACAATAACTTCTAACATGTATGACTGCTGTTGGGTTTCAAGAACCAAATGTCCAGCTTTTGTTGCTGGCACTGTGAGTGACACTGTGAGTGACCGGGCACTCACTATTTGAGCCACATATGTGAACGAGGTTCCTGTCTGTGGCTGGGTGGGAGGAGCTGCAGGGCAGAAGTGGTCTTGCACAATGTTGCCTCAGGGACACAGTCTTCTTTAAAAATGCTAATTAGAAATGTGGCCATCTACAGCTAAGCAACCCTTCTTACATTTATATATATATGCAAAGAGAGAGAAAATGAAGACCATGCTGGGTGCCTATGCTAGGAAAGTGCTGTTGGTTTTTATTTCTTTCATTACGTTTCCTTCAAGGTGCATATATATTGTCATATCAAGGAACAGAAGCACAGCCAGAGTGAGATTTGCCCATGATCAAACAGTTTGGTAAGTTGGAGACCTGAGATTGTATTGCTTGACCCAAGGAGTCTCCAGCCCTTTCTGTAATGATAGCTACTATCGATCACTGAAATTCATTGTAAGCTACAGAAGGCTAAACAACTCATGCATTGTTACCAGTCACCCCCGCACCCAGCGTCATTGACTTTAGGGCTAATGTCCATAGAGCCAAATACTTTGGTTGAAAACAAAATACTTTGACTAGGGGCACTATGACAGGGCTGCCAAGTGTGTCAGTGAGACTGTGGTCTTTGGGGATGTATGAACATGTGTGTGTATGAATGGGATATATGTGAATGAGTGAATGAGAGCCTGTACCATATTTACAAGCATAGAACCATTTTTTTTCAATAAGAGAAATTTAGCAGGAAGATTTTCGGCAAAAATTTACAAATATGGAAAACATTTCTGTACTTTAGATTTCTCCCACTTTAAAAAACGGCTGTATTTTTCAGTTCTACATATGGCATAGTGTCTACTGGCCATTAGAAACAAGAGGTCTGCTGTTTGAAAGTGCGACACTTTGAAATGGGAGAACATTAAAATGAAGAGTTAACCAAATCATTACGGTAACGTTTCATTTAAATTTTCTCCCATTTAAAAGTATTCAGAAACTTCATTGTGTTCTCACACACCAATATTGAGTTGACAAGGACTTTTATTTAAGAGTTAAATACCTCAGGGCTTAAGTACTTCACCTCTGTTCTCTGGCCAGCTTCAGTCATTAATCTGACTGAGCACTGCTCATTATGAGGCCCTACTATCTGCAGCCTGATGATAATAATGTAAAATAAACACAGCTATCCCTTAAAGTTGAGAGGAAAATGTGACTCGGCAGCAATTTAGAGATGAACACAAGGCTGTGAGCTATTCTGTGGGTGTCCATGAGCTACTGGTACAAGTTTGCAGAAAAGGTAGGGAGGAAGGGCTACGGGGATCAAAACAAAGCATCATATCAGGAAAAAGTAAGGACTTATCATACAGAAATTGAAACTACCCAGGCCGCCATCTATACAAAATAGATTGAATGCTGCAACAAACTCCCCTAGAGATATGTTTAAAATCACCAAAACATTGTTAGAACCCACACCCATTGGCTCTCCCACTGTACCCTCTAACGTCAGGTGCAATGATCTGGCCTCCTATTTCCATAATAAAATAACTGACATCTACCGCTCCTTTCCTAGAGGTGGAGGAAGACTCAAACTCCAATTTCCTGGGCAATTGCCACAATAGTAGCTCTGCCTCTAGATTTTACTAACGTATGATTATTTCACTATCATCTTTGGAAAAAGCATATCTGCATCTCCACAAGCTCCTGCCCCCCTCCCAGGATCCTTTTACTCCTTTTTTCCTTCTTTTCTTGACATGGTCAATCTGTCCCTGGAAAGGGGCACCGTACCCCTGGCCTGTAAACATGCCATGACTATCCACAAAAAGCCCAACCTAGACTCCTTATGTCTGGATCATTTTCGTCCAATCTCACTCCTTCCAGGCATAAGCAAAGTGTTAGAAAAACATGTTCATAATGATCTCTCAGATTTTATTAAGGCCAACAGCCACCTTCACCCCACCCAAACTGGTTTTCAGCCCAAACTCAATACTTAAACATCCCTCCTAGCATTAGTGGGTATTGCAAAAAGGAGACTAGACCAAGGAGGCACAGCAGCCACAATACTTCTTGACCAAGGGCCAAGTGTACATACCTCAGCATCAGTTTCGGTGTGTGTAGCATTCAAGGTTGGTAGTGTGGTTTCAGTTTCACTTTGAGGTGTTTTGGTGATTGGTTGAAATCTAGTCTTAATTCCCTATAGATGCTGTAAATGTTTCCTGTGTGGTTTATGTGAGGTAGGTTGATGGTCACTTGGTAGTAAGAGCGGATGTTGTAGTGTATTTTTATTTCTGTCTTACATACGTTTGTTCCAATTACAGTAGTGAATGTGTTGTGCGATGGAATGTCTTTTAGCTTTGTCATGCATGACCTTCCAGCGTGGTTTGTGAGATGACATTTAGAAAGCTAGATGCACCAGCTGGGCACATTGGGGCACCTGGAGTGTCAGACAGTTGACAGAGGAAGAGGCAGAGAAAATAATGTGTGCTGCTGCCTGCATGGAATGATTAATCACACCCCATGTCTCAAATTGCACACCATGATTCAGGGCTGGTTCTAGGATTGTTGCGGCCCTGGTCAAAGGGGAATGTGCAAGGCCCTTCTAATTTACATAAGTGACACCTTCAGGTCTCCGGAAGCTGCTTGAGCAGTCTTCCCGTGAGCCACAGCTCCTCTCTCTGCCACCTACAAGCACCTCTTACTCAGCTCACATCGGGCTGAAGGTGTGAGACTAGCTGGGGGGCTGAGAGTTAAAACTTTGTAGACTGTAAAGTGCTGACAATGGGTGTCGTGCAGTGTGTCTCAATGAGCAGCCAGGCAGGAGGCCTAATTGCAGGACAAAATGTGTCTCCTTGCAACTGGCACAAGATAAAAAGTCCCCCTCCCCTAGGCTTTCCCACACCATCCCTGAGAGGCCCAGGGATGGGGCCCTATCCTGTAAGCCCAATTGCAGACACCTTTCTTCAATGGGATCGGCAGGGGCATAAGAGGTTTGGTTGTGTGTTGCACTGGTGCGGGGCCCCATGCTGTTAGGCTGAGTGCAAGGTCCTGGGCTGCTGCCCATACTGCCCATGCCTAGCGCCGGCCCTGTCACGATTACGTTAAATAAAAAGTTGCAAAGTAGCATGGCTTAATACATTCCAACTGGTAATCACACTCAAACCAAGTATATTAATCGAGAATACTTACACTCATGCTGTTCACCTTGTCCAGCAAAGCAATTATTAAACTGTAGAGATTCCCCAGGTAAAGGACAAGTACCCTAAAATAAACAAATACAATTAATATGTAAAGGTTTATCACTCGTCATAGCAGCATATAAACTCAGTGTTTGTGGCTTTGATTATCCCTGTACCTCGCAAGCTGAAACCGCAGAGTGGTCCTAGGGTGATACATCTCCAGTGCTGCCACAAGCTCAAAAGCAGATGGGGCTATCATGGTAATTAGTGACACAACAACACTCACCTGCGAAGACAAACATAGCATGCATTGCCATCAATAGGTGTCCAAACAATGGTATTTTTCTGAAGAATATGCTTAGTAACCCAGCAACTGTGAATAGTGAGTAGTATCATTTTATTATTTTTGCAGCAATGGCACTGTTTCAAGGCATATTAATAGGGATCCAGCAACTGTCATCAAAGGTCAAATACATGCATGAATGTGTGTACACACGCCGTAGCAAGTGATTATGATTATGTGCAGCCTTATCCTCTATAAATGATTACATAAGTGGTACCGTAACCGATATTCATACACCGGTAGGCCAGCACATAGTGCTGGTTTAAAACCGTCACTTATATCCATATTGTACCATTAACATGATGATCACAATAACACTAGACGTGACACCGCAAAGCCCCTTCATCTATATATATAAAAACGAACGTATGTCTGTCTGTCTGTTTGTCCATTATGCATTACTACACAATTCATCCGATCGCCATGAAACTTTAGGAAGTTGTTGAGTACACTCCCGCGAGGGTTTCTGGGGTATGCATTACTACACCATTTATCCGATCGCCATGAAACTTTGGGAAGTTATTGAGTACACTCCCGCAAAGGTTTCTGGCATATGCATTACTACACCATTCATCCGATCGCCATGAAACTTTGGGAAGTTGTTGAGTACACTCCTGCGAAGGTTTCTGGCATAAAAAATTTTTAAAATATCGGACCCCCACGGCCCTCATAATCTTTCGAATACTGATGTACGCACCAGACGGAAAAACAAAAAATCGTGTATCCACAAGCACTCGAATAAATAAATAGAATTAAAACACCATTCATCTGATCGCCATGAAACTTTGGGAAGTTGCTGAGTACGCTCCCACGAAGGTTTCAGCCATAATTTTTTTTTTAAATTGGCCCCCCAGGGCCCTCTTAATCTTTCGAATACTGATGTACGCACAAGACGGAAAAACAAAAAATCGTGTATCCACAAGCACTCGAATAAATAGAATTAAAACACCATTCATCCGATCGCCAGGAAACTTTGGGAAGTTGTTGAGTACACTCCCGCGAAGGTTTCTGGCATAAACATTTTTTCAATATCGGCCCCCCAGTGCCCTCATAATCTTTTGAATACTGATGTACGCACCAGACGGAAAAACCAAAAATCGTGTATCCACAAGCACTCGAATAAATAATAGAATTAAAACGACACTTTGAAATGTTTTCCATATTAAAATGAATACGTTTCAATAAAAATTACACAATGTAAATTGAATGTTATCATGATGAGTTTCTTTGAATTTTCATTCTTCGGAGATCACAGCAACGCGCGACGGGTAAGCTAGTTTAGTTATAAAATATACAGCACATGTTGTGCAATTCCACTTGAAAATCACGTGACTTTAGGCAGGTTAACTGCTACGTGTGCCACAGCGCATGAGACATCACCACCAGTCTTTTGTCCCTTTCCACTGCCCGACCGGATCGGTATGCTCAGATTACAGCATACTATTTACTCGTTATCATTCTAGATCCCACCTGCCTATGGAAACCACCAACACAAACAAGTAAACCGAATCAGAGCCCGTCACGCCACAAACACATATGGTGTTGGCCCTGCTCCCAATTTTCCAGCGCTCAGACATACCCGTTTGGGTAAGTCTGTTCTAATTTCCGAGCTCATTCTTATGTACGCATGATTAAATGCACATCTACAAGCCTCATCCTTGTTTTATACAGCGCTCGCTAATATTGCTCCCTGATTGCCGAGGTTTTCCCGTACGTGCCATCCTTCAATTCGGATTGACTACCACTACCCTCACACGGGGTAAGTTTAGTTCGCCCTGTGCTTACTCAAATGTGGACCTGTCATTAACATCAGGATAAGTCTATTTATACCTTGTTCCATCCCCATTACACAGTGCCCGGCTGGGTCCCCCTGTGAGTATTTTTCTTCACTGCACTCGCAGTGCAAAGCATCCTTCAGGTACTTCATGCAATATGCCCTTCTCTTTACAAGCACATCTGGCATATCTGTCTTTCATAGCCACATACTGACGTTATCCATTCATCCTTCTAGGTGTGCGTACAATTCTAGGTCCTGAAGAGACCCTATATTGCACACAGGGTCGAAAAGCTGTCAACTGTTAGCAAAAGCGAAACACTACAGAGCACTTCTCATTGCATAAAGTGCGGATTTACATTATGTATACCTCATAATGGTCGCTTTTATGTTCTAAAGGAACCTTATACATATGTCACGAGATATGTCACCTTTTTTTAGGTTCCTAACTTCACTGGGAAACCTCTCACTAATGTTTAATCATTATTGTTGATTTTATTTTTTTTAAATACTATACATCTATTGTTGTTTCGTTCAACCTATTAAATAAACAAATGTTTACACCAATTGACATCTATGGTGTGTTCGGCTGGCTTTCTTTTTTACATCAATTCTAACCCTGAATATTGCCATTCTGCAGGCCTTATTATTAAAAATAAGTTTGTATTAGTCCACAGGAGCTATTGTTCTTTGGTTAAATACTTTAATCACCGAGGCTCCTTGTGAGTATGGTTCCCTTGTTACTTGTTCTCGATCAATAGGTGTCCAGCATTAGTACCATAGTCCAAAATAAATACATTGATAAATAAATAACCATGTAAATAAATAATTAAATAATAATACCCAAACTTCAATACATTGTAAAAATAATCCTCTGTGCCATTAACCAGGACCTATATGTTTAAAGAACAAGGGGACCTCAGTAGTGTGACCAGGGGTAGTTAAGATGGTTGAAAAAGATAACGGTCTGAGGGAGGCCGCTCTGGTCCTCTGGTAGCCTAGGCTACTATTGTTTTAGGATCAGCGTTAGCCAGGTAGAACAATGCAAAAAAGTCCAGGCGGGGCCAGTTACGCTAAATATGCTGGAACAAAAGGTTTTGCATTGACATCACATTTATTGACAGCACAAATGTAGTATTAATTGCTATCCATGGTAATAGTTCTGGTGCTCGGCTACCCGAGGACCAGGTCAGAAGAGCTTATAGACTCCTCTGCCCTCGCAGATGTCCGCCCATCAAATTTAGAGATCTCTTCTTGGAAGGTGCAAATCTCTGTGCTTTGAGGTCACCAAATTCTAAATGACCCCATTAGAAACATATCTGTAGGTTAAATTTCCTCAGAGGTGCAAACCTGGAAGCAATAGCTGAAAAGGGGTCTATTAAGGCATGAGATGTTTAGTTAACAGTTCCACTCTATCCTTGAACTTCCTGCTCAAAAGCTTCATGGCAGAAAATGAACTTGAAGTTGAAATTGAAGCACTGAGGTAATTTTTCCCAGAAGTTTAGTAGGATGTCTTAGCTCTCTAGGGGGGATTTCGTTTTCTATGCCCAACATATTTCTACAAATACCCTAATGGATTTTTTCATGCAGACAGCCACTTTTTCTGTTTTAGGTGTATCTGGACCCTTAAATCTAGGTGTGAAATCTCTACATAGGTAAGGAGGATGCACTTTCAAATACTTAACCTCATTTATCCCCCTGGGACAGCAGGAGACTGGTGCTGTTTGTTCTAGAACAAAATGTTAGAATAAGGAAGATCATGACCGCACTCAAGACAACTCTCGGACGGCAGGATTAAATTCCTCAGTCCAACAGAAGGATGAGTTTGCTCTCTTCATGCCCTGGCAGTAAGTGAAGAAGAATATTTAATTGGTTAAGTCCCAAAGGTTTGATGACTTTGCCAATTCCCACTCTCAGTTTTACAGTAACGCAGTGCATTTCTTTTCTGTTTGTATTCACTCAGAGTTGCATGTACCTAAAATCCATAATCGTTATTTATAATTATAGGTGTGCAGAAAACTCTCCTGCTATCAGCCTCTACAACAGGCCCTCACAGTTTAAACCATGTGAGTTCAAAGGTAACCTACACCCCTGAGTCAATACTTTGGCCAGGCATTCTTTGAACAGGAAAAGGAACTTTTTGCAAATGGGTTCATCCCATTTATTCCACCAGGATATTTTGCTTGTACTTATAGTGTTGGTGAGCCTCACTACCTGAGGCTCGCTCACTGTAATTTCATGGTAATTGAACTGTGCATGTGTGCACGCTGAGTGGGAGAGACTTCCATTGTGTGCAGGCAGCTAGCTGCAGACCCGTGGTATTTTTAAACTGCAAATTCAAACTGTCAAAATAACTCCCTTTGTCATACCTAACCCCCCTTTTAAATAATAATAAGTCACCTCTAAGGTCTTATTGGCCAATAGAGCAGGGTGCATGATAATGAAACGGAGAAGATGTAGGAATTAATGCTGAATGTGTTCTTACAGTGAAATATAACCAAAATATATTTTCACTGTAGCAAGACTGGCTGCTTCCGTAAGGAAACATTTGCCTCTATTGTTACATATATTAAATGCTAAATTTATATTTTGTGGCCGTTAAGAGAAATAATTCAAGGACTCATTTTAAAAGTAATTTAAAGTTCAACATATTGGTCAACTTGGATTTAAATTTACTATTTTGGAAATTACACTTTTATAAAGTTGTCATTTTTCTGCCTAAAACTACCTTTTGCCAGTGTTCATTGTCACATAACTGCTATGGCTTCCCTGTAATGAGATGTGTAATGCTCCCAGACAGTGGACCAAGGGCCTTAAGTGTGTGAAAGAAGTTTCTCTCCTTGAGAGACTGGCCCGTGATCTGTGCCCAGTAACTTGATTAAATTCAAATGGTCTTCCCTGTTACAGTCAGATGTAGCTTACACGTGAGGCTGCCATCTCTCGTGTCCTGCTAGGCAGCTTGGCTCCAAACTTAGGGGGAGTGGGAGCTATCCCAGAACTGGTTTTTTAGTGACCACAGAAGAGGGGTTGCTAATTTCCACGACCATACCTCTGGGTTGGCAGAGGAGCTCTGCACAGGGTAAGGAGGGTTCTGCCATATTGGATTCTTCCAGAATGTTGTGCAGGAGTGTTAGAACGGGGGTGGAGGGTAATGTGGTATCCTAGGACTGGCAAGGGGAGAATGGCATCTAGAACTTTCCACCCACACTTATCACCCCTGATTCTGTACCTGGACGATGACCACACCAGAATCATGTATAGGTGGAAGGAGAAGCCACCTGATGCCCTTATTGAACTAAGGTCTTTACCTGCAGTTGATTCCAGGACTAGATGGGTCTCCCTAGGGCCAGTGGTGATGTCCCCATATGCCCCCAAAGGGTCAAATGGGGTGGACCTGGACCCCAAGTGCCTTGTAATACCGCCAGGAAGCTCGGGTGCTTGAGAGTGTGGGCAGGAGGGTGCTCTGCTGACTAGGAGTGGAGGGTCTGTGCAAGATTCCCCTACCAGCAGGAGAGGAGCACCTAGAGGTAGGAGAGGAGAAGACTGGCACAGAGAACCAGATACACCAGCTTCCCACAAGCATGTCCCAATAGTGAATTACAGCCATTTTTGTTTTTCACTATTGCAAGGCTACCAGTCCCTATAGGCCAGAATGGGCAGTTTGATTATAATATCGTATAGTCCTAACTGACCCAGGGAACATGGTAGAAATTCGAATTTAGTATGCCTGAACTCAGAATGATAAAATACATCTTTTAGTAAAGTTGGTTTTAGCATTATGTGTTTGAAAATATCACTTTTAGAAAGTAGGTATTTTCTTACCTAACTATCCAGCCTGTCTCTGCTAGCTTGTGTATTGGTATGTCTGGTTTTGTGAGTGACAGGGGCTGGGGGATTCCGGGAGACAGGGTGAGTCAGCACAAGCCTGAATAGACATATCTGCATGCAGATGGGTGGGAGGAGTAGCACCTGGGTCTGAATAGGGCTATGCCTGCCTTCCACAATGCTGGCTCCACCTCCTGGGGTGCGTCTGATGTCCCTGACCCACACTGTCAAATGAAAGAAGGAGTCCTGTAAACAAAGTGCTCCAGGACTGCACTGAACTGGTTTGGACTAGGTACACGCCTATTTGCCTTCAGAGGACAACAGATTTAGCAGTATAAATATGCGGACCCAGACCCCAAGACTTTAGATCACTTCTGGAACAACAAGACTAAGCTCTGCCAAGGAGAAGAACTAAGGATGCTGTGGGAGTTGTACTGCCCCCTGCCAGTGTGCTGTGTTGCTGTGTTGGCCTACAGTGGTGTCATCAGTGCCAAGGAGAGGAGAAGGAACTTCTAAAGGACTTTCATCATCTTGCAGAATATTACTCCAAGGGCTTGATTTGAGCTTGCCTCCTGACGAAGTCTCAGGGATACCAGACTTCACCCCTTCTGTTTGCCTGCATCTGGAACTTGCTGTTCTAGCTGCTACAGAAGGAATCCTGCGACACCGACGCCAGCAACCTACACCGATCTGGATCGAAGCCGTGAGTGCTGCTCCAACTTGCAACGTAGACCCGATGCCGGCCGCCAAGCCACATCGATGCCAGCGAATGGCATCGTAAGCCTGCCATAGGCATGAACGCTGCTCCGACTTGCAACGCCGGCCCGACGCCTGCTGCTGTGCCCCATCGACTCCGAAACCGACATCATAGCAGAGCCGATCATCGACGTGTGTGGTCAAGAATACATCTACATCGTGGTTTTGGCGCCATCGTGATGTCACCTCCTCTCCGGTCAGGAACCGACACCTCCCCTGCCTGCGCAAGCATCCAGTACACCGATACATCATCTCCCCCGAAGTAAGGAACCAACGACACAGCGTGCCAAGGACGTCGCACCTTCCTGACGGTGTGAGCTGTCTTTATTTTTGCCTTTCCAAGGTATTGTTCTCTGTGGGTTTGTTTTAACTCCGGGCCTGACTCCGCGCACTTCACGGTCGGCGCCGTACTTTGGGATTTCTTTGACCTTGACGTCGTGATAACTCCAGTTGGGGTTATCTGTTGCTAAAGACTGCTTTTCAGTGAACAAAATATTGTTGAACTATTTCTACCATCTTGAAGAATTATTATTGATTACAGTATTGTGGATTTTTGTCATTTGTGGTCTTGTGTTAAGTCTATATAAAGAATACTTATTTTTATAAATCCTGTGTTGTGTCCATCTGTAGTGTTTTCACTGTATTACTGTATGTATTCAAAATTGCTTAACACTGCCTCTGAGATAAGCCTGTCTGCTCGTGCCAAGCTTCCAAGGGGTGAGCAGGGGTTATCCAGTAGTGTAATCCCCTTTCCCTGACTTAGAAGCAAGGGTCCCTATTTGGTCAAAGGTGTATTCCATTGCCAGTTTTAACATTGGTGGTAAGTGGTGAGGATTTGGACATGCATTTGTGACTCATATACAGTAATTGGTGTACACTACTAATGAGTGCAGACCAAACGCGACCACATACTATTTTGGTAGACTTTTTTTTCCTTGGATCGTTATTTTTCCTGAGGACTGCCAATTCCTATTGCCATGAGTAGACCAGCATCTGTTGCATCTATGGATCTAGATTCTGAGGAAGAGAGATTGGATACCTACACTTTGAAACAGATCAAGCATATCTGCAAGAAATTGAAAGTTGCTACACCAGGCATTTCCAAAAAGGATGACTACCAAAAGGCGCTGAGGGCCTGGGTAGAAGCAAGAAATGCCCCTGAGTTGGTGGTTGAGCCAGCTGGGGATGCAGATGGGCAGCTGGATGGGCCAGTGTTTCCAGCCAAGGGAGGGGTACCGTCCTCACCTGGCAGTAGTACCTCTTCCAAAGACCTGTCCCCCAGAGAGCCGGAAGACAGGGAGAGAAATAGGGCACACAAGCTGGAGATGGCTAAGCTTAAAATGGAGGGTCAGAGGGAAATAGAGAATAACAGATTGTCCTTGGGGAGAGAGAGAATGAGAATTGAACATGAGAGGATGTTGAGGGAGTTAGATATGAAGGCAAAGGGCTTAGAGATCAATCCTTCTGGTGGCAGCTCACCATCTGCGCCTTCAGAAGGCACGTCATCAAGGATTTCCATGAGCATGAAGATATTGGGTTGTGGTTTGCAGCCTATCAGATAGCCATGTTGGCCCACCAGGTCCCTGAGATGGATTGGGGAGCGGGGTCGTGGGGCCGCTTTGTGAGTGAGGGGAGGGATACTTTGTTAGACCAACCTGTGAACAAAGGATGTCTTATGCCCACATGAAGCTAGCCCTGATGACAAGGTATGGTTTGACCCCAGAATTCAATAGACTGAGATTCAAGAATTGTAAGAAGCTGGAGGGAACCACTTGGGTAGAATATGTATCTTTCTTTTGCAGAGCAATGGATGGTTGGGTGAAGGGTAGCAAAGTGGATACTTTTGAAGCGCTCTATGATTTAGTTGCAAGGGAGCACTTGTCTGCTAACTGTTTTCCTGAGCTACGCCAGCACCTTATTGATAGCAAGTTAACAAACCATAGGAAGCTTGCTGAGGAGGCGGACCGCTGGGACAGTACCAGGGCCCACAAGGGCCATGTGGGAGACTCCACCAAAGGTGGGCAGGATCCCCAGCATAAGAGTAGGGGGGACAAAGGTAAAGAGAGGGAGTTCCAGAAAGGGCCTCAAAGTAATTCCCAAGGGAACCATGGGAAGAGTTCCCAGCCTCCACCTGAGAAAAAGTCAGAGCCTCTGACAGGTAAACCTGTTCACAGGGGGTCCGCTACCTGCTTTCAGTATAAGCAAATGGGACACCGTTGGTATGATCCCCAGTGTCCCCAAAAGGGTCAGTATATGCCACCCCGTGAACCCCTGTCAGATGGCGAGTGTAGCACTGGGAGGGGAAGGAATCGGTGCCTAAGGTGGGTGGGGTCCCGCAGAAATGTCCCTTGTCTCCTTAGGAGACTTTGAGATGGTTCTTGAGACTCAGCTGCCTGATAACACTAAGAAATACAGGCAATGGGTGACCATCAATGGCCATAGAGTGGAGGCTCTTAGAGACACCGGAGCCAGTGTGACAGCTGTCAGGTGTCAGAAAGCAAGCCAGTCAAGAAACCTCAGGAGCTCCAACACCCTCTTACTCATCCCTTTGAAAACATGCAAATAAAAAACTGCGGCACGTTCCTTCGCAGGAAATGCACCCAAAATCTGGAACTCCATCCCTGTTGATATCAGGAATATCCCCTCCTTTGTCAAATTCAAAAGACTCCTAAAAGACCTCTACCTCAACCGTGCCTTTCCGAACTGAAATCCAAAACACACAAGCCTCCACTCTGCAGCCACCAGGCAATGCTCATCCACTCCCTACCTCATTCCCGCTCCCTACCCCCTCCTTGTACACCGCCTTTCGGAAGAAGATTCAGCCCAAGACTTTGTCCACACATCAAGACTACCTCTGGACCTCTCTACCTCATTGACACGCCTCAGACGCACAGCACACTGGAACTTTTGAACACTTATATTTACCTTTGTCTCTTTATGTGATTTCTCTCCTATCTGCTGAAAATCACTCCGATACCTTCGGGTCTAGGCAGAGCTTTATAAAACCTCTTAAATAAATAAATAAACTTTATGTCTGAAGAGTAGGTGGTCCCAAATGCATTTTACCCAGTTGTTGCCGCTGACAATACAGAGAGCCACTGCAAGGTGGCTCAGGTTCTCTTCGAGTTGGGGGGGGGGTCTCTGGTACTCTCCAAGTAGCTGTGAGGCTAGCCATGCCTGTTGATTGTCTTTTGGCAATGATTTAGAGAGCTCCCCTTGGAAGAAGGTGACGAAGAAGGCTCATTTGGAAATGTTGGGTCTGCCTGAGTTGGCGTGTGTGACCACTCGGTCTATGGCAACCAGTAAGGATGTGCAAGAGATCCTGGAGCCTGAAAGTATGGCCCAGGAACCAGCCTTAAAGAGAAGAGGTAGGGGGCACAGGAAACCAGTCCCCATTGTTCCCATGGTCCAGGAGGAGGCAGACCCTGAGGGGGATGCCCTGGAACATACAGGGGAGCAAGTTGCTGAACTGGGGGACCTGCCTGAGCTGACCCATTGGCAGCAAGAAGGAGGACCCTTCAGGGAGGAATTTTGTACAGAGCAGAAGAAGTGCCCTTCTCTTGTGGGTTTGCGGCAATAGGCCACCAACCAGGCAGCTGGTGATCAGTCTGGATGAGATTGGATATACTGGGAGAACAAACTCCTGTATACAGAGCCCAAGATTGCTGAGCCTGGGTCAGCCCGTGTGCTGGTGGTACCCCAGCGCTTCAGAGCCTTCCTACTGGGGTTGGCTCATTATGTGCCTTTAGCTGGACATCTGGGGCATGACAAGACCTTTGAAAGGCTTGTCAACTACTTTTATTGGCCCCAGATGCGGAAGAGTTCAGACACTCATTGTAGGACTTGTCAAACTTGCCAGGCAAGTGAGAAAAGTGGAAGGAAGCAAAAGGCTCCTCTCTAACCTTTCCCTGTAGTCAGTGCCCACTTTGAACGGGTGGGCATTGACATTGTGGGGCCACTGGACCCCAAGACAGCCATGGGCAACAGGTTTATCCTGGTCTTGGTGGACAATGCTACCCAGTACCAGGAAGCATCCCGTTCAAGACAGTGAAGGCCCCCGTGGTGGGACGTGCACTGATGGAGATTTCTCCCGTGTGGGGTTCCCCAGAGAGGTGGTGTCAGACTGTGATACCAACTTCATATCTAATTATATGAAGTCCCTGTGGCAGGAGTGCGGTGTTACATACAAGTTCACCACTCCTTACCACCCCCAAGTTAATGGTCTGGTTGAGAGATTCAACCTGACCCTTAAAGGCATGATTATGGGTCTTGAGGAACCTATGAGGTGTAAGTGGGACGTTCTCTTGCCATGCCTTCTTTTTGGCTACCGTGAGTTGCCACAGAAGTCCCTAGGGTTCCGCCCCATTGAACTGCTGTATGGACACCCGGTAAGAGGACCTTTGAGTCTGGTCAAGGAAGGCTGAAAGCAATCTCCCAGGAAACCTCCCCAGGAGGTATACAGTTACATGCTGGTCTTCAAGAACCAGACTTGGCGATTCAGACAACTCGCCCAGGCGAATATGGAAGCCAGCCAGGAGGAAATGAAGCGGTGGTATGATCAGAATGCCACTCTGATTGAGCTTCAACCTGAACAGAAAGTTTGGGTCATTGCCCCTTTATAGCATTGTGCACTCCAGGACAAGTGGACCGGACCATTTGAGGTGGTGGAGAGCAAGAGTGATGTCACCTATTTAGTGAACTTGCTGTCTCCTAGGAACCCTTTGCGGGTCCTGCATGTTAACCGCCTGAAGCCCCACGTAGAAAAGTCCGAAGTGGGCATGCTCCTAGCGACAGATGATGAAATGGAGGAGGAGTCTGCGTCTCATCCTGACCTCCTGTCTGCAACAGAGCAAGATGGATCAGTGGATGGTGTCAGCCTCTCTGCCACACTGACCCCTGAACAGCAGCAAGATTGTCGCCAACTATAAGGGCAATTCTTGGTTTGTTTTCCCTGGTTCCTGGTGTCACTGAGTGGTGCGTCCATGATGTGGACACTGGGGACAGTCCTCCTGTGAAGCACAAGGCTTACGGAGTGACTGACAGGGTCAGAGCTTACATCAAGGAGGAGGTCTCCAAGATGTTTGCCTTAGGGGTGATTGAGTTCTCCAACAGTCCTTGAGCCAGCCCAGTGGTCTTGGTCCCAAAGGCTGCCGCACCTGGTGCCACACCTGAACTCCGGTTCTGTGTGGACTACGGAGGACTCAATTCAGTCACCAGGACTGACGCGCACCCCATCCCTAGAGCCGATGAGCTCATTGATCGGTTAGGGGCTGCACGGTACCTCGGCATGTTTGATTTGACGTCTGGGTACTGGCAGATCGCCTTAACTGATGGGGCCAAAGAGAGGTCAGCATTCTCCACACCAGATAGGCACTACCAAATCCGGGTTATGCCCTTTGGGATAAAGAATGCCCCTGCCACCATTCGGATGTTGGTCAACCTGGTGTTGGCTGGACTAGAAGATTTTACTGCCGCCTATCTGGATGATATTGCAGTGTTCAGTGCCAGTTGGGAAGAACATCTGCGCCACCTCTGGGAAATGTTGATGGCACTGCACAAGGCAGGCCTCATGATCAAGGCCAGTAAGTGCCAGACTGGGCAGGGTTCCGTGGTGTACTTGGGCACCAGGTAGGGAGCAACCAGGTGGCGCCCCTACAACCCAAGAATGATACCATCCTGGCATGGGAATCCCCAGAGACTCAGACACAGGTGAGAGCATTTTTAGGACTCACGGGGTACTACAGGAGGTTTGTCAAGGGGTACGGCAACATTGTTGCACCCTCGACTGAGCTGACTTCCAGGAAGCAACCCAAGAAAGTGAACTGGACTGACACCTGTCAGAAGGCTTTTGACACCCTGAAGACTGCCATGTGCACAGCACCCGTGCTTCAGGTGCCCAACTTCTCAAAGGAATTTGTTGTACAAACAGACGCTTCAGAGAAAGGTGTGGGGGCTGTTCTTTCACAGATTAATGAGGAGAGCCTATACCAATCTGTAGCCTTCATCAGTAGGAGGTTACTTCCACTGGAACAGAGGTGGAGTGCAATTAAGCGTGAGGCATTTGCTGTGGTCTGGGCACTGAAGAAGTTGAGACAATACCTGTTTGGGACTCACTTCCGGGTTCAGACAGACCACAGGCCCCTCAGATGGTTGATGCAGATGAGAGGTGAGAACCCAAAGTTGGTGGGGTATCCATTTCCCTACAGGGAATGGACTTTACGGTGGAACATCGCCCAGGTACAGAACACGCCAATGCTGACAGTCTGTCCAGATTTTTCCACCTTAGTGAAGAGAACTCCCAAGGGGAAGGGTAGTTCTCCCCGCATTTCAGCTGGAGGGGACACATGTTAGACCTGGTATCATTGATGTGAGTCTCCCTTCCATTTTTTTACTGATTGCCTCCTCTGTTTTTGATTTGTTTTGCTGGTTAGAAGCTTTTGGGCAATGTGCCACAGCGCAAGTGCTTCCTATGTTAGATTGATGTATTGATTAGTGACTCCATGATTGGGTTATTTGATTTACTTGTCAGACCCTAGTACAGTGCACCATGTGTGCCCAGAGCTTGTCAATCAAATGCTGCTGGTGGGCTTGCAGCACTGGTTGTGCCACCCACAGAAGCAGCTTGTAAATTGTGTCTCAGGCCTGCCACCACAGAGCCTGTGTGCAGTCTAGTACTGCCACGTTGACTTGGTAAGCGCACCCACTTGCCAGTCCCTAAACCTTCCCTTTTCTTCATATCAGACACCCCTAAGGGAGGCCCATGGGCAGGGTGCATTGTAAGTATAAGGTAGGGCATGCACTGGTTTGTGTGGCATGTCCTAATAGTGAATTACAGCCATTATCGTGTTTCACTATTGCAAGGCTACCAGTCCCCATAGGCCAGAATGGGCAGTTTGATTATAACATCTCATAATCCTAACTGACCGAGGGAACATGGTAGAAATTCGAATTTAGTATGACTAAACTCAGAATGATAAAATACATCTTTTAGTAAAGTTGGTTTTAACATTATGTGTTTGAAAATACCACTTTTGGAAAGTAGGTATTTTCTTACCTAACTATCCAGCCTGGCTCTGCTAGCTTGTGTATTGGTATGTCTGGTTTTGTGAGTGACAGGGGCTGGGGGATTCCAGGAGGCAGGGTGAGTCAGCACAAGGCTGAATAGACATATCTGCGTGCAGATGGGTGGGAGGAGTAGCACCTGGGTCTGTATAGGGCTGTGCCTGCCTTCCACAATGCTGGCTCCACCTCCTGTGGTGCGTCTGATGTCTCTGGCCCACACTGTCAAAGGAAAGAATGAGTCCTGTAAACAAAGTGCTCCAGGACTGCACAGAACGGGTTTGGAATAGGTACAGGCCCCTTTGCCTTCAGAGGACAAAGGATTTTGCAGTATAAATATGGGGACCCAGACCCCAAGCCTTTAGATCACTTCTGGAACAACAAGACTAACCTCTGCCAAGGAGAAGAACCAAGGAAGCTGTAGGAGTTGTACTGCCCCCCTGCCAGTGTGCTGTGTTGCTGTGTTGGCCTACAGTGGGGTCTTCAGTGCCAAGGAGAGGAGAAGGAACTTCTAAAGGACTTTCATCATCATGCAGAATATTACTCCAAGGGCTTGATTTGAGCTTGCCTCCTGGCCGAAGTCTCAGGGAAACCAGACTTCACCCCTTCTGTTTGCCTGCATCTGGAACTTGCTGTTCTAGATGCTACAGAAGGAATCCTGCTACACCGACGCCGACGAGCGACGCCGCCATCTGCATCAAAGCTATGAGCGCTGCTCGGACTTGCAACATAGACCAGATGCTGGCCGCCATGCCACATCGACGCCAGCGAACGACATTGTAAGCCTGCCATAGCCGTGAGCGCTGCTCCGACTTGTGACGCTGTTCTGACGCCTTCTGTTGTGCTGCATCGACTCCGAAGCCGACATCATCGCGGAGCCGATCGTCGACGTGGGTGGTCAAGAATCCATCGACATCGCGACATTGTACGGAAACGTGGTTTCTGCGCCATCGTGATTCCACCTCCTCTCCGGTCTGGAACAGACGCCTCCCCTGCCTGCGCAAGCATCTAGGACACCGACGCATCATCTCCCCCGAAGTAAGGAACCGACGCCACAACGCGCCAATGACGCCGCACCTCCCCGGCTCCGTGAGCTGTCTTTGTTTTTGCTTTTCCAAGGTACCTCTTCTCTGTGGGTTTGTTTTAACTCCAGGCTCGAAGATGCGCACCTCGTGGTCGGCGCTATACTATGGGATTTCTTTGACCTTGATGTCGTGACAACTCCAGTTGGGGTTATCTGTTGCTAAAGACTGCTTTTAAGTGAATAACCTATTCTTGAACTATTTCTACCATCTTGAAGGATTATTATTAATTACAGTATTGTGGATTTTTGTCGTTTATGGTCTGGTGTTAAGTCTATATGAAGAATACTTATTTTTATAAAACCTGTGTTGTGTCCATCTTAGTGTTTTCACTGTATTACTGTATGTGTTCACAAATGCTTATCACACTGCCTCTGAGTTAAGCCTGTCTGCTCATGCCAAGCTACCAAGGGGGTGAACAGGGGTTACCAGTAGTGTAATCCCCTTTCCCTGACTTAGAAGCAAGGGTTCCTATTTGGTCGAAGGTGTATACCAGTGCCAACTAGAGACCCCCAGTTCTAACAGATACCCTATCTTCAGCATAGTTCAATAAATCATCTTGAAAATAACTGATGCCTTCTGCATCTCTGAGAATCATATCCATTGAACGCTGAAAAACTGCAGAAGCCGAGGCAAGGCCAAAAGGTATTTTCTTATAATGGAATGCTGTTTCAGGAGTAACAAATGATGTTGAATGATGGGACTCCTCGTCTAACACAGTCTAGTGATATGATGATGCCATATCCAATGTAGAAAAAACCCTTTCCCCTTTTATCCTGGTCAACATCTGTGTGATGTTTGACAACAGATGCCTGTCCACCCAATTGTTTGAGTTAAGATCTATAAGGTCAACACACATCCTTAAATTAACATTAACATTCCAGGCGAGCAGAACCAGAGACAACCATTTGGAGCTCTCAATAGGTGCAATGATCTTTTGAGCACATACCTTATCCAATTCCTTGCTTACACCTCGTCTAACCATTAGGACAGGAGTCTCCAACCTTTTCTGTGTGAGAGCTACTTCTGATCAGTGAAAATGATTGAGCACTACTGAAGGCTAAACAACTCATGCATTGTTATCAGACACCGCCATGCCTAGCTCCATTGACTTTAAGGCTAATGTCTGTAGAGCCAGATAATATGGTTTGGAAACAAAATACTTTGACTAGAGGCATTATGACAGGGCTTCCATGTGTGTCTGTGAGAGTGTGGTACTTGTGGCACAAGGCATACCTTGCGCCATATGTGGCACCATTACATGTATAATACAAGCATAGAACCATTTTTTTAAATGTGAGAAATTTAAAGTGCAGAAAGATGTTCTGCAAATATTTTCAAAATATTGGACATTTTTCTGCACTTTAAATTTCTACCATTTAAAAACAACTACATTTTTCAGTTCTACATATGGCACAAAGTCTCCTAGCCATTAAAAGCCAGAGGCATGCTGTTTGTTAATACGACACTTTGAAATGGGAGAAAGTTAAAACGAAGAGTTAACTTAATCATTAAGGTAACTTTTCATTTTCATTTTCTCCCATTTGAAAGCATTCAGAATCATCATTTTCTTCACACGCTTCAATATTGAGTTGACAAGGACTTTGTTTAAGAGTTAAACAACTCAGTGCTTCAGTTCTTCATCCCTTTGCCCGAGCCCCAATCTGGGTCATAAATTTGACTGACCACTGTTTATTATCACGCCCTGTTATCTGCTCCCTGGTGATAATAATGTAAAATAAACACGACTCTTCCTTAACTTTAAAAGGAAAATGTGACCCTGTGCCTATTTAGAAATGAGCTCAAGGCTGTGAGCTACTCTGACAGTGTCTGGTAGCTTGTGATCAACTGTTTGGAGACACCTGCACTAGGGGAATCATCCTGAGCTTATGTACAACAGGTTTCGCACCTGATTGAGATATATTCTATGCCTAAAACCCTTCAACTTGCCCACCACATCATTGATTACCTTAGGAAATCTCATCTCCCATTCCTATTTGGCAAATCCAATACACCCTTACGTTCCTTCTTAAGGAGTATTTGTTCAGGATTGTTAGGATCCAATAATATGCCAAGATTTGTTTGCTCCAACCATCACAATAATTACTACCCTTAAGCCATCAGATATACCTTGGCTGGCATACTATTAGTGTAATATTACCTTCGAAAGCTACCTCAGCATCAAATTCACCCGAAACCTCAATGAGTTTACCTTTATATGCAACATGTTTATCATTTGCATTTATTTAGTTAGTTGATGTTTTTGAATGTATTCCAAACTTTTGTTGCAATCAAAGTGAAAGGTGAGCTAGAATGAGCTATTACAACCACAGGAACATCTCCAATACTCACCAAACAACACATTTATTTTAAAGGAATGCAACCAAGTTGCAGAACATGGTACTTCTCACATTTAACTTCCGACGATACCATATCCATGCACAACACTACACTCTCATCACTAGAATCAGAAACCTCCTGTACTATGTCACTTGCACTGACAAGTTTAAATCTTTGACCCTTGCCAGAGTTGCATGCGTTGGCAAAGTGTCCCTTCTTACATTTCATACATACTTTGTCATTTGCAGTACATCATTTAGAGTTTCCCAAATGATTGTTGCTCCTACATCTATAACACTTGAGAGTCTCAGACGTGGGAACCTCTACATTTATTTGTCGCCATGCCTTTAATATTCACCACCATATCTTGAGAAGTTGATCCTTGCAAAGAATTAGACATCTCTGTTGAGTAAGATGCTGCTCTCTCAATTCCAACTGCAACTTCCACCACTTTTTCTAATGTAAGATTAGGTATAGTCAGTAATGTTTCCTGAATTTCCTTGTTGTTGGTATGCTCGAAAATATGGCTTCTTATTAATTCCTTCTCAAAACGTTCTTGCAAGGTTTAAATCTAGCATCCAACATTTTTGTATCTGATGCATACTCATCTTCAAATTCACCATCACCCATAAAGAGCTGACGAGGTAAATGTATGGAAATCTTTCTACCTTTGGAACCAAGGCAATGCCTCAACAATGCATACTTCTGTGTGAAAGCATCAGCCTAAATGGCATTAGGATAGGCTTCAAAAGCTACAAACGGAGGTGGAAGTACAATGCTCTGCTGCAGTATGAATAGTGATCCTGCGCAGATCATACATGTTGAAACACTACTGATGCTCATAAACTTACATAAATTGAACATAGATTACCTACAAAATTCACAATTGAACATCTGCAATGGTGAGTGAAATATTAATCACTTAGAGGTCTAGAACCTTGATGAAAAGTACATGTCACTGTGAAGTTTAAAACATATTCAATACAATGGCGTGCAAGGTGTACATATCACGATTAGTTAATATTGTATGGTAGTGTGCATGTCACTGTGAGATAAAAACTTATTCAAAATAATGACATACATAGTTTGCACACATCACCGTAAAATGAAATCTACTTCACATCAAAACATGTATCACTGTGTAACTGGTTATTACCATGTATCAGATCATAATATGCAAGGTGTGCATATCACCATAGACCGGGCGAATTGGCACCAACAACACAGAAATATCCAATTATCCGCATGCTGAGAACAAATGTGAAGAAGGAGTGAAGAAAATGCTTACAAAGATGAATACTGAAACCTCCAAAATGGCCATGGTAAATCACTAGAAAGTAAATTCTCCCCAGCATGCAAGATGGCCACTGTTGACACCTAGACATAATATTGGTGTTACCTTTAGCGGTGCGCTCTATTTCTATAGGCGGTGGAAGAAGTAGTGCAAGCACAGCGCAGTACATCCAATATGGCATCCGACGATGGTCAGATCATCAACAAAGTCAGCAGCCATTGCTGAAAAACAGGAACTCTACCACAGCTCCCTGGCGATAGAAATCCCTACGAAGCACATAGCTTCTGTGACAAGAATGCCGCTCCCAGACTGAATTCACTGATGACCTCACTTTTATATTCCTTGTTTCCCCCTTCAAATCCAATGTTTCTAGGAATGCAGAAAAGATCCAGGCCACAAGCATGGCTACTCTCCCACCAGTATAGTCGCCAATTAAAAGCTGCAGTTCACCACAGGCTTTGGTAGAAATATTTTCATCTTCTTTTATCAAGCATCTTCATACACACAGTCAGGTACACCGGATTACTACAACTGTCCAAGCAAGGTTTGAAAATATACTTTCCATCTTGCACTCCAAATTTCTGCTGTCCTGTTCCATCATCCATTATGGAAATCCCATTATGAAATCTCACTAAGAAGGTCCCAACACGGAGTTCGTGATGTCAGCCCCTGTGCACCCACTTAATATAACCAGTGAATTTGCATCTTTCTACACCGCTCTGTAGACTTCAGAAGCAGAGGATAGAGTAGAATTCCTACAAAGTATATAATTGCCATTCCTTATGTGCAAAACAATTGACAGACTTAAAGGCCACATCTCTGAAGATGAAATCTTTGGGGTGATGAAATCTATGCCCACAGAAAAGTTATATATCTGTACCTAAAGAAGAAAGGACATCCTTTAATGTGCAAGCTATAGACTGATCTCACTCATTAAATTGAATGTTAAAAAAATTGGCACATTTATCAGTGAACCTACTAATGGAGATCACCCATTTCCTTATTCACAGAAAGCAGAATCGCTACAAAATATGCAAAAGGTTAGGAGTGATGGCCCTTAACGGCATACCCTGCGGTATGCCCAGACTTGGGTCCCTTGCTTACTTTGCCACTGGATATAAGCTAGTGTGGCTGATGAGGGCTTGTAGCCCAAAACCAGTCCCAAGATGCTTGTTTCTGGTCCAGGGAAGACATGGCTTGGTGGTTCGGGCTGGACTGTTCCCATGAGGCACAGGGTCAAGACTGATTTGCATATGAATTGGTCTGAACTGAGGTGGAAAAGTGAGCTAAAGAATCATAATGGATTCAACCCAGATCTGCGACTGGGGTGAGTGTCTGAAAAGTTTCAGCGATCCGTCCATCATCTCCTTGTGTTTGCTTTGTTCGTCCTAATTTGGCAGGGTATGCCAAGACGTGAGGCACAAGGTCAAGACTGATTTGCATATGGCCATGTCTGAACTGGGGTGGCTTGGTGAGCAAAATAACGATTGGTTAAACCCAGATCTGTGACTGGGGGTGAATGTTTTGCCATTCGTGATTATGGGGAAGGCTGCTCGGGGCCACACGAGGTAGAATAGATGAACCTGAGCAATTGGGCGCTCAGAGGTAGTAGAAAGAGTTTTAGAGCAGGTCACGGAGGGCCATGGCGGAGGAGAAACCGGTCCTAGGATGCTTGTTTGTGGTCCTGGGAGGACCTGGCTTGGCAGTTCATGCTGGATACTTCCCATGAGGCACAGGGTCAAGATTGATTTTGCTTATGGCTTGGTCTGAACTGAGATGGCGAATTGAGCTACAGAATGATGATGGATTCAACATCACTGGGGGTGAGTGTCTGAAAAGTTTCAGCGCTCCGTCCATCATCTCCTTGTGGTTACTTTGTTCATGCTAAATTGGCAGGGTATGCCCAGACGTGGGTCCCTTGCTCACTTTGCAACTGGATTCAAGCTAGCCTGTCTAATGAGAGGCGTTACTCCGAAGCGGTCCCAGGATGCTTGTTTCCAGTTCAGGAAAGACCTGGCTTGGCAGTTTGGGCTGGACTGTTCCCTTGAGGCACAGAGTCAAGACTGATTTGCTTATGGCTAGGTCTGAACTGAGGTGGTGAAGTGAGCTAAAGAAAGATGATGAATTCAACCTAGATCTGTGACTGGGTGTGAGTATCTGAAAAGTTTCAGCGCTCTGTCCAACATTTCCTTGTTTTTGACCAGTCTGCCGTTGCAGGCTAGGGTAGGTGTTCTTGCACCCCTGGTGCTGGGGACTATGTGTCCAGCCTGTCATTGCAAGTCTGTATGTGCACTAGCGCACATGCGCTCAGGTAGTGAGTAATACCTGTGTGCTTTCACAACCTATGAGGCTTGCTCTTCTCATAGGAGAGGAGGTTGACATTACTTTGGGTTGCAATAGTGGATTGCAGTGGAGCAGCCTCATGATGTTTCCTATCAATGGATTTGCCATGCCAAACCCTTTCCAGTAGTAAAGGGGTTTTGGCAGTACCTGCCTAGAAATGTCACTTATAGAATATGGTCTAATTGGAGAGATCCACTTAACGGATAAGGTTAAGTGAATAGACTTATTCTTGAGGTGGAGGAACAGTCCAAAAGGCAAATTGTCCCTTAAATTTATGGGGTGATTGTGTACAAATAATCATTCTCAACCTTAATGGTAATATCCAAAGTGTCAATAGCCTCTGAGGTGTGCTGAATGGTTATTTTTACAGCCTGAGACCTTTTATTTAACCACTGATGGAAACCTAAGAGCATTTCTTCACTTCCTGTCCAAATCATCAGAACATAATCAATGTAACGTCTCCATAGGGTGATGTGTTGAAAAAACAGTGTTCCAGCCCTATATATGTAGTCATACCCTTAATGTTCCATGTAAAGGATCGCTAGATCCAGTGCGAAGATCACCTCCATGGCGACTCCTTTAGTCGGTAAATAGTAATCAACTTGAAAATAGAAATAATTTTCAACCTTGCATTTCATTCTAGTGAACAGATCCTGATAACTATGGATATTAACTCGTTGTATACTAATATCCCCCAGACCGGCTTTTGAAAAGGTCAGGTAGGTCCTAGACAGAAAAATACAACCGGCTCAGGTTCTGACCAACTTTATTATGGACCTTCAAGAGATTGCTATGGCAAAAAAAAATCTATTTTCAAGGTGATTACCCAGATCCTTGGATTATTTTTGGGTCACCCCATTGTTATGTAAATGGTAGATTGTAGAATGATCTCACAAAGAGGAAATTTTGAATGATACGATTACCTCTCTTTAGATGAGACTGTACTTATACTGGATAATAAGTATATGCAAATGGGCTAATGTGTAAATAAGATGATGTATATAAAAGGTGTATTTCCTCTCTCCTTTCTTGTTTAAAAAACTTCACGCTCGAGCACTCCTTTCCTGGGCACCCCTTCATATACCGCAAAGTAACTATATATATATATATATATATATTACCTACTGGTGATAGCCAGTAGGTATATATAGTTAGGATTTTTTTCCATAGGGAAATCGCAACATTCTATTGGGAATAACTTTGGCGCCGGTTGAGGAATCTGCCTGAAATGTTCCTTAACTTTGCCTCGCGGCGCTCCGGTCCTTCCCTGAAAGTTTGGGGGGAATCCGTCAAGCGGGGCCGAGATAAAAGGGGGGTCCCAAAACGTGTTTTCCCCATGTTAATTTGCATAGGGCGGTTGGACTCACTTTTAGCCCGAACGGCTGAATGGTTTTCCACCAAACTTGGCAAAATTGTAGGGACTGGTAGCCCGATGTGCCTTTGCTATGTCTCAAGATATATGCTCCAGTGGTTTTTACGAAAATTAACTTTGAAAAAATATATATTGGGCTACATTGGGCTATATATATGTTAGAGCCCAAATGTAGCCCAATGTAGCCCAATGTAGCCCAATGTAGCCCAAAGATGGCCACCAGAGACAAAAAAAACAAATGTAGCCCAAATATCAGCTAGATGTAGCCCAACTATAGCCCAATGACAGAATGTCCCAGAGTGTTGTAAAGAACAACTAGAGCGCTAACAGTCTTACTTATGACAAAAGTATGGCACACCTAAATTCACTGAAAAAAACATAGGTTTCAGGCCTTATGTAGTTAGGATTTAGGCACAAGAAAGCAGAAAAACAAACGTGTAGAACACAAAAAGGGGGCAGGGTAGAAACACCCTGACCCCTTAGAGCTGCTCAGGTGGTCCCACTAGGATATTAATATATTTAAACGTTATCCGCTAATAGAATTAGCATTTAAAAAACCTTTGAAATTCACTGAAAAAACCATAGGTTTCAGGCCTTATATAGTTAGGAATTAGCATTTAAAAAACCTTTGCAATTCACTGAAAAAACCATAGGTTTCAGGCCTTATATAGTTAGGAATTAGCATTTAAAAAACCTTGCGAATTCACTGAAAAAACCATAGGTTTCAGGCCTTATATAGTTAGGAATTAGCATTTAAAAAACCTTTGAAATTCACTGAAAAAACCATAGGTTTCAGGCCTTATATAGTTAGGAATTAGCATTTAAAAAAACCTTTGAAATTCACTAAAAAAACCATAGGTTTCAGGAGTTATATAGTTAGGAATTAGCTTTTAAAAAACCTTTGAAATTCACTCAAAAAACTATAAGTTTTAGTGGTGTTATAGTTAGCTGGACATTTTACTCATACAAAACCATTGAAATTGCTCCTATATAGTTAGTTGTACTAACTATATTTCGCGCACCCGCAATCCTCTGCTGATGATGTCACATATTAGATCATTCATGACATGGTCAGTGACATCACTAATGATATCTCAAATGACATCACTGATGACATCACTGATGACATCATCCACGTGACAATCACATACACCTTTTCATACACTATTACAATTTTTCATCACTCTTTGTAAAATACAGAGTATCATATTTAAATCCATTGTCACAGCAATACAAGTATCTAAAAATCCACTCAGTGATTCATAGATGTATACACACATCTAATCACTTACCTAGGGATTCACTCATACATGCTGTCAATGAACAATAGAACACTATCAAAAATACTTATACATCTATATCGACATTAAACAACAGCACGCATCCTATTCACATATGAAGTCATCCTACTCAGTTATGCAAACAATGGATCATACTTACATATTTACTTAGCAAAACACTTATACAAACACCACTTCTTCTATTCATTTAGATAGTAAGTCATACTTAGTGAATCATAAAATCATTATTACAAGTATACAGCAACAACAACTGACACATACACTGCCTTTTATTTTTCTAGTTTGTTGGACATGTACCATTGAGAAATATAGCTCATCACCACACCCATAAAGAGATTCACTCCACCCAAACAACTGTTAGAACATGTAGTTTTAACTTCATATATCTACTGAATCAACTATTCACACATCTTTGGACAGTCACACGCCCCCCACCGAACCACACACACTTTCACACTCCCATACAAATACTCAGTTAACTAATCAATAACTAATATAGACTTTCACATAGCTAGTAACCAACTGTAGAATCAGTTTACACAACAACTGACAAAGTGATACAGATATTCACACAGTTTAGTCACTATCCACTATATTTAGTGAGACATTATAAATTGGTCAAGTAAACAGTCAATTACACTGCTACTAAATCCTCCATCCAAATATTTATTTATATATATCCACTTATTCTTCAATGCAAATTGCTATATATATAATGCATATTTAAATAACGAAGCAAACCACATTTACTGGATGATGTCATCAGTGATGTCATCAGTGATGTCATTTGAGATGTCATCAGTGATGTCACTGACCATGTCATGAATGATCTAATATGTGACATCATCAGCAGTGGATTGCGGGTGCGCGAAATATAGTTAGTACAACTAACTATATAGGAGCAATTTCAATGGTTTTGTATGAGTAAAATGTCCAGCTAACTATAACACCACTAAAACTTATAGTTTTTTGAGTGAATATACTTATATATATATATATATATATATATATATATAGTATTTATATTTGTTGTTTTTTAAAATACAGAACAGTTCATACATTTAAATGTGTTTCTCTTGTATATGAAGTCTCTCTGATTTTCAGAAATTGGGCTAAATTGAAAACTAATTTGGATACATGTACTCCCTTAATCTTATCCGTCAAGTGGATCTCTCCAATTGGAATACTGTTGCTACCTATCACAAATTACCCAGGTCCTTTGGATTATTTCTGGGTCACCCCATTGTTAAGTAATAGGTGGACTTCTAGATTATGGACATTTCTATACTCTAAGAAACTTGTGTGCTGTGATGCCTGGCTCAGGTGGACATCATGGGTAGGGGAGCACATCTGTGCATTCCACAGCGACAGCCCTAAACCATGGGCAGACCACTAGAACAAAAGACCTCTGTCATATGAGGGACAAATTGGATAGATTGGAGGGAGAGGTTTTGACACTTGGCCTCCGGGGCCGTATCATGGCCCCACTAAAGATTAAGATCTACATTCCATGGCCCCATGGAGACAGCCTACAATTTAGGGGAGACATCTGTGGTTCAAAAAGAAACCCCTTAAACCCCCCTTACTTCAAAGACACACAAAACTATAACTAAGGATACCATAGTTCAGCAAATGATGGAATACGCTTGTAGGGATGCAAGACCCGAGAACCCGGACTGCATGGTGCACATTGCCAGAGGACTCTGTTGCACTCATGGAGGATATCTGCCATTGAAGGGTGCCATGTGCTCTTTCTGAATAGTGGCTGGCCTGGGCCGAAGACTGCTGAAGTGTGGCACTTCAGTGTGTTCTTCAAGGGCCCATCGGCTGAACTCCTGTTCTCCCGGAGATCTCAGGGATATCAAGGATCTCCTGTGAGGGACCTACACCATCTACCTGTGACATCTGGAGAGCAGTGCCCTCTAAAGTGCCCGCATAGGCTACTGAATCCCAATAGGCAGCATGGTGTGAGCCTGGAACTAAGACTAGTGCCTGGACACAGGATTGTCTAGTGTAGAGCCCCAGAAATCTTGCCCGCATCTAAGGTGTGTGGTTCCCATACCACAGGGACGCTGACACTCATAAGCATCTTGTTGGTGGTGAGCAGATACACCAATTGCTAAACCTTGCATGACCCACTTTGTCAACCGTGTCACACCTCTCTTGTGCGTCATGCTGACTACATGCTCATTACGTGCGGTGTCAGATTCACAGGGTGTGACCCTCGGAGGTGGGGGTGTACCTGTATTAGTGCCTCATTCTATCTCATGTGGCTCTGCTGAATTTGCAGTGTGTGTGACCGGACTTGTATGGTGCAACCTCTATTATTGTGCACCAGATGATGTGCCTAATTTCCAGGGAGGTATGGAATTTGCAACTCTTCGCTATGTGTGACCAGAATTGGCTGGTGCAACCCTTCTCAAATGCAACGGTCATTGTGCCTTTGTGTTTGAGAACAGAAGTGTCTGGTGCAGCCCATACCATCACAGACCAGGCGCTATGCCCGGATTGCTCCTACTGAGAGGCACCCCTGTGTTACTACCCATTCATCTGTTGTTCCCCTTTGACCCTCATTGCATTATACCAACTTCCCTCTCCACACCTGACCCCTCCCAAAGACATTTTGGCATCAGGTAGTAGCGGGAGAGAGTGACTGGGTTGAAGGAACGCTTCCAAGTCAGTTGAAAGTGGGTGAAGAGACTCCGTGACTCCATTTTGTTTTAAGACCTATGGTTGAACTTCCTGAGGGGCTGCTAAACTCCCCTTGGTTAAGTCTACCTCCTAATTGAAACTTGCTACATATTGCCACCTGCTTCCCAATGTCCCGGACTAAGTGTGACTTTGGCAGCGTGCAGCCTAGTATCCGAGAGAAGGGGCTGGTTATTTCCCATTAAAGGGGTATAGGACAATCGGGGTGAACTAGAGGTTGGAGGTAGGCTGGGGCCATGGAGTCTGCAGGGTGTTATCCATTGACTTGCTGGGCACCAGTAGTACCGCATTAGGGTGCTGAGTGTGTATGTGTGCAAGAGTGTTCCGTATGGACTGGGCTGATAACTGTTGCACAGTGTAGCAGTGCATAGTGTGTGTGTGAGTGCGAGTGATAGTAGGCGGACCACCTGTGATTCACAACACTGTCCGGTGGTGCCGCTTTATACGTCGATTTCATGCCAAAAGCCCAATACATTTGATATTGGGTTTACCTACGTGGCTCTGGCCTGCGATGCTGATAAAAAGTATTCTAGTTTCTTGTATGTACATATGTTTGATATTGTTGGCCTGGGGTGTACCCTGTAGCTGTGTGGGATTGTATTATCAGGACTGCTAGGGTTGTCCTGGGGTGGACAGCATGTTGCACCGCATATGGGTCTCTTTCTCTGTGGGGGGGGGGGGTTAGATTATTATTTGTCCACAGTGTGAATACTGTAGATATCATGACAATACGAGTGGGCGCAGTACTGCTAGCTATATTTCCAAATGTATTTTATGCCCAAACGTTCCTGATGTTTATGTTTTAATGATTGAATATGTGCGTTGAATACAAACTTTATTTACATACATCCTGTGTGAAGTCTCTTTTGTGAGGCTCAGTGTATTTATTGTGAGTGACTGCTGTGCCTTTGCTTTACACATTACCTCTGAGATACGCCTGACTGCTCAGCGCCAAACTACCCAAGGGTACGCACAGGTTATACAGCGAGTGTAATCACCTGCCCTTGAAGGGAGTGGTTGGGTCTGCATGGCTGGGGGCCTCCCTTCAGTCAACCAGAAATTGCTGGCTCCAACAATATATTATTGCAAAAAAATGAAACTTTCAGCTTAAAGAAAGGCCATGTGCTTTTAACTGATCCTCCTTTTAGTTCATCTTTACAAATGAGGGCATCTACAAATACTGAATATAGACTTTGCAATATATAAAACATCTCTTGTGTTTGATTTATTAACCTATAAAGTTGCACCATCTATTTTTAGGCCACCTATAGGGTACACATGATCCTTGACTTGCCTTTAAGTTCCCTAATAACATAGGGGTCCATTAGGATGTCGGGCGGTGGCACCACCGCAACGATGGCGGGGCGGAAAAACAGCTTTTTCCGCCCGCGAGCTGTGGAATTCTCGTCCGCCACATTAGGATATGTCAACACAGGTCATTTCCCGTCCGCCGCGGAGCGCCGCGCTCCGCCATCAAGGTGCGCCCGCCACCGCGGCGGTTGCAGCCAATCGAGACCCTCCGCCGCGGCCGATGACGTCCGCCCCGCTCGACAAATTAGGATGGGCCAAACAAGCAGACGCACCGCAGCGGACACACCGCACAGCTCTAGCAGGCGGAAAGTCTACAGCGGAGCACGCACGACGAGACCCGACATGAACCCCATGGACCCAGCCCTCCACATGCATCCGGTCATGTACCTGCTGCAACACTATCGCCAGATGGGCCGCCGCGGACGCCGCCGCAGGTACGCCACTACACATATACACCACACAACACACATGCCCTCACAGGGCCCAAGCACCACACTGGCATCCTGCTGGGGGGCACAACACATCCACATGGGCACCCACACATCACCCACCTCACAACAAGGCACCCCACGGCATCCGGAACACACAACGATGGCCAACCTGCAGCAACGTCACGGTCACGGACACGTCACCGCCGCGGTCAACACATGCGCACTATGCAGAAGGCAGGGCAACACCAAGGCATGGACGGTTTCCAAACATCACAGCGACACACCACCCCGACCAACACTGCACACCACCCGAAGCAGACACAGGCCAGGTGCCCATCCCGTGCACCCCCATGCACATCAACAAGCACTGTAACAACAAGCACAATACACACACACTGCGACACACAACCAGGGACAAAGGCACTGCAGGATTGCCTGACAACGGACACACAACACCAGTGCACTCCCCACAGCCCACACAATTGTATACAAACATCCACACAGGGCAAGACAAAACAAACAACAGGCATACAACTCCTGGCTGTCACATGTGTGTCTCACACCATAGAGGGGCACACATACATACACTACAAACTAACGCCTTTCACACTGCACACCTCTGCCACACAACACCACACATGCCATGTAAGCCATGCCACCAGGACCAAGGGCCAACACAAGACGACCATACACATACACGCCTGGGCACACAGAAAGGAAAACACACACCTCATCACATCATGAACATCGACTACACCACAGCACAGCTGCACACCCTGTGCTGCCAGTGTCCCCCAAGGTGACCTGTGAACAGTGTATGCAACAATAGCAATTCACCCACACGAAAACTGTATGGCCTGCCAACTAACCATCACAGAGTACAACATCAGCAGGGCCACAATGGACTGAAGACCCTGTCCCCCTGTGTAAAAATCATATGGCCACATAGAGCCTTGCAATGGTGATGTACAAAATATACCATGGAAGTCAGTCAAACAAGAAAATGACTTTAATCAGTAAGGAGACAGAGAAAACACACCATAATGTACTGTATTTATTCACATATTGCACAGATGTAGCTACACAACATTAGTAGACACCAGCAAGTCTCAAAATCATGTTCAAATGCCATAGACTATGCACTGGTGAATCACAATCGGGAAGTGCAAAGTCCTTGGCAGGGCAGGGGAGAGCACATCAGAGCAACAGGCCCAGAGTCTTTGGCAGGGGAGAGCACATCAGAGCAACAGGCCCAGAGTCCTTGGCAGGGTACAGCACATCAGAGCAACAGGCCCAGAGTCCTTGGCAGGGTACAGCACATCAGAGCAACAGGCCCAGAGTCTTTGGCAGGGGAGAGCACATCAGAGCAACAGGCCCAGAGTCTTTGGCAGGGTACAGCACATCAAAGCAACAGGCCCAGAGTCTTTGGCAGGGTACAGCACATCAGAGCAACAGGCCCAGAGTCTTTGGCAGGGGAGAGCACATCAGAGCAACAGGCCCAGGAACACACCCACATCGCTAACAATGGTCTACTGTAGCACACCTATGTGTGGCACAGGCGTCTGAGGGTGTTGACAACTCACTCCTGGCTGTCATGTGGAGTGGGACCTGGCTGTGTGTCAGGGACTGCCGGTCCACTTGACTGGTGTGACAGAGGGACATGTGATGTAGCAATAACAGAGGGCCTGCAAGGTGAAGGGCTGTGCGGACCAGGTGGCACCGTGGCACGTGGAGGTGGAGTCATGCACGCCCTTGACACAGTGTGGGTGGGAGAGGTAGGAGGGGTGCCCTTCCACTTCTTTGGAATATGAATTTGCTTCCCTGTCATGGGGTTGATGGGAAGTGGCGTTGACACCACCTGCACACCCCCCAACTGTCCCACATCAGGGGCAGACACTGCCACTCCCTCTGGTGAAGTGCTTGATCCTGCAGTACGCTTGGGCTGGCTACGCCTCCGGACCACTTTACCCTCTCTGGAAGGTGTACCCCCCACAGTGACCACCTTCCCACTTACCCCAGGGGTGGGGTCTACACTGCCCTCCTGTCCCTTCTTGCCAGGGATGGCCACTACACTGCCCTTCTTTGCCACAATGACTGGGCTGGTCACGACAGGGGTCTCCACTGCCACAATGACTGGGCTGGTCATGACAGGGCTTCCCTCCACCTGCCTCGATGTACTTTGTTCTGGGGTTGATGTGGTAGGTGGGTGTGTCCCTGTGTTCTCCCCAGGTGTAGTCATGACATCCCACACATCCTCTGTGGGCATAGCAGAGTCAATTTCTGGTGATGGCTCAGCAGCATGTGAGCCTGATGTCTGACACAATGCTCTTCTGGCCTTGCTTGTCTGTGCATATTGGGGGGTCCCTGCTCTTCTTTGGGGATGGAGTCTGTGGACGGGATTGTTTGCTTTGGGTCTGAGCTGTGCTCCTAGTGTTGTAACGTTTACTTGATGTATGTCCCAAGTGCTCACTGTCATCTGATGTGGCCAGTGAATGGCTGGTCGTCACAGGCACCTGAGCTGCAAAGGGGGCATGTGCTTGTTGGAGGGCTGACGTCACTGTACCTGACAATGACAGGAGTGTACGATGTAGGCCACCCACGTCAGAGTGTATGCCCTCCATGAATGCCAGAACCTGGCCTAATTTGTTATCGTGTGCACTGAAGGCATTCAGCAGGGCGGTCTGGCCCACGCAAAGTTGCCGCAGGAGCTCTACGCACTCTGCACTGAGGGCAGCAGGGGGGACAGGTGCAGGTGCCGCGGTGCCATGTGTGAATGTCACACGTCCCCTCTTAGTGACACGGATACGGCCAGCCCCAGAGGAAGTGGATGGGAGGGTGGGCAGTGGCCGCTGGTTGTCAGATGCAGCAGCAGACTCCCCATCTCCTGTGGCTGCTAACAGGGACGCATCCCCCCTGCCCTCAGATGAAGTGGTACTCTGTGTCTCAGCCACAGATTCCTCATGCATACTCCTGTCACCCTCATCAGCGCTGGTGTGGTCAGTGTCACTTTGCTCCGTCTCACCCTGCTCTGCTGCCGCTGTCGTGCTGGTCTCGCCACCACTTTCAGGATCATGTTCCGCCGTGGTGTCTTGCGAATCTGCATAAGCGACAGAAACATGGTTGTATAAGTGTCATTGTCTGGTCACACGATATCAGAGCAATGCAGCACATGAGAGGCCTAGAGCTATATGGTAACCACCACACCCTCAAATCATTGTGCAGCTACACACCATGTAGACCACAACTGTGCCTGTCATGCGGACAAACAGGCAGGAGTGGACCAATGTCGATGCCACACAGCACTACACCCTGCCCATGGATGGTGTTCCCACAGCCCACATGGACCTGCCCCATGGACATGATGTAGGCACAACTAACATCACCACTTACAGACCAAAAGGCATCCAGAGGGGAATACACACACCTGTATTGACTACACATGCCACATTGTCAAATAGGCCATTACATTCACCATGTGCCAATCTGGGTTCACATTGTCGTCAGATGTGTGGGCCACTACCATGAAGGTGCATGCAAAGTAGACAGACATGGTGTCACACTCATTAAGTGGACACAGCTGTACGGCATAATAGGGACTCCACCCACCATCACAGAGAAGAGTGACCATGTGGACAACAAAATATCTGTCAAGGACTGAAAACTGCAGGCAGGAGCTGCACAGTAAGGCCATGGTGGGCCAATGCCTCATACAGACACACATCACAGTTGCCACTCACATCACATATCACAGCATGGCAGCACACGCACATCACATGTGTCACCGCAGGCACAGGCACTCTACACATGCATCCACTCCCAGACAAACACTCCCTCCCCGGATACTCACCATCTCTGTCTTGCTGCTGAAGCCCCTTCAGACGTGCATCCAGGTCTGGATAGGTCACTGCCAGTATGCGTGCCATCAGCGGAGTCATGGTGCGCCGTGCCACACGCCCTGTGCGTGGTACCATCCCCAAGTTCATCTCTGCCACTTGCTTAGCCAGCCGGCTGATGTCGTCCCACCTCTTGTGACAGTGTGTGTGTCGTCTGTTTGATACACCCAGGGCTCGCACCTTTGCTGCTATGGCCCTCCAGACAGCCTTACGTTGGTGTACTTTGAGCTGCAGGTATTAGAGTAAAGAAGGACAAATGAACATTTACACATTGTCATATGTCAGCATCTATCAGTACAGCAGGCAGACACTGATTCTGGACGCACAGTGACCGACCTCCCTCCAGAACTGGTGGTACCCTCACAAGGCCACTCTGCATGGCATAAACATTAGTGAAAGCATGCACACATTGAGCTTCGTAGTCTCCATGATTATCACACTGAAGAATGATGATTCAACACAAATGCATCGACTGCACTGTGTAAATCAGAAATTGTACAGGGCATTGATGTGGCATATCCACTAATCAGTGTGCAGCAACTGTAGCATGTAAGTTGGCTGATGGACAAAGTTTGGCAGGGCAGCCACTGAACCTACTCTGTGGGGCACACTGACTATGACTACAGGGGCACCCTGAAATTACATCACAAGCGGACACTGTCCAACCAGCTACACGGCAAACAAACGTTGGTCATGTCTGACCCAAAAAGTAGCAAATCCCACTCACACATACAAGTATAGGCCTAGGACAGAGTCCCAATGCAAAACACACACTCCCACCACCTGGAAACATCTTGTCTGTCAGTGTTTGTCTGCACCCCACATCAAAAATAACATACTGCAGCATCATGAATACACGTCTGACACCACCCTGCCCTACTGCTCCCTACATGGTGACTTACCACAACATTGGGGCCACCAAACAGCCGTGGGTACTGGGCCAGCACCTCGTTCACAAGGACATCCAGCTCCTCACTCGTGAATGGACTGGCACGGATCTTATCTGTTCTTGACATCCCTGTGGATATGGCAGACCTGTGGCGGAAGTGAGTTCTGAGGTGTCCCAGGCAGCAGGCTCTGTGAGCAGCAGGAGAGGGTCTCAGGCAGCAGCAGGAGAGGGTCCCAGGCAGCAGGCTCTGTGAGCAGCAGGAGAGGGTCCCAGGCAGCAGGCTCTGTGAGCAGCAGGAGAGGGTCCCAGGCAGCAGGCTCTGTGAGCAGCAGGAGAGGGTCTCAGGCAGCAGCAGGAGAGGGTCCCAGGCAGCAGGCTCTGTGAGCAGCAGGAGAGGGTCCCAGGCAGCAGGCTCTGTGAGCAGCAGGAGAGGGTCTCAGGCAGCAGCAGGAGAGGGTCTCAGGCAGCAGCAGGAGAGGGTCTCAGGCAGCAGCAGGAGAGGGTCCCAGGCAGCAGGCTCTGTGAGCAGTGGGAATGTGTGGCTCACTCCCACAGATTTATAGGCCCATGGGGTCGTTAGGAAGCTGATAAGGTGCTACAATTGGTTGTCTGGGTCAGCCTTATTCAAAAGCATCCAATGACCGCCTCCGCGGCAGCGGCGCACCGCTTCCGCATTTTTCAAATCTGCATCATGCCACATAGAACACCCATGCCATTGGCTGTATGCAATGCACCATGGCGGTGACGCACCGCGGGTGTCCGGGGTGCGCTACCGCGATGGTGCATCATTCAAAAGCATCCAATGACCGCCTCCGCGGCGGCGGCGCACCGCTTCCGCATTTTTCAAATCTGCATCATGCCACATAGAACACCCATGCCATTGGCTGTATGCAATGCACCATGGCGGTGACGCACCGCGGGTGTCCGGGGTGCGCTACCGCGATGGTGCATCATTCAAAAGCATCCAATGACCGCCTCTGCGGCGGCGGCGCAGCGCTTTCGCATTTTTTAAATCTGCATCATGCCACATAGAACACCCATGCCATTGGCTGTATGCAATGCACCATGGCGGTGACGCTCCGCTGGGGTCCGGCGGTAGGTACCGCGACTGATGCGGCGGAGCCTAGCCAGCGGCATGTACACAAGTCCATGTGCCAATGGCTACCTTGGCTGGGTAGATGGTGGTGCTGGGGTCACACCGCTGGGGACCGGCGGTAGTTACCGCGACTCATGCGGCGGAGCCTAGCCTGCGGCATGTACACAAGTCCATGTGCCAATGGCTACCTTGGCTGGGTAGATGGTGGTGCTGGGGTCACACCGCTGGGGACCGGCGGTAGGTACCGCGACTGATGCGGCGGAGCCTAGCCAGCGGCATGTACAGAAGTCCATGTGCCAATGGCTACCTTGGCTGGGTAGATGGTGGTGCTGGGGTCACACCGCTGGGGACCGGCGGTAGTTACCGCGACTGATGCTGCGGAGCCTAGCCAGCGGCATGTACACAAGTCCATGTGCCAATGGCTACCTTGGCTGGGTAGATGGTGGTGCTGGGGTCACACCGCTGGGGACCGGCGGTAGGTTCTGGCATTTTCGTACACATTGCTGTGTATGTCATTCATGGACAATGTATAAGTACCATGCAGCTACATGGTGTAGGGCACATCATTGTACACACGATGCCACAGAGCCATTGCATCCACAGGAGGACGCACGTTCAGTCTGAGCCACTTTAGCATGTGTTTGTGCCATTTTAGTAAGGGTTTTGATGGGTGATGATTGACAGACGTCAGGTGCTCTACATAGATGTAGTGAGGTTTAATGTGTTTGTGGTCAGTGCAGACCTTGACCGGGCTGGTGGCACTGCATTGTATTGTACCTGACTTGTGCATTCTGAACTGATCATGCACACAACCAGAAGTGTACCTGCTATTGTGATCATTGTGTTGATGAATGGTTGCAGAATGTACATGATGCATTGAGGTGTGGCAGGTACGGCAGATGGGTATGACAGACATGTTAAGTCACATTAGACTTGTGGCTCTTGTAGCTCCATGTCTGCGCATGTCACAAGTTCAATCATTGTATCCACATTAATGTCACTTGGGTATTGTCACTGGAGAGGCCTGCCCTCTGTGTGTAGCTATTGGGCAGCCATGTAACCAGATGTGCCATGCATCTCTCTGGCGTTTGATGTTTTCCCATTACATCATTGATGCTTAGTGCTATGGCCATCTCATGATGCTTGTCATTGACCTATTGTTTTTAATCCTAAACTAGGAGGAGGCCAAATCTCCTACGTCAGTTGATTGTGATTGGGGACATGGAGAATGAGGCAATCATCAGGAAATTCAGGCTGGACAGACCGACATTGAAGATCCTGTGTGATCTATTGGAGCCCCACCTGCAGCCTCGCCGTCACTATCCTACGGCATTCACACCCACCTACAAGGTAATGGCAGCACTACACTTCTTTGCGACTGGTTCCTTCCAGGAGACCGTGGCTAACGCTGGGGGAATGTCGCAGCCCATGTTCAGCATGGTGCTGAGGGATGTACTTGAGGCCATGATGATCTATCGGAATCGCTACATCCATTTCCCCCGGGGACGTGAATTGGCTGCCGTTAAGGGGGACTTCTATACACTTGGGCACATCCCACATGTAGTCGGTGCGATCGATTGCACCCATGTGGCTCTGGTGGCACCGCAGGCGACGGAGCACATTTATCGGAACCGGAAACACTACCACTCCATTAATGTGCAGGTGGTGGGCCTTGCAGACATGACAATTTCACATGTGTGTGCTAAGTATCCCGGTTCGGCACATGACTCTTTCATTATGAGGAACAGCATGGTACCACGGATGATGGAGAATCTGCATCCCGAACGTGCCTGGATTGTGGGTGAGTTACACTACTGCTATCACGTGCTGTGTGTCACTGGCTTTACTGTGGCCGTACAACATTGCAATGTGTGTTTTTTATTCACAGGGGACTCTGCTTATCCCAGTAGGCCATGGCTGTTGAGCCCACTCCGTAATCCCCAGACACCAGCAGAGATCCGCTACAATGAGGCCCATGGCAGGACACGACGGGTAATTGAACGGACTTTTGGGCTGCTGAAATCAAGGTTCCGGTGCCTTGACAGGACTGGAGGCGCACTCGCATACTCGCCTGGGAAGGTGTGCAAGATCGTTGTGGCATGCTGTATGCTACACAACCTGGCCATCCACAAGGGGGTCCCCCTGCTACTGGACGACGGTGAGGAACCAAGGCCACAACCTGCTCAGGGACCTGAATCCAGTGATGAGGAGAGTGGAGAGAAGGAAGGAGTTGACCAACGGCAGCAGCTAATCCAACGCTACTTCACTTGAAGGTGTGTGACGAGTTACAACGTCTACATAGTCTAGTGTGTTAGCTTATGTTGTGAATGGATATGTGCAGATGTTCCCAATAGCCACATGTTCTGTCACCTATGTATGGTATTGTTGGAATGGACGTTACGTACGGAGATGTATTCTGGACGGTATTTGTGCATATCAGCTAGACAATGTGTAGTGTACCTGTGATAATTTGGATATTTGTGGAGCAATGATCTGTGTGTGTTGGCACGATGAGACCAGTGACTGTAGTTCTGTTGTGTCTCCCTAGGTGCTCCAGAGTGTTCCTGCCCTGCATACTGTACATCATGTTTACATATCATGGACATTATCATCATTGTAAATAATGCACTAAAGAATTCAATACACAAAATCTGGATTGTAAGGTATTTTATTTACGGGGTGGACATGTGAATTGTGCGTGAATATTTACAGGAATGTGGGGAATGAGCAGTGAGTTGACAGTCATGGTCGGTGAGATGCAAGAGTAGACACCACATGAATGTGGTGACCCAGTCCAACAGACAGGTGCCATTGCCAAGGCAATGTGGGGAAAGATTGTCCAAAAAGTCAATGCAGTTGGGGAGAGGGTTGTCTTCAAGGCTGGCTCCGTGACTGGCGTGTGGCAGGTGCTTGGCTTCCAGAGACTCCCAGGCTCTTCTTCGGACGCCCCCTAGATCTTTTTGGCGGTGGGGGGCCTGCTGAATGGCCAGCGGCGTCAGAGGACTCGCCCCTCTCTGTTGGCGCAGGGGAGGATGGTGGACTGTCATCCTGCTGCACAACAGGAGGGGACGGCGGTGATGGTTGGGACACAGGCCTGTCCCTCTGCAACGCCACTTGCTGGCCCATGAGGTCCACCATCTGTCCCAGGCGGTTATCGATGGACCTCATCAGCAGGATGAGCTCCCTTAAAAGTTCATCCGACCGGCCACTTTGTCCCTGGACCTCTTGGTAGGCCTCCACAACTCTGGTGAAGTGGTCCAGGGATGGTGTCCACTCCTCCCGAGGTCTGGTGTTGGCCCTGGCCCTCCCACCTGCTCTGCTGCCACGGACCTCTTCCCTCGCCACTGGTGCGCCACGCACTGGCTCCCTGCCCTCCAGAGTTGTTGGTGTGGGCTGGTCCTCCTTAGGGACAGGGAGGGTGCTGCAGGTGGTACTGGTGGTAGTGGTGGTGTTGGTGGCAGTGGCTGGGGTGGTGGTTGCGGTGGAGGCAGAGGCCGTGACAGCAGGGGTCTGCTGCGTTGTTGTTGCAGCAGAGGTGGTGGTGGGGAGGATGGGGGCCTGGGACCTCTGGGTCTGTGGAACACCGGATGGGCCGGCCTGGAGCTCATCGTCCAAACTGTCCTGGGAGTCTGCATCTGTGAGTCCATGTGCCGGAGGTGGAGACTGGCTCTGCTGGTCGTTGGTGTTGTCCCCAGCAGTGAGTTCTTCATCACCTGTGGAGTAGATGGGGAGTGGTCAGTGTTTGTGTCATCTGTGTATCACCAGCTGTCTGTACACTAGTGTATTTAGCTGTCATCAGTTGTACAAATCATGGCAACACCGTGTTACATTACATAGTGGAGAGTTACATCATGGTGTCCTAAAGGTTGGTTGTCTATGCATTTTGTACAATAGTAAATAGATTAATAGACACACACACTTAATGAAGATATACGGTAGTTACATACCTGTAAGGTGAGCGTGCAGGGTACAATGGCTGACACTTGCTCCTGGGTGGGGCAGGCCTCCATGCTGCTGGGCTGTGGGACAGGGGGGCATGCTGGGAGTAGTGAGACAGGCCTCCCATCACACTCCCTCCCACCCACAAACAGGCTCAAAGTGAAGATGGCTACCAACCTGTAAATTTGTTTGTTAAACAGTGCAATGGCTGACACTTGCTCCTGGGTGGGGCAGGCCTCTATGCTGCTGGGCTGTGGGACAGGAGGCATGCTGGGAGTAGTGAGACAGGCCTCCCATCACACTCCCTCCAAGTGAAGATGTCTACCAACCTGTAAGTTTGTTTGTTAAACAGTGCAATGGCTGACACTTGCTCCTGGGTGGGGCAGGCCTCCATGCTGCTGGGCTGTGGGACAGGGGGGCATGCTAGGAGTTGTGAGACAGGCCTCCCATCACACTCCCTCCAAGTGAAGATGTCTACCAACCTGTACGTTTGTTTGTTAAACAGTGCAATGGCTGACACTTGCTCCTGGGTGGGGCAGGCCTCCATGCTGCTGGGCTGTGGGACAGGGGGGCATGCTGGGAGTAGTGAGACAGGCCTCCCATCACACTCTCTCCCACCCACAAACAGGCTCAAAGTGAAGATGGCTACCAACCTGTAAATTTGTTTGTTAAACAGTGCAATGGCTGACACTTGCTCCTGGGTGGGGCAGGCCTCCATGCTGCTGGGCTGTGGGACAGGGGGGCATGCTGGGAGTAGTGAGACAGGCCTCCCATCACACTCCCTCCCACCCACAAACAGGCTCAAAGTGAAGATGGCTACCAACCTGTAAATTTGTTTGTTAAACAGTGCAATGGCTGACACTTGCTCCTGGGTGGGGCAGGCCTCCATGCTGCTGGGCTGTGGGACAGGGGGGCATGCTGGGAGTAGTGAGACAGGCCTCCCATCACACTCCCGCCCACCCACAAACAGGCTGAAAGTGAAGATGGCTACCAACCTGTAAATTTGTTTGTTAAACAGTGCAATGGCTGACACTTGCTCCTGGGTGGGGCAGGCCTCCATGCTGCTGGGCTGTGGGACAGGGGGGCATGCTGGGAGTAGTGAGACAGGCCTCCCATCATACTCCCTCCAAGTGAAGATGTCTACCAACCTGTAAGTTTGTTTGTTAAACAGTGCAATGGCTGACACTTGCTCCTGGGTGGGACAGGCCTCCAAGCTGCTGGGCTGTGGGACAGGGGGGCATGCTGGGAGTAGTGAGCCAGGCCTCCCATCACACTCCCTCCCACCCACAAACAGGCTCAAAGTGAAGATGTCTACCAACCTGTAAATTTGTTTGTTAAACAGTGCAATGGCTGACACTTGCTCCTGGGTGGGGCAGGCCTCCATGCTGCTGGGCTGTGGGACAGGGGGGCATGCTGGGAGTAGTGAGACAGGCCTCCCATCACACTCCTTCCCACCCACAAACAGGCTCAAAGTGAAGATGGCTACCAACCTGTAAATTTGTTTGTTAAACAGTGCAATGGCTGACACTTGCTCCTGGGTGGGGCAGGCCTCCATGCTGCTGGGCTGTGGGACAGGGGGGCATGCTGGGAGTAGTGAGACAGGCCTCCCATCACACTCCCTCCCACCCACAAACAGGCTCAAAGTGAAGATGGCTACCAACCTGTAAATTTGTTTGTTAAACAGTGCAATGGCTGACACTTGCTCCTGGGTGGGGCAGGCCTCCATGCTGCTGGGCTGTGGGACAGGGGGGCATGCTGGGAGTAGTGAGACAGGCCTCCCATCACACTCCCTCCCACCCACAAACAGGCTCAAAGTGAAGATGGCTACCAACCTGTAAATTTGTTTGTTAAACAGTACAATGGCTGACACTTGCTCCTGGGTGGGGCAGGCCTCCATGCTGCTGGGCTGTGGGACAGGGGGGCATGCTGGGAGTAGTGAGACAGGCCTCCCATCACACTCCCTCCCACCCACAAACAGGCTCAAAGTGAAGATGGCTACCAACCTGTAAATTTGTTTGTGAAACAGTGCAATGGCTGACACTTGCTCCTGGGTGGGGCAGGCCTCCATGCTGCTGGGCTGTGGGACAGGGGGGCATGCTGGGAGTAGTGAGACAGGCCTCCCATCACACTCCCTCCAAGTGAAGATGTCTACCAACCTGTAAGTTTGTTTGTTAAACAGTGCAATGGCTGACACTTGCTCCTGGGTGGGGCAGGCCTCCAAGCTGCTGGGCTGTGGGACAGGGGGGCATGCTGGGAGTAGTGAGCCAGGCCTCCCATCACACTCCCTCCCACCCACAAACAGGCTCAAAGTGAAGATGTCTACCAACCTGTAAGTTTGTTTGTTAAACAGTGCAATGGCTGACACTTGCTCCTGGGTGGGGCAGGCCTCCATGCTGCTGGGCTGTGGGACAGGGGGGCATGCTGGGAGTAGTGAGGCAGGCCTCCCATCACACTCCCTCCCACCCACAAACAGGCTCAAAGTGAAGATGGCTACCAACCTGTAAATTTGTTTGTTAAACAGTGCAATGGCTGACACTTGCTCCTGGGTGGGGCAGGCCTCCATGCTGCTGGGCTGTGGGACAGGGGGGCATGCTGGGAGTAGTGAGACAGGCCTCCCAGCACACTCCCTCCCACCCACAAACAGGCTCAAAGTGAAGATGGCTACCAACCTGTAAATTTGTTTGTTAAACAGTGCAATGGCTGACACTTGCTCCTGGGTGGGGCAGGCCTCCATGCTGCTGGGCTGTGGGACAGGGGCTATGGTGGGAGTTGTTGTACTGACATTCCGGCCCCATACAGGCCTCCTCAGCAGAATGGCTGGCTACATCTTGCTTAGGGATGGACAGTGTATTGGTTGTTGGGTATTGCAAGGAGGTAAAAGTCAATGTGGTGTTAAACATTTGTCTGTACTTACCAGCCTCCGCTCCCCCGGCTACTCCTGTGTAACTCTCAGGAAGCAGGATACCAAGCACCTTCTCCTCCCATGGTGTGAATGTCTTCAGTGGGATGGGAGGGCCACTGCCAGTCACGTTTGCCAGATTCCAGTTCTTGCTCCTCTTCTCCTTGACAACCCTCTTGAGATCATGCCACCGCTTCATGATCTCCTTCTTGGATCTTGGGGTGGCCCCAACTGCATTCACCCTTTGGACAATCCTTTCCCACATTTGTGTCCTGGTGGCTAATGGTGTCTGTTGGACTAGGTTCCCAAATAGTTGTGGTTCTACTCTCACAATCTCGTTGACCATGACTGTCAACTCACTCTCTGTGAATTTTGGCATTTTTTGTGATGTCATGGTGTGGGGGTGTTGAGGTGTTTGTGGGTGCAGGGGTGTGTGGGTGCAGGGGTGTGGTGATGATGTGTGTTATGTGCGTAGTGTTTGATTGTGATGGTGTGATGGTGGTGTTGATGGTGGTGGTGGGTGGGTGGGTGTGGTGTGCGATTTTGCCTCTCCTCTCAGATGTGGTGTGTGGCCTTCTGTTCTGGAAAGATGCAAAGGATTGTGGTGAGTGGAGGGGGTGGCTTTGTACTCAGTTGTGTGGGTGTGTCCAATTGGATAGTGGTTGTCAGGTGTGTTGTGGGTGTGGTTATGTAGTATTGTATATTTTTTTGCCATTTCTGTATCTGTGTGTGTGTGTTGTATGTATTTGAGGCTGGGCTACTTTGTTTATGCAGTATTTGGCATTACTGCGGTGCTTTGACATCGACCGCCATGGATTTCATGTTCGTCCGCTGCGGTGACTTTGCTGGTGCTTGTCCGCCATTTATGCCATGCAATCCTGCCTTCGACCGCGGCGGACGGTGCCTGCGGTTCCGCCCGCGCCACCCTCGGGGATATCGTAATTTCCTGTGCGGTGTCTCCGCTTTCCCTGTGGGCGGTTTTATATTTTCCGCCGCTTTTCCGACCGCCGCGGTCGGAGTTTTTTCATCACCGCACACGTCGGGCAGTTTCATTTTCTCCGCTACCGACGCGGTCGGTCTCTAGTGGCGGTCGATCCTAATTTGTCTGCCGGTTGCACCGCCTCCATGGCGGGCGGTTGTTTTCTGCCTCCATGGCGGGCGGGGTGGTTTTCCGCCCGCTATCCTAATGGGGTCCATAGTCTTTATAAGAGGTTGGGGGCAGGAACATTTCATAGTTCATGTTTAAAAACTCTCACATTTAATAAATAATGTGCACACAATTTGATGTACTAAGGTCTGGGATTATGCTGCAGGAGACCAAATCATGCTACAGGGTTAACCAAGTTATGGAGCAAGAAAGGCAGACTATGTGGCATAATGCTGCACATTTTTTATTGTTTTTTAATTTTTACACATGGCAATACTGTCTGTGCAAAGATTTCACCTCATTACTACCAGTGTAACAACTAAATGCATAAATAATAAACTGAAAGATGACCAGTTAACCTTTACGAAGGGCCTTCCATTGCGCTTGAACACATGTTGCCACATTTTTAGTAACTTTTGATCAGTTTGAGCCAGAAATCATTTTTGGGGTTAAAATTTGCAGATTATCCAGCAGATGATGGCTTATGTGGCAAATGAGCAAATCCATAATTATGGGAAAAAGGCTACAACCGCAGAATCACATTATTCCAGTGGCCCAGACAAACTGAAACACTTCACATTTTAATGTGTTGAGTTTTGAAGATACCATACCATATTCTAACATGATCTCTGCTGCATGAATGACATACCACATATGTTCAAGGCTCGGCCTGTGCATGGGCTCTTAAGAGCCAGAGCCGACCCTTGGCTCAGCTGTCTCTGTCAATATGCCGGCTCTCCCACCTCTACCTTGCACCACAGTCAGGGTCACTGGAATTATGAGGCAGTAGAGGACCAAATTATATGTCAGGGTTAAATTATGCTGGAAGAAAAGGCAGATTATGTGGCACATTGTAATAGTATTGCTTTATTATTTTGTCATTTTCACACATGTTAACACAGTCTGGGCAAGTATCTAACCTTATTAATACCAATTTAACACCTAAATACACAAATTAGCAACAGAAAGGTAACCAGTCATCCTTTGCGGACAGTCTTCCACTTTGCAGCAATATGAGTAGTCTCGGTTTTGGTAATATTTGATCCGTTCGTGGTAGAAACTATTTTCTGTGGTTAAAATCTGAATATTAAGCAGATAAGGGCTTATGTAACATGTGGCAAAACCATAGTTTTGTGGAAATGGTCACAGCCGCAAACATTTATAATTCCAGTGGCCCTGACCTTAGTCCAAGGGTATAAGCATTCTGTCAAGCATAGGTTTTGTACTGGAAGGCAATCCTTACTTACAGAATAAGAAATATCTTTTAAGATTTTTTTCCACTGCACGTGTGCTGTACAGTGCAACATACATTCCAAGTTTTTTAAACTATGAAGACTTTTAGAAGTTGCTGCAGTGTTATGCCTGCCTCAAGGAGATGTAATTTTTGGCTCAAATCCCTGTCTATAAATGTTAGTAGATAGGGATTTGCTTCAAACTGATGGGAGGCTGCATGGAAATGCCCATGTGCCACCCAAGGTAAACCTCCTTGATGCAAAGTAGCACAAGGTAGGGCATACCGTTACTTTGCATTACTGAGTGCAACTTTCCAGAACAAATCATGATTTGCTTTGGAAAGTAAACCCCACCATACCACTGTTTGCTTGGTTTGCATCACTTTTGTGATGCAAAGTCAGTACAAAGTGTTAATAAATCTGGACTATAATTTTTAACCAGGTACTTGTCAATAATATTACTATGATTTCCTTATTTACTGCAAACTAATGCAAGTTGGTGTCTTAGTACCAGTGATGGGGAAATGTTTTCTGGTTTTCATTAGGGCCTAAGGCACCCTTACTATGTCACTGATTTTGGTAGCTTGCACCCCACACATGCTTGCATTTTAGTTATTGCTGGTCTTCACTGCACAAAGCCAACCTGCAATGCACAGAGCACCTTTATTGCTGCACATAGAGGAAAATAATTAGAGTGAACATTGCATACAGCCTCTTCTTGACAAGACTACGGACGATTTTGCAATACAGAAACAATTCCCAATTGTCATTATGGTGCAGACCCCAAACCATTAGGATGGTTGTAGCCACAAGATTAAATGTCCTTGGTGTGCTCTTTGTCTGCATCCCCAACTCATTCTTAAAGAGTATTGACCAGGTAGTAAAACATTTTTAGAAATGGCCTGAAGCTCAGTCTGAGAATATCAAAACGATATGCTTCAATGTCTTCAGGAGACATGCACCTGCCTGACATCAAATAATACTATAAGTTAGATCAATTATTTGAAGTCCACCACATGTCCTAAAAGATGCCCTCACCGTCCTCCCGGGTCCAGCCCTCACTCTTTTGAATGGTTCCCTATCCCATGGTTGTGTCCCCAAGGCCTTTAAAAAGGCAGTTGTGGTTCCCCTCTTGAAAAAACCCGGGGCAGACACCCAGATCTTGTCACACTATCGCCCTATCTCCTTGCTCCCGTACCTAGCTAAGGTACTGGAGGCCCATGTGGCGAAGTGTCTGTCCAATTTTATGGAACAAACCAACTACCTCGATTCACACCAAGCTGGATTCCGTTCTGCCCACTCAACAGAGACGGTAATACTGGCAGTACTGGACTCCCTGCTAGAGAAAGCTGACAGAGGTACTCCTCATGCCCTGGTGCTGTTTGATCTTTCGGCCGCCTTTGACACGGTCGACCATGGAATCCTGGCAGATCGTGTCAAGGAGGCTGGCATCCAGGGCTCAGCAGTCGGCTGGATCAGCCCTTTTCTGGAAGATCGCTCCCAGTCAGTCCGCATAGCCCAGTTTACGGCACCTAAGCTAAGAACCACATGTGGGATTCTGCAGGGTTCCTCGCTGTCCTCTTACTTGTTTAACCTCTACCTTCTTCCTTTGATCTGGTCCCTGAAGGGAAGGAAAGTGGCCACCTTTTATTATGCCGATGATTTACAATTAATGTTTACCTTTGACAACTCAGTGCAATCAGTCTCTGAATTTCAGTCTACCATGCTGTTCATCCGCCACTGGTTGGACTGCAACCATTTAATGCTTAACCCAGGCAAGACCAAACTAGTCCTAATGGGGGGCAGTCACAATTCCTGGGGCCCACACTACTGGCCAATGGAACTAGCACCCTCCCCAACCCCCTCCTTCTCTGCCAAAAGCCTTGGGTTTTACAATAAATAATGGCCTGTCTCTGAAATCACAAGTTGGCTCTGTGATCTCTACTTGCTTTTCCCAGCTGCAAAAGATTAGAAAGATTAGCAGACTACTCACCCAAGCAGAATTGATACAGGTCATGATAGCCACGGTTCTTTCACACCTAGACTACGCCAACTCAGTCTACCTCGGTTTGCCACCTTTTCTAACCAAACAGTTACAGATGGTACAGAATCTAGCAGCCAGACTGATTTACCAGCAACCTAGGTGGCAACATGCCACCTCTCTCCTGAGGAAGCTGCACTGGCTCCCCATTCCTCAACGCTGCACATTCAAAGTAGGTTGTTTGGTGTTTAACCCCATGCATGCTTCGGATGTCCCCTGGCCGTCTGATGTCATGGTGGACGTGTGCAGAGGACGGCTGGGGGCCGTCCAAACCCCGGCCACTCATTAATTCGCCCACACAGCAGGGGAATTTGCGCAGTGCTCAAGAGGTTAAATCTCTACATGGCCGGAGCCCCAAATTCATAGACAGCCTCATCTCAATGTACACCCCCTCATGCAACCTTCGCTCGGCTCACCTCCAACTTTTGGCAACTCCTACCTTTACGTTGAAGCGACAAGAGGGATGCAGGTTTGGAACTCTGGCTCCCAGACTGTGAAATTCCCTTCCTCTGGAAATTAGGTCATGTACCGACCTACTGAGCTTCAGAAAATCCCTCAAAACATGGTTGTATATCCAGGCCTATGAATAAACTCCCACTTTGTTCGGTATCTCCTAGAATCAGCACCATGACACCAGCTGGTGTATGTGCTCTTTATAAAATCCTTATAACACATAACATGCCAGTGGCTTATGACTTCACTACTGAACATGAGATGCCAGAATAAGAAAGACACATTGAAAACGTTTGTAACATGTTTGACTATTGTGTACAGTCACAGATCCGCATCCAGAGACCCGGGGAACCTGATACTGCAGGTTAAACGATCTGCATGGGATACAACACAAAAGTCCCTGAAATGTAATGCCTTCTTACATTTAAAAGTACCAATATTGAAAAATAGAGGGATCCCATCTCTAGACCATATTTTATCTTACGGTAGCATGAAACCTTTTATAAAATTGAAGGAATAGTTCCAGTTACACCTAAATCAACAATGGAGGTACATCCAGCACATACATTATCTGGGAAAAACTGAGTGAATTACTGTCTGGCTTGCAAGACTCATTCTACAGTGGAGTAGTTGGGAACCTACATTCCAAGTCCATAGAACTACAGCGGAGGGCAAAACTGCAGCTCAGACCTCAGGGAGAATACTTGGAGGGTGACTGGTGAGCACTTCTGGAATTTCATTACTTGGGACTGTGCAAAGCATGCTCAGCATTTAAGGATACTGCATGGGGGCACTGGTCAGTATACAAACACCTCCAAGCTAATCTGAGCAGCAACTTGTACTGCTGGAGATGTGGTCAAACAGGTGATGACATAGTCCACATCATATGGTCTTGTTTGCGCTTACTGTCTTATTAAAATGCTCCCTAGTTTATGTTGAATGTCTAAAGTGGGCTGACCGACCTGCATAACGTCTGCACCTCTGACAATCTTACAGGACACAAGTGACACCATACGTTTCACTGTTTATTAGAAATGGGTGAACAGGTCTTGGACAATTGGAAAGATATCCATCCAGAGAAAGTAGAAATGTACAATCCCCACTTAACATGAGAACTGGATGAGAAAGCTGTCTATGAAGGCTTTGTATGAGAGGGTGATCTTCACATCATGTGCTCAAACTAATGTCTTTATTAAAGTAAATGAACCTCTAATCCTGAACCTGTGACACCACTGAAAGAGAACCCAGAGCTAAGCAATCATCTCATTCCTCACCAATAACTGGATTGGAGGATGTTGCAGGCAGGGCTTGTTCTGCTTTGGTCTCTTTCACACAATTCAATCATCATCAAAATTCAAGCATCAAAATGTGTATAGCGCGCTACTCACCCGTAAGGGTCTCAAGGCGCTGACGGGGGGGGGGGTCGCTACTGCTCGAAACAGCCAGGTCTTGTGTTGTTTCCTGAAGGAGAGATGGTCCAGGGTCAGCCGTAGGTGAGTGGGGACGGAGTTCCATGTCTTGGCTGCCAGGAAGGAGAAGGATCTTCCTCCAACGGTGGATTTCCGGAATCGTGGGACGGAGGCGAGGGCGAGGCTGGCGGATCGGAGCTGGCGGGTGGGTGTGTAGAATGTGAGGCGGCTGTTGAGGTACTTCGGGCCCATGTCGTGGAGAGCCTTGTGTGCGTGGGTGAGGAGTCTGAACGTGATCTCTTGTTGACGGGGAGCCAGTGCAGGTCTTTCAGGTGGGCAGAGATGTGGCTGCGGCGAGGGATGTCCAGGATGAGTCGTGCTGAGGCGTTTTGAATGCGCTAGAGTCTTTTCTGGAGTTTGGCTGTGGTTCCAGCGTAGAGGGTATTCCCGTAGTCCAGACGGCTGGTGACGAGGGCCTGGGTGACCGTCTTCCTGGTTTCGGTGGGGATCCATCGGAAGATCTTTCGGAGCATGCGCAGGGTGTTGAAGCAGGATGACGAGACGGCGTTCACTTGCTTGAAGGGAGAAGTCCAGGATGAAGCCCAGGTTGCGTGCGTGGTCCGTTGGTTTGGGTGCGATGCCCAGGGCAGGGGGCCACCAGGAGTCGTCCCAGGCGGAGGGAGATGGTCCGAGGATGAGGACTTCCGTCTTGTCTGAGTTCAGTTTCAGACGGCTGATCTTCATCCATTCTGCGATGTCTCTCATTCCTTCCTGGAGGTTGGCTTTGGCGGTGGCAGGGTCGTTGGTGAGGGAGAGGATCAGCTGGGTGTCGTCGGCGTAGGAGATGATGTTGAGGTTGTGTTGGTGGGCGATGGCTGCAAGAGGGCTCATGTAGACGTTGAAGAGGGTGGGGCTGAGTGAGGATCCTTGCGGAACGCCGCAGATGACTTCGGTGGCCGCGGATTGGAACAGGGGGAGGCGGACTCTCTGGGTTCTTCCGGCGAGAAACGAGATGATCCACTCCAGTGCCGCTCCTTGGATTCCGGTGTTGCTGAGGCGCTGTATCAGGGTGCGGTGGCATAAGGTGTCGAAGGCTGCTGAGAGGTCCAGGAGGATGAGGGCAGCAGTTTCCCCGTTGTCGAGCAGGGACCTGATGTCGTCGGTGGCTGCGATGAGGGCGGTCTCGGTGCTGTGGTTTGCTCGGAAACCGGACTGTGAGGGGTCGAGGGATCCGTTGGTCTTGAGGAAGGCGAAGAGTTGTCTGTTGACGGTCTTCTCGATGAAGGAGAGGAGCGAGATGGGGTGGAAGTTCTTGAGGTCCTATTTATTCTTTAGTTTACTATTTTTTTAGAACCTGAATTAGTTTTCGTTTATTGGTCATGTATTCTCAAGAGCAATTTATTAATGGAAAGTTGGGGAAGCTCCAGTATTTCCTGAATTCTTCAGGCTGGAATCCAATGCCATAACATATTTTGAGTCACAGGAAGGGTTCAGGGTTCCATCTCTGTCAGTCTCGTCCTTCCTCAAGCTTGGGGTACCAGGCAGGGCAAGGAGTGAAGAAGTGTAAGCTGAATACTAGGCCCTTGTCCATCTCCAATAGTGAACCCTCTTGGGCAGATGCACAAAGAATTTGCTGTGACTTACTTTGGCGGACTCCTACATTCCAGGACAAAACCATGAGTGCTCTCATTTTTCTCTTTAAATTCATGGGTAAAAAGTACTGGGAAAGCAAGTCACACTTACTCATACACCAGTCTTTGTGAATCATGGCCTTTCAGTAGAGTTCCACTCTGGAAATCCTTATCGAGCACTCAATGAGGTGATCATTCAGAGGAATGCCAAAGAGATTTCAGGTTCTTTTTGCCCTAAAGAACAGATTGTGGCAACAAGGAAAGATATTCCTAGATTGTTTTTATATGTTTGAATAAGAATCATTAAATACATCTCCATGAACAAAATAAGTGAATATTTAATTCTTTGATAGTATTGTTTATATTTTCATTGTTTTCTCCGGATAATAATCATTACATACATCTCCATGAACAGAATAGGTGATGAAAGTAAAGATTAGTTGTGTAAATAACAAAAATAGCATCACTAGACCAGGAAGAAGCTTTGTGCCAGGAAGCATGACTGAAGAAATTGCTTACTGCTTATTGGAGCTTGAGCGTGGTTTAGCAGTACTCCAAACCCGCTTGCGCTAAGCTCCTTTCAGCGAAGGAAAGACTGGTGGTCATTATAGAGTTCTGGCACTGCCTGGAGTGAGGCTGCATGCCCCATAGAACACCACAGGATAGTGGAAGCATTCTACGGTTCCCAGCTGGTCACAAACTATTGCGTATTGTGAATAGATGACAGCCATCTTAGTTTAACGGGTGACACTTCCCTTGTGAATATATATTTGAGGTACTCATTCTTGTTTATTTTTCAGGAATTACCAGGGTCCAGTGTCATATCAAAGTACAAGGAGTCGGACAAACTACTCAGAACCCAAGCTCAATAGGCGCGAGATGCAGAGAATGGAAAAGAAGTATCATAACCCTGACCTAGTTATTCCTTCGTAGGCATTACGAGCTTAATAATCAGAATGTTAGAATTGTTAGGACTACAGAACCAGATGGACTTCTGCTTGACTGCTGTAGGGTCGGACCTGCTTGCTATGTTGGTTCACAGCCATGCAAGGCGTCTCATACTTTTGCAGTTAAGAACTGTAGATACAGTGTGTATTTGGGTAGACCATCGGGAGCTAAGGACAAAATGATCTGACACCCATTTTAAGTCCGTGACATTTATCTGAATAATGCTTGCACAGTTGACGTGCGTCTTTCATTGATGACATCATGGCCGATTATCTATCTGTCAAATGCTTATGCACTCTTCATATTAGCACCTTTTATAACTTTCTGTTGCTATTTACTTGTTTAATTATCGCACGATGTTTGTGAGTTTGCTCGATGTTTGTGAGTTTGCTCGGCATGCGAAATGGACTTTCATAACTATGGAAAATAAGGAATGCTTCCCTTTTTTCCTTTACAGATTTTGACACGTCAATTAAAGAAACAAAACAATAAAAAGGTTAGATGATGTTTGATACTTTGATACGCCTCACTCTACTTATTTATATTTTTTTTTCTGCATATATCTAGAGAGGGCAACATGCTATCTAATGAGACATAGGCCGCACCAGCAGGGCCTAAAGTGAATTAATTGATACTTATCAGAGTTGGTGCTCTATTTTCTGACAGCAAAACTCAGAAATACAAAGAGACATGCTTTGAACGCTGTTTCCGGGCTGTACTTTCTGAAAATAAAGCAGTAACTCTGGGAAATGCCAGATAAACATTTGTAATCAATCAATTTGCTCTGAAAGGTGTTGATATTTGATCCTTCAACGTGATTGTGAGGGTACAATCTGTGTCTGTTGAATGTTTTAATAACTGCTGGGTTTACACTGTTAAAGGCTTTGTGAGACACTGTGGGGCATATTTACTAAGAAATGGCACAGCGCTGCGAGCAATTTTGCAGCACTGCATCATTTTAAATCAGCTGGGATGTGTGGTATTTACAAGAATAGGGCTCAACCCTGTGTTTCCCCTTGCACTGGTGCTAAAAATAGATGCCTAGCGCCAACTCAGACACCCTTGAGCCAAAGTGCATGGGTGCCTGGGTTGCAGGGATGATTTCCTGCAACACAGTCAACCTTGCACCATAGTGCAAGGGTGCCTGCATTGCTGGAAATCAACCCTGCAACGCCTTCCTGCACATAAACAATCTTTAAAGGAGATTTGCTCATGCTATGTGGGCTGCAGAATGCAGCACACATAGAAAAAGCAAAAATGAAGAGAAATAAAAGTATTTCTCCTCGTTGCACCACTCTACTCTAACGCCTGCTTTTGAATGGTATTAGTTTTTGGCGCTGCCTCAGATTTACACATCCTTGTAAATCTGGGGCAGTGTCAAAAAGCAATGGGTGTTGCGGTTGAACGCCCACAGCAACACCCATTGCTCGCCACTTTCACGCAAATATCTGCTTGAAATCGCCTCTTTGTAAATATGGAGCAGGGCATTGCGCCACCAGAAGGTCGGAAAAGTGACATTCCGGTGGTGCAATTCCCTTGTGAAAATGCCCCTGTGAGTGTTAAATAATTTTGAAAGCTTCGGGTCTTTGATTATTTTTTTTTACAAAACCAGTGATTCAGTCAAAAGAGACATATATGTGTAAATATGTTTAGAGAGAAGCTTATCAAATACAATGTTGATGAGTGAATACATAGTACATGAGAGTTGGATTAGGATCAAAAATAGGCCCGGCACGCAAAAAAAACGTGGCCCACATTTGCGGATTGCCTTTCTGCAAAACACTGCTTAGGCAAAGTTTTATGCAAAGAAGGAGGTGCGGGGGGGTCTCTGACAGAGGAATGTTTTCTTAACTTCATTTAGAATTTTTAAAAATAATTGGATTAGTTAACCCTGGTGAACCACACATGAATACAAGTGAGACCACATCAGCTCAGCCCCGTCTCAATCTGCATGTATTAATGAGAGGGTCCAGCGAGAAAACGAGAGCGACACCTCCACCCGTTGGTAAAACGGAGGTAACAGCGGCCCATCTGCCTTCAGAAAGGCCACTAAGCCCCCCACTGAACCGCTGGCGGCATCCAAACAGCACAGACACTGAACAAATTGGCTCCCAGGCAGCCCAAAAAAGAAGCTCACAGCTGGAAGTCGGATACCGCCCCCTCAGCCATTGCCTTACCAATCCGACCCTGTCTTCTATAGCCCTCTCATATAGCGAATAGTGTACAAAATCTAGTTTGGTCATGAAAATCCTAAGCCTGCCAGGACCTGTCTTTCTGCGGGAACCCTCCCACTCTTCCATAATACCCAGGAGCCCTATTTTACGAGTAAGCACCATGGGTACTTCAGAATCTTATAGTGTATTCGTAGCTTTCATGCAATATGTTTGCATAAATAGACAGAACTAAATAATGTGAAATAAGTCTCTTAATTTTAGAAAACACCCCTGTCAGGTCAATGACTTGTGTATAAAAATCTGACGCAGTCTCTTAGGAGTACAGTAAATCTTGCACAGAAATTTTAACTCCACTAAACAGGCCTAGCCAAGGATCGCTAATTCTCGGGATGACATCTTGGCTTATGGTCAGTCACCTTCCCAAACAGATTGCAGGTACATCCTTAGTCCTTGCCAAACTGGATTATTGCAATGGGCTCTATCTTGGAAGGCCCCAAAAGCTTCAGATGATTCAGAATGCTGCTGAAGGCTCCTGCTGGGGATCCCTAAGTTTCAATCAGTGGAAAATCATCTTCGGATACTGCATTGGCTTCCATTTGTTATGTTATGTTATGTTAATATTTATTTGTTAAGCGCTCGTACGCCCAGGGGCTTCATGGCGCTATCGGAGGGAACACAACACAAGAATAAAATACAGCTCAACAGTAGGCCTGGATAAACAGCCAAGTTTTGAGAGAGTGTCTGAAACTGAGAAGATCTCCACTCGTTTTCAAATGCAATGGAAGCGAATTCCAGAAGGTGGCTGCAAGATGGTCAAAGCAGCAGCCACCAAGACGTTTCTTTTTAAAGGATGGGACAACCAGTAAAGCTTTTTGAGCAGAGCGAAGATTTAGTGATGGATTATATCTGGAAACAAGGTCTTTTATAAACTTCGGGGCTGTAGTTTGTAAGGTTTTAAAAATAATACACCCAGTTTTAAATGCGATTCGCTGTGCTACAGGCAACCAGTGCAATTGTTTCAAACCAGGTCTAATGGATTGCCACTTTGTTAGTCCAAGAATAAGTCTTGCGGCTTGATTCTGGACCAACTGGAGTCTTTTTTGGACGCCCGCTGGAAGTCCCAAGTAAAGACTATTTGAGAAATCCAGTCGGGAAAGGACAAGGGCAATGGTAACCTGAGTAAGAGCGGCCTGCGTAAGAAAGTGGGCTATTTTCCCTATTTTCTTAAGTTGAAAGAAGCTGGCAGACACTACAGTACCAACTTGTCTTTTCAAAGAAAGATCCTCACTAAGTGTAACTCCCAAGCTTTTAACCGAGGACGATCTCATAGGTGGAGCCCCCATGCTAGATGGCCAGAAGCCTGGACTCCAACTTAATTCACTTTTCCCAGGCAAGATCAATTCTGTCTTGCCTGGGTTAAGTTTCAGATGATTAAGACTCATCCATCTCTGAATGTGTGTCATGGTGTTATGAAATTCTACCACAGAGTCCTTGGTGTTAAGAGGAAAGATGAGTTGTAGATCGTCCGCGTAGTTATAGATGGTAACTTTAGCATTCTTTAGGGAGTATAGTAGTGGGCGAAGGTACAAATTAAATAATAATAGGTGACAAAGATGAGCCTTGAGGCACTCCACATGTGGTGGGGATAGTGGGGGCTGTGAAAGGGCCCAATCTTACTGATTGCGTGCGGCCTGTGATAAAGGAACTAATCCAGCTCAAAGCAAGGCCTCTAAGGCCGGCTTGTTCGACACGGTTGATAAGAATGGAATAATCAACCGTGTCGAACGCTGCCGAAAGATCGAGAAGTACCAGGGCCTGGTGGATACCTTTATCAGCATTCCGCCTTAAAGTATTTTGTACCGCCAATATCACAGCTTCCGTTGAATGACAAGGACGCAAGCCTGCCTGATTGGGTTCAAGATATTCCGATTGTTCTATGAATTTAGACACATTTGCGGAGACGTAGGCTTCCAATAATTTAGATGTATAGGGTAACAGAGATATTGGTCTGTAATTTATCAGATCAAGCGGATCTGCTCCTGCTTTCTTGATCAAAGGAATAAGCAAGGCCTTCTTAAGGCAGCTAGGGACTTTGCCCTGTGAAAGTGAACCATTTAGCAACGGAAGATTGCCCTGTGGGATAGCTAACCCCACCTCTCTCAGAATGTGCGGAGGACAGATATCATCAGGTGATCCTGATTTAACCCTTACAAAAAGATCAGACAAAATCTTTTCATCAATAGGGGGAAAGGTTTCTAACGTAAAAGGATTATAAGAAACATTGTCCAAAGGAGGGGGAGGCAGGGAATTTAAGATGCTCTGTTTTATAGTGCTAATTTTATTTAAAAAGAAAGCATTCAGTGACTTACAAAGATCCTGTGTAGGAGTGACCAGCGGAGCAGTTCTGTCACTACTACTAAGATCATTCACAATGTTAAACAAGTCTTTCATCTTATTTTGTGAATTCAGAGTTTTTGCAGAAAAATAGTCAGTTTTTTGTTTTAAAATAAGTTTTTGGTAGACTTTCCGGGCCTTACAATAGTTTACTTTATCTTGTAATAAGTACCCGGTTCTCCACTTCCTCTGTTTTTGACGCACTTCCAATTTTAAGGTCTTCAAATGTGGAGTGAACCACTTGTGTGCATCGTTAGGGCGTGAGCGGGGGAAATTCATGCAAGGAGCATAGACGTCAGCTGCCTGGCATATCCAGCTTGAGAAAGCCTCTTCAGTGGCATCGATGTCTTTAGTCATTAGAGGAAGGGACGAGGCCAAGGTGTCCAAAAAGCCTGATGTATCTATGTCCTTCCATTTCCTAATTTTTCCACCTGTATGAAATGACTGTTTTTTGCCCTTCTCGATGATAAGTGTAAAGTATATAAGGAAATGATCATACCAAATACAAGGAGTTATAGAGGAGATGGACAGGGGGATATTCTGAGACCATATTTGGTCTAGGCTATGTCCTTTTTCATGGGTAGGTGAATGGATCTGTTGTATTAAATTCAGGTCTGAAAGTAAGTCCTTGAGTTCTGCTGCCTGGGCATCCGACTCAGTAGCATCAAACCAAAAATTAAAATCCCCCAACAAGACAATTTTAGAATAATTAGTTACAAGGGAAGCCAATTGTTCTGCCAATAAAGCAGCAAAAGTAGACGTAGATTGAGGGGGTCAATATATTAGGACCATTAATAGTGTTGCATTAAGTTTAAGGCCTTATGTATTACATATAAGGAACTAAATGGTACTGATCTTCAGTTCTTGAGGCGGTCACTGCATTGGTACTCTCTAAACAAATGCATCCGGTCTGAAGGGGCGAAATTGATGCTCTCTCAGAGATTCAGTAAGTCTTACTAGGGCGGTAGACACTTCACAGTGGGTGCTACAAAGCTCTGGAATACCCTCCGCATTTCCATCAGAAGCCTTCCTTCTTTGATATCCTTCAAGAAAGCCCTTAAGACCTCGCTATTTAATAAATAGTGCTCTAGCTCTCTTCAGGACTGTTAGCGCCATGACACCGCGGTATTTGTGCGCTGTATAAGTTTTAATACCATAACATGCATCAGTCTGAGGCATTCCATACGGGGGAGAGATAAACCTAGTAGATACCTTATTCTGCCAGGGGAACAGTCACTAGTTTAGCCTCCATGGTGCTCAGGAAACGTTCAGGAAGGAACAATAATGTGATGCCATGTAGTTCCAATGATGTACAAATACCTGAAAAATTAGGATTTGTAGAGCTGCAACTTGCACGCAAGAGCCGTAAATTATGTAAATGTATCAAGTTCCCAATGATCTCCCAGCGCTGTGATCTCTATAAAGTCCCAGGTGCAGGAACCCTGCACGCCAGCCTATTCAGCTAGCCATACACCCTGCAATAAGGGTACCACTTCTGTTCATTTGCTCTCCCATCTAATTGATCTCATAACTGTCTGCGTCTAGTGTGATTCTTGTGTTGCCTGGTAGTGCGACATGAACCTGTGAGCCATACTGGAAACCCAGTAGGGCAGGATTATTGACTACATCAAGGTGCAGAGTAGGATCATCTCGGATGCCAAATAGTTCACTTCTGGCAACTGGGTGGCCCAGGTGTATAGTGTATCCACCATGCTAAAGCTACCTTCATAAAGTGACTGGACACATTTATCCATCGAGATCCTGGGATGTCTGCCTGCTCATAAGAAACAAGGGTTCTCACAGCATAAAAGAAGCGCCCCAGTATTCATTACAGTGATACAATTTTAAACAGGGTCACTCTTCGCATTATGAAAAAAGAGTGTAAGATTCCCATATAATCCCACAGAGGGCCTCCAGTAGTAGGATAATGTTTATATCTCAATTCATTCTTGGGTCCATGATAAGGCGCAGGCGGAGAATAATTCAAGCATTCCCCCATTACTTTTTTGTTTTCCTCAGTGCGCTGACCAGTGAATGCAGCATTGTACTCCAATTTTAAAGAATCTGCAGACTGTGCTTTCAATAGATGATAAGAATGACCAGCCTCAACAACCATGGTAATATGGACTTACCTCATTTTTTTCCCAAAGAGTGAGTTCCAATTTTGTTTGCTCTAATTTCTGGGATCGATCAACGACAAAGTAAATGATGTATATGCTTCCAGCAAGTGAGAGAAGTACAAGAATGTTTGCAATAATTCTTAAAGTTATAGTCACTGCCCTAGAAGAAAAATATGTTCAAGTGAATAATTTTGAAATTGTAAAGTCAAACATTTTTAAAAGAATTGGGAACATGGCACAATGCCAAGTTTACAGTTAGTTTAATATCTTCAAACTTATTCATCAAGCACTCATAGAGTTATCTTATGACTGAAACAAACTCAGTAGTACATTTCAAAACACAAACGATCAAATAAACATCGCAAAAACATGATATTTAATGTAGATGCTTGTTAGAAATGGGATTTCTGGTTGGCTGAGGCTTGCGCCAAAGCCAGGCAGAAACCACCACTCTAGTCAGGGCTAAAGATAACTCCTGCTCACCCCCTTGGAAGCTTGGCACGAGCAGTCAGGCTTATCCCAGAGGCAATGTGTAAAGCATTTGTGCACGCACACAGCAACAACATCTCAGGCACACCACAAAAGGGAAACCATACAAGGTTATATAAAAAAAAAACTTTATATTCTCAAAAATGTTAGAATAGTAATCACATAATATACATAGTTCCACCTGGCATTGGGTCATATCTACAAGGGATTATTTACATCTGGCAGGGCCACAGGGACCGCTGTCAGCACTATCACTTAAAACAGAGCAAATGTAGAACATATAATACGTAGAACACACCCAGTACTCACTGGCCACTACTGTACTCAGCATCATCCAGTAACATAAACCATATAATGCACAGTCTCACATTATGCGCAAAATACATTGTACGCCAACCTCATCAGTCTAACATATTAGACCCTAACCTCCCAAGCATCGCTCACATTAGGGGTATACTCACAGTAGGAAATAACCTCACCAGCATAAACACATTGGGCACATAATCCCATCTCCAAAAGCATTTAGAGGAATGAATTACAGTAGAGCATCACATTTCCTACATCACATAAATCATTGGCCTGCTCTGGGCTCAAATGCTGTGCATCCAGAATGTCAGGGCTGCTGCCAATGCAGCATAGCTCTCACATGCGCAATTACTCTGGGGCAGAGGAGTGCATCTCACTCCTCTCTTCTCCAAACATGCCCCCAAAGAACTGTGGCCTAAACGTAGCAACTGCCCACTAATTGCTTTTGTACCGCTTTGTTCGCCATAAGTTGGCAGGGTATGCTCAGACGTGAGTCCCTTGCTCACTTTGCCACTGGATTCAAGCAAGCCTGGCTGAAGACGGCTGTAATGCCAGAAACCGGTCCTAGGAAGCTTGTTTCCGGTCCAGGGAAGTGAGGTTCCGTGATTTCGAACCAGACTCCATTTTGTTTGAGTTGTTCGTGACGCCATTTTTGTGTTGCCCTCACGTAGGCCATGGAGGTAACCGAACGAACAAAGTTGCATGGGCCTCATTGTTCATGTATGCATTAACAGGCCCTTTTCTGACTTGTGAGTGAATTGCAGAGAAACTGACCTCTTCACCTGAAACTGACCTCGCAAAACCAATTTCCCTTAAGTTTGATTCTTGTCTAAAATTGCCAATCAATGTTCAGGATATCGTTAACTTTTAGTTTCTTGCACATATCTTATCCTACTCAACATCTGAATTGTTTCTTTCCTTACGACTTTTCATTACATGGGTAGTGCTTTCAATTATGGGTTTGTCTGGCTTGTGGAAATTGAATTTGGGACAGTCCTAATAATTAACTTTTGGGTTGGGTTACTGTAAATTGGATTTTTGGTAATGTGATACTCGGTTAGAAAATGTGTCATATTGGTCAGAATTTTGCGCAGTGGGTGTACATTTAAATTGAGAATATGGTGTATAAAAAGTGATGTCTTGCTCTATGAAATTGAGCAGTTTCCTGAGTTGTACACCGTGTTGTATTGCTTGGTTTACTGTTACTAGCTGCATCTAATAAATTTGATCTTTGACGCCATCCAGAAGTATTCCGTGTCTCTGTATTCCAAGACAGGAGAATCCGAAGACTTCTGGTGTGTCCCTGGCACCACTGGGTTCTAAGAAAACCCGGTTCTTCAGTTGGCTCCCAACGGTGGGGCAACTTCAGCGGTACCGGTCCAAGCCCGAGGATCGTGAGGAGCCACTTGAGGAAATTCTGGAGGAAGGCCGCCACTTCATTGCCCCTGCATGTCGACGTGGACCGAAGGTCTTTTCTGCGAGGCTTCCCGCTTTCCGACAGCTATGAAGGACTGCTGCCCTGACTGTCGCCCTGTCTTGGACCCTTGATTGATCCTTTGTAAAGCGAGACGATAGACGGTCTTCTGGTGGCGTGACAGATATTTTGGTTAAGTATAAGTGGGTCGCTCCCACGACTCTGTTTTGGTTCTTGGTTTTGATTCGGTTGTTGCAATAGCCGAAGCCGAGGGGCTCGTATATTTATGAGTGTATCGATAGTTGATAACCCCTTGAAGTTTGAAGCTAGATTAGTGAGCTATAAGATGCCTGGTCTTAGCAAAATTAGGAAATGGTTTAGTTGTGGTTGCAACAGGGATTCCCGATTGGAGGATTCGTGTCCGATACCTCCGGTTGGAACTCCGACTTATGAGCTCTATTCAAAACACGGAGTGGGTCCTATTACTTATAATGAAGTATGGGTCCGCTATACGAAGAAAGATGGTGTTTTACGATAGCCCCAACATGGTAGTTTTGTATTAAATATTTTAGATAATCTGGAAGTTGCGTTATTTAAGAAGAAAGCCCGGCCGGCAATGTTTGACTCTTTCTGCCTTTGGCGTAAGGAAGCTGTGGCATCCTGATTATGCAGCCTGTTGCTAGGTTGGCACATGCATTGGAATGCTCTGTACAGATTCTGTGCTTGTTATATTTAGAGTATCTAGGCAGTTGATCTTGGACTTTACTACAGGTGACTACTTATCCTGTGGATGGGATCCTTTACTATAATAAATACTTAATTCACCCATAATCTACCTTTGGACTTCTTTACATTGGCGACGAGGATGGGATTTACGAAGAATTGAAGAAAGGATCTCAACAAGGATACAAAGATACCTCCTTTACCTCATTTTATAACTTTTAAAAAAGGTACTGTTTTTTTTTATTCCATTTGAGCTACGTTATGTCCAATTTCCTGGACACACTTTTATATTGAAAGCTGCTCTGGGCTGTTTGTGTACTTTGGAAAACATTTTACTTCTTTTCACAAAGTTTGATAGTGATTGAGTGTTATTTGACAGTCTGCACAGCACTGTTTGAAGATTTTTATCTTGAAGACGCTATTTCCCCTGGTTTACTTTGATCTTTTAAAGCGCTTCTTGATCTTTTAAAGCGCTTCTTTCATCATATCTGGCATTGTGGATAACGTTTTTTTGACTTCAACCTGCCAGCACATTATAGGCGCAGCGCGTTTCTATAGCGCACTTCAATCTGCCAGCACATTGTGAGCACAACGCATTTTTGTAGCGCACTTCAACCTGCCAGCGTCAACCTGTCTTTAAATAAAAGCCTCAGCCCAACATCGGCAGCCGCCTCGCAACTGCATCTTTTAAAAGACTCACCGCAATTTTTCTTCTCGAGCGCAACGTTCGCTCACTCCACCACAGCAACAAGAAGCGCCATTACACGTTCGCCAACAAGGAGCGTCATGACGCGGTTGCCATAACAACACAGCGGCTTCGTCTTCGAGTACACGGATTCATTATAAACAACTTTTGCTCATTTAGGAAACAGCAGATTTGTCATTATTTTTTCATTTAGCTCGTTTTCAAGCGTTTTCAAGCGGTTCAACTGTTGTTCCTTCAGGAGAATTTGCACAACAACAGGTATTGAACTGGATATTTTATTAGACACTAAGACTGTGGTTAATTCTTTAAAAAAAAAAAAAAAGAGAGAAAGGAAGTGAGACAATAATTTTGTTCATAACTCAAATGTGAAGTTGGGTTGTTTGAAGAACTATGATCATCACATTAAGTTGAAGAAGGACGCTATACCTGTTTGTTGTAAAGTACGTAGTGTCCCCATTACTGTTAAAGATCAAGTTAAAATGGAATTGGAGAAATTGGTTAGGGAGGGCATCATAGAAGAAGTTGAAGCTACCCAATGGGTCGCTCCGATTGTAGCCGCCAAGAAATCGGATGGCTCTCTTCGTTTGTGCATAGACCTTAGAGAGTTAAACAAAAATGTGGTGGTAGATCACTACCCTTTACCCAAAATTGCAGACATGTTAATGTTATTAAAAAGGGCGAAGGTCTTTAGTACGGTGGATTTAAGATCCGCCTACCACCAGATAAGACTCGATGAAGACTCAAAAGATCAGAAAGAAAAGATTGTAACACCATTTGGCACTTTTCGCTTTGTGAGGCTTCCTTTTGGGCTAGTATCAGCTGCCTCAGTTTTGGAGATTTGGAGGGTGTCTTGAAGGGGTTGGAAGGTGTGAGAGTGTATCAGGATGACATCCTGATCTTTGGAAGTTGTGATAAGGAGCACGATCTGAGACTGATTAGTGTTTTGCAACGTTTGTGTGAAGCTGGTCTAACAGTAAAATTGGAAAAGTGTAAATTCAAGAAAGACTCCCTAGATTATTTGGGGCACACAATCTCAGAGGGTGGTATTTCACCAAAAGCTGGTCTGATTAACACTATGATGAAGATGTCTTCTCCTAAAAACAAGGAGGAATTGATTAGCTTTCTAGGTATGGCGGAGTACTATAACAAGTTTATATGTGGTTTTGCTTCACTGTGTGTTAGCATGAGATCGTTATTAAAAAAAGGATCTGACTTTGTATGGAGTGATGAATGTGAAAAAGAATTCATTGCACTTAAAGGAAAGTTGAACAATGCCCCCAAGTTGAATAGTTTTGACCCTGAGAGGAAATCTGTTCTAATAACAGATGCAAGTCTAAAAGGATTAGGGGCAGTCTTAACACAGAAGATCGAAGGGAGTGAGGTAGTCATTTTGTTTTTGTCAAGAAGTTTGAGGGGTCCAGAGCTAAGATATTCTGTGGTAGAGCGTGAAGCGCTAGCGGTCTTTTGGGCCGTAAAGAAATTGAAAAACTTTTTGTGGGGAAGTACTTTTGAAGTGAGGACTGACCACAAACCGTTATGCGAGATCTTAAAAACCAAAGGGATAGATGCTGTTTCCAGTAGAATCACAAGATGGGTTGTAGGTTTACAAGATTATAACTTTGAGGTTAGATATCTACCAGGTGTTGAAAATAAAGTAGCTGATGCCTTATCTCGTCTTGTCTCTCAAGAAGATTTAGATCTGGAAGATGATTTGGAAGGTGAAGATGAAATGGTTTGTTCAGTTGGTGAGAGTGTCATTGATAAGTGCAAATGGTTGGAGGCTTCACGGGAAGATTTGGCCCTTGTGGAAATTTTGAGATTGATCAAGATTGGATGGAAGGTTAAACCAAAAGATGGTGACATATTGGAAAAATTTTGGCATGTTAAGGATCAATTATCTGAATATGACGGTTTACTTGTAAGAGGTACTAGGTTGGTTCCTCCGGCTTCTATTAGGAGTGAGCTCATTTCACTGGCTCATAGTGGACATATGGGTATTTCAAAGACAAAGGAGAATCTGAGGATGTCATACTGGTGGCCCAGCATGGATTTGGAAATCGAGAGAAAAGTAAGGGATTGCATGGAGTGTGCTTTGAGTGAGAAAGTAGCGAAACCCAGAATCCAGCCCATGATTATTAGAACACTTCCAAACAACCCTTGGGAAGAAGTTGGCCTGGACATCCTTGGGCCTATATACTCTGCAGGGTCTGAATGGTATGTTCTAGTTTTAGTAGATTTCTTTTCTAGGGAAGTCAACTTGTCTCTAGGGAGATGGAATTATTCTTGTCTAAACATGGTGTTAAACATAAAAAATCTTCTCTGTACTGTGGTATATAAATAAATAATACCTGATCTAGGTTTGTCTGGATTTAGCAATAACAGATAGCTCAATAAAATAAGAGTCAAGATTCGAGGTAGTAGGAGTTTGCAGGTTTATTACAGCATAAAGGACAGGAACAGGACAACCTGCACAGGAATAGGATGGCAGCGCTGCCGGGGGCAGAATCGGGATCGGCGTAACATTTAATAACAGTGCATGATCATATATACTAGAACAGTTGCATTACAATACATACGATAGGCGGAGCAGTGGGTGTGGTCAATAGCAGTCGCGAAAGATAAGGGTGAAAGTAGGTGTAACAGAGGCGTATACATAGACATGTGATGCAAACGTAACAGAATATGTCATGAATATGTCATGAATGGGGCGGAAACATGGAGGGGGCTACCTAAGGAGCCGGGACCTCTAACCTGGTGGTGCGCGCAAACTGGCAATGACGTGTTACTAGGAGAAGCTGGGGGCTTCGAACTCTGTGCTAGGAGCAGAGACTGAAGTCTGGAGAGTCAGGGCGACATGTACCTAAGCAGTATCTAGTATCTGATGTTTAGAGAACATGTTGATATGAACTAAAAGTTATCGGGGTAAAGGCGAACAGACTCTGAGACTGGTGCATGCATTATTCTACATGTAGTGCGTGATGAAGAATATTAAATGAGCATTAATACAGTATTTCTCTAACGTGGAGACGTAAAGGCTAGACAATGACGGAAACTATTGATGCAGTTCAGTAGCTTAGGAATGCAGAGAAGGAGGACTGAACTGATAACTGGAATCATAACATACTCTTGGCAGACTCAGAGGCAGAGCCAGGCTGAGCCGGGCACTGCGAGGCAGGAAGTAAGTGAAGGGTCGAGGATACAGGTGGGGGCTGTATCGCTCCTCAGCGAGGCTTCAGGAGACAGGAGCTGAATCTGGTGTCCGGGCCCTTTTGAGGCCTAGAAACGGGGACTTTATAATGGAATAACGTGCACACTGAGAAACGTGGCAACGTAACTTTACATAGGCCTGATATTCGTAGTATTCACGAGAACTAGAAACTGACATACTAGAGGTGGACACAACTGTAATTGCGTCATTAATCGAACATAGGGAATACATATGCATATTAATCATGCATAAATAACATATGATGGAGGACGCGTAGGGACACAGAACATGACAAAATTTACTTTTCCACATTCCCTCCTTGTCACTACGTTTCCATCAGGAAACATCAATATTCATGATACCATCTATCATTTCATACAGTATCATTTGCTCGTCTCGAATTATCCTGGAACGGGATCTAGAACGGGGCTTGGGACTAGGAATACAAGAGGTAGCACAAATGCCGCAAATCGCAGGGCCACATTGTATACAGAGGCAGCAGCTGAATATGATCGCTACTGCAATACCTAGAAATGACAATACTTTCCATCCCCAGGCGGAAATTATATTCCAGAACCAACCGGACCATGTCCAGGTGCCTGGATCTTGGTGTAACAGATGGGCAATTTTATGGAGTCTAGTTATAGCTGAATAAACAGACGGCGCGTTATTTGGAATGAAAATGCAGCAACTAGATCCGATGACTCTACAGGCCCCGCCCCAATCGGCCAATATGACGTCAAGGACGAGACGATTCTGTAAAACGACAAATCTCATAGCAGATTGCTCTTCGGTTAAGTTACCTAGAGCAGAGGCAGTCTCATTTACTACAGCTTCAAGGGTTCTGGTTAACCTACGGATTAGCTTACTATTCTGGATAGGTCCTATAAAGAAGAAGAAACCTCTGTTGAAATCTGTATACTGTTCTAGGGCAGTTTCAGTATAATCGACAATGGGGGACTCGATCTCCCTTTTATGTCTAATGTGTACTAGATGTGTGTTTCTATGATAATCAGATGGGGCTAGGAAAACTGGTGGCAGTAGGAAGGCAATGTAACAGGTTCCCTCCCAATCGAGGGGCAGACGAACATATGCAGTTTGACCACAAATAAAATAAGAATGCCGTGAAGCTTTGAAAATAGATTTCCCACTGTCACTATATTTGACAATAGTAGTACAATCGCTATGTCCTACATGTACGGAACCATTATTTCGGACACATAATTCGCCTTTGACTGGTAGTACTGAAATAGCAGGTAAGTCTGGAGTGGAATCAGACTGAACATTCAGGACCATGAAATTCGAAGAATAATTACCTAAATTGTAAACTTCATTTTCTAGATCTAACCCTGTTCTGTGGGGAAGACCTTGCTTGTCTGGGAAACATGTACTGTTAAGAAAAGACATATCTGTTGAGGATGACGTTAACGTGGACCATGCTCCACACGAACCATTATGTGAAAATGGATAAGGAAAGAGTGGCAGAACTCCCTTCGGTGTCTGGAAAGGGGGGAGTCGACCACACACCCAACAATTAGTGGCATTGCTGGTCTGGTGTGAATAATGTAACATGCGGATGAAAGAATTGTTCCGCATAGCGAGGCGGTAAGAGAGTTCATGAGGAGGTAGATCACTAAACGTGTGCTCTACTGTAGCATTGGAAGACTTATTTACATGAGAAACTGGGAAATACAGGTAAAATGCATAACTGGTGCAGGAAATCATAATACTGAGAAATAATATGAAACATAGAAAAACGATACATCGGATTGAGTTTTGACTAACTCTCTCACTATGGGGGTCTATTTTATACGTGTCAGAAACAGTCTAACCGTTTCACCTAGGGGAGGACTTAGACAATCAAACTGGCTGACTTATTTTACTAGACCTTAACTTGAGTTTATACTCCTGTTGCGGAGTTGTCTCTAACAGGGAAGGGTTCGTAGCAATGTCTTTTGCGGGACAGTCCTTAAGAATAGTACTTTGGCAGTCCTTTGAATCCTGGGAAATGTTCTTTGAGACTGGCTTCAATCCATAAAACTTCTTTATATGCGAAAGATGCACCCAGCCTTTGCGTCCCTCCAACTTCACGGCTGTACGGGTGGCCAGGAGGACCTGTCGGGGCTCCTTCCAGCGAGGCTCCAGTGGACTTGAGCGATCGAAATTACGCACTAGGACCATGGATCCTGGAACGATTTCATGCGGTGCCACCTCGGTATTGTCTGGAAATGCGGCGGCAACCTGTGAACAACAAGAGTTGAGGGCAGACATCAATTAAGCTAGGTAATCTGTCAGCATATTACTTGAAACATCGGTAATACTTCGGGGTCTAGGTGTACCCCACATGTTAGGGGGGCGGCCGAATACGACCTCATACGGGGACAGACCTGATCTGGAATGTGCGACCATGCGCATGTAAAACAGAGCAACTGGCAGAGCTACTAGCCAGTCTACACCTTTCTCTTGACAAACTTTTGCAATACGGATTTTCAGGGTCTGATTATGTCTCTCTACGAGACCGGCTGCTTCAGGATGGCGTACACAATGGAACTTCCACTGGTACCCTAACAAAAGGGACACATGCTTCATGAGTTCAGATGAGAATGGCTGGCCGTTGTCAGAATATACGACTCTAGGGAGTCCATAACGGGGGAAAAACTCACGAACCAACTGCTTGGCAGTGGTCGCGGCTGTGTAATCTGGAACTGGATATGCCTCCGTCCACCTGGACAAAGCGCATACAACTACAAGGACATACTTGAAACCTCGACATCGCTCCATCTGAATGTAATCCATCTGGAGGACTTCAAAAGGGTGGTCAGGGGGCTGGAATCCACCTTGTTCCACCGGGACACTTTTACCTGGATTAAACTGACAACATATCATACAGGTACGGACTTTCTGCTTGGCTGCAGCTCGTAAATGCTTGTTGAACCAAATGTTCTGGATACTGTCTAACATAGCTTTTTCTCCTAAATGTGCTGGACTATGTGCGGTATTGATAATGACTTGAACCATGGAGTCGGGGAGAAACCATGTGGCTCTACCCTTTGTTAACCATCCTTGATCTGTCTGTACCCCTCCTTGTTCGGACCATTTCTTGATTTCATCGGGAGTAGCATGTAACTGGATATCTATGACATCTTGAGTAGGGTCCTTAACTGTCATACATGTAGTCAGATCTGGAGTATGTGTCTGTGTCTTATTTACTGGAATGTCTGGTGTCTGAGCTGTAAGCTTGGCTGTGCGATCTGCTAGATCATTACCTTGGGAAATAGTGTCAGTAACTTTCGTATGTGCTTTGCACTTCATGATAGCGATGGATGTCGGTAAATGTATTGCATCTAACAGAGCCTGAATAAGGAGACCATGCTGAATCTTGGTTCCATGAGAAGTCATGAAACCTCTCTCCTGCCAGAGCACTCCAAAGTCGTGTACAACTCCAAATGCGTAACGTGAATCGGTGTAAATATTAACTTTCAAGTTCTTGGCGTGTATGCAGGCTTGAGTCAGAGCAACTAGCTCCGCTGCTTGAGCAGACAGGGTGTCAATGCGGTGTGTTTCAATAACTTCAGTGTCAGTAGTCACTGCATACGCGGCGACTAGTTCTCCTGTACTAGTTCTCATGCAGGAACCATCCACATAAAGTGTCAGGTCTGGATCTGGTAATGGAATATCTGTCAGATCTTGTCTTGGCTTTGTCATGATGTTAACTACTTCCACACAGTCGTGTGTGGCAGAATTCGAAGTAACTGATGGTAACAGTGTAGCAGGATTTAAAACATTGCAGCGTCTGATTTCTATGTGTGGCTGGAACAGTGTCAATTCATAACCTGTTAAACGTGCAATTGTCAAGTGCTGAGTTTGTGTTCGGTTTAAAAGAACTTCCACGGAGTGTGGAACCTGTACTGTCAGGGAGTGTCCTAATACTATGGAATCACTTTGTCTGATAGCTAGTGCTGTGGCTGCAACTGACTTGAGGCACGCAGGCAGAGCCTGGGCTACAGGATCTAATGTGCTCGAAAAATAAGCACAGGGCTTGTATTGTCCTGCTTGATCTTGTGTGAGAACAGATAATGCTGTACCTTCGCGTTCAGTGACGAAAAGTGTAAAAGGCTTACTGTAGTTCGGTGTTGCTAGAACTGGAGCTTGACATAGGGCTTTCTTTAACTCATTGAAACTAAGTGTATGTTCAGATGTCCAAGGGAGGACAGTCGATACGGCTGCCTCCTGTGTCGTTAACTGTATCAGTGGCTTGGCTAGAAATGCATACTGAGGAATCCATTGTCTGCAATAAGAAGTAAGGCCGATAAAAGCACGTACCTCCTTCTGGGTCTTGGGCTGAGGAAGACTCGCTATTAACTGGATACGGTCTGGTGTCAACTGCCTACCCCACTTGGACAGTAAGTGTCCTAAGTAGACCACTTGCTGGACACAGAATTGAAGCTTCGAAGGGGACACCTTGTGTCCCATCTCGGCTAGGAAATACAAGACTGTAAGGGATGCTCGCTCGCAAGCACATTCAGAACGGGCTGTGATCAGGAGATCATCGACATACTGGAGCAGGGCAGTGTCAGTTGGCATGTGAATGTTGTCTAGTTGTCTCTTGAGTGCTTGACTGTAAATACTAGGACTTTCTGTGAAACCTTGAGGAGCTCGTGTGAACATATAGCTCCTTCCATTTAAACAAAATCCGAAAAGAAACTGGCTGTCTGGATGAATGGGGACACTAAAAAATGCGTTCTTGAGGTCTATGACAGTAAAAAATGAAGCTTCGGAATCAATGGCTGTCAACAGGGAAGAGATATCTGGGACAACTGGGTACTGGGGAATAATACATTTATTAAGTTCTCGGAGATCAATCACTAATCGATATACTGGAGGTGCATTCGGATCAGTACGTTTCATGACTGGAACGATCGGAGAATTGCATACATTGGAGTCAGTTTCTACAACTACTCCTTGAGCCATGAGCTCGTCAATAATTCTGGATAAGGCTGCTACAGCCTCAGGTGGCAATCTGTACTGTCTGATTCGTGGTAGGACTACACCTGGCTTGAGAGTCACACGATAGGGTGTGATTTGCATAAAGCCAACATCAGTTGGACCTTGCGCCCATAGATGCTGTGGAACATTGGACAATCTCGGATCAAAATCTCGTAATACATAGTGACCCTTGAAGTCACGTAGGAACAATCGTATTCCTTCTGGGGAACAGCATATAACTGCACCTAATTCTTTCAGTGTTTTAATACCTAATAGATTTTCTGGACATGACTTAGTAAGTAACAGATCAGTAGTGCGGGACAATGGACCTACTTCTAGAGTAACTGGCTTTGATATTTCATTTACGATAGGTTTTCCTGAAAATCCAAGGGAAACATTTCTAGAGCCTGAGAGCGGAGCCCCTGGAACTTCGGCATGACTTATAGTGGTCCTACTTGCCCCTGTATCAATCAAAAACTTTCTGTCTTTCCCTAATACTTGACTATGAACATAGGGACCTTCTTGATCTACAGGTATCTCGATGAGAGGCAAGCCTACCTCCCTCTCTAGGCTATTTCATGAATACGGTTGATACTCTGGATACTCGGACTGTGCATACTGGTACATCTGCTGTGTAACGTGCTGTGTTGCAGCGATAGGCTGCGGTGCTGTAACTGTCTGTAGTGCATTCTGTGACTGAGGAGTCTGTGTAACTTGTTCTTGTCTCGGCGGACGTGGTCTTTCTTTAGTCTTACCGGTAGCTATATTGTGTTTCAGAACTGCACACTCGTTTATAAAATGACCTGGCTGTTTACAATAATTGCAGTTTCCTTTAACGGGAGCTGCAGGATGACTGGCTTGATTCGGACCCCTCTTCTGACTGTCTTGAGGAACAGATTGTGCAACTAGTACTTTCATTTTCGTGTCTTTCATACGTTTCCTTTCATGTTCTTGTTCTTCTCTGATTCTATTCTGGTGATATTGGAGCATCTGTAACATCTGGGACGGGGTATTAGCTTGCCAGGTACTTTCGACTTTCAAAACTCGGTTTTTAATTTGTGGACTTGAATTCTCGACTAATTTAGTAACAAAAAGATGGGGGTATGACTCACTACTTGTCTTGAGGCCACTGTTGATGCTAAAACATTTCTCAAATCTAGAATAATAGTCACTAATATCTTCGTCTTGTTTCTGTTTACAGGCTGAGATTGCATCCCAGTCTTCCTTTCTAGTTGTCAATAATCTGGGTAAAACTTGTATTAATAATTCTGGTAATTCTTTACATTTATCTCCAAGACCGGTACCTGGTACTCGTGCCTTGTCTTCAGCTTCTAGAACTGCCCAATCGATCTTTTTCTCTCCCACCTCCCATTCTTTTTCTTTGAGTATATGAGAAACTCCATCTATACTTTTCTTCTAACTGTTTGGTATACTCTACCCATAAATCTAGATACAATATGGCGCTTATGCCATGCTTCTGATACATGAAATGACCTGGACTGTCCCTAGGCGGGACAGGAACTGCTGCTTCTAGCAGACCTTTTCTGGTTTTTAACTGACGCAGTTTTGAAAAGAGCGGCATGACTGATCTATAACCTGGACACAACACAATACACAATAAACACGATAATTACTTCGCACTCATACCACGACATTAAAATACATGAATAACATTCAGAATAACAGTTCGAACAGAATACTACCTGGAATACGGGACACAGAATACATGAATTTTCTCGAGAACAGAACTGACTAGAACAGAAACTAGATGCACTGCTGAAACAGTACGAAACTTACCGGTCTCATACAGAGACACGTCAGGACCCGCATCCACCGAAGTGGACACTTCGTTTGTGGGTCTGTGTACCACCAACCCACGGACCAGAGTCAATTAGATTGACCCTGTCTAGATACTACCCCAGCAACGGTACTCACCGGGCAGCACGAACGGAAGGCCTCGGACGGGACTGGACTGCTTCGACGCCGGACGGACGAACTTCGGACTTCTGTTACGGGTGGGCCTCCGGATACCTCGGACCTTGGACTCTCGGCTTGGGCTCTGGTCGGGACTCGCCGCGTTCCTCCACCGCCTCGTCTGGATGCTGGACCGCCACCTCCGTCTCCTCCGTGGGCCTGAGGGATACTTGAAGCAGAAATATCTGCACGTGCACGGTATGGTTCCGTCACGGCTGCAGAGGGTCAGGGGGCCGGCGTGGCTTCACCGGCGCGTGGGGAAAGGGCAAGTCCCTATTCGGGCGCCATTATGTGGTATATAAATAAATAATACCTGATCTAGGTTTGTCTGGATTTAGCAATAACAGATAGCTCAATAAAATAAGAGTCAAGATTCGAGGTAGTAGGAGTTTGCAGGTTTATTACAGCATAAAGGACAGGAACAGGACAACCTGCACAGGAATAGGATGGCAGCGCTGCCAGGGGCAGAATCGGGATCGGCGTAACATTTAATAACAGCGCATGATCATATATACTAGAACAGTTGCATTACAATACATACGATAGGCGGAGCAGTGGGTGTGGTCAATAGCAGTCGCGAAAGATAAGGGTGAAAGTAGGTGTAACAGAGGCGTATACATAGACATGTGATGCAAACGTAACAGAATATGTCATGAATATGTCATGAATGGGGCGGAAACATGGAGGGGGCTACCTAAGGAGCCGGGACCTCTAACCTGGTGGTGCGCGCAAACTGGCAATGACGTGTTACTAGGAGAAGCTGGGGGCTTCGAACTCTGTGCTAGGAGCAGAGACTGAAGTCTGGAGAGTCAGGGCGACATGTACCTAAGCAGTATCTAGTATCTGATGTTTAGAGAACATGTTGATATGAACTAAAAGTTATCGGGGTAAAGGCGAACAGACTCTGAGACTGGTGCATGCATTATTCTACATGTAGTGCGTGATGAAGAATATTAAATGAGCATTAATACAGTATTTCTCTAACGTGGAGACGTAAAGGCTAGACAATGACGGAAACTATTGATGCAGTTCAGTAGCTTAGGAATGCAGAGAAGGAGGACTGAACTGATAACTGGAATCATAACATACTCTTGGCAGACTCAGAGGCAGAGCCAGGCTGAGCCGGGCACTGCGAGGCAGGAAGTAAGTGAAGGGTCGAGGATACAGGTGGGGGCTGTATCGCTCCTCAGCGAGGCTTCAGGAGACAGGAGCTGAATCTGGTGTCCGGGCCCTTTTGAGGCCTAGAAACGGGGACTTTATAATGGAATAACGTGCACACTGAGAAACGTGGCAACGTAACTTTACATAGGCCTGATATTCGTAGTATTCACGAGAACTAGAAACTGACATACTAGAGGTGGACACAACTGTAATTGCGTCATTAATCGAACATAGGGAATACATATGCATATTAATCATGCATAAATAACATATGATGGAGGACGCGTAGGGACACAGAACATGACAAAATTTACTTTTCCACAGTACCACCCAGAGACGAATGGCACCGTGGAGAGATTTAACCGTGTGCTCAAGGAGACAATTAGAATGTCTAAATCTGCAGGTTCAGATTGGAAATCAGATGTTTTTAAAAAGGTTAAGCTTTACAGGTTATCACCACATGCCACTACAGGAAAAACACCCTTTGAGCTTTTCAGATGTAGGTGTCCCAACACTTTGGTTACCCCGCCTTGGGTTAATGATTTGCATCTGAAAGGTTCAACTGATAATGAGGAGTGGAAAGCAGCTCAGGAGAGAAAACTACAAGACAGGAAAAGGATTCATGATTTGAGAAATTCTGTGAAACACACGGTGGTACATGTGGGTGATTGGGTTCTTATAAAAAATCTGTGTAAAAAGAACAAGATGTTATCTGCTTCATTTTTGAAGCCTATTCAAGTCATCAAGGTTTTAGGCAATGTTGTCAAAACATCTGATCATCGCATTTGGAACTTGAACAGGGTTGTAGTGATCAGGAAAGACTTTGTTGAAGATTCCAAATCTCCTGTGTCAAGTTCTTCACCTACAGGTATATCATCTCATCACCCCGTGAGTGGTCCTCTCATCTCAAGGAAACCTTCAACAGCTGCTTCATCTCATCGGGCTGTGGTTGGTCCTGTCATCGCGAGGAAGTCTTCAAGAATTACACGTATACCTACTCGTTTTAATGACTTTGTAAAATAATGTTTTCTGTTTAATCTTATTTGTTATAAGGAGGGAGATGTGTGGCATCCTGATTATGCAGCCTGTTGCTAGGTTGGCACATGCATTGGAATGCTCTGTACAGATTCTGTGCTTGTTATGTTTAGAGTATCTAGGCAGTTGATCTTGGACTTTACTACTGGTGACTACTTATCCTGTGGATGGGATCCTTTACTATAATAAATACTTAATTCACCCATAATCTACCTTTGGACTTCTTTACAGAAGCCAAACAGCGAGAAATTAAGCAAGCAAAAAGAGATAGGAAAGATAAGAATATGTCAGTACTACAAGCTGCTAGGCAGTTTAGGGAAGATGGAGAAGAGCGTGCGAGTGAAGTCTTAGATAGACAGCGTTGCATGGCCATCGATAAATGTTATCCGGCCTTGCCACCTTCTCCTCCAAAAGTGATTGAAGATCTTGAAAAAGATCCTTTGATCTCTCATTTAATGAGTTTACCACCCCCTTATGTGCAGGGTGCTACTGCGCCTCCATCACCCCCGGTTGTTCCACCCTTTGTTGTTCAAACTCCTGCTGTTGTTCAGCCACCCGGTGCTCCACAGATGGTTTTACCTCCTACTGTGCAACTCACTCTAGGGTCCCCAACTTTGCTATCAGCTTTGCCTCAAACTCCTTTGCCTTCTACTTCTGCATCTTCGACTCCTACTGCTCTTGTTCCTACACTTCTTTTTGCCTCAAAATACTTATTCTCCTGTTCCTATGTCTGCTTCTTCTCCTTCTGCTCGAAAACGAATGACTGAGACTGTTGCTAATCTGTTGTCTCCATTGTTTGGGTCACTGAATATGACCCCTGTTTCAGAACGTAAGCAGAGTCGTAGTCAGCTTCCTAGTTCCGAGGAACGGACAGTGTTGGATTTGTTGGCGCGTAGATGGATTTTAAATGCATCCAGGTATAATTTGCCAGCAGTTATGGATGTTTTCTTTCAGTGGGAGCCGCCTAAGCAAAGGTATGTTTTTGATGTAATGTGTACTTTTCTCCGTCAGGAATGGGAAGATAATGAGTTGGGTCCGATTCCGCAGGAAGTGCTTGATGTTCAGTCCGAATTTGCTAAAGGGACGATAGTGGAATCTGATGTTACAGATGCCGTAGAGACAATACTTGCTTGCAGGTCTAGACTACAGCCTCAGCCATTGTACGAACCTGATCCCTCTGTTAGGAGGAAAGTGAAGCAGTATCCTATGAGAGAGGTTCACCCTGTATGGAGAGAGAAAGTTGTTGCTAATGTTAATCAGGGTATTCAGAGTGTACCGGCACATTTTCAGCGAGTATGGGTACATGTCCCTTGGAAAAGAGCAGAGGTCTTGGCTCTTAAGCAGACCTTACCTGACCCCCGTAAGAATCCTGACGGTTATTACAAGGAGTTGTCTCAGACAGTTGAAGCGTGTATTATGAATTTAGCTGACATAGATATGTTAATGGGTAATGTAGTTCCTCAACCTTTGTGGGCGAAGATTCGTCATGAGAATCATGCGGCAGAATTAGGAGCTACGTGGGCTAATATTGTTGCTGCAGATGGTCGGCAGGTAGGAGGTGCCAAACCTGAGCCCTTAGTTGCAGAATTACCTGGTAAGATTATTAATTTGATGAAAACTATGATGCCTCCTTTGCGAGTGAATTGGGATAAGTTAGCAGCATGCAAGCAAAAGAAAGATGAGAGTGTGTCTGATTTCTTCACTAGGTTTGAAGAGACGTTTATCGATCATAGTGGTCAGGACATGAGCACTGAAGGTGGTCAAAGGTTGTTCGTGGACAAATTTGTCTTTAATTTGCTTCCCGAACTTTCTAATAAGTTAAAGGACTCTGAGAGTTCATGTGCTGTTTCTTCGTCGGCCCAGATATTGGCTACTGCACAATATTATGAGAATAGGGATAAAGATGAGAAGGATAAAGCAGAGAAGAAAACTAAAGAATTAAAGACGAAGGTTCTTTTGCAGCAAGCTTATCCGCCTCGTCAGAATCAGACTCAGTTTCAGCAACCTCCACAGTTTCAGAGATTGTTACAGAAGCCTGAGCCTTATGCTCCGCGATTCTTTCCTGGTCCTAATCTGTGTGCTTATTGCAGAGAGGAAGGTCATTTCAAGAATAGTTGCCCAGCTTTGCTACAGCGTGCAAATGGTGTATCTGGTAAGAGAGGTGCGTGCTTTTTTAGGTATCACCTCGTATTGTAGGCAGTGGATCCCCAACTTTTCCCTACTAGCGAAACCTCTGTTGGCGCTTACTCTTAAAGATACTCCGTATCCTCTCCCTTGGTCTGATGATTGTCAGAAAAGTTTTTCTGAATTACGTGATGCATTGTGTTCGGCTCCGGTATTGGGTACTCCTGACTACAGTAAACCTTTCACATTGTATGTTCACGAGAGAGAAGGTTGTGCATCGTCAGTATTGGCGCAACAATTTGGAGACAAGCAGTGTCGATGTGCGTATTTTTCAGCTATGTTAGAACCGGTAGCTAAAGCGTTGCCGAGCTGTTTGAGAGCTGCAGTGGCTGTTTCTATCCGACAGTCTGCTGGTTTGGTATTGGATAATACGTTGATTGTGATGGTCCCACATGCAGTGGATACCTTATTGAATAGGACTAAGACTCAGCACCTTACTAGTGCACGTCTGTCAGGATATGAGTTGACTCTTTTGGCTAGCCATGCTCACATTAAGAGATGTAATGTGTTGAATCCAGCTACGTTGTTGCCGATTTCTGTAGAGACAGATGCTCAAGAACAGCATGATTGCTTTCTTCGAACAGAGGAAGAAACGAAGGCTAGAGTTGATTTGAAAGATACTCCACTTACGAATGTTGATGGTGCCCTATGGGTAGATGGTTCGTGTTTCAAGCTTCCGAATGGTGAAACGACTGCGGCATATGCCGTCACAACTTTACATACAGTTGTTGAAACAGCACGTATAGCACAGAATTCAGCACAAGCAGCAGAGTTGATTGCATTGACTAGAGCGTGTGTGTTGTCAGAAGGAAAGCGAGTGAATGTTTATACTGATAGCCAGTATGCGTTTGGTGTTGCCCACAGTTTTGGGCATTTGTGGAGAGAAAGAGGATTTCTTACTTTCCATGGCATGAAAATACAGCATGGGCAGTTAGTGAACGAACTTCTGGAATCACTTACTCTCTCAAAGCAGATTGCAATTATGAAGTGTAGTGCCCATAAGAAGGTTGTGGATGATGTAGGTCAAGGAAATGCGTTTGCGGATGAAGTTGCGAAGGAAACGGCGAAAGACATGATGAGCCGTATGTATGTTGCAGGCCCTGCAAGATGGGTTATGGCTGGTGGAATGTGTGAAGACACAATAGAAAGTGTGAAGTCAATTCAGGCTGAAGCTACGGAAAAGGAAGTGAGTACGTGGAGAGAAAGTACGGGTATGTTGGATTCGACAGGTTATTGGGTTGAGTTGTCGGAGCACCAGAGATGGTTGTTGCCTGACGCGTATGTGCTCCCAGTGGATACTATGGCTCATGGAATGGCTCACATTAGTTTGACAGGAATATGCAAGTTGTTGGCTCCAGTATGGCAGAATGCTGGAATTCCTAAATGTGCTGAGAATTTGGTGAAGCATTGTATGATTTGCTTGATGCATAATCCTGGCAAGGGAACCCCAACTCCAGCTGGTCAATTTGCTCCCCGAACTTATCCGTTTGAAGTGATACAGCTAGATTACATTCACATGGAGAGATGCAATAACTTAAAGTATGTCCTTGTGGTTGTTTATGCCTTTTCCAGATGGATAGAGGCCTTCCCCCTAAAGGATAATACTGCTTTGTCCACAGCCAAGGTTTTGCTCAAAGAGTATTTCCCTAGGTATGGTTTGACCGAGAATTGTATGGAGCGACAATGGAAGTGAATTTGTGGGCCAGATCATGAAGAAAGTGTGTGCGGGTTTGGGTATCAATCAGAAATTCCATGCTGCAAATCACCCCCAGTCAGCAGGTCTGGTCGAGTGCTATAACGGCACGTTGAAGCTGAAGTTAGCTAAGATACAAGCGAGCACTGGTCTTACAATGCCAGATGCCTTGCCATTGGCCCTTTTGTCAACAAGGACGACAGTGCATTCTCGTGTGGGACTTAGCCCATACGAAATCGTTTTTGGTCGTCCAGCGAATATTTGGGGTGTGCCTCGTCCTAAGAAATATAGTGAGATCGAGTACCCTATGTTGGTGGATTACTTACATGACTTGACTGCTAAATTACGTGTTCTCCACCAACTGGTCTATGACAGTTTGCCGACAGCTACTGCAGATCCAGGCCATACGATTCAACCTGGCGATTTTGTCTTGACGAAGAATTTTCAACGAACCAAGAACTTGGAACCGAGATGGACTGGACCACATTTGGTCCTTTTGGCCACTAGAACTGCTGTTAGGGTAGCTGGTAAAAAAAACTGGGTGCATGCCACCCATTGCAAAAGAATTCCTTTGCCCTTACCGTATGATAAGTGGGTGAGGGATGGAATAGCCGATTCCGAATGTGAAAGGATTCCTAGATTTGTACCGGTTAGTGATGCACATTCGACATGGACTCAGTCAGAACGCGAGGATGATGACATTCTGTAAGCTGCTGTGCCTTCCCATCTGAAACTCGACACAACGAATCCGGAAATCCTTTTCCAAGAGCAAACTGTGGCTGGTAAAGAGCGCTACAATCTAAGACCGAGAAAGACTGAACCTATGGACAAATAAAGATTGAAATGTAGGGAATTCCACCTTGTCAGATCAAGAGACTTTTTTTTACCTTTTTTTTTCCTTTTTCGAGTCACCATCCGGACTCAGCTGCAGGGTCACGGTACAGCCTTAAGGGGTGAGCCGCGTATTGACATAAGGTCTGTGGTTCATGGTCGTTAGTACGATCTTGACGCACATTTAAGTAAAGAAGGTAATAGCCATCAGCAGCACGTTAGAGGATGGAGTTTTTTGAGTCTGACAAGGGTGTTAAGAGAACTGATCCTAAAGTGAAAATATGTATATTGATTCGTAGCAAATGTATTTTGATATTATGTTTTCTAATGCTTTTGAATATTACGTTAGCTTGTGTGGGTTGGATTGTCTATGTTACGCAACAGACGCTTGCATCTACGTCCCAACCTACTCTTTCTTTCTCTACTGTTTCCCCACATGAGTTTCATACGTTGCCTGAACATGAACAGACACGAAGATCAGATTTTGTAAACAATTAGTTCTTACAGATGTTGCATCAGCATCAGCTAGTCGTAAATACCACAAATTGTTGGGTTTGTGGTCTTATGCCACATCCGACAGATAAGGGAATGCCAAATTTGGTTTTGCCTTTTTCGCCTAATGGGTCAGTATGGGCACTCCAAGCAATGTTTATCTATGTGAATGAAGCATCTCCTGTACGTTCTATCAAAGATAATGCAAGTAATAATGCCTTGATACAGGGAATAGTAGATATGATCAGAGATATTGATGCATATAATGCTATCCCTAAAGATGAGGTACGAGCATATGTTGGTTGGAACAAGACTGGATATAGCATTAGTCTGACAGAGAAAGAGAGACAGAAAAGGTCTCCTCCTATTTCGATTGTACCTCACCGAGGTCATTTTTGTCTGCAAGGTAATGGTCAGAACCCGAGAGCTCAGCTTGGTAAGAGTGTGTGTGTTCACACCTATGTCTATACGTCCCAGAAATCTCCACCTTTCGTGCCAGCTAAAGGCACATATTTTGTTTGTTACGACAGAGCATATACATGGTTGTCTTCTGATTTCTCAGGCACATGTTATGTGGCATTTTTGCTTCCCCCTACGTATACAGCTGCTTTCAATTACCATAAGACAAGATATGGTAGAGGTGTTATCGATGCGAAAGATACTGTCGCACAAGAAGTTGGAGACTTCTTTAAGGGTTTTCTGCCCTTTTGGGGTCCTATGGCTAATAGTAGGAATATTCGTCAGCTTACGAGAGTGGTCGAGGCCACTATAAATGAGACTGCAGGTGCCCTTAGCAATATTACAGCTGAGCTTCAAGCGGATCGCCTTATGACATTACAGAACCGCTTTGTTTTAGATATTATACTTGCAGATAGAGGTGGGGTATGTAAATTGATCGGGTCTAGTTGATGCGTTTTCATACCAAATAACGCCCCGACAGTGTACCAAGCCATCTTGAGATTACATAAGTCCGCTGAGTCTATACATGTAGACGAAGGGAACTGGTCATTGATAGAATGGTTTTGGGAACTGCTGTCCAAATGGGGATGAAAGATTGTGATGTTTCTTGGTATGGCTTTAGCAATCCTTTTCTCGTGTTGGTTATGCATCCAGTGTGGTCCCGCCATTTGTAGTCTTTGTGCTACGATCTGTGTGAGAAGACCAGTCCTGAGAGAAGTGAAGGATAATAGGATGATGTTACAGCAACACCTTGACGACCTGATCAGAATAGATATAGACCTGGATTCAGATTGACGTGAGCTTAGGTTATTACCTACGTAATGGCAAAAGGAGGGCCTGAGGTTCCGTGTTTTCGAACCAGACTCCATTTTGTTTGAGTTGTTCAAGACGCCATTTTTGTCTTGCCCTCACGTAGGCCGTGGAGGTAACCGAACGAACAAAGTTGCATGGGCCTCATTGTCCATGTATGCATTAACAGGCCCTTTTCTGACTTGTGAGTGAATTGCAGAGAAACTGACCTCTTCACCTGAAACTGACCTCGCAAAACCAATTTCCCTTAAGTTTGATTCTTGTCTAAAATTGCCAATCAATGTTCAGGATATTGTTAGCTTTTAGTTTCTTGCACATATCTTATCCTACTCAACATCTGAATTGTTTCTTTCCTTACGACTTTTCATTACATGGGTAGTGCTTTCAATTATGGGTTTGTCCGGCTTGTGGATATAAAATTTGGGACAGTCCTAATAATTAACTTTTGGGTTGGGTTACTGTAAATTGGGTTTTTGTTAATGTAATACTCAGTTAGAAAATGTGTCCTATTGGTCAGAATTTTGCGCAGTGGGTGTACATTTATAAAGAGAATATGGTGTATAAAAAGTGATGTCTTGCTCTTTGAAATTGAGCAGTTTCCTGAGTTGTACACCGTGTTGTATTGCTTGGTTTACTGTTACTAGCTGCAGCTAATAAATTTGATCTTTGACGCTATCCAGAAGTATTCCGTGTATCTGTATTCTAAGACAGGAGAATCCGAAGACTTCGGGTGTGTCCCTGGCACCGCTGGGTTCTAAGAAAACCCGGTTCTTCAGAAGGCATGGCTTGGCAGTTTGGGCTGGACTGTTCCCATGAGGCACGGGGTCAGACTGATTTGCATATGGCCATGTCTGAACTGGGGTGGCAGAGTGGGCTAAAGAACGGTGATGGATTAAACCCAGATCTGTTGACTGGGTGTGAGTGTTTGATTGGTTCAGATGCTCCGTCCATCACCACCCCTTTTGTACCGCTTTTTTCGCCATAAGTTGGCAGGGTATGCTCAGACGTGAGTCCCTTGCTCACTTTGCCACTGGATTCAAGCAAGCCTGGCTGAAGAAGGCTGTAATGCCAGAAACCGGTCCTAGGAAGCTTGTTTCCGGTCCAGGGAAGGCATGGCTTGGCAGTTCGGGCTGGACTGTTCCCATGAGGCACAGGGTCAGACTGATTTGCATATAGCCATGTCTGAACTGGGGTGGCAGAGTGGGCTAAAGAACGGTGATGGATTAAACCCAGATCTTTTGACTGGGTGTGAGTGTTTGATTGGTTCAGATGCTCCGTCCATCACCACCCCCTTTTGTACCGCTTTTGGCCGCCATAAGTGTGGCAGGGTTTGCTCAGACGTGAGTCCCTTGCTCACTTGGCCACTGGATTCAAGGTAGCCTGGCTGATGAGGATTATGAATCCGAAACCGTTCCCAGGATGCTTGTTTCCGGTCCATGGAAGACATGGCTTGGCAGTTCGGGCTGGACTGTTCCCATGAGGCACAGGGTCAGACTGATTTGCATATAGCCATGTCTGAAATGGGATGGCTGAGTGGGCTAAAGAATGGTGATGGATTAAACCCAGATCAGTTGACTGGGGGTGAGTGTTTGATTTGCTCAAGCGCTCCGTCCATCATCCCCTTTTGTATCGCTTTGTTCACCCTAAGTATGGCAGGGTATGCTCAGACGTGAGTCCCTTGTTCACTTGGCCGCTGGATTCAAGATAGCCTGGCTGATGAGGATTATGAATCCGAAACCGGTCCCAGGATGCTTGTTTCCGGTTCATGGAAGACATGGCTTGGCAGTTCGGGCTGAACTGTTCCCATGAGGCACATGGTCAGACTGATTTGCATATAGCCATGTCTGAACTGGGGTGGCAGAGTGGGCTAAAGAATGGTGATGGATTAAACCCAGATCAGTTGACTGGGGGTGAGTGTTTGATTTGCTCTAACGCTCCGTCCATCATCCCCTTTTGTATCGCTTTGCTCGCCCTAAGTGTGGCAGGGTATGCTCAGACGTGAGTCCCTTGCTCACTTGGCCACTGGATTCAAGATAGCCTGGCTGATGAGGATTATGAATCCGAAACCGGTCCCAGGATGCTTGTTTCCGGTCCATGGAAGACATGGCTTGGCAGTTCGGGCTGGACTGTTCCCATGAGGCACAGGGTCAGACTGATTTGCATATGGCCATGTCTGAAATGGGGTGGCTGAGTGGGCTAAAGAATGGTGATGGATTAAACCCAGATCAGTTGACTGGGGGTGAGTGTTTGATTTGCTCTAACGCTCCGTCCATCATCCCCTTTTGTATCGCTTTGTTCGCCCTAAGTGTGGCGGGGTATGCTCAGACGTGAGTCCCTTGCTCACTTGGCCACTGGATTCAAGATAGCCTGGCTGATGAGGATTATGAATCCGAAACCGGTCCCAGGATGCTTGTTTCCGGTCCATGGAAGACATGGCTTGGCAGTTCGGGCTGGACTGTTCCCATGAGGCACAGGGTCAGACTGATTTGCATATGGCCATGTCTGAACAGGGGGGGCAGAGTGAGCTAAAGAACGGTGATGGATTAAACCCAGATCTGTTGACCGGGTGTGAGTGTTTGATTGGTTCAGATGCTCCGTCTATCACCACCCCCTTTTGTACCGCTTTGTTCGCCATAGGTTGGCAGGGTATGCTGAGACGTGAGTCCCTTGCTCACTTTGCACTGGATTCAAGCAAGCCTGGCTGAAGACGGCTGTAATGCCAGAAACCGGTCCTAGGAAGCTTGTTTCCGGTCCCGAGAAGGCATGGCTTGGCAGTTCGGGCTGGACTGTTCCCATGAGGCACAGGGTCAGACTGATTTGCATATGGCCATATCTGAACTGGGGTGGCAGAGTGGGCTAAAGAATGGTGATGGATTAAACCCAGTTCTGTTGACTGGGTGTGAGTGTTTGATTGGTTCAGATGCTCCGACAATCACCACCCCCTTTTGTACCGCACTAATTGCTGGGCAGCTGTGAAGAGAGCTGTAGGTACTGGCACTCACTGTGTCCTCTGAAGCCCCCACTGGGACTTTCTGCAACACTTGTGGCCAACGTCACAGCTGCCAGCACTTGTGTGGCGCAGCTGGGGAGATACTGGGGGCCCTGGCGCTCACAGTGCCTGGTGAGCCCTACTCGGGGACTCGGTAAATCAAACCATGCCCCACATTGCAGCTGCCCACTAAGGCAGCGCAGCTAAGGACATACAAGTGAGCACTGGCACTACGGTGCCTTTAGAGAGACCACAGGGGGGATTGCAACCAACCATGTGCCCTGGCACCCGCCCCAACAACCAGTCCACCACTGCGCTCCACTCACTGGGCTCTCTGCTCCAGTGAAGTCTCTGCTCTCTCAAAGCACGGTGCAGCCCTCTGTTCTTCACCCGGTCCCTCTCCTGGGACCAGGACTTCTGCAAGGAGCCTGCAAGGCTCTGGACGTCCTCGTGGCACACCGGCAAGGGGCAATGGCAGGCACCTATTCCCGGGCCTCTCCTCACTTTGGCGGCTCTCTTACTCGTGCGGCGGGGGCAGGCACCGACAAGTGCCTCGGGCCCCCACCACCTTCATCACAACAGGCGGCAGGCCCCAGACTTCCGCGTCGCCGTCTCCCAGCTGGGGGAAGGCAGAAATTACATCCGCGAGACCCCGTCCACAGACAGCAGATGCGCTTCCTTTTGAGGCTTGGGCCGTGGCGGTGAGCTCTTCTCAGTCAATATGGGGTAGACTCACGTTTTAGGCACAGATAGTGGCGGGGTGGGCACCCGCCATGTAAAACAATCATAAAGCGGAGTGGGCTCCAACTAAATCGGCCAAATGCGGGGTGGGCTCCTTCCTTTCTCCCCTTCATTAGGGGGAATCCCCACGCTGGGATTCCTTCTGGGATGACTGCAGCTCAGTGCTGCGGAGCCCTCTTCTCCAAAATCAAGCGCTCACAAGGTGCTAGAAGCAGACAAAGGTCCTGCAGTAAAAAGAATAATTCCAGCAAAAGATCCTTTAGGGATCAAGGGGCAATGCAGGGCCCAGGGAGGCAATCCCTCATAGCAGCCCCCTCTGGGACCCAGCAGCAGCACGCCCCAGCAGGATCAGCACACCAGAACTGAACAACCTCATGGGGTTACAGCTCCTTCTTTTATACACCCTTTCTCTTTGTCTAAAGCGCAAGGCATGGGGGAACCAGATGCAACTGGTTCACGGGGGATTTGGTGCACTTTGCTTTCCAAGCTCCTCTTCCCCTTTGTCAGGTGGGGGCTCATCATCAGACACATCACAGGGGGGCATAGCCAGCATTCACTAGGGACGACACCATCCTATTCAGAGTCAGGGGATTACCCCTCCCACTACTCTTAGCCCAGGTGTCCCATTCATCTAGTGCTGACTCACCCTGCCTCTCCTGGAGCCACCCACACCTCTCAACCCCTGTCACTCACAAGCCAGACATGCAATTCATATCAGGCAGGCAAACACATAGCACATAGAATTGCTAACTTCTAAAAGTGGCACTCCTCCACCAGTCATCATAAAACAGCGCACACCATTGCGCAGCATTTATTCTCACGAATTCATACATACTAAACTCGCCCCTGCCGCTCCTTTCATACCAGGAATTACCACGGACACACTTACCCCAATGCATTCCTATGGGAGAGCAGGTCAATCTCAGCACGAATGCACAGAGAGCACACGCACTTTACACTGGACCACAGTGCTAAATTGCTCAATGGCCTAAAATCACCAGCACCAGGCTACAGAAAAACGCAAGAATGCAAAAAGTTTTGGGGTGAACCTGCAAAAGGGCCAAGTACAACAATGCTTCATAGAAAAATAAAGATTACTCCACCTCTGCGGGTTTTGTCTCCAGTTTATGTATGTATGTTTATATTAATTTAAATATGTAATTATTAAAAGTGTAACTAAAGGCGTGAGACCCTAAGAGTGATTGGAACACTGAACAGTCAAAAAGCAAAAATAAGGACACCGAATTTGGGTTGCAAGAAAATGCGGACTCTTTTCAGAGGCATTTTGGCACATCAGTGCCATGCGGTATGATGGAGAATGCCAATATTTGAACATTGTACTGGCATCTGTTTGTTAGAAAATAGATCTTATTTTATTTAGAGGTTGGATTTGAATTGCATCCTTCTACACTGCTTCCAGAGCAGGGAAGGGCATACAAAAAAAGAAGAAACAAAACCCAGATCTCAGCATAACTGAAGAAGAGTCTATGGAGGATGCAATGTAAGAAAAGGGCAATGTGAAAATTGTAAAATTGATACTTGTATAGCGCACTACTCACCCGCAAGGGTCTCAAGGCACTTGTACGTATACCGCTGTGGAACCCATCCTGGCTTTCCCTGTGAGGTGTCCACTCCTGGGCGCCCCCAAGGTGGAGGCCAGGCATCCTTAACGTTGTGGGGGCCGTTGTGGAGATTAAGCAAGTTATTGCCCAGAGTTGCAGAGTGGGACTCCATGATTGGAATAGGCACCGAGGCGAGAATTATCAGGTCCGTGGAATTTTGAGCCCAAGACCCGCCGAGGCGGGGAATTGAACCCTGGTCCCGGGCTAGACCTCTGCATCAGGGTCTGCCGCTCTAACCATTGAGCCACACTTCTGTGTTGTCCTGAGGTGGGACAAAAAGTACAATTGGCAAGATACATGCACATAAAAAAAAAAACAACGAAGGAACAAATACCCCAGGATACTATTCAGCAGCAGCCCCGCCCAAGGAGACCAAAGGGCAGTTATCCAGCTATATAATCAATTAAAGACTTTGTGGGGAAATTTTATAAAGGAAAGAGCTGGAAGGATGGGGAATTAAGTGCGGATACGAATCCCCCAGACTCAGCCTCAGCAAAAACGGTATGTTCAATCTCTGACACCTTAGTAAGTCTAGGACACGATTCACAGGTGCTGTTTGATCTTAACCTTTCCGGAGCATCGCTGGACCCAAGATTGTCCTCATCCCCAAGACATTCACCGAGACTATATGCCTCGCCAAATGCCTCATTAAGCGTTCATGAGGTAGGGAGAGAGGCAGAGGAAAGGGGCTTAGAGGAGGAAGAGCTTCCAAGAATCTTTCGCCCTACAAAGGATTACCTGGATGAGAGGGTGAAGGATGGAGCGGAAACCCATCAGGAAAAAACATCTGACTCCACCAGCCCATCGGTGTCCAATCTTGAGGTTACGGGGACTTCTAGTGTTTCAATGTTGGATGCGATGATGATACTACAAAAAACTTTGCAAGGTTTACTTGAGGTAGCAGTATTAAACAATGAAGCCATAAAGGCCCAAAGGGTTCAGTTTAATATTATGATAGGGGAGCTAAAACAAATTAAAGATCTTAATCCCTCTATGATTAGGATTGGTGGAGAGGACCTTCAAGAGGGGGGAAGTCAGCTGCCTAATATACCAGTAGAGAATCCCGACCCTAACGTGTATGTCTCGAGATACCCAATGATAATAAAAAAAAGGAGTGAGAGGAGGGGCTTCAAATTACGCATCCCTCGACCACGAGTGTGGGAGGGTGTTGGAACCTGGGATGTCAGGTCACCTAGGGTAGCCTGGCCTAGGGTAAGACATGCATTTCTAAAGGCACAAGTGTGAAGGTTGCAAACCACCCAGCAGTAAATCCACGCAATAGCACACAAAAAGGACACTACACCAAAGTATGGAAAAATAAGAGCTTGTTTATAAAAATAATATACTCGGCTTTATACTTTTTAAAATCACAGCTCAGTATGGAACATTAAATCCCGTCAAAACACCTAGTCTAACAAAGTTACTAAATCAACATTTTAAGCAGTTTTCCTATTAGAGGTCACAGCTCAATACAGCTTAGTTCTAAAATTGATACAATCCCTGCAGAATTGCTAAATTAATTCATCAATTGACATCACTAGTACATTACATTAAACTCTGCTGGTTTGGCTCTCCAAACCTTTCATTACAGCATTACTTCAGAAGAGGCAAGATCAGTACTTATACTTAGTCAGATATGCTATATCCATTACATTTGGTACCCCTACAATTCCGCTTTATTATGAACCAAAGATTAACTAGTTATAACCAATTAACACAGCAATCAAGTCCCGACAGGGATTCCTTAGGGGCACTGCACTCCTGGGGACAGATTCTCTGTTCAGTTACTTGTCAGTGCTCAATCACGGGCACTAGTCTTACCCTGGTTGTGAAGGTCACTTCCCCAACGTGAATATCTCCTTACTTGTGTTAAGGTTGAAGCTGGAACCTTCATGCGCCAGAAACAAGGGGGAAAACTGGGTGATATGGCCAAGGAACCGAGGGCTGGAAAGGCTCTCTCGCCTCTGTGCTCCCTTATCCCGCTCGGGCCGACTCCTCTGTGAGGCGCTCGAGCAGAAGGAACAAAGGCAGGAACCACGATGCCCTCCTGGCCCCTACCGGGCCTCTCAACTCTCCCTCCCTGCTCGGGCCAGCTCCTTGGTGTGGCGCTCGAGCAGGAGGAAAAGGCAGATCACGGGCACAAGCTGAGGAAGCAACCGGCGCCCCTCCTCAGCGCTGGTCGACGAGAACACTTCTCCAGCGGACATGCGCGGTAGCACTCGCGCTGGTGCCACCTCCCACGGCGCCCGCTCAAAGGAAGGACGCTTCACTCCCGGGCCTGGTCGATCCTAGGCCCCTCCTGTGCCAGGAATAACTGCAACACTTGGGCATGCGCGAAGGCGCCTTTTGGACAGTGTCTTGCCCTCACTTTCTCCTGTCAACCGGGGCGCTACACAGCAACGCGACTGGAGCGCGATCGGTGCCCCAGGGGTCCCTCTCCTAATTCGATGAAGGGAACGAGTTCCTAGCCCCTCACTTTCCACTTAACAGGCTGAAAGGCTTGCCACACACCACAGGATCAGTCAGTGGTAAGAAAAGCTTGTTGTATACTAAGGAAGTGCTTCCTTTCCACACTATAGAGAGGAGGGGGGGATAAAAGGGGGGCTCCTTCAGAGTAGAGCCACAGAGCTCTTCTTCAGCACTAATCCCCTATCCCTCCTTACTGAACAGACTTAGGGGCACCAGGGAACTCTTAGTTCTGCTCCCAGGGCAGGGTCCTTCTCAGTTCCCCAGACTACTGGAATTAACCCCTTCCCCTATCTGTCCAGGATCAGCAGGATGAACTAACTTGGCTAGGACAACAGGAAATGGGAGGTGGGAAAGCCTTGACAGAGGGTTACCCTTGTAGAGGAATCCACCCTTCAGGATCCTACCCCTACCAGACCTCAGCCTTCACTCTAGCTGCTCCTCACTGACAGACCAAATGGCTGTCCAGCATTCCGCCTTATATAGGCTGTCCCTCAGTGGTCCAGAAGGGACCAGAAGGTTCTGGAACGCCCTATACTAGTCTATGGGCAGGTTCTGGGTTTGGCAGTTAGGGCAGTTGGTAGCCACCATTTTGTGGTTCCCACTATCTTCCTGTCAGAACAGGCCTCTGGGCCTGAGGTGAAAAACTATAAGGGGGGACAGAACACCTATCCCTTTGACCAACACCTAGAAAAAGTTAGTGGACAAAAATTATTAAAGGTATGAGGGGCAAAAAGGGGACAAAATAAATAATAAATTGGAGGGACTACGCAAAAAGCCAGACAGGTCTAACACGCGTCCCCCCCAGCTGAAAGTGGGGAGAACTACCCAACCCCTTGGGAGTCCTCATCACTAAGGCGGAAATACCTGGAGAGACCGTCTGCATTGGCGTGGTCCACTCCAGGCCGATGTTCCACCCGGAAGTCCATTCCCTGTAGGGAGATGGACCACCTCAACAGCTTGGGATTTTCCCCTTTCATTTGCATCAGCCAACGAAGGGGTCGATGGTCAGTCTGAACCAGGAAGTGCGATCCAAACAGGTATGGCCGCAGCTTCTTCAGAGCCCACACCACCGCAAAAGCTTCCCTCTCAATTGCACTCCACTTCTGTTCCCGGGGAAGCAGTCTTCTGGATAAGAAGACCACAGGCTGATCCAGGCCCTCTTCATTCAGTTGCGATAACACTGCCCCAATGCCATGTTCTGATGCATCTTTCTGGACAATGAACTCCTTGGAGAAGTCTGGGGCCCTCAGGACCGGTGCTGCACACATTGCCTGCTTCAACTTTTCAAAGGCTTGCTGACAAGCCTTCGTCCAAACTACCCGTCGAGGTTGTTTCTTTGAGGTGAGCTCTGTGAGGGGCGCTACAATAGTGCCAAACCCCTTCACAAAGCGACGGTAGTATCCTGTGAGGCCCAGGAAAGCTCGGACCTCAGTCTGTGTCTTGGGGGGTTCCCAGGCCATGATTGCCTCAATCTTTGCCTGCAGGGGCTGCACTGACCCCCTACCCACCAAGTGTCCAAGGTACACAACCGACCCTTGCCTAATCTGGCATTTGCTGGCTTTGATGGTCAATCCAGCTTGTTTCAGGGCCTGGAGAACTGCTTGCAAATGTTGCAAATGGTCCTCCCAACTGCTACTGAAGACAGCAATGTCATCCAGGTAGGCAGCAGAGAAACTCTCCATTCCAGAGAGGACCTGATTCACCAGCCGTGAAATGTGGCAGGGGCATTTTTGAGCCCAAAGGGCATCACACAAAATTGGAAGTGTCCCTCAGGCGTGGAGAAGGCTGACCTTTCCTTTGCTCCATCTGTCAAGGAGATCTGCCAGTACCCTGAAGTGAGGTCAAAGGTACTTAGGTATTGGGCAGCTCCTAGCCGGTCAATTAACTCATCCGCCCTAGGGATCGGATGAGCATCAGTCTTTGTAACTGAGTTCAGTCCTCGGTAATCCACACAGAACCTCAGTTCTGGTGTGGTGCCTGGTGGGGCGGCTTTTGGCACTAGCACCACCGGACTGGACCAAGGGCTGTTGGAAGGTTCGATAACTCCCAGCTCTAGCATCTTGGCAACCTCTCCATGGATGCTAGCCTTCACCTTGTCGGACAGCCGGTAGGTCTTCGACTTCACTGGTGGGCTGTCCCCTGTGTCCACATCATGGGTACACAGGTGGGTCCTTCCCGGGACAAGGGAGAACAACGAAGAGTACTGCTCCAATACCTGGCGGCAATCCTCTCGCTGCTCAGGAGTTAGGGATGGGGAGAAAATCACTCCCTCCACCGACCCATCCTTCTCTTGAGACGAGAAGAGATCAGGGAGAGGCTCGCTTTCTGCTTCCTCGGCACCATCAGTCACCATCATCAGGATGACCTCTGGCCTCTCATGGTGGGGTTTGAGGCGATTGGCATGCAGCACCCGTAGGGGCTGTCGCGGGGTCTTAAGATCCACCAAGTAAGTGGCCTTACCCTTCTTTTCCAACACCTCAAATGGGCCTGCCCAGCGATCTTGGAGGGCACTAAGCTCTCCAGGTTCTATCACCCACACTTTCTGGCCAGGTTCCAATTCCACCGGGTGAGCATTGTGATCGTACCATTCCTTCATTACTGCCTGGCTGGCCTCCAAGTTGTCAGAAGCTTGCTTCCACAACTTTGCCATCTGGCTCCGGAAGGCCAGCATGTAGCTCACCACATCTTGAGGAGGCTTTCTGGGAGACTTTTCCCATCCATCCTTCACCAGGCTGAGAGGTCCACGCACAGGGTGCCCGTACAACAGTTCAAAAGGGCTGAAGCCCACTCCCTTCTGCGGCACTTCTCGGTAGGAAAACAGCAAACAGGGCAGGAGGACGTCCCATTTCCTCCGTAGGCTCTCAGGCAGACTTCTTATCATGCCCTTCAGGGTCTTATTGAACCTCTCTACCAGTCCATTCGACTGGGGGTGATAAGGAGTGGTGAACCGGTAGGTCACTCCACACTCCTTCCACATCGCCCGCATGTAAGCCGACAGAAAGTTGGTCCCCCTGTCGGACACAACTTCCTTAGGGAATCCTACTCGGGTAAAGATTCCCATCAGGGCCCTAGCCACCACAGGTGCAGTGACAGTCCTCAGAGGAATGGCCTCTGGATAACGTGTGGCATGATCCACCAGAACCAGGATAAACCTGTGACCAGCTGTTGTTGGTGGATCCAATGGCCCTACAATGTCGATGCCCACCCTTTCAAAGGGGGTGCTAACGACTGGAAGTGGTTCCAGGGGAGCTTTTAGCTTCACCCCCGTTTTCCCACTGGCCTGGCAGGATACACATGTCCGACAGTAAGTGTTGGACGCCACTTTCATCTGAGGCCAGTAAAAGTGGAGGACAAGCCGAGCAAAGGTCTTGTCCTGGCCTAAGTGTCCTGCCAAGGGTATTGCATGAGCCAATTCCAGCAGAAAGGCTCGGTATTGCTGCGGGACTACCAAGGCCCTTGATGAGCCAGGTAAGGGTACCTTGGGTTCACTGTAGAGGAGTCCATCCTCCCAGTAAATATGGTGGTGTCCCGTAGCATCACCTGCTGCCTGGGCTTCAGCCTGACGCCTCAGTCCCTCAAGGGTAGGGCACTCCCTCTGCCCCTTACAGAATTCTTCTCTGGTAGGTCCTCCCTCCACGTGCCACTCAGCAGGGATGGGTAAATCCTCCAGAGAGTCTACTTCCCCCTCCACAGACTCCTGGTCCACCACTGCAGGTGGCCGATCTGTCACATGGAGTGTGGAAGCCGAAGCAGGCTCTTCCTGTCTTCGGGTCTGTCCCTTTTTGGCAGCGGGTTGGGCCATTGTTCCAGGCTCCAACCCAGGTGAACTCCCTCTTCGGGCAGTCGCAGACCTTGTGCTCACACAGGCCCAGTCAGGTGTACCCAGCATCGCAGAGTGCGTCCGGTATTCCACCTCTCTCCAAGTGTTGTGCTCCAGGTCATTCCCCAGCAGACAATCAACTGGCACGGCAGGGCTTACGGCAACTCGAAGTGAACCTGCAACCCCTTCCCACTCAAAGGGAACCTCAGCCACTGGATAGTGGCCCATTCTGCCGTCAGCCATCGCGGCTGGGTGGAGTACATTGGGAACCACCTGCTCTGGAGACACCAGTCGACTTCTCACCATAGTCATACTGGCTCCTGTATCTCTCAGAGCCTCCCCACTTTGGCCATTGATGGTGACCCATTGCCCATACTTTGTAGTATTTGGGAGCACCTGGATCTTTGGAACCATCTCCCGTTCTCCCAGGGACACTAAGGTAACACCCGCCCACTCACCCCCCTTATCTAAGGGCAACTCCTCCCCGAGCGCTACACTAGCTACTCCCGGTGGTTTTCCTCCGGTGGGAGGGGGTGGTCTCTTTGGGCATCTGACATCTCCCTTATAATGTCCAACACCACCACACTCAAAACAGTGGAGAACCCTTGGCTGCTGGCTTTGGCCAGGATTAGGGTTTCTGGGTGGGTTTACCTTAGGGGTGAAACCTGTTCCCTTTCCTTGGTAATTATTTTGGGGACCTTTAGAGATCTCCTTCTTTTTATCTCCTCCCTCCTTCTTCAGGGGGGCGCCCTGTCCGGCCTTTTGGGAATCCCCTCCAGTCCCCTTTGAGGACACCTGGGTACTTGCCCAGATGTCCGCCTCCTCTGCAAGCTTCCGGGGATTGGTCAGCTTGCTGTCCACCAGGTGTTGGCGCAGCTCAGGAAAACATTACTCGAGGAGGTGCTCTTTCAAAAATAGATCATACAACCCCTCATAGTCCTTCACCTCACTGCCCTTGACCCAGCCCTCCAATGCCTTACGTGCGTAGTCAAGGAAGTCCACCCAGTTCTGGGTGCTTAACTTGTGGCTCCCCCTGAACTTCTGGCGATACCTTTCCGGGGTAAGCCCAAACTTCCTGACCAATGCTAGCTTCATGGTGGGGTAGTTGGTCTGCTCCTCTGATTCCAAGGCCAGCAATGTGTCCCGACCAGTAGGAGGCATGTACTTATACAACCCACCCCCCCCAGTGCTTCTCCTGGATCCCATGGGCTCTTAAGGAGACCTCATAGGCTGCCAGCCACTTGGCTATGTCATCCCCCTGACTATAACTGGCAATTATATCCTTAGGCAGGTAGGGTCTGGACTCCCTGGTTGGTTCTCTGGTTTCGCTGCCACCATTTGGAGTTGGAAAGGGTCCCCGTTGCAGGGCCTGGAGTTCTAACTCTTTTAGTTTGAATTCATGAGCCATTCTCCGCTCTTCCTTCTCCTGTTCTAACCTCCTCCCCTCCCTCTTTTCTTCCAACTCCATTTTTGCTATTTCCCACCTTAACAGTCTATCCTCTCTCCTGTCAGCTAACTCGGTTTCTGACAACCCTCTCGATGACACACTGCTGCCCTCCCGTGAGGTTGCCTTGGGGCTGATTGACATCTCACCCACCCCCAGGGGACATTCCGCAGTCCTATCAATGACAGTACCTCTGTCCGATTCCTCCTCTTCCACCGTTCCCTCCTCATTGCGCGCTTCCACCCAAGCCCTCAAACTGGTCTGGAGTTCCCCCTTCTTGGCACCACGCTTAAAGAACACTCCCAATTGTTGATAGAAATCTTTTAGCTGGGCCAATGAATAAGTGTCCAGTTTTTCCAGTGCAAATTCCATTTTGCAAAAGGCAACACAAGGTTAAGCACACAAAAAGAATAGAGTGGCAAGGGCAACCTGAAGCTACCTCCACCCCCCCACCAGGAACAAATTTGGAAAAACAAAATTCAAATTAGGAGGGCCGCAAGGAGAAAACTCCTGGTGTAGGCCAGTGTATTGCGTTGAATTACTATTGAGTAGCTGCAACCAAGTCAGGATCCCACCGCTAGACACCAATCTGTTGGAACCTGGGATGTCAGGTCACCTAGGGTAGCCTGGCCTAGGGTAAGACATGCATTTCTAAAGGCACAAGTGTGAAGGTTGCAAACCACCCAGCAGTAAATCCACGCAATAGCACACAAAAAGGACACTACACCAAAGTATGGAAAAATAAGAGCTTGTTTATAAAAATAATATACTCGGCTTTATACTTTTTAAAATCACAGCTCAGTATGGAACATTAAATCCCGTCAAAACACCTAGTCTAACAAAGTTACTAAATCAACATTTTAAGCAGTTTTCCTATTAGAGGTCACAGCTCAATACAGCTTAGTTCTAAAATTGATACAATCCCTGCAGAATTGCTAAATTAATTCATCAATTGACATCACTAGTACATTACATTAAACTCTGCTGGTTTGGCTCTCCAAACCTTTCATTACAGCATTACTTCAGAAGAGGCAAGATCAGTACTTATACTTAGTCAGATATGCTATATCCATTACATTTGGTACCCCTACAATTCCGCTTTATTATGAACCAAAGATTAACTAGTTATAACCAATTAACACAGCAATCAATGAAGTCCCGACAGGGATTCCTTAGGGGCACTGCACTCCTGGGGACAGATTCTCTGTTCAGTTACTTGTCAGTGCTCAATCACGGGCACTAGTCTTATCCTGGTTGTGAAGGTCACTTCCCCAACGTGAATATCTCCTTACTTGTGTTAAGGTTGAAGCTGGAACCTTCATGTGCCAGAAACAAGGGGGAAAACTGGGTGATATGGCCAAGGAACCGAGGGCTGGAAAGGCTCTCTCGCCTCTGTGCTCCCTTATCCCGCTCGGGCCGACTCCTCTGTGAGGCGCTCGAGCAGAAGGAACAAAGGCAGGAACCACGATGCCCTCCTGGCCCCTACCGGGCCTCTCAACTCTCCCTCCCTGCTCGGGCCAGCTCCTTGGTGTGGCGCTCGAGCAGGAGGAAAAGGCAGATCACGGGCACAAGCTGAGGAAGCAACCGGCGCCCCTCCTCAGCGCTGGTCGACGAGAACACTTCTCCAGCGGACATGCGCGGTAGCGCTCGCGCTGGTGCCGCCTCCCACTGCGCCCGCTCAAAGGAAGGACGCTTTACTCCCGGGCCTGCTCGATCCTAGGCCCCTCCTGTGCCAGGAATAACTGCAACACTTGGGCATGCGCGAAGGCGCCTTTTGGACAGTGTCTCACCCTCACTTTCTCCTGTCAACCGGGGCGCTGCACAGCAACGCGACTGGAGCACGATCGGTGCCCCAGGGGTCCCGCTCCTAATTCGATGAAGGGAACAAGTTCCTAGCCCCTCACTTTCCACCTAACAGGCTGAAAGGCTTGCCACACACCACAGGATCAGTCAGTGGTAAGAAAAGCTTGTTGTATACTAAGGAAGTGCTTCCTTTCCACACTATAGAGAGGAGGGGGGGTAAAAGGGGGGCTCCTTCAGAGTAGAGCCACAGAGCTCTTCTTCAGCACTAATCCCCTATCCCTCCTTACTGAACAGACTTAGGGGCACCAGGGAACTCTTAGTTCTGCTCCCAGGGCAGGGTCCTTCTCAGTTCCCCAGACTACTGGAATTAACCCCTTCCCCTATCTGTCCAGGATCAGCAGGATGAACTAACTTGGCTAGGACAACAGGAAATGGGAGGTGGGAAAGCCTTGACAGAGGGTTACCCTTGTAGAGCAATCCACCCTTCAGGATCCTACCCCTACCAGACCTCAGCCTTCACTCTAGCTGCTCCTCACTGACAGACCAAATGGCTGTCCAGCATTCCGCCTTATATAGGCTGTCCCTCAGTGGTCCAGAAGGGACCAGAAGGTTCTGGAACGCCCTATACTAGTCTATGGGCAGGTTCTGGGTTTGGCAGTTAGGGCAGTTGGTAGCCACCATTTTGTGGTTCCCACTATCTTCCTGTCAGAACAGGCCTCTGGGATCTGAGGTGAAAAACTATAAGGGGGGGAAAGAACACCTATCCCTTTGACCAACACCTAGAAAAAGTTAGTGGACAAAAATTATTAAAGGTATGAGGGGCAAAAAGGGGACAAAATAAATAATAAATTGGAGGGACTACGCAAAAACCCAGACAGGTCTAACAGAGGGTAAGAGAAAATTTAGAAAGACCCAACTTTCTACTCAGCAGAGGCCAATAAATGGAGCTTTTGAGAAAGAACGAGAGGGTGAAAAAGAGTTAGTAAGGTCGGCCCAGTTAATAGAAAATAAGCGAGGTAAAGGAACTGCCTCTGATATGCCCGAAGTGGTAGGAACAAGTAAAAAATTCAACAGAAATCCTAAGAACACGAAAGACCCTGATAAGGATAGTGTTGCACCAGTCCAGGGAATAATGATTAAAAAGAAGGTAATGAGACCGCAAGCTGTCAAAAGCATTAGCTCTAACAAAGGGCAGGTTGAGATTGGTACGACCGACAAAACAAACATAAGGACTAGGGACCCATCAAGGATTCCCCGAGATCTAGAGGTAAAAGGTGACCCAGACTTGTGGTTATTTTTTTAGCTGAGTGACCGGGAAATTGGGGGAAAAAAGGTGAGGAAACTAAACCCGCTAAATAGGTCCCAACTGCTTTTCTCTCTTGCTAATTGTAAAAGTTTATGTAGCATCAGCTCAGCAGGTCTTAAAGAAGTGGGGTTTTCTGTAAATAAAAAGGGGACCGAGGGTCGGGGTTCAGCAATAACACCCTACAACTTATAACCCATAACCCGACCCTCGGTTTAATGGTATTATTATTGTAAATGTGTACATTCAAAAGGGAGAAGAGAGGACGTACAGGGAAGAGATGGAAAAACTAAATGAAGATCTGTCAGCTAAGATTGAGAATTACCCTAGAGATGTAATGCTAGTACTGGGGGATTTTAATCACAAGTTAAACCCAGAAAGGACTGACCAATGGTGTCGGGATCAATTGAATCATTATAAAATTTGGAATGCAATATTTCCAAGGTTGATAATGTCAGAACATGACTCAGCTTTAGGTCAAATGTTGGGGGCTTTGGGGTTGATTTGTGCAAATGGTAGATTTGATGTAGATAGACCAGCAAAGCGAACCTTCAAGTCAGGCCAGCAACTTTTTCCAATTGATTATGTCTATACACAACCCTGGCATTTTGAGCTGATCTAAACATTTGAGGTGTTATCTGAAGAAGGAAGTGACCACTTCCCGCTGAGGCTGGAAATATGTGAGAAAAAGAAAAAACAAAGGGAGACAGTGTTGCCGGTTCAAGTTGTTTATCCCAGAGGACTCACAACTAGGATTACGGAGGAATATCTGGAAAAATTGGTAGCCGTCCAACAGACGTTGCTGGTAGAAGACATCCCAAATGTATATGACAGCTCCTGGTTCGAGAACTCAATTAGGGTACTAGTGGAATGTCTTAGGGTAAAAATTAAAGAAAGAAACCCCAATGGTGAGAGGGGAAGTACAGTGTATAAGAAAGGGAGGGGATGGTTTGACGTGGAATGCAGGAAGGCTAAAAACCTAATCAGAGAACAGTAACGAAGATTAAGGGTAAAATACAGTGTAGAATTGTGGTATAATCTCCAGAAGCAAAAGAGGCTCTATAAAATGTTGGTGATGAACAAAAAACGAGGTTTTAGAGAAAGCTGCTGGGATAAATTGCTGACTGCAATAGAATCCAAAGATTTGAAAGGGTTTTGGGGATTGGTGCAAAAAGTTCAAATAAAGAAAGGGGTGCCCTGAAATGTGTGATTCCTGAAAATGAGTGGGCAAAATACTTGGGGGAAATTTATGGGGACTGGAATGAAATTGAAGGTGTAAACTCAATAGGATGTTGCAGAGTGTGTAAAGAAATGGAGGATCATTTTTCCATTGAGAATGTCAGAAAAACTGTGTCTAACTTAAATTTGACACGGGCAGCTGGCTCTGACAATCTCCCGGCGGTGGTGATAAAAAAGAGGTCGGAGTGGTGGGCCCTTTTCTTTTCAAAAATGTTTCAGGGGATACTCACCACAGGCCAAATCCCTGAAAATTGGAGAGGCACAATTATAAGGCCTATCCACAAAAAAGGTGACCTTAATTCTCCTAAAAATTATAGATTAATTAATTTGTTGGATATAGGCGAAAAAGTATTCGCCAAATTGTTCCTAGAAAAACTAAAGGAGTGGTCAGAGATGAATCAAGTTGTACCTCCAGAACAAGGGGGGTTTAAGGAGGGCCATTCGACGGTCGACCACTGTTTCGCACTTTGGTCCATTGCTGGGAAGTCCATGGAGCAGAATGGTAAGTTGTGCTGTAACTTCTGCACACTGCAAACTGGGCACGGATTATTTTAGACACAGATGGGAGTATATCTAGAAAAATTGAGATTGGAAATGGGCTAAGAAAAGGGTGTGTTTTGGCCCATCAATTGTTTTCACTCTTTATAGCAGACCTATCCGCAATTTTAGGTAGAGCAAGGGGGGCAAGCCCTAAGATAAATGGGGAACATATAGCATGTCTCTTATATGCAGACGATATGGTAATTTTCGACCAAACAGAGATCGGGTTACAAAGAAAACTGAACAGTTTCTATGAGTATCGTAAGTCGAAAAAGTTAGTAGTCAACATGGACAAAACAAAGATTCTATGTTTTGGGAGAAGGGAAATGAGATCTAGCTGGTACCTAGGTCATGAGAAGCTGGAAACTGTAGAAGAATACAGGTATCTGGGTATGTGGTTCCAGAAAAACCTTAAATGGACAACCCACCTATATGCATGTAGAACAAGGACAGCAGCGTCAATAAATGGCCTTAGGAAATTTTATGGAAGTTACGGAGAAAAATCAGAAAGCCGGGTCCTAAAGGTATACCTAGCTATGGTGCCCCCGCGATTTCTATATGGGGCAGAGTTACTGTTTTTGGGCGGTAAACATGGTTGGGACGTAGAGGAGGGAAAAGCTTTGAAAAATCTACTCTCACTCCCTAAATGTTCAATGGTGCAAGCTGTATGGTTAGAAACATGTGTAACCTTATGGAAGATGACAGTTTGTATAGCTTTAGTTAGAATCTGGCAGCGCTTGGGCACCAAGGTAGATCAAAAAATCTCGCAATGGTGTAGGAGGGAAGCCTTGACGAGTGAACGATCATGGGCTAAATGGGTCAGATATTCTCTCAGGATGGTTGGCAAACTGCTGAGCCTGGATGTAAGTTCTGAGACCCTCCAAATGGAAGTTACGAGGGAGGCTCTTAGGGAGGTAGGATACGAAGTATCCCGAGCCGAGGACCAAGATTACTTAGCGACGAAAAAGTCAGTACAGTTTATGGCCAGGCCTGGCTAAAAGACACACATTTTTCTTATATTGATAGACTACCGAATAGATGGCTGAGGAGAGAAGTTCTAAGACTAAGAACTGGATTGCATCCTTATTATTGTAACACTAGAGTAAAATTGGAGATGATAGATAGCATTGGAAACTGTCAGTGTATATTGGGAACTACATGCGATATGATGCATATTTTATTGGATTGTACAAACCTTTTAGAACCAGGAAAAGAGATCGTATGTCCCATTTAAAAAAAATACGGTATATATAATAGACTTGCTGCAAGTGTCCTCCTAACAGAAATGATGAATCTAGATATTACTTGTGCATTGGGGAGATTTATGCAAAAAGTTAAACGAATTATGAATTGTGATTAGCTCAAGTTGTGTTTGATCCGCTTTTAATGAGTTATAAGTCATATACTGTTTTAAAGTTTTTATGTAACAATGAACTGTTTTTATAATGTTTTATCTGTTTAAGGACAATGATCCAAATAAACTTTGATTTTTTGAACTTTGAACTACACTGCTTCCAGATAGGGTACCTTTTAAATCTTTATAATTGGTACAAATCTTTGTTAAACTTAACAAGAAGCCTGTGACATGTATTGTGTGTTTCTGAAACATGGTTGTATAATAATATTTGTTAGTAACTAACCAAGGTGGGTTAGAAAATTAATTCAAAAATAACAGAAAATAGATTCCACTGCTGAGCATCTCAGTTAGCGCATCACAAATACTTGTGAAACTAGAGCATCGACCACACTTTGAAATCACTGAGAGCAGAGGAAAGTAGGAGTGGGTCTCTAAAAATAATTTTAAAATGCAACCCACGGGTAAAGCACTTCTCTTGCAGCCATATGGTCTCTGTCATAGTAATAGTGGGGTGCAGGAACACGAATTGGGAGGTGTACATTGTAGCAGCACCTCGTGACGAGCTGGGAGACTGCAGCCAGAAACATTGCTTCTGTCAGATTGATGACATGTTGGTCTTGGCTACCACACATGCACATCCAGACAGCCAATTTCGTTTGCTCTAATGGACAATTTTGCACAGTGGTTCAGTGATACTCCCGCCAACACCATTGTGTGTGTGATGCACACCTAGTGTTCAAATAATTTATTTCAGTCTGTGCATGTGCATGACTATGTGTACGCAGTTGGATAGACGGACTACTTAACACCTTATCATGTAAATCTAATAGGAACACAAATGGGGCAATGTAACCACTCACAACATGCTCTCCCCCTGATAGACAACCCATCCAACTAATGGCAAAGCCTGAAAAATACAAGAAAGCCAGTGGAAAAAGATGGCCAATTTAAAAACAATGCTTTCTATACTTGTTTTTGTTATTTTTGACATGAGATTTGCCTGAGTGACATCAAATACACAGTGAGAGTGAAGCTTGAGTTGTCTGTGATGTCACCCAGAAAACTGTAACTCACAATTACCCATATATCATTTTTTTTTTTATGCATGGCCCCGAAATCATTTGCACCTGCATATAGCTGTTTGGCTGAGGCTAATAAGTAATGGGAATGCATACATAATATGGCCATAATAGGGCATTTCCTCTGTGTCCCAAATGTGAAAAAGTACTTTACCTGCCATCCTTAACCTATACCCACCACCTTCTCTACCTTCCTTCCTCCACTGCAGCAGTGCTTTCTCCTTTCATTCAAAGCGGAAAGGCTGCATTGGTCTAACAGTCTGTGAGAGAGCCCTGTCAGCCTGGCCTGGAAGGCCCTTAAGATGTAGCAGCAGTGGGCAACGAGTTTTGTTACCAATTTTTGCTATGTCATAGCAGTGAATTACCAAATTTAGGGGCATATTTATCAACAAACTGCGATAATCATAGCAGAGCGCGCTTAATGCGTTTTTTTCTATCGCTGGATTTCATCGCCGAGGTAGTGTGTTATTATCAACGCTTATCTCAGAGGCGATACAAATTCCAGCGATAGCGGTGTAAACCAGCAATAGTGTGAGAAAACCAGCACTATTTTCACTGCACTATTGTAAAGCTTGCTAATAGGCAAGTGCGGACTCAGCCTGACAATCCACCTCCCATTGTCAAGATGGGTAAGTCAGGTTTTAATCAGGCGTCAGAAACCAGCTATAATCGCGGTTAGAGCGACTTTTATTATCTCTTCGCAGGTCTGGGCCACATTGGTAATAGAGGGAAGTTGAGTTTGCGACAGTTTTCATGTTAATGTTGTGAGGAACGCCTACTTTGCATATCATTAGAGATAAATATCGCTGACATGCAAAGCGGCAAAAAAAGTCGCTATTGCAAGGAAACAAGCGCTAACGCATGTTAGCGAGTCCTTGTTGATTGTCAATGGGAATATTGCCGCATTTCCGGCGATATATGCCAGAAAAGCAGCAATAGTGCTCTTGATAATATTCCCCTCAGAATCTGATGTAAACAATAGAGGCTTCCTGTGGAAGCCATGCATACAGTATTCATAACACATTATACTGGGGCGGATGTTAATCCAAAACTGCTTCGCAAAGTACATGAAATGACTTTTCTGACTGCCCTCTTTGACAGAGACCGTCTGTTGCCAGCCCTCATATCGGAAGGAGGTCATGGATCAGTAGTGGGCACTAGATACCCTTTGAGTGATTGAGTCAGAGTTCTGGAAAAAAAGTAAAAATATCAGTTTACAAAGTGGGGGCACATTCTCGAGTGTACTGCCCTCTGTCCTAAGCTCTAGTCCTCACCTATTGCTTCTAAAGATTTAACAATCGAATTTTGGAGCTCGTGCGTTATCGAGGTCATTGTCTGTGGTATACAAGCCCCTCCCTCTTGTGCCTTGAAATGGATGTCAGTTTTTAGGCAGTTTATTTGGTATTGCGAACTTATCATGAAGTATTCTCTTACTTCCTGAAGTGTTCCGGAGGTGTCTATAGCAAAAACTGGTATAATAAATTAAAAAAGCAAAAGGACTCATAGCTACAACGAGTACAATAGAAAATAATTGCGGTTGTTTATTTGACATGTGCATTTTAAGCATTAAAAGGTCTTGAATTGAGGTGATAAAATATATTCTTGATCACAAACATGTACATAAAGTAGTAGTGAGGGAGCATGTTTCAAAAGGACGCTTACATGCATCTAGTAATACAACTGCACATAATTACAGCTTCTATACATACAGATTTGTGCTCTTTTTCTTTTCCTGTTCTTCCAGAATTGATTCCTGGAACAAAAATGTCAACATCTAATTAAATTAAATGAAAATATAGAAACAGTTTAAACTGTTATTTGTATCACACAGCATGCAGATAGGTTTCTTCGCATAGACAAACATCATCAGAGCAATAACCTGGTGGTTAAACGTTGAGTGAAACGTAAACGTTCTCAAGAGGGCGCACCAGTGGATGCTACTATATACTACCATGGCACTGTAGACACATTGGCCACAGCGTGAGTTATATGGAGAAGTAACATGCGGAAGATCTTGGGAGAGTGGACGGCTTTCTTCAATGTGATCTATATAAACTCTAAAAGGTATGTCTCTGCCCGCTTTCTCACTCCTTTATGAACTATTGCCAGAAAAAACACGAGATAGAGGGCCTGATGAATGTTCTACCTTCTCACAAACCAGGCATCTGCACATTACAGTCTATATACTAATATGTCGAATTTCGAATTTCCCTTTCTCAGTGGGCCGCAAATGGACCTTCCTATTTACTATAAATGATGCAGTTTGCTTTTTGTAGCCCCTATTAGAAACCTCTGTTAAAAAAAAAATTGGGAAGGTTTGGAAGACACTCGGACACATGCAGTGGTCCTCCCCCTCAAGCTATTAGCAGAGCAGGTACCATCCCTACTGTGTTTGCAATTGCAGTCACAAACCATTCACATATCCCATTACGGCTCTCTAATTCAGGACGGGGGTTGGGGGGAGAGGGGTTGATTTCACCCCCCCTCGTATTTTTGATTGGTAAAGGGTCGTGAAACCCCTTGTGGGACTCTGAAAACTTTTCAGACTTGTAGAAGGGATTAAGTAACTAATTGCCCTCACGTGGTCATAAACACAGTTATTTTGCAAATCTCAGGGTTTGCTAATGCAAAAGCGCTATGGCCATCAGGCCTGTGATGAGGTAAGCCATTTTCCTTTATTTCTTGAGATGTGATGAATAAAACATTATCCTTTGTCCAATATTTTAGTATCTGTGTGCTGCTGTTTCTCTAAACTAGTTCAAACTTTGTTGTGAGGACCCATTTTACATGTCACTGATTTCTAATAATTTTAATAAATTCACCCACTCTGTTTGCCCACGAACATGAGATACCGACCTTGTCTATTTTCGGATGTCTATATGTATTTAGTTATTGATTGTATAATCTTCATGTACAAAATAAAGTCTCGTTTAACATGTTCAATGCCATGTTGGTTTTCTATGTGGTTCTCCAATTCTATGAAGAATGTTTACATTATACAATTGTAATGGGCTGTGTAATACTCTACATACAGTCTTGCAAGGTAATATAATTAAGCTTGCCTTTTACTTTGGACGGATATAGAGTACATCACTATACTCAATTATTATAACGTTAAATCGTCAAAATATGACCTTGAGGCAAAGATATTGGGCAACAAGCGCTATTGTAAAGACTATAATTTATGAATTATTAAGACACTATAACAAAATTAATTTGCTTAATCATGTCCAGCTTTACGTTATTCAGGGGGTGTCCAGTTAATGATTACATTACTGGATTTCCTTGACAGGGTGTCCCTCAGCAGGGATGCTCATAAATTGGCAAGTAATGGACAGGAGCAAATGATCTGTGACTGCGCTAGCGTTCGATACTTGCAGGTCAATAGACCTAAGGATAATGCCATGCTAAGTGACTCCCGGCTCACCCTGATGCCGTTGACTATGGCAGCAGTTTTACTCTCTGCAGCCTCAGAGTTCCCGATCAGGTAGTCCCAGGCACAGAACACCCTCCAGCAGAACGTGTAATTCTCATCTGAGGCACTGGCGAGGCTCAGTCGCGAGTTCTTGGCCATTCTGAAAAACAAGATGCCACAGGGCTTTTAATCTTGGAGAGGTCCAAATAATAAAGCAGATAAACTGAAAATAAACAGTCATAACACAAAAACAAACCGTGACCTGCTGCCGACCAAGCCAATGTTTTCTTACGTTTCTCTCTCAGGTTTTACCATATGACCATCCTTTAGTTTCTCAATTCTCCCCTGCTTCCTTGAATTTCTCAAATGCATTTTTCAATATGATCCCTTCACATTCAGATGCAAAGCTCTGACATTGAATCCCGAGACTTGCCTTGCATGGCATTTCCTTCAGTCAATTCACTTCTCTCCTCTTCCTTTCCTTTCCTTTCCTTTCCTTTCCTTTCCTTTCCTTTCCTTTCCTTTCCTTTCCTTTCCTTTCCTTTCCTTTCCTCCCCTTCCCTTCCATTCCCTTCCCTTCACTTCCCTCTTTTCGTTCACCTTCCCTTCCCTCTTCTTTTCGCTTTCCCTTTCTATTTTCCTTTCCATTTTCCCTTTCCCTCCTCTCCCTTCCCTCCTTTTTCCTTCCCTTCCCTTCCCCTCTCCTCCCTTCCCTAACCTTACCTTACCTTCTTCCTTCCCCTTCCCTCTTTTTTTTACCCTTTACCCTTCCCTTCCTTTCCCTTTCGCGTTCCCCTTACCTTCCCCTTTCCCTTTCACTTCCCCTTTTCTTTACCCTCCCAATGGGAGGCAGCTATTAGGGCTGTCTGGATGGACAAAGGCTGTGCGAGATACAGTAAGAATAAAATAGGAGAGATTCAGAAAGGATAAAGAAGTGGTGAAAGAGAATAAGTTGAGGAAGGTATGGGAGAAGAAGATGACAGAATGTCATGAGAGGTGGTGGATGTGGCAGGAACATGTCTTGGGGGTGCCCAGGAGTGGGAATTTCACAGGAAAGCCCGGATGGGTGCCACAGGGGTATGAATACAGCGCTACGAGGCCTCCGGGTAGAAGTGCGCTATATAAATACAATACATTTACATTTACATTTAAGAGGGGTAAGGTGAGGAGAAGCAGAAGGTATTCAAGGTGGTGAAATGATGAGTCTACAAGCTAGCAATAGAGCTAAATGTGGTATGAAGATTTTAAGAAGGGGGTATGGCAATTTGGAATAATGCATTATATTTCGAAGTCCACAAATATAGCCAGTATTTTTAGTTGCTGTATAAAAATACTGTAATGACAAAGCCAATACAAACGTGATTCTTCTAACAAAGTAAACATTTCAGGAAAATGCATATTATCAGACGTTTTAAACACATATTTTTGCAGCACAAACTTCATTGGGCCCTGTTGTTAAAAGTTATTATTTGACATATCCAGCACAAAATGGGATGATATTGAGCTGCTCACTGGAACTACTGAATATGTTCCTGCTGCACAAAGATTACTAATTTTGGGCTTCATCCTATGTTTAGCTCCCTCCCACGTGCTCTTGCACAGTTTGTAAGCCTATAGCTTAATATATAGCTGGAGTTTTGAATGGTGAAAGTTTAGGTGCACGGTTAAGAGTAGATGAACATATATTATGATACATACAATAGGAAGTGTCTTCAATGAACCAGTGCAGCTCTACAAAGCAGCTCCTTGGGTTATTTTCTATACCAAATATATATGCCCCCAGCTGCGGAACTATGGATTCAATCAAATCTATGTGCGGCCTACTGCACGCTATCAATGGAGACATGACCAATAATTGATCACATTGTCCTGGTTCCTGGCTAATCTAATTTGACATGGGGCAACCAATGAGACTGGCCAACATTTCACACAGCCAACTATAAGGGGAAAGTTGTGGGATGTTGCCTAGAGGAACTGGTCTCATGTGTTGCAGCGACTTAAAAGAGTAATGCTTAGAATTTCTCTCGCTGGTGGAGTGGGAACTTGCATAATGCTGCAGAATTTTGAGGCTCTACCTTTACAGGGAACTTTCTGGCCGCGACATCAATATTTTATCATCACTCAAGAAAACGAATAAAAGGAGCTTAGAAGAAAATAAGTCTCAGTGTATTAGTATTACAGTTTAATATTTTAAAGACTTCTCTTCCATGAGTAGCAAATTTGTCTTACATAAGCAGAATGTAGTAGTGGTTGTCACTTAAATATGTGTTTATTTATATATTGTTGGAACATTTCTAAAGAGCTATATGACCTACAAGTACTTCTTCTGATCACAAAATTCCACAGTTAATAACTAATTTCCAAAGACTTAGAAGATCCTGCTTATTTTCTGTCAAGGCTTTAATGTCCTTTCTTAGGCATAATCACTCAAAGAACATTCTTGATACATATATATATGCTGTGTTGTAAGTTTCGGGGTGATCCGTCAAGCGGCGGGTGAGAAAAAAAGGGGGGTCCCAAAACAAGTTTTCCCCATGTTATGTCTACATGGATATGTCATTTTTTTTTAACACGACTATAGCCCGAACTGTGATTTGGCGTAAATCTGTTGTTTCAGAAATATTCAAGTTTTAAAAATACGGCTATATGGGGACGCGAGTCCTTGCAGTGGACTCGTGGATCCTACCAAAATTCGATTGGCTGGCAACATTTCAACCAGGAATTGTTGGCAGCCATCTTGGGACTCTGCTTGAAGCTGAGTCCCACAAAAAAGTAACATTTATTAAAAAGGGGAAGGGTTCCAAAAAAGGCAATTGGAGGAAATTCCTACATTTTAACATTTTAGATCTAAAATAAGATTTAAGGAGTTAGAAAAAAGATATGCATTAAGATTTGGGTCACATAAGACATTTCTTAAGTTGTGGCACATAATTGACGAAGGAACGGTTTTAAGGAATAAAGTGCCTATAAAATTTTAAAATTCTAATATATTAGACATTTTAAATGTAATAATGTGATTGACTGTGATTGACCGTTTAAAATTATCACACTTTGTCATGTTTTGTCGTTATTGCTTGTTGCTGTGTTTTACATTTTTAGAGCTGCTGTGAACTTTTAAAATGTTATTGATTTTGCTGATGAAGTGTTATTGAAATTTGTATATTGAGAGCCCTCCTAATAAATATAAAAAATAAAAAAAAGGCGGCAGGGTAGGAATACTCTGACCCTCCCAGATATGGGGGGTCCCACAAGGACTCCAACAGGGATAAAAAGTATTTTTTAAATTTCAGTTTGCCTCAAATTCACAGGTGGACCATGGATCCATGGCAAAATAAAAAAAAAGACACTGATATGCTTACTAGTATGCTCCATTGGTGTCTACATAATAATATATATTGCTTTTTGGGTCAGACCTTTATCGTCAGCAGAGAGGAACAGCCATGGGCACCTGCTTCGCCCCCAGCTATGCTAATTTTCATATGGGCTGTTGGGAGGAGCAGATGCTGGCACATGAATTTGCCCAAGAAATGATGGCGAACGAGATAACATGGTCACCCTATATTGATGATCTTTTCATCATATGGCTTGGCACTAAAGTTTCGGCAGAGAGCTTTATGGATATTAGTACACATGAAGTCCAGTTTTTGGATCTTATGGTGTATGTTGATGAGTGCAAATTCCATACAAAAACGTTTCGGACAAAAACATCAGAAAACACTGTCTTGCATGCCCGATGTTTCCATCCAAGTAGACTAAAGTATAGCATTCCGTATGCAGAGAATCTCTGCATGTGGAGAAATTGTAACAATAATGAACAACTTCATATAGCCCATCAACAACTAAGGGACATTTTTGCAATTCGTGGATATAGTCAACAGGTGTTAGATGGTGCAAGAATGAAGGCCAATAACAAAACTAGAGAGCCATTTTTGTTCTCAGATAGTAACATAAGTTCATATAATCAGCAAGAGCAACAGTTTCGACTTATTACAGACCATAGCACCCAACACAAGAAAGTAAGACAGATTTTCAGAAACACTGGCATTTACTGCGTAGTGATCCTGTGATTTATCCAAAATTACATTGTAGACCTCTCATTGCATTCCGCAGGGCAAGATCAATGAGGGAAGATCTTGTAACGAGTAGTCCAGAAGTAAAACAACAGGGGACATGGCTCATGGGGAGTGGAAGATTCAGAAAATAAAAAAGTAAACACCTCAGAAGTGGCTTTACCTTTCTCGGATAGCACTGGAGAATAAAGAAATCACTACACTGTAAAAGTGAGTTTGCTATCCATGTTTTGAGGTGTACCTGCCCAAAGTTTTATATAGGGAGGGCAGTCCAGCTGTGTGGGTCTTAGTGGAGGTAACAGGTGGGGTGGTTGGCCCCCAAGAATCCTGAAGTAGTGCACCAGGAGGCGTGTTAAAATGTCTTGAAATCTACAATTGTGTTACACACTCAGGAATAATTCAATTGAAGCAAATGTTTGACTTCCTTTGAGAAACAGACTGAGGGGGTGAAAATAAGTATAAAAATACATAAAAAGCATTTGAAACCTAAGACAGACAGACTTTTAAAAATTATAAAAGAGGATCTTGCCCTATTAGACCCATGAAGGGTAGACCATCCAGGCACTACAGAATTCACGTGTTACTCAGCGAGATTTAAAACAGCATCTCGTTTGAATTTCTTTTTGATAAGTAACCATCTCGTGACGGGAAAATCTTTGATTTTTTCAAATACATTTTCAGATCACTCTCTGGTTTCCTCTATAATACAATTGCCCGCCCCCAAGAGAAAAGATAACAGGTCGTATTTTGATAAAATATCCATATCAGATCAAAGATGGATCGATGAAACCCGAGATTTTATAAAGGAAAATGTGAATACGGCACCAGGTTTTATGTTGTGGGAAGCTTTTAAAGCCACTTTTAGGGGACGGGTGGTGGCATACAGGGCTAATCTGCACAAGTGAAGGAAACTCAAGATTGTGGGATTTCAGGAGGCAATGGAGTGGGCTAGGAAGGAATTCTCGGGTAGGTCAAATGAGGATCTGGAGGTAGAGGCCTCCAGCAGGAATTTCTAAGAGAAAAGGAGGAGCTGAAAAGATTTTTTATGCTTGAGGAAATTGGTGGAAGAAAAGCTTCTCGACAAAACGAGGAGAGCCAGCACCTTTTTAGCCTTGTCCACAAAAACGCCTCAGAGCAAGCAGTCTATTCCACATATTAAAGATCCTAGTACTAGGTGCCTGATGAATTATAAAGACAAAATTGCCGGAATTTTTGTGGTCCATTTTAGTAAGATATACGCAGAAGTACAGATAGTGAACCCTCGAGCTCTTGCGGAATATTTTACGACACTCCAATTACCTGCGATTAGTGAGGAGGATCGTATGCTCCTAGGTGAACCAATCACAATCGCAAAATTAAGTGAAATCATTAAAAAATCAGAAATGAGAAGGCAAGTGGCAATGATGGGTTTCCTGTTGAAGTTTATAAATTGTTTTTAGACAAACTTGCCCCGTTCTTGATATCAGTATACAATCAAATTTTGAACGGAATGGAGGTCTCAGATTGATTTAAGAAGTCAGTTGTGATTTCAATTTAAAGAAGGATAAGGACCCTAAAGGCTCAAACTCTTACCGCCCAATAAGTCTACTAAACGTAGACAATAACCTTTTTATGAAAATCTGGGCAAAAAGAATTGCGGGCTGTGCGCAATTTTCGTACATGCGGATCAAACAGGGTTTCTACCTGGAAGATCCATGGCTGAAAATACTTTTTTCCTGACCCAGGACATCGACTATTTCTCTGCTAGTAAGGAGGGTGCGGCCATCTTAATGATGGACGCGGAAAAGGCATTCGATCTGGTGGATTGGCAGGCTCTCTTTTTTATTTTGGGAGAGTTTGACTTCCCACACCACCTGATTGATATGCTGGAAAGAATTTATAGGGGAGCCACCACAAAAATAATTATATACTCCAAGAAGGCGGGAGAAGTGGTGATAAGGCTGGGTATTAGGCAGGGATGCAGTCTCCCTTTTTATTCTCCCTTTTTATTGAGCCATACAAACGTCCAGAGTGCGCTGGGAGAAATCCAGGCGTTCACAGAACTGGATCAATCAGCCTAAAATGGATCTTCTCCTATTTAATGCATCAGGATTAGAGCTGCCAGAGGGGTTAACATTTCTGCCTCTTAAACCTATTAGATATCTGGGCCTGTATGTGACAGTGGACTTCCTTCAACTTTTCCAGCTGAATTATGGTAGAACACTGGATAAAATAAACAGTCTGGCAGAAAGATGGAAACTTCTACCTCTGTCATTAATAGGACGAGTCTCGTTAATAAAGATGTCGACCCTCCCCATGCTGATATTTTTATATCTAAATCTTCCATGAAAGATTCCAATCTCATATTTCAATGAAGTGGACAAGGTGACTTGAGAGTTCATTTGGGCTAAGAAAAAACCTCGGATTAAGTTATCTATTTTACACTTGGATGTAGATCAGGGGAGTCTTGCATTACCTCACTTGGCTACTTACTATCAAGCTGCGCTACTTAGCTTTGGCCTCCATTTCTAACTTTGACAATTTTTTATTTGATCTTATGTTAATGGAGAGTGCAATTAAGCTACCAGCATTCCTGCGTACTGCAAAGTTACCAAAAAAGACGAGATACAGGTTGTGAGTATATTCTTAAGAAGCCTGCTGCGGTTTAATAAAAACTATAACATTCATCATGTCATGCATATTCCTCTTTACACGACTGTGAGGTAGGGGGCCTTAAGCTCTCACAGAAGGGAGTTCAGGCCTATTCTAGGCAATATTTTTTTAAACTACGCAATTTTTACAATGGTGCCAATTTGATAATGTGGGATGTCTTTGTACTACAATTTGAATTACAGAGCCGCAATTTATGGTTAAGCTTTAGACAGATTACATGCTTTCTCCTAACCAACTATACAGGAATCAGTGAGAGAGTTAAATTAATTTTAAAATCAGTTTTTTAGATAAATCTAACTGGTATTGGCAATTGGTATAGGTGATTACGCCAGGATACGAATATAAGCCTCATTGAAACAATGCTCCCAAAAGTTGCTCAGGAAACCAATTGCTGGTTTAACAGCCAGGATTGGAGACGAGCCTGTGAGCTTGGCCACAGGGCGTTGAGGGAGGCCAATTTTCAAAGAATGTCCTTCCTCTCTAGATGGGTGGCCTATGACACTGAGTGATTGTTTTAGATGTAATCAGCCAGAGGTGGGGATTGTACACATATATTCTTTACTGGCCCAAGATTACAGTATTTTTGGTAGGAGGTGTTTAGGTTTATCAGTAAATGTCTGTCAAGAGATAACCTTCCATTTTTTAATTTTTTTTATTTTATATAACCTTCCATGTGCATCGTTGGCGTTGTTTCGTTTCTCCTATGTAGTTGGCCAGCTCTCATTTTATAGGCAATCCTTTGTTTTCCTAGCCATAGCAGTAGCCCGATCTCTAATATTACAGAATTGGAGGTCTCAGGAAATCCCTTTATTGGCTCAATAGCTACTTAAGCTGGAGAGGACCTACAAATTTGAGGAGGCCTACACGAAGAGGATAGGGGTGGTGCAGAGATTTGGGAAGACATGGGAGGGGTATGCTGCAACCACGTTTAAAAATGATACTATGTAATTTATTTTGGTGAATGTGTGCATAAATGTTAACATTGTTAACCTCTGGATGCTACTGTAACAGTTAAAAGGAGGGCAGTCCTCAGGAGAGAGCTCAGGACGTAGAATTAAATGAATTATGAAGCACCATTTTTTAAAGGAAAGACTGTAATCACATAGGTCAACAGGGTAGGAGGCTATAGGACATCATTGAGCTGCTATTCGGAATGCTGATATTGCACACCAGGTAAAATAGAATAAGAATTTGCATTTTTTTATTATTGTACATTTTAAATTGGTGACTCAATGTTCTATGGGGTTCACTCTTTTTATCATGTACAATTGCATTATGGAACTCATTTTACTTATTGCCTATTTATATGATGAAATTGTTGAGTTTGTAAATTGGTCTGCTTTATGTAATGTGGTTACTTTGCCTGCTTTGCTTTGTATTTATGCTCAATAAAAAACAAGACAATATATACATTCATGTGTAAGGTAAATTGAATATTAGTTTTATACACACATTAAACTTGGGATCCCTTTAAGCTGGGGTTCAAATTAGCAACTATGGGGCACATGCATCAAACTAATTACCTGCTGTAAATGGGCAGATTCGCAGAATCAGCCTCTTTGCGACTGGTAATTAGCCTTTTGGGATGCATCAAGCCCAAAGCCATTCACAGAATAGGTAAAAGCAAAATTTGAGATTACCTATGTTGTGACTGCAGTTAGGGAATCACAATTTGTGAATACCTAAATGCAATGCAAGAAGCATTCTCAAAATGCGACTTTGCATTAAGTAATTGCAAATTACCATCAATATCAAGTTGATGGTCATTTGCAATTCCTTAGAAAAATGCACAAAATTGCATTTTTCTAAGTGAAATGTGGCACACTATGTGTGCGCCACATGTGCACACATGCCAATTTTGGGGGTGCATCACGGTGGCCTTTTTGCCCCCTGGCTTCCTTGAAATTGCATTCGCAGGTAATCACAAATTGCGAATAGTTTCCCATTCATGCCTCTAGGCCCATAGGAATGAATGGAAAACATTCCCTAATAGCGAATCACAATTTGAGATTCACTATTAGGAAATGGGTAGGAATCGCTATTTTTGTGTGAAACCTACATGCATAGGCTAATGCCATTCCTTAATAGTGATTCCTTAATAATCGCTATTAAGGAATTGCAATTGCTTAGCTTAATGCATGTGCCCCTTAGTGCCTTATATGTAAAGGTTTACAACCCACACTATGTTTTAATGTTAAGGAGAGAGGGTGTGTCTCAGACCACTGCACCTATGCCACATATGATTAAATCCTACACTGTACAAGCTGATGTCAAAGATGATCTGTATGAATTAGGGCAGTGGTTGTTAACATGAGGTCCAAAAACCCATGGAGGTTTGCAGGGCCTACTCAGGAGGTTCATGACTGTGTTGATTATATAAGTTTAAAATTATTACAGTAAAATTAAAAAAAGTATATACAAATAAAGAAGCAAAATGGAATTTGTCAAACTAGTTATCTATATTTGATGGTGAATTAAGCAACATATTTCAATATTTGGGCATTTGTTTGGTGTATACTGGTTTTTGCATTTTTGTGTATTGTTCTGAAGTTCAAAACATGGAAATTGTTTAGCCCAGGGGTCCCTCCCTCCTAATAATGACTCAGTGTAGGTCCCCCGATTCTAGTAATGATACAGTGAAGTTCCACATAAGTCAAAAGTTTAAGATCCGCTGAGTTAGGGGATGGTAAACATCTCCTTAAAGGTACATCTTAATGATTAAAATATGGGTGTACACTAGGTGTCTGGATTCCATCTGGTTTTCAGTTCAAGGAGTACCATAAATATTCAATGAAAAGGTGTGTAAATTAACGGGGGAAAGAGGCCTGTGCAAGAAACAGAGCGGCATATTTACAAGAGCATTGTGCCACCGGATCATCACTTTTTGCAATGCTCTAGTGGTGCTGTGCTCTGCTCCATATTTACAAGGCAGTGCTAAACCACTTTGTGTGACTTAACACCGCCTTGTAAACATGCTCCACCTCGACGCAGCTTTCTGCTGCAAAGGGGCGTGCAATGAGTTTTGTTGTAGGTGTTACCACGCAACACCCATTTCTATTTAACACCACTCCCGATTTACAAGGATCTATAAATCTGAGGCAGCGCCAATAACATACTCCTCCCCAGGGTAGGCGTAAGAGTGGCGTAACTAGGAGAAATACTTTTATTTCTCCTTGTTTTTTGCTCTTTCTATGTGTCATGTATTTTGCAGCACACACAAAGGCTTATTTACAAGCCCTTTGTGCCACTGCTGCATCACTTTTTTTGTATGCAGGGGCGGTACAATCAGTGCACCACACTGCTCCGTATCTATAAGCTGACGCATTGGTTCCAATGCATCAGTTCATAGAGGCCTGTTTCACATTATAACTGTGCCAGGTATAATGTCTGCAGGGTAGGCATTCCCATGCAAAAAAAGCCATGTAGAAGTGGCGCTGTGAATTTACAACATCCCTCTATTACTTGACTGCATCAAAATCCTTATCCCAACTCAGACCAGTCGTGAGGATTGATAATGGGCCTTTACAATGGGACTGGCATATGTGTTCTGAAGCATTGCTGGAGTTGCGTCTGTTTTTTTTTTTTTTTTTTTTATTTCCGTAATTTTTTATTGTAGAAAAAATATATATTTACATGGAAGAGTTGCGTCTGTTTTAAAATCAACTCCAGCAGTATGTCACTTTTGTGCCAACAGATTCGTACGCATCTGTTAAATCCTTGTGCCATGGAACCCTATATTGTAAATACAATGCATCTATGGTCTCGCAAGGACATTTGGCGCAGGTACAATGAAACTGACACATTGATGCAGAGGCATCACTTTCTTGTAAATGAGGTCCCCGAAAGGAGCAAAACTCCCTTGTGCAAGGGTGCCTACACTGGCGCAAGACTGCTTTCTTTGTGCCTTCGCAGGGGTGAGTACAGGTATGCCCTGTTGTAAATACGGCACATTCCTGCACTTAGAAAATGATGCAACTCAGCGCAGCTAAATTCCTTACGGCACCGTACAGCGCCATCTTCTAGTAAATATGCCCCAGAGTTTGGAATGCAAATGTATATTTAACATCGCGGTAAAAATAAATCAGTTGACATTCTTAACCTTTTTTTACTCAGGTTGGGTCGGGCTGTAATATCTGATAGACTTTCTGAGACCACTGAGCAAATAGTTAATCGTGCTTTACTAGCCGCACAGTCAAGGTTGTGTTTTGGCCCATTAGCTTTTACTGTTGGCAGGTGGATTTAGTAAATTACATCACCGATACTCATCTTCGGCTCCAAATGAATAGACTAACCATTCGATTAATTGTCTTACGGCAAATTAATGATTTTCTTTGTGTGCAGTGGGCTGCGTTTGCTAAATGTCTGTCAGCAATACTTCTTGACAGTATGTGGGATGAATGATTTCTCCATTCCTCATTTCCTTCGGAGGCACCGGTTGAAAGGTCACGGGCCAGGGGCGCCCTGGAAGTGCTTGTACTCCCTGAGGTGTAATCAGAGAACATACACTGAAAATTCCTTGGTTTTGCCTTACAATTAATTCTACCGTGTCTGTGAAATCTCAGGCTAGCAGCGCATGTTTTGAGCGCATCAAGCTTTGTTAAAGGAGCACTGCTTGCCCTATTTGCATCTGTGCAAAAATACAACACTTACCGTATGTATTTATTAGCTTTTGTCATTACAATCTTACTGTTTATACGTTTAGTTTTCCTGTAGCTTGTTGGATATTTTATTTCCCTTGTGTTTATTCTTGATGAGTGGGGGAAGTTTAATTCATGCTACTCATTTCACCCTGCTTCTTTATCCTGAAGTATTGTTATATGCTTGTATATTAAAGAGGAAAGACAGTTGTAGGCTATAAGAAAAGTAACCTTTTATGCATGTTCCAATGTCCGTGTTTTAATAAAAAGAAAATAAAACAGGGTATTTTATCATTTTAAAACTATGTTTTTAATATCCTGACATGAAAATAGCTAGAATAACCCTGAAAATGCAGTGTTTCCCTTTAAAGCAGACATCTGGTTAATCAAGCACTGGTTAAATGTATGCTATGTGCATCTGTGTGGGTGCCTATGTGTATGACATTATTCTACGGTCACAAAACCCTTTATACCAAATCACTCCCTTGTCACACACCATTTTATTAATGAATATTTTCAAAAGTGAACTTTACTTTCTTAACAGGATAATGAAGCTGTACGCAAAAACGGCCATTCCAACAAGGAAATATGCCAGGGGCAGACGGTAGCCAGCTCTGCCAATCTTCCGCTCCCTGCCATAGTAGCCATAAAACAAGACTGAGTACTGGAGATAGCCCTGCAAAAGTAACAAGGGAGCCGTCAGACACAGATCCTGGCGTCATTGCAGCATGCACAAAAGATGGAAGGGAAGAAGGATGCTCTTAGCCTTGCCCCTAGTGACCAGATGGTGTCCAGGTCTTGCGCCGATGCAAACTCCTTTTCTGGAATAGTCTTGCTGACAGTGCTGCCAAAAGGTGCTCCTGCTAGCAGCTGATAAGGAAAGAGAGAAAAGTCGCATTTTATTACACTATTTGTTATCATCCTCAGACAGTAAGTGCTTTAGTGCAACAGCGTAAAGACATTCTTTATGTACTGTTCCCTTAACATAAATGCATGTGATGTCCCAGTGACATAAAGCGAAGCCATCTCTTGCAAAGCAGAACGTATTTTAAGGCAAAACCGATGGCTCGTGTAATATGCACATTCAATACATTACTCTCTTCAGCCAGCAGTACTTTCGTTCTCTCTTCTTCCTTTGGAAGGGCTGGTGTTTAAGGGAGCCTTGATACCTCTTTTCGAGTTTTATGTTGCGCTATACAAGTTTACATTCATTCATATCCTACGGCAGAAGTAGACGGAAACTACACGGATAAATATTCCCTACTTTACTTTCAAAGTTTTCACCCTACAGATCTGAATAAGTATCCTAGAAACTGCTAAACATCATTGATTTTGGGAAACCCAGTTTGCCTTTAAGGGGAGCAGAAAATGGCGGGTTATCTTAGCACATACAAGAGCCAGGAAACAAAATTCCAGCAATAGTGAGAAAACCATTCGAAATCTTACAACTGCAAAGAGGCACTTTCTTTGTGACAACTTCAGTTAAGCGTAAATTCACTGGGAAAAGTACAGATTTTGAGGTGGGCCTCGCCACCCTTTCAGAATCTAGATAACGCACCAACTGTAGCAGTGAAGCAGTAATCTGTATGACCAAATGCCCTTGCAAGTTGAAATAGATGTGCACGACAACATGAATGAATAAAACAAGAATCATAGAACATTGTAGTAATACTAGAGTTAAATATCTCACCACTAAACTGGGAGTATTGGAAATGACCATGATTTGTGTTGTACTGCCCAAGATTTTTGCCTTTTGTTTCTGACCCTGTTTTTGTTGGCCATTGGACTGTGCACTTTACTTTACTACTAACCTGAGGTCAAGTGCCCTTCCTTTCAAACTTGTCCAAGTTGATATACACCTGATGTTATGTTTCATTTAGGTAGCCCAGTATAGGCCCAGGTAGTAATTTAACCTTTCACTTATATTTCCCCTGCCATTACATTACATAACAGTTCTTGGTACTGACCTTTTACCTAGTTATGGTACTTCTTAAATGACGTGGGGTTTTCTCTGAAAACTAGCCTCATTCATTATGCCTGAGGATTCTTGGAATCTCATCAGGACTACCATCTCCTACATAATAACTATGTATAACGGTCATTCCTTCCGTCATCCTAGTCCGACATGACACAGCAAGGTAGATCCCCTGAGGGTACCATTATGGCTATATAAACACCATATCTTTGCTGAAGCAGAGAGAGGAGAAAAAGGACTTCCATGCTGACACACTGATGCAAGATGATGAGGTTCCTGCAGGCAGACACTCCAGCTCGAAGTGGTCTGACATCCCTCGTGGGGTGTCCATCTCGAGACCAAGATGGGGGTCCCACAGTCTCTCACTTCAGGCAATGGGGATGGCTATATCCTCGGGGGATTCTAGTCTCTTCACCCACATACATTCTAGGTACACGTAGGTACATCTAGATAGGGTTGCATCTTAGGAGAGTATGCCTTATTATTGTCATGTATGTTTGTACCTGCCAGTATTCATTGTTTTAGCACTATGGTAGGAGTCTACCATCCTTTTACTCTATTGGTGCTTACAATCATTTATATCTTTTTCTGTCTAATGGTTGTTTCAGCACACTTATTGTACATTAGAATGACGCTGATTCAATAAATGCTTATTGGAGAATGTTCCCACCATTTAGTCTGTGTACTTATCTGAGACTCTGTGAGCACGAGTGACTGAGCGAAAAGTATTTTACTGTTTCCACAATTCTGAGGGATCAGGGTTGTCATGTTCGATAGTTGCCAGAGTCTATTCACTTCTTGGTAAGAGGGGCACATAGAGGCACTGAGAGCTAGCAGGACTACAGACTAACATATCCTGTGCGGGTATCTGGAATCAGTCAGGATACCAATCCCATAGTTTACGTTGTCTAAACGCACAGATCCTGTATAGATATATAGGAACTACACAACACTGATTGACACATTTAATTTGCTTGTAAGTCCCTAGTATATGGTAACCCCTGTACCCAGAGCCTGTAAATTGCATGCTACTAGTGGGCTGCAACACTCATACAGCACCCACTAAAGTAGCACTATTAAACGTCTCCAGGGCTAACACGACTACCTGGGTGTGCAGTTTTAACTGTCTTTTCTACCTAGCACAAAAACCATTTGTCAAGCCTAAACCTTCCTTTTTAAAACTTATAAATCACCTCTAAGGTGGGCCTTAGAAGCCCATAAGACATGGTGCATGGTAATTAAAAGTAGAACATGTATATTTAATGTTTACATGCACTGGCAGTCAAAAACCTCCAACGTCGTTTTTTCACTATGGCAATGCTGGCTCACCCATAGGTTAACAATGGTGTACACTATTTAATCAATTAGTGCCACATTCAGTTAGGTAATAACTAGGAAAATATTTAAAGGATACCTCTTTTATAAGTAATTTAAAATCCAATTCAATGGTCAAGTCGGCTTTTATGTTACTATTTTGGAAGGTACACTTTTACAAAGTTGTTATTTTCCTGTCTTAAACAAAAATGCTCTACTGACTGTGTCCAGCTGCCCTCTGACTCCTGGTGGCTCCTCTGTGTATAGCTCCCAGACAGTGGACAAAGGGTTCTGGGTGAGGGGAGGGGGTCTCCCCCCTAGGCAGGATTGCCAGCGGATTGTGCTCAGCTCCTTGCAGAGCTTCAAAGACGCCTTCCCTGTCACTGGCACATGAAGCTCTCACCTAGGCCTGCCTCCCTTTTATCTCTCTACTCAGGATTGCTCCAAACCCAATGGGAGAGGAAGAACTGACTAGAACTGATTTTGGGGTGAACAAAGGGTTGCACTCCATCTACGAGTTGACACTAGGTATACATGTAGATTCCAAAGGTCTCTCCTTAGAACACTGCTGGACCTGAGAACAATCAGTAGAAGGACTGCCCTGATATTTGAAGAACCCGAGGACTGAACCTAGGACCCCAGAAGTGACTCCAAGAGTCACTAGACTTGCTTCTTGTCAGAGCCACAGTGGGACAACACGGTTCTAGAGGCATCTCTTCCTGCAACTGAAAAATTCCAACATGACCTGCTCTGCCTTCTGCTGCTGGCCTCTGTTTAAGTGAGTCCATGTGTTGCCCACCCGGTCCTTGACCCCTGTCTGATGTACAAGAGTACCCTTGTCCCCAAATTGCAAGATTGGGAACTTTTTGCTAGCTTTCTGCCTGGAGAATTGATGGAGACAAGGGTCACCATCGAAGCCGCAGCTGTCACTGTCAAATTGCCAGTCAACCTCAACTTGCTTGTTTGCTCTACGTACGGAAACCAAATTCCAGAAAAGTTTCAAACTTTTAACCTACAGGGCTTCACAGGACCAATACCAAGCAGCAGCTGACATCATGCTTTCCTGAGCATGGACTTTAGCCTTCACCCCTGAGGAGCTTTCACATCTTCATCAACGACCGCACCAGTAGCTCGCTCTTTAGCAGCTTGCTGTTATCGAGTCCAGCTTTGGATCCAACTGGTAGCTTACTCCGTCGAGGACTCATCGACAACCACTTTCTCTCCATACCACTCAGAATATATGCTTTGCACCAACATGAACCTGGTCTCTGTACCAGATCAGCGAGGTAAAAAACCTTTACCTCGCGGTGATTACACCGCGATGCCATTACATCACGGTCGTTACTACGACCGCGTTGTTAGCACGCAATGTCATTACTACGCAAGTCATTACATTGACTTGCAGTAGATGGCGTGCTAACATTAGGAATAGTATAGTTTACTATTCCAACACCTTCCCTACTGTTGCGTAGGCTGGAGTTGGAATAGTAAATTATATATTTCTAGTATCAGCGCGCCATCCACTGCAAGTCCATGTAATGACTTGCGTAGTAATGGCATTGCGTGGTAACAACGCGGTCGTTGTAACAACCGCGTTGTAATGTCACGCAATGTAATGACTCTCGTAGTAACGAGTCATATTCGAAAAGCGATTGTGAGGATTTGGGATGTTGATTGGGGGGACTGTGCCCTTCTCAAGCACCAGCCACAATCTGGCTACAATCAGTGTGAAAAACACGAGAGGTACTTACAGTCTTGGTATAAAGAATCTACTGGAACCTAATTGTGTCCCGTTATTATGTTCAGACCACACAGTTGATCTAAACAAATGACAGTGTCAAGACAGAGAAGTGAGACAGAGAAGATCAAAAGTCTGAATGACTAGGAAAAAGTACCCATCAGCCCACTCAAAAGTGGAATCTCGTCATCTGGGTAGTACCGTGTTGGAGAGAGGTGTCCTGTAGGCTTCTCCTCAGGGAGAGTCTGAGGTTGCCTAGTAGCGGACCCAAGGATAAAGCATCCAAACAGTAGATGACAGTGTTAGTTGCGCTGAAATTAACTTCAGTTCCATGCGCTTATTTACAGTGCGTGGCCTCCTTTCACCCTGAGCAGTCGCCAGGTGAGGTGAGTTTTTTTCTCCCTGAAATTAGGGTGAGTTAGAATTATTTGCTATACATATTCTATTTGTACAGAGTTGTGAGTTTTATGCTAAAGACATGCATATTTCTAATACTGTCACTTTTGTTTTTTTACATTTGTACACACAGGAGAAGACACACCATCTTCCTCTTAATTAATTGGAGAGTGGTTGTAAACCACGTTCTGAACCACCATAAGTAAGTGTTGCAGTAGCAATCCATAGGTCCTGAAGAGAGCCGCTTCTAGGCTGAAACATGTCGACCAACCAACATACATGGTGGATAGTAATTCCTTCCATGCTATCAGCATACTGCTTCTTTTAACAATACCACTTTGATGGTCAGACCCAATAAAGTTTCTTATGTCATCAAAGTAAGTATTTTTAACTCACGAGGATCATTTTCCTTTTCCTTTTCTGTTTTTCTTTTGAGCACTGCAACTTCTGCCCCTTCTGCTCACACACTGTCATCTACTGTTTGGATTCTTTATCCTTGGGTCCGCTACTAGGCAACCTCAGACTCTACCTGAGGAGGAGCCTACAGGACACCTCTCTCCAACACGGTACTACCCAGATGACGAGATTCCACTTTTGAGTGGGCTGATGGGTACTTTTTCCTAGTCATTCAGACTTTTGATCTTCTCTGTCTCACTTCTCTGTCTTGACACTGTCATTTGTTTAGATCAACTGTGTGGTCTGAACATAATAACGGGACACAATTAGGTTCCAGTAGATTCTTTATACCAAGACTGTAAGTACCTCTCGTGTTTTTTGCTATTTAGTTGGGGGACTAGGTACTTTCCTGGTCTATAAACTATCTCCCCTCGGACCCTCCACCACCCTTGTCTTTTTGTACAATCAGTGTGAACCACAAAACGTCAATAAATTAACCTGTGATCAACTCTCTGGTAGCTTGGCAGTCAGGCTTAACTTAGAGGCAATTTGTAAAGTAGTTAGCCAACACTTAAACAGTAATAAGGTGAAAACACAACATCAGAAAAATCCTAAGCTAATTTAGAAAAAATGGGAATATGAAAAAAATAAAATGACAGCAAAAAAATATATATATATTAAAACTGGACATATGAACTTTTGTATTTTTAATAAAAAATCACACCAAAAAGCACAACACACTAACCACAGGTATCTGATCATGCCAGACTTAGCACAATAAATATTTACACAATGTTTTTTCAGAAATGAGTATAATCATTCTCAGACTCCACCAGTGTATAGGATGGTTGTGAGATACAATGACCTTCAAGAAATGGGTCTTTTGGTCCTGAAGAAAGACCTTGACCTGTTCCAGGGCAATTCTATTTGGGCTGAAGCATGGCTACCTCTTAGCAGGGTCAAATTATTCCCCTGCTTTCCATTTGTAACCCCTACTCACCAGTGACAAAAATTAAGCATTAGTCAACTAGTAGGCAGTTTTAATTCTTTTTTGTTGTTCACCTTATATTTTTCATAAGATCCATTACTATCACAATTAAATTAAGTAGTGTCAGAAGGAGGTCCCCGAATAAGAAATCTCTCCTACAGGGTTTTGAAGCTTTTGACCAATGTGTGTAAGGGCCCTAAGATGAAGCATGCACCTAATAGTATGTGAGGACCTTACGTCTTAGTAAATTGATGGTGGAAGGTGGATTATTAGTAGGGGTAAGTATGCACCTACCACCAGCAATAAGGCCACCAATGCAATATAATGTCCAGATCAGGTCTCAATAAATTATTCCTCTGCTCAACCCTTGATGGCTGGCAATGAACAGGCAGGCTTAACTTAGGAGACAGGTGTGTGAAGCATTTAAAAACACCAATACATTAAATAAGTAAGACCCAACACACAATAAAAATCCAACAACATTTATAAACACAGGAAATATCTTTATCTTTAAAATGACACCAAAACAACAAAAATCCAATGTAGGGAGATATGAATTTTTTAAAGAATAAACACTTTCTAGTGCCTAAAAACCAATAGCACGAAATTGGGACAGTTGGTGACACTTGACCGGGGCAAAGTCAAAGTTTGAGCCTGACCATGATGGATCCCTGGTTCGATACACTAAGCAGGAGGCCTCTGTCAAAATGTTACCTTCAAACTTAGAAACATTCCTAGAGGATTTTCTCTCGACATCGAGCGGGGCTCTGCAACAGGCCGGATTCACACCCGCTTTGTCGGCTTGGTTCAGTTGGAGCCACTGGTCAACTCCTGGAAGTCTTGAGCTCCGAAGCTTTCGGTGGGAGGAATCTGCAATGTAGGCCGGGCAGCGGTTCGACGTAATTCGCGTGAATCTCAACATTGGATGAGTCACCTAACGCGACTTTTTCTAAAAAGTTCTCTGAAGTTCTCCAAACTTCAGGAGATGCTTTCTAAAGTTCCTTTTGGGATGTAAAGTGTCTAAAAACAACATCCAAGGTTCCAGAGTCTCTGAGTTGCTCCTCTGAAGTTGGGACTACAGTTACCACAATGCACCTGGCCAAATCCTTTAAAGTCCAGCTGAAGGTGGTCAGCTAGGTTAATCTTGCTGAAGATTACGTAGGTGGAGCTCTTTTAGCCTGTTACTTTCAGAGAGTTCACTCTTTCTCTTTTTGAAGCAAGGCAAAGTCCTTAGGGCTGTAGTTCCCTAGTGTGCAGCAGGTGCAGTCATTCGGAGTGCAGTCCTTTTACTGCAGGACAGGGTTCCAGCAGGACAGTCCTTCTTCTCTTTTAGTTTCAGGCAGGGGATCGGAGTTGCTATGCAGCTCTTCCATATTTATCCAGTGTTCTGGGGCAACAAGTAGGGGAGCACCCCTGACCAATGGGGTACAGGGTGCTACCCGAAAGCATGACAGCTTCCTCCAAAGTGTGGCATAATCTCATCCTACAAAGCACTGTACCTTAAAATGAAAGCTGGAGAAACGTTCTCCTTGGGATTAAGATCTGGCTAAACTGACCTACTAGTGTGACTCATTTCCCTTTAGATTCCCCTTCCAGGCCTCCTGCAAATTCCATTCCTGGGGCTCCTATATGGCTGGAGGGGAACAGGAAGAAGAGGTAGGCCTGGCCTGTGTCCTTACTGTCCTGCTCTCTAGGAAGACCAGTTTGTTTACTCAGCCCCCTTCCTGGCCTGTTCTCTGCAGCTGCAGATTTCCCCCCACCAGATATCCTTTGTCTCTATGCAGGCCACTTATCACCTCATCAGAACAATTAGGCTAAGACTGTCAAGGGCCGGCCAATCAGGAGAGGCTGCTAGAAGGTTGGATTTTGGCTCACAGAAGAAAACATTCTATAACATCCTTTCTGTACTAGTTATGATAGATTCAACAGTGGCAAGTTGTTGAATTTATCATTACCAATCTTTTAAGTCCTTGAAATATTATTTTAGCTGACTCCTGTCAATAGTTATACTTTATTGCAGTTTTCCCATGCTATCCTATAGAGCTAAACTGCTACAATGGGGAAAAATGAAATTGGTAGTTTTCCCCTCACCAGGGCATATAAAACATATTTACATTGCACCCTACCCTGGGGGCACGTAGGGTAGACATTAGGGGTGACTTATATGTAAAAAATAAGGTTGTTTACTACTGTGCAAGTACCTTTGAATCCAAAGTCTAATTTGCATATCATTTCAATTTAAAAGCAGCTTGAAAAGCAGGGCTGACTTTTAAAATGACAACATGCAACACAGCAGTGCCTTCTTAAGTGCATTAAATCTGCTGGACCTCTACACCTGCATGCCCTACCATATACTAGGTGTTAGACCTGGCCCCATTGGCGTGGGTCTCCCTTCCATTTTTTGCTGTTGCCTCGTGTGTTTTTGCTGGTGTTAGATGCTTTGTTTACTGTGCCACTGCTGTCCAGCGCCACAGTGCAAGTGCTCCCTATTGTAAATTGATTTATTAATCAGTGGTTCCATGTTTGGCTATTTGGTTTACTTGTCAGACCCTAGTCTAGTGCACTGAGTGTGCCCAGGGCATGTAAATCCAAATGCTGCTGGTGGGCTTGCAGCACTAGCAGCCTTGTAAAATGTGTCTAGGTCAGCCATTGCACAGCCCGCATGCAGTCTGGTACTGTCATGCTGACTGGGCAAGTGCGCCCACTTGCCTGTCCCTAAACCTTCCCTTTTCTTCATATTAGTCACCCCTACGGTAGGCCCACGGGCAGGGTGCATTGTAAGTATGAGGTAGGACAAGCCCTGGTGTGTGTGGCATGTCCTAATAGTGAATTACAACCATTCTCGTTTTTCACTATTGCAAGGCTACCTGTTCTCCAGAGGCCAGACTGGGCTGTTAAAATGATTACATTTTATAATCCTAGCTGACTCAGAGAACATGGTAGAAATTCGAGTTTAGTATGCCTGAACTCAGAATGATAAAATGCATATTTTAGTAAAGTTGGTTTTAACATTTTGGGGCTGATTCTGATGCGGGTTGGAAATGCTTCCTGACTGAATCGGGTTCGAAGTGGTTTCCAACCCACTCGGATCGGGACAGTCCGACCGACGGAGTACAATGCATTCCGGATGCTTCCCGATACGATTTGGTTGGACTCCCATTGACTTGAATGGGAGCATATGTTCCTAACAGCATCATAATTGGGACCTAGGTCGTTCCCAATCCGATTTGGAAGGCGCAAATGCCATTAGGAGGCCTTCCTAACCGCATCAGAATCAGGCCCTAGGTGGGAAAGCTTTCCAACCCGCATCAGAATCAGGCCCTTAGTGTTTGCAAATACCACTTTTAGAAAGTAGGTATTTGCTTGTCTAACCTTTCAAGCCTTACTCTGCTAGGTTGTGTATTCCTTTGTCTGGTTTTGTGAGTGTCAGGGCTGGGGGATTCCAAGAGACAGGATGAGTCAGCCCAGTGGTGAATAGAGAGATCGGTATCTAGATGGGAGGGAGGAGTTGCACCTGAACCTTGAATAGGGCTGTGCCTGCATTCCACAATGCTGGTTCCACCTCCTGGGGAGCGGCTGATGTCTCTGCCCTGCACACTGAAAGAAGAGAAGGAGTCCTGTCAACAAAGTGCTCCAGGACTGTACTTGCCTTCCACAATGCTGGCTCCACCTCCTGTGGAGCGGCTGATGTCTCTGCCCTGCACTGTGAAAGGAAAGGAGGAGTCTGGTAAACAGAGTGCTTCAGAACTGGTTTGGACTGGGCAAAGGCCTCTCTCCCCTCAGAGAACAAAGGATTTTGGGGTATAAATATTGGGAACCTGATCCCATGAAATTAGATCACTTTTGGACTACAAGAACAAACCTTTACTGAGGAGAGGAACCTGAAGAAACTGAGGAGAGACTATTCCCAAGCTGAAGTGCTGCTTGGGAAATTGGCCTGCAGTGGTTGCCTGACTGCCAAAGGAAGGATAAAGGAACTTTGTGTACTTTGCTTTCAACTTGTGAAGGATCTCCAAGGGTTGGGAAAAGAGCTTACCTCCTGCTGAAGTCTCAGGGACAACAGACTTCACCTCCAGCTCCCCAGCGTTCTTTTGGAAGTGCCTGCTGCTGTTTTGGGCCTTCTAAGGAACCGCGTGATGCAAGGAGCTGGGAGCACGACGCATCAAAAAAAAGCGTGTCGCCGTCGCTGTGCCTGTCGTCGCAACTCCGAAGGAGGGATTCACGGCTGGAACTGTGTGACTGCACCGCATCGGAGAGATGTGGCTTCAACTAAGAGGAAGCGTGTCGCCGTCGCTGCTGCTGCCATCGCAATTCTGAAGGAGGGTGTCGCCTCTGTAGCTGTCGCACTGCCCTTCATCGAGAGAAGAGTCTCGCAACGAGGTCGGAGCGTGTCGCCGTCGCTGTGCCTGCCGCCGCAACCCCAAGGGAGTGTGTCACCGCACTGCTCCGCATCGAAGAAAAGCGCCTCGCATCCGCGAGAAGTGCGCCGCCATCGGAGCTGCTGCCGTCGCATCGTGGATGTCGCCGCTGTAGTTGTTACATTGTGCGGAAGCTTCACACATCGTGGGAGAAGAGCGTCGCAAGTGGATCTGCTGCTGTTAGATTGTGGAACAAGGGTGTCGCCACTGCAGTCCACACATCGAACCGAGAACTTCTTGCATCCCCGCATCCCCGGTCTGGCTCCAAAACCTACAACAACTGTCCTGGCGTGTACTCAGCCATAGTAGCCTTTTGGTCATACCAGATCTTCATGAACTCTAGACTGACCTCCAGTTTCCTGCTTGTGCATGTCCTCTGGCAGCCGTGATCTCAGGCCTAGTACATTGTCCAGCACATTGTCCTTGGTTTCCTTGATAGGCTTCTCTCACCAGCCACAATGGTCCTCTTACAGGGTGCCCAAACAACAATTCAAAGGGGGTGAAGCCAAACCCTTTTTGTGGGACCTCCCTGTATGGAAACAGTAGGCATAGGAGGACAATATCCCATCTCCTCTTGAGTTTGTCAGACAAACCCATGATCTTGCTCTTTAGTGTCTTATTGAACTTCTCCACCAGACCATTAATTCGGGAATGATATGGGGTGGTGTGCTTGCAGGTAACAACAGCTGAAATGCCAGAAAACGGTCCTCGGAAGCTTTTTTCCGGTCCAGGGAAGGCATGGCTTGGAAGTTCGGGCTGGACTGTTCCCATGAGGTACAGGGTCAGACTGATTTGCATATGGCCATTTCTGAACAGGGGGGGCAGAGTGAGCTAAAGAACGGTGATGGATTAAACCCAGATCTGTTGACCGGGTGTGAGTGTTTGATTGGTTCAGATGCTCCTTCCATCACCACCCCCTTTTGTACCACTTTGTTCGCCATAAGTTGGCAGGGTATGCTGAGACGTGAGTCCCTTGCTCACTTTGCCACTGGATTCAAGCAAGCCGGGCTGAAGACAGCTGAAATGCCAGAAACCGGTCCTCGGAAGCTTGTTTACGGTCCAGGGAAGGCATGGATTGGCAGGTCGGGCTGGACTGTTCCCATGAGGCACAGGGTCAGACTGATTTGCATATGGCCATGTCTGAACTGGGGTGGCAGAGTGGGCTAAAGAACGGTGATGGATTAAACCCAGATCTGTTGACTGGGTGTGAGTGTTTGATTGCTTCAGATGCTCCGTCCATCACCACCCCCTATAGTACCACTTTGTTCGCCATAAGTTGGCAGGGTATGCTCAGACGTGAGTCCCTTGCTCACTTTCCCACTGGATTCAAGCAAGCCTGCCTGAAGACGGCTGTAATGCAAGAAACCGGTCCTAGGAAGCTTGAATCCGGTCCAGGGAAGGCATGGCTTGGCAGTTCGGGCTGGACTGTTCCCATGAGGCACAGGGTTAGACTGATTTGCATATGGCCATGTCTGAACTGGGGTGGCAGAGTGGTCTAAAGAACGGTGATGGATTAAACCCAGATCTGTTGACTGGGTGTGAGTGTTTGATTGGTTCAGAGGCTCTGTCCATCACCACCCCCTTTTGTACCACTTTGTTCGCCATAAGTTGGCAGGGTATGCTCAGACGTGAGTCCCTTGCTCACTTTGCCAAAGGATTCAAGCAAGCCGGGCTGAAGACAGCTGAAATGCCAGAAACCGGTCCTCGGAAGCCTGTTTCCGGTCCAGGGAAGGCATGGCTTGGCAGGTCGGGCTGGACTGTTTCCATGAGGCACAGGGTCAGACTGATTTGCATATGGCCATGTCTGAACTGGGGTGGCAGAGTGGGCTAAAGAACGGTGATGGATTAAAGCCAGATCTGTTGACTGGGTGTGAGTGTTTGATTGCTTCATATGCTCCGTCCATCACCACCCCCTATAGTACCACTTTGTTCGCCATAAGTTGGCAGGGTATGCTCAGACGTGAGTCCCTTGCTCACTTTGCCACTGGATTCAAGCACGCCTGGCTGAAGACAGCTGTAATGCAAGAAACCGGTCCTAGGAAGCTTGAATCCGGTCCAGGGAAGGCATGGCTTGGCAGTTCGGGCTGGACTGTTCCCATGAGGCACAGGGTTAGACTGATTTGCATATGGCCATGTCTGAACTGGGGTGGCAGAGTGGGCTAAAGAACGGTGATGGATTAAACCCAGATCTGTTGACTGGGTGTGAGTGTTTGATTGGTTCAGATGCTCTGTCCATCACCAGCCCCTTTTGTACCGCTTTGTTCACCATAAGTTGGCAGGGTATGCTCAGACGTGAGTCCCTTGCTCACTTTGCCACTGGATTCAAGCAAGCCGGGCTGAAGACAGCTGAAATGCCAGAAACCGGTCCTCGGAAGCTTGTTTCCGGTCCAGGGAAGGCATGGCTTGGCAGGTCGGGCTGGACTGTTCCCATGAGGCACAGGGTTAGACTGATTTGCATATGGCCATGTCTGAACTGGGGTGGCAGAGTGGGCTAAAGAACGGTGATGGATTAAACCCAGATCTGTTGACTGGGTGTGAGTGTTTGATTGGTTCAGATGCTCTGTCCATCACCATCCCCTTTTGTACCGCTTTGTTCGCCATAAGTTGGCAGGGTATGCTCAGACGTGAGTCCCTTGCTCACTTTGCCGCTGGATTCAAGCAAGCCTGGCTGAAGACGGCTGTAATGCCAGAAACCGGTCCTAGGAAGCTTGAATCCGGTCCAGGGAAGGCATGGCTTGACAGTTCGGGCTGGACTGTTCCCATGAAGCACAGGGTCAGACTGATTTGCATATGGCCATGTCTGAACTGGGGTGGCAGAGTGGGCTAAAGAACGGTGATGGATTAAACCCAGATCTGTTGACTGGGTGTGAGTGTTTGATTGGTTCAGATGCTCTGTCCATCACCACCCCCTTTTGTACCGCTTTGTTCGCCATAAGTTGGCAGGGTATGCTCAGACGTGAGTCCCTTGCTCACTTTGCCACAGGATTCAAGCAAGCCGGGCTGAAGACAGCTGAAATGCCAGAAACCGGTCCTCGGAAGACTGTTTCCGGTCCAGGGAAGGCATGGCTTGGCAGGTCGGGCTGGACTGTTTCCATGAGGCACAGGGTCAGACTGATTTGCATATGGCCATGTCTGAACAGGGGGGGCAGAGTGAGCTAAAGAACGGTGATGGATTAAACCCAGATCTGTTGACCGGGTGTGAGTGTTTGATTGGTTCAGATGCTCCGTCCATCACCACCCCCTTTTGTACCACTTTGTTCGCCATAAGTTGGCAGGGTATGCTGAGACGTGAGTCCCTTGCTCACTTTGCCACTGGATTCAAGCAAGCCGGGCTGAAGACAGCTGAAATTCCAGAAACCGGTCCTCGGAAGCTTGTTTACGGTCCAGGGAAGGCATGGCTTGGCAGGTCGGGCTGGACTGTTCCCATGAGGCACAGGGTCAGACTGATTTGCATATGGCCATGTCTGAACTGGGGTGGCAGAGTGGGCTAAAGAACGGTGATGGATTAAACCCAGATCTGTTGACTGGGTGTGAGTGTTTGATTGCTTCAGATGCTCCGTCCATCACCACCCCCTATAGTACCACTTTGTTCGCCATAAGTTGGCAGGGTATGCTCAGACGTGAGTCCCTTGCTCACTTTCCCACTGGATTCAAGCAAGCCTGGCTGAAGACGGCTGTAATGCAAGAAACCGGTCCTAGGAAGCTTGAATCCGGTCCAGGGAAGGCATGGCTTGGCAGTTCGGGCTGGACTGTTCCCATGAGGCACAGGGTTAGACTGATTTGCATATGGCCATGTCTGAACTGGGGTGGCAGAGTGGGCTAAAGAACGGTGATGGATTAAACCCAGATCTGTTGACTGGGTGTGAGTGTTTAATTGGTTCAGAGGCTCTGTCCATCACCACCCCCTTTTGTACCACTTTGTTCGCCATAAGTTGGCAGGGTATGCTCAGACGTGAGTCCCTTGCTCACTTTGCCACAGGATTCAAGCAAGCCGGGCTGAAGACAGCTGAAATGCCAGAAACCGGTCCTCGGAAGCCTGTTTCCGGTCCAGGGAAGGCATGGCTTGGCAGGTCGGGCTGGACTGTTTCCATGAGGCACAGGGTCAGACTGATTTGCATATGGCCATGTCTGTACTGGGGTGGCAGAGTGGGCTAAAGAACGGTGATGGATTAAAGCCAGATCTGTTGACTGGGTGTGAGTGTTTGATTGCTTCATATGCTCCGTCCATCACCACCCCCTATAGTACCACTTTGTTCGCCATAAGTTGGCAGGGTATGCTCAGACGTGAGTCCCTTGCTCACTTTGCCACTGGATTCAAGCACGCCTGGCTGAAGACAGCTGTAATGCAAGAAACCGGTCCTAGGAAGCTTGAATCCGGTCCAGGGAAGGCATGGCTTGGCAGTTCGGGCTGGACTGTTCCCATGAGGCACAGGGTTAGACTGATTTGCATATGGCCATGTCTGAACTGGGGTGGCAGAGTGGGCTAAAGAACGGTGATGGATTAAACCCAGATCTGTTGACTGGGCGTGAGTGTTTGATTGGTTCAGATGCTCTGTCCATCACCACCCCCTTTTGTACCGCTTTGTTCACCATAAGTTGGCAGGGTATGCTCAGACGTGAGTCCCTTGCTCACTTTGCCACTGGATTCAAGCAAGCCGGGCTGAAGACAGCTGAAATGCCAGAAACCGGTCCTCGGAAGCTTGTTTCCGGTCCAGGGAAGGCATGGCTTGGCAGGTCGGGCTGGACTGTTCCCATGAGGCACAGGGTTAGACTGATTTGCATATGGCCATGTCTGAACTGGGGTGGCAGAGTGGGCTAAAGAACGGTGATGGATTAAACCCAGATCTGTTGACTGGGTGTGAGTGTTTGATTGGTTCAGATGCTCTGTCCATCACCATCCCCTTTTGTACCGCTTTGTTCGCCATAAGTTGGCAGGGTATGCTCAGACGTGAGTCCCTTGCTCACTTTGCCGCTGGATTCAAGCAAGCCTGGCTGAAGACGGCTGTAATGCCAGAAACCGGTCCTAGGAAGCTTGAATCCGGTCCAGGGAAGGCATGGCTTGGCAGTTCGGGCTGGACTGTTCCCATGAAGCACAGGGTCAGACTGATTTGCATATGGCCATGTCTGAACTGGGGTGGCAGAGTGGGCTAAAGAACGGTGATGGATTAAACCCAGATCTGTTGACTGGGTGTGAGTGTTTGATTGGTTCAGATGCTCTGTCCATCACCACCCCCTTTTGTACCGCTTTGTTCGCCATAAGTTGACAGGGTATGCTCAGACGTGAGTCCCTTGCTCACTTTGCCACTGGATTCAAGCAAGCCTGGCTGAAGACGGCTGTAATGCCAGAAACCGGTCCTAGGAAGCTTGAATCCGGTCCAGGGAAGGCATTGCTTGGCAGTTCGGGCTGGATTGTTCCCATGAGGCACAGGGTCAGACTGATTTGCATATGGCCATGTCTGAACTGGGGTGGTAGAGTGGGCTAAAGACTGGTGATGGATGATTAAACCCAGATCTGTTGACTGGGTGTGAGTGTTTGATTGGTTCAGATGCTCTGTCCATCCCCACCCCCTATTGTACCGTTAAAAAAAAAAGAGAAACTTTTTCGTTTCATTTTTTAAGGTCGATTAAAACCTGTTTGTGCAAAAATGGTCGTACATCTGGCCCCTAAATGTTTTTCTGACTCTTTAATACATTTGTGACTCATTCTGAATCACAAAGTGAGAGGGGATTAAAGTAGTGTCCTTCTCTTTAGTTATGTAATTAAACATACCAAAGGTTTGTGACCACAATTGTAGTTCCAAAACATTGATGAGTTATAGACACCGATTTGGGTGGCAACTAAGTTGCAGAGGAGAAACTGCCCCTGTTCTCTATGCTATTTATTGCAAATTAGAAGGCGGCAAAGGCATGATAGGGTGTCCTCCCTCCTCCTTCTCCATGACTGCAATTTCAATTTTGTTTCAAACCATTGATGCTGGTGTGTAAAACCAGGTAATCGCCATCTGCTAAAGTGGAAGCTTTGACCAACTGCAGCAACTTTATCAATGCCAGAGTACTAATGGTAATAAATTGTGGTTAAGGGGATGGTTGCATTCTCCCCCTCCAGTCAATAAGTGAATGCCACCTTTTATTTTTGAAAGCAGCTTCTTGTATCTTTAAGGTACAGAGCCTACTTTAAAACAATATGTCAGCATTCAGCCATTTGAAGGAGGTAGCAAAAATACTTCTACCTCAGAAATATTAGTGAGTCAGGGGTTTTTGTGAACCCATGCAAATGTGAATGTGTGGCGACTGACTGGTACATCGGTAGCTGCACAAATTGAGTGTGGGGGTCGCTTGGCAGTCACTGTGCAAAAACACCCTTTAGTGTCTAACTCCAAAATTGATTTTTGTCATGCCAATGTGCGAACATTTTTAAAATGCTTATTTAAGATATGTTTTGCTGTTGTCTTAAACCAAAACAGACGCTGTCTATGTCCTGGTAGCGTGATCTTCACACCGTTGTGAGGGGCAGATTTACGCCGCCATTGCGTCCCTTTTGTGACGCAGCGGCGGCGCAAAAGATGCGCCATGCTGCGGGGCATTTACAACGTGACGCATTTGGGAGTCACTTTTGGGCCCATGCTGCATCAAAACCCTGCGCCTGCTTGAAGCAGGCGTAAGGATTGACGCAGCATTGTAAGAATAGGGCCCCCCAGAGCATTGCTGGAGCTGCGTCGCGCTTGCGACACAACTCCAGCAATGCGCCGCCTTTACAGCACAGATGTGTGACGCATCTGTGCCGTTTCTGCCCCATGGTACGCTACATTGTAAACGCGGCGCATCCATGGTGGCTGAGGCATGGTGCACAGTAACTGGTGCATCCCTGCTGATATGCAGGGATGCACCAGTTATTGTAAATTTGCCCCGTAGTCTTCAAGTGTACTCTTGAATTCTATCAATATATGCGTCATTCATTGATCACACATTTTGAAAAACAGAATGAAAATACTTTGAGAGTAAATGCTTTGTGCGTGATCTGCATGCATGTTTGAGCACTGTTCTACTTCCTGTGGAAAATGATTAAAGTGCTTTCCTACTAACTGACATTCGTCGAGGTACAAAGGAACAGGGGGAGCAAAACAGAACTTGACAGTATATTGATTCCTGGGCATACGTTTCACCCAGTCAAGTTATGAAAATGGAAACGTAAGTTCTCTTCCTGGAGTCTCAGGGTCTTCGAAATATTGACATGACTATAAATATTGGCAGTACAATGAGATGCAGGCCATTGCTCAGAGTCCACATCTGGAACATGAATTCTGAGAAACCTGTGAACCATTCTTATTTAAAATTTAGCTTCCTACAGTGAAGACGAATATGAACCATGCAGAGTAGGTAGAATAAACAGCAGGAATACATTGTTTACTGGTGGGCCAAGCACTTCATCATATAGTGGTTCTAGATGGAAAACAGCATTACAACGATGGCGAAACCACGCATAGCCTTTACAACAATGTCTTTACAAAGAAGGTGGCTTTACAAAAAAATGTCTTTACTATGACTTTTTTCACTATGAATAGGCCTTTACCATGCATGATTTTACAATGAAAATGTAAGTATTCCGCAGGCAAGTGTATTATATTTACAAATATGTACATATATGTATGTATATATATACATATGTATATATATATATATATTCACTGAAAAAACCATAGGTTATAGACCATATATAGTTAGGAATTAGCATTTACAAAACCTTGAAAATTCACTGAAAAAACCATAGGTTATAGACCATATATAGTTAGGAATTAGCATTTACAAAACCTTGAAAATTCACTGAAAAAACCATAGGTTATAGACCATATATCGTTAGGAATTAGCATTTAAAAAACCTTATTTTACCCACACAAAACCATTGAAATTCCATATATAGTTAGTTGCACTAACTATATATCGCGCACCCGCAATCCACTGCTGATGATGTCACATATTACATCATTCATGACATGGTCAGTGACATCATTGATGACATCACTGATGACATCTCAAATGACATCACTGATGACATAACTGATAACAACATCCAGTGATTTTTTGTTTCTGTAAAGTTTAAATATGTCTTACATATTGAAGAATGAGTAGATGTATAAGTGTCTGGATGAAGGATTTAGTAGATGCATGACTGACTGTATGACTGAGTGATTAAATGTGTCTCACTGAGTGCATGGGTTAGTGACTAAACTGTCTTAATTTGTGCATCATTATGTCTGTTGTTCTATAAACTGCTGCATGTGTTGATCAGTAGCTATATGAGTAACTATATGGGTTATTGATTGATTGCCCAAGTATTTGTATGAGAGACTGAGTGTGTGTGTGGCTGGCTGGGAGGTGTATGACTCTGTGCAGATCAATGTGTACTTGTATCAATGATTGTATAAGAAGGTAAGTATGTGTTAGTATATGTTTGAAAATGTAAGGTGCTCTATGTTTAACTGTATAGACAAGAAAATGGAAGTGTCATTGATTCTTTACAGGACTGACTAGGTGTGTGAGTAACTCCATGGATGAGTGGCAGACTGTGAGTGTCTGTATAGGTGTATGAGTGCATATGATAGTGTTGTAAAGATGAGTGATTGTATGTATGAATGATTGTATGGGTGAATGAGTGAAGGTGTGTGTAGACGTAGGAATCAGTGAGTGCGTATGTAGTAACTAGTATTGGTGTGTCAATGGTTTCAAAAATTATACTCTGTATTTAACACTGGGTGAAACAGAGGTTATATTAAAATGTGAGGAGATGCATTGTATTGTCACATGAATGATATCATCAGTGATGTGGTCATTGATGTCAAATGAGATGTCATCAGTGATGTCATCAGTGATGTCATTTGAGATGTCATCAGTGATGTCATCAGTGATGTCACTGACCATGTCATGAATGATGTAATATGTGACATCATCAGCAGTGGATTGCGGGTGCGCGATATATAGTTAGTGCAACTAACTATATATGGAATTTCAATGGTTTTGTGTGGGTAAAATAAGGTTTTTTAAATGCTAATTCCTAACGATATATGGTCTATAACCTATGTTTTTTTCAGTGAATTTTCAAGGTTTTGTAAATGCTAATTCCTAACTATATATGGTCTATAACCTATGGTTTTTTCAGTGAATTTTCAAGGTTTTGTAAATGCTAATTCCTAACTATATATGGTCTATAACCTATGTTTTTTTCAGTGAATTTCAATGGTTTTTTAATAGCAAATATCATAAGCTGTCGAATGTCAAGTACGTGGTAAGTAAAAACATTTTCGTGTTTATGCACACTGATCTGCTTTGAATGCTGCCCCCCCCCCTCATTTCTATTAGGAGTACTCTCTCTTTGCAGATAGTGAAAGGTAGTTAACGCAGGCCTTTGCCCCCGTTGTAATACGTCGTGCCTGCTTCTCTCTCCATTTGATTGATTGTTATCCAAGCATTTACTGTTTTAGAATTGGTTCTCTTTGGTTCATTCTCTATTTACAAACAAACACAGAGTCGCAATACTCTGTTTAGTCTTTGCAGATAACGAAAAATCGTGTAAAAAAACAAAAGGAATCGAGCAAAATCAGTAGGCCACTAATGGGATCTCTTTTTGACCTCGCTAAAATAGAAACATTAAGAACAACCCCTCATGACAAATACGAAACTAGTGAGATGAACTGAACTCCACACCATGATGGCTGCAATACAGCTCGGCTCCGCCACCCACCCCGCCCAAAATAACGATAAAGAGCGGCTGCCATGATTGCTCGCGGAATGGCCACGACGGAGCTACGAAATGGTGGTGCTCTCATGCTAACGCCAGCTTCAGTCTGAAACATCCAGAAACACTGTAGACTACCAATTCGATCAGTTCCGGTAGCGCCCCAATGTAACTCGGTAGAGAAGAACTAGCCCTCCCCTCTTTGACTGATGGTTCTTGTTGCCTGTCCCTTCTGTTGTCATTTAACAGAACTATTTAGCCTGCTGAAAGGGGTTGTGTTCCGACCGCTGGTTGGTGGAGACATTTTGACTATATTCTGGACCTGCGTTGTCGCGTAATGCGTCATATGACGCGCCGCGTTAGCGCATCCGGAAGTCATCCGGGGCGCGACGCGCAGCGCGTAACGTAAGCATAACAGGTCATGTGACTTGTTAATAAAACTTTTCATTGGTTCATTTTACTTTTCTTATTCTAATGATGAAAGGCTTGGTCATATGACCTAAAAATTACGCTTTTTATTACTTCCGAACATTATTTTTTCTTAAATATATGTTATAATGTTCCAGGCTAATGTACTTTCCCGGAAAATTTACAACTGTCCTGCAAGTAAAATATATTCTTTTTTCGAGAAAAAGGGCGTTTCTTCGTCCCATGACGGAGCGGTTGAGCAAAAGAGGGTCGACCTGCTGTCTTAGTCGCCGATACGCCTGAATATGAGATTCTTATCGATCACTTTATGTTGCAGGAGTAGAAAACACAACAGCCCTTGACCATTTATCTTTACTGCGTTCCTGCGTATTATACCTTTTACCCTTCATGTAATTGGTCTGCTTTATTTCACTTGCCTTTTAATGATTCTAAAACAGTGACTATTATTAAAAACTTTACCAATGTATATACTACTACCATGTTTTCTTTTAAAAACCTTTATTGTGAAAATTTCATTATACAAATACGAGCCTATAACCACGTGGGCCGGCCACGGAGCAAACTGTAATCGTATATGATGAGTAGACATTTATACTGTAGAAGAACGTAACGGGTGGGCCATTAGGTTGCAAGAACTAAGGTGTCTAACAGTTGCGGAATCGGTGGACGTACATTTTATAATTAAAATACGACAGGGCCAGTTACAATAAAATTATCTAGATATACATTTGCGGGCAAGTACCATGCGTGACGTTAATTCGAACTTTCAATAGTACAGTAATCAATAACACATCAGAACTTAATATCAATAGGGATGTCGAAATACTCAATCAATTCTCGTCCCCGCCCGCCATGTGCTTCAAAACTGCATACGTATCTCGTGATTTCAAGGTTCTGCAACCAGTACACAACAAGGAGTTACGAGTCCCATTTATTCCGGCGCCATTTTGGGCGAGGACGGGCAGGTCCAGGATATAGTCAAAATGTCTCTACCAACCATCGACTATGATGATGTTCATATGCTGTATTTATAGAGTAACACTCATCTGTCCACATGAAATTAATTTGCCACAATCTAAACATGTCATTTTAATCTTTCCAAAGTTCTTCTAAATATTTGGGACCATTTCCCTTGCCTCTGATGCTCTCAGTGCCACTTCTTTGATGAATGTACTGGCAGGTCGGGGGTTCTCCTCCAAATCTCTCTTTTATGCAGCACTATAATTAATTGGTGCCACCTCTCCATATGACGATGCATGGTATAGTTACCATAACTATATTTTTTTTCGATTCCTCTGGAGAGTACATCGTGGCAGATGAAGCGTATAACGTACCGGGCATTTACCTTTTTTTGCATGTAGAGGAAAGGAAAAAAAAATCGAGCGTCCGAGTTCTAAGGTGTCCCAGGGCCATTTTAGTGGACCAGGCCCAAATCCAAAGAACAGGCCGCCATTTTGAGAGTCCTGTTGCAGCCGCCTGTCGCTGTAGCATCAAGAGCGGCCAAAACTCAGCTGAATGGCAACTGAAACTGTAAAGGGGCGCCCCACTACAGCAGACGAGCCTCCACCTAGGAAGGCCCGTTCACGCCGCCTCCCCCCTCCCCCTTCGGGCACCCCACGCCGTTATTCGGAGCAGTATTGTAGGATGGCCACACCAGTGCAGCAACTTGCTAGACACCACCTCGGTGGTAACCGAATCTCAGCGCCTTGTGGTGTCTTCTATTCAGAAAACATTGTTGTGCTGCCTTCGACCTATTCGCCGCAAGTGCGCACGCAACTCAGCTGCATAGCTTGCTAGACACCACCTCGGTGCTAACCGAATCTCAGCGCCTTGTGGTGTCTTCTATTCCAAAAATATTGTTGCGCTGCCTTTGGCCCCATTCGCACATCGGTCCGCTACTGCCGCCATCTCACAGGCCAACGGGGCGCCCCACGCCGACTTTCAGCATTGTAGGATGGCCACACCAGTGCACCTTACTAGACACCACCTCGGTGCCATCCGGATCTTGGCATCTCAGCGCCTTGTGGTGTCTTCTATTCAGAAAATATTGTTGCGCTGCCTTTGGCCCCATTCGCACATCGGTCCGCTACTGACGCCATCTCACAGGCTAATGGAGCGCCCCACGCCGAGTTTCAGCATTGTAGGATGGCCACACCAGTACAGCAACTTGCTAGACATCACCTCGGTGCCATCCGGATCTTGGCATCTCAGCGCCTTGTGGTGTCTTCTAGTCAGAAAATATTGTTGCGCTGCCTTTGGCCCCATTCGCACATCGGTCCGCTACTGACGCCACCTCACAGGGCAACGGGGCGCCCCACGCCAACTTTCAGCATTGTAGGATGGCCACACCAGTGCGGCAACTTGCTAGACACCACCTCGGTGCCATCCGGATGTTGGCATCTCAGCGCCTTGTGGTGTCTTCTATTCCGAAAATATTGTTGTGCTGCCTTCGGCCTATTCGCACATCGGTCCGCTACTGACGCCATCTCACAGGCCAACGGGGCGCCCCACGCCGACTTTCAGCATTGTAGGATGGCCACACCAGTGCACCTTACTAGACACCACCTCGGTGCCATCCGGATCTTGGCGCGTAGTGAAGCTGCAGCAGCTGCAAATAAGCTTCAGACAGTGTTACAACCGCTGCTCAGAACTCTCAACTATGACACCACCTCGGTGCCATCCGGATCTTGGCGCCTTGCGCTGCCTTTGGCCCCATTCGCACATCGGTCCGCTACTGACGCCATCTCACAGGCCAACGGGGCGCCCCACGCCGACTTTCAACATTGTAGGATGGCCACACCAGTGCGGCAACTTACTAGACACCACCTCGGTGCCATCCGGATCTTGGCGCGTTGTGCTGCCTTCGGCCTATTCGCACATCGGTCCGCTACTGACGCGAACTCACAGGCCAACGGGGCGCCCCACGCCGACTTTCAGCATTGTAGGATGGCCACACCAGTGCTGCAACTTGCTGGACACCACCTCGGTGCCATCCGGATCTTGGCGCGTTGTGTTGCCTTCGGCCTATTCGCACATCGGTCCGCTACTGACGCCGCCTCACGTGCCAACGTATTTTCTCCACATTTTATACCCTATGCCGCATAACAGGTCATTTGACTTGTTTATAAAACTTTTCATTGGTTCATTTTACTTTTGGTTTCCTAATGATGGAAGGCTTGATCATATGACCTAAAAATAACACTTTTCATTGGATGAAAACTTTTTTTTTTCCCAAACGATGAAAGCCCCACCTTGTTTCTGGATGTTTCAGACTGAAGCTGGCGTCAGCATGAAAGAACCACCATCTCGTGGCTCCGTCGTGGTCATTCCGCGAGCAATCATGGCAGCCGCTCCCCACCAGAAGCCTGCAGGAGTCGGGGGCCCCCAAAACTTTTGTTGAATCCTCAAGGCGGAGGGGACGCTTTCGAGAATGGGGTCCAAGACCTAGCAGACAGTCGTCCGATTTCCAAGGTGTCCCAGGGCCATTTCAGTGGACCAGGCCCAAAAAGAAAAGAGCCTGCCGCCATTTTGAGAGTCCTGTGGCAGCCGCCTATCGCTGCACCGCAAGAGTGGGCGCAACTCAGCTGAATTGCGGCTTTTGACACAGTGGACCAAAAGCGGACGGAATGGCAACTGAAACGGTAAAGGGGCGCCCCACTACAACAGACGAGACTCCACCTGGAGAGGCCCGTTCACGCCGCCTCCCCCCCCCCCGGGGCGCCCCACGCCGTTATTCGGAGCAGCATTGTAGGATACCAAAACCAGTGCGGCAACTTACTGGACATCACCTTGGTGCCATCGTTCTGCTGCCTTGGAACTATTCGCACAACAGTTTGCTACTGATGACCCACCCCCCGCGACGCCCCACGCCGGATGCCGAAATCAGTGTGGCACCCAGGCAACATCACCTGGGTGCCGTCCAGAAATCTGGACGTTGTGCTGCGTTGGGACTATTCGCACAGCCGACCGCTACTTCGTTGTTTTTCCCTAAAAATGTTTATATGTTTTTACTGTTTTTGTTTTGTTGTATATATTTATAAGTTATTAAAGTTTTATAATCTTACTACTTTGTTGGAGTGCTATATATTTTTTAATGTGACACATAATTGTAAAAACTTTGATGTACAAAGAGTCATCCCTGGAATCTTCCGCTTCAGGCTCGGTCCCCTCCCCAATCACAATACAGGATGGTTTTCAGATAGTAGGAACGCGTGTGCTGTGACGGATCTCATCGAGTGTGGGCCTTGATCTACTATAACTCCTTTGAAGAGGGGTGATTCTTTACAGCTGGGGCCATAAACTACATCTGCAGGGCTAGCTGATAGCCTAGGACCGGCCTGGACAATCAGACACAGAGGAAAAGGAGTGTCAGAGGGTGCGGTAGTGAATAGGGCGAAAGGGAGGTGTCGGGCGGGCACAGGGTGTCATTCTCAGGGAAGAGCAGCGCAGATGGGGGGAGGTTTATTACCCATGCATAAGACAGAGAGCGGGGGTGACCAGTGCCTGGGGGAGATGCTTGCGAGGGTGGGGAGCCATGCTAAGGATCGACAGCGTGCAGAGAGTGGGTCTGGTCAAGGCATCTAAAATGACTGCCGTGCACGACAAAAGTGTGGCATTTGAAAAAAGGCAAGATGGCGCAGACAATGTTTTTCAACACTTCCTGATTTCCTTCGAATCGAACGTTAACAGACGTTGGGGCATATTACCAAAGTTAAGCGATATTTATCCCTAACGATGCTTAGCAACGAATTTTTTACCGCTAAGCATCGTCAGAAATTATCGCAGATAAACCTTGCTATTATCAAGGTTTATCGCAAATGCCATAAAAAACGACCGCAATGCATTAATATCGCTGAAAACTCAGCGATATTCATGCATTACCGAGCTAATGCTCTTAGCCATGTTATCCACCTCCCATTGGATAACATGGCTAAGAACTGCTCAGGGCAGGTGGTAGCTTTTGGAGATATTCGCGCCTAGCGCGAATATCTCCAAAAGTTGGTAATAGGAGATAGCGATGTTAGCGACTGTTTCAAGTCGCTAACATCTTGGCATGCCCACTTTGCATGTCATTAGTGATAAATATCACTGACATGCAAAGTGGGGCCCAAGATGGTCGCTATCTCCTACTAGCGGTCGCTAACTGGTGTTAGCAACAGCTAGGTAATACAGAGATAATTTTATCTCCGCGAAGCGGAGCGCTGTCTTGTCTCTCGATCCTACCGAGAGACAATATGGCGGCCGCTACGGACTGTTTGGAATGTTTACAGACGCCGGAGAACCAATCAGCTTCGCAAAGCTCCGTTACGCGAAAAGTACGCGAAGCGGAGCGCTGTTACAGATATATATCTTTTTTTGAACGTTAATTTCTCAAAATCCACTGGAGCACATATATTGAGACCTAGCAAAGGCACATCGAGCTACCAGTCCCTACAATTTTGCCAAGTTTCGTGCAAATCCATTCAGCCGTTCGATTATTATTATTATTATTTTTTTTGCCCCGCGGGTCCCTTTTAAAACCTCCACATCAAACCTAGAGGGTCAGGGAGGATCTACTATGCCCCCTTATGGTTATTTGCCCCTTCGCTTTGGCCTCCTCTTGTCTCTCGATCCTACCGAGAGACAAGATGGCGGCCGCTACGGACTGTTTGGAATGTTTACAGACGCCGGAGAACCAATCAGCTTCGCTTCACAAAGCTCCGTAACGCGTAAAGTCCGCAAACCGGAGCGCTGCCTGGTCCGCTGTTACAGATATATATCTTTTTTTGAACGTTAATTTCTCAAAATCCACTGGAGCACATATATTGAGACCTAGCAAAGGCACATCGGGCTACCAGTCCCTACAATTTTGCCAAGTTTCGTGCAAATCCATTCAGCCGTTCGGGCTAAAAGTGAGGCCAACCGCCCTATGGAAAACTCAATGTTAAAAACACGTTTTGGGACCCCCCTTTTTTCTCGGCCCCCCCTTGACGAACCCCCCCCAAATTTCAGGGGCTGCTCAGAAACAAAATGTTCCATTTTCCTGAAAATTTCAGCCAATTCCGTCCACAAACGCCAAAGTTATTAGACATAGAATTTTCAAAAATCCCATAGAGAAAAAATCCTAACTATATATACCTACTGGCGACCGCCAGTAGGTAATATATATATATATATATATATATATATATATATATATATATATACATACATTTTAGGGAAGTATTTTTTAGTGTAGAGGGTGGGTATGGGTTTTTGGGTGGCAAGAGTATTTTTAGGGTTTAGGGTGGGTATGGGATTTTGGCGTGGCAAGGGAATTTTGTTAGGGTGAGTATGTGTTTAGGGGTTGTGGAATAAGGCAAGAAACACACACGTGTATATATATATATATATATACATATATATATATATATATTACCTACTGGCGGTCACCAGTAGGGAGTTATATTTAGGACCGAGTTTCCATAAGAAGAGCATTTTTTGTTTTGCTTATAACTTTGGTGTCGTTTGATGAATCTTCATGAAATTCTCAAAACTAATTCTTTGTTCATATCAGCTCCTATGTTGAAAGTTTGGGGGTGATTCATCAAGGGGGCCGAGAAAAAAGGTGGGTGCCCAAAAATGTTTTCTCCATGTTAATTACCAGAGGAAACTTTAGACAAGGCTACAGGTCGAACCGGTGAACTGAATGACCCCAAATTTGGCAGGGAGAATGGCTTTGATCTAGAAAAGCACGCTTTTGTTTTTTTGGTGTAAATCCGATCAGTAGTTTTTGAGGAATATCAAAATTTACAGATATCAATGTTTGGGAATTCTGTCAACTGATAGGCTGAGGCATTACGAGCACGAGCTTGCTGCTTATTGGCTGCGAGCGGTTGCAACTAGGAAGTGTTGCCGCCATTTTGTGATTCCGTTGAAGCGAGCAAGGGGAAAAAAGGGGAAAAAAAGTTGGAAAGGAGGGTAAGAGCACTGTAACCTCTGTGGGGGAGTGCAAAGCGAAGTAGTCACTGTTACCGGTCCGAAAGAGAGTTGTTGCTCAGAGTGACATGGTGCTGATATGATATGGTGCTACACTTGAGTATGAAACTGAGAGCCTAAACCATGAGGTCATTGCTGTAAAGTGATGTGGTCTGGTCTTTGTAGCATACGTTTGCAAGTAGTGTTAGTAGGTGTTTATACCATACAGGGAGTGAGAAGCAAACTACTTACCGCTATCGTGCCTTTATTCTATACCGGAAGTGGGAAGCGAAGTACTCACTCCTACCGGTGTGAAGATTTGGGGATGAAACGAGGAGATTGCTGTAAAGGGATGGACTCTGGGCACTGTAGTATATGTGTGCAAGTAGTGTTAGTAGGCATTTATACCATACAGAGAGTGGGAAGCAAACTACTGACCGCTACTGTGTATTTATAGTATACCGGAAGCTTGAAGCAAAGTACTCACGTCTACCGGTGTGAAGACTTGGAGATGAAACCAAGGTAATTGCTGTAAAGGGATGGGCTCTGGGCACTGTAGTATACATGTGCAAGTAGTGTTAGTAGGCGTTGATACCATATAGGGAGTGGGAAGCCAACTACTGACCGGTACCGTGCATTTATACTATACAGGAAGTGGGAAGCGAAGAACTCACGCCTACCGATGTGAAGAGTCGGGAACAAAACCAAACTGATTGGTGTAAATTGATGGGCTCTAGGCACTGTAGGATACTAGCCGCTGTAGTATAAGTGTGTAAGTAGTGTTAGTATGCGTTTATAGTATACAGGGAGTGGGAAGCGAACTACTCACCCCTACAGGTGTGAGGACTCGGGGATTAAACCGTGATCCTAAATTGTGAGCTCATTGCTGTAAAGTGATGTGCTCTGGGCGCTGTAGCATACCTGTGGAAGTAGTGTTAGTTTGCGTTTATACAATACAGGGAGTGGGAAGCGAACTACTCACCCCTACCGGTGTCAAGACTCGTGGATGAAACCATGAGCTCATTGCTGTAAAGTCATGTGCTCTGTGTAGTATTCCAATGTCAAGCAAACTCAGAAAATGGAAAAGGAGGAATAAATGTCTAAATAATTAACTAATAGGAGACTGCTAATTCTCCTATATTGGTGGCATTGATCCAAAACCTTACTTTTTTATCAATGAACATACCATCACGAATAATGGAGAACGTGATTATACATTTTAATTATCATAATCACATGAAAACCAGTGTTCAATAGTTTCAGTAAATTTCAGATTTGCATTTTATACAAATATACATTCATATGTACACAACTATATTACAACAACAAAGGACAAAATACACAAAATTAAGACAGGCAGTACGTAATCACAAACAAAACCTTCTTCACCGGACAAAATTATTAAGCAAAAAGCTAGGTGTCCTCCTATTGATTCTAGGAAGTACACTTAGAGGTAGTCAGACACAATTGGTTCAAAACAAACCGTATGGAACCTAAATATGGAAAATGTGGCAAAAAGATATAATTCCACTTTAATTTCAAGTTTAAATTAGACACCTCTTTATGGAAAGTGTTGAAGCGGTAGCGTTTCGGCCTTCCAACAACTCTGGCCTCCTCAGGACAGGGTGAAACAACAGCAGTAGGTCCAATCTCGCGGCACCCTTCACAAGATGCCAAAAATGGGAAACAAATCTTGTAAATAGCGTAATACGTCGGTGAGGTGAACTTCTCACATGTTGCTTTCAATCAGGGAAACTGATCCCAGGTCCAAACAACTGTCGAAAAGAAAACTTCAAGTCGCCCAGTCACTCCGGTGAAACTGTGTTCTACACGGTGGGTCGCTATGTCAGTCATAGTAGAATGTTAGTATGTAATTCTACTAGAATCTAAGTATGTAATGTTAGAATGTAGGGATGTCATGAGGAGAACCTTGCGGAGTTTGTTCGCGGTGCAGGAGAAGACGGTTGCCTTGCTGTCTGCTCCTGTTGGTGGATGTTTCAGGTGTCTTGTTTTCCGGTAATAAATCTGCTTATCGGATCCACTGCTGTCTGCATCTTCACTACAAAAATTTGGCGACGAGCGGGAGAAGGTAAAAAGAAGGCAGCACTCACCAATATTTCAAAATTGCTTGCATTAAGCTGAAGACCCGTTTTCTTCGTGTAGCTGTTTCTACTCATGCCAGGGTAGTTGGCTCATTGAACTATGTCATCCGACTTCTGGCACAATTTATATTTTTAGATTTTGCGCTTCCTCTGCTTCTTCACTACATTCTGGTCACTGTACTACACGTGTGTAAGTAGTGTTAGTATGCGTTTATACAAACAAATGCATCATGGTCCGAGGGAGGGCGAACTCTCAGGCGCAGCTCATGCAATGTCCCGGGGGGGCATTCGCGGGACATTTGTGTTTGCTATTAGAGGGTGTGTGCATGGCTTCCACCCTGTGATAGCAAATCCTTGTTGGACTACTTGACGCGAGAGGAGGAAAACCTTGTATCGCTTTAATAGAGGGGATGCGGATGGTAAAAATGGAGCGAAAAAAAGGGGTCTCACCCGTTCATTTAAATGAGACCCCTAGTGGGTAATGTTCCGTGCCAATCCAATTATTATATTGCGGGGTCTCTGTAGGACTGGGGATCTTAATGTCACATGTAAATTAGGCACGGAAGGACACAGAGACGTTTTGCAGCCTAGGGGACCGCCATCTCCCTGGGTATAGTTTACTAATTGTTGGGGGGTTCGAAGCCAACTGAAGTCCGGGGATCGCCACACTCCGGGGCTTTACTTAAATATGCAGGGTGGGCCTCGGCAGTCCCTGAAGCCTCGGTGGTCCTAGGCAGTGCCTTATTGGTTCCTTATTCACACGGGCATTACTCATGGTGTTATAAAGTGGTACACTCATAGAACTCTTGCAGTTGTAGAATTACCCAGGTTTCATTTGTGTAATAGTCAGTTAGATTATGTTTGATATGTCCACTGTAATATTACAAAGGTTTGCCCGCATAGTCTCCTATAAACAGATGATTTTCACAATAAACTTTAGACAAGTGTTATCAGAAAAAGAAGACCTATACACTCAGTTATTTATTTGAAAAAAAAGAATCTTTATTAAAACACAAATAAGTAGAAATGTAAGTTTAATAGAACAAACAGTATAATATAAAAAACGTGGGTTGGACTCCAGTGGAAGCAGCGTAGGAAACCTGCAAGACAAAAATGAAACATAAGTATGTGTGCGATGTGGAAGAAGTAAAGAAAGGCAGTCCGAATGAAAGGACGATAGTGAGAATGGGAGGGAGGAGGAGTGGGTGAAAGGGAGAAGGAGAGGGAGAGTCAAAAGAAGAGAGGGAGGAGGAGACAAATTGTTGGCCTACTGCACCCAGACATTAGTGTTTACCCTCCCGTCACCCGTTTGTCTAGGACGCAGGGGTCCGCGAGAAAGAGTGTGGTCCAGCACGTCCTTAAAATGAAACATATGAGGCCAGAGATTAGGGGCCATATTATCAAGGAACGGCGATAGCATTATCGCCGCATATGTGGCAGGAAACTGCTGCTAAAGCGGCAATAAGGGGCTTGATAATATGCCCTTGTGAATTCCCATAGAATCCCAGGTTCTGGTGTAAACCTGGGCTTCCATGGGAATTCACAAGGGCATATTATCATGCCCATTACCGCTGCTTTAGCAGTAGTTCCTGCTGCAAAACAGCGATAATGTTATCTCCGTTCTTTGATAATATGGTCCTACATTATTACATAAATTGCTTGCATGCACCTGTGCACCCAGGGTGCTGCACCCCAGCCCCTTCCCCCGCACTGTGCTCAATTGTAGGTCCTGCACACCGAGGTTTCACTGCTCACCCGCCACCACCGGGAAGTCCCACGACGTGTTGGTGCAAGCTCCGAGTCCGGGGTACGTTTGTACGGTAGGAGAGATGGTCTCCGGTCGGGGATAGTGTCTTGATACCACGATGGAAAGCGTCAGAATGCCCAGGGCATCATCGCAGTGTGAGCTCCCGCTCCGCCCATCTTGAGCCAATCAATTTAGTGTCTGAAAAGGGAGAAATAATTTAATGGTGGAAACGTCTGGAGGTAAATGAAGGTTAATTTCAAGCTTGATAGAAAACAGGAGTTGAGTGCATCCTTCATTTTTGAAGTACGATCTACCAACTGTTAGTGGTAATCGTGGTACAAAGAGGAGTTGGAGTGCACGAGAATTAACAAGGTTAAATAATAATACGTTATAAGAAGGTTCACATAGAAAGGAACAGAGCGCATGGTAGAAGCATAATGTGCATGTGTAATGCAGTGGCGGAAGGCTGTGTGCATGTACACCTAGAAACAAGCTCACTACAGTGCCCTAAAAGCCAACGCCACGTGTCTGTAGGGCAGCACTGCCCGCTGGCTCAGGCCTACAGTAGGGTCCAGCAGGTTCTTAAAATGAGAAAGAGATGTGACTGAATGAGGTCAGAGATCACATCATTAGGCACGGCAACATCGCTTATTCGGACGTGAGCACTCAGGCTGATGCACCCCGCCCCTCCCTCAGCACCGTGCTCAACAGGTGTCTGTAGGGCAGCGCTGCCCGCTGGCTCAGGCCTACAGTACAGTCCAGCATGTCTTTAAAATGAGACAGAAATTAAACTGAATCAGGTCAGAGATCACATCATTATGCACGGCAACATTGCTTGCGCAGCCAGACTGATGCACCCCATCCCTCATGCCGCACCGCGCTCAATTGGAGGCCCTGCTCACCTGCTGTCATTGTTGTGTGAGCAAACACTACGGGCAGCAGTGCTCACAATTCAGCTGGAGTGATGATTTCAGGATGGTGTACACCTCATGGATCCCTTTCGAAGACGACGGACGTAGGGCTCACAATTTAGAACCAGTGTTGATTGCCAGGATGGTGTACACCTCATGGATCCCTTTTTGTTATTGCGCATTGTGATATGCGAGGTGGATGCGGACATATCACCTGAGGCAGTGTGGAAGAAGAGGGACATGTGGCGTCGTGGTTATCCTATTTATACGTACGCAAAGTGGGCTGGGCTTGCGTACACCAGGCCAGCATGGGGTTGTGAATAATTATTCCGGGGACCTGGGCGTTATTCAGTGCCTGCCTGGCCAGGAAGTGTACTTATGTGTATTTCTTTTGTAGTTTAGACCTCGCAGAGTGTGCAATTTACATTAGTGTAGCATGTGTCGGGAGGGCGGTAACTATCGCTAATGAGATGGTGTTTGAAAAGATTGAATGGTGAACATCACGTTGTTGTCAAGGTTGTGGATATGCGCAGACACACATGTCAATGGTGTGCGGTATTATTGAAAGTGTTGCTATCGCGAAGCGTACACATGTGAATGTGCTCAGATGGAGGGAGGATCACCCATGAGGCTACGTCATACACAGTGATAACACACATTACAGTCAAGCAATGCATGTCAAATGTGGATCTGAAAGTCTCACATTTAACACACTACTATATTGGTAAAGCCTGACAACAGAGCGTACAGCAAAATAAATCTACACATTGCTGTTTACTGTTTGTCACATGTGATCTAGGACTCTGCCCGTGGCTCCTGATACTTCTTAGAGCCACGAATACCCAGGCTGAAAGAGACCTCAATAATGTGCACACACACACACACACCAGGGGCATTATGTAACACACATTTGTTTTATGATGGAACGTTTGAGATGCATTGCAATCACACGTGGAAGGCTAATGTACAGACCACGAATATTGATCACATTGATCGTTACATGTTGTGTGTAGTATAAGATATGTGTATACAGGAAAACACTTTTCAAAAAAGCTTTCTAAGCAGAAGAAGTGTGTCTCATCAAATGCTGTAGAGAGAATGAGTAAAGTTGATGGGGTCGTCCAACTGTTTCAATGGGAAATATTATGAAGCAATCAAATGTTTTTTTTAGGGTCACATGGCAATCGCTCACCGAGCACGCAAGGAGGCCGCACCCAACGCGATTTTGACAAAATATATTTATCATATTAAAAAGTTTATTACAGTTAGAAATATATAAATGTTTAAAATATTTTAGATTATTGCTTGCTCTCATATACTGTTTAAAGTTATTGAGATATACTTTTGAGACAAAAAAAAAATGAGGGAATGGCATACCCGGTGCGACACTATACGTCTGTGAACTAACACAGGGCCTGGCAGCATGTACTCATTGCATACGCAACGTACAGCGGACGCGACCCCATATGTACATGACGTAACGCGTGGCTTGTTACTGCGTACCCGTCGGATACCAAAGTAGCAGCTGGGGTGACTGTATGCATATATGATGTTACGCGGGACGCGGTGCCGCGAACTCGTCAGAAACGAAATGCGCATCATTTATGAGTTTAGCAATATGGCGGATAGGATTCGCGTGGTGATGGATCTTGGTACGCTACCAGTGTGGGAGTGCAGTATTTTCCCAAAAAAAGAATATATATACATATTTTTGGGGGAAAATATAAAACATTACATAAATTTTAAAGTTAATAAAAATATAATAGAGTTCCAAAATATTTAAAAAATATTTGAAAAAAGTATAGGTTTTAGAAACATTAAAATATGAAAAATTTACATTACATAAACATTTAAAAAACCTTAGAAATTCACTAACTTGGCACAGTATCTACACCATAATAACTGAGTTATTTCAAGTTGTTGTTGTGCACATGTTTAAAGTGTCTTGCCACGGGGAAGTTAGGGTCAGAGTTCACTATAGCTCTCAAATGCTGTAGTATGCGATTAAAGGCATGTAACTTAGTACTGCCCACGTATCTCATTTTACATGAACATTCTAAAACATAAACAGCAAAATCCGTTCTACATGTTAAAAACTTGGTGATTTTAATAGGACTAGGATCAAATGCTGTAGATATTTCACTTATGTTTCTGCCAAATGTGCATGCCCGGCATGTACTGCATTTAAAGAAGCCCACTCTATTGGACAACCAGTTTCCAATGTCTTTAACCTCTGGACTAGTTCTCACCAATGCATCCCTCATAGAGGGCGTACGTCTGAAGGTTATCTGTGGAAACTCTGGCACAATTTGAGACATGGTTAGATCTGTTCTTATAATAGGCCAGTTTTTGTATATAATTTTTCTAAGCTGGTTCTCCTGTTGGCTATAAGAAGTAATCAGTCTAACTGTGTTATCAGTTTTAGGAGACATGATGTTGCTAATGGGGGCATGAGGTATTAGCTGGGAACTATATGTTACCTCAATTACCATCGGAGCGTTGGCTCTATCCAGAGCCACTCTTAAAGCTCTTTCTTTATATCCTCTATTCTTAAACCTCTGGAATGCCTCCGATTGGCACATCCTAAGATCGCCCTCTGAATTACAGATCCGTTATATTCGCAAGAATTCCCCATAGGGGATTCTTCCTTTCAAGTGTCTTGGATGCGAGCTCTCAGCATGTAACACTGCATTCCCAGCCGTACTTTTTCTGTGCAGTTTAGTGTGTATAGTATTTTGCTCGATATCAACCTCCACATCTAAGAATTGAACTCTGTCCTTAATGGCTTCTGCCTTAAAACTTAAATTGAGATCATTATTGTTGACAATTTTTACAAAGTCATATGCACTTTCCACAGATCCCTCCCATCTGACACACATGTCGTCTATGAAACGCCACCAATGTTTAACATGTGTCTCAAATAGTGTCTTGTGGGCGGCTTTGAGGACGCACTCCTCCCAATAGCCAACGTGCAAGCACGCATAGCTAGGGGAGAAGCACGCCCCCAACGCCACGCCCCGCAACTGCTAATACACTTCCTTGTTAAAGATAAAATAATTATTGGTTAGGCATGTTTCAATCATGGCAAGAAGCATTTCATTTTGTTGATAATATTCCACAGGGCGTTTAGACAAAAAATGTTTGACTGCTACTATTCCATCTTCATGACGTATACTCGTATATAATGCATTGATATCCATAAGCAACAAAACATATTCTTGGTTCCATTCTGCAGATTGTATTTTGGAAAAAAGTGACCACTATCACGAATATAAGAAAGCAGAGCTTCCACATGTTCATGAAGAAAGTAGTCAACGTACTTTGGCATCAGTTCTAATAATCCCTTTTGAGCTGATATTATTGGCCGCCCAGGTACAGGTGTAATGTTTTTGTGAACCTTGGGGATGAAGTATAGTACCGGTGTCATGGGGTAATCATTTTTCAGAAACCCAAATTCATTTTTGCTAAGCAACCCCATCCTCTTCCATTCTGACAGTTGTTTGAATACTGTTTCCTTGATGTTTTTCAGGTCCGTGAATATAGCTTTCCTGTAGCATTCCAAATCCTCCAAATAATTGTTTGCCTGTTGCATATAAAGATCACGTGGCCAAAGCACTATATTTCCCCCTTTGTCGGATTTGTTAATTGCCACATCGCTATTGTTTCTCAGTTTCCGCATTAGAGTATTGTTTTTCCTTGTGTTTTCTATGCTTTTCCTTTTTCAATACTTTTCTATATAATTCTTTCAAATCCTCTACAACACAATCACTAAAAATGTCAATAGCGTCCTTGGGCATCATGGATATGAATGATGATGGTGGCCGAAAGGGGGGTAGTGTGCTGGACTTACATGATATGCCCAGTTCTATAAGGTCCTCTTGTTTAGAGTTGGCTGGATTATTTTCTTCTTGAGCTAATGAATGTAGGGACCTCAATAGTGGAATGTCACAGACCTGAGCCAATTCTTCTCTGGTATGGACCGTCTTAATTGTATTCAAAGTCTCAGTTGTTTTATTAAGCTTAAAGTGCTTCAAGAGTTTCAATTTCCTAATAAATTTGAAAACATCTACCCGTGACTGGGGTTATTTAAAATTATTGACTGGACAGAAAGATAGTCCCAATGATGAAAGTTTGAGTTCTGCAACAGTGAGTTCATTATTGGATAAATTAATCACCGTTTTATCTGGGACTTCTGGTTCATTGGCTACTGAGGCCATTTTTACCCCTGCCTCCCCTGCCTCTGCCTTTGGGCTTTTCTCCTTTGTTTTCTCCTACAGTTGTTGTATCTCCGTTTTCCCTCATCGGATTGTAGGAGCGCAGTGTGTGACGGCGATGTTCCATGAGAAACCCCAATTCCTCAGAGGGAGTATAATCAGTGGGCAATTTGGTCAATTGATTATTGGAAGCACTGTCATCCGATTCGTAGTGGCTGCCCAGAGAGCCAGTTTCTGAGTTTGAAATGTCAGTATTTGCTTGAGTTACCCGCTTCTGGATACTTGCTTCGGAACCAATGCGTGTCTCTTTGCATTGTCAAATTTCTTTGAAAAAGTGAATACTCTTCCTGTTTCATAGTCGGTTTTTCCCCGAGCGAATTTCCATATTTTACGTGTTTTTATTGTGTCCTCATGTTTTTTTCAATTTCTTCCTGACCTTTCTTGATGAATTATTTTTTATCATGGGCATCCACCTGTCATAGGGCATAGGGCACCATCCCTGTGGGTCTTGCCAAGCCTGCCCACAAACAACTAAGTCCACAGAGATTGACATAGGAACCAATAGACCATGGAGACAAAATAAATTTACCAACTGTAACAGTGAAAGATTAATCTACCTCATAACCTGCCCATGCGGCTTAAAATACGTAGGGATGACAACTCGGAAAGTAAAAATTCGAATTTCCGAACATAAGAGCACCATTCCTTGCAAAAGGCAGGCAACCAAACTTACTAATCATTTTTTGGAAAAATAACATGCCCCTACTGCATTTGTTTGGACTGTCCTTGAACAGCCCTACATCCCTCCCCACGTCATGGACCACTCTAAGTTTCTTTTACATAAAGAACAGAAATGGGTGTTCAAGCTGGGGACTAATAAGGGAGGTTTAAATGATGAAATACCTTGGTCATAAAGTTGACCACTTTTGCACAGTTCTCCCTTTCAGTGACATGATTTTCTTTAAGTCTACAGCTTTATTGATAAGCACTTTTACTGACATTGTGGGTTGTACCCCTGTAGAAACCCCCAGGTTACACTATATGTCATGTTGAATCCTGCTGTCGTTAAGCTCCAGAAGACATTGGAGGCACTCCTCCATTCAGCTAGTACATTCCCCAATGGAAAGCACGATATATATGAATTATGCAAGCACACCTGTATATGCCGTGCACATTATAATTAAAATAAGCCGATCAATATTTTTCTCTGTTTTGGACGCAGCAAATATGTAGTTGTCCCATTATCATAATCTGGTTGCTTACAATACCATGCGTGTATATACATCGTTTTGTAGTCTTTTTTCCCTTTTAAAAAAAAAAACACTCACTATCTGATTTTTGCTAGGGATATGTTAGAAACCACACTAACTATTTAGCACCTCATTGAGGCGACCTAAAGATCACCTGACCCTTTGCTGGGCCAATAGAATTTCAGCTTGTAACATCATGATGTATGCGTAAACTCCACCAGTCACATGAACGTGATAGGACCAATGGGCAAACTGCTCTTATTCGTCACTCGCACTGCGTTCAGGCACCTCCCCAACCGGCTCGGAAGACGGCGGAGAGGTACCGACGGAGAGATGAGACGCTCTTCATACTCTTTTTCCTCGGCATATTTTCAAACAAAGGGGTTCTTCTACGACACATTTCCTTACTGCTGCAGACTGCGCGTTTAGGTCCAGTCAGAAATAACGCGATAACGCCTCAGTGCAATCTGCTTCCAATTACTTACGAGTCTCTATTTTTGCATGATGCGATCACGGCTCGAAGTAAGACTTATTATGGACAACGGAAAGGTTGAATACCTTTTTGACACAGACGCGATAAGATACCAGAGTGTCAACCGAGTGAGCTGTCTGTTCACACGGCACCACGTTCTCATTATCTGATAAAGGCTGCCGTATTAACATGGCCAATGAATAGACTCTGACTAAATTTACTGCTTGCTTCGCACACATTTTAGAAGCTGAATCATACATTTATTGGTATACTGGTGCATTCTATTTTCAGTTGACAGGGAGCAATTACATATCTTCTTTTTGTTCTCGCTTCCTTTTTATCATTAGAGCGGTGCTTCCCTCGTTCCCTGAGCCATTGCCAGGCGGGGTAAGGCCCTCAACTTCGCCACTAAGGGTAAGACGAAGTATATTCACTGCATGCAGGAACTACATTTGAGAGCCCCCATGCCTGAAAAAATAAGAACCAATGTTTTGTTCCACCAAATAATTCCATTTGCGTCAATATGTATTTACTTACTACATGTGACAATATCTATATGTATGTGGTTGTTTACTGTTGTCTGTCTGTACTTCTTTCTTTCCACCAGTGACATACAAGTACAACTGCAAGCCAAGACTACACCTAGGAACTCAGGTGATCTTTTTCCATGTTGCAGTATGTAAATGATGTAGTCACATTTTTATCACTATCACACTTTTTTGCAGTAGCACTATTTAAAAAATGTTTTGGTCCTGATGAAAGCATTGGACTCTTTGGTCCGCTAAAATTGCTGAAACATGTCGACCACCTTTTACATCTAGGTAGTTATTTATCAATTCTACCTTTGCTGCTCTTTTAATATTGGTGGAGCGAGCAAAAGACAGAATAAACTTTCATTCTTGCTCCCTCACCCAATTTTATTTTCACTAGCACTCACTTCTTTCACTAGCACTGCAAATCAGTCACCCTTTTACCAACAAACTGGTACCACTAACATCCAAACCACACTGGTCACTACCAGGTTTCCAGGAGGTTATGAGATCTGACCTTCTATACTTACTGGTAGTGGTCCAAACAGATGGTTCACAGGAATCCCAAATGATGAAGGGCGGTTCCGAGTGGTGACTGATGGGTATCCTGAGAGGTCACGTAGGGATCACAGGACATCTTACTATGTTGTTCTTCACAAGTGGGTTGTAACGGACAGAATCAGTTTAATGAGCCACACGTAGATTTTTATTTCAGACCCTTTGACACCTTTGTGTTTCATAACTCTATTTAGGGAAAGTGTCTTAGTATGGTCTTTAAACTCCCTTAGGCCCCCTTTAACTTTTTTGTTTTCTATAAACCCCTAAATTAAGACCTAAACAGCCCATTGGGCAGGATGCATTTTATTTCGAAAGTAAGACATGTGGGTTCACGTTTTACATGTCCTGGTAGTGAAAAACTCCGAAATAGGTTTATCACTAATGTTAGGCCTATCTCTCCCATTGCTTAACAATGGGTTACCTCATTACATTTAATACGTGCTAACTTTGGATTGGGAGTGTAGTGTAAATCCTATATTCCCAATAGGCTCTGCGCATTGGAATAATATATCCTATAGATTTGACGTAGGACTTATGTCTACTAGATCTCTACTGAATATATTAGACTTAATTGTGAGTGCCAGCTAGCTCAGAGGGCACTAGAAAGTTTCTCGAATTCACAAGAAGGGATTTGTTTCTGACAACCGCATAAACATGACAAATTTGTTTCCCCAAGAATAAACGTATCTTCAGACTCATGGAAACAATAGATAGATATTTTACTCAGTCAATCGTGCACGCTTTGTTTCATCAGAGGTGCAGAGAAATAGAGAGACGGGCGTTTTCAATAAAAGGATTTATTGAACAGCCTTGTTTCTCATGCAAAAGAAATGACTGCTAAAATCGTAATACTGGTTGCAAAGTATAATGCATACAGCAAGAAGAGTATTATAAAATAATACTGTAAAAGCATTGTATGGTTGAAAAACCATAGATAAATACATACATAATTAACAAAAGCTAAAAGTACTCAACTGTTGCTTCTAAAATAAGCCTACCCCATGTACCTAACCTAAGTCTTAGTACGAGGGAAGAAGTAAGTGTGGGTAGCATAGGTTTAGTTTCTTTGCCAAGAATCTATCCAAGATTTCTCTTAGGGTCTAATCAGCTCCTTAGCTTGGTTTTTGAATGAAGGAGGTCTGGTATCTCTGTCTCGGGACTCGATTTCCCAACACCACACAAGGCGAACTTGGAAACACTGGAGCTGGATTCTCAGCAAGAGAAACGACAGCTTCTCAATCAGTACTTCAGCTGGAGGGTCGGCTTCCTCCGGCACTTGCTGTAGCAAGCTGCGTCGGGCAAGTAGATAGTCGAGCTTCTCTGAACCACCATGTGTTTGCTAGGGCAAGTGTAGGCATATTTATACCTTGAAGCGGCCTAGTTTGATGTAAAGTCAGGCATAATAACGTCACCAAAGAACCCCAAAGGAATGGTAGTTCTTTGAAAATTCCATGAATTCTTGGACAAATCAATATTCAAGCAAGGGGATGTCCCTGACTGCTTAAGCCGAGTTTTCCAAGAAATCTTTGTGGCTTTTTGGAACGAGTGGAAGCAGCCATGCCTGTATTTGGACTGCATGGGCTTATGTCTAAATATGGGTATGATTTATATGCCTGTATAAGGGCAATGTGAATTGTACCTATATTAGGGCAGGAATCGGTAAATTTCGCTCGGATCCTACAACCCCATACAAAATCCACTCCACTTTATTATGTTCGATATTACAAAATTTCTAAGCATTTAAAACATATCTAAAGCATGATGTGTAATAAATCCCTCCCAAAATACATAAAATGCATTCGAAATGATTGTACACGAAAGATGAGCATTTGTGCTGTATGTATTTTAAAAGCAATGTTTTCATTCAAAGCATCTAGTATGACATTGGAAATGCTATCCGAATGAATCATGAAAGTACATTTATGAAATAGCTCTTAAATACAGAAAACATTTTTGAGACCATTCCATGACAGAATATATAAATTATTTTGGTTGTGGACAAGGTCAAATATTGTCTCTTGGAAGTATTTCAAAGAATTCTTGTTCTCTATGAATAGGTCTACTTTAAGCAGATTACTTTGTGCCAAAAAAGTTAAATTTTGGAAAAAGTCAAATCGCAGAAAAATAGAGTTCTAAATTTGGAAGTTTTATTTTGAAAAGTGAAGGTCGAATACAGAGTCCCATAGAACGGTGTGTGCTAACTTCAAAAGTCATTCTTGTTGTTTGGAGAAAACATCAAATCTTCTAAGCTGGTAAAGAATTCGTCTACCACAGTAGGTGAAAGTTGGACCACTTTGTTAAGTAAACCGATTGCACAAAAATGTGAAGCATCGCCGTCAGCTTTAGCCGCATTAGCAATGTTCGAAGAAGATGGAGATGGAGATGGTACCTGTGTGCCTGTCGATCCACATATCTCACCGTCAGCAGATTGCGTCTGTGAGACCTCAACGAATGCCGTCATCAGGATTAGTAGCCGCTGGGGACAACACAATGTTTAGGCCATTACTGAACCAAGCAAAGTATCAACATCCGTTGGCAGTGCTGATGGAATTGTTAGACAGATGTCCAACACACATTCTTCTCCACATAGCAGACATCGTAGAACAGGTAAGATGCAATCTTGGCAGATTGGTTGGACTGATAGAAACCATGTGGTATTCAGGTCTCTTAAACGAGCCAGGCTCAGAATCTGTATCATGCGCTCACGACACTTTATTGCCAGGAGAGTGTTCTCTAAGGTAATCTGGGTGTCGCTGGTGACTGGACTTGCCATTTTGGAGCAGAAGGAACAAAAATAGTATTCCTGCTACGAGTCCCAAAATGAGAGGCAGGCCGCCGAACACAGAGTGCACGAAGTTTGGAAATATGCCAAGGACTGCTTCAAAAGGTGCTAACAGTCCCGAAAAAACTGTCTTAAATACATGAACAATACCACTGGTGTCAGACATGTTTAAGATACGACCTAACCTTTCTATGAAATGTACAGGGCAGTTTGTTGATAATAGGGCATGTATATCTGCAGAGGACCCTGCATCTTGTAGTTCATACGTCTCTTTGGACGAGGTCAGTGGCACAGTTTTTTGTAAAAGAATGGCTTTCATTCTGCTTAAAGTATCAATTTGTATAGAAGAGATGTTCAGTGAAGGCCATAACGGCGGCTCCCTGTCTAGCTTAGTTTTAGGAAACAATACTTGCATACAACTGACACAGTTACGAGATAGGCTGTTCCTGGCAACATGCCACAGCTGCTGTGATCATTCAACATTATATAGCTTCCATTAGAAAGCTGCCTAAAAAATGGATCTATCACTGCAGCTGGAGAACCTTGCAGGTGGCAGGATAAGTTGATCAAAGAACCGTCACAGGCTCCATGTAAATTAATACCCTGACATAAAAGTGTACTGCTTAGTGTGCTTTTACATTGTGTACCACTAAGAAATACTTCTTTTCCCCCACTCCAATATCTGTGTGTATATGGCAATTCCCAGGTTGACTTAATGTATTCTTTACCCAACCTTTCATACACGCCAGCTGGTATATGTTTCAAACAATATTGAAAATTGAAAATTGTGACAGGCAAAGTGATTATCCCGTGTATTAGCCATTCTGTTGCAGGTTTTTCTGAAACAGTTAATGGTAATCTTTCCAGTTTTTCAATGCTCAGCACTGTATAGTCTGCTCCTCTTTGTGCCAAAGTGATTTGTTTATCTGTAAGGTTAAATATAGAAAACTATGACGTGGTGTTGATTAGACACCATGGCACAGATCCAGAACGAAGATTTTGTAACGTCCAGCCTAAAAGCATTATAGAACGTAATTGTGACTGTCCATGCTGTAGCATGAGCAAGTCCTTTTCCATTATTTCTATGGCAGAGGATACTATGCTGTCCAAAGAATAAATTCTGGATGACTGAGTCGTTTACCCATTGTCAACTACAGAGAGAGCTTTCTCTAAATTAATATGCTCAATTTCTCGTATTCGTTCTGCAGTCTCTGCTTGTGTCGTTTCCAAGCTTCATTATAAATGGCATATATACCTGCATATATAAAACGTTTATGACGCAGTTTCGCAGGACTTAGTAAGAAGTCCCTTAAATCAACGCCATCTTTAAGTAAAGATAAGTGTTGTTTTACCTCTCTTAGTGTGGACTTTTGTAGCCAATCAAAGGCAGCTTTCCTACACTGGATGTTGTCTCTGGACCTATCTTGGATCTGGGCTAGTTAATGTAAACCCTTGTGTCTTGTTCAGGAATCTATCTTGACATATTTGTGTCTGTGGGCCAGATTAACCATTTTTTCCAATCAGGATCTTTTCTGTTTTTAAGTAAAATAGTTCTTACGTCGACCCCTCCTTCTGTAGTGTTCTTACTATCAGGTGTAGGTGTAGGTATGGACGGGTTGTTCAAATCTTTTATCTTGGCTAGGCCAAGACAGGATGTCTGTTGCACAGTGTAGTTCAAAAACATTATTTGTTCAGGTATAATGCAGGCTCGAAATAAAGCTTCTATTCCCTGCACCTGCCAGTCTTTTAAGCCCCAGACAGTTTTCGTTTCTATGTTGTCACTCCAAAAGTTGAAACCTAACGAAGACAGCTGGGCATAAAAGGCTGCAGAATAAATTTGCTTTGTATTTGTTAACATACTTTTCATAACTGTCTTATTAACATTTTTAAAGTAAAATGTTTCTGGATTTGTGGTATTAAAACCTGAGAAGTATGGAAATTTATCATAGAATGTTTCTGAGCTACCCTTTGATGGCGTTGGGCAATGTTCCCATTGTTTAAAAGTATAAACATTTCTAGGATTTGCAGATTTGTGCAAATAATGACCATAGTGATTATAACAGTACGTTTGTGCATAATCTGATGAACCTTCTAAGTATTCATGTTTTGTAAATAAATTTTGCAGACATCTCTAAGTCTGACATCATATTATTACCAGTCTCAAAGTCCCAATCATCAGAAAATGTGGTGGATGAAACAAAGTCACTCAAGGAAACCTTGGATTGATGTGGAATCTTCAACTGCTCCACAGGGCCAAAGATGTCATAATCAGTTCTGTACGAGGGTGTTGGCGCGGTGCACAGCTTATTTTTATGTGATGGTTTAGGTAGATAGTTAAGGGTGTTTCATAAAAGATAAAGGTGCTCCGGCAGGTGGCGCAACTGTCCTAATGCGTCAAAACTGTTGATAGATTGAGTGCGCTACTGGGGGTGTAGGCGCATCCCTGCAGGTCGGGCACACTTGCGTGGTTCGTTGTAACCATACAACAGACTCCAATAAAGTTCACGAGTAAAGTTTCTGTATTTTATTTAGATGTTCATTTTTGAATTCATTGGTTTTCATGGATCAAAGTTCATGATATATCGTTTATCATTTATCTCAACTCCATGCGATAAAGACTTATCAAGACATACTCCAATGCATTTCGGACCTGAAGGGTCCTTTATCAAGGAGGGCTGTGAACAGAAACAGAATAAAGCTCTAATCAATGGCTATCTGGTATTCAAATCATACAGTAACCTAACATAACCTCAAAACATCATGCAACAATGTGTGCACGTGCTCAATGGGTGACAGATCTGGAGACAGTAAACAATCCAAAAAAATGTACATGCACCGTGTTTAGAAATGGGAAGTGAAAAGCGGGAGTCGTGACGGTTGGTAAATATAGGGTGGATTCGTGAAACCGGCTGGCTGCCAGTGCGTGAGGGAAGATTAACCCGAAGGAAGAAAGGTGCGGGAAGGGATAGAAATGGGTAATCAAGCCGCTCGTCGAAGACGAGACTTACGTGGTGTCTTTTAGTCAAAATCCCGATGTAATCTGAGGGGAACAAATGGTGTGCGGGTCAGGTAAATGCAAAAAATGCTATCGGGTAAGCCTTCTCAGAAAAGGAACGGCTTACTTGACTTACTTTGTTCACTTGGAAAAAGTTATTTCCTGATCGCTGATGTTCACTTGGAAATAACTTTTTTTAATGGCATTAAGATTCCTGAACAGAGGATACCCTGAGGAAACAATCAACGAAGCCATCAAAAGAGCATCTTCTATCCCTCGCTCAGAAGCCCTCAAAAGCTCAACCAGGAAAGAGAGTAAAAGAATGGCCCTAGTCTCTAGGTACTCAACATCCAGCAGAATTTTCAAAAACATCATTTTGAAACATTGGTGAATTTTATCCTCTGAACCAGACTTTGGCGACATGTTTCAGGAACCACCCATCTTTGCATATACTCGCTCAAAGAACCTTAAAGAGATTCTATCAAACACCACCAAAGAACCGTTGAATCACACGGGCACACGTCCGTGCCACCATTGCAACAATTGCAATAACGTAATCAAAGGAAACGTCCTTAATCACCCCATGAGAGGATTCAAGATAAAATTAAACGTAGACGCAACATGTGATTCATCAAACCTTATCTATCTTCTAAAGTGCCCGTGCGGCATGATATATGTTGGAAAAACGACCAGGAGGATAAAAATCCGCTTGAACGAACACAAATCCAATATTCGCACCAAGAACACCAAGTCCAGCGTGGCTACTCATTTTAATGAAGCCAATCACAATGTAGCTCAACTTAAATTCCTCGTCCTTGAGATTGTACCCAAGACCGAGGGAATAGACGTCAACAAAGCACTCTCACAAAGAGAAACAGCATGGATATACAGACTTCAATCACTGAAACCTAACGGTCTCAATGACCGGATCGAACTTAGTTGCTATTTGTAGTACCCTTTGGGTACACCCTTGATGCATTGTCTACTGTCTTTGCCTGTTGTATACAGATCACCCTTCTCTATCTCTTTCTTTATTTCAACCCCATTCCAAGATGGCCGCACCTTCTACGCCCGTTGTCCCTAGTCCCTCGTTGGTTTCTATCCTTTTAGACTTCACCCAGAACTCCGCATTCACGACGCGAAGTTCCTGAACTCCGTTCCAGACACCCCCGACACGCCTTACGTGCTCCTTTTCTCAAAGTAAGTCAAATCCCGGCCTTTCCTTTTCTGAGAAGGCTTACCCGATAGCATTTTTTGCATTTACCTGACCCGCACACCATTTGTTCCCCTCAGATTACATCGGGATTTCGACTAAAAGACACCACGTAAGTCTCGTCTTCGACGAGCGGCTTGATTACCCATTTCTATCCCTTCCCGCACCTTTCTTCCTTCGGGTTAATCTTCCCTCACGCACTGGCAGCCAGCCGGTTTCACGAATCCACCCTATATTTACCAACCGTCACGACTCCCGCTTTTCACTTCCCATTTCTAAACACTGTGCATGTATATTTTTTTGGATTGTTTACTGTCTTCAGATCTGTCACCCATTGAGCACGTGCACACATTGTTGCATGATGTTTTGAGGTTATGTTAGGTTACTGTATGATTTGAATACCAGATAGCCATTGATTAGAGCTTTATTCTGTTTCTGTTCACAGCCCTCCTTGATAAAGGACCCTTCAGGTCCGAAATGCATTGGAGTATGTCTTGATAAGTCTTTATCGCATGGAGTTGAGATAAATGATTAACGATATATCATGAACTTTGATCCATGAAAACCAATGAATTAAAAAATGAACATCTAAATAAAATACAGAAACTTTACTCGTGAACTTTATTGGAGTCTGTTGTATGGTTACAACGAACCACGCAAGTGTGCCCAACCTGCAGGGATGCGCCTACACCCCCAGTAGCGCACTCAACCTATAATCAGTTCTGTCCCATGCTATACCACCAGGTATAGGAACGTCTTTGATGTTCACTGATGTCAAGTCTCTTTGTTCACGATGAGATGATTTGTGTGGCTTGAGGAGCAAGTTGATGTTCTTACTTGCTGTGTCCATTTTCCTATATCTTCCATTTATCAGCATTCCCAAAGTTAATACAAGGATTAGCCAAAGTAGGAGAAAAATTACGCCTAGTACAATCCAAATTTCAACCCATGGTGAAACCAGATAAGTTTTATCAAGTTTCTGAAAAAGTTATTTTATTTGTTCTTTAAAAGTTTTATTTGCTGGTGTCATTTCAGGCTCAATGGGATCCTCAGAAAACATACCAAAGTTAATAAAATAGCCATAGGCAGTTCTGTCAATTGTAGGTATTGCATCAGTATTAACCCTGGGCAAAGCACTACCCTACGCTCACGTAGTTTGCAAAGTTTGCGCAACTTCGCACTACGCGAACTGCACGTTGCACAGTGCCAATATGCGTAGCGTAGTGCAGCGGTCATTTTTTGCTTGCTCGCGGTCCTCAACGTCAAGTTGGCGACCGCGAGCAAGCAAAATCAAATCCTCGCAAGACTTTTTCCTTGTTCCCGGCGAGATTCGATGCGTATCTTCTGTATGCGTCAATCATTTACGCGTTTCCGTCCTTGCAACCAGGCTGTGACCCTTGACCCTTGACAGTGCCATCCAGCTTCGAGCATTTCCTATAGAACCTCTGACATTAACTTTTTGCCGTTATCATATATTAGTAAAAGAACTGACCCCTTTGACGGATTGTTTTTAAACAAAGGCCCCGGTTCCGGATCCCTGGTTACATTGAGCTGTGAGCAGTATGGATTTGTGAACACTAATTGTTGCCCATCGTAGCCATCTGGCGTCTCTAAAGTAATTGGATTGCGCGCTAGAGACCATTTTAACACTGCTAGATTATTTGTATCAAATCCTCTCGATACCAGACCACCGACTCAGCGGTGCATCTATTCAAGGAATACCGTCGGATGGGTTCCTAGTTTATGCGCCTATGGACTGACCGAATTTCATGGCCCATTCTCTGGCTAGAGCAACCTTGATGTTTTGTCCCCTCCATGTCACATCATAGCCCTGACGAAGGTGTGGCCCCTTTTCCCGGGCCAGACACCGAAACGCGCGTTGGCGCCAGTTTTGTGGGCAATAGGATTATTCCGTCCATCCTTAATCCCATGAGTGTTTTTTGCCCCCACCTTTGCATCCCTGGATGATCTGCCTTCCATTTGGTCATCTATGTGTTGAATGGCGGTAATACAACTTTGTGACCTTACATTGAGTTATGAATGAGTTTTGTTGCATGAGCATGAGTGAAGAATGTGTTGTATAGAGTGTGAGACTGCACGATGGATGTGGGACGATTCATATTGTTAATTTATTGTGTCTTTTTATAATATGAAATGATGTTAAAAATACTGTATATCACATTTTGCACTTGATTTTAAATTTTCTTTTTGAGAAATAAGAAATAGAGATACATATATAAAAAACATAAAGAATGAATTATAAAAACAATTGTTAATATCTGGTGGCACTGGCTCCTTGATTAACTTATGGGTTGTTTCCGTCTTCACGATTTATAGTAAGGACCCTTTTTAGGGACATTTATATCATAACGCAGGCAGGTTTCTCTTCTGTTTCTAATGATTGTCTAGCCCCCGAGATCCTGCCTATTATTCCCATGTTGGGGGGCCCCCTTCTTTCTAGATATTTTTCCTTATTCCCGATCAGCAACATCAAGTTGCTGATCGCGAGCATGGAAAATAAAAATTCCGGCGAGATTCTCAACGTGGGAAGGTCAGGTTTCTCATTGCGAATGGTCGCGCATGCTCGTGACCGCTCGCGATGAGAAACTACCAGTCCGCGTTGAGAAAGCTGCAGCTCGAGAAAAAATCTACTTGAGCGGCAGAAAAGTACAGCTCGCACTGTGCAACATGCCGTTTTCAATGATTGCACAGTGCCGGATGCTTGTCCGCACTGTGCAATCATTGAAAACGACATCTTGGACCAAAAACTCATACATAGGATTTTCGTCCTACTCAGTTATGGCGGATATTTGATCCTTTTACCCACTCCAGACATCTATTGGAGTATTTTACGGGAAAAAGGGGTCTCTGTGAAAAGCACGACTGAGTTACTCGAGTATCTAGCGTTAAATTAGTGCCTTACCAAACGTTGGGTGCCATGTAGTGTAGTTCCTATATTCCCAATAGGCTCTGCGCATTGGAATAATATATGCTATGGATTTGACGTAGGACTTATGTCTACTAGGTCTCTATCGAATATATTAGACTTAATTGTGAGTGCCAGCTAGCTCAGAGGTCACTAGAAACTTTCTTGAATTCACAAGAAAGGATTAGTTTCTGACAACCGCATAAACATGACAACTTTGTTTCCCCAAGAATAAACGTATCTTCAGAGTCATGGAAACAATAGATAGCTATTTTACTCAGTCAATCGTGCATGCTTCGTTTCATCAGAGGTGCAGAGAAATAGAGAGATGGGGGTTTTCTATAAAAGGATTTATTGAACAGTCTTCTTTCTCATGCAAAAGAAATTTACTGCTACAATCGTAATACTGGTTGCAAAGTATAATGCGTACAGCAGGAAGAGTATTGTAAAATAATACTGTAAAAGCATTGTATGGTTTCTAAACCATAGATAAATAATACATACATAAATAACAAAGGCTAAAAGTACTCAACGGGTGCTTCTAAAATACGCCTACCCCAAACCTAACCTAAGTCTTAGTACGAGGGAAGAAGTAAGTGTGGTGTAGCATAGGTTTAGTTTCTTTGCCAAGAATCTATCCAAGATTTCTCTTAGGGTCTAATCAGCTCTGTACCTTGGTTTTAGAATGAAGGAGGTCTGGTATCTCTGTCTCGGGACTTGATTTCCCAACACCCCACGAGGGGATATTGGAAACACTTGAGCTGGATTCTCAGCGAGAGAAAGGACTGCTTCACGATCAATGCGTCAGCTAGAGGGCGGCTTCCTTCGGCACTTGTTGTAGCGAGTTGCATCAGGCAAGTAGATACTCGAGCTGCTCCGAACTACCGTGTGTTTGCTAGGGCAAGTTTAGGCATATTTATACCTTGAAGGTGCCTAGTTTGACATAAAGTCGGGCATAATAACGTCATCAAAGAACCCCAAGGGAATGGCAGTTCTTTGAAAATTCCATGAATTCTTGGACAATCAATATTAAAGCAAGGGGATGTCCCTGACTGCCTAAGCCGAGTTTTCCAAGAAATCGTTGTGGCTTTTTGGAATGAGTGGAAGTAGCCATGCCTGTATTTGGACTGCATGGGCTTATGTCTAAATATGGGTATGATTTCTATGCCTATATAAGGGCAATGTGAATTGTACCTATATAAGGGCATGAATCTGTAAATTTCGCTCGAATCCTAAAACGCCATACAAGAGGAGCAGACAGAAATATTAGGTTTGGACTCAAGTGAATTTTCAATTTAAAACCTTCTCTAATGGTAATGTTGGATTTTAAGTCACGATTCTGAAAATGACATATTGGAGGAGACGCCATGCAAGGCTGCCGATGATGACGGCATTTGGACTAGCTAATTTCATGTATTCACTATCTAGTACTTAGCAAAGGACGGGCACCGAAACATACGCATTTAGTAAAGGTATCTACAGATTTACTCATCTATTTTCGACAAGATCTATGATTTTTATCATACTCATCTGCTCACGAGTAAGATTTTCAAGAAGGATACTTAATCTGCTAAATATTGTTTTGTCCTGAAGATGGTCTTAAAGCTTCACCCCAAGAAAGACCGAAGATCGATGCATAAACCTATTTTCTGTTTAATTGTTGTCCAAGAATTGTTATTGAATGAAATCTAGGCACTATGTATAGCCCAGGCTTTTGATATGTTGTAGAAATGGGTTTTGTACATTGCTGACTAGAAGTAAGCGACATATGTCACCAAGGTGCCTGAAGGAACATTTGTCCTCTGTAATCTCATGTAAAAGGTTATAAAAACTAAACAAAGACATACACCCAACGTTGTTGAGATTTAGTTCTTTGTTGAAAGTTAATATTGCTCATGAAAATTAATTGATGATGCTTCTTTAGAACACCCTAAGAATTTATGAATTTACAATTGTTTGTGAAGTGAAATCCCTCGTTGGCCCTTTTACTTGATAATATTTAATACCCAAGCCCACAAGGGTAGATTGGTTGCCCGAATTTTTGATTACATTTAGAAACCCGGAATTTTCTTGTCCTAACCATTTGGTGCCTTCTGCCAGTGTCCTGGGTCACATGACTGTGAATGGCTGTGCTGTTGGGCTTTGTGTATTCCTCCCAGAGAGTGACAACAAAAGGGAGCAGGTGTGGACAGAATGGGCTTTCCTCCCAGGAAGACCGGGATGGAGCTGTTCCCTACTCCACTTACATTTAAAATCGCTTGTCTCTAGGACACATAAAGGACCCTGACACTAGTCGTTTGTCACCCCTGACTTCTGAAGCCTTTTTAGGGGAAGAGAAGAACTCTCCTGAACCAGATGTGGGGGATGTATGGGGAATCCTTCCACTCTAAAGGCTGGTACAAGGTATAAAATGTGGACCCTCAGAACACCTCATCAGTACACTCCAGGACCTGTGGAAAACTTCAGAAAGACTAACTTAACCTCCAGATGACTGCCCTGCTGCTACCAGAAGATTGCCCTGTTGCTTGAACAACTGCCTTTCTGCTTGAAGGAGAGTTGGGCCATCTCTTTTAACCCAGGACCACCAGAAGTGACTACAAGAGCTAGGTGTCTAGCCTCCTGTGTGAGCTACCGGGATATAACGAGCTCATGAAGCCTTGAACCCTGCACCTGCCTCTGCTGGAGTGGGCCCAAACTATGCCAAACGGTGCCCACAGGTCCTGGACCCTTGGAAGGGGTGTTAGAGGTGCTGCCCTGCCTAGCCCTAAAATCTGGGACTTAGAACATTTTTCCCATAAAGACTTCCTGGAAAACCAACAGAATCCTGGGACCTACCTGCCAGACGACCTGCCCAAGTTGCATCACTGATTGGGCTGACTACGTGGTAGTCCTGCTACCATCTTCTGCACAGCATCAATTTCTGTTCAGCTGGATCTTTTGGCAATGGCACCTGGCCTCATGGAGCTCTCTTCAGCTACAACCTATAGCTTCATCCCACTGGAGGTTTTGTACTTCCAAAAATGTGTCTAAGTCTGAAGGTAATAAGCTTCACCGGGCTTCAGGATGACTGACACCCTATCGACGACCTCCATGGCCTGGAAAATGGAAATCCGGATTTTGACACTCAGAGCTTTTTGCCAACATTGTTGACAGCTTCACCTAGACTTCCCCCAGCAGCCCCCCGGTGACAACCACTCCTTTGTGGGCACAGCCTGCTGTCTTGAACTTCTGACTCTACCTTCTCCTGGACTTTTTCTAAGTCTGTAGGTAAGCAGAGATGGGACCCTATCCACTCCTTGTATGTGACCCATGCTTCATTGTGGTCAGCTTTAACATTGTCCCTGCCCCGGTCTCATGCCACCAGGTACCGTGGTTGATCTTTTAGGTGCTAGATTTCATTAAAAATATATGTAAATTCATAGCTCACAGCGACCACTGCGCCTTCCTAGGCCTGGTCGCCCCCATGCTCCTCTTGCCTCCTGCTCTGCTTCCTGGTTTTGCCGCTGACTATCCCCTGCAGGCGCCCCAGCCGCCGCTGAGCCGCCCGCCAGCCCGCACTCGATTTTCCCGCTGCTGCCTCCCTGCGGCCCCGCCCCCCCGACAGCCGATTGGCTCCCATGCTCCCGCCACCCAGCGGACCCTCCCTCCCGGCTCCCTTCTTAAGGGGACCCAGCCACCATCTCAAGAGCGACCACTGCGCCTTCCTAGGCCTGGTCGCCCCCACGCTCCTCTTGCCTCCTGCTCTGCTTCCTGGTTTTGCCGCTGACTATCCCCTGCAGGCGCCCCAGCCGCTGCTGAGCCGCCTGCCAGCCCGCACTCGATTTTCCCGCCGCTGCCTCCCTGCGGCCCCGCCCCCGACAGCCGATTGGCTCCCACGCTCCCGCCACCCAGCGGACCCTCCCTCCCGGCTCCCTTCTTATGACGCCCCCTCGCACGCGCAGCGGGCGGACTGATTGTGCGCCGAAGGCGCACCAAAGGCAAGCCCGTCTGCGCCCGTCCACGCCTGGACCGCGCCCAGCGCCAGGACCCCTTGTCCCTGACGATGCCAGCCCACACGACGGACCTACGACGCCGCAACCCTCATCGCACTCAAACCCGACCGCACAAGAGCCTGCCATCGAGCCGCTCCGAGACGCACCCATGGACCCTTCACCTGCCAAGCCTGCAAGTTCACCTGCATCCGGACCTGCACCACAGCCTCCAAGCCGAGCACCAACAACCTCAAGTGCATCCTGCTCAACACCCGCTCCATCCACAGACACGCCATCGAAATTTGGAACCTGCTCGACACAACCTCACCAGACGTCGCCTTCCTTACAGAAACCTGGATGAACGCTTCCTCAGCACCAGACATCGCCATCGCCATCCCAGATGGATACAAGATCATCCGGAGTGACCGCGTCAACCAGACTGGAGGAGGCATCGCCATCGTACACAAGAACACCATCCGCATCACGACCGACTCCAACGACACCTTCACCACCGCCGAGTATCTCCACTTCCAGATACACACCGACCTAAAGACGACCCTCAGAGGCACCCTCGTCTACAGAACCCCGGGACCACGTACACAATTCACCGAAGACATCACAGACTTCATCAGCCCACACGCCCTCCGCTCCGCTGACTACATCCTCCTAGGGGACCTCAACTTCCACCTGGAGAACAACAAGGACCGCAACATCACTGCCCTACTGGACAACCTCACCAACCTCGGACTCAAGCAACTGGTCAACACCCCCACCCACTACGCCGGCTACACGCTTGATCCCGTCTTCTCATCCAGCAAGCACATCACCTTCAGCCACTCCACCGGACTTCACTGGACCGACCACAGCTGCGTCCACTTCAGCTTCAGAAGAGCCACGACCCACCACCACCCACAACAGGTCCCTCGCAGGAGCTGGAGCAAGATCACCGCCGAGCAGCTCACCACCTCCCTCAGCCAGAACCCACCCGCCTGCACAACGGGCCCCAACGAAGCAGCCCGCAACTTCACACAGTGGCTGACCGCCTGCGCCGACGACCTCGCGCCACTAAAGAACCCGCCCAGCAGACCCAGAAGCAAGAAAACCTCCTGGTTCACCGACGAACTCAAGAATTCCAAGAAGAGCTGCCGCACCCTCGAGAAAGCCTGGCTCCTCGACCAGACCACCGACAACATGACCGCCCTCAAAGACGCCACCCGCAAGCACCACCAGCTCATCCGCACCACCAAGAAGAAATCACTGAAGGAACGACTGGACAACAACGCCCACGACAGCGGGGAACTCTTCAGCATCGTCAAGGGTTCTCCAATCCCAGCACCGGCAACAACGACATCACTCCTTCACAAGATCTCTGCGACTCTCTCGCCTCGTACTTCCACCGCAAGATCGCCGACATCCACAACAGCTTCGGCGCACCTTCCACGCACCCAACCGTCGAACCAACGACCCCCACCGCCACCCTCCGCACCTGGACCACGGTGACCACCGAAGACACAGCCCGCACGATGAACACCATCCACTCCGGATCCCCAACCGACCCCTGCCCCCACCACGTCTTCAACAAGGCCGACTCCATCATCGCACCCCAACTCCGGGACGTCATCAACTCTTCCTTCAACACCGCCACCTTCCCGGAGAGCTGGAAGCATGCCGAGCTCAGCGCCCTACTGAAGAAACCAACAGCGGACCCCACCGACCTCAAGAACTTCCGCCCCATCTCGCTCCTCCCTTTTCCTGCCAAAGTCATCGAGAAGACCGTCAACAGACAGCTTGCAGCCTTCCTCGAGACGAACGGATCCCTCGACCCCTCGCAGTCCGGTTTCCGAGCCAACCACAGCACCGAGACCGCCCTCATCGCAGCCACCGACGACATACGACCCCTGCTCGACAACGGGGAAACAGCGGCCCTCATCCTCCTGGACCTCTCTGCAGCGTTCGACACCGTCTGCCACCGCACCCTAGTGCAACGCCTCAGCAACATCGGTATCCAAGGAAAGGCACTGGAGTGGATCATCTCGTTCCTCGCCGGAAGAACACAAAGAGTCTGCCTCCCCCCCTTCCGATCCGAGGCCACCGAAGTCATCTGCGGCGTACCACAAGGATCATCGCTCAGCCCAACCCTCTTCAACGTCTACATGAGACTTCTTGCAGCCATCACACGCCAACACAACCTCAATATCATCTCCTACGCCGACGACACCCAACTGATCCTCTCCCTCACCAGAGACCCCGCCACCGCCAGAACGAGCCTACACGAAGTGGTGGAAGACGTCGCCGAGTGGATGAAGAACAGTCGCCTGAAACTGAACTCAGACAAGACGGAAGTCCTCATCCTGGGACCATCGCCCTCCGCCTGGGACGACTCCTGGTGGCCTCCCGCCCTGGGCACCGCTCCCAAGCCAACAGACCACGCACGCAACCTGGGCTTCATCCTGGACTCTTCCCTCTCGATGACAGACAAGTCAACGCCATCTCCTCATCGTGCTTCAACACCCTGCGTATCCTCCGAAAAATCTTCCGCTGGATCCCGACCGAAACCAGGAAGACGGTCACCCAGGCACTCGTCACCAGCCGTCTGGACTAGGGGGACGCCCTCTATGCGGGAACCACAGCCAAAGTACAGAAAAGACTCCAGCGCATACAGAACGCCTCCGCCCGACTCATCTTGGACATCCCCGACGCAGCCACATCTCCGGCCACCTCAGGGACCTGCACTGGCTCCCCGTCAGCAAAAGGATCACGTTCAGGCTCCTTACCCACGCACACAAGTCTCTCCACGACCTGGGCCCCAAGTACCTCAACGACCGCCTGACCTTCTACACACCCACCCGCCAGCTACGCTCTTCAAGCCTCTCCCTCGCCACCGTACCACGCATCCGAAGAGCCACCGCCGGAGGGAGATCCTTCTCCTACCTGGCAGCCAAGACATGGAACTCCCTCTCCATCCGCCTCCGGCTGACACAGGACCATCTCGCCTTCAGGAAACAACTCAAGACCTGGCTGTTCGAGCAGTAGCGGCCCCTCCCCCAAGCACCTTGAGGCCCTTCCGGGTGAGCAGCGCGCGATACAAATGCTATGATTGATTGATTGATTGATTGAGCTCTGATTCCGATGATTGGATTAAATCGTTTTGGTGTCATTCTTCTTAAAATGTTCTCTATTTTTCTAAATTGGGTTGGAATTTTTCTTGTGCTGTGTTTTTACTTTATTACTGTGTGTGTGTTGCATACATACTTTACACAGTGCCTCTAAGTTAAACCTGTCTGTTTTTGTGCTAAGCTACCAGAGGGTTAAGTACAGGTTAATTTACTGACTTTTGTGGTTCACCCTTATAAGGATTGTGGTTGTTGCGTGTGTATGGTTTTCACCCCCCTAAACCAATTACCCAATTTCTTACAATTAGACCTTCAATTCAGCTGAAAAAACACTGTAAAAGGTGAGCATTACATGTTTTAGCCTGTTGCTATCCAAACTCGAAAAGTGGAAAATAGCCAGTAACATAAGAAGCAAAGAGGGCCTACGATGCCAAACAACAAGAATAAACCAACAAGCTGATTAGAATCTTTCATGAAACAATCAAAACTACAGCAGCCAAGAATTCTCCGCTTGTATTGACCCAATTTTGTAATGATGTACCTCTCTTCTAAGTAAAGATCAAAAGAGTATTGCACACCAACTTGGCTAAGCAGGAAAAAACATGTTGCCCCATATTAAAATAAGAGTATCAATTTATTTTTCTTATTTCACTGACAACAAATATTTCTAAATTACACATTCAATGATGTTAAAACTAGAGAAAACTAAGCTCTCCAGGAGGTTATCCAGATGAAATAAAATGAAATATATTTTTGATTCGGTGACTAACTTTACCGGGTTTACTAATCCTTTCTGGTACTAGCAAAGAGCCAAATGAGACCATTCTGACACGAAATCATCTCTATAACCATCTCAGATTTTGAGAGAGCAAAACGCCCAAATAACAAAACGAAAAGAGTGATTCATTTGGGCTGCCATACGTGAGAAATTGTCCAATGAGGAATATCAATAAATACTCCTCCGGAGTGCAGCTGGTATTAAGTTAAGCAGTAGCAGGTCATCAGCCTACATCAGAATTGGTCAATTTCCTTCACCCAAACCAGTATGGTAATTTCTAAGTAATGCCAATGAGTCAGGAAGTTCCGAAATACAGATTTAAAATAGTATGGGGACTGCTTGACTGCTTTTCCATGTTAATTTTATAAGTAATAGAACTTCCTGTTTGCATTGCTTTGCCCTAGCTGCTGTGTGCCACAACGGTGGTCAAAATCCTCTTCCTTGATCCCTCGTATCCCGCCTGGACCTGCCCGCCAGTCTCCCGCCGCCCGGCCGCTCGTAAATCCATCAAGAGCGGTGGGCCGCCGAGCGGAGACCGGCGAGGGGCAACTACAACATCCATAAGCCCTTGCAGAGTCCAGCGTCAGCGGGGAGCGCCAGGAGGCGCTGAAAACCAGCATCAGCCCCCGCGAGCGGGACGCCGGGCGAAGCCCGGGCCAAGGGCGGGCCTGTTGTTGCCCGTTAGTGACCGGGAGGGACCGGACCGGGCCACCCCCCTTGATTCTTATTGTGGATTTCGACACGTTTTTGTACTTTGCTGTTGCACTTATCCATCATGCCTGGAAGAACCAGAAGCAAAACAAAATCTGCATTAGCCGTAGCCCAGATCACAGGCCCTATAGATCAATTTATCTCACAGACCAATGAGGCCTTCGAGCATAGTATTTCCCTTCTGGAACGCAGAGTATCTTTGGACCTCATTAAAGCGAAACGCTCCTCCTTGGGCCTTTTGGCTACCGCGGCCTCCCCCACCCAACAAGCTCCTATTGCAGCTATTCTCTCACCATCTGCTACTGTTGCCGATATTCATACAGTACCTTGTTCAGTAGATTTATCTGTAACACAATTAGAGTCTGACTCTCTTTTGTCAGACGATTTAGAGATTACCCCGGATTTAGAGGCTTTTCAAGTTCAAGGTACATTGGAATCAACCGCAGATAAACAATTCCGGGGAGTGAGGGAAGGAGCCATCCCTAAACGAGGAAACACAAAGCCATGCGGCAACGTAGTGGCGCCCGACATCCCTTCGGAACCTGGGAGGGATTGGTTCCTACAGCCCATACAATCAACTACAAATGCACCAATTGAAAATAACTCCATAGCTCCTACCATTATTGTAGAGAAGATAGATAATTCATGCAGAGTTTGTAAATCTACTTCGCAAATATTAATTACAATCAAAGAGCTTCTCTCCCAACATTTAAAACCAATACAAATTAGTGTAAGGAATTTGGAAGCCCAATTAGCAATTCTATCACGCACTTTCCCTACTGTGTCGAGCTTACATCCAACTAACCAAGGGAAGGGAAACTCTACCCACCCTATAAAAGTTTCCCATCTCCTACAGCCCGGTGCAGGAATTAAACAGACTCCTATGTCCATCCCACCCTCTTTAAAATCAAAGGAAACTGTTCCATCAGCAAAACAACACCAACACCCACTGCCTAGTGTGCAAAAGGCTAAAATATCTACTGATTCGCCCCAGACCCTGTCAGGAACAGGACCTGTAAAAATTGCAAAAATTGCAAATACTGCAAATACTGCAAATACTACAGTAGATACAACCATAAACCAAGTTACAAAAAATAAATCGACAATATCACCTTCTAGAATGATGATCACACAACCCCCGATGGCACCCAAACAGGTACCACGACCAAGGCGCTCAGTGCACCTCCCCCCGGAGGCAACCCCTTACACGGTTATTTTAACAGGCGTTCCTGAACTAACCGAAGGTATGGATGAAACTGCCCGATCACTTAAGAATAAGGTCCTGCAGTGGCTAAGCCTAAATAGACCACTAGAGCCCTATCATTCTGGCGGGATCTCTACAGTCCGCAGAGTAATCTGGATAGGGGATGAACACAAATCGATCCACGGTGACTGTATCATAGTAAATTGCAGGGATCCAAGCACCGTGGACCATATTTGTTTATGGCCTACTCTGGGGAAAAAGGTCGGAATCGACGCTCAACATCTTTCTTTTTTCTATCCCCCATTGAATACACACCAATACCTTCCCATTTCAAAATAGCAGCATCCCCAGGAAGGACAGTGGAATCAGGCGGGATATAGCTATAGCTCTGGGAACAGAAATAGGAACAGAGATTGGCACAACCAGCCTTGGCAACAAGGCAGATCCCACTATTCAATGGAGGGTTGGCAGGGTCTTCCAACCAGAAATAGGTATGATTGCCTGGAAATGGTAGATTGACCGTTAAGGGCCATAAGAACCAAGATCCAGGCCTCAAAAACTACGGTCGCCCCATTAACCCCCGGCTCACAATCACACCCGCTAAAACTTCAGGCTCAAGCAGAATTAATGTTGCCTATTACCACTAGTTCCCAGTTCGGGACTATCGCAGAATCTCGTAATCTTATTTTAAATGAAACGATGACCAATTTCCCAGTAACCTCAATGGGCGCAATTGACACTAACTTCCACCACCTTAATGACCTGAGTACTATTACTGAAACTACCACGACCCTATTGGAGCGTTTACCATCCCAATCCCCTGTCTGCCAGATATCATCTGACCCAAACAACCTGAGTTTTTCAATAATATACTGGAATGTCGCAGGTCTGCGCTCCAAGTTGCCATCGCAGCCGTGGTTTGAAACAGTAAGGGAACATCAGATACTTTGCCTCCAGGAAACGTGGTCTATCATTCCAAACCATCTAGTGGGTTATAGAACTTTTCACATCCCAGCAATTCAGGGAGCTATGGGTAGACCAAAGGGGGGTCTCGCGATTTACGTCGCCAATACTCTCCCCTCCTTATCCATTCGGAAGTTAAAAGAACTCCCTACTTATCAAATTTTGCAAATAAATTTCACCAAAGATTGCACTTATATTTTGATTAATTATTATAATAACTCATCTATAATGGACTGTTTAATAACACTAACTGAAATTACCACTTTTTTAACATCCCTGCAAAAAGACTCTCATTCGAATTTGGTACACATAATTTGGGGTGGCGATTTTAATCTTTCACTATGTTCCAACTATAAAAATGGAAACTGTGGCCTGCAAGACGAATATGGCAGTCCTCTGTCACATTTCGCCCACTCTATTTGTGGCAACAAATTAAATGAGTCCATATTTTCCCTAGAACTGGAATTTGTAAACGATCTAGTGGAACCACAAAAGATTTTTCTCCAACTTTCCATGGTAGAGGCTACTCATCCACGATAGATTTTATTCTGTCTTCCCAGATTCTCAAGGGACAAGTGACTAACTTTTCTACTGGGACAGATGCTAGTAGCGATCATTTTCCGATTAGTGTAAGAGTTAAGCCAAAAATGGTTAAATCATACTCTTTCACCTCGAGCAATCTAAAACAAAATTCATTAACTATGAACAAACTAAATGGCTATACAGTCAAATGGGCCAAGGTAGACCCGGCGGAAGTAACGGAGAGGGTCCTCGGAAAAACCAAACCTTGGGTACTTGACTGCCTATCACCAGATTCCACTCCCCAGACAATTGTGAGTAGTTTCCAGAATATTTTGAAGATAATTGAAAAGGAACTTTCTGGTAAACCCAGGAACAATAAGCCCACCTCTCCGAGGTGGTTTGATACAGCCTGCCGAAAGGCCCTCTCGTCCCTAAAGGAAGCCCTTCATAGACCCACGAGGGACCTAGTGGAAATTTCAAATTTAAGGAAACTCTATAACATAGCTAGACGGGAACGAAGAATAGAAATTAAGAAAAATCTCTGGGCTCAACTTCACGATAGCTGCCAACGTAAGGACAGCGTTCTATTCTGGCAAGTCATCAGATCCCCCTTTTTGGTCGACACTACAAAGGGGCAGCATCTAGATGTCGCAGTCACGGCAGATGATTGGGTCACGCATTTTTCTAAAATCTTTGGTCATTCTCAATTAGACACAGTAGGAATAGAACATAGCGGAGCCCATAAGTTGGAGAAGAACATCTATCCGATAAACATCCATTTTAACTGTGTGGAAGTCATCAAAGCACTTAAGGAGTCAAAATCAGGTAAAGCTCCTGGTCCAGACGGAGTCCCATTGGACATTTTTCTCCATAACATCGAACTATGGTCACCAATAATTACCCAGGTTCTGGCAGCAGTAACATCTGTTGGCCTGCTACGGTCATGGTCAACGTCAATCCTCCTTCCCATCTTTAAAAAGGGCAACCGTAACGATCCGGCCTGCTACAGGCCAATTTCTCTCCTGGACTCCATGGGTAAAATGGCAGGTCGAGTGCTCTTGGACCGTTTACAACTCTGGGCCCGGGAAAATAACATCATGACCGACCTGCAATATGGCTTCCAGAAGGGTCTTGGGACCGTGGAGCAGGCCCTGAACCTCGCCCTTTTGACTGGAAAGTACGTAGGTGCAAAAGGAGGTAACATCTTTCTCGTCTATGTCGATCTCAGCGCGGCATTTGACTGTGTTCAGCACGCGAAACTTTGGTCAATACTTGGTGATCTTGGAGTGGATCCATCTCTTATAGTTTTCCTTCGGGAACTCTATTCTGACGCCACAGGGTGCGTCAGATTTGGCATCAACGGTGAGCTATCCCGCTCCTTCTCAATAGTAAAGGGAGTAAGACAGGGTTGTGTACTGGCTCCCTTCCTGTTCAATCTTTATACTAATGGACTAGAGCAGGCCATGCTGGAAGGGAGCCAGGATCTACCCCAGATAAATCATCGTCCAATACCGACACTGCTATACGCAGATGATTCCGTCATCTTAGCCCGAACGCTGAATCAGCTACAAAAACAACTCAACAAATACTGTAGCTTTATGAGTTCACTTGGCCTGAAAATCAATATAAAAAAGACATTTACCATGCATATTGGTCCTAAGGTCAAGAATCCCAAACCAATATTGGTGGACAATGTAAGACTGGAGAAAACTTCTGTTTATCCATATCTGGGCATCCTCGTGGATGACTCCTTGGATTGGCGAAAGGCAACGGCCAGTAGAAATCTTCTCTTTCAGCGAGCAACATCGGCCCTGGTCTCTTTTTCGAGAAAGTTAGGCAAACCCGCTCCACCTGAACTCCTGAAAATTTACTATGCTAAATGCCATAGTGTGGCTACCTATGGTGCAGGCGTTTGGGGGTACGGTCATATAGACCCCATACAGATAACAGAGAATGGTTTTGTTAAATATCTGCTGGCCCTTCCCCAAAGCGCCCCGAACTATGCTTCTCACAAAGAACTTGGCATGGAATATATTATAGACACGATCCGCTCCCAACCAATTCTACTGTGGCAACGCATATGGTCTAAACCTGAGTGCCATCTGACACGATCTTTGATCACGGACTGTATAGCCCTAACCAACTGGCACAAGATTCCCTGGCTGGTTTATGTGCGGAACTTTTTCAATGACCTTGGCCGCAGGTCTTACTTTGACGACCCACCTAGTGTCGAAGACATCTCCAGTAAGGAGTTAAAGAAGATGTGCTTGGTCCACCTGAGAGAACTGCGCAATCAGTTGGAGATTACAAAAACTTCAAACAATCAAATCTGTGCAACTCAAATTGTCAAAAGCATACAACCCTATCTGACTTACTATCTGTCTAACCATGAGAAATATCTTTTGACAAGATTTCGTTTCAATATCTTTTTCCGTTTAGTTTCCTTTCCTGAAGTTCAAAACTGGTCTTGCACTCTCATGAACTGTCCATGTGATGGAGTTTCCTTACAATCAACAATCCATGTTATCTTCTTTTGCAAATATTATAAATCACCACGAAAATCCTGGATCCTCCCACTTCTCCAATCCTCAGGCCATAGATTATGTCACCCTGCATTCCTTTTCTTGCAGCTTTTGGACTCACCACATGTTGCAAAGTACATAGTCACTTTTTTAAAAGCCAGCATCAAAATACGTCAAAGCTTATGACTGACATGAACTTTTACTCTAAAATTGACGTACTTTTACTTTATATTTTAATTTAATTTTTCTTTTCTAAACTTTTGTGCCTTTTAGTAGAAATCATTACTCTTCTTTTACATTGAAATTGTTTACGTCTACTGTTTTTAATGTGTACTTTTTATGATTGCAAACAAGTGGTAATCGAATAAAAGTTTATGAAATGAATAAGTAATAGAACATTGTGTATCCCACTCTGGATCCAGCTAAAGTCTGATTGTTGAATTTAAATGATCACTTCCTTATCCACTCCAATTTGTAATTTTGAATGAAGATGGTTACAAAGCCCCCAAGTAGATATAGAAGTTATGGTGCCTATTGGAACAATTATTCTCCCTGCCATATTTCTTGAACTTTACAATTAACTGTACATGCCAGGAAACCTAGGTGCAAAACGTGGCCCACTCCATTGGCTTCTATTTGATTGGTGACACCTGGTACAACTTCACGGCACTTTACCTCACAATTACAATAGTTACTCTCCTCGGATGCGCGATCTAGTGATGTACCAGCAAGATATTCCGAGGCTCTTGGTAAATGTGTTACTGGTGTAAAATTACAGATGAGGTTTCAACCATAAAACAATCCAGCATAAACCATTCACTGCATATTTCTAAGAACCTATGGGGGCACAATGACTGCAGGAACGAGTCCCTGTTGGCATCTCAAGTCATACCATTAGCTTGATCAGCACGAAGCGAGTTGCCAGTGGAATTATAACTGCAAGGAACCAAAGTTCGGGGTACAAGCTTCTGAAAACAGCAGCATTGCATGCTATAACAGAGTACTGAGGTACATCTATTCAAGGAGGGGTTTGACTCTCGGCATACCACTGGTGGCATCACCCCAACTTCTTCATGAAAGAATAGGGTACCATCCACTCCGCTCTCAAACACGCACAACGTTGTCATCCTGCTTGGTCTTGATAGACCCTTGAGGCTGGACCCGGTCCCAGCCCTTATAACAGAGGTTTTTTAGTAACTGATTCCCGAGTCTTGTGAAGTGGCCAGAAGACAACATGTGGGCTCAATACAAATACTATACATTAATTAATTGATATCTGTTTACCTTCTAAAAATGGTAAACATTGGAGAAGCCACCAAAGAAATAGTCAAATATTCTCATAATTCTCACATAAGACTACCTCAGAAATTGGCCACAGAGCTATGTTGTGCATTGTGTTGACAGTTCCAGCACAAGAGGCATGTTTAAGCACATAGAGATGAATTCAAATATTTTTTCTCCTTTCCCAATGTAAAAGCTTTGCCCATATGTTTTGGTTAACACTTCTAGAGTGCACTTTGCAATAATAAATAAAGAAATCCGAGTTATTTACAAGATGGCTTGACATATCAGGGCACAAGGACTCACTTATTTTACCAGCAAGTCAGTAGCAGGGATGGTGGCTTTTCTTCCTTTTTAGACACGTTCTTTCCAAACTGGTGGCTGAAAATCCCTAGCATCTCTGTTGCCTTTTCCCTTTTCTGCACTATTGTTCTACTGCGAAAGTAATTTACTTTTTACACACGCCGGCCTCCTTTTCTCTGTGCAAGAGCAGGAGACACTATTCTTGAACAGGCAACATCACTGCTGCCTCAAATGAGCAGACCCAGGGCAGCAGGAAGGTATATGAAATAATGCTGCCCACCTCGCACATGCAAAGAACAGGAGTCTAATCTCAAACATAATAAAACAGATTTACACGACGTTAAATCCTTCCAAATAAATTGTTCCTGTGCCATACAATTCTGCGAGTATAGGTTGCCGTCTGTTTAATGTAATCTCTGAATTCCTTGCTTGACTACCATTTTTTAGACCCCTGCTAATGACTGAGGCCTGCATCTTTGCCCAGCTGTCGTGTAGAGACCTTCAGCAATAAAATAGACAGAACAAATCTCGTCCTGCCCGGACAGTGCACAGATGCTGAGAGCAGAGTGTAGCTTTCTCCACTACCGTCTGCATGGCAGTCAATATATGAAGGCGACTCGGAGGAGGTCAAGGTCAGCAAGGCATTGGAGGCCTGTTTAGAGGGGCTTTTCAGTAAATTAAAATAAATCGACAATCCATCCTTCTGTGCGTTTCCAAGCCATCTTAATGTTCATCTTCATAATACAGCATATTTGTAGCTTGAAAACATCCAAGCCGATTCGAATCCTTTTTTCAATTCAAGGGAATGAAAACACTGGTTGAGAATGTAGAAGACGTCCGGAGTAAATCATATTATTTGTTATCAATCCGTAGTTGCAAATATGCTTTCTCCTTGATGCTAGCCTAAAACTGCAATTGCAGCAATTTGATAATTATTAAAGTCTGGGTATCATTTCTTTAGTTTGAGCCTATCCCATTGTCTAAAAACCCATTGCATTCATGAAATGTGTACAAATTTGGAGAAAAAATCCATAGAACATCCAGAACGCCTCTGCCAGACTCATCCTGAACCTCCCAAGCCGCAGCCATATCACTGCCCACCTGATAGACCTTCACTGGCTATCTATCAAGAAAACAATTACCTTCAAGCTCCTCATGCATGCCTACAAAGCCATCCACAACGCTGGACGTGCATACCTCAACCACCTCCTCTCCTTCTGCACTCCCATCAGACATCTTCGCTCTGTCCAACGGACTCTGGCCACCATCTCACGGATCCACAAAAGCATGGCTGGAGGAAGATCCTTCTCCTACCTCGCTACGAAGACCTGAACTCCTTGCCACTGCACTTCAAGCAATCACCACCATTGCTCTGCAAGTGGACCACATGAGCTACTGATGGGGGCAGGGTCGGAAGGGGGTGCTTTCATATATGAACATGGCTGCAGAGAAAGTGAGAGGTAGGAAATAATCCTGCCACACACCCTTCCCCGTTGTGACATTGCTTCTGGCATGCACTGCGGGTGCTCTTACAGGGATGCCTGGTAGTATTGGTTTTCTCAGATGTATGGCATGCTGATGTGCTGTCTAGACACTTCTGCCACCCAGGCCTAGCCTCCCGCCTTACCTGAGTTAAGTGGCAAGCTCTTCTAAGTGACGCTGCTTTGTTGATCTTCTTGCCCATGCCTCACTTCACTCCCCATCATCTGTACTAGCACTACTGCTACTGTATGGAATACAGCAACATTAGGTGGTAAGGCAGAGAGAAAGGTGATAAGGAAGCAGAACCCACCATCCTCTCAATAATTGCTGTAGTTACGCTGTTTTCCCTGACCCCTTCCCCCCATGGCTCTATTGAAATTTCGCTCCACATTCTCTAGCAGGAAGGGATTTATGGCTTCAATTCCAATAACATATGGTATCAATGGGATGAGCTCACACCAGCATTAAACTTTAAGTGATTCCCTAACAAATGATCATGGGATGTGTCTGTGGGTCCAGCTGGTGGTCTTGTGTATGCACCTGGCAAAATTTACTGCTCGATAGAGCCCTATCAGCTGCTGGCCACGGGCACACATCCGTCTCAAACAGAGTGGATGTCTCACTTTAATCTCACTCAAAATTAGTACCCCCAGTAAGTTGTAAGCTTCTCTAAAAATATTGTTTTACACCTGCAGAAAAGGTATAGGTGCCACCCTAATGCCTGTCTGTAGCTCAGTGTCTGACCCGAGGTTGGATGGTTGCCTGGTCTGCCCATTAGCTCCCACCTCTATATCACTTCCTGTAACCCTTTGGGGAAGTGTGGAATTTGAGGTTCTGCCCTTCTAATAATGACGACAGACACTTTGGTGCAGTACTGCTTATTATATTTTATTAACTTGAAGCTCATGCGAACTCTACACAGGGAGAGCCGTCTTGTCTGTTGCGACGCAGTCGTGGAATGGCCATCTGTCACGTCACGTCTCTCCCGGCGTGCCTCGCGGGAGTCACGTGGCGACAGAGGACAAGACCGCAACATGACACGTCTTCCCCCTTGATAACAATAACAGCAGGGAACAATGGCTAAAACGGAAGGGGAGAGGAAACAAGTGGGCTCATAACTGGAAGTCACTAAAACGTTTGGGCAGCTTCGAAGTGCGGCCCATGTGGGTGTGCGTGATGGGTGCGTAGATCCCTCGCTCTCCACTTCTGTCGGAACCAGCAGCACTCGTACTCTCTTCCTGGACTCTGTTCCATTCGTTGATGGCTCGTGTGAGGTACCGGGCTTGTCTACATCCTGGCAGGACCAACGCGGGGTACGTTGCTCGGTACTCGGATCTTCGTCGTTTACCAGAGTGCCGGTTGCGTTTCCATTGGGCATCTCTGGGTCCTCCCTCACAGGTGCTGTGGTAGGTGCTTGTCCTCCTGTGGCTCTGGTGTCCTCTTCGAGATCGCTGGCAGAGGTGGCCCTGCTGTCCCTGCCCCACTGAAGGATCTTGTTGCACTTCGCCATTCTGGATTAAGACCACACTTTGCTGTCGCTCAGCCAGGCCAACCTGGTGTATACGTGGATGACCTGTAGGGGTTTGCTGAATTTGCTGTTTCCCTTTTGTCCTGGGTGGCCCCGTTAGACTCTAACCCAGTCGCCTTCTGACAGCGAGACTTCTCTTACGTTGTGTTTCCTATCATAATTGGTTTTGTATATGCGTTGGGCTTTCTCAATGTTGCTCTGGACGATGGCCGGGGACCATTTACTTTGGAGCTGCCTGCTCATCCAGGCTGTATTCTCTCTGGTGAACGACTCTCTGCCTCTCAAGATTTTAAATGGGCTGTAGCCTGTGAGGCTGGGAGTGATGCGGTACGCCCACAACTTGCTCTTTACTTCAGTTTCCCAGTTCTTTCCGGCATTGATAGCTGCTTGGATCACCCGGTTGAAGCGTTCCACCTGGCCATTACCGGCCGGGTGGTGGACGGGGGTGTGTCTGGTCCGGATCCCGTTATGTTTGGTGAAATCTGTCCATTTGGCTGATGTGAACCCATTGCCACTGGTAAGGGTTTTGGGAATGCCTTCCCTCAGGAAGATGTCGGTAAGGAAGGTTATGACTGTATCCGAGTCCACCGAGTCGCACACGTTGACCTCAGGCCACTTTGAGTAGCGGTCAACTAGGACGATGAGATGTTTAGGTGTGCCCAAGGAATCAAGGATGGGGCCTACAATGTCTATGGACAAGTCTTCCCAAGGTTTGTTGGGAGTATTGAACTGGGTGGGTCTCAAGGTGATGAGTGTCTTATTAACTCTGGCACAGTGTTCGCATGCACGTACAAATCTCTCCACCTGATTGTCCATGGCTGGCCTCCAATATAGTAGTTTCATCATTCTTTTGGCCTTGACGATGCCCATCTGGCCTACATGGGTGATGTGGAGAATGCGGTCGATTAGCATTTCTGGGGGCACCACTCTGTCCCCTCGCAGCAGAAACACTGAGTAGTCGGAGATTGAGAGTTCATCCCTGACTTCCCAGTATTTCTTGAAGTTGCCCTTTGTGTGCTTCTTTTCTGGCCAACCTTACGTTGTGATAGTGTCTCCTGCCCTGTGCTTGTGATCTGTCTGGAATGCCACCCTTGTCCCACTTCGACTTTGCGACTGCCCCTTCCATGGCCACGGCCCTGCTGAGGAAGTCTGCCACTCTGTACTGGGGACCTGGCATGTATTCCACATTGTACACGAAGTCTAAGAGGCGCAAAGTCATCTTCGCGATGTGTGGGGTGGCCGTTATGTTGCAACTGGAGGTGAGGATTTTGACCAGGGGATTGTAGTCCATACTGATTGTGAATCTTGAATCCCACAGGTATTGGCAAAACTTTTCCATCGCACAAATGGTCGCTAACATCTCCTTTTCAATCACGCTGTACCTCTCTTCACAGGAGGTGAGGGAGCATGAGGCAAACGCTACAGTGGTCTCTGTGCCATCTGCTGCTCTCTGGGTGAGGACCGCTCCTAATCCTCTGTCACTGGCGTCTGTTGTCAGGACACTGGGCGCGGCGCTATCAAATCCATGTAGGGAAATCACCCCGCATATTTCTTTTTTGATGGTGGAGAATTCCGCTTCTGACTCGGCGGACCAGGAGAAGGCGTTTTTGTCTTTCAGTAGTTGGCGTAAGTTGTGCATCTTTGTAGCGAATTTCTTGACGAACTTGCTATAGAATTCTGCCAGGCCCATGAATGAACGGACGTCTTCCTTGCTTTGTGGAGATGATGCGGACTTGATGGCTTCCACATTTGTCGCCTTTGGAGAGATGCCAGCATCGCTGATTTCGTGTCCCAGGTAAGTCACTTTGCGTAACCCAAACTTGCATTTTCCGAGTTCCGCCGTGAGACCATTTGCTGCCAGCTTGCGCAGGACGGTGTGCAGGATGTGGTCGTGGTCGGCCTTGGACTTTCCCATGATGAGGATGTCGTCTTGGAAGTATGGAACTCCGTGGATGTCTTTGAAGTGTGCGTGCATAAGCTTTTGGAAAACAGCCGCTGTGGATGCGAGACCAAAGGGCAACCGTCAGAACCAGTAACACCCGAAGGGCGTAATGAAGTAGGTGAGCTTCCTGCACGTTGGGTGTAGCGACACTTGGTGATATGCAGCTTTCTGGTCGATGGTGGAAAACCATTTGACCCCTTTGGTCTGTGCTAGTAGTTTGTTTATTTTGGGCAACGGTAACTTATCCACAATGATATTTTTATTGAGTTTGAGGAGGTCAATGCATAGACGAATATGGCCGCTCTGTTTGTGCGCCACCACTAGAGGCGCAAGCCAATCGGTGCACACTATACGTTCAATGATGCCGTTGTCTTCCATCCATTTCAGTTCTAGCTGTACTGCCTCTCTGAGGTTGAAAGGGATGTTCCTGACCTTGTGGGAGACTGGCACTGCCCCTTCCTTGAGCTTGATCTTGTGCGTGAATTTGGACAGTTTACCAATGTTGCAGCTGAAAACAGTGGGAAACTCCTCCTTTAACCCAGATGGCGCGGATGGGTCATCCGTTAAAAGTACTTGGGTGTCGCCGCCAGGGTTGAGTTGAATACCCAGCGCTCCCTGGTCTACCCACCGCTGGACGGAATGACCTTTCTGCACGATGTATAACTTGGCTGTGGTGTGTCTGCCTTTGAACTCAAACGGGAGCCGCCGGAACCCCACCATTGGGATCCTCTCTCCAGTGTACGTGACTGGGTGAACGTCTGTGGGAAGGAGATTGTCACCTAACACGGGGGCAAAGTCTGCGTCCCAGATCTCCTTCTGGATGATCATGTCTGGTGAGCCAGAGTCCGCAACCATGTTGATTTGGACACCTCCGATCATCAGTGAACAAGAGGGTTACCGTTTGGGCGTCCCACCGACACCCAGGATGTGGTCTTCGATGCATAGGATGCACTCCAGGTCGGATTGGTCCTCTGCTTCTTGGTCGTCTGAGTCTTGGTGCACGTACTTGACGGTGGCACTTCTGGGCTTCCATCTGCAGACTTTTCCGAAATGCCCTGTGATCCCCAGAAGGAGCACTTGACGTGGAATGCCGGGCACTTCCGATCGTTCACCATGTGAGAACGGCTGCCGCATCTGTAACAGGGTCCTGGCCCATCCGCCGAAGTGCGGTCGAGGCCCTTTGAGTGGAGCATCGGTTGCCTGTTGGGTGCCGAGCCCGAAGTGGGCGTGCATTTGGCTTGTGGTACTCTCTTGTCCTTCATGTGGCACACTGTTGGTTGCGGCATGGTTTCTTTCTTGGCCCCCTTGACTAGTGCGATGACTTCAGGGAGGGACGCCTCTCCATTGACCCAGAGCATGTCTTTTTTTTGTCAAATCTGATTATTGGCATTTATATATTTCAACATTACATTGGGTGCACCATTATATTTAAGACTGCTCTTCAACCTTGCCTGGTTGACAATACACTGGCAGTGCGGCATATCAATGAGGCGCTACAGCAGTTACACAGGAATAGCATGCAGATGAATCTTGGGCGCCCAGACTTGCCCGCAGTATAAAAGAGTCAATGCGTCCCATTTCTGTGTGGAGAGACAAGTCTTACATGTGCAGCTCAACTGCAAATAAAACATTTGCAATAAAACAGGAACATCAAACTGCGGCACTGTCACCAGGATACAGTACAATTCGTCCCCATACCCATCCCCTAGGCCTGCCCCCCCTCTTGTGTCCCACCCTCACCCCCTAAGCGCGCGTGCCTCCATTTCTATTACTTCCTCACCACAATTACATATTGTGCACCAGTCAGTGTGTCAGGTGTGCCGTCCGCTGCGCACCCCCCCTTCTACCCACTGTACCTCCTTAGTCCCCCTCCACCCCCTCGTCCGCGGTGTTCTCTGCCGCTTGCAAAGCATTAAGCATGCGCTCCCATTGCTCCGCCATAGGTTCCCTGCGGAGCCCCACTGCTTCCTCTCTCCGGATGGCAGTCTATTTTGCTCGGACCCACGACAAGAGGGACAGAATCCATGCCCGTACACTGAGCGAGTCACTCGCCTTCCATCTCCTAGTGAGGAGTCGTGCCGCTGTTACCATCCCCAAATCCAGGAAGCGGGACAATGCCTTATCCTTGGGCGACCGCTTGAAATGATGTAAGAGATATTCAGGCCAGTTACAAGGGACGGTGCAGCCGGTGCATTGCGTGAGCAGTACACTAATGTCCCTCCATTAAGTGCCAAGTCCTGGGCAGTGCCACAGAAGATGAAAGAGGTCCGCGTTCAGCTCACCACACCTAGGGCAAGACGCGTCTGTCCTGTGAAAGTATGTATTTATTAAGTCAGGGGTGAGATAGGCCCTGTGAACTATATATACCTGGATTCTCCCATTCTTTGTCCGCCAGCGTTCGCCCCATATCTCGCTCCCACTTTCCGTGGAGTGGGGTCAGGTCTAGTTCCGTGTGTATCCGTAGGGATGCAGCAAACCACTTAATTAGATGCCTTCCCCTGCCCATGACATGCAGATATTTCACCGTCAAGTGCTGCACTGGCTCCTCTACAACTTCACCCCATCTGGCCGCCATGTGGGCCGTGAGGGAGCGGTGCATTAGGAACCCCCCGGAAGGGAGCCCAACGTCTGCGACTAGTGTCTCAAAGGGAATCAATGCTCCATCTTGGTATAAGTCGCTTAACGTCTGGACATCTGCCTCCTGCCACTGCTCCAGCATGTGGTGAGTGAGGACCCCCTTGCCCCCTGGCGAGCCTTCCAGTGGCACCGCAGGTACGTATGGGAGCACCTTCCTCGTAAGGTGCAGTGCCCTGCGGAAGCATTTGTATGCCACCGCTAGTAGTAGTGGGGTGGGGCGTGCCGGTGCCGCTAATGGGTGGAATAGCGCTGTGATCCGCCCCAGAGTGCGGGGCGGATCGTTCGTGGCAGTGTCTTCTCTTCCCCTGTCCGCTAACCAGCGGGCAATCCATTGGGGCTGCGCTGCCAGGTAGTAGTGTTCAAAACAGGGAGCGGCCAATCCACTTTTGTCTGTGGGTAAGAACAGTTTCCCGGGAGCCAGACGGTGTCGGGACGCGCCCCAGATAAAGTCGCGCAGGATCTTGTTAAGTTTGGAGAAGAAGGATGCGGGTACGAACAAGGGCAGATTTGCGAAATAGTATAGAAGGCGGGGGAGCATCACCATTTTGGCCAGGGCCACTCTGCCTGCTGGCGTCAGGGGGAGCGTGGACCAGAAGCCGATCTGGATTTTGAGCGCCGTCACCGCTCTTCCCAGGTTCCCGTCCAGCAGGTCTGCCGACTGGCGGTAGATCTGGATCCCCAGGTATTTAAACGTGTCCGGCCGCCACTGGACTCGTGTGCCATGGAGGCTATACTCCGGGTCGGCAACCTCACTGTTAAAGGCGTAGAGGCATGACTTGCCTGCATTTACGTGGAGCCCCGATAGACCGGCGAAGCGGCTTAACAATTGGGCCAGCAGCTCCGGTATGCGGCCCACGTCTCGGACAAAGACCAATAGGTCATCGGCGTATAAAGACACCTGATGAAAGCCGTCGCCCAGTGGGATACCATCTGCCAGGAGTTGTCTCATGGCCGCAGCTAAGGGCTCCATGGCTAGCACAAAGATTAGCGGTGACAGAGGACACCCCTAACGGGTGCCCCTGCCCATCGCCACTGCTTCCGAGATATACGGCCCCAGCCATACGCGGATCACAGGGTTTCTATACAAGAGTCCCACCATTTGCGGAAAGTTTGCTTCGAGTTCGTACGCCTCCAACACCGACAACAAATAGCCCCACTCAAGGCAATCAAAGACCTTTTCTAAGTCCAGCACCAGGCACCCCGCTCTGGGCCAGGCCGTCGTCGCCTCTGCCGCTACCCTGAAATACCTCCTGAGGTTCAGAGATGTGGACCTCGCTGGTACGAAACCGTTTTGGTCTGGATGGACTAAGTGCGGAACCGTCGGCGCCAGACGCTCTGCAAGGATTTTGGCGAGTACCTTGTAGTCGGTGTTAAGCATCGCCAATGGGCGATAGGAGCTCACGGATATGGGGTCTCTGTCAGGCTTAGGCAGGGACACCAAAAACGCTTCCCGTAGAGATGGCGAGAGGTGGCCCGCGTCGATCGATGCCCTGTACACCTGGAGGAGCTAAGATGCTAGGATGTCCCTATTTGCTTTATAATATTCGGCCGGTAGGCCGTCGGGCCCTGGTGTTTTCCCGGTCGCCAATGCTTGGATCGCATCTCCCACTTCCTCCAGCTCTGCCTTCTGGCCCTCTGTGACGGTAGGCAGCGTAACCGATTCCAGGAATTCAGCCACCGTATGTGCATGGCCAGTGCCTCAAGCTCTATAGAGGTCCTGATAGTGATCGGTCTGCGCCCGGTGGATCTCGCGTTGCGTGTACACCCCTGTCCCGTCCCCTGTGCGAATGGCACCAATCAGGGTGTTACGCTCTGCTGTCTCCACCAGCCAGGCCAACAAACGGCCAGCTCTTTCTGCCTTGACATGCATCTTGGCGGTATGCGCTGCATAATTTTGACATCTCAGTCGCTCAAGTAGGACCGCATGCTCTCCGCGGAGTTCCCCAAGTTTTAGCGCATGCCTGCCAGTCCCTTCCCCCTCCCTTTCATACCGTAGAAGCTCGGACTCTATGCGGGCCAGAGACGCGGACACCTGTGCGCGGATGTTCCATGTGGCACCTATGCAGTGCCCCCAGATAGTCACCTTGTGGGCATCCCATTCCACCATGGGGGTGCTCGCTGAATCCTCTTTCTCTTCAAAATAGGATAAAATAGCCGTGCCCAGCGAAGATCTAAACTCGGCGTCTTCTAACGCAGCCGGCTGCAGCCGCCATGTGGGCACCGGGGGTCGGTCCGCCTCCCAGCTAATCTGGAACCATAGGGGGTTGTGATCTGAGTGCGTCCTACCTAGGTATTCCGACTTAGTCAGGAGCGGGAGCAGGGACTAGGAGCCTACTATTCGATCCAGGCGGACATGGAGATCGTGTACCACTGAGTAGTATGAGTATGTTTTGTCTGTAGGGTGCTGCGCGCGCCAAAGGTCGTGAATGCCCCAGTGTAATAACCAGTCCCTTAGAGCCTGCGCTGTCGATGTCGCTGCCACTGCGCGAAGCGGCGGGAAGGAGCGGTCTAAGTGTGTGTCTAGTACCATGTTGAAGTCTCCGCCTAGCAGCCAGGGGAGGCCCGCGTACCGCGGAAGGATCAGGTTTTAGGACGCCAGGAAGGCAGGTTGATCTGTATTAAGGGCATAAATAGAACCCAACAGTATCTCCTGTCCATTGAGCCTCCCCCTAGCAAAGGAGTACCTCCCCTCTGGGTCTACCTGTGTGTCAGTGCATGCAAAGGGGACGACTGCTCTCACCCATATCAAGGTGCCGCGCGCGTGCGCTGAGTAAGTCGTGCCATGAATCTGTCACCTCCATCATCTGCGGAGTCGCTCCAGTTCCACTCAGGACATGTGAGTCTCCTGGAGAAGCGCGATCCCCACCTGGTGTCGCTGCATATATGCGAAGACAGAATACCGACGCGACAGGGTGTGCATGCCGCGGATGTTCCAGGTCATAATGTTGGTGCACGCCATGTTTTTTGCTGTAGTGCAGCCACCCGGGGGGACAGGGGGTCTGCCATGTTGGGCCAAGGGAGAGGCTCTCGGACGGAAATCTCTAAGTGCCGCTTCTGAAACATATAAACCAGAACTAACATTGTAACATTATAGGCGAATTCCCGACGGGGCATGCGTCCAAACTGGGCAATGTGACTACCTTTTAATGTGACATGACCACAACTCAAGCGTATGCGGGGAAGCGCGCAGCCAGTTATGTCATCAGGGTGCTCCCTCACCTAGGGCCCTTAGTGCTGCTGAGGTGTGTTTGGTAAAACAAAGCAGTGAAGCGTACCGGGCTGGCCTGGGCCACCCATGTGGACCACCCGGTGTGTCAGACGTTAAACCTCTTCCAAATTAAGGCGCAACTGTGTACCTGTGTTGCGCTAGCGACTCCTAATTCTAGGCCTGCGCGAGCGCGAGGCTCCAGAGCCAGCAGTTAAACATAACAGCATGTTGCAGCGGGCATATAAAGGATACAATGGACCGTTTGTACACAGGCAGTACAGCAGTCTATCTCAAGTCCGCCATCAGTTACATTATGAATTCAGCTGTCTGGGGCGTCACCACAGGCAGTGTAGTGTTATCCGACATTAAGATGGACGGTGAGGATGATCCACTGGCGTCAATTTCGCTCTGTTGTCTGTGATCCGGGCCTCCGTTTACATTCACCGCTCCCAATGTCGCGACTGCCTCAAGTGCCTCCTGCCGCTCCTGCCGCAACTTCTCCGGGCTGGGCGCAGCCTGTCCCAGGCCCACTCCTCGCCGGGCCCCTCTCTTCCTTCTCCGCCTACTGGAGCGATGTTCTTGCCATCCGCCTTCTACTGGGTCCGCCGGTCGCGTCCCTGACCATTGCCCGGTCTCCTCCAGCCAATCCCAAACTTCCGACGGAGCCTCGAAGAAGCGAGTGCCCTCCTTGGTGACCACTCGCAAACGGGAGGGGAACAACAATGAATAGGGCAGTTCCAGGTCCAGCAGCTGTTTCTTCACTGCCATGTATGAGCCACGCCTCCTCTGTACCGTTGCTGTGTAGTCCGGGAAGAACATCAGGCGGTTGTTGCCCACCTGGAGTTCACTCATCTTCCGAGTTTCTCGGAGCGCCGTATCCCAGTCCCGGTAGTTGAGGAGCTTGAAGAGGAACGGGCGAGGCCGAGCTTCGGGCCTCTGGGCTTGCGCCGGCACCCTGTGCGCCCTTTCCACAACGAAGTGCGGGGACAGTGTTCCAGCCAGCAAGAGTGTCCGCAACCAGGCCTCCGTGTATCGTTCAGGGCCCTTCCCTTCTTCTCCCTCTGGCAGGTCTACCACTCGGACATTGTTGCGCCGAGAGTGCCCTTCCGCATCCTCTGCGCGGTCCTCTAGTACATGGACTCTATCAATCAGATCTTGTAGGGCTGAGGCATGGCTGTGCACCACAGGTTGCAGTTCCTGGACCGTTTGGCGTTGCGCAGCAACTGACTCCGACAGTTTACGGTAGTCTGCATAGAGCAGCGTGAAGTCAGATGTGACTTTATCTATCCGCACTTCCAGAGGGGTCTTAGTTTGCTCTAGGGTAGTCCCAATGCGTTCCACCGCCGCTAAATTAGTGTCCATTTTGGCCGCTAGAGTGGCTGTGGGCTCCATGACCATTCGTCTCTGTTCCTGCGGGAGGTCGGGCCACTCGCTTCCTGCTGCTTCGCCTGCGTTTTGTCCCTAAGCCTGCCCATTGCAAGCTGCTGCGCTGTGGGTATCAACGCGTCTGGCTGTGGGTCCAGGAGTGATGGCAGGGGGGGGTTGTTCCTACCGGCCAAATAGTCAATGCTGTGCGTCGGCTAGGAGGAAATCAGATGGGTTGGGCCTCCAGAAGCCACCGCCCAGGCGCTGAAGGACAGTTTGCCGCCCAGTCCGGCTCCAAGTCTCCTGCGTGAGCCCTCTCCCGCCGGGGCCTGTGAGTACAGGCAGCGACCTTCCCCCAAGTGCTCCTTGGCTTCACAGTGCAAAGGGGGGGACCCCCCTCCTCCCCGACTCCCTGTCACAGACGTGGCCCCAATGCCTGGTGGTATCAGCGGGAGCAGGAAGCGTCAGATGCAGCTCAGGGGCTGAGGCCTCACAGCGCAGGGATGGACAAAATGGCGCCTGGTGCAAAATGGCACCCAAGTACCGGGTGCCGTAGTCTGACTTGCCCTCCTTGCCCCACAATCCACAGTTTTTGCTATCTTTCTGCACCACCCAGGCCCAGCTCCACTGACCGGAGCCTCCGCAGTCGGCCGCGTTTTAAAAGGCAGGTATTGTCCACTGTCTCAGTGTCCTAGCGGGCGGCGGTGCACATCACTAGCAGCGCCGGGTGACAGCTCTCGCACCGGCTGACAGGCGCTCACTAGTGACATTCTTTGCCCTTGGCTGTGTGGCACGTTGTGGGCCCATTTCAGCGCTCCGCGGGCCCCTAGACTTCACTGCGGCTGGATGCATGTGTTACAGGCTGCGCTGCAGAGTCTCACCGCACTGCCGATTTGACTGGGGCCGGCGGGCGGCCAGATCTCCACCTCTGCCGCCTAGTCTATCGGCTGGGTATTCTTTAAGGTGTGCCAGGTAGGGGCCTCCCCATGCCTTACCGCATCACTGGTCCATCGCGGTATACCTCAGCTGACTCTAAGTACCCTGGGGCCTGCCGCTGCAGCTTCAGTCGCTCCAGACCCTGTACTCGGGGCCCCCTCTCAGCCTTCCCGGGCGTCACCTGTCAGTTCCTCTTTCGCTCAGGGTCCGCCTCCGCTTGCCGCAACACTCCGCAAGAGCCCGAGGCTCCGGTCCGGGCACAAATTCCCTCCGTCCCCATCTCCATTCCAGCGCCGGGTGGCGTCCTGTGTGTAAGGCCCGGGGCGGGTTTCGCGCCTTCCGACTTCCCCTGCTACGCCGCAGTCTGATGGCCGCTCCTCTGACACCGCCGCCTCTTTGCTCGCCGAGTTTCACATCGACAAAGACCCCAGCCGGTCCTGTGTCTATTCCGCCCGGTGCAGGGAAACTTTAAACACTCTCTGAGGATAATATCGGGAGAATTCAGTGCCCCACGGATGGAGCTCTAGAAAGTCGCGTCCGCCATGATGCCTGGCTGGCCACGCCCCCTGACCCAGAGCTTGTCTTGGATGTTTGAATGGGTGGTGTGCATTATGATTTGGTCTCTGATGAGGTCATCGTACAGGGTGCCAAACTTGTAATTGATGGCTAGTTTCTTTAGAGCTGCCATGTAGTCCTCCACTGTTTCATACTCAGTTTGCTTGCATTGGAAAAAATTGTACCGGTCAATGGCCGTGCAAATGACAGGTTGGTAGTGGCCGTCTAGATCATCGAGAACATGCTGAAAGACATTGTCGTCGGTGGAAGCTCTTGTTTTCTTCACCATATTTTCATAGACTCGCAGGCCTTCCAGTCCCAAATTATGCAAGAAGATTTTCTTCCTGTGTTTACTGGAGAATTCTTCATCTCCCTCATCTTCCAGCACGGATAGGTAGTTAAGGAATTACCCTTTCCATGACCGGTTCCCCTGGTTTAGGGAGGAAGGGAACCCCGGGTTCCTTAAGGAGAAGGTCTGTGCGCACATGGGGGGGGGCAGCGTGGAAGGCGGGGCGCCTTGCGTACGGGTACAGGTGCGGTGTGGCGCCATGTAGAGCACTGATGGTACCGGTGCGGCGTTGCACAGGGTAGGGCTCTGGCTGGTGTCCTTAGAGCCGGGAGCCCGGGGGTAAGGGCAGAGGACGCTGGCGGCAGTGTACTCACAGGAGCCACTGGACCTTGGCAGGTAATGGAGCATAGTTGTGTGCGCGCCGTGCGCCACGTTGCCGGCTGAGCTGAGCAGGGGAGAAGGGAAGGAATCCTTGGAGTGACCCCATTGCTGAGGGTGCGTGGTGGATCACCCTGTAGTCACCCCACTGGTGGCAGCTGCAGCTGGGGAACTTCGGAAGGACTGGAAAGCATGCCGATTAACGCGCCGACGCCCTTGAAAGGTGAACAGGCCTCTCAACAGCAGGCTGGTCGAGTGTTGGATCCTGCCATGTATGTGCTGGCTCTCCCTGAGGAATTATCGACGGGGAGCTGATAAGCGGATTCTCCACCTTGTCGCCCCTGTGTTATTTGAGGTTCTGCCCTTCTAATAACGAGGACAGACACTTTGGTGCAGTACTGCTTATTATATTTTATTAACTTAAAGCTCATGTGAACTCCACAAATGGAGAGCCGTCTTGTCCGTTGCACCGCGGTCGTGAAATGGCCGTCCGCCGCGTTACATCACTCCTGGTGTACCTTGGTGAGTCACGTGACGACGGAGGACTAGACCGTGACACGACATGAATTCCTCAGGAAAATCTTGTCAGGCATGCAGACCTCAGTCGGTGAGGGTTGTAGTGAGTCAGCCATTGTATTAACATACACCCCAGGGGCTGGGCGCGGTTTCGAGGGGATAAATAAAGTTGCATGGAATCGCTCGGGATTCCAGCACGGACCGGCGATACTGTCTCATGTGTGTGGTCCAGTGACCACAATGATAAGGTCATCTGTGATGGCTGCTAGAGTTTGTGGCCGATTAAAACATACACCTATTTCGTCACTTCTAAAAAGCAGTGCTGGCCAGCTAGTAAATTGTTTTTACTCTATTTACTCCTGCTAAATTCTGGGTATGAGCTCTGTGGCCATGCAAGAGCTAGCAAAGATAAATAGAATTGGGAAAGCTGATGCTTTCTAAAGATTACATTAGACTGTATATTTATTATGTAAATATCCTATATTTGCCTACACATATTTATGTTATGTCATACTATGGTACTCTATGTTTATTTGAAAAGCAGACTATCACCTGCAAGGGTATCTTGGCACTGAGCAGGTGTGTGCGCCTAGCTCTGCCTATGGTAGGTTTGTTAACTTAAAAGCCAGGCCTTTAGTTTATTGTGGAATTCAAGAAGAGAGGATGACCCTCTGATGTGGAGTGGGATGTTTTTACATGCTTTAGGAGTGATGTAAGAGAATGCCCATCCTTCTGATTTGGTTCTGTAAATGTGTGGGATGTGTGCAAGTAGGAGTCCTGTGGAGTGGAGATGTCTGTGTAGTTAATGGATGGAGATGTGACTATTCAGGTAGGGGCCTAAGTTGTGTAGGGTCTTCAATGTGTGTGTGAGGAGTTTGAAATAAGTACATTTGTGTATCAGGAATCAGTGGCGCTCCCTCAGGTGTTGTGTGATGTGACTTCTGTGTGGGAGTTTGTGGATGATTCTGAATGCCGATGCCTAGATGGTTGCCTTCTGATGAGTTGCTTGGTGATCCCAGCATAAAGGATGTTCCTGTAGGGCAACTTGCTGGTGACTAAGGCATGAGTGATTATTTTTCTAATGTTGTTTGGTAGCCACTTAAAACTCTTTCACAGCATCTTCAGGGTGTGGAAACAGGTTGCAGTGATGGTGTTGACTTGTATTGGAGGAAGAGTATGAGTTGCATGTAGTCAGCGTAAGGGAAGATGTTGATGTCATATGCCCGAATGACGTTGGCTGAAGGATCATGTATGAGTTGAAGATGGTGGGGATGAGTAATGAACCTTGAGGCTCTCCACAGATGAGTTTGCTGGCTTGTAAGGAATAAGGTGCCAGCAAACAACTCATGTTCTATCTGTAAAGAAGGGGCAGAGTCAGCAGAGAGCAGATCATTAGATGCCATTATTGTGCTCACACCTGATGCGGATGGGGTGAGAGACCCTGTCAAATGCTGCAAAGTGGTCCAGGAGAATAAAGAGTATCCTCAGTCAAGGACCATGCGGATGTTGTCAGTGGCAGATATGAGTTCTGTTTCTGTACTGTGGTTGGGACTGAATCTGGAATTGTGTGGCTTTGAGCAGCAGGTGGTTACTTAAGTGGTCGGTGAGGTGTTGGTTAATTAGCTTAATTTATAAAATAATAATTGCTGATGCCCCAACTCATGCTCAGAAGCTGCCACCAGCACCATAGAAGATCATAATGTCAAATATCAAGGCTGCATACTCTTAATTCCCGCATACCTTTTTAATCCAGCACCAGACATGAATTGCCTCTTTTGTCTCACTTTTGCAGGTTCTTTTATATCCCTGCTTTCTCCCTCTATCACTGTTTTCCGTCTTTTCTTTTCCTCTACTTTCCCCTTTTTGTATTTTTCACTTTTCTTTTCTGGATCAAAGTCTGATGAGGAAAAATAAGTTCTGGTGCCCAAAACCCACCTGCAACCATTTGCTGAAATTAAGCACTGCCTTTGCAAGGTATGTTAAGAGGGAGTTGGGTCTGTAGTTGGAAAGTAGGGCTGTGTCAGTGGATGGTTAGCTGAGCAGGGGCATGAAGGAGGCATTTTTCCAAGTGTCCAGGAATGTAGCTGAGTCGATGGAGGCATTAAGGATTGATGAAGTTGCTGGCATTTATGAGAAGGGGTGTCACAAAGTCTGTGATATTGCAGGCAAAATTGGTGTGGGTCCTGGTGGTCTGTATACCCAGGTTCTGCTCAGGAAGAAGTTGGCTGTGATTTGTATCTTGAACATGAGGTGTTTCATGTAGCTAGTGAGGGTGTCAGTGTAGGGGGTGCAGCTGATGGTATCTTTGAATATGACATGACCCCACTTAACAAAAGCAAGAATTGTCCCACATAGGAATTGTTTCACAAGGATTTACAATTTTTAGAGATGTCACAACCGTGATCAAAAATCAAAAAATGCAGGGAAATTTTACAACTTCTACACAAATATTTATTAAGATTGTGTACTCTTCATTGTTATAATTGCAACATGGCAACACATATATACTACATAGGTTCTAACCACAAATAATAGTAGTATCAAAAAACACCTTTTGCTCAGAGTATGGGGAGCTTAAATACCATACAACACATTCATTTCATATTATACAACATTAAGTTCAAAATCCAAACAAATGATGTATAAGCAAAACGATGTTAGATGTCGACGTTCCGGTCCCACGTCGGTCTACACGATCCGCAGGACCATCATCAGGACGGAATGTTGCACATACCTATCTAGTAAAGATTAAAATATATACATCCAATGTAAAAATTTACATATCCCTACATAAAGTATCGTCTGCTCACCCAAAAGGGCCCAAACAAATGCAACACACCCCTGTGTAAAAGCGGAGAACCACACAGCAAGACATACATCAGTGTGTGTAGAGAAAATGGAGCCCCCACCACAACATATCAATTTATAAAACTCACAATTCAAGGAACTTCCAGTCGGAAGTATTCCTTAATATTAGGAGGAGATTACTCGATGCCTAAACACAAAAACAACAACAACAACAACACAAATGTGTGAAATTCAGAAGTCCAAAGTCGAAACACTAGTGATCCGGTACTAGAATTGGAACATCACACCCTATACTTAAACAAAGATCTCTGCACAAGGCTGCGTCGTATTTCTATCTAGAATTAAAGACAACAGCTCAATTACCCACCAAAATAGCCAATATTCAAGATTCTTAGTCCTGCCCGAACACCCAAATATGTGTACAAATCAAGACATACTTACAAGAAAACTTTACGAGGAAGCACATCAGTTACCTATATTGCGAAAAAACCTTTTTAGTCCTAATAGTACCGTGGTCCTAAAGTAATCGGCAACAGTATCTTAGAATGATAAATTTGCTAGACATTTAATACACTTACTTCAGTTCTGTGGTAACCGCGGCGTTAGTTCCACATTCACCCGACTCACAAAGACCGAGTGCGGTGTGTAGTGGAGCCGCTCTCAACATAGACGAGGATCGTGATGTCACACGCCGACAAACGATCACGGCCATCTTAGAATGGCTAAAATGATTGTGGCGTTAATGATGTATATTAGAAAATACGCCACATTTAGTATTAGAGTCATCACCAATATAAAGGCTACAATGATTTATTCAAAAAACATCTCCAATATATTTACGTAAAATGTTTGCAATAATCATGCAGTATATAATATACTGACCCCTAATCATGATCACACATCGTCTACCAAAACTAATACCTTAAAAGATAAATGAAGTGCCTTCAAAGAATAAGTGCTAGGTGTGTACATAAATTTTGGTTTGTATTTATTCGCCCATGTTTTTAACACATGTTTATAACACAGGTATTCTCAGATCGCGGCCATCTTTGAACGGAAAAAAGTTCGTAATATAATCTAAGTATCAACCCACACCTATCTCAGAACTTACTTAAAAAAAGAAGAAATTGATAGTAAATCATAACCTACTAACCCAGAATAACAAGGCTAACAGGGCAATCAGGAGGGTCAATTATGGACCTTGTCCTCATCTCAGTGTTGGTCACATCAAGGGACCGAATAAAGCACCAAAAACGCTATAGTGGGCCATTATAAAGTGGCCAAAGCATGCCACTCAATCATTGAATTCAACCCCCTTTCTACAGTGTTGCAGGCCCAAATCCATTTGTTCTCCTTTTGGGTAAGCAGCCGATCTACACGGCGTTGTCTTTTGGAATTTTTGACCAGCTCTAGTACGAACCATTTCATTTCAGTTGGCATGTGTGATTTTTCTTGATAGTGTCGACCAGAGGGGCCGAAGTCACCTTGCATCTTATACGTGACTGGTGCTGTGTTATTCGTTTTTTAACCTCATGGGTTCTCTTTCCAATATATGCTAAACCGCATGGACACTCTATGCAGTAAATTACATTTTTTGTCAAACAATCAGAGTGATGATATAATTTGATTTCCTGCCCATTGATGTTACAACTCTTTACTACACTCGTTGTACCACATGCAGCACAATTACCACAAGGGTAATGTCCCATCACCGGGGAAAGACCCCACTTAGACACTGAAATCCCCTGAATAGCTCTCTCTGGATTAAGAATCATTCCATGTGAACGGCCCTTTAAATTTATTAACAAACATATTTCTAGGTTAAAATATATGAAAGTAGGTCTCATTTTATTCTCTTTTTTCTCAGTGAAAAGAATATGTAACAAAGGCCTTGCCTGACTTGTACAAGATCCACAGCTAAACGTAAAACGAACTTATCATGGTGTTAGTTCTAATCGTAGAGTGATAGCTTCACAAACAGCTTTTAAAAAAAAAATGCAAACATGATTTTTTCTGACCTTTGTTATGTAGTTAACATTGAAATAGATACAAATAAATCTCACAGCCTCTATGTGCTATTAAAGCCTTCAGAGGGTATTTACATTCAACTTATAATGTTAAAATGCAAACACATGTTTTGCGTATGTTATCACTACTCCTATTAAGACCTGCTCAAACACTTGCAAAAGCACTTCCCACCACGTTGGAACTTGTGTTAAGTGGACATGCAAATGAGTGCTCCAAGGGTACTAATTTCTGTAAACCATATTCAAATGTAGTTTGAGCTTGTTTTTCCGATTTTACGCACACAGATAATTATCAGGTGCAAAAATACCAGAGGGTGCAACAAGGTGCAGATGTCATTTATGTTAGGGTGTATTTGCGCCCATTTTTATGAAGCCGGTCTAAATGACCCCATTATTGTCAGTGATCAAATATATGATGAAAGAAAATGAAATTGTTGTTGGTCCTATATAAGCTGTTAAGGGGATACTCAGATGTTTGATACATGGTACATACCTTTACATTACTTACTGTATATTTAATTGAATATACACATCCAATAATCAATTTGACGCATCGGTACAGTAATGTAAATCCATAGATGGGCAGCATCATTTCCATTTTATCTCAGGACAAGAACCATGACTGACAATAGGGTGTCAAGCACGTTATTTACAAAAATAATAATGACATCAATTTTCAACGCAATGCTAATTGTTGGAAGGATAATTCACCCGAGTATAACTATATCTGATAGTTCTGAGTTGATTGAATGGATTGTTTTCGGATGAGCCCTTGAGCTAGTCTCTTTTAACTATGTAAATGGATGTAGGGAAGGGATCTTACCTCAGGCAGTACAACAAAGGCTCCTGTCATTATGGTAAGTACGATATTGATTCCAAATAACCATCTCAGGAAGATAAAGTAAGATGCAACACCGGACCCAAAGTGACCTTAAATCAAAAGCAGAAGCAATTAATCATCGGACATTTTCAGAAAAGCGTCAGCCATTTTACAATCATTCATTGATAAATGCATATTCGTTTGTGCACAAAGTTAACAACGTGGATGCATTCAACACGTAAGATGAATTAATGTTGGTTTGCAATCATGATTTATCACTTGCCATATTAATGCACACTGCAGTGTTTATCATTGCTAAATTCTAAAGCCACATCTGACAGTATGAGCTTCTTTTTTTAAACATTACCAAGTTATATTGAACGTCTATAGTTGTAGAAATGGCCATTCAAAGCAGCTAAAATAGGACAGCTGGTGCAATATTTCAGAAATAAGCAGAATTTCAATCTATCAGTTATGATTTCAACACAGACACAATGACCCAAAAAGTGATATGCTAATACATTTTGAGTATCACTGGTATTTTGCCATTAATTATTGAAACAGAAACATTCCATTCCATTTCTAAAGCAAAAGGTTGTACAGGCTAACATAACATAATATACCATAACTCCCTGGGTTTGAGAAGGAAATGTCAGAGTAAACTGAACAGATTACGGCCTAAAGATCCACCATTATGTGGATGAAAGACAACTCTGCTTTAAAGTCTTCTTTGCTTCGGATATTCAACACCTAAAACACTGTCTGCAGATCATACAAACCTAGATGCTCAGCACCTACCGGAAGTTCATCCCGACCACATGGAAACACTACAAATATGGATCAATGAAATGACCCCCAACATTCACTGATTGCGAAGTCACTTGGATTCATCATGCACACTGACCTCACCCTCAAGGAACACATTGGCTAATAACACAAAGACAGCCTGGAACCAGATATCCCTTCTATATATAGAAAGTGAAACAGTTTCTAAGATGGCCTGGTACCTGCTCTCTCTTCTAAAGAAAGTGAAACTGTTTTCTTCAGAAAGTGACTTCAGAACTGATGTTGAAGTCTGTGTATTCTTGCATCTGGATGGTGGTAACGCCCTGATCCATGGTCTCTCAGATTACACTCTTGCACCCTTTAAGGCATCCTACATTCAGTGCATCTCATATACAGCATGTTGAAATAAGATCACATCATCCACATTCTAATGGAACTCCATTTACTCCCTTTGCCAGCCAACACCATCAACACAACCAGCGGCATCTGTTTCAAAGCCATCATAACCAGCACACCTGTTCATCTTGCAGACAAGTTCAGCATCTCGTGTGGTTCTCCGCACATCCGCAGCCATAACACCATAAGACTGGAGACTAAATGTTGTAAAAACATAAAGAACAAGACAGCAAGCCATTTTATCGAGAACAACATCCCCATATCGATCAGGACCACCCCCAATGGTGCTCTGATTTAGGAAAGAGGTGATGATTCACCTTTTTAAAGAACACTACATCAGAACGCATAAAAGTGCACAAATCAGCTACCTCCTCTATAGTTGTTGACTTTATGCTTGTCTAACCTGTACAGCATTTTGTTGCCTTTTAGCTATGTTCATGCAGCAGTAATGCCACATGCATACAACAGACAAATATACAGGTTAGACCATAGGGTAGGGTGGCACATACTATCCAAAAAGGTAACAACTAAAGTTCAACTGTGTACAAGAGATCTCCTGATAACACTTGAAGTCTAAAGACATCTTTGCCTTGAACATTTCATCACATTATTCATGACCGAACTCTGTGCATATTAACTTTGGTATAGGCTCTTAAATGTTTCTTTCAGTAATCATATTCTCAGCATTCAGTGAAAAGGCATTCTGAGATACAAAAACATAGGACAATTTACCTAATGTGAGGTAATGATTGTGACCTATCTCCCCGTCCTATTTCTTAACCATATTGAGGTAATATACGGTTGTAAATGGAACAATACAGGTCAAGTTCATCAAAAAACGTTTGATGTTATTGGCAGCCATCCTTCTTTAAATTGTTAATGCTGTAAATTTACATTTTTTTCTAAGTGATGTCTAGCTCCTCCACTCTAACCACACACACATGACAACGTGAACCCACAATGTTAACCTCACAAAACCTGCATACTCCTAACTTCACCTCCATTGGAAATTCAAACTATCTATGGCACCTGAAAAATTCAGATCAGTGTTTTAGGCCTTATATTTGCCTTAAAATGACAGTGGCAAATGTATCCTTGCTGCTCTTCATAGAGGCTACATTTTCTTCACACCTGTGCAATTTTGCAAAAAGTCCAATGTTTTACATTAAGGATTTGAGTCTAAAATTATGTAGCTATACCATGCTGCTTGAAAAAAAAGATTTAGTTCAGGTACAAATCCTATTGTGGGAGCTAGAAAACAACACAAACACCGAATTATGAGGAGTTGTCATTTTAATTCCAGGAACCGATAATTTAACTTCATACATTCCTTTAAAGTTTAACGTTTATCCCAGTGGAGTGTTTGGGTAAATGTTTAGAGTGAAATGCATCTTTTTATTTTTCTGTGTGGGTGAAGTGCCATACAGCATGAGGCTACTGTACCCTGAGTATCATCTTACACTTCCTGTCCTCAAGACTCTTTCCTGTTGTTTTTGAGCCCTTGATCATTTTGGATTTGAATTCTGATTGAAAACATCACTCATACTTTGTTTGCAATCTCTGCTGCATCATCTTCTTTGGACCAATGCATTGAGAGAAGCCAGGTGAACATTATGGCACTGGAGCCAATTAGCTCATATGAAAAAACAACATCCAATCCTGCGGGAATAACACTTAAAAAAGATGGCTTTTCCTGAGAGAGAAGAACTTGTATAGTTGGGAGGGGATGATGATGAAGATGATAAGAAGCAACACTATCACCCAAAATGTGCTCTCATTACCTGCAGCAACCTCAGCATGGCACAAGGGAGTGAGGGATGCCATGATGCCCAAGCAGCCTATCCCACGGAAGTCACTAAAGGTGGGACCATCACAAAAAAACAAACACATCAATGCTCTATAAAGATTTAGTTCAATGAGACATCTACCACCAAACCCATAATTTGGTCTATTTATACAATGGGAAACCATCCAAAGTGTTAGTGATTGATATTCCACTTTTTTCTTTGGTGGAAGGAGTGGTTTCTGGATCTTGTGGAGGCCTTTTGTCCAAAATAGAAGATTCCAAGCCAGACTCATTTTTCAAAAGTTGCATTGGCCGAGCTGCCCCATCAAGTAATGGAATTGGTTGTTGTTGCAGTGAAAGACAGTGATGGGCAGTCCATCCATGTCAACAAAGACATGGACCAGTTGTGAAACTACAGACTACATATGCATCACTGCACGCTGGGCCACCTTCAAGGGGATTAAACAAAGGCTAATTGCCAGTGCCACAATTGCTGATACTTTTCAAGGCATATGCTGGCTTACAACTGTTGCAGATCGTACACAGCAGCCAACAACCTGGACAAATTTCTTCCTAAAGTCTATGAATGGCTTTGACACAGAGCTCTCAGCATTGGCTTTGTTGCCACTAACAACGGCACTAATATTGTGATAGCCTTGGCGGAAGGCAGACACATCAAAGTGCTATGTTTAGCTCATTTCAACAACCTAAATGAACAAGCTTTCTTAAAAAAAGAAGTAGTAGTCCACAGCATACTGGTCCCCAGGCATAGGTTGTGCACACATTTCAGTCATTCCTTCAAGGACTCAAGCAGGATCATTTAACTAGCTAAGATAATCCTTGTAATAACCCTCTTACAAGAGAACCCATCCCATTGGAATTTCACCTTCTAGATGTTCCAAAGCCTGCTTGAGCAGTACAGGTGTAGTAATGAGTATATGCTACAAAGGAAAGAACATAACAGACATGACAATTGAGGTTGACAAATGGAGGCTAATAGGTTGCCTGATCCAAATGCTAGTGGCCTTTGAGAGTTTGACACAGGAATTCTGCAAGGGAGATTGTATCATGAGCAAAACCATTCTGTTGTTGCACTTCCTGCAAGGCCATCTGCATAAGATGAAAGGATCATATTCCAATGTCAATTAAGAAGCAGCTGGTTTGGTCAACAACTTAATCCTTCTTCTGGATACTTATCTCAGGCTGAAACAAGATATCGTCTTCTGTAGAGTATGGCTGTGCTACTTTAATGGATCATTGATAAAAACAAGGGCTATATTCTTTCATTCATTTTTCAACACTGGATGTCTCCTTTTATAACAAATGGATCATCGAGAAAGCAATTCAATTAGTAGGTGAAATATTGCAACTTCAAAGGTAAAGAAGAACTGAAGTGCTGCCTTTACCAAACTCTGGAGAACATGGTGGTAAGCATGTTGCAACTGTAGCAGCACCATTCCAACATACACCTGCTACTAAATCAACTTCTTTTTTTTTTTATATTTTTTGTATTGGTGTTAAGATGCAATAAAAGGACATAGCAATTCATTTAGCACAAATACAAAAACCTGGGCGAACGCCCAGCTAAAAAATTAAGACCAATATACACAGGGTTAGTAAAAACAAACGGAGAATATATGCACAATAATAATAAAAGCATAGTGATAGAAGCAGAAACAGTTACCGCTGGCGAGCCCAACAAAAACATTCAGATCCATAACATTGCGATACTACCTCCCAGATCACAATCTTGCTTCCCTCCCGTTTGTGATGGGGGCCCAGAAGCGTCTTCCCATCTCATGTTTATTTACACCCTTCAATTCATAAAGGCTGGACTCAATATTGTGTATACCCAATAATCTAGAGAGCCACATCTGGAAGGAGGGAGCCGTAGCATCTTTCCAACCTGCCGAAATTAAAATCTGTAGCACAGCAACTGGCATAAAAACTAGGGCTTCCTCATCCTTCCCCAAATTCAGCTTAGAATCTGTATCCAGTGTCATCAGGGAAGGGGATAGATCGATCTTATGACCTAGCAGCCCCTCCCAAAATTTCATTATATCATCCCTCAGGGGCCCCAGCTGATTACAGTGGAAGAACATATGTAGAATATCCGCTTGGCCAACATTACATCTAGGGCACCTATCATCTTCCCTTACACCACAGGCGAACAATTTTGCCGGAGTATAATAAAGGTTAAAAACCGTTTTGTAGTGCTGGGCCCGTAAATTAGAGGCCCGAAATAACTTTTTATTCAGGCATATGGCCAAATCCAGATCGACATCGGGATTCCCCAGTTTTGTAGCCCAATTACTTTCAGTCTTCTCCATATCGTCTTGCATCCCCAAAAGAAGGAGATTATACACCACTTTAATCTTCTTACACCCTCTTGCTAGAACCTCGACTACGGGAGATCCACCGGGGGTAAAAGCTTTGGTCTTAGGGCCTTCAGGGTCCGAGCTATCTGGCCATACAGAAGCCAGTGGTCGGCTGGAATACCAAACCTACTTTGTAAGACATTAAACCCCACTATCTTATCTCCCTCCATAATATCCCCGAGAGTCTTAACTCCCAATCGCTTCCACACTTGAAAGTTCCTGTCTGCTCTCAGCTGAGGAAAGAGGCTAGAGTTACCGAGATGTATATAAGAGTTTAGCTTTGGGGCATTAAAAAATGTAAGGATAGATTTCCAAACCAGCCAGGCCCCATAAAGAGTCTTAAGTCTGGCCTTTTTATAATATCTCCTTTCAACTTCACACAACAGAAGACCAGTTGCCTTTCCCCCCAACAGCATCTCAAAAATCGGGGGAGGGCTCTGTCCACGAATATTCTCCACCCCAGGGTCCAACTAAGAATGGAAGAAAATAGCCATTTGGACCAGGAGGCAAGACCAATGGTAGAGTCTCAAATTCGGAAGTGCCATTCCCCCCCTTTCCCTGGGTAATGACATGAGGCTGGTATACCGCCTGACCTTGCCATACTGCTAGATGAATCTTATACATATGGACTCCAGACTTTTCATTATTTTTTCGTCAATAAATAGAGGTATGGCCCTAATCAAATACAGCACCCTGGGAAACATTAGCATTTTTAGTGCATTGACCCTCCCTACCAGCGAAAGATGCAGTACATCTATTCTTTTTAGTTCAGATTCTATAGACTTAATGAGGGGAGTATAATTTTCTTCCACAATTCGATCAACTGAAGCATTCATTTTTACCCCTAGATAGATAGCAGAATCCACGAATCTAGAATCAGATTTAACAATATTTTTTAACAGATTATCTGCATCTTGGATTCGTTTAATAAGTACCCTGAACCACAGCCAAAGATCTTCGCCATCTGAGCCAGAACAGGGAGCGCCTGCTGTGGGTTGGTGGTGATAACCGCCAGGTCATCGGCATAAGCCAATATTTTATTCTCATAACCATTAAAAATCACAGGGGTTATCCTAGGGCAGTCTAATATTTCCTGGATGAGAGGATCTATATAAAGGGAAAAGAGAATGGGGGAACAAGGACAACCCTGGCGCGTGCCTCTCTTGATATCAATCTTGTCCGATTTCTCGCCCATAACCATCACTCTTGCTGCCGGATCTGAATACATGGCTTTAAGAGCTCTAATGACTTTCTCGCCAAAGCCTCTCCCGGCCAGAATACCCCAAAGAAAGCTCCAAACAACACGGTCAAAGCCTTTCTCTGCGTCGAGCAGGATCATGGCCATCTCCCCCCCCCCCTGTGGCAGCCTGGGCGTCAAACAGTGTTATTGCTCTGCTTGTGTGTTCTGTTGTACCACGACCAGGGACACACCCATGCTGCCACGGGGATACAAAACCGCCAATGATCCTGCCCAACCTCTTGGCCCAAATTTTGGAATACAGCTTCGTATCCGAATTAATCAGCGAGATCTGGGGTTAAGACCCTGGTTTTTCACTTGGTTTCCCCTTCTTATGGAAGATTATAATATTAGTGTCCTTCCATGAATCCGGGACCACCCCTGAGTACATAATCCCATTAAACAAGTCAACCATCAAAGGAGCGATCTCAGATTCAATAGCTCTGTATACCTCCAGGGGGATCCCGTCTGGGCCTGACGCCTTGCCGGGGGCTAATTTCCGCAGTGCGGTTATAACCTCCCTTAGCGTAATATCTTTATCCAGTTCTTCTCTGGCTGCGTCATCCAGGCAAGGGCCCCTATCCAAAACCTCAAGCTTTTTATAAAAGTTCTCAAACACCCTCACTATATCCTTCACTTCGGTATATTCTTTCCCTTCCTCTTCTATACAAGAAATTACATTCTTGGCTTTTTCCTGCCTTAACCGGAGAGCTAGAGCTCTAACTGCCTGCTCCCCTGTTTCATACCGTTTGGCCCTAGAGGTTTGAAACTCGCCCATCGCCTTCTGAGTTACCTCCTTCTGTAGTGCTGCTTTAACTACTAACAGTGCATTTTGACTTTCGCTGCTATCCCGCCTTAAAACAATATCCTTAACATGCTGTTCTTCAGCAACCGCTAACTTCCCCATTAATTTCTCAACCTGACACCTATCCTCTTTTCTCAGCCTAGCGGAACAACTTATGGCCTCTCCCCTTAAGGTTGCTTTAAAAGCCTCCCAAACCCCATTACGGGAGGTACTATATCTGTTTGCTGCAAAAAATTCACCCACCCATTTAGTTAGATGTTCAACGAACCTGTTATCTACCAGTAATCTCCTTTCGAAAGCCCAACCTGTCCTTTTCCTTTCCACCCTACCCAGATCAAACAATAATACCAGAGGGTTGTGGTCCGAAATTAACCTCGGGAGTTTTATAATATCTACTCTCTTTATCTGAGAAGACGATATAAGAAAGTAATCTAACTTCGTTTACTTTTGGGCGGGGTTTGAAAAATAAGTATAACCAGGGTTTTGAGGTTCTTTAACACCCCACACATCCTGCAGCCCATGTGAGCTGATAAGAGCCTGTAATGCCCTAAAAACTCTGGGTTTCCGCCCAGCGTACCCTACTCCCCAATCCACTGAGATATTTAAGTCCCCAGCTACTACTATAGGTGTAGGCCAACTGACTAACTCTACTTCTAAGAAGTCAAAAATCTCTGGATCGTCCTTGTTAGATCCATATATAACGCTTAATGTAAAGCCCATATCCATTTCAGCTATTACCCATCTTCCATTGCTGTTAACTTTAACATTCCTAGCCTTTCCCAGAGATGACTTTACCAAGATAGCAACCCCCCTAATGGCCGAGGATTGCGTTGAACATGCCACTAATTCGAAACCATTGAGCAGCAGCAAATTCCTCCTAGACCATGGGAGGTGAGTCTCTTGGAGACAAAGAACGTCTATTCTGTTATATTTCACGAGATATGCCAAACTCTGCCTTTTCCTCCAGTCATTCAAACCCCCGCGTTAATTGTGCAAATTCTAATGTCCGCCATCCTGCTGAACTAGGTGACCTGCAACAAGAAACTGATCCTTAATCATCCACTTCTTGCTTAATTTTATACTTTGTCCAATACTGCACCATTTTCCCCATTTTTCAAGTTTCCCCTCGAACCCATACCCGCCCCCCCACCCCCGACCCCACCGCCCACTTTCATCCACAGCCCAACCCCCGTGAGCCCCCCTCCCCTACTCTGTGAGGTGCTCAGACCTAGTCTGTGCGTGTAATGGAGACACGATGTAAGCGGTGAGGACTACAAAAACAATACAACAAAACCAAAGGGAATCCAAAAAAAACCATGAAAGGAAACACAAAGTTCCGAAAATCAGCCCCCAGCCACAGTCCTACTATCCATCAATCTATCATAGTGTACCACCAAAAGTTATTTGAAAATCCAGTCTAACTGCCTAAAGAGTTCAGATAGTCCTTGGCCTTCACTTCAGAGGAGAAAAACAGAGTCCTCCCTTCGTTAATGCCTTTTAACTGTGCCGGGTTTATCAAAAATGCCTGCATCTTTTTATCCTGGAAGGGCTTGATCATACCTCTTAATCGCCAGCGTCTTTCTACGGTCGAGTGGCAGAAATCCGGCCGGACGAAAAATGAGACCCCTTAGCTGCTTCGTTTGGCATTTGGCCTGGCAAGATCCGATATAGCCTGTCTCAGAATAAAATTACAGAGGAAAATCAGAACTGCCCTGGGTTTATCCCCCTCCTTAGTATTCCTTCTGATCTTAAAGGGGGTGCGATGTACTCTCTGTACCTCCGTAGACCAGTTCCAGCTGGACAGTTCAGGGAATGCTTGTTCAAAGAGCTTGATGATGTACGCCCTGATATCGGAGCCCTCAACTCCCTCCGGAATTCCCAGTACCCTCAGGTTATTCTGTCGAAGCCTGTTCTCAATTTCCTCAAGCTTCCATTGTATGTCTACCACCTGGAAATGGTGCGCGTTAACCTTGGAAACTGCCTCGGCCACTTCCGTCTCCGTTGATACTATCCTGTATTCTAGATTTGAGACTCTGTCCCCAGTGTTTGCACAGGCCTTTGACAGCTTCCTGAGAACACCCTGCATCTTCCTCATAGCCATCTGAGATTTTCGATTATCCTGGCGCGTTTCCTCCCTCTGGGCGATAATTTCCTGGTGAATTGATTCCAATAGCGACATTTGGGCCAGCTCCATGCCGAGGCTACCCTGCAGGGGCATAGAGGAAAAGTGAGCCCCACTCAATTCATACTGGGAATGTACCTCGCCTGTAGCCGCCGCTGCTGGAACCTTTAATGCAGTTGCGGGCTGATCATTTTCTAGGTCGCTCTCAGAGTCCAAATAAGAGCTACAGACCTCATCCTCCTCGGACCAACCGACCCCATCCGAGGCCGAGAAAAAGGCTTCGCTTGGGACACTCTCTTTTCCATCCCCAACCCCAGCGCATGCCCCGCCAATCTCCAACCCAGTCACGGTGCATTGAGTATCTATCTCGGCGGTAATTCCCCGCTCCGATGGCTCTGGGAATACCCCACTCCCTATGTCGCTGTGAAGGCCATCAATAACCAATCCAGAATCCGGGTATCCCGGGAGCCCATCCTTCCTCCCCAATACTGCAGCAGCATCCCCGGAGGTCACTCCTTCCACTAGACCCTCCACTTGGCCCTGCGAGGCTTCTCCCTGCAACTTGGTATCGAGTGTTGGGGAGAGGATCATATGGGGGGACCCCACCGGCATCCACAACATCAAGGGGAGCCTCCACCTCCACCTCCACTTCCACCTCTATAGATATGCCCCCTGACTCCGTAGTCGCTGCTTCTACCTCCTTCCCCTTACCAGTCTTGGCAAACAAGTCCGCAATTGATGCAGTAGCCAAACGGGTTCTGGCTGCAGTCTGCTGCTTCTTCTTCGACTGTTCAGCCAAGGGCGTTTGACTTCCGAGTGCCTCCGCTGCAGTTTCCTCCCATTGATTTTTCTTTTTCCCCGCAGCAGCTTTTGCGGCCAGATTTATTTTAGGAGCCATCCCTTCCTCCGATGTCGAGCCCCACACACACATGATTCTTCTACGAGTGCAGCTCCGCTGGTAAGCTTTACTCTGAGATCCAACCTCAGCTGCCTCGGCTTTCGACCCCAGCTCCGCCCTCCTGTGCACTCACGGCGCTTCAGGCCGGGAGAGAGAACAGCGAGCGCAGCCGCCAGCTCCCGCAACAGTTGTCTCGCTGACCCGCGGCAGGCGAGCCTTGTCAGCATACCTCCCAGGATTTCTCGCCAGACAAGGTATTTCCCGCTCCCGAATGTGATAGAAATGCGATAGAAACACACACGGATGAGGCTACAGCTCCGTTGGGCTTCTTCTGCTACAAGTCCTCACCGCTCCACCGTTACAGCCACAGCTAAGCGGCCGCCATCTTGCCTCTCCTCGTTAGGAAGGCTACTAAATCAACTTCAGCAGCATTATGTCAACCATCCTCTGCGATGGGATTGTTTTTCCCAGATATAGGACTTAATTCAAACACGCAGGTGCAGGAAACTCGGAAGGAGCAATCGCCAATAACTATGACAGTACAGAAAATATTGTACATAACAAGGACCCCCTGAATTAAAAAGTCATTCAATTCCTAGGTCAGGGACAAATATATATGAGAAATAACAACCTAGGCAATTATATCATTTTGTCTGTAAACTGATAACTAGAAGAGGCAACACAATAACAGCTGAGGCTCTGCTTTTTATTGTCACAATTATAACTTTAAAAAAGACACATTTTAAAATACATATTTCATTGAAAAAAGATTTGTTTCCATATGCAATATAGACCAAATCAACAATATTATAAAAACAAAATCAAAAAAAAAAAAGTGGCACAACAATAAATTCGACCAGCGCCTTCTTCAGGAATAGCCACGTATTACTCAACAGACACTTTCGACAGTTCAATAGAGATATTTAAAAATCGTTTTCATATCGATATGATGAATAGTTTATATAAGTATTATTGTTTACTCTTCGTAAATCATATTTTTCAGTTCTGAAGAGCTGTTTACATTCGCGATGTTGAATAAGGCCAGCCACAAATCAGACAAATATGCATGTGTTCTCTTGCTGCTAAAATACCTAATGTCATGAGACGAACAACGTTGCCTTCTGGTATATGAAAAGATTGATAAAAACGTGAAGCTAATGTATTTAGACGGCAGACATAGCCTTCTGGTGTAAAATGACTTTCAAAACACGAACCTGTGATAATGCTTGGCCAGAAAGAACCAGAGGCGAACGGCGTCCTACGTCATGCGACGGCTGATGGCGGAAGGATATCCTTCCGCCATCAGCCGTCGCCATCAGTCCTACGTCACGCGACGGCTGATGGTGGAAGGATATCCTTCCACCATCAGCCGTCGCGTGACGTAGGACGCCGTTCATGAATAATAATTCATGTGATGGATGGGAGGAGCATGGGTAGACTGGGGGCATATTTACAAGCCTCGTGCAGCTACAGAACATCACTTTTTGTGGTGTTCAGTTTCACACAGGGCTTAGTCATATCTACAAGGCCACATAAATCCATCCTGCATAACTTTTCATGGCCTTGTAGATATTAAGTAAGGCAAGGCAGAAAAGTTGCTGCCTCGCCTACTCTGCGTGAAAGAGGCATTCCATGGGTGTTGCTGTGGGTCTTTCCACTCAACAGCCATGGAATTTGATGATGCCTCAGATTTAAAACATCAGATAAACCGGGGGCAGCACCTAAACCTTGCGCCTCCCTAGATCAGGCTTAACAAGGAGAAATGTTTACAGTTCCCCTCATTTTTTCCTCTTTCCACATGTGCTGCATTCTGCAGAACATGTAGAAAGAGGAAATGGCCGCTCATTAATGTTTTTGTGCCGGAAGGTGCCCTTTCCTGCACACAACAATCTGCCCAACAACACAGACCCCCTTGCACTATGGTGCAAGGGTGTCTGCATTGGTGAATGGCTGCAAAATGTGCACTGGCACTGGTTGAAAGGACAAGAATTCACTGCATCTTGTAATTATGATGCATTCCTGTCCTTTCTGGATTGGCATAGTGCAGTGCAGCAAAAGAAATTGTGACACTGCCCTACGCCAATTCCTTGTAAATGTGCCCCTTGGTATTTTAAATGTTATGGGGCACATTTTTGGTGCATGATTCTATGTGTCTTTGACAGTGTTACTTGATTGTCTATCATTAACTGCACATCAGCATCTGAGACCAATCAGTTTATCTTCATTGTAAGTCTCAATTTTGTTTTCTTTTCTTGTTGAACAGGTGTGTCTCTTTTTGAAAGAAAATAAAATCTACATGTCCCCTCAAAACATCCAGCTGAAAGACTCAGTTCTATCTACTTCTAGGGCAAAAAATTCACAGACTCAACCCCTATGGACCATAAAGGGGTGATTTATTTACAACAATTCTGATCAGTGTCTGGGGTGGCAGACCCTAAGTGATTAATGTTGTGGACATGAGGGGCATGCAGCTAGGTGCCTGGTTGTCTGTGATTAATTTTAGTTTGACCTTTAGTTAAGTGTTCACCAGTTTATGCTCCCTACTTTGAGTCCTTATGCACCTTGCTTACCTAACCTTCCACATTTTGTCCTCTTCTTTTCTCTTTCAACCGATCTTTTCTACAAGGAACCATAATGTTGTGCTTGCTCTAGATTTCAGCCCTATTTCCCAAATGGACAGTTGGAATGCATCTGAGCAATTGTTATGCAGCATCAATTTTATTTTCCCATTATATATTATTGGAAATTGGGTTGTTGGTTGAGTGGGGTGTTAACCCCACTCAAGCAACAGCCACAATCCTTGTAGGGGTGAAACACAAAATCACTAAATGAAACTGAGCTTAATCCTCTGTTAGCTTGGCACAAAAGCAGTCAGGCTTCACTTAGAGGCAATGTATAAAGTATTAATGCAGCACACAAACAGTAATAAAGTGAAAACGGAACGCAAGAAAAAACCCACACCAATTTAGAAACATAGACCACATATAATAAATCATTTGAGACCAAAAATTCAAAAAGTAGAAGAGGAGTTATTAACTTTAAAGTTTAAGGTAAAACCTAGCTCCTAAAAGTTCAAAACGTAAACTGCAGACATCTAGTTGCGCGAGACTGGGTCGAAAAATATGGCCAACTGCGATGGAATGCGAGTCAGATACAAAAAGTGGCTGGGGCCCGGCCGGCACTTACTTTTGGACTTAGAAGAATTTTGAAGAAAAAGTCATTGAGAAAGTAAAGTTCAGCGGGGCAAGGCTGCAGACTGTGTCTGAGGAGGGAGCGTCGTCATCAGGGAGCTGCTGTATGAAGTCACAGTGAAGGGTTCTTCATTCAGACGCAGTCACTTTTTTTGAAAGTCAAAATTCTTCAATGGGACGAGATTGGAGGCCATAGCCGAAGAGAGTAGCTGTTGATGCGATTCCTATGAATGCATTGTAACTTTGACTTATGGCTCCATCAAACATAATGGAGCCGTAAGGCAAAGTTACATATTTTTTTATTTTCACAAGCAAAACCCAAAAGTGGCATTTTGTTTTTGAAATAAAAACATTAAAAAACAGTGCCCCCCCCCTGCCATGGGAGTCATCTTCTATGGCAAAGGGGGAATATTTATGTTTTTTAAATCCCTTACCGCCAGTGTATTTTGGGGGTGCCATGTGGTAAAAAAGGCTATGTGTCCTCCCATCTAAATTCTTTGATGGCCTTTACTCCATCGTGCAGTCTGAGAAGTTTGGCCATGACGGAGATAGCGTAGACTCCACTGTCACCAAACTATCAATCAAAAACGGAACCTCCTGAGGCTTGAGCCGGGAGTAGAGCGATTTTGTATATTTTAAATTGAAAGCGACAGAATTTACTTGTCTTTTTAAAACTTGCACTCACCTGCACCGAGCACTTCGCGCTCTCACGAGCCCTCAGTCAGCTGAGATACAAGCTCCCATTGGCGAGGGTTTGTTTTGGTTTCCCTGCCGCCATTGCCCAGGACATAGGCCACGCCCACCCGGACAGGCCACGCCCACTCCTACCTTCCCGCGCTATATAGAGAGCGCTGATCACTAGCGCTGCATCTTAAAAAACGGAACCTCCTGAGGCTTGAGCCGGGAGTAGAGCGATTTTGTATATTTTAAATTGAAAGCGACAGAATTTACTTGTCTTTTTAAAACTTGCACTCACCTGCACCGAGCACTTCGCGCTCTCACGAGCCCTCAGTCAGCTGAGATACAAGCTCCCATTGGCGAGGGTTTGTTTTGGTTTCCCTGCCGCCATTGCCCAGGACATAGGCCACGCCCACCCGGACAGGCCACGCCCACTCCTACCTTCCCGCGCTATATAGAGAGCGCTGATCACTAGCGCTGCATCTTAAAAAACGGAACCTCCTGAGGCTTGAGCCGGGAGTAGAGCGATTTTGTATATTTTAAATTGAAAGCGACAGAATTTACTTGTCTTTTTAAAACTTGCACTCACCTGCACCGAGCACTTCGCGCTCTCACGAGCCCTCAGTCAGCTGAGATACAAGCTCCCATTGGCGAGGGTTTGTTTTGGTTTCCCTGCCGCCATTGCCCAGGACATAGGCCACGCCCACCCGGACAGGCCACGCCCACCCCTCATCTCCTTTTCCAGCTATAAATCATGTGCCTACACAGGAAGCGCAGCGGACGAGCGCAGCGGGCGCGACGAATGCGCGCCGAAGGCGCGCATAAGGCAAGCTCGTCTGCGCTCGTCCGCGAGCGTCCGGGACCAGGGGCCAGGGACCCTGCGAGCCACTACATCTATACTTCTGCTGAATTACAGGTATTGCGCCCAACCGCTATTACGTGCCCACCTGTCCCCCATCACGCCGCCAAACGCATTTCTCTTTTGGGCATTGGCAATCCTGCCTCCCTTATGAACGCCCCTGCTCCCGAGTACTCTATGCGCACGACCTCACCCTGCTCCACCTACACGTTCAGGTGTATCTATCTCAACACCCGCTCCATGATTAAGCACCAATCTGATATATTTCTGCTACTCATGGACAAACAACCTGACATGTTGCTACTGACGGAGACCTGGCTTACTCCGGATTCACTACCAGATATTTTAGCTGCCCTTCCTGCAGACTACTATATTCTATCAGCTCTCCGCCCAGGCGGAAAAACTGGGGGAGGAGCAGCAATAATTGTCAATAAAAAATTCCAACTCAGACAGCTCCCCTCTCTGCCTTTACCTAATACTGAAAACATAGTCGCCAAAATTGACACCCCCAATGGCTCACTTATATTGGTCCTATTATACCGCCCTCCTCAAACCATGGCTACATTCCCCTCTGCTCTAGCTCAACTACTGGCACCATTGGTCACTAACCATCCTAAACTACTCCTGGTTGGAGATCTAAACTTCTGGTTCGACAACCTATCGTTGGACCCCCAAGCTGCAGAGATGAGCGAACTTTTCTGCGATCTTAACCTGACGCAACACATACACACCGAGACCCACCAGAAGGGCCACAGCCTCGACCAAATCTGGTCTCTGAACCTACCCCTATCTGTACTAGACATTAAACCCTGCTGTTGGTCTGATCACCACAGCATTACTTTCTCTTTCCAGCTAGATAAGACAACCCATTTTAAACTACAAACCAGCAACACCATTAGGAAATGGTCCTCCATAGACATGCCAGCCTTCCTAAATTTCTTGGGTAACTCCCCCCCTCTCGATAGCAACAATGTGGACGAGGCCGACAGCCGGCTCAACGATTGGCTCACCGAAGCGATTAACATCTATGCTCCCCTTACGCATTTTAGCTGCTCAAGGAGCCCGGACGCACACAAATGGTTTACACCCGAACTAAAAACACTGAAACTTGAAGTGAGGCAAAAGGAAAGAACCTGGCGTTCCCAGTACTGCCCACTGGCCAAAGCCGCATATTGCTCAGCCAGGAAGACATATCAAAAAACCCTACAGAACCTGAAAACAACCTACTATTCATCTAAAGTCCTTAACTCCACCAACAAATCTAAAGAAATCTTCAGGATTGTGAACGACCTTTGCAACGACGACAGAACTTCCCCCCCGGTAGTTCCCTCACAAGCACTATGCAATTCCCTGAATGACTTCTTCCGTGACAAAATCTTAACGATCAAGCAAAACATCCTCACATCTCCATCATCCGCCCCAGTGGACGACATCTATCTCAATCCCTCAACTCTACATTCCTACCCCCTTATCGACTCGAAAACCTTCTTAACCTTATTGTCTAGAGTCAAATCAGGATCCCCTATGGACATCTGCCCCCCCCATATCATGAAAGAAATTGGTCGAGCTATGCCCGACAGCATGCTATCCTTACTCAACGACTCTCTTATGTCAGGGACAGTACCTAGCAGCTTCAAACAGGCCTTACTGATTCCCCTTACCAAGAAGCCCGGCATCGACCCGCTCGACCTTGCGAACTACCGGCCCATATCACTGCTGCCTTTTCTGTCGAAAATGCTGGAGGCACATGTCACCAACTGCCTCTCTAACTTCGTGGAGGAAACAGAATACCTCCAACCCAACCAGGCGGGCTTCCGACCTGGTCACTCCACTGAAGCGGTAATATTAGCAGTCCAAAACACCCTGAGGTCCAACGCCGATAACAACCTTCATCAAGCCTTAGTACTCCTCGACTTATCCGCGGCATTCGACACGGTTGACTATTCCATTCTGGTCAACCGTGTCGAACAGGCGGGCCTCAGAGACTCTGCCTTAGCCTGGTTAAAATCGTTCATCTCCGAACGTACTCAATCGGTTCGCTTAGGCTCCTTTTCTGCCGCCAAGGTCAAGTCTTTCTGTGGGGTGCCCCAGGGCTCCTCACTATCCCCCTTGTTGTTCAACCTATACATGCGGCCCCTCCTCTTTGCCCTAAGTAAGCATAAAGTCACTGCATACAACTATGCAGATGACTTACAGCTTGTCTTTGTCCTCAACTCTCCTGACGCGGTGGAGGACTTCCAGGCCACCATGACCCTAATTCAGAGCTGGATGTCCTCAAACCACCTCAGACTAAACCCAGGGAAAACTGAGTTGATCCTGCCCGGCAAGAGCGAAATTAGTTGGAGCCCTAACTTCTGGCCATCGGACATGGGCCTCCCCCCTAAAAAATCTTCCACTGTGAAAAGCCTAGGGATAACCATCAACGAGGACCTCTCGCTAAAATCCCAAATTGGCACCGTGGTCTCCTCTGGATTTTTCCAATTAAGGAAAATCAGGAAAATCGCCCATTTCCTCACTCCCTCCGCCTTAATCCAGGTGGTCATGGCCCTGGTACTCTCCCATATTGACTTTTCCAACAGTTTATACCTAGGCCTACCCGCAGGACAACTCAAGAGACTTCAGTACCTGCAGAATCAGGCCGCCAGGCTGATCTGCAAAGTACCCAAATGGGAACCTATCAAACCAGGCCTCGAGAGTTTGCACTGGCTCCCCGTGGCTCAAAGAACCGAATTTAAAGCCGGATGCATTATCTTTAAGGCTCTGCAAGGCAAAGGACCCCTATTTATCAGACAGCTGATCGGTAGATACGTCCCCCCACGGAATCTAAGATCTGCCCACAAAGATCTTCTAGAAGTTCCTCGTTTCAAGAAAAAACGACAAGGCGGCAGCTGTTTTCACTTCCTTGCAGCCACCCTATGGAACTCCTTACCTCTTGCCCTCAGACAGAGTAGAGACCTTCTTGCCTTCAGAAAGGCTTTTAAAACACATCTTTTCATACAAGCTTACCCGAAATAACTCCTCCGCCAGACTCTCCTCCTGTTATGTTTTTTATCTTACCAGCGCCAAGAAGCCCTCGGGCGTACGCGCGCTTTATAAATTGCCAATAACATAACATAACAAATCAATCAATCAATAAATGGGGGGGTGTGGCTTCATCATGCTGCGGAATGGCTGCTTGTTAGAGCAGCTCCACCGGCCGAAGCTAAAACATCCGATAAGATCCGCCACAGATGTGCAGATTCCTGACCCAGCGTCACCGATATGCTGTGCGAAACGTTTGGTGCTAGTGACGCAGCTGCTAAATACCTGGGCTTACTGTGCTGAGTCGGGCGTATCGGCGCGGCCTCCAGCCCTCTGTACACACGCTGAGCCGGGACCTGGAGTAGGAGCTGCCCCTCCCCGGAGGCCGCGATCGTGGTGCGGGCCGGGGGGCACTGGATCTGTGCCGTACTTGTGGAGCGGCACTGGGGTGTTGCTTTGAGCCTCGGGACTATCGGCGGCTGGGGCGGCGGGCTTTGAAGACCCCAGCACGAGGTGAGCCGGCCACGAAGGGAGCGGCCGTCCCCGGGTGTCGGAGCGGTGCACCGGGAGTTGGAGTCTGCTCCCAGAAGCCGCCGGTTGGAGGGTCGGATCAGGCGGCTGGTGAGCTGTCGGCTGATGCGTAGCGGCGCTGACCAGGCTGAGGTGCCCCCGGGCTTGAATCTGCTCGCCTGCTGGGGTGAAGGGGCCTATTGACTCGATAAACAGCGGAGGAGCGATTGCTGGCAGACCGGCCCGGCCGCCATTTTTTGGACAGTGTAAGCAGCGCATCGGGGCACTGAAGATGGCCGTAGTTAGAGGTTGGAGCCTCCCAGGCTGAAAGTTGCACACATTGCCAAAGTCCAGAACCACGTACAGCCAGGCAGCTGACCTGGTGTATATGGGTGCCCTTCCTGCCACCCTGTGAGTGCACGGAGCACTATGTGATGTATGTGGTCGACATGTCCTGTGTGGAGTATTATTGACAGGGTGACCCATGTGGATACATCCTCCCTCCCTCTGGCCCTAAATCATCGCCCCCTGGGGGGAAAGAGGAGCTGTGGAGAGGCGCGACTGGTACATCTGTAACATCGGTGTTGTCTGTATCCCTGATACCACGGCCATCACAGGAGTGTGAACGCAGGCCTCTTGGCTTATACCCGGACAGACTGCAGACACATAGACCCCTGCTGGGACCAAGTCGGGCGGAGATTTACGGTGGCACAGCAGCCCTCCCATTGCACACACAAGCCAAATTGTCACCCCCTGGACTGATTGCTTGCCCTGCAGCCCCGGTGGAGAGTAGCGGGACCCACAGGATTGGAAGTTGGCAGCCTGGTCACACTCGCTCTATTTGGATCTCTCGCTTCCTCGGCTCTCTCGTTGAGGCGGGGGGTGAGTACTCACGGAGGATCTTGCAGCAGTTGTCACCACTGGATAAAGCGTGGCCCGGAGCGCACGCGCTGTCGCAATGGGGAAACCCGAAACACGCCAGCCGAAGCTTAACTTTGATAAGAAAGCAAATTAGGCTGCAGTCTCTGACGCCAGACAGCAGGAGCAGCCAGATGGCACCACCACGACTCCACTGCCTGAGGAAGATATTAAAACGATGTTTAAAGAATTGAAAACCAGCCTGCAGGGAATAGATTCCAAAATGGACTCCCTTGCAGAAAGAATGGACAGGGTCACCCATCGGGTGGAAAAGCAGGAGGGCCGTGTGAGCGCGCTTGAGACCAGTTTCACGGAAACGGAGGAAGGCCAGACGGAGATGGACAAGAAGCTAAGGGGAATGGACGGGGTGCTGCAACTCATTAAACAGAAGAATGAGGACTTGGAAGTGAGATCGAGGCGGAACAATGTCTGCATTACGGGAGTTGCGGAAACTACAGACATACAAAATATGGAGAATTATGTAGAGGAGATGATGCAAGATCTGTTTGGACAGGACCTCTCCGCAATGTTCCTCATTGAGTGTGCGCACCGTTCGTTAGGTCCGCGCCCGAGACCCGGAGCTCCGCCACGACCGATCCTGGTGGGAATATTAAACTACAGGGACAGAGACACGATCCTTCGGCTGGCTAGGGAGAGAGGCGCCATTCAATATAAGGGAAACAACATAGCCCTATACCCCGACTTTACACTTCAGGTGCAGGCAGCCCGCGGAGTGTTTCTACCGACCAAGAAAATATTCCAACAGATAGGCACCAGGTACGCCCTGATCTACCCGGCCAAGTTGAGAGTCCAAAGTCACGGTAAACCCACGTTCTTCACCGACGCTAAGGCAGCACTGGTTTACGCTAAGCAGATGGCAAAAGAACACAGACAACAAACAACGGCAACTGACTCGCGTTCTGAAAGGACTTTGAGCGATAATGACTGAAGAGACGAATATGATCGATGGAATTGCAGATATGTACATATATAGCATGACGTGAATGATTCATAGTGAGACAGGTCCGAGACTGTTGGGGGGTGGCTAGATGTACCAAACGTTATTATGCCCACTAACGAGGAAAGAGGTTTAAAGTTTGATGTGCTTCATTGGGCACCTTTAAATTGTGATGCGGGGGAATGGGGCAGCACGTCCTGACTTCGGCCACCCTGCCAAGAGAGCAGGGGAGTATCGCCGGCAAACTCATGTATACTCCAACGGGATGAGTCTCATGTGTTCACGATTGTGGACGGTTAGGTTTAGGTTTCCGGAGATGGGGAGGGAGATGACACAACCTGATTGGGGGGCTGGTGTGGGTGGGGGGTTTGGGGTGTTAAGTTTTGTGAGTTGAATCTGCCATGTAATGCATCGCACGGTCTGACTGCTTTTTGTATGTGTTATGCGACTGCGACAGCCTGGTTGAACACAGCACTCAGAAGGTATTACATGCTTAGGAACAAATCCAGTTTATATGGACTCTAGCGCAGCAAATACTCCTGTGACATCGCTTAAATGTATATCCTGGAACATCAGGGGGTTGAATGATCATAGAAAAGTTTGATTGGTTCAATCCTACTTGCTGAGATGGGGGGTTGACATATGTCTACTGCAGGAGACACATCTGCTGGCAACGGCGGCGAATGCTCTCCGGAGCACCAGATGGGGTGAGATTGCGGTAGCGGGCTATTCAACCTATTCTAGGGGCGTAGCCATCCTTCTACGCAAGGGCCTGCACTGGAGAACACACCATCTGGATGTTGACAGGGAGGGCAGATACATCCTCCTGCAAGGCACGCTGTACAATACCCCACTGTTTATTGGAAACATTTACGACAGTCAAGAATTCTTCCAACATATTTCTCAAAAGATACAATCACTGGGCTCGATGGCAATACTTTGGGGGGGAGATTTCAATGTGGTATTGTCGGCCACGCTGGATAGGCAAGGAGTGTCTTGAGAGCATCACCCTAGGGCTGCACTGGCACTATCAGACATAATATTAGACTTACATCTGACTGACTCCTGGAGAGCGATGCATCCGACTGAAAGGGAGGGAACATGTGTGACACATCACAGGGGGTCGTGGTCATGACTAGATTTTTGGTTGGTATCGAGGGATATACACACTTGAGCCTTAGATGTCACTCACTACCCGAGAACTTCCTCTGACCACGCGCCAGTGACACTGCTGTTGAAGATCCCTGAACCATTTACACAGCCATTTGCGTGGAGGTTTTCATCTGGAGCACTACTAGACTAGGTTTTGTGGGAGGAACTAAGAGACAAAATAGAGGAATACTTTGATTTGAATGATGGGTCGGTGGATTCACCGGGAGTGCTCTGGGAAGCGTTCAAGGTAGTAATAAGAGGTAGATGCATTGCTTTAAAGACTGGAGTTCTCAGGGACATCCAAAATACTATGCGAACACTGGAATCAGAAATTGGTGAACTAGAGAGGGACTTCCAGGCTTACCCTCCCCCTCCAAAAACGCCCTTATCAGGTCAACCATGACAAAATTTCAGGAGGAGGCAGAGAGGGAGACGGCCTACCTACACAAGTATGCCCACGCTAAGATATATATGGAGAAGGAGACAGGGCAGGCGAGACGCTGGCGGGCCTCTTACGCACCCCAAGAGGTGCAGAGTACATAACGGAACTGAAAACCGAAGAAGGGGAGTTGGTCAGGATGTCGCAAGATATCCTGTCCACTATGTCCAGCTATTATCGCGACCTATATTTGTCCACTACAAACTCCCCAGAGGAACACATAACAGACTATTTAGACACTGTGGCGCTCGCGTGGTTCAATAATGGGGCCCCTGCATATATGGACCTACCGATCACGGTGGAGGACATATGCTAAGTAATTAGCGGCATGCCGGTGGGCAAGGCTCCTGGGGCTGACGGCTTAATGGCTGCCTTTTACAAGGAATATGCTGATGTCCTCGCACCCCGTCTCTTGCATGTATACCAGGAGGCGTGGGAGACGGGCATACACCCCCTACTCTACGAGAGGCAATGATTATAGCCTTATTGAAACCTGACAAAGATTCCACCTCCCCTGACTCAGATAGGCCATTATCGCTGATAAACCTTGATGTTAAAATATATGCGAAGCTCCTGGCAAATAGACTGCAGCCGATGCTCCTGCAGATCGCAGTCCCAGATCAATCCGCATTCATCCCGGGGAGATCCAGCGCACATAATTTAAGAACATTATTCGGCACCCTACATTATCTGGCCCCTCATGTGCAGGCCGTGGCGGCATTACTTGATGCCACAAAGGCCTTTGATTCATTAGAGTGGAAATATCTATTTGTCCTGTTGGCCGGCATGGGACTAAGCCCAACATTTATCAAACATATCCAAATTTTATATGTAAACCCCACGGCGAGTGTTAGATTTAATGGTCAATTATCAGATTCCTTTGGTATCACACGCGGCACACGGCAGGGCTGCCCCTAATAGCCACTGCTCTTTGCCATCGCTACTGAACCTTTGGCGGCACAACTTTGCCAACATCACACACACAGGAGCATAGGCTTTACTTCCAGAGGACTTCTGATTTCAATGTACGCAGATGACATGACCACATACATGGTCAATCTCAAAGATAACTTTAATGAATTAATGAGGGAGGTGATCCGCTATGGAGGCCTTACAGGCATCCAGATCAACTGGGCAAAGTCCACAATACTAGCACTTATGGATGAGACAGATAAATGCGACACTGACTTCCCCATACGATGGGTAGATTCCGAGAGGCGATACCTGGGCATTGTCAAGAGCAGATCCATACAGGAACTCAGGACGGCAAATTATGGAAGGGTTATAGACTGGATCGAAACCAAGGTTCAGAGATGGAAGCAACTGCCACTTTCACTTCTGGGGCGCAAAGCAATTGCGAAGATGATCATATTGCCTAAATTATTATACCTTTTAGTAAATATTCCAATGCTACTCAATGTCCACTTCTTTAAAAGGCTCAGGACAGTGGTGCTGGAGCTTGTATGGGCGGGTAGACAGCCTCGAGTCTCTTGGAGCCTGCTGACGCTTCCCTTTGAACAAGGGGGGCTAGGGGCCCCTTGATTTTGAACTCTATGCCTACAGTGCGCAGGCACAGTTCTTGTATTTTTGGCATCACCCGACGCCATTGGCGATTGAGATGGACAGAGTCGCTCCAACCCTGCTGAATGTGGTGGTATATAAAAGTTATAAATGTCCTCATCAGGAAATAGACACAGTTTAGGTGACACGATGGGCATAGCGCAGTATAGCAAAAAGGGCAGGAGTTAGTGAATTATATGCACCATCTATGCCCTTAGGGGGCAACCCGCTGTTGCCTGCATTGACGGACAAGGCCACCACTCAGAGAGCTGCGGCACACCAGTTAGTACAGGGAAGCGACTTGTATCCAGATGCCACTTTATTAACGATACAGCACATGTACCGATGGTGGCAATGCTGCTGTTGCTGGCCAAATGCCAAGTAGCGATACACTGGAAAAGATCGCGTCCACCTGCGGTGTCTGGCTGGGTACATGCTGTAACATATTGTAAAGACCAATTATCCCGGTATTGGGAATTGATGCCTAGCCGCTCCAGGCCGGTGGATATTTGGGAACCATACATTTCATGGCTAGAATCGGGGGGTGTTGATCATGGTTCGGGGGTCGATATGTGACGGCTATAGCTCTGAAGTGGCCCGAGTGTGGAGAACGCCTGTGTACATGAGGAAGGGGATATTCGCAAGATAGCTCGGGATATGGGATGGAAGGAGATGCTGCGGGTTTCAGCCCAGACTAGAAACTATTGGATGTGACCAGGCAAAACGTGTGACACTGGATGAGGACAGACTGACCGTGCCATTGGCAGATGGGAGGGAGGCGGGAGTTCTTTATAGGTTTTCTTAGTTCTTGGCAAGTTACTATCGTGCACTACTTCTAGTCACTTATTTTGCTGGTGTTGAAAAAGATATATTATTACAAAATGTGATTTGTTTTACAAACGCTGCCGGGCCCCAGGGATGTCGGCATTTAAGCTGTGTACTTAATTATAATATGATGGCATTTCACGCTGTCGGCCTCAGGGTTGTAGGCTAAAGCCAGCTGTGTATAATTGACTGGAAAGAATAAACGTTTAAAAAAAACACAATCAATCAATCAATCAATCAAGATTTATAAAGCAATTCTAATCACCCAATAGGGTATCCAGGTGCTTGCAGGTCTCGATGAGCCTCAATCGAGCAGCCAGGTCTTTAGGGCCCTTCAGAATTCCAGAAGTGAGATGATGGTCAACAGCTGTGTGGGGAGGCTGTTCCAGGTCTTTACTGCAATGTAGGTGAAGGAGTGTCCTACACCTCTGCTTTGGTAGATGCGAGAGTGTGGGCAAGTGATCGGGAGGCGGAGCCTAGTCCTCTCAATGGTTGGTGGAAGTTCAGGAAGTGGTTAATGTAGGCTTGTTTTGGTTGTATAGAGCCTTGTGTGCATGGGTCAGTAGCTTGAAATGGCCTCTCTTCTGTACGGAGACCAAATGGAGTTACCTGAGGTGGGGTATGGTGTGGGTTCATTGGGGGAGGTCAAGGATGAGTCTGGTTACAGCGTTCTGTATGGTTTGAAGTCTCTGTAGAAGGTGTGTGGTGATTCCTACGTAGAGTGTTGCCATAGTCCAGTCAGCTGATGATGAGGGTCGGTGTCACAGTGCATCTCGTGTGTAAGGGCAGTCTCTTGAAATCTTACATAGCATGCACAGAGTGAGGAAGCAGTTAGAGGAGACAGCGTTGACTTTGATTTCATGGTAAACTTGCTATAAGTGGTGATTCTGTTGTGGTCGGTGGGTGTGGGTCCTAGCTTTGATGGCCACCAGTAGTCATTCCTGATCTGCCTGCTAAAGATTTGGTGGGTAAACCATTGTGTTGACAGCAAGGATACTCGGTCATTGTTACAATGGAGTACTACTTCCGGCAACATATATATTGGGGCCCCTGTCTTTTTTATCATATCCTCATGTTAGTAGGGAATGGGATGAGGATGTAGATGAGGAATTCATGCTTCAATTGCATACAGGTAATTTAATTACTCTGATTCCATCTTCCTCATCCCAGACCGTACATCCCTCCCTTCTTTCCTAGCTAGATGTAAGGCTGTCTTGATGGAATTGGATTATAGAAGGAATCAGGAAAATAATCTCTCTTTCTATTGAGAACCCAGGTTAGGTTATCAGCTGCGTGCCTACCAGGATGATACACATACTTCATCTTAGCAAAGACTGCGATAAGGAAGATGAAATATGAGCAATGCTATTAATGGTAAGTACTTGAAGTATTATACTATACTAGGTTTGTCATTTTCATGATACAGTTGAGTAGTGATGTCTCAACTAGAATGGAAAGTAGGGACATATATTTATACGTTCTTACAGGCTTCTATTATATTCTTATGTATTATATTTATCCACTTCCATTCTCATATGTAGAATGTTTAAAGTCAAAATTGCAGTAAATACACTGACTCAAAGCAAAGAGGGATACTGGCATTTAAAATGATATGCAGTTCCTAGTAGAAAAATAGGAAATCATTATATGAGTAATTTCTTTAGACTGCTATTGACATTATACTTAAACAGTAAAATACCACCTTTCCTGATCAACATGTTTAATAAGAAATGACGTACAAACCAAAGTGAGCAAAGGAAAATTATCCAGAAAACTAGTGAATAAAATAAAATCTCATACTCCAGGTGCTCTCTATGACATCTCATGGGTTTTGAAAGCTGCTGCAGTCTGTGCCCAAAGTCTGTTGAAGGGTTACTTAGAATGTGTGGCATGGAACTGGCAAATTCCTCAGCAGGTTTTCCATATGTATCTAAAATGTGATCACTAATACTGCATGTGTTACTGTGCAAATCACTGCAGCGCTTAATTGTTAACAATCTTGAAAGGAGGTTATGTGTTAATTCAGTACATCAGCAGCATGCATTGTAATTTTATACATTTTAAACAGTTACATTTTGTAAAAACACTTATTATTATTGTTTGGAATAAAAAAAATAATACTCAGATGCTGGGATATTTGGTACATGGATATAGCAACCCTGATCATATTTGACAAAATGTGTTGGCTGGGCTGATTGACTTTGTGAAAAACGAATCAATTAAACATTGATTAACACACGACTCCTGGTGGATGTTATTTATGACTTTTAAATGACAGAATATTATATTTTAAACTTTCATTGCTCAAATTGAGACATACTGATTTTGACTACTTGCTCTTGTTGAGAAACCTTCCGTTCACGTTGAGGAAGCTGCCCCTCGAGTAGAACATCTACTGCATATGACAATACAAAACGCACAGAGAGGCAACAAGAATATTTCAAAGCTCAAATGCACAGAACATGAATCAATAAGGACTCTTCAGTGATTTCAAAAGTGATCCTTTAATAGCTTCTTGGACCACTCGTGGCTTAAAAATGATGGAACAATACAGCCAATGCGTTTCGCCCAAGAAGGGGATTCCTCAGGTCTGCAAACATAATATAATTACAGTCACATATTTCAAATCTTAACACTTGTTAACAGTTGCTACAGACTTTTTGAAGGTATTTATGGATTGGAAATCAGCTATAACTGAGCAAGGTGTGTGATGTTTTGTTACAGAATAAGGTCATATCATTGATACTTTATATGTATGTCTTTTCTTGTTAGTATTATGATATAATGATCCTGAGACCACAGATACCATTATAAGGATTCGAACGTTCTGAAATTTGGTGAGGATTTAATTCAACTATGTCTCTGAGGTTATAAGTGGTAGGCACTTCTCTGTGTTTTATTGTTTATTAAACTAGTGTGCTGGTTTTAGTATGGTAATTTTGGCATGATCATTGTGATTCTTTTTGTTTTACTTTAGGATTATAGTAGATTGATCATGACCGAATGTGGGGTTAATGTCGGGCTTTCTTCACTTGAGTCTTTCAAGAACACGCTGGGTGTTATACGTATTTTCAGTTTTTTCCTTTTTTCTGGGCTCTTTTCTGGTTTCTGTTACATGCAGAGATATGTTTTTCATCGGTACAAGTATTGTATTGTGGAACACTGTTGAAAGTAAAAAACTTTAGAATATCACTTTTCTGCCTGTTTTTGCACACATTGTGTTTCTTACAAGTGTTATGATTTGAAATATGTGACTGGACTTATATTATGTTTGCAGCCCTGAGAAAGCCCCTTCTTGGACGAAACGCGTTGGCTGTATTGTGCCATCATTTGTATGCCACGAGTGGTCCAAGAAGCTATTAAAGGATTACTTTTCAAATCACTGAAGAGTCTGAATTGATTCATGTTCTGTGTATTTGTACTATGAAATATTCATGTTGCCTCTGTGCGTTTTGTATAGTATTATAATTTTTGGGTCCTTTGGCAGTGGACTGAGGAGGTGGGCAGCGTAACTCATGAGTGTATGTATGACCTATGTATAGCGAGGTGGTGCGGCCTTGAAGTATCCCTTACTGCCTTTTCTTTCTTTTTTCTGTACACAATAGGGGCAGTTGCACACCTGTTTGCACTTAAAAAATTAATTTCGATGATGAGAGAGAGGATTTGACCAAGGATTTTTTTACTCTAGGCAAATCGGATAAGTCAGGAATAATGTCCCCATCCTCAGTAGGGGAGGGATTGAAAGCCAAACTCATAAAATTAGAACGTGTGAAAAAAGCAGAGCTCTCAAAGTGGTGGGACGGGGTTGCCCTTAAGAGGTATTAGGATAACAAAAAAAATACCCTGTGGATTAAGAATTTTAACATTTCCTACATTTGATGACCTTGAACGTGATTTACTCAAAGACTGGGAGGAAAACGTACAAAATTCCTCCTTTGTAATGATGAGGGTTTTGATAGAACATTCGGATAGGAAGTGCTTTAAACTGAGAGAGGAGATAAGCAAATTGGAGGAAGACATCGAGGGGTTGAACCTGAAGGAGGGGACTGAAAAAAATTACGCCATCCTTAAGGGACACATTTCTAGTCATCAACGTTTCATTAGACAAATGAAACTCAATTAGATAGCAAAGGATGACAGAGATTATGCTCAGGGACGCATCTACACTTTCGCACAAAAATTTGATAACATTCAAATTCCTAAACCAAAAGAAGCTGACACACAGAGTTTAGGAAGTGTATCAAGTTTACTAAGTAGTTCCAATGCCTCCACTCTATTGAGGAGACACCAAAGGGGATGATGGATGGAGCATTTGAGCAAATCAAACTCTCTCCCCCAGTCAACTGATCTGGGTTTATTCAATCACCATTTTTTAGCTCACTCCACCACCCCAGTTCAGACATGACCATATGCAAATCAGTCTGACCCTGTGCCTCATGGGAACAGTCCAGTCTGAACTGCCAAGCCATGTCTTCCCCGAACCGGAAACAAGCATCCCGGGACCGGTTTCAATTTCATATTCCTCATCAGCCAGGCTATCTTGAATCCAGAGGTAGAGTGAACAAGGGACCTACGTCTGGGCATTCCCGGCCAACTTAGGGCGAATAAAGCGATACCAAAGGGGATGATGGACGGAGCGTTTGAGCAAATCAAACACTCACCCTCAGTCAACTGATCTGGGTTTAATCCATCACCATTCGTTAGCTCACTCCACCACCCCAGTTCAGACATGGCCATTTGCAAATCAGTCTGACCCTGTGCCTCATGTGAACAGTCCAGCCCGAACTGCCAAGCCATGATTTACCTGGACTGGAAACAAGCATCCTGGGGCCGGTTTTGGATTCATAATCCTCATCAGCCAGGCTATCTTGAATCCAGTGGTAGAGTGAGCAAGGGACCCACGTCTGGGCATACCCTGCCAACTTAGGGCGAACAAAGCGATTCCAAAGGGGATGAAGGACAGAGCGTTTGAACAAATCAAACACTCACCCCCAGTCAACTGATCTGGGTTTAATCCATCACCATTCTTTAGCTCTCTCCACCACCCCAGTTCAGACATGGCCATATGCAAATCAGTCTGACACTGTGACTCCTGGGAACAGTCCAGCCCGAACTACCAAGCCATGTCTTCCCTGGACCGGAAACAAGCATCCTGGGATCGGTTTCTGATTCATAATCCTCATCAGCCAGGCTATCTTGAATCCAGTGGTAGAGTGAGCAAGGGACCCACGTCTGGGCATACCCTGCCAAATTAGGGCGAATAAAGTGATACCAAAGGGGATGATGGACGGAGCGTTTGAGCAAATCAAACACTCACCCCCAGTCAACTGATCTGGGTTTAATCCATCACCATTCTTTAGCTCACTCCATCACCCGAGTTCAGACATGGCCATATGCAAATCAGTCTCACCCTGTGCCTCATGGGAACAGTCCAGCCCGAACTGCCAAGCCATGTCTTCCCTGGACCGGAAACAAGCATCCTGGGACCAGTTTCGGATTCATAATCCGCATTAGCCAGGCTATCTTGAATCCAGTGGTAGAGTGGGCAAGGGACCCACGTCTGGGCATACCCTGCCAACTTAGGGCGAACAAAGCGATACCAAAGGGATGATGGACGGAGCGTTTGAGCAAATCAAACACTCACCCCCAGTCAACTGATCTGGGTTTAATCCATAACCATTCTTTAGCTCACTCCACCACCCCAGTTCAGACATGGCCATATGCAAATCAGTCTGACCCTGTGCCTCATGGGAACAGTCCAGCCCGAACTGCCAAGCCATGTCTTCCCTGGACCGGAAACAAGAATCCTGGGACCAGTTTTGGATTCATAATCCTCATCAACCAGGCTATCTTGAATCCAGTGGTAGAGTGAGCAAGGGACCCACGTCTGGGCATACCCTACCAACTTAGGGCGAACAAAGCGATACCAAAGGGGATGATGGACGGAGCGTTTGAGCAAATCAAACACTCACCCCCAGTCAACTGATCTGGGTTTAATCCATCACCATTCTTTAGCTCTCTCCACCACCCCAGTTCAGACATGGCCATATGCAAATCAGTCTGACACTGTGACTCCTGGGAACAGTCCAGCCCAAACTAGCAAGCCATGTCTTCCCTGGACCGGAAACAAGCATCCTGGGATCGGTTTCTGATTCATAATCCTCATCAGCCAGGCTATCTTGAATCCAGTGGTAGAGTGAGCAAGGGACCCACGTCTGGGCATACCCTGCCAAATTAGGGCGAATAAAGTGATACCAAAGGGGATGATGGACGGAGCGTTTGAGCAAATCAAACACTCACCCCCAGTCAACTGATCTGGGTTTAATCCATCACCATTCTTTAGCTCACTCCATCACCCGAGTTCAGACATGGCCATATGCAAATCAGTCTCACCCTGTGCCTCATGGGAACAGTCCAGCCCGAACTGCCAAGCCATGTCTTCCCTGGACCGGAAACAAGCATCCTGGGACCAGTTTCGGATTCATAATCCGCATTAGCCAGGCTATCTTGAATCCAGTGGTAGAGTGGGCAAGGGACCCACGTCTGGGCAAACCCTGCCAACTTAGGGCGAACAAAGCGATACCAAAGGGGATGATGGACGGAGCGTTTGAGCAAATCAAACACTCACCCCCAGTCAACTGATCTGGGTTTAATCCATAACCATTCTTTAGCTCACTCCACCACCCCAGTTCAGACATGGCCATATGCAAATCAGTCTGACCCTGTGCCTCATGGGAACAGTCCAGCCCGAACTGCCAAGCCATGTCTTCCCTGGACCGGAAACAAGAATCCTGGGACCAGTTTTGGATACATAATCCTCATCAACCAGGCTATCTTGAATCCAGTGGTAGAGTGAGCAAGGGACCCACGTCTGGGCATACCCTACCAACTTAGGGCGAACAAAGCGATACCAAAGGGGATGATGAACGGAGCGTTTGAGCAAATCAAACACTCACCCCCAGTCAACCGATCTGGGTTGAATCCATCACCATTCTTTAGCTCACTCCACCACCCCAGTTCAGACATGGCCATAAGCAAATTAGTCTAACCCTGTGCCTCATGGAACAGTCCAGCCCGAACTGCCAAGCCATGTCTTCCCTGGACCAGAAAGAAGCATCCTGGGGGCGGTTTCGGATTCATAATTCTCATCAGCCAGGCTATCTTGAATCCAGTGGTGGAGTTAGCAAGGGACCCACATCTGGGCATACCCTGCCAACTTAGGGCGAACAAAGCGATACCAAAGGGGATGATGGACGGAGCGTTTGAGCAAATCAAACACTCACCCCCAGTCAACTGATCTGGGTTTAAACCATCACCATTCTTTAGCTCACTCAACCACTCAAGTTCAGACATGGCCATATGCAAATCAGTCTGACCTTGTGCCTCATGAGAACAGACCAGCCCAAACTGCCAAGCCATGTGTTCCCTGTACCGGAAACAAGCATCCTGGGACCGGTTTCGGATTCATAATCCTCATCAGCCAGGCTATCTTGAATCCAGTGGTAGAGTGAGCAAGGGACCCCTTGGTATTGCTTTGTTCGCCCTAAGTTGACAGGGTATGCCCAGACGTGGGTCCCTCATTCACTCTACCACTGGATTCAAGATAGAAAGATTTTAGAGATAGACATTTTTGTTATTCGTTCTCACTTATTTATTTATTTATTTATTTCAATTTATATAGCGCATTATCACCCCAAGGTCTCTAAGCGCTTGTACATAAAGGAAACCAGTACTACCGAAACCAGATGTCTAACTTATAGCACTCCCCATGCTTCCCGAAAGAGTATTGTTTTTAATGTGCGACGGAAAAGCAAAAGGTTAGACTCCTTACGGAGAATGATTGGTAATTTATTCCATGCTGCAGGGAGCAAAGTGGAGAGAGCACGTCCGCTCATAGTAGACAGGCGGAAACGTGGATTAGCCAAGAGAGCAGCTTCAGAGGACCGCAGCACCCTACCAGGGGTATAGCCAGTAAGTCTGGTCTTGATGTAGCTAGGCGCATTACCGTAGAGTGCCTTGTGTGAGATACACAGTCCTTTGAACAGCGCCCTCTGTCTAACAGGGAGCCAATGTAACTGATGCAGGAGAGGGGAAGCACGCGTTTTCCTTGGCTTCTTAAAAATCAATCTCGCGGCATCATTCATTACCGTCTGCAGCCTCGTAAGTTGTCGCTGGGGAAGCCCTAGATACAACACATTGCCGTAGTCCAGGCGTCCCAAGATCATAGCTGACACAGCGCTTCTTAAGGTGGAAAATGACAGCAGTTGAGAGATCTTACGAAGCTGTCTCAGAAGGCCAACACATGTGCCAACCACTACGGACACCTGTTTGTTCATGGACAAATTATTGTCAATGTGGATTCCCAGGCTTTTCACCGCGGTTGCAGGTACCGGCGACCTACCCAACTCCTTGGGCCAAAAACCGTCATTCCAAGGGCTGCCCGAGATGACTATGGGCAGCACCTCGGTTTTGTCCGGATTAATCTTCAAGGAGTTGGCGGACATCCAATTTACTGTGTACCTTAAGATGTTATGCAACCTAGTTTGTACCCCTGGAGAGTCCCCTAATTGGATAATGATCTGTGTGTCGTCAGCATAGTTAAAAATCTGACACTCCATCTGATTTAGAGCAGAAATCAGTGGCTGCAGGTAGATGTTAAAAAGGAGTGGTGAGAGGGCAGAGCCTTGCGGCACTCCACAGGTGATAGCTGCTGGTGTTGAAACTAGGTCAGACAGCTGCACCTTCTGCGATCTATCTTGCAGAAAAGAGGTGAGCCAGCCTAGTGCGGGGCCCCCTATGCCCAGATCTCTCACACGTGACAACAGTTGACTGTGACAAACCGTGTCAAAAGCCGCGGAGAGATCGAGTAGCACCAGGGCCCCAGGAATCCTCTTGTCAGCTCTGCACCTCAATTCGTCTAAAATAGACGCCATGACCAACTCCGTGCTGTGAAATGGCCGGAAGCCAGCCTGATTTTGCTCTAGCAGATCATTAGTCTCCAAGTGCTTTGAAAGATGGGACAACACATGTTGTTCCAAGACCTTTGCTAAAAAAGGTAATTGGGAGATAGGCCTGAAATTTTGTAGAATTTTTGTATCCGCCCCTGGCTTCTTTAGCAGCGGAATCAGCCGGGCCTCCTTAAACATAGCCGGGACTTGTCCAATTTCCAGAGACTTATTAAGTAAGTTGAGAACATCCTCCTCCATCCCTGGCATAGCTAGCTTAAATACTCTCGGGGGGCAAGGATCCCTTTGGGAACCTGACTTTACCCTCCCAACCAAGCTAGCTAGCAACTCCTTCGTAATCAAGGGGAATCTGATCAGGGGATGATCAACTTTGGGAGTGAGGGGCCTAACTTGAAGTGAGCATTCCAGAACAGGTGTGCGAGAAATTTCTGACTGGAGATCTACGATTTTATTAACAAAAAAGTCCTGGAAGCTTTGACAGTCCTCCTGCGAGAAGTCAGGCCTCTGCTCCTTATTTTTCCTCAACTCAGAAAGAACCTTAAAAATTTCTTTCTGGGGGTTTTGGGCAGTAGCAATCCTTGTCTCAAAGAACTCAGATTTACGGGCTAGAATAGCCTTTTTATACGTGGCCAACTCCTGCTGATATAAACTCCGTGCCATCGTATTGTAGTCCTGCCTCCAGGCTCTCTCAGCCTTCCGCAGGGCCTGTTTTCTTGACCTCAATGAATCATTATACCAGGGTGCTCCTGCACCTTTATCCACTATTTTCATCCTTCTGGCCGGTGCCACTGAATCGATGGACGATTTTAATTTGTCCACCACTAAGGTCACTAAGGTTGGTTTTATTTTTTATTCTTTCGCAATAACTATCATTAAATAATAAATGGGTTTTAGAGAATGATATGGCCTAGTGGAGAAGTCACAGGGTACTGTACTTTTTGATACAAAACAGTGTTTGCCTCATCCAATATGGAGATTTATATTTCAAGGTACTGATTGGGTAACATAATTGTGGTTTTTAGAGTGAGTGATAAAGTTTGAAGTCAGAAAACATGTTGATACAGGTCGCATATAGGTGCATATGTACCATTCATGTATTTTGGAGAGGTTTTGATGTCAGTTTAATGTCAGAATATGTTGTATATAGGATGCAGGGATGAATAAATGATGCAGTTTTATTACCCAATTATATGAGGCAAGGTTCCCCGATTAACTCCTTCCATGCTCATGACGAGCTGAGCTCGTCATAATGGCCGCGGCCCGCCCACGCGTGGCAAATCCCCCCGTGTCCGGGAGAATTAATCAGTGGGCAGGGTCGTGACGAGCTCAGCTCGTCATGATCACAGCTCCACTGTGAGTCATGACAAGCTGAGCTCTTCACGAGCAAAGCGGCGCCGTGGACCCCCCCTCCGCACCGTGGGGGAATTACCCCCGCAGCAAAGGGGTTAAAGATCTGATGCTGGGATGCTCAAATCACTCGATTCTAAGAATAATGCTTAGAGAATCAGAGGCGCGCGTTAATTTTGGTTTGGTAAGGTCTCTGTCACTAACGTATTAGGTGTAAAATGCGGATTGAGTTGAGTGTTTATGTTTTTGTTCAAAAAAGTGTACACTTCAAACACTCTACCCCCTTTTTTTCTGTTTACTATGTGAGGTGGGGTGGGTACCCATCACTTTTTGGCTTAAATAAAATCATGTGATGGGTGATGCGTTTCCGCAGTCCGTTTTGAGGCTTACGGCGGGCCAAGGAATACAGCAGTTTAACCGAGGCTGACATACAGTAATGCTTGTGGATTACGTTTTCCTGTAAGTGAATGTTCAGTTTAAGTGGGGGTCCTTTGAGTCGATGGGGCAGGACAATCACTGCCAAGAGTTAAGGAGTAAAAGACGTTCTTGGTTTCTGAATGCGCACTCCCCGCACTTTTGTTTCCTTTTCTGGTTTTCGGATACCTTCAAACAGACCCCGCTGGGAGCATTTCATGTGTAGCTGACAGGTCGGGTTTGTTCTGAATGTTGAAACCTTTACTACAATAGGTGAAAGAAATGCTCCCTCTTCCCTCCTTTTACTCTATTGACCGACGTAATTTAATATGTTTGTTCGTTGTGTCAACCGGCGTATTGCAATACAGTTTGATAAGACGACATTTGTGCTTTATAGTTATGGTGGTTCATCTTAAATGTTGTGCGTATTACTGTTATGGTCGCTCACTTTGGTGAATGATTGTTGGATTGCATGTTTGCAAGATTGCCGATACCACGAAATCCAAAAGTCGCCACCGTAGATCGGGATAGATAAATTAAAGATTATCACCGAAGCGTATTTGAAAATCAGGTGGTTTTTTTTACCTGTTTTTTTAATTGAAGCAATGAACATGTTTCTCTAGTTAGTACGGCTATGAGGGTTTGCATGTTCTCTGATGTTTTACTTAGATAGCATGCAATATTGAATATAGATATGTTAATGCTGGGATAGTTGGTCTAGTTTTTCTGTTTAAACGTATTAACACGAACAAAAAGAGATTTTAAATATTTGTTAAAATATGAAAAAAAATTGAAAACAATGATCGCTGGACAGATAATTTTGAATATTTATGAATTCATTTTAGGGTTGTCACCTATCATAGTGAACAGAAAACTTTTTGGAATTCGGAATGTATTATACATATTGAACAGTTTGCGCCGTGTTTTAAGGTAAACCGGGTGTGGTTTTTCCAGAATATTTGTTTGTGTTTATCTCTTTACGGTGGTATGGTGGTGACTATTCTTATTGTGTTGCAGTGACTGTGAATTCACTATCAAAAGTGGGAGACTAACTGAAAGTGCTTCCTTGCGGATATTTGTACTAATGGAATGATGCCTTACAGACTTTTTGAAGGTATTTATGGATTTGGTAATTAGCTATAACTGAGCAGGGTGTGTGATGTTTTGTTACAGAATAAGGTCATATCATTGATATTTTATATGTATGTCTTTTCTTGTTAGTATTATGATATAATGATCCTGGGACCACAGTGACCATTATAAGGATTCCAACATTCTGAAATTTGCTGATGATTTAATTCAACAATGTCTCTGAGGTTATAAGTGGTAAGCACTTCTCTGTGTTTTATTGTTTATTAAACTATTGTGCTGGTTTTAGTATGGCAATTGTGGCATGATCATTGTGATTCTTTTTGTTTTACTTTAGGTTTATATTAGATTGATCATGACCGAATGTGGGGTGTAATGTTGGGCTTACTTCTCTTGAGTCTTTCAAGAACACATTGGGTGTTATACGTATTTTCAGTTTTTTCCTCTTTTCTGTGCTCTTTTTGGTTTCTATTACATGCAGAGATATGTTTTTCATCGGTAGAAGTATTGTACTGTGGAACACTGTTGAAAGTTAAAAATAGAGAATATCTCTTTTCTGCCTGTTTTTGCGCACATTGTGTTTCTTACAAGTGTTATGATTTGAAATATGTGACTGTACTTATATTATGTTTGCAGCCCTGAGGAAGCCCCTTCTTGGGCAAAACGCGTTGGCTGTATTGTTCCATAATTTTTACGCCATGAGTGGTCCAAGAAGCTATTAAAGGATCACTTTTGAAATCACTGAAGAGTCCGGATTGATTCATGTTCTGTGCATTTGTTCTTTGAAATATTCATGTTGCCGCTCTGTATGTTTTGTATTGTATTATAATTGTTGGGTCCTTTGGCAGTGGACTGAGGAGGTGGGCAACGTAACTCATGAGTGTATTTATGACCTGTGTATAGCGAGATGGTGTGGCTTTGAAGTATCCCTTACTGCCTTTTCTTTCTTTTTTCTATCTACTGCGTTGTGCAGCACAGCTTTTTGATCACTTCGCCGAATTCCACATAGTGGAACTTTGTGAACTCTGCCCAGGCCTATGCAATGCTAGACGTCCTACAAGTCTTATGTTAAGTTTCATGTTACCTTCTCATTTCTCCATAAATATCCTATCATAGTAAGAACAACGTCTATGTGTAAAGAATTGTTCTTCTATATCGATATGAAGCCTGTGCAGATTTTGAGATAAAAATATATGGGCCTGATTCATAAAGGTAAACTTATACTTTCATGTAAATTTCCTTTTTTTGATTTAAAATAAACTACAAGTAAATAGTACGTTTACAATTGGGAGACAATCAGGGCAGAGAATTCAGCGTATAAAAAGATAGCACATTATGTGAGGAGTTTTCCACCCATTTACGAATGCTAAAAAAAGTTCAACCTCACAAAAGTGTAAGTTTACCTTTGTGAATCAGGCCCTAACCTCCATTTAGATAATCTTGCTTCTTCCAAACTATACCATCAACAGGAGCCTTACAGATAGCTACCTTTAAAGTAACATTAGAACTTAGAATAAATAGTAGATTCAATTTTAGTGGGAAAGAGACAACAGGTAGTGGGGATAACAGAGCCATAGGAAAAGATGAAAATGGAAGATATTTAGCATCCTACTGATCGAACCAGGACATCTGCTAAATAGATATTCTTCAATAAGACATTCCAGATAATGAGAGTAAATTCTAAAAAAAAAACTTGTGTAAGATTTTTTTTAACATTTTAGATAGTGGAATGTCTAGGTTAAGGTGCAACTTGCCGTTGTTTTCAAAAGATTCTACAGTTATAGAAAGTATGGTACGGAGATAGGAGGACAGAGAAAGATGAAGAGCATTAAGCTGATGGAGTTGTCTTTGAATATGATCTAAGCCTGTAGTGGAAGGAAATGGAGTGAGATGAGAATCAAACAACCATGTTAAGTTTGTTTTGCCTCCAGGTTAAGTTAATGCTGAGTGAATCATAGCTCTCAGAGCAAGAGAGTCCTTATTGGTCCTTGGCAAAACCCATGTAAATATGAGAAATACCCTGACAAGTGGGGCAATTCTGCATTTTTATGATCTGATGCATAATGCAATTTTGACAATTCATTTCTCAAATAGGTGATTTTTTGCACAATACATTTTAATAAAATCATGCTTAACACAATGCATGTGAATGGCCATTTTGAATATAGTATGTTTGTTTCTCTGTCCAACCCATCTCAGCTTCCTACCAGTCTGTCCTACGTTTTTTAACTTTAGTTTCACATTATGTCTTTCTTCCATGCCCTTGTGTTCTAATTTTTTATGTTTTACCCTGCCTGTCTACTTTTTTGCCATTCACATGCACTGCCAAGCATAGCGGAGACCGGCAGCAGTCTAGCAATGCCTGACAGCATCACGCGGGCATTAACCCATGGAATATAGGTTGGCGGCTGTTAGACCTTTCAGCCATAGGATGGTCTTCCCCACACATTTTGCCTTTACACTTCTATTTTTCTGAATTAGCTTTTGCTGGCATTAGGACTCTGTTCACTTTACTACTGCTAACTAGTGCTAAAGTGCTTGTACTCACTCTCTAAAACATGGTAAAATTGTCTTACACCTGATTGATATATTTAATTTACAAATTAGTTTAGTACGGTGGTATACCATACACCAAGGACCTGTACATTTAATGCTACTAGTGTACCTGCAGCACTTATTGTGCCACCCCCTTCAGTAGCCCTTTAAAACATGTCCCAGGTCTGCTATTGCATCGTAAATGGAGCTGTAAAGTACCAATTCGACTTGGTAACATAAACCCCTTGCCAAACTTGAAAATTCCCTTTTATTACACATGAGTCACCTTTAAGGTAGACCCAGTGAAGCCCATAGGCTATGTTGCATTGTAAGTAAAAGGTTGGATTGGAAGATGGAGTTAGCCACAGCCCAACGTACACCTGAATATAATGTCTTCTGCCTTCACACAAAGGATTGCCTATCCCCTGTAGTTAGTCTGGAGCCAGGTCAAGGAAAGCATGAAACACGTGCACTTCAAACTGAAACCTCTAGAAGCTTCTCACACTATAAAGGAGGCACCAGGTATAAACCTTGGACTTCAGACACCAACTCTCCAGTACACTTCTTGTACTGTGAAAGACTCTGCCAGGAAGAAGTAATGCCATGCTGGTCTGCTGCCCGAAAGGACTGCCTGCCTTGCTGTGCTGACCTACTGCCCACCAGCCTGGCTGAGAAGGACAGGACCTGTAACCTGTATCCAGGACTCAGAGTGACTACAAGGGTCAGATTTCTTGTAACTAGCACCTGGACCCTGCAACTGTGAGTCCTACCCTGTCAAGGGTACCACACTAGACCCAGAACCTTGGAAGTGTCCCTTAAGATGCTCGGTCAGCCCATCTGTGTGTCCAGCTGAACTGACATATCTCCTCTGCTGCGCGACACAATCCAACGTATAGCCTCTGCTACGTGGACTTTTCCTGTGCCAGGAGTCCACATGCAGCTCCCCAGAACCAACAAATATCCTCTGCTGTGTGATGCATCCTCGATGCCAGACTCTGCATCACCAGCATTCGTTGATGTGATCCTTGCTGAAGCAAGATCTGGCATAGCAGCCCCACAACTCCTCTAAACCGGCGCATCGCCTTGGCTGCAAAATACATCCTAATGCTGGACTTCGCATTGGAAACCCACGTCAATGGGATTCTCAACAATGATGCAGGACCTCTCTTCACAGATCCTCGAGACCAATGCACCGCTTCGGCTATGTGATGCTTCCTTGACATGGGACCTTATAACTCTCCGAAAGCATGATTTAAGGTACTCTTGTTCAGTGGGCCTAACCTGGTCCCTGTAGCCGACCCACACTCCATCGCGGCTGGCCTGAACTTTGACTTTGTCCCGGTCTCGCAGGATCAGATAGCCGCAAGTGGCACTGTGGGCCGCTTAGCGCTATTTCAGCCCAAATCTTTAAGATAGCACATCTCCGATTCTGCTGATTTGGATTTTTGTCATTTTTGTCGTGTTTTATTTATTAAAAACAACAATATTTTTCTAATCTGGCATGGGATGACTTTTATTTTGTGTTTTCACGTTATTACTGTTTGAAGTGCTGCATTCAAATTTATACATTGCCTCTAGGTTAAGCCTGTCTGCTCTGTGCCATGCTATCAGAGGGTTGAGCACAGGCTTATTTGGGGTTTGCTTGTGCCTCACCCTGACAAGGATTGTGGTTGCTGCTTGAGTAGGGAGTCACCCCCTCAACCAGGAATCCTCCTTCTTACATCAATAGACATGGTGACAATTATGTCAGAATTAAAGTCTGTAAAGGAAAGGATAAACACTGTGCAGAGGCAATCTCCACAACCCCTGTTGGAACCACAGGTCCTGTTAATTAATCAAAAGGTCTGTATCTAAAATTGAGGAAATTACTTGTTAATTCCTGAAAATATGAGAGCTGCTTTGGAGCTTTCTGTGTCTTCTATGACAAATTCTCCCCCTGATGGGGCCTACACACAAAAAGACAGTCCTGAATACATGAAAGTAACGTCATCCTTACTAACTCAAACAAAGAAGAGAAAGAAGGGAGGAGGAAGAGCATGTAAGAAGCCCACAGTCATGCAGCAACTTCCAGCCTCGAATTTGAAGGGCCAGAAGAATCCTGTCAGTCACTCACATAATGAGGTCAATTCTGGTAACTGCACTAATGGCAATATTGACAATATTGGTTGTCATATGCTATTGGATGTGCCTAATCAAGTAAGGGAGATTTGTAACACTTTTCATTTGAAATTTAAAGCTAACAAACAACATCTGGCAATATTTGGAATCTAAGCTCGCTACATCGTTGGACAAGATCATAACCAACGTAAATCTGTCTGCTTCAGCAGTTAATCCTACCGAAAATATGGGCACTGTGAGCCTCCTGTCGCAAGTGCTCTTACTTATGTACTTAATGGATATGAAGATTCAATTTTAGGTAGGGCTTTAATGAATGGAGAAAAATAACAACATATCCTTTGGTTGGCAAATACTGAGAGAACTCTTACTCATTCACTCACCCAAATCACACATATTCAATCATGGGGTACACAGTACCAATTGAAAAAGGAGTGTGCCTATCGCATGATATTGAGCTGTGTATCGTTTTAAATGGTTTTGATGTAATAAGCACCACAATCACTCATAAATTAATGCCAACCTGCTAAGCCCAAGGGAAATGATTTTAGATGGTTTAATGCAGCTTGCACAGTGGTGTAAAGCAATTGAAAGAATCTCTCAATTTTGTTTTCTACAGGCCCGTCCAGAGTAAATAATTTACAGCAAGTATATAAATCGAACCTGGCTGAACACAAAAAGGAGAAAAGAACTAAAGCTTGGACTGATTTATTGGTTGCCGGGGAAAAGAAGGACAACATGAGTTTTTGGGAAGTTATAAATCATCCTGTTTTTCAGTGACCATATAGCCCCGTAAATCGAGTCCCTGGTTCCAGCCGAGTTATCGGTAAGATATTTCACAAATATTTCGTAATCAGACGTTAAGTAAGGTCACTCAGTGGAATCTAGGAGAGAGGTTACGCTAGATTCCCCAGTGCTGCAGGCCTTCTGTACTTTCGATCAAGGTTCAAAAAGTGGCCTCATCATTTAGAAGCACCTCCGGGAAGGCACTCGTGCCTGACTGTGTCCCAATAGATGTTTTTACAACAAACATTCTGTGATGTATTCCTATAGGTACTGGATCGATTCCCCTATTCCTAACCCTGGTTTGGTTAATAATTAACTAGCAGCCATCCAACGGTGCAAAAACCGTTATCTGATTAAGCCACACCACGGCACAGAAGCGCGTTATCTGATTAGGTCATGACGCATGCCATCTAATTAGACAAGCGATATTCCTCCAGCCCCTGATAAGGCATACGGAGTTCTCAAAACAAATCAAACCTACAGCGACCTGGGAAATTCCCATAGCCATTGTTTTGATTTCACCGAGAACTTCAGTAAAAGAATGTGCGAACGAACCCGTTCATATGACATCCTTATTGACGTATATATGTCCATCCTTACGTCAATCTCGGCACCTTTCAGGTATAAATATTACCGACATTGCCTTAAGCAAACACATGCGGTGGTGACGAGATTGGAGCAGCGAGACGTGCCGAGGAGCCCAGCAGAGAGCGAAGCCCACAGCCGCTGCCCCTCCTTCCTGACGCGCTGAGAACGAGACGCTGCCTTTCTCCTGCTGAGAAATCCAGCTCCGGCGCTTCCAAGCAGCCCTCGCAGGCAGCTGGAATATCAAGACCTGGGATAAGAGATACCAGCCCTCCACCATTCTAGATCTCAGGTACAGAACTGAATAACCCCTTGCAGAGAATTCTCGAGTCAGTCCCTTGGCAAAACAAACTTAACTTAAACTGCTACTTATCTACTCCCGCCCACGTATTAGGCTTAGGTCAGGTACACTGGGGTAGGCGTGGTTAGAAGCACCAGTTGAGTATGATTAGTCAAATGTATATATGTATGTATCTATTTTATCCATTTTAAAGTATCATATGGCTCAGAAACCATATCAATGCTTTTACAGTATTATTTTATAATTCTGTCTTTACTGTATGCACTTTACTTAACTACAAGTATTGCAATAATAGCGATTCATTTCTCTTGTATGAGAAAAGAGACTGATCAATAAATAACATCTTTTATTGAACACGCCCGTCTCTTCCTTTTCTCTACAATCTGGTGAAACTAAGAATGCACTGAACTGACTGAGTAAAATAAGTTGTCTTTTGTTTTCACACGACTCTAGAGATACACTCTTGATTAGGGGAGAGCAAAGTTGTCATGTTCTATGGTTGTCAGAAACTAAATCCCTTCTTGTCTATCCAGGGAGGTTAAAATCCTCCTTGCCTATTCGAGAAAGTTTCTAGTGAACTCTGAGCTAGCTGGCAAACACAAAACTTTAAGTCTAATATCGTCGGTAGAAGACCTAGTTAACCTCTGCCCTAGGTCTATACTATTGAAGATATTATTCCAATGCGCAGAGCCTATTGGGATAATAGGAACTACACTACAATTCATCCATGGGCACCGCTTATAATGAATGTCCTGAGAACAGCAGTAATGGCCCTTTACCAGATTCATGGTTGACTGCCATTATATTGCTTATTTTTTAGTAAGAGGATAGGAGTTTTCACTTGTGTTCCCATCTCATTTCATTGCTACTGCTAAAATCCTGGGACATGTAGAGAATATGGCTGAAGAAAATAACATCTTCACGGAAGCTAAGTACAGTTTCCGACCAGAAATTGGCACCATTGAGTACTGTTACAATTTGTACCCCATCGGTGGGGAAATATGTCATGTCCAGGAGAGGGGCATTGCATTTAGCCTTCATGGATCTCTCAAGTGCATTTGATGTGGTAAATCATTCTAAATTGTGGACACTAATGAACATGAGGGTTGAAAAGGAATTACTTTTCTTAATCAGATGTTTGCATTAGGGAGCCACTGTGAAGGTAAGGTACGGTCTACTGGAGGAATGCACCCAGCAAATTAATCTAATCATGGAGTGCGAAATGGGTGCATCTTGGCTCCCTATTTGGTCATGCTATACCTGAATGTCATGTACCAATATTTAACATCTAGGGAAAAGAATATACCCAAGATTAGAAATCCTTGTTACCCCAATGCTGTTGTATATAAACAATGCTGTATTAATTGCAAGAACAGCAATAGAGTTAGAATCCCTTCTTCGTTCAATTTTAACATTTATGGAGGATTTGGATTTAAGGGTACATTTCTCAAAATCCTTTGTTATGACATGTGGCCATACTAACAATAAGTCAAGGTCTTATTGTCTAGAGGAGGGTCAAAATTGATAAGGTGAAGGCTTTCAAATACTTGTGAATACTTTTCCATTTAGCATTAAAATGGTACACCCTTCTAATTGTAAGATTATAACAATGTATTAGTGCTAATAAGGCCATCTTTTGCATTGCTCATCGGCCAAAAACCAGAAATGATAACAATCTATGAGTAAATGCATTCAAGTAAGGCCTTATGGTGTAGAAGTGTGGGGCTATATCAGTGCTTAATTTGAACCGGTGGTTTACCGTGTTTGGTACCCGCCCTTCATTGTCAACACTGGTGCTTGTGACAGTCTGCCACAAGGTGGCACTGTCTAGCTAATTTAGAGATGACCAGAACAGCAGTTAATTAATAATTCAATATATATTTAAAAAAGACTATAATAGCCCCCCAAGCCATTCTTTTAGCTTTTGGGGGCCTGAAGTAGTCCGAATTGTGACACTTGATGGTTAGTAGTTGTGTTGGTATTATCATTGGTAGCATAGCAGGAAATTACTAAAGACTTTCATATTTTCTCAGTCATATCAGTAAAGTCAACTGTGTTGTTAACCTGTTGGCTGCTGCCGTCGGCCAACGGTCGTCACGTGCACTACCTTGGTAGTGCTGCGCACGTCCGTTTGCCGACACTGCCCCACCCGTTTTTTGAACGTTTAGCACTGGAGCTGAACGTTAGACGCAGCCAACGGGTTAATGTTACTTCCTCTCTTGCTCTCTGCGCCATGAAACCGCTTGGTGTACCTGCGCTTTATAAGCATTTTTAACATAACATAACAATGTGTGATGCAAGCTGCAGTGGCCTCCAGAGGAAAGCCCTGGCACTTATTTGTTTTTTTACAAATTGAGCACTGGGCTATATAAAAATGGATACGTTTCAAAGTGCCAAAAATGGTTTTATTTCCAGACGACTGTCAGACCCCAACTTTCCTGCCTCCTTTGCCCTGGCTCCAAGCTGGCTGAAGTGACATTGTGGGGTTGTTAGGCCCTTTGTGTGAAGGCAGACAACAGGCTATTCAGCTGCAATTGGGGCTCTGCTTAGCTCTGCACTCCCATCCTGCAAGCATATGGCCCATTAAGACACACCTAATCCCTCTACTCTGTGACTGTCTGGGACGAGTTCACAAAGTCTAAATATCTGGTATACCCAGTCATGGAACCCAGACCTGACTAAAGGCACAAAAGGGCTAAGGACAGAAAATGCCACCTTTCTAAAAGTGGCAATTTTAAAATTGTAATCAGAGACCAGATGTTACCATTAAAAAGGGTTTTCAATTACAATTCCAAAGACACCAAACATGATATTGCTGCCAGCTCCTTTTTGCAAATTACAGCTTTTTAAATGTAATTAGGAATCCCCAATGTTATCCTTTGTAACGAAAAACGAATATAAGAGTTTTTTCACTACTAGGACATGTAAAATCTAAAAGTACATGTCCAACCTTTTAAGTACACAACACCCTGACCTATGGGCTACCTAGGGGCTATCTTACGAGTGACTTATATGTAATAAAAGGGGATTTTAAGACTTTGCAAGGGTGTTTTAATGCCAAGTCGACATGGCAGATTAAAACTGCATTCAGGCAGCATTGGCAGGCTTGGGACATATTTTAAAGTGCTACTTAAGTGGGTGGCACAAAAAGCGCTGTAAGCCCCCTAGTAGCATTTAATTTACAGGCCCTGAGTAAATGGTATACCGCTCCACAAGGTACTTTCAAGTAAATGGAAAATGCCAATGTAACCATGTTAGAGCGGGGTGAGCACAAACACTTTAGCACTCCTAGTCCTAAGGCCAACAGAAATAAGGTAAGCAAAAATGGAGATGGAGAGGCAAAACATTTGGGGGGAAACTACACTAAGGCTGACAGTGGAAAATACAACTAATTATTGGAATGAAACATGAGTATATTATGAAATTCCTGAACAGTTGTTGTTTTCAGGATACTGACCATAACATTTTCAGCTACAGCTCCCTGGCCATTGTGTTAGAAGTTCTCTTACTGTACTGAGAACAGGTCCATCCTCTTTAGGATTGCAGCATGTGTACTGTGAAAATGGTTTTGTGATAAAATATTGAAGATACGAATATTGTGAGGGCAGAATATTGTGTCAAAAATAACAAGGACCAAAATATCGAGAAGGGAAGTGCAAATAGGTAAGCATAGATTTAGTATTCTTAACTCCATAACTATGGACCTTTAAGATATATATATCGTCAAGGTACATATATGTGTAGTTAACCATAGTAAAACTTTGCTTGCCCTTAGAAACTTACCTTCACAATGTTTTTGTCCTCTATATTCTTGATGCAATATTTTGTCCACACGATATTTTTTTCTCTATATTTTTTCCAAACACCCTGGAAATATATGAGTTTTGGTTTTCGCGACGTCCTGCATGCAGGGTCAGTCACAGAGGGTATTAGTTTCAGGATACAAAGTCTAGAGAAGGAATAATTATTCGGTGCCTTTTACCTATCATGGTAAATATGCACATGTAAACCTGGCCTGTGCAAGCAAATAGATGAATCGCATTGTCATTTACTGGCATTTTAGTAGTAAACCTCCCATTAAAAATGTTGTCAGGTTCAACTTTTTTCATTCAAAGGAATATGTAGTTCGCAAGCAACTTCGAAGAGCAGAGTATTTGTAGCTGGGTCAGGCACTTTTTATTTCTGTTATATGCTTTATTTTTTATTATTTATTTATTTATTGTGATTTTATATAGCGCGAATATTAGCCGAAGGTGTCAGAGTGCTTTACATAAGAACCAGTTGCGATACATAAGGACTTAGGATTACATGAGTTACATAAAAGATACAAACAGAACACATTGCAAATGTACAAGTTGTAAAGTCACACAAGCAAGAGATACAAACAGAAAAATTGCAAATGTACAAGTTGTAAAGTCACTCAAGGAAGAGATACAAATGAATAAACTCTAAGAATCACATAGGAATGGTAGTGAGTACAAGGGTCTACTCATATAGTAGTGATAGAGTTATCTCTATATACATATATATATATACAGATAGATTTGCTCAGCATTACATTTTGCCAGCATTAGGTTTAGACAAGCATATATCACATATTTACAGAGTGAAAAGAGAAATAAAGAGAAAAAGGGCTAGAGAGCGGTAGGTGGGGGAGAAGAGTTGGAGGCTGAGATTGGTGAGAGGAGAGAGGGGGGACCTGATGGGTAGAAAGAGACAAGGCAGTCCAGCAAAAGAGAAATGACTGAAGGTCGGCAGGATGGAATCCAGTGGACCAAAGGAAAGCACAAGAATCAACAGGATGGCGGACCCGGGTCGTGCGCATCGATGGAAATCATCTCAAAATGGCAAGATGTACCCAGGTCAGGACCCAAAAACCATGAGAGCAGAGTTCCATTAAGTGGGGTCGGAGGGGGGGACGCAGTCACAGCACCAAGGGAGGGCAGTAGAATGTCTGCTGTTCCGCAAGATGGCGGACCAAGGACAAGAGCGACAGCAGGAGATGGTTCCAAAATGGCGGGGCGCACGCAAGTTCCAGTCCAAAAGTTACGAGTGCCAAGTCCAAAGCAAACCAGTGAGCCGAACCAACTTAGGAAGAACCAGAAGGGGAAAGGAGCAAGACAGTCAAAGGGGGGGGGGGGGCGGTCTCCGAAGCATAGCCGTGCCATCTGTGAGCACAGGGATCTGGGCAACTTCTTTTAGGAGGACATATGAAAAGTTGCAGCATCACCTCTATGACATGCGTGAGCTGCGGAAGTAAGCTCTACACATATGTACCATTCTCAGGTTCTAAAACTTACTTTCGATCTTCTTGATCCGCATTTCCCAAGGAATAAACAGGACCAAAAAGTTATATGCCAGTCGGAGAAATTTTTTCCACAGCTGAAAAAAAGAGACAAAATGTATTTTTTTATTTCACGGTATAAAACAATGACCATACAATGTGCGATCACAGTGTGGCACTGTTAGTTTGAAATATCATTCTTAGACAACCATACAGTTGTATCTCTGTATTCTCAAGGCTTTGCATCAAATGGCAATTTTTTGCTAGACCTGTCATTCAGCTTTTGTTACTTCTTCATGATGTGATACTATGCACACTGGGAACATTGAGCCTAATGCACTATTATTCCATTCACAATAGGTAGTCACAACATTTTTTGCAAACCGACCTATGTACTAATGGGTTGGTTCCCAAGATACCGAATCACAGAGGGTGGCAGAACGACCTGCCCAATTAATATTTATCATCAGGTCGCAATTTGTGATGCCCTTTGATTGGCTGCAATCATAGAGACAGTGGTCAGCAAGGGGCAGCAGATCACCATTCCTGTGATCACTTGCAGAACCACACATTTATTTTTTCAAAACAGTCCATGTTTCATATTTTTTTATTTCATTTTTAATAAAAATGCTTTTTGGGAAAACTTGAAGATGAGAAGGCAATTGTCCTCTGGCCCATTGGTGTTTCTCCTAAGGCTACCTGCACATTTCCCAAATGGGAACATGTCTTACGGGGACCCCTTCTCCTTTGTGAATCACTTCCCACCTCAACTCAGGAGATTACAGCCCATCAATGGTTTGCAATCCTAATTGCAGTCATAAACCATTGCTATATCCTTTCCTACTCGGAAATAAGAGAGGGACGCCCCTATCATGCCTCCTCTTATTTGCGATTTTGGAAGGTTCACAAAAGTCAGAAAGCATTTTATGACTCTTAAAAAGGCATTTGTTCCTAAATAAAAGCCAATTTGTAGTTGCACAACTTGAGATTTTGCAAATTGCACGGTCTGTTATTACAAACGGCCAGGCCCCTCATTCTTTAATTCATATTATGCGATTAACCTACATAAATAGATCAACATTAGAACTGTTAAGCAAATCACTGTGTGGACTTTTCTGTGAGCTAGTTCTAACCTGTTCAGTAGCTGGTCTGTTCCTATAATGATGTATGGCGTTGTTGTCTTCAAGCGGCCTTTGAAGGGAGCCATCATTGATTTTCTTTCCACACTGACATTGATGTTCATTAACTAGATGTGCCTCGATGCGCTCTTGTTAACCACTTGAAGGCTATCACTGGGAACTTCCTGTTAATAGCATTTACCACAGCGGCTGAAAGCAAACTGCAGTTCTACACATGGAAAGTGGGGACAACCCTGAACGGAGGACGTCCTGCAGCTGAACCCGAAATGGCATGGAGGCTAAATCCATTTTCTCTTTGTCAGTGGATGCACAGGTCAGGGGGTAGTAACAGCATGACATCACATAAGCAAGCTTTTTTTCCCAGTGGGGCTGCAATCCACTAAAAGGAGCTCATACAGACTCAGGAAGGCTGCCAAGGAAATGGAGGGGCAACCTTGGTAAAGGCACTCTCAATTTGAGAATTCGCAATTAATTGTGATTTCTCAAATTGCGTTTACATTTAAGGAATCACAATTTGCAAATCCTTAAATGTAATGCAAGGACCACTTTAGAATAACGATTTCGCTACTAGGGGGCACAAATTACCATCAAGTTGAACTTGATGGTAATTTGAAAAAACTTTGAAAAATGCACCATAGTGCATTTTTCAAAGTTGTAGGTTACACACACACACACGCCCAGAGCAATTTCAGCTTTCCAACGCGGAGGAGCATCAGAAACTGTCTGTGCCAGGGTGTCCGTTTGCAAGAATACGGAAGAAATCCAGGCTACCGGCTAAATAAAAAACAAAAACCCCTGGAGGCCATTTCACCAAGATAAGAACATTTTTTGAAGCTGTGAGAATCATGCCCTATATAAAGCAGCAGTTGGATTAATAGCGATAAAACGTTGAGACACCAGATACTAAGCATTTGTCCCAGAGAGAGCTAAACAGAATTACTATTTGAAGACAAATAAGGACACGCACAGTGCAGTCTATCTATGATGAGTCAAGGCTCCAGACTTAAGGAGCGAGTCACTCGAAAGAAGACCTAGAACATTTGGAGGCCTCACCCGTATTCGCAAAACTCCGTTCGGAGTACCCTTTGATAAACTCAGAGGTATAACCCGTTCTGATTCCACAAACCTTCGCCCGTTATAAATATATGCAAAATAAAAGGTCCTGATGAAGATGGAGACCATTGATATTGTCCATTAAAACGTACTACGGCCAGAGAGTGTGACAACCCAGACATCAGCACAGCAATAGAGGGTGGATGTTGTCATCCCGTTTTTTTTTTTATAACTTTATTTTATTGATTTTTGAGCAGACAAAGGTACATTGAATCAAGGAAAGATACCCAATGGCCCTAATAAAACGCAGCCGGTACAACCAGTGACAGAAGCATCTAAACTCAGCATGCACAATCGGCGTCACAGCTAGAAATCACCTGGGAGTAAATAGGTTTGTCTGCCCGAGGGCCATGAGTACCGATGATTTGATAGAAATCAATATGCATCTCTCTCCTTGAAGCTTACCCCTCCGCAAACTCCCCCCCAACCAAGCCCCCCTAACCCAACTCCCCCCCTCCCTCCCCGGAACCGGTGTGCCATGCGCCATGTAGGAACAATGTATTACGCCCTTTAGGACCCATCCACAGGAGTCGGAGCATCCGTGAGCCTAAGCAATCGCAGGTACTTGGGGCAGGTCACTTCATTGAATTCATGCGCCAGCAGCGAGAGGATCGGTTGCCATACCATGTGGAAGGATGTAAATGTAAATGTAGTAAATGTAGTATACTTGTAAAGCGCACAGCTGCCCCAGCAACGGGGCGTCCCGGCGCTGTATAACTCTGGGGAACCCGTCCTGGCTTTCCCTGTGGGATGGTCCCTTGCTGGGAGTCCCCAAGGTGGAGCCAGGCATCCCCGGAATTGGTGGGGCCGTTGTGGAGATTAGGCAAGCTAATGCCCAGAGTTGCCGAGTGGAACCCCTGATTAGAGTAAGTACCGAAGCGAGAATTATCGAGTCCGCTGACCAAGGTCCACGACGATGTAGTTGAGTTTGTGAGATTAGCTTGTATGCGCTCCATGGCAATAATGTACCATAATTTGTGCAGCCACCCAGTGTGCGGGGGGCGGGTTCTAGTGCCCCAGAGGGATAACATATGGTGTACAGCTGCGCCCAGGGCTATGCCCATTTGTTTCCCAAGTGTGGATTTTTTTTTTTATAATCTGTTTATTGATTTTCTTCAAAAGGTACATAATAAAGAAAAGTCATTTGATAACTTTAAACTGATACCATTACATTTTCACATACATCGTCAGTATATACATAGTACATGTCTTCTTCTGTACAGTCGATTTCTCAAGGGCAACATCTAGCAATCTAGCAAGAAGTACATTGTGTATTCAGTGCTTAAACTTACAGTCACTCATCTGACACCAGGTTTCGCACATAATACGTGAAGTAACTCCAGTAATCCTTCGGTCTAGAACGTGTTGGTAACTCCTCCTCATATGTCAGAAGTCTATCTCTGCAACTTGTCATATCTCTAAGCCATTGGGACTTTGTGTTTTTTTTAAATTGTTCCAACATTGTGCAATTTGACGTTTAGCTAATAGTAACGCTATAGCACTAAATTTGCGCTTACCTGCCTTTACCTGTGGTAGAAGCCCCAACAAGCAAGTACGTATCGAGCAACCCACTTCAGCTCCCACCATTACAGTGAGGTCGTCAGTGACTGTCTTCCAAAATTCTTGTATTTTCGTACAGCTCCAGGCTAGGTGTATAAAATCAGCCCCGTCTACTCCACACCTTTTGCACAGTGCCTCCTCCTGTAAACCGTATCTTTGCATTTTGGCTGGGGTATAATATGCTTGGTGGATATACTTGTAGTGTATAATGCGTAAGTTACAGTTTGGTGTGAGTATTTGTACCAATGCGCAAGTTTGCTGCCATTCTTTTATTGTTAGTGGGTCTGATAGCCGTGAATCCCATCTTGATTTAGCCTTATCAGTATTATACGGAATTTCTGCCTGTGCTGTTGAGTATAATCTTGATATCAAGTGTGATGTATCTGAGTTCGTTATTATGAGTTGTAGTGCATTTAGACTCTCCGGTTCGTTGGGGAATATGGGGTAGAACCTCTGCATTGCTCTTTGCAGTCTGTAATAGGTAAAGCGGAACAGTTGTGTCTTGTTTTGGATGTGTGTCAGTTCTGCCTCACCTTTGAACACCCCTTCCTGAAATAGATCTCCCATTCTATCTATGCCTACCTGTCGTAGCAGATTCATACCCAATTTTTCACTAGTTACTGATAACTCCGGATGGTGGTGTAGCGGCAATGCTGGCGCATATAGCGGGAGCTTGTGTGCTAGATGCCCAAGTTTTTGCCATGCTTTAGCTGTGGCTTTAATAGTGTTTATGTCCTCCGCATGTAGAGGCGGCCGCTTATGAGTCAGAATTGCTGTCAGCGTTATTGGCCCCGCATCGCCCTCTTCTACAGCTGTGTGTGTATGATATGGCACCTGGTGGTATCAGTAGGCAGCATATTGCGCTTGTGCGCATAGATAGTATAATAAGAAATCTGGCACTGCGAATCCTCCCCTATCATAGGGAAGCGTTAGCGTTCTGAGGTCTATGCGTGCCTGTTTGCCCACCCATATCAGCTGCAATACCAGTGATTGTATGCGTTTAAAAACCTCCCTCGGAGGAGGGATGGGAATATTATTGAAGAGGTACAGGAATTTAGGCAGAATATGCATTTTTACAATCGCAATTCGATCTGCTAATGACAGTGGGAGTTGCAACCAACGTTTAATTTTGTCCTCAAGCTTTGAGATAGTACTACCATAATTCGATCTCAGTACCACTTCCGGGTTCCTGTGATACCACACCCCTAGGTATTTTATAGGGTCCGTCTGCCAGTCTAATGGGAATTCAGTTTCATGTGGCGCCGTCGTGTCTGTCAGGGGGATAATTGACGATTTAGACCAATTAATGGCTAAACCAGAGTGCCTGCCAAATTTTATGTATTCCCTCAATAGTGGGGCCAGATATTCCTCGGGGTCACGCACATATAGTAGCATGTCGCCGGCATATAAGGAGATGTGTAGGGGTCTGGATGGGAATTGTAAGGCCGAGGGTTTATGTTTCTGTCTGACAAGGCAGGCCAGTGGCTCCAGGGTGAGCGCGAACAGTAATGGTGAAAGTGGGCAGCCTTGCCTAGTCCCCCTTTCAATGACAAAAGTATCCGATAAATACCCATTTATCCTCACTCTGGCCTTAGGTTTTGTGTACAATAAAGACACCCAGTTAATACATCTCTGGGGGAATCCCATTCTTTGCAGTATAGTTAGTATGTAGCTCCATTCTATTGAATCAAAGGCCTTGGCGGCATCTAGCATGACTGCCACTGCCTTTGTGGGTGGTGTAAGATAGTGGGAGAGGGCAAACAGTGTCCTATTGTTGTGTGATGTGGCTCTTGTCGGTATAAACCCCGCCTGATCAGGGAGCACCAGATTCGTCATTAGTGGCTGTAACCGTATTGCTAGTAATTTTGCTAAAATCTTTGAGTCAACATTGATCAGCGATAGTGGTCTATAGGATTCGCACATCTCTGGGTCCTTAGTTGGTTTCAGAAGGGCTATTATTACCTCTTCTCTTAATGTAGGCGGTAATTCTGCTTGATCAAATGCAGCACCATACATGGCTACTAGATGGGGGGCTATGATATCCACATATTTTTTATAGAATTCGAAAGAGAATCCATCGGGGCCCGGGGCATTCCCATTCGGTAAAGTCTGTATCACTTCTGTCACTTCCTCTACTGTTATTGGCAACGCTAGGTGTTCCCTTTGACCATCGGATAGCCACGCAATGGCCACGTCTTCTAGATATGACAGGATTTCTGTAGGTGAATCTGTTGATTATGAGGTATATAATGAACAATAGTTATCTACAAAGCATTTTAATATATCCATAGCCTGTTTCTTTAGTATTCCCTCTTTTGATTTTACTTGTAGGATAGTCTTATGCCCTTTACCCTCACATATTTTGGTCGCTAATATTCTCCCTGGCCTACCCCCTTCCCCGAAGTTCCTAGCTATGTGCCTTTTAGATATGTATTTTAGCTCGTCCTCAATGTAGGATTGATGTTCTGTGTGTAATTGTCGTAGTTCTCCTAACAGTGTAGGGTCATGTGAACTTTTGTAAGTCTCTTCCAATGTTTTCATGCTTTCCTCGCACCTCCTAATTTGTTGCCGGATGTCCCTCAGAATGCCCACTGTGGTACCTATGCACACTCCCCTTATCATGGCCTTAAACGCTTCCCATAAGAGCCCCGGATCTTCCACCGCTGCATCATTCAACCGAAAATATTCTTTGATCGCCTTATGTATAGTGTCAGCATACACTGCGTCTGTTAGTGCTTGAGCGTTGAATCTCCATTGGAATGGGGGTGGTGTATAATTAGGTATTTGAAGTTTCAGCAGGATCGGGTTATGATCCGACAGTGTTTTAGAAAGAGTACGCAATGTTTCCGACCATAACACCACATTATCTGTACCTAGCCAGTAATCAATACGGGACCAACTGTTGTGGATCACATTCATGTGTGTCGCTCCTGGTATGTCTGGATATATGTGTCTCCAGAGATCTGTCAACTCTACATCTTTCATTATATCTAAAACTTTCGCTCTAGCTTTTTTGTGCGGTTCTATCGAGTTTGTAGAACAGTCTACCTGATCCACCAGGGCTATGTTCAAATCTCCTCCCCATATGATCTGTGTGTTCTGTATTTCATGTAGGTGGTTCCATAGCTCCTGAAAAAACTCTGGTGCATCCACATTCGGGCCATATATGTTTACTAAAGTTATTCTCTGCCCTCGTAATGTCCCCTACACTATAATATATCTACCATTCGGGTCTGATATCACTTTTTGTGTTATGAAATTTGTGCCCTTACGAATCAATATTATTACCCCTCGTGAGTATGACGAGTAATTGGCTGTATATGTTGATTCTGCCCATCTCGCCCCAATGGGTTGATGTGTATTCGGCGCTATGTGTGTCTCCTGTAATAGAGCTATATCAATCCCCCACCTGTTGAAGCATGCAAATATCTGTCTAATTTTCTTTGGCTTTGTAAAGCCTCTCACGTTACACGTTAGGAGGTTTAAGTGGGTTTTACCGGAGGTATTCACTTCATGCGCCATTTAGTTGTCAAACACATAAAAATAACAGTTCTAGCATAAGTTTGTTTGAACTAGTTTTGTGTATGATAGTGACTGATCTCAGTTGTCCTGTTTACCTTCTGCCTTAGAACATGTAAGTTAGCAATGCATTCGAAATGATCTGGTCTCTGAACTTGAACAAAACCCTGCCCCCATCCCTTCCCACCCACTCCAGCAACCCAATCTTGCCGAAGCCGCTTACCCCACGTAACACCCCTCTGTAACATAACTGATGTGGGGATCACCCTCCTAGAGGACCGCTGAGGGCACACCACACCATCCAACTAAATGGATGGGGGGCAGATCTGTTTCACAATGGTTAACTGTGTGATGTAGTATTTTCCCCAATGCCACATAATACTGCAGGATGTATAGAGAACGACCACTTACAACATCCTGCAGCAACATCCATATAGTCGTCTAATAACATGCCCGCGATTTACAAGAACATGTTTGTTACCAGCGTGTACTTTTGGCTACCCAATGTAGAATAATAGGTAGCCGAAGCACAACCTATTATCTCCAACATCATGTAGTTCGTACTGGCGGAATTTTACCCGTAGTCTATCCATGTATTGCAACATCCTAGCTCCTACTTCGCTCAACTGTAACATGCAGGTCCCAATCTGGCAACGATCAGTACCCGCTATATATCTAGCAAATGTTTATATTCACGTCTCTATATCATGTGGTCCATATGAGGCAGTACTGCAATGTTCTCTGCCCCATCACTTATAACAACTCACAAAGAAGAGTAGTTCATTGAAAGTATAACAGGGCTGTCTCACATGTCCTTTATATTGTACAGAGTCCCCCTCGGCGTATTTTCCACAACCCCTCTCCGGAGGATCCATACCGATCACCAGCCCATATACAGTTTACCTTACTTTAGGTGTCCACCTTGTTTCTTTCTTGTTATCATCCGCTCAGTTCGATTCCTGTTGTTGATCTCCCCATGCCGCAGCCTTGTTCTGTTTCAAATTTTTTTTGACAAAGGCGTGCGCTGCTTTGGGACTCGTCAAGAGTATTGATTTTCCTTCCCAGGTTACTTTCAGACGGCAGCGTATAGCATAGCATAATTTATATTGAGGTCTTGTAGTTTCGCTTTAGCCGCTGTAAATTCTTTCCGTGCTTGCTGCACTGCCACTGCATGATCAGGGTAAAATTCAAGTTTGTTACCTTGATGCGTTATCTGTCTCTTTTCTCGCGCTAGTCTCAAGATATTATCTCGATCTCTGTAGTTTAAAATTCGTGCCACAATTGGTCATGGCGGAGCCCCTGTTGGTGGTTTAGGTGCCAGAGATCGATGCGCCCTTTCAACTATGAAGATTGGTGACAGTGTTTCTGCCCCAAATATTTCTGTGCATAGCTTCTCAACGTACGAATCCATGCGGCCTGTATTTGTCGTTTCTGGAATCCCCGTTATGCGAACGTAGTTGCGCCTTGATCGCGCTTCCAACTCCTCCGCTTTAGCTTTTATGACTTCCAGAACTTTTTCCATTCCGTTACACTTGCTGGTGGTTGTGTGCACTTCGCCCTCTACCGCTGAAATGTGTGTTTCTGCCGTCTCCAACCGTTCTCCATGTTTTTCCAATTTGGCCGACATGTTGTCCACTCGACATGTCAAATGATCTAACTTTCCATTTATATCTTGTAAATTTGACTGTATGGCTTGTAATATTTTTTCCATATTGCTGCTCGCTTGTAGTTCTGTGGGGACTTCTCCATCCGCCTGTTCTTCAATGCCTTTTGTCGCCTTTTTGGCCTCAAATGTTATCTTAGTTTGTTGCTTGTCCGGACGCACCATGGTGGTTCTTTGTGTTGCGTCTATTTTGCTATTGTGTGCCACAGAGCGAGTTAGCCTGTTATTTGCCGTCGTCGTGGTGACAGGGGTGGTATGGGTAACTATGGCACAGTAACGGTGCAGAGCTGTCTGGAAGTCCACTCCTCACGCCACCCCTCTCCTCTCAAGCAGCAGTCCTCAACACTTCCACCGTTTTAGTAGATCATTGTTTGTTGGCCCGATGTTATCACTGCATTTGCACACTAGTTTGCTATTGAACGCGTGTGCAGCTTATTCCAATGTTTTCTTGCGCCTCAATACATCACCATCCCTCCATTTATTTCAATCGCACCATCACGATGTATGCATTTATCTTCCTGCTATTAGCACTGGCCGCTTATTGGTCATTCATACGTCAGCGGTACAAACTATCCTTACCAGATGAGATCGGGCGTCTCACCTCTTTCGCTCTGTCCGCATGTGCGCTTCCTAGCCCGCATGACAGTGTCCCCAATGTGCGTATCTTTCTGCGTGCTGCTCCCAACCTCCTGTTTAATCCCACTGTTCAGCTCCGCTTCCACCACGTACTCCTATATATTTGCCAGTAGGGACGGCCGCCCCCGGTACACAGCATGTGAATTTAGTGTGCTGCAGATCGCCGATTGTGTGCCGTACTGTAGGGATTTATCCCAAGGTAATGGGCGCCGCCATCTTGTCTGATCCCGCTAGCCTAGTACCTCAATCTTGGCACAGCGCGGTTTCCATACGTGAGCTTACCGCCTGGTCGTCGTTGTGGTGGTGCTTCAGCAGTCCATCGCTCACCTCCCCGATTCCATATACCGACATGCAGCTGTGTAGCTAGTGCCGATGCAGAATCTTTCCGGTCGGCTAGCTTCGGACGCCCGCCATTTTGTTTTCCGGACTCTCACAGTATCCGCGGTGAATAATCTTAGTATCCGCCTCTGTTCCAGCAGTTCAGTAGTTGTGCTTTATTCCTGGTAGTTTCCCCTACACATTCTGATGTGCGGGTCCAAGAAAGTCGGGTATTGGGTATCTTAAATCCCGTAATGTTCACGTCTGCCCTGCGGAGCTGCGATCTTACTCAGCCATTCCGCCGTGCGCCCCCTTGCGCCTCCCACGTGTGGATTTAAGTGGAAAAGTGAGTGCGTTAGGCAGACCCAAGAGAGTGTAGGCGGGAAAGCGGGGAATCTCAGTTTCAAAGTAAGTGTCCACATCCTTAAGGACCTCCTCCCAAAACCCTTGCACCTCCCTACAATCCCAAAATATGTGTGTTAGGGTGCCTGTTTCTCTACAACCTCTCCAACATTTAGAGCTTCGGTCGGGATTAACTTTATGCAATCGAGCTAGGGTCAAATGCCAGTAAATGGCCACTTTGACCGCCGCTTCCCTGCTCCCAACATTCTTTGCAGTGTGGTAAGCCCTATAATAGATCTGCTGCCATTCCTTCAGAGAGAGGCTCCGACCTACTTCTGCTTCCCATCGGCGCTGACCTATCTTGCGATGCGGGAGGGTGCAACATGAGGTACAATTCAGAGATCATTTTATGATCTGAGTGCTTAGAGAGGAGCCACTTCTCGTAGGCCGTGAGCTTACGGCTAACCAAAGGGTGCACATTTCTGGAGCAGCCAGTGACGGAGCTGAAAATACTGAAACCGTTTGGGATCTTTGATGTCATACCAGTCAGGCAATTCAGAGTAGGGGATGAAGCCCGGGAGATCAAAAAGGTGACCCTCAGAACGGCAAGGCGATGCGTGCCAGTGAGGGAAAGCCTGTGCGTCCGTGCCTGTGGGAAATTCGGGGTTATCAAAGAGGGGAGTAAGAGGCATGGGGAAGGAGGTGAGATTCCTTTTTACAGCAACCGAGTCCCACACCCTCAGCACAGAGCGAGTAATGGGAGATTTATGCAGGTACGAGGGGCGATCTGACGGTTTCAGGAAGGGTACCTTCCACAATGAAAGGCGGGCCATCGCCCTATCCTGAAAGAGCCACCTCTTGTCGGATTCTGGTCTGCTCCATTCCACTAAATAGCGAAGTTTGGCCGCCTTGTAATAGTTAATAAGATTGGGGATCCCTAGACCGCCCTCAGCAGGAGGACGATAGGCCAAATCGCGACAAAGCCGCTGCCGTTTCCCGGCCCAAATAAAGTGTTGTATCTCTGACTGCAGCATTTGGATATAGTGCAGGGGGGGTGCAACTGGTATTGTCTGAAAAATATAGAATATTTTGGGCAGTATAGACATTTTTACCCCAGCTACCCTACCTAGCAGTGACAGGGGGTGCATCCTCCAGCGGCGCAGGGCATTAGTCACTTGGGAGGTGATATTGGTATAGTTACGGATGAGTGTTAGGCCGGTAGATGGGGTTAGCACGATCCCCAGGTAAGGGATTTCGCGCTGGGTACGCAGTCCCCTTAGCTCCATAAAAGCATCTACCGGGGCATTCTCATGAAGGCCTAGGGGCAAGAGCATAGATTTCCCCACATTAACCTTAACGCCTGATACCTTGCCGAACACCTCAAGCTCCCGCAGAAAAGCTGGAACGGAGCGTCCAGGTGAGGTAAGAGTCACTAAAATGTCATCCGCATATAAACTGACTATGTGCTGTTCCCCCCAGAATGGGATAGCAGATATATGGGGATTGTCCCGAATCCGCTGCGCTAGGGGCTCAATGTATAGCGCAAAAAGCAGGGGACAGAGGCGACACCCCTGCCTTGTGCCCCTCCGAATATCAAAGGGTTTTGAGCATACCCCATTGACCCGTATCGTTGCCTTAGGTTTGTCATAGCAACTCGCCACCCAGGCCCGAAACAGATCTCCCACCCCGAAATGTGCTAGCGTCCTATCTAAGAAACCACAATCCACCCGGTCATAAACTTTCTCAGCATCAACCGAGAGCAACAGGGCATCGAGGTCCATATAATGGGCTTTATCTATTAAATGCATGATCCTCTTGGTGCTATCGCTGCTTTGTCTATTGGGGATAAAGCCCGATTGGTCAGGTTTGATTATGCCCGTGAGGCGCGGGCCCAACCTGGCTGCTAGGACACCTATAAACAATTTCAGATCTAGATTGAGGAGGGAAATCGGACGATATGCTGCGCACTGGGTGGGATCCTTCCCCAGCTTCGGAAGGACAACGACGTCTGCTTCCAACATCTCTGCCGGAATCGTTCCTGGGCCATGAAAGGAGTTGAACAAGCACGTCAAGACTTGCACTAAGGAGTGGCAAAAGGTCTTATAGAAACCAGCGGAAAATCTGTCCAGGCCCGGTGATTTCAACGGTTTGAGGCGGGATATCACACCAATCACCTCCTCCAGCCTAATGGGAGCGTTAAACGCCGCCGCACCTGAAGCGTTAAGAGCTGTAGTGGCAGCCCGACTAAGGTATCCCTCGCCTGCGCCGTCAATGGTGGGGTCCCTGCTATATAAGGAGGCATAGAAAGTTCGGAAGGCCTCAGCAATCTGATCATCGCCTTCGACCCGATCCCCGTTTGAGGTATGAATAGCCGCAATTCTGGAGCGCTTAGTGCGCGCCCGGAGTTTGCTCGCGAGGAGCTTCCCTGTCCTGTCACCCCCTATATAATAGGAGTGCTTGAGCCAAAGAGCGGCATATTCAGCTCTATCGAGGTAAAAAATAGCCAGTTGTGCTCTGGCTGCTTTGAGTTGCCGCCACATGCGCGGGGCCCCGGTCCGGCGGTGTACGCGCTCGAGTTTCAGCACCCTAGCTACCAACTCCTCTCTCTTCTACCTACGCTCGTGGTTGTCAGATGCGGAGATAGCGATATGCTCCCCCCTCACTACCGCTTTGAGAGCTCCCCAAAAGGCCGCCAGTGGAGACTCGGCGGTGTCATTAGATGCCAACTAGTCCGTCATGCACTTTTGCACTTGTCGGCAGGTGTCCGGCCGCTGCAACAGAGATTCCCGCAGTCTCCATTTCCCTCTCTGTTTGCCCGGGATAATTTTGACAGAACGGACCAGGGTATTAAGGTCGGAGGACCCTATGAAAGGATCGAGGTGAGCATAGGTGTGGTGTACATGGGAATAAAAGGAGTATTGCGTGCTGTGGGGGTGAGCTGCCCTCCAGATATCTACCAGTCCTCTATCTTGGAGCCATTCTGCCCCTACCTTAGAAATCGCCCCGTGACCCTGTACCTATGACCTGACCTGTCCTTCTCTGAATCCATAACTATTTTAAGATCCCCCCCAATAAGATCCATCTGTCCTGATAACGGAGGATGTCTGAAATTGAATCTGTAAGAAATGTCTCTTGACCAGAATTGGGGGCATATATTGAAAATATAACTACAGAGGTGTCGCCCACCCAAAACCTGTAAGCCAATAGGCTTCCTTTCTTCTCCGCTACCTTATCCCCAACCCTGCCTTGGAATTGCCTTGCAAGGAGTATGGCCACCCCCCCCCCCTTTATATCGGCATAGAGGAATAAAATTGGTGGGGAAAGGCCTGGGACCTCATTCTATGCCAGTCTTTAGGTAGCAAATGTGTCTCCTGTAGTAGACAGATAGTGGCCCACAAATTCATTAGGTAGCTCAGAATTGCACGTCTCTTGATGGGGTTGTTCAACCCCTTCACATTAAGGGTTAAGACTTGGGTCATAAGAAAGGACTTGGAAGTGGTGCAGTTGTGTAGTGTCCAATTATCAAGAAGGGAAAAAGCAAGCGCGCATACTCAGATCTCCGTGCTGCATAGCTCCTTAGCGCATAAGAATCCTACTACATATCTACCCCAAAGATTGCACACCGGTTCCACCCACCCTCTACCCAGTCCCCCCTCCCATCCCATTCCCGATCCCCCCCCTAACCTCAACAAACCCTCCCCCAATCTCAAAAATTGTCTAGCATCCGCAGACTGAGCTACAGTCACTCGGTCCTCAAGAAGTACGGTCATGGTACCAGGGTGACCCAGGCTCCCCGCCCGCCGCCCCTGCCCCCAGGTAACTAGTAACTCATGTGCCTGCTGTCCCCTTTGCCAGTTTAGAGAGAATCAGGGGCCGTGGTATCTCGGTAAACAGCCGCCAAAGCCGAAACTCTCTCAGCGTTCATTAAGCTTGGTCTAGTTTTGCTCCGGAATTAGGCGAGCGATGACGCCTTATCGTCTGCCATTCATCCCTCGACGACCTCAGTGAAGGCTGTGGGGAGGAATCCGGACCGTTCTGAGCGAGGCCCAAAAGCTTGTTAGCTTTCTGGAGGGACCGGAGTTGCTGGAGCCTGCCGATCCATTTGAAAATTATGCGAAAGGGATGGCCCCAAGAGTAGGCCACCCCTTTGGAATGAACCCCTTCCATGCTGCTGTCGGCCATTGGCTGACGGCAACGCTACCTCGCGGCCATGCCCGTTTTGTGGAAGTGCCGCACTTCCGCAAAATCATGGGCACAGTAGAGGGGTTAAGGAAAGCGGTCACCTCCCTAAAGGCTTTACATTTCTGGAGCGTGATGGAGGCCAAATCCTGATAGAGAGCAATGTCCCTGGTAAGTGATTGGTTGTTTCGAACGGGCCTCTCTCACAACACGTTCTTTGAGGGGGAAATCCGTCAGGAAGGCTAAGATGTCGGGTGGAGGGGCCTGGGGCTTTCCTCCCTAAACCCACACGGTGGGCTCGGTCGATGCAAACCTCAAAGTCCTGGTCAACCCCCAGTATGTCCCTGAAGAGGCCTTGAAGGTACCCTGTGACATCTTTCCCCTCGGCCTGCAATGGAACGCCTCTCACCCGGATGTTATTCCTTCGGGACCTATTTTTGAGGTCCTCTGCATGAGCTTGCAAGTCCACCTGTTCGTCCTAAAGGCGGAGTACCTCCTGTTGCAGATGTTCAATTTCCTCCGATTTATATCGATCCTCCTGCTCAAGAGCGGCCACACGTTCGCCCAACGCATCAACATCCCGGTGTATTTTGCGGACCTCTCCTGCCACCTCCTGTTTTACGGTTTGAAAATCGTCTCTGAGGGTGTTAAAGAGAGTTTCCAGAAAATACCTAGTGATGGGCCCCTCACACTCAGCCTGCCCGGTGGTCGAAGGCGATGCTGGTGATGCAAGTGGACCCTTATCGCCCAGTGTCGACCCTTTGGTGAGCATGTCTTTCAATGTGAGGTCCCCCTTCTTCCTCACGGAAGCCATGCCAAAGATAAAGCTGCAGGGCGCGCCCAATGGGAAATGCTCTCTAGGCATAGCAGCCACTCCAGTTGTGAAGCACCTAAATAAGTCCACCGGACCACAGCATTGAGGTCAAATGCGAGCTCCGTCTGGCCTTGCGAGAAACGGTGCGGCGGGATAGCTGGAGGGCAACCACCATTAAAGAGAGTGCAGCGAGAATCAGGAGGGCGGTCCGCATTAAAAGTCCCCCCAGATCAAGGTCTCCAAGAGTAGCGCCCACATGTAAGGACCAGCGCTATGCCAGGTAGGCCTTCGAGCCCCGCCGCCCAGCTTCCACTGTCCGTAGTGCCCCACACTGGCCGGGTGACGCCTCCTTTGAGAACTAGACTCCTTCCACGAGGGAGACGACCGCAACCAGGCCCACTCAAATGCACGGTCCACAGATCAACACCGCAGAGACTGAAGCTCGCACTCCACAAGCCCCTACTTGCAGTCCCCAGGGCCTATGCAGGTAGGTCAGATGGTGCCGTGGATCCCAGGGGGGCCTTTAACGTATCTGTAGACACCACCCTCGCCCGCGTTGGTCCGTGCTCACTCGCATGGTCTGGGCCCAGCACCCTGCAGTTAAGGCTGCAGATCCGCACCCAATCCGTGCTCCCTCCCTCTGAGGACAAAACACGTACTGTTCCCTGGACGTCATCAGTAGGGGGGCCGGCGTCAATACACAGTTTGCGGGGGTACGGGGGCAGTGTCCAGCGAACGTCCGACGGGGGCCAGCCTTTCACGCAGCTCACCACAGGCAATCGACGAAGACAGCACCAGGCCAAGGTACAGGCTCCCCCAAAAAGGTCACATCCAGTCCACTGGTCCTCGCATAGGTAGTCGTCACCTCCACCTCCACAAGCACTGCGGTGGGGCCCGGGGGAACAAGGGCCTTCCTGCACTGATCTCGGCGGGCTTCTTCGGCAGGGCCGCGGCAGTGCGCTAGAGTTTCCCGCCTACCTGGCAGCCTCCTCTACTGCCTGTACTGTGTCTGCTGGTGGAGCGAAGCAGCCCCCTGGCAGAGCGGGGGCCGCTCAACGCTCGCTGCTAGCTCCCCACAGTTGCTAACTGCTCAGGGCTCCACAGCTCTCCCGGCACCGAAGAGCCGCTGCTCTCTTACCAGGCAGCCGCCATCTTGCCCAAGCTTGTCCGGGCTGTCCCGGGGAGAGCGGCACGGCAGTCTTCACCCTCAGGGCCTGGCAGGATCTCTTCTGGGAGTGCCGCTATGGTACACGCTCTGCAAGGGGGCCTCCCTAGGTCCGGCAAATGTCTTCACAGGCTCCCGGCAGCCCGGCCAGGCAAGGGCGGCGTTCCCATTTTCGGTCCCACCAGGCCACTGCCTCCGGCACCGATGGTGCCCTTGAACAGCTGATCAGGGCTCCCTTCAGGCAACACCGGAGCCGCACTCCACCCTTCGCCGTACCTCCGCTTCAGGCAAGAGCAATCGCGGGATGCTGCAGTGGCCCCGATACGGCGATGCCCCGCCACCGTCATTGCCTGGGCGCCATATTGTTGAAGCTCGCCGGAGCTGGCCAAAGCAATTGGAGCGGCGTTCTGGGAGTATGTAACTCGACCAACCTCTCTCGATGGGCACCGCGGGACCCCCACTCCCTGTGCTATACTTGCCAGTGCTTTGCGGGGGGGACAGCATGCAGAAAACACTGAGGGCGAAGGGCCACGGTGAGGAGCCTCCGCAAACCATGTCTGGTCAGGTCGCCATCTTGGCCACGCCCCAGTCACCCCGTTTTTTTAACCATCTGTGCATGCAGTGTTGGTCTGGGGCGTGGTATGGAAGTTTGTAGTATGCTAGTGATATGGTTATGGGTTATATGAATAAGGTGTGAGTGTAGGGGACTGTTTCTTTTTCTCATTCTAATTTTAATTATTGAAACAGTTTTTATATTTTGAAAACATGGAAAATTGAATCATGACAATGTAAAATATGAAATGTTGAAAAGAAATGAAATGTTGAAATGTTAATTCTCAATTTTTGATACATATGAAAAAAGAAAAATATAATAAAATATGAAAAAAATAGCAATCAAAGTTGTTGTGTCGAGAGTAGCATCTCTGAGACCCTAGTTCTGAGCTTGGGAAAGCCACCAGTAAAGGAATATAGGTTGTGTGGGAGGCTGCTTTGCACATTTTTTTCCTTTTCCCCCTTCTCCCAAACCTTAAAGGTAGATATGTGTAGGGGGTCCCTTTCAGATTTCTTTTCAATTTCAGGGGTGCAACAGGGTGTCCTTTTGACACCGTTGCACCCTTGAAATTGCGTTGAGCATGCAATCTCGCCGGTAGGCCCATAGGAATGAATGGGAAGGCATTCCTTAATTGCGACTAACAATTTGCGAGTCGCAATTAAGGAATGTCTGGGAGTCGCTAATTTTATACCGATTCCTACATAAATAAGCTTTTGCAGTTCCTTAATTGTGAATCCTTAATAATCGAAATTAAGGAATCGCAAAAACCTCGATTGATGCATGTACCTGTGAGTCCCCACAGAACCACTACTTTATATGGCAAGAGCTTCTAAAAACCCTGCATGAAAAACGAACCATGGGACCCTCTCCCTTTACAGGACTTGTCTCCGACCCACAGGACCTTAAGGGAATTTTATATTTAGGGTCTGATGTAACCCAATAGAGGGGATAATAACTTGATCAACATATAAGACATAGGCACTATTAGAAAGAGTCCTCTTCTCTAATAATGGCAAGAAATTGGCCAGCATGTGATGGCAATGCTTACCCCACTAACCTTAGGGGAAGCTGTGCAAAATGTAGACTTCCCACCTGGCCTTCACTACACGGAATTTAGATTCAACAGCCCAATGGGATATGGAGATTCCGGGCCCAAATGGGTCTTGGGACATTTCTGACTAGAGTAGCAAAAATATTTGCATTTGAGGGAAACATAACACCAAGATGCATTAAAACCGGGCTGTGATGCCCGGGCAAGGACACACTTAAACAAAAAAATGTTTTTGTAATGTCTTGAGGGCAGATTTCACACCTCAAAAAAAGCCTTTCTGGCTTCCCTTATTGTTCTAATAAACTGGGTCCTCGAACCCATGTTCTCATAGGACCTAGGATCACCATCAGCTTCCATATGTTTCTTAGACATTCTTTTGAAGCAGCCAGTTATTGCTTGCATTGATCATGTCAAGATGTTCTATCAGTATTGACTATGAGATATAGTAGTTGGGTTATGAATTGTTAGAGCATTTTTGAAAGATTGGAGCACCCAGACAGAGCATATTTTGGTAGAAAGTGAGCTCAAGATTAATGGACCCAGTAGAAAAAGGATCAAAATGTAGATGCTGCACTTGGGGTGGGGTTGGGTGCAGTGAGACACCCAGCTGACTTAATGAAGGTATTTCGGTATGGGTGTGAGTTTGGGAAGCTGAAAGGGCCCTTGTTTTGACACCTCATATAGTAGGGTGAAAGAGAAAGGTGGGAGATCAACGAGTAATGCTACATCAGTCATGTTTGATCAGAGCAAGTGAGGAGATTAGTGTCTTAACTAATTCGAAGGAGCTATTTGGACTGATTTCTTGTCTGTTGAGTAAATTAAATCTAGTTGCAGTGGCTGATTATTTCCATGCTCATAAATAAGTTGAAGTGCAGCCCAAGGATTCTCTGTAAAGATTTGTGGGACCAAGATGTCTGGGTAGAAGTGGATGGAGTAGGTAAGACAGGAAAGTGAGGAAGCAACTAGAAAGTAGATTATTTCAGTATAGCATGAATTGAACATGAGAGAGCGGAACTCCAGCCAGTGGTTAAAGTTGGATATGAGAGAAAATGTGGGTATCATCTGTGTATTGGTGATAGAAAAAGCCAAAGGAATTGGTGATATTCCCAATGGATGAGTTTTAAACTGGCACTGATGGAGTGAGCAGAACAGCTCGGGGCTCCACTCGTCAGGCCACCAACCAGCTCCATCCTGCATGGAAAAAAATTCCAATCCAGCACTGAAAAACATCTCCGGCCGACCCTGAGCTAGGGGGCCAAGCGGCAACACAGAAGAGCCACCCTAGAGAACTGAACTTGGTGGCTGCGCCCCACTGCCATGATCCATCCTAAGATGGCGGTGGCTCATTGAGGAGTTCGGGGGCTGGGGTGCTGCAAGAGGAGACCTTGGCCTGAGCACCTGAGACCACTGGACGCCATGAGGGCCTCTATTGCTGGCAGGAAGGTGGCAGGTGCCACTCAACGAGTGGCTCCAGAGCAAGGAGGCCTGAGCTGTGGGGTCAGGCGAGGAGACTAAGTGGGGTGACCAGCCCTGAGAGAGCCTGTGAGGAGCAGGCAGTCATGCAGGAGAGCGACTACGGCCAAGCTGTGCACCCGAGGAGGACCTGACAGCGGCACTTCAGTGAAGATGTGGCCTGCCCTGCTGTGGGCTGCCCTGCTGGGGATCGAGACACAGAGGGAGGAGACGCCTGGGCCAATGCGCGGAAGTGTGATGCGGTTGACCTGATTCCTGGACCTCTGGCCTGGCGCAGCCTCTATAATGGCCTGCTGCGAGTAGGCTGTGGGTGGCAATTGAAGGAAGGGTGCGAACTATCACTGAGATGAGGGCTGGGCAGCTTGAGGCTGCTGGCAGCTGACTCATGCTGTCGCACCTGACTGGCCTACCCAAGAGGGCCATAAATGTTCCACGCTGCCTTAGATTGAGCCACTGCCCAAAGCGTTGAGGGAGTGGGGGCTTGTTGGAAATTCCTGTAGTGGTACCTGGCCCAGTACGGACTGGATAGCACCCATAAGGGTGAAGGAAATTGAGGGATAGATGCTTAAAACTGGGGCACCAATCACTACTCAGCGGCACAAATGAAGGTCTCTGGGACCAGGGCGACAGAGGATGGCCACGATACGCTGCCTGATAAAGGAGAGGCTTGCTGAATTCAAGGATTTGCTTTACCCAGCTGGGGCATTCTAATCGGAATAGTGTGCCCCATCTAAGACCTATGATTTGCAGCTGCGCTTCTGGCTACTTGAGACCGCCATGACCTCAGGCTCATATTTGCCCCTGGAGGGCTCGTCCTGACATGATTTGAGCAACACGACGGATAGGTAAAGGGCAGTGGTTGCTGGTCAGGTACTTTAAGATTGTCTTGGGCAGGTCATACTGAGATGAATATAGGGTATGGACTTCACTGACAATGAGGTTGATGTGGGCTGGATGGATGGTATGTTGGCCAGGGGAGCTACGGATTCACTCCCCTCAGTTGGACATTGTGTGGGTGGTCTTCCATGACTATGCTCACTTCTTGTTATTATTGGATGGGGGATTCTTATCTGCTAGTCCTGGGGAAGGCGAGTTGGGGCATCTGTTACGAGGTTGAGAACTCAGAAGGTGGGGTTATTGGGGTTGTACATCACTGCAAATGTTTTCTTTTAATGGGCTTGCTGGGACAGGGGGTAGAGGAACAGGAAGGGAGACACCCTGGCTATTGGATGACACTATTTAAACCATGGTGGACCCCCAGCATATAATTACCTCTTCAAGAATATCAGAGGAATGCAGTCTATGGCCAAGAGACAGGAGATATAATGTGTTTTCTACTTGAATAGGCGAGGTATCTAAATAGCATTTCTACAAGAGACACCCTTGACAGCTAAAGAGGGGATCGCACTGCAGGGTAGGAGGCGGGGTCTGGCCTACTAAACTACATTTTCAACATACGCCAGGGGGGTCCTGATTTGGATCAGAGCAGAGGTTCCTTTTCAGCTTGTAGATCAGATAGTTGACCCTGAGGGTAGATTTGTAATGATACGTGGCCGACTGGGAGGACAAGACATATCCATGGTAAACGTGTACAGACAGAATACAGACTAGGGTACATTTTTAAGCGAACCTGTCTCGACAACTGGCACTTTGCCTGACTTCCCCGACAATCTTAGCTATGTGGCTGATGTTCACATGAGCAGCTAACATCCCCCCCTTCCCCCTACGGGATTCACTGTCTACTCGAGTCAGCTCGAGTGTTTAAACATTGGCAGGGACTTTGGTGACTGACAGATTCGTGGAGGCGGATGAACCAGATTGGGAGGAATTACTCCTTATTCTCAGGACTCCATGAAGTGCATGTTTGGTTGACTGTTTTCCTATGTATCCTGGGAGTACATAGTTTAGTTCAGTTAATCGAACACTTGGACCGTACTATATCTGACCGTTATACCATCCTCTTGCGATTGCAGTGGGCCCAACATCTCCTGTCCATTGCCACATGGAGACTCAAAAATGAACCATTGGGAGGACCAAGTCTTTTGCAAGATGATATGGGAAAAAGTAATCTGATACTTTGCTGGCAATGCTGGTACAATGTGCTCTTTGCAGGTGGAGTGGGATGCCTTTAAGATGGTCCTCCAGGGCCATTGCCCCGTTACCTAGCGGAGACGAAGGGCATTTGACACACCCTGCTGGGGGAGGTCAAGACAGATAAAAAAGCACTCAGGGATGTAGAGATACAGTGCCTTGAAGGGACGGACTTACAGATGGCACTCTTAGAGGCAAGGGAGGAAGTGACCACCCAGTTGGAATGCCTTAGATGTTTTGACTATAAACAATACATGGACAGGACACACACTGACCGGGACAATTCTGGCTCCCTGCTAGTCTGGCTGGCTAATCCGTACAAACGGGAATTGACAATAATGGACCAAGAGGAAAAGGGAGTTGGCAGAGTATACTCCCAGGAAGATATTAATAGTATATTCATCCGATACTACTCAAAACATAATACTGAATATGGTGGCAGCCCAGGCTTTTCTTGGGGCACTCCCTTTACTGCACCTCGGAAAGGAGCAGGAGAAAGCCCTGGGTGATGATATTTCCCCACAAGAAATAAATGCCATTAAACACATGGCGTGAAATAGGACCCCGGGAACTGATGGCTTTCTGGTTGAATTTTACACCACCTATGCCTCGGAACTGGTGCCTAAGCTGGCGGAGTTGTACAAAGTGGCCAAAGCCACAGGTATCCTGCTGGATACAACCAAAGAGGCAGTGATCATCCATATCCTGAAGCCGGGGAAGCCGGTGAATGATTGCTTAGTGTAAAGACCTCTATTGATGTTGAATATTAACTATAAGAACCTAAACAAGATCTTGGCAACCTGCTGCTATCCCATATGGCATGCTTGCGACACGCAGACCAAACAGGTTTTACCCCGGGTCGCAACACAACTTCTACTATTAGGCATCTCTTGGTGATTATGGAGGCTGATGAATATGCCCGAGAGGACCGAACTGTGTTTGCTGTCGATATCAAAAAAAGAAATTGACAGCCTCAAATGGCACTACCTCTATATGATGATGTTGCGCATGGGATTTGTAGAGCACTTTGTAGCCTGGACGTGACTGCTAGATACCAGACCAACTGCCAGGGTACGTACCAGCAGGACTATGTTGGTGAGTTGACCGGTGGACGTGACAAGGGTGCCCCCTTTCACTGCTGCTCTTTGCCATCGCCATGGAAACCTTGGCGGTAGTTGCGAGGACTTGTAGGGTGTTTAGAGGCATAAGAATAGAGAGACACTGTCACAAGATAGCACTGTATGCAGAAGACCTGTTGCTCTTCTTATGTGATACAGAGGATGATCTGAGGGTGGCCAGAAACATGCTGGAAGAGTTCGGCCACTTGTCTGGGCTGCTGGTTAAATGGCAGAAATCCAGCCCCTTTCCTATGATGTGAAGAGAGAACCCCCAGCGCACCTATCTATTGTGCAGTGGGAACCCGGGGATTGACTTAACTGGGGGTCAAGATCTACCACAACAAGCATGATCTATTAGAGGGCAATGTAGAATGCGCAATTAGCTCCCTGAAGTCCTCCATAAATCTCTGGAAGGCACTACCAATTTCTGTGATGCGGAGAATTGTCTTCCTGAAGAAGGTGGCTCTTCTTCGGCTTCTTTATTTTTTCTGCACACTTCCACTATGGATCCCAGGGACACAGTTTAGGGAACCGAAAACAGAGTTCATCTGAGGATCAGGACACCAGAGGGTGGCATTAGCTACAATGCAGTGCCCAACAATGAAAGGAGGTCTTGCAGTCCCCGATTTTGAGCTGCATTATATAGTGGCCCAACTGCAATGTTAATTCAGGAAATGGCGCACAGACGCAACCTGGATCGTACTCCTGTTCCCTTTGTGCCACCCCTTCACGATCTTCTGGGGGTTCTCCTTCTGGTACGATGACCCAACACAAATTACTTACATGTGTATATTAATGGGGTGTTGGAATGGAGGCTTGTGAAGAATACGCACTAAGATCCCATACTTGAAAGAATTGCCTTTGGACTTCCTGCATGCACTTCTGCACTGAGGTAATTGGCTGGGTCTAGATCAATGAATGGAGATGGGGGCGATGAGGGTTAGGGACCTGTACAGGGACTAAAAGCTACTTCTGTTTGAGGACTTCAGAGCAGAACTTGACTTACCACAGGGGCACTTCCTGCTTCATAGGGCTCCCACGTTGGCGATAAGTACTGGGGTGGGGGATCCACTGAGCCTGCAACCTCCCAGTACTGTCAATATATGGTGCTTTCGGCAGGTATCATACAGACAGTTTCATGCTTATATAGGGGTCTGCGAATGGATCAACAACTACCCCTGCATGCACTAGGTGGGTGGAGGACCTCGACATCCATAATGAATCGAAAGAATGGGATAAGATCCTAGAACAAACACCAAAGGTTTCATTGCACATTTTGAAACTCATTAATTATTACATACTACACAGGGCATACTTGCTACCCGAGCATATAGGCAGCAACAAGTCCCCGTTGCGGTGATGATAAAGCACACATCCTTCACATGTTTTGGGCGTGTCATGAACTTCACACTTTTTGGGCGGGTGTCATACAAACAGTTGAGGAGTGCATTGGGAAGGAGATCTCGTGTACCCAGGGGCACTGTTTACTAGGCTGGTTCCCCACCCTGCAAAGACAAAAATAATGGGGAGGTTTCTAGGTATAACATATATCATTGCCAAATGCACAATAGCTCAGAATTGGAAGGCAACAGGAGGCCCGCGATTGATAGTATGGATGAGGGAGTAGGTGGTCTGTGAGGGAAGGGTCCTCCAGAGAGAAGCACACTGCGGCATAGGGAACATAGATGGAGCCCGAGGAGCACTGATAGATGGCTTGGCTAATCTAGAGCCAGACTCACTGGTGGGCTCTTTAGTGAGATCCCCACAATAACTTGTTATACTGAAAGCTGGAGCCCTGCTCAGCATTGAAGTCCTTATAACGTAAGTTGTGAGCCTTCCTTGTCCACAGAGTGGGTGCCCCCCTAACCGAAAGCCTAATGCTGTAGCCCATTTGTTTTCTAATTTATCAGTAAAGCAGGATATTACATGTGATGTGATGTGATGTACTGACCTAATGGGGAAGAATGGGGACGGGGCGAATGTTTCTTTGCTGTTTTTGCTTAACAATGGCAGATTAAATTGATCATTATGTCAGAGATTACCAGTCTCAATAATGCACGCCAGTTGTAATGAATACCTTGCTTTTCTCTGACAACTCAATAAAATCTGTTTAAAAAAAAGAGAATCTGGCTGTGTCCCGGGATTACGGGTTACTGGACCACAGTGATGCGCACAATGTCGCAGGCCATAAAGGTCACTATTCTCCCTGAACCAAAGAGGTGCATTCTTAATATATGGAAACCCACAGATCTCAATCACGCAGCAAAGGACTGGGTGACAATGGGTATGACAGTAGCAAAACATAATATAGTGCAGAGCTGGGGAGGCTACCAAACACCTACCTTACACCAATGGTGCAGAGACATGGATGGTGCCATGATCGCAGAGAAATCAGTATATATACACCGGGGCTGTCCCAAGAAATGGTCTAGGGTCTGGGACTGTTGGAATACTTACCGCAGAAACATATGCGAACCCCCGCTCGTAGAGTCACTATCAGGAATGAGTGACTGATGCGACCCAAGGGAAAAGACTGGTTACGAGACAGCCCATACACCACTGGCTCTCGGGATAAAGTCGATACAACTACCACCTACTATGATATGTCTGCTAGTGCACTGATATCTGCCTTATTGTGTCAAATTTCTGTATCATTGATTAATGCTAAAATGTGTCAAATTGTTTTGTCAATCAATATAACAATGAAATGTTCTTATAAAAAAAATACAAAAAAGAGAATCCAGAGTACTGAACCTCGTGTGATACCAACCAGCTGAAGCGCTCGGATTATCTAGCGCAGATGGCCAAAAAATAGCGAAAGAACAGTTTAAGAGTTAAAATAAAAACAATGTGAGCACTGACTAAAAAAATGTATTAATGTGGAATATAGATTGGGGTGGTCAAAAGTATCAAATGCTGCAGAGAGGTTAAAACATATGAGAATAGAAGAGAGATAGTTATAGTGTACAGGGTTTAAGATGTTAGAGTTGTAAGAGAGAGGTGTTTATATAGACTGCAGCACCTGAGATCCACATTAAAGTGGGTCAAACAGATTATGAGTAGCAATGACGGATGTGATTAGAGAGGTAAAACATTTGCTAGGGTATAGGGGTCAGCATTAGGTTTATGAAAAAGGGTAAGACCAATGTAGACTTGAGGCAAAGAGTGTAGGTACTTGTGTTTAAATAGCGATGGAACAGAGAGCACAGGTGGATAGTTTATGAGAGGGGTGATCCAGTTGATGGATAATTATGGTACATAATGTTCAGATAGTGAGCATGCAAAGGAAGGTTAATTAATGAATATGAGTTTTGAGATGAACTCAATAGGAGATGAGAGAAGGTAGAGAACAGGACAAAGTGTGGAAGGTGTTGGTGTAATGTAGGACAAAGGAGGCTGGCTTAAGAGTGCTGTGAGGTTAGTTTCAATGAAAACTGTAGGAAATTTGCCTTTTCACATGGTCACACCACATTTTTCAACCGTTTTATGGGCCTGATTTTCGCTGGTATTAGGGTTCACTGCACTATGACACCTCTAGTCCATGTGTGTGTTCTGTCCCTAATACTGTACTGTAAATTTGGTTTCACCTAAATAGTTCATGTAACAGCAGAGCAATTGTGAGTCAGCGCAGAAAACTGCACAACGTGTATGCAAATTAAATGTTATGTGTCCTGCAGTAGTTGTTTACACCGCTCATACCTGATTGTATAAATCTCCCTTTCGGAACATGTAGGGAATTTAATAACATTTATAAACACATTATTAAATATATTTTAATGTAAAATATAAATGTAAAATAATTAACATTAACCTGAACCTAATAAAATAAAAGTTACAGCAAATAAGTTCATTTACTAACACATGTATTTAATAATAAAAGCATTTAAATATATTAATTGATTTATAAATTTTTATTTTGACACAACAATTACAAAAATGTCCACCCTTTCTAATAACTAACCTTTTTATTTAATTTGTAGTAAACATAATACAAAGTTTAGTCAGTCAACCAACTTTATTCTGTTTCATTTAGAATCATAAAAGTGCAACATGAGCAGCGAAAACATTCACCCTTGAAATAAACAAAAAATTCCATCCAGTTCATAAAAAACCATTTCGTAAAAAAAAAAATCAATTGCACATAATTCATATATCACCTACAATTCTTCTCTCTCCAACTGCCTCCGAAAGAAAACAGGCAACTGAATAACAGCCTTTCCTACCTGGTAAAAACTGTAAATACAAGAGCGGTGGCCTAACCTATTTAAACTAAGCATCTTCAAAATAGGGTGAATATAACAATTCCCTACAGCTGTATAGATTGGACAAAACATAATAAAGTGTTTTGTTCGGAAACATTGTGAGATCTACAAGAGCAAATGTCAGAATATTTTGTCCATACCGATGGCATGATCAATAAATGATGAAAGATTCATCCTAAATCTAGTAAGCAGATATCTGTGAAAGTTTGCCAGCCCAGCACATAAATATGGGACGATTGCAAAGTAGTTTGTATCATGACAGAGTGCCTTACTGTGTGTTTCAACATTGCTCTTGCTTCTCTCTCCATCTGCCTCCTCTGAATAAATGCTTTAGTAGTCCAGGTGACGACAACCTTGGTGATTTTAGATGGCTGGTTAAACAACTTGGGGCGACCACGAGCTCTAAAATTTACCTCTACTAATTTCAGCCATGGTATTGAAAGTTCATTATTAAGATCAAGACAATCCCTCAGAATTAAACATCTTCACACTGTATGAGGTTTAGCCCAAACCTTCAGCCACAGCCACAAAGGGTGTAGCTGTATCACGTCAGATATATGTGATTCTTGAATCACCTATGATGCCACATTATTTGGTAGGGATAACAGCTTTTTCATGACTTTATTCTCCTTTCTCTGGAGAAACTGTACAGACATATCACGAGATATCACATCCATATATGACGATTGAAATGCATTTAGCATTTTATATTTTGAACATAGCCTCTATAGATTTATGACCTAAGCGATTACAAAGTCAAAAACACCCTGTACCACCCTAGCAAAGGATGAGCATCTATGTTTCAACAGAAATGACTAAGTCAATGGGTCATCAAACAAGATGAAAAGGCCCTTACTTTAATTAAAGGAGAATATCATTTAATATAATATAATTTAATATAAATAGTAATAATATTAATATAAAAAGTCCTATATCTAGTGTTTCTAGGACCAATCACCATGACCTGAGATTCCATAACATTTGGTACTTAAATTCAGGTTATCCATGACCTCAATGAATGAGTATAAAAGCTGCTTTAAGTATACAATAATGCAGCCAGCGGATGATTACCCTTACTAGGTATATCGGTCCCCATTTTGATCAGGTTTTGGTCCATGTTGGGAATTAGGACCTGTTGGCAGTGCCCTCCCACTTTATGGCACATTTGAGACCCCCAGAGGCTTGTTTTTTTGACTCTGAGAGTGCCCTGGGTTCTGCTCAGCAGGTCCTGGACCAGTGCTATGGTTAAAACACACTTAGAATACAGTGAACACTAGGATACAGTATGAGTCAGGGTACCACCATGATTGGCATGATCTCCCCCATAAGGCCCTAGTACATAATAGGGCAGGAGATCAAAACTGCCTTTAAGTCCCCAGTATATTTTAGGGCATGGCCATTTAGAGGCGAGCAGCCCTTTCTGCACTTGCATGTGTGTCCTGCTCATAGGATGAGACCAGTTTAAAAGCAGCCCTGTGTTGCAGGACTACTTTTAAATGTAAATTGTGTCCAAACTCATCTTTGGTGTTTGGGGCACTTAAAAATGAATAAATTTTAAATAAAAATAAAATCTTGGCATATTAGGTACCCCCAGGGTCTCCCCTAGGTGTCCCAGTGATGGGGGGTCATGTACTGATAAGTTTTTATATGCCCTGGGGATACTGAAATTGAAATTTTCACTTCCATCATTGTAGTAAATTGCTTCGCAAATCGATTGTTTGTGCTAGCACGCACTGTGGAGTGAGGATCTGTAATATTTGTATATATTCAGAACCCCTAAAGTCTCCCCTAGGTGTTCCAGGGTGGGGGGTCCTGTAGATATAGGCAGTGTCCTTATGAAAATGCCACATAGGTTAACATGACATTCAGTTATTAAGTAATAACTCCCGCTAGGAGTTATAGAAAATATAATTAATTCAATGACTTATTAGAATGGTATTGATAAATCCAACAATATGTTATTCTTGAATTTCTTCTAAAATGTACAGGCAAGAAGGTATAAGACTTTCTTGTCTGTAAGCCGACAGTCAGCTTCCAGTGATCTGCCCTGATTGGTCAGAGTTAAGTGGATTAGCCAGACTTCTTTGATGAAGTGATAAGGGGCACCTGAGTTGAAGAGCCAATCTGGGAGGAGAGGGTCCTGCTTGCTGCATAGGAATGCCAGAGCAAGGGGGCGGAGTCGTAAACTGTTATCTTTAAAGGAAGAAGGAGACAGGCAGTTTTAGTTACCCCCCTAACCTCTGAACCCAGCCAGATGGTAGGCTTAAGGAAGGAATCTGCAAATGCCAATGGGAGGGAGATTATAGAGATGAGCTATCCTGGAGGTTGGTTTAGCCAGCTCTTGCCTTACTGCTTAGACTTCATCCATATTGAATTTTGGAGAAATAGTGCTCTCTGGGAGACCATTGTAGCACACTTTGGAGAAAATGGTCATGCTCTCTGGTGTTGCCCTCCACCTCATTGGACAGAAGTGCCCTCCTGTGTTACCCCAGAGAACACTCAATAAGTAGCTGGGAGGGGCAGTGCCTCTCAGATCTTCTGTTTGAAACACAGGAAAGAAGGGTCTATGTTGTAAGATTAATTTGCCCCAACTGGGTCCTGCACTCTGGAAGACTGTGCTTGCTACACATTCCGGAGCTAGAGCCCTGTGGACCGAATCTGCTTCAAGAAAACTAAAGAGTGGACCCCCTGCAAGCTACAGGTTAACAGCGCTCACCTGGATCATCTTCACCAAGAATCCCCAGCAGATTTGTAGGAGTTTTGCCAAGAGGATTGTGGGGATTGAAGTCCAAAACTTTCAAGGACCATCTTGGAGCTTCCAGATCATTGGAGTATGTTTTGGACACTTTGAGACCCTCAAAGGAACTTCAGGAAGAAGCTCCAGAAGTTTGGAGAACTTTGGACAACTTTGAAAAAAAGCTCCATAAGTGGACCAAGTCGATCTGGCTAGCCAAGCTAACGACCCACAACCGCGAGATGACATGCCCTCCAAGTTAGGCCGCTGAAAAACTCCAGAGATCCAACTTCCGGAGTTTGACCAGGATTTAGTTGAAACCCAAGCCGGCGAACCCTCCCCGAATTCGGCCTGGTGAAGAGCAACTCGGGACACCAGGAGTAAAAGCTCTGTGAAAGTTTCTTAGTCTGAACCTAGAAAAGGTGACCGGACCAAAAGCAAGAGTCAAACCACCCACCTTCAACCGCGAGATGGCCTGAATCTCTGGTTCGTCCAGCTGGAAAGCTCAAGAGGTCTGACTTCCATAGGTTTAACTGGGAGCTCTTCGCAAGGCAAGCCTGTGAACCCTCACCGAATCCGGACTGGATGAAAACTTCGAAGGACCCAAGGGATAAAAGCTCCTAGAAAAGTTTCTAAGTTAGAAGGTAAAAACCCTGTACTGAGACCTACTGCGAGGGGTAGACCGCACAGGGCTCCATCGCGGTTGGCCTGAAACTTTGACTTTGTCCCGTTCTAGCACGACCAGATGTTCCAAAAGGCGCTATAGGTTTCTACCTAAATCTTCAACAATTTGTATCTCTGGTTCCCTTTATTGGATTCTTTTTGATTTGGTGTTATTTTAAAGATACAAATATGTCCTATTTTTATAAATAGTTGTTGTTTTTTTATTATGTGTTGTGTCTTATTTACCAAATTAGTGTTTTTAAATGCTGTGCATACCTGTCTTTGAAGCTAAACCTGCCTCCTCACAGCCAAGGTACTAAGGGTTGAGCATGGGAATAATTTTCTGAGACCTATTCTGAGCCCTATATTGTGTTAGAGGCTATATTGCCAGTGGTATATTACCTACTGGCGGTCGCCAGTAGGTATATATAGTTAGGATTTTTTCTCTATGGGTTTTTTGAAAATTCTATGTCTAATAACTTTGGCGTTTGTGGACGGAATTGGCTGAAATTTTCAGGAAAATGGCACATTTTGTTTCTGAGCAGCCCCTGAAAATTTTGGGGGGGTTCGTCAAGGGGGGGCCGAGAAAAAAGGGGGGTCCCAAAACGCGTTTTTCCCATGTTAATTTCCATAGGGCGGTTGGCCTCACTTTTAGCCCGAACGGCTGAATGGATTTGCACGAAACTTGGCAAAATTGTAGGGACTGGTAGCCCGATGTGCCTTTTGTAGGTCTCAATATATGTGCTTCAGTGGATTTTGAGAAATTAATGTTCAAAAAAAGATATATATCTGTAGCAGCGGACTGGGCAGCGCTCCGCTACGCGTACTTTTCGCGCAACGGAGCTTTGTGAAGCGAAGCTGATTGGTTCTCCGGCGTCTGTCAACATTCCAAACAGTCCGTAGCGGCCGCCATCTTGTCTCTCGGTAGGATCGAGAGACAAGAGGAGGCCAAAGCGAAGGGGCAAATGACCATAAGGGGGCATAGTACATTGTCGCTCACCCCCTAGGTTTGATGTGGAGGTTTTAAAAGGGCCCCGCGGGGCAAAAAAAAATAAACATAATAATAATCGAACAGCTGAATGGATTTGCACGAAACTTGGCAAAATTGTAGGGACTGGTAGCCCGATGTGCCTTTGCTAGATCTCAATATATGTGCTCCAGTGGATTTTGAGAAATTAACGTTCAAAAAAAGGTATATATCTGTAACAGCGCACCGCTTCGCGTACTTTTCGCGTTACGGAGCTTTGCGAAGCGAAGCTGATTGGCTCTCCGGTGTCTGTAAACATTCCAAACAGTCCGTAGCGGCCGCCATCTTGTCTCTCGGTAGGATCGAACAGCTGAATGGATTTGCACGAAACTTGGCAAAATTGTAGGGACTGGTAGCCCGATGTGCCTTTGCTAGGTCTCAATATATGTGCTTCAGTGCATTTTGAGAAATTAACGTTCAGAAACAAGATATATATCTGTAACAGCGCTCCGCTTCGCGGAGATAAAATTATATGTGTATTACCTAGCTGTTGCTAACACCAGTTAGCGACGGCTAGTAGAAGATAGCGACCATCTTGGGCCCCACTTTGCATGTGAGTGATATTTATCACTAATGACATGCAAAGTGGGCATGCCAAGATGTTAGCGACTGGAAACAGTCGCTAACATCGCTATCTCCTATTATCAACTTTTGGAAATATTCGAGATAAGGGCGAATATCTCCAAAAGCTACCACCTGCCCTGAGCAGTTCTTAGCCATGTTATCCAATGGGAGGTGGATAACATGGCTAAGAGCATTAGCTCGGTAATGCATGAATATCGCTGAGTTTTCAGCGATATTAATGCATTGCGGTCGTTTTTTATCGTATTTCCGATAAACCTTGATAATAGCAAGGTTTATCTGCGATAATTTCTGACGGTAAAAAAATCGTTGCTAAGCATCGTTAGGGATAAATATCGCTTAACTTTGGTAATATGCCCCAACGTCTGTTAACGTTCGATTCGAAGGAAATCAGGAAGTGTTGAAAAACATTGTCTGCGCCATCTTGTCTTTTTTCAAATGCCACACTTTTGTCGTGCACGGCAGCCATTTTAGATGCCTTGACCAGACCCACTCTGTGCACGCTGTCGATCCTTAGCATGGCTCCCCACCCTCGCAAGCATCTCCCCCAGGCAGTGGTCACCCCCGCTCTCTGTCTTATGCATGGGTAATAAACCTCCCCCATCTGCGCTGCTGTTCCCTGAGAATCACACCCTGTGCCCGCCCGACACCTCCCTTTCGCCCTATTCACTACCGCACCCTCTGACACTCCTTTTCCTCTGTGTCCGATTGTCCAGGCCGGTCCTAGGCTATCAGCTAGCCCTGCAGATGTAGTTTATGGCCACAGCTGTAAAGAATCACCCCTCTTCAAAGGAGTTATAGTAGATCAAGGCCCACACTCGATGAGATCCGTCACAGCAGAAGCGTTGCTATTATCTGAAAACCATCCTGTATTGTGATTGGGGAGGGGACCGAGCCTGAAGCGGAAGATTCCAGGGATGACTGTTTGTACATCAAAGTTTTTACAATTATGTGTCACATTAAAAATATATAGCACTCCGACAAAGTAGTAAGATTATAAAACTTTAATAATTTATAAATATATACAAGAAAACAAAAATAGTAATAACATATAAACATTTTTAGGGAAAAACAACGAAGTAGCGGTCGGCTGTGCGAATAGTCCCAACGCAGCACAACGTCCAGATTTCCAGCGTGGGGCGTCGCGGGGGGTGGGTCATCAGTAGCAAACTGTTGTGCGAATAGTTCCAAGGCAGCAGAACGCGCCGAAATCTAGATGACACGAAAGTGATGTCTAGTAAGTTGCCACCCAGCAAATAACGGCATGGGGCGTCGCGGGGGGTGGGTCATCAGTAGCAAACTGTTGCGCGAATAGTTCCAAGGCAGCAGAACGATGGCACCAAGGTGATGTCCAGTAAGTTGCCGCACTGGTTTTGGTATCCTACAATGCTGCTCCGAATAACGGCGTGGAGCGCCCCGGGGGAGGCGGCGTGAACGGGCCTCTCCAGGTGGAGTGTCATCTGTTGTAGTGGGGCGCCCCTTTACCGTTTCAGTTGCCATTCCGTCCGTTTTTGGTCCACTGTGTCAAAAGCCGCAATTCAGCTGAGTTGCGCCCACTCTTGCGGTGCAGCGATAGGCGGCTGTCACAGGACTCTCAAAATGGCGGCAGGCTGTTTCCTTTTTGGGCCTGGTCCACTGAAATGGCCCTGGGACACCTTGGAAATCGGACGCTTGTCTGCTAGGTCTTGGACCCCATTCTCGAAAGCGTCCCCTCCGCCTTGAGAATTCATCAAAAGTTTTGGGGGCTCCGACTCCTGCAGGCTTCTGGTGGGGAGCGGCTGCCATGATTGCTCGCGGAATGACCACGACGGAGCTACGAGATGGTGGTGCTCTCATGCTGACGCCAGTTTCAGTCTGAAACATCCAGAAACAAGGTGGGGCTTTCATCGTTTGGGAAAAAAAAAAAAGTTTTCATCCTATGAAAAGTGTTGTTTTTAGGTCACATGATCATGCCTTCCATCATTAGGAAACCAAAAGTAAAATGAACCAATGAAAAGTTTTATAAACAAGTCACATGACCTGTTATGCGGCATAGGGTATAAAATGCGGAGAAAATACGTTGGCACGTGAGGCGGCGTCAGTAGCGGACCGATGTGCGAATAGGCCGAAGGCAACACAACGCGCCAAGATCCGGATGGCACCGAGGTGGTGTCCAGCAAGTTGCAGCACTGGTGTGGCCATCCTACAATGCTGAAAGTCGGCGTGGGGCGCCCCGTTGGCCTGTGAGTTTGCGTCAGTAGCGGACCGATGTGCGAATAGGCCGAAGGCAGCACAACGCGCCAAGATCCGGATGGCACCGAGGTGGTGTCTAGTAAGTTGCCGCACTGGTGTGGCCATCCAACAATGCTGAAAGTCGGCGTGGGGCGCCCCGTTGGCCTGTGAGTTTGCGTCAGTAGCGGACCGATGTGCGAATAGGCCGAAGGCAGCACAACGCGCCAAGATCCGGATGGCACCGAGGTGGTGTCTAGTAAGTTGCCGCACTGGTGTGGCCATCCTACAATGCTGAAAGTCGGCGTGGGGCGCCCCGTTGGCCTGTGAGATGGCGTCAGTAGCGGACCGATGTGTGAATGGGGCCGAAGGCAGCGCAACAATATTTTCTACTATATTTCCGGAGTAGAAGACACCACAAGGCGCTGAGATGCCAAGATCCGGATGGCACCGAGGTGGTGTCTAGCAAGTTGTGGCACTGGTGTGGCCATCGTACAATGGTAAAAGTCGGCGTGGGGCGCCCTGTTGGCCTGTGAGATGGTGTCAGTAGCGGACTGATGTGTGAATGGGGCCAAAGGCAGCGCAACAATATTTTCTACTATATTTTCGGAGTAGAAGACACCACAAGGCGCTGAGATGCCAAGATCCGGATGGTACCGAGGTGATGTGTAAGTTGCGGACCGATGTGCGAATGGGGCCAAAGGCAGCTCAACAAAATTTTTTGAAGAGAATACACCACAAGGCGCTGAGATGCCAAGATCCGGATGGCACCGAGGTGATGTCTAAGTTGCGGACCGATGTGCGAATGGGGCCAAAGGTAGCGTAACAAAATTTTCTGTATGGAAGATACCACTAGGCGTTGAGATGCCAAGATTCGGATGGCACCGAGGTGATGTCTAGCAAGTTGTGCCACTGGTGTGGCCATCGTACAATGGTAAAAGTCGGCGTGGGGCGCCCTATTGGCCTGTGAGATGGTGTCAGTAGCGGACTGATGTGCGAATGGGGCCAAAGGCAGCGCAACAATATTTTCTGACTGACACCACAAGGCGCTGAGATGCCAAGATCCGGATGGCATCGAGGTGATGTCTAAGTTGCGGACTGATGTGCGAATGGGGCCAAAGGCAGCGTAACAATATTTTCTGTATGGAAGATACCACTAGGCGTTGAGATGCCAAGATTCGGATGGCACCGAGGTGATGTCTAGCAAGTTGGTGTGGTCATCCTACAATGCTGAAACTCGGCGTGGGTCACCCCATTAGCCTGTGAGATGGCGTCAGTAGCGGACCGATGTGCGAATAGGCCGAAGGCAGTACAACGCGCCAAGATCCGGATGTCACCGTGGTGGTTTCATAGTTGAGAGGCACTTCATCTGCAGTGGGGCGCCGAGATCCGGATGGCACCGAGGTGATGTCTAGCAAGTTGCTGTACTTGTGTGGTCATCCTACAATGCTGAAACTCGGCGTGGGTCGCCCCATTAGCCTGTGAGATAGCTGTTCTTTGGATTTGGGCCTGGTCCACTAAAATGGCCCTGGGACACCTAAGAACTCGAACGCTCGATTTTTTTTTCCTTTCCTGTACATGCAAAAAAAGGTAAATGCCCGGTATGTTACACGCTTCATCTGCCACGATGAACTCTCCAGAGGAACCGAAAAAATATATAGTTGTGGTAACTATACCATGCATCGTCATATGGAGAGGTGGCACCAATTAATTATAGTGCTGCATAAAAGAGAGATTTGGAGGAGAACCCCTGACCTGCTAGTACATTCATTAAAGAAGTGGCACTGAGAGCTTCAGAGGCAAGGGAAACGGTCCCAAATATTTAGAAGAACTTTGGAAAGATTAAAATGACATGTTTAGATTGTGGTAAATTAATTTCATGTGGGCAGATGAGTGTTACTCTAATAAATACAGCATATGAACATCATCATAGTCGATGGTTGGTAGAGACATTTTGACTATATCCTGGACCTGCCCGTCCTCGCCCAAAATGGCGCCGGAATAAATGGGACTCGTAACTCCTTGTTGTGTACTGGTTGCACAACCTTGATATCACGAGATACGTATGCAGTTTTGAAGCACATGGCAGGCGGGGACGAGAATTGATTGAATATTTCGACATCCCTATTGATATTAAGTTCTGATGTGTTATTGATTACTGTACTGTTGAAAATTCGAATTAACGTCACCCATGGTACTTGCCCGAAAATGTATATCTAGATAATTTTATTGTAACTGGCCCTGTCGTATTTTAATTATAAAATGTACGTCCACCGATTCCGTAGCTGTTAGACACCTTAGTTTTTGCAACCTAATGGCCCGCCCGTTACGTTCCTCTACAGTGTAAATGTCTATTCATCATATACGATTACAGTTTGCTCCGTGGCAGGCCCACGTGGTTATAGGCTCGTATTTGTATAATGAAATTTTCACAATAAAGGTTTTTAAAAGAAAACATGGTAGTAGTGTATACATTGGTAAAGTTTTTAATAATAGTCACTGTTTTAGAATCAGTAAAAGGCAAGTGAAATAAAGCAGACCAATTACATGAAGGGTAAAAGGTATAATACGAAGGAACGCAGTAAAGATAAATGGTCAAGGGCTGTTGTGTTTTCTATTCCTGCAACATAAAGTGATCGATAAGAATCTCATATTCAGGCGTATCGGCGACTAAGACAGCAGGTCGACCCTCTTTTGCTCAACGGCTCCGTCATGGGACGAAGAAACGCTCTTTTTCTCGAAAAAAGAATATATTTTACTTGCAGGACAGTTGTAAAATTTCCGGGAAAGTACATTAGCCTGGAACATTATAACATATATTTAAGAGAAAATAATGTTCGGAAGTAATTAAAAGCGTAATTTTTAGGTGATATGACCAAGGCTTTCATCATTAGAATAAGAAAAGTAAAATGAACCAATGAAAAGTTTTATTAACAAGTCACATGACTTGTTATGCTTACGTTACGCGCTGCGCGCCCCGGATGACTTCCGGATGCGCTAACGCGGCGCGTCATATGACGCATTACGCGACAACGCAGGTCCAGAATATAGTCAAAATGTCTCCACCAACCAGCGGTCGAAACACAACCCCTTTCAGCAGGCTAAATAGTTCTGTTAAATGACAACAGAAGGGACAGGCAACAAGAACCATCAGTCAAAGAGGGGAGGGCTAGTTCTTCTCTACCGGGTTACATTGGGGCGCTACCGGAACTGATCGAATTGGTAGTCTACAGTGTTTCTGGATGTTTCAGACCGAAGCTGGGGTTAGTATAATGATGGTCAGCAGTCGAAGTTGATGTAAATTTATAGTTTATTTAATTCATAAACTATGGACCCACCGGAGCAGCAGGGCAAACATCCCAACTCTCCAGAAACCAACCGCCTTCTCCCCACAGCTCACCAAACACCAACATTCTAAATTACATCATGTAGTTCCATAAATGACATAAGCAAGTTCTACAAATAATAGGGCATATCATACAGTAATAAACATAGAGAAAAGATGCGACCTACTACCACATGTCTCTTTTTACAAAAACAACAAAATAAAATAAATCAAACATCCAAGATATAATCGTCAAGTTTCTTTGGCATTCTAGAAATCCTTTTGTGAGACAAAGGACTAACCTGAGGAGAGGATTCAATAGACTCCTGTAGGTTAGAAGCAGGAACAAAAGAAGCTTCAGAACCACTTCCACCAGCAATAGAACACTCAGAAGAAACAACATTTTCAGTACCAACATCGTGTGCAGTGCCATCAGTGGACACCTCAGTTGCATGAAACTTTTTTCCTTGAACAAGATCATTCCAAGTGCAACCACCCTCCTCATCTTCAGCAAAGAAACGTTCTTGCCCAGGTTTAAGAAGAATAACTGAACCCTTGCTCCACCAACCCTTCTCAGCAAGTAGAACAGCAGAATCAGTTACCCTTTCAACCTGGAAAGGATTGGAAAACTTGGAAGAACCTTTGCTAGATAAAGTGGGTTTCAAAACACGTACCCAATCGCCAACCTTGATGAACTTATCTTTGGACTTGCAAGAGGCATCATGATAACTTTTGCGAGCAATGCGAGACTCTTGAATGTTTTGTTGGACTTCATCAATAATAGCTTTCATGTTGACCTCAAGCCCAACACCTTTAACAAAGTTGGGTCTTAAGACAGATTTTGCCTGTCTGCCTCTCATCAGTAGATAGGGTGAAAAACCAGTGGAAGAATTCGGAGTAATATGGTAACTCCACAATTTCTCCTTCAAGAATTGTAAAACATCCAACTTGCTCTCTAAGGCAGCTTGAATGCCCTCCTTAATAAATCTATTGGCCCTTTCGACTTGGCCATTGGCCCTGGGACAATACAAAGGAGTGGTTTCAGACTTGACTCCAAACTTTTCTAAAAATCCTTTCAATTTCCTGGACACAAATTGCACCCCATTATCGGATAAAATGAGATTGGGAGCACCTTCCAAACTGAAAACAAAATCCAAAAAATCAACCACAGCATCCGTATTGGGATGTTCCACAAAGGTATAATAGATCCATTTGGAAAAATTATCAATTAGAACAATAGAAAATCTCTTCTCCCTACCAAGACACTCAAAAGGACCAGAACAATCAATAGAAACTTTATCCCATGGACCAACAGCACCTTCTCTGAGAGACAAAGGTTGAGTCGAAACCTTCCAGTGCTTATCAGCCCTGACACAAACAGGACAATTATCAATCACTCTCTCAATACCTGCATCCATTCCAGGCCACCAATAGTGTTCCTTCAGAATTTTTTTTGTACCAGAGATGCCAGGATGACCAGCGTGTGCAAGTTTAATGAGTTTATCCCTTAAGCCATTAGGAGGAATAAACAAATTGTGACGCAATAAAATATTCCCTTCAATGCTAAGCTCATCAGCAATCTGAGCAAAACTCCTTAAACCATCTTCCACATTCCTAATAGGAGGCCAACCAACACTAACAACATTTTTGACCTTCTCAAGTAACAAATCCCTGGTCATAGCCTCAATCCAGTCTTCTTCAGAAATGCCGAACTCAAAAGAACTCACAGCATCGATCAAAGCCACAACACATTCCTGTTCATCCAAAATATCATTATTATCTTCCTCAAAGGGAGGAAGTCTGGACAAACAATCAGCAGTGAAATTTTTCCCACCTGGGATATGCTGTGTTTCAAAATTATACTCTTGTAGTCTGGCAATCAACCTGACAAGCCTAGATGACGCCTTGCCACTCCTGACACCATCCATCATGAATACAAGTGGTTTGTGGTCAGTGACAAGAACAAAAGACCTGCCCCATAAGAAACTTTTGAATTTTTCCACGGCCCAAACGCAAGCTAAGGCCTCTTTCTCAATAGTGCTGTAGTGTTTTTCAGCACCCCGAATTGCCCTAGAAATGAAAGATATAACTCTTTCCTTACCATCAACAATTTGGGAAAAAACAGCACCGAGGCCAATGGTACTAGCATCCACAGTGACAAAGGATTTACCCTCAGGATCGAAGGTCTTAAGACCAGGTGCTTTGGCAATAAGCTTCTTTATATTGACAAAAGCTTCATCATGGATCTTGCTCCAAATAAACTGAACACCCTTTCTAAGAAGCTGTCTGAGAGGTTCTACTACTAACGCATACCCTTTCACAAACCTTGAATAGTACTCTCCCAAACCTAAGAAAGAGCGCAAAGAATCTTTGTCCTTGGGTGTACTAATTTTATCCAAAGTGTTGACTAAATCTTCTTTGGGAAAAATGCCATCAGCCGTGATTTTGTGACCCAAATAATTTAACTCTTCAACAAAAAATTTGCACTTTTCCTTGCTGACAGTCATGCCCTTAGTACCAAGAATGTTAAGAACCTTATTGAGAATAACATTGTGTTGTTCAGAAGTTTTAGCGAAAATTAGTATATCATCCTGGAATGATTGAACACCAGTGATACCTTGAAATAAACTCTCAATAAGCTTCTGAAAAACACTGGCCGCCGATGCGAGACCAAATGGCATCCTTTTAAATCTATACAACCCAAAGGGAGTAGTAAAAGTGGTAAGATCTTTAGAGGAATTATCCAGGAGTACCTGATGGTATGCAGATTTGAGGTCTATAATAGAAAAATATCTGGCACCATTGACGGCAGACAACATATCTTGGATGCGGGGTAAAGGATGCGTGTCAACGACAATGTTCTTATTAAGGGACCTCAAATCTACACACAGCCTTAAATCTTGATTCTTTTTGAGTGCCAAAACAATAGCCGACACCCACTCAGAACTATCAGTTGGTTCAATGATACCTTCTGAACATAAAGTATCAAGATGGACCTTCAATTTCTCCCGCATACCAAGTGGAACCATACGCACTTTATGTTGAATGGGAACTGCATTCTTCTTTAACTTAATCTTATGCATATAACCTTTGACTTGACCCACAACATTTTTAAAAACATTTGAATGTTTCTTAAGAATCATTTCTAAGCGATATTTGTCCATGTAAACATTGTTAACATCAAATTCTCTAAGTTGCAAAGGACGTTCAGAACCAGGACACAAAATTACCCCAAGCCTACCTAAATCAAACCACCCAACTATATTCTTTCCATCAATGGCCACATAAATTTTAGTAAAAATTTTCCTCGACTCAAATTCTAACGAATCTTCGAAGTAGCCTAACATGGTTATATCAAAGTTACCAAAAGCTTTTGGGTTAATGTCAGATTTATGGAGAATGACGTTCTTCCAATTTTCCTTGAAAAACACATCAGACAGAATAGAGATCGGTGAACCAGAATCAGCCATGGCTTGAAAAGAAACATCACCAACCAATACCGTGCCTAATGGTGCCTTAAAAGGTAGATTGATGTTGTTCACAGAATAATCAAAAACATTGTCATAGATAGTTAACAACATGTTCTGCAAATCTTCTTCAACAACATCAAGATTATTAACACTTGAATTTGAAGAACTAGAATTTTTCCTAGGAGCATGGCAGACAGAAGAAAAATGGCCAACTTTACCACAATTAACACATTTTCTCTTAATGGCAGGACAGTTGACATTATTAGCTAAATGTGTTTTGGAACCACATCTATAACAAGATGACTTGTTAATCGGAACTTGTTTAAAACTAGACCTTCCTCTGTTAGAAGCTTGCACTGCACAGACAGATGAAGCAGAAGGTGAGTTGAAAGATTTAGAACTTTCAGCAGAAATGATTCTTGAAGATAAAATGGATCTCTCAATCCCTTTGGCTAAATCAACAGCTTCACTTAATGTGGGATTGCGACAAGCCAAGAGTCTTTCCTGAACTTTCTTAGACTCACATTCAAAAATAAGTTGATCCCTAATGCAGTAATCAACAGTTGCTCCATAGTTACAATTAGCGGCTAGCACTCTCAAGGCAGCAACATATTCCTCTATGGTCTCATCAGGAAACTGTTTCCTCTTATGGAATGCATGCCTCTCAATAAGAACATTTGGCTCATCTTGAAATTGTTTCTCAAGTCTGGCAACAGCTTCTTTATAGCAGTTCCATCCATCACCACCCCCACTAGGTGGTGGAATTGGAATTAAGTTTTTGAAAATGTCAATGGCAGCAGAACCCAAATAGCTGAATAAGATGGCTTTTAATCTTTCCGCTGAAAATTTGGATCCATCAATAGCCACAATATAATTCTCAAAACTTTCAAACCACTTTTTCCATTCCAATTTAGGCTTACCTGGAACTTGTAGAAAGATTGTGGGTTGATTGCAAATCTGCGCACTAGCCATAATCAGATTCTGAATGAATAAGAGCAAAGAAGAAGGATGAAGTCAAAATAACAACAAAATTCAACAAAAGAAACACCTGAATAAATTGAGTAAATAGTTGAGTTCCCAGGTGTGAAAGAAGAAATGTGCACTTTATCAGGAGAGAAGCTATGTATGAACTTTCAATGAAAATTGTTTCCAAAATAAAGATTCCTGCAATAAGTGTGCGCACCACTGTAAATGCGCTTACTACAGAACACTTCACATGAAGAATGCCTCGAAACAATAATAAGTGTGCGCACCACTGAAAATGCGCTCCAAACAGAATGCTTCTTAATATGTGAAATTGAATTAAAGTGTGCGCACCACTGAAAATGCGCTAGCAAAAGAAAACGTGCACATCAAAAATGCCTTCGCTTTTAAGAAAAAGCCTTCACGCCAGAGGAAACTGTCTTTGCGCTTGTGAAACTGCCTTCGCTAGAGTAGTGTACATACCAGGCATTTGCTGATAGATGAGAATGATTTCTCCGCTTGTTAGAGAAATCTCACCGTCTTACGAAAGGCTACGAGAAACAGCTGGTGAGCGTAAGCAAAGTACGCACACTAGTGAAATCAAAATGTCTGTCCTGGCGTGGTTGCGTGGTGATGTCACTGGAACGCAGGGAATGGACAACCAAACTAACAACACTACGCTCTGAGGTCACTGGAACGCAGCGTTGCAGTACGCAACAGGACTCAGACCAACACCTTCACTCGCTCAGGCAAGCATCTTCACGCGCTGGAACCTTGAAGCGCAGTTAAACCCAACGGATTCCTCGAGGCTAAAGAGACCTTTGAATAAGGTAAAATTTGAATAACAGTACCTTACAAATCCGAAGAACAGAGAAACGAAGGCTGTAAAACGAAGCTTGTGAAATCGACTTTAAAATAAAAGAAGAGTATTGGGCTTGATTTTCGGTAAATTGTGGTAATGAAGACTCCGAAAATTTCAATTCACCGCGTAATCCAGTGGGTCTTGTAGGTTTCCCTCGTCGCCAATATAATGATGGTCAGCAGTCGAAGTTGATGTAAATTTATAGTTTATTTAATTCATAAACTATGGACCCACCGGAGCAGCAGGGCAAACATCCCAACTCTCCAGAAACCAACCGCCTTCTCCCCACAGCTCACCAAACACCAACATTCTAAATTACATCATGTAGTTCCATAAATGACATAAGCAAGTTCTACAAATAATAGGGCATATCATACAGTAATAAACATAGAGAAAAGATGCGACCTACTACCACAGTTAGCATGAGAGCAGCACCATTTCGTAGCTCCGTTGTGGCCATTCCGCAACCAATCATGGCAGCCGCTCTTTATCGTTATTTTGGGCGGGGTGGGTGGCGGAGCCGAGCTGTTTTGCAGCCATCATTGTGTGGAGTTCAGTTCATCTCACTAGTTTTGTATTTGTCATGAGGGGTTGTTCCTAATGTTTCTATTTTAGCGAGGTCAAAAAGAGATCCCATTAGTGGCCTACTGATTTTGCTCGATTCCTTTTCTTTTTTTTTACACGATTTTTTGTTATCTGCAAAGACTAAACAGAGTATTGCGACTCTGTGTTTGTTTGTAAATAGAGAATGAACCAAAGAGAACTAATTCTAAAACAGTAAATACTTGGATAACAATCAATCAAATGGAGAGAGAAGCAGGCACGACGGATTACAACGGGGGCAAAGGCCTGCGTTAACTACCTTTCACTATCTGCAAAGAGAGAGTACTCCTAATAGAAATGAGGGGGGGGGGCACCATTCAAATCAGATCAGTGTGCATAAACACGAAAATGTTTTCACTTACCACGTACTTGACATTCGACAGCTTATGATATTTGCTATTAAAAAACCATTGAAATTCACTTAAAAAACCATAGGTTATAGACCATATATAGTTAGGAATTAGCATTTACAAAACCTTGAAAATTCACTGAAAAAACCATAGGTTATAGACCATATATAGTTAGGAATTAGCATTTAAAAAACCTTATTTTACTCACACAAAACCATTGAAATTCCATATATAGTTAGTTGCACTAACTATATATTGCGCACCCGCAATCCACTGCTGATCATGTCACATATTACATCATTCATGACATGGTCAGTGACATCACTGATGACATCACTGATGACATCTCAAATGACATCACTGATGACATCACTGATGACATCTCATTTGACATCAATGACCACATCACTGATGATATCATTCATGTGACAATACAATGCATCTCCTCACATTTTAATATAACCTCTGTTTCACCCAGTGTTAAATACAGAGTATAATTTTTGAAACCATTGACACACCAATACTAGTTACTACATACGTACTCACTGATTCCTACGTCTACACACACATTCACTCATTCACCCATACAATCATTCATACATACAATCACTCATCTTTACAACACTATCATATGCACTCATACACCTATACAGACACTCACACTCTGCCACTCATCCATGGAGTTACTCACACACCTGGTCAGTCCTGTAAAGAATCAATCACACTTCCATTTTCTTGTCTATACAGTTAAACATAGAGCACCTTACATTTTCAAACATATAGTAACACATACTTACTTTCTTATACAATCATTGATACAAGTACACATTGATCTGCACAGAGTCACACACCTCCCAGCCAGCCACACACACACTCAGTCTCCCATACAAATACTTGGACAATCAATCAATAACCCATATAGTTAATCATATAGCTACTGATCAACACATGCAGTAGTTTACAGAACAACAGACATAATGATGCACAAATTAAGACAGTTTAGTCACTAACCCATGCACTCAGTGAGACACATTTAATCACTCACTCATACATTCAGTCATGCACCTACTAAATCCTTCGTCCAGACAGTTATACATCTACTCATTCTTCAATATCTAAAACATATTTAAACTTTACAGAAACACACAGTCACTGGATGATGTCATCAGTGATGTCATCAGTGATGTCATTTGAGATGTCATCAGTGATGTCATCAGTGATGTCACTGACCATGTCATGAATGATGTAATATGTGACATGATCAGCAGTGGATTGCGGGTGCGCAATATATAGTTAGTGCAACTAACTATATATGGAATTTCAATGGTTTTGTGTGAGTAAAATAAGGTTTTTTAAATGCTAATTCCTAACTATATATGGTCTATAACCTATGGTTTTTTCAGTGATATATATATATATATATATGTATGTATATATATATATATGTGTATATATATATATATATATATATATATATTTACCACTACTAAGAATCTACTAAGAATCCACTTTCTAACAGTCCAAATAAAAAGGACAAATAAAAAAGGGGCTAAAAAGCAGCCCTGTCAGACACCCCTCTGCCAACTAAAGGGAAAATAGCATTCTCCCTCCTCCCCATAGCGTACTGAAGCCGGCAAATTATGATGCAATGCTCTCAGTAGGGAGATTACATCCTGCTCTATCCTCAAAGAGACCAAAACAGCCCACTCCTTGTCTCTATTCACCCTATCGAAGGCTGAACTGAGATCCATGAATGCAACGTGAAATGCCCCTTTCTTAGCAACAGTATACTTTGACACTATGGAATACAGATTTAAACATTGGTCAACCATCCCTACTCCGGGCCTAAAACCATACTGTATATCCAAAAGCAAATTTTGCTGCTCAGCCTAGATGCTTAGTCGATTCAGAACTCCTCTGCCTAATATTTTCACCTCAACTAATAGAGACATGGACCAATAACAGCATGGATCCTATGTCTGACCTTTCTTGAAAATAGGAATATTCACTGAATGTGATCAAGACTCCAGAAACCCCTGGCTCATTGCTGCATTAGGATGGATAGTAACAAAGGGTGCCCACAACTACTTGTTAGATTTAAACAGGTCACCCAGTGCCACATCTGGGCCAGGAGCTCTCACCTCCTCCCAATCAAACCGAAAGTTGAGACGCTTCACGTGATGGTTAATTGAGGGGGTTGGTTCAGGATCATCATAGATAAATTCAAAATGCTTTACCCAGACCTCTGGGGGAAGATGTGACCTCCAAGCAAGTATAGCACCTAACCCAACTGGGCTGGCATCAACAACAATCTCCGTTTGTAGTTTCAGATCGAAGTATACCATTTCAGTGGCATTCTCAATTGCATGTTTGATTTTTTTGAAGCTTTGTTTCATTCACAAGACCATCAAAATGGGACATTTCATTTACTTGAGTCACTCAATGGGGCCCTTACAGTTGCAAAGTCAATTATGTACCTTGAAAAGTAGCTGCCCATATCAAGGAAGGATCCCAACATAGTTACATCTTGTCTGGGAAGAAGTGGCTGACAAAGCTTTTAATTTATAAGGTTCTGGATTCATTACCCCATCAGAAAAAGACATGGCCAAAGAACTTGGGTTTTGTTTTATGAAACTCACACTCTGCTGCATTTAAAGTGAGAGCTGCATCAGCAAGTATATGACACATTTGTGTAAGAGATTTAGCATCGTCCTTTCATGTGGTCCCAAAAACCAATATATTATCACTGTCCTTGAAAGCATTGGTGACTGGCTGTATTATACACCGAATGACATCCTGAAAGAGTTATGCACCTGATGACGCTCAGAAATGTAGTCTTTTATATCTATATAAACCAACATGACTCAAAAAGGTAGTATTGTACTTGCAATTTTCTTCCAGTTTGAATTGGTGATACCCATTGTTCAAATCAATGCAGGAAAAGACTTTTGCTCCATTCAGATGCGTAATTTTGTCAGCAATATGCGGACCTGGATATCGTTCTCTTTCAATCACCTTGTTGGCTTGGCACATATTGTGCAGAAGGGCACAGGTTCGCCGATATCCTTCTTACACACTATGACTATGTATGACACCCATGGCATCGGACCAGTGGATCCCTTAATGATGTCATGCTTTAATAGTGTCTCAAGTTCTTGCACAACAGCCTCTTGTAAATAAAAAAACACATTTTGACAATGTCATAGAGCAACTGGACAGATGCCCTCATTAATGTGTAATTGTACTTTCATTGTCTGAAGTCTTCCCAGTCCATGAAACAAGGATTGAGAGACTGATTCATTATCTCATGATATGCATTGACTTTGTAGTTTACAGAAATCAGCCACATCTCAGCAGCAGGGCTAAAACTGAGTAAACATGCACTTGATGAAGAGCCTGGCAGGACATGATTTGGTGCTTGAACTTTCGTCTTTTTATCTTTTACAGTTGCTCTAAATGATCCTTGACTTTGCTGTGGCATCGAAGCAGCCCACGTATACACTTTGGTTTTCAACTGGGTTAAACAGGGCACTGGAGACAGTTCATTGTACGTTTCCACTGGCATAATGTTAATTTACATGCCACTGTCTTTGATAAAAGGCATGGAGCACTGATTCACCTTCAGTGTAATTTTAGGAAAGTGCCCAAATAAATTTAGCATTTTCAGTTGTCAATCTCGCTTTGACTGGCATTCTTCCTTGCAAGAAGCTAATCCTATATACGCACATTTGCCAGTGGACGACATTGACATCACACACCCATCTTCCTCACTGTCACTTGACAATGACGATGATGAACTTTGAGAAGAAGAATTTAATGACAATCAATGTCGTTCATTTTCTACTTCCCTCAACTGATGTTTCTCTTTGGCCTTACGTGTGTGGTTGAAATGTCTCTGGAACTTTCTGGCATCCATTTTGTTTTGCCGACGTGATGCACTTGATCTTTCCTTTGCAGACCGATACAAAATGTTTCTCTTTCCCGCAGCCTTTGCATATCTGTACAATGGAGGGACATTTAACTTAATGTGAAAAGAAACATCCACATCCAAAATACAACTTATTTTTCTTAAGGGACATTACTTTTTAGCCTTCTAACTTTTATTTTGAATTACTGTTCACACTCAGTGCTGACTAAGTGCAGGCAGTTCCGGCCTCCATGTTAACAGCTTGTCTGTCAGCTCTTTTTTTTGCTCTAGCATCCATGAATACTCGCTCCAAACTGGAGTGACTGGCAGTAGCCCCCATACAATTAATTTCCAAATGTCCATCAAAACTGCTGAACTCTGCGGCAGCTCTCTCTTTGCCTCCCTGTCACCCGCAAATAGGAGCGTCCTTTGAATATTTTACCTGCATTATCCAACCATGTTTGTTTTATTTATTTTGCAGCAATTGATAAAGGCAATGGAGCAGAAACATGTCTTGCTAAAATAAACAATGGATTTGAAATTGAGAAGCGTGCCTGTGTGTTCCTGTACGGTTCCCCTACCCCAGTGGGATTGGTTGTGTGTATATAGCGCGAGTCCATCCTCCCGAACAGAGAACCCACTTCACAAGAGTTTGTCAGTTTTGATGGACATTTGGAAATTATATATATATAGTCGCAAGAAAGGAAGCGGCGGCCAAAGACAAAACAGCATTGCTGATAAAGAGACCAGATAAAAAGAAAAACAGTAATGACATCAGAATGATTACAACCTTTATTGTGGAGGCCAGGACAGTATGTCAAACCCTTAAAAATCATTGGCACATAGTCAAGAATGACCCAGTCATAGGATCACTGGCTAGCATTCAACCACAGGTCACATATAGAAAAGCACGTTCCATTGAGGATATGCTTGTCAAGAGCTACATGGGGGCAACCAGGCAGCAAAGATGGATACAAGAACAGTAAGGCTTCTTTATATGTGGCAAATGTAAGGCCTGTGGCACAAATAAAAACAGGAAGACATATCCACTGCCAACGGGTAAGACAAGAACCATGCAGAAGTTTATGAACTGTAATACTGATGTTTGTGTGTATGCGATATTGTGTCCATGTGCGAAGATGTACATAGGTAGCACTGTCTTCCCTATGAAGAAACAAATCCTTGAGCATATCAGAGCAATCAAGAATGTGGATCTAAGTTATTCTACTGCACAACACTAGCTAGAACACCATAAAAAAGATGTTAACAGTTTTTCGTTCTTTGGTATTGACATGGTGATCGTGAAAAACAACTGCGAATTCTGGAACCGCAGTACATTATTCTCCTTGAATCCAAGAGCCCTTTTGGGCTGAACGAAGATGAGGAACCGTTTGTCCATATCGGATGAGTACCCCTACTGATTTATTGAATTTCTTTGCTTTTGATTTGATCCCTGATTTCTCTGTATATGCTGTGGCCTGGCAGAGGGCCCTTTGCCTAGACAGGCTGGAAATTTCACATGAAGTGTAGCCTGCATCAATCCCCTCTCCAGTGTGATGCTACACTTATCTCACTGATTATAGTTATTTTATTATAATTTAATTTAATTCGATTTAATTGGTACTGGGCAACACGAGGTTCTCGATATGCCTCTAATAGTCAATAAACCTTATACTAAATCTATGAGGGAAGTGATAAATCAGATCAAAAATACATGGCTAATCTGTTGAGGACCAGCCAATCTGCCCACCCCTTGCTCTCCCCTATAGTACCCTTAATGTATTTTGCACCTTTCACCCACCCATCACTGTGTTTGTAGTGAGGCTCCCCTGTATATAACCCCCCTCACTTTTTGAGCTTGTAATAATATACTTAGGGTAGTTCATTTGGGATACACATAGGACATCCTATTAGAGTCTTAGTAGGATTGCCCTATATCACTGACTGTCAGGGACCAAAATATGCATCAGATCCATACAACTGCATAACAGGCCACTTGACCATGATTGTAGAACATATAGGAGCGTACACCAGAACATATATTGGAATATGAAAGTTGAATGTTTTCCTTGATTATCGTTTTTTAAACTGATGCGTTTGTGTGAAATAACATATTGTGTCAAAAAACGTTTCAAATATATATTTTTTTTAATCAACTTCATTTGTAATATGAAATGCATATATTTTGCGCAAGGATTGAGACTGATCTGGTACATGGCTCTGGATCTATATGTAGAACGTATAATAGTCTGTCTTCATTTTCCATGCATGAAACAATGCGCATTTGTCCTTTCTCGATGTCTTGAAATATCCGATTAAAATGGTGGATTTGTTTGTTGCAAAACTGGCTTGTGAAAAAGACCGTTCCGGTCGAAACGCGTCGCCAATAACATCTAATTTTTGCTAACACGAACCCTGGTGTGCGAGTCTTATTCTATGTGCGAACGAGCCCACGGAATTTCAAAACATATATATATATATATATATATATATGTAACCAAAAACGCCCAGAAGCTTGAGGCCGCACAGCACTGCAGGTGAGTAACAACTCCATTTAAACCAATCAGGCAGCTTAACATCCCTTTGAAGTCCATGGCCTGATGCGTTTCGATGCCGCTGTTTGCATCTCCTTAGATGCCGTGTCAGCGGAGGTGATTAGTGGCTACCCCATCTACCCAGCGTGTTTCCGTAATAGGGGGCTTTCAGTGCTCCTCCTTTGGTGGCAGTTCATTTTTAAATGCACGCTGGGATTTGAGGTCTCATTTTGCCAATTAACGCCCTCTACTGGGTTACCTCCGCTGCAGTTAATTATGGACAATTTTTCTCGGCCCTCCATTGAGCCTTGGATGAGATTCTGCCGGCTTCATTAAAGGTTCCCTGCAGCTTCAGAAAGAGGAAGCTTCCTCTCTCCTAATGCCCATTGGTTGTGGGCAGTGCGATCCCTCTGCGGCCTGGAACCGCCACATAACATGTAACCAAAAACGCCCAGAAGCTTGAGGCCGCACAGCACTGCAGGTGAGTAACAACTCTATTTAAACCAAGCAGGCAGCTTAACATCCCTTTGAAGTCCATGGCCTGACGCGTTTCGATGCCGCTGTTTGCATCTCCTCAGAGGCCGTGTCAGCGGAGGTGATTAATGGCTACCCCATCACCCCTGCGTGTTTCCGTAATAGGGGGCTTTCAGTGCTCCTCCTTTGGTGGTAGTTCCTTTTTAAATGCACGCTGGGATTTGAGGTCTCTTTTTGTCAATTAATGCCCTCTATTGGGTTACCTCCGCTGCAGCTAATTATGGACAATTTTTCTCGGCCCTCCATTGAGCCTTGGATGAGACTCTGCCTGCTTCCTTAAAGGTTCCCTGCAGCTTCAGAAAGAGGAACCCTGCGACGTAAAGCGGAACAGATGACTCCCAGCGCTATGGTTCACTCCACTTGGACAACACTGTTCTACTTGAAAGGACTGTTTAACTGCCCCACTGAGGGAAGAAAGTCGACGTACTACAAGGTACAGAAGGCATTGCGAAATAACCACGCCCACTGTGGCAGGTGGCAGTAATTATATAAGTAGACGTGACAAGAAACTGTTTTGCATTTTTTCATGAACACTGCCTCTGATGAAAGGATTACTTCCTGAAATGCGTCAGGCTTGTTTATTTCTGAAGACTGTACTGGGTTGCGATCTGCGAGCAAGCGGTGAAATGGATTAAAATGTTTCCATGTGACTAAAGAAACCTCGTGTGGCTTCACTTTGCTTTGGGGCTACCTGTTTGTTTTGGATGTAATTACGGCTGTTGCCCAGCCGAAAAGCGAAAGCCCACCAGTAGAAATGGGTCCATGCAAGCTTTGTGATGAGGCTTGCAAAGACGGAACGAGGGCAAGAGCAGCGCCAACGCAGGTGGTGCTACCTTCAGCACGATTTCACTGTTGTAAAGCGGAACAGATGACTCCCAGCGCTATGCTTCACTCCACTTGGACAACACTGTTCTATTTGAAGGGACTGTTTAACTGCCCCACTAAGGGAAGAAGGTCGACGTACTACAAGGTACAGAAGGCATTGCGAAATAATCACGCCCACTGTGGCAGGTGTCGGTAATTATATAAGTAGACGTGACCAGAAACTGTTTTGCATTTCTTCATGAACACTGCCTCTGATGAAAGGATTACTTCCTGAAACGCGTCAGGCTTGTTTATTTATGTAGACTGCACTGGGTTGCTATCTGCGAGCAAGCGGTGAAATGGATTAAAATGTTTCAATGTGCCTAAAGAAACCTCGTGTGGCTTCGCTTTGCTTTGGGGCTACCTGTTTATTTTGAATGTAATTACGGCTGTTGCCCAGCCAAGAAGCGAAAGCCCACCAGTAGAAATGGGTCCATTCAAGCTTTGTGATGAGGCTTGCAAAGACAGAACGAGGGCAAGAGCAGCGCCAACGCAGGTGGTGCTACCTTGAGCGCGATTTCACTGTTGTAAAGCGGAACGGATGACTCCAAGCGCTATGCTTCACTCCACTTGGACAACACTGTTCTATTTGAAAGGACTGTTTAAGTGCCCCACTGAGGGAAGAAGGTCGACGTACTACAAGGTACAGAAGGCATTGCGAAATAACCACGCCCACTGTGGCAGGTGTCGGTAATTATATAAGTAGACGTGACCAGAAACTGTTTTGCATTTCTTCATGAACACTGCCTCTGATGAAAGGATTACTTCCTGAAACGCGTCAGGCTTGTTTATTTCTGAAGACTGTACTGGGTTGGTATCTGGGAGCAAGCGGTGAAATGGATTAAAATGTTTCAATGTGCCTAAAGAAACCTTGTGTGGCTTCACTTTGCTTTGGGGCTGCCTGTTTGTTTTGGATGTAATTACGACTGTTGCCCAGCCGAGAAGTGAAAGCCCACCAGTAGAAATGGGTCCATGCAAGCTTTGTGATGAGGCTTGCAAAGACGGAACGAGGGCAAGAGCAGCGGCAATGCAGGTGGCGCTACCTTGAGCACGATTTCACTATTGTAAAGCGGAACAGATGACTCCCAGCGCTATGCTTCACTCCACTTGGACAACACTGTTCTATTTGAAAGGACTGTTTAACTGCCCCACTGAGGGAAGAAGGTCGACGTACTACAAGGCACAGAAGGCACTGCGAAATAACCACGGCCACTGTGGCAGGTGTCGGTAATTATATAAGTAGACGTGACCAGAAACTGTTTTGCATTTCTTCATGAACACTGCCTCTGATGAAAGGATTACTTCCTGAAACGCGTCAGGCTTGTTTGTTTCTGAAGACTGCACTGGGTTGCTATCTGTGAGCAAGCGGTGAGATGGATTAAAATGTTTCAATGTGCCTAAAGAAACCTCGTGTGGCTTCGCTTTGCTTTGGGGCTACCTGTTTGTTTTGGATGTAATTACGGCTGTTGCCAAACCGAGAAGCGAAAGCCCACTAGTAGAAATGGGTCCATGCAAGCTTTGTGATGAGGCTTGCAAAGACGGAACGAGGGCAAGAGCAGCATCAACGCAGGTGGTGCAACCTTAAGCACGATTTCACTGTTGTAAAGCGGAACAGATGACTCCCAGCGCTATGCTTCACTCCACTTGGACAACACTGTTCTATTTGAAAGGACTGTTTAACTGCCCCACTGAGGGAAGAAGGTCGACGTACTACAAGGCACAGAAGGTATTGCGAAATAATCACTCCCACTGTGGCAGGTGTCGGTAATTATATAAGTAGACGTGACCAGAAACTGTTTTGCATTTTTTCATGAACACGGCCTCTGATGAAAGGATTACTTCCTGAAACGCGTCAGGCTTGTTTATTTCTGAAGACTGCACTGGGTTGCTATCTGCGAGCAAGCTGTGAAATGGATTAAAATGTTTCAATGTGCCTAAAGAAACCTCGTCTGGCTTCGCTTTGCTTTGGGGCTACCTGTTTGTTTTGGATGTAATTACGGCTGTTGCCCAGCCGAGAAGCGAAAGCCCACCAGTAGAAATGGGTCCATGCAAGCTTTGTGATGAGGCTTGCAAAGACGGAACAAGGGCAAGAGCAGCGCCAACGCAGGTGGTTCTACCTTGAGCACGATTTCACTGTTGTAAAGCGGAACAGAGGACTCCCAGCGCTATGCTTCACTCCTCTTGGACAACACTGTTCTATTTGAAAGGACTGTTTAACTGCCCCACTGAGGGAAGAAGGTCGACGTACTACAAGGCACAGAAGGCATTGCGAAATAACCACGCCCACTGTGGCAGGTGTCGGTAATTATATAAGTAGACGTGACCAGAAACTGTTCTGCATTTCTTCACGAACACTGCCTCTGATGAAAGGATTACTTCCTGAAATGCGAAAGGCTTGTTTATTTCTGAAGACTGCACTGGGTTGCTATCTGCGAGCAAGCGGTGAAATGGATTAAAATGTTTCAATGTGCCTAAAGAAACCTCGTGTGGCTTCGCTTTGCTTTGGGGCTACCTGTTTGTTTTGGATGTAATTACGGCTGTTGCCCAGCCGAGAAGCGAAAGCCCATCAGTAGAAATGGGTCCATGCAAGCTTTGTGATGAGGCTTGCAAAGACGGAACAAGGGCAAGAGCAGCGCCAACGCAGGTGGTTCTACCTTGAGCACGATTTCACTGTTGTAAAGCGGAACAGATGACTCCCAGCGCTATGCTTCACTCCTCTTGGACAACACTGTTCTATTTGAAAGGACTGTTTAACTGCCCCACTGAGGGAAGAAGGTCGACGTACTACAAGGCACAGAAGGCATTGCGAAATAACCACGCCCACTGTGGCAGGTGTCGGTAATTATATAAGTAGACGTGACCAGAAACTGTTTTGCATTTCTTCACGAACACTGCCTCTGATGAAAGGATTACTTCCTGAAATGCGAAAGGCTTGTTTATTTCTGAAGACTGCACTGGGTTGCTATCTGCGAGCAAGCGGTGAAATGGATTAAAATGTTTCAATGTGCCTAAAGAAACCTTGTGTGGCTTCGCTTTGCTTTGGGGCTACCTGTTTGTTTTGGATGTAATTACGGCTGTTGCCCAGCCGAGAAGCGAAAGCCCACCAGTAGAAATGGGTCCATGCAAGCTTTGTGATGAGGCTTGCAAAGACGGAACGAGGGCAAGAGCAGCGGCAACGCAGGTGGCGCTACCTTGAGCACGATTTCATTGTTGTAAAGCGGAACAGATGACTCCCAGCGCTATGCTTCACTCCACTTGGACAACACTGTTCTTTTTTAAAGGACTGTTTAACTGCCCCACTGAGGGAAGAAGGTCGACGTACTACAAGGCACAGAAGGCATTGCGAAATAACCACGCCCACTGTGGCAGGTGTCGGTAATTATATAAGTAGACGTGACCAGAAACTGTTTTGCATTTCTTAATGAACACTGCCTCTGATGAAAAGATTACTTCCTGAAACGCGTCAGGCTTGTTTATTTCTGAAGACTGCACTGGGTTGCTATCTGCGAGCAAGCGGTGAAATGGATTAAAATGTTTCAATGTGCCTAAAGAAACCTCGTGTGGCTTTGCTTTGCTTTGGGGCTACCTGTCTGTTTTGGATATATATATATATATATATATATATATATATATATATATATATATATATATATATATATATATATATATATATCTATTCAAAGGAACTCAGTGAGATGCCCCACCAGCAGTCTCCACGGCACAGAGGGATTCCACAGCATGGCATGTTTCTTTCAGGTAATTTTTATTTTATCTCTAACACCATGTGCAAACACAAAAAGATGGTTGACGCGTTTCGGCAAAAGCCTTCAACTGGACCATATATATTTTCTCTGCTGGGCCAATGTTCCTGTTGAAAGTAGTGCATGTGTGGGAGAAGCACACTGACTTGAAATCTTCCCTCTACACCGACATAAAATCTTCGCACAGGTCATATGGTGGTTACGGTACATAGATGACCTGTTCGTCATGTGGAAAGGAACAGAGGTCAAGGCCAATACTTTTGTTGACAAACTAAATACTTGCAATATTCTCCTCACCCGTACTACTTGTGACACAGTAGTAGACTTATTAGATGTGAGGATTGACTAAACTGTTTTGCAAGGAAACAGCTGGTAACAGTTTGCTTCATGCCCTTAGAGTCACCCGGAAATCCTTAAATGGAGTATTCCATACAGGGAAATACTGAGGGCAAGATGTAATTGCAACACTGATTAGGCTTTTACAGCAGAACAAAAGATTTTCATTTAAAGATTCAGGGAACGTGGGTACCCACAATGCGTGTTCAATAAAGCAATCATAAAAGTCACTAATGTCCAAAGAAAAGGTATCCTATTGTAGTGTAGTTCGTATAGTCCCAATAGGCTCTGCGCATTGGAATAATATATCCAGCAGTGTAGACTTGGAACTGAGGTTATCTAGGTCTCTACTGACTATATTAGACTTAAGTGTTTGCCAGCTAGCTCAGAGGTCACTAGAAACTTTCTCGAATAAGCGAGGAGGAGTTTAACCTCCCTGGATAGACAAGAAGGGATTTAGTTTCTTACAACCATAAAACATGACAACTTTGCTCTCCCTGATTAAGAGTATATCTCTAGAGTCGTGTGAAAACAAAAGACAGCTATTTCACTCAGTCAAAGGTGCGTACTTAGTTTCACCAGATTGCAGAGAAAAGAGAGACGGGCGTTTTCAATAAAAGGTGTTATTTATTGAGCAGTCTTCTTCCTCATACAAGAGAAATGAATTGCTACAATTGCAATACTTATAGTAAAGTAAAGTGCGTACAGTAAAAGCAGGATTATAAAATAATACTGTAAAAGCATTGATATGGTTTCTTACCCATATGATACTTTAAAATAGATAAAATAGATACATACATATATACATTGACTAATCGTACTCAACTGGTGCTTCTAACTACGCCTACCCCGGTGTATCTGACCTAAGCCTAATACGGGGGAGGGGGTAAGTAAGTAGCAGTTTAAGTTAAGTTTGTTTTGCCAAGAATCTGACTCAAGAATTCTCTGTAAGGGTTTAGTCAGTTCCGTACCTGGGTAATAGAAAGCAGGAGGTCTGGTATCTCTCTCTCAGGATTCGATATCCCAGCAACCCGCGAGGGTAGGCTGGAAACGCCGGAGCTGGATTTCTCGGCAGGAGAAAAGACAGAGTCTTTCTCAGCGCGTCAGAGAGGAGGGGCAGCGTCCGTGGGTTCTCGCATCAGCTGGGCTCTTCGGAAGTAGATAGCTGCTCTGCTCCAGGATTACCACCGTGTGTTTGCTTAAGGCAACGTTGGTATATTTATACCTGAAAGGTGCCTGGGTTTGACGTAAGGTTGGGCATAAGACGTCAATAAAGATGTCACTAAGAACTGTCCGTTCTTACAGTGCTTTACTGGAGTTCTAGGACGAATTCAAAACAAAGGCAAGGGGGAATTCCCAGGTTGCTGGAGGCTTGGTTTTGTTTAGAGAACTCGGTGTGCTTACTAGGGGGCCGGAGAAGTAGTCTTGCTTAATGTGACAGCATGTGCTACGACTGAAGTATGGATATGATTATTATGCCTTTGTATGGATATTATTGATTATAGCCGGACAAGGGCATGAAATGGGAATATCGATTCAGGTTTCATAGATAACACACTACACCCACTCCACGAATGAATGTCCATCATTACTAAAACTAAACAATAGTAAACATAAAAGGTGCCCTTGTATATCAACCCACCCCAAAATACATTTTTTGCATTTGAAATGGTGTATGCGAAATACATGAAAATGGTTATAGGTACTGTACGCGTTTCAAGCAGTGTAATCATTCATTAAAAAGGGATGCATATATATATCAGCATGAATGATTTGCGAAATGTACACATGAAATTGCTCTTAATACAGAAAAAAGGGTCGAGACCATCCCATCACATATAAATACAGTTATTTGTAAATATGCTAGAGGCTGAGGTAAATATATTGTCTCTAGAGTTCCTAAAATAGAAGCTCTGTTCTCTAAGAATAGTTCTACTTCAAGCAGAGTACATGTGCCAAAAAAAAGGTAAATATTTTGGAATCGGGAAAAAAATAATTTTGCTTTCAGGGGAGAGAGAAAAAAATATTGTTCCAAATATGTTCAGTAGCTTTTGTTATCAAAGCCGAAGGCCGAATTCAGAGTTCAGGGAACGCTGTGTACTAGTTTGCTTAAAAGTTATTCTTTTTGCTCGGGTGAAAACATCATTTCAGACAGACTTTCAAAAAAGCAGTTTACCGCTTCAGGTGAAAGTTCGACCAAGTTGGAAAATGCTGCAACTGTACAGTCGTGAGAATGATTGCTATCATCGATGTCAGGATCAGCATTGCTCACAGAAGGTCGGACCTGGTTGATGCTGCTCTCCTCTTGCACTTCACTACCCTTTAATCGCAGTGGTGAAGTTTCCACGAATGCCGTCATCAGGATGGGTAACCACTGGGGACAACACGATGCATGAACCATTACAGGACTTAGCAAAGTATCTGTATCCAATGGTACTTCTGATTGTAGTGTGAGACAGACGTCTAACACGCATTCTTCTCCGCACAGCATACACCTTAACACAGGTAAGATACAGTTCTGCCAGATGGGTCTGAATGAAAGAAACCAGGTCATATTTAGATCTCTTAGCCGGGCTAATCCAAGGACTTTAGTTATGCGGTCCCGATAGCGTATAGCTAGGATCGTTTCTTCCATTGTTGCTGGAGACTTGTCTGTGACATGGCTTGCCATAACAAAGCAGGAGAATCAAAAATAAAATGCCTGCTACGAGTCCCAACAGGAGTGGTAGGCCGCCAAAGACCGAATGGACAAAATTAGGAAAGATGCCCAGGACTGCTTTGAAGGGTGTTAACAGTCCTGAAAAAATTGTCTTAAATACATGCGGGATACCATTCGTATCGGACATGTTTAGGATTTGGCTTAGCATTTCCGCAAAATGTAGGGGGCAATTTGCTGATAAAAGGCTATGTATCTCTGCCGTTGTCCTTGCAACTTGCAGATCATACATTTCTTTTGATGACGTCAAGGGCACAGTTGTCTGCAAAAGGACAGACTTCATTCTGCTTGAAGTATCAATTCGAATAGAAGAGATATTCAAAATGGGCCAAATGTTTTCCTCCCTGTCTGGGGTGTTGTTCGGAAACAATACTTGCATACAGCAAGTGACCATGGAAGAAACGCTTACTAGATAAGCTTTTCCTGGCACCAAGCCACAACATCTGTGGTCCACTATTAGAATGTAGCTCCCGTTAGAAAGCCGTCTAAAGAATGGCTCTATTCATGTTGCAGGTGTGCCATGCTGGGGGCATGAAATGTTATTTGAAGTCCCCTCACAGGCCCCATGTAGGTTTATACCCTGACACAGAAGTATACCACTTAGTGACCTTTTACAATTATCACCACTAAGAAATACATTCTGTCCTTTTTCACTATAACATGTGTGTGTGTAAGGTAATTCCCATGATGACTTAATGTATTCTTTACCCAACCTTTCATACTGGCCTGCTCGTATATACTCTTGGCAGTATTTAAATTGGAAAGTAGTTATCGGAATATTTATGATTCCGTGTATTATCCATTCAATGACAGGTCGTTCTGACATTGTCAATGGTAATCTCTCAAGTTTTTCAATGCTCAGAATTGTATATTCCGCTCCTTTTTGTGCCAAGCTGATTTGTGTATCAGTAAGGTTAAAGATAGAGAATAATGACGTTGTGTTGATTAAACGCCAAGGCACGTAGCCTGAATGCAGATTTTGTAACGTCCAGCCCAGCTGTACAATAGAACGTAGTTGGGACTGACCATGTTGTAACATTAGTAAGTCCTGTTCTATTATATCAATTACAGATGATACAATACTGTCCAGTGAATATATTCTGGAAGACAGAGTCATTAACCCATTGTCCACAACAGAAAGTTATTTTTCCAAATTAATACGGCCAATTTCTCGTATTTTTTCTGCTGTTTCAATTTGTGTTTCTTTCCAAGCTTCGTTGTATGCCGCATATATACTGGCCGCTATGAAACGTTTTTGACGCTGTTTGCGTGGTCCCATTATGAAACCACGCAAGTCTGCACCTTCTTTAAGTAAAGTCAAGTGTTGCTTAATTTCTGCCAGTGTGGATGTCTGTAGCCATTCGAGGCAGAGTTTTCCTACACTGTATGTTGTTACTATCCCTGGATGTTGTCTCTGGGAGTATCTAGGGTCTGGCCTGGTCAATTTGAACCCCTGTATTTTGTTCAGGAATCTATCTTGACAGTTATTTGTGTCTGTGGGCCAGATCAACCATTTCTTCCAATCAGGATGTGTTCTGTTTTGGTTAAAAATATGGGATACGTCTATCTCAACATCTGTAGTGCTATTACTGTCAGGTGTTGGTTTTGGAATAGACGGTTTATTTAAGTCTTTAATTTTGGCTAGGCCAAGACAGGTTGTCTGTTGAATGGTATCATTCAAGAATATAATTTGTTCTGGGACCATGCAGGCTCTAAATAAAGATTCTATTTCTTGGACCTGCCAATCTTTGGTACCCCAGATGGTTTTTGTTTCAATATTGTTTTTCCAAAAATCAAAACCAAATGTAGTCATTTTTTCAAAAAATGTTTCTGAATAGAATAATTTAGTGTTTGTCAGCATGGTTTTCATTCTTGTCTTATTTAACAGTTTGAAATAAAACGTTTCTGCATCACTTGTGCTAAACCCTGAGAAGTATGGGAATTTCTCGTAAAATGTTTTTGAACTACCTTTTGGTGGAGTTGCACAATGTTCCCATTGATTATAATTAAAAACATTTCTAGGTTGAGCAGATTTATGCAAATAATGGTTAGCATAGTGATTGTAGCAGAACATCTGTTCATAATTTGATGAACCCTGTAAATAATCATGTTCTGTAAATTTTGCTGACATAACTAAATCTGACATCATATCATTAATACTTTCAAAGTCCCAATCATCAGAGAATGTGCTCGGTTTACAAAGTCACTTAATGAAACCTTGAATTGATGTGGATACTTCAATAGCTCGACCAGGCCATAAATATCGTATTCTGTTTTGTCCCAAGCTACCCCACCGGGTATTGGATTGGCTGTGAAATTTACTGATGATAGTTCTCTTTTCTCAATGTGGGATGACTTGTGTGGCTTTAGGACCAAGTTGATGTTCTGACTTGCTGTGTCCATTTTACTGTATTTTCCCTCAATGAAATGTCCCAAGCACAGTACCATGATGAGCCAAAGCAGGAGGAAAAGTACACCTAGCACAAACCAAAATTCAATCCATGGAGAAATCAGATAGGTTTCTTTGAGTTGATGAAAGAGTTCTTTTGCTTTGTCTTTAAAAGTCTTTGTTTCTGTTGGCTGTTCCTCAGGTTCGCTTGGATCCTCAGAAAAGTCATCGAAATTGATGAAGTAGCCTGATGTAGTTCTGTCAATTGTTGGAATTGCTTCCGGATTTTTATTTGCTTTTGGAATTTTCTTTGTTTCATTAGTATAGTCTGAGGCTACATCGTTGTAGACTGGTGTTTCTTGACGAGCTGTTTCATTTTGGGCTTCAAGAGGCACAAGTTCCATGGCATTATTGCATAGTCCTTTATTAATCACTGCAGGTTTATCAAATGTGATTAGTCTCTCAGTTTGAACCTCTTGGATTGTAGCAAGGTTTGGTCTTCTGCTACATCTTGGGAGTCCACTGGGCCTACTACTTATTATTGGCCACATGATTGTGGTTTAACCAGGTCGATTGATACAACTCGGTTCTCCTTTTCACCAGCAAGGGGCGGTAGTACAACTGATCTTGTTCCGTTGACAGCTAAGACAGGTACTGCTTTTCTGTAAGAAGGCCCAAATTCCTTCTTCACCGCGATTTTCTCTCTGACCAGATCCCCAATCTCTGGAATCAAGACAGGCCTTGCTGGGACAGGTGGTTTCTCTTCAGTGGCTGTTGGCTGGTGTTTTACCTTTACGTTGCTCAGGTCTTGTCTTGTTTCATTTAAGTCCTGTAAAATAGCCAAACGATCTTTGATATCAAAGCATTTTTCTTCTACCACTGAAGTCTGACTATCGAGGTCCTGAATATGCATTCTAGTCCCGAACAATAGTTCATACGGACTGAAACCTTTTAGAGAACTTCTTGGCAGATTGTTAAGACTACGTTGGACACTTGTTAAATGTTGGACCCACCCAGTACCCGTACCTAATACCCTTGCCGTTATAGATTGCTTTATGTCTCGGTTTTTTCTTTCCACAATCCCGTTTCCCTCAGGATGGAAGGGACAAGAATACCGCAATGCAATGCCCATGCTGGTCATGGCCTCCTTATAAGCTCGAGAGCTAAAAGCAGGACCCTGGTCAGAATGTAGCATGCCAATTGCGTATGTGCCGATATAGACTCGCAAATCTTTTATAACAGTTCTGGCGTCAGCCAAGCGCTGGGGCCACATCCAAATGAATCTTGTGCATGAATCCACTACGACCATGATGTATTTATAGTTACCATCCCTTTGTAAGGGACCACAGTGGTCCAGGTAAATACACGCTAATGGTTTATCCGAGATTAGAAGGGGCGTCTGTGCTGGTCGTTTCACTGTTGAAACTTTCATCCTTTGACATATTTCGCATTCTAGAACATAGTTCCTGGTTTGTTTTCTCATGCGCGGCCACCAGTATCTCTGTTTTAATAATGATACTGTTGCGGAAACACCAGCATGTGCAGAAGCTAGCCCTTCGTGTGCCGCTGTAATTAGTCCTAACCTATGTTCCATGTTTGGAATTGCCCTATCCCCCACTCCAGGGATTCGAGCAAATGGAACGTTATTTGCATCAGTTATGTATGAGTACTTTACTGGAAAGCCTTTCGGGAGTGATTTTATCTCATTCTTCACTGTAGCACTGACAGCTTGCAGTATCTCGCTGTCTATTTTTGTTTTTGACCGGGTGACAGCAGCTACGGAAGCCGTTTGCACAGCTGCCTTCGCAGCTTCATCATCCAATGAATTCCCCGCAACGTGAACACCATCACGTTGATGACTCAGTGTATGTATCACGTGAGTCTTTTGTAGTTCTTTCTGTAAAAGAACTACTTGTTCCCAAAGCGTTTTATGCTTGATTGTCCCCCTTTTGCGTCTTTGAAACCGTTTTCAACCCAGTTCTGCAAGTATTCATTATAAGACTGTACGCAGTAATATGAATCGCACACTATGAGTGTGGGGAATTCGCGATCGGTATTTTCAAGCTGTACAATCTCCTAGAGATTGTGTTTTAGTGACAAGTGGTCTAAATTTTCCTTCATGCCAACGACCTTTAACAATCGCGCACGCAGCACTGTAAGCCTGCTTACCCCCAACTGCGGGTTGTGCTGATCCGTCTGTATATATTATACAGCCGTAGTGTTCTAGAGGCAGGATCTCAGTCGGCAGAGGACATTCATATTCATATTGTAGGAATTCTTGTGTTTTCAAATTAGGATCAAATTCGTATACCACGTCCGTTGCAGCAAGAGAATTAACCCATTGTATCCATCTCGGATGTAGTGCTTTAGCATTAGGGATGCTTGCCTTTGTTACCGCTTCCAGAGCTGGTACTGGTGTAACGATTATTATTCGTTTACCTTGTGCTAGGGCTCTCTCTTTTGCTACAGCAGTCTGAACCGCAGTTAGAATTTTTTCAGTTGAACTAAATTTCATTTCAGCTTTTGTGTACAAATGTGATTTGTATGCTATTGGTACCGTTTCTCCCTCATTAGAGGTCAGGTACGTGAATCCGCATCTTCCTGGGATGACTCGGATTACAAGGTTGCGTGTATTGTCGCGAGTTTGCAATTTTGTTTTTGCTAACATGTCTGTTTGCAATGATCTCAAAATTTCTGTGTGTTTTTGAGTCCAATTGATTGGTTTAAAATCTGGTTTTATTAATTCATAGAGAGGTTTAACCCTCTCTGCATAATTTAGAATGTATGTTCTTCCGAAATTCAGGAAACCTAGAATTGATTGTAAGTTTTTCAACGTTTTTGGTGCTTGGAGTACAGCACACTTTTCTAAGAAGTTGTCTGCTAGGGATTTGCCTTCACTTGATAATTCATATCCTAAAAACAGGACAGTTAGATGGGCAATTCGTGACTTTTTAAAGTTGAATTTGTAACCCTCTGCTGCGAACCCAAGTATTATGGTGTTCACTCTTTTCAAGTGAGTATCCAAGTCATCATCTGTGAGATAGATGTCATCGACATGAGATAATGCCTCATCATCATACAGTTGTAGTAACTCTGTTACTCTTGCTGACAATAATCCTGGACTGTTCTTGAATCCCTGTGGGAGTCGACAGAAATTTGTCTGCGAGCCCATTATTGAGAAAGCGGTCAAAAACCTGCTTTCAGGTGCAATGTTTTGACAAAAGAATCCATTAGAGATGTCTAATGTTGTTTTTTATTTTTTGCGCACGATGTTATTCATTAGTGCTGCACTGTGTGAGTTTTGTACTGAAAATGTCTTGCAACATGAGTTAAGGTGTCTGTAGTCCAAAACTAGACGATATGAATCGTCTGGCTTGGAGACAGGAAACAAAGGATTGTTCATTTGTGAGGTGCATGTTTCAATCACCCCCTGGTATTCAAGTTGATCTAAGATCTCCCTGACCTGTTTTTTAGCTTCTTGCTTAATTGGGTACTGCCTTTGTGCAGTTGGTTGACATTTTAATTGGAATTTGTGAGGAGGAGAGTCCTCATCCCATCCTACATGATTTCTATATAAAGCAGGAGCCTGGGCTACTGCCCACTTTCTTGCAAGTGTATATTTTTTATGTATTGGAATGTGATTTGAGAAGGCAGGCATAATCATTTCTTCGCCATGAGGGCACTCCCTGACAAACTCTGGTGGCCAGTCTTTTTCAGCTAAAAGGATATCATAGCCTTTGGAAAGGTTATCCCAAAATAGACCCCTTACTTTCCTAGTCGTATCTCCCTCTATACGTAATGTTATCTCGTATATTTTATGAGGTTTGCTAACTCTGCTGTCTGCAGTTTCCACTTGAATGTATTCATTCATGTCCACTGTCGGAAACGCCGGAGCTGGATTTCTCGGCAGGAGAAAAGACAGCGTCTTTCTCAGCGCGTCAGGGAGGAGGGGCAGCGTCCGTGGGCTCTCGCATCAGCTGGGCTCTTCGGAAGTAGATAGCTGCTCTGCCCAAGGATTACCACTGTGTGTTTGCTTAAGGCAATGTTGGTATATTTATACCTGAAAGGTGCCTGGGTTTGACGTAAGGTTGGACATAAGACGTCAATGAAGATGTCACTAAGAACTGGCCGTTCCTACAGTGCTTTACTGGAGTTCTAGGACAAAATCAAAACAAAGGCAAGGGGGATTTCCCAGGTTGCTGGAGGCTTCGTTTTGTTTAGAGAACTCGGTGTGCTTACTAGGGGGCCGGAGAAGTAGTCTTGCTTAATGTGACAGCATGTGCTACGACTGAAGTATGGTTATGATTATTATGCCGTTGTATGGATATTATTGATTATAGCCAGACAAGGGCATGAAATGGGAATATCGATTCAGGTTTCCTAGATAACACACTACACTATTTGCATCTAAGATCAGAGATGAGGATGACAGTGAAGAGAATACTAGAATTATCCTCACTTACTATGAGAGATCAAAGGATAGCCAACAAAAACTGGGATATACTGACGAGTGATCCCACAATTGGACACAGGATACAAGACAGACCTAAGATAACTTACAGGAGAGGATGTAGCATTAGGGATATGTTAGTCCACAGTGATATCACAATGCCCACGACAGTTAACAAACACATTCTACAGGGTTTCTTCCGATGTGGATATTCTAAAGCTTGTAGAAGAAGCTATATGCAGAAGGAGTACACTACAGTGTGAGGACTTAAGAACATGAAGAACATATCCCAATTCCTTGCTTGTAGCACGTCTCATTTTGTCTATGTCCTGCAGTGCCCCTGCAAACTGAGATATGTTGGCACCACAAGCAAGATGGTCAAAAAGAGAGTTAGCAATGAGGGGTATTACTAACCAGAATCCGCACTACCCAGTAGCCCGCCATTTTCAGAGCAACCATTTTTCAGACAGCTCTCAATTCACATATTTTCCATGGAGCAAATACAGAATATGTCTAAAAGAGGAGACAGGACCCTTAATCTCAGAAAAAAAGAATCTAAATATATAATAAATTTCCAAACAAAAAATCCAGGGGATTAAATCTGGATGAGAAACTGGGAGTTCATTTACGCGAAACTTATCTCTCTTTTCCTATTCTCCATGTCCATTGTAGTTTCTAGGGAAGTTCAGATTCTGTATTGATACATCTACTCTTTTCCCTATGTTGTCAGTTTGTGTTTATTTCACAGTTATTATTGCTTTTATCTCACAGACATTGTTTAGTTTTTTTTACAGGAAGAAAGGAAGGGAGCCACTCTGCCCCAGTGGTGTTACCTGCACGGGTTCCCTACACTGTTCTTTGGAGGCACTTTTGGCTGGTACATCTACAGATAAGATTTCTTTACACTTTTGCTATCGAGAGTTTCTACAATTTTTGACTATGGAGCTATGATACTACTTGTTTCCTTTATGTGATTATTTTCAGCAGCGGTTGTGAGCACAGGCACTAGTTCCTTAATTCGACAATAGGTTCATCCACAGGAGTAGACTATACTTTCAACCCTGGGATCTCTAAGAGTCAAGCTTCACCTTCTTCACCTGCAAGCACCCGACCCAAGATGGTTGGCATCTTCTCTTTTCCTTCCTGGTCACTGGCTAGTGACCCAGACTCTGTCCTCTCTGCTTTCAGGTTCTTCTCGACTCCGATCCAGGCTTGGATCCATCCAGACACTTTCGACTTGGTCGCCTGCAGCACTTTCTTGCAGCTCGCCATTGGAAACGACGACGAAATCCGACACCAAAAGACACCTATGCACACGGCTTCCCTGGGTGAGGTAACATGAGTACTCCAGTGCTCTCGTGGGTATTGACTCAAGAACTGCCTAGTTCTAAAGGGGTGTGCTCCAAGTCCTCTTCTAAGTGTCCTTCCTTTGTAATTTTCCAACCGCGACTTTCCCCAAAGAGGTAAATGGTGATTCACTGCTGTGTTTAGACACTGCACGCGTCCCCCGTGGGTCCCCTGTGTCACTACCTTGGGTGGTTACTGGTTGCCACAGTGGTTCTATAGGCTCTAGGCCTTGTATCTATGTCAGTCGTGGTTCTTATACCACTTTCTTAGTATATGGTTTGTGAGGCCCCTAGGGCTAAACGTATACAGTGCTAATTTACTATGTGCTAAATAGGTTTAACTGAAGTACTTTTGCCTCTATCCTCATAAAGAGACTAGAGGAGTGTGTTTAGAATAAATACAAATATTTTATATATATATACCTGGTGTGGTTCTCCTTTCATTTGGTCATTTACGAGATTATAGACTGGTAAAACAAGCTGCTTTACATTCCTTCAAGACTTAGCCTGAAGGTTGCTCTCCACAGCTACCACTAGGATGGCTTTCTATAAGGTTGTCTTTAATCTACCATCAATAAGGGGTCGTTTGGACTGGTGCAAGGTGCCCACTAGAATTGTGGGCAGCATATGCCAGGCCAACTTCTCACAAGTGTACTTTATAGTTGAGCTGTTTAATGCCAGACACTGTTTGTTCATTGAAATGGGTCTATTGCATCCCTGGGTGTAATGGGGTTAAAAGTAGAATTGGATTTGAAGAGCGTGTTCATTGTGCCCTGATCAGTTGTACTTGTGGTTGCTTCATTGCCACGTTTGTCATAATTCATGCCTTGAGAGAGTTCGACATTGCATTTTCATACTTTAGCTCATTTCAACTTAAAATATATATATAGGCATATACATATATATTTATATGTAACTATTTCCTTTTTGGTAATGACATATACAAACAAAAACGGGGAGTTGCAATGGGGGCCTGCTTCTCCCCTAGCCTGGCATGTCTACATGTCGGTTATTGGGAGGAGCGGGTCCTCAATGTACTACACCAGAATTGAGTCAAAAGACACATAGTCCAATACTTAAGGTATATTGATGATGTCTTTATAATATGGAAGGGCACTGAAAAGGAGGCACTTGACTTTGTAAATGCCATTAATGACAACGATTTTAATTTAACCTTCACTTCTCATGTGAGCAGTACTACAATTGAATTTCTAGATGTCTCTATTTATGTAAAAAATCTGCAATTAGAAACGACCCTCTTTCGTAAAGCAACGCCGGGCAATGCAACATTGCATGCCAGCAGTGCGCATCCAGGCCACCTAATTAAAAGCATTCCATATGGTGAACTAATAAGATTGAAACGTATTTGTAGCACCATAGAGGATTATGAAACCTGTAAACAGGACTCTCTGAAGAGATTGCGAAAAAGAGGTTACAATGAAAGAACTTTAACACAGGCTTGTGTTTAGGCAGATGAGATAGATAGAGCACCTCAGATGAGATGCATCATTATTTATAAAATCATTAAAATCATTATTATTTATTTTTGCCTACGATTTCCAGATTTGACTTGACTTTACAAAATATCTCTATGCTCAGGCTTGAATACAGATAGATTTATGATGTGTTTAAAAATAAAAAATAAAATAAAATTTTGATAAGATACTGGTTTCGTCAGCTGCCCCGATTCTATATAGCCAGCTTTTTAAATAGGGTTTATAATTTTGACACCATATTATTTTCATGAGTGTCTATATTGGGGTAATAGATATTTATATTACATATCTATTTATTCACTGTTTCAAAATGTTTGCATTTTGCACAATAGACACTTTAATAGATGATAGCCTAATCGGAACCTTCGAGGCGTTATTTATTGTATTTATACTGTTAGATGAAATGCATATGATCTCAATAGTGTGTATTCATACAGAGAGTTGTTGAACATAAGACTCATACAGAAGGCCATGGAGTGATAGAAGTTTACATCGTCAGCATTATGCTGTTATTATTCTTGCACTTTAGTTTTTAATAATTTTGCTCATATGTGGTGCTATATATTTATATATATATATATATATATAATTTTCATATATAGATGAGTGCATATATTTTAAAACAATTGTTTTGTAGTTATATTTATAAATATTTAATTATTTAATTATTTCTTACATGCATTGCACTTTATATGTACACATGAGCAATTAGCACAATTGGTAAAAAATGTGGCCTTGAATAACTGCCCAGTGACTTCCTGAGTCTGTTTTTCATGCATTTGTTAGTCTCGTGAGGACAGATATATCTCTGTTTTTCCTTTCTATGGCCATGTGTGGTGATTGGGGAATGTAATCAATTGTATATATTTGCACAGCAATTCATGATTCCTTGTGTGATCAAGGGCATTCGTTGCCCGAAACGCGTTGCAAGGTGCATGATAAGAAAAAGAAAATAAACACGGCTTGAATGCAGCTGACCTGGAGTCCGTTTACTCTGTTCACCAAAAGGAGGTTCAGGAGTGGTGTTTGTTTTTGCATATGTATATATATATATATATATATATATATATATATATACATATATATATACATATATATATATGTATATATATATATATATATATATATTCGTCCAAAGTGCCCGAAGCATGGAAAGGCACGCGACGGCGCTCCAGTGAAGATGCAGCCTGTATTCCAGCTCCTTTTAAATTTAATTTTAGCCAACGCGTTTCAAGGATATGTTCCCCTTCTTCTAGGCAGCTCAACCCTCACACAGACAGTTCACGTCTCACTCGTTTTAAGCATCTTTTATTTCCATTATTGCCCACAGTGGGCGTGTGCTTAGTGCATTTCATTTCAGTGCATAGTGGGATATTGAGTCCGCAATGTCAGCACAGCATAATTCTTTCCTTTGGTAAGTTCCATGTGTGGTTGTATGTATAGCAAATTGAAATCCTATAGTAGGTTATAGTTGCTTGAAGACAGGCTTAATTAGCATATTTGAACGTCGTGCTGAATGGCGTTGCATAGTTCAAACACCCAGCCTCGTACCTTTTTAAATCGATGGTGCTCTTTCCCCACGGTCGGTGCCGCCGTGTCAATTTCTATTCGTCCAAAGTGCCCGAAGCATGGAAAGGCACGCGACGGCGCTCCAGTGAAGATGCAGCCTGTATTCCAGCTCCTTTTAAATTTAATTTTAGCCAACGCGTTTCAAGGATATGTTCCCCTTTTTCTAGGCAGCTCAACCCTCACACAGACAGTTCACGTCTCACTCGTTTTAAGCATCTTTTATTTCCATTGTTGCCCACAGTGGGCGTGTGCTTAGTGCATTTCATTTCAGTGCATAGTGGGATATTGAGTCCGCGATGTCAGCACAGCATAATTCTTTCCTTTGGTAAGTTCCATGTGTGGTTGTATGTATAGCAAATTGAAATCCTATAGTAGGTTATGGTTGCTTGAAGACAGGCTTAATTAGCATATTTGAACGTCGTGCTGAATGGCGTTGCATAGTTCAAACACCCAGCCTCGTACCTTTTTAAATCGATGGTGCTCTTTCCCCACGGTCAGTGCCGCCGTGTCAATTTCTATTTGTCCAAAGTGCCCGAAGCATGGAAAGGCACGCGACGGCGCTCCAGTGAAGATGCAGCCTGTATTCCAGCTCCTTTTAAATTTAATTTTAGCCAACGCGTTTCAAGGATATGTTCCCCTTCTTCTAGGCAGCTCAACCCTCACACAGACAGTTCACGTCTCACTCGTTTTAAGCATCTTTTATTTCCATTGTTGCCCACAGTGGGCGTGTGCTTAGTGCATTTCATTTCAGTGCATAGTGGGATATTGAGTCCGCGATGTCAGCACAGCATAATTCTTTCCTTTGGTAAGTTCCGTGTGTGGTTGTATGTATAGCAAATTGAAATCCTATAGTAGGTTATGGTTGCTTGAAGACAGGCTTATTTAGCATATTTGAACGTCGTGCTGAATGGCGTTGCATAGTTCAAACACCCAGCCTCGTACCTTTTTAAATCGATGGTGCTCTTTCCCCACGGTCGGTGCCGCCGTGTCAATTTCTATTCGTCAAAAGTGCCCGAAGCATGGAAAGGCACGCGACGGCGCTCCAGTGAAGATGCAGCCTGTATTCCAGCTCCTTTTAAATTTAATTTTAGCCAACGCGTTTCAAGGATATGTTCCCCTTCTTCTAGGCAGCTCAACCCTCACACAGACAGTTCACGTCTCACTCGTTTTAAGCATCTTTTATTTCCATTGTTGCCCACAGTGGGCGTGTGCTTAGTGCATTTCATTTCAGTGCATAGTGGGATATTAAGTCCGCGATGTCAGCACAGCATAATTCTTTCCTTTGGTAAGTTCCATGTGTGGTTGTATGTATAGCAAATTGAAATCCTATAGTAGGTTATGGTTGCTTGAAGACAGGCTTAATTAGCATATTTGAACGTCGTGCTGAATGGCGTTGCATAGTTCAAACACCCAGCCTCGTACCTTTTTAAATCGATGGTGCTCTTTCCCCACGGTCGGTGCCGCCGTGTCAATTTCTATTCGTCCAAAGTGCCCGAAGCATGGAAAGGCACGCGACGGCGCTCCAGTGAAGATGCAGCCTGTATTCCAGCTCCTTTTAAATTTAATTTTAGCCAACGCGTTTCAAGGATATGTTCCCATTCTTCTAGGCAGCTCAACCCTCACACAGATAGTTCACGTCTCACTCGTTTTAAGCATCTTTTATTTCCATTGTTGCCCACAGTGGGCGTGTGCTTAGTGCATTTCATTTCAGTGCATAGTGGGATATTGAGTCCGCGATGTCAGCACAGCATAATTCTTTCCTTTGGTAAGTTCCATGTGTGGTTGTATGTATAGCAAATTGAAATCCTATAGTAGGTTACGGTTGCTTGAAGACAGGCTTAATTAGCATATTTGAACGTCGTGCTGAATGGCGTTGCATAGTTCAAACACCCAGCCTCGTACCTTTTTAAATCGATGGTGCTCTTTCCCCACGGTCGGTGCCGCCGTGTCAATTTCTATTCGTCCAAATTGCCCGAAGCATGGAAAGGCACGCAACGGCGCTCCTGTGAAGATGCAGCCTGTATTCCAGCTCCTTTTAAATTTAATTTTAGCCAACGCGTTTCAAGGATATGTTCCCCTTCTTCTAGGCAGCTCAACCCTCACACAGACAGTTCACGTCTCACTCATTTTAAGCATCTTTTATTTCCATTGTTGCCCACAGTGGGTGTGTGCTTAGTGCATTTCATTTCAGTGCATAGTGGGATATTGAGTCCGCGATGTCAGCACAGCATAATTCTTTCCTTTGGTAAGTTCCATGTGTGGTTGTATGTATAGTAAATTGAAATCCTATAGTAGGTTATGGTTGCTTGAAGACAGGCTTAATTAGCATATTTGAACGTCGTGCTGAATGGCGTTGCATAGTTCAAACACCCAGCCCCGTACCTTTTTAAATCGATGGTGCTCTTTCCCCACGGTCGGTGCCGCCGTGTCAATTTCTATTCGTCCAAAGTGCCCGAAGCATGGAAAGGCACGCGACGGCGCTCCAGTGAAGATGCAGCCTGTATTCCAGCTCCTTTTAAATTTAATTTTAGCCAACGCGTTTCAAGGATATGTTCCCCTTCTTCTAGGCAGCTCAACCCTCACACAGACAGTTCACGTCTCACTCGTTTTAAGCATCTTTTATTTCCATTGTTGCCCACAGTGGGCGTGTGCTTAGTGCATTTCATTTCAGTGCATAGTGGGATATTGAGTCCGCGATGTCAGCACAGCATAATTCTTTCCTTTGGTAAGTTCCATGTGTGGTTGTATGTATAGCAAATTGAAATCCTATAGTAGGTTATGGTTGCTTGAAGACAGGCTTAATTAGCATATTTGAACGTCGTGCTGAATGGCGTTGCATAGTTCAAACACCCAGCCTCGTACCTTTTTAAATCGATGGTGCTCTTTCCCCACGGTCGGTGCCGCCGTGTCAATTTCTATTCGTCCAAAGTGCCCGAAGCATGGAAAGGCACGTGACGGCGCTCCAGTGAAGATGCAGCCTGTATTCCAGCTCCTTTTAAATTTAATTTTAGCCAACGCGTTTCAAGGATATGTTCCCCTTCTTCTTGGCAGCTCAACCCTCACACAGACAGTTCACGTCTCACTCGTTTTAAGCATCTTTTATTTCCATTGTTGCCCACAGTGGGCGTGTGCTTAGTGCATTTAATTTCAGTGCATAGTGGGATATTGAGTCCGCGATGTCAGCACAGCATAATTCTTTCCTTTGGTAAGTTCCATGTGTGGTTGTATGTATAGCAAATTGAAATCCTATAGTAGGTTATGGTTGCTTGAAGACAGGCTTAATTAGCATATTTGAACGTCGTGCTGAATGGCGTTGCATAGTTCAAACACCCAGCCTTGGACTCAATATCCCACTATGCACTGAAATGAAATGCACTAAGCACACGCCCACTGTGGGCAACAATGGAAATAAAAGATGCTTAAAACGAGTGAGACGTGAACTGTCTGTGTGAGGGTTGAGCTGCCTAGAAGAAGGGGAACATATCCTTGAAACGCGTTGGCTAAAATTAAATTTAAAAGGAGCTGGAATACAGGCTGCATCTTCACTGGAGCGATGTCGCGTGTCTTTCCATGCTTCGGGCACTTTGGACGAATAGAAATTGACACGGCGGCACCGACCGTGGGGAAAGAGCACCATCGATTTAAAAAGGTACGAGGCTGGGTGTTTGAACTATGCAACGCCATTCAGCACGACGTTCAAATATGCTAATGAAGCCTGTCTTCAAGCAACCATAACCTACTATAGGATTTCAATTTGCTATACATACAACCACACATGGAACTTACCAAAGGAAAGAATTATGCTGTGCTGACATCGCGGACTCAATATCCCACTATGCACTGAAATGAAATGCACTAAGCACACGCCCACTGTGGGCAACAATGGAAATAAAAGATGCTTAAAACGAGTGAGACGTGAACTGTCTGTGTGAGGGTTGAGCTGCCTAGAAGAAGGGGAACATATCCTTGAAACGCGTTGGCTAAAATTAAATTTAAAAGGAGCTGGAATACAGGCTGCATCTTCACTGGAGCGCCGTCGCGTGCCTTTCCATGCTTCGGGCACTTTGGACGAATAGAAATTGACACGGCGGCACCGACCGTGGGGAAAGAGCACCATCGATTTAAAAAGGTACGAGGCTGGGTGTTTGAACTATGCAACGCCATTCAGCACGACGTTCAAATATGCTAATGAAGCCTGTCTTCAAGCAACCATAACCTACTATAGGATTTCAATTTGCTATACATACAACCACACATGGAACTTACCAAAGGAAAGAATTATGCTGTGCTGACATCACGGACTCAATATCCCACTATGCACTGAAATGAAATGCACTAAGCACACGCCCACTGTGGGCATCAATGGAAATAAAAGTTGCTTAAAACGAGTGAGACGTGAACTGTCTGTGTGAGGGTTGAGCTGCCTAGAAGAAGGGGAACATATCCTTGAAACGCGTTGGCTAAAATTAAATTTAAAAGGAGCTGGAATACAGGCTGCATCTTCACTGGAGCGCCGTCGTGTGCCTTTCCATGCTTCGGGCACTTTGGAGGAATAGAAATTGACACGGCGGCACTGACCGTGGGGAAAGAGCACCATCGATTTAAAAAGGTACGAGGCTGGGTGTTTGAACTATGCAACGCCATTCAGCACGACGTTCAAATATGCTAATTAAGCCTGTCTTCAAGCAACCATAACCTACTATAGGATTTCAATTTGCTATACATACAACCACACATGGAACTTACCAAAGGAAAGAATTATGCTGTGCTGACATCGCGGACTCAATATCCCACTATGCACTGAAATGAAATGCACTAAGCACACGCCCACTGTGGGCAACAATGGAAATAAAAGATGCTTAAAACGAGTGAGACGTGAACTGTCTGTGTGAGGGTTGAGCTGCCTAGAAGAAGGGGAACATATCCTTGAAACGCGTTGGCTAAAATTAAATTTAAAAGGAGCTGGAATACAGGCTGCATCTTCACTGGAGCGCCGTCGCGTGCCTTTCCATGCTTCGGGCACTTTGGACGAATAGAAATTGACACGGCGGCACCGACCGTGGGGAAAGAGCACCATCGATTTAAAAAGGTACGAGGCTGGGTGTTTGAACTATGCAACGCCATTCAGCACGACGTTCAAATATGCTAATTAAGCCTGTCTTCAAGCAACCATAACCTACTATAGGATTTCAATTTGCTATACATACAACCACACATGGAACTTACCAAAGGAAAGAATTATGCTGTGCTGACATCGCGGACTCAATATCCCACTATGCACTGAAATGAAATGCACTAAGCACACGCCCACTGTGGGCAACAATGGAAATAAAAGATGCTTAAAACGAGTGAGACGTGAACTGTCTGTGTGAGGGTTGAGCTGCCTAGAAGAAGGGGAACATATCCTTGAAACGCGTTGGCTAAAATTAAATTTAAAAGGAGCTGGAATACAGGCTGCATCTTCACTGGAGCGCCGTCGCGTGCCTTTCCATGCTTCGGGCACTTTGGACGAATAGAAATTGACACGGCGGCACCGACCGTGGGGAAAGAGCACCATCGATTTAAAAAGGTACGAGACTGGGTGTTTGAACTATGCAACGCCATTCAGCACGACGTTCAAATATGCTAATGAAGCCTGTCTTCAAGCAACCATAACCTACTATAGGATTTCAATTTGCTATACATACAACCACACATGGAACTTACCGAAGGAAAGAATTATGCTGTGCTGACATCGCGGACTCAATATCCCACTATGCACTGAAATGAAATGCACTAAGCACACGCCCACTGTGGGCAACAATGGAAATAAAAGATGCTTAAAACGAGTGAGACGTGAACTGTCTGTGTGAGGGTTGAGCTGCCTAGAAGAAGGGGAACATATCCTTGAAACGCATTGGCTAAAATTAAATTTAAAACTAGCCATAAGAAATCCGCAACATTCTATTCCCAATAACTTTGGCGCCGATTGACGAATCTTCGTGAAACTTTCAAAACGTAAGGTCAGCTCTGGTCGGTCCTATCCTGAAAGTCTTGGGATGATTCATGTAGCAGGGTCCGAGAAAAAAGGGGGGTCCCAAAACGTGTTTTCCCATGCAATTTCCCATAGGATCTTTAGCCGCAGCTACAGCCTGAACTGCTGAACGGAATTAATCCAAATTTGGCAAAGAGGTAGTCCTCAGTTCAGACCCATGCCTTTTGCTTAAATTGTGTCAATCTGTTCAGTAGTTACTGAGAAAAGTACAGTTAAACGTACATATCAATCTATGGCCGCAGTGGAGCCGCGCACCCTGTGCGCACCCAGAGCGCACCGTACGCATACCCTGAGCGCACCCTCCCGATCACGCGCTGAATGCTAATTGTCTGTCAAGTGGTTGTCAACATTCAAAACCAGGAACTCTTGTCAGCCATTTTGTACCTCGTTAGAAGCGAGGATGAAGAAGTCTGTGGAATAAGTGTGCAAAACGTTTAAAGTGGGCAGGGTAGAAATACCCCGACCCTCTAGACCTACCTAGGGGGTCCTAGAAGGACTCCCAGGACCCCTTCAATTTTATTTTATTTTTTAAAACTGCAAAGTGCGCGCAGGGTGCAGGGATCCTGGCGTAAAAAAAAATAGATAGAACGGAGCTTCTTTTATAATTAGTCCCTGGGGGGACCAAATCCCAAGGGCAAAATTATTACATTTAAAGGGGTTCCAGGGGGGGCCCCCAGCCCCGGGGACTGCCACCCCCCAGAGCTACCAGAGCTACAAAGTAAATTGTGGGAGGGGCTCAAAAGCCCCTCCCAGTAGAATTTGTGGGAAGGGCTTAACAGCTCCCCCAAGCCCCGGGAACCACCACCCCCCAGGGCTTTATGTAGTGTGGGAGGAAGGCTGTGTGGCCCCCCTCCTGGAGCTCTCGAGGGCCCTGGGGACCAACACCTCCCAGGGTTGGCACCTGCAGTGTCCTGGGGTGCCCACCCCCAGGACACTTTTGTTTGCTATGAGAGAGCGGGAGTCTCCCGCCCTCCCATAGCAAACGTGGTTTGGATTTTGAAAGACAGAGCAGGGAAACCTGCTCTGTCTTTCAAGATCCAAACCATATTGCTTTTCCACACGGGGAGCTGCATGTTAGCAGCTCCCCATGTGGAAAAGCAATGCCGGCTCCCGAAGGACGCGGGGAGCCGGCTGTGACCGTGGGGGCATTGGGGTTCCCCCCATGGTCCCCAAAGTTTTTTCTAAGCCCATGGGGATGGTGTCCTGGGGATAATAAAAATTTGTGATAGGGACTATTTTTTTTTACGGTAAAATGAGGAGTTGCGCATCCAGCGCGGCGCTCAGCACATTCCCTGGTGTGCACACGTTGGAAGCACGACTACTAATCTGTAGGGTGAGCGACTCCAGCGCGTTTGGTGCACGACCTCTACGTATTGGATACACGATTCTGACGTGTTGGGTGCATGACTCCAAGCAAAAAAAATGAAACATTTGAGATATACATCAAGCGTATGTGTTTAGATCTTGGGTGGGTCTAGAAAGAGCAATTGTGTTTATTGACAGAGTTTTGGTACCTACAAATAAGTACAGATGCAGAGTCTAAAGTTTATGAGGAAGACTGTTTCCCTCATCTGTAAAATGTACACCATCTCTCCTATAGATGCCATCCATATTGAAACGCAGATTTTTGTGGTAAAAGGACCCCATTCTATAGTCTCGGAGAAAAGCAGAAACAGATTTATTCACATGTTTCCTAGATTTCTCAATCTGTGGACAAAATTGATTGGACCAGTTCCATTTTTGCCTTTGGCATATGTTAGAATGGAAAAAGGCTGTTTGGGGGAAAAGTGATATCAATTCTGCAAAGGTGTCTTTCATAAGAATTTGTTTCTGTATAAGAAAATCTGGTGTGTGACTGACATACTTCTTAATCTACAAATCAATTTCACAGGTAACTTATTCTTTTGTGAGGTTGTATTTGGTATATTTGTTTTTTATTAATATTAATGTGTTTCTCTTGGCTCTTGGTAAACTGCAGGGAGTAGTGTTGCATGTCTAGATTTAGTTTGCGAGACTGTGTATTAAAATATGTGGAATGTGTGCAGTCATGTTTCATGTTCCAGACTACTAAATGTTTTTTGGTGAAGTGCAAGGGGTACTGTTATTTGCCTAGAATCACACTGTGAGTTAGTGTGCATTTGGGAAAATTGTGAGAGATGTATTTGGTTGCTTGATGTGTTTGCAGACACATAAGTGCTTAAAAACTTTTCTTGATGTTAAGTTTTGGTAGAATTAGAAAATAGACATTGCTTTTGTATTTGGAAAATTAGTTACGCTTTAACATTGAAATACAGTAATGAAATATATGAAATGTGTGTTGATACTTTTATTTTTGTAGATCAGTAAGTGTTTTGATAACGTCTAAGAGATAGTCTTAGTTGTCTTGAATCACACTCTGTCTCTATGTAAGTTTAGGAACTGTTGTGAGAGAAGTATGTGCGTATTTCATGTACTTGCAGTTTTAGTACTGGTTTAATACTTATGCTGTTGCTAAGTTTTGGTAGAATTTAAAACAGTCATTGCTTATGTATTTTAATATGTGTCAGGCTTGTACTCTCAAATGTAGTAATGAAATATTTGAAATGTGTGCAGTCATCTTAACTCTTGTAGACTAGTGAATAGTGTTGCTTCTGTAGAATCACACTGTGAGTGTGTGTTAATTGGTAATGCATTGTGAGAGAAGCATTTGTTATGTGTGGTTTTAGTAATCATTTCAGTAAAGTGGAAGGGATACTGTTATTTGTCTAGAATCACACTGTTATCCAGTGTGCATTTGGGAAAATTGAGAGAGAATCATTTGCTTGCTTGATGTGTTTGTAGACACATAAGTACATGCACTCATGCAGTGAGCCAGGCTTTAGGGCACGCAGTGCTTCAAACCCCTAAGCACTATGCATGTAGTGATCTAACCACCTTCACACTTGTATTTCAGGCCTACAATTCCCCAGTTAGTATCCATACACTTCAGGAAACACCCTGTTATTGCTCTTGGCAACCCATAGTGACTCTTTCAGTAGTATGTAGTAATCCTTTCAGTAAAGTGCAAAGAATACTGTTATTTGTCTAGAATCACACTGTGAGTCAGTGTGCATTTGGGACAATTGAGAGAGAATCATTTGCGTGCTTGATGTGTTTGCAGATACATAAGTACATGTACTCATGCAGTGAGCCACACTTGTATTTCAGGCCTACAACATAGACACTGAAAGAGTTATATATTTGACATTACCAGACTGTAAATCAGTGTCTTTCAACAAACTAGTTAAAGCATCAAATCAAAACATGGAGTGTAGCCAATGCAAATCAGAAATGTTATCAACATTATTTATACAAAGATACGGACAATATATAATTTTAATGATGCAACATTGTACAGCTGATGGAAGGAAATTAGACACTTTAATAAAACATTTTGTAGCAAGTCAACTATCAATATCAGGAAGGACTTTGTAGCAGTAGCAATACTTTTCCATGATGGTCCTTTCACAACATCTGGACATTACACTGCCTATTTAAAATGTGATATAAGCTGGACATATTGTAATGATGCTCAGTTGGTTTTTAAACAACGTTTGCCAAGCGTATTACCAAATTCCTACCTAATATTTTTAAACCAAAAGTTTTAGGAACATAATTAGGCCTCTGAGGAATTTATTAATATGATTTAATATGATTACTAGTGGACAATTTAACTAAAAAGGATTGCAATAATACCATTTGGCCTCAAGGAAAGGTGCATCATTGAGTTAGGGACTTTTTCTTGCACATTGTCTCAGTGTATATTTTTAAGCAACAACATTTACAGTGTTTATAAATTTAACTTAGAAAATGTTCTTAGAAGTAAGCATTTTATATATGTGTGATTTGTATTATATGGTATGTTATTGAGGATGTAGTCTTAGGTTTTTTTAAACAATCTTATTGATTGTTTTTTTTTTGCCCACTGTTATGTGATGAGTACGATTGAAATCACTGCTTACAGTGAAATACAATATATTCTGAGAACAGGAAAAAGGCAATGAAAATAATTTGTGAAATGTTAAAATTATGCTGTGTTGTAAAAAATATAATATATATTATAACTGTATTTTTTCTTCTCTTTCACAGATCCTAATGCTAAAATATGACATTTTCAACAATTTAAATTATAAAAAACAACTGAAAAAAATGTGTAGTGTTTTTTTTTTCTATTGCTGTGAAGGTACAAGTATAACTAAGTATTAAAATGCACAATAGCCTGTCTTCGCACACAGGTGAAGAAAGGGGACATCAACAGAGTAGATATGTGTGGGAAGATGCTTTGTGGGCATTTTAAGTTACAGGATAAACTTAACATGAATACTGAGTGTCACTGGGGGCCAACTAACCCACCAGATATGTGCAGAAAGTGCCACAGAGTTGCATTGCAGAGAGGTATAAAATAAGACACGGCTTCAGAGCACCTCTCTGCAACGCACCTGTATGGTATTTAATAGAGAGACATGGTGGGCTAGTAGGGGCGAGGGACTTTCAGGATTAAAAGAGACAAAGTTCCTTAACTTAAAGCACGTCAGAGAGTGTGTTTGCACATGTCACATCAGGCCCCATCCCTTCTCTTCACTAATCTATAAAAGTGTCCTATCAGCTTGCCAAAACGTAAGCACTTATAAATGTATCTTGTTTTCTGTTTGCAGTACTGAAATTATTGTACATATTATTCCTATAGTTAAGGATTGGCCTAACCATTACGCCTAGTACAAATTAATTTCTTTATATACTATGCAAACAGATCTGGAAGAAGCTACAAAGTATTAATACAGTCTTGAAAACACCCAATTTATACCTATGTAGTTTTGGAATCTCACTGTCTTAGGATATTGTGTGACATGAGTGTGCCACTCACTTTCTTTGGCTGTCTGCTGCTGCCGGATTATCGCTGTTTGCGAGAGGACGGATCAACTCTCTTTCTGTGTTCTCAGGTGCTGCCTCCCCGAGGACTCGCTGGTGTGAGCGAGAGCTGCAGTCGGCACGCTCTGTCCAGCGCTCCCAGCTGGAGTCCACAGGGTTAGAGGCCAGGGAAAAACTACCCGCGTAACCTGGGGGACTGCGAGGACCAGCAATCCCTGCACTGACCAGCTGGTTCCTCTTCCCCCAGGCGCCACGCCCACGGACACACCCACCGGCGAAACGTATATCAACACCATCAACCCCACCGCGACGCGGGACGCGCGCGGGTCGGCGCACGGAGCTAAGCCCGGGCAAAGGGCGGGCCGTCTGTGGCCGTCCGGGGACGTACGAGGACGGGACGGGCCCCCCTCTTTCAACTTGCTCAACTTTACAGAAAAAAGTTCTTCTCCCGTAAGAGATTTGGGGTAAGCCAATAAACCACAAACAACAGTAGAATATCCATCAAATTATTGGTGAATTGAGCGATATATAAAATAAATTAATAAACGCTTATCAGTAAATAAATGGGTTTCAAAAAACTGCGATCCCGTATTATATTTATGAAAAGAATGGGGACGGAGAATGCGATACGGAAATCCTCAAATAAAGCCATAAAACCTGGTCGTATAACTCAAACGCCGGCAATTAGTACATACTTCACCACGCTTGCTGCTAAAGATACACAAGAATCTCATACATTAGGCAAAGAAATATCTCTCGACTCTTCAGTAATTAATAGGGAAACCGAAAGCGCTTCAATGATACCTAATTCACAATCTAAACTGGGTCACCTGGAGCCTGAGTCAAGTAATAAATCATTTTGTACCCCAAAAGATCTACAAAACCTAGACCAGGAAACGTCTACCCTAAAAACCTCAACACCGATAAAAAATAGAGGGAGCGCAATGTTATTTGAAGATTCAAAATTTAACAAATCAAACTCAGGGTCAGAAAAGTTGGAACCTGGGACAAGCAATATTATTCAGGAAAAAACATCTCTTCCAATCACCTCACTTGACCTTTCGCTGGACCCCTTCAATCTTAAAATAAATAATAATATCATTAACACAACCTTACCTATATCTAAAGCCTTGTTTTCACTACAAGAGATTTTGGAATCAGTTCTTTCTTTTCTGGGAAACATTTTAGAAAATTCCGACCACACTTTGGACGTTCAAATAGGGATATTAAAACATCTAGTTGAAGAAAAAAAGAAAAAAGACTTCTTCACAGTAGAGAAAAATAATACACCAACGAAAACCAAACTTGAGCGAAATGATATACCAAAAGAATATAATAAAGATCAGAAGAAAAGAATACGCGACTTCGGCACACAAACATCAAATACCCAAATACAACAAAATGAGAAGACGGATCATCCAAACGATTCAACAATATATTCCCTAAAAAAACTTTTTAAAGAAAAACATCAACAAAAAATCAAACACTTCCCAATATTTACAAAAACATACGAAACAAATAATCCCGCAAATGATTCTGTACTAGATACTCAGGAAATACATGCTATTAATACATCAAATCAAGGAAATGGAGAACCGATAGCTAAAAAGAAACAGGAAAATAACATAGAAGGAAGGAAAAGAAGGAGGAAAAAACCAGTAAGAAGGATTCAAAAAAAGAAAACTCGCAAACTAAAATTTCGAAAAACAGTTATAATACATAATTTGGAAGAGGATCATGGTGACAACATAATAACATCTCAAAGCACTGAAAAGTCAGCAAACAGTAAAAACCTTGAAGATAAGATGCCACAATTAGATCCTAGAGTTAAAGAATATGTCCCACTTAGACTTTCAGAGGAACTAGACCAAAGCAACAACAAAAATACTAGGGAAGTCATAAATAGGTACAATCAAAGGGAGAAAGAGTCTTCCTCCAAAACTCTATAATTTGAGGAACTCTTTCCCACTGATTCAGCTCCACTTAATAGAGGAAGGATAATACATCTATTACGTCATATAAGGTCTTTACAATCAATGACCAGTAATGATCTTGATTTAGTAATCTTTCCTAATAAAGACAATATTAAACTAGTAAGGGTAACATTCTGGTCGTCTGTTCTCCCAGGGATCATACTTAATGAAAAGGAGACACTGCATAAATACGGATATGATGTAGTCGAAAAATTGGAACTAACGGTCAGTAAAACTCCAATTTGGTATAACGCTCAAATACGTGCACTCTCTAATTCACATGTGAAAGAATATCAGAGAAATTACGACGTGATAGAAGATCAAGAAAACACGGACTTTGAAACACACTCTGTAGGGCAAGAAAAACTAAAAATTTTGGTGGATAAAGGACAAAGGGCAGTTTGGTACCATGCTCCTAAAAAACCCGACAATAGCAACAGCATAAAGTCCTGGGCTTGGGTCTCTGAGACTCTGAATAGAAATAAAATCATGAGCATTCAACAACAATCTGTTTAGCACAGGCCTAAAAATTACATCTTGGAATATCGCAGGTAGAATTAAGAACAAACTGCCTACGGCCTTGAGGAATCTGCCAGATATTCTGATCCTACAAGAAACGTGGGCAACTGAACCTATTACTCTCAAAAACTATTATGTATACGAAATCCCAGCAACACCTACTAAACGAGGTCATGCTAAAGGTGGTTTGGCCATTTTACTGAGTGAAGAATATCAGTGGGCGCAGGAAATAGTAGATACTAATCTAGAAAACTTACAGTGTATTAAAATCTTCGCAAAAACACATAACACGGCCCCCCCAAAGGCAATTCTCCTCTTTAACGTATATGCCCCCCCAGGTAAAAAGCACGATAAAGTATTCTTAGAAATCATGGAAAAGATCGTGAATACAACAGAAAACCATCTTTATTCATCCTTCTTAATTGCTGGTGATTTCAATAGTAAAATCTCCAACACAGAAATCAATAAGTGGGCAAAATTATACTTAGAAGAAGGCATGGAAACTATAATCCCGCAATTTCCTGAGGGCATATTAATTGATAAAAGAGGTAAATTGCTATTATCAACACTGACTAATATGAATGGAGTAATAGTGAATGGTAACATGGAAGGGGACATTCCAGCAAACTACACCAGGCGGGGTAACGGGACTTTATCCATTATAGACTACATCATCAGCAGTATGGATCTGCTAGAAACAGTCACGTATCTGCATAACCAGTTTTGCCAAGAAAGTGATCACGCACTAATGAAGTTAACTACAGATTGGATACCTAAATCTTCTCCAGCCTGCCATATCATCTACTATAAAAGCAATATAGTGATAAACAGTGCACAGAGACGCATCTTCTGGAATTCTTCGACTCTCGATAAAATTACTTCACTGATTGATCACTCTCAATTCTTAACAAGAATATTTTCTGAGAATCCTATTGAAAAGGATTTCAAAAACGCAATCCTAAAGATGACAACAAAGGACGCAGTAGATAATAATAAGAAGAAAGACAAAAATATGCGTACCACTAAGAACTCTGAAGTAAAGAAAAAGTTAAACAAATGCATACGCTCCCAATATATGAACTCTACACCATATGTGAAGAAGGAAATAAATAAATTGAAAAATCAATTGAGACGTGAGAATCAAAGAAATAAAAAAGCCTTACAAGACCGTAATTGGGTCGACATCCAGATAGCAGTGAATAAGTACAATCAGCGCAGATATTGGTATCTAATTGCCAAACTAACTGGATCAAAAAAGAAATTACAAACAATACCGGTCCCTCCGAACGACTGGGAAACTTTTCTGACAGATCTTTACAAAGCAAACTTAATAATACCATCTGAAAGTAGTGAGGTTAACACCAAAGGAAAAGATAAATGTCCAATAAATAAAACTACAGCTATATCGGTTGAACTGAATATACGTAATGCAAGAACAACTGGTGCCTCTGGCCCGGATCAAATTCCGATCAAAGCATTACAAGTCGCCCCGAAGGAATGGAGTCAGTTGCTATGTCCCCTTTTCAATTATATTTTTGATACTGGCCAAGTACCAAAATCATGGCAGGGAAGCATTATCATCCCCATTCACAACAAGCATTAGAAATGCAATCGGGCTCGGATTTATTTGAGTTTGAGCTAATGGCATTGTAAATGCCAATGTCTTTTTGCCATGTGTTATGGATTGTGTGCATGTGGTGTGTAGTGGAAGTATGTTGGTTGAATTGTAATTTTACCAATGGTGGCATGCTGTGCTTTATATGAATATGTTTAAAAGTAAAGTGTACCATACTGCGATTGCTTGGTGGAAAAGTGCACTGCCGGCTGGAGGTGTGTGTGCCTGGTGGAAGGGTGCACTGACGGCTGGTGGGTGTGTGCTTGGTAAAAGCGTGCACAGATGGATGATGGCTGTTGGTGTTTGTGCATGGTGAAAGCATTCATTGACGGCTGGGGGTGTGTTGTTGTGTGTGTTGTTTTCTGTGTGCTGGTGAGTGTGTGCTGGTGAGTCTGTGGGGGTGAGCCTGGGGAGTGAGTGTGGTGGTGAGTGTGTTGTGTTGAGTGGTGACAAGTGTGTGGTGTTGAGAGACTGAGGTGTGTGGTTTGTGTGTGCGTTATGTGTGTGTGGTGTATGTGTGTGTGGTGTTTTCTGCACACTCACACACTGCCCCGTAACATTCACACACTGCTCACCCGCACACTCCCAATGTCACCCTGCATAGTCACACACTGTCACATAGTCACACACTCAGCAGCACACAGCACTCAACAACACTCTGCCCTCAACAGCACTCTGCCCTCAACAGCACTCTGCAATCAACAGCACTCAACAGCACTCTGCCCTCAACAGTACACAGCACTCTGCCCTCAACAGTACACAGCACTCTGCCCTCAACAGCACACATCACTCTGCCCTCAACAGCACACAGCACTCTGCCCTCAACAGCACACAGTACTCGGCCCTCAACAGCACACAGCACTCTGCCCTCAACAGCACACAGCACTCAGCCCTCAACAGCACACAGCACTCAACAGCACACAGCACTTTGCCCTCAACAGCACACAGCACTCTGCCCTCAACAGCACACAGCACTCTGCCCTCAACAGCACACATCACTCTGCCCTCAACAGCACACAGCACTCAACAACACACAGCACTGCACTCAACAGCACTCTGCCCTCAACAGCACTCTGTCCGCAACAGCACTCTGCCCTCAACAGCCCTCTGCCCTCAACAGCACTCTGCCCTCAACAGCACTTAACAGCACTCTGACCTCAACAGCACTTAACAGCACTCTGCACTCAACAGGATTCTGCACTCTGCACTCAGCAGCATTCTGCACTCTGCACTCAACAGCACTCTGCACTCAACAGCATTCTGCACTCAACAGCACTCTGCACTCAACAACACTCTGCACTCAACAGCACTCTGCACTCAACAGCACTCTGCACTCAACAGCACTCTGCACTCAACAGCACTCAACAGCACACTGCACTCAACAGCACTCTGCATTCAACAGCACTCTGCACTCTGCACTCAACAGCACTCTGCCCCCAACTGCACTCTGCCCCCAACAACACTCTGCCCCCAAAAGCACTCTGCCCCCAACAGCACTCTGCCCCCAACAGCACTCTGCCCCCAACAGCACTCCGCCCCCAACATCACTCTGCCCCCAACAGCAGTCTGCCCTCAACATCACACAGCACTCACCAGCACACAGCACACACTATCAACAGCACACATCACTCTGCACTCAACTGCACTCAGCACTCAACAGCACTCAACTGCCCTATGCCCTCAACAGCACTCTGCCCTCAACAGCACTCTGCCCTCAACAGCACACAGCACTCAACAGCACACAGCACTCAACAGCACACAGCACTCAACAGCACACAGCACTCTGCACTCAACAGCACTCAACAGCACTCTGCACTCAACAGCACACAGCACTCTGCACTCAACAGCACTCTGCACTCAACAGCACTCTGCACTCAACAGCACTCTGCACTCAACAGCACTCTGGCCTCAACAGCACTCTGGCCTCAACAGCACTCTGGCCTCAACAGCACTCTGGCCTCAACAGCACTCTGCCCTCAACAGCACTCTGCCCTCAACAGCACTCTGCCCCCAACAGCACTCTGCCCCCAACAGCACTCTGCCCCCAACATCACTCTGCCCTCAACAGCACTCTGCCCTCAACAGCACTCTGCCCTCAACAGCACTCTGCCCTCAACAGCACACAGCACTCATCAGCACCCAGCACATAGCACTCAACAGCACACAGCACTCAACAGCACACAGCACTCAACAGCACACAGCACTCAACAGCACTCTGGCCTCAACAGCACTCTGGCCTCAACAGCACTCTGGCCTCAACAGCACTTTGCCCTCAACAGCACTCTGCCCTCAACAGCACTCTGCCCTCAACAGCACTCTGCACTCAACAGCACTCTGCCCCTAACAGCACTCTGCCCCCAACAGCACTCTGCCCCCAACAGCACTCTGCCCCCAACAGCACTCTGCCCCCAACATCACTCTGCCCCCAACATCACTCTGCCCCCAACAGCACTCTGCCCTCAACAGCACTCTGCCCTCAACAGCACTCTGCCCTCAACAGCACTCTGCCCTCAACAGCACACAGCACTCATCAGCACCCAGCACATAACAGCACTCAACAGCACACAGCACTCAACAGCACACAGCACTCAACAGCACACAGCACTCAACAGCACACAGCACTCAACAGCACACAGCACTCAACAGCACACAGCACTCTGCCCTCAACAGCACACAGCACTCATCAGCACACAGCACTCATCAGCACCCAGCACATAACAGCACTCAACAGCACACAGCACTCAACAGCACACAGCACTCAACAGCACACAGCACTCAACAGCACACAGCACTCAACAGCACACAGCACTCAACAGCACACAGCACTCAACAGCACACAGCACTCAACAGCACACAGCACTCTGCCCTCAACAGCACACAGCACTCATCAGCACCCAGCACATAACAGCACTCAACAGCACACAGCACTCATCAGCACCCAGCACATAACAGCACTCAACAGCACACAGCACTCAACAGCACACAGCACTCAACAGCACACAGCACTCAACAGCACACAGCACTCAACAGCACACAGCACTCTGCCCTCAACAGCACTCTGCCCTCAACAGCACTCTGCCCTCAACAGCACTCTGCCCTCAACAGCACACAACACTCAACTGCACACAGCACTCAACTGCACACAGCACTCAACAGCACACAGCACTCAACAGCACACAGCACTCAACAGCACACAGCACTCTGCCCTCAACAGCACTCTGCCCTCAATAGCACTCTGCCCTCAACAGCACTCTGCCCTCAACAGCACTCTGCCCTCAACAGCACTCTGCCCACAACAGCACTCTGCCCACAACAGCACACAACACTCAACTGCACACAGCACTCAACAGCACACAGCACTCAACAGCACACAGCACTCAACAGCACACAGCACTCTGCCCTCAACAGCACTCTGCCCTCAATAGCACTCTGCCCTCAACAGCACTCTGCCCACAACAGCACTCTGCCCACAACAGCACTCTGCCCACAACAGCACTCTGCCCACAACAGCACTCTGCCATCAACAGCACACAGCACTCAACTGCACACAGCACTCAACAGCACACAGCACTCAACAGCACACAGCACTCTGCCCTCAACAGCACTCTGCCCTCAATAGCACTCTGCCCTCAATAGCACTCTGCCCTCAATAGCACTCTGCCCTCAACAGCACACAGCACTCAACAGCACACAGCACTCAACAGCACACAGCACTCAACAGCAACCAGCACTCAACAGCACACAGCACTCAACAGCACACAGCACTCAACAGCACACAGCACTCACAGCACACAGCACTGCACTCTGCACCCAACAGCACACACCACTCTGCACTCAACAGCACACAGCACTCTGCACTCAACAGCACACAGCACTCTGCACTCAACAGCACACAGCACTCTGCACTCAACAGCACTCTGCCCCCAACAGCACCGTAGCGCTGCTCTTTAACGTAAACGACAGACGGGTGCCGTGCACAGTATGTTCGCTTGGGAGCCTTGAGATTACCGGCTCAGGATTATCCCTCCTGGTAGGTTTTGCATATGCACCCTTTAAACACAGTGTTTAAAATATTGGGGGTTAAGAAGGGTCCTTCATTTCTCTCCGTTGGTTTGCGGTAGCCTCATTTACGTTCTGTTTACAGAGGTGGGGCTCCTCCTCCACATTGGATGTGGCTGCCTCATCCAGCACGTAATGTTTACAGAGGTGCCCCCTCCCGCGTTGCCTGTTGTCTGAGCCTTGATTTACACAGCACAGATGGCAGACACCATCGGAAGCAGTAGATCAGTGGAGGCTTGCGCGCGCACTCCCCTCTCGGAAACGCAAGTTACATGCATAATTAAATATCGTGTTAGCCTCGTTTTGCACAAGGTGCTTGTGAGGATGGGTCTTAACAGTTCGCATCTGTGTTGAGCTCTTCTATTTTGACTTCCCGAGTCACCTATACCAGGATTATACTTTGTGTTTCATATATTGTTTGTTTACGAATGCGCTGATTATCGTGGGCTAGACTTGTTTCCTGCAGATCATAATGTGTTCTGCTGTCATTTGTTTGGCCGCAATGTCAGTATAAACCTGGCTTGGAAACAGCACGCATATAGGCAATTCTGGCTGGTGAAAGGTAGCTGTCTAGTCATACCAGGCTTTTAGAAGAGATGGTTGGTTTATCATGCTCAAATTGTTTTCAGTGAGTGTTATCTTGCAACACATTATTTGGTACAATATGTATGCATTTGCAGAATGCATGAGGGTAGCTAAAGGGTTGCTGTGTGTTGCGAAGTGAAACCGATCCATACGTAATATTAATTTTACATTTCACCGGGGAAAGCACTATCATGGCACGCATTATTTGGAGAAGAAACAAATAAAATAATACTGTGAATACAATTAACAAAGGCACACTGTTGCCTGAAGTCGTACTTAAACGAAAGTGCACTGTGAAATTTTTTCAAGCTGCTTAACTAAAACGACTACGAAATAAAACAAAGGGAGCTGCGCGCTGAGCGCTGCTGAATGGTGAACGCGCCCGGACATCTGGATTCACTTACGGAGGCACCCTGACAGCTCCTAATTATAATTAATGTACTTCTTTGCGCGAGCACGAACGAAATATGCCCAAAATGGCGGAACAAAACTACATTTACCCTATCACTTCAAGCCTATTAAAACGACAACACAACGAAGACGAATCACTGGCCAGATGACAGAACACGCTAAGGTATGTGTGGAATTTGTCTCGGCCAAAGCCCTAGGAGATACTTCTTTTTTTTCTTCTTTAACATTAGTTCTCTAACTCCTCCCACTTTCAGTGGGGAGGAGTCCGAGCCCTAAAAAGGGAAGCAAAACCCAGGCAAGCAATTACCGCCAAATAGCACTCATGGACGCTGTGGGAAAAGTATTTGCAGCAGAAATATTACATCGTTTGAAAGAATGGGCTTTTATGACAGGCCTGATACCCATGTTTCAAGTAGGTTTCAGACCTAAACATTCGGTAACAGATAATATTGCAGTTATCCAGGTCATTCTTGACAAATATGTAACCCGAAAAACCCAGGTCGTTTACGCAGCATTTATAGATTACTCTACGGCGTTTGATCGGGTAGACTGACCAACACTATGGAGAAAATTGAGGAGGCTTGGAATACACGAACAACTGCTACAATCTATAGTAAGTCTACATACCAATACCTGGTGTCAAGTTCAAATGGGGGGAGAAAAAGGTCATACGAAAAGAATTAAAACCGAAAATGGATTAAAACAAGGGTGCCTTCTAGCCCCGATCCTATTCTCCCTCTACTTAAGTGACTTGTGTTACCATCTGCAATTAGGCTCCAGCCTACCTCCTAAAATTGCCAATCAAAGCATACACGCACTACTCTATGCGAACGACATAGTGTTATTGGACCTCACTCCTTTCGGATTACAAATATCATTGGATATTCTGCACAACTACTCCAAAGAAAACTACTTAGTTCCAAACATTAAGAAAACAAAAGTGATAGCCTTCTCGGGGAGGAAACAAAGCGCCAAATATACTTGGAGGATAGGAGGAGAAAAGATAGAAGAAGTCAATGATTATCCCTACCTCGGCAGGATCCTTTCCAAAAATTTAACAAATACAACACAGTTGAAAAATTTACAAAGGAAATCTGATATACATGCCGCGGCCCTCCAGAGACTCTATAGCGCAACAGGGAACAGACATTTTTCCTCACTGATAAACATCTACAGAGTAAAAATACCACCTGTATTATCCTATGCGACGGAGTACATCCCCATAAAATAATGGGCCTTTATGGATCGCAAAGAGGGAAAAATTTTAAGAAAAATCATGAAAGTGTCAGATGCTGTACCTGTTCAAGCACTGAGATTGGAACTATCAGTCACAAGCTCCTACGCTGTAGCAATTGCAAATGTAATTAGGTGGGCCTACAACTTATTACACGCAAAAGAGAACACTTTAAGGTCATTTCTGAAAAAAGAGACTTTTGGGTTTGACGCTAAAAAGCAAATTTTCCTAGAGAACATGATTGAAGCATTTCGTATAGCAAATATTAGCACAAAATTGCTGCTTACTTGGTCTCCAGCTCAAGTAAAATTGTTCTTAAAATGCTTCACCCCAAAATTGAGCTATGAAGTGGACTCTCGACATTGTAACAAACTAGCTACTTATAAACCCTTTGCCGACTCAATAGAAAACAAACAAAACCGGTCCTACATTGGGTTTACTTTGACACATGGCGCAAGGAGGGCAATCGCTTGCTTTGATTAGGCATTCTACCCGTTCTATCATATACTTCAAGATGGCTCCCGGGAGGATCTTCTTTATGTACATTGTGTGCAGGGGGCGATCAGACTTTGGAGCATGCTTTATTTGTATGTCCGAATCAGAAAGTAATCTTAGCCCGTACTAGATTCCTAGAACCTATCTATCGCTCCTGTAGAATCACAACGGTGAGAGAACTTATATCTTTGTGCAAACAACCTCCGAATGAATTTGTTTGTTAAAATCTGTACAAATTTTTAAAATCCTTTTTACCTTTGTATTGATAAAATTGAATCATTTTAAATATATAAAATGTAAAAAAAATCTTTTGTGGTCCTCTGTCGAGTACCAATACAAATAAAACTTTTGACTTTGACTTTGTGTGACCTGAAAAAAAAAGATTTGATTGGTTCACAACATTTCCCATTGTACCTTCAATCATTCTTCTTTGAGTATCTTTGCAGACATGAGTCTGTGCTTACCTCCTATCACTCTCATGCAATTTTTCAATGAATCAACTAACAATATGTTCTTATTGTAACAGTCTGTAAATACCTAAGCACTTATGGGGCAAATTTAGAAGCATCCTGTGCTAACAATATGTCACTTTTTGTAACATAGTTATAGCGCAAGACACTCTTTCATATTTACCAAGAGATGAAAAGGTACTCTGTGTACCTTTTTTTCTCCATGTAAATACTACCTCATCATACACACCACTTTGCGTTGAAAGGGCATTCTATAGGTGTTGCTGTGCGTGTTTGCACAGAACACTCATAGAACAAGACACATCTCCAGATTCATCATAAATCATAAATCTGGACATGTGTGTGAATGCTGCACCATTTTCCAGTTGGTGTAGCAAGGCACAACAAGGAGAATAGTTTTCATTCCTCCTAATTTTTTCTCTTTCAATATATGCTATAATGCACAGCATACATTGAAGGAGAGAAATGCCTTCACTGACTGTTTTTGTGCAGGAAATTGTGTCTTCCTGCACAAAAACAAACTCCACAAGACACAGATATCCTTGCACCATGGTGCAAGGGTGCCTGTGTCACCACATTGCTGCAGTTTAAGCAGCAGTGCTGAGGGAAGCATAGACTTACAATATATATTTATGTACATATGTTGCATCCCTGTGCTTAGCAAGTACCACAGCAGACTGCAGCTAAAGAGCGTACAGTGTCATGCTGCAGCACTTCCTTATGATTCTGCACTTATACATTCACCATACACTACTAATGCATTATTTCAGTCAATTATCCACTACACATACATTCAACCAAACTTTCACACACTATCATACAAATATAGCTCTATTTTTAACCAGAGAAGTTAGTTCTGAAAATAACATTTTTTTTTGGTTTTGGTTTTTATATTTTTTTTGTGTTTTACTTTTTTGAAAAAAAAAACCAGAACTGGAGCAACAAATCAATGAACTTCTGGGGGGAAAAAACAACTCTAGCACCGATGATTGTCTAAAGCCCGGCAAACCAAGTCCACAGATTGCTCTCCATAGCACAGCAAACAATTACACTTAATGCAGTGTATTTTTGCATTAGCGAATTTGGAACGTATATCCAGATGTTGGCTTGACGGAGACATCCCCGAAGTGCTTGCTACTGCCGGTGGTGGTGGTGGGTTTTCTCTGAGTCTTCGGCACTCCTCTTGTGCTAGATTTACTGGATTTAAACATTTTAAATGTTTAAGCATGCTTGTGGTCCCACAAGAATACTTTTTATTCAGACCTCCACGTGAGAGTACTGATTTGCAGATCTTACAAGTCACCTTGATGGCGTTAACTTTTTTCTGGCCAGCTGGAAATGTAAAAAATTTCCACACGATGGAAGAGTACCTCTCAGGACGTGCAGGCTCTAGTACAAATTCTTCATTGTTTGAATCTTGAGAATCAGAAGATTCATGCTGTTCAGAAGCCATTCTTCTTTAATCAAAATCAAGTCTTCAATAACCAAAAAATCAGGTTCTTCCTAGCAGAGTTGTTGTTCCAAAGAAGCTCTAAGAAGAATGATTGAAATGGGTGGGGTCCTTCAATAGTTAGAATAGGAAGTGTTATGAACCAATCAAATCTCTTGGTTTTCTGGTCACAGGGGATCCGCGTAGGGTGCGCACAGGCAGCACGCACCCAGCGCGACTTTGCGAAATTGCATTTAAAAGTAATATAAGTTTATTAAAGCTAAAAGTATAATATTTATTGATTAGTTCAGATAATGCCTTGCCTTAATATTTATATTAACATATATAAATGTTTTTAGACATTAAAATGTTTGCTGGAGTCGCGCACCCACCGCGTCCAACACGTATATGATGTCATGCGGAACCGCGCGAGCGTCGCGTAACGTAATATGTACACGTCGCATATGCGCCAGGAGTCGCGTACCAGTCGCATAGCGTTCGCATAGGGAAAGTCGTACCCGTCGCGCACCCTACGTGGATCCTACACAACAATCCTAAAATTGCAGATAGATTCCGCGCAGTGATCGAGAACGGGGCGCTTGGGTGCGCAAATCCCAATATATATATATATATATATATATATATATATATATATATATATATAAATATATTTAAAAGAATATAAAATAATAAAAATATATATATTTTTATCAAAAAATATTTTTAAAGAATATATGTAATGTAATTTTAAAAATAAGATATCTAAAAATAAATAGATTCAAAAAATGTATTAAACGAATATAAAAAAATAGAACAATAAATATATTTAAAATATAACATTTAAAAAACCTTTGAAATTCACTGAAAAAACATAGGTTTGAGGCCTGTTATAAATAGGGTTTTATCATTTAAAAATCCTTTACAATTCACTGAAAAAAACATAGGTTTCAGACATGTTATAGAACATTTTAAAAAAACCTTAGAAATTCACTGAAAAAAAACATAGGTTTTAGGGGTGTTCGCTGGACATTTCACTCATATAAAACCATTGAAATTCCTCCGTTATAGTTAGTTGTACAAACTATAACTCACGAGCCCGCAATCCACTGCTGATGATGTTACATATTACATCATTCATGACATGGTTAGTGACATCACTGATGACATCACTGACCATGATCAGGAATTTCAGTGGTGTTGTACGAGTGAAATGTCCAGCTAACTAACTGTAACACCCGTAAAACATATGGCTTTTTCATATATATATATTCACTAGGAATATCGGAGCCTTTTAACTGCCGAAATAAAAAATGAACGCTACGGCGATGTGTGCGGCTCATTCTTTCTGTCTTGGAGAGGCTTTGGAAATACAATGCGGCATGGTTTGGCCGCGGAGCAACGCACCGCCTGTGACAGTGCGCCAAACCTACCCGAAAATGAACCTGTTTGTGACTCTGCCGAAAGCAAGAAGGCTAGTGGCAGCCACCAGGCACTGACCCCTGGCAAGGTCCTCAGCACGCTTTAAAATGGTGTGCAGAGGGGATTGCGGCAGACTCTCACTGGCAGATTGTTACAAGCATCACCCACTGGAGGAAATGAATTGGTGAGGCTGGCATGTTACTACAGGGACTAGAATGCTTAGCATCGCAATCCACCTGGGCTCCCACTAGAGGGAAATCACCGCGATACAAAAGAAGCAATTACCTGGTTCCTGTGTACGTGTACGGCCCCGAATGCCTGTCGCTCCTCCTCTGAAGAAGGCCAAAGGTTGGCCGAAATGCATTAGGAATATCGGAGCCTTTTAACTGCCGAAATAAATAATGAACGCTACCGCGATGTGTGCGGCTCATTCTTTCCATCTTGGAGAGGCTTTGGAAATACAATGCGGCATGGTTCGTCCGCGGAGCAACGCACCACCTGTGAAAGTGCGCCATACCTACCCGAAAATGAACCTGTTTGTAACTCTGCCAAAAGCAAGAAGGGTAGTGGCAGCCACCAGGGACTGGCCCCTGGCAAGGTCCTCAGCATGCTTTAAAATGGTGTGCAGAGGGGATTGCGGCAGCCTCTCACTGGCAGATTGTTACAAGCATCACCCACTGGAGGGAATGAATTGGTGAGGCTGGCATGTTACTACAGGGACCACAATGCTTAGCACCGCAATCCACCTAGGCTCCCACTAGAGGGAAGTCACCGCGATACAAAAAAAGCAATTACCTGGTTCCTGTGTACCTGTACGGCCCCCGGATGCCTGCTGCTCCTCCTCTGACGATGGCCAAAGGTTGGCCGAAATGCATTAGGAATATCGGAGCCTTGTAACTGCCGAAATAAATAATGAACGCTACCGCGATGTGTGCGGCTCATTCTTTCCGTCTTGGAGAGGCTTTGAAAAAAAAAAAAATATATATATATATCCACTTAAAAAACCATAGGTTTCAGGCCTTATATAGTTAGGGATTAGCATTTAAAAAACCATTGAAATTGCTCCTATATAGTTAGTTGTACTAACTATATTTCGCGCACCCGCAATCCACTGCTGATGATGTCACATATTACATCATTCGTGACATGGTCAGTGACATCACTGATGACATCACTGATGACATCTCAAATGACATCACTGATGACATCTCATTTGACATCACTCATGACATTATCCAGTGGCTGTGTGTTTCTGTAAAGTTTAAATATGTTTTACATATTGAAGAATGAGTGGATGTATAAGTGTCTGGATGAAGGATTTAGTAGGTGCGTGATTGACTGTATGAGTGAGTGATTAAATGTGTCTTACTAAATGCATGGGTTAGTGACTAAACTGTCTGAATGTGTGCATCAGTATGTCTGTTGTTGTGTAAGCTGCTGCATGTGTTGATCAGTAGCTATATGAGTGGCTATATGGGTTATTGATTGGTTGCCCAAGTATTTGAATGGGAGACTGAGTGTGTGTGTGGGTGGCTGGGAGGTGTGTGACTCTGTGCATAGATGTGTGAGCAGTTGATTCACTAGGTGTATGAGTTCAAGAGTGCATGTGGAAACAGCTATATGGGCAGTTGACTGTGTGCATGGGTGTGTTGGTGAGTGAATGGATATCTCAGTGCTACATGTCCAAGTAAGTACATATGTAAAACACAGTGCATGTGAGAGTTGGCATATATAAATGATTATACATGAGGACCAGTGAATGTGCGAGTGGCTGTATGGATCATTGTGTACTTGTATCAGTGATTGTATAAGAGAGTAAGTATGTGTTAATATATGTTTGAATAAGTAAGGTGTTGTGTGTATAACTGTATAGTTGAGGAAATGGAAGTGTGATTGATTCTTTGCATGACTGACTAGGTGTGTGAGTAACTCCATGGATGAGTGGCAGTGTGTGAGTGTCTGTATAGGTGTATGAGTGCATATGATAGTGTTGTATTGATGAGTGACTGTATGTATGAGTGAGTGGCAGTGTGTGAGTGTCTGTATAGGTGTATGAGTGCATATGAGAGTGTTGTATTGATGAGTGACTGTATGTATGAGTGATTCTATGGGTGAATGAGTGAATGTGTGTGTAGACCTAGGAATCAGTGAGTGCGTATGTAGTAACTGGTATTGGTGTGTCAATGGTTTCAAGAATGGTAGTCTGTATTTACCACTGGGTGTATCAAGGGTTATATTAGAGTGTGAGGAGGTGCATCGTATTATCACATGAATAATATCATCAGTGATGTCTAATGAGATGTCATCAGTGATGTCATCAGTGATGTCATTTGAGATGTCATCAGTGATGTCATCAGTGATGTCACTGACCATGTCATGAATGATGTAATATGTGACATCATCAGCAGTGGATTGCGGGTGCACGAAATATAGTTAGTACAACTAACTATATAGGAGCAATTTCATTGGTTTTATGTCAGTAAAATTTCCAGCTAACTATAACTGGTGTCAAACCTATGGTTTTTTCAGTGAAAATATATATCTATATGTATATATATATATATATATATGTCGGGAAATTCACCTGGGGAGCTCCTTCAATCATCGGAACCACTCAGGAACAAACGCTGACCCAGTTGAAGGTGCAGGTGAGTAATTTTATTAAAGTTTCAGCAGCCTGCCTGCATGACGTGTTTCAGCCTACCAAGAGGACTTGATCACGACGCCTTGGGAGTAACAATGCCAAATTTAAAGGGCAAAGTGCAGAATAACCTGGTACACAATTGGTTACAAGACAAATGGGTTTGTAGACATAGACAACATACCTGTTGGTTTAAGCATTTCGTTGAAACCGTCATGGCAATAGAATTCAAAGCACAACCAGAAATTTCGTAAATAGCATAAATACTTTAAGAATCTAAAAACACATGTGTAAGTGTAGTTAATTCTTAGTAAAAGTATGAGCTAGATAAAAAGGAGAATTAAAACTAATAAAAACATGTTAATTCATCCCCTGCATGTGCAAGATATACGCAGTTGTGCAAGCTAAGCAAAAATGAGAATAAAATCCAAGTGGGTGATGATTCACTTAAGCAGCCTATCAAGCTATTAAACATCAGTCAAAAGGGACATCTATGAGTCTGTGTCCAACCTGAATTGTCAGTGCAAATTTAGGGCTCGATTAGGATCGCGGTTTTCCCGCATCCTCTGGGGCGGCGGAAGCCACCGCCGGCCCGGAGGATGCGGGAAAACCACTGCGGAGGCACAAAAGACACACCGCCAAATTAGGATGGCGGTGGGTCTCAAAATCCGTTTGCAGCTTTTCCGCCGCGGTCGCCTTCCGACCGCGGCGGAAAAGCTCTAACATGGCTGGCGGTGTCTATCAGACACCGCCAGCCATATTAGGATGGCGGAAATCATATGCTTTTCCACGGCGGCTTTTCCGCCGTGGAAAAGCATACGGACATTGACTTCGGGGGCCCGTTGCGGGCCCCCTTAGTGAAGTGGGGGTCAGAGGGTGCACATGGGGGTACCTATAGTACCCCCCTGCATTTGTATGCAGAAATCGACAGGCACCGCACGGTGCCTGCCGCTTTCTGCATACAAATGCAATGTATGCATTTTTTACCATTGCGGCGGGTGCAGCTTGAAGCCGCACTCGCCGCAATGGTAAAAATAGAGGATGTGACCGCCAGGGTGGCGGTCATATCCTAATTACACAGGAGGGAACTCCGCAGGCAATGCGGAGGTTCCCTCCTACTCTATGGTGGCGGACGGACTCAGGTCCGTCTGCCATCATAATCGGCCCATTAGTGTGCAAAAGTGCAAATAGTGATAAAAAAGATTGTGTAAAGATAAGTTAAAATACAATGGGTTTAGGAGGTTTAGGCCAACAGAATAAGTGTGTAAAATACAAGATGGTAAAATGTGAGGGGACCAACCTATAGGCATGTATAGAAATCTTCGCTGGAGTTCAAGCCCTGCGGAGTCTTAGTGTCAAGCTCCACGATATATTTGGTTTCCAGAGCAGGCAAAAGGGCCTCCCGTTTTCCTCCTTGTCTGAGGGGGAGAACCGAGTCGATGACAAAGTATTTAAGGAGCTCACTCTTGTTGTCATGCCGTTCTTTAAAATGGCGTGCGACTGGATAGGAGGCATCACTGACATTGATTGCCCTGATGTGCTTGAGTATCCGTTTGTGGACCTGCAACTTGGTACTACCAACATACTGCAGGCCACACGGACACTCCAGCACATATACGCCAAAATTCGGTCAATATTTATATATATTTATATATGCAGTGGTTAACGTTATAATAAGGTGAATATTTCAGGAACAAAGTAATGTTTTTAACACACAAAAACACTGAAATTCACCAGTTACAGTTATCACTTGCCACTTTAACTCATGCACTAAAGTAGCTGTTTATTTATCAGTTCTAAAAATAAACTATGCTGTATTTTAGAGTCTGCCATAGGTTCATAAAGATCTACAGCAATATTAGCACTCAATAATAGTTCTGAGACATTCACAGGGATCTCACTACTTTAGGCCGGTACCAGAGGTCCCATTGACATAAGGTTTTTCACTAAACTAGCACCACAGTACAGGCATAAGATATACACACTGCAGGAGTGGCAATAGGATGGATATGGTAGGTATGATAGGTTAGCTATGGTATATATGGTAAATACATAGGTTGTCATTGGTAGGTTAGGTATGTTGGGTAGGTTAGGTTTGGTCAGTAGGTGAAGTAGCATAGGGTAGGTATGGAAATATGTAGGTAGGTAGGCATGGTATGGTATGGTAGGTTAGACATGCAAATATAGTTATGGTAGGTAGGTATGGTATGTTACACATGGTAGGGAAATAGTTGTGGTACGTAAGCTTGATAGGTTAGGTATTACTTTTGATATGAACGGTATGATGTTGAAGGTTAGGTATGGTAGAAAGGAATGATTGATTAGATTTAGTAGGTTGAATATAAAAGGTAGGTTAAGTAGTATAGTGTAGGTATGGTAGGTACAGAAAACATGGTAGGCTAGTTATATTAGATATGAAATGTTAGATAATTTAGATAAGCATGGTAGATATGCTAGGTAGTTATGGTAAGCGGGTGTGGTAGACAGATTAGCTGTGGCACATTAGGGATGGTGGATTAAACATTAGGTATGGGAGGTAGATCAGGTACAGTAGGTTATGTATTGTGGGTAGGATTTATATTCTTGACTATGGGCCTGCTTTAGAGTTTGGTGGTTCGAGTTACTCCATCTCAAATATGACGAACAACACCTCAGCTTTATTACAAGTCCAGTATATCATATTGCACTGTAATACAGCGGATGGGATATCCATCACGTTTGTGATGGAGTAACCCGTCTGCCAAGCTCTAAATCAAGCCCTATGTTGGACTATTTACATGATGTATCTTCAACCTGAAATGCAGACTGCAACCACTACCAGCAAAAAAGTATTCAACACTCTGAAAACACCACAGCCCTCATTACCTAAAGGATAGGGAGGAGAGACTGAGTTATCAACCTCTGTCAACGGAGTACAGTGGGTTGACTATCACTCAGTGCTGATATAAGGAGACCTCATGAGCAGATTGGCAGCAATGAAGATACAGTGGGCTATGCCAAGCTCAACATTAGGTGATCAGCGGCAATAGACCAGATGCCTCACTCCTGCCCTGTGCCCTGCAAAGACTGCTTCCTTTTATTTTCATTGAGCTAAAAAAGTATTTGGATCTGAAAATGCAGAATAATGTCATCAAAATATAATTGCCATTTCTAATTGTTTTTGTGAGCCAACTAAAGCATTTCCTGTAATCTGTATGTTTTTCCACTACCTCCTACAATGCATTTTCCTTCTTTGCATGCCACTGATTTTCGTGATGAAAATGCATTCATTGTCTATGAGGAGCTAGACAAAAAGAGTGGAGAAACAGTAAATAGAGAAAGAAGGTTCAGCATGTGAAGGGAGAGTTACTGAAGGAATTCCATCATCAATCAATCAATCAAGTAATCAATCAATCAATCAATCAATCAGGGGCTTGTAGAGCGTGCTACTCACCCGTGAGGGACTCAAGGCGCTGGGGGTGGTGGGGGGTGTAGCTCTGGGTCAGCTGAAAAGCTAGGTCTTGAGGTTCTTCCTGCAGGTTTGCAGGGTGGGGGAGCATCTGATGTTGACTGGGAGCTTGTTCCTGGCCCTGGCCGCGGCGAAGTATAAGGGTCTTCCACCTGCTCTGGTTCTGCAGCTGTATGGGGTCTCTGCTAGGGCGAGGTCGGTGGAGCAGAAGTTTCTTTTGGATACATGGAATGAGACTCTTTCGTTAATGTATTTGGGTCCGATGATGTGGAGGGATTTGTAGGCGTGGGTGAGTAGCTTGAAGCTTACTCTCTTCTCGACGGGGAGCCAGTGGAGGTCTTGCAGGTTTTGAGTCATGTTCTTGTGTCATGAGGTGCCGAGGACGAGTCTGGCTGCAGTGTTCTGGATGGTCTGGAGTTTGGGTAGCAGGGATTTGTTGATTCCAGCGTAGAGGGTGTTACCGTAGTCCAGTCTGCTGGTTGTGGGTGATGGTCTCTCTGGCTTTGGGGGTCCGCTTGAAGGTCTTGCAGAGGATGCAAGGGTGTTGAAGCAGGTGGAGGCAACGGCATTGATCTGGCAAGTCAGGTGAGGGAGGAGTCTAGGATGATGCCGAGGTTCCGGGCGTGGTCCGTCGTGGTGGGTGGGTTTCCAAGGGGGGACGGCCAACAAGTGTTGTCCCAAGCAGCGGGGGTTGGTCAGAGGACGAGGACCTCTGTCTACTCCAGGTTCAGCTTTAGGTAGCTGTTGCTCATCCAGGCTGTGACGTCTTTCATTCCTTCCTGAAGCTGAGTCTGGTGTCTTCGGGGTTCTTTGTGAGAGCAAGGATGAGCTGGGTGTTGACGGTGTAGGATTCTTTGCTGAGCCCATGATGTCTTACGATGGCGGTGAGGAGGGCCTTGTAGATGTTGAAGAGCATGGGGCTGAGTGATGATCCTTTTGGGTACACCACAGTTGATCTCTGTGAGTTCAGAGAGGAAGGGTGGAAGTCTAATCCTTTGGGTTGTGTTGGCGAGAAAGGAGTGGATCCAGTCGAGGGCAGTCTCACATATGCCCGTGTCTTGGAGTCTGGTTGCAAGAGTGCCGTGGGAGACGGTGTCGAAGGCTGCGGCGGGGTAGGCAGGATGAGGGGAGCGGTGTGGTCCTGGTCAAAGTAGTGTGCAGATGTCATCGGTGGCTGCAAGGAGGGTAGTCTTGGTGCTGTGGTTACCGCAGAATCCGGACTGGTAAGGGTCGAGAATGGCGATCTCTTCGACGAAAGTGATCAGCTGGGCGTTGATGAATTTCTTGGTGACTTTGGCTGCGAATGGAAGGAGAGAGATGGGCCAGTAGTTTTTCAGGTCCATTGGGTCAGCAAAGGGTTTCTTGAGGAGGGGCTTGACCTCTGCCCGCTTCCAATCATCAGGGAAAATGCCAGATTTGAAGGAGGTGTTAATGGTGTGGTGTAGTTCGGGTGCTATGGCGGAGGCTCTGTGGAATATTTGCAGCGGGCAGGGTTCCGTGGAGGCCCCTGAATGGGTGCTCTTCATGGTCATGTTGGTATCTTCAGTGGTGACAGGTATCCAGGTGTTGATGGTGGACTGGCTTTCATTCCTGGGAGGGGAGGGTGGTGTCCGGAGTCTGTTTGCTGAGGTTGTCGTAGAGGGCCTTGATTTTCAGGTGGAAGTAGTTCAGGTGGAAGTAGAAGCCAAGCTTGTTACATAGGTCCTGGGATGGTGTGACATCCGTGGCTTTGCTGGGGAGTTTGGTGAACTGCTGGATGATGTTAAAGAGTTGCTTTGAGTTGCTGGTGGCCTTATGTGTTGGTGGTATTCTGTCATGGTGTTCTTGTAGGTGGTCTGGTCTTCTGTGGTTTTGTTGTTTCTCCAATGTTTTTCGAGGTGTCTGCAGAATCGTCTGGCTTCTTGGAGGTCGGTGGTTAACCTGGCGCCTTAGTGGGCATTTTCTGTCGGGGTGGCGGAGGGGTACGAGCTTGCCTGTGCAGCTGGTGATCCAGGGATGTAGTTTATGGGCTGGAAAGATGGTGTCGGTCGAGGCGGAGAGGGTGGTCTTGGGTGAGGATGGAGTTGAGGTTGAAGAGGATGTTAGTCCCTCCTGCGAAGAAGGGGTCGAGGATGTGTCTGACCTCGTGGGTGGAGGTGGTGATGAGCTGCTTCAATCCGAGGTTGGCGAGGTTGTCCAGGAGGGAGTGGACTCAGGATCGCTGTGACTGTTTAGGTGGAAGTTCAGGTCTCCAATGAGTATGTAGTCCATGGAGGCGATGGCGTGGGGAGCGTTGAGGTCAGCAATGGTGGTGGTGGTGAAAGAAGCACTAGGTACAGGGGGTCTGTCAGCGAAGGTGCCGTGAAGTGTGGTTCTGGGGCTGGTCTGGATCTGGAAGTGGAGGTGTTCTGGTAACGGCAAATAAACTGCTCAATGATCGCATCACGGTTGCTCTGGACTGCACAGCCCCTTTGGGCCGGTCAACTAAAGGTGTCCACAGACAAAGAACTGCTCCCTGGTTCAGCAAGGTGCTGCGCTGCGCCAAAAGGGACTGTAAACGAGCAGAAAGACAATGGAGAGTGGCATACGATGACCGGCTGAAGGAGGCTTATCTCACTAAGAGATGCATCTATCATAACAAAATCCGGATAGAAAAAGCCACATACTATGCAGACAGAATCCATGGGGCAGAGAATTCTGCTAGGGAACTGTTTAGCATATATAAGTCCCTAGCCACCCTTAAAACCTCTACTCACGACGTAGACCACTCAGTAGCAGCATGCAATCGCATTGCCTACTACTTTGGTGACAAAGTGTCTAAGATATACTCTGCTTTTCCTGATACACCACCTGTAGCGGATGAGCCTGTAGATCTAGTAGGAGACGAAGCCGATCAAAATCTGTTACTTAATTTCACTATCCCCTCAACGGAGGATTTAGTTAAAATTTGCAGGTCTGTTAAATCTGGCTCTCCTCGAGATCCTGCATCCCCAAAAAGGTTGAGTGACAGTTTGGAGACACTCGAACCCTATATCAGGCACTTGCTAGATGTCTCCTTCCGTTCTAGTTCTATACCTGAGGATTGGAAACAGGCTGTGGTGCTTCCCCTCCGCAAAAAGCCCAACATTAGCTTTGAGAAGTTGGACAATCTACGTCCCATCTCTCTGCTGCCATATTTCTCTAAGGTAGCAGAGAAGGTGGTTAACAAACAGCTAATGAAATATGTGGAGGAAAACAACCTTCTTCACCCCACCCAATTTGGGTTTCGGCCCCGTCATTCTACGGAGTCTGCCCTTCTTAGGACTACCGAAACCCTCAGGCAGGGTGCAGATGAGGGACAAACCATGGCTTTAATCCTCTTGGACCTCAGCGCGGCGTTCGACACTGTAGCACATTCCATCTTGCTACAGTGTCTGAACAGAGGGGGGGTGAGAGGGGCAGCGCTGAAATGGATTTATTCATTTCTTACAGGTCGGGGCTTCCAAGTGAGGCAAGGCGATCAGTACTCTGAGCGAATCACTTTGGACCAGGGGGTGCCACAAGGTTCGTCCCTGAGTCCAACACTTTGTAACCTTTATGTTGCCCCGATTGCCTCCTTAGTAGAGCGTCACGGCCTCCGAATGGTGTCGTATGCCGACGACACGCAGATGGTTATCTCCCTGTCTCGTGCACCCGGTCTCTCGGCGGACATCTTCAGAGCTTGCATGCAAGATCTAGCTGCCTGGATGTCCGCCAATTATCTCAAGCTCAACGGAGGCAAGACCGAGGTGCTGGTCGTGGGGGGTTGCCAATCTGCATGGACGTCGGCATGGTGGCCGTCCTGCTTAGGTCCAACACCTATCCCCTGCCAGAAAGCAAAGAACTTGGGCATATGGTTTGATACTGACCTTACCTTTGGCCCTCAGATCAACCGGGTGGTTGGATCATGCTTCGGGACCCTTAAAAGTCTCAGGAAGGCATTAAAGTTTTTACCTGTGACAGCCCGTCAAACCCTGGTGCATGCACTAGTCACATCAAAGATGGACTATGGCAATCTTCTCTATTTAGGGACTTTGGAGAAGAATTTGAGTCGCCTACAGGTTTTACAGAATGCCGCTGCCCGACTAGTGCTTAGACTACCCAGAAGAGCCGCATCTTCAGCAGCCCTCCGTTCTCTGCATTGGCTTCCGATTAGAAGCAGGGTAGAATTCAAAGCACTATGTACGTGCCATCGGATCATCAACGGGAGGTCCCCTCTCCCTTTGAAAGGACTGCTGACATCTTACGAGCCGTCCCGCCCCCTGAGATCTTCCGGCTCAGGACTCCTGGCTGTCCCTAAAGTGTCTAGAGCACGGATGGGCGGAAGATCCTATAGGTACCTTGCAGCCTCTAGATGGAACAAATTACCTATGGCATTGCGATTAGAACCATCAGAATCAATCTTTAGAGCTAAGCTTAAAACTGTACTATTCGCACAGTAAGATATTCTGCTCTGTAGGCTCCTGTAATTTCTGCTCCTCAGCGCGGGGACACGCCGTTGAGCGTCACCAAGCGCTTTATAAAACCCCCTAAATAGAAAATGTGTTGGAGAGGCGGGTCTCTCGTGCTGGAGGTGGAGAGTAGGAAGATGCTCATGTATGCGATGGCGAGTACTCCACCTGGGCGGTGGGGGCAGTCTTTCCTCTGTATCTTGTATCGATTGGGAATGGCGGTGGCGATGTCGGGGGCAAAGGACGTGCTTGTCCAGGTTTCCATAAAGGAGGCGACGTCTGGCAAGGGGGTGTCAAGGAGGTCCAGGTCTCTACTGTGTATTTGTGTAGGGAGCACATGTTGAGTTGGATGCATTTCTGGGCTTCAGTGGTGCAGACATCCGGTGTGGGTGCAGCAGTTGCACGCGTGCTGAGGATGGTGAAGGATTGTCTGCAGTGTTGGCAGGAGAACTGGTGGTGGGTGGTGTTTGGCGTCGATCGCTGGCAGTTCATGTTTCTTCCGGGGTTGAGTGCGAGGAGGGCAGCTGAGTCATAGCGGTGGATGGTCGGAGATCCTGGGTCCCTGGCGCTGGTCACAGTTGGGCCGTGGACGGGCGCAGACGGGCTTGCCATTGGCACACCAGCAGTGCATAGCTACGCGCGGCAGCACATTAAATAGGGAAGGGGAGGGAAGTGCAGCTAGGAGGTGCGAGATGGCAGTGGGGAGGGGTTGCGGAGGTTCAGCGGCAGGAGAAGAGTGCCGAAAACCAAAAAACAATGTCAACCGGAAAGAGATAGGCACAAGTACGATAAAGCACTATGACAATGAGGCACAATTACAATGAAGCAAAATAATTGCTGAAGCAGTCAGGGATTGAGACGCAGGCAGGTAACAGGAGGGCCTCGAACACCTACCAGGAGGAGGTGTTGGGGAAGTGGTAGGCAAAGGACAGAAGAGCTGCTGGTTCGGAGAGCGGGACTCTGGCCTGCAGGTTGTCCCCACAGCGGCCGGCATTAAATAGGGAAGGAGGAGGGAAGCGCAGCTGGGAGGCGGGAGATGGCAGGGACCATTGGGGGTCAGCGCTGGGACAAGGGTGCCGAAAATCAAAAAACAATGTCAACAGGAAAGACAATTAGCAGTCAGGGAGCGACACGCAGGCAGGCAACATTAGGGCCTCGAACACCTACCTGGAGGAGGTGTCGGGGCAGTGGCAGGCGAAGCACAGCAGAGCTTCTGGGGCAGAGAGCAGAACTCTAGGCTGGCGGTCATCAAAGATTAGTGTTAATTTATCACGTTCATGTGGTGTATTTCTTAAGTGATTGGATCCAGACCCGGACTGGCCATTGCGGGGCCAGTCCGGGCTGTTTTCAGGGTCGTTTTAGCAGCATCGCTGCAAAATCGGCTCTGTAACAAAATCGTCCGAAACCGGCCCTGGCAAAGAGCTCGGTCGCACCCCCAGGGGGCCGGCCAAGCACTTTGCCAGGGCCGGTTTTGGTTCTCAGTCCGGCCCTGATTGGATCCCCCCTTAAAGCACAAGAGTTTGCCCTCTAGGTGCCTTTTTTAAATGTTTGTCAGAAAATAAGTGGGGCTCTCACCAGTGGTTGGACTGGTGGCACAGAGTGAGGGGCTTTCATCTGCATTACTATTGGCACCAGCAGCTCACATCGAGGGGATCAAGCTCTCACCTGCCCTGTTATCATCTGTCAAAAAGACAAAGGTAGAAGTCTCATCTTCTTAAAGTCGGAAAAGAGCATCTAGCTGCAGCCAGGAAGCCTATGTGTTCTTTGTATGTTATATGAGCAACCTGGCGAAGGAGTAAAGAATGTATAGGCACTCTGCACAGGGAGTGTATTAACTTCAGTAACCGTGATAAACTACCTTTCCTCATCACCACACTAAGGTCAGTAGCACAGTCCCTGCACCCACAAAACATGGCTTGACCAACAGGGCATTTAAACAATTGATAGTGGTACCTTGACGTATCTAAGCTGCTAAAGCAGTCTGTAGAGAGATCTATTAACACTATGAGATCTGTATACAATTATTCAGTCTGAGGTGAAAATATATGACGGTGGCTAGGGGAAGATACAAAGCCTATTTTGAGAAGCATGGCTCAGTGGTTAGAGGCAGCAGACCCAGAAGCAGAGATCGGCCGTGGACCAGGGTTCAATTCCCCGCCTCGGCGGGTCTCGGGCTAAAAAACTTCCACTGTCTCGACAATTCTCGCCCCGGTGCCTCCTCGACTCACGGGTTCACACTCTGCAACTCTGGGCAATAGCTTGCTTAATCTCCACTGCGGCCCCTCGCGGCGGGATGCCTGGCTTTCACCTTGTGGATACCCTGCCGGGGTATCTCACAGGGGAATACCAGGACGGGTTCCCTAAGCAAGCGCCTTGATGCCTTCGGGTGATACGTGCGCTATATAAGTCGCAATACATTTCTAATTTTAGGAATTCACAAAGACAGCAACCGGTTTCCAGGTATATATTTGAAGAAATCTATGAAAATGTGTACCTACTGTACAATGTAACATGGGGAAATGTCTAGCTTTTTTTACAATAGCACTTTTACTCCTTTTTTTCCTGTGGGGAAAAAAACCTTCACCTTTCCTTTACATTAGTAAATCTATTGTCATCCCACTATTAAAAGGGAATAGAAAAAAATCTGTGCATGTTCCCTCAAAATATCTTTTTCCAGGATAGTCTAAAGGGCCTGTTTATCGCAACTCGTAAATAATGAAACCCTGGGGTTTGTTATTTATCGGGATTAATAATTGCACCTATTGTTGTTGGGAAATAACATGCAGATTTTTCTGTTTAACACACCAAAGTCGGGTAAATATCATACACATTTCCTCTGCTAAATTTTGGCAGGTTTGACCTGCTGAAATTTAACCAACTTTGAGGTATTTATTTAACGCATCCGATAATTATCAGCTGCGTTAATTACTCATTACGTCTTAGTTCCGACCCGTACGTAAATGGAGGTTTACGCACAGGTCGGAATGTAAGAAGCAACTCATCATCCAGCCCTGAATGTCAACCTTTCTGAATAGTATTGATTGAACAAAATGGCGTGTTATGTTGCCATTTGTACAAATATACAGAGTAGACTTTGATCATTTCTTGTACTAGATAGACACACTCTCTGCTTCACACACTACAAATGATAATTCAGAGATATCATGGATTACAGCATTGGTGCTGTGATATGTGTTGTCTGAACCATGTGCTCACAACCTGTGGCTGTGTGCAGCAGGGTCTAAGCACAATGTATTGCAGTAGGCCATCAGGTTCAACTGGCTGACTACACATAGTCATTGATCATCCATAGTTGCAATGTGATTTTTCATGCTTTCTTTTTTAGAATTCACTCCAAAATTATAATTTTTCAAAGTATTTGTGAAAGAACTCAATTATTCACAGGTCTGTATCTGCAAATACCATAATGTATATTGTCTTTTTAAAATCGATGGGGCAGTGTTTTATCCTCTGGGCCTGAACATCCTCCCTGGAGTTACAGTATGCGCCTTTTAATCAGGAGACAGGATTTGGTGCATGGCATCCTGTAACTAAGCAAACAGATTTACACAAAACCACAAAAAGGCGATATACAAGAAATTCTAGTTTCTGGTTTGGTGTAATTCTGTTCAACAATTTGGGCTGTAGCTCCAAGTAGACTTTCTGTAGGAAATAAAATTTAAAAAAACTACATTTGTTCTACTTTTTATATATTTACCACCCTATAAAGGTCTGCATGAAACATGACATTTTAAAAATTATTCCAGACACAACTGGTGAGTACTATATTTATTTCATATTCATTAACTGGTACTCTAAGAAATTAGATTATTATTCAGATTGGGTGATAGCTCACCTAAAGGTATAATCACATATCTTGTCAGGGTGAACCCTTATAGTGTTCCCACAAAAGGGGTATGTAGAGTACACAAAGGAGACACAACCAAGGAAAATTTCCCAATTTGGAAAAACTGCCCTCACTCACATACCAAGGTATGTGACATGCTTCATCATAGGGCCTGCTACAAACGTCCTGGTGTAGCCACACCCAGGACGGAGCATTAGGGAGGGGGGAAAAAATAATAAATTCCACACTACAAGACGTACGACCAAATATATCAATACGTACAACGAATAACACACATGAGATGCAGAATGTGCAGTGAACACCCTGTGACGTAACTGATAGTGCGACAAGAAAGTGCAGTAAGGATGTGATTAAAACTGATTAGGGGTGCCAATAGAAAGAATTACTTTATTAAACACAGTTAGGTACCCCTACCAGGATTAAAAATAAGAAAAAGGATGGGAAATGTCTTATTGAGAAAACAAGGTTCCTCAAGACTTCCCTCCTACCACTGCTGGAGTCAACATGTTTCGACCGCTTGAATTGTGCCTAAAGAGGTCACCCCGGTCTTCGTCAGGACTGTCGCAATCAGAGTCGCCGTCCGCCCTGCCGTAATTCGGTCACAAGGCCTTCAGAATAGAGTAGGTCTTCCAGATCCATACTCATCCAAATCTATGTGGTGTTCTGAGGTACAGGAATGTTTGACAGGGCAATCCCCACAGAACGATTGTGTTCTTAGGGAGACCCTCCTGGCGGACACCAGTTCGTGTTTGTGAATTACATAAACTCGTGAATGTTTTCCCGCATTACGGGGCCTAATCTCCACTGATCAATTAGAAGATTTGGATGAGTATGGATCTGGAAGACCTACTCTATTCTGAAGGCCTTGTGACCGAATTACGGCAGGGCAGACGGCGAATCTGATTGCGACAGTCCTGACAAAGACCGGGGTGACCTCTTTAGGCACATTTCAAGCTGTCGAAACATGTTGACACCAGCAGTGGTAGGAGGGAAGTCTTGAGGAACCTTGTTTTCTCAATAAGACATTTCCCATCCTTTTTCTTATTTTTAATCCTGGTAGGGGTACCTAACTGTGTTTAATAAAGTAATTCTTTCTATTGGCACCCCTAATCAGTTTTAATCACATCCTTACAGCACTTTCTTGTTTCACTATCAGTTACGTCACAGGGTGTTCACTGCACATTCTGCATCTCATGTGTGTTATTCGTTGTACGTATTGATATATTTGGTCGTACGTCTTGTAGTGTGGAATTTATTATTTTTTTCCCCCTCCCTAATGCTCCGTCCTGGGTGTGGCTACACCAGGACGTTTGTAGCAGGCCCTATGATGAAGCATGTCACATACCTTGGTATGTGAGTGAGGGCAGTTTTTCCAAATTGGGAAATTTTCCTTGGTTGTGTCTCCTTTGTGTACTCTACATACCCCTTTTGTGGGAACATTGTATTGTATTTGGGGCCTGGGGAAGTGGAGTTTAAACGAGAAGGGCCCTCTCCCCTCATTTGTGTTAATGAACCCTAATAGTCACTAAATTAACCTGGTATCTCCAATGGTAGCTATGGCAAAGAGCAAACAGGCTTAACTTAATGCAATGTGTAAAGTATTTATGCAGTACCAAAACACTAATAAAATCAAAAGGCAATATAAAACCCAAGTGAAATTAGAAAAATAGATCAAATTGAATAAAAACAATATCACAAAAATGACAAGAATCCAATGAGGGGAACCGACATATGAATTTTGAAAGTTTTAAGTTGTAATAGTATCTTAAACTGCCAAAGATAGTCAATGGTTGCAGTAGGCCTGGACCTATGCACAAGGACAGTAACACCAACCAGTCACTTCCTGATCAAAGATTTTACCTTCTGACTTAGGGCCGGATTTAGATCTTGGAGGATGGGTTACTCTATCCCAACGGTGACAGATATCCCATCCGACGAAATATAAATCTAGACAAGCTACACCAAATCAAGATCTAAATCAGTCAATTAGCCTTTCAAGTCCCAATCAACCACAGGATTAAACTTCTAAGGACCCCAGAACCTCAAAGAAGGCATTTTGAGAATTGCAGGGTATCAAGCAGAGGGCAACAGCAGTGTCCAGCCCAGCTTCTGCTGCCACTGGTCAGCTGAGTAATCCAGGAAATGGTCTCTTATAACTTGAAATCTCCCTGTAGCCACACGGGAGGCAGCCAATGATCATTGCATTCCACGTCTTTGTCCTGCGTACAAGAGGGTGCTCCTCTTAGGTCACAGACAACAAGTCCAGTCATCTTCTGCAGGTCAGTAAGTGTTTTGAAGTGAGTGCCTGGAAATGCCACATTTATGCCTGGCTCGAGCTAGTGGATGGGATGGACTCCTGGATACTCCCTAAACAATTGAGTAAAAGTTCCCAGAACCTGACCTACCTACTTTTACAGTACGTCATGTTTTACATGTGGCTCAACAGACCCATCAAGTAGGATTTGACATTATAGTGTCAAAAGGGATGAAAACAGCACCCACCCTGCATATTCTGTAGGAGCTTAGAGGAGTCAACTCTGCCCATTCACCTCAACCTATTGTTTGCTCCTTTACACACCAATTTAAAGTTGAGAACTGTCAAAGGTGCATGCTAATTTGCCTTCTGAGTTCAGGCAGGTAAAGGTTAACTCTCTAAAAGTTACCTTTTCCTAATATTTATTACAATTCTTATTTCCCTATTTCTTTTTATTATTTCAAAAAGTTTTATTAGGTTTTTAAAAATACATAACAAAAAAATGAAAATTGTGAACAGAGTTAAACAAGCAGGCATAGGCTGTTATATCTAACAGTAGCCAGGTATGTTGTCAAAGAAATTGTACCATATAAAAAATGACATTGATTCTGAATGCATTAGTCACAAATGACATTAACAGCAATTTTAGATTTATCAAATGGTAGACACCAGATTAAGTATCATATAATGACAGTGGACTTAGAGCCATACATCTTGTAAGGTACAGCATATTCCTGGCTTAGGCATAGGTAGAGCAACAAAAGCCTACCCTAGAGAATAGTAAGTTGTAAAGGGGGGAAAAAGTATAAAGAGAAAAGAAAAGAGAAAGAAAAGAAAAGAAAAGACAATGGAACATCATGACAAAACTATGGAGACATTAGGAGGAATCTGTAACGGATCTCATGATGAGTATCATTTGTCACCCAGTGCGGAGTCAGTGTGGGGCGCTAGGCATAGAGGTTGTATCAGATACTCTAGGGGGTTTAAAGATAAAAGAAGAGTCCATAAATACCACAATGTTTTATTGTGTGAATGCCATGGAGAGAGTTGTAGTGATATGTTGTCTGCACCTCTCAGAAAGGTTAGCTATTCTTGCCACATTTTGAACGATATTATTTTGAAATTCTTCCAATTACACAGGATTATTTTGCAAGTCAAGGTCAGCATAAAGTCCAGCAAGTTGTGGCCATTATCATTCCGTATTGTGGGTCTAGGGATCCCAGCAGGATGTACGGGAACTCTCTGATCAGGTTGATATGTAAGGTGTGTCTAATACATTCAAAGATCCTATCCCAAAAGAATTGTAGCATTTGGCATTTAAATAGCATGTGGCCTTAATCGCCTTCCAGTGAATTACATAAAAAGCCAGGAAGGCATCTTAGTGCACATGCTATTTCAATGCCCAATGCTACACTCCTTTTGGGATAGGATCTTTGAATGTATTAGACACATTTTGTTCCAACTTAAGGGATGATTGAATAAAGTTAATTCTATGTAATCAGGATGGCCTCCAATAGGCCCTATTTATAATCATATATTATGTTTGGGAGAGTGAAGGAGAGATTTTGTTCCTGAAGGGCATCATGTGTATGTGTTTCCAGTCAAGAGCGATTGCCTAAATTTGGGTTCTGCTTCCCATTTTCTCTCGTTTTCTGTATGGGTCTTACGTGGGTCAGAGAGGAGAAGCTTCTATAATTATGATACCATATGTCCAACCCTATTAAATTAGGATAGTTTGAGGGGTATTAAAGGACAGATCAGTTTTATGGGCAGTTTAGAAATCTGGACTGTAAGTTTCAGGAATTTATATGTCTATTTCAGTTAGCCTTCTCTCTGTTTTTAGATTGGAGAAGGTCTTAGGTGAGGCGTCGTCATATAGATGTTTGATCATATTTATGCCTCTTTGGGACCAGTCCTGCCAAAATGTTAGTTGGCCATCTATTTTTATTTTGGGGTTGTACCATATCGCTGCCTTGTATGAGGAGCTAAGTTAATAATGGAGTGTACATCTAAGCGGGAAAGTGCTTGCTTTGTGTTTTGAATGATATATTTTGAGGGAGGTAGAATCGAAGATTGCATTGTCATGAAGGCTGGAGGCGGGATATCCTTGATAAGGTTTTTTTCTGCATCCAGCCACAGAGCTCCAGAGACTGGGTTTTCGACAAACCAAGCCACACCTTGTTTGCATAGAAAGGTAGTTTGGTAGATTCTAAAGTTTGTTAGGCCAACCGCGCCTTTGCTTTTGGCCAATTTGAGTCTCACTACTGAGATTCTTTGTTTCTTCCCTTGCCACAAAATATTATTGAGAGCCTTGTCAATTTTCTTAAGGAAGTCTTCTGATAGTATCATTGGAAGCATACTAATGAGGTAGTTGATAATTAGGGTAATCCTCATTTTAATTGTTTCTACCCTACCCCATCATGATAAAAATGTTGGTGACCATCCATTCCCTAGTTCATACATATACTATATTTTCATTCTCTTTTAGGTTAGTGAAAAGATCATTAGTGGATTCCAGACCTAACTATTTAATCGCACCTGGTTGCCATGCTAGACATGTGTCTCCTATTATTTCCTTGCCCCCATGGTTATTAAGTAACTTGACTTCTGTCTTGTCTTTGTTTAGTGTACAGACTGAGACTTCAGCAAATTCTTGTATCGAATTCATAAGCCGTATCAGCATCTTTTGAGACAACTAGAACGTCATCTGCATAAGCCTACACTTTGAAGTTTGTACTACCAAAATCAATGCCTCTTATGCCCTGGTTTTCTCTCAAGTGCTGAAGAAACGGTTCTATCTCTAACAAGAAAAGTGATAGGGATCCTTTTCTGGTCACCTGTTTTAAGGAAAGGGCCTAGGCAATAGCCCCCCGCTCTGACTTTAGCTATCAGATCATGGTAACCATGGTATAGAGCCATGGTCATACGTATTAGTGTATCTCCAAAGTTGAACTTTCCAAGTGTCATGCATAGGAAATCCCAGTCTACCTTATCAAACACTTTTTCTGCATTGAGTGTTATGGCGACTGTCGGGAATTGGTACGTTTTGCCATTTCAATTGCGTGGCAGAAAATCATGGTGTTATCGCTATAAGGTCTATGTTTGAGGAAGCCAACTTGGGATGAATGGATACGTTTCGCAATATGTTTTTGTACCCAGTTAGATAAAATCAAGGCATAACATTTCCAGTCCAGATTTATTAGGGAGATCGGCCTATAGTTTTTAGTGAGGAGAGGGTCTTTACCTTCTTTAGGTATAACTGTTATGATGGCTTCTGCTGGTGTACCTGTTATTTGTCCGGAGGATGAAAACTGCCCGAATACTTTTAGCAGTGGATGTCTTAGTTGGTCAGCAATCGTTTCAAACAAGGTAGAGTTGTAACCATCAGGCCTGGGGCCTTGCCAACTTAGAGTTTCTTAATGGCTGTATCTATTTCTTGCAAGGTGATAGGGCCGTTGATGGAGATCATTTCTTGGTCAGTTACTGTATTCAGTGATATCCCATCTAGATATTTCTTGTTATTCAGACGTTTCAGATTGGGATTCAATTCATAAAGGTTTTGGTAAAATTCTTTAAATGTATCAGCTATCTTGTGTGGGTTAGTGTGGACTATACCTGCATGATCCTTGATGGCATTAATAGCGTACTTTTGAATTTTGAATTTTAGATAGGAAGCTAGCGACTTCGCAGCTTTGTTGGCTTCACATAAACATAGACTTTTTTGTTTGTTTATCCACACTCCGTCCCTAGTGCTGATTATTTAATTGTATTCATACTTTTTGTTTAACATTTTATTTAGGATCTAGGGGTCATTTTTTAATACATGCAAATTCTTCCGATTAGAGAAATTATTCTCTAATGTCAGTAATTTAGCATTTGTTTCTTTATTCATACTTGATTTAATTTTTATTACTACTCCCCTAATTTTGGATTTCAACGCTCCCATCTGGTGAGGTGTGAGGTCTTGTCTTCTTTATTTTGCAGGAGATCATTTTTAATTGCTTTCTCAATTAGTTTTTCATTTTGCGGAGCAGAGGACATCATTGTTAATTCTCCATAGGGATTCTTTAAGTGAGGAGGGGTGTTGAGTCTGAGACAGTTAATGTAATGCAGGAGTGGTTAGATACCACCCTCAGCTCTATTGTTCTTTGGTCTAACCTGCTAGATGATTTGTCTGAGATTAAGAAGTAGTCAAAACAGAAATATGAATTGTGCCGAAAAGAGTAAAACTTGTAGTCTCTTTCTGATGGATTCTGCAGTCTCCATGTGTCTATCATGTTATAGATATGACAGAGGTTCTTAAGGGCTTTATGTGCTTTGTTCGACCTGAATTGACATGTGAACTTCCTGTCTAGGTTGGGGTCGAAGGGGAGATTGAAATCACCAGCAATAATCAAGGTAGCGGTATATGGGATCGATTTGATGTCAGCTGCTTGGTCATCTCAAAATTCAGGTTCATCATTTGTGGGTGCATAGATGTTTGCTATATAAAGACAGAATAATTTTTTCCTAATTTTGATATAACCCATCTACCATCTTTATCAGCAGAGTAGGATATTAATTCTGTCCTGGCCTTCCATGCTATCATTAGCAGCACCCTGTTCTTCCTCCCTACAGCTCCTGAACAGGTTATATCTGTAAATTGATTGCCTGTGAGAGAGTTAGCAAGGTTGGTGTCTAGTTTTGTTTCCTGTAGAAGAGTGATGTCCTCTTTTTGTTTGTGTATGTAATCAAAAATCTTATTTTCTTTTAGGTGGGCAGTTAAAGCCCTTAACAGTCAGTGATATTATTTTAATATTTTGATGGTATTGATGTATCATTCTTGATGCGAGCAGATTTGGTGACCAACATTCTCAATGGTTTAAAATGTTTAGTGTGCAAATGAGAGTACCCCGTGAAAAGGGAAATAAATCACTGACAACCTCTGAGCCTTAACTATTGTGCGTCGTTTGTAGGGATTGTGTACTTGAGAGGATTAATAAAAAAGATCCCTCATAATGAGATTAGTTCTTTATTGGATGTAAAGAACATGTGTCCCTTTGGAGAAAAACAAGATTTAATTAAAGAAAAAATTAAGTGAGGTAAGTAAAGTGAAGGTAAGTAAAGGTAAGTATTTCACCATTTCATTAGATTGTTAATAACTATTGAAAATAGTGGCTTAAATATTTTTTTAGCTGGTCCCATTCCTAAGATATTATATTAGTATTCAATATTGCTTTCAGCCTTCCTACTATGAAAATAGCTTTTGATTGATAGTCACTGTAAGGACACGTTAACTCTAAATTTCTACATGTCCTGCTTTTCAATATTATGCACCCTGCCTTGTGGGCTACAAGGCCTACATGGGATGGCGTATTAGTATTCTAAAAGGAGGGTCAAAATATTTGGATGCTGGTTTCCGGTCTAGGGAAGACCTGACTTGGAAGTTCGGGCTGAACTGTTCCCATGAGGAACAGGGTCACGGCTGATTTGCATATGGCTAGGTCTGAACTGGGGTGGCCAAGTGAGCTAAAGAATTATGATGGATTCAACCCAGATCTCTGACGGGTGAGTGTCTGAAAGGTTTCAGAACTCCGTCCATCATCTCCTTATGTTTGCAAATGATTTATTGTGACAGGTCAAGGTGCATGTTTTCCAAATTAGCCTTCAGGTGCTTCAGACAGGGGAAAGATATTTTTTTAAGTACCTATTCCCACATATTTATCAAAAATTCAACTTCATAATTTAATTGGATTTTTAATATCTGTTAAAAATAGGTGTTTAATTATTTTTCGAGCTAATCCCATTCCTGAGATACAGTATTAGTATTGTAATCTCTACTATGGGAGCTAGGCCTTCCACAGTGAAAATAGGTTTTAGAGCATTGTCACATTAGGAACATCATAATAATGATGTTCTACCAGTCCTACTTTTAAATGCCTTGTGAGTGACCTAATAGTATTTTGAAATGAAGTCTTTTCGTATCAAAGTAGAAGTCAGGCTACACGGGTAGGCCGTAAGTCATGTTTATGCTGCCACTACAGTGGATGGCAGAATAGGTGATGCAGTCCACTTGAGGTATTGAAGTGTGGAAGTTGACTAAAAACTCCCTTTTCCGTCTGGTGTCCCATCATGCACCCTATTCACCCTAACACCGACCAGGCAAGCCGATTTTCCTACTTCAAGCACGGATCCTGTTATACCCCCTCTTGCCTATTATTCTCTTCGTTGTACTGGCACATGCAAAGAAAATAATGGCCAGCCATCGTGTATCTTACGGGTTTCGGTCCCGTTCGATATTTTCCCTTAGACCAGAACGGAGTCAGTTAAGATGGTTGGCTCGTCAAAACCCCCCCTCTCCATCTCTGTCACAGAACGAGCAGCTCTCGCTCGTCAATGATCTCTCAGCTTGCGGGGGCAGCCACGGGTTGGGTCAACAATCAAGGGAAAACCTGATCAAGCACATGAGACAGCCATGAAGAAGAATAGTTAACCACAGCCCATTCTCCTTCCTCCCAGCTATACCATTGTGAGACATCACCGCCCTTGTGTAAGAAGTAAAGAACGCACAATGCCTCGTCCTCTTTACCTTTCCGACAGAAACAACCCTGTAACAATGCCTCGATTCTCTGTCCCCAGACACTAGTAACTCTGTAACTTGTCACCACAATCACTCCAATGCAATATGTTTGTCTATGTGTAAATGTAATCCAAGTTATTCTTTAAACGAGAACAAGCATGCTATGTCTTCCGTATGATTACATCATGAATGATTGAATCAAGTCCGGGGGAACTCCTTCTTTTGATTGTACTCATAATGTATATAAGTGCTGTTATGTTCCAAGTAAAGCAGACTACTCCTGAACCCGCTTGGTGAAGGAGCTCTCCCTTAACTCGAGTTCTGGAATAAAACCCTTTCAACTCGAAGACCACGGACTCTGCTCCTCATTTTATGTATTACCATTTCTTGGGTAATTATAGAAATTCCGACAGCGTAAATAATTAGTTTTTATTTACCACATTAATTGGCGCCTGAACAGGGACGCTCCCTCTTCCCTACGTGCCGGCGATGTAAGTCGGGTCCTTGTCCCTTCCATACTTTCGACGGACTTCAAGTGCACAACAGCGGGGTGTTCCCGCTAACTCCCTCGAGACGAGGAGGAGACAGACTGCGACTGATCATCCACACGAGGCGGTGAAGAAGATAGCGGAGCGTCCCAACCCAGAGCCCGACCAGTGAGAACGCCGAGTCCGAGGTCTTTGGAGCCCCGATATTCCTGCGCAAGCGTCAAGAGTCCGATGACCAGGTCTTCAAGTTTTGCTTCTTGGTGAGTACCACTGGGAAAGTATAAAGACGGGTTCCATTTTTGGAAAACGGTAAAGACGTGTCTCATTCGTCAGACCGGTACAGTTGCACTATATTCTAGTGTATAAAGTGTTTGTTTTGTTTTTGTATATTCCAAGTCTTTTTAACCGTAATTAGTTGAGTTTAAGAATGCCTCTGTTTTCCAAATTACGTACGATCGGCACCAAAAAGAATCTATTAGAGAAACCAGTTAAAATCCCGCCTAGAGATACACCTGGACATTTCATGTATAACAAACATGGATTGAGTGCCATATTATTCTGAGACCTTTGGGTAGACTATACCGAAAAATTAGAAATGGTGCATAGATGGCCCGCCGCAGGTACCTGGGACATAGAATGTATTATGAGAGTAGAAGAAGAGTTATGGAAACGAAAGGCGAGGCCCTCACAGACAGAAGCCATTGAGTTATGGCGTAAGGAAGCACATAGGAGGGCCCAGAAAGAACTAGGGAAAGTCGAGAAAAGTAAGAGAATGTCGGAACAGGCTAAAGAAAAGCAATTACAGGAAGAAGGTGAGAAGGTTTTAGCTGAACAGGCAGATAGAGAAAGAAGCGCCCTTGTTACTGGCATTTATCCCGTTTTGTCAGAAGAAATTATAGAAGAACATCCCAAATCCCCAGTGAAAGTAATTCCCACTGCTCCCGACAATTTTCTCCCTGCCTATCTGTCGGAACCACCCCCGCTTATGTTAACATGCCTAGAACACGCCCGTCTACACGTGCTCCTGAACTAGTAGCCGGTGGTTCCACCTCTGATTTAGGAGTGTCCGGGAACGGGGCTGAGGATAAAGACGATGTCCCGCCTCTTGAGTGTCCTTACGACCCCGAACCCGGTAGTGGCCCAATGGCCACGATGTCAGAGAGATTAAGACAAGCCCTGGGTCAACTCCAGAAGGTCCCTGATATAACGAAGCATTTGGATAGAGTTTATGAGTTCATACGAACAGGTGAAGGTCCGGATACTCTGGTCCAGGTCATGAAAAATAGAAAAGTTCCCATCAGAGGACTGCTCCTGCGGTTAATCATAAATTGTCTGATCCGGGAACTAGACCCGGGTAATGGAAGCGTAGACTCTGAGTTAATAGACCTTAGTGATCAGGTACACAGGGGAGCACACGATCTGGGACATCAGATCGACAAAATAACTAAAAGACTGGTTAAGAAAATTGTCACCATCCACTCTGAGAAAGTCACACAGGAGGACGACTCAGAGGAAGATGAGGGTCCGACACTAGGTAGAATAAATTTCCTGGGTGTAGCGCGACATTGTCCTGGCTCCAAGTGGCGAACCCCGCGAGTGTCGCGGAAAGTTAAAAGATTAGATCCTTCTCCGGAAGACCTTTTTCAGTCCACAGAAAGAGCCCTAGATGAATGGATGGACAATGAGCCTCCCCTTACTCAACAAGAAAAGGAATTGGCCCGGTCTGCCACCCATTGGATATCACAGCACCGGGTATACGGCCCAGATATAGTAGCACAAATGTTTCTGGCTCTTCCCCGAGCAGAACAACGGCTAGCAGGTATTTATATGATCCAACACCCGGCTACCTTATACGAGAATAACTTCCACCGATCAGATAAGCTATACAAACTGTTACAAGAAGTAGTGACAGAAAGATGGAGGTCTCGGGGACCGGAATTGATCAATACCATTCTGGACCTGCGCCTCCGTTACCTCCAACTTACCTTAGCTTCATCAGACCATGAACCTTACAGTATAGGCCAATACCCCTTACGAGAAGTCCACCCCATACCCCAGCCAGATGGTACACTGCAACGAATACATGTGTATACTCCCCTTACCAAGTTAGAAATATTGGAAATTAAAAAGATGGTGCCTCTCACGAAAAAGATCCCGGAGGATTTCATAGAGAGTTGAAGGATATCCTCCAAATGGGTAGTTTTACATATCCAGATATAATCATACTACTTAAAGTAATTCTACCTATAGGCATATTTGACAAATTGAAGGAAAAGGACTGGGAGGTGGGTGGTAAAAAGATTACGTGGACTGCCCTAGAAAAAGAAGAGACAGACCGAAAACCAGGTGAAGGTCTAGGTGAATGTGTAAAGGAATTACCCAGTCTCCTCATACAGGTCTTGCCTCTGTTATTGGCAACAAAAAAGGAAGATTGGGATGCCATTTCTGCCTGTAAACAAAAGCCAGACGAGGATACGGGTGATTATTACACCAGATTGGAGAAATCTTTCTCTATAAATAGTGGACTCGCACATAGTAGCGAGGCATATCCTCATCTTTTTGTGTCCAAATTGGTGGACAACGCCTTACCCCCCATCAGAAATAGAGTGTTGAAAATTGAGAGTACCTGGCAAGCAAATAGTCCTTCACAAATGTTACAAATGTTACAGTACCACCACAACAGAATAAGGGAAGAACAGGAACAAGAAAAGAAACGCGTAAAAGACACAAAAATGAAGGTACTGGTTGCACAGACGGCACCAGTAAACACGGACCCCAAAGGTAATGTGGGGGCCAATAAAGGTACTTGCAACTACTGCAAGCAACCAGGCCATTTTGTGAGGGAATGCCCAGTCCTGAAACATAACATAGCGACAGGAAAGACAAAAGAACGCCCTCACACTCCCAGACCAGGTAACACTCAGCAGCCTCAGACCATTACCCCTCCACAGGTTCAGACGCCTGCTGCTGCTGCCACACAGATGTACCAGTACGCACAGTCAGATTACCCCGAGTTTGAACCATATGCATGAGACAGCCTAAAGAGAGAAAGTGACTTGCCCCTTATCCCAGTTCCAGTGGATCAGAAAGGTCCATATGTACAAGCTCACTTACTGGGACAAGACAGAAAATTCCTCATAGACACGGGGCGAGTAGGACTACCATAAGTCATAAGGAAGTCCCAGAGGTTCCTCTCTCTGGCTCACATAATATATCTCTGGGCTTTTCAGGAAAACCGATCATAAACAAAGTGTCTGAACAAGTCTCGTTAGGAGTAGGTCCTCTGACACGTACTACTGATCTAGTCCTTACGGAAACGTGCCCAGAGAATTTACTAGGAATCAAGACACTCAAAGAACTAGGAGCAGTAATATGCTGTTCACTGGAAGGAGTAAAATTGTTTCTACGAGATTTCAAAGGACATTTCACAGTCAAAGAATTCGACCCCAGACTAAATGACATCCCACAACATTTGTGGGCAAAAAGCTCGACTGATGTCGGATACATGGATATCACCCCACATCAAGTCACACTCAAGGAGGGTGTAGTCCTACCCCGTATATGACAATATAAGATTCCACCCGAGGCTGAACAAGCCTTACTCAAGATAATCCAAGAACTCATAGAACATGGAGTGGTGATAGAGACGGATTCAAATGTTTGCAATTCTCCAGTTCTTCCAGTCCTCAAAAGGACTGACCCTCAGGCACCCCCGGTCTACCGACTGGTGGTTGATCTTCGAGAACTGAACAAATGTGTGATCCCACAATATCCAGTGGTCCCAGATATTTCCTCACTACTGACTGCCATAGACTCCGAAGCTGCATTTTTCACAGTCATCGACTTGAAGAATGCGTTTTTCAGCATTCCTATACATCCCGACAGTCAATATCTATTCGGATTCAGTTTAAAAGGACGAAGTTTCAGGTTCACTAGAGCTCCCCAAGGCTATACAGAAAGTCCAAGCATCTACAGCCAAGCACTAAAAAGACAACTTGACAGTATCAATATGCCTACCAACACAGCATTAATACAGTATGTAGATGACATTCTCATCACAGCAAGGACAGAACCAGACTGTGAAAAAGCATCTCTCACAGTTCTACACTTCCTGACAGACAAAGGTCACAAGGTGTCTCCCTCAAAATTGCAGTTCTGCGCACAGCAAGTGGCTTACTTAGGACATTTCCGGTGTCCAAGGAGGGTAGGCAACTGACACAAGAACAAATCCAATTGATCTCGACAATTTCACAGCCAAAGTCACAAAAAGAAGTGCGTGCATTCATTGGTCTCACTTCATATTGCAGACAATGGATCCCTCAGTATGCCCACATAGTTAAGCCACTCATACAGTTAACTACAGTGGAAGCAGCCACTCATACAACTCTCCCTTGGACATCAGAACACTCCCAAGCATTTGAAGCTCTGAAACTAGCTCTGTGTCAAGCACCAGTTTTGGCCACCCCGAATTACAGCAAGCATTTTACCCTGTTCGTGACAGAACGTGACGGAACAGCACTATCTGTCCTCACACAAGCCCAAGCAGGAAGAAATAGACCCTGTGCTTATTTCTCCTGCATGTCTGAAATCCGTTGCGGCTACAGCCCTGGCCATAAGACAAAGCGATTCAATAGTGTTAGGACATCCCCTGATAGTACAAGTGCCACATGCTGTGGAAGTCCTTCTAAACAGAACGCAGACTCAACACCTGACTGTAGCAAGACTGACAGGATACGAACTAACGCTCTTTCAGCCACACATAGAGATCAGACGGTGCAACATATTGAACCCCGCTACCCTTTTGCCCTCAAGCTCAGGTGACACGACACAACATGACTGTGTGGAGATGATCGATGTAGTGACAAAACCAAGACAAGACCTAACAGATGTTGCACTCCCAGATCCTGATGTAACACTTTATGTGGATGGATCGTGCATGAGGACAAGCGCTGGAGAGTTAGTGGCAGCCTATGCAGTAACAACTGACTGTAAAATTATAGAGACCCAAAGAATAGACATCCTGTCAGCCCAAGCAGCAGAGCTCATCGCCCTGACACAGGCCTGCATATGGGCAAAACTATTGAAAGTGAACATCTACACCGATTCCCAATATGCATTTGGTGTAGTTCATAATTTTGGAGTGTTGTGGCGAGAAAGAGGTTTTCTTACCTCACATGGGGCCAAAATACAACATGGTCCCCTGATTCAAGCCTTACTAGATGCCATACACCTGCCTACAGCCATAGCTATTCTGAAGTGCAAAGCACATACCAAAGCTACAGACACTATATCTAAAGGAAATGACTTAGCGGACCGGACTGCTAAACAGACAGCCCAGAATCCAGCGAATACCACAGACTCTCAGTTACCCACACAGACTGTCACTATGATAGTGAGGGACCCCTTGAAAGATGTGCAAGACATACAGACACATGCCACCGCAGATGAAATAAAGAAATGGACTGAACAAGGAGGGGTCCAGACTGATCAGGGTTTAATGACCAAAAACCGAACCGTGTGGTTTCTCCCTGACTCCATGGTACAAGTCATAATTGACACAGTCCATAGCCCCGCCCACCTAGGCGAGAAAGGTATGCTGGATAGTTTACGGAACATCTGGTTTAACAAACACCTAAGAGCTGCAGCCAAACAAAAGGTAAAAACTTGTATGATATGTTGTCAATTTAAACCTGGTAAAGGAGTACCAGTAGAACAGGGTGGATTCCAGCCTCCTGATCATCCTTTCGAAGTCTTCCAAATGGATTATATCCAGATGGACAGATGTAGAGGGTACAAATATGTACTGGTGGTAGTGTGTACACTGACACGATGGACTGAAGCATACCCCGTCCCAGACTATGGTGCCCAGACAACCGCTAAGCAACTAGTGAGAGAATTCTTCCCCAGGTATGGGTTACCAAGGGTCATCTATTCAGACAATGGACAGCCTTTCTCTTCCAAACTAATGGAGGCTGTTTCTCTACTACTGGGATATTCCTGGAGATTTCATTGTGTCCGACACCCTCAAGCAGCGGGCCTGGTAGAGCGACACAACCAGACCTTGAAAACGAAACTAGCCAAAGTATGTGCCGAAAAAGAGATAGACTGGGTCACTGCCCTCCCGGTCGCTCTCTTTTACATGCGGATGGTGGCACATTCACGGACGGGACTGTCCCCTTTCGAAATAACATTCGGGAGACCTCCTAACATCTGGGGTGTCCCTTCTCCTAGGAAACTGACTGAAATTGATTCTAACATGTTGACAGATTACCTGGCTTCCTTGATGTCTGCACTCCAATCTTATCGTTCGCAGGTTGCAGCAGCTTTTCCAGACCACACCACGCCTGAGGAACACTCCATAAAGCCCGGAGATTGGATACTTGTACGGAACTTCGATCGTACCAGCCCTGGAGAAAAGGTGGACGGCTCCGAAATTAGTACTCTTGACCACGAGGACGGCCGTCAAAGTAGAAGGACGCAAGGGATGGCTCCACGCTAGCCACTGCAGAAAATTTTTGGGACCAACACCAACAGACACTGTGCCCTGTTCAACGGCTATAAACGCCCCGGATATAATTTCCCCACTTCCAGAACTCACTCCTCAACAGGAATACAGATCGCGGCTGCGATCTCACCAAAAATAGACTAAAGACATTACACCTGATCGTAACGCACCGGTAGCTAATTAAGCCCAGGAACAAGCTCTTGGTGAAGCGGCTGCTGGGAGACGTTTTGATCTCGTGTACAGAGACATTTTGATATTAAATTCATAGACAAAATGAGGAGAAATGACATGATGCGCAAATGGAAAAAGACTAATTATGTAAAATTACTGCATAACAGGTTCTCGATTTTCCTACTGATAATGTTACTTGTTTGCTGTGTAGCAGCTTGTCTGGGTTGGATCTTATGTACAGTTTTCCCTCCGCATTCTTCCACACTTGTAAAGAATACCACTATGCATTCCCATGTTGATCTTCCCCCACACCTCGAGGACAGAAGAAAGGAGTTTATAAATAATACCTTCATTTCCACCCTCCATAAACACCAACTCATAGTCAACAAGACGAACTGTTGGGTTTGTGGCTTGATGCCACATTCCGTACATAAGGGAATGCCCTTTTTCTCTCTGCCGTTCGGTTATTCAGGGTCCGCCTATGCATTAGCCATGATATTTTCTGCCTCAGTCAGAAACATCCCCCCGACAAAATTGAAAAACAAGAGTAATTGGAACGAAGTAAAGACTAAAATAGTAAAGGCTGTTTCTAAAATGGTGGATCTTACTGTAACCTGGGGGAGGGCCGAAGATCACGAAAATATCAGTTACTCTCAGTTCCATGACATTGCTTCCTTCAGGGAAATGTTTTCCGCCGATCAAAGACGGACAGATCAAGGAGGTTGGGTAGTACCGCAAAACGGCCGGTTTTGCATAAGGGGGAAAGGAAAAAGGGAAGTAATGGGGAACAGCGAGTGTGATAGGACATATACACTACCCGCTCCCGATTTTCCGACCATAGTAACTGCCCCAAACACCTATTTCATCTGTGGACCCCATGCGCGCACTTGGTTGCCTCAAGGCTGGTCTGGAAAGTGCTACATCGCATTCCTTTTACCACCGACTTACACCACCCCTGCCGATTACCACCTGATTGACCCTCTGACCCAAGTTAGAAGACAGCGAAGGGGGGTCATAGATGCAGAAGATACTGCAGGACAAGAAGCTGGAGACTTCTTTAAAGGTTTTCTCCCTTTCTGGGGACCTATGGCAAATAGTCGCCACATCCGGCAACTAACCCCTGTAGTTCAGGCCGCCATAGACGAAACAACTGGCGCCTTATATAACATTACAGCTGAGGTAGCTGCAGACAGGCTCATGACACTGCAGCACCGTATAGTTTTAGATGTCCTGTTAGCCGACCGTGGTGGTGTGTGTAAGGTAATAGGGTCCAGTTGTTGTGTATTTATTCCAGACAACGCCCCATCAGTTTATTCTGCTATCTCCCGCCTCTATGTGCTATCCGATAAGTTGGATATGGACACCGGCACATGGTCCCTGACCGGCTGGTTGTGGGACCTCCTGTCCACCTGGGGGTGGAAGGCATTAACAGTCCTGGGCCTCGTTTTAGCCACTATTTCACCTGCTGCCTCTGTGTCCAGTGTGGCCCCGCCCTTTGTGGACTGTGTGCCACTTCCTGTACTCCTCGTCCACGAAACAGAGGAAAGAAAAATGAAAAGATCATGTTGCAAGAACAAGTATACGACCTAATGAATATAGAAATTGATTAAGAATTTCTGTAATAGGGTTTCTATGGGACAAGGAGGGAATGTGGAAGTTGACTAAAAACTCCCTTTTCCGCCTGGTGTCCCATCATGCACCCTATTCACCCTAACACCGACCAGGCAAGCCGATTTTCCTACTTCAAGCACAGATCCTGTTATACCCCCTCTTGCCTATTTTTCTCTTCGTTGTACTGGCACATGCAAAGAAAATAATGGCCAGCCATTGTGTATCTTACGGGTTTCCGTCCCGTTCGATATTTTCCCTTAGACCAGAACGGAGTCAGTTAAGATGGTTGGCTCGCCAAAACCCCCCCTCTCCAACTCTGTCACAGAACGAGCAGCTCTCGCTCGTCAATGATCTCTCAGCTTGCGGGGGCAGCCACGGGTTGGGTCAACAATCAAGGGAAAACCTGATCAAGCACATGAGACAGCCATGAAGAAGAATAGTTAACCACAGCCCATTCTCCTTCCTCCCAGCTATACCATTGTGATACATCCCCGCCCTTGTGTAAGAAGTAAAGAACGCACAATGCCTCGTCCTCTTTACCTCTTTACCTTTCCGACAGAAACGACCCTGTAACAATGCCTCGATTCTCTGTCCCCAGACACTAGTAACTCTGTAACTTGTCACGACAATCACTCCAATGCAATATGTTTGTCTATGTGTAAATGTAATCCAAGTTATTCTTTAAACGAGAACAAGCATGCTATGTCTTCCGTATGATTACATCATGAATGATTGAATCAAGTCCGGGGGAACTCCTTCTTTTGATTGTACTCATAATGTATATAAGTGCTGTTATGTTCCAAGTAAAGCAGACTACTCCTGAACCCGCTTGGTGAAGGAGCTCTCCCTTAACTCGAGTTCTGGAATAAAACCCTTTCAACTCGAAGACCACGGACTCTGCTCCTCATTTTATGTATTACCATCTCTTGGGTAATTATAGAAATTCCGACAGCGTAAATAATTAGTTTTTATTTACCACAAGAGAAACTGTGGTAACTATATTCACAGTAGAGAAGTGTGGCTCACTGGTTAGAAGCGGCAGTCCCTGATGCAGAGGTCTGGCCCGGGACCAGGGTTCAATTCCCGGCAGGGTCTTGGGCTCAATGTCCGCGGACTCGATAATTCTCGCCTGGGTGCCTACTCTAATCATGGATCCCACTCTTGGCAATAGCTTGCTTAATCTCCACAACGGCCCCAATAGCGCTGGGATGCCTGGCTTCACCTTGGGGGTGCCCAGTATGGAGCATCTCACAGGGAAAGCCAGGAAGAATTCCACAGCGGTATACAGCGCCAGGATGCCCCAAGATGGGGTGGCAGTGCGCTTTACAAGTATACCTACATTAACATCACTATTGTCAACTCTGTACTATCAGTCTATGTGTGTGCCTGTGCTAACCCTCCAGGTTTTAAAAGAAGGGTCCATTTGATGCAATAATAACTAATACACACTGTATTGATTTAAATAGAATAAAAATAATTGTTGCTAGAAGTTTTCTGGAAAGCTTCAATGGATCAATAAGCACATATGTAGAAGTATGGCTCTTGACTAAATTGAGGATTTGAAATAATGATCCAGTGCCTCATGTTTTCATCAAATAACTAACATCTGAAAATGACTAAAAGGAGCAGTTTATCTTTTTTTTTTCAATATTTTTATTAACCAGGAAAAGCAAGAGTCAATATACAAAAAATAAAGGCAGTAACACAACGTAAATAAATTATATAACATGGAATACAGACAAGGGATTGATTTAAACAGAAGTAAGCATAAACAAAAACAGTAAACACTTAGGGCGTAAGAAATAAATACACAAATATTTAAATCAACCAATACCACTAGGAGTAATGCCAGCTTTCCAGTTAATAATTGGACGCCAGAGTGCTTCCCCGCGTGCCCTAGATTTAACTCCTCTTGTTTCAAAAATAGCAACTTCATATCTATGGACAGCTAGGAAGCGCGCTAGCCACATCTGAAAACTTGGCGGGTCAGCTTCTTTCCAGCGAGCAGAGAGAATTAACCGTAGTACCTACCGCTGTGCCTATAAACAATAATCTTTCTTCTGATTTTGTTAAATTTAAGGAGTAATCATGTCCTAGTAAAAACAAAGTTTCTGACTCTGGTATTTTATGACTAAATACCTCTTCCCAAAAGGATAATATCATACTTTTGATCAACATCAAATCGGGACAACTATAAAACATATGAATAAGGGTTGCCGGCCCTTGGGTACATCTAGGACATAAATCATTCTCACGATTACCCCATGAAAATAAAGGTCAAATAATGTTTTATAAAATTGCGCTTTAAGGTTGCTAGCCATAAATAACTTCTGGCTCATCTCTAAGACTCTATCGATGTCCACATTGGGATTGTTTAATTTTGTTACCCATTTATTTTCAACTTTATCAAGATCATCATGTTTCTTGCTCAAAAGAATGTTATACAAAGTCCCTATCCTGGTGTTTATTCTAGGTATAGCATCGATAATTTCAATTTTAGATAGGCAGATTAGGGACTCTTTGGCTTTTAATTGAGCAAATATCTGAGCAAATTAAAAAAAATCTCCATTTGGTAAATTATATTTTTCTTTCAAATCAAAAAAGGTGGTATCAAAGTCATTTATTAAGAATTCACCAATTGTTTTAATTCCCAAGTTATCCCATTTCCTTACGACAGGAATGAGATCCTGACCTTGAATGGCATTAGAGCGCCAGAGCGGTGTATATCGATTAATTTTCCCAATATGCATATATTTGGCCCCTTTATTCCAAATTCCCCATGCACTAGCTATAATTTCTCCCTTAAAGTCCTTATAATTCTTTGCCTCAGTCTTCCGTAAGAGTAAACCCTTAGCCTCCTGACCTAAGAGGAGCTCATATATTGAAGGTATTACTCCAAAGCCTTCCGGGCTCTCTAGACTTGGATTACTAATCATAGGAGTAAGCTGTTTTAGAAAAGCCGCCCAGTGATAGAGAGTTATATTAGGTATAGTAAGACCGCCTCTATCAAAAGGGAGTGATAATAATGTAAGTGACCTCCGAATCTTCCCATGTTGCCACATAAATTTTAATATGAGTGAGTTAATCAGCATTAACGTTTTCTGGTCAATGGCTAGCGGAATTGCCCGAAATAAGTAGAGGCATCTAGGTAGCGTATTCATTTTTAAAAAATTGGCTCTTCCTATAATGGAAAGATGGAGGCTATTAACCCTTTCGAGATCGTCCTTAATCTTGACCACTAATGGATCAAAATTAGCTTTTGCTAGAATCTTGGTGTTAGCACAAAGAACAACTCCCAGATACGTGGCCTTTTCAGCCCTACGTTGATCCTGACAAATGGTATTATCCGTACAGAGAATAATCGTTTTTCCTCTGTTAAGAGAGTATCCTGAGCAGTGCCCAAACTCCGTAGTCACTCTCTCTATTTCACAAATAGCCTCGATCGGGTCAGATGTAGTGACCGCGATGTCATCGGCATAGGCCAATACTTTAGTTTCAAAGTGGCAACTAATAACAGGTTTAATAATATTGCTTTCTAATAATTTCAAAATAAGGGGGTTAATATATAGAGCAAAAAGCAGAGGCGAGCACGGACACCCCTGCCTAGTGCCCCTGGCAATGTTGATATGTCCAGATAATGACCCTGCTGCTAGAATTTTTGCTTTGGGGCGGAGGTACATTGACTTAATAGACTTAACGAATTTGGGGCCGAAATTATTGCGTTTCATAACTTCCCACAGAAAGTCCCATGAGACGCGGTCAAAGGCTTTCTCAGCATCAAGTAGGATCATCGACATTTGTCCCCCCCGTGGCAGCCATGGCATCAAATAATGCGATTACCCGACGGGTGTGTTCTGTAGTCCCTTTACCAGGAGTAAAACCATGTTGCCATGGGGAGACAAGACGTTCAACGACCCCACTGAGTCTGAGAGCCAATACCTTTGCATATAATTTGGAGTCCGAATTAATCAGGGATATAGGGCGATAAGAGGTTAGCTGCTCGGGGGATTTTCCCTTCTTTGGAAAAACGATTATATTAGCTTCATCCCAGGAGGCTGGTGGAACACCATTACATTGAATCCCAAGAAATAAATCATGTAGAATAGGGCATAGTTGGTAGCTAAGTATTTTAAACAAATCAATCGGTAATTTGTCTGGACCTGCTGCTTTACCAGATGACAATAAAGATAAAGCAGCATCCACCTCTGCTAGAGTGATTTCTTTTTCAAGTTCTTCCTTGGTGGCATCAACTAGTAGCTTCATAGCCTCAGAGTTAATAAGAAAATTATCAAGATAATCTGTTATATCCAATTCGGTAGGTGGCGCTTCCTCCGAATAGAGGTTCTGATAGTACCTTTGGAATTGGTAATTGATATCTGTCGCGTGGGTAAAAGTCCGCCCATTATCTACTATTGAGGAGATATCATTCCTAACAATTTTCTGACGTGTACGAAGTGCCAACTGTCTGCCCACTTTCTCCACACTTTCGTAAGCTTGTTTCCTATGTGCTTGGTATGTTTGGGCAGCTTTCTGACTAAGTTTAGTGTTTAGTTCGGATTTCAGCACTGCTACCTGTATCATCAGATGCCTGGCTTCTTGTTTTTGTATAATTTTAGCAGTATGTTCTTCCTCAGCTTTAGCTAAGGTTGTAACTTTTAATTCATATTCTTTTTTTAAGATTTTTCCAGCTTTATTTTGGAAGCTAATGGTTTCCCCCCTTAATGCAGATTTGTAGGTATCCCATACAATATTTCTTGACGCGCTAAAGCGATTCATATTAAAAAATCCCTCAGTCCAGGTTTTAATATATCTAATGTATTCATTGTTAGATAGCAGCTTCCTATCAAAAGACCACAAACAATGTTGAGTAAGATTAGTGTTGTAAGTAGTTGACATTATTAAAGGATTATGATCCGAAATTATTTTAGGTGGTTTGTTTATGCATGAATAAGGTGCTAGGTGCTAGGTCCCTAGAGGTAAAAATGTAGTCGATCCGGACATGTTTTTGATGGGGGTGGGAAAAATACGTGTAACCCGGGTCATTGGGGTTATTTTGTAGTCATATATCAGTTAAGCCCAAGCTACATACCAGGCTTTTAACCGCACGGTATACCCTTGGTTTCCGACCCATATATTTCTGTTTTGGTGCTTGCACCATAAATGATGGCAAAAGTGAAATGTTAAAATCGTCACAGAAAATTAACGGCCGTGCCACGTAGCTAATTCTATTTCCAGAGTTTCAAATACTGCGGGGTCATCATAATTTGATCCATAAACAGAGCAAACAATGATTCCACTGGCCAGTTTAACAATTGCCCACCTTCCATGTATGTCAGACAGAAAACGTACTCCCTGGCCAAGGCATGGTTTTACAAAAATTGCTACACCCCTGATATTCGAAGACTGGGATGAGGTTAGCAGCAAATTATACCCCTTGAGGTTCAGCAAAGCTCTTTTGCTCCAGGGAACATGCGTCTCCTGAATGCACAAAATATCTACAGGATTTAATTTCATTAATTCGCCCAAACGAAGACGCTTGTCTCTGACTAAGCCTACCCATTGTTTATGTAAAAAAGTTGTATAGTAGCCTTACTCAAATAATATTCCTTGTCTTGCTTTATCTCCTTTTTCATTGTTTCAAAAATTAACATTGCCCTTGATAATAAACCTGGTTCGTTTTTAGTTTTTTCTTCCCCTTCCCCTTCCCCTTCTTCCCCTCCCCACCCCCCCCTTCCCACCACCCCAAAACTCCTTCCCCTGAACCCTCCCCCTTTGCCCCTCTCCCCCTTGCGTAGGCATTCAGACTCTACCAGAGTCTGTGTGATGTAGTTGCTGCACCTCTACTGAGCTACCTCTTCCCAACATAAAAAGACTAGTAAAAATTAAACACAAGAAAAAATTTCTGGGCTTAAACAATGAAGCATCTGATCCCTTGTGTGCTGCCACCAACCTCCGGTCCACAGGTATGGTCATGACTAATAATTCGACTATTATTGAGACTTCTGAACTTTTGCAATCTAATGAGTTGGCAGTGGAGCTAGAAGCTGGCGAGACCCGAGGTGTGGAGGGGCGCGCTATGTCGTTCACAGGCCCTGGTGGAAACATATTAGGGGTACAAAGTGAGCTAGGTAATTTGACTACGGAGGCAGCTTTAGCTACAAACCAAACCATATGTATACCATCTACCTCACACTCACAGCTGCTTCTGAAGAACTACTGTCTATACCCCCACTTATGCTTCCTGGCGGCTCCCCGGGGGGGACTGCAGCAAATGAAGGTATCAATGGTATCAATGTGCTAATACCTAATGTAAGCGTGCTACAAACCACTCAGCTCCCGGAGGGTGAAAAACCGGAGAAATTGGAGCAGATGCTGTGGGGGATTGTCCGGAGAGCTGTGAGTCGACGGAGGTGGAGTACGAGGATTCGGAACCTCTTCCTAACTCTTCAGAAGATAGTTATGGGGAAAGAAGGCAGAATATTAATACAGTTAAAGCCAAGACTAAAGTAGGACCTAGAGCCATGCAATGTGGTCTAGCCAAAGATCGCCCTGATGCCAGCCATGGTCCCAGCTCCGCCAACACGGAGATACCTCCCACAGCAGTTGAGACCATTTTGCAGGCTATAGCAGCGCATAGAGAGGAGACCGCTCTGGATAGCAAAAGATCTTGGGCAGCTTTGCACAAAATGCAAGGGGTTGTCAAGAAACTCTCAAAAACTTGTAATCATATAGGCGAAAGAGTTATGGAAATGGAAGTAAGGGTGATGTCGGCTGAAAAAGACTCCTCTGAGAGCTCTGAGAAAATTAAGCTTCAGGAGGCTGAGCTCACGGATATCAAATGGAAGCTTGAGGACTTCGAAAATAGGCAGCGGCGCAATAATCTGCGTATTTTAGGAGTTCCGGAGAAGATGGAGGGGGAGAACATGCGAGCTTTCATTATTAAACTTCTTAGTGAATCTATGCCTGAAGTACAAAACTGGAATTGGAATGTGGAAGTACAACGGGCCCATCCAGTCCCATTCAATCTACCACCTAAACCAGGGGTGTACCCACGTGCTATTTTAGTATATTTTTGAAATTTTTTGCTACGGCAGGTGGTGTCTGAGAAAGCGAGACCTGATCGCAAAATATCTTTTAGTGATTTTTCATTTTTTTCAAGGCCCGATTTTTGCCACGCAACCGTGGAAAGAGGATGGCGGTTGCGCCTATTGATTAAACCATTTCAAGATAAGGGAACCTTGGCATTCTTGAACAATCCTGCTAAACTTAAAGTTGTACATGGTGGTCAGACAAAGTTTTTTCAGTCTGAAGTGAAAGCAAAAGCCTATCTTGACAAACTATCTTAGATAATCTTAGAAAATTTATAGGCGTTGCTAGCAACCTGACATGCTTAGCAAAAGAACAACATTTAACCATGATTGATCTGATATGCATTATGTAACATACGTGGATATTTTTGTAATAATTGTTAGGCATGAATTGAGATTCATTTAGATGCTGTGTAAGATATAGAGGTTACCTTGGTCATGGTTTATAAAGGAGCAGTTTGTCTGTGCAAAATAATTGGCTCATGTGCTTTTTTCAATAAATTTGGGGTGGGAAAATATAATGGAGTTCAAGGCCTCTTCAAAACACAATTTGATGTCACGTGCTCTAATTTTTTGTTTTACAATGTAGTTTCCAATGAGTCACTCATTTGCATTACTTGAGTACAAGCTGTGTACAAAATTTAAGCACAAAAATCTATTCGTATTATGTAAATATATCAAGGGAACATTGTAACAGTTATTGAATTGATTTGTCAATCATAACAACAGGTTTAAACTTGGTGCAATAGAAGAATAAAAAAGAAACTGGAAATATACAATGTGATCAGTTAAAAAAAAAATATTGTACTGTTACTTTTGGTCCAATGCACTGCGGAACTGACCATGTGGGACTGTAAGGCAGGAGGCTTTTCAGGGTGGTAGGGTTCTTTTTGGACTACATCCAGCATCAGCTGACACTGGCCATTGGCTGGATGATCAGCTGTCCTTTTAACAGCTGGGGTCACTGCAGCTCGTGAGGATAAGCAAGGGGAGTAAGTTTTGGAAAGGCACTAGGTTCCAACTGTTGACAGTTTGTATGGCCTGTGTAACAAGGCACTACTCTTTGTTATTTGGGGGGGAGGGAGGTGGGCACGGCAAGGCATATTCTGAGGTGTTCTGGTCAGAACAACTTTGACTTTATTACTCATTTTCAGCTAATTCAAGCCTTTGTGATACCAGACAATACTTAATTAAATGATTCACTTTCAGAAATTGGATCACTCAAAAACAGCTAACATCTAAAACTGCCCGCATCATCCAGTAAAACAGTACCAAAAGAAAGCTTGATAAAGCGTTCATAAAGTCATCTTTATTTGTGTCTGGATCTATGTTATGTTATGTTAATTATATTTCTTAAGCACAAAAGTTACCCGAAGGTGTCCTGGCGCTGGCTACTGCCTTCCAAACAGAGAAATGCATGATGACCTAGGCACTGAAAAGCCAGATTTTCAATCCTTTCCTAAATGCCATTAGCTCAGTGGCATTCCTAATGTGGAAAAGAAGCTCGTCCCAAGCCCTTGCAGCACAAGTGTAGACTTTTTTGTCTTAAACAAGTAAACACATTTTGGTGGCTGTTTAGTGCATTAGTACATAATTTTCAAATATGCCTTATGCACATAGTCCGTGGCTGCAACATCTTTTTCACAAATAACCCGCACCACTGGCATTCTCACTATAACAGTGAAAATCAAACCACAACTCCAAAGAGTTTCATCATTCAGAGTGAAATGTGATAATCTTCTGATTATTTCACCGCCACTGCCATGTCTTTCCTCTCATATTTCTGCGTGTTCAATTTTCTGGCTGCAGAGTAACCTTTGACTCTTCTGAGTAAGAGTGAGGTGAGGCATTGAGAGTTGGAGAGAGAGGTGGAACGAGAGCAAGGTGAGGCAGATGGATCGGATGAGCTATAGAGGGAGGTGAGACAGAAACAGAGCAGGGAATTGCAGAGAGAATTGTGGGACAAAGGAAGGCGTATTGAGAAGGAGGCAAGAAAAAATAGGTGAGGTAGAGTAGAGATAGAGAGAGAGTAGAGATAGTGAAAAGTGAATGCAGAGGGATGCAGTCATAGCGGGTGGGAGAGAGACAAAGAGATTGGGGTGAGGTAGAGGAGGGTATGTAAAATAAAGAGGGAACTAGACAGAATTTTATTTTTAACCAATATGCCACCAAGCGCCTGAGAGCGCCAGGGTGATGTTGGGCAGGCAGAGCGTACACACTGAGGGGGATTTACAACAAAATGTTGGAGTGAAGTGTTATGCCAAAATTGGTAACACACACTCCGACATTTCTAAAATGCAGGGATGCGCGTATTCAGAAAAATATGGTGCGCCCCTGTGTTTCCCCTAGTAGAGGAGCAAATAAAGCTGTCTAGCACCAGCACATGCAGCCTTGCACCATGTTGCAAGAGTGCCTGCGCTGCAGCAGCAATTGTTTATGTGAACATTACGTGGCGATACTACTTACATACTAGGAAAGGAGTGACTTCTGGCATTGTAAAGTGTGCTTTAAATACTCTGGATATTGTGAATAATGGCATCACCATTGTGCTTTAAATTAAGAAGGGGGCATTTGAATACTGGAGTATTCAAAATGTGCTTTGTATTATGCTGGGAATCAATGTGGATAATGGTATGCCAATATTTGCTTCGCCTACTTGAACAATTCGGAGACTGGCACAGTGGTGTATGTATACTGAAAGAATTTATAAACTGACATTGCAGGGTATGATATTACCTACTGGTGGTTGCCGGTAGGTAGTTATAGTTAGGACCATGTTTCCATAGGAAAAGCGTTCATTGACTTGCCTATATATTTGGGGCCATTTGAAGAATCTTCACGAAATATTCACAAAAAGTGCCCCAGTAAATCTTGTTGTTGATGGTAAGTTTGAAGGTGATCCATCAAGCAGGGGCTGAGAAAAAGAGGGGGGGGGGGTAAAAAAGTGTGTTCCCCATGTTAATTTCCAAAGACTCTTCAGTCGGGCCTGTAACCTGAATCACTTGATGGAATTACACCAATTTTGGCAGAAAGGAAGATTTTGTAATGCAGATCACTCTTTCAGTTATTTGGTGTAAACCCGTTCAGTAGTTGTTGAGAAAATTAAGGGGAAAATATAAGGATATCTGAGATTGTAGCTAATTCGAAAACAATAACGAGCTCGTGCAGGGAAAGGCAGAGCTCTGATTAGCTGCCAATACTTCAACCAGGAAGTGTTGGTAACTATCTTGGGACTCTGGATTAGCTGAGTCCCCAAAAAAAGACATAAAACAAAAAAAAAGGGGTAGGACTCCCTGCACAGCAAAAAAGCATTTTTGCCACAAAATCACAATGAATTTGCGGCAAAACATTTTAAAAAAATGAGCGTGGGCTCTCACGCTCGTTTTTTCTAAGGCCTCTGGCTAGGCCAGGTCCCAGGGCATTTGGACCGAAAAGAAAAAAGGAGGGCGGGCGCATGGGCCCACCCTTCTAAGGCTCTTTTTTTTTTAACCCTGGGGACCACCACCATCCTGTGGCCTCCCTCATAGTGAGTTTCAGCTACATGCAAACGTCCTATGGCAGGCCAAACATTAGAGTCTCAAATCAGCTCTCCAGAGTAAAACCTTTTAGAGCTCCAGCTGATTGGGGTGGGAGAACACGAGGCCGAATGTTTGGACTCAATAAGTTGAACAGACCAGGGCAGTGTGCACAAGTGGCACCCAGGCCTCTGTGCAGCCCAAGTATCCCCTCATAAATATCTCTGTTGGGTAACAACTCAACTGGAAATGGCACCCTGCTGGTCGTGGGTGCAGAGTCTCCCAGGACGGTGTTGCTTCAATACTTTAATGGTTAATGGCATCTGAACCACTGGTTGAGCTGGTGAGCCAGAGGCACAAATGCTTCCTAAGATGCCTATGCTGCAGCATTGTAGAGCGCTTCTTAGCACAATGCTAGGAGGCCCTGTCCTCTTGAACAACCAGTTCCATCTGTGCCTCCTGCCACTGTGTATGATGGGGGAGTAAGTACCCTAAAGTCCATAGAGGCAGTCGAGATGGTGAGCCCTCACATGTGCTTCCTAAGCTGCCCGTGCTGCAAGGTTGCAGAGCACTTCTTAGCGCAATGCTGGGAGGCACCACCCCTCTGATAACCAGTTGCACCTGCACCTCCTGGGGTTTTGTATGATGGGGGAGTGAGTCTCCTAAAGTCCTTTGGGGCAATGGGTGCTGCAGTGGAGTTCCAGTCACCACTGCACTGGCGGTCCAACTGCCAATTTCCAACTTTGGCTGTTGGCGAGCCATTCAACTACCGCAGCCGCCAGGGAAATGACGTTCCCTGTCGGTAGTGCGGTGGTCAGGCACTAAGTAACATGTTGGAGGTGTAGTTGCAGCACCACCATGCATGTTACAAGTTTCAGGACTATCAGATGTGTTATGTAGGTCTTGAAACAAAGGGGGGCCCTACAGGGTCTCCTCTTGCCCATGTGCATGGGGATGCATGCACTGGGGCACAACATGTGCTTCCCCGGTGTGCATGCAACCCAGTTCCTGCATGGCATGGACTTTACAGTCCATGCCGTGCTAGAACTGTTTTTGGAGTTCCCTTTGCGGTTCCCATTTTCAGAAGCACTGCCAAAAACATCCCACCAGACATGAGAAAACTCGTAATCTGGCAGGAGGTGCAACCACTGGTTTGCCAGTGCTGGAGTGCGCCATGGGTTAGACAGTCTCCTCCCCCACAGCCAAACTCGTAATCATCCCATAGTCTGCTACAATCCAAAAAAACGACTTGGCACATTGGGCAGCATCTCCCAACTGGAGCTTACATCAGCAGCCTCTGCCTTCGAAAGAAATCTACCACATTTGAGCAGTAGTTGAAGACTGGCGCAATGAGCAGCCATGTCTTAGCAAGACCTTGCAACGTTTTAGCAGCACTAATATGTAAAGGAAGTAACCAATGGTACAAAAGTATTTATTAAGGTCTGTTACCTGGCACAAAACGAGACACATAAATAATGTCCTGTCAATGACACATACTTCTTGGTTCAGACCCAGAAGTATTGCTTTATTTCATTAATTCCATGCCGTATCTTGCTGTAAAATGTATGGTATTTTTACCACTATATTTGAAATATATCTTCTTTGGTCCCGTGTATCAAGATTTTTCTCAGTGGAAGAAACTCCGCTCAGCACTATCTGGAGGAGGTTGAGTTTGATTCAGTTTCCTGCTATTTTGATGCAGCCTTTGCAATAGGTTGATCAGGCCCTGGTTCTCGTTGAAGCCTGTGCTCGCCCCGAATGCAAAAAGGAAAAATAAGATATTTTGCAAAGCATATGAGCATCATAAAGCTTCACAGAAAGGTGATCAATGTGCAAAAATATTGATTTGAACTGAAGAACATCTCACTCAACGGTTGTGATACTCCTTAGAAATGATAACCATCAAAGTAATCGTTGAGTCTTACAAGACAACCACATAGGAAGCTGCCACTGTAAAATCTAATGCCTCAGCAGACAACTATTTTAATTAACGAAGACGTCGTCAATCTTTCTGGTGGAAGTTCATTTATTTTATAGTGCTAGCAGAGATTTTATTGCATGACTGAAGTATTTTAATTACACAAAGAATTAACCGGGGCAATAAATTGCAGCAGGTCCTGTGAGGGGGCTGATATTTTAATTTGAAAGCAATGTTTATCATGGTGGAAAAGGAACCAACCATGTTGCGCTGGTCGCACTGCGAGTACATAAACTATACATGGATGCCCCTCTGGAAAAGCCTGTGTGACTGCTGATAACGTTCCCTGTCACTGAAGTTTTATTACCTGAAAGGATATACTCCTCAGCATTTTCCCATTTGAATGAATCCATTTTCGCAGGATGCTTTTATGAGTCCAGTGTTGCTTTTTGTGCAAGGGGTCTGCTCACTGTGCAGGGGATGTTATTCCCCCAGCAGACAGATCATTGCTGTTACCCAGGACGCTAGAACAGGGGCTGGTTACCTATTATTGTTTACCTGTATACTGTACAAAACTTAAAGACACATTATCCTGTATATAAAGCACTCGACGGCTCCCAGATTGCCTCTTTACATTAAGCATATATTGTTGCAGTTTCCACAGTGCCTACATACTTAAAGTCAGTGCTTTAAATGGGCTGATGCTCACCGGTACTAAATACTATAAATTCGAATTTACCCCCTATCAGTACCCGAACTTCTCTTTAGCCAGGGAGCGTGGCAGTACTGTGATGAACAACATGACAGCCAGCATCGGCAGGGACATCTTAAGGATTTGGGGGGCCCTGGGCCAAACTTGTTGTGGGGGCCCCTGTTTGGGACAATTTTGATTTTATGATCCAAATTCAGCTCTTTCATGCCCTCTTTGGCCAAGCCACTGAAAGTGCATAGGCACACTCGTCCAAATTTTAAATGTGTTTACACCTAATGTTCAGGGATAGTGATGTGTGTTTTTAATATTGTAACACAGCAGCAACTCACTAATATTACTGGAAATAATCACTGTGACACACTGCCATTTCTCATATGTGAGGTCCTGTTTTGATCTAAAAGACACTTTTATATAAACGCTGCATGAAACTTACGCACATAATTTCTCTGCAAAATATCTGTAATAGACTCACACATTACCCACATTAAAAGTAAATGAAAGGAAAGGCCGCTTGCCCTACTTAACGTACATTCAAAGTACTAGCAAAGCTTTTGGCAGATAGACTGGCGCAGGTGGTCCCCTCCCTGGGTCACCGTGACCAAAACGGATTTGTACCCTTGAGAAGCACCACCTTAAACCTTTGGCGCTTCTTTAGGATTGCCACGTATTTGCAAACCCAATGGCCGAGAGCAGGCTACCTCATATTAGACCTGGAGAAAGCATTTGACTCCCTGAAGTGGGGATTCCTATTTGCCGCACTAGACAAATATCATCTGGGGGAATCTTTTCTCAACATGGTGAAGCTACTGTACAGTGCCCCTACTGCAAGGGTTAAAAAAGGCCCCTACATATCCGGCCTTGTCGAAGTGCACAGAGGGACTAGGCAGGGCTGCCCTCTGTCTCCATTGCTCTTCGCACTGGGGATTGAGCCACTAGCGGAAGCAATACGCACAGAGATACCAGAGGGCATTGCGCTAGGAGACGGCACACACACAATATCTTTGTACGCGGACGATCTTCTGCTATACATAAGAGACATCCACTGCATCCCACAGAGATTAGCAACCATATTGAAAAACGTTGCTTCTATAGCAGGACTACGAGTAAACATCACTAAATCCCATCTATATCCCTTCAGCGAACAATGCGGTGTCCCAGAGTATGCACTCAACGGAACACATGTCCGTTGGTGTGCTTACACATTCCGCTACCTGGGCATCCACATATACAGGAGCCCAAAAGACTTGGAAGATGGCAACCTGGGCAGAGCACTGGCTGCAGTCTGCTCCCAGATGGCATTTTGGGACATGCTCCCACTATCAGTTACAGGGAAAGTGGCCATAGTAAAGATGGTAATACTGCCCAGGTTTTTATATTATTTCACTAATCTTCTACACTACATCCCTTCATCCGGCCCCTCGAAAGATTAGTAAAAGATTTCATATGGGGAAAATCTAGACACAAAGTGGCGATCAGCAAACTCCAATTACCGGTGGACCAGGGTGGCCTGGCAGTTCCACACTTAGAACAGTATTACCTGGCAGCCCAAATACAATGGGGTGGCAGATGGTTTACTGACCGCCACAGTGGAGACACAGCAACCACACAACCCCCCTACAGATTGCGAAGCTAGCGGTAACATTCCACCCATGTTCAAAAGTTAATCCGCCGGACTCATTACTGCTGAATGTGGCCTACAAGAGCTTTTGTATTTGAGAAAACAAGGACCCCCTGGCTAAGTAAGGTACTTCTAGGACAGGGTAGAACACGATGTAGATATCTTCCTAGACAGTTATAATAGCTACAATTAATTTTGAACACAAACATTTTGTGTTCAAAATTAATTGTTGAATTTATTGTGTTTTTACTTTTTCATTTTTTAATAAATATAGACCTTTTTTTACAAATCTAACTTGCTTGACACTATAATTTCCCTGCTCAGGAATAACAAATTATTCATAGACGTTTAGCTATTATAACTGTCTAGGAAGATATCTACTACAAGAGCTTTTGTACAGCTCTGTATATCACCCGCAAAACCACACCATACGCTCCAGCCCTACTTCTGGAGGGAACACCCAGAGGTCACACAGTAAGCACAGCAGCCAAACTCAGAAGTTGGCACACTGCTAGAATTCAGGACATGGGAGATCTATATTGAGAGGGCACACTAGTCCCATATACAATGCTAATGGAGGAAGACGAATTACCTCCCGGCCAATTTCTACTGCATTGCTCCCTACTAGCGTTAATAACAGCTAAATGGGGAGACGTGACTACCGAACCAGAGACACACCTCACCATACAATAACTACACATTATGGGTCAAGGTGGGCACCTTGTCAAATGGTTTGCAGCATCCTTCAATCATCACAAGACGGCAAACCTATCGGTCCTCTGCCAGCACTGGGAGGCAGATATAGGACGTCAGCTCACAGACACAGAATGGACCTCGGTGTTGGCGAGCTCAACGCAGGTTCCAAGGAATGCGTGCCTGCAACAAATACAATTCTATATCACCCATAGAGGGTACCTCATGCCAGCAAAGTTGCAAAGATCAATCAATACTTTGGACGCCAAGACACCAAATGCCCCTTAGATGCACTTAGATGTGGACTTGCTACACATGCTATGGGAGTGCCCCACATTAACAGAATATTTGTCGGCAGTAGCCGACACGCTGGCACACTGCACAGGTCGCACACTCCCGTTTGAATGGCATGTATATCTTCTGCATTTATATCATAGAATCCGCAACAATAAAACCACGTCTAGGTTTTTAGATCTGCGGTTGGCAGTAGCAAAAAGGCTAATCACAAAAAGATGGAAGAACCCTGAGCTGCTGCTCATAATAATGTGGAGACCCTCCCTGCTAAACTGGGCCAAAGCAGAAAGTACTGCACTCAGATGCGAGGAAATGCTTGGGATCCGCAAGATCCCCCTCACTGCAAATTGTGATGTAATCCTAACTGCACTAACACACACACAAGGGAATGCCACGCCCTCTCACACTCCTGTAGATGATACACCTCAAAAGCGTATACCATAGAGGAGAGCACATGGGGAGAAGAAGCGAAAAGGAGTAAGCTAAAGAATTCCAACCCACTGAATAAGTGCTACCATGAACATGCTCTTTACCAAGCAGGCAGCCGGCACCAGAGCACAAATGACAGACGTTAACGCCAAGATAGGCGCTCCCAGCGTACCTAAGAGCCAGCCTCACAGTTGAGATCCCTAACCGTTAAGTATTATTTTGCCACAGTTTCCTTAACACCCCTCTGCCACAGTTATGGAGCACATCGTGACAAACGCAGGCACAGCGCTGTTGCACAGCGTAAGACGCTATTTGGAACATCATCACTGACACCACAGACATATACCTTCCTGACGCCAGGCAAGATATAAAAGATGTCACATAAGTGGTATAATTTGCTGTGAAACTCTAAAGGATTCATTGCACACAGAAAGATGTAAATGACACGAATATCTGAATTATCCTTCCCTTTTCGGGCAAACCTAGCGCACGGCGCATGCGCTGCTCTGCTCGACTTTATGTAAGGGATTTCAGAAAGCTCACCACATGCTCGCACAAGCTCTTGCATGTGCTTTTAGTTTTGTCCCAGGCTATTGGCCTTTGCATGCGTCGTTTTAAGAAAGACAGCACTCAATTGGCCAAAGGCTCTTTTTGTCCCACCCATGTTCACGCCCAAGGCCTAATGCTTGCAGTTACGCACAGCATCAGCATATGTTTCCAATTATCGTGCCCATACGCAGGCACGATAATTGGAAACATAGGCTGCTGCTCGCAACCGTGCGTGCACACCAGCAGCTCCCGCATCTTGCTTCTAGTTATTTTGGGCAGGTGCAGTTCAGGGAGCATATCTGTCCGCGACTCCGCGCTCTACCCTCTTCCTCTACAAAACCGAGTCGCCGAGTCGCCAACATCAGTCCGCTGTATTTCTCCGAGATCCTTGCTATTGGGTACACGAAGAAGAGATGGCCCAACTATCGCTAAACATAACTTACAAAGCTGGAAGCACCGGAAAAGCCCTTTCTGCTGCATTGGAAGACGTGGTCCAATCGCAGAAGAGCCGGCACCGTTGGCTCAGTGCATTCACCAAATATTTGCACAATGTATTTAAGTGTGAGCGCATTTCAATATACGTTTGTTATGAACTATTGTGTGCAACCGCATTGCAATGCTGTGCCTTACAGATGTGCGAATGACCCGTTCGCTACACGTGCTCTACATTTCCTGTTTTTTTTGTGTTTTTTTTTCATAGGAGGGATTATTAGAACGTGGCAGCAGCAATACTCGGCATCACTGCCCTGACCAAGCCTGGCCCCGCCTATGAGGACATGCTCTGTAATTGTAACCCGTCACGTGCTAGACAAGGATGGGTGCAGCTTTAATAACTCCTCTACCTGGCCTTCCTGCATGCATTGCTCGGGGCCCACCAATGTGCAGTCCCAAAACGTAACTGCATGTATACGCTACAGGTGTTGAAATGCAAGATAGTCAGCATCCCCAATGGAAGGAAAGCATCAGGTTAGCTACCGTAGAGGAGAACCTTTCCCAAGTTTCCATGAGGTGCGCGGCACCTCTGTCAAGTTCTTATGGCGCAGTGGGGAACCTTATTACACTTGTGTTCTATCGTTTAACATTCAAGGAATCAGCCAATTGTCCGAATGGCGCCAAACCCTTCGTTGTGCCTGATACAGCCCAGATTTGACGGACCGCCCAAATGGTCATCTCCCAACTGCCCTGACCTCCTTATCCGAGAACTACCTTCTCTTGGACGGCCTCATCCCCCAACCCTGTCTCCTCCTTCCTTTATCCTATAATCGTACCCTTTGCTGCCTCTTTCTTAGCTACCTAACTTGGTGCCCCCCAGCGCGCTTTTTGTCCAACCCTAATCAGCGTGTATGTGTTTGCTTTAGGGTTACCCAGCCTTGCCCACTAGGCTTGTCTCTTCCCCCTGAAACTCTGACCCCGCCCATCATTCCCTGCTTCCACAACATCGTGCTCCTGACCTCTGACCCCCCTCCTCCCCTCCAGCATTCTTTCACCTCCCGCAGTCCGGGAGTGAAAAAAAAACTATTCCCCTTAGAGGCATCCCCCTGTACCCATCCCCCTGGGCCTCCTCCCATGCCATGCAACCGTTCCCACGTCCCCCACCCATCTACATTTGCACCCCAACACCCCCCCCACTTGCGGAAACCTCTGCTGCCTTCCCAACTCTTGTCAGCTATCCCCCTGCTAGTAGATTACACCCTCCCTCCTGTCTGCATGGCAACCAAACCGTACCACCGTCCTCCGTGTGCGCCTCTACAAGGTCCATCAGGTGGCACCCATCCGCTCCGTGGGACCGCAAACACTCTGCCCCGCTACCTCAAATCCCCAGCGCCACGGTCCATTCCCTGCCACCTCTGAGGGTGACAGTCTGCACTGCAACACCTGCAACCCATCACCATCGGCCCTCCCCGCATACTTCATTGCCATACACCCCTACAGCAACCACCCCCCCACCGCCCATATCTCCCGGGAGGCCACAGAAACTGTAACTGACCCTTCGCCACAGCGGCCGCAACGGTCCCCTATGCTACAGCCTAACCCCCCATCCGCCCTGCAACCAGACACTTCGCTAGGCCGTTAGGGAGGGGGCCACCTGCCCCTGACTACCCGCCCCCAACAGGCTGTGGTGCCTAGATGCAACCCACCATGTAAGCCATATTTTCCTTTTCTACATATTTTTGCTTTGAGCCGTCTATTTGTTCCTTATTCGTTGGTACTACAAAACTCACTCTCATCCGCGAACAAGAACTCCAACAGACCGGGTGGTTTTAATAGTCGACAAGATCCTTTCTCCTGGGATGAGGGACGCTATTTGTGTTGCTCTAAGCACCATGGCAACCTTGCAACGTCCTGACGCACTGCCACTGTCCTGCAAGACGCCGCGTCTGCTTAAGTCACTGTCTACAAACGTATCTGTTGTAATAGAATGCAAGGCTCACCCGGTGGCATCCGGGCGAAGCCGGGGTTGGAGCAGCCTTCTGGCGCTCAGCGATGACCATGTGTCCCATCCCCACAAACCACCCCCGCCCTCTCTAGCCTTACTTCCTGTACCGCGCCCCTCATCCCTCCCCACACAGCGCTTCACCCCTGCTCCAAGGTCTCCTCTGCACCACCGTGGGCCCTGCAGCTGTCCGCACATCTCTGCCACCCTGCTCAAATGCCCCTCCCATGACCCACTGTTCCCCCCGCCCCCCGCTCCCCACCCTCGCCTCACACCATGTAGCAGTAGCGCCTCTCTCCTCTGGGTCTTCTCCTGACAAAATTCCCAGGAGAAAGAGGGCCTTGTGTCCGGTGCCCACCTTTAAATATCCCTGCCTCCCTACCAAATTCATTACCCTAGATTTACAGCTGAGCTGGCCCAGCCATATCTGTTTTTAATAACTACCGGGTCTCAGGCCCGGAGGGGCCTAGCCCACTTAAAGCCCTTACTCTAGGTTAATTCTGATGTTGAAAAATAATTCCTGGCCTCCATAACTGAACTTTGGTGCCCACTTCCTTCAAACACTGGCACAAATTAAGCCCTGCATAGAAGTTGTTCTGCCATTGAATCATGGATGACTAAGATTGTCATGAAACTCAACAGAAAAAAAACTTGCTGCACTTGTCATCCCCACTAAGTGCACCTTTTACTTCTCACCTGTCCCAGCCTGACTCTCATCCTGGTCAGTCCGCCACCACCTGCACCAGGTTCATCCTGGTCCATCTCACCTCGGAAGGTTCAGCATGTTGTCACCACTTTATATACCACGAATATACGTGCAGGTTCATGCTATGGTAATCATGTATCGAAGTTTCAGCACTCATGTGGCTATTGGCTGTGTTGAGTGTGTGGGCATGCTAATAGGTAATAATCTGCTGCATGGGGAAAAACTTATAAGGTCCCAAAGGCGAGACCTATTGGCTATGCCAATGCTTGTTTTGTCAGTTATTGTTGCATGTGGCAACTTAACGAACCAACGTGTGCCTGGTATGTGTTATTGAGAATAAAAAATGTAATAAAAACAGTTGTTAAAAAAAGTAAATGATAGGAAAACAGTACTTAAAACAATCTGTTTAAGAATTAGGTCAAGATCATCAGGGCAGGACTCTCTGCAGAACAGAGCTTGCTCCATCAGGGGGCCCCCTGAATGGCTCGGGCCCTGGGCCAGAGGCCACGTTGCCCATGCCTTAAAACGTCTCTGATCATCGGATTGGGAAGGCGGGCAGTCGGGCATCGGCTGATGGGCCGGTGCCTAGGGGTCACCTGTGGGCCCGTTTTTGTTAGCTCTATCAACCGGCCCAAGGTGCCTTACTGCCTCTTCCTAGCCCAGCCACTATAATGTGGACCAAGCGTCATGGCAGGCTCGGAGAGGGTAGCTTGCAGCAACGTCACTCGGTCAGTATTCTCGCCCCTGAAGAACTGTAGCTTGGCCCCCGTGGGCCTGGTATGTGTTATTGTGAAGAAAAAATTTCATAAAAACAGTTGTTAAAAAAAGTAAATGATAGAAAAACAGTACTTAAAACAATCTGTTTAAGAATTAGGTCAAGATCATCAGGGCAGGACTCTCTGCAGAACAGAGCTTGCTCTATCAGGGGGCCCCCTGAATGGCTCGGGCCCTGGGCCAGAGGCCACGTTGCCCATGCCTTAAAACGTCTCTGATCATCGGATTGGGAAGGCGGGCAGTCAGGCATCGGCCGATGGGCCGGTGCCTAGGGGTCACATGTGGGCCCGTTTTTGTTAGCTCTATCAACCGGCCCAAGGTGCCTTACTGCCTCTTCCTAGCCCAGCCACTATAATGTGGACCAAGCGCCATGGCAGGCTCGGAGAGGGTAGCTTGCAGCAACGTCACTCGGTCAGTATTCTCGCCCCTGAAGAACTGTAGCTTGGCCCCCGTGGGGCCAGGACAGATGCTCACCTCCCTGCTGTGCTGTTAAACTGAGGCGCCTGGCTGGGAGCAGGTTATGCGGCTGGTGGGCCATTATCACCTCAGCTCCCTTGAGCAGCAGCAGCTCTGTACTTTACCCCTCCCCTGCTATGTCATCGCCCTGAGGCTATACTTGGCTGCGGAGGTTTAAGGGTGGGTGAATGGGCACCGCTAGCGGTCTGTTGTTGGCACCTTAGTGCCAGAGTCTTTCAGGTCTTGGTAGAAGGACGGGTCTGTATGTTTGAATAGGCCTCACTGTGAGGCATCTTTCAGTGAGAAAAATTGAGAGGATTTAATGTTAAGGTCAGTGCTGCTGAATTTGGAAATAGGTTCCAGTCCCATCCTCAGCGCAACATGCTGTGATTCTGGGCAAATAACTTAATTGCCAAAGGCCTAAAAGAAACATTATTTTGATCTTTTATAATGTAACTGGTGCTCATATAATCACTGCCCTCGGGCTGAGTTTATTCTAAAACTACAATTAAAAAAAAATCTTCTGTTTACCATGTTTTAAGAGTCTCCATCAGGAGTTGTGGCGTTTCAGCCACTTTATTTCACCTCACTCTACCATCCAAAAGGTAGAGCTTCGAGCTTTCACCAATGTGCCTGGCTCTATGAGCTTTAAAATATGTAACATCAAACATTTCCTAAAAATGAGCCCAACGAAACTAGCCAAATGCTGTTTTATAAATAAGTGAAATGAGAATGTGGACCATTTTTTTAAGGGGTGCCCGGGCCGAATAGTGATCCCAATCCGACCCCTGATGGCAGCCCCAGGTTAGAGATGTCTACCAGTGCGGGACAGGTGCAACTCTGCTGCTGAGAAGCTGTAAGCGCTCTCAGCCTGTGTGTAGCCCTGTGATGAGTTGCTGCTGAAGACGAACATTCGTTTGAAATTCCTCAGACTGCCAATGCTTGGAGAGGGCCTGTATCACTACGTGATTTACAGTGTAGGCTGTATTTAGGCCTCGTGCTGCCATTCACACATTCTCGTGCCACACAGGGTATCCTGAAGAAGTGATGGGTGCGCCTTTCTGTGGCCAGGCTGACTTGGAAAGGCTATGATGGAAGACAGTGGAAATAGGTGCGACTCGAAGAAGCACGGGGGAGCATTCTCCATCAGCCATAATATGTTTTTTCGTCAAATAGAAACATATTATCGTCCAGGGAAAATTCATTTGTTCGTAAAATATATTTAATGCTGTGCGTGTCTGGCTCAATGCACAAGTGCCTGCACTGTGTGTGCTCGCATAAATGAAGTGAGCGTGTGTTTGTGTCTAGTGCCCGAGCTAAGCAAATGCTGCCAGCACCTCCATGCAGTCCTGTATGCCCTGCACTCGCCCTCTGCCGACAAGGACTTATGAAGATAAGGAGGCGGAGGGGCCGGTCTGGGAAAAGTGGACCAATTCAGAAGAGTTGACGCCAGACACATCAGGATTCAGGAGTGTGGAAAGTGTCTTGAGAGCGCTAGAACGACCATGAAACTTTTGAAGTGATGGAGCGAGGTTCTTAATGATATTTTGTTCTGACTCGCGAAGTTAAACTTCCATAATATATTCATATTAATGAATTTGTGAGTGTAATGTACTAATCAACCTAGATTAAAATGCATTCACGACACAGGGGATTAACATATGTGCTTTATGTTGCAAACTGCAAGTTCGTGGAAAATAATAAATTAACATTGTCTATTGTCTTTGTCAGTATTAAATGCGGCTGTTTTATTAAAGGCATGTGCTTATTTTGTTTGCATATGTTATGTCTTTTCGTCTTTTATGTGACTTAAGTTTGTAAACTCAATGTGCTTCAGCTTCAGCTAGGTAACATTGATTAATGGGTTAATATTTAGCAAAGAGGGTGGGTAACAGAATAAGCTTTAATTCTTTAATTAATTATTGTCTTGTGTTTGTTTGAATATTAGTTATCGATTGGGCCTAAGAAATGGTTGGTAGTGCTGGAAAGAATAAGAAAACTTGACCAGAGTGAAGCCTTCACTCATGTGCAGAAAAAAAAAGAGCTTTTTGCTGAACAATCAACGTTTATTGCAGACGTGGATTTGGTCGAGTTGAATGTGTTCTTGAAGAAAAAACCAAGGACAGGAAGTTTGAATTGCCTGCCAAGATTAGGAAGTAAAGTTTTGTGCCTGAGCGAAAGTAACATTTTCGAAGAAGCTGAAAGGATGGAGAATCTAAGAACAATAGGGGCTTATGATGAGGCCCGGACTTGGTCAGGAGTGAATGACCTAATAGTGGACTGACAGGGCTCAGCCAACCGAATCCTGAAGGGCGTGACGTGCTGACGGACATTTGGCGCACGTAAGGATAATAGGCCTAATGACTTTTTCATTTTAGATGGAACGAGTTTAGTCAGGGAAATAGAACTTAGGTCTGGGTAAACTGTTTTATTTGCTTTAATTCATGTTGATTAATGATTCTTTGAAATGTCAGTCTAATATGCTTATTCCTCATTAAAATACTGCTTATTTGCTAATAAATAAAGATTACATCGAAAATGCTTTTTCTTTGATTAATAAAGTAAATAAAATTAGATTTTGAAACGACAAAAGCTGGTCTTGTTTATTCATAGTCTAGTTACCATCAGTTGATCCATTTACCTAAGTGACTTAATTAAATGATATTTGCATAAAAACCATGGTAAGAGATGATAAACTGCAGATGTATATAAATGTGTAAATAGTTTGTGAATAGGTTATGATTAATTAGGGCACATGATTCAGTTGCCCAAAAATTGTCTCTTTAGTTTATGGGCCTTACGAGTGATTTATGATTGATGGTGAGTATTATGGTGTTGGGTAACGTTGTTGAGACAGTTTTTCTACACGGGCGCTGCATCAATTTCTTGGTAGCAGAGTTACGGTTACTATGGTAACGGACATGCTACATGGTAATTACATAGGATCGATGTTTAACATATGTTGAGTTTGTTCAGTTGTTATATGTAGTCGAAAGGTTTTTTCCAGCAGTGTGAAAATTCCTGGTTGTGTACCGGTACAAGAGTAGTGTAACATGTGAAGTTGCACAGTGCATTTGTTCTGTTTCAAAATAGTGATATTGACATATATCACTAGTGTTGTGGACGTACAGCACAAGTATAGGGACTCTAGGTGTGCTAGGTAAAATGCATAATGAGGATTGTGTATGAAATTCTAGCTTTCGAGTATAGGGACTTGGAGCCTGTTTTAAAACTCACTGTGAAAAGAGTAGTAGAATTTATCCAAGATTGAGTGAAGGGTAAGGTAGTGACGTCTATTCTTACTGGCAAGTGTAGATTTCTATGGTTGGTTAAAGTCCTACCATGATTTATGTATGCTTGTTTAAGGTTTTCTTTGTCTGAATGTGCGAAAATGATTTTGTAATCACGTTCGAGTTTAACTTTGAATTGTCACTTTATGTGCATTCAGAGAGAAACAAGTTCGTTATTACCTGTTAGAAGGATAGAGTAGTCTTACTTTATCAACGAATGAATATTCTGTGAGAATAGAGTCGTCTATTTCACGCAAAGAATACTTGAGTGACCGTAATAGCTATCACTTTATTTTAGTGAAACAGACAAATGGTTTGTTTTTATGGAGTTACTAATTGAAATTCATTAAAAAGTTTTGTTTGAAATGGCGCTGTGAAAATATTTTGTGAAGGAGGGGTGAGCTCTAGGAGCGAGAGACGAGAAGCTGCAGCGACAGTATACGTCACAAGGGTCCGCGCTGTGATTGGCTAACATACGTCACAGCAAGCGCGCTGATTGGTTCACGTGACTAAGATGAGCTGATAGCTGATTGGCTTATCCTGAAAGCAGTGTTTCTATTGGTTGAGCAAAGTGGTGACGTAGCTTAACCTGATTGGCTTGTTGGTGAGTTTCGCGCACGGATTGGTTGGGTTTGCGGAACAACAAGGAAATATTTACAATCATTTAGAAATAAGCGGATTTGATTAAAAACATGAGTTATTACTACAAGAAAGAGGAAAAGAAGCTTACATGGCTTCAAAAATTAAAAAATATATTTACACCTGACAAGAAAATTGAAAAGCAAGGTGGAAAGTTACTTCATAAGTACAAAACACCTGCAGCTTATATGGAAGGTGAATATGGTTATCATACTTGTCTTTAATTTGATAATTGAATGGATTATACCAAAGATGATGGTGTATTAGCATGGCCGGAAGATGGATCATTTAATATGAGAGTTTTGAAAAACTTGAGAGAAAAAATGATGGCTCTTGTGCCAAAGCCTAGACCTACTCAATTTGAAGCTTTAGTTGAATGGGAGGATGAGATGTTTGAACTTGCACGAGAAAACAGTGGTATAACAAAACAGTGGTATAACAAGAGGTCCAAAATTAGACATTAATAGGGAAAATCATGAAGATAGAATGCGTCGTTGGAGACGTGCAGACATGTGTGATGGTTTGTATCCAGTAAGAAAGATGGTTACTGAAGTACAAGGTCAAAAGAATACTCAAAAGAAAAATAATAATGTTGAAGAAAGTGATTTAGAAGATCCAGTTTTAGAAGAGATTTATGTTTCAAATCAGAAAAAGACTCCTTATAAACCAGCCTGTACATGGGCTTCCCCAATGGTTCCTTCAGGAACTATTCCAAGTGCACCTCCAACATGGGCGGATTTTGCAAATTGGCAATCCTCGAAATTGCGTATTTACGGATTCGCAATCCGCAAAATGCGCGAACTCTCGCGAATTTTGCAGATTCCTTTTTTTTGTAGTCGCAAGTGTTTCTGCCATTTTGCAAGGGTTTTTTACCAGTTCGCAAACGCGAACTTACTTGTCGGGGAGCAACGGTCGCGACCATGTTGTTTCTACGTCTGGTTCATCACAGCACCCTCTGTTTCACCACTGCCACCCTCTGTTTCACCCATGCCACCCTCTGGCTCACCCATGCCACCGTCTGGCTTACCCATGCCACCCTCTGTTTCATCACTGTAGATTATGGGGGGAAAAGCACACCTGCCCTGCCTCAACTGACATGAATGAATTAGGGGCTGATTGATTAATGTGTCACTGAATTTGAACTTCCAGTCTGGCACCTGCTTCCTTATCTGTAATTGCTTTCTGTTGCAGTGTAATTTTTTTTAGCAGGACCTTTGTGGCATACTTGTAGCTATTCTCTGAGCCTGCTGTGAGGGTCAGAGCAGGGTCATAGAATAGTTGCAAGTAGGCAACTGAACTCTGAAGGGGCCCCTCAGGAAGCACTACAGGGAATGGTTACTAATGATAAGATTGAACTTTTGCACCTGCTGAGTGCTTTCAGTTTTGCAAAAATCCAAATATCCAGCAGCATCCACAAAAAGTAATCCTTTCAGGTCAAGATCCAAATCAAAGTGACCAGCACATGAAGAAAGCACTAGGAGGAGCCTGCTGGACAGGAACAGGAAGTTGGAGACTGTGGGGCACTTCCTTCCTACCACCCCCCTCCATAATGGACTCCTTGTAAAAGAAAGTGCAGGCAAATGTCAACCTGAGGAGTTATTCTGATAAAAATCATAATTTTCAAGGTTTATGCTGCCTGCTGGTGGATTTCTTGTGCGAAATTGCACATTTTGCAATCTCGCAATTGCGAGATTGTCGCTTCCCGTCGCATCTACGTGTTCGTAAGTGTTTACTCCCGCGATGCGTGATCACGGGCCTTTATGATGTACTCGCGTTGCCAAACTCTCGCTGTGCAAGGTGGCAAGCTGCGATGACGTTGACAAACTCCTGCGGGATCCCGCAGCAAGATCCAAAATGGCGCAACACACGCAAACATGGAGAAAAACAACTCTGCAAACGCTGAATGGCGGTAAGTGAACGCTGCGCGCCGCAAAATTGTATAGTATTCTAGTTGGCAAGTGCGACCAAGCAAAAAATCCGCTTCGCGCGGATTTGCGAATTTTCTGCAAGTTTGCGAGAGTTCGCGGATTGCGAATTTGCCGAAAATCCGCAAAATCCGCGATCGGAACGGATTTTACGCCCATGCTTAGAAATTATTAATGAAGCATCACCCAGATTATACCCGAATAATGTAAATACTCCTGAAAGAATAGAAACCAGAACTAATTCTAGCATATCTGGTGAAAATAGAAATTATGTTGAAACGCCAGTTCTCAGAAATGAAACCCTAAGAAATATTATGAGAACAGAAGGTTCTGGGGAAATGCCAAATACTTCAGAATATCTTCGAACAAAAGAAGAATTAATACAGCAGTTAACTAAAAGCATGGAAGCGGTAACAGTTCCAAAGAGAAATTAGGCATTCAGCTTTGACTATTCCATTAAATGCAGAAATTCAGAAAGTAGCTGAAACATTTTATTCAGATTTGTCAGAAATTCATCGAGAAAAAACAAGGATGCCCGATTTAACTTTTAATCAAAGTCCATTATGTAAAACACCAACAGGTGCAGAATCTGATGCTGATTTGCCAGAAAAGAGCATAAATAAAATATATTTAACGCATACCCCAAAGACTCCAGAAAATAAATTACTTGATGTTGCAAAATTGAAAGCAGATTTGGAGGAATTAATTATTGGCACAATTGGACCTGACAATTTAAAGCATTATCAAGATGAAGAATTGATGTTTATTTGTAAAAGCATTCAATGGAAAACTAAAAATAAATATGAACAGTTAGAAGAATTGGCTATTGAATTGGAGGTTGATTTGAGCAGACAGAAGAATTTGGGTAAGCATTACAGAATAGAATTTACTGAAAGAGATATTGAAAACATGAATTCAAATGGAAGAATATTGCATATAAAAGATTTAATTGTGTATTTAAAAAGATTAGGAGATTTAAGTAAATGGAGAGTAAAATGGACTAAGAAAAGGGAGGAAGAAAGGAGAGAAAGAGGTGAAGTGGCAAATTAGTTTCCAATGAGAGAAATAGCTGGAGGTGGGTATGTGCATGTTCCTTGGACAAGACAGGATATCTTGTTGTTTACTAATGATTTCCCTCGGCTGAGAGAAAAGCCTGTAGAGTGGTATCGACAGGTGGATAGATTTATCAAAGTTTCGAAAGTTCTGTAGATTGATCTTGATGGATTCTTTGATATTGTTGTTCCGTCAGATCTTTGGACAGACTGTAAAGTTTCTGTAAGTTGGCCTAAAGTAGAACCTGAACGAGATAGAGTAACAGGTGCTCCATCATCAGAAGTTATGGATCTGTATGATAAAGTGATTTACTGGTTGAAAAACAAGATTCCCCCAAAAGAAGTTGATTGGGTTAAAATAGACAGAACAAATCAGGAGCCAAAAGAATCAGTACATTCATTTTTTGAAAGGTTACTGTTGGTTTTTAAACAGTACAGTGGCTATGAAAAATTAAGTGAAAAGGACATGAGCCACTTCATATACAGGTTTGTTTATGGTTTAAGACCTGAAATTGGTGACATGATTAGAAATGGAATAGTTGGTTGGCAATCACTCTCAGTTGATGACATTTTGAGAAAAGCGAAATATTGTAGTGACGAGATAGATGCGAGGCAGAAGAAGCTAAAAGAAAAAGCCATGTGGGCACAAGTAAAAGTTGCTGAACAACAAATTGCAAGTTCAGAGAATAAAAATGTTAATCAGAATCAAGGTAAATTTAAAGGTAATTATAATAAACCAAAATGTAATGTGAACATTGAAGAACTTAAGCAGAAACTCTCATGTTTTTATTGCTGACGAAATTGGACACTGGAAGCGCGAATGTAAAAATCCGCCCAGAAAGTTTAAAAATGCATCATTAAATCCACAGATGCAGAATGAGATAAATCTGCAGCAACAGCTACAGCAACTGCTAACCAACAGCTACAGCGACAGGTAGTGAATCACCAGAGTCATATTCCACAACCGCCACTTCCAAATTGTGTGAATGTGCAGAGATACAATTCAGAAACGGGATTCTGTGGAGGTGATCAGGTAAACAGATCGCAAAGAGTGAATGTGCAAAATGTTACTCAACAATACTTGTTGAATGAAAAGGGAGGGAGTGATTCTGAAGATTATTTATGACGGTGCCTGAGAGAGGAGGAAGTGTGTGTGCTTGGAACCACTCTTGAGGTAGACCAATCGGGTCCATTTGTTAATGGCAAAGTGAATGATGTAGAAATCACTTTTCTTGTGGACACAGGTGCTACCCGTTCTACTGTTAGATCAGTGGAAATAGAAAATCTGCCTCTCTCTGGGGTCACCATCCAAGTAGTTGGAGTAGCTAATCAACAAATGAAAACAGATTTAACAGAATCTGTAAATATTGAAATTGGTCAATTTAAAGACAAACGTAGATTTGTTGTTTGTAACAGCAGTCCTGTAAACCTGTTAGGTAGGGATATTTTGTGCAAGATGAACTGCAAAATATATTGCTCACCGGATGGTATAGAGCTCCAAACTCTAGAGGAAGATGGGCTTTACAACTTAACAATGTTAATGGTTGAAGCAGAGGAAAGTAAATTATTTCCTGTGTTTGATAAAGATAATCTTCCAAAAGAATTGAAAGAAACAGTTAATGCTCAAATCTGGGATTTGACAGGAAGTGAAATGGGTTTGATGAAAAATGTAGACCCAGTCAAAATTACAGTAAAACAAGGAGTAGATTTTCCAAACATTCCTCAGTATAAAATGAAAGCAGAAACTATTGAAGGTGTTATACCTGTAATTGACAAATTCATAAAACAGGGTGTTCTATAAGAAATTGAAAGCAGTCCATGTAATTCACCGATTATGGGTATCAAAAAGCCAACTGGAACTTTCAGGATTGTTCAAGACCTGAGAAAAGTTAATCAAATAGTTGTTCCATGTTGCCCAGTTGATCCAAACCCTGCGGTGATTCTTTATCAGATTCCGCATGATGCAGAATGGTATACAGTCATTGACCTCTGCAATGCGTTCCTTACAGTTCCATTGCATCCAGAAAGCCAGCAAATGTTTGCGTTTAGGTTCCAGGATCGCATCCCAGCATGGTGTCGTATCCCTCAAGGGTATACAGAGAGTCCATCTATTTTTCAGTTGTTAAAGAAATCCTTGGAAAATCTAAATTTACCTGGTAAGTCAACATTGGTCCAATACATTGATGACCTGCTAGTAGCAGCAAAAACACAAGATAATTGTGTGACAGATACCATTACTCTTTTGAATCATCTGGCAGATGAGGGACATAAAGTGTTCCCTGCAAAATTACAGTTTTGCAAACAAGAAGTGAAATACCTTGGTCACAGGATTGCAAAGGGAATCAGGCAAGTGATAATTGAAAGAATTAAAATGATTCAGGGAATGCAACCTCCAAAAACTCAGAGACAGGTCAGAATGTTTTTGGGAATGGTTGGTTATTTTCGCCAATGGATAAGTGGATTTTCAGTAATTGCAAAGCCACTTCAGAGACTGACAAAAGCAGACATAAAAGATCCGATTATTCTAACGCAAATTGAGTTAGAAGCTTTTGAAAATCTAAAAAGAAGTTTGTGTGAAGCTCCAGCTCTGGGTATGCCAGATTATGAGAAGGGATTTGAGCTGTATTGCAGTGAAAGAGAGGGTTGTGCATTGTCAGTTCTAATTCAGAGACATGGAAAGCTGAGAAAGCCAATTGCCTATTTCTCAGCTGTTCTTGATCCTGTTGCAAAAGCATTACCTGGCTGCTTAAAAGCAGTGGCTGCAACAAGTGTAAGCCTTGAACAGAGTGAAGGAATCATAATGGGATTTCCTGTAAAAGTTTATGTACCCCATTCTGTTGAAATTCTTCTTACCAGAAGTAAAACACAGCACCTGACAAGTAACAGGTTAACGAAATATGAAAAAACTATTCTGGGATCAGATAATGTTTCAATAGCAAGGTGTGTGAATTTAAATCCTTCCACATTGTTGTCTGATGGTACTGTGACAGAGATCAGAAATGAAAATGACATTGATCACGAATGCTTGGATGTTTTAGAATATTGTGCTAAACCCAGGCAGGACATTAAAGATGTTCCATTGCCAGAGTCAGATTTTATTTACTTTGTTGACGGATCATGTTTAAGAACAGATGAAGGTATTCTGAGAGCAGCATATGCTGTCTGCACAGTTGCAGATGTAGTTGAGGCTTCCTGTCTCGAAGGAATTCGTTCAGCACAAGTAGCAGAATTAATTGCTTTGAGTCGTGCGTGTGAAAGAGCAAAGGGATTAAGAATTACCATAGTGACTGATAGTCAGTATGGGTATGGCGTAGTCCATGACTATGGTCAGCTCTGGTCTCAAAGAGGTTATTTAACTTCTGCGGGATCACCAATAAGAAATGCAAAGTTGATCAAAAGATTGATCGATGGCATTCAGTTACCAGAGAAAATTGCTGTCGTGAAATGTGTAGCTCATAAAAAGGGCAATGATTATATAACCAAAGGAAATGCTTATGCAGATGAGATTGCCAAACATTGTGCAATAAACAATTATTCAATCAATCGGGGAAACGACAATGAACATGTTTTGAAATCACTCATGCTAACATCTGTAGTTGAGACATGGCAAGGAGTTAAAGATTTACAAGATGAGGCAGATGAGGAGGAGAAAAACTCATGGTTAAGAGCAGGTTGCAGACAGCGAGAGGAAGATGAAATTTGGGTTTACAAAGACGACAGACCAGTAATGCCAAATAGTATGATTGCTGACATGGCTAGAATGTATCATGGTCCAGGACATATTGGAAGAGATTCCATGATCAGATTGTTTAGGCAGACATGGTTCAACCCAAAATTCTGAATAATTGTAGAATCATTTTGTCAGAGATGCTTAGTCTGTCAACAAATGAACCCAAACAGAAAAACAGTTGTGAGCATGGGAACCATAGGACGGGAGGGTGGTCCTTATTACTAGACTGCAAATGGATTTCATTGACAGGCCATCACACAATAAGCTAAGATATGTACTTGTGATAATCTGTTTATTTTCAAGATGGGTGGAAGCGTTCCCAACACGTCACAATGATTCGGTTACAGTTGCAAAATTACTTTTAAGGGAGATCATACCAAGGTACGGTGACTGTTGAAACTGATCGAGGCACACATTTTGAAAACAGACTAATACAAATGATTTGTGAAGCATTGAATATAAAACAAAAGTTAAACTGTGCCTATAGACCAGAAGCATCAGGTGTTGTTGAGCAAGTAAATGGTACAATCAAAAATAGGATAGCAAAGATGTGTCTAGCTACAGGAGTAAAGTGGACAGATGCACTTCCACTTGTTTTGATGTCTTTGAGAAGTACTCCTGATAAAAAACAGGTCTAAGCCCTCATGACATTGTCATGGGTAGAGTCATGAGACAAGCATTTGTACCAGTTGGAAAGCTAATGAGTATAAATGATAGCGTCATTTTGGAATACTGCAAGAACCTTTCTGACGTCGTGACTTCTGTGTTCCATCAGGTGGGAACTGATGTAATTGCAAGAGACAAAGAAAAAGCTCATGATCTGTTACCAGGAGACTGGGTAAGGACAAAAACACATTGGAGAAGAAATTGTTTGGTAGCCAGGTGGCAGAAAGCAAGACAGGTGATTCTTGTTACAACAAATGCAGTAAAGTGCAGGGGATTGAAAAGGTGGATTCACACTAGTCACACTATTTGTGTGCCAACACCTGAAAATCCTGACGAAGGTGACACTACAACTGATTCAGATTCTGAAGAAGAACCTGAAAGAAATCCAGATCCTGAATATCGACAAGAAGGTCGACATCTGGAGAGTTCAATTGCGAATGAAGCATTGAATGAAAATAATGAAGAAATTGTGATACTAGACGCAGAAGATGTAGAAAATCTGCTAGAAAAAGAAGCAGAAGAGTCTGATCAAGTGGAAATTCAAAATCAGGAGAGAATTGAAAAGCAGATTGGAAACTCTGGAGGCAGGAACGGAATTCCTAAAACTGGGAAGTTGGAAGTTATTCCAGAAGAAGAAGACGAAATTCCAAGTACCAGCTATAAAGATGATGTTCCTAACAGAGTGAAACTGCCGAGTAAAGAAGAGCCTAGATTTAGAATTGAAATATCAGAAACAGATTCAAATGACAGTGATGAAGATTCTCAAATAAAACATTTTAGAAAAAGAGCTTGGAGAGCAGAGTGCAACACATCTGAACCAAAGAAGAAATTGTCAAGAAAAGGTGATAACTGGCCTAATGAAAATGAGGGACTAAAATTCAAATTCGTGAACAGATCAAAAGAACAGGTGAATGAAGTCTCTAGTCAGAAAAGTGACTCTGATAAGAAAATTCAAGCAGGGAAGAAAATAGAAGTGATCAGTAGTAGAGCAAAAAGAGTTGTAAAGCCTAATCAGAAGTACAAGTCCCCTGAGTGGACTTATATAATCATCCCACCTGTGGTGGAGGTGAATCGTAGTAGTCAGGAAGATTTAGATGACACAAGTGGTAATGATTAAAATGGTTTCTGTAAATTTGGCATAAGGCTGAAGAAATTGTGTTAGGTGACACAAGGTCGAAGAAATTGTGTTAGCAGAAAAATATATTGATGTAAGACGCAAGGTCGAAGAAAAACTGTTAGAAAGTAGGGTTTTCTTTAAAAAAAAAATAATTAAAAAAGGGGGGTATATTTAGTGAATTTTAAATTTTTGATTTTTGTTTTTTCTGAAAGGCTTTAGTTACAGACTAAAGATGCCTTATACCAATACCAATTCGAGATGTTCAATCCTTAAAAGATGCTGTAAAATGTCTTCTATTTGTGTGGTTTTAATAATCTTCGTCTGGTTAATTTTAGCTGTCAATTTTCCTTTTGTTTGGAGTAGACAAGGAGGTGTATAAAGCTAACATGACAAGCAAAGCTATGGCTAAACAAGATAATCATGGCACCGCAGACAAAACTAACAGAGTTATTGATCACAAGCCAAAGATCCACCAAGATAGATCTGTTAGTGATTTTTCTAGTAAATCCTTTTCAAGACTTCTTTCTGAATATGTTAGAGTAATGGATGTTAAGGATTGCTACATTTGTGTAAAACTACCTGCTTCTGTTTTGGAGGGGTGACTTATAACATGCTTCCCCTTACTTATGGCATTACATGCAGCGTAATAGCTAGTCTGTTTTATCAAACAGGTCGTTTAGAGTACTATTATTCTAACCACAATGAGAATTTTGCAAATTTAAAAGTTGACAAAAGCTTGAATGAGCATAAACAAGCAAAACAGATGAGGGAATTCTTGATTGTAACAATTGAACTAACATATGAGTATGCTTTTAGAAACAATTTAACTTGCAAATTGAGAGCTGAGGAGAAGTCTTTCTTGAATTTAGTTGAAGAGAGAAGAGCAATTTATAAAAGAAATGAAATGCTGAAACAAACCAAATGTAAGTTTTGGCAAGTTGAGGATGAAAAGCTTAATGGTAGATCATCAGAAAATGTTGCTATTCACATAGATAAAGCAGTTAGCGGAAAGCTTTGCATTAGAAGAGACAACACGCTTTTTGACCATTACTTTGTGGGTGCTAGCCAACGTGAAGATACTTATCAAATCTTGGGTGGATGGGGATTCAAAGGTGGCAAAGATCCAATTTTTCCTGGAATTTATTTTGTATGTGGGGACAAAGCTTACTACAATCTCCCAGACCACTGGTATGGACTTGTTACGTTGGTTTAGTCTTCCAATTTTTTTTTCATGTAGACAGAAACGAAAAAGGTTTATTTGAAATTAGCAATCATCTGAGTAGATTCAGAAGAGAAAGTTTCTCAGAAATGTTGGGAGATATTTTTGGTGCAGTAATACCTTTTGTGGGTATAACCCTGAATGCAGTTAAAATCAGAAAATTGTCCACAATTGTTGACAGATTGTCCACTGACACTGCTGGTGGTTTCCAGTTAGTGGATACTGAAATTATTGCTATGAGAACCATAGTTATGCAGAATCGTCTTGCACTTGACATTATGCTAGCAAAAGAGGGAGGAGTTTGTGGAATATTACATGTTCAGCATTGCTGCACATATATTCCTGATAAGAGCAAGAATATTGAGATGTACATTAAAAACATCACAGAGCTTCATTCAGACGTTGGTCCTTCAGAAGATGAGGACTTTTCAGAATGCTTGAGCAAAAGATTTGCAGCAATCAAAACCTGGTTTCAAGAGATAGGTAGATCAATTTTAGGCAAGATTCTGACTCCTTTACTAGTTATAGTTTGTGTGATACGATTGTTGACAATTAGTTACATGTTACACAAGAGAAAGAAATACCTAAGGGAAAAGAAGAGGATTTACAAGCTCAGAAAAGAACAGGAGAAGGAGTTTGAATTAGAAGAATTTCGTAGGTCACAATATGAGAGTTACAAGCAGACAGCAGAAACAAGTTTTTAGAAATACTAATACAGTGTAAATCAAAACATGTTTTAAAGTTTAAAATTTTGCTAAAAATTTTGGGTATAGTTTGGTGATTTTGAAAGCACCAGATGAGGGAGTTGATGGAGCGAGGTTCAGAATGATATTTTGTTCTGACTCGTGAAGTTAAACTTCCATAATATAATCATATTAATGAATTTGTGAGTGAAATGTACTAATCAACCTAGATTAAAATGCATTCACGACACAGGGGATTAACATATGTGCTTTATGTTGCAAACTGCAAGTTCGTGGAAAATAATAAATTAACATTGTCTATTGTCTTTGTCAGTATTAAATGCGGCTGTTTTATTAAAGGCATGTGCTTATTTTGTGTGCATATGTTATGTCTTTTCGTCTTTTATGTGGCATAAGTTTGTAAACTCGATGTGCTTCAGCTTCAGCTAGGTAACATTGATTAATGGGTTAATATTTAGCAAAGGGGGTGGGTAACAGAATAAGCTTTAATTCTTTAATTAATTATTGTCTAGTGTTTGTTTGAATATTAGTTATCGATTGGGCCTAGGAAATGGTTGGCAGTGCTGGAAAGAATAAGAAAACTTGACCAGAATGAAGCCTTCACTTATGTGCAGAAAAAAAAGAGCTTTTTGCTGAACAATCAACGTTTATTGCAGACGTGGTTTTGGTCGAGTTGAATGTGTTCTTGACCAAGGACAGGAGGTTTGAATTGCCTGCCAAGATTAGGAAGTAAAGTTTTGTGCTCGAGCGAAAGTAACATTTTCGAGGAAGCTGAAAGGATGGAGAATCTAAGAACAATAGGGGCTTATGATGAGGCCCGGACTTGGTCAGGAGTGAATGACCTAATGGGGGAATGACAGGGCTCAGCCAATCGCAAGTTTGGATTTTTAGAAAAGAATGCAAAATTTGGTTACTTTAGCTAGTTAGAAAGGTATAAAATTGCCCCCATGGACAGGAGGGTGTTCGTCTCGCTTTCCGAATCCTGAAGGGCGTGACGTGCTGACGGACATTTGGCGCACGTAAGGATAATAGGCCTAATGACTTTTTCATTTTAGATGGAACGAGTTTAGTCAGGGAAATAGAACTTAGGTCTGGGTAAACTGTTTTATTTGCTTTAATTCATGTTGATTAATGATTCTTTGAAATGTCAGTCTAATATGCTTATTCCTCATTAAAATACTGCTTATTTGCTAATAAATAAAGGTTAATTCGAAAATGCTTTTTCTTTGATTAATAAAGTAAATAAAATTAGATTTTGAAACGACAAGCTGGTCTTGTTTATTCATGGTCTAGTTACCATCAGTTGATCCATTTACCTAAGTGACTTAAATAAATGATATTTGCATAAAAACCATGGTAAGAGATGATAAACTGCAGATGTATATAAATGTGTAAATAGTTTGTGAATAGGTTATGATTAATTAGGTCACATGATTCAGTTGCCCCAAAATTGTCTCGTTAGTTTATGGGCCTTACGAGTGATTTATGATTAATGGTGAGTATTATGGTGTTGGGACAGTTTTTCTACACGGGCACTGCATCAGAAGCAAGAAGTGAAGCATCTAGAAGGAGAATGGCTGAGCTAGAGGGATGTGAACAGACGGTTGGGACTTGAAGGGTACCCGTGCATTTGCCTTTTGGCCCTGTGAGAGTTGCCCCATAGAATAAAACTTGTCAGTGGACCCATTGTCACTACAAGCCTCTCTGTGCCTAGCCTGCACATGCTGCATGCCCCATGCTTATTGGGGCAACTGTGAGCGTTGCGCTACTTTTGTATAGCTTGCATGGAAGGCCATAATAATCCTTACTTATACGACGCGCTTTAATTGGTGTGCTTTTTACGCATAGCGCCGACATTCACATTTCTTCCCTATCTAAGCACTGTAAAAATCAGCTGTTACTTTAACCCAGTTTTAATAGTACTCAATTTGCTGACCTTCAGTCTCAAACCCATTAAATGCAACTGGCGCTCATGTAAAGCGTTCCAATTGCTTGCAGATGCAAAAAAAAAACATAAAATGTATGCATTCAGCCCATATCAAACTCTATGGCTCATTTGGGTGAGTACCTGCACTTATTTTTTCCACATTTAAAGCCCTGTCTAAAGTATAAACTGCAGTTATAGTTCCCACAATGTTCTTATATATGAAGAGTATTGTGGTATGTATCTCGTAATAAACTTAGAACCTTTTGCGTGACCTGGCATGTTGCTGGGTGAACCCTGGTTCTAAGAATGTTGGGATTCAAATTCCAGAAGTTGGAAGCCTGGAGGCGTGAAGGAAGGGCACTGAGTTGGTTGGGGTGATTGGAATGTACTTATAATAAAACTGGAGATGTGGAAGATTACCTCGTCATGTGGAGTGCATCCTTTCTACAAGTATATTGTGATGAGAGTTTCCACAATGATTGTTAGAAATAGGGTTTCTGGTTGGCTAGGGTGTACACCTAAGCCAGACAAAACCCACCACCCTAGTCAGGGTAAGGAAGTTACACACCCAAGATAACCCCTGCTCACCCCATTGGTAGCTTGGCAGAGCAGACAGGCTTATCCCAGAGTCAATGTGTAAGGCGTTTGCACAACACACACGCAACAGTGACACACTAGGCACACCACAAAAAGAGATTCCACACAAGGTTATATCAATAGTATCCTTGGTATTATATATAAAACACATTAGACCACAATCACATAAATCAATGTGCCATTAGGTACCTACCATGAAGTGACATAGATCACTTTGCCCTAAGGCAATGGTTATAAACATAACAGTTATTGTACTGAAGACATACTTATAAGTTGCACAGGTTCTGAATAACATCTGAAAACACTATGCCCAACATCATTGGGAGAGCAACAAAAGTAACAACTCCTAGAGTACACCTGTTAACAAACAACCATTCAGGAAAACCTTAGCATAGTACATAATAAGTAGCTCCTGCTGTAGGAACACGTTTTAACTGGTATCACATGTAGGGGACTAAAGCTGATGCTTACTCTGTGTCTATACCATGCAAACATCAGGGCATGAAACCAACAGAGAAAAATGCTGTAGTTGGGTTCATATACACTACTATAAGCCCCTCAAGGTGGTTGTAACACCCAGCCATGCCATATTTGTTCAAGGAGCAGCACCTGTGCTCCTACTATCAGAATTAGGGTAATCTGGGCTGCTTCTGCCGGCATGGAGCAGGGGCCTCTATCACCATCCGCGGGCCAGCAGCACGAAGCCCACACAGACCTCGGTACCCCTGCACTCCTAACACAGGGAGTACGGTACATGTGGCCTCTGTATAAAGGGCACGGGTCTCTGTTGAGGTTTACCCCGTAGTGGAAGAAACCAGTAAATATCGCCCCACCGGCTGCAACGGGGCTGTGGTGGGCAGAGCTTGGGCCGGCTCCACCATGAGGGCTCAATTTCAGCTCCCGATTCCTCACTGCAATGGGGCCCGTGGTGTGAGGAGTTCCCAGGTCCCATTCTGCCATTAGCTGTTGTCCTCACAAGATCCTCTCCTCGCAGCATTCGATCTCATGCATTGTAGCTGGGTCACTGTCTCATCGGTCTGGGGCCTGCAGGCTGTTTCTGACCTGCATCCACAGTAAGCTTCGGCTTTCTGGCGCCACGCTGAGGGTGGTTCCCAAGGTGCGGCCTCAGGGCTGGGGAAATCTGCTGTTGTCCCCCTCCGATCCCTTCACGTTGGTCTCTCTGGCACAGGGTTCACCACAGACACGAGCGGTGGCTGGTAAACCGACAGGGAACACTCCAGGGGCTGCTCTGCCCACAGCAGGCAGTTTATTATTAGAACCAACAAGGGTCTTTCATGAAGTCTTTTGTATTCCTGAGACTTCCAACCGGAGGCCAGCACACACAAACCCTTGGAGATTCTTCACAAGCAGGATACCACAATCGGGCAAACAGAGTCAGTCCTTATACCCCATGGCAAACAGAAGCAGCAACTTCAGGCCAACCCACCCCTCACTCAGAAAAGGCAACCATTCCTCACACAGTCCTTCTGCTCCTCTTCTTGGCAGGGTCCTCTTGTTCCTTGAAGTAATCTATAGTCCTGGAGTTTTAGGTGTAATACTGATACCCCAAATTGTCATTGGTCTCTTTTCTGTAAGGGTCTCTGAGTCCAGTCCAAACCAGCCCGTCCTCCCTAGTGCAGCATGACGACAGGGGAAGGAGACAGCATTGTGATAAAGGAGAGACAGCTTATTCAGGTGCAAGCTAAACTCCTCCCACCACTCAAACGGCAGATCAGGTCAATTCAGCCCTGCGATGAGTCACCAGGGCAAGGCAAGACACATCTCAAATTCCCCCTCTAGTAACTGTGTAGAGTGAATGCATATCCCTGCTCCTGTCACTCAAACACCAGACACTGAATACACAAACAGCCAGGGGCACACAGAATGGTAAAGAAAGAAAATGCACACTTTCTAAAAAATAAAAGGAACAAATGATGGACGAAATGATGAACAATGCAAACATTCACCCCCAGTCACAAAGATCTGGGTGTAATCCATCTTTCTTTTGCTCACCCCGCCACCCCTGTTTATACCCAGCCATATGCAAATCAGTCTTGACCCTGTTCCTCATGGGAATAGTCCACCCCGCACTTCGAAGACACATCCTCCATGGACCAGAAACAAGCATCCTGGGACGGGTTTCGGGGAATCACCCCTTATCAGCCAGGCTAGCTTAAATCCAGACGCTGAGTAAACACGGGACCCACGTCTGGGGCCACCCTTCCCACTTAGGGTGACAAAAGCAAAAGGAACAAATGATGGATGGAATGCAAAACAATGGAAACATTCACCCCAATCACAAATTGGAATGGCATGGGAGCAAACAAACATTGGATTTGGGACCAGATCTCTGTACTGGGGTGAATGTTTGACATTGATCAGCAGTCTCTCCATCAATTGTTTTTTTTGCATTTGTCACTCTGAGTGTGATGGGTATGCCCAGATGAGGATCCCGTGCTCTCCATGCCACTGGAGTCAAGCTAGCCTAGCAGATGAGTGGTGAAACCCCAAAACCGGTCCTAAGATGCTTGTTTCCGGTCCAGGGAGAACCTGGCCTGGCAGTTATGGACTGTTCCCATTGATAACAGGGTCAAGACTGATTTGCCTATGGCTGGGTTTAAACTGGAATGGCATGGGGAGCAGAAAACGATGGATTTAGGCCCAGATCGCTATACTGGGGTGAATATTTGACAGTGATCAGCATTCTGTCCATCAATTGTTCTTTTTGCACTTTCTAAAAGCGGCATTTTCAAACACAGAATTTAAAAACCACCTTTGCCAAAAGGTGCGTTAATAAACTCTGATTTCAGAGAGCCTAAACTCCATTTTTCTATCTTGTCCCTAAGGAAAGCCAGACAGTACAGCCCCAAAGATAAGCCTATGAGACAGACAGCCTTTCAATAGTAAAAAACAAAATACACAGAATTTCACTATCAGGACATGTCACACATACCAGTAAATGTCCTATCTTTCACATGCACTGCACCCTACCCACGGGGGCACCTTGGGCCTACCTTAGGGGTGCCTTACATGGAAGAAAAGGGAAGGTATGGGCCTGGCAAGTGGGTGCACTTGCCAGGACAATATGGCAGTTTACAACTGCCTGTGTAGTCACTACAGTTGTAGGTCTGAGACACATTTACAGGGCCACTCATGTGGGTGGCACAACCAGAGCTGCAAGCCCACTAGTAGCATTGGATTTACTGGCCCTGGCACACACCGTGAACTTTATTAGGGACTTACCAGTAAATCAAATATGCCAATCATGGCTAATCAATCATTGCCACAATTTATACAGAGAGCATATGCATGTTAGCACTAATCAGCAGTGGTAAAGTGTCCAGAATCCTTTAGCCAACTAAAACAGGGTCAGAAAAATAGGAGGAAAAAAGGCAAAAAGTTTGGGGATAAACCTGTCAAAAGGACCAGGACTAACAATGAACCTATATGCAGCGCCGGTTTCTCCACGAGGGCGGGGGAGCGTCGCCCTCCCGCGTGTTGCGAGTCGCGAGTAAAAAAATAAAATGGCAATGAAATAAATTAATGCCATTTTTGTTTTTTTTACTGATGCCGCAGAGACCCCGTACCAAGAGACCAAGAGACATGCAGTGCTTGTCCTCTGCTGGAAATTGGCAGTATTGAAGACTGGAGTAGTTGCTGGCAGGACACTCCAAAGTGCGCAAGTCAGTTTTATTGGTTGTCTTGCGATGGCCAACCTGACATGGTCACTTTGCAGCTCTCCAACCTGAGCTGTCTTAGTCAGCTGGGTGGAAAGCAAGCACAGGCCTCCAGGGTCTGAAGCACCATCCGGCCATAGATTTTCTCTCATGCTGGATTGGTTTGGGGAGCTCCAGCACAGAATGCATTTCACCAATCGGGAGCTTGTGGCAGTGGGTACATGCCATTTATTTAACTTTTATTTATTTAACATTTTAGTATAGTTTTATTTTGGGTGGAAGGAGGGGTTGTTTTATTAGGGACTTTTGGTGGTAGGGAGTGATTTATTTTGGGCTTATAGAGGGAGGGAGTGTTTTATTATGGGCTTTTGGAGGGAGGGGGTGTTTTATTATGGGCTTTTGGAGGGAGGGAGTGTTTTATTTTGTTTTTTAGAAAGTGGTGTGGCTCGTCCCTCGCTTCACCACTTTCAAAGGTTGCCAGCTGTCCCTGCCTATATGTAAAGCACACATTGGTATGACTCTTCCCATATTTCCCTTCATGCAGTGCTTAATTTGTAAAAGAATATGTTTCAGTGTTCAAAGTTTTTTTCAGAAGTCCATGGCCGGCACTGCTCAAGGTCAAGATGCAAATATCAAGCTGAGGAGTCTGCATTCCACATCATACTTCTCTATCCCACTACCAGACAATGCCTGCATCTTTATCTCAAACTTGCAGGTTCTATTCCATTCCTGCTTTCTTCTTTTGTGACCGATTTCCCTTTTCCTGTTCCTCCTTCTGTCTCCTTTGTGTGCTCCACCACCCCTTTCCCCCGCCTCTAGATTAAAGTTTGATGAGGAAAAGGGGCTGGTCCCAACATATGATTGCCTCTGAACCCCAACTGAAACCACTGGCTTGAATTAAGCTCTGTCTGCATGTAAAGCCACAAGTGTGATAACAGTTTGCATACTGCGATGCATGGAAAGCACAGGTTGCCACGGCGGCTGTTTCCACATTACCTACACAGAGATTTTTTAAGACATTGGGAAAGTGGGCAGTCGCACTAGGCACCCACCTTCCGAGGGGGCCACAGGGAAAGTGAACCTTCTGTCTATGAAACAGATATTCGACTTTTCTATCCAAACCCCTCTCCCTCCTTTTACCTCCCTCTCTATGCAGTGTCATTTTAAGGATTTTTTAGGTCCTGAGCAAGACATAATTCAAGTGTTTTTATGCTACCCTTTTAATGTTTAACATATAGCTTAGATTTGTTTGGCATCATGCGGGCTTGAGCTAGCAGGAAATAAGTAATAACATTTAAGTTGTTCCATATAAAGGCTCCCAAAACATGCTTTGTCTGTAACTTCTAAAACCCATAAGAAGACACTGTACCTAGCCTTGGACCCGCGGACTGGCCCTATTTCAGCAGTATGGTTTTTAAGTCCTGATTATTTACCCTCTTGACTAAAATAATACTAGTTATAAAGAAGCCAGAATCCGAGTGAGTGAGTCTCTCAACTGCAACTTTGCATTTTATTTCACAATAGTCTTTGTTTCGTCAAACACAATTGTATGAAACTTTAAAAACCAACTAACACTGAGGTTTCACTTTTTTGATTTGGGAGATGTGTATTGTTCCTCAGATCCTATACAGAGATACAATAGGACAAAATAGGAATGCATTAGTCTATAAAATATGGTACTCATGTTTTATTAAGATGACATAAGGATTCATTGATTCGCCCAGAAATGCTCAGTACATGTACACATACAGATATACGCATATTACTGGGTCCCACAGGTGGGTACCTAACTAAAGCAGTTACACTATTACCTCCTCGTCCGTCTTTCCGTCCCATTCTTTATCTATGAGCAGCTCGCCTACTCCACAGAACATTTTACGTATCTAAGATCAAAACTAACCCCAGGTGGCAAACTCCGGTCCGTCAGCAGAGTTTGCAGAGTTTTGCCAACTCCACGCTCTGTTGAGAACATGGAGTTCAGGCAAAAACTCTGACTCCGATGCATAGTGGAGTTAGCCCCTGGCCCACGCCCAAAGTCAGACAGGAAATAATTACTTACCTGCCCTGGCATCTCCAGGTTGCCCCCCTCCTCGCTGTGTTCTCTCCTTCCTTGCCGTCCTCTCCAGTCCCAAACCCCTACTGTGTACGTCTTGGGAGGACTGAGCATGTGGGGGCGTGCGCGCATGCACAGTCCTTGCAAGTTGTACAATGATGGGCTTTAGGACCGGCGATGACGGCATGGAGGAGACCACTGTGAGGAGGAGCGCAGCCCAGAGACGCCAGAGCAAGTACCTGATTTATTATTTCCCTTTGTTTTTTTTTTATTATGGTGGAGCGGAGCAGAGTCCCACTGATTTTTTTTCAACTCTGTGGAAGTCTGCATAGTGGCACTCCTACAACTCCACCCACCCTTAATCAAAACACTTCCTACTATATTGCGCTGCCTACCCAGCTTGCATAAAGGGGGAAGACCGCCACCATGACAAGCTGAGAATACCAAAGAAACTCAAAAGAAAGAAAAAACTAAATCACCATAACCAGAATACAGGAAGGGAGGAAAGGGCCCAGGAATGGAACAGGAAGACCAAGTCTCGGAGAAATGAAGATTACCAGTGACTAATTGGGCATTACTTAATGCATGCTAACCGACCTCTGCTCCAGCTGCTTGGTAGCCTCGGGTTCTTGTCAGTCTGCCTTCATACTTCAGCACAATCTCTTTAGCTTGCCTTCATGTGAAGAAAAATTTAACATTTGGTTAATCCAATACACCAGACAGTCTATCAGAAGAACATCATATTGAAAAGAACGCATAGAAGTAATCAAACAATAGTAGTCCTGTAGAAACAGCCAATAACAACAATTTGCATTCTTTGAGAAGGCAGCTTCAAATAACTGGCTGGGAATGTAATGTGTTGAAGTTTTTGATTTATTTAGGATATTCACGCTATGGATTTCGTGTGTTTGGGTAGAACAAAAGAAACTAAATAGAAATACGTTTTCCATCTATTGCAGTTTTGTAGTTAGATGCTGTTTGTTAACTTTGGCAAATGTGTTATTTCAAAATATATTTATGTTTTATTTTAATATATCGATGATTACAAGAAGAATAACATTAAAAGACGATTCTTTAAATGCCACACAGGATTTATACGTGCTATTATGAACTAACAATACAATTTTGCACTGGGTAAATGCCAAAGCAAAATGTCACATTACTCTGTCACCAGTATGCCTGGAGACCCTGGGATAGTGGAGCTTTCCAGGTGTACGCGTGGAAAACTGAGCTCCTCTCCCCCCTGTGCTACTGGCCATACGAGTTGTGGACCCCCTGAGAGCCTGCATGCTCAAAACTAGAACACTGGTGTAAGACTGGATGATTGTGGGACCGACCGCACCTGTGAGAGACACTTGACTACACACATTGCCTTGCTATATTAGTGGCTGTGGGAACAATCGACTGCTATTGTAGGGCTTGAGCGGCAACATATAGAGTAGGCGGAAGCGCTGGGAGATGCTACGCACCATGGGTAAGCCGGATACCCGACAACCCAAGCTGAATTTTGAAACCGCAAAGCGGAACACCCGGACCCTGCAAGAAAATCATGATGTGGATAGTTATGTTAAACTATAGTTGCACTGAGACCTAGGGCGGTGTACCCACGCAGAGCGCTGATGTACAGAGTATATTACAGGAATTCTGGCAGAGCTTTGCCACCATTGTGGACAAGGTTGATAGGATGTCGTCACAAATGGACGCCATAGCGCACAAGTTGGAGGGTCACGAGGACCGTATCAAGGAGACAGAGAGATGCATCTGGATACTGAGGACGCGACAGCTCAGGTCACTGCGCAGGTTACCCGCATGGATAAATGGCTGAAAATGGTCGCCGCAAAGAATGAGGATTTAGAAGCGTGGAGTCGGCGCAATAATATATGCATTTTAGGTATCCCGAAGTCCACCAACACAGGACGGATGGAGGAATACGTGGAAAAGTTGTTACTATCCTCAGTAGGAGCGGAAGCCTTCTCCAACCAATTCATAATAGATCGAGCGCATCGCACCCTGGGTCCATGCCCACCTCCTGGCAGTACACCGAGGCCCATCATAGCAGACCTTTAAACTAGAGGGATCGTGATATTGCACTCCGCATGGCGAGGAATAAACAGCACTTGAACTTTGATGGAAATACTTTTTCTATCTATCTGGACTTTACACCTATTCGTCCAGGAGGAGAGACGCAAGTTCACGGATGTCAAGAATAAAGTGAGATTAGCCCAGATTGATTATGAGCTGTTGTATCCCGCACGACTCAGGGTCACCCATCAAGGAAAACAAAGATTCTTTACCAAACCACAGCAGACGGAGGAATTTCTTAAGCATTTGAAGCGATCAAGTGGTGCTGCCGGAACTTTAGCTTCATCGCAGCAATCCTCCTCCACGGGAGCGAAGGATGACTCTTAGTAAATGGTGTACTGTTCTATTTTCGACAACTGATATAAGAAGAACTAAATAATGGAATGTCTGGCCCTCTGATACTCATAATGCAAATTGCTTAGTGAGATGGCTATTCTGAGCTCTTGTTTGTACACGCAGGGCACCCCCAGCTCCCCAGGGTCTATCTCTTCCATCAATGGTGGACTCTCCAAGCGGGGTGTATCCGTGCCATCACCTAGGGTCACCCCCACAGGGCGATCCCTTCTTGTTGTTTACTGCATGGCTCGTGTAGACCGGAGATGGTTTTTCTTTTTTTATGTTTTCTCTTGGGGTGAGGGAGGGGAGTGGGAGAGTATTTATGGCAAGTTGGGGCTGCTTCAGTGGGTGGAGGTGGTTAGTTGGGGGGACTGTTGGAAGTTCTACATGATCGTCATAGAGCAGAACAGTATTCATCATAGATTAGCATTGTTAATCGGAGACTTAATCGTTGATCTGTTGACACACAGCTTGGTGAGGCAGTACTCGCGCATGTATAATCTGATCTACATCAGTTGGATGTGGGCCGCTTCAATGGAAGACACACGGACAATTGGCTGATGCACGTCCAGAGAAGCTGCATATAGTCACATGGAACATCAGGGGATTGGGGGACCAGCGCAAAAAGCGGCATATATTGGCCTATTTGGACAGGCATCAGGTGCACATAGCCATGCTACAGGAGACACACTTCAACCCTTAGGGCGTAAACTCTTTTGCCAGTAAATGGGCTGAAAACAGAGTCTTTTCCTCTTATTCATCTATGCGAGGGGCACGGCCATACTCATAAAGAAGCGTACACCATTTGTAGTGGCGGGGGCGACCTGGGACACTCAGGGGAGGTATTGTTTGGTATGGGGTAGACTGGGGTCAAACGTGGATGACCCGGACTTCTACACTGCATTATGGGCTAAAACAATTGGCATAGGCTCCAACCACATCATTTGGGGAGGTGATTTTAACATTGTGTGCAGCCCTGACGTGGCTAGGTCTCACCCGCCCCCATCACTATACTAAGGCACGTTCTGTCTTGCATGACACGCTAACCGAATACCACTTGATAGATGCCTGGAGACATATGCACCCCCACAAATTAGAGGGAACACATTACACTGCACATGCAGCATCGTGGGCACGGCTGGACTATTTATTTCTATCCAGGGTATTGGGTCCAGTTATTTTCCAAGTGCAACACTTTGCTCGAACCTACTCGGATCATGCACCTGTCAGGCTTACATTATCCTCAGCAGATTATGGCCCACCGCGTAACAGTTGGAGATTGCAAGTCACTATCTTATTAGACCCAGTTTTTCAGGAGGAACGGAGGGAGGAAGTGCGTGATTTTTTTGTATGGAATAAAGATTCAGTGGAGAGTGTGGAGACCATATGGGAGGCTTTTAAAGTTACGCTTTGGGGTTATTGCATATCTAAGGGAGCGGGGGTACTCAGAGACATAATGAACACATTGCACAAACTGGAAACGGAGCTTAAGGTTCTTGAGATTAACCTAGCTGCGCACCCAGATAGCCCAACACAATCGAAATTCAGAGAGCCGCTCACGCAATATATGGATTCATCTCGTAGAGAGTCGCATTTCAGGGGCCGCTACTGGGTGGCTCGGCGGTATGGAGAAGGGGAGAGACCGGGCAAGGCTCTAGCAGACACGATTAGAAGGCCACGCTACACAAACTACATGCTGGAGCTTGAGGGCCCGGGGAGATAGTGTATAGAGACACTGCAAACATACTCAATCCCTTTACCGCACATTATGCCAAATTGTATACCACACATATAGTAGATAAGCTGAACCTGGATAGTTATTTGGGGGATGTGACATTGGGATGGCTGAGTGATGTACAGCGAAAGTTTCTGTGTGCCCCATTTGAGTTGGATGAAGTGAGGGAGGCAATCATGCATATGCAGTTCGGGGAAGCCACTGGCACGGATGGTATTCCCATTGAATTCTACAAGACTTACATTGACCAAATGGCCCCCATACTACGTGAAGACTATGAAGATGCTTTGGATACTGGCCATCTTCCCCCCCTTCAATGAGAGAAGCCCTCATCACTTCACTTCTGAAGCCCGGGAAGTCGCCCCAAGAGAGCGACTCTTATAGGCCGCTGTCTCCTTAATAGTGATGTGAAGATACTGGCCAAGCTCATTTCCACTCGGCTTAGCTTATTGATGGAGAATCTAATTCTGCCCGATCAGTCCGGATTTGTTCCCGGAAGAGCCACATCTCATAATTTACAGACACTCTTTACTGTGTTAAACAATGTTTCCTCGGAATTGCCTTTGGCGGCTGTCTTTTTAGGCGCCGCAAAGGCGTTCTATTTAATAGAGTGGGACTATATCTTTGGGGTGATGCTGCAGATGGGTTCCCCCCCTCTTTCTTTCCTGGATCCAGCTTTTATATAGCTTGCCAGTCGCCAAGGTACTTATCAATGGTCGAGTGTCCCTGGCGTTCCCGGTCACGAGAGGCACCCGTCAGGGATGCCCTTTGTCACCCTTACTTTTTGCCTTTGCACTTGAGCCATTGGCGGCAAAGCTGCGGCAACACAATAGAGAGAGAGCATTGCAGTGCAACATGAGGCAGATATTAATCTCTTTATATGCAGACGATATTACACTGTACGTTCGAGATCCGCAACACAACCTAAATCCAATCCTTAGGGAGTTCATTGTGTTTGGGAAAAATTCTGGGGTTCAAATCAATTGGGGAAAGTCCTGTATTTTTCCTTTGATGGCTGCAACAGTTCTCTTTCTATTGCATTATCCATTAGAATGATGCGAGGACGAGCTGAGGTATTTGGGTATTCGTGTCACGAAGGATAGGGATGAGCTGATGCGACTGAATAACGGTACGACACAGATGCACATAACGGAGAGCATCATTCGTTGGATCACGCTCCCACTTCCCATGGAAGAGCGAGCATCCCTAATCAAAATGGTGATACTACCCCAATTACTTTATCTATTTCTGAATATACCGTTCCATCCAGGGACTTATTTTTTTAAAGCGCTCAGGTCTGAATTGCTGAGCTTAGTGTGGGGGGGGGGAGCAGGCACCCGAGACTGAAGTGGATTCGGGGTTCCCAACTTTGAATTATATTATCACAGCGCACAAGCCCATTATGCATATTTATGGGTACACCAGCCCCGATATATGCCGCAAGTGGCGGCAGAACACTGGCTAGCACATCCCGTTCCCATTGAGGGCGCACTGTATGACACACTTGCTGTAAGGGAAAAGACGCCGACTACTGTCACTTGTACCGTCGCAGCATGGGCATATACATAGGTTGGATGTTGAATACCCAACTGCTATACTCTCCGCTGCTCCTGCTAGTGTATCACCCCACTATGCCCCTACTCCAAGAAGCGGTGTTTCACAAGGTCATGGAACGCACACCTATTAAAACTTGGGGGGATATGTATCATGAAGGACAGTTCAGGAAACTTGAACACATATTTCAGGGCTTGCCACAGACGCCACTTGATGTTTTTTATACATACGTCTGAGACAAGGAGTCCAGGCCTTCACCCCGGACTTTCTGGCTGAGCCCACAGTCCTTGCACCGCCACAGCTGACTCTTTAAAACAAGACAGCCAAGCGCCTTGTCTCGTTGATCTATCACACGGTACACACAGAGAGAGAAGAGCCACCTGTATTAGCTAGAGAGCGCTGGGACTCGGAGCTAGGCTTCGTTATGTCGAACGACCAGTGGGAATACTGCTCGTCACAGACGGAGCAGGTCTCAGCCAGTAGCAGGTTTCGCATAACTCACTACAAATTTCTACATAGATTATACTACACCCCTGCCCGGATGCATAAATTGAGGGATACCGATAGATGTGATAGTTTTGGGGCCCGGGGCATATTTTCTACACCTAGCCTGGGAGTGCCCCGGGATACATGAATATTGGAAGCATGTTTTTGAAGCCCTGGATTTAATAGTTAATGTGCATATTGAGCCTACACCTCTTTTGGCCCTGTTGGGATATGTTAAATCATTGCAGGCAGCACACCGCAAATACATGGCCCTCGCATTGCTAATGGCCAAAAGACAGGTGGCGTGCCTTTGGGGCAGGCGGAGGGCGCCCAAGTTCAAGATATAGATTAACGATTTGGTGTGCTGTCAGGAGCAACTCACTACATATGCGGAACTATTACCGAGTGCCTCCAGGCCTAAAAACATATGGGCCCCCCTGAAGTGTTACTTATTAGAGCACCCACAACAGAGTCCTGCAATAAATGCACCATAGTTGTCGCCCACACACATCACGTATACCTCTGTGTCCCCTTGAAGAGTGAGGTATTGCTGAGCTGATTTAGCTGTATTGCATCCTGAGCTATGTGGTATGCAGAACTATATACGAAATTCGACATAGAGGGACTCGTCAGCACTCTAACCTATTATAGATGTGAAAGTTGAAAATACTTGGTTAATGCTTACATGCTTGTGACCCGCGAGGTGCCATGCCCGTTTGGGTGCCAAGGGTTGATATGTATATTGCTGTGTGTATTGCTGTATCGTACTGATGACTGAAATGCCCTCAACTTTTATGATGAAGCATGCAAGAGTACTGTTCATATACCATGTATAGCAATGTAAATGCAACTGCCGTACATGTATGACTTTTGTTTTGTTTTGAATTAAGAAAATATAAACAGAAGTTTAAAAAAAAAAAGAAAAAAGGTGCCAGGTCACACCATAAGAGTCCAGGTCATGTTGAATCGCAATTGTTCCCTTTTACATAGCTAATGTCCCCAGAGGAGGGTTGCCCAGGCAAGAAATGTGGGTGGAGTAGACTTTCCTTATATATTTGTTAGAAATGGGGGTCTCTAGTCGGCAGAGGTAGGTACCTTTGCCCAAACAGGGACCCATGCTTATAGTCAGGGTAAGGGGGATACACACATAGATAACCCCTGCTCACCCCCTTGGTAGCTTGGCACGAGCAGACAGGCTTATCCCAAATGCAATGTGGTAAAGTATTTGTACCAACACTCACAGTAACATAGTGAAAACACCACAAATGGGCACCACACCAGTTTAGAGAAATGGTAAATATCTTTATCTAAACTTAACAAGACCAAAACGACAAATAAAATCCAACAAACACAGTTAAAAATATGACTTTCAAAAGGTTTCAAGAACTTCAAGAAGCAGGGGACACAGCATACAGCAAAGTCCTTTTCCTTTCCTTGGCAGAAACTGCAGGCCAACCCCCACACAGGACACAGCAAAGGGGGAGTACCTCTTCCCTGTTTCTCCAGCTCTTCTCCCTGGCAAAGGGTCCTTTGAATTCCAAGAATGTTCTAAAATTCTGGGATCTGGGACCCTCTTTTTATACAGCAAATCTCGTTGTTCTCTGAAGGCAGAGTGTCTGTGCCCAGTCAAAACCAGTTGTATACTCAGTGGTACAGCTTCCTGGCAGGAGGTGGAGATAGCATTGTGGAAGGCAGACCAGGCCCATTCAGGTGAAAGGAAATCTCCACCCCCTACTGTAAATGCAGCCATGTCTATTCAGCCCAGCCCTGACTCAGCCAGACTCTCTGAAGCCGCTGCACCTCCCCAGCCTCTGCCAATCCAAAGCCAGACAGTCAATTCACCTGCTAGTAGAGGCACAATGCTGGATGGTTAGGCAATAAATTACCTACTTTCTAAAAGTGGTATTTTCAAACATAGAATGTAAACATCACCCTCACTGAAAGATGCATCTTAACATTCTGAGTTTGGGCATATCAAGCTTTATTTTCCTATCTTTTTTCCCAGGAGTAGTTATTCTTGTAAGATGTTATAAGCCAACTCCCCATTCTATAATAAGGGGACAGATAGCATTGCAATAGTGAAAAACAAAATTAGCAGTATTTCACTATCAGGACATGCCACACACACCAAGGCTTGTCCTACCTTTCACATATACTGCACACTGCCCACGGGGGTACCTTGGGCCTAACCTAGGGGTGACTAACATGTAGAGAAAGGGAAGGTTAGGGCCTGGCAAGTGGGTGTACTTGTCAGGTCGACATGGCAGTTAACAAACTGCGCACAGGCACTACAGTAGCAGACCTGAGACATATTTGCAGGGCTACTCATGTGGGTGTCATAATCAGTTCTGCAGGCCCACTAGTAGCATTTGATTTACCAGCCCTGGCACACTTAGTGCACTTTACTAGGGTCCTTCTAATAAATCAAATATGCCAATCAGGGGGTACCAATCATAATAACAATTTACACAGGGAGCGCTTGCACTTTGACAGTGATCAACAATGGCAAAGTGCCCAAAGCATCTAAGCCAGCAAAAATGAAATCAAGCATAGCAACAAAAAATACAGAAGATAGAGGCAGAAAGTCAAAGGAAACCACGCCAAGGATGCCAGGTCTAACAATATTCAAAGCACTTTGGTGATCACCACAATTATGCCCATCACAAGTTACTTCCCTGTGACTCTTTTCATAGATCTCTGTAAGGAATATGTTCGACCTAGTAGGACTTCTGCTGAGTCTTGTGGGACCTTTGTTACAAAAACTCTGTCTATTTCAGTAAGAAATTCTTCCCATTACTTGGTTGGCTAGGGGCAATGCAAGAGCAAGTGCACCAGAGTGCCGGTTGTGCCAGAACCCCTCCAACAGCTGTCGGATTTCTTCGCATTCCATTTTGCAATCTTTTCTGGGATCTTTTACCAATGGGTTAAGATACTGAGTCTCATGCTGGTGGGCATCAGAAGTGAATCTATGCCCTATATTTTAGATATTCTTCCATTCCCTGATTGTCAGCTCGTGGCCTAGTTTCCTCTCCCATCGCTGCTGACCTGGTGTTTTGTTTTAATGGAGTGAAGATTAGGGCCCTGCCATGCCGGGGTCAACTATGAATGTGTGTGGGTACTGCACACTGTTTTGCCCTTTTTGTATGTTTGTTCGGTAAGTGTGCTGCGTTAGATTAGTGCCTGCTCACTATTGTAAATCAAAGTGTGTGGCCTGGTCCCATAAGTGAAAAGGTAAGGGGGCCTTCAAGGGATATATTTCAGGAGAACAATCAATTATACAATGTCAATTATGGAGAAATTAATTCACCAAATGTGTAAATCATGTAATCAAAATATAAACACATTAAAACATATAAACATATAAACAACAAAACACAGAGGTGTATATAAAAAGAATTTTATCAAAAAGTTCATTAAATCAGCAATAAATCAAAAGAAGCAGGTGAGGAAATGCTGGTATAAATGACGTGATAGTACAATAATCAATACCACAGCAAAACCTAATAAGAACATCTATCTCAAAAAACAACGTGAATCAAACACTGTAGAGATAAGATGAAGGTCGACGTTTCGGTCTCTTTACAATAAATTTATCGAGACCATCCTCAGGACTGATGTCATTAAAACACTGCTGTAAGCTGTGCTGTAATCTGTAACAAAAATGTTGACAGTTACAAATCTAACGTAATTGAAAACCAAATTACTTCATACACCCATGTGACAAGACTAACTACAGAAAAACATAACTAATTAAGACTAGACATGACTTACTATGTCACCAAACTGACTATAACAAAGCAAACCTAGTTAACAAATAAGCAGACACTTGATACAAAATACAAGACAACAATCATCATATAACTGCATTGTGATGTTAACTAAAAGACAAGTGCATTCATCTAGATTTGTGTCATCTGACAACAACTGGTTGTTTCAAAGCAATACAGTCAGTTATGCAGGTATTGTTGAAGCCCATCATACATTGAGAACGCGAAATCATAGCAACAAAGATGCTAATGACGAAGTCAACATAGACAGTCAATTGCTAAAGAACATTTCTTTATATATATAGTGGAACATCCATAAGTCAAAACTGAATTTTGCACCAAAGTTGTATCATTGTCATAACTTCAGACTACCCAACAAAATAACCTGTACATGTTGGGACCACACAATTATATACAATATAATTAGAAATGATGTAGATGTCTCACAAACATACCAAATGGACTGAGATACCACAGTGTTGGTCTCAGAAGAAGTTATATCGCTTTACCCAGGTGGATGCCTGCATGAAAAATCACGTGCTTAGTACATATTTCGTGATCACAGGATGTGGATGATAAAATTAAGTATAAAGTAGGTACCTATATAAAGAGCATGACCCTCGCTCAGGCTAGAGCGCTGAGAGTGTAGTAGTCGATCGATTAAAGATGGCTGAGGGCTCACAGGAATGGATGCTACGAATTTAAATATATCAAGAACACACTGTAAGTTTCAAATAACTCTGGGGCAATTGAAAATAGATAATTGACTAGGTTACACCCACCTCCGTGATGTGCAAACCCGAGATCTAAACTTGTCTTTTTTGCGCAATCTCTGTGTCCACGAACACGTAGTCTACAGAAAACAAACATTAAAGCCCATTTAGCAGAGCGTAGGATTAAAAACAATGCGTAAAATAAATACGCCCTATGGCATAGCTACCTTTTGAGTTGAAACAGTTATCCAACTGGTGACAACAGAGCGCTAGGTCACTTGGTTGCTGGAAAAGCTGAAAAGCCAATAGTCCATTTCCCGTGTTTCCAGTCAAATTAAGTTTGACCGCTTTTCATATTCCAGGTAAGCTAGATAAGCTAGTTAGGCTTTATTGGTACAGCGCTCTGCTGTTTGTAGCTAAAACTACGGAGCTGATTTTTTGTCATATATTGGCTTTTCAGCTTTTCCAGCAACCAAGTGACCTAGCGCTCTGTTGTCACCAGTTGGATAACTGTTTCAACTCAAAAGGTAGCTATGCCATAGGGCGTATTTATTTTACGCATTGTTTTTAATCCTACGCTCTGCTAAATGGGCTTTAATGTTTGTTTTCTGTAGACTACGTGTTCGTGGACACAGAGATTGCGCAAAAAAGACAAGTTTAGATCTCGGGTTTGCACATCACGGAGGTGGGTGTAACCTAGTCAATTATCTATTTTCAATTGCCCCAGAGTTATTTGAAACTTACAGTGTGTTCTTGATATATTTAAATTCGTAGCATCCATTCCTGTGAGCCCTCAGCCATCTTTAATCGATCGACTACTACACTCTCAGCGCTCTAGCCTGAGCGAGGGTCATGCTCTTTATATAGGTACCTACTTTATACTTAATTTTATCATCCACATCCTGTGATCACGAAATATGTACTAAGCACGTGATTTTTCATGCAGGCATCCACCTGGGTAAAGCGATATAACTTCTTCTGAGACCAACACTGTGGTATCTCAGTCCATTTGGTATGTTTGTGAGACATCTACATCATTTCTAATTATATTGTATATAATTGTGTGGTCCCAACATGTACAGGTTATTTTGTTGGGTAGTCTGAAGTTATGACAATGATACAACTTTGGTGCAAAATTCAGTTTTGACTTATGGATGTTCCACTATATATATAAAGAAATGTTCTTTAGCAATTGACTGTCTATGTTGACTTCGTCATTAGCATCTTTGTTGCTATGATTTCGCGTTCTCAATGTATGATGGGCTTCAACAATACCTGCATAACTGACTGTATTGCTTTGAAACAACCAGTTGTTGTCAGATGACACAAATCTAGATAAATGCAATTGTCTTTTAGTTAACATCACAATGCAGTTATATGATGATTGTTGTCTTGTATTTTGTATCAAGTGTCTGCTTATTTGTTAACTAGGTTTGCTTTGTTATAGTCAGTTTGGTGACATAGTAAGTCATGTCTAGTCTTAATTAGTTATGTTTTTCTGTAGTTAGTCTTGTCACATGGGTGTATGAAGTAATTTGGTTTTCAATTACGTTAGATTTGTAACTGTCAACATTTTTGTTACAGATTACAGCACAGCTTACAGCAGTGTTTTAATGACATCAGTCCTGAGGATGGTCTCGATAAATTTATTGTAAAGAGACCGAAACGTCGACCTTCATCTTATCTCTACAGTGTTTGATTCACGTTGTTTTTTGAGATAGATGTTCTTATTAGGTTTTGCTGTGGTATTGATTATTGTACTATCACGTCATTTATACCAGCATTTCCTCACCTGCTTCTTTTGATTTATTGCTGATTTAATGAACTTTTTGATAAAATTCTTTTTATATACACCTCTGTGTTTTGTTGTTTATATGTTTATATGTTTTAATGTGTTTATATTTTGATTACATGATTTACACATTTGGTGAATTAATTTCTCCATAATTGACATTGTATAATTGATTGTTCTCCTGAAATATATCCCTTGAAGGCCCCCTTACCTTTTCATTTAATTACCCAAGCCCTCAAGGGTGTAACTGGGTTGCTCACCTCTTTGAATCATCACTGGTCCCATAAGGTCACCAGGGCTCTAACGCGCACAACAATAAGTTCAAATTCTCCAGTTATACGTTTCAGATACAATTTTATCAGAAGTTACAAAGAACGTCAAAGTTTCACATTATTGGCGTATACATTGAAAATTATTCACAAAGTAAACAATAATATTTCCATCATATCAGTACATGTTCAAATCATAATTCAAATCAGTGCGTTAAAAAAACCCAATGCATTTCAGGGCTGGGGCCCCTTCGTCAGGGGTCTGTTAAGGAAAAAGATAAAGAAGGAAACTCAGTTACTAATGGTGCCATTGAGGCTTATCGACTTTTTGTTGGCTTGTGATCTTGCCGTATCTTACCGCGAGTGTAGAGTAAACTCGATAAATCCTATATCAAGAAGTTTAATTCGTGGCAGCGGTCAATCTAAAAGAAATAGATTATTTAAGTATCTTATTTTATGGACTTTGTAAACAGTTCTTTAAGAGGTTTTATGAATTGGTTTACCTGAGCCTTGCTTCTATATTATGTGTCTGCAAAAGAAACATTATGGTTGTGGTCACTTCCAAGGAGTGTCAGAATTCATATCATCATCAACGTGAAGCGTTGTTTTAAAATAACGTATTTATTTGCTCACCTTCAAGTCTGTTTTGGACTGAAAATGAAAGTGCCCTATAGGAATGAATTTTTTTTTAATATATATTGCAATGAGCATCGTGATGTTTAAGAGGTCTGCATCTCGAACTCTATTAAATTGAAAAAAAGGTTTTTTTTACCTGCGAGCCTCCAAGGTGGTTTAAATGGTCTCGCTGATTTGTTAAGACAGTCTAGGCTGTGAATGACAAAATAGACGCATTCAGTGACCTGCTCGTAATATTAAACCGGTGAAACGCACGTTAGTGCTTATTTAAAGTCTTACCGATAGCGCAAATAGTCCCGCGCGGTGTGGCGTTTTCAATCGGGAAAGCCGACCGGAACTAGTCCTCTAAATTGTTGGTCCTTTTTTATTGTTTAAACGCTATTGCTTAACACGTAGCAACAGATGAAGGACTTGTTCATTGGTATTATGCGGCCGCCATTAGTAAGAGGACGGGGTTGAATATTGAGGGAATAGTTTGAATATTTTTTAGACTTATTGCGATGAATATCACGCTCTGGTGACACTCAAGAAATATTCAAATGGTTATTAACCTTTACATATAGGAAACCTAATAGGGGCAACATAGTCAAATTCTATTAAAATGAACATAAAGATGACAATAAAAATAACACAAACTCAGGCAATCAGGTTGAAATAAAAAAAGATACTACTCCACATATACAAATTCCTGCCTATTTACAATCTGAAATAAACCATGCGTCGCTGAAGCGCTAATGTGTGTTGAAGAAGTATCAGTATATCATTGTGTCGTGTGTATGTACGTGTCACTGTGGATTAGAAGCCCAAGAGGGTCTAATTATGCTGAAAGTATTTAAGTTTAAAGCTTTACAGAAAGCAGATCATTTCCATTTTGTCATTAACAGACCCCTGACGAAGGGGCCCCAGCCCCGAAATGCATTGGGGTTTTTTAACGCACTGATTTGAATTATGATTTGAACATGTACTGATATGATGGAAATATTATTGTTTACTTTGTGAATAATTTTCAATGTATACGCCAATAATGTGAAACTTTGACGTTCTTTGCAACTTCTGATAAAATTGTATCTGAAACGTATAACTGGAGAATTTGAACTTATTGTTGTGCGCGTTAGAGCCCTGGTGACCTTATGGGATCAGGCCACACACTTTGATTGCCCTGCCATGGAGGGCCATATCTATTATATATTACACAGTGGCAGTAGTTATGTGTCTTCACAAAACTTTCCAAAAGCAAAGTTCATCCACTTCAGCTCCTTCCTGGAATGTTTCAAGGCAATCTGTCAAGAGGGTGGCCAAGAAAAAGGGGGACTCAAAACACTTTTGCCCATGCAATTTCTAAAAGGAAAATTAGACAACAATATAATAAAATGCTGTTGAACAAAATGTCATCAAATTTGGTAGAAATCTAGATATTTATCCAGAAAGTATGCTTTCTGTAATTTGGCGTAAATCTCTTAAGCCATTTTAGAGAAAGAAAGGTTTCAAAAATAGCAATATTTGTTACCCTTGGACTACTACCAGAGTACTTTGGGGGGGAAAATGACAAAGAATTCAAATTTGCTGGTTCCATGGAAGTTCCGTGGGAACACAATATGATTGGCAGCCATGAAAAAAACATGTTGTGGCCACCATTACAGGAATCAAGAACTCGGTATCCAAGTCCTGAAAAACAAATAAAATAACTAATAAGGGGCCAGAGTAGGGATACACATAATATACACAATAGCTTTCTAAAATACAGAAACTATGTTCTGAAATACACTTTCAAATCAATATGAATGCTGCCCCATTTGCTGTGAATTCTTCTTTTTCTGAAGATGGAACTGGTGAAAACATATTTGGATGGAATTCCTAACTCGTTGGATGCACAGCACAGCGTAAGCGCTGAGGCCACGGGGGTGTGACTTTTTGTGGATTTCAATATATGTGAGAGAGAGTGTGTGTGTCTGTCTCAAATCAGCTGTGATGATGTATTATACATTGTTTATTTTCATGCTATACTTTAAATATCTGTAACAATCCAACTAACTATTTACATTTTTTCTCTGAATTATAAAGTGCTATTATTTCTTCATGCCTTCTACATGCCAAGGTAAGATTTTCGAATGCCATACGGTTGGGCCTTCTGTTTATTGGAGTGATTGCATTTGTGTTGTGATCTGCTATTGTAAAGCTAAATATATTATATCTTTCTCATGAGCCCTCTAAAGCCTCCTGCTGCACTGCTACCACTACTCCTTAAGAAGGGCCTAGAATAGCTCTAGAGGTATCACCCATCACCTTTTTGCAAGAGATCGTCCTGGAGGAACTGAAGGTATTGCAGCCTCAGTCTGTAGAACAGGTAAGATATTCTTCAGTCTGTCTCCTCCATTCCCCACAATCAAATCCCATTCTCTCCAAACCTCTCACCTTGTTGAGCTGTTTCACTAATGCTTTGTAATGCTTTTTTCTTCTTAAAAAAATACAATGAAATAAGTGACTGATGGCTAATCTTCTACCAGTCTATGTGCCCCCTCCCTCAGCCACTACATTCAAAGCTTGCTTCGGGTATCTTTCACTAAAGCTGTATTTCCTTTACCCGTGCCCATGCACTTCCTCATAAATATATGACTTTTGCCTTTGTTAGCAGGTCATATGTTTGGCTATTCAGGTCCTAAGCCACCACCCAGTTTCCTTCCACTTAAACTGCCTTCTTCCCAGTGTATGTGTTCAATCCTCACGAAAGTATGGCTTTTCCCTTTCCTATTTGTTAATTTACAGGTCCAATAGGTTAAGAATGTCTGGTTTGTCTGTACTCATACTCTCGAATAGCCAACTCTAGACATCTGCCAGTGCAATTTCAGATCCTCTTCCATGTATAAAACTGTAGATGTGAAAGTCTTACATTAGAATCCATATATAAATGTTAGTGAGGTAGAAATGTTGAAAGGATGGGCTATTGGACATTCATCGATAACTAATGATCAAGACGACTCTTCTTCAGCACCAGCATCACCTAAGTTTGTCTAAGGCTGGCGGTAACCAGTGTTGCTGATTATATAAGCACAGTTAGTAACTCTGTTCTATTGCTGGATAGTAATCCACTGCTCTGCAGGAATATAGCAATTTTTAAAGTGGCACATTTGGTTGATTCCCAGTGCCTTATCACCAGGACTGACTTTAGTGCTGGTGGAACATGTTGTGACAATCTTTTTTGGTATACCCCCATTCCCTACTCCTCGGATACCCATCTCTTCCACTCAGCAAAAGGGCCCTCATCTCTCCACAGCCTCTCTCAGCTACATTCCATTTGTTTTAATGCAGTAGTAAAGTGCTTTAAATCCAGCTTTATTAATCCACTCAGCTACCCACTTAAAATACAAATCTATTCTTTGGATCAGGCATACTAACCCTCTGTGCTACTTTCTGGTTATTCAAAACTGCCACTAGACAAAACTCCGATCTCTATGTAGCAGAAACATTAATCACAAGAGTTATCTTTACATTTGTATTGCCTCCTAAAAGCTGGATGCACAAGGAGATCTGAAGAAAGTGCTTGTAAATCGTATGTCATTGCTAAAGACAACACCTCCCCACGCCCCCAGCTCAGTGCCCAGTGGGGCCACACCGGTCACACCACCCTGCTTGCTCCTGCCTGCCACATTGCCAAAAGTCGACATTGCCTGCTAGTTAACTGTAGCAACAACAACAAAAAAGTATTCATTTTATTTTAGATATGTAATTATTCTGTTTGTTTGTGTTTCGCCTTTTACTTTTGGTATTCATGGTTATTAAAGATAACCTAATAATCATACTCTTTAGATCTACAGATTGAAAAATTCAGATACATGTTTTTATCGATTCAAAATAGATAATTTAACTGATTGCGTTTCTGTGTTACGTTTATGGAATCTTGTCTTTGACCAGTGACCACGACAAGAGAGAAACACTGTAGAGCAATGCAAAAGAACAGAACGACACTCCCACAAAGAGTTAAAAAAAAATAGGCGATAAAACTGCACAGGGTGAAATATGTATTACCTAATTAATACATTTGACAACCAAGCGGAAAGTGCTGATGATGGAGAAAATATTTATTAAATTGCTTTATGTAAATTAGCTGTGGTTTCTAATGAATGTTTGGTACACAATCAATCTGAGAAAGTCATAAAACATCCTGAGAACTCTACAATGCATGCTATTGTGCTATGCAAATCTCCAGTCTTCTTTCGACCCATTCAAAAAACCTACCAATCAAAATGATGCAGCTGAGATCAGATTTTGACAGCCTGGTTCTCAAATTGGGTGTATAAGGGAACGTTTTGCAAAGTTAAACTGCAAAACAGATAAACAACACAACGTGGTTTATAATGCATATGCCCATAACCTCGGGGTCTCTGCTGGTGGAGGCAGAGTTGAATTCATCCAGTTTTGGAATAATACACACACTAATAAATTGCCCAAAGTGATTGATTTTCCAGACCTGCGATAAAGTTATGTCGCAGATCTGAGAGGTCAGCAAGTGGAAGACACGAGTCATAGATATAAAGCAGGGATAGCCAAACTTTAGTGTAATAGGAGCTACTTGTATTCAATGAAAATCATTGTGAGCTGCTAAAATTATTAGTGTTGTAATAGTGACCACCTCAGACAACTTTACATTAGTGGTCACCATATGCTGCATTACCAGCAGTGATCACCTCAGTACATCGGGTAAAGTTACCAGCCGTAATGTAAAAAGGCCTTGTCAATATGGAATGCCTCTACATAGGTAAAACATGTCTGGCATAGCTGCACTGCCCCTGGCATGAAAGTAATAACATTAGTGCCTCCCCACATGTTTATCACTCAAAAATCAGCTTATGAGTTCTGAACATATACACGTTTTGGTCTTGAAATCCCAACGTTTACATACACATATTAATTGAACCAAGTAAAAGATTCCAGTATATTTGGAAGCGTTAAATGGGATCTAAGATGATACAATAGAGATAAAGGACCAAAGTAGGACAGAGTAGGAATGTGCAGTTTCCAGCAACAAAGGTGGCCAATGGGATGACGAGGAACATTGTGAAGCCATAGCCGTGAAGCAGCAAATGATACTGAGATTCTTACTGGTCAAATAACGTAGATCATGCCTCAGGATTGGAGGCCTCCCAACACTGACATAAGGAGACCAAAGTAGCACTAAACTCAATAAGAAACGTTTTCCCAAGAAAATGTGCTAATGATGAGTACAACCATCGTAGGGTGTATCGTAGAGAGTGTTACAACATAATACAATATAATGTAATATGCATCTTCAACTTTCCTCTACTTGCACTCACCACATATAGTGGTTGACTTATCAAAGTGTTTTTAAAGGATAAAAGTGAAAAAGTTTGATGCATCTAGAAGTCCACATTGTGGTGTCGGCGTAGATGTGATATAGCTAGTTTCTGGTGCAATAGCTCAGGTGGCTGGGTACACTCATCAGAATCAATTAGATCAAACATGTTCAGGCATATGCATCAAAGGAAAAACCGGTCGGAAACAGGCAGATTCTCAAAATCTGCCCCTTTGCGACCAGTATTTTTTTAGGTTTTGCCTATTATCATTCGCTTGCGAATGTAATAGGCGAAAATTCAAGGGCTCAATCGACTCGTCAAACCACTGTGGTTTTTTCACAGTGCATGTGAGTCACGTGACCACAAAAGCGGGTCACGTGACCACACAAGCACGCGCATCTCCCTAATCCGCCTGCCACACTTCTCCTCCCCTCGCTCGCATTCCCGCCCCCCCACCAGGCTCTCCCGCCCCCATCCGGCCATTTGCCAGCATTGCGAGGCTATTTGCCAGGAGCTCTCCCCCGCCCGCAGCTTGCTTTTTTTTTATTTTACGAGTGTGGTTGCCATGTTTCAATGCTCCACCGCTCTCCTTCCTTTACTTATGAAATTGCTTTAGATTGACTCCCGGCACAATTCTTTCATAGTTGAGACCCGCTCGCGGGTGTGGATCGCATTCTTGGTGCATTACATTTCCCATTTGTACAACGCCTTGGCATACAAGGAATTCGCTTTAAGTATATCGTCACTGCTTTAGCGTAAGGGTTGGCGCATTGACTTCCCATTTTAATAGGTTTCGCATTTGTTTTTACGAGTGTGGTTGTCATGTTTCAATGCTCCACCGCTCTCCTTCCTTTACTTATGAAATTGCTTTAGATTGACTCCCGGCACAATTCTTTCATAGTTGAGACCCGCTCGCGGGTGTGGATCGCATTCTTGGTGCATTACATTTCCCGTTTGTACAACGCCTTGGCATACAAGGAATTCGCTTTAAGTATATCGTCACTGCTTTAGCGTTAGGGTCGGCGCATTGACTTCCCATTTTAATAGGTTTCGCATTTGTTTTTACGAGTGTAGTTGTCATGTTTCAATGCTCCACCGCTCTCCTTCCTTTACTTATGAAATTGCTTTAGATTGACTCCCGGCACAATTCTTTCATAGTTGAGACCCGCTCGCGGGTGTGGATCGCATTCTTGGTGCATTACATTTCCCGTTTGTACAACGCCTTGTTTGCACGTGTAATTTTAGTGTTACTGCTTCCTTTATTGTCCTGTGTATCTAGCCAGGGCTTTAAGTTTCATTGAAAAATCAGGTTCTTCTTTCTGTAGCGCTTGCACTATCAACAACCTAGGCAGGCGCTTGTTTGGCTGAGTGTGTGACTGAGCTGTGTGAATCACATTGTCCACTGGACGACGATGTCTTAACCTCCCGGGGTGAGACTTTTTGCTGTCTGGGTATGTCACTTGGAAAATCAAACACTACAAAAGAGAAAAACATGCTTACTCTAAAAACAGCCTCGCTCGATGTTTTCAAAGCATCATTTGAAACAAAGTATACATTATTGTGCCCCGCATTCTACCGATTTCGTCCACGAGTCATTAGCCCAGGCGGAGTTGTAAAGTAAATATCAAACTGTATTGAATCAAACACGAACTGTTTACAATATCTCATATCATGTTGTGGCACAGTTGTTAGCCAGGCTTTGCCATGCGTGTGACCGTATAACGAACAGTTACTTATGCAGAATGGCATACTGTTCGTGTTGTATCCGCTTAGAAGCCCAGCCGTTATTGGTCCCGACTTGTATGTTGCATTGAACAATCCGTGTGACCCAGTTTAAGCTCTCTAGCCCGACTCTTTTAAATCAGAGCAGGATAGCCCGGCCTGGTACAGACTTTGCATCTCCTTTGTTATTTCCCCCCCAAACACCTCTCCCTTCTAGTGAGTGTCTACCCCAGCCTGCCCGGTGCCCCTTTCCTTGCGGGGGCTCTGGAAGTGCGGCCATCATTTGCCGAGAAGTTCCACCTGATTGACTGACTACAAAGCCACGCGGGGGGCTGCCCTCAACTGCTTCCTGATTGCCTTTTGTTTGATGTTCAGTGTGGGAATCCGAGCTTCGACTAGACGCTTTTAAGACAACACCACCCCCCCCCCTCGAGCCTTTACACTAAACCCAAGTGCAAATAGTTCCTTTCTGATTTGGCCCTTCAGCAAATCCCCACCCTCCCTTCCCACCCCGGGACTAACCGGTTGCGAAATTGGGTGTATTTTCTTTACTGTACAATATTTAGATGTGATATGACTACCACAGAGTCGCCCATTTTTCGTGCACTTTGAAAGCCATCAAAGCACCTCCGTCAAAAATATCAGCGACAATAAGCAATAAATATGGCTGCAGCAAACGTTATGAATTGATGAACACATGTCATCGTCAGCGCAGTACCACAAATAATATATGTTTTACCTGTGCGAACAAAAGTTTGTTATGTTGAACGAGACTTCAAACAAAATATCCATTTTAAATACTTGAGGACTGGATTGATCATTGATGCAACTTTTGTTGGCTGCATAACATTTAAGATACATTTTTTATATATTGTTTTTTGCTAGGCGTAGTTCCAATGCATGCATTTGTAGTGATTAATTTGTGCCTACGGTCTGATTATTAGCCTTGTTGACCTTTTTTCGGGTCTTTATTGTTGTGACCAGTTGTTGGTGCTTAGAAGTATTGCATACAATTAATGGAGGGCGGTTTCCACGCTGTTAATTGTGAATACGGCTGGTATGTTTGAGAGGGAGCAGTGTTGGGTGAATTGGAAGTTGACCTCGACTTAGAAAACAAGCACTGGCGTTGCCAATAGGTTTCGCATTTGGAAAGTTGGAGCTATTGGTTTTGTAAATGACATTTTATATTTATATATTGTTATTGACAATGCCAATAACGATATATAAATATAAAATGTCATTTACAAAACCAATAGCTCCAACTTTCCAAATGCGAAACCTATTGGCAACGCCAGTGCTTGTTGTATTTGGGACGCATCATCCAAAATGCAAAAATCGCAATTTAAGGAATCTCTAAATTGCGATTCCTTAAATTGCGATTGCATTTAAGGAATCCCAAATTGAGATTCCTTAAATGCAATGCATTAAAGTAAAAAAAGTTAGCGATTTCGCTAATAGGAGTAGCAAATTACAATGAAGTTGAACTTCAGGGTAATTTGCAAAAACTTTGAATGGGACGGCATTTCTTAAATGCGACTTGCAATTTGCGAGTAGCAATTAAGGAATGTGTAGGAATCGCTATTTTTATAGCGATTCCTACTTGCGTAGGCTTTTGCGATTCCTAACTAGCGATTCCTTAAAAATCGCTATTTAGGAATTGCAATTCCTTCTGTTGATGCATGTGGCAGGTTATCTCTTCCTATGGGATCCTTACACGAGCTATGCAGTGGATAAATAAATGCAGTATTTCGGTGTCCATGTACTGATTTGTGACTGGTAAATGCCACTGATCATACCTATCATGCAAGGACATCTGCCACAATCCACAGATATGCTTGAAAGACGAGGGATACAAAAAATCTTCATCTTCTTTAAAACACATACTTGGATAGATATGCTGGGAGAAGGGTTTCAAGCTTCCTTGTTTTACAGAGTTCAAGAGGTGGGACACTTCCAAAGAACCTGCACAGGCGGGTGAGAATAATCTGTTTCCACCCCAGAAATACAGTTTAACGTTTGTATTACTAGTGATGTCTGTTCAATTACAAATATATTTAAACCTACAGTACCCTTTAGATGATACAGACCCTATAGTCACAAAATGTAATAACAGACACGATACCAGATCAGAGGTCAAGGTCGTTGCAGAAAGTTAAAATGTGTATAAGCTCTTTAACCTAGATTTTTTTTACTTTGCCCATTGCAACACTCAGTGTGGTTGTGAATTTCTAGCATTTTTGAAAATCAGATTCATCCTTCACGGAGTAGTTAAGCATGTCCGGTCTAGGACACATTAGAAAATGTCATTGTGCAAGGCCAGTGATTGACAACCTTAGGTCGTTGTCTCTTGATCAATGAAGGAGAGGCCTCTATAGGAAGGGAAATTGACTGAGCAGCGCAATGGCGTTGTGAACCCCTCCCTGTAGCAGCCAAAGTGGGGTGCCACTAGGCCTGATTCGCTGGAAACTGGTTCACAATGACACGTTGATTAGTTATTTATGGAGTTCGACTGTTTACATTTCCAGACAGAAGATCAAAAATAACACGTTGAGAGAAGACCGTAGGAAAGCTGAGTGGTCTAGGCACAGCTTCCTAAAGAGACAAGTACAATGAAGGGGGTAGGTGAAGAGTAATTAAGAAAAAGGGGCAGAGGGAGGAGGTAATAGCATGAACCAGCATGGGAGAGAGGGCAGAAAAAGTAAGGAGGGGAGATGGGAAAGAGATTGTTTAGATAACAGGAGAAACAGGGAGGCAAGAAGATAGTAAGATAAGAAGTACGGGCAAAAATAAGTAAATGTGAAATAATGGAAGAAAAGGTTCAAGGAATGAAGGCTGAGAGAAGGTTGAAAGAGAAAAAGGATGAAAGGTAGGAAGGGTAAAATAAATGGTGAAAAGAAAGAATAAAGATGAAGGAATGGACGATGGAGGTCGTACGACTGGACACATTGAAGGGAGAAAGAATTTATGGACTGAAGACTGAACATTTTATTGGATATATGGATGGAAGGATAGACGGAAGGTCGAAGTATAGATTTGTGAAAGGATCGATAATGGAAGGGTGACAATATGGAAGAATATGTGAATGGATAATTGGATGAATAGATGGAAGGACTTTTAAAATAAACACTTTTTGAGAATATATGTCATGGCTGCTTCACTGGCCCAGTGTCAAGAGACATATGATGTGGAAGTGTATTTAAAATGTCTGGCTACTTCTCCTGGAGGGCCATGGACTGAAGTTATGAGGCTATTTCATGTGTGGTCTACAATAGCCCTCTGCACATAAAACACCAGACTAAGCTGAGTTGTGGGTGGCCTACCTGAGAGCCTTCAGCTTCTGCCTCATCGGCCAGGGCCGACAGCGAATATTTGACACCAACTCCTTCTGAAACTGAATGTTTTGGAAAATTGTTTCTGGATCATTTCCATCATCTTTCCCATCTTCGTTGTTACCCTCATCTTCATCTGAATTACTACAGGTCACCAGATCCAAACAAATAGACAAAAGAAGAAAGGAGAAAGGTGTTAGTGAAAGGTTCTGTAAATGTACAAGCATTGAACAAAATCCTGTGACGTGGGCAGGTGCCAGTCTTTAGATGAAGTTCCTCACAAGGTGACCTCTGCAGACTAATTGTAAAAATAACCAACCATCAGTCCCATGAAGACTAAAACCTCATCATCGTGGTTTAAGGAGTTGGGTGATGAGCCCCATTTGGTCACTGGGTGTTCATAAGGTGCACTGGCTGCTCTATCCGGTGTTAGGGTTGTTATTGTAGTCTGTGGAACGGAAGTAAACGGAAGTTAAAATTCCCCAATTGCGACACCAGCCCCTCAGAAAGAATGGGTGAATTATGTATCTGATCTGTACAGACTTAACCCGGTCAACTGGTGCAATCTAAACCCTTCAAAGACTATGTTACAATCAACCCAACAAATAATGGCTGCTTCAGAAAAACAAATAGATCAGTTCATAAGTAAGGTCAGAGTGACTGCAGCAATGGGTATGATCCACATAAAAGTCATACAGAGCAACTCAGAAGGATGGAGCAAATTTCTGACCCCCCTTTTCACCTATTGCTACAAAACTGGCCACATTTCAAGCTCTAGGACAGGAAGCATTGTTGTCCCACTCTTAAAAAAAGGCTCCAGCAAGTCTCCAAGTAAGTCTCGCTAAATTGCACCCCTAGACGCAACAGGGAAGATCGCCACAGCCACTGTTTTAGAACATCTAAAAGACTGGGCCTTGTCCAAAAGTGCCATACCCATGTTTCAAGCAGGTTTTTGCCCAGACCACTCAGTGACTGATAATATCGCAATTTTGCAAACTATAATTGACAAATATGTGATCAGTAAATTGACAGTAGTATATAGTATATTAGTCGACTTCCCTACAGCATTCAACAGGGTGGATAGACCCTAACGAAACTAGTGAGCAGAGGAATTCCGGCAGCACTTTTAAGATTAATAGTAGCCCTCCACTTATCTACCTAGTGGCGAGTACAGATGGGTGGGGACAAGGGATTGACCAGTAGATATCCATTTTGAATGGCCTAAAGCAAGGATGTTTACTCGCCCCTTTATTATTTTCTTTATTTCCTAGTGACTTACTGGATAACTTCCAAGAAGTAAACAACCACCCTCCAAAAATAACTCCTCAACACATTCATATGTACGCTGATGATGTAGTCATCTTCAACCTCACACCGATTGGTCTTAAGGGTAACATGGATACTCTCGTTAGGTATTCAGAAACTCATTTCCAAAAAGTAAACAGATCGAAAACAGAAGTAGTTCCATTTAGAGGAAGGAAATGTTCCAGTCATTTTGTCTGGAAGATTGGAGGGAGGCCAGTACAGATCACAAGGACGTTATACCTATCTGGAAAGAGTGTTTTCTCCGATACTAGAACCTCTATTCCATTTTTAGCATTTAGAACTGAAGGCTGCAGCCCATCTGAGTGCAATAGAGAGATGTTACTCATCCTCTGGAAATAGACACTTTTACCCCCTTCTAGAAATCTATCGAGTTAGGATTCCTTCTATTTTGACTTATGATTTAGAGTATACTTCTATAAAAAGTGTTCTTTTTAAAATCTTAATGAAGGGACGTTTTACATAAGATTACCACCACGAGCCAAGCCACGTCAGTTCAAGTGTCTCACTAGTCAGCTTATACACTAGACTAGAGCCCTGGCAAATATAATCAGATGGGCATATAACTTAGTCCATGCTTCCAAGGGCTCCCTAAGAGCACTTCTATATCAGGAAACTTTTAAAGGAAGTCTAAGTCAGTCCACATTCAAAGAAAACCTTACGATAGCTTTAGAACATGTTCAATGTTCCATCAATCTCCTACAGTCTTGGTCACTGACACTCTTAAAGTTTTTTCTGAAAAAATCAACTACAGGGTTAAGTTTTTATCTCGAAAAGCAACACAGCTCACAGCTAACTCATTATAGGCTCTACGCAGCCAAAGCAGAATTTTAAATCAATCAAAAATATCTAAGATTTACACTAAACGATGCATACTTTTGCTTCGACTAGGGATTCCCCCATTAAAAGCCTTTACTAGAAACTGGGGGAGGGGGTGGCAAACTGGAAAATCAAGCTTATGTGACCTCTGTAATGGAGGCATTCAAGTTTTAGCACACGTTTTATTAGTAGGCCCAATTGAACTATTGACTGAGACTTGACACCGTTTTATAAAACCTATATGTTTCAGATACAATGTCTTAAGAATTAACGATTTGATTGATCTAATTCGTATACCACCAAATGACTGTATTTGCTGTAATCTGTTCACATTGTTTAACACCTATTTACCACTGTCTTAATGATGTCTATTTTATGACTAATTATATTTATTGTACATATTTATATAGTGGATCTTAGGAGAGGTCTAAAACAATAAACAATAAATTTGAAGCAGTCTGTGGTTGCACAGTCACGGACTTCAGCACCTCAGAGAGGAGCAGAAATCGTGGATCTATTGAGGTTCTGCAGTACGCTGATGGGTGTTTAAACAACAGCTGTTTGATCACTGGTCCCAGTGCTGCTGAGAGACCCTATCTCGGCAATTGATGCTCTACGTGCTGCTGGAGCCCCTGAATGTGGAATCTCACAGCACACAAGGGTTATAGGGCCCCTGCCACGGCCCTCTCTCTATCCTACTCCGGGTCCCCATTCTCCCTGTCCTGCACTCACCTTTTTCGCAAACCTTTGAACTGCCGCTCTATCTTCCTGTCTTCTTTTTCCCATCTCTTTGTTTGCTTCTACATCTCTCTTTACTGTCTTTCTCACTTCCTACCTCTTTTTCACATTTTGTCCGACAGTCTTCTTCTCTTGTTCAAGGTCTGTCCCGCTCTCTACACCTCTCTTTTTTTCTCAATCTCTTGCTCTGTGCAGGGTTGGATTGGGGCTAAAAAAAAGTGGCCCACATTTGCATGTTGCCTTTCCACAAAACACTGCTATGGCGAAATTGTATTAACAAGCACTGGTGTTGCCAATAGGTCTCGCAGTAGGAAAGTTGGAGCTATTGGTTTTGTAAATGACATTTTATATTTATATATCGTTATTGGCATTGTCAATAACAATATATAAATATAAAATGTCATTTACAAAACCAATAGCTCCAACTTTCCAAATGCGAAACCTATTGGCAACGCCAGTGCTTGTTTTGAAGATGTAGTCCCCAAATTTGAGACTCCATGACAGAGAGCGGCTGTGAAGAACGGAGAGGCGACAGGCAGAGACCACACGTGGAGGACATCAAAGGAAGGGTGGTAGGGGAAAAAACGCATTAGCGAGCGAGAAAAGCCATAAACACCAGGGGGGCGGGGAAGCAGATTGCCTTCAAGCCTTTGAAGAAAAATGATCGTGGTGCCTCTGATGTAATCACCAACACCCTTAAAGTACAAGACCACAGAGAAAAGATAGAGGGAGAGGGGCAGGGAGGGGGGGGGAGCGTTCATGAAGGCCATACATGTAATAAATAATCACAGATGGTTTAGTTTAACCAGCCTATGATGTCTGAAGGGACGTCCTGAACTAGATTCTGGCATGTAACTACGAAAGGATAAACATTGAACACATTATGTGGATTCAATCTTTGCCAACAATCGATATCAAAATAAACCAAACCATGAAGTGATGCGAACCATTGCAAAATTGTATTACATTAATCATCCCTATGTTTTAATTACAGCTGAACTCCGCATGCGCCACGAGACACGCTGTGTCTGATGTGCAATCATGATAAAGAACGAATGAGTTTGAAATCCGCTTCATACCTTTACTATTAAAAGTATTGCATTAGTGACGTTCAATTACAAGTCATGCAGTTGTGTTACCTTGTAGCTTTGCATATGACATCATTCTCGAAAGTAAAATAATCCGCACAACAAACATGCTGTTGTTACATTACATGGTTTTCTTGTTGGTGTCCATACAGGTCCATGGGTGGAGCGTTTGCAGGCATGGTGCAACAGACGGGGGCGAGGGAGGGGAGATGAGGGTGCTCTGCAGCGGTGATGGGACCTGGTGTAGAGAAGGCGAGCAGACGACCGTGGGGGCGGAGGGAAGAGAGGGCAGTGGAGACTGGGGTGGCGACAGGGAGATGCATGCACGTGCATTGGGTGATAAGTTGCTTTTAAAAATAATATACACGCAAGTGTTTATTGTCTAACGTTTTTATGTACATTAACACACATTCAAACAAGTGCTGCCAGACACCGAGTCACACGCTGCGTGCGAGTTTCGGGCAGCTGGTTTTTTTTGTGGAGAGCTTCTGGTTAAACAAACAGTGCCGCTTTTGAGCAATTCCAAAGCATCTGATTCATCTGGCAAACACAGCTGTTTGTTTTCCGTCTCCTCTCTCCCTTTTCCTGTCCCGTCCCCGTTTGTGTTTTTTAAGCGGACCGCGGCACCGTGTGGAAGTCAGGCATGTTTGAATGGATGGTCGAAGGAGCACTGACAACAATTTAGAGGAAGAACCTTATATTGTAAAAGCATCAGCACTGAGAGGTCCAGCCCTTTGCTTTAAAAAAAACAGAAGCAGCACCTGACGTTTTACCCATGCTTCTCTCGCGAAACATGTGAAAGAAAATATTTTTAGCACGTCAGTGGGAAGTTTGTGGTATTTAATTCACAGCTCTTCATGTTGGCTTCTAAGCACTCGACGGTGTGGAGATATCGAGAGTTATGGCACAGCCTTCATTCCGCTCGGACTATATCAACTCTATAACTCGGCCATGACCTTCGACTTGTTTATCATCGGGCTATGCGCTCAGAAGTGGCAGATAACATCATAGCACTCTACAAAGCACCCATAGTAAAGAGACATCAATATAAACTTGCCTCTGGTTTATTACACCTCTGTTGTTTTATCGTGCTGGAGGACGCTGGGATCAAAACTGTTTTTAGTTTGATTGGATTGAACAGAGGAGAATGTGCTGCACACGTTGCGTCGTAATTGAAACCCACATCAAACTATATTTGAATCAGCAGGTTTAAGAAAGCTGATTTTTATGTTAAACAGTCCTGAGAAGAATAGCAAGCACTCTTTTCTCACATCCTCCCACAGTAACATTAATTGATGCATTGTAGGGATTGCTTGTTATGGGGATTTTTTCCCACGTGAGAAGCACATTTCCTCATAGTCTCGTGCTGTTGCCGTTTTCCTCTACTCATCAGACTCGCAACGAGCTACGTTTATTTGCTCCGTAAGGTGCAGTCTCACAGCCACCAGAAGATGTCGCTGTGGTCATGGCACGGAGGAGAAGAGTGCAGGGAAATGAAACCCGCAAGATGTAAACCACAAGAGACCCTGTTGTTTGGGATGGTCACGATCTGAGTGCAGGGAAATGAAACCCGCAAGATGTAAACCACAAGAGACCCTGTTGTTTGGGATGGTCATGAGCTGAGTGCAGGGAAATGAAACCCGCAAGATGTAAACCACAAGAGACCCTGTTGTTTGGGATGGTCACGAGCTGAGTGCAGGGTAATGAAACCCGCAAGATGTAAACCACAAGAGACCCTGTTGTTTGGGATGGTCACGAGCTGAGTGCAGGGAAATGAAACCCGCAAGATGTAAACCCGAAGAGACCCTGTTGTTTGGGATGGTCACGAGCTGAGTGCAGGGAAATGAAACCCGCAAGATGTAAACCACAAGAGACCCTGTTGTTTGGGATGGTCACGAGCTGAGTGCAGGGAAATGAAACCCGCAAGATGTAAACCACAAGAGACCCTGTTGTTTGGGATGGTCACGAGCTGTGGTTGGACTTGAACATGCAGCAAGCAAGAGCATGTTAGAGAGCATATTGCTTATAATGCAAATACCGCTTTTAATAATGCAAATCGTTACTCGGTGAACCTCATGTAGGATTACCACCTTCTTAGAACAAAATGTGTTTACCTTTTGATGTCAAGTAACACATAATAAGAACTGTTATGTAGAAAAAAATCGAACAAAAAACAAGAGCGGCAGGGAAACTGAAAGTACGGCCGGCCACCGGCCAGCCATGAATAATTAGGGGAGGAGAAGCCGCAGAGCACACGCTGGGAGAAGCCCTTTGATGTGGTGGCGGCCGTGAAAAAATGCAATTAGGAGGGAGGGAGGGAGGCGGATGCGCGTGCTTGTTTGGTCACGTGATTCAAGTGAACTCGAAGAAAACCACACGAAAAAACCTGTGGTTTCACGAGTATTTTGAGCACTTGAATTCTCGCCATTTCCCATTCCTTCGGAATGGAAAAGGCGAGACCTAAAAAGGGGTGAGGGGGTTAAAAAATGCACTGATTAGTTTACACTGGTGAAACACAACTGAAAACAAGTGATGCCAAACAGGTGAAAACAGCATGAAAACAGGTGACCGCCTGGACCTCGTCCTGAACGGCAGCTCCCCCACGCTCCCTGACTCTTGCTAACTGCAGCGCCCAGAGCCCACAGCTGAAGCTGCTCTCGACGCGTGATTCACCTACATTGTTGACACTAGATTGGTATCGTAGCTCTGCTTTAGGAATTGCGCGCTGAGCATTATTACTTATTCATTTTGCAGCGATTTCTGAACTGTGTATTGTTGTTTGTGTTAGCGCTCTGTGGCCGCAGCATTATTCAACTGTTAGCGCTCTCACCCGGTGCCCTTAGAGAGCGCGCTGCTGCTTCTGGCTGTGCTTTAAAGGATTGCTGGCATTGTTTCCTAAGTTTCGTTTTGAGGCTCCACCACCATCTTGTTTGTTGTGCTTTCCCCTGACACGCCTCCCCGAGACCGCCTCCCAGCTGCCCCTCCCACCCACGAATAGAGGGCTCCCCACCTCCCTAGCTAGATTGTGACTGCCTGGACCTTGTCCTGAACGGCCGCTCCCCCACGCTCCCTGACTCTTGCTAACTGCAGCGCCCAGAGCCAACACCTGAAGCTGCTCTCGACGCGTGATTCACCTACATTGTTGACACTAGATTGGTATCGTAGCTCCGCTTTAGGAATTGCGCGCTGAGCATTATTACTTATTCAATTTGCAGCGATTTCTGAACTGTGTATTGTTGTTTGTGTTAGCGCTCTGTGGCCGTAGCATTATTCAACTGTTAGCGCTCTCACCCGGTGCCCTTAGAGAGCGCGCTGCTGCTTCTGGCTGTGCTTTAAAGGATTGCTGGCATTGTTTCCTAAGTTTCGTTTTGAGGCTCCACCACCATCTTGTTTGTTGTGCTTTCCCCTTACACGCCTCCCCGAGACCGCCTCCCAGCTGACCCTCCCATGCTCCGCCCCCCTCCACTCTCCATTTATGACAGATGTCCCAACGCGCAGCGCCCACGCGCTGCGGCCGCGCCGAAGGTGCGCCAAAGGTAAGCCCGTCTACGCCCGTCCGCGCCTGGACCGCGCCCAGCGCCAGTCCCCCTGCCCCCCGTACCACCCACCACACCCGCATTACATACGACGCCCACACCCTCTTAGCCCTAAACCCCGGCCGTCACCCCAACTGCGCCCAAGCCGCTCCTGGACACACCCATGGACCCTTCACATGCAACTCCTGCAAGTATGACGGCACCAAGACCAACTCCTCATCCACTAACACCAAACAGAGATCTGACACCAACCACCTAAAATGCATCCTGCTCAACACCCGCTCGGTCCACAGACACGCCATCGACCTTTGGAATCTACTAGACACCATCTCTCCGGACGTCGCCTTCCTAACAGAAACATGGATGAACGCCTCCTCAGCCCCAGACATCACCGTAGCCATCCCGGAAGGCTACAAGATCATCCGAAAAGACCGCACCTACCAAACAGGAGGAGGCATCGCTATCGTCCATAAGAATTCCATCCGCATCTCAACCAGCTCTGACGTCAACCTCGCTACCGCCGAACACCTTCACTTCCAGATCCACACCGACCCCAAGACCACACTCAGAGGCACCCTCCTCTACAGGCCACCAGGACCCCGTGCACAATTCAGTGAAGACATCACTGACTTTATCACCCCACACGCCCTCCCCTCCGAGGACTACATTCTATTGGGAGACCTCAATTTTCACCTGGAAAAGAGCAACGACAGCAACACCACCACCCTTCTGGACAATCTCGCCAACCTCGGACTCAGACAACTTGTCAATACCCCCACTCACTACGCAGGTCACACACTCGACCCCATCTTCACCTCCAGCAAACATATCTCCTTCACTCACACCACAGCTCTCCATTGGACGGACCACAGCTGCGTTCACTTTATCTACAAAAAGACCACAACCCACAACCATCCTCAACCTACTCTGCGAAGAAACTGGAATAAAATCACCATTGACCAGATCTCCTCATCACTTCTTCAATACCCCCCTACCCACTCTTCGAACCCCAACCAAGCAGCCATTAACCTCACTCAATGGCTAACCAACAGCGCCGACAACCTAGCACCTTTGAAAAAACATCAAATCAAACTAGGCAGCAAAAACGCCCCCTGGTTCAACGATGATCTTAAGAAATCCAAGAAACTCTGTCGCTCCCTTGAGAAGGCCTGGAAAAAGGACCCAAACACCAGCACCAGGGACGCCTTCAATAACGCCACCCGCATACACCACCAACTGATCCGGACTGCCAAGAAAGCCGCATTCAAAGACCGACTAGACAACAACGCCCACAACAGCAAGGAATTATTCAACATCGTTAAAGAGTTTACCAACCCCACTGCCAACTCCAACGACATCACTCCCTCTCAAACCCTTTGCGACTCCCTAGCTTCGTTCTTCCACGACAAAATCGCAGACATCCACAACAGCTTCGACAACCAACCCGGAGTCCAACCCACCCAACCTTCTGCCATACCTTCACCCCCCCTGAACATCCTTAATGACTGGAACCCAATCTCCACTGAGGACACCATCCGCCTGATGAACTCCATCCACTCAGGATCCCCCACAGACCCATGCCCTCACCACATCTTCAACAAAGCAGATTCCATCATAGCACCACACCTCCGAGACGTCATCAACTGCTCCCTCAACTCCGCCACCTTCCCTGAAAGCTGGAAACACGCCGAACTCAGCGCACTTCTGAAAAAACCCACAGCTGACCCCACCGAACTCAAAAACTACCGACCCATCTCGCTCCTTCCATTCCCGGCCAAAGTCATCGAGAAAGCCGTCAACAGCCAGCTCGCCGCCTTCCTCGAAACAAACAAATCCCTGGACTCCTCACAGTCCGGCTTCCGAGCCAAACACAGCACCGAGACCGCCCTCATCGCAGCAACAGACGACATTCGAACTCTACTGGACAATGGAGACACAGTCTCCTCCTCGACCTCTCAGCAGCCTTCGACACGGTCTGTCATAGCACCCTGTTACAACGCCTCAGAAACATCGGAATCCAAGGAAAAGCACTGGAATGGATCACCTCGTTCCTTGCCGGAAGAACTCAGAGAGTCTGCCTGCCACCATTCAAGTCAGAGGCCACTGAAGTCATTTGCGGCGTGCCACAAGGATCTTCACTCAGCCCCACCCTCTTCAACGTATACATGAGCCCCCTCGCGACCATCGCACGACAACACAACCTCAACATCATCTCCTACGCTGATGACACTCAACTGATCCTCTCACTCACCAAAGACCCCAACACCGCCAAAACCAACCTACATGAAGGAATGAAAGAAATGGCCGAGTGGATGAAACACAGCCGTCTGAAACTGAATTCAGACAAAACAGAGTCCTTATCTTAGGTACCTCCCCCTCCGCCTGGGACGACTCTTGGTGGCCAGAGGCCCCTGGAAAAGCACCCATCCCGACGAATCACGCACGGAACCTGGGCGTCATCCTGGATTCCTCACTCTCAATGACCAGACAAGTCAACGCCGTTTCATCATCTTGCTTCAACATTCTTCGCATGCTCAAAAAAACATTTCGCTGGATCCCCACCGAAACTAGAAAAACGGTCACCCACGCACTGGTTACAAGCCGCCTGGACTACGGAAACACCCTATACGCCGGTACCACCGCAAAACTTCAGAAAAAACTCCAACGCATCCAGAACGCATCAGCCAGACTCATACTAGACATTCCGCGTAAAGACCACATTTCTGATCACCTGAAAAACCTCCACTGGCTCCCCGTCAATAAGAGGATAACATTCCGCCTCCTAACCCACGCACACAAAGCACTTTACGAACTTGGACCCGAATGCCTCAACACACGACTTTCCTTCTACACCCCCTCCCGCCAGCTACGCTCTTCCAACCAAGCCCTTGCCGCTGTACCTCGCATCAACAAAACCACCATGGGAGGAAGATCCTTCTCCTACCTGGCGGCTAAAACCTGGAACTCACTTCTAATTCACCTTCGCCTCACTCAGAACCACCTAGCATTCAGAAAGAAACTTAAAACCTGGATATTCGACAAGTAAATCCCCACCCTTCTTCAAGCGCCTTGAGACCCTCTGGGTATGTAGAGCGCTATATAAATTATCTGACTTGACTTGACTTAACTTGATGCCACTTCTGCTCAGGCTCCCTATCCCCGCTCAATATGCATATATTAATGGGCCGGCCCAGCGAGAGAAAGGGAGTGAATGACACCCCTGCCCTGATAAAAGGGAGGTAATTGCCGCCCATCTGCCTTCACAAAGGCCACTCAGGCATCCACTGGGTCGCTGGCGGTCTGTAAACCATTCAGAAACCACCCAAATAGGCCCCCCAGACTGCCCTAAAAAGCAGTCCACAGCTGGAACTGGACACGGGCCCTTCGGGCAGTGCCCAAGGGCCCGTGTTACCAATCCGACCCTGGCTCTGTGCCGCTATTTCGCTTTCTTCTTTGCCCTTCTAGTTCTGCAGTCTAACTTAACTCTTTATCCTTTGACCTGCCTCATACTGAAAACTCTAACCGTCATTCCTCCAACCTTCCGTTCCTTCAACTCACGCGCGACCAGCAGGGCAGAGGTGTCTGGAAGGTTGGGGGGTGGTGGGGGGGGGGAATGATGCGGCTGTTCAGATAGTCAGGGCCAATGCTGCACAGAGCTTAGTGGGTGTGGGTGAGGAGTTTAAAGTGTGCATGCTTGGGTTTCTACAAGTGCTGCTGTCCTGAGAGGTCGGCGCACCCTGTATACTCATGCAGGTGACAATATTTAATGTGTGCTGTGTATGCAAAGTGCTGCTAGCCTGAATTCTCAATGCTCCATGTGTTCAAGCACAGCTATCCATATTCATTTTGAGTGCCCTGTGTGCACAAGTGTTGCTGTCCTTAATTCTCAATGTTCCTTGTGTTAACGCACTGCTGCCCCTTATTATTTAAAGTGCCCTGTGTGCACAAGTGCTCCTGTCCTTCATTCTCTATGCTCCGTGTGTTAAAACACTGCTGCCCGTAATCATTTAAAGTGCCCTGTGTGCACAAGTGCTGCTGTCCTTCATTCTCAATGTTCCCTATGTTCAAGCACTGCTACCCATACTCATTTAAAGCGCCCTCTGTACACAAGTGGTGTGCCCCTAATTCTGAATGCACCGCGTGTTCAAGCACTGCCGTCCCTTTTCATTTAAAGAGCCCTGTGTCCACAAGTGCTGCCGTCTTTGATTTTTAACGCGTCGTATGTACTTGTACGCCAATAAATATGTATTTAAAGTGCTGTGAGTGCGAGTGCCTCTATCGCCTGTTTGCAAGTGCTGCTGCCCTGTGTGTTACTGCCCTGTGTGTTACGAATACCCGTGGCTTTATTTCTCAGTGCGCCAGGTTACTCTCCATATTGGTTTAAAAACCTGTGTGTACAATTACTGTAGTGTGTAGACCGAAGTTACACGCGTGCAGCCCATCCTACTAAATGTGTGCTGAAGTGTTGCAGTCTGTCGTCTCACAGTGGCCCGTGTGTAAACCTGCCCCAGGCTGCCGCTCTTGCTGCGTTCCCTATTCTAAAGGTGTTTTGAGAGGGAGAAACTGCTACAGTCTATTGTTCCAAGTGTGATCCTTTTGTAGATTTGGTCAGCACATCGTTTAAAGTGTGTTCGGATAATGTAATTGCTCCTGCTATGTTTTATGTGTGTGCGTTTGTGTACGATATTGCACTAAATCTTTTAAAGAAGCTCGAACTGTGCAAGGCACTGACGATTGTTAAAAAAAAGCGCAATTTCTACTGTGCATCTATTTAAAATCGACTTATGTGTACACTCTCTGCAAATGAAAGGTGCCAAAGTGCGATGTTTACGATTGCTCTATCTATAATTCTCAGCATGCTCTGAGGACGTGTCCCCTTATTCACAATAACGCGGTCAATAATTTGTAGTTATCGTGTTAGTTACACTGACCCATAGTGGTAAATCTTGCACTGGCGAAAATGGCAATAATACATCTATTTGATGACTTTTGGCAGTTCTCATAATACATCTAGATGCGAACAGATTCCAAGTCATACATAGATTATATCACTTCGGAAAAATGGAAGAAACAGATTGAAAAACTATATAAAGAAGATGTAGTGTTTAACAAAGTCTCGATCGAAAATATCATTAAAAAATCAGCCAAGAATTGTCATATTATTTTCGTTCGCATCAGCAGAAACAGAAACTTTTATTTTGCCCCAGCCTCCTTTTTTATTTCACACCCAAAAAGCGGTGACAATATTGCTTCTCTTTCTTAATAAGTAAGCACAGCAACACGGGTGAAAATCAGTGTGCTTCATTTTGCACGCTTCTATACACTGTTTGTTAATTAACCCCGCCCCACCATTACTAGACAAACACAATGCTGTAAAACACATTACTTTTGTCCAAACTGTTAATTCATCAGCCCGAGTCCAAAGCCTCTTCGTGGAGTACTCACTCGCGGAGTCAGGAATGTGACGATGAAGCCTGGCGGAGGTGCGCGCAGTCTCACCTGTGAGGAGGCTCCTGGTAGGACGTGTAGATGCTAGCGTGCCTCTTCACACTTTTGTAGCGTTTTGCTGACTTGGGGGGTCTCAGGGCTCCGGACCCGCTTCGTGCTGCCATTTTGCGTGGCTATCGGTCTCCCGAAGGGCGCAGGAAACACACTGTGTCAGTAGTCCGCGGCTGTGTGACCCGTGGCCACAAACCCTGCGGCTCCCTCTGGAAGGACAGGGTGAGTGAGGCGAAGAGGGACGCGGCAGCAGGACCCAGCTGCAGCGCGCCGCCCCTCGCTCCAGTGATGTCACCTACCTACTGTACCACGGGGGGCAGAGACCCTTCATTGGGACCGGTGTGAGTGACCCGCATCTGGATCACACACAGAAGGGACACGCGCTATTAAGGACAACTACTGAAGTGGAAACTCGCAGAACAAAGTCTCAAGTACATTTACCGTAGCGTTGTATTGCTAGCTGGAAGTTGGGACTTGCAATTGCAGTTGCTCCAAAAGAATAGATAGAGGAGTGGCTTATTTTAGGATTTTTTTTTAAATAGAAAGGGGATTTTGAGGTGCACTCCTACAGTCACGCAAGTATTTGCATTCCGCGTAATTTATTACTTGGAATAAAATCTCGTACATTCCAGTGTGCTACCTATTATTTCACACATTGTATATCCCGATTTGGCACAAATATTTCACTTCATTTACTCCGATGCCTATACCATTAATGCTGTCCCTAAACGGATAATAAGAGTGACTGCCAAAGTAGGTTACTTAGGCACTGACTACTAGTGCCCTGGAAAGGTGTTTGGTATTTAAAGCATCTGATAAAATCTAACAACATAGGGTTCAGAATATCTCTGGTGTGATAAATAGCACCTATATATTATCCAACGCCATAAGGACTTAAGCACTTAGGGGTATATTTATTGTTAAGTCGCGCAGCGGAACAAGCCACCTCGCTGCACTGCGTGACAGTGAAAGACAGAGCAGGAATGCGCTGTCTTTAACATAAGTGAATTCCTGTCTTATCCCAGCCCTGAAGCACAACGTGCTGCTTCGCCTCGACGTAAGCCCTATTGCACCTAGGTGCAAGGCACCAGCGTTGTTAGCAGGATTGTTTTGGTGCAGCAAGGGACACCTCCCTGCACAAAATCAACCCCCTTAGGCATGTTCCTCTTTCTGTGTGCTACAGAATACAACACACATAGAAAGAGGAACAAACATTGGTAATGCATCGGTTTCACCTATGTGATGAATAAGGTACTGTTTTCATCAATTTTCATTCGGGAGAAGGAAAGAGCTCACTGACAAATAACACAGGAGAGGAAAGGATGTAGCGCAGCGGCCAGAGCTGCTGACTTGACAGTTGAGGGTCCCGTTACAAGTCTCAGCGGCAGCAACATCCTGTGATTCTATGCATATCACTTAATCTCTCTGGTGATACATTTTTATATAAATGTGCTGCAAGATTAAACAGCAAAAAGAGGCACAACTGTATGAAAAAAGAGTTCCACCAAAGCGGATGTTAACAGTATTTCAGCAACAGGAAACTGATAACAGAAGTAGACGAGGAACAAGCATTGTTAAATGTAGGAAAATATGCTACAGTTAATAGAAATGGAGACAAAGTATGTAGCACGCTCTGGAACTAATGAGAAGCCAGAAAAAAGAGGAGGCAGGATCGAAGTTCCTTCTAAGTTTATATTAAAAACAATAGACTTCTCAAGCACAGCAAAAGCAATGTGCAGGTGTAACCTAAAAAACAAGGAGAAATAAACATATTTCTCCTTGTTACGCCTCCCCTAGTGATGTGTATAGTTTCGACACATTCCCATGTCTACCTCTTATGGTAAATCTGGGAATGATCTAAAATCAATGGGTGTTGTGTGGGAGCGACTCCCTGGGGCAGAGTAACACAATGCAGCGATTTCCGGTGCGTTACTTTGGATTTATCAAACCACTCAGGGCCACATAAGGTGGCCTTGTGTGGCTTGATGAATTGCACTTAAGGGTTGCGTCGCTTTTGCACGCTGTTGCATGGTGCAAGAGCAATGTAACCCATGATAAATATGCCCTTTACCCTTTTAGAGGACACAGCCCGCTAAGGAGTGGTGTGTAGGTTTGTAACAGGTAGCATCCATAGAAGAATATGGGGCAACTCAGTATTATTTTTTCCTATGTGGTGCAAAAAATTCTGTTCCAATGGATGTGTGCACTTTTCGAGGAACATTAAAGTTTCATCATTTCTTCTCTGTGGTAATAATCAATTCTTACTCTTTTTCAATTTTCAACAAAATATTTAATTCATATTTTGTTTTCCATTTTTATTCATTGTGAATTCTATCATTATATCCTTATTCTTTATGAAAATTACATTTCACCCAATGCATTTCGGGTCTAATGAGTGACCCTTCCTCAGGGGTCTAAAGAAAAGAAAGAAACAGAAACATATTGAGCTAGTCTCTACATTAATGATCTAAAATAAACATTTCCATCTGTTATCAGTAAATTGTTAAAAGCAACATAACAAATAACATGCAATTACAAGGCTTTAGCTATCAATATTCTAGGCATACCCTTTCTGAGCGCTAAACTATCTGTTGAGTATTATTCGTTATGGGAACTGACTTACTTCAAATGTAATTTGTGGAAAAATCTCGTATTCCTCCTGTCGGCGCGATATGCAGGCTGTTGAATAAATGGCAGCCATTTTATTCTTTTATATCTATTGTGTTTGATGATTGGTGTTATCTATGTCACGTGGCTAGTGTCGTTGTTGGTGCAACGTAACCGGTTGTTAACTTGCTTCTCAATAGTCAAAAGAAACCCCGTGATCGCCCCCAAAAAAAAACATACAAGTAAATTTCGGAATCGCGGTTTATATTAAAAAAGTTTATCAAGTTACGGGCAGTGATTACACGAAAAACCGGATTTGAGTCTAAAAATGTACTTTGTGGGCTCTAGTTATGTATAAGCGAATGGTCGAGTATAATCACGTGACCGTTACATGGGCTAATCAGGTTACGTCTATCTAGAAGCTCAGGATGAACTTAAGGTATCGCTTATCCGATTGGTGCGTATTAGAGTTCATAGTTTCCTGTATGAGTGTGGATAATGTATATATATATATTAGTTTACTAGTTGGCAAGACTATTAGATCTATCTCCTTCGGTAGAGGATTAATTCTGTGTGGGTAATCAATTATATTTTAGATAGTTTAGCGCTCAGAAAGGGTATGCCTAGAATATTGATAGCTAAAGCCTTGTAATTGCATGTAATTTGTTTTGTCGCTTTTAACAATTTACTGATAACAGATGGAAATGTTTATTTTAGATCATTAATGTAGAGACTAGCGCAATATGTTTCCGTTTCATTGTTTTCTTTAGACCCCTGAGGAAGGGTCACTCATTAGACCCGAAATGCATTGGGTGAAAAGAATAAGGATATAATGATAGAATTCACAATGAATAAAAATGGAAATCAAAATATGAATTAAATATTTTGTTGAAAATTGAAAAAGAGTAAGAATTGATTATTACCACAGAGAAGAAATTATGAAACTTTTTTTTTTTTTTTAAATATTTTTATTGAAAAATTTCCCCCCCCCCCTTTTTTTCCCCCCTCCCCCTTGATAACATGAGCAGGGCACAGTAAGATACAAAATCATATAACACAAATTCCGGTATACTTAATGCAAGACAGTAAAACTTGGAAATATACATACATATTCATAGATTCCGATATTCAAAATACAGATTCTTCATGTTTCATCACTCAGTTCCTAACTTCCACTGTATGAGGGGACCCCAAATTTGCATACCCAATTTTTTACCCTTTTTCCCCTTCCTGGCGTAGATAGCAGTTTCTAATTTTTGGACTGATAATACTTTACCTAGCCATTGATGGTAAGTAGGAGGATTTGGGTCAAGCCAAGCCGAGGCCACTAACAGTCTAAGAATCGCCATTGCTACAAACATAAAATGTTTACAATTTAATTGCCCATTGGGTTTTATCCCCAATAACATAACAGATGGGGTTAGCTCTATTGTTGTTGCTAACGCATTCTGGAAAAAGTTTCCAATATCCTGTTTTATCTTATCTAGGTGCGGACAGATCGAGAAGATATGTATCGAATTCGCCTCCGTGCTGCCACACCTAAAACAGCTAATTCCGGATATACCCCCCCATTGAGCAATTTTCCTTGGCGTATAATATAGGTGGTACAAAATCTTATAATGTTGGGCCTGTAGAGACGATGAACACAGCATTTTACTTCCCATTTCTAATGATTTGATAAAGATATCCCTATCTATATCTAATTCTAGTGACCATTTACCCATCCATTTCTCCAGGTGGTCTTTCTTTACTTTTGTCATCTCTAAATAAAATCTCTTTATAGTACAGTCAACGTCATTTTCTATAAGATCCATCATTATATTTTTTCCAAAGCCCAGTGATCCTCCTTTTTTATTCATTATACAGCTTCTGATTTGTAGATATTTAAAGAAATGTTTTGTGTTCAAAGTATACTTGTTTTGCAGTTCAATGAATTGCAAAATACCTTGGCCGCCCACCATATCTCCGATCTTACCTATCCCCCGCCTCTCCCAGTCTTGATATACAACTCCTGAGAAAACGACACTGGAAAAGGAAGGGTTATTTTTTAATCTAGTGTACGCATTGTATTTCCCTAATGATGAAACTTTAATGTTCCTCGAAAAGTGCACACATCCATTGGAACATAATTTTCTGCACCACATAGGAAACCATAGAGTAATTGGCACCTCAAGACTAGGAGCTAGGATGGAGTAGCACCCAGAAATAGAAGGAGTAATGTTCGAGATTAAATAAATCAAAGAGCGCACAGAAAGATTTTCAATTCACGCAACTCAGTATTACCCATGAACCTGGGCATACAATATTGCAGAAAATAGTGGTTCTTTGGAGTTACTTCATAATAAACAATTATCATATATAGGGGCCGATCAAAGCACACCCAAAATAACTCCAAATGATCAGTACAAGATAATATGTATTGGGAGACAACCAGTGCTAACTCAAATATCAGCTAATGATAGGAACAGACTACTTAATAAATAACTGCAGTCTTTACTCCTGCACGAAACAGGTAAATTATATTGATATTTGCACATTCATATACATTCCATTTAAATAATTCAGAGCTGTAATCAGCTGAACACACTTCCTGCAAGTGTGTTGCAAGTGTGCAAACCTTTTTTTGAAAATTCAACAGAATTACATTAAAAAATATTGGATGTTAGAAATATTTTGTTATAACATTACACAGCATTTACTTAAAAGTTAGCAAAATTTGGGGGGAGGGTGTGGCAAGTGCCCACGGAGGATGGCGGCGTTCCTGTGACACACCCCGTGTCGACTGTGAAGACGAGGGACTTTGCAAAGTTTCGCCAGTGAGGAGAGCAGCGATAATGACGATGCGGCCATTGAAACCAAGGAGGTAGATGACGGAGCGATTTTCAATGCGGGAGAGACTCGCTTTCTCGTCATACTTTTTTTTTACTCCCAGGGCAATGCTGCGCCCGCCATTTTGAAAATGCCCGTGATCTAAGGGGAGACTCTCTCCTCTTGTGGACTTACGCTTCAAAAGCCTCTTCTTTTAGCTCTGTAAGTAGCCTGGAGGCAATATTACAATTGCTGAGCATCATTATAATGGCTTTTTTATTTTTTTACTTCAGAAAATCAGCCGGGCTTTTCTCTTTCTGTTGTTGATGCCAGCAGCCATTTTGTTGCATCACATGTCCTCGAGTGAAGGTATTTACATCAAACCCTGCAAACCTTAACCAAATTCAAAGGATAACTGTTTGCTTTCAATGAGTTGTTTATTTTATGCTTCTATACTGCTACCATGAAATCCAAGCAGGCTTTACTAGCTGCGGCATTATTTGCTTTTCTAATCGTCTGCAGCAATGCTATTGGCATGCAGATTACCAAATACATGCCGTACAGTTTCTCTTTTGATATCTAGTGTTTCTACCACGTATCAGTGAGCTTCGTAGGGACTCTTGCGTTTGGGATAACAATTTTTTCTTTCAAACTTCGTCATGCAGTGTGTTTATCTAGGTACCTGAATCAATATTCCTATTCTTTGCCCTTGTCCGGTTATAAATCAATAATATCCCTACAACGGCATAGAAACCCTTTTTCATAATTCAGTCATAGCGCATGCTGTCACATTAAGCAAGCCTATTCCTCCAGCCCTCTAGAAAGCACACCGAGTTCTTAAACAAATCCAAGCCTCCAGCAACCTGGGAAATCCCACCTGCTTTGTTTTGATTTCGTCCGAGAACTCCTGTAAAGCACTGTAAGAACGACCAGTTCTTAGTGACATCTTTATTGACGTCTTATGTCCAGCCTTACGTCAAACCCGGCACCTTTCAGGTATAAATATACCAACGTTGCCTTAAGCAAACACACGGTGGTAATCCTGGAGCAGAGCAGCTATCTACTTCCGAAGAGCCCAGCTGATGCGAGAGCCCACGGACGCTGCCCCTCCCTTTTGACGCGCTGAGAAAGACGCTGTCTTTTCTCCTGCCGAGAAATCCAGCCTCCGGCGTTTCCAGCCTACCTTTGCGGGTGACTGGGATACCGAGTCCTGAGAGAGAGATACCAGCCCTCCTGCCTTCTAATACCCAGGTACTGAACTGACTAAACCCTTACAGAGAATTCTTGAGTCAGATTCTTGGCAAAACAAACTTAACTTAAACTGCTACTTACTTACTCCCTCCCACGTATTAGGCTTAGGTCAGGTACACCGGGGTAGGCGTAGTTAGAAGCACCAGTTGAGTACGATTAGTCAATGTATATATGTATGTATCTATTTTATCCATTTTAAAGTATCATATGGCTAAGAAACCATATCAATGCTTTTACAGTATTATTTCATAATCCTGCTTTTACTGTATGCACTTTACTTAACTATAAGTATTGCAATTGTAGCAATTCATTTCTCTTGTATGAGGAAAGAGACTGCTCAATAAATAACACCTTTTATTGAAAACGCCCGTCTCTCTTTTTCTCTGCAATCTGTTGAAACTAAGTACGCACCTTTGACTGAGTGAAATAGCTGTCTTTTGTTTTCACACGACTCTAGAGATATACTCTTAATCAAGGAGAGCAAAGTTGTCATGTTTTATGGTTGTCATAAACTAAATCCCTTCTTGTCTATCCAGGGAGGTTAAACTCCTCCTCGCTTATTCAAGAAAGTTTCTAGTGAACTCTGAGCTAGCTGGCAAACACTTAAGTCTAATATAGTCAGTAGAGACCTAGTTAACCTCAGTCCTACGTCTACACTACTGAAGATATTATTCCAATGCGCAGAGCCTATTGGGACTATAGGAACTAAACTACATGGCGCCCAACGTTTGGTAAGGCGATAAATCTAACGCAAGACGTTAGAGTAACTCAGTCGTGCTTTTTCACACAGACCCTTTCTCCCGTAAATACTCCAAAGACGTCTGGAGTGGGTAAAAGGCTAAAAATCCGCCGGAACTTAGTAGGAAGAGATTTCTATGTATAGTTTTTGGTTTATTCAACGTTGAAGGATACAGTGTTCCTAAATATTGTGCACCTAATCTTTGTTTCCTTGAAAACTTGATCTGCAAACAACAAAAAACCTTCCTGTCAGTAAAATGTCAGACGGTGAAGGAGATAGGGAGACAGCTAGAATAGCAGCTCGTCTCCTAGAGGAAGACAATAGTCTCCTGCAAACTGACCCAGATGCAATACTAATCCCGGTCAGCATAAGAAAAATTATAACACTTAAACTTATAGAAAATGGACTGACATCGAGAGGTGGTACAGTCATATTCGTAATTGAGGCACATGAATATCGGCAGACAGAGGTATTCTATTCATGGATAAACTTTCCAGCAGCAAACGCTATCACACATGAATTCCACTATTACAAAATAGAGGAACCACCGGATATCTACACTCCTTTCGAGGAGGTGAAAATCCCATTAAAATACCAAGAGCACCTGCTCTGGTTTAAAGGCGCCCTAAAACATAATAATCACCTCACCAGGCTCGGTCCACTAGGTAGACCAGGAGCAACGTGGCCGGTTCTAGCCAGCTACACACCACATCCCGACATCGAAAAAATGTCAATACCAGAACTTTTGGTACAGTTAAAACAACTGATTAAAATACATAGACAATTAGTCCACTATGTAATGCGGACTTCCACAGTCCAACCAGCTATTAACATTCCACAGCTGACCCCTCATCAGGGGAACACAAACAAAATTACACCACAGAACATACAGTCATGTCTGGGTAAAGTACCCGCAAAACGGGAACAAATTCCATTCTGGTTAGCACAAAAAATCACTCAAATAGAGGCAGTATTTCCGGATACTACCCCTACTGAGAAACACAGAATTCGGACTATCTGTCTTCCGATGGGGATCGCACCACATGTGGAGGACTGTGACACTTGGGGCACAGTCTTTGCTTCCATTTACACAAAAACACATGGTGTTCCGTCCATGGCGGTAATACCGGATGTGCTAAGACAGATTCAAAATGAATACGGTCCAGAACCTGCTTTAACTCTAGGTATGAAATTACTGAAAGACTTCAAGCAGGTCTCAGCTTTATTATTATCTAACATAAAAGGAGAAGTAGCATCTGTGGCGATCCGCCAGAAATTGAAAGAAACAGATATAGCAGAACAGCCATTTGAACTTGCCAGAATCATAGAAAAATCCTATGAAGAACTAGGAAGAGATAGTTTGGGTGGGAAACCAGTAAAACCCCAACTAACTGAAAATCCTTGAAAGATATTTATTAAAAATAATCTAAACACTCCAAAAAAGAGCTGGGATGGAAATAAACAATCCACTCCCAAAGAAAAAAGATTCCAGTCCAGAGGAAAGTCTCCTCGGCGGAGAGAAAGATCTCCGGACCAAGGACACAAGTCTCCCCAGAGGGAGCCCTCTGAGAAAAGATACAACCTTAGAAATAGGGATAATTTGAAGAAACCTGATAGATATCAAGATATTGATACACGTCCCTCTCGATCTTTTCAGACTTCCTCGAAGAAATCGGAAAGAAGAGGACGGTCAGAACACAGGGAAGAGCACGTCAAGTCCAAAGACAAGGAACCTGCTCATCAAAGTAAAAAATTACAATTTCCAAAAACGAAGGTAGCCAGTATTAAAATAATCAAACATGCCGAGGATCCTGAGGACACAGCTGAAAAACGGAGAGTGGGCTCAGACAATGCTAGACAGCGCAGCAGAAGTGAGCATAGCTCGCAAGATCCTGATGAATCATCTGGAGACAGTGGACATGAATGAATACATTCAGGTGGAAACTGCAGACACCAGAGTTAGCAAACCTCATAAAATATACGAAATAACATTACGTATAGAGGGAGATAAGACTAGGAAAATAAGGGGTCTATTTTGGGATAACCTCTCCAAAGGCTATGGCATCCTTTTAGCTGAAAAAGACTGGCCACCGGAGTTTGTCAGGGAGTGCCCTCATGGCGAAGAAATGATTATGCCTGCCTTCTCAAATCACATTCCAATACATAAAAAGTATACACTTGCAAGAAAATGGGCAGTAGCCCAAGCTCCTGCATTATATAAAAACCATGTTGGATGGGATGAGGACTCTCCTCCTCACAAAATCCAGTTAAAATGTCAACCAACTGCACAAAGGCAGTACCCAATTAAGCAAGAAGCTAAAAAACAGGTCAGGGAGATCTTAGATCAACTTGAATACCAGGAGGTGATTGAAACATGCACCTCACAAATGAACAATCCTTTGTTTCCTGTCGCCAAGCCAGACGATTCATATCGTCTAGTTTTGGACTACAGACACCTTAACTCATGTTGCAAAACCTTTGCAGTACAAAACTCACACAGTGCAGCACTAATGAATAACATTGTGCGCAAAAAATACAAAACAACATTAGACATCTCTAAAGGATTCTTTTGTCAAAATATAGCACCTGAAAGCAGGTATTTGACCGCTTTCTCAATAATGGGCTCGCGGAAAAAATTCTGTCGACTCCCACAGGGGTTCAAGAACAGCCCAGGATTATTCTCAGCAAGAGTAACAGAGTTACTACACATGTATGATGATGAGGCATTATCTTATGTCGATGACATCTATCTAACAGACGATGACTTGGATACTGACTTGAAAAGAGTGAACACCATAATACTTGGGTTCGCAGCAGAGGGTTACAAATTCAACTTTAAAAAGTCACGAATTGCCCATCTAACTGTCCTGTTTTTAGGATATGAATTATCAAGTGAAGGCAAAAGCCTGGCAGACAATTTCTTGGAGAAATGTGCTGTAATCCAAGCACCAAGAACGCTGAAAAACTTACAATCAATTCTAGGTTTCCTGAATTTCGGAAGAACTTACATTCTAAATTATGCAGAGAGGGTTAAACCTCTCTATGAACTAATAAAACCAGATTTTAAAACAATTAATTGGACTCAAAAACACACAGAAATTTTGAGATCATTGCAAACAGACATCTTAGCTAAAACAAAATTGCAAACACGCGATAACACACGCAACCTTGTAATCCGAGTCATCCCAGGAAGATGCGGATTCACATACCTGACCTCTAATGAGGGAGAAACTGTACCAATAGCATACAAATCACATTTGTACACAAAAGCTGAAATGAAATTTAGTGCAACGGAAATAATTCTAACTGCGGTTCAGACTGCGGTAGCAAAAGAAAGAGCCCTAGCACAAGGTAAACGAATAATCATCGTTACACAAGTACCAGCTCTAGAAGCGGTAACAAAGGCAAGCATTCCAAATGCTAAAGCGCTACATCCTAGATGGATCCAATGGGTTAATTCTCTTGCTGCAACAGACGTGGTCTACGAATTTGATCCTAATTTAAAAACACAAGAATTTCTACAATATGAATTTGAATGTCCTCTGCCGACCGAAATCCTGCCTCTTGAACGTTGCGGCTGTATAATATATACAGACGGATCAGCACAGCCCGCAGTTGGGGGTAAACAAGCTTACAGTGCTGCGTGCGCGATTGTTAAAGGTCGCTGGCACGGGGGAAAATTTAGACCACTGGTCACTAAAACACAATCTCTAGGAGATTGTACAGCTCAGCGAGCTGAACTACTGGCTTTTAAGATGGCGCTTGAAAATACTGATCGCGAATTCCCCACACTCATAGTGTGCGATTCATATTATTGCGTTCAATCTTATAATGAATACCTGCAGAATTGGGTTCTAAATGGTTTCAAAGATGCGAAGGGTGGCACAATCAAGCATAAAACGCTTTGGGAACAAGTAGTTCTTTTAAAAAAAGAACTAGAAAAGACTCACATGATACATACACTGAGTCATCAACGTGATGGCGTTCACGTTGCGGGGAACTCATTGGCTGATGAGGCCGCGAAGGCAGCCGTGCAAACGGCTTCCGTAGCTGCTATCACTCGGTCAAAAACAAAAATAGATAGCGAGATATTACAAGCTGTCAGTGCTACAGTAAATAATGCGATAAAAACCCTCCCGAAAGGCTTTCCAGTAAAGTACTCATACATAACTGATGCGAATAACGTTCCATTTGCTCAAATCCCTGGAGTGGGGGATAGGGCAATTCCAAACATGGAACATAGGTTAGGACTAATTATAGCGGCACACGAAGGGCTCGCATCTGCACACGCTGGTGTCTCGGCCACAGTATCTTTATTAAAACAGAGATACTGGTGGCCACAAATGAGAAGACAAACTAGGAATTATGTTCTAGATTGTGAAATATGCCAAAAAATGAAAGTTTCGACGGTAAAAAGACCAGCGCAGGCGCCCCTTCTAATCTCAGATAAACCATTAGCGTGTGTTTACCTGGACCACTGTGGCCCCTACAAAGGGATGGCAACTATAAATACATCATGGTTGCAGTGGACTCCTGCACGAGATTAATTCTGATGTGGTCCCAGCGCTCGGCTGACGCCAGAACTGTTATAAAAGATTTGCGAGTCTTTATCGGCACATACGCAATTGGCATGCTACACTCTGACCAGGGTCCTGCTTTTAGCTCTCGAGCTTATAAGGAGGCCATGACCAGCATGGGCATTGCATTGCGGTATTCTTGTCCCTTCCATCCTGAGGGAAACGGGCTTGTGGAAAGAAAAAACCGAGACATAACGCAATCTATACCGGCAAAGGTATTAGGTTCGGGGGTTGGGTGGGTCAAACATTTAATAAGTGTCCAACGTAGTCTTAACAATCTGCCAAGAAATTCTCTAAAAGGTTTCAGTCCGTACGAACTATTGTTCGGGACTAGAATGCATATCCAGGACCTCGATAGTCAGACTTCAGTGGTAGAAGGAAAATGCTTTGATATCAAAGATCGTTTGGCTATTTTACAGGACTTAAATGAAACAAGAAAAGACCTGAGCAAAATAAAGTTGAAACAACAGCCGACAACCACTGAAGAGAAACCACCTGTCCCAGCAAGGCCTGTCTGGATTCCAAAGATTGGGGATCTGGTCAGAGAGAAAATCGCGGTAAAGAAGGAGTTTGGGCCTTCTTACAGAAAAGCAGTACCTGTCTTAGCTGTCAACGGAACAAGATCAGTTGTACTACCGCCCCTTGCTGGTAAAAAGGAGAACCGAGTTGTATCCATCGACCTGATTAAACCACAATCATGTGGCCAATAATAAGTAGTAGGCCAAGTGGACTCCCAAGAAGTAGCAGAACACCAAAGGTTGCTACAAATCAAGAGGCTCAAACTAAGAGACTAATCACAATTGATAAACCTACAGTGAATCAACAAGGACTATGCAACAAAGCCATGGAACTTATACCTCTTGAAACCCAAATTAAAAACTTAAATCAAGAAACACCAGTCTACAACGATGTAGCCACAGACTATGCTAATAAAACAAAGAAAAATCCAGAAGCAATTCCAACAATTGACAGAACTGCATCAGGCTACTTCATCAATTTCGATGACTTTTCTGAGGATCGGAGCGAACCTGAGGAACAGCCAACAACAACAAAAACTTTTAAAGATAAAACTAAAGAACTCTTTGATCAACTAAAAGAAACCTATCTGATTTCCCCATGGATTGAATTTTGGGTGGTGCTAGGTGTACTTTTCCTCCTGCTTTGGCTCATCATGGTACTTTGCTTGGGACACTTCATTGAGGGAAAATATGTTACCATGGACACAGCAAGCCAGAAAATCAACCTGGTCCTAAAGCCACACAAGTCTTCAAACATTGAGAAAAGAGAACTTTCTTCAGTAAACTTCACAGCCAATCCATTACCCGGTGGGGTAGCATGGGACAAAACAGATTACGATATATATGGCCCGGTCGAGCTCTTGAAGTATCCTCATCAATTTAAGGTTTTATTAAGTGACTTTGTAAAACCGAGTACATTCTCTGATGATTGAGACTTTGAAAGTATTAATGATATGATGTCAGACTTAGTTATGTCAGCAAAATTTACAGAACATGATTATTTACAGGGTTCATCAAATTATGATCAGATGTACTGCTACAACCATTATGGTAACCATTATTTGCATAAATCTGCTCAACCTAGAAATGTTTTAAATTATAATCAATGGGAACATTGTACAACTCCACCAAAAGGTAGTTCAAAAACATTCTATGAGAAATTCCCATACTTCTCAGGGTTTAACACAAGTGAAGCAGAAACATTTTATTTCAAACTGTTAAATAAGACAGGAATGAAAACCATGCTGACAAATACAAAATTAATCTATTCAGAAACATTTTTTGAAAAAATGAATACATTTGGTTTTGATTTTTGGAAAAATAACATTGAGACAAAAACCATCTGGGGTACTAAAGATTGGCAAGTTCAAGGTATAGAATCATTATTCAGAGCCTGCATGATCCCAGAACAAATTATATTTTTGAATGACACAATTCAACAAACAACCTGTCTTGGCCTAGCCAAAATTAAAGACTTAAACAAACCGTCTATTCCAAAGCCAACTCCTGACAGTAATAGCACTACAGATGTTGAGCTAGACGTATCCCATATTTTAAACCAAAACAGAACACATCCTGATTGGAAAAAATGGTTGATCTGGCCCACAGACACAAATAACTGTCAAGATAGATACCTGAACAAAATACAGGGGTTCAAATTGACCAGGCCAGACCCTAGATACTCCCAGCGACAACATCCAGGGATAGTAACAACATACAGTGTAGGAAAACTCTGCCTTGAATGGCTACATACATCCACACTGGCAGAAATTAAGCAACACTTAACTTTACTAAAAGAAGGTGCTTACTTGCGTGATTTCATAATGGGACCACGCATACAGCGTCAAAAATGTTTCATAGCGGCCTCTACATATGCAGCTTATAACGAAGTTTGGAAAGAAACTCAAATTAAAACAGCAGAGAAGATACGGGAAATTGACCGTATTAATTTGGAAAAATTACTTTCTGTTGTGGACAATGGGTTAATGACTCTGTCCTCCAGAATATATTCACTGGACAGTATTGTATCATCTGCAATCGATATAATAGAGCAGGACATGCTACTGTTACAACATGGTCAGTCCCAATTGCGTTCTATTGTACAGCTTGGCTGGACGTTACAAAATCTGCGTTCAGGCTACGTGCCTTGGCGTTTTATCAACACAACGTCACTATTCTCTATCTTTAACCTAACTGATATACAAATCAGTTTGGCACAAAAAGGAGCAGAATATACAATTCTGAGCATTGAAAAACTTGAGAGATTACCATTGACAATGTCAGAACGACCTGTCATTGAATGGATAATACACGGACTCATAACTATTCCAATAGCAACTTTCCAATTTCGATACTGCCAAAAGTATATACAGGCAGGCCAGTATGAAAGGTTGGGTAAAGGATACATCAAGTCATCATGGAAATTACCTTACACTCACACATGTTATAGTGAAAAAGGACAGAATGTATTTCTTAGTGGTGATAATTGTGAAAAATCACTAAGTGGTACACTTCTGTGTCAGGGTATAAATCTACATGGGGCCTGTGATGGGACTTCAAATAACCTTTCATGTCACCAACTTGGCACACCTGCAACTCAAATAGAGCCATTCTTTAGACGGCTTTCGAACGGGAGCTACATTCTAATAGTGGACCACAGATGTTGTGGCTTGGTGCCAGGAAAAGCTTATCTCGTAAGCGTTTCGTCCAGGGTCACTTGCTGTATGAAAGTATTGTATCCAAACGACACTCCAGACAGGGAGGGAAAAATTTGGCCCAGTTTGAAAATCTCTTCTATTCGAATTGATACTTTAAGCAGAATGAAGTCTGTTCTTCTACAGACGCCAGTGCACTTGACGTCATCAAAAGAAACGTATGATCTCCAAGTTGCAAGGACAACGGCAGAGATACATAACCTTTTATCAACAAATTGCCCCCTACACTTCGCAGAAATGCTAAACAAAATCTTAAACATTTCTGATAGAATGGTATCGCGAGTGTATTTAAGACAATTTTTTCGGGACTGTTGACACCTTTCAAAGCAGTCCTGGGCATCATTTGTCCATTCACTCTTTGGCGGCCTTCCACTCCTGTTGGGACTCGTAGCAGGCATTTTATTTTTGATACTACTGCTTCGTTATGGCAAGCCATGTCACAGACAAGACTCCAGCAACAATGGAAGAAACGATCCTAGCAATACGCTATCGGGACCGCATAACTAAAGTCTTTGGATTAGCCCGGCTAAGAGATCTGAATATGACCTGGTTTCTTTCATTCAGACCCATCTGGCAGAACTGTATCTTACCTGTGTTAAGATGTATGCTGTGCGGAGAAGAATGCGTGTTAGACGTCTGTCTCACACTACAATCAGAAGTACCTTTGGATACAGATACTTTGCTGAGTCCAGTAAAAGCTCATGCATCGTGTTGTCCCCAGCGGTTACCCATCCTGATGACGACATTCGTTGAGACTTCACCACTGCGATTGAAGGGTAGTGAAGTGCAAGATGAGAGCAGCATCAACCAGGTACGACCTTCTGTGAGCAATGCTGATCAAATCATCGATGATAGCAATCATTCTCACGACTGCACAGTTGCGGCATTTTCCAACTTGGTCGAACTTTCACCTGAAGCGGTAAACTGCTTTTTTGAAAGTCTGTCTGAAATGATGTTCTCCCCTGAACAGAAAGAATAAACTTTTTAAGCAAACGAGCACTCAGCGTTCCCTGAACTCTGAATTCGGCCTTCAGCTTTGAAAAACAAAAGCTTCTGAAAATATTTGGAACTGTTTTGACTTCTCCCCTGAAAGCGAAATTATTTTTTCCCACGATTCCAAAATATTTACTTTTTTTTGGCACTCATCCTCTGCTTAAAGTAGAACTATTCTTAGAGAACAGAGCTTCTATTTTTAGGAACTCTAGAGACAATATATTACCTCAGCCTCTAGCATATTTACAAATAACTGTATTTATATGTGATGAAATGGTATCGCACTTTTCTTTTCTGTATTAAGAGCCATTTCATGTGTAATTTTCGCAAATCGTTCATGCTGATATATATGTGCATCCTTTTTATGAATGATTACACTGCTTGAAAGCGTACAGTACCTATACTCATTTTTCGTGTATTTCGCATATGCCATTTCAGATGCAAAATAATGTATTTTGGGGTGGATCGGTATACACATGCTCCGTTAGATATGTTTACTATTGCTTAGTTTAGTAATTATGGACATGAATTCGTGGAGTGGGTGTAGTGTGTTTATCTAGGTACCTGAATCAATATTCCTATTCTTTGCCCTTGTCCGGTTATAAATCAATAATATCCCTACAACGGCATAGAAACCCTTTTTCATAATTCAGTCATAGCGCATGCTGTCACATTAACTCCTTAGGAGCGTTGTAAATTCCTCCCCAGTGCTGCGCTGTCCATTATCCGGTGCTGAACTGGACGTCCAGCGGTCGCACGCAGCACTGGGGAGGTAGTGGCCGTGACGACCGTTGGCCGACGGCAGCAATTAAGGGGTTAAGCAAGCCTATTCCTCCAGCCCCCTAGAAAGCACACCGAGTTCTTAAACAAATCCAAGCCTCCAGCGACCTGGGAAATCCCCGCTGCTTTGTTTTGATTTCGTCCGAGAACTACTGTAAAGCACTGTAAGAACGACCAGTTCTTAGTGACATCTTTATTGACGTCTTATGTCCAGCCTTACGTCAAACCCGGCACCTTTCAGGTATAAATATACCAACGTTGCCTTAAGCAAACACACAGTGGTAATCCTGGAGCAGAGCAGCTATCTACTTCCGAAGAGCCCAGCTGAGGCGAGAGCCCACGGACGCTGCCCCTCCCTTTTGACGCGCTGAGAAAGACGCTGTCTTTTCTCTTGCCGAGAAATCTAGCCTCCGGCGTTTCCAGCCTACCTTTGCGGGTGACTGGGATACCGAGTCCTGAGAGAGAGATACCAGCCCTCCTGCCTTCTAATACCCAGGTACTGAACTGACTAAACCCTTACAGAGAATTCTTGAGTCAGATTCTTGGCAAAACAAACTTAACTTAAACTGCTACTTACTTACTCCCTCCCACGTATTAGGCTTAGGTCAGGTACACCGGGGTAGGCGTAGTTAGAAGCACCAGTTGAGTACGATTAGTCAATGTATATATGTATGTATCTATTTTATCCATTTTAAAGTATCATATGGCTAAGAAACCATATCAATGCTTTTACAGTATTATTTCATAATCCTGCTTTTACTGTATGCACTTTACTTAACTATAAGTATTGCAACTGTAGCAATTCATTTCTCTTGTATGAGGAAAGAGACTGCTCAATAAATAACTTCTTTTATTGAAAACGCCCGTCTCTCTTTTTCTCTGCAATCTGGTGAAACTAAGTACGCACCTTTGACTGAGTGAAATAGCTGTCTTTTGTTTTCACACGACTCTAGAGATATACTCTTAATCAAGGAGAGCAAAGTTGTCATGTTTTATGGTTGTCAGAAACGAAATCCCTTCTTGTCTATCCAGGGAGGTTAAACTCCTCCTCGCTTATTCGAGAAAGTTTCTAGTGAACTCTGAGCTAGCTGGCAAACACTTAAGTCTAATATAGTCAGTAGAGACCTAGTTAACCTCAGTCCTACGTCTACACTACTGAAGATATTATTCCAATGCGCAGAGCCTATTGGGACTATAGGAACTACACTACAGTCATTGATATTATTTCTGAAAATGTATGGAATTCTTCAAGATAACTCTACAGGTTGTGACTATGCAATGCATTACTATTAGTGCCAGTTTTATTCCTAGAGTTCGGGGCACCTGCTGTCACTTGTGCTAACAGGTCCGCTTCCACAATTCACATTTTGAGGAGTTATTGATCCTTATCCCATTTATGGGCAGACTGAAAACAGTAAGGTCGTTGGTGCTGCCCGCAAATCGCTCTTTTGTTGCTTGCTCACACCTTTACACTCGCCTTGCCAAAATGGATGAATCTTTGAACTCCTCTCCTAAAAGTGCCTCTTATTCGTCTTCTGCAGCCATCAAGGTGTCAACCAAACGGTTGAAAAAAGATCCTCCTTCTCCACCCAAAACAGCTTACGTCAGTCTCAATGGATCTTCTTCTGGAAGAAATACATGCACTTTGCCCATTTGTAGAGGAGAGGAACTCCAAAATATAGTTTTAACAGACGGTTGGGGAAAAATGGACGAGAGAATTACTGTGGTTGAACAAAATGTAGATTCCCTGGGCTCATCTTTCGCTCAGGTTGCAGCCCTTCAATCTCAGGTTGCATCTCTTCAGAAGCAGATTGAAAATCTTGAAAATAGGAACAGGCGGAACAACCTTCGTATATATGGTTTGGCAGAGGGTTCAGAAGACTCTGACCCTATAACTTATTTTAAATCATTCTTGCAGACGGTGCTCAATCTGCCAGAAACCACTATCTTGAACATTAAACATGCTCACAGGATAGGTCCTCTCCACTGGTCATCATCTACCTTGCGTAAATCAAGAGGAGTCAAACTATATTTTCTTGAATATTCTGATCTTCTCAAGGTATTGGCTGTAGTTAGGTCCTTGAAGTGGATTTTGTCATTAGGAAATCAACCTTTTTTCTCGCAGGACTATGCAAAGCCTACAGCAGACAGACTAAAGGAATTTTTGGCCATGAGGCCAGCTTTACGCTCTATTGGTGCCCGATTTGGCTTATTCCATCCATGCTTGTTAAAAGTGACCTTCAACAACAATACCATCACTTATGAAGATCCGATAAAATTCAAAAGTTTCCTGAACTCACGCTGTCCAGAAAAGATGGACATTTCTAAATCACGCCCCTGATGATTCTTCTTTCGTATTGGATACAGCCTTATATATTGAACCTGTTGAGTCTCTTGTTAAGTTCATAGATCATTTACCAGTTTAGACACTGGCTTGTTTAACTTACTGCAATTTAATGTTCAATTCTGTAATTTTGTAACTTTAAGCTTTAGAAAGTTAAGCTAATTGGTCTTAGTTCTACAATACTTTAATTGCTCTAACCATTTTTTTCTATCCATACAGGTTTTTTTTCTGTATTATCTAACTTTTTTGTCTTGTCGTCGCTCATCCTGAAGTCTCCCCCGCCTCACCTCGTGGAGTCTGGATGTGTCATTGTTCCATGTGGCCTCTTCCGCCCTCACCCTCTCTATGTTTTGGACTCCTTCTAAGTACAGTTTTTTTCCTTTACTATTTCTACCAGCAACTTCTTTCTTTTTCACACCTTTTTCTTGTCATTTAGCTCTAACTTATTTCCGTATACTATTTCATTTTGCCTACGCTTCTTATTTTTTTTCAGTCTTACACATACTGTTTTTTCTTACCTTACACTACATCTGTCACATGTAAACTTACTTCTTCATTTTTGCCCTCATCCCTTTCTCACAAATTTGTTCTATATTGCAGATAGTTGGTCTGTTTTTTGGCATTTTCTTTTTGTTTGTTTTTTATACTGATTGGTGTCTTATATTCATGCTCTCATTTAATCCATGTCTTTAAATCTTGTCTCTTGGAATGTCAGAGATTTGCATTCTCCTATTAAAAGGCAAAGTTTTCTGACTTGCCTAGCCAAACTGGGTGCAGATATAGCTTGTTTGCAAGAATCCCATTTAACAGCAGAGGAATCAATAAAATTAAAGAGAGGTTGGGTTGGAGAGGTTTTCTACTCACCAGGAGATGGCAAGCGAAATGGGGTCCCTGTCGTAAATCACTTTCTGTTAAACTATTGTTACAATGTTCTGATGCAAGCGGTAGATGGTTGTTTACTAAACTTTTGATTGGTATTGTTACAGTTTCTTTACTAAATATATACGCACCTACCGTTGGTGACCCCTCCTTTTGGTTATTCTGAGCTCAGCAACTCGCAAATTGTATTGATGAAAATTTCATTCTTACAGGTGACTGTAATTAAGTTTTTGATCCCTTTTTAGATTGTAATTCAATGGTCTCTTTTGTCCCTCACGTTCACGTTCAAGTTCAAGTTCAAGTTCAGGTATTTGTATAGCGCACTACTCACCCAGAGGGTCTCAAGACGCTTGAGGGAGGGTGGGTGCATTACTTATCGAATGGCCAGGTTTTCAGCTGCTTTCTGAAGGAGAGGTGGTTCTGTGTAAGGCGGAGGTGAGTGGGGAGAGAATTCCAGGTTTTGGCCGCTAAGTAGGAGAAGGATCTTCCTCCCATGGTGGATCTATGGATGCGCGGGATTGCGGCGAGGGCTTGATTGGATGATCGTAGTTGGCGGGTGGGTGTGTAAAAGGACAGTCGTGTGTTGAGGCATTCGGGTCCTAGGTCGGAAAGGGCCTTGTGTGCGTGGGTGAGGAGACGGAACGTTATTCTCTTGTTGACGGGGAGCCAGTGGAGGTCTTTCAGGTGACCGGAAATGTGAGCTTGACGGGGGATGTCCAGTATGAGTCTGGCTGAGGCGTTTTGGATGCGTTGGAGTTTTTTCTGTAGTTTGGCTGTGGTTCCGGCGTAGAGGGTGTTTCCATAATCCAGTCGGCTAGTGACCAGTGCGTGGGTGACTGTCTTTCTTGTTTCGGTGGGGATCCAACGGAAGATTTTTTTGAGCATGCGTAGGATGTTGAAGCATGAAGATGAGACGGCGTTGACTTGTCTGGTCATCGAGAGGGAGGAGTCTAGGATGAAGCCCAGGTTACGTGCGTGATCTGTAGGTATGGGTGCTGTACCCAGGGCCGGTGGCCACCATGAGTCGTCCCAGGCAGAGGGGGATGATCCTAAGATGAGGACTTACGTTTTGTCCGAGTTTAGTTTTAAGCGGCTGTTCTTCATCCATTCGGCAACTTCTCTCATCCCTTCATGTAGATTGGTTTTAGCTGTGTTTGGGTCTTTGGTGAGGGAAAGGATCAGTTGGGTGTCGTCTGCGTAGGAGATGATGTTGAGGTTATGTTGTCGCGCGATGGATGCGAGGGGACTCATGTAAACGTTGAAGAGGGTGGGACTGAGTGATGATCCTTGTGGTACGCCGCAGATGACTTCGGTGGGCTCTGAATTGAATGGGGGGAGGCGGACTCTCTGGGTTCTACCTGCGAGGAACGAGATGATCCAGTCCAAAGCTTTTCCTTGTATTCCGACGTTGCTGAGGCGTTGTATGAGGGTGCTATGACTGACTGTGTTGAAGGCGGCGGAGAGGTCAAGTAGGATGAGGGAAACTGTTTCTCCGTTGTCCAGTAGCGTTCGGATGTCGTCTGTAGCAGCGATGAGGGCGGTTTCGGTGCTGTGTTTGGCTCGGAAGCCGGACTGTGAGGGGTCGAGGGAATTGTTGGATTCGAGGAAGGCGGCGAGTTGACTATTGACGGCTTTCTCAATGACTTTGGCAGGGAATGGGAGGAGTGAGATGGGGCGGTAGTTCTTAAGTTCAGAGGGGTCTGCTGTGGGTTTCTTTAGAAGGGCACTGAGTTCGGCATGTTTCCAGCTTTCCAGGAAGGTAGCCGAGTTGAAGGAATAGTTAATGACATCGCGGAGATGGGGTGCGATGATGGAGTCTGCTTTGTTGAAGATGTGGTGGGGACAAGGGTCGTTTGGTGAACCTGAGTGGATGGAGTTCATCAGGCGGATGGTGTCTTCAGTAGTGATTGGGTTCCAGGCGCCAAGGTTGTGAGAGTACTGTTTTGGTTCGGAGGTGGGTGGAGTGGACTGTTCTTCGGACTGGTTTTCAAAGCTGTTATGTATGTCGGCGATTTTGTTGTGGAAGAAAGAGGATAAGGAGTCGCAGAGGTCTTGGGAGGGGGTGATGTCGTTGGTGCCGGCGGTGGGGTTGGTAAATTCTTTGACGATGTTGAATAGTTCCTTGCTGTTGTGGGCGTTGTTGTCGAGTCGGTTCTTGAATGCTGACTTCTTGGTGGTTCGGATCAATTGGTGGTGTTTGCGGGTGGCGTCCTTGAAGGTGGTCAGGTTGTCAGCGGTTGGGTTTTTTCTCCAGGTTTTCTCGAGGGTACGACATAACTTCTTGGATTTCTTAAGGTCATCGTTGAACCAGGGGGCCTTTTTGCTACCTTGTTTGATCTGGTGGTTTTTCAAGGGTGCTAATTCGTCAGCGCTGTGGGTGATCCATTGTGTGAGTTTGGTGGCAGCTTGGTTTGGGTCCGATGATATGGCGGGAGGGTTTTGGTTAAGCGATGTGAAGAGATGGTCGGTGGTGATTTTGTTCCAGTTTCTTCGAGGAATAGGTTGTGGGGGGTTGTGGGTCGTGGTCTTTTTGTAGCTGAAGTGAACGCAGCTGTGGTCCGTCCAATGGAGAGCTGTGGTTTGATCGAAGGAGATGTGTTTGCTGGAGGTGAAGATAGGGTCGAGCGTGTGTCCTGCTAAGTGGGTGGGGGTGTCAACAAGTTGTTTGAGTCCGAGATTGGCCAGGTTGTCCAGAAGGGTGGTGGTGTTGCTGTCGTTTTTCTTTTCCAGGTGGAAGTTGAGGTCTCCCAGTAGAACGTAGTTCTCAGAGGTGAGGGCATGTGGGCTGATGAAGTCAGTGATGTCTTTGTTGAATTGTGGGCGGGTTCCTGGTGGTCTGTAGATGAGGGTGCCTCTAAGTGTGGTCCTGGGGTCGGTGTGGATCTGGAAGTGAAGGTGTTCGGCGGTCGCGAGGTTATCGTCGGAGCTGGTCGTGATTAGGATGGTGTTCTTATGGATGATGGCGATGCCTCCTCCTGTTTGGTTGGTGCGGTCCTTTCGGATGATCTTATAAGCGTCCGGAATGGCTATGGCGATGTCGGGCGCTGATGAGGCGTTCATCCAGGTTTCAGTGAGGAAGGCGACGTCTGGCGATGCAGTGTCGAGTAGGTCCCAGAGTTCAGTGGCGTGTCTGTGGACCGAGCGGGTGTTCAGCAGGATGCACTTCAGGTGGTTAGAATCGGAGCTTTGATTGGAGGAAGTGGATTTGGTGTGGGCCGTGATGCAGGCGAACTTGCAGGAGTGGCAAACGAATGGTCCATGGGTGTGTCCTGGGGCAGCCTCGCAGCATTGTGGTGTGCGTCCGGGGTTAAGGGCAAAGAGGGTAGCGGCGTCATACGTTATGCGGGTGGAGTGGGATTTGCGGGGGCCAGGGGGTCTGGTGCTAGGCGCGGTCCAGGCACGGACGGGCGTAGACGGGCTTACCTTTGGCGCACATTCGGCGCGCATAGGGCGCGTACGCTGCGCGTGAACGCTGCGCGCAAAAGCATCTGTCATATGTGGATGGTGGAAGGGGAGGGGCGAGGGAGGAGCAGCTGGGAGGCGGGAGCGGGACGGAGAGCCGGGCAGGGAGGCACAAACAACAACAAAACACAAAATGGCAGTCAGCCCAAAAGCGAAATCGGGTTGGGGCACACTATGAGGATAAAAACGCAATGTGAATGGCAGTGGAACCGGCACAAGGCACAATCAGGCACAGAAACCAAAATACAGGCAGCACAATTCAGCAGAGCGTTGCAGCGCACTTTGGCAGACTAGCGCCATGATAATATGCAAATTAGCGCTCGTGAAATAGGCAAGGCAGCGCAGCACAATTTATCCGGTAATTATAGCGTAATGTGGCGATCTAGCACAACGAGGGTATTCAATAACTAAACAATGCAGGCTGTAGTCTGGCTGTGGGCGCTACGATACCACTTAGTCTCGCAGGGCAGAGAGCAGCGTGAGGAGCGACCGCCTCCGAGGTAATCAGGACGGTAGGCTCATAAGCTCTTTATACAGACTATTAAAAAATACAAGCTTATTGATGCTTGGAGACTTTGCAACCCCACTACCAAAGAGTACACTTATTATTCTCCAGTTTACCATGCTCAATCAAGATTGGATTACTTTTTCATTTCACATATTGTAGACCAATCATTAATGGTAGCTGATATTGGATCCATTTTAATTTCTGATCATGCTCCTATTACCATGCTATTAGATATTGTGCAGAAACCCTGTATTCCCCGTAAATGGTGATTTAACAATGCTCTTCTTTTGGACACAGTATTCACTTCCTCTTTTACTTCCTTTTTTAATTAATATTTTTTGTTTAGTTAGACTGATGATTTACCCTTTCATGTGGTGTGGGATGCTTTTAAAGCAACAGCTAGGTATTTTTTCCAAAAAGCGTAACAAGTCGCAAGCACTCACCACATTCCTCCTAGCCAAGATAAAGAAACTGGAGCATTCTTTTTATTCCTCAAAATCAAAAGATTGTTTATCGGAACCTATTAATGTTAAATTTCAGTTCAATAAGGAATCGACAAATAAATCTTCCACTTATTTATTAAAGTCTAGTTCAATGTTTTATGGGGGCAGAATAAAGATGGTAAAGTACTAGCTAATTATTTGAAGGTTAAACATAACAAACTCAATATAGAATCTATTATGGACGAATAACAGTCATTGAAATATATAGACGATGAAATCTTAAATGAATTTCTTCACTTTTACAAAACACTATACACATCAGAAGCTCCTCCTACAGAGCAGCACATTTAGTTTTTGTCTGATATCCAGTGAGCACCTTTTCTATTTTAGAATTCGACCTCTCGCAAAAGGAACTCTCTACTCTGGCCCAAATGTTTCTACTGTTGAGTTTTTTACACATTTCACCTCTTTATTAATTCCCAAATTACATAATCTATTAAACTCTTTTTTTAACTCAGGTAAATCCTCAGGCTCTTTTTCAGAAGCACTTATTTGTCTTATCCTCAAGGAAGGTAAAGGATTAAGATATTGTACAAATGTTCGACCCATATCTTTAGTCAATGTTGATTACAAATTGTTTTCAAAATCTCTGGTCATAAGCTTGGAGTCCCATTTACCTGACTTATTGGGAGTGGAAGAGTCAGGTTTGGTTAAGGGTCATCTTATTACAGACAACACTCTTTATTTTTTGATATCTTATCTAAATCCTCTCATGTCTCGCATTCCTTGGCAGCCATAGCATTGGACGCAGAGAAAGCGTTTGATAGGGTGGAATGTGCATACCTTTTTCAGACTCTCAAATGGTTTGGCTTTGGACCTAAAATAATTTCCTCAATCTCACTTCTATATTCAAACCCAAGAGTGGCTGTATGTGCAAATGGCACTTTCTCTTCTTATTTCGCTTTGTACTATTGTAGCACTACTAATTGTGATACAAAAGTGCAGTTCGTGAACAGGCCCCTGCGACTGTGAAATATTAGACAATGGCATATGATAAAATTCAGCTTTCAAACAGATAGTCAATTTGGGGAGATTATAATCCCCTGGAAGGAATAGTGGGAGATGCCAATGTCGAAAATCAAACATTCTGAAGAAAAGAAGAAATTGTAAATGTATCTAAAAGACTATATGCCCCCAAAAGAACATGGTCTCTTTGAGATTTCTGGAAAAATTCCCTAATTCCACAGGACTCTCTCTCTGTCCAAAATAGGTGAGAAGTAACCGGAAGGACTTAATTTCCTCAAATAACTTTGCCTCCACTAACCCTGGGTGGAAGGAGTAGAGGAATTTGAGGTTGTTATCTTGGAGACAGAAATTGCTTATGTAAATAAATCTATGTAACCTGGAAAGGTGTTAAGCAAGGATTATTTTCCGGTAAAATACTACAAGATCAATGCTCAGATACTCGTCCCCCTGCTGTGCAGGGTCACCAAGAAAGGCAGAGACACCTATGGCCAAAGACTGGGGTTTAATAGCTCAACAGTCTCACACATTCTGGAACCTGGTAAAGACCATCTTCAGTGCAGCAGCTATTGAATCAATACAGACATGCTATGTTATGTTACAATGTATTTATAGCAAAAAACAACAAGTGATGGACTGAATGTGGATCAATGTCACACACTCCCCCAGTCAAAAGATCTGGGCCCAAATCCATCGTTTTTTTGCACTCCACACCACCCTGGGTCAGATAATGGCTTTATGCAAATCAGCTCTGACCCTGTTGCCCCATGGGAACAGTCCAGTCCGAACTACAACAGCCATATCTTTCCCAGACCGGAATCAAGCATCCGAGGACCGGACCGGTTTCGAGGTAACACCTCTCTTCAGCCCGGCTAGCTTGACTCCAAGTGGTGTGGAATGCCTGGGACCCACGTCTGGGCATCCCCAGCGCACTTAGGGCGGCAATTGCAAAAAACAACAAGTGATGGACTGAATGTGGATCAATGTCACACACTCCCCCAGTCAAAAGATCTGGGCCCAAATCCATCGTTTTTTTGCACTCCACACCACCCTGGGTCAGATAATGGCTTTATGCAAATCAGCTCTGACCCTGTTGCCCCATGGGAACAGTCCAGTCCGAACTACAACAGCCATATCTTTCCCAGACCGGAATCAAGCATCCGAGGACCGGACCGGTTTCGAGGTAACACCTCTCTTCAGCCCGGCTAGCTTGACTCCAAGTGGTGTGGAATGCCTGGGACCCACGTCTGGGCATCCCCAGCGCACTTAGGGCGGCAATTGCAAAAAACAACAAGTGATGGACTGAATGTGGATCAATGTCACACACTCCCCCAGTCAAAAGATCTGGGCCCAAATCCATCGTTTTTTTGCACTCCACACCACCCTGGGTCAGATAATGGCTTTATGCAAATCAGCTCTGACCCTGTTGCCCCATGGGAACAGTCCAGTCCGAACTACAACAGCCATATCTTTCCCAGACCGGAATCAAGCATCCGAGGACCGGACCGGTTTCGAGGTAACACCTCTCTTCAGCCCGGCTAGCTTGACTCCAAGTGGTGTGGAATGCCTGGGACCCACGTCTGGGCATCCCCAGCGCACTTAGGGCGGCAATTGCAAAAAACAACAAGTGATGGACTGAATGTGGATCAATGTCACACACTCCCCCAGTCAAAAGATCTGGGCCCAAATCCATCGTTTTTTTGCACTCCACACCACCCTGGGTCAGATAATGGCTTTATGCAAATCAGCTCTGACCCTGTTGCCCCATGGGAACAGTCCAGTCCGAACTACAACAGCCATATCTTTCCCAGACCGGAATCAAGCATCCGAGGACCGGACCGGTTTCGAGGTAACACCTCTCTTCAGCCCGGCTAGCTTGACTCCAAGTGGTGTGGAATGCCTGGGACCCACGTCTGGGCATCCCCAGCGCACTTAGGGCGGCAATTGCAAAAAACAACAAGTGATGGACTGAATGTGGATCAATGTCACACACTCCCCCAGTCAAAAGATCTGGGCCCAAATCCATCGTTTTTTTGCACTCCACACCACCCTGGGTCAGATAATGGCTTTATGCAAATCAGCTCTGACCCTGTTGCCCCATGGGAACAGTCCAGTCCGAACTACAACAGCCATATCTTTCCCAGACCGGAATCAAGCATCCGAGGACCGGACCGGTTTCGAGGTAACACCTCTCTTCAGCCCGGCTAGCTTGACTCCAAGTGGTGTGGAATGCCTGGGACCCACGTCTGGGCATCCCCAGCGCACTTAGGGCGGCAATTGCAAAAAACAACAAGTGATGGACTGAATGTGGATCAATGTCACACACTCCCCCAGTCAAAAGATCTGGGCCCAAATCCATCGTTTTTTTGCACTCCACACCACCCTGGGTCAGATAATGGCTTTATGCAAATCAGCTCTGACCCTGTTGCCCCATGGGAACAGTCCAGTCCGAACTACAACAGCCATATCTTTCCCAGACCGGAATCAAGCATCCGAGGACCGGACCGGTTTCGAGGTAACACCTCTCTTCAGCCCGGCTAGCTTGACTCCAAGTGGTGTGGAATGCCTGGGACCCACGTCTGGGCATCCCCAGCGCACTTAGGGCGGCAATTGCAAAAAACAACAAGTGATGGACTGAATGTGGATCAATGTCACACACTCCCCCAGTCAAAAGATCTGGGCCCAAATCCATCGTTTTTTTGCACTCCACACCACCCTGGGTCAGATAATGGCTTTATGCAAATCAGCTCTGACCCTGTTGCCCCATGGGAACAGTCCAGTCCGAACTACAACAGCCATATCTTTCCCAGACCGGAATCAAGCATCCGAGGACCGGACCGGTTTCGAGGTAACACCTCTCTTCAGCCCGGCTAGCTTGACTCCAAGTGGTGTGGAATGCCTGGGACCCACGTCTGGGCATCCCCAGCGCACTTAGGGCGGCAATTGCAAAAAACAACAAGTGATGGACTGAATGTGGATCAATGTCACACACTCCCCCAGTCAAAAGATCTGGGCCCAAATCCATCGTTTTTTTGCACTCCACACCACCCTGGGTCAGATAATGGCTTTATGCAAATCAGCTCTGACCCTGTTGCCCCATGGGAACAGTCCAGTCCGAACTACAACAGCCATATCTTTCCCAGACCGGAATCAAGCATCCGAGGACCGGACCGGTTTCGAGGTAACACCTCTCTTCAGCCCGGCTAGCTTGACTCCAAGTGGTGTGGAATGCCTGGGACCCACGTCTGGGCATCCCCAGCGCACTTAGGGCGGCAATTGCAAAAAACAACAAGTGATGGACTGAATGTGGATCAATGTCACACACTCCCCCAGTCAAAAGATCTGGGCCCAAATCCATCGTTTTTTTGCACTCCACACCACCCTGGGTCAGATAATGGCTTTATGCAAATCAGCTCTGACCCTGTTGCCCCATGGGAACAGTCCAGTCCGAACTACAACAGCCATATCTTTCCCAGACCGGAATCAAGCATCCGAGGACCGGACCGGTTTCGAGGTAACACCTCTCTTCAGCCCGGCTAGCTTGACTCCAAGTGGTGTGGAATGCCTGGGACCCACGTCTGGGCATCCCCAGCGCACTTAGGGCGGCAATTGCAAAAAACAACAAGTGATGGACTGAATGTGGATCAATGTCACACACTCCCCCAGTCAAAAGATCTGGGCCCAAATCCATCGTTTTTTTGCACTCCACACCACCCTGGGTCAGATAATGGCTTTATGCAAATCAGCTCTGACCCTGTTGCCCCATGGGAACAGTCCAGTCCGAACTACAACAGCCATATCTTTCCCAGACCGGAATCAAGCATCCGAGGACCGGACCGGTTTCGAGGTAACACCTCTCTTCAGCCCGGCTAGCTTGACTCCAAGTGGTGTGGAATGCCTGGGACCCACGTCTGGGCATCCCCAGCGCACTTAGGGCGGCAATTGCACCCTGCCATTGTCTAACCCAGGGTGGTGTGGAGTGCAAAAAAACGATGGATTTGGGCCCAGATCTTTTGACTGGGGGAGTGTGTGACATTGATCCACATTCAGTCCATCACTTGTTGTTTTTGCAATTGCCGCCCTAAGTGCGCTGGGGATGCCCAGACGTGGGTCCCAGGCACTCCACACCACTTGGAGTCAAGCTAGCCGGGCTGAAGAGAGGTGTTACCTCGAAACCGGTCCGGTCCTCGGATGCTTGATTCCGTTCTGGGAAGGACATGGCTTTTGTAGTTCGGACTGGACTGTTCCCATGGGGCAACAGGGTCAGAGCTGATTTGCATATTGCCATTGTCTAACCCAGGGTGGTGTGGAGTGCAAAAAAACGATGGATTTGGGCCCAGATCTTTTGACTGGGGGAGTGTGTGACATTGATCCACATTCAGTCCATCACTTGTTGTTTTTGCAATTGCCGCCCTAAGTGCGCTGGGGATGCCCAGACGTGGGTCCCAGGCACTCCACACCACTTGGAGTCAAGCTAGCCGGGCTGAAGAGAGGTGTTACCTCGAAACCGGTCCGGTCCTCGGATGCTTGATTCCGTTCTGGGAAGGACATGGCTTTTGTAGTTCGGACTGGACTGTTCCCATGGGGCAACAGGGTCAGAGCTGATTTGCATATTGCCATTGTCTAACCCAGGGTGGTGTGGAGTGCAAAAAAACGATGGATTTGGGCCCAGATCTTTTGACTGGGGGAGTGTGTGACATTGATCCACATTCAGTCCATCACTTGTTGTTTTTGCAATTGCCGCCCTAAGTGCGCTGGGGATGCCCAGACGTGGGTCCCAGGCACTCCACACCACTTGGAGTCAAGCTAGCCGGGCTGAAGAGAGGTGTTACCTCGAAACCGGTCCGGTCCTCGGATGCTTGATTCCGTTCTGGGAAGGACATGGCTTTTGTAGTTCGGACTGGACTGTTCCCATGGGGCAACAGGGTCAGAGCTGATTTGCATATTGCCATTGTCTAACCCAGGGTGGTGTGGAGTGCAAAAAAACGATGGATTTGGGCCCAGATCTTTTGACTGGGGGAGTGTGTGACATTGATCCACATTCAGTCCATCACTTGTTGTTTTTGCAATTGCCGCCCTAAGTGCGCTGGGGATGCCCAGACGTGGGTCCCAGGCACTCCACACCACTTGGAGTCAAGCTAGCCGGGCTGAAGAGAGGTGTTACCTCGAAACCGGTCCGGTCCTCGGATGCTTGATTCCGTTCTGGGAAGGACATGGCTTTTGTAGTTCGGACTGGACTGTTCCCATGGGGCAACAGGGTCAGAGCTGATTTGCATATTGCCATTGTCTAACCCAGGGTGGTGTGGAGTGCAAAAAAACGATGGATTTGGGCCCAGATCTTTTGACTGGGGGAGTGTGTGACATTGATCCACATTCAGTCCATCACTTGTTGTTTTTGCAATTGCCGCCCTAAGTGCGCTGGGGATGCCCAGACGTGGGTCCCAGGCACTCCACACCACTTGGAGTCAAGCTAGCCGGGCTGAAGAGAGGTGTTACCTCGAAACCGGTCCGGTCCTCGGATGCTTGATTCCGTTCTGGGAAGGACATGGCTTTTGTAGTTCGGACTGGACTGTTCCCATGGGGCAACAGGGTCAGAGCTGATTTGCATATTGCCATTGTCTAACCCAGGGTGGTGTGGAGTGCAAAAAAACGATGGATTTGGGCCCAGATCTTTTGACTGGGGGAGTGTGTGACATTGATCCACATTCAGTCCATCACTTGTTGTTTTTGCAATTGCCGCCCTAAGTGCGCTGGGGATGCCCAGACGTGGGTCCCAGGCACTCCACACCACTTGGAGTCAAGCTAGCCGGGCTGAAGAGAGGTGTTACCTCGAAACCGGTCCGGTCCTCGGATGCTTGATTCCGTTCTGGGAAGGACATGGCTTTTGTAGTTCGGACTGGACTGTTCCCATGGGGCAACAGGGTCAGAGCTGATTTGCATATTGCCATTGTCTAACCCAGGGTGGTGTGGAGTGCAAAAAAACGATGGATTTGGGCCCAGATCTTTTGACTGGGGGAGTGTGTGACATTGATCCACATTCAGTCCATCACTTGTTGTTTTTGCAATTGCCGCCCTAAGTGCGCTGGGGATGCCCAGACGTGGGTCCCAGGCACTCCACACCACTTGGAGTCAAGCTAGCCGGGCTGAAGAGAGGTGTTACCTCGAAACCGGTCCGGTCCTCGGATGCTTGATTCCGTTCTGGGAAGGACATGGCTTTTGTAGTTCGGACTGGACTGTTCCCATGGGGCAACAGGGTCAGAGCTGATTTGCATATTGCCATTGTCTAACCCAGGGTGGTGTGGAGTGCAAAAAAACGATGGATTTGGGCCCAGATCTTTTGACTGGGGGAGTGTGTGACATTGATCCACATTCAGTCCATCACTTGTTGTTTTTGCAATTGCCGCCCTAAGTGCGCTGGGGATGCCCAGACGTGGGTCCCAGGCACTCCACACCACTTGGAGTCAAGCTAGCCGGGCTGAAGAGAGGTGTTACCTCGAAACCGGTCCGGTCCTCGGATGCTTGATTCCGTTCTGGGAAGGACATGGCTTTTGTAGTTCGGACTGGACTGTTCCCATGGGGCAACAGGGTCAGAGCTGATTTGCATATTGCCATTGTCTAACCCAGGGTGGTGTGGAGTGCAAAAAAACGATGGATTTGGGCCCAGATCTTTTGACTGGGGGAGTGTGTGACATTGATCCACATTCAGTCCATCACTTGTTGTTTTTGCAATTGCCGCCCTAAGTGCGCTGGGGATGCCCAGACGTGGGTCCCAGGCACTCCACACCACTTGGAGTCAAGCTAGCCGGGCTGAAGAGAGGTGTTACCTCGAAACCGGTCCGGTCCTCGGATGCTTGATTCCGTTCTGGGAAGGACATGGCTTTTGTAGTTCGGACTGGACTGTTCCCATGGGGCAACAGGGTCAGAGCTGATTTGCATATTGCCATTGTCTAACCCAGGGTGGTGTGGAGTGCAAAAAAACGATGGATTTGGGCCCAGATCTTTTGACTGGGGGAGTGTGTGACATTGATCCACATTCAGTCCATCACTTGTTGTTTTTGCAATTGCCGCCCTAAGTGCGCTGGGGATGCCCAGACGTGGGTCCCAGGCACTCCACACCACTTGGAGTCAAGCTAGCCGGGCTGAAGAGAGGTGTTACCTCGAAACCGGTCCGGTCCTCGGATGCTTGATTCCGTTCTGGGAAGGACATGGCTTTTGTAGTTCGGACTGGACTGTTCCCATGGGGCAACAGGGTCAGAGCTGATTTGCATATTGCCATTGTCTAACCCAGGGTGGTGTGGAGTGCAAAAAAACGATGGATTTGGGCCCAGATCTTTTGACTGGGGGAGTGTGTGACATTGATCCACATTCAGTCCATCACTTGTTGTTTTTGCAATTGCCGCCCTAAGTGCGCTGGGGATGCCCAGACGTGGGTCCCAGGCACTCCACACCACTTGGAGTCAAGCTAGCCGGGCTGAAGAGAGGTGTTACCTCGAAACCGGTCCGGTCCTCGGATGCTTGATTCCGTTCTGGGAAGGACATGGCTTTTGTAGTTCGGACTGGACTGTTCCCATGGGGCAACAGGGTCAGAGCTGATTTGCATATTGCCATTGTCTAACCCAGGGTGGTGTGGAGTGCAAAAAAACGATGGATTTGGGCCCAGATCTTTTGACTGGGGGAGTGTGTGACATTGATCCACATTCAGTCCATCACTTGTTGTTTTTGCAATTGCCGCCCTAAGTGCGCTGGGGATGCCCAGACGTGGGTCCCAGGCACTCCACACCACTTGGAGTCAAGCTAGCCGGGCTGAAGAGAGGTGTTACCTCGAAACCGGTCCGGTCCTCGGATGCTTGATTCCGTTCTGGGAAGGACATGGCTTTTGTAGTTCGGACTGGACTGTTCCCATGGGGCAACAGGGTCAGAGCTGATTTGCATATTGCCATTGTCTAACCCAGGGTGGTGTGGAGTGCAAAAAAACGATGGATTTGGGCCCAGATCTTTTGACTGGGGGAGTGTGTGACATTGATCCACATTCAGTCCATCACTTGTTGTTTTTGCAATTGCCGCCCTAAGTGCGCTGGGGATGCCCAGACGTGGGTCCCAGGCACTCCACACCACTTGGAGTCAAGCTAGCCGGGCTGAAGAGAGGTGTTACCTCGAAACCGGTCCGGTCCTCGGATGCTTGATTCCGTTCTGGGAAGGACATGGCTTTTGTAGTTCGGACTGGACTGTTCCCATGGGGCAACAGGGTCAGAGCTGATTTGCATATTGCCATTGTCTAACCCAGGGTGGTGTGGAGTGCAAAAAAACGATGGATTTGGGCCCAGATCTTTTGACTGGGGGAGTGTGTGACATTGATCCACATTCAGTCCATCACTTGTTGTTTTTGCAATTGCCGCCCTAAGTGCGCTGGGGATGCCCAGACGTGGGTCCCAGGCACTCCACACCACTTGGAGTCAAGCTAGCCGGGCTGAAGAGAGGTGTTACCTCGAAACCGGTCCGGTCCTCGGATGCTTGATTCCGTTCTGGGAAGGACATGGCTTTTGTAGTTCGGACTGGACTGTTCCCATGGGGCAACAGGGTCAGAGCTGATTTGCATATTGCCATTGTCTAACCCAGGGTGGTGTGGAGTGCAAATAAACGATGGATTTGGGCCCAGATCTTTTGACTGGGGGAGTGTGTGACATTGATCCACATTCAGTCCATCACTTGTTGTTTTTGCAATTGCCGCCCTAAGTGCGCTGGGGATGCCCAGACGTGGGTCCCAGGCACTCCACACCACTTGGAGTCAAGCTAGCCGGGCTGAAGAGAGGTGTTACCTCGAAACCGGTCCGGTCCTCGGATGCTTGATTCCGTTCTGGGAAGGACATGGCTTTTGTAGTTCGGACTGGACTGTTCCCATGGGGCAACAGGGTCAGAGCTGATTTGCATATTGCCATTGTCTAACCCAGGGTGGTGTGGAGTGCAAAAAAACGATGGATTTGGGCCCAGATCTTTTGACTGGGGGAGTGTGTGACATTGATCCACATTCAGTCCATCACTTGTTGTTTTTGCAATTGCCGCCCTAAGTGCGCTGGGGATGCCCAGACGTGGGTCCCAGGCACTCCACACCACTTGGAGTCAAGCTAGCCGGGCTGAAGAGAGGTGTTACCTCGAAACCGGTCCGGTCCTCGGATGCTTGATTCCGTTCTGGGAAGGACATGGCTTTTGTAGTTCGGACTGGACTGTTCCCATGGGGCAACAGGGTCAGAGCTGATTTGCATATTGCCATTGTCTAACCCAGGGTGGTGTGGAGTGCAAAAAAACGATGGATTTGGGCCCAGATCTTTTGACTGGGGGAGTGTGTGACATTGATCCACATTCAGTCCATCACTTGTTGTTTTTGCAATTGCCGCCCTAAGTGCGCTGGGGATGCCCAGACGTGGGTCCCAGGCACTCCACACCACTTGGAGTCAAGCTAGCCGGGCTGAAGAGAGGTGTTACCTCGAAACCGGTCCGGTCCTCGGATGCTTGATTCCGTTCTGGGAAGGACATGGCTTTTGTAGTTCGGACTGGACTGTTCCCATGGGGCAACAGGGTCAGAGCTGATTTGCATATTGCCATTGTCTAACCCAGGGTGGTGTGGAGTGCAAAAAAACGATGGATTTGGGCCCAGATCTTTTGACTGGGGGAGTGTGTGACATTGATCCACATTCAGTCCATCACTTGTTGTTTTTGCAATTGCCGCCCTAAGTGCGCTGGGGATGCCCAGACGTGGGTCCCAGGCACTCCACACCACTTGGAGTCAAGCTAGCCGGGCTGAAGAGAGGTGTTACCTCGAAACCGGTCCGGTCCTCGGATGCTTGATTCCGTTCTGGGAAGGACATGGCTTTTGTAGTTCGGACTGGACTGTTCCCATGGGGCAACAGGGTCAGAGCTGATTTGCATATTGCCATTGTCTAACCCAGGGTGGTGTGGAGTGCAAAAAAACGATGGATTTGGGCCCAGATCTTTTGACTGGGGGAGTGTGTGACATTGATCCACATTCAGTCCATCACTTGTTGTTTTTGCAATTGCCGCCCTAAGTGCGCTGGGGATGCCCAGACGTGGGTCCCAGGCACTCCACACCACTTGGAGTCAAGCTAGCCGGGCTGAAGAGAGGTGTTACCTCGAAACCGGTCCGGTCCTCGGATGCTTGATTCCGTTCTGGGAAGGACATGGCTTTTGTAGTTCGGACTGGACTGTTCCCATGGGGCAACAGGGTCAGAGCTGATTTGCATATTGCCATTGTCTAACCCAGGGTGGTGTGGAGTGCAAAAAAACGATGGATTTGGGCCCAGATCTTTTGACTGGGGGAGTGTGTGACATTGATCCACATTCAGTCCATCACTTGTTGTTTTTGCAATTGCCGCCCTAAGTGCGCTGGGGATGCCCAGACGTGGGTCCCAGGCACTCCACACCACTTGGAGTCAAGCTAGCCGGGCTGAAGAGAGGTGTTACCTCGAAACCGGTCCGGTCCTCGGATGCTTGATTCCGTTCTGGGAAGGACATGGCTTTTGTAGTTCGGACTGGACTGTTCCCATGGGGCAACAGGGTCAGAGCTGATTTGCATATTGCCATTGTCTAACCCAGGGTGGTGTGGAGTGCAAAAAAACGATGGATTTGGGCCCAGATCTTTTGACTGGGGGAGTGTGTGACATTGATCCACATTCAGTCCATCACTTGTTGTTTTTGCAATTGCCGCCCTAAGTGCGCTGGGGATGCCCAGACGTGGGTCCCAGGCACTCCACACCACTTGGAGTCAAGCTAGCCGGGCTGAAGAGAGGTGTTACCTCGAAACCGGTCCGGTCCTCGGATGCTTGATTCCGTTCTGGGAAGGACATGGCTTTTGTAGTTCGGACTGGACTGTTCCCATGGGGCAACAGGGTCAGAGCTGATTTGCATATTGCCATTGTCTAACCCAGGGTGGTGTGGAGTGCAAAAAAACGATGGATTTGGGCCCAGATCTTTTGACTGGGGGAGTGTGTGACATTGATCCACATTCAGTCCATCACTTGTTGTTTTTGCAATTGCCGCCCTAAGTGCGCTGGGGATGCCCAGACGTGGGTCCCAGGCACTCCACACCACTTGGAGTCAAGCTAGCCGGGCTGAAGAGAGGTGTTACCTCGAAACCGGTCCGGTCCTCGGATGCTTGATTCCGTTCTGGGAAGGACATGGCTTTTGTAGTTCGGACTGGACTGTTCCCATGGGGCAACAGGGTCAGAGCTGATTTGCATATTGCCATTGTCTAACCCAGGGTGGTGTGGAGTGCAAAAAAACGATGGATTTGGGCCCAGATCTTTTGACTGGGGGAGTGTGTGACATTGATCCACATTCAGTCCATCACTTGTTGTTTTTACAATGTATTTATAGAGCACGCATACACCAAAAAGGTTTATGGCGCTGAAGCATAGAGGCAGGGGACACAAAGCTTATCCATGAGCTTGTCTAAAAAGGCAGGTTTTTAACATAGTCCTGAAGCTCAAATAGGAAGTTGTGGCTTTAATGTGTTGGGGAAGAGAATGCCATACATTTGCGGCAATTATGGGAACCCGTGTGCCACCCAGTCTCTTTTTATTAAATTTAGGGACCTCTAATAGATTTTGAAAGGCTGATCTGAGGTTACATTTAAGGATGTAGTTCCGGATTCAGGTCACAAAAGTTGGGATTTTGCAGTGTTGAGATTTGAAAATGATACACCCAGTTTTAAACAGGGTCCTCTGAGCGACTGGTAGTCAGTGTCATTTTTCCATCAAAGGTGTAATGTGGAAATATCAAGGTTTCTGCCAGCCCAGCCCAGATGCCTGATTTTGAACTAGCTCTAGCCTCTGACTCAGTCCCTTAGGAGGTCCCAGATAGAGAGAGTTGGCCTAATCAATCCGGTACATAATCAAGGCAATTATAATGAGGTTATGGCCTCGTAAGTGAAATAAGTCCGGTTTAAAAAAAAATTCCAAAGCTGAAAATAGCAAGACGAGGTGAATGTACCTCTCACAAGCTTCGTAAAAAGATCTTCCTCATCGAGAATCCAAATATTTTAACCGCGCATGAAGAGGCTGAATTAATGGGGGGACATAGAAGATCCCTTTGGTACTCCACAATTAAGCCTGACCTTTCTTTGATAAGCAAAAAGTGGAAGTATGTAAATATTGGTGAGGGTGTTGGCACAACTCCTGTTCATTCTGTTCTTAATCCATATAAACCAGATAGGCTTTCTGCTAGGACACTTCTCCAGGCACCATTTAAGAATATTCTTTCAATTTATGTGGCAGGTCACAAATGATCAGCAGGTCAGGCTGCCAGTATCCTTGAGTGCTTGTCAAGCCATTAATAGGGTCTAGTGGTCATATCTGTTCACACCCTGGCTAGAACCAGCTTCAAGAATAATTGTATACAAAAAATGCAGTGGTCCTACATGACGCCATTGGCCTCTGTGAACTCAATTTGTTCCAGGTCACATTACTTTAACACAGAGACACCTGGTAAGGATACCCTTTGTCACCCATTCTTTTTCTTCTTGACTTCCGGCAACCATTCAACACTTGCAACATGTGACTGCCATTACCTTTAAAGTGGTCTCCGAACACTTTGAATTACCTTAATAAGCATATTGGCAAGAACATGAATGCAATGCTTGGTAAAAGGTAAAACTTATTCCTATATTGTAGGTTCATCAAGCCTGAAACTATCGTTATAGGAAAGAGTGGAAAATGAACAAAATGGTGGTAGCTCCAGAGTTTCATTATATTTACGATATGATGCCTCTACGATTTCAGAAGCCATTTCTGTTATATAAAGATAAAATTGTAGGAAAAGTACATTTGTGGAGCTCAATACCTCAACACCCCCCTGGGTACAAGACTGCTAGGCGAGCACACTAGCATAAGCCCAGAGAAGGGGTCAAATCACCTTCATAGAGCCATCAACTGCACCTCCTTCACAGATACACCCACCAGCAAAATGGAATACCTGACGTTCAAACTTAACATCACAACCAATTTCATTCTGTTCGAAACCTTTTCATCTACAGGACACTTTTACCTCACATAATTTTCGCAAGCATTTTTATGGACTTTACCAATTCCCTCATCATCAACTCTAGTGCCTGGATCCTCCTCGGGGACCTGAACTTCCACCTGGAAGTTCGCACTGAACTGAACTCTACAGCTCTACTAGAAGACCTCAGAAACCTATGAATCACCCAATGCGTGAATTAATCCACACACTAAACTATTCATTTCCCGGATCTGGTCTTCATCTCTTTCAACAACATCTCATTTAACAAGAACACAGCAATTACCTGGACAGACAATGCCATAGTCAAATTCTGCATTCCCATCACACATTAACGCAGACCTACTAACATCAGACCTGCCAGCGGCGACTGGATCAACATCCCAGAGGAGCACTAGACCATCGCTTTCTCTGCACACTGACCCATGCACAGCAGTGGCCTGCCAGAATGTATCAACAACCACTCTTGGCCACCACAAAGCCGAAAGATCCAGACCTCAAACCAGCCGGCACACTGACAAACTCGGAAAGGTACAGCTCCACTGCAAACAAAGATAGCAAAGATGGAGGATGTGCACAGAATAGAACCCCTTCAAATCTTCAATGAGACAGTAACACCAACAAATGTGAAACACCAAATGCACCACACTTGCAGAACACACTGACACCAGCACCAACAGCAGCAAAGAGATCTTTGCCACTGTGAAAGATTTATTTAACGTCCTCTCCGGCCACCTCCAACAGTATCACCCCCTCAGAGGACCTCTACAACAAACTCTTGGAATTCATCTGCAGCAAAATAGCCTCAAGATACAGCAACTTAAAATATCTGCCAGACACATCAGACCTTGCAACACAACTTCAGTCTCAGTCAGGGAAACAATCTTGACCACATGACTCGTCATCACCCCAGAAGAGACAGCCACCACCATGAAATCCATGCACTCCAAAGTCCCATCGAACCCATGCTACCGCAATACCTTAACCAGATGACTCCAACGCACCAGAAAAGCAGCCCCACCTATCCTTAATGCCCCCATTGCATCAGCTATGTGTCAGACTTGAACCTTTCAGGTAGCGTTTCCACACATTTGTAGCTTTCTTGTCCTGGGTTTAAGTCACTAGCCATCCTGAGAAGACATTTCACATCCATACGAGTGCCCAAGAGTACATCTTAAGGAGTGAAGTGAGTGGTAGGGGAAAAGCATGGCAGGTACACGTGTGTCCCCTGTCCATGTATTGAGGTGTACCCATGTGTATTTGCACTGCTGATGAGGTTTGCTTTTCTCCTAGGCTAACATGAGGTAATGGTTGAACTCACTTCAGGCTGCAAAGTGGATTGCAGTGGAGCAGCCTCATGATGTTTCCTATCATTGGATTCAGAGTGACAACACCTTGTCACTGATAAAGGTGGCTTTGCCATAATTCATGTGGAAATGCCACTACTACAAAGTGAAAAAAACTATGGGGGAGCGCTGTTCAAACGCTCCTCTCCCAGATGCACAGCTTGAATCAGATACTAGATCCTATTACTATTTCAACCTTCATCTTGATTAATCACATTTGCTCCATGATTTTTACAGAAGATTTCCTTGATCTCCTTTCACTTGTCCACGTTTGCGGCGTTGTTGTGTTTATTTGAATGCTTCCCGTATTTAGGTGTGCCCATCCGAGCCTCTTCAACAATATGGTCAAACAACACAAGATCGTTCTTATCAGCATTTCTTTATTGAACACACAATGCATTTCGGGCTTGTGACCAGCCCTTCGTCAGGGGTAACTGTAAGCAGAACATTTAAAAAAGAATACACAATTACTCGATAATCCTCTGTATTATATGACTAATGTTCATCGCTTAAAACCATGTCACATTTTGCGAATACCTATTAAAAAAAAATCAAAAACAATCTCATGAAATATTTAAACTAACCCATTCCTTATAATCCCCATTCATTGTCTGCGAAATTCCTAGTTATACCGTGATGCAAAAATTCACTTAGGTTTTAAACGACTCCCCGTGGCCTCCGTTTTCCCATCTACTAAATCATATGCCTCCGTAATTTCACTCATTCTTGCTTGCGCACCCACAACTGAATCATCCATCCTCACCGTATTTCACAAAACTAGCCACCTCAGCATTAATTACGTACACATCCTAACTTTCTCGCAACACCCTACTTTCACTTATTCACCACATTTGCTCAACTCCCTTATCTAACAATTTTTGCTCTTGGACACACTCAAATTCTTCAGTAGCTAAACTACCGACATACCTGCTCAATGAAAAAACTTTCTTCTAAAGTACAACATGCACAGCCAACCGCTAATCACTCATCTAACGAATCGACCAAAGAGACCCATGCTTTAACAAATGTGCTCCTTCCACCCACATTTTAAACTAATTAAATAACCGGATACTCCAATAAAACACCTCCTAACTACAACTCCCAGATTGCACTTGCCCCAACAAAAAATGCTAAACAAAATATTCAAATTAAACTTGTTAAATGTTCACAAAATGTCACATGTTCTTACTGTTAACTTGGTAATGTGCTATCTCTGAAACATGAAACCTTCTTCAGAATTTCAATAGATATTAGTTCATTATTTACAGTTGATGTTAAAAATAGTTACTGTGTCGCTATACGTGGAACATTTTTATGTGAAACCTCCTTTTCATTTTAAAGTCCTTTTTCAGTACGGGTGCAAAACCAACATTGAGGCAATCATTATAAACATCGTGGGGGGTGGTATGAACACCGTGATTTCTAGCAATATAGTCCATTGTTTTAAACTTTATACTTGAGCGTGCAAAACTGGGCCGTGCTTTGCCCTTTAGCACCATATAACATATAATACTATGGGGGAGCGCTGTTCAAACGCTCCACTCCCAGATGCACAGCTTGAATCAGATTCTAGATCCTTTTACTATTTCGACCTTCATCTTGATTAAGCACTTTTACTCCATGATTTTTACAGAAGATTTCCTTGATCTCCTTTCACTTGTCCACGTTTGCGGCGTTGTTGTGTTTATTTCAATGCTTCCCGTATTTAGGTGTGCCCATCCGAGCCTCTTCAAAAATATGGTCAAGCAACACAAGATCGTTCTTATCAGCATATTTTTATTGAACTCCCAATGCATTTCGGGCTTGTGACCAGCCCTTCGTCAGGGGTAACTGTAAGCAGAACATTTAAAAAAGAATATACAATTACTCGATAATCCTCTGTATTATATGACTAATGTTCATCGCTTAAAACCATGTCACATTTTGCGAATACCTTATTAAAAAAAAATCAAAAACAATCTCATGAAATATTTAAACTAACCCATTCCTTATAATCCCCATTCATTGTCTGCGAAATTCCTAGTTATACCGTGATGCAAAAATTCACTTAGGTTTTAAACGACTCCCCGTGGCCTCCGTTTTCCCATCTACTAAATCATATGCCTCCGTAATTTCACTCATTCTTGCTTGCACACCCACAACTGAATCATCCATCCTCACCGTATTTCACAAAACTAGCCACCTCAGCATTAATTACGTACACATCCTAACTTTCTCGCAACACCCTACTTTCACTTAATCACCACATTTGCTCAACTCCCTTATCTAACAATTTTTGCTCTTGGACACACTCAAATTCTTCAGTAGCTAAACTACCGACATACCTGCTCATGAAAAAACTTTCTTCTAGAGTACAACACGCGCGTCCAACCGCTAATCACTCATCTAACGAATCGACCAAAGAGACCCATGCTTTAACAAATGTGTTCCTTCCACCCACATTTTAAACTAATTAAATAACCGGATACTCCAATAAAACACCTCCTAACTACAACTCCCAGATTGCACTTGCCCCAACAAAAAATGCTAAACAAAATATTCAAATTAAACTTGTTAAATGTTCACAAAATGTCACATGTTCTTACTGTTAACTTGGTAATGTGCTATCTCTGAAACATGAAACCTTCTTCAGAATTTCAATAGATATTAGTTCATTATTTACAGTTGATGTTAAAAAGAGTTACTGTGTCGCTATACGTGGAACATTTTTATGTGAAACCTCCTTTTCATTTTAAAGTCCTTTTTCAGTACGGGTGCAAAACCAACATTGAGGCAATCATTATAAACATCGTAGGGGGTGGTATGCACACCGTGATTTCTAGCAATATAGTCCATTGTTTTAAATTTTATACTTGAGCGTGCAAAACTGGGCCGTGCTTTGCCCTTTAGCACCATATAACATATAATACTATGGGGGAGCGCTGTTCAAACGCTCCACTCCCAGATGCACAGCTTGAATCAGATTCTAGATCCTTTTACTATTTCAACCTTCATCTTTATTAATCACTTTTACTCCATGATTTTTACAGAAGATTTCCTTGATCTCCTTTCACTTGTCCACGTTTGCGGCGTTGTGTTTATTTGAATGCTTCCCGTATTTAGGTGTGCCCATCCGAGCCTCTTCAAAAATATGGTCATGCAACACAAGATCGTTCTTATCAGCATATCTTTATTGAACTCCCAATGCATTTCGGGCTTGTGACCAGCCCTTCGTCAGGGGTAACTGTAAGCAGAACATTTAAAAAAGAATACACAATTACTCGATAATCCTCTGTATTATATGACTAATGTTCATCGCTTAAAACCATGTCACATTTTGCGAATACCTTATTAAAAAAATAATCAAAAACAATCTCATGAAATATTTAAACTAACCCATTCCTTATAATCCCCATTCATTGTCTGCGAAATTCCTAGTTATACCGTGATGCAAAAATTCACTTAGGTTTTAAACGACTCCCCGTGGCCTCCGTTTTCCCATCTACTAAATCATATGCCTCCGTAATTTCACTCATTCTTGCTTGCACACCCACAACTGAATCATCCATCCTCACCGTATTTCACAAAACTAGCCACCTCAGCATTAATTACGTACACATCCTAACTTTCTGTCAGGTCCCAAGCTAAGAGAGTAATTACCCAGAGAGAATCACAGAGAGGCCAGACAGGAATGGTGGTGGCAGCGCTAGTGAGACTGAGTAAGCAGAATTGGGTGAGAGGGAAATTGCAACATGGCAGCCATTCGTCCCTCATTAGAACTCCAGTCAGCGCTCTAGCCTACCAACATGATTAGCGTGTTCCAGGTGAAGCGCGCGGAGAACTACGCACTTCACCAGAGCAGCGGAGGCGGAGAGAGGTGTCCTGTTAGCGTCGCGCTAGTTTAGGGAATAAACTATGCGTCGCGAGTACCAAAGCTGAATACGAGTTGTTGGAGACATTAGGCAGAATAATTCAAGTAAGAACGTTCCTTGTAGAATTCCTGAGGTGAAGTTCGTGTTTTCTCTGAGGAAACGCATTCTTGAGGTTGAAGCATTATCTCGAGTCAGAGCTGTAAATACTATAGTGTATATTAGCGCATGCCCGTTTACAGAAGTCATTCTCTGTGCAAGTGTACTGTTAAAGTGAAGTCGAAAGGAAGAGTATCAGTTACTAGTTACTGAGCCGAGCACTGTGTTTGTATTCAGTCTTGCGAGGGTCAGTAGAATAGAGTTCAGTTGAATTCATAGTTTCAACAGTATATCCTCAGACATAATAGAGTAAAGAGACACTAAGGCAATAAGAAGAAGACAAGAACCCTACATTGTACTTCAGTGAAGTAACTGCAGTATAACTAGGCGAGAAGTACGAAGAAACAAGAAGAATAGGAAATTTATATGAGTGGCAGTTCTCCATTCTGTAGGTGAGCATCAGAGTAAAACTAGGAGAGAAGAATAGAGTAAGATTAGAGAAGGAACATATAATAATTCAAATTACATTACAGTGATTTACGACACGGAATAGAAGAACGAGAAGCCAATAGAAGAGAAGCAAAGGCACACAGCTCCTGGGTAGGTAATAGTGAGTAAATAGATATAGGAACAAATACTGGTAGAGAAGATAGGACAGTTAGCGAATTATATGTACCTTTGTTTTTTTAGCAATTACTCAACCAGTAGAGCAGAAAAGAAAAAAGTAGCGAAAGAAGAAAGAAGACGACTTGTGTACATTCTCTTCTCTGTCCAATTCCCCTTTCCCCGTTGGGACTCTTCTGGCTACGCATTTTATAAAACCGTGTGCGGCTGGAAAGTCCTGAGGGGGAGTTGGGAGCCAGCGTCATTCTGTTCCTGTGTCACTGGCCAGCTCTGAGGAGAAGAGCGGGTTCTGACAGAGTGAAGTGCCCACGACAAAAAGAGGCACCTGAGCAGAATGGCAGAAGGATTGGATTTAAAGAAGTTGGGGGATATTTTGGATTGCATACAAAGAGAGTTAATAACAGTTAGGGAAGAAAATAGAGAACTCAAGAAGGACACTACAGAATTAGCACACAAGATAGGAAGTTTAGTTTCCGGAGAAGGGTTTAAGTTATCCTCCCCAGTTTTTAGTCCATTTGGAGAGTCAGCTTCACCTCAGCAAAAGTTAAATACACAAGTGATACACTCCCTATCCCCAGTGATTCCTCTAGCACCCCCAGAACGCTTTAGCGGGGACCCACAGAAGGCACAGGTCTTCTTGACACAGTGTACCTTGCATTTTATGTGCAGACCTGCACTTTTTCCTGATGCGCAGTCTAGTGTGGCATTTATCCTATCCTATTTAAGTGGGGATGCTGCAGCATGGTCGATGCCCTTGGTCACTCGGAGCGATCCAATGTTGTTTCATTTGGACGCTTTCAAGAAGGAGTTCATGCGAATCTTTGACAGACGCAAGGTGTCACAAGCTACTGACAACGAACTTTTGGAAATAAAACAAGGAAATAGAGAATTGGTAGCATATTTGGCACAATTCAACAAATTGGTTCTAGAGACAGAATGGCCAGAGAACAAACGAGCTGCAGTATTCTACCGGGGACTAAAAGACGAATTAAAGGACGCCTTGGCGCAAGTACCCAATCGCCCTACTGAACTTTCAGCTTTAGTTGACCTTGTTCTGGAGATTGACTTTTGTCAAAGCGAAAGGAGAGGCGAGAAGAAACGAGAGTATCGACCATATGTGCCACGTTACGATAGAGCCAGGTATGAACCTCAAAAGGATCATGATTCTAATCGAGGAGGTGAGCCCATGCAGATTGGGACAATTCGAGGGCCTCTTACGAAGGAAGAGAAAGAGAAGAGGAGGAGAAATAAGTTATGTCTTTATTGTGGAGGGAGTGGACATTTTGTTCGAGATTGTCCCAAAAAGCCCAAGACTGCTTTGGCGGAAAACGCCACGCGCCGCCAGTAAATGGGGTTGGACTGGCGGTTGCAGAAGCAAATTCAACTCCAAAAGATCATGCATTGGCAAATACACTCCAATCGGCAGCTCCTCATTTAGTGATTACAGTGACCTGGAGTTATCGAGAAAAAAGAGTGAGACAAATTGCAGTAATGATAGATTCCGGAGCAACTGGGAATTTCTGTGATTTACGATTTGCTGAGAAGATGGGGATACGAGCGATCCGGAAGGAAAAGAGTGAGCCAGTTAGAGCAGTTGACGGCACAAACTTGTCATCAGGTCCCATTGTGAGCCATACGGAACCAGTACAATTGGAAACTGCTGAAGGACATAAAGAGACTCTTCAATTCAATTTAATTGACGCCCCTCAATTTCAATTAATTTTAGGGTTACCATGGCTCACTGAGCATAATCCTGTAATAGATTGGGCGGCAAGAACCATTACCTTGAATTCCAGTTACTGTGAGGAAAATTGCTTCCACATTTGTAACCCCAAGTTGGAACAGTCCCCTGCTTATCATTTAAGTAACACAGAGACATCAGTTTGTGTGATTGATACAGTAACGTTACCAGAAAAATACCTGGAATTTCAAGATGTCTTCAATGAAGTTGAAGCGAAAAAGTTGCCTCCCCACAGGGAATATGATTGCAAGATAGATTTGGAACCAGGAGTGAATTTATCCTGCAGCAGAATCTATGCTTTAACTGAACAAGAAGACAAACATTTAAAGGAATACTTAACAGAGTATTTAGAGAATGGGTTCATTCGGCCCTCCCAGTCCCCAGTCTCTTCCCCGTTATTTTTTATTCCAAAGAAGAGTGGGGAATTACGTACCTGTATAGACTACAGAGCAATAAACCGGATAACCATCAAGAATCGCTACCCTTTGCCACTGATTTCAACTCTTTTGGACCAAGTGAAGGAAGCAAAGATCTATACAAAACTTGATTTGCGAGGAGCTTATCACCTAGTCCGTATCAGAGAAGGTGACGAGTGGAAGACTGCATTTAGAACAAAACAAGGTCTATTTGAATATCAACTGATGCCCTATGGGCTATGCAATGCACCTGCAGCCTTCCAACATTTCATAAATGATGTCCTGAAGGATTCCATTGATCAAATAGCGATAGTCTATATCGATGATATCCTGATTTACTCGGCAGAGGTGGAATTGCATGAAGAACATGTCAAGAAGGTCTTGCAAAGACTTCGTAAGAACGGACTCTTTGTCAAATTGGATAAATGTGCCTTTGATGTAACTTCCGTAGAGTTTTTGGGCTTCATATTAGCTCCTGAAGGAATCACTATGGACCAAAACAAGATCAAGGCAGTAATAGAATGGAAGTCTCCAACATCGGTAAAAGAGATCCAAAGTTTTATTGGGTTTGCCAATTTTTATAGACGATTTATTCCGGAATTCTCCAAAAAGTTAATTCCTATCACACGGCTATTGAAAAAGGGAGTACCCTTCCAATGGAGCGAAGAAGCAGAAGCAGCATTTGTGCGGTTGAAAGAAGATTTTACTTCTGCACCAATTTTGCTACATCCAGATCCAGCGGAACCATTCTTTGTAGAAACGGATGCATCCAATCTGGCCTTGGGAGGAGTGTTATCTCAGAGACACAAGACTACGGGCCAACTCCACCCAGTGGCCTTTCGCTCTCGAAAACTAACTCCTCCAGAAATAAATTATACCATCACAGAAAAAGAACTATTAGCCATAAAGGATGCCTTCAAGGAATGGAGGCATTATTTGATGGGAGCGCGGCATGTGGTAACAGTTTATACAGATCACAGAAATCTAAAATTTTTAAAGTCCGCTAGAACTCTGACTCCCAGACAATTGCGCTGGTCATTATACTTTTCTGAATATGATTTTGTTATCACCTATCGGCCTGGAGCCCAGAATGGAAAGGCTGACGCCTTGTCAAGATTAGAAACAGAAGGAGTTGTGGAACAAGTTCAGAATCAGGCCATAATTCCCACAGAGAAGATAATCAGTGCAGTCTTGCAAGAGGTTGTGGAGGATAGAGTGGAATCGAGTTTTTTAAGTGAGGAAGAGAAAAGATGTTGGTTAAGAGAAGATTCCAGAAGAGAAATACGACAAGGATTACCATATCATAATGGAGCGTTGTATTTGCCAACTACAGAGATGCAGTTACAAGCTTTAAAAGAATGCCATGATAGCATCTTAGCGGGGCACAAAGGAATTAACAAAACTAAGGAATTGGTGCGGAGGCGGTTTTGGTGGCCAAACATGATCAGGGACATCCATCATTATGTAGCCACTTGTGAGACTTGCGCAAAAGGAAAATCAGACAGAAGACGTACACAGGGGGTTGTTACAACCATTACCCACCCCTCCTTTCCCGTGGCACACAGTAACCTTAGATTTGGTAGTAGATCTACCCTCTAGTCAAGGGTATAATACCATTTTAGTGTGTGTGGACGCTTTCACAAAGATGGCACATTTTGTACCTTTAAAGGGAGTTCCATCTGCCCAAGTCCTAGCAAATGCCTTCAGTCAGCACATAGTCCGAGCACACGGTATACCCAAAATATCAGTGTCAGACAGGGGTTCTCAATTTCTGTCTCACTTTTGGAAGGCTGTCACTAAGAGATTGAACATAGAAAACAGATACACAACCAGTTTTCACCCAGAATCAGATGGCCAAACTGAGCGCACAAACCAGGAACTAGAGCAGTATCTAAGAATGTGTCTATTAGATCATGACGGAGATTGGCCAGATTATTTGTGGGTAGCTGAATTTGCACATAACAACACTACCAATGCATCCACAGGATTTACGCCTTTCTTTTTGAACTTTGGTAGGCATCCTTCCATTTCCTTGAATTTCCAAGAAGTAGATGTCCCAGCGGTAACTGATCTGGTAGCACAGCTGACACAAGTACATAGTAGGGCAACTCAAAACTTAACAGTAGCTAAAGCAAATTACAAACACTATGCTGACAGGAAGAGGAGAGAAGCTCCAGAGCTATTTAAGGGAGACAAGGTTTGGTTAAATACTAGAAATCTTAGATTAAGAGGAGTGAGGAAGTTCCAGCCAAGGTACATCGGGCCTTACCAAATAGAGAAAAAATTAAGCACACTAAACTACCAGTTACGATTACCAAAGACCTTACACATTTATCCAGTCTTCCATGTATCATTACTTAAAAAGGTAGTGCCAGAAGTTAGATTACATAAGACTCCAAAACCCATTCAAACTGAGAAAGGAGATGAGTTTGAAGTTCAACAGATTCTGGATTCTAAGTTGAAGAAACTGAAGTTATATTACTTGCTAGATTGGAAAGGTTATGGTCCCGAAGAAAGGTCTTGGGAGCCTGAATCTGAAGTCCATGCTCCCAGGCTAATAGCTGAATTTCACAGAACGTTCCCAAACAAGATTCGGAAGGAAGAGAGGCCTTTGAGGGGGGTACTGTCAGGTCCCAAGCTAAGAGAGTAATTACCCAGAGAGAATCACAGAGAGGCCAGACAGGAATGGTGGTGGCAGCGCTAGTGAGACTGAGTAAGCAGAATTGGGTGAGAGGGAAATTGCAACATGGCAGCCATTCGTCCCTCATTAGAACTCCAGTCAGCGCTCTAGCCTACCAACATGATTAGCGTGTTCCAGGTGAAGCGCGCGGAGAACTACGCACTTCACCAGAGCAGCGGAGGCGGAGAGAGGTGTCCTGTTAGCGTCGCGCTAGAGTAGGGAATAAACTATGCGTCGCGAGTACCAAAGCTGAATACGAGTTGTTGGAGACATTAGGCAGAATAATTCAAGTAAGAACGTTCCTTGTAGAATTCCTGAGGTGAAGTTCGTGTTTTCTCTGAGGAAACGCATTCTTGAGGTTGAAGCATTATCTCGAGTCAGAGCTGTAAATACTATAGTGTATATTAGCGCATGCCCGTTTACAGAAGTCATTCTCTGTGCAAGTGTACTGTTAAAGTGAAGTCGAAAGGAAGAGTATCAGTTACTAGTTACTGAGCCGAGCACCGTGTTTGTATTCAGTCTTGCGAGGGTCAGTAGAATAGAGTTCAGTTGAATTCATAGTTTCAACAGTATATCCTCAGACATAATAGAGTAAAGAGACACTAAGGCAATAAGAAGAAGACAAGAACCCTACATTGTACTTCAGTGAAGTAACTGCAGTATAACTAGGCGAGAAGTACGAAGAAACAAGAAGAATAGGAAATTTATATGAGTGGCAGTTCTCCATTCTGTAGGTGAGCATCAGAGTAAAACTAGGAGAGAAGAATAGAGTAAGATTAGAGAAGGAACATATAATAATTCAAATTACATTACAGTGATTTACGACACGGAATAGAAGAACGAGAAGCCAATAGAAGAGAAGCAAAGGCACACAGCTCCTGGGTAGGTAGTAGTGAGTAAATAGATATAGGAACAAATACTCGTAGAGAAGATAGGACAGTTAGCGAATTATATGTACCTTTGTTTTTTCAGCAATTACTCAACCAGTAGAGCAGAAAAGAAAAAAGTAGCGAAAGAAGAAAGAAGACGACTTGTGTGCATTCTCTTCTCTGTCCAATTCCCCTTTCCCCGTTGGGACTCTTCTGGCTACGCATTTTATAAAACCGTGTGCGGCTGGAAAGTCCTGAGGGGGAGTTGGGAGCCAGCGTCATTCTGCTCCTGTGTCACTGGCCAGCTCTGAGGAGAAGAGCGGGTTCTGACACTTTCTCGCAACACCCTACTTTTACTTAATCACCACATTTGCTCAACTCCCTTATCTAACAATTTTTGCTCTTGGACACACTCAAATTCTTCAGTAGCTAAACTACCGACATACCTGCTCAATGAAAAAACTTTCTTCTAGAGTACAACACGCGCGTCCAACCGCTAATCACTCATCTAACGAATCGACCAAAGAGACCCATGCTTTAACAAATGTGCTCCTTCCACCCACATTTTAAACTAATTAAATAACCGGATACTCCAATAAAACACCTCCTAACTACAACTCCCAGATTGCACTTGCCCCAACAAAAAATGCTAAACAAAATATTCAAATTAAACTTGTTAAATGTTCACAAAATGTCACATTTTCTTACTGTTAACTTGGTAATGTGCTATCTCTGAAACATGAAACCTTCTTCAGAATTTCAATAGATATTAGTTCATTATTTACAGTTGATGTTAAAAAGAGTTACTGTGTCGCTATACGTGGAACATTTTTATGTGAAACCTCCTTTTCATTTTAAAGTCCTTTTTCAGTACGGGTGCAAAACCAACATTGAGGCAATCATTATAAACATCATGGGGGGTGGTATGCACACCGTGATTTCTAGCAATATAGTCCATTGTTTTAAACTTTATACTTGAGTTTCTGTGAAAAGCATGACTGAGTTACTCTAGTATCCAGCGTTAAATTAGTGCCTTACCAAACATTGGGCGCCATGTAGTATAGTTCCTATATTCCCAATTAGCTCTGCGCATTGGAATAATATATCCTGTAGATTTGACATAGGACTTGGGTCTACTAGGTCTCTATCGAATATATTAAACTTAATTGTGAGTGCCAACTAGCTCAGAGGTCACTAGAAACTTTCTCAAATAAACAAGAAGGGATTAGTTTCTGACAACCGCATAAACACAACAACATTATTTCCCCAAGAATAAACGTATCTTCAGAGTCGTGGAAACAATAAATAGATATTTTACTCAGGCAATCGTGTATGCTTTGTTTCATCAGAGGTGCAGAGAAAATAGAGATATGGGCGTTTTCAATAAAAGGATTTATTGAACAGTATTCTTTCTCATGCAAGTAAAGTGAACTGCTACAATCGTAATACTGGCTGCAAAGTATAATGCGTACAGCAAGAAGAGTATTATAAAATAATACTGTAAAAGCATTGTATGGTTTCTAAACCTTAGATAAATACATATATAAATAACAAAGGCTAAAGGACTCAACTGGTGCTTCTAAAATACGCCTACCCCAATGTACCTAACCTAAGTCTAGTACGAGGGAAGAAGTAAGTGTGGTGTAGCATAGGTTTAGTTTCTCTGCCAAGAATCTATCCAAGATTTCTCTTTACGGTCTAATCAGCTCCGTACCTTGGTTTTAGAATGAAGGAGGTCTGGTATCTCTGTCTCGAGACTCGATTTCCCAACACCCCGCGAGGGGAGCTTGGAAACACTGGAGCTGGATTCTCGCCGAGAGAAATGCAGCCTCTCGATTAGTGCGTCAGCTGGAGTGTCGGCTTCCTTCGGCACTTGCTGTAGCGAGCTGCGTCGGCCAAGTAGATATTTGTGTGTTTGCTAGAGCAAATGAAGGCATATTTATACCTTGAAGGTGCCTAGTTTGACGTAAAGTCGGGTAGAATAACGTCATCAAAGAACCCCAAGAGTTCTTGGACAAATGAATATTCAAGCAAGGGTATGTCCCTGACTGTTGAAGCCGATTTTCCAAGAAATCGTTGTGACTTTTTGGAACGGGTGGAAGTAGCCATGCCTGCATTTGGACCGCATGGGCTATGTCTAAATATGGTTATGATTTCTATGCCCATATAATAGGGCAATGTGAGTTGTACGTATATAAGGGCATGAATCGGTAAATTTCGCTCGGATCTTAAAACGCCATGCAACAACCTGAGCATCAATATAACCCTGAATACATCAGGTCCCTGTACAGTTACTTACTCTAGACTCCACCCTGGCCTCAGCTTGGATTTACAGTATTGATTGGCACTTTCCTTATTTGGCTGGTGAAGATGCACACAATTTAAATTAATGTGGTCCCTAGGATCCTTTATTAAGTAAAAAGAAAGATCTTTTAGATTTTGAAAATGAGGGTCCTCAGCTTCGCTTGACCAGTGTGTCAACCTTCAAACACTTAAGACTATTCCTTAAATGGTTCCTCAGGACAATGGACATCATTTAGGTGCACATGGAGTAGACAATCACTGGTAATGCATTTTTGGACTTAGCATGGAAAGCCACAACTGATAGACTCCCTCTATTGGTCTTGCAGCACCCCCAGTAGCACTACCCATGTGGTCTGGAACTATATCAGTGCACAAATGTACCTAATTACATTCCTTTCATCTCACTTATTAATTCTAAACCCTCCTTCACCCTATTACTTGTTCTAGGACCGTTTGAGGATTGGCATTAAGAGAAATTCATCACAATAGCTGGTATGTAAAATAAGTGCAATGTCAATTTGTTTGAAACCAGTAAGGTGCACAATAATGTCAAGTCATTTGAAATAAGTAAGTCACACAATATTTTAGAAGAAAACAACGTTTTCATTATACTTTTTTTAGATATTGGGTAATGTTTCCAGTGGTTGAAGTGCATTTAAAAAAGTATGGGAACTGTGATGCTGTGCAATGAAGGAGCGTGGGCATTGGGGCGGGGTCAAAGACGTGGCTAAAAAAAGAAAACATTCTGTAACTTTTTTCTATTTTTCACCATCAAGTAACCACATATATCGTACATTATCAAACTTCTGTTAGTTAATGCACTACAGAGGTCTGTGTGTGTAACTAGAGAACCACAGAGCCAGCGAGCCAGAGAGCCTTAGAACTGAATCCTGGTTGGTGCTGTGGAGAATAGTGACTTGCATATGTTTAATGCTTCGAGATCCCAGTCTGACAGAAAGCATTGCGAATATGTAAGTCATTATTTTAAACTTGCATTACACACACTATAAGATATGCTGCTACAAAATGCACAAATATTTAAGATGAAAGAGTGCTTCCGAAATATAGATTTTAGTAATACCCACACTGTACATAAACTGTCCTCCTTTAAAAGCACAAACTTCACAGCTCAATTAGTAACTTCCTTGGAATGCCACTCAAAAAAAAACATGTGTTTCGTTAGAAAGTTTCAAGTGATTCTGTTAATTAAAGGCGATACCGGCTTCCAAGCACCCTTTACATTTGCAGATTGTACACATGTACATTTCCTTCATGCAAACAGCCACCCTGGCAAGAAGGATTGTTTAGCTGTCTGCCACTTCCTTGGTTTCACAGCACAAGAGACTCCCTGCCTTATATTCCAGCTGAAGCGTTTCAACTGTTGGAATTAACCGTCCCGCGATGGTTGTCTTTTCACAAAAAGTAGAGGAGCTGTTTTTCTTAATCTAAAAAAGTATGGGCATGTCGTGCTCCTCAGATCCTGCCCACTTCGACTACTGAATGTGTCCTTCACTGAAGGCAGCTACTCAGGATCAGCCCCTCTTTGAGAAATTAACATCTAATACATGCATATTGAGGGACACTATCTTTAAGTTTTATAGGATTGTAATGCATGCCTTCCCAGGCCCACACAAAGCATTTATGAACAGATAAAATAAGATATTGGTGAGGGATACAATACTGGTTTGACTTGGAAAAGAGGTCTGCAAGCTTCCTGGGGCAGCTCACCGCTCACTTCAAGAAGGGGGCACACCTGGCAACTAGTTAGCGGCGCGGGGAGGCCGGGGAGCAGGACTCCGGAGGACAGCAGCAGGCAACGTCAACGCTCCCAGCAATAGCCCCCGACCCCCCACTGCGCCGCCTCCTAAACAGGCCCGATGGCCCGCTGCCGCCTCCGTAGGGTCGCCATGCAGCTCACCTTCCGCTGCTCACCCAGGGATGGCCCCGCTGATCCGCCTGATTTACCAGGTACCTCAGCGCGGGCCCCCCAAAACAGCCGCTGAGCCCCTGTCGCCTGTCCCAAGCCACCTCCCCGAGTTCCACGCCGGCCTCTGCAGTGTTACGTGGGCCGCAACCGGGCCCCTCTAACCCCTTCGTGGAAGGGCCGGGGGACAGTGCTCATCGCTGCGCCGTCTGCTCTCAGGGGGGGGGCGGGACTCGCCGCTCCCACCGCTCTCCTCCGGGCAGGTCCGGCCCGTGCCGTGGGCCCCCCACCACCTCCGGGTCAACCGTCTGCAGGCCGCAGCACTCCGCAGCCGGGAGGCCCCGTCAGGCCACGCCGCCGCCCCGGGCACACCGACACACCGCTCCTCACCGCCTCCTTTGAAAAGTCATGAAGCAAGGCCGGCCCAGCCACTGGATCGCACCCCAGGTTCTGAAAAATTTGAATCTTGTGCCCCTCGTAGCTGAGATCTGGCTTGTCCCTTGCCACCTTCAAAATAGCCTCCTTTTCAGTGAAGAAATGCACCTGTGTCAGGATGTCTGGGAGAAGACCCGGTCTCCCCGCGGGCCCAGAAACTCGGTGGGCCCGGTCCAAAGCCAGCGGGGAAGCGTCCTCATCCCCCCAAACCTCGTGGAGGAGTTGCGCCACGTAGGTCAGGATGTCCTTCCCCTCCGCTCCGATAGGGACCCCCCGGATACGGAGGTTGTTCCGGCGGCTTCGGTTTTCTAGGCCCTCCTGCTTGACCTGCAGTTCTATATTTTGCTCTTCCAGCGCCGCCAGGCGTTGCCACAGTTGCTCCTGATCCTCCGTACGAGCATCGACTGTTTTCTCCAGTCCATTCACCCGGTCCCCCAGATCGGTGACCTCCTTCCGCAGTTCCAGTACACAAAGGAGGGGAGTATCTAGAGAACCAGGTGCATTGAGACCCTCCGTCAGCCCCCTAACCCCCCCAGAAACAGCAAACACAGAGAACTGCTATACAGGTGGCAGGCCCTCTCTACCAAGCCACGCAGTCTCCCCTGCCCCTGATCTGAACATGCTAGCAGCGCAGCCCCCACCAAGAGTTCGTGTAGGGCAGTCCGGGGGTGCCATGTCCGCCCGCTCGCAGCAATCCTCCTTCACCTTGGGTGCTATTAACAAGCCAAAAGTACATGAAGAAACATCCTTATACAACAAATGCTTCGGCCTAGCCGCTTCTTCACCCGCTCAGGCACTGCAAGGCACCCCCCAGACCCTGCCAGGACCAGGGCCAGCCGGTACGCAGGAGTCACTCAGTGGCCAGCCCAAGCGAAGAGTGCGCCAGTCCACTCCACTGCCACCGCCACTGTCAGCCTCCACCAGACCCCAGCACCTCAAAAGGTAGAGTCTCTCACCGCACCACCAGCACACCACCAGTCTGCCTCAAGCACCCTCCAAGGCCAAAGGCAGCAGCGTAGTCGAGGGGAGGGGGCCCCCTGCAGCATTGCCAGTCCCTGGGGGGCGGTCAGATCAGGCCTCAAGACAGCGGCACTCCTCTGCAGGACTCCTAGGCGCTCGCCATAAGGCGCCAACACGACACCTCCAGGCCGGGCTTCAAGATGGCGGCGCTCGCCCGCAGGACCCGCAGGACCCGCAGGACCCGCAGGACCCCAGGATGACTCGCCAATCGGTTCAAGATGTGGGCTTAGCTTAGAACGGGCGCTGCAGCCTGGTCGCTGCCACACCAACTCAAGCACCACAAAGCACCCCCAGACCCCGCTAGAAGCAGGGCCAGCCGGTGTACAGGAGATACTCAGGGAGCAAAGGGAGCACCAGTCCACGCCACTAGCACTTCCACGGGCAGCCTCCTCCAGGCCACAAGGGTAGTGGCCCCCACCACACCACCAGCGCACCACCAGTCTACTCCAAGCTCTCTTCCAGGCACAAGGTGGCAGTGCAGGCTCTATGGTACTAGTCTCTCTGGGGGAAAGCCAGGCCGGGCCTCAAAATGGTGGCGCTCGACTACAGGGCCCCCGAGCGCCCATCACACTCCACCAGGCGGCAGCGCGTACCGTCCTGATGGCGGCGCTCGCCTGCAGAACCCCTGGGCAGCTCACTGCTCACTTTGAGAAGGGGGCACACCTGGCAACCAGTTAGCGGCGTGGGGAGGCCAGGGAGCAGGACTCTGGGGGACAGCCACAGGCAACGTCAGCACTCCCAGCAATAGCCCCCGACCCCCCACCGCGCCACCTCCTCAACAGGCCCGATGGCCCACCGCCACCTCCGTAGGGTCGCCACGCAGCTCACTTTCCGTTGCACACCTGGGAGGGCCCAGCTGATCCGCCTCGCTTCACCAGGCACCTCAGCGCAGGCCCCCCAAAACAGCCGCTGAGCCCCTGTCGCCTGTCCCACGCTGCTTCCCCGAGTTCCATGCCAGCCTGTGCAGTGTTACGTGGGCCGCAGCCGGGCCCCTCTGACCCCTTCGTGGAAGGGCCGAGGACAGTACTCACCGCTGCGCCATCTGCTCTCAGGGGGAGACTCACCGTTTCCACCGCTCTCCTCCGGGCAGGTCCAGCCCGCGCCTCGGGCCCCCCCACGACCTCCGAGTCAGCCATCTGCAGGCCGCAGCGCTCCGCAGCCGGGAGGCCCTGTCAGGCCATGCTGCCGCCCCGGGCACACTGACCCACCGCTCCTCACCGCCTCCTCCGAAAAGTCACGAAGCAAGCCCGGTCCATACACTGGATCGCACCCCAGGTTCAGCCGCCATCTAGCCGCAGTGCTCCTCTCACAGAGAGCCTCACCAGGCCACGTCTCCGCCCTCCACAGAGCTACTCCGCCGCTCCAAACAAGGGCAACCTTTGGGCCAAGGCTCCGCTCCGGAGCGTTCCACCACCGGCTCAAAATGGCGGATGCCGCTCCTCGGGAAGACGTCGATGGTCCGCCAGTCCATAACACAGCCGTCCCGCAATCCACTGCTCCCCGCGGGTGCCCCAACACACAGGGTATGTCCAGCACTCCCGGGATCGCAGTTCAGCACCCTAGCTCAGCTAAAAAATGCTCATATAGGCTGCAGGGCACGGAGCTCAACGAAGGTGCTTCTCACCACATTGCCGCCTAAGCCACGCCCCCACACATATTCATTTTTGACCATGAACCTAGATTTTTGATTTTTATCTTTTCCTTTTCCTGAGGTGGACATTAAATTCAGCTCTTTCAAACGTTTCTAACTTCATACCAGAAATGTTGTCATTTTCTTCTGAATATATGGTCTTAAATTATACCACAGATATATCTATTCAAATAATTGGGGTGTTTTTAAGGCTTCAGCAAGAGTTGGTATTATTAATTACTTTTCCAGAAAGAAGTTAATTGCTGAAGAGAAATCTAGACATGTATTAAAAAATATTATAAACCCAGAACATACATACTTTAAGTTGAAGAAACACACTTCTCCTGATTATTTAAATACATTGTGTCAGAGTCACAAAGCAATGATGGGCTGGAAACATACAGTTATGCCTAAAATGATTTTTGTGCCCTGGTAAGAAATTACAGAAGGATTCCTGACACGCATGAATGATTTTACTATTGCTAATTTCTCTGCCACAAGTGTGGCAAATCTTCATTAGTAAGCCCCTTGCAGATGGTAGGGAAACCATAGATTAAGCTGTGATTTGCTTTTTTAAAGGTTGTAAACATCTACAAACGTGTGTTTGTTGGTCTTCGCAACCTATACTCTGAACTTTCCCACCCTTGAAATGGCCAGAGTTTTATTTTAGCTAAGGTTGGAGTAATATCACTTTCAGGGTAATAAATGGAACACATAATTTCCAAAAGTAGAGGGGATGGAAGGGAAGGTGTTTCTTGTGTGGAAACGTATTTTCCCTGTGGAGAAAAAGCAGAACCAAAATTATTAAATGGACATTGAGCTGCTTTTCCTCTGGGTGGAGACTTTGCCGTGTTAATGTGCAACATTTTGTGAATTGGAACTCCTAAACAAAATACAGCTCAAAATAAAGTAGTGAATGAATTAACGAATTACTTAGAGGTTAAGACATAACAATTGCCCTTTTCATTAAATGCTAGCAGTGATGGACTACTTAGGGCTACTCATGAAATGCAATTTGTGTTAAAACATTATAAAGAACTACATTCTCAAAAATCCCCTTAATGATAAAAAGGTTGATTATTGTTTTCCGTGGTTTCCGCCAATTTTATTTTAACCATGATCTGAGTTTTTTACAATAAGTATATTACTACAGAAGAAATTATTAAAGCCAAAACTTTGCTTAAACAGTAAAGGCACCAGGTCCTATTAGACTGCCTGGTGACTCCTTGATTTGTGTAGGAAAAATTGTGTAGAAATATATTACAGAACTAAAGGTACTTCTTGGAAGTCATAATCTGTATCATTCCTAAACCAGAGGAAGGCACTAACCTTTGTAAAAGGCTCTTCTCTCAAATAAATACAGATTGCAAGCAATTTGCAATTTGCAGTAGTTTCAAAGCCTGCCAGATTTATTAAAGGAAAAATTACTTTTGATAATCAAAAAGTGTTCTTGAATATTTTAAGTACATTTTCCTATCTTGATTAACAATTTGCTGCATTCTCATTAGATGCAAAGAAAGTTTTTGATTGTCTTGGAAGAAATTTTATGTTAACCGCAATGAAGTAGCATAGCTTTCACTTCAATTCTGTACAAACTATATCACTGTTATTTGAGGAATCTAAGGGCTAGATGTACGAAGACCAAAATAGCGCCTCGCAAATTGCGAGTCTTTTGCGCCTCGCAATTTGCGAGGTGCTATTTAGAATGTACAACAGTGTGATTCCCAATGGGGTCGCAAATAGAGAGGCTCATGAATATTAATGAGCCTCTCGCAGTTTACGACCCCATTGGGAATGGCAGGCCCTCACAGGTATGGTGGCCTGCTGGGCTCAGCAGACCACCATACCAGGGACTGCTTTTAAATAAAGCAGTTATTTTTTCAATATGCAGCCCGTTTTCCTTAAAGGAAAATGGGATGCATTTAAAAAAGAAAAATAATTAAATGCTTTTGTTTCATTTTTAAGGGCAGGTAGTGGTCCCTGGGGCCACTGCCTGCCCTTTAATAATATTTGCCCCTGCGTTTGCAAAGGGGAAGGGACTCCTGGGGAATTTGCGAGTGTTTGACGCCCGCAATTGCGCAAACAAAACTTTCTTACACAGGATTGCGCTTGCTATTAGGAAGTGGACGCCCCTTTCTAATAGCGAGTCGCGAAACCCTATTTTGTGATTCGCAAAAAATTGCGAGTCGCACAATAGGGTTTGTACATTCAGCATACTGTTTTTTCATGCGCAAACAGGTTCGAAAACCAGTTTGCGCATGCAAAAATGGTCATACATCTGGCCCTAAATCTTTAATGGCATTCAATCTCCTTACTTTCACCAACAAAGAAGTACTGATCAATAATGCTCAATGTTCCGATTTTTATTCATATGATCACTTCAGGCATTTCATCTCAACTCTCAAATTGAGGGCTTTTATTATTTGTAAGAATAAGTCAAATATTCCCCATAAGATGATGATGTATTACTATATATCAAAAGTCGCAGGTTTCTCTGCCTGTGGTGTTTAAAGAGGTAAGAGAATTTTGAGAATTTATAATTATAAACTCAGTCTAGATAAATGTACAAAAGGAGGCTTTTTTATGTAATAGAATAGTCCTGCAATTGAGTACTTGAGTTTATGGTTTTCCAAAACAGTTAAGGAAACTGGAAAACAAGTTTTAGACTGTGTATAAATAGTTTTGGATCGTGCACCAGAATGGCATCTCCTATTCTTACCATTGTGGGGGAATGTTAGAGATTATTAAAATGATGTGTACTCCTATTACTTTATCTCCCATAACTCTGTTTCTGGTAAATATTCTTACTACCTCTTTTATGAGTCTTAACTCTTCCTTATCAAAATTTCTATGGAATTCAAAGAAGTCCATTATTTCCCTCTTTGGAGAGAAATTAACAAAAACCACGGTGGGGTTTGAGTTATGCACACTAGATATACCACAAATGTAGTGCAGTGCCCATTGTGCCCCAAAATGAGTTTTTCAACTTTATGTCAAGTTGGGAAAAATGTTAACTTTTCAATGACTGCGCCCTAAGCGACTGCCTATCTTGTCAATGTGAAATACAGGCCCTGCAGGCCCTGACCATAGTGCAACAGAGTAATGTCCCTGGTAGAGATGAGCTTGTAAAATACAAATATGTTAGGCTGCAGACTGGGCCATAAGGACCTTCCTTCGGCATGGGCAAGCTGTGTTATTGTCTAAGGTATTCAGGGGGGTGCATTACATACATCTATGGTCCTCTTAAACATGTCATATTTTTTCATTAAATGGGGGGATGGGGGTTGCATAATTGATTTAGGACATTACACTATCTGAGCCATGGCAAGCCCTCGACATGGGGGCAAGCTTTATGACACACACGCCATTGTGTGTAGAGCCATTGGAAACATAACAGTCCATCTAACTTTAAACTGAGCATGCATATTTGGGAGGCCAGGATAATCCATCACATTTGTAATGGAGTACCTGCTCTATAAAAAACAAAGGCCCGGGCTTTGATTTTCGAGGATGGGATACTGCATCATAAACAGATCTCACATCTGCCCTATTCCATCTGTGTTATATCCAAACACACTTGAAATATGGCATGCAAAATATCGCCCCATTTGTGAGTATTGCATCCAACACAAATGTAAACAAGGACCTTTATCAAATATATATGTAGTATGCAACAGAGAAATGATTAAAATTAATTATACACAAACAAGCAAGGCAGCATGGTAGTTAATGCTATCAGACAACATTGAGCAGTCCTTCCAACAAAGTTCAAAATCGTGGACCAATAATCCAAAATGAGAACAGTTCATGTTAGGATATATTCAGTTCATGCCTCTATAATGTTTTTCATACATTTGTGATGTTTGTCATTTATGATTTTTAAATTGCAATAGTTTTTCTTATCTCCTTATTTGCAGTTCATCCTCCATAACAAGAAGAAGGTGGGGAGAGACATTGCGAGAAGTGTATGCCAACAGGAAGGTCGACAGGCGCTGTAGCACCCATTGCAGGAAACAATGGCAGGGTCTGCGGTGGTGGACCCACCTCATCATGTTGAACCAAAAGACAGCAGACAGAACAGGTGCAGAGGTTGCAGACCCCTTTGGTAAAGTGCATTTTTGCTGTGGAAGGGGGTGATTAGGAAAACTTGGCGCTCACTCACAGTGCACAAATATCTGCCCTGATGCACCAAATCCAGAGTTGCTAAAAGAGGGAGGATGTCACCCTGCATCCACTAATAAACCTTAGGGTCTAAATACACAAGTAACCAAGGGCCAGATGTAGGTAGCCCTTTACCGGTCGGAATCGGCCGAAAATACCGATTTTCTGCCTTTTCCGACCGGTAAAGGGCTATGGAGATGTACGGAGGGATGTATGACGTTACAACGCACACTTTTACCACGCATACCTTTACAACGCGGTATTTACAACGAATACCGTTACAACGCATAGCGCTTAGAGGTGCTGGATAGTGGTAAGTATAATTTTCTATTCCAACTCCAGTCCCCGTGGACACTAGGGAAGGTGTTGGATAGAAAATTAAACGTATTACTTACCCTAGAGCGCCCCCCAGGGCAATGCGTTGTAATGGTATGCGTGGTAATACCTGCGTTGTAATGGTAGTGCGTTGTAAAAATGTTGTTGTAAACGTTGCATACCGTATGGAGATGTAGGGGCACAAAAAAACTGACATAATCTGTAATTTTATCGAATCGGTAATTTTACCGAATCGTTAAAATTACCATTCGGTAAAATTACCGAATATGTATTTCGAGATGTAGGTAGCACTTCTAACAGTGCTACAGGGCCTTAAGAATTCGGTATTTACCATGCAATAGAATTGCATGGTAAATTACGAATTCTTGTGTACAAGCACATCTGTGCATGTACACCTGTGCCACGTGGCACACAGACATGCCCTAAGGGCATGTCTGTGTGCCACATGGCGCAAAAGCCAGTTACAGGGGTGCAACAGGGTGTCAATGTGACACCCTGTCCCCCTTAGCAATTCGGTATTTTTACAGATTCGGTAAATACCGAATCGGTATTTGCTATTGAATCCTATGGGCTTCAAGGCCCATAGGATTCAATAGCAAATACCGATTCGGTAAAAAATACCGAATTTTTACCTACATCTCATTTACAGATTCATAAATACCGAATCGGTAAAATTCGGTATTTATGAATCGGTGAATGAGATTTACCTACATCTGGCCCCAAGACTCTAAGCACATGCTAAGTCAAATCCACATTGGTCAAAAGTATTGTTCAGAAAAGTCCATTCTACTCAGAAGTACATTTTAATTATTGGTCCAGAGCCCTCAGCCACCCTACACATGTTTCCTTGGGTGCTTCTTGCCCCAAAACTTCGTCAGGGCTGGAATAAAACAAAAGATTTCCATTTTACATATAAAGAGTTCTGCCCACAATGTGAGCAATATTCACCCTTTGACACAATACATCATTGCATAGGCCAAGTAATCTCAGTCAAGTGGAAACTCATGCATTGCTAATCATAGTTCATATATGTTGTTTCCAAACATTAGACCTCATTTTATAATTCATAACTTATGCATGATAGACTATATAGTATCATGCTTGTTGTCAGCCCCATGTCAAACAGCAATTATTAACAAACAAACTAACAACTTTTGTGAAATTATTTCCATGCAGCACCTTGTTTCACATGCCAATTGCCCCTCGATCGCATAGTCAAAAAAACTATTTCACTCACTCTATAAGCCTGCAAAGACAGATGAAAGTGAAGGCCTAAGCTAGACACCCAGGGCAAGTTAGTGCTCATCACCTAAATCCCTAAGTAACCAAGGTGCCCGATTGGTGTGGCTAATACCTTTCTAGTTTCCTCTGGTATGATCCTGTGCCTAAACCATCTGAGTGTACTTTACATACATTTATATGTCTCTGAATCAAAAGAAGAAGGTGAAAGATGCAATTACTCTCCTTAACAATTTGATTGCCAGGTAGGTCCAATCACCCAGTTATATATTCCAATCCCCAATGGGTAATGGCCCACTCATCACAATAAAAATACACTGTTGTGCAGGGTGTCAGTTTGTGCACTTGGTTTTAGTATTCACCAATGGTCACATCTAACGGCAACTGTTTTGTCATCTGGTCAAATCTACGAAAGGGGGGCATAAATCTGAGATCAGGCATCAGCTTGGTTCATCGACACCTTTAACGTCTCTTGTCCCAAATCTTTTCTCCTAGACTGTCTCAAAATATTTTTGATGGAAACACATTTGAATTCGGTTACACCCTTTTCAAAAAGATTAAGGGCGTGAGCATGGGAGCATCAGTTGCATCATCAATAGCAAATATCTACATGCCTCTTTTTGAAACCAAATGTATTCAAAATGAGATTGCTCCATTTTTTTAGTCAGTCCCACATTGGTCTAGATATATAGATGATATCTTCTTTATCTGGATTGATGTTGAAGAACATCTACAAGAATTTTTGCAATCGCTCAATTTAGCAGATACCAAGCTAAGATTTACTGCACATACAAACCAGCAGCAGGTTGAGTTTTTAGACATCATTCATTCATGATAGATGTTGGTGCTGATGCAAGAGGAGAAGGAAAGACACTCTACCTCACTTCCAAATTGTTGCAGTCATTGGACATTCACCAGTATCAGCTAATATACTATCAAGATGGTTTGGGCCCATCAGGACAACCCACAATATGCAGGTAAAAGTTCCATCTGTAATACAAATAGAAATGATCCAAATATCTAAAGCTCAATTCATATAGCTCATTTGCTTGCAATTGCTGTTCAGAGGTGCACAACAGGTGTTTTTAGGAGTACTGTCAGGTCAAAGCTTTATTCGTAATCGTTATAATATACTCTACTATGAGAGAAGAGAACAAATAAAGAGCTTGGAAATGCAAAATGGTAGAAGAGGGTAAGGTTAGAACAGTGAGAGAACCATGGTTATAAATAATTGGGTATGACTCATTCTTCATTAAATTAATCAAACAATTGCTTCTATGTCTTGAGGACAGGCAATCACTCTGTGCACCCTGCATTACTAGCACATGGGTCTCTGCACACATGGGCACTCTGCTTTGTAAATTAGCCATTCAATATTTGATCTAATACGCCGATAATATGCACGATGAATATTTTCCCTAGCTGTGGAGTATTTCCCAAAAACATAGTGGCATTTGGTTGCATGCATTTGTTTATAGGATGTGGGAGTTAGTTTTATATGCATTAGGGAAATTATACTATCCCATATCTGGATAAATCCTAGCTGGCATGCAGTCTGTTATTGATCTGATATTTCTGCTGGCATGTGGGCCTTCCATACATATGTGGTCTCTCTTGCACTTCTAGCCATTCAGTGTAGTGTGTTTTGGCATGTGAATACTGGGCAAAGGATCCTATTTGTTGTGAGAAAGATGCTGCCATAAATAACTGAATATCATACGTGCTATGACATGAAAGAATGTTTGTCTATGAAGTGAAAAGAGTTCTGTAAAAGGACTGCTTCATAGCCAATTCCTCAAAGATGACTTGGGCCTTCACAGGACTTAATCCCACACCAATTATTATTATCTCTGCTATAAAATGTACAGTGAATAGTGCACACGTTTACCATCAAATGTGCCTTCAGTCACACTCTTTAAGTGTATAATATGTCCCTAAATACCCTTATTACAACTACATGAGCTGTCCTAAAGAATCAATTGGATTTTCTGAAAGGAGAAAAGACAGAAGACACATAAATATACCCAAAGTGTACTCACAGCGTATCATTCTAAAGTCCATAATAGAAAAAATCACATATATGGCATTTTGATTGATTTGCTTGGCTTTGTCTGTTCTCAATGAACATCGTTAGTCATTTTCAGTACTAAAAACAAAAGGTAAAGCTTCATATTTTAGAGTGCCAATATGGGTGCACACTTTAGTCGTTACATATATTAATTTAGGATGCAATTGCAAAGAAACCTACCCTTACTGGTACAGTTTGCAATTGGTGAAGTCATTCATCCCTCGGAGTGAGCCGCAGTGGCCCCTTCCGAAATCACTGACACTCCGGGGCCACCCCGTGTTGCAGCCTGCTGCCTCTCCGGCTGCAGTTCTGGACTTGAGGCCTTCCTTAACTGCAACATCCTCCGGTCTTTAGCGGTTGCCTTCCTTAGGCTACCCTTGACCTCCGCTCTGACCGCCCTTTGTCACCGCGTGGACTGGGATCTATAAGGAATGATCACTGCAGTCGTGCAGCCGGTCTTCTTGTGCCTGGTGGAGTGCTTGTTGGTGCTTGCCAGGTGTGCCAACTGCAGCCTTTCAGTAATGACCACTTCACACTCAGCTTGGCTTCTCAGGATGGGCATGGCCAGGGGCTCTCGGGCCATCACTCGAGCCATTAAGTACTCCATTCTTTTTCCAGCTAGTCTCCGTCTCAAAAACAGAGGTAAAACTCATTTTTCCTGCAACCCGTGTCTGCCCTAGAATTAACTGAACACCATATTCCTGCCAGCAGAGCTAGATCCTATGATTCCTCCAACCCCTCAGTATCTCTTGACTGGGAGCGGTGTGGCACCTCTACTCTGTGACAATGACTAAATGTTTGTTGCTTTGAGTTCTCTTATCTGTTGTTTGTCACATCCACAATGGTTCACCCATGGCCTCCTTTTCTGTTGCTGATCTTCATTTGGGGCTTTGTGATCTCTGGCCTTCCTTCCCTGTGCTTTCGATGCACCACCCATGCTGGCTGACTGACAGCCTACACGAGGCCCTGATTGGGTTCACTGGCTGATTACATGTACACATAGTTGTACATCCAACGAGAAGGTCATCAAACGTTATGCTAATCTCTATTCAGCCAATTTGCTGGGGGTACCCCCTCTGCGTGGAGCAAACCTTTGCCTTTGGGTTTGGTCTCTTGCTTAGTTTGGTCCTTCCCCTTTCATTTTTCTTTTTCTTTCTTACCTCTTGTTTTATAGCAATGCATGGGTTTTTTGTCTGTGTTTGGGGTCAGCCGGGGTGGGGGTTGTTTCTTGTTTCTGTTTGTTATTGGCGTTTATTATTTGTTCACACAGTGAGTAATACACTCATAACCACATGCTTTAAGCTTCATTTGGTTCATTTGCCTTTTGGAGGTGCAGTGTGTGCACCTCAAGGCAGGCCGCTACCCTCTTTTTCCCTCAATGCTTAATTTCCTGACGTGGAATGTGTGGGGTATAAATTGCCATGCAAGGCCAGCCAGGCATACCTATAAATATTAATATTGCCCTGATTCAGGAGACCCACTGCTCCCCTCTTGGCACCTCAGCATTTGCTTCCTCTTGGGGCATGCAAGTATTACTTTTCTTCCTGCTCCACTTACTCTAGGGGGTAGTCAACCTTCATTCTAACATATCATGGACTTAGCTAGCTGCCAGGTTGATTGTAGTTGCCAGCATAGTGGATGGAATTTGTTTGTTCTTGGTCAACGTCTCTGGCCAAAATGCTCAGGATCCCAGGTTGATGACGAGATTATGCAGTTATGTTATGTTATCTTGTTATGTTATATTAATGGCAATTTGTAAAGCGCACGTGTAGTATATTACTCTTTGGTAAGTTTTGCATTTAATTATTTATATTCATAGAATGTAGTGTTCCCTTAACACTCTTTATTCTGATTCTATATCGTGTACACATACCAGGGTTATGGAATGTTATTATTCATTCTGACTGGAACTGCACTTCCTGTTATCTCTTACTAAGCCAACAATAAATGCTTCCTGTTAAAACTATTCTACTCCTTCGATGTTACTACATCGAAAATGATCTCAATTCGTCTTTAGCTTTAGGGGCAAGAGCATCTAATATTGCTCTGACAAGTTTGGTTTTTGGTCTGATGCCAGATTCACTAATTGCATGACCCAAATATTTCACCTCATCCTCTGAAAATTTGCATTTAGTTATTTCGGCAGTTAGACCATGCTTATCAAGAATCTATAACACTTTTTTGAGTCTAGAGTCATGTTGTTGATGATCTAGGACCATAATGAGAATATCGCATTGGAAAAAGGAAATACCAGGCATATCACCAAAAAGTTGAGACATTATTCTCTGAAAGACTGCAGCCGCAGAGGCTAATACAAAAGGCATTCGTTTAAAACGAAAACAACCAAAGGGGGTGCAAAATTTCGTTAAACTGCGTCCAGAATGATGTCAAGTAATTTGATGACAGGCTGACGATAAGTCAATGGTGGAAAAACACTTGTAACCACGGGTAAGAGATAACATTTCATCGATTCTGGGTAAGGGAAATTGGTCAACAATTATATTCTCATTAAGAGTTCTTAAATCAACGCAAAGAATTTTTTTTCCATTGGCACGTCTTGCCATTCAGATGCTTCCACGGGTTCAATAATACCATTATCTTGTCATTTGAGTAGCTCATTTTTTACTTCATCTCTTACAATCATGTATTCTAGGAATAGCATTATTTTTGAGTCTAATCCTATGAGAAAATCCCTCAAGTTTACCAATTTTCCCAGAAAAAACATTTGGAAACTCTTTAAGAGTCTAATTCTTGGTGGTTTCACTTTCACACTCTACCAGGACTTGTTCTGGACTGTTAGGGTCGAGAATTATGTGTAATGCTCTCTGATCCTTCCAACCCAGGACAGATGGGCCTGCAGATGCTATGTGCAATTTACAAACTGCAGAGCGATTCTTAAAGTCAAAGACCAAAGAGCGGAATCCTAGTAGATTAATTTTATCAACAGTAAAACTTTCGGGAAGAACATCAGCGGGCTCTAGATGTGGACCAGGGGAACTGACCAAATTTGCATCCCAAACACTCTTTTCAATAATCGTAAAAGGTGAGCCGGAATCCGCAGCAACCTGTAAGGGAATACCCACAAATTTACCTGTACACAAAAGTTTACTTCTATCATTACAATTGACTTTTAAGAACAACATTACATTTTCTATGTTCAGAAGCATTACAATCATGTTGGCTATCAGAATCACAAGCAGATGAATCAGAGTCAGTTTCATTGAGACATGTGACTTTGGGTTTTTGTATAACTTTCCTTTTACAAGATTTCGCAAACTGTCCAATAATTCCACAGTTGGAACATTTGGTTGATCTAGCAGGACATTTTTCAAAACTAGCATTGCGTGACTTACTACCACAACCATAGCACGCAAATGAAGTAGAATCAAATTGTTTCAAACTAGGCTTGAAGGAGTTTCTAGGATTGAAAGTTGCATTTTGAGTGAAATTAGATCTTTTATACCTTTCCTTCCCTTTCTTTGATTCCGTAATGTTTTTAACTGAATTGGATGATCCATTCTGTTCAGAAAAAGCCTTAGAACTCCTTTCAGAAAGTTCAGCTTTCTTGAATAATGTCAGACGTCTTTAAGACAGGAATCACCTTCAATCCACAATCTATCTTGTATCCCTTTGTTTTTTATACAAACTACAATTTGATCCCTAATGAATTCATAATGTAATACACCAAATTTACAAGGCACAGCTAACATCTTTAATGCGGAAACATATTCTTCTACAGATTCGTGCTGCAGTTGCTTCCTTTTAAAGAAAGTACATTTAGTGACTCCAATGCATACTATGGGAGAGTAGTGTTCTGTAAGATCAAGAATTGCAGCTTTAAAGACATCAATGTAACCAGCTCTTTCGGGCTTTTGCATTTGATTGTAAACCCGCAAACCTTCTGATGCTAAACAATTAAGTAAAATCCTTTTTTTTCTTTCAGGCGTTAAAATACCCACATTGTCCTCTTGAGTGGCTATGTAATTCAGGAAATAATCTTTCTACTCAAGCCATTTAACAACAGGTTCTCCAGGAGCTGATAGAAATTTCTTAGGGTTACTTAAGTTTATTGAGATCCAGTTCCAGTCAGAATGAATAATAACATTCCATAACCGTGTTTTGTGTACATGACATAGAATCAGAATCAGTGGTAAGGGAACATTACATTCTATGAATATAAATAATTAAATGCAAAACTTCCCAAGGAGTAATATACTACACATCCTCCCCTTTTAAGGAGAAAAAAGATTGAAAAAATAAATACATAATAAAAAAAAATAATAAGTAAAACTTAATAACAAATAAATTAATTGTACCTTTCAGGCCTTTTAACAATTCTACCAAAGGAAGTTTGAACATTGGATAAAGGTCTAGCAAATACAGGTACCTCATGAAAAACATTACCAGAATCATTGACAATATCAGAAGGAAGAATAGGAGATGATTCATGAACTTTGTCATAACACCAAATTAGAGAAAATTAACAATGGTGAGAAGAGAGAGGAAAGTCATTAGGAGAAGAGTGAGCTAAAGCTAAGCAACTCATGTGCCAAGTCTCACCATTGTCCAAAACTACAGTGTTATTGGTGAATTTGAGAGATTTTCTTGGGTTGAGAAAATTTGCTGTTAGTTGGTTAAAGTGCTTTTGACATCATCCAGATTACAAAAAGACATACCATTCCACTTCATCCATCCAGGATTAGTCTTGGAGAAAGGAACTCTACACCACAAAAGAGAGAAAGGACAAAACAACAGTGTTATGGTGAATTTTAGAAATTTTCTTCGGTTGAGAAAATTTGCTGAAACCTTTAGGTACTTTTCTAGCATTCTTAACACAAACCCATTGACCAACTTGTAAGTCTGTTGGTTGAGTACCATGTTTGGTATCAAAGAACGTTTTATTCTTTATTTGAGAGTTAGTTAAAGTGCTTTTGGCATCATCCAGATTACAAAAAGACATACCATTCCGCTTCATCCATCAAGGATTAGTCTTGGAGAAAGGAACTTTACACCGCAAAAGAGAGAAAAGACTCTTTCCCAAAGAGGGAGGCGTAATTCTATAAGACCATAACATCTTTTTCAACTCATCTTCCCAAGTCAATTTAGAATTCTGGCATAACTGTAAAGTATCTTTAATAATCCTGTTTAATCTCTCCACAATGCCATTGCTGGAAGGATGACACAAAGGAGTGAATTTTTGCTTAATACTGTTAATAAAGAGAAAGTTCAACATCTCTTTAGACTTGAATTGCACCCTATTGTCAGTAAGTATAGAAGCAGGAAATCCTTCTTGCAAGAAGACGGATTCTAGAAAACTGATAACAGTTTTTGTATCAATTTTATCAACAATATTGAGTGCAACCCACCTGGAAAATAGGTCAACTAATAGAAGAACAAATTTGATTGTACCATCATACCAGGTGAGAGGACCCATAATATCTAAAGCAAGTTCTTCCCTTGGTAAATTTATGGAATGAACTACACCTAAAGGTGGATTGAAAGTTTTTTTTGATTTATCAGAAGTTTCACAATTAAACTGAAAAGATGGCATTCCGCAATATGCGGGTCAGATTACCACAGAGATGCTCCACATAACGATGCTAGCGAACGCTAAGAAGCGATTAATGTAAATGAAAAAATATATATATATGGCGACACATACGCTGCGTCGGGTCACGTTACGTGACCTTAAACGCTGTTCACAAAGCTTATTGGAGCGAGCTGAAGGAGGAACGTTGGAGCCGGGGAGGGTGTTTACGTTCGAATGAGGATGAAAATACGTTGGTGAGTGGCGCCTGCAGGATAATAAATTTAAATAAGTGTAAAGATGAAAGAAAGTAATTTCTCTCTTTTAAAAAAATATTAAAATTGCGCTCACTCGCATAAAATATACAGGGGGAAATTAGTCACAAGGTAGAAAGCCAAACGTCTCTAGAAATGATGATCGGCTGATACCTATAGCAGACACGCATGGCTCTTGAAGAAGGACGATAAAAGATTGTAGTAAGGCGCTGTCACCAAAAGAACAATTAACAGCCTTAATACGGTAAAACTGCCAATTCACAGCAGTAATGTAATTCAAAACAGCTTCGTTGCAATCATGTAGTTCAGCAATAGCATGTAGTGTTCCATTAACACTATTCTGATTCTATGTCATGTACACATACCACTGTTATGGAATGTTATTATTCATTCTGACTGGTACTGGACTTCTTACATGTTATCTATTACTAAGCTTCCAATAAATGCTTCTTGTTAAAACTGTCCTACTCCTTCGATGTTACTTCACACGTTCCACAAAAGGTCTCTTGGCGCTGGGTTGCTAATACTGCCGTGACCCATGGTTATTGATACGCCTGTTTGAATAACCATGTCTTCAGAAGCTGTCTGAAACTGGTGTAGTTAGAAGTGGTAATATCACAAGAAATGGGGGATGGTGGACAAGGAGCTGGATCTAGGTCCAGTGACTCGTGCTCCTGAAAAGTAGTATTGTTGCTGAGGGGAGTCACAGTTCCTAAGGAGGAGTAAGGAAGAAAGACATGTAGGTGTCACTCTTTTAAGATAGTAACAGGGGACAGGATTTCCTAATCTTAAGGCCCTCACCCACCCCAGAGGATGTCATGCTTCAACATTGGGTGGAGCTCCTCGTCGCACCTCCGCTGCAATGCCCTATGGGTACCCTAAATGGTCACTGTTTGGGAGATCTTTTGAGTGATTTAGGTGTATGGGTGTGTGTGGGTCTGAGTTGAAGTGCTGTTAGGTGCGATATTAACAGATGGCTAGGGGGTTGAAGTAGGTTTAATAGGAAAAATTCCCTCTGACATCAATAAAAAAAACAAAAGGTTGTGTGCTGCTCGAGGGTGATCTCAGCATCTACACGAGCGTAATGTCCGTTTAGGACATGAAGAGGGTCAACATGTTTCACGCAGTGTGGTGGTCTCAGCAGGAGATCCTATGCGCTTCTTCAGGACCAGAGAGATAGTGAAGTGAGTGCTAGTGCAGTGTAGTGGCCTAGTAAAATGCCGCAGTGCTACTCATTGGAGTTGTAGAATGATTTTATCTATTCACTGTGAGTGTAATGTCCCATAAGGTTCGGCTGAGGGTATGCCCTCGCAATAGTAACTCTGGTTTAAGCAGGTGCTTGAACCTACCCGACCTCTTGCCGCCTTACTCCAATGAGTTTTTTGACTCAGAGTGCACTGAGGCCTACTAACCAGACCTCCGAGTTAGTGTTCTGACCCTACAAAGTATATGTTTGTTTGGCCTACTCCCAATTGGTATAATTTTACTTACTTATAAGTCCATAGTATATGGTACCAGTGGTACTAAGGTGCTTGTAAGTTAAAGTGTACCACCAAGACTGCAGGACCAATTGTGCCATCTATGATGTGACATTGTGGATACCCTAAAACCAAATCAATGGCCCACTACCCCCAAACTTTTGCAGTGAGATCAAGCTATATATATACCCACTGTGACCAAGATTGTAAATGCCTCTCCAGTTCAAGGCACTATCCCTGATTTCCTAAAGGCGAGACAGGTTACCCCTGTCTTAGAAAACCTACAGCAGATCACACTGACCTTAACAACGTCCGTCCTATTTCCAACCTTCTAACTCTGGTGAAGCTCCTTGAAAAATGTGTACACTCCCAACTCTGCAACCACATTGAACAGTTCAATCTTCTGGACCCGTTCCAATCTGGGTTCCGCCTGGGGCATACCACTGAATTGGTTCTTACACACTTGTGGATGATGCACTAAGATGTTGGATCAAAACGAGTCATGCCTCCTTATCCTCATTAACCTATCCTCAGCATTTGATATGGTTAAGCATGTCTACCTTCTAGATCTTTTAGAACATAGGATGGGACTCTCAGGAACCGTCCTAAACTGGTTCACCTCATTTCTCCAAAACAGATCACAAAAAGTTGAGGTCAATCAGTCTCTATCCAAGACCGCTTCAGTATTCTTAGGGGTCCCACAGGGATCTTCCCTCTCACCAATTCTCTTTAATCTGTTCATGGAGCCACTAACAGTAATTATGAGTTCATCAAAAATCCACTATCACATGTATGCCAACAACACCCAATTATACCTGAAAGTCTCCTCCCTTGAAGACATCAGAGCCCTCAACTCAACCCCACAAAACCCCAAAGTTGGCTGACGTGCAACCTCCTCAAACCAAACACTCTCAAAACTGAATTCCTCCTAACCGCCCTACCCAAGCAGTCACACATCATTACCGAATGGATGAAGCAATTAACAGACTTTAATTGCCTGCCTCAAGTCATTGATTCTGCAAGATTACAGGTAATTACTCTTGATAAGAAAATTAACATGCAGAAGCACATTAGTGTCACCTCCAAAAGAACAAACCTCCAAATGAACGTCTTAAGAGAACTGAAACCCTTCCTCTCCTCCCCTCCCCCCGAGGACCTTACCACAGCCGTCCAAAGCCTGGTGATTCCTGGGCTGGAATAAGGCATCCTAGGTGGTTTGCCCAAATCTACAACGGCTCCCTTAAGTGCCTCCTTCAGCTCTGTGGCAAGGCTCATACAGGGATCAAAAAGAACCAACCACAGCACTCCTGATTTCAAATTCCTCAATTGGCTATTCAACAAAACACAAATCCAGCTGAAAATTGCATGCAAGACCCACAAAGCCTTACACTGCAATACCCCAAATGACCTTGCTCAGAAGTTTGAACTATCTGGAGGCTCCAGCTCCTCTAGAAGCTCCAGCACCTTACTGCTGTAACCACAGATATACTTTTAAAGAACACTGAGAATTGAGCCTTCTCAGGAATTGCCCCAAGAATTTGGAACTCCCTCCCCCCTGAAACTAGACTGAATCCCTCTGCCGCATCCTTTAAGAAAGAAGTGAAAATGCTACCTATTAAAACATTTCTGCCTTAGGTTCTAGGATCTTGTCTTTTCAAGCACATCAGGTCTTGTCAGTTGTTTGCTTGTCATGCAATTGTTTTTACCTATCTGTTTAAACATTGAGGTGAGACCACCCTCATCAGGTGAGCTGCCATATCCTGTATTGTTTCTCAACTATAAGATTATATGTCTCTGCTCTTCAAATGTCTGTAAAGCGTTCTGATCCCCACGAAGGTCCTGTTCGCACTATAATAAACTCTTCAAATAAATAAATGTCTCCCAGCTTTGCAGAGCAGTTTCAAACTGCCAACTCAACTTTGGCATTTACGCTACCAGCAAAGTCCAAACTATCTATCTATCTATCTATCTATCTATCTATCTATCTATCTATCTATCTATCTATCTATCTATCTATCTATCTATCTATCTATCTATCTATCTATCTATCTATCTATCTATCATCTATCTATCTATCTATCTATCTTTCTATCTATCTATCTATCTATCTATCTATCTATCTATCTATCTATCTATCTATCTATCTATCTATCTGATATATATATATATATGTATATATTACCTACTGGCGGTCGCCAGTAGGTATATATAGTTAGGATTTTTTCTCTATGGGATTTTTGAAAATTCTATGTCTAATAACTTTGGCGTTTGTGCACGGAATTGGCTGAAATTTTCAGGAAAATGGCACATTTTGTTTCTGAGCAGCCCTTGAAAATTTGGGGGGGGTTCGTCAAGGGGGGGCCGAGAAAAAAGGGGGGTCCCAAAACGTGTTTTTAACATTGAGTTTTCCATAGGGCGGTTGACCTCACTTTTAGCCCGAACGGCTGAATGGATTTGCACGAAACTTGGCAAAATTGTAGGGACTGGTAGCCCGATGTGCCTTTGCTAGGTCTCAATATATGTGCTCCAGTGGATTTTGAGAAATTAACGTTCCAAAAAAGATATATATCTGTAACAGCGGACCGGGCAGCGCTCCGGTTCGCGGACTTTTCGCGGTACGGAGCTTTGTGAAGCGAAGCTGATTGGTTCTCCGGCGTCTGTGAACATTCCAAACAGTCCGTAGCGGCCGCCATCTTGTCTCTCGGTAGGATCGAGAGACAAGAGGAGGCCAAAGCGAAGGGGCAAATGACCATAAGGGGGCATAGTAGATCCTCGCTGACCCCCTAGGTTTGATGTGGAGGTTTTAAAAGGGCCCCGCGGGGCAAAAAAATAAAATAATAATAATAATCGAACGGCTGAATGGATTTGCACGAAACTTGGTAAAATATTAGGGACTGGTAGCCCGATGTGCCTTTGCTAGGTCTCAATATATGTGCTCCAGTGGATTTTGAGAAATTAACGTTCAAAAAAAGATATATATCTGTAACAGCGCACCGCTTCGCGTAACGGAGGTTTGCGAAGCTGATTGGTTCTCCGGCGTCTGTAAACATTGCAAACAGTCCGTAGCGGCCGCCATCTTGTCTCTCGGTAGGATCGAGAGACAAGAGGAGGCCAAAGCGAAGGGGCAAATGACCATAAGGGGGCATAGTAGATCCTCCTTGACCTCTTAGGTTTGATGTGGAGGTTTTAAAAGGGCCCCGCGGGGCAAAAAAAAAAATAATAATAATAATCGAACGGCTGAATGGATTTGCACGAAACTTGGCAAAATTGTAGGGACTGGTAGCTCGATGTGCCTTTGCTAGGTCTCAATATATGTGCTTCAGTGGATTTTGAGAAATTAACGTTCAAAAACAAGATATATATCTGTAACAGCGCTCCGCTTCGCGGAGATAAAATTATATCTGTATTACCTAGCTGTTGCTAACACCAGTTAGCGACGGCTAGTAGGAGATAGCGACCATCTTGGGCCCCACTTTGCATGTGAGTGATATTTATCACTAATGACATGCAAAGTGGGCATGCCAAGATGTTAGCGACTGGAAACAGTCGCTAACATCGCTATCTCCTATTATCAACTTTTGGAAATATTCGCGATAAGCGCGAATATCTCCAAAAGCTAGCACCTGCCCTGAGCAGTTCTTAGCCATGTTATCCAATGGGAGGTGGATAACATGGCTAAGAGCATTAGCTCGGTAATGCATGAATATCGCTGAGTTTTCAGCGATATTAATGCATTGCGGTCGTTTTTTATCGTATTTGCGATAAACCTTGATAATAGCAAGGTTTATCTGCGATAATTTCTGACGATGCTTAGCGGTAAAAAAATCGTTGCTAAGCATCGTTAGGGATAAATATCGCTTAACTTTGGTAATATGCCCCAACGTCTGTTAACGTTCGATTCGAAGGAAATCAGGAAGTGTTGAAAAACATTGTCTGCGCCATCTTGCCTTTTTTCAAATGCCACACTTTTGTCGTGCACGGCAGTCATTTTAGATGCCTTGACCAGACCCACTCTGTGCACGCTGTCGATCCTTAGCATGGCTCCCCACCCTCGCAAGCATCTCCCCCAGGCAGTGGTCACCCCCGCTCTCTGTCTTATGCATGGGTAATAAACCACCCCCCATCTGCGCTGCTCTTCTCTGAGAATCACACCCTGTGCCCGCCCGACACCTCCCTTTCGCCCTATTCACTACCACACCCTCTGACACTCCTTTTCCTCTGTGTCCGATTGTCCAGGCCGGTCCTAGGGTATCAGCTAGCCCTGCAGATGTAGTTTATGGCCCCAGCTGTAAAGAATCACCCCTCTTCAAAGGAGTTATAGTAGATCAAGGCCCACACTCGATGAGATCCGTCACAGCAGACGCGTTCCTATTATCTGAAAACCATCCTGTATTGTGATTGGGGAGGGGACCGAGCCTGAAGCGGAAGATTCCAGGGATGACTCTTTGTACATCAAAGTTTTTACAATTATGTGTCACATTAAAAATATATAGCACTCCAACAAAGTAGTAAGATTATAAAACTTTAATAACTTATAAATATATACAAGAAAACAAAAACAGTAATAACATATAAACATTTTTAGGGAAAAACAACGAAGTAGCGGTCGGCTGTGCGAATAGTCCCAACGCAGCACAACGTCCAGATTTCTGGCGTGGGGCGTCGCGGGGGGTGGGTCATCAGTAGCAAACTGTTGTGCGAATAGTTCCAAGGCAGCAGAACGATGGCACCAAGGTGATGTCCAGTAAGTTGCCGCACTGGTTTTGGTATCCTACAATGCTGCTCCGAATAACGGCGTGGGGCGCCCCGGGGGAGGCGGCGTGAACGGGCCTCTCCAGGTGGAGTCTCGCCTGTTGTAGTGGGGCGCCCCTTTACCATTTCAGTTGCCATTCCGTCCGCTTTTGGTCCACTGTGTCAAAAGCCGCAATTCAGCTGAGTTGCGCCCACTCTTGCGGTGCAGCGATAGGCGGCTGTCACAGGACTCTCAAAATGGCGACAGGCTGTTTCCTTTTTGGGCCTGGTCCACTGAAATGGCCCTGGGACACCTTGGAAATCGGACGCTTGTCTGCTAGGTCTTGGACCCCATTCTCGAAAGCGTCCCCTCCGCCTTGAGGATTCATCAAAAGTTTTGGGGGCCCCCGACTCCTGTAGGCTTCTGGTGGGGAGCGGCTGCCATGATTGCTCGCGGAATGACCACGACGGAGCTACGAGATGGTGGTGCTCTCATGCTGACGCCAGCTTCAGTCTGAAACATCCAGAAACAAGGTGGGGCTTTCATCGTTTGGGAAAAAAAATAAGTTTTCATCCAATGAAAAGTGTTGTTTTTAGGTCATATGATCAAGCCTTCCATCATTAGGAAACCAAAAGTAAAATGAACCAATGAAAAGTTTTATAAACAAGTCACATGACCTGTTATGCGGCATAGGGTATAAAATGCGGAGAAAATACGTTGGCACGTGAGGCGGCGTCAGTAGCGGACCGATGTGCGAATAGGCCGAAGGCAACACAACGCGCCAAGATCCGGATGGCACCGAGGTGGTGTCCAGCAAGTTGCAGCACTGGTGTGGCCATCCTACAATGCTGAAAGTCAGCGTGGGGCGCCCCGTTGGCCTGTGAGTTTGCGTCAGTAGCGGATCGATGTGCGAATAGGCCAAAGGCAGCACAACGCGCCAAGATCCGGATGGCACCGAGGTGGTGTCTAGTAAGTTGCCGCACTGGTGTGGCCATCCTACAATGTTGAAAGTCGGCGTGGGGCGCCCCGTTGGCCTGTGAGATGGCGTCAGTAGCGGACCGATGTGCGAATGGGGCCAAAGGCAGCGCAACAATATTTTCTGACTAGAAGACACCACAAGGCGCTGAGATGCCAAGATTCGGATGGCACCGAGGTGGTGTCTAGCAAGTTGTGGTACTGGTGTGGCCATCCTACAATGGTAAAAGTCGGCGTGGGGCGCCCTGTTGGCCTGTGAGATGGTGTCAGTTGCGGACCGATGTGCGAATGGGGCCAAAGGCAGCGCAACAATATTTTCTGTATGGAAGATACCACTAGGCGTTGAGATGCCAAGATCCGGATGGCACCGAGGTGATGTCTAGCAAGTTGCTGTACTGGTGTGGTCATCCTACAATGCTGAAACTCGGCGTGGGGCGCCCCATTAGCCTGTGAGATGGCGTCAGTAGCGGACCGATGTGTGAATAGGCCGGAACCAGCACAAGGCGCCAAGATCCGGATGTCACCGTGGTGGTTTCATAGTTGAGAGGCACTTCATCTGCAGTGGGGCGCCGAGATCTGGATGGCACCGAGGTGATGTCTAGCAAGTTGCTGTACTGGTGTGGTCATCCTACAATGCTGAAACTCGGCGTGGGGCGCCCCATTAGCCTGTGAGATGGCGTCAGTAGCGGACCGATGTGTGAATGGGGCAAAGGTAGCGCAAGAGTATTTTCTGAATAGAAGACACCACAAGGCGCTGAGATGCCAAGATCCGGATGGCACCGAGGTGGTGTCTAGCAAGTTGTGGCACTGGTGTGGCCATCCTACAATGGTAAAAGTCGGCGTGGGGCGCCCTGTTGGCCTGTGAGATGGTGTCAGTAGCGGACCGATGTGCGAATGGGGCCAAAGGCAGCGCAACAATATTTTCTGACTAGAAGACACCACAAGGCGCTGAGATGCCAAGATCCGGATGGCACCGAGGTGATGTCTAGCAAGTTGCTGTACTGGTGTGGCCATCCTACAATGCTGAAACTCGGCGTGGGGCGCTCCATTAGCCTGTGAGATGGCGTCAGTAGCGGACCGATGTGCGAATGGGGCCAAAGGCAGCGCAACAATATTTTCTGAATAGAAGACACCACAAGGCGCTGAGATGCCAAGATCCGGATGGCACCGAGGTGGTGTCTAGTAAGGTGCACTGGTGTGGCCATCCTACAATGCTGAAAGTCGGCGTGGGGCGCCCCGTTGGCCTGTGAGATGGCGGCAGTAGCGGACCGATGTGCGAATGGGGCCAAAGGCAGCGCAACAATATTTTTGGAATAGAAGAGACCACAAGGCGCTGAGATTCGGTTAGCACCGAGGTGGTGTCTAGCAAGCTATGCAGCTGAGTTGCGTGCGCACTTGCGGCGAATAGGTCGAAGGCAGCACAACAATGTTTTCTGAATAGAAGACACCACAAGGCGCTGAGATTCGGTTACCACCGAGGTGATGTCTAGCAAGTTGCCGCACTGGTGTGGCCATCCTACAATACTGCTCCGAATAACGGCGTGGGGTGCCCGAAGGGGGGGGGGGGGAGGCGGCGTGAACGGGCCTTCCTAGGTGGAGGCTCGTCTGCTGTAGTGGGGCGCCCCTTTACCGTTTCAGTTGCCATTCAGCTGAGTTTCGGCTGCTCTTGATGCTACAGCGACAGGCGGCTGCAACAGGACTCTCAAAATGGCGGCCTGTTCTTTGGATTTGGGCCTGGTCCACTAAAATGGCCCTGGGACACCTTAGAACTCGGACGCTCGATTTTTTTTTCCTTTCCTGTACATGCAAAAAAAGGTAAATGCCCGGTACGTTACACGCTTCATCTGCCACGATGAACTCTCCAGAGGAACCGAAAAAAAATATAGTTATGGTAACTATACCATGCATCGTCATATGGAGAGGTGGCACCAATTAATTATAGTGCTGCATAAAAGAGAGATTTGGAGGAGAACCCCTGACCTGCTAGTACATTCATCAAAGAAGTGGCACTGACAGCATCAGAGGCAAGGGAAACGGTCCCAAATATTTAGAAGAACTTTGGAAAGATTAAAATGACATGTTTAGATTGTGGCAAATTAATTTCATGTGGACAGATGAGTGTTACTCTAATAAATACAGCATATGAACATCATCATAGTCGATGGTTGGTAGAGACATTTTGACTATATCCTGGACCTGCCCGTCCTCGCCCAAAATGGCGCCGGAATAAATGGGACTCGTAACTCCTTGTTGTGTACTGGTTGCAGAACCTTGAAATCACGAGATACGTATGCAGTTTTGAAGCACATGGCGGGCGGGGACGAGAATTGATTGAATATTTCGACATCCCTATTGATATTAAGTTCTGATGTGTTATTGATTACTGTACTATTGAAAGTTCGAATTAACGTCACCCATGGTACTTGCCCGCAAATGTATATCTAGATAATTTTATTGTAACTGGCCCTGTCGTATTTTAATTATAAAATGTACGTCCACCGATTCCGCAACTGTTAGACACCTTAGTTCTTGCAACCTAATGGCCCGCCCGTTACGTTCCTCTACAGTGTAAATGTCTACTCATCATATACGATTACAGTTTGCTCCGTGGCCGGCCCACGTGGTTATAGGCTCGTATTTGTATAATTAAATTTTCACAATAAAGGTTTTTAAAAGAAAACATGGTAGTAGTATATACATTGGTAACGTTTTTAATAATAGTCACTGTTTTAGAATCATTAAAAGGCAAGTGAAATAAAGCAGACCAATTACATGAAGGGTAAAAGGTATAATACGAAGGAACGCAGTAAAGATAAATGGTCAAGGGCTGTTGTGTTTTCTACTCCTGCAACATAAAGTGATCGATAAGAATCTCATATTCAGGCGTATCGGCGACTAAGACAGCAGGTCGACCCTCTTTTGCTCAACGGCTCCGTCATGGGACGAAGAAACGCTCTTTTTCTCGAAAAAAGAATATATTTTACTTGCAGGACAGTTGTAAATTTTCCGGGAAAGTACATTAGCCTGGAACATTATAACATATATTTAAGAAAAAATAATGTTCGGAAGTAATAAAAAGCGTAATTTTTAGGTCATATGACCAAGCCTTTCATCATTAGAATAAGAAAAGTAAAATGAACCAATGAAAAGTTTTATTAACAAGTCACATGACTTGTTATGCTTACGTTATGCGCTGCGCGCCCCGGATGACTTCCGGATGCGCTAACGCGGCGCGTCATATGACGCATTACGCGACAACGCAGGTCCAGAATATAGTCAAAATGTCTCCACCAACCAGCGGTCGGAACACAACCCCTTTCAGCAGGCTAAATAGTTCTGTTAAATGACAACAGAAGGGACAGGCAACAAGAACCATCAGTCAAAGGGGGGAGGGCTAGTTCTTCTCTACCGGGTTACATTGGGGCGCTACCGGAACTGATCGAATTGGTAGTCTACAGTGTTTCTGGATGTTTCAGACTGAAGCTGGGGTTAGCATGAGAGCAGCACCATTTCGTAGCTCCGTCGTGGCCATTCCGCAACCAATCATGGCAGCCGCTCTTTATCGTTATTTTGGGCAGGGTGGGTGGCGGAGCCGAGCTGTTTTGCAGCCATCATTGTGTGGAGTTCAGTTCATCTCACTAGTTTTGTATTTGTCATGAGGGGTTGTTCCTAATGTTTCTATTTTAGCGAGGTCAAAAAGAGATCCCGTTAGTGGCCTACTGATTTTGCTCGATTCCTTTTCTTTTTTTTTTTACACGATTTTTCGTTATCTGCAAAGACTAAACAGAGTATTGCGACTCTGTGTTTGTTTGTAAATAGAGAATGAACCAAAGAGAACCAATTCTAAAACAGTAAATACTCGGATAACAATCAATCAAATGGAGAGAGAAGCAGGCACGACGTATTACAACGGGGGCAAAGGCCTGCGTTAACTACCCTTCACTATGTGCAAAGAGAGAGTACTCCTAATAGAAATGAGGGGGGGGGGGCACCATTCAAAGCAGATCAGTGTGCATAAACACGAAAATGTTTTCACTTACCACGTACTTGACATTCGACAGCTTATGATATTTGCTATTAAAAAACCATTGAAATTCACTGAAAAAACCATAGGTTATAGACCATATATAGTTAGGAATTAGCATTTACAAAACCTTGAAAATTCACTGAAAAAACCATAGGTTATAGACCATATATAGTTAGGAATTAGCATTTAAAAAACCTTATTTTACTCACACAAAACCATTGAAATTCCATATATAGTTAGTTGCACTAACTATATATCGCGCACCCGCAATCCACTGCTGATGATGTCACATATTACATCATTCATGACATGGTCAGTGACATCACTGATGACATCACTGATGACATCTCAAATGACATCACTGATGACATCACTGATGACATCTCATTTGACATCAATGACCACATCACTGATGATATCATTCATGTGACAATACAATGCATCTCCTCACATTTTAATATAACCTCTGTTTCACCCAGTGTTAAATACAGAGTATAATTTTTGAAACCATTGACACACCAATACTAGTTACTACATACGTACTCACTGATTCCTACGTCTACACACACATTCACTCATTCACCCATACAATCATTCATACATACAATCACTCATCTTTACAACACTATCATATGCACTCATACACCTATACAGACACTCACACTCTGCCACTCATCCATGGAGTTACTCACACACCTAGTCAGTCCTGTAAAGAATCAATCACACTTCCATTTTCTTGTCTATACAGTTAAACATTGAGCACCTTACATTTTCAAACATATACTAACACATACTTACTTTCTTATACAATCATTGATACAAGTACACATTGATCTGCACAGAGTCACACACCTCCCAGCCAGCCACACACACACTCAGTCTCCCATACAAATACTTGGACAATCAATCAATAACCCATATAGTTAATCATATAGCTACTGATCAACACATGCAGCAGTTTACAGAACAACAGACATAATGATGCACAAATTAAGACAGTTTAGTCACTAACCCATGCACTCAGTGAGACACATTTAATCACTCACTCATACATTCAGTCATGCACCTACTAAATCCTTCGTCCAGACACGTATACATCTACTCATTCTTCAATATGTAAAACATATTTAAACTTTACAGAAACACACAGTCACTGGATGATGTCATCAGTGATGTCATCAGTGATGTCATTTGAGATGTCATCAGTGATGTCATCAGTGATGTCACTGACCATGTCATGAATGATGTAATATGTGACATCATCAGCAGTGGATTGCGGGTGCGCGATATATAGTTAGTGCAACTAACTATATATGGAATTTCAATGGTTTTGTGTGAGTAAAATAAGGTTTTTTAAATGCTAATTCCTAACTATATATGGTCTATAACCTATGGTTTTTTCAGTGAATATATATATATATATATATATACATGGGTAGAAACCTCTCATAACTTGAAAATATATTTCTTGTGGTCAATTGTATTTAATGCTCTGACTTTATGTAATGTATGAACGTTGACATGATCGGTTTGGATAAATGAATTTTACTCATTTAAAGGTGGCGCATGCTATCCTTGCACCTTTGGCGCCAGTCCCCTTTCCATTTCCCTGAATGTACCTCTGAAATATGGCATCCATCAGCGCGATTTTGTACACACTGACAAAGGAAATTCTCCGAAACGCGTTTGTGTAAATAAACTGCTGCTGCTGCATCTGACCCCGTGAGTGCCGTTTGCTATGTCCACGAATGGGAGAAAGGAAGAGCGTGAAGATTTTGATGCGGCGCATCTCCACATTATCGGCACCCGTCTTTGTAGTGCCCCGTCTGTGATGCAACTAGAAGCGTGATATATATATATATATATATATATATATATATATATATATATATATATATATCACGCAGTTTCCGTATCCAGAGCAGAAAACCACAATCCAAGTTATCAAAAAGATACGGACAAGGACCACCATATTAGTGCTTCTTGTTTATTTCAGTGCTTGAGCGTCACGACGCGTTTCGGTCCCGCCTTGGACCTTGATCACATGACACAGTGCAAACGTATACATTGGTTTAACTACTTAACATGGCTTGATGACATCAGCAAAGTACGTTTTAAGTATAACCATAGACATGGAAGAGTTCCTTTAAACCACATCATAGTATTAAGTTCGTGACAATTTATTTTTTCATTTAAAAACCAAATTGTCTTAATTGTCATTCACATAAGACCAATGTTTAAAAATTATTGAGTGTAGTGTTGTTAATTAAAAAAACAAAATAAAGTACAAGTGCAAGTGCAAAACACATTTTCTCATTGTGCAGCATAACAGTTAAGCATGATTGATCCCAATCTTAAACCCAAGCAGTTAAATGCAAGGCGCTGCAAAGTTAGAATGACGGTATGAATACCCGAGCGTGTAACATCCCTCGAGATGCACATCCATTCGTGGTTTGGTTGGAGCCCCAATAAAAATAGACATTCAGTATACAATGAGGAATAACAGGCTATGATACATCGATGTTATCAGAAGAGGAGAGCACACCATACCATATAGGTTGTTGAGTCTAGTGGCCTCAGTGACTTAGCCAGATCAATTATTTTAACATCTAATGTAATATAGTCCTATGTTGGCAAATCCGACTTATATAGGTATATGGTTAATCGCAAACATCATCAATATAAATATTCAATGCAATTATATGTATCAGTATTCAAAGTTAATAACACATAAATATATAGAAAAATATCAAATATCAGATAAAATTCATATTATACATCCTAAGATTCATATAAATATAAATGTAAATATAAAAATAGATAGGATAAAATAGCATACATATTTATTTATTTATTTATTTATTTGAAAAGTTTTATATAGCGCTGGCTACATGGATAAAATACATATTAAAATATATTGGTTTCCCGGAGTTGTCACTATGTGAGATGTATATTGGGTTCAATTAATAGGAACTGGTGAATAAAATACAGTTTAACCTCAAAGTTTAAAATGAGGAGAGCTAAAGGCATGTAGATAAATCCTCTGTCATATTTAAGCCGGTTGGTTGTTTAGTATTGAGCTCCAAGATATATCTAGTTTCTAATTGACGTAGCTTTTCTTCGGATGTATGACGTTACAACGCATACTTTTACCACGCATACCTTTACAACGCGGTTTTTACCACGCATACCTTTACAACGCATAGCGCTTAGAGGTGCTGGATAGTGGTAAGTATAATTTTCTATTCCAACTCCAGTCCCCGTGGACACTAGGGAAGGTGTTGGATAGAAAATTAAACTTATTTCCTATCCTAGAGCGCCCCCCAGCGCAATGCGTTGTAATGGTTTGCGTTGTAATGCCAGCGTTGTAATGGTATTGCGTGGTAAAAAATGCGTGGTACAGGTTGTATACCTTTTCTTCACGGTTACCTCCCCTTCTACTTGCTGGTACCGAGTCAATTACATAGAATCTGAGCTCCCGGCTGTTGGATTTATGTATGGATTTAAAATGCCTGGCTACTGGATATGTGTTGTCCTGGTTGGATATTGCTCTTAGATGTTGTAATTTACGTTTGTGTACCTGAAGTTTAGTACTTCCAACGTAAAGAAGGTTACAAGGACAGGACAACACATAAACAGCAAATTCAGTTTTGCAAGTTAACAACTGTTTAATTTTGTGTTCCTTTTGGTCAAAGGGTGAAACATAGGTTTTGGTGTTCACACCTTGTTTACAGGCTTTGCATATTTTGTAATTGTAACAGCCAAACGCGTTTCGAGCTCCCTCGAACTCTTGATCACTGGCAGTAAATGAGGCAGGAATCGACATTAAGAACTACTTCCTTTATTTGTTTACAGAGTCCCGCCCCTGTGGGTGTGTATAGAAAGTGGCATGCTGGTACTGATAGTCCTGAAATGTAGCCACATAAGACTCACAGTTCTTTAACCAAGTGGCTAGCGTTCCTGCCTTGAGTACAATTAAAATCCATTTACGGTGAAAGGAAATGTGGCTCCTGCATTCCGCTGCTAATACACCTGCGAGCGAGGCCCCCTATGTTCATACAGGACATGCATTTGGCTGTTAGATGGAATGCTGCCTGTCTACCTAACTGCTGCATTAGGCAATTCAAATGTAAGGGGTTGGTGAGCAGGCTGCCAGCAACCCCATACATACCTGGTGAAACACTTGAGAGACTTTGCAAGTACACACACTTGGTGAACTGCATTTACCATGATGCCTAGGGGAGAACCTGCTGGGAGGTGAAACAGTGTGATCCCACATTTGTTTCCTGTTTAAAAGGCTCCCTCGAAGCCATTTGAGCTGACAAGCTCATAGAGAGGCACCTGCGTGCCTGGAGCGATACTGTGACCCGAGAATACTTTGGCAGCCTGCTCAGCAACCCCATACACTCAAATTGCCTAATCTCTACTGATGACGGATAACAATCCAGAAACACGTGTTTAGAGATGGCCAGCACTAATCTGCACTTACCTGGTGAAACACTTGAGAGACTTTGCAAGTACACACACTTGGCAAGCTGTATCTACCATGATGCCTAGGGGCGAACCTGCTGGGAGGTGAAGCAGTGCGATCCCACATTTGTTTCCTGTTTAAAAGGCTCCCTCGAGCCATTTGAGCTGACGAGCTTGTGGAGAGGCACCTGCGCACCTGGAGAGGTACTGTGACCTGAGAATACTTTGGCAGCCTGCTCAGTAACCCCATACATTCGAATTGCCTAATCTCTACTGATGACGGATAACAATCCAGACACAGTGTTTCGCTCTAATTAGAGCTCTTCAGAGAGGGATAGGTTTGTCGAGACACAAGGGAGCACCCAGTATAAGTCAAAACAAAACCCTTTCAAGCATAGAGTGACACATACATTTTGCAAAAAAGAAGAAGAGAACTCTGGGTAGTTCTCAAGTTCAGGTGGAAAGCAGCTCCTGTTAGAGCACTCTCAACACCAGCAACACTCTAGATCTGCTCACCTCAAATGTCTGTTTTTCTATCAAAGTCTTTAAGCATAGGATAACAAAGTGCTATCCATGCCTAGATAGAAAAGAACAAAGTCTCTTGCCATTTCTACAGCAAAGTCTTTAAGCATAGGACTAGCAAAGTGCTGTCCTTGCTGAGCTGTAACATGACATAAGCCATTCATCACTCCCAGCACAGTATTACAGCTTTTAATCTGTAAAATACCAACTCAAGCCAACCTGAAATGAGTAAAAGCAACCCCTGACACAGTGAGGGGTATAGCTTTGTTTTGAGAGTGCTCTAACAGGAGCTGCTTTCCACCTAAACTTGAGAGCTACCCAGAGTTCTCTCCTTTTATGTATAATTTTTGCATCACTCTATGCCTGAAAGGGTTTTGTTTTGACTTAAACTGGGTGCTCCCTTGTGTCTGGTCTCCCCACTTGCCGCGTGGCCCCCCTCCTGGATCCCTTGATAACCCTGGGGACCACCACCCCCCAGGGCCAGCTCCTGCAGTGTCCCTGGATGCCCACCCCTGGGACACTGCTGTTTGCTATGGCTAGGTGGGAGCACAGCTCCCACCCCTACCATAGCAAACTCTGCTTTGGTTTTTGGAAGCAAGAGCAGGTTTCCAAAATCAAAAGCAGAGTTTGCTTCAAAATCCAAAGTGGATTGCTTTTCCACACGGGGAGCTGCATGTGGAGCAATGCCGGCTCCCGCAGGAGGCAGGGTGCCAGCAGGGACCCTGGGGGCATTAGGGCTCCACCCACGGTCCCCAACAAAGAGGCCAGGGCCCGGGGATGGGGTCTCCGAGGCCAGAAGTGGCCCGGGAGGGGGGCCACGCTGCCTCCATCCCCAATAAAATAAACATTTTAATAAAAAAAAAAAACACGGGACTCCATAGAATGGTCCTATTTGTTTGAGGTCTTGTCACGCTTTGGATTTGGCCCTAAATTTATACAGTGGGTAAGGCTGCTTTACACCGAGCTTCGTGCCCAGGTATGCGTCAATGGCTACATGTCTAGGCAGTTTCCGCTGCATAGGGGAACCAGGCAGGGCTGCCCCCTTTCCCCATTATTGTTCGCACTCACCTTAGCCACTGGATCAGAACTGTTGCCTCCATTAGGGGTCTTCGGTGGAGTGACGACGCAGTTGATAATATTTCTCTGTACACGGACGATATCCTTATATATGTTTCGTCCCCCAAATCCTCCATAAACAGCCTATTGCATGTCATTACCAATTTTGGTAAATATTCCGCCACCGCCCCCCCTCCCCAGGGGTTACTCCATTGCGGTAGCTGAGGAAGGGTTTAAATACCTTGGCATCTTTGTCACTCCGGACCCCAATGTATTTTATGACCGAAATTTAAAGGGCCCCCTGCAAAGACTTCACAGTGATATTTCCTATTAGCATTCTTTGCCCCTATCCCTCCCAGGCAGAGCAGCTCTTTTTAAGATGTTGGCACTCCCACGATTTCTATATGTTCTGCCAAATTGCCCATATCCAATTGCCGACTCTTATTTCAAAATGCTAGAGGGAGACTTACGGCTCCTTTTGTGGGATGGCGGGGTTCCCCTCATTGCTCTTTCTAAATCCATGCAAGGGTGTAGAATGGTGGTATCGCCCTGCCGAACGTGCGCCTTTACTATTGGGCCTCCCAATTGGTGGCCGTGAACTTCTGGCTCCACGGCCCGCCCACCACCAACCCCGCTTTCCACCTAGAACGATAACGGGCCGAGCGGGTTATCACGGTGCACTATACAGTGCGCCTTCCCGCAGTCTGTATGTAGGACCCATGACGCAAAGAATAGCGATCTGGCATCGCGCTAATAAGTGTTTAGGATGGACTGACGTCTTCACAATGGCCACGACCCTGTGGGCATCGCAGAAGTTAGGCTCCCTGTGTCACTATCGGGGTTTTTGACAGGTGGGACATGATCGGTATCTCCACACTGTGGGATTTGGTCCACAAGGGCAACTTACTCACCTTCACTGACCTCCAGGAGAAATATGCTCTTGCCCAGGGTGAAGGTTTCCTGCTACCTCCGAATCAAACATGCCATTCTTACTAATGTTCCAGATCTCTGTTCCCTTCCACAAGCTTCGCCCCTTGAAGACAGATTGCTTTTAGAACCCCTTCAGACCAAGACGATATCTTGTACTTACCGTAAATTATGTAACAATCTGCCCAATTCCTTCCAGACCTTAAGAGAAAAATGGCCGGACGATGTGGGACACATAGAGGACGACGAGTAGCGGTCGGCATTAATGTCACCCAGGGAAACAGCGATCAATCACTGCTTTAGACTGATACAATTGAAAGTCCTACACCGAGCCTACATGTCAGGCCCCCTCCTGGGCCGGATTGGCCGTTGTGCGGATGACTTATGTCTGCGGGTCTGCGGCCTAACGGGCTCCTTTTACCATATTATATGGGATTGCCCTGTAATTCAACACCTATGGGAGGGTGCCACTTGGAAAATGACTGACACATTGGGAAAGCTGGTTCCCTTGTCGCCAAGGTGCGGGCTCCTCAACATCTGGGAGTCCACGGACCTTACGTAACTAGAGCTTCAGTGGGTGGCCCTGGGTTTCCTGTTGTTAAAGCGCGCAATCGCAATGCAATGGGGCGCCCCTCAACAACCTTTGTTGGTGGGATGGGTTGCTGAAATGGATAAATGCATGTTGGCTGGCAGGGGCTGCCCTAAGAAATGGGACAAGAAGTGGGGCCTCGGGGGAGGAGCTTGGCGGGCATCCGAGATGGCCGCTTGAGCACAGCGCTCTCCGGACCCTCGCCGCTCCCGACATTTTATCCTGGCTGAATCCTGATTTCCTGCAAGAATTCGTGTAGGGGACGCTTGGCTGATTACCCTGGCACTTTTCAGGAATCGATTTGGATCTCGTATTCCTGAGTTATGGTGCTCTGAACTTTTGGGCTCCGCCCTTGAGGTGCGCCCGGGACGGGGTGCGGTACTGTAGCCGTCCTGCAATTGAACAACAACGGCAGGAGATCTGGCCTTGTGGGTCCCCCCTTCCTAGGTTTCGGTTTCGATTCTGTTCCGACTTGGGCCACGGCTGTGGATGTCGTGTTGCGACTGAGACTTGGAGGCGGATCGGCTGTTGGGCTTTCATGTGACCTATTTGCTGGTTTGGCGACCTCCACCCGAGTTGTGCCCCCTTTTTATGTACTTTTGATCCTGTACTTTGGGTGTCGGGCCCGTCGAACCTGGTGGCTCGTCCTGTGACGCATCTTCAAAATGGCGGGCAGAGGGGACAGAGAGACGCGCAAGACGAAAACACCTCTGCGCGGAGCTCCAGTTCAATCGAATGTCATGGACCGTTATACCCATTCTAAGGGGTCCCCCGGAGCTGCCCTGCCTGGTTCTAGTATTGCGTCCGAACGAATTTTGGAAGAATCGGCGGAGCCCTCCTTACAGGATATCATGGGCGCCATCTCGGGTGTGAGAGAATCCATCGGCCTACAGTACGAGGCCTTGGCCCACAAACTTGACACCGTGGCTATTGAGGTGAATCTGATTTGTGCTGATCTCGGCAAGACGAATGAGAGGGTACAATCACTGGATGTTAAATCCTCTAGCCTTACGAATGACGTCTCGGAGCTCCAAACTGAGATTGGAAATCTCCGTCGGGGGAATGACTTCATGACCCGTCGCCTGGAGGACTTTGAAAATAGGGCGCGTCGCTGCAATGTTCGCCTGGTTGGTGTACCGGAAAACCCTGAACCCCACTCGGTGGATCTCCTGGTTGAGGATCTGGTCTTGAACCATTTGGCCCCTTCTGGTCTCACAAAATTTTTCACGGTGGAACGTGCACATCGTGTTCCAGGGGGCAAAGTCAAGCCGGGAGCCCCGCCGAGACCCATTGTAGCGAAGCTTTTTCATTATAGAGACCGGGACGCTATCCTGCAGGCCTCGCGGGTGAAGGGCCCGGTGGCCTTTGAGAACGCTACGGTGAACTTTTACCCGGACTTTTCCCAACAGGTTCAGAGACAACGTATGGAGTTTCGTGGTGCCAAGAAACGTCTCCGGGATCGGGGCCTACGTTACGCCATGCTCTTTCCCACTAGACTCCGGGTTGAATACAATGAACGTACCCTTTTCTTTGATCGGCCAGATGCTGTTAATGACTGGCTGGACTCATTGCCTGACCGTCCTCCTGAAACAGACTCCGCCGCTCACCCTGGCGGTGCCGAAGGTGGTGTGGAGATCTAACTGTTCGGCTCTTATGTCTTATTTTGAATACATTCTCAGGGGTGTTGGCCGGCGTCCCTCTACATTGCGATCATTCTGTCTTTTCGTTTGTTATTTTTGTTCTTGCTGAGGTCGGGGGTGGATGGAACGGAGACCTTTCCTCCTCCGGGGTCTTTGTGTAGAATAGGGGTTCTTGGGCGACAGGCACACTGCAGGTTGGGGTGGCTCTTTAGCTTTTTGCAGGGGTGCAGGGTGGGGGGTGTTTCTCTTCAGTTTGGGGGAGGGGGGTTGGGAAGTTTTTTCTTTTCTGTGTGTTGTTTTCAAGGCGATTTGCTCCTGTGTTTGCTGCTGTTTCTGATGTCTAGCTCATGGACGAGGGGTCTTGGCTCGGGTGGTTGGGATGGGGGGTAGAGGGTTGAAATTTCTTTCCTGGAACGTTAATGGCCTGGGTGATCGTATTAAGCGCAGTGTGGTCTTAAAATGTATTCGACGTTTGTCACCGGACATTGTTTTCATGCAGGAAACCCATTTGATTGGTAATGTTTGTTATGCGATGAATAGATGGGGCTACCGCCTTGTGGCGCACTCAGGGTTTACCTCCGGATCTAGGGGTGTGGGTATTCTTGTTCGAACCTCCCTCCCCTTGGCTATTGATGAGGTGATTCATGATGACCGTGGGAGATATACTGTCCTGGTGGGTAGATATGAGGGCCGCACCCTATCTCTCTTCAATGTTTATGTTCCCCCGGGTTTGCAGGCCTCTACTTTTACTGACTTGGGCCGTGTTCTGTTGGATCTCCCTGATAGCACTCTCTTTCTTGCCGGTGATTTTAATTCGGTGCTTTCCGGCCTTCACGATCGCCATCCCCCTAGAGATACCCCGCAGGCTCAGCAGTGGTTGGGTGGGTTTTTGGATACCTTTGGCCTTGTGGACTGCTGGCGACTGTTGCATCCTACTCAACTCCAATACACCTTCCATTCTGGGGCCCATGGCAGTCTGTCCCGGCTGGATTATTTCCTGATGCCCGCAGCCCAATCATCGGCGGTTCGTGAGATTTTACACTTGCCGAGGGGTATTTCTGATCACTCGCCGCTCTGGCTTCGTTTTGAGGTTGGGGTAGAGGCGGCGGGCCGAGTGGCTCCCATTAACCCTTGGTATCTTTCCTCCCCTGAGACTCGTACCCTCTTGCTCAAGTCCATGGATTCATATTTCCTGGAAAATGAGGGGTCGGTCTCTTCGGCTGTGTCCCTGTGGGAGGCTTTTAAAACCGTGATTCGTGGACAGGCCCTTTCCTTGATTGTTGAAGCTAAGAGGGCAGGGAGGAAGGAGGTGGTGGAACTTGAGGGGGAGATCTCTGCTTTGGAGGACGAGTTGGAATCTGGTGTCACGCCTGACAAACTCCATGCCCTGGGTCTCAAACAGTTTGCGTATAAATCTCTGGTCACTGACGCTGCAAAGGTGATGTTTCGTGAGCAGCAGGGCAGATTGTATGATGTGGGTGACAAAGCGGGAAAACTCCTAGCGTGGTTGGACAAGAAAGAAAGGGTTAATCGTGTGGTGCCCGTGATTCAGTCTGCGAGTGGTGAGAAAGTGATAGATCCGACCGCCATTGTTGATCGTTTTGCGGAATATTTCCGTGTGGTATATGCTCCCGTGTCTGTGAGGGATGTTGACGACTCCCGCCTTCTTCTGCGTGATATCGCTTTGCCCTGTGTCACCGACTTGGACCGTATTGCTTTGGACTCCCCTTTTACGAATGATGAGATAGCCAATGCAGTTCGATCGCTCCGTTCGGGCAAAGCACTGGGCCCGAACGGTTTGCCTATTGAGTTGTACAAATTATGCCCCGATAAGGTGGCGCCGTATCTCCGCGCCATGTTTCTAGAATCTCGTGAGCGGAACATGCTTCCCTATGATCAGCGTCTGGCGACAATCGTCGTCATTCCCAAAGAGGGTAAACCACGTGACCTCTGTTCCTCGTATAGGCCCATATCCCTATTAAACGTTGAACCTAAGGTGTTGGCTAAACTTTTGGCGACCCGTCTCCTTTCGGTTCTTGGAGAGTTGGTCCATCCGGATCAGTCTGGCTTTATCCCGCATCGCAACACTGCTCTGAATTTACGTCGCCTTCACGGCGCGCTGGCGAGGGCGGGGCTTTTGACTGAACCGGCCATTTTGGCGTCCCTAGATGCCTCCATGGCCTTTGATACTGTGGAGTGGCCCTATTTATGGGCGACACTTGAGAAATTCGGATTCGGGTGCGAGTTTATTAGCTGGATTAGGCTGTTGTACGCGGAACCTCTGGCGCAAGTTGTAGTGAACGGTAGAGTGTCGGCCCCCTTTTCCTTGGGCAGGGGTACCCGTCAGGGCTGCCCCTTGTCCCCTCTGTTGTTCGCGCTCGCTCTTGAACCGTTGGCGGCCTGGCTCCGTTGGGAACCGTCCCTTAAAGGTATTCGTTGGGCCCCGGACTTCGAAGACCGCGTCTCGCTTTATGCGGACGACATCCTCTTGTATCTTACTTCCCCTCGCAAGTCTCTATCTGTTTTATTTGACGTTCTTGCGTCCTTTGGCGCTAACTCAGGCCTCGTCATCAACTGGTCTAAATCCTGTGTATACGTTTTGTCTGGTATCTTGCCTCCGTTGCCGAGTAGACTTCCTCTTCAGGTGGTCCGGGATGGTTTCAAATACTTGGGGGTGTTCGTTACCTTGGATCCGTCCCTTCGTTTTGATCGTAATCTCCTTCCCCCGTTGCTTAGGCTCCGTTTGGACGTTGCCCGCTGGCGCAAACTTCCCCTGTCTCCACTGGGTCGGGCGGCCCTGTTTAAGATGATGTCACTACCGCGGTTTCTCTACGCTCTCCAGAATTATTATGATCCTATCCCCAAGTCCTATTTTCGGGAGATTGAGAGCCTTCGGAGGCAACTTATTTGGGATGGGCGACCGCGCATTGCTCTCGCTAAACTTTCCATCCCGTGGTACGATGGGGGCATGGCGCTCCCCGACATTAAGAGATACTACTGGGCTTCCCATCTGTCCGCTATTAATCACGCTATGTTCTCTCCGGGTCGTAATCCGGCGTTTGAGATGGATAAACTTCAGCTTCCGGGAGGTGACTTTAATAGAGTGCTCTATTCTCGCTCCGCTGGGCGCCATCTTGTGGGACCTACTTTGACTGCTTTGACTGTGTGGCGTGCTGCGAATGTGAGCCTGGGCTGGGAGGATCGCTTGACGTTGGCGACGCCGCTTTATGCTTCGGAACGTCTGGGCGGTCTTTGGTCTTCCAAGGGTTTCGACCGTTGGGACTTGATTGGGATCTCTAAAGTGGGGGATGTATATTCGAAGGGTTCGGTGCGCCCGTTTCAGGCCCTCCAGGCTGACTACGGCCTGAGTAGTCGGGAATTCTTTCGTTATTTACAGATCAGGCACGCTTTGGTTTCGGTGTTTGCTCCTGGTGAGATTCCGCCTGACTCTTCCCCACTTGAAGACCGTATCCTTGACGAACATCTTCCTGATAGCACTATCTCCCTGATTTATAAAAAGTTGATTAACAATCGGACTGACTTATTGGCCCGGCTTCGGGAACAGTGGATGGGAGATGGGTTGGAACTTGATGATGAGGATTGGCAATCGGCCCTCTCCTCTCCGAAGGAGGTGGCTATACCGGCTCGACTCCGTTTGGTCCAATTGAAGATCCTTCATCGGGTGTACGTGACGGGACCGCGACTGATGGTGATGGGCTTTTCCTCCGATGGACTGTGTAAGCGTGGATGTGGTTTGCGTGCCACTTTCCTGCATATTCTTTGGGAGTGCCCGATGGTGGCTGCTTATTGGGTGGCCGTGCTTGATCTGAAGACTGTGGTGACGGGGATATCCTTGCGACCGGAACCTCGTCGCTGTCTTTTGAATGTTTGGGAGCCCACGGACTATTCGGTGGCACAGACTAGATGGGCCGCCCTGGGCTATATGATCGCGAAGCGAGATATTGCGCAACTCTGGGGGGCCTCCAGGCCCCCTGCCCTCTCGCAATGGGAGGATAATATGGATTGGTCCATGTTCCGTGAGAAAACTGTTTATGTGGCCAGGGGTAGACCCAGGGCATGGGTGAAGGTGTGGGGTCAATGGAACGAATACCGTGGCGACATTTGTACTCCTCCCCTTGAGGACACTGTCGAGACTACTCTATCTCCCTAGGCTGGCGTTCCCGGAATCTTCATATAGGGACTGAGCTGGTGTCACCGGCTCTTCCCCCCTTCTTCTTCCTGGTCTCTGCCCCCCTCCCCCCTCCCCCCCCCGCTCCATGCTCCTTAGTGCTTAGGATATTATTATTGCACCTCCGTTGCTGTCCCCCCCTTGCGTCCCTTGGGCTGACCTTCAGTGATACACTCTCGCCTTTTTGTATGTTTGTTCTTTCATTTATATAAAACCTGTTTTGGTCCTGTATATAATGTGGAGTATTGCATTGTTGATTGACGGTTACCTCTGCGGGCTTATGTGATATGTCTCTCCTCCTTTTTAGCGGCTGGCCCGTGTGGTTGTAGGCCCATCCTTGTACATTTCTGCTTGCTCAAATAAAGGTTTTTAAAAAAAAAAAAAAAAAAAAAAAAAAAAAAAGAAGTGGGGCCTCTGGAATACGTACAGAGGTGAACTGTGTAGCTCCCCCACGGCAGACATGGCCATGGCCCAGACTGGACTTCTGCGTTGTCGTGAATCTTGATATGTCCTTTTTGTATGCTACTTTTCTGCGTATTTTCAGTTTATTTAACTGTGTATTGGATTGTGACTCTGATTTTGTTTTGGTTTCAATAAAATATTATTTAAAAAAAAAAAAAAAGGCAAAGCCCGGGGGATGGGGTCTCCGGGGCTAACAGAGGCCTCAGGAGGTGGGCCACACAGTCCTCCTCCATTGAAAATATTTTTTAAACTTTTTTTTTATATATGGCCATGCCCTGGTGGATGTGGTCCCCTCGTGCCTGTGCCTCTGATGCCACGTCAGAGGCATGGGCACGAGAGGTGACGGAGATCTCCACTGGAGCAGTTGTGTTCCTTGGAGCTCCTCCCGCCTGACGCCATTTCAAGTTTAATCTCCCAATAAACTTGTATGTAGATTCCGTGTTGGCAGAACTCCCTCCACATGGACAAGATCGATTAGATCCTCTACCACCTCCTTAGCAACTGACTAAGGTAAGGGGGTGCTTGTTGAGGGACTGGGACGGATAGACATCCTGAAGAAGACCGTCGTGACCTATTGAATGGGGGCTGATTTCCTTCCTGAACACCACCATCCTTCATTCAATTTTTAATCCTGACCTTGGAACCTTTGAATAAAGGTATAACAGGTATCCATGAGCCAGTTTTAACTTCACTGTTCTGACTGCACTTTGTTCTATCCCTGTACCCAGTCTTGGTCTAACACTTTGCGTTGTGAACACTGTTTGTCACTTCTGTTTTTGTCTTAGACTTTGTGTTTTATGTTCCCCCTCCCCTATGCTCCGCCCTGTGTGTGGCTACACCAGGGCGTTTTGTAAGCAGATCCGATGATGAAGCATGTCACACATTTGTGTGTGAGTGAGGGCAGTTTTTCAAAATTCACAACTGTGTCACTGCTTCCTTTCTTCTTTATTTGTGGTTGTCTCCTCTCCACCCCTATGTGTGTAATATGTAGACTCTAGGAGTTCGGGATGGTTGAGTAGTTATTTGACCCTCTCCCCTTCCTTGTGTGTGTGAGAATTTAAAAATCTGTACCTCCAGAACCCTCCAGCGGATTCAGTTTATTTTGGTCTCTAAAAATTTATTAAAATACGATCTATTTCTATAAATTGGAATTGTATTTCTTTCTTTTGAGAATAGGCCTCAGGGTCCCTTACACACATATTAGGACAATCAACACCTGATTTTGTGTATGCCAAAATGTTTCAGTATGAGAGCTATCAAGAAGACCTATAAAGATTAACAATAGTTAACTATCATTACTTTCAGTTCACAGATTAATATTAAACATACCATAGATCTATTTCCAGACAAGCATTGCCAAAGCCAACATATTAGATTAAAATGTGCTAATGCAGGCAGGGCCGGACTTGCTTAATGGGCATTGGGCTAGATTTACAGTGGTGGGGGGCGGTTTTGTTACTGGGGGCTAGTTTTGTGGTGGGCCTGCAATACTGGCACCAGTAACAAAAGCAGCCGGAAAGCGTTTCTAGCCTTGGGCCAGGCAGTGCTTTCCCCGGGACTGGTCCGAGAAAACGGCCAGGGCTGCTTTGGGTTCCCAGGCTGCCCTAAATGCATGTATACAAACTGTAATTGTGCAGGCCTATCTGTCTATGTGTAAGCACATTAATGATTGACCTGCTGTTCAGACAAAAGTAGTAAAAGGCGGCTGCTGCAGTATTAAAAAAGAACAGAAAGGATTGCTTTCTGAATAGGATTAAAGCATGAAATAAAGAATTGTATGTGGCAAAAATATAAAAAGTGAGTGTACATTTTAGGTGAAAAGTAGTCCTTTGTGCGCTTTAATAGAAATGAAACCACTTCATAGGAGACTGAATGAGACATCACACACCCAGTTGAATGAGGCCAGAAATGTATACTCGTTAGGGCTGATTCAAGATGGGATTGACAAATACTCAAAGCAGTTGTTGAAAATAGCTAATGACTGAAGGGGGCTGACCAAAACCCTCCCTCAATGTATGGGAAACAACAGATCTTTCAGACAGCTACTGTATCAAGCCAGGTTGAAAAATGATTCAACTGGTATATTTTAAATACTGGGCTAGTATGAGACAATTTGTTTGAAACAAATCGAACATGTACTAGAATTAATTAGGATAGTGGATTTTGGCAACATTATTCACAATTGGCACATCTTGACTGAGTAGAAAAGTCTCACAATTCAGTCTCTGTCACTGGAAATGTACCTAGGATTATTTCATTGGCTATAATAAACAAGCATTGGCAAAGCCAATTGGTCTCAGCAATCCGAGATTTATTGGCGTTGTCAATGTTATTGTCTTTTAGCCATGTGTTATAAGTGGCTATTTAGCCATAGTTTAATTAATTAGTTAAAGCATCTGTTATGTGCTCCAAGTTGCTAGGAAAAGCAACTGATGTAAAGGAAGGCTGGGGAAAGAATTACAAGGGGCAATAAAGTGCTCTTTAAAGTCCTAAATCAGATAAACTAAACCAATGGTTGTTATTAATTGCATCCACTCCATGCCCTTTGTACCTTTAGTAACTTTTAGATAAAATCATTAATAACTTCTAGACAATGCCAATAAAAGCCTGGATAAAACGTTACTCCCTCTCTCATTAAAAGTCAAAGCCGGCACGTCTTTCATTTAAATATCCAGGCAAGTAATCTTGATCAAAGTTTAACATTCCAAGGTAGTACAAATTCGTGAAATATCAGGCACCGAATAATCTGAAACATTGGTGAGGCTCCTTGATGTGTAAAGTGCTGCTTAGAAGTGCTGAAATGTAGGGCCGTACATTCACACCCAAAAATAAAACAACTCAAAACTGGGAACGAGACAGAGATGGCTTCCTGTCACCAAATGACTTAAGAGATGAAGTCAAACCTGAAGCAAGCCACATTATTTGGCCAAGGAGAGCCAACGACAAGCCTGCAGCACAAAAAGGTCTGTGACTCCCTTCAGTTTTTTTCTTCCCTCAGCACGAAACAGTTTCTTGCTGAATTCAGCCGCAAAAACTTTAGGTGATTCTGATTACAATAATGCAGCCGCAGAACGAAATGTGGCATTTGAAAGATATCAGCCATATATTCATTCTATCTGGAAACAATTCCTAAAATGCAAATGCCCCCAGCAGCCGGGAAGATAGTTCATGTTCGCACCATGTACATCCAGTTTGAGTAATGTTCATGTAATGATAAGTAAAAGAAGTGCATTATTAGCCCTTCTTTCCACCAGACCTCTCCTGTTTATAAAGCACTGTGCTTGTACTTGCTACAATACGATTTGTACGCCAGTATTGCAAGACAACGGAGGCTCTGTGGAGGGGAAGTGTGTTGTTTTTGGCTGTCTGAGCCTAGTTCACCACCTGCTGCAGCTCTTTCCAGCAGTTGGGACAGATCAGGTAGTCGGCATTGCTGGAGATGGTGCCCACGCTGCTCTTGTACATCCTGCCAATAACTATGTATCCCAGCTCACAGAGGTGGGACCTGTGCATCAATGGAAGCAGCAGCAGGAGGGGCCATGGCAGAGACAGAAGGTGGTGGCTGACAGAACATCCGAACACTACTCCGCCTCTATCTGAAAGAACAACAAGGCGGAAGCAAAGTGGCGGGCGTGCTCCAGAAACAATGCCCACAGAATCAAACACACTAAGGAAGAGCTAGTCTGTTCTTCCTTCCCAGCTATAGTGTTTCCTGGTATTTACGGTATTCTACTGAGAAGTTGAAAAGTATGATGAGACGTCTAGAAATGAACTTGCAATCTTCATTGGCCATGTTGAAAAGGGGTTTCTCTTGCCACAAACTTCATGTGCAAAGGAAGGAGAGCCCTCAGTAAGACAATGCATGCATTGATGTGAGCCGAGCGGCAACGAACTGCATGAAGAGTGTATTCTTTCAAATTAAAATACACTTCTAGGTTTATTATTGGCAACAATTTTTCATCGACCTGGGGTGTGATGATGGGTTAAGCAATGAAGTGGGAGGAGCATGTGCATGCGATCCTCTCACTTTGAGGTTTTAGAAAGAAAACTAAACAGGCGCCCTTAGAAAAAAGTGCCTGACATTTGATCTCGGCCTTTGAATGCACATCAAATGTGACAAGATATGAACAAACGAAGCAGAGCAAGTTAAACAAGTCCTCGTGTGAAGGGCTTTTTTACAGCCCTGTCTACAGTGGAGCTCAAAGTGAGTGAAACCATTGTTTGAAGTGCTCAAATTCAATAAAAAAAGTAGTTCTAAAAAGAGTTGCTTTAATGGGAGCTGTAGATTGACCCCTGCTCTCGGGGAGGGTTAAACATGGGAAAAATTATGACGCATGCCAGCTATGGAAACATGGGGAGAAAGAATAGGAGAGCGATGATTCAGCTAGAAAATAGGAAGCCTATGGGCGGATTGAATCCCACAAAGTATATACAACATGTCTCTTCAAGTAAGTGCATGTACTGTCTAGTGACAAGACCCAAAAGGACACTATGGGGCCAATTATGTCGTCTGTCAGAAAGCATTCCGACCAACTCGGTTTCAGAATGGTTTCCGACCAACTCTGGTTCGGGGAGTCCGACCGGCCAATTAGGATGTTTCTGAACACCCAGACTCCAGACTCCCATTGACTTCAATGGGAGTCTGTGTTCCGACCGACAACTGAGGATCCCATTGAAAATTGGGGTGGTCGCAGATAACCTTGCACCCTGTGGGGGTGCCCCTTGGTGCTTGCCACACCATGCATGATTGAAAAGAGGGGACCCACGGGTACCCCACGGGCCCCAACTAAAGATCTCCGGGAAAAGGTGGGGCTTCTACGGGCCCCTAAATTTGGATTCCGACAGCCGATCCATGTCGGACAGACCGATTCGGAAAGATTGTCTGAATCAAACATCGTAATCACTCGGTTGGAAACACGGTCTGTATAGACGTACGAGTTGGCTCTGACTGACTCGAAGTTTCGTAATGCTGATCAGACGCGAGTCGTAACCCAGTCAGACAGTCTGAACGGTTTCCAAACATCATAATTGGTTATCGGAAAAGTTTCAGAGACGGTCGGCAACAAGGCTTTCAACACAGGTTCGAACAAACTGCATGCAGTTCGGAGCCTTTCTGATCGACATTGTAATCGGCCCCTCTGTTGGGATTCAAGAAACTCCTGAGTAAAACTGCAATCTATTCATTTTGCTTACTGTTCTCTGCCACTGTGCTTACAGAACAGCTGGGATAGAACACCTGTGTCTGACTGAATCAGTATGTAAAATCAGCACATTTGAAGCTAAAAATGAACTGGATTCTCAAGTTCCAGCATGCTGACATTAAGAGTCATTCCACCCGGTATCCCATCATGCATTTGGTGCTTCAGTGGACTAGTCCCCAAATTGTAGAACATACTTAACTGCCAATGTGCCCATGTGTGGGAGGTATAACTATATCATGATGCTCAATGCTAAACTCACAAAGTTTAGTCCACTCTTTAGGAGTAACCATTCTATCCCTTTTCGTTCTTGGTTTGTACCATCATTTAAAAAAAATCACAATATATCATTGTATGTGTATTATACATTCGCACTAAAAAGTGAACGTTTCCAAACATGTTACGCCACTGTCCATGTATTGCACTGCAGATTATAAAAAACAAAATAAATAATTAAATGTTGTAGAACATTAGTAATAAACAGTCTCTCTCAAAAGGAACAGCGGGAGATTCGAGTCAAAATACATTCTTTTTCAGAACTGGACTTTTGTTGCAGTGCCACAGAGATATATGTAAATTGGATAGCGAGTTTCTGTGCACATTGCAAAGGAATTTAATAGTTACGCCTCCTACATGCTCAATTACTGGTTAGTTATGGATTCTTTCCATCACTGTTCAATGATGGATTATGTCACTGTGATTGGTGAGTGCACTCGGGGTATTTTTGTGTCTTCTGCCTTTATTACTAGCGAAAACTCGTATACATTGATTGTTTTGAAAAGCTGATGAAGTGGCAATAATAGTATTTGGAGACTTCAACGGTATTAGACCAAAAATACACTTGATAGTAAACTTGCAAACTGTATGCATCACATTTTATAGCAGAGAGATTCACAATTCAGTGTGAGATTAAGTCCCATGGTCACTGGTTTAAAGTCTGTGGCTATATTTGACTAAGAAGTAACTTGCACGCTTTTCCCTCTACCTCCTTGGAACCCTCTTGGAGCCAAGGCTCCAAGTACAGATACAAGATTGCCGCTTTACAGAAGGCACGAGCGAATTCTGGAGCATGGAAGTAAGCAGTTCTGTGTGCAATTTACATACGCCCTGGTGGAGAAAAGAGGAGCTTGAGAGATAGTTGGCTATGGGAATGTTAACATAAGACATTTGTACTTAATTTTTTTTGCTTGATTAGTCATACTTCCTACAAATGATTTCCCTAGACATAAGTCAGTTGTACTGTAACTGTGAACAGGAGAATGGTCTCAACTTTGCCTCCAGAGTAGGAATAATCAACCTGAAAACGTTGATAAATACATGGCTTGTCAGGGCCAGTGGGACCAAATACCAGGGTGTTTATGTGTATACATGTTTAAATCGGCCTGGTGATGTTATATATGGCTGTGGTAGGGAGCCACTAGTGTAAATAGCTGGATTCTAAATCAACGCAGAGCTCTGCAGGAAAGGAAGCGCATCTACATCTTGAGGTAACTTACCAGCGAGAAGCTTTCTTCCCAAGCGCTAGTTCGTAAGAGGCCACGGCTACCTTCAGGCCCATCTTGAAACCGGTTCCGGGCTATCTTGCATAACCTTTCCATACCGAAAGGTGGCAAGCCCGGACAACGCTATGCGACCCTACGCATAAGATAAACAGAAGTGATAAGGGGTGCCTCTATTCTACCGGTCATAGTATCGCACCATTCCAATCCATTTGTAACAAGGCATTAAGTACACTTACATAAACAGTATCAGTCTGTTATTAATATTCAATTTTTCTTAACTCGTTTTCATAATTTTTATTTTTGGCTTCAATTAAACTCCCATGCAAACATTTGCAGCAACCTTGGAAGGGGTACATTTTTTTGTAGTAACCTAAAGTAACTTTAAAAACTAAGGAGAGTAGAGAAAAGTGATGGAACAAAAAGTGTTCATCATAGATTGAGACAATTCAATTGTTTGTGTAGTTCTACATTACTCCTGTGTAGTGGTGGTACAGTGGTAGGGCTGAAGCACATTTGTGAATGTGCATTATAAAGTTACAAGCTCACAACCTCAAAACATGATTTGTTTAGGATGTTTATATTTTGCTGCACTGTGCATTGTTCTTGGCTATTTCTATTGTTTGGAACATATGAGCTCATTTATTAAAATCGTAAGTGGTTTGTATTTGGACTCAAATATTAATATCAGTGAAACTTACCATATTTACAGAAAATGCAAAGAAATATCGACTTTTTTGCTCTTTCATTAGTCTTCATATCATCATATATATCGTCGTGTCGGTTCCACTTTCATCAATTTGTAAATTGTTGCTTGATGTCCTTAATTTCTATGATTTTTCAATTTTTATCTTTTGAATGTATGTTTACCCTGGTATATTTCTCTTCCAAGTTTCACCTAGCTTTTCTTCCTCGACCCTTACATCATCCTGTTAAGGTGTCACGTGTTTCCCAATACACTTTTTTAGGTCTCACCAAGCGTTGCAGTGCGAATGTGCTGGCATCGCTTTACGAGGCATGCTGTATACCAGAGGTCTTCAAACTGTGGGGCGCGCCCCCCCCCCTTGGGGGGCGTGGATGTGTTCCCAGGGGGGCGCAAATGGGCCTGCAATTACATGTAGCCTGGAAACGGGAAAGGCAAGTTTCCAGGCTGACTTCAATTACATGAAGCAGTTACAGTGCATAAAAAAAAGTGAGGACGGGGTGGTGTTCATACAGTCGTTCATAGATGTCTATTTCAATGGTGACGAGTTATTGTTTTCTGTTTTAAGAAGAGGGTTGTTTCCTGTAATAGAGGCAAAGATAGCGCATTGCAGAGTTTTCATCTGACTTGAGGAGCGCCTCATTAATTAGGACATGCTTAGTGTATGCCTGGAAAGCGTTAGTCGGTTTAGCGCATTTTAAAAATTGACTGCATGAGGTACTGTAAGGTAAACATTGAAAGCACTTGAATTACCTGATGGAAGATTGCTTTTCTCACAGGTTCTAGGGCCAGTATAAATCTGAATGCGCCCATATGAGAGTGATTTCTCCACCTTTGTGCCTGCCCATAGATACAATCTTGAAACTGCGCTAAGGAATTGTTAATTTTTCTTTTAAGGGTTGGGTTGCTTTCCTCTGTATTCCAGTGGAAGAAGTGTGTTTTTTTCTTCAAATTTTACTTGCACTTTACTGTTGAAAGTTCTGTATTCTGGTTCTGTTTCATTATGTGTGCAGGTGGTGGTGTGTATGAAAGAGAGCTATATATGCAGCAGCAGCAGGGTTATTTAAACTGTGTGTGTGCTTATGCATGTCTCAGAGAAAGCTACATGATTGTGTTATTTCCTGTGTGCAAGGGGAGGTGCGTGTGTGTGCATGCATGTATGTGTAAGGGAGTGCTGTATATGTAGAAGGTTCATTACAAATGTGTGTCTGACTTTCAGACTTTTTATTTTAATCCTATCAATGGCAAGGACAGTCAAGAACTATCAAAGCTGTGAGTACCAGTGGCATATTCAAGCCCCTGCAACCCTGTCAGTGCGGGTGGCCCGAGCTTTGGGGTCCTCCTTCGGCACTTGGCAGGCCCTTGGCCTGAGAGCTCTCGACTGGGACTGGAGCGTGGGGGCCCCCTGCTATGTAGTTTGCAGAGGGGACCCCTCAAGTTTTGTTATGCCACTGGTGAGTACTGGTGTTTGCTGTGAGTACTGGTGTTAGCTGGGATTACTGGTGTTGGCTTTCTGGGTGGATGTGGACAAGCAGCCAAGGTCTAGTTGAAAAGTGGCATAGAGCTGAGGCCAGCTACAGTACAACAAAGTTATCATAGTTGCAATAACTGTGTGAATGTTCAGTCAGAAATGTGAATTTTTGTGAATACATAGCACTTTAATGAAGTCTCCTAATGTCTAACTATATTTACAGTAGAAATGCCGATTAAATGCTTTCAAATCACACAAAACATAATACATCATGATAAGGTTAATTTAAGACCGTACAGCAATATACAAAGGCAACGCCTATAAATATTATATATTGATTGTGTTCAATAGCTGATCACAAACACCGAACACTTTGAAAACAAGAAAATGAAACATGATACTAATGAGTACTACTGAGTGGTGTGCGGCAGGGTCAGTGAGTGTGAATTCAATGTCAAAGACAGCTAAAAATGAGAAAAAAAATCTGCATTTTATTGTTTTTTGTTCATTTTCAGGTAACTGCTTATAAACACATGCACACACCTCAATTGAATAATAAATGCAGGTTAAACTAATCTAAGGGAAATTACAGTTTTATCTTATGAAACCTCAGCTGGCTAATGTGATCACTGTGGATGTCTTTATGTGTGACCAGAGAGTCACAGAATTAAATCCTGATTGGTGCAGAGAGGAATAGTGACTTGTTTACAGTGCTACAAGGTCCCACATTGTGACAAAAAGCACAGTGAATGCCATGATTTAAAAATTTGTATTACACTATATAAAACAAGTGCTTTAAAAATACACCTTTTAGCAATAAGCATTCAGACTATATCTGGTGGCAATATTGTTATATGTGTCCATTTAAAGAGTGCACTTCTTTCAACGGACACATATATTACATTTTAAACAGAATAAATATTTGTCACCGCTAAGCTGAGTGATTGTATTCATTAAAAGCTAGACTGACTCCAAAGCAGCCTTTATATCTGGTGCTTAACTGTTGCACACATTTCTTTCCGGTAGCAGGCACCTTGGTGAGAAAGCATGTTTCTTCTTTAGTTCTCCACTATATGTTTCACAGAACGGAAGCCCTCCACACCACCTGTGAGTGGGCAACGGACACCAGTTAGGGCAGTCTTTCTATGAAAAAGAACATGGGTGCATTTTCCTTGTTCGCATTAGGGCCAGGTTACCATAGTTGTGCACACACAGAACAGGGCTAAGCAACAGGGGGCAGAGGGAGCTTTTCTTTTGTTTTTTCACACAAGGAAGCATAAAGCCCGTGCTGGGCATCTGATCTAAAAGTAGTGGCCTCGTTTATTAGGCAGGGAAGACAGCCTGCTTCATAGTGCTGTGGGTATCATTGTTTCTGCAGTTGCAGGGAATACTTGCTGATGCAGTGTTTCTTTGAGCCTGAGGGAGATGGATGATGAGACATGGTAGGGAGAGGGATGGTGTGAGATGGGAGCCCATGTTGTTACAAACATCAGAGGGAGCAGCAAGGCACTACCTACCATTAGTGAAACAGGCACAGTGACACTTTTACACAGGGGCCCACTCAATCATAATTATGACTGTTTTGCAATACTAAGTGGCGCATGGGGTCTCATTTTCCTTGCTAGCATTAGGGTAGCTCATTTTCTTCCAGACAGAAACCAGCCTTGTTTCAAGATTGAAATGATGGTCACACATGGTGGGGAAGGTGTGTAAGAAGAGGAGATGGCCTGCCTCTCAGCACCACAGCCATTTTTAGTGCAGCAGGTGGAGTGCATTGGGCCCCACAGCACGGCAACTTTGGCCGGTAGTGTTTTTGGTCAATTCTGTTCTTGTTTGATGCTGTTGCTTGTTTATAAGCTCACATTTAGTGTGGAGTACGAACTACAGATGAGCACCCCAAAAATGATCTCATGCTCTCCGCCCTCTGTGATCATCTCCCCTCCTCCTCCTTCTACTATCCAAATCTTTGCAATATAGTTTTGGAGGGGAGGGCTCACTTTTTGCTTAGGGGGGGCTCGGAGCAAAAAAGTTTGAAGACCTCTGCAGTATACACTATAGTGTGGAAGGTTCATGGAAGCTCCGCCCACTCTCCAACCCATCTTCTTCATTGGCTTAGGTTATCAATGCTGCCTTCCGATTGGTTTTAAGCTTGTTAGTCCCTCCCCATGACTGCCATGTCAGTCGTTTGTATCCTTCCATGGAACCTGCCCCTTTACAGCACAGCCTACTTTCTTCCTGTGCCCTCCTCCTGCAGTCCGATGCCTTCTCTCCGCCCCCCGTGCCTTGTTGCTTGCACGCATTGCCATTTGCAATGCAATAGGTCTTGCATAAGGGCGAGTCCTATTGCATTGCCAATGCTTGTTTAAATGGGTTTTAGAGTGCTTTACATGAGCACCGCTGATGTTCCACAATGACACATTTGTGCCATGCATTAACCTCACGAGACAGTGAGAGTCTCCTCCATGGCTGCCATTGGTGAATTTTTTAAATGGGTATTATACAATTGGCTGCACTTAATGGCGGCTTTTTTGCATGGAGATGTTGCTGATGTTTGAGGAGCGCCCAAGACAGCAAATATTAGGGGCCGGAGCAGCAGCAACAGGGGAGATCCTGAGCCGGAACAGCAGCTCCTGCCACCCAGTGCAGCCCCGGCCCCTCCGGATCAGCACCTACTGGATTCAGCCCCGCAGCGACCCCAGAGCAGTCACCAGGTGAGACTATACACATGTTATCCGCAGAGCAGGCATCACCTGTGTGCAGCGGGTTGGACTCACTTTGGATGCGACCATCTATGCCTCACTGGGTGGGTGCCTTCTTTTCTCTCTCGGGTTATGCCGTTGGCCGCGCGACACGAAGGGGAGCTGGGCGGGACAGCGCCTTAGTCCCACACGTCGGGCGAGCGGAGCCTGCAGCGCGCCACCCCCCTGAGCCGCCCTCTTCGCCACAGCCAATAGGGAGGGCTCTCCTGGGGACGGGGGAGGCGTTCCCGGGGATATATAGTGACCCAGCAACTTTGCTCGGCCTCTCCTTCCCGCGTCTGGTTCCCTGGGCTGCTCTGCGCTGTTCCCTCTCCCGCCAGGTCGCATCCTGGGTTGCCACCAGGCCGATTCAGCCGTAACGGCTGTAGCCAGTCCCCCCCCCAACGAGGTCCCTTAGATCCCCCCTTGATCACCCTAACATCTCACGGATATCACCGAGTCGTCGCGTGTTCAAGGTAAGGGTGTCGCTCTCTCGCCTCCCCCGGGCCCCGTCCTTGGGCTAAACCCAAGTTGCACAGGGGCTCCGTGGTCGGAGACCACGGGGAGGTGGAGGCGTCTAAGGAGGGATGAGGCTGCCGAGGAGGCAGGGGGAGCGTGGGTAAAGCGGCGCGAGGGGGTACTGGGTGAGGTCAAGGAGCCGCGTAGGTCGCAGCTGTGCAGGGTTGGGAGGGCGGTGCATGCCGCTGGGACTTCCTTCCTGCACACAGGGGGACCGGGTACTGCTACCATTGTGGGCCCGGTCACTAGAGTGTTGTCGGATCCGGCGTTGTGGATGCCGTCACGCTCGGTCACCTCAAAGCTCGGGCAGATCGGGCCCCCTGCCGATGCATAGGCGCAAGGGGCAGGACCCCCCCCCCGTCTATGGGCTCTCGGGCCTTGAGGTGGAATTTGAAGGAGCCAGTAACGGAGTCGCGACCCAGGTGGGGTGCGCGCGTAGACCGGCATTGTTTCAAGACCCCCCCTCCCGACGGCGTATTGCAGCGTCCGCCCTGAGTACAGCCTAGATAGCCCAGCGGTACCGCTTTCATCTAGCACTTGCATTATGGCTGTTCGAGTCCCGTTTGCTACTCTTACACCAAGTAATGTTGAATGTGAGTAAATAAGAAGACTCCAGGCACTGCGAATCAAGCATAGATAGGGGTTGCACGTGGCCCACGCTGGCTGGTGGTGGGTAGCCAGTGCATACACAGGGTTGGGGAAAAATGCCAAGGTTGATGTGCGGACGGCCCGTTAAAGACGAGGTGTTGGCCTAATGGACAGGCGTCGGAATCCGAGGCAGGGGTCGAATATTAACGTCGACGCTGAACTTCCGCGAGTTGGTCAAATAACTTCATACCCCCGTGCTTAGCTAAATTAAAGATCTGTACGGGTGACCAGAGTCTTGCGGACGCCCTCCCCCAACCCTCGTGGCGACCGGTATTTCAAAGCCCCCCCCCTTCGGCCATTCTTGTTGCGTACGAAATGCAATACTGTATACTTTGCGAGTGGTAGGGGTTTGCGTCGGTAAATTTGAACACGGGACTGGACATTCCCAGTGCGGGGCTCGATATTCGCATATTCACCATGAACATGTGTAAAGGGGGGCTGGGATTCGATTACCTCGGCTCGTTTGTTGGCCCCCGGCACGAGCAGATGCTGGGAGCATTTCTGAACATCGGGCTGGCCATCGACGTGAGGCGCCCCCCCACCCCCCGCTTGGCCATGTGGCGGGGGGGGGAACTGGCACCTCTGCACGTTAAGTATATATAAACGTGCAGCATGGGCATTCAACATGGCGCGACGGAAATCAGGCAGTGCCCACCTCATCGGACTGAGCAAGGGCCGATGCGGGCCTCAGCGTAGCCCCCACTCGCCCTGACTAAACAGCTACCGTGGCCTTCTCGGCCCTGAATACTTGGAAGCGGGGGGATTCGAACTCATCTCTCTAGAGAGAGTGGAGCCTGTATCCAGCGTCTTAGACCGCTCGGCCACGAGGTCCAGCCACCAGTATAAACATCCAAAAGTTGATACAGGCTATTGTATCAAAGGCTGCCACAATTCGGCGAGCCTAGCAATGCAGACCTCAGGGGCCGTACGGGACGGTTCGCGTAATGTCGCACACCTGCATTTACTTCAAAGCAGGGAACGGGGGCCAATTTCATTCAGGCAACAGTGAAGGTTTATTGCGAGAAAATACCGTATGGAGCCAACAATACATGCATATAGCGGAGGGTGCGCAGCGTCTTAGCGCAGCAGGCAGCGCGTCAGTGGCATAATATGAAGGTCCCGAGTTCGGTTCTCGGAGACGGCATCTGTTTCCTCCATACAAAGGCATTCAATTGTATGTGGAAGGACACGGGCAATTCGCTGCGTGCTCTCAGGCTTACGGAAGGGGAGCGAGAGGCGGGTTAGAAGCTAACGCAAGAGAGCGGGTTAACAACCCTCATCATGCGCGGAGTGGTCGCCTGAGATCACGGTGTTGCACCCCCTCCCCCCTGAAAAAACTGTGCCTAGCATAGAGTGCAGCTCGAATGTGTAGTAGCTGCCGCCCGACGACCCCCGCCAGCCCCACAAGGTCGCCCCTTGCAGCACAAGAGGTGCCCTTTATTCCTCGCATAACACCCGTAACCATGATCGTGATGGGGAATGGCATGCTGTCGATGACGTTCGGCCACCCAAAGCCAGCTTCATCCGTTTACCCGTCGTCGCAAGAACAATAGACACAGCACACAGGCTTGGGGAAGGTGGGGGGACGATGTGGGGTAAGGGGTGTTGGAACGAACTCAGATAGAAGTATCAGGACAGCTTGGAATCTTGGCGGGACCAGGGGTCCTGTGTAAATTATAAATTTACCACAAATCCGTCCATAATCCCTTAAATGGAAAGGTTGTCATTTGTGTTCCTTTCTAAGAGTATGCAAGCGAATGACTGACAGTGCCACCCTTCCCTCAGCAGCATTTCCCCTTTATCCCTAACACTACTGTTAAAATTGTCTGGGGGAGAGGTATTTCCTCCCTCCTCCACGGCCTGTTATTTGCAGTCCCAGTCCCACCACACATAGGGACGGACAAAGGACATCCTAAAGCTGAGTATTGTTCAGGGGTGATTAGCGAAAATATGGGACAGGAATTTAAAATGGCACCAGTTTTCTTGCTATGCCAACATCATTCTCTTCAGTCTGCTGCTGCCGCCAGCCAGATAATGAAGCCGTGCGAACTGAGGGCCAAACGTGAGCGCCTTGAGTAGTGAAGTGCGCGGGTTCCTACACATGCAACTAGGTACCATCCATCAGGTTTCCAATCGGTCGGTGGGCCTATGATTAATTAGGTTTTAATACGACCTCACAGGCGCTCATGTCTCCCTGCCGGGAGAAACGGTGCAATTAGCTTGCACGTCTTTGCCTCGCCATATTTAATCATCCATGCTCTTGGAAGAATAGGCGCCCCTGTCATCGCAATCAATTTCGTTGTCGTAATAAAGCCATTAGGGTGGGGGCAGGTAGAAGCACGTGTGAATGTTATGAGGGGCAGCTGAGTGCTGGGCGCGCAAAGAACCTTCCCAGCGAGTTATCGTTCATCAGCACATTGACAGGTTGGACTCGGTTTGAGGGCATTTAATAGTTGCAAGAAAGACCTCAAACAGGTGGATTCACCCCTTTTCACCATATTCGTGATTCAGTAACCATGACTGTTTAGCTAATAGTAATTTGGCATTCTACAACTTGTAGATTTGCTCATTGATGCGCGCTAGATAGTTACCCAGGATTGAATAAATATAGCCACACACGACATTGAGTCACGGGGCAGCAATGCATATTTTGAGTGTCAAGGTAAACCATAAATTATTACAAAAATGTTTGTAACTCTCAGCAGTACAGCCTGCTGGCGTTTTACGAGATCGGTACTGGACATGATTGTTTGTGTTTTCCCCATTTCTGTGAATACAGTTCAACTTCCAAGTAGAGTCGACACTCCCATAACAGCAAGGGTTTCCATACTATTGAAATAACGAAGATTGTACAGGTAGGCAGGATGAACAAATTCAGTGTGTGAGACGTGGGCTAGGTGGGAGAAACATGGGAATGACCATGCCACAGGGGTGATGTGCAATAAAACGTACATGTGTAGTATTTTAGATGGGTGAACATATGCACATATGTAGTGCAGCTCCGCCCACTGGTCTCTCAATTGGCCTTCATCTCCTAGTGAGGGTGTAGTTTAATGTATAGCGATGCGTGAACCTCATAAAGTGAGGGTGTAGTTTCATGTATAATGATGCGTGACCCCCATAAAGTCTGCAAGCGCTTTTGAGTAATACGGTATTATGCTACTCCTTTTGTTCAGCCTGGTTGAAATTGCGTGGTTGTATAGTGCTGTCGCATAGAATAGAAAGCGCCGTTGTAGGGTGCCATGCTACCACTAAAATGAATTATCGCAGAGCTAGTCAACTATCGCTCCATGGGAATTGTGAAACATGAGCGACCTGATTCCATTTATAACAGTTTGTTCCAGAAACAAAGTCGTTAAAATTCTTTCGGCCTGTACTACCTGTGTATTCTTTGGTGAGAGCAGTACAATTTCGAGAGCAGTACATTATCGTCACTTACTTTCCGGGGGAGTCGTTGTGTCTCGTCCTGGGTTAATATTGGGGCATAAGCAGTTAGGTTTGCGATCAAGCTAAACCTGGTCAAAGGGAGTTTATTCAATAGATTAGTTCTATCTATAGGCGCGAATGAAGCTAATTTTGCCCCTTTAACGTCACTGGATATCAACACACAGGTAGAGCCAAATGTGATTCCAGCAATAGATTAGCTTCGTTCACTGTTCTTGCATGTGGGGTCTATTCATTGGGTTCGACTATGTTACCTGGGGATCTGGTTCGAGTCTTGGTGAGGACGCGAAACGTCGGTGCTTCTGGGAAAATTTCTTAGCTTCACTAGTCCAAGGGAGATGGTCATGTAATATAACTGGTGCTACATAAAACATTCTGATACAGGATCCGGCAACCTCTGTAGTAATTTTTAGAACACAACCCAAATTGTGGCGGTTGAATTTTAACGTAATTTAAGAATACAACTCTAATTGAAGCAGTTGAAATTTGTCGTAGCCCTCCTTTTAATATCACATGGGTTCATGGTTATTGTAAACGATACGATCCATGCATATGCCCCATACTGCTGGGGTCGAGTTCGCACTGGAGGACTAGGGTCTCTTGCCTAAGGACTGCGTTCACGTGAAGTTTCTCCATTATGGAATTCAGCACGAGTTGCCGATAAGATCCAAGTATGACCTGCACTTTCATACTAGGAATAGAGGTTTTAATTTCCACGTTGTAAATTCTTTAAGTTGGTAGGTGACACTAGTCGCCATATCGTACACATATCGGGTTTCTATAGCTTATACTATAGCTTTAAACTCTACTTCCAATGCAGCCATTGTATTCTCTTACCAAGCGATAGACCAGTGATGCGGTAGTGAACTAGCTTTGATACCTGGTTAGCAGGTACACCTGAATCCAAGGTGTCTGGGTTACAAGATATCAACTCTGCAATCATTAAAGACCGCATTAGCACTTTAAATAATAAAGCAACCCCAAAGGGATGCAAATGCTTTCCGCGATTGGTACTACATATCTGAATGGTACTCAGGTTACAAACATTATCGTGATGGAGAGGAGAGAGCCCTCTGGGGTTTTCAAGCGTCTACAAACAGGTTCAAAACTGATAAATGCACCCACTGAGTAGTCGTAACAGCCCAACGAACGGACTTAAGAAATAGTGGTAGCTATAAAGCGCCAGCTGCAAAAGGTTTTCAGAACATTATTCGATAGTTTATAGTATAGAACGGCGAACGGTAAACTATCGCAGCTTCTTTTACATTTTCCTTCCAATGAATATATCTGCTGCGAAGTACAACTATGCGAATTTAACTTCAAGCAATAAAACGTAATAGATCTAGTGGGTGAACGTAGCCATAACAGATATTGGAGACAACGGACAGCTATGGTGTAGGGCATGTGGAAACATAATTTTAAGGGTGATTGCAGGTTTTTTATTCTGCAGGCATAAATTCAATGTGTTTAACTCACACATGTAATTCTAAAAGGCACTGCAGTATTATGCAGTAAACCACATCACTTTCAGGAGTGTCCGTGTCGGATGTTTTGACATATTAATGCAATATCATCCAACAAAACGTGCCAACATTCAGAAATAGCACTCTATCCCCGAAGTATATTTTGCCCTTATTTTAGCCGGGTCCAATGCCACTGTAAGCATCACAACATCCACCAGGAAACAATTATGACCCAAAGGTGTCTTCATGTTTTAAAGGCATCATAAAGTCAAGTTTGGTATAATTTATACCAATGTCAGTAACACAATTGCTAAGACTTCTACTATTTGAAAATACATGAGGGAGCAAGCAGTGCATTACAGAAGGTTAAATGATAAGTGTGCAGGTTGCAAGAGAGACACAGTACTAGTGGAGGTAAAATACTGCAATATGTGCTAGACACCCAGGCCTAGAACAAACGTAATGTAGGTGATGGTGGCATTATGCAAGCAGCAAAAGCAAACAACATGTGAGAAGCAGCAAACAGTGTGTTACAAGAGGAAATGGCGGGTGCATGGTTCAAAACAGTACAATGCTGCAATAAATGGCAGATACTCCGCAGGGACTCAAGACGGCATGCCTGCGACCTGTTCACTCTATAGATATGTGCGGGCACTGCAAGAGTATCAGGTAATGACTCCTTAGGGTATGTTGAAAAGGTGTACACACAGCATTCCCAGTACAAGCAACAACGGTAGTATCTGCCACAAAAATTTCACATTAACCGCAAGATTCTTTATGAAAGGATAAAGATAGCAAATTAATTGGAAGTACGTTTAAATGTGTGGTAAATATGTACTTCCGTATATTGGTTCATACAGCTTCAAGCCGAACACACCTTTAAGCACACAGACCTATCCCTAGTGTGGGAATTCCACTGCGAAATACTACTGAAGGATGGGAGTGACAACAGGGAGGAATAAGTAGAATTAGAAAGAAGGGTCACAATTGTGAATACTTTGCCTTATTGTGAATCGGGCCAAACATATACCCGAACACTAGGTAACAAGTGCAATAAATGTCATGTCAGCCCTAAATTACGGTACGGCCAATGCCAATACAGTGCATGACACATAATATGGGATTGCTTTAGCACACATTCCCAACATCGAAAACATGTATAACCTCCTAGCTGCAGGTTAACAGTGTAAAGCTTGATGTTCGCCTAGAAGAGAATTAGGAGTGCATTATGTTTGCTGCAGGGGCACAAGCGCGGTCCGAAAATAGGAACTTTACACAAATATTCTGGGAATGAGTCCAAACCCACCACACATCAGAATGTGGACTCGTTAGCGGCTTGCCCCGTGGCAGACGAAAAGTGAAGGCAACAACTATATGCCTGTAAGAGGTGTGGCCTATGTAACTAGGGGCGTGGCCTAAGAACCGTAGCTAAGCATTCCCCGTTAGAGGTGCGGCTTATGTAACCAAGGGCGTGTCCTATGAACCGACCTAAGAAATATCCATAAGTGGTGTGGTGAAGGGTACTATGATAGAGGTGCACTAAACAGCGACCGAAAGTAGCTAGGTGGGTGGGGGGCTCTGTCATCGACGGAAGCCTCCTCCAGAGCTGTGGCGGAGTACAGGGCGATCTGGAAGCAGATGGACAGTAGGGGTACCTCTGCGGCAGAAGGATACAGTCTAAATACCTTTGCCTGGCACAGTAAGGGTGCCTGAGCCAAGAACCTGGAGCCGAGGGAGTTCCAGGAAACAGCGTCGGTGCCCCGTTAGTCCTTCGAGCGGTCGGGGGGCCTGAACCGACCGGGGGTGTGCCTCATCTCCCCGCCCTGACAGGGGGGGCGGGAGTGTAACGAAATAAAGTGATAATGTACTGCACCGTCAGAGCATCGCCTCGCCGTGCAAGATGGCTCCTTAAGCATGCGGGTCAGCGAGGGGCTGCCGCATTGGATCGCCTGTAAGATGACCCACCTATCTGATACCTGTTGTGCGAAATAAACCTGCATCACTGCTTTCCCACAAATATGTCTCATGAGTTTCCTTGGTATGTAAGTGTAATGTGCGTAGGGCGGAGTAAGCACTGACGGTGTGGGCACTATGCCGCTGGCCGCGCGACACGAAGGGGAGCTGGGCGGGACAGCGCCTTAGTCCCACACGTCGGGCGAGCGGAGCCTGCAGCGCGCCACCCCCCTGAGCCGCTCTCTTCGCCACAGCTAATAGGGAGGGCTCTCCTGGGGACGGGGGAGGCGTTCCCGGGGATATATAGTGGCCCAGCAACTTTGCTCGGCCTCTCCTTCCCGCGTCTGGTTCGCTGGGCTGCTCTGCGCTGTTCCCACCCTGAACCCTGACCCAGCTGCAGAGCGGCGGGCGCTGTTGTGTATACCTTAATGGTCATGTTTTATGTTGCAGGCGGAGTCACAGGGCGATCTGGAAGCAGATGGACAGTAGGGGTACCTCTGCGGCAGAAGGATACAGTCTAAATACCCCTGCCTGGCACAGTAAGGGTGCCTGAGCCAAGAACCTGGAGCCGAGGGAGTTCCAGGAAACAGCGTCGGCACCCCGTTAGTCCTTCGGGCGGTCGGGGGGCCTGAACCGACCGAGGGTGTACCTCATCTCCCCGCCCTGACAGGGGGGGCGGGAGTGTAACGAAATAAAGTGATAATGTACTGCACCGTCAGAGCATCGCCTCGCCGTGCAAGATGGCTCCTTAGGCATGCGGGTCAGCGAGGGGCTGCCGCATTGGATCGCCTGTAAGATGACCCACCTATCTGATACCTGTTGTGCGAAATAAACCTGCATCACTGCTTTCCCACAAATATGTCTCATGAGTTTCCTTGGTATGTAAGTGTAATGTGCGTAGGGCGGAGTAAGCACTGACGGTGTGGGCACTATGAGGAGTGCGTCTTTCCCTCTGGGGGGGGGGCAGCGTCTGCTTAGGTGTGCTGTACTACCACCTCGCCAGCCCTGCCAAGTCCTACTAATCTTGTTTTGTTAGTTACGGCTTTATTTTTTCATTTGTTACAATTGCAGTTACTTCACCGGCTCTTTATTAAATAAACAACGCCTGCTGCTAGACTTTTCTGCTGTGCAGATGTCTCTACAAGCTTTACATTACTAAGCGAAGTGTCAGCCACAGGCTCAAGTCAAGTCAAGTCAAGTCATAGTATTTGTATAGCGCACTACATACCCAGAGGGTTTCAAGGCGCTTAGGAAGGGAAGGATAATTACCTTTCAAATATCCACGTTTTAAGTTGTTTTCTGAACGCTAGGTGGTTTTGGGTAAGGCGAAGGTAAGCGGGGAGTGAGTTCCATGTTTTAGCAGCCAGGTATGAAAAGGATCTGCCTCCCATGGTGGTCTTGTTGATGCGAGGTACAATGGCGAGGGCTTGGTTGGAAGAACGTAGTTGGCGGGAGGGGGTGTAGAAGGACAGTCGTGAGTTGAGGCAGTCTGGTCCGATGTCGTAGAGTGATTTGTGTGCGTGGGTAAGCAGTCGGAAAGTGATCCTCTTATTGACGGGTAGCCAGTGGAGGTCTTTAAGGTGACCAGAGATGTGTTCGTTGCGTGGGAGGTCTAATATGAGCCTGGCTGAGGCGTTTTGGATTCGTTGGAGTTTCTTCTGGAGTTTTGCGGTAGTACCCGCGTAGAGGGTGTTTCCGTAGTCCAGTCGGCTCGTGACCAGAGCGTGGGTGACTGTTTTCCTTGTGTCGGAGGGAATCCAGCGAAATGTTTTTCTGAGCATGCGAAGAATGTTGAAGCAGGAAGAAGATACGGCGCTGACTTGTCTGTTCATTGAGAGTGAAGAATCCAGGATGACGCCTAGGTTCCGTGCGTGGTTTGTCGGGATGGGTGCTTTTCCGAGGGCTTCCGGCCACCAGGAGTCGTCCCATGCAGAGGGGGATGAACCTAAGATGAGGACTTCTGTTTTGTCTGAGTTCAGTTTCAGACGGCTTTGTTTCATCCATTCGGCAACTTCTTTCATTCCTTCGTGTAGGTTAGTTTTGGCGGAGCTGGGGTCATTGGTGAGAGAGAGGATCAGTTGAGTGTCGTCCGCGTAAGAGATGATGTTGAGGTTGTGTTGGCGTGCGATGGTCGCGAGGGGGCTCATATATACGTTGAAGAGGGTGGGACTGAGTGAGGATCCTTGTGGTACGCCGCAGATGACTTCAGAGGCCTCGGACTTGAATGGAGGAAGGCGGACTCTCTGGGTTCTTCCGGTGAGGAACGAGGTGATCCATTCAAGTGCTTTTCCTTGGATTCCGATGTTATAGAGGCGTTGTAGGAGGGTGCTGTGGCAGACTGTGTCAAAGGCTGCGGAGAGGTCGAGGAGGATGAGGGCGACTGTGTCTCCGTTGTCTAGTAGCGTTCGAATGTCGTCTGTAGCTGCGATGAGGGCGGTCTCAGTGCTGTGTTTTGCTCGGAAGCCAGATTGTGAGGGGTCGAGGGATTTGTTATCTTCGAGGAAGGCGGCGAGCTGGTTGTTGACAGTTTTCTCGATGACTTTGGGCGGGAATGGAAGAAGCGAGATGGGGCGGTAATTTTTGAGTTCGGTGGGGTCCGCTGTTGGTTTTTTCAGAAGGGCGGTGAGTTCAGCGTGTTTCCAGTCTTCCGGGAAGGTGGCGGAGTTGAGGGAGCAGTTGATTACGTCTCTGAGGTGCGGAGCTATGACGGAGTCTGCTTTGTTGAAGATGTGGTGAGGGCATGGGTCTGTGGGGGATCCTGAGTGTATTGAATTCATCAGGCGGATGGTGTCCTCAGTGGAGATTGGGTTCCAGTCGTTGAGAATGTTCACGGGGGGAAGATGATCAGTAAATGGTAGGGTGGGTTGATTTCCGGGTTGGTTGTCAAAGCTGTTGTGGATGTCCGCAATCTTGTTGTGGAAAAATGATGCTAGGGAGTCGCAGAGGGTTTGAGAGGGGGTGATGTCGTTGGAGTTGGCCGAGGGATTGGAAAATTCCTTGACGATGTTGAACAGTTCCTTGCTGTTGTGGGCGTTGTTGTCAAGTCGATCCTTGAATGCTGTTTTCTTGGCTTTTCGGATCAGTTGGTGGTGAGTGCGGGTGGCGTTTTTGAAGGCGACCTTGGTGCTGGTGGTTGGGTCTTTTTTCCAGGCCTTTTCAAGGGAGCGGCAGAGTTTCTTGGACTTCTTGAGATCATCGTTGAACCATGAGGCCTCCTTGCTGCCAGGTTTGCTTTGCCGTTTTTTCAGTGGTGCTAAGGTGTCGGCGGTGTTGGATAACCATAGGGTGAGGTTAGCGGCGGCTTCGTTGGCGTTAGAAGAGGGGGCTGGGGAGTTTTGAAGGAGCGATGCGGAGATTTGGTCCGTGGTGATTTTGTTCCAGTTTCTTTGCAGGGTAGGTTGGAGGTGGATGTTGGGTTTTGGTTTGTTGTAGGTGAAGTGAACGCAGCTGTGGTCAGTCCAGAGGAGGTCCGTGGTGTGGTCGAAGGAGACATGATTGCTGGATGTGAAGATGGGGTCGAGTGTGTGACCTGCGATGTGGGTGGGGGAAGTGACCAGTTGTTTAAGTCCGAGGTTGGCGAGGTTGTCCATGATGGTGGCGGTGTTGCGGTCGTTGATATTTTCAAGGTGAAAGTTGAGGTCTCCCAGAAGGATGTATTCTTTGGAGGGGAGCGCGTGTGGAGTGATGAAGTCCGTGATGTCTTCACTGAATTTTGCGCGGGGTCCTGGTGGTCTGTAAAGGAGAGTGCCTCGGAGTGTGGTTTTGGGGTCGATGTGGATCTGGAAGTGAAGGTGTTCAGAGTTGGCGAGGTTGGCGTCAGAGCTGGTTGAGATGCGGATGGATTTCTTATGGACGATAGCGATTCCTCCTCCTGTGTGGCTGGTGCGGTCTTTGCGAGTGATCTTATAGTCTTCAGGAATGGCGATGGTGATGTCTGGTGCGGAGGAAGCGTTCATCCATGTTTCCGTAAGGAAGGCGATGTCCGGAGAAATGGTGTCTAGTAGATTCCATAGGTCGATGGCGTGCCTGTGGACCGATCGGGTGTTGAGAAGGATGCATTGTAAGTGGTTGGGGTCGGGAGTCTGATGTGTGGTTGTAGCGGAGATGTTGTCGGTGCCGCTGAATTTGCAGGAGTAGCATGAGAAAGGTCCATGGGTGCGTCCAGGAGCGGCTTGAACGCAGTTGGGGGCGCGACCGGGGTTAAGGGCTAGGAGGGCGGCGGCATCGTAGGTAGTGCGGGGGGGCTGGGCAGCGCGAGGGGCAGGGGGTCTGGCGCTGGGCGCGGTCCAGGCGCGGACGGGCGTAGACGGGCTTACCTTTGGCGCACCTTCGGCGTGTACGTAGCGCGTGGATGCTGCGCGTGGGGGCATTGGCCATAAATGGATAGTGGGGGGGGGAGGGGCGAGGGCGGCTCAGCTGGGAGGCGGGGCACGTTTACAAAGATGAGCACAAACAAACAAACAAAATGGCAGCGGAGCGCTGGGGGCTAACGCGCTACAAAGTTAAGCAGGGACAAAATAGCGCTAACTATACTGAGTAAAAGCGGCGATTTAACAATCAGCAAGGTGAAAGGGGGCAGGCGAGGCACAATGCAGGCTAATTAAACAGAGTAAAAGCGGCGCTTTTACAAATGGCAAAGTGAAAAGCGGCAGGCGAGGCACAATGCAGGCTAATTAAACAGAGCGAAAACAGCGATGTAGCAATCAGAGAAAAATGCAAATCGGCAGGTGAGGCACAATGCAGGCAATAATAACACAACGATACCAGTAGCAGGGGAGCGACCACTCGGCTCGAGAGCTGAGAGCGAGTCACAGCGCTAGGTGGGGTTGGAGCGCTGGAAGTAGTCTGTGGGAGGGCGGCTCAGCTGGGAGGCGGGGCGCGTTTACAAAGATGAGCACAAACAAACAAACAAAATGGCAGCGGAGCGCTGGGGGCTAACGCGCTACAAAGTTAAGCAGGGACAAAATAGCGCTAACTATACTGAGTAAAAGCGGCGATTTAACAATCAGCAAGGTGAAAGGGGGCAGGCGAGGCACAATGCAGGCTAATTAAACAGAGTAAAAGCGGCGCTTTTACAAATGGCAAAGTGAAAAGCGGCAGGCGAGGCACAATGCAGGCTAATTAAACAGAGCGAAAACAGCGATGTAGCAATCAGAGAAAAATGCAAATCGGCAGGTGAGGCACAATGCAGGCAATAATAACACAACGATACCAGTAGCAGGGGAGCGACCACTCGGCTCGAGAGCTGAGAGCGAGTCACGCTCAGGAGCCACGGTCAGAGCACACATTCCAGAAGCCCGGTGAGGTGAGGGAGCCCCCGAACCCTTCTCTTCTCCACTCCTCATCCAGCCCCCTCTTTCAGCTCGCCACCCTAAATGCGTCTAACTTTTATTTCTCAGTTATTTTACTTTTTCTATGTGATCCTGGGGAGTGTTAAACTCTCATTACTCAGGTGTTTTACATGCAATGTTTTATCATGTTGCCCTTCACCGTTGTTTTTTTTTCGTTGTTTTGCAATGAATGTTTATTGCGTTACAACTGGTCATGAAAGGTCACAAGCACAGCTGGGACTTTTGAAAAAAGTCTTTTGATTTGGATTTTGACTTCAGTTCATTTTGCTTCCACTTGTATTTTTAACTTATTTTCAACAGTATCTGGAGAATGCTCTTGTGCCCTATTCTACTTAATGTTGAGGCATTGTACATGTTGAAATTGACAGTTTGCAGTTTCCTTTTAAATATGTAATAAGACACACATGACACTAAAAACCTTAAGCAAAAACACCAGTGAACATTTCCTGGCGAAATAAATGAGAAATAATGCCCTCACAACAGTATTATGAGTTTCTATGCCTTAATATTATAAGCAATTATGTTAACATTATACGAAAACAGGTCATTCGTAGCCCCCATTGTTGTGAATGACCTGCATTCTTGACTTCTAATGGTGTCTTTTTGGGGCCCGGGTCAAGCCATCAAATATCTATGGCAGTTGCCAAGGGAAATCTAAGTACTGGTGGTATGTGTTTGCTCCATGTGTGCTTCCCCACACCTGCTGTTGCATTAAGGAGTTTGTGTGTGTGAGAGAGATTATCCTTATTTTAAACAGTTTTCTAATCACACTGCAGTATGGGATAAAATTACACTTCATAAATATAACATGGGAGCTAGTTAGATTTATGTTTTACTCCACTCACCATATGGGTACCAAGTGGCATACATGGATGTTTAGTTCAACAAACAATACAATACCAGATAATTCACCAAACACACAAATCAACACCACCCAGCATATTACACGCCACATAATACCACTCAGTACAACATAATTTAACTCCACATAATAAAACACTCCGCACCATGCCACATAATTGCATCTCTGCATTCTTTCACTCCACACCACACCATTCAACTCAACACATTTCCATTCTCTACCACATAATGTGACAAAAACCATATGATTATACTCAACAACACAATTACATAGTACACCACATACATCCACTGCCTACCACATAATCACACATCAACACACAACATTCTACAGAACCCCACATATTTAAGCTCCACTACATAACACTTCGCAACACAAAATAACATTCCACATAATAATACTTCATAACACACAATCCCCCTTAGCATACTTCCAATTTCATTTAAATACACCATAATTACTATCCACACAATTCCAGTGCACACCATTCCACATAACTCTACTACACAAATCCAATCCACACCCTACAATTCCACACCTAACAATTCCAAAACAAACCACATAATTCCCCTACACACCACATATATCTACTTTACACAATAGCACGTAGGGAAAATATATTTTCATTTACAACACCAATAGCTCTTAATCTCATTTCTCTCCTTGTCCTTACTTTATAATCTACCTGTAGATCTCACACCATTTTATCATTGATGGCAGCAGCTGTTGTCATCTTAGCCATATTGTAACATTAGTTCAAAATGTGTTGTTCTTACTTTGATGTCTGACACATATGCTGTGTTTACTATAATTGTGGCTACTATGTATACGGTATAGTTCCTTTACTTTTGCTTACATTGCTGTAGGATTTAAATGTTTGTTGCACCATAAATTTGCATGATAAATACACCGGTTAATCCTACATACAATAATGTTACATTACCAAATGTGTATGTTTTATCTGGTTTTTCATTGTAATACGACAGAAATATACACCACATAAATACACTCTATGCCACCAAACAACAATCCACATAATTAAACTCCACACCATGCCACATGATTCCCCTCAACATAATGTCACTTAATAGCACAGTATTCAACTCCACACAAATCTATTCCACACCTCATAATCCAACACTAAACCACATTATTCCACTCCACAACACAATTACACTATACACCACATATATCCAATTTACAAAACAGAATTCACAATCATACCACAAAATTCAACAGCACGCCACATAATTAAACTTCACTGCATAACACTCCACAAAACAAAATACCATTCCACATAATTACACTCCATTAAACACACTCCATTACACAGAATCCCACTCCAAATAATTCCAATTGACTCAAAAACACAGAATTACTATCCATATAATACAACTGCACATCATGCCACTTAATTCCCCGACACAAATCCACTCAACGCCACACAATTCCACATCACATAATTACACAACTAACTAATACAATCGAAAACACATCATTCCACTACAAAATTCCTCTCCATACCACACAATTCTACACCAAACAATTACACAACTAAACAATCCTATCCAACACACATAATTCCATTACACAAATCCACTCCACATTACACAATTCCACACAATCAATCAATCAATCAATCAATCAAGTATTTGTAAAGCGTGCTACTCACCTGTGAGGGTCTCAAGGCGCTAGAGGAGGGGGGAGCAGCTACTGATCGAACAGCCAGGTCTTGAGAAGTCTCCTGAAAGTCAGCAGGTCCTGGGTTTGTCGCAGGCGGGTGGGGAGGGTTTTCCATGTCTTGACCTGCCACCGGTGGTCATTCAGTGGATGCGTGGGACAGTGGCGAGGGCGAGGTCAGCGGAGGGAAGCTGGCGGTTCGGGGTGTAGAAGGTGAGTCGTTCATTGAGGTATGCTGGTCTGGTGTTGTGGAGTGCTTTGTGAGCGTGGGTGAGGAGCTTGAAGGTGAACCTCTTGTTGATCGGGAGCCAGTGCAGATCTCTCAGGTGGGCATTGATGTAGCTGTGGCAAAGGGATTCCGAGGATGAGGCGAGCGGAGGCTTTTTGTATGCATTGAAGTCTTTTCTGGAGTTTGGTCGTTGCCGTAGTCCAGCCTGCTGCTGATGAGGGCTTGGGTGACTGTCCTTCTGGTTTTGTCGGGGATCCATCTGTAGATCTTGCGGAGCATGCAGAGGGTGTTGAAGCAGGAGGAGGAGACCACGTTGACTTGCTGGGTCATAGAGAACGTAGAATCCAGGATGAACCCCAGGTTGCGAGTGTGGTTGGTGGGTGTTGGGGCGGTTCCCAGTGTAGCCGGCCACCAGGAGTCATCCCATGCGGAGGGGGTGGAGCCGAGGATGAGTACCTCCGTCTTGTCAGAGTTTAGTTTCAGGCGGTTGGTCTTCATCCACTCTCCGTGGAGGTTGGATTTGGCGATGGCCGGGTCCTTGGTGAGGGAGAGGTTCAGCTAGGTGTTGTCAGCGTACAAGATGATGTTGAGGTGGTGCGCTCAGACGATGTTGGCGACAGGTGCCATGTAAATGTTGAAAAGGGTCCGGCTGAGGGATGATCCTTCAGGTACGCCGCAGGTGATCTAAGTAGCTTCGGATCGGAATGGGGGAGACGGACTCTCTGGGTTCTGATGGTGAGGAAGAAGGTGATCAACTTCAGGGTTTTATCGCGGATCCCTGCATCGTGGAGGCGTGTGCGCAGGGTGTGGTGGCAGACGGTGTCTAAAGCAGCCGAGAGGTCCATGAGAATGAGGGCCGCGGTTTCGCCATTGTCCAGCAGGGCCCTTATGTCGTTGGTGGCAGCGATGAGGGCGGTTTCGGTGCTGTGATTGCTTAGGAAGCCGGATTGGGAAGAGTCCAGGATGTTGTTCTCTTCAAGGAAGTGTGTCAGTTGTCTGTTGGCGGTCTTCTCAATTACTTTTATCGGAAACAGGAGCAGGGAGATGGGTCGGAAGTTCTTGAGGTCCTTTGGGTCCACCTTGGGTTTCTCAAGTAGGGCGTTGATCTCAGCGTGTTTCCAGCTCTCTGAGAAGGTAGCGGTCTCGAAGGAGCTGTTGATGATCTTCCGGAGTTGGGGTGCGAAAACGGAGCTAGCTTTGTTTAAGATGTAGTGGGGGCAGAGGTCAGAAGGTGAGCCGGAGTGGATGGTGTTCATGGTTTCCTTGCTGTCTTCATCGTTGACGTTGTTCCAGGAGAGCAGGAGGTCGGTGTGTTTGGTAGGCGTCGAGTCGGGGGTTTCGGCATCTGTTGTCGGTGTCTGGGTTTCGAAGCTGTCATGGATGTCAGCGATCTTGCGGTGGAAGAAGGTGGCCAGGGAGTCGCAGAGTTCTTGCGACAGTGGGATGTCATTGGAGCTGGGGGTAGCGAGTTCTTTCACGATGTTGAAGAGCTCTTTGCACACCATTACACAAATAACTACTCCAATCAAATGCACATAATTCCACTACACACAACATACATATACTTCAAAACACATATGTAAAAGACATTACCATTCAAGTTGCCAATAGCTCTAACTCAAATAAATGCGAGACCGATTGCATTTCCAATGCTTGTCTGTTGAGGTTTGGCTTGTACATATGAGTGCTTAGTGAAAATAACAAATTGTTGTTTTAGAACTGAACATGTAGACTTGACTAGAAATTACAATCTGGCATTTCAATCGGGACAACTATGGGGCATGTTCACAAGGTGCCATCGCCGAATTAAACAACACTTTATCGCAGCCAAAGTCGTGATAAATTTACCCCACCATTCACAAGCTGGTGCAAACAGTCCACAGCACCAGTTTTCCCGCGATAGCAGCAGCAAAAAACATCGCCACAGAGGACCCGCAACTATCGCTAATGAGATGCAGAGTAGGCGTCCCTGTGCAAAAACCCATGACAATACCACACTCAACATTCACAAAGACCAGACAGATCGTGATAAGAACACAAAACAGGCGATAAGGCACGTTAGCAGGAGGACCTTTACACCTTGTCTGACCTGGTGTAAAGTTGAATGGCAGCCTGCACCACAATAGGGAGCACAGCCCAGGGTGTCAGCGGAAGGGCAACAGATGCCATGGAGAAACACATCATGCAGGCCGGACACCCAAGAGGGCCACAACACCCACCTGGCACCCCCCTGGACAGCCACAGAGGCAGCGCACACAAAGAAAGCACCCCCCCCAGGAAATGCACCTGCCTCACAGGAACAACACCTGATACGTAAGAACAACTTACAATGGTAACCTGGGCAAGCCGTGAACATGACCAATCAATGGCATGGCACCTCAGCCACATAATATCCAAATGCGGGGAGAGGTGGAAACCAGGAATGTGTGAAGGATGCAGTAGAGCCATGATTGGCAAATTACACAATGCCAAGAGAGGTGGCGAAGTGCTGGACAGACCACAGTATGCAGCACCTACCCATATCCACGTCAACATACACTTCTGGTGTATGGAGTGTAGTGGACAGTGGACGCAACCATGTCACCCCAGCCAGGGGGGGTCCTCATGGAAATTTTGCCTGTTACGCCCCACGTAAGCGTGATCAGAGTGGGATGGGCCGGCGTACACCAGGCCAGCATAGGGGTGTGAATAAAAAGCACGTAGCCCCGAGCCTGGTCCTCTTCTGGAAAGCCCAACATCTCTGCCAGGGCGGCACCTCCCACCCCGCCACGAGGCCCACGCCGTCCTTGTTTGCGGAGTTGCCTGAGATCCTGTGCACCTGCAATGCCCCGGTCTGCTGGAACATGAACCCGTCTGGGCAGACCCTACGTAGCAGGCCACACTGATCAGCATCCGATGCCGGCGTGCATCACGGAGGGCCCACCATGTGCCTGTGTAAGCTCCAAGCCCGAGGGCCGCGACCTGGCCAGGCTTTCAGACCACCGCTGTCCCCCCGATGCTGGCCCACATTACTCCTTCCTCATTGACATATTCTACCGGCGTCCTCTGTGGCCCAGTGGGTCCCATATGTGAAACTGTGTCATGGCTCCTGCATGTCAGTGAGCCCAAATCCGGGACAGCGGCCACAGCACAAAGTACCCCCACCGATCAGTGAGGCATAGCTCCATATGGGCATCTGTTGAGCCGTGCTGCCACAAACCCTGTCCAAAGCCAGCCGGAGAGCCGTGCTGCCACAAACCCTGTCCAACGCCAGCCAGCGACACGTGGATGAGGGACCAGGACTACCCTGCGGACCAGTAGGTCTCACATCCAGCACCTCGTCGCAAATCACAAATGGCTTAGTCCACACAAGTGGTCCCACGGAGAGGAGTAAGAGGAAGATGCGGCTCAGTCTGGATGAAAACCGGGTCACAGAGGTGACCCAACACATGGTGCCACTTAACCTGAACTACGCAGACCGGTGGGGCCACCAACCTATGCCATGCTGACTGCTGCCTCCGGCCTACACTGCGGTCCAGTAGGTCACAGAGTCATGATTTTGCTATGGCGGAGTTCATATCAGTGTACCAGCATCATCGAAGACTGCATCCCCACTCAACCCCGGTGTCACTAAGTCTGTTCCCCGACATTCATGGATACTCTCTGGTCAAACTTTGGTGGCGTCTGAGTCTATGACTAGGGGGCAGTTTTCATCCTCGTGTAGCTGATACTGAATTGGCGGTGGCAATGAGGCTGTCGCATTCCACTCCTCCATTTGCTGCTTTTGGATAAAACCAAGCAATTTGCCGTCTTGCCCTGGAGGACACCTTCCACTGTCCCCCGAAACCCTCCGCAACATGCACCTCGGACATTGATGGTGACTCGCTCAGGTCGGCTGGCCCATCTGACTGCACCACAAGTCACTGTCCCGTGGCTGGGTGCCTGTGCCCGCTGCAGTGCATCTGGGGCCACTAACTCTGTGCTGGTCAAGTCCGGGACCCCTTCTCCAGAGACATTGGATGGGCCCTGAAGCGTAGGCCATAGGGTCATCAACGCCATTTCTCTGTGGCCTTGCGCTGTACGCAGCCTCCGGGCCCAAAAGTCGCCCACTAGGGCTCACACACCAAAGCAAGTCCAGACCGGCCAGGACGTCGCATCACCGCAGGAGGCACACGCCACCACCACAAGTACCACCTGCAACCGCCATCTGCCATAGTTGAAATGGTGGTCCTGACAGACTTACGGAGTTGCTCATACCTGTCGTGGATGCCATCATCGGCCTGATGCCCTTCTCAGCACTCCAGGTGCCAGTGACTCAGTACACCGCAGGCCATTGTCCGTTGCTGATGGAGTTTTGTGCTGTGAAGCGGTTTTGCAGCTATGTCACCTCAAACAGTGTGGGGGCCCTGAGACATTGATGGGGAAGATGATGCAGGTCTAACACACCCCACTGCTTCTGCATCAATTACATACCGAAGGACACAATCCAAGACTTTTTCTTCCCATGATCGCGCTCATCTCCAGTATCCCATCCCCAGTGCACTGCAGCTCATGGACACTTCTGTTTGCATGTTGGCTGTCCTCTGGAATTTCCCCAGTTCACTCCATGTTGCTCAGCAGTTGACTCTGTATTGCATGTGTTTTCTGTTTCTGTTGCAATGGTGTCCAATGTTCAAGTGGTTGCCAGCACCAGACTTTCCTTGCGGTATGGCTTACACTCACCCCACACACACATCCAGCACAGGTATCACTGCACATGTGGCCCTGCCTATAAAGGGGCTGGGCGCATGTGCCCGTAGCCAGTTCAAATGATATCTGCATGTGTCCCTGTGGTCTTGTAGTATGCATGTGAGCCCTGGGCCCTACGACATTGCATTGTGCTGTGTACATCGGAGGCAGACGTGTCTCCGCTGGTAGCGGGTTGGAGCTTGGACATATAGCTTCATCTTCACCCACTCAATTCGTAAGGGGAGTGGCCAGGGCCGTCGTACGCAGAGCCAACATGGGTGTGTGACTGCAATTGTGCATGTGAATGTGCCTCTGCATGTGTCTCAATAGCAGTGTGGGTCTCCTTAGTGGGGTGTTGGTGGGCCCTGAGGGTGATAAACACCAACGTATGTGTCCTGGTTTGCATTCCATGGGTTTGGCCCCCACCAACACCTGTTGGGCCACCTCCTTTTGGCGTGCTGACACCTGGCATTGGGGTGCCATGTGTGGGTGGGTAAAGTGTGGTGAACCAGCTGTGCTTGCGGGTGCTTTCCACTGTGTGGTCTGTTGCAGGCTCGGTGTTCTCCTCTGAGTAGCTTTGTTGTCCGGGTCCTGGTGGGGGGTTGCATGGGATATTCATGTGCTGGTGTAGGGTGTCTATGTCGATGTTGTGGTGGTTCTCTCCGGCATCACTGATGTGTTGTATTGTGTGCTCTGCTGCAGGTGTTCTGTGCCCCTCTGTGATGTGAAGGGGAGGTGCATGTTGCCTTTGTGTTGACATATATGTTGGGGCATTGTGCTAGTTTGCATGCGAACTGTATGGCAGTGTACATTGTGACTGTTTGGGGGGTGCTGGATTCTTCTGCGGGTAAGTGTACATTTGGACTACATGACTGATGTAAGGTTGTACGCGTACATTTCCATTTCACTGTTTCCGGCTCTGTCGGATGTAGTGGGCATGTTTCTGTGCATGTGCGGAGCCAGTTGTCTCCTCTGTCCTGCAGTGTCGGCTATGTGCATTGTTCCACGTTGTCGTTGATGTGGGTGTGCTGTTCCTGCTATGTGTGTGTGGTAAGGTGTGCCAAGGAGATCTGGGACATGGTCCAGGGTGTTTGTGGGTGTGCAGTGTGCTACGCATCATTGTGCAAGGATGCCATTGTGCCCATCTCCCCTTGTCCCCCATTCCCTGCTCGTTGCTCTCCCTGTTGTGTTGTGTCAGATCCTGTCAAGCTGTGTCCGTACTCCATGCTCCTTGCACCGTCTCCACACTGATGACGGTGGCCTGGGTTTCCTCCAGCTCCTCAGTTGGCGCTGGGCTGCCACCTCCTGTCGCCGTTGCTGCCTTCCTGTTGGCATCGGGTTGGTGCCTGGTTTAGGTTGTCACATAATGTCGTTGTTGCCTATTGGCCTCCTGGATTGGCCTCCTCAGCACTCCGACTGCATTCCAGGTGGTCTGCTTTAACCCTGGGCGTAGTTCGCGTAGCAGTGCTATGCGTAGCTACCCGAAGTGCACTTCGCACTACGCGAGCTACGCGTAGCTACCTGACCTGTGTAGTGCACTGTGCAAAATGCTGTTCACACTGATTGCGCAGTGCCAGATGCTTCTCCGCACTGTGCAATCAGTGGAAACTGCATATTTCACAGTGCAAGGCATCGTTTTCTGCCGCTTGAGTAGATTTCTACTCGAGCTGCAGCTTTCTCAACGCGGATTGGTAGTTTCTCATCGCGAGCAGTCGCGAGCATACGCGACCACCCGCAATGAGAAACCTGACTTACCCGCGTTGAGAATTTTGCCGGGAGGTTTATTTTCCACGCTCGCAATCGGCAACTTGATGTTGCTGATCACGAACGAGGAAAAAGTCTCGCCGGGATGTAATTTTGCTTGCTCACGGTCGCCAACTTGACATTAAGGACCACCAGCAAGCAAAAAATGACCCCTACGCGTGTTTTTACGGTGCTACGTGCAATTCGCGTAGTGCAAAGTAGCGCAAACTTCAAAAACTACGCGAGCCTAGGGTAGTACTTTGCCCACGGTTAGTCTGCTTGTGGGTCAGTTGCTGGTGGTGTTCTATCATCTCCGTGACGCTGGTCTTGTTTGCCTGCGGACTGCACCCCGTCATCCTTTCTCTCTTCTCCTTGGTCTTCCCCGACCCTGTTGTTCCTTGCTGGTGTTCTGTGGGGGTTGTGAGGTTTGAGTTGGCCTCTGAGCTGGGTCAGGGTGCATCCATGTTGCGACATGCTTTGGCTTGTTTTTGGTGTCTTTTTACTGTGGTTATTATGGTGCATTGTCCCGCCAGACGTGTGGGATTTGCAGGCCTGTGGCTGGTTTTCGCTACTTTTTGTACTGCAGTTGGCCTCACATTTTTGTGGCGTGGCATTGATTTTCACGTGGACATTTGCAGCATTATCTGGTGTCTATCACATTCTACCGCCTTGTTGTGAATTTCACCTTGACACAGGGTTATTTACCCGCGATAGGCTGCGATGTTGAATGTTGCGTTACGCTACTCTTGCGGTAGTTATCACACATTCTTGTGAATATACCCCCATGTTTTATTAGTTGTGTGGAAACATGAGGCAATTGATCCAAAATTCAATTTGTGTACTTCACAATATCTATTTAATAGAAACAGGCAATGAGCTGTTTCAGGCACACTGATTTCATTTCAGAATTATATTTAAAGCAGAAATATAAGGATAATTTATGGAGCGTTCATGCTTATTGATTATTTTTGGTTATTTGGTATAAGTTAATGCTACGGCTATGTGAAGGAATTTCATGAATCATCATCTATATTGGAAAAATCATTCTATTATATCAATACTGCTGTCTGGTGCCTGATAATGTAAGATTGGCACAAATCCTATAACCTCTGTGTACCTGAGCAGTGGAATGGCAGTATTAACCTCTAGGATTTGACTGTGCTCTATCTACATCATGTGATTGTGATACCTTTTGAGTTTTCCACTCTGCCATTCCTAAGCAGATTCTGAGAATCTACTTGAAAGGGACTGGATGGAAAATTGAGGTGAAGGAAGAAGGTATATGAAGTCTGATAAATGACAGGCCATGTACAATTCCACAATAAAATATAAAGGTGGATATTCTCAAGAACGTGTGATAATTATTGCACAATTCACTTAACACAACTGTGTTAACGTTGTATTCTCAAATCGGTGGTACCATTTGATAGTCTCACAATAACATGTCAAATGACCACGCTTAAATTAACGCAACGCCTAAAACCGGCGAAACACGAATGCGAAAAAAGCGACAATGTCCCAAATCGCAATACAAAAATCAGCGCTAACCAGCTACAGGCCTGCAATTCCCACGTGTCATGCGGGAAAATGCACTATAAAAGCCCCGAAAAACACAAACAAAATAATTTAAACTGCGTAGTACCATGGAGGAAGCTGGAGCAAGTACAGAGGACGAACAGAACCCCACAAGCCCCCAAGAGGACCAGCCTGGGACCTCGGGGTCACAGAAGGGCAAGGAGAAGAAGACGAGGGAGACAAGATTCAGTACGCAGGAAAACAGGATCATTATCACGGAGGTGATAGAACACCAGAAACAACTGTTCGTCACCTCCAACATGTCATTGGCAAATAAAAATGCAATATGGCAGTCCATCCTGGACAAGGTGAATGCAGTCAGAGTGAGGAGGAGAACAATTGGAGAGGTCAAGAGGTGCTGGCATGATGCGAAGCGCAAAACTAAGAAGAAACTCGCTGACAACCATCAGGCAGCAATGCAGACTGGAGGTGGCAGTCCAGCAGAACACCAGGAGCTGGATGAAATGGAGGAACAGTCATCAGTGGGGAGACTGTGGCAGGAGTTGGGGGTCCGGACACTGCTCGACATGACCTGACACAACAGCAACAGGGTGAGTACCGAACAGAGACTGGGACTGGGTGGACGGGGCGAGATGGGCACAATGGCACACATGCACAATTAAGTAGAGCACACTGCACACCCACAATGACTCTGGATCATGTCCCTGATCCCTTTGGCACACTGCAGCACACTTACAAACAGCAAGTAGTCCCTCGTCCACTATGGGCACAAAGGGGTCCCTCCCCACACAGGTCAAATCTCACAACCAACCCATGCACACGTGTTAAAACCAGCAAAGCTGCGTGTCTGTGAGCCACACTGACAATGCAAGTGACACTGCATGACGAATAGAATGGCTGCAGTCCAACTATCATGGCATGGTGCACGCCACGACAGTGAGGTGGCTGTGGAACACATCCAGAAAGAAGCAGGTCACACTCTGACACATCCACGTGCACAAACATCCCCAAAATATGAATAAGAGTCAAAAATAGCCAAGCCTGCAACATCTCAGCACTGTAGAAGCACAGAAGTCAAAGGCATACCGCTTCAAAGGGATAAGGGGCAGCAAAATCACAGCTGCAGGGGTGACTCTCCCACAATGCAGCACACACACATAGCAATAATAGCACATCAACATTGACGACAATGTGGTACAAAGTGCAACACTTTCACTACAGAACAGAGTGCACAACTGGTTCAGCTTGTGCTTAGAAACTGGCCAATCACATCTGGCATAGCAGGAAACTGTCAGATGATAATGTACGTGCACAACCTCACATCCGTGATGTAGTTCAAATGTACACTGTCCTGCATCAAATAGTCAGCTCCTCTCAGTCACAATGTACATTGTCATGCAGTCTGTATGTAAATTTGAACAATGCGTCAACATACATGTCAACACAATGTTAAAATGCATCTCCCCTTCAAATTGCAGAGGGAAAATTAACTCCTCCTGCAGAACAGAGCAGACAACTCATCAGTGATGATGAAGAGGACCTCCACACCTTCAACAGCGACCTCCTACAACAGCTCATGGATAGCTACGGCAACCCACCTCCAGGAGCAGGGCAGCCCAGTTGCATCGAGGAGACTCCACCCCCTGCACAGACCACACTGCAGGAAGCACCCACCACCACGGCTGGCTCCAAGCACCTCACCGAAGGACACATCGCATGTCAATGCCTAGTGTTAGACTGCCAGAAGGAGGTGGCTGAACAGGTGTGGGTGTGGTTCAACACCATAGCAGCCAAACTAGATGACATGCGTGGGTGTCTAAGTCACATCAGGGACCACTTACACTCCCTAACGGACACCCACAGTTCACTCCATGATGTCCAAAAGTCCATGCCCGACATCACTGGAGTCATGCCTCTGAGAGAAGAACAACTGTCTAGTCAGTGTGGCCCCAGCGATACCAGACGAGAGTTGGCACAGATGCTGAGGATAATGGAGAACATGGAGCGGATACATGCAGAAAGAATGGCTGCCATGGATGCACACCAGCAAAAAGTTGTTGGTATCTTCCATGCCCTGCAGATCCTCATCATCGCATTGCTGCCACTAAGGCAGTCGCTGAAGAATGCGGCTGTTACTTCCAGACACACATCTGAAGCCCCTTTTGTGTCAGTGGCACACAGTGCTGCAGACCAAACATCAGCACCCACATGTCAGACAGATGACATAGAGGACGAAGATGCAGGTGATTCCACCTGTGTATTAAGAAGGAGCCAGTAGCAATCTACTTCACCAAATGCTCTGTATCAGCTTGGTTCTGCCCTCTGCATCATGCCATGTAACCACACCTCCCACTGTCCCCCGAAACACTCTGCGACACTCAACTTGAACTTCTACATGGACTGCCATATTTTGTTTGCTTACCAATGACACAGCAATCAGACTGCAGACTGTACTCTTCCTCTTCCGATGTACTTGTCAATCCATAAATGACATTGACAGGCCCTCCACTGGGCTTCAATGTAATGTGCAGTTTGCATGGCCATGTACTTCTCCAGCTCCGACACTTCATCAAATGTTAATAAATCATTCAAATTCACACAGATGTGTCATGTCCATAATCGATCAAGTATGAAAGTAAGGATGAATGTAAGGACATTGATTGCACAAAAAGGCACACCCTGGGAAATGAAAGCAATGCACATGTGTGACCGTGAGCGTCATCATCTGCTATGGTATCTCTCTCAGGGGTTGCCTGCCGCATGCAAGACCAAGGTCGAAGGTGCAGATGTCCTACCGCCTTATCTTTCATCCCTAATGTTAGTCTGACTACTCCTTGCATTCTGGAAATGTGATGTGGCTTTTGCGCTGCGATTGAGGCTAGGCCTTAGGCTTAGGGTGCACCAATAGCGATACACACACAACAGTTGGCATGTATGAGGCAGGAACCAGAGCGGTCTTGTGCTCTTTGTACAATCACTTCATGCGCGGCTGCCCTACGGGTGCATGCAACATTGCAACATTGTTGATTGCCGACCATGTGGCACTGACACTGCGACAGAGCCACACGCATCTGTTGGTTTCCTGTCCAGCCTAGATATTAACCGCGCCCAGAGCTTAGGGATAATTATTCACACCCCTACGCAGAGCCAGCCCAGCTTACGTATAAAGTGGGGACGACAACGCTACGTGTCCCAGTTCTTCCCCACTGGCAGAGGTAACATGGCTGCGTCAGCCTGGCATATCACAAGACTCATTCATAAAGGGCCCATGAGTTGGGTTGAAAATAGTCGGTGGCACTGGATACATTGCGTCCAGCACAGGCCTACTGCCACGGGACGATGACTTTCGGTGCACTGAGGTAGGGGCACCTTCAGTGCTGAGCGGGTGTGCAGCCTGCGATGATGCACCGTCCTGGCGGTCCGGACTGGTAAGGATTTGTGTGAGCCCTGCTGAACCGCAGTGTAGGCCTGTGCCAGCGGGCAACAGGGGCCTACCACCACGTGGCATTGCTTCACGGTTCACAGAGTTAATAGCACCCAAAGAGCTGAGCAAAAGTGTGCAGCCTGCGATGATGCCATGTGCACTGATATGATCTTTGCCATTGCGTAATCAAGACCCAGAATCACGTGTGTGACCTGGTGTCCCGCAGTGCGGGCTGCATGATGTGGAGGCTGCCAGGGTTGCGGGCCCCGGGCTTGGAGCTTGCACTGGCACGTGGTGTGCCCTCTTGGAGACACACTGGTGGCAGAAGGTGAGCAGTGAGACCTGGGTGCGCAGGGGCAGGCAATCACCGCTGGGCAGCAGGAGGGTCTGGGGTGCAGCAACCTGTGTGCGCAGGTGCGGGCAAGCGATGATGGCGTGTGCAATGATATAAACACTGCCATTCATAAATCTGGACTCTGTTTCAGATAAGGGACCTGGTGGTCTGCAGTGTATTCGGGCACATGGTTGGAGACACACCGGTGGCAGCAGGTGAGCAGTGAGGCCTGGGTGCACAGTGTCGGCACTCTCTCTCCCTCCCCTTCTCTTCCTTTCACTGTCTCTCTCTCTTCCTCTCTATCTCTCTTTCCCGCTCTCTCCCTCTCTTTCTTTCACTCTCTCTCTCTCCCTTTCATGCTCTCTCTCTTTCTCTCTCTCTCTGTCCTTTGATGAGCTCATGACACACCTTCTTATTTTGAATTTTGTCTTGCAGGCTGTGACTTACAGATTGTCCAGAGAAGACCCACCATGACTCTTCCAAATAGCCATGACTCTTTCAAATAGTTGGTTTGAGTTTAATTAGAATAAACGCATTTGTTTGGAAATTCAAAGATGAATGAATGTTTCTCCTTTTTATGACCACACATGAATGTTAACTATTGTAATTGTGCGACATCAGGTGAATTGTTTTGTTTATGATTTTGTAAAGTTGATGGAAAATATCTATGGCGGGGGGGGGGGTTGCCCGGGGTATGGCCCGGGGCAGGGCTTGGGGAGGTGGCGGTGGGTGTTGTGGCCCTCTTGGGTGTCCGAGCTGCATGACCAGTATCTCCATGGCATCTGCTGTTCTTCTGGTGTGGCTGTGGGCTGGGCTCCCATTTCTGGTTTAGGTTATCGTTCGACTTAATACCAGGAAAGAACAGGTGTTAATGCCCTGCAGCTAACGCGCCTTATCGCATGTTTTCTGATCTTATCGACGATCTGGCTGGTTGTTGAGAATGTTGCAAAGTGGTGTTTTCTTCCTTTTTGCAGGGGAACACCTACTCTGCATCTCATTAGCATTAGTTGCCGGTGTCATCCGGTTTTTGCGGCTGCTATCGCAGGAAAAGTTTCAATGTTGTTTGTTAGGACCAGCTTGTGAATAGGGCGAAAAATCTATCGCCACTTTGGCTGCGATAAAGTGCTGCTAAGTCGGCGATAAGTCCGTGAGAATATGCCCCTTAAAGTGTTTAGGAAACGTGTGCTGAAAAAGACACTATTTTGTCATACATATTTTCAAAGATCTTGGGGAGGCTAACACATTCCTGAGAGACCCCAAAATTATTAACATATTTCGTTAAATCCCCTTCAGAACCTCCAGAAGTTTGTAGTATTGTAAAATATGCCATTGGACACTCTTACTTTCTAAATGTTTGTGGGACAGAACCATCCCTAATTATTGAAAAACAAGTTGAGCTTCCTTACTTTATTTACTCACTCTCACAGTCCTTTTGTAGGCAGATGATTATGCCCCAACAATGTAAAAGTTCACCAACAGTCACTTCTTGCAGGTGGTCTGGTTCTAGCACCAAAGGTGTTGGGTGGCACTCACGAAGGCTGTGGGCAGTGTCAATGGTGAAAATGGGAGGCTCCAGCACTGGAAACAGGTGTAGCATCCTACGAAAAGTGGCGGGCCCTTGGTCTTGTTAAAAAAATTAAGCAATGATGGGCGTGGCTTGACTCATGGCTAAGATGGCGGCTTCTTTCTTAACTCTGTGGAGTAGCCGTAATGTATGCTGTGTTGGATACTGTTATACCAACTTTACCGTGGTCAGCTATGCAGCGGAAAATGTGCTGAAAGTGGTAAGTGCCTGGAAGACCAGAAAGGCTGCCCTACAAAGTTTTTTTAATGGAAGAGATCCCATGACTTCCATGATAGCACAATTCAAAATGGCGCAGTTTCGGTGTTACCTCAGTCTACCGGGGAATTACTGTCTGGGGTGTTGTGGTGGCAATGCGATCCATTCCTTTGCCTCTTTCCATGCAACTTCAGTCTATTATTCCATGATGGCTTTTTGATGCATCCTGGTAGGAGCACAACTGCAAAGGCGGCGAAATCCATGACTGTTTAATTATGAATTGACATGGCTGTGAGTAATCCAGTACCTGGAAGGCAGTGAACTGCAGTGATAGCAGCAGCAGTGGCAGTTTCGTGTGCGTTGCCGAGCTCTGAGCAGGTTCTCCTGGTGGTTTGGATTCTCGGACGCATTGAGCTGAGTAAGGCATTCTGCAACCCAGTCAGGCACCTGGCGAGGTACGCATTGAGCTGAGGGGGGTGAGTGAGCAACTGAAAGCAGCTGCTGCAGTGAGGTAAGCCCAGGTACTCTTGTAAGAAGGCCCAGCTAGGTCTGGGTGCAGCTTGCAGGGCAGCCTGATGAGCTCCCTCTCTGCCGCATCTTTCTCAGGCGTGATCATACTGTTGAGGGGTGCTCAGTGTACTGATTTGCGATGCCGGGAGTAGGGAGCGTCATTGTCGCAAGAGCTGTCTGAAGTTGTGGGCTCTTTCCCAGCAACCCCGTGCTGCTAACTTAGCCGCTCGCATATCTACTGTGCTTGCTTGCATACCTATTTACCAACTTACCTTACCACAGTACTTATCAATTGCCAACCACCAACTTACCACTTACTTACCAACTATCAACTTTTCTACTAACCAACTTCGCTGTTCGCATACCTGTGGAGACTTCGATGTGAATCACGGTCAGGAGGCAATGACACAAGAAGAGGTTAGCGCCAGGATGGTTGTGGAGGGCCTTGGGGATGGAGAGGTTACCAAGGCCCTCAACGATACACCCCTTCCAAGGCCAACCCCAGTACCCCCAATACCAGTACGGACCCCCTCCAATGGGGCCGTTGTATCCACAATGGGCACCCGATCTCTTGGGAGGAGCCCATAATCAACAGCCTTTTTTAGGATGGGGCCCAGGACCCAGCCGGGGCAGGAGCAAGAAAGGGAACAATGTGACCTGGCAACCAGAAGACGAAACAGACCCCAGGGTACACACCAGGAGCATGACAGGGGCCCTAGCAAACCAAGACTTCACGAGCAAGAGGGGAACTTAGTGATCAACATCAAACCATGGCCACTCACGGAGTTACAGAACCAAGTACTGAACAAAAGACTTGGATATGTACCCACAAATAAATTAGACATCTTCCAATTGCACACAGAGGTACAGAACTTCATCAGAAGTATAAAATTGAAAGCATACTTCCACAATCGGGAAACCATCCCTGACAGCTCGGACACGGGTTTGAAACCCAAGTCAACATTCACACCTCCAGACAGTACGCTCCCAGTAGAAGTTTTGGCATTTGAAAAAGCCCTGATGGTGGAACTTAGTAAGCTAGACACCACCAATCACAACAACTTCCAGAACATGAGCAGGAAGGAGAGTGAGGCTATAAAAGAACTTTCCCAAAACAAGGAACTAACAATCAAGCCAGCAGACAAAGGTGGAGCAGTGGTGATTCAAACCACGGCTGCGTACGATCAGGAATGCAGAAGACTTTTGTCGGATAGGAGGAATTACCAAATTCTAACTAGTGACCCCACTGAACCCTTACGCATCACGATAGGATGCAATGGTGGAGGAGGCCTTAGCACACGATTGGCTCACCAAAAAGGAAGCCGAATTTGTGACACAAAAAAAACCCGTACACCTTACTTCTATTGTATACCTAAGGTACACAAGAGTTTGGCCAGTCCACCCGGCAGACCAATAGTGTCGGGAATCATGTCAATCCTGGAACCTTTGTCCAAATTTGCCGACGCTTTCCTCAGACCACTGGTCCAGGCCACGGACACCTATTTGAAGGACACAAAAGCTGTCCTCCAGTTACTGAGGGACCACCCTTTTGACCCAGACTCCCAGATGCTGATAAGTTTAGATGTGGAGAGTCTTTACACCAGCTTGCCCCACGACGAGACTCTCCTTATCATAGAGGAAGTACTACATTCAAACAGCTGGAAATACCAAACTCCGCGAGGGGTAGTGATGGATTGCATCTCTACTGCATTAACCAAGAACTTCTTTGAATACCAGGGCACCCTGTACCTACAATGCCATGGGACCAGTATGGGCAGCACTTTCGCGCCGAGCCTGGCGGGACTGTATGTCCACCACCTAGAGTCCACCAAGGTTCTCCATCCGGACAACCCCTTTAGGAACAGAATCCAGACCTGGAAACAATATATAGATGACGTTTTAGTCATCTGGAAGGGGAACAGCCAGTCAGTTACAGATTTTCTGACATGGCTAAACAATCAGAATGTTTTCCTGAAATTCACCCACTCCATGCCCAATGAGTCCATGGTTTTCCTGGACCTCAACATCTATCATGATTCAGGGTTCCTAAAAACAGAGCCACATTTTAAACCGAGAGCAAGGAACTGTCTGCTACGTTTCGATAGTTTCCACCCTCGCCATCTCAGAGAGAATCTGCCATATGGGCAATTTCTTCGCCTTTGTCGCAACTGCAGCGACATAGGCAAATACAAAGCACAAGCCCAAGACCTAAAAGAGAAATTGAGACAGAGACAATACCCTGACAGGGTAATAAACTCAGCAATGAAGAGGGCACGAAACAACAATCGGGAGGCCCTCCTGGAAGACAGGGACCCTAGAGGCAACTCTCAGGCTAGACCAGTGTGTGTCACCACATACAGCTCACACTCAAACCAAGTGTCCAAAATGATTAATATACATTGGAGAACACTAACCAGTGGAGCTCTCGATCTAAAGAAACCCCTCTTTGCCCACAAGCGAGGGAAGAATCTAAAAGACATCCTAGTGCACACGAGACCACAGACTGTATTTAACCAACAGCCCAGGCTACAGGGGATACAAGGACATCATCCCTGTGGCAACTGTAGCAGCTGCCACCTCACGAGAAAAAGTCGGGACCTTACTTTCAGAAACGGGAGTAAGTGGGAACAACGCAATTTTACAATTGCAACAGTAAGAACGTGGTGTACCTGATCACCTGTCCTTGCTGTTTGGAATATGTGGGTATGACCACAAGGGCGGTGAAAATAAGGATGAACGAACATAAGAGCAATGTTAGATGTAAAAAATCCACAACCAAAATGGCAGCCCACTATTTGGAGGAGCAGCATTGTGTTAATGGTCTACATTGGACCGTCATCGAGCAGCTACCCTCTGAAGCAGGCCTCTTTGAAAAGGAGCAAAGATGGGTTTTCCGTTTAGGCACGAGTACAATAGGCCTCAACGATGCCATACCATGGGGCCAACTGCGATAAAACACTTCTTACATTTAGCCCTAAGGAACTAATGGTCCTTATTGAGTTTGCACCACCCACGGATAAGAACCGTGGGTGCCCTGTTCAGGCTCCCTCAATACTCTATGAACATTGCACCCTTATGGTTATTTTTCCAACCAATTGATAAAATCCTGGGCTCTAGATACAATGAAGACGACATCAGCCCACATGAGAGCCCTCTCAAAACCTTTCGAGAAAGGCTACCTCTACTGTGCCCCCTGCATTGACTTTTTTCTGCGTATTGATCACACTTTAAACAACTAGGAACCATCTCTATTAATGCGGAGCCCTCCCACTACCATCAGGGACAGGGAAACCTCCGTCTCCGTAACGACGAGAATCAGAACAAATTCTTTCATCGCGCATGCGCAAGGGATCATTTTCTCATTTTGACACATGCGCGTAAGGTCTCCAATAGCACGGTAGCGAGTGAGCATGCGCAGAACCACAACAGGGATCACTCGCGCAATACCAGCAAAGTACGAGACGATCAGCCCATGTTTGGGCGTATATCCGCATCCAATCTACTCACTAATTGGCAATAACGAGGGAACGTGTGAGTATAAAAAGGGCCACCCCTCCCCACAACGGCATTACCAGCGGAGCCGCGTTGAGGGGAAGAGGGCACATCGCATCGTGAGTTATCGGCACAACCTCACTAGAGGAAGGGCTACAGGATGATTCTGTAAGTAGTAGAACCTAAAACCAGGTTTTCTCATGTTTTTAGATCGCTGAACTAAGCATGATGGAAACCCCCAATAACACGCAAAAGGCTCATGAGGCATTTTAATCAATTTCATGAAGTAAGACTATTTCCTTCCTGTTTTTTACCCCCATATTACAGGAACATAAGGAACCAACTTAAATCCTATACGTGTGTTATATATGTTATATATGTATGTCTTTGTCCCCCCTTTTTTTACAGGGTGCATGATCACTGGAGGCAATCAGCAACCCTTTATCATTATTTCTTGCCCTTAAGATCACTGCTACCTGTATGATAGTCAAATATCACTGTGAGAAAAGTATTTACTATTCTTTTTCTCCCTCCAGGTCTTGAATATACGCCAAATGAGCGCAGAGAGACTACAATACTGAACTACAGACTAGGTACATAGCACCTATAGTTTACGTTTTATTTTGTATATTACACTTTAACATTTACATTCATGTGAGTAAGGTGGGGATCTTTGTGCAATTCCCGTCCTGAAGAAGGAGTTTTTCACTCCGAAACATGTCCATGTAGACGCACTAATGAGGTTGATGTACATAATTATACACTAACAATCTCTCACTGCACCCCTTTTAATAATACCAGCCGTGGGCTAAATAAAAGTCTATTTTTCACCTCACGTGCCAGGTATTTTTTAACTATCACCTTTCACTACTCCACCACTCGCATCCATTACCCCACACACATTCACACATAGTCCACATACAGTGCTTCCACGTAGTCGTTGCTCGCAGCACGCCGCATCCCTTAGAGGGGTGCGAAGACCCCGATGATGAAGCATGACACCAAGGGGCCTGTTGGTGTGTGAGGGGTATTTAAACAACACTGTGTGCTCCCCACCATAGTAGGGATCACATCCACCGTCCAACTGGATTCCAATCTTGTTTATGAAATAAACCTGGGGAGACTGAATCCACTTTTCTCTCCCTCCCTCTTTTGTTATTTATATGCCCAAATTTGAATAGACATTCGGCCATCATCTTCAGAACACCAAAAGCCCATAAACAGATAATCAATTTGTGCTCTTCACATAGTCTCCTAGACGTGTGGAGAATGCATAACCCAAAATGCAATGACTTTTCCTTCTTTTCACTGCCCCATTACAGCTTTTCATGTATAGCTTACCTCCTGGTTGATGTTTTCCTTCTCAAAGCTACTTCTGATGCTAAAATTCACCCCATCCTCATTTTGGATCATGCTGCAATCTTATTTTCTATTCTAAATAAGTCAAATAAAAGAGAAAATAGAATTTGGCAGTTAAATTCGGATATCCTTGCTAATGAGAAAGACGTTGAGGATATCAGGAGATAATCTTTTCTTTGTGGACAATGAGAATTCTGTCTCTTTCCCCATGACTCTTTGGGACACCTTTAAATCTGTCATGAGGGGTCAAATTATTAAACGGATGGCAAAAAAAAACAGTGACATGAAAGTATCCTTTCAGTCCCTAGGCAGTAACAATAAAAGAATGGAAGAAGAATTCAGACAGTCAGGTAATAAATCCATCCTGAATTATATTAAATAACACAAATACACTTATAATACTATAGTAAGCAAGAGAGCTCATCTTTTCATTCAGGCCCAAAAGTCCAAACACCTTCTTTTTCATAATGGAGCGGGTAAAATGCTGGCGAATACGCTATAATTAAAAAATTCCAACACCCATATTCAGCATATTAAAGCACAAGATGGTGCTCAAAAAGTGAAAACTGAAGAGATTCTGAAGACGTGTAGAGAGTTTTATGAGAAGCTCTAGACTCTACAAATTACACAGGATAAGTCTAAATGTCTGGAACTCCAAAGGGACCTGCCAATTGCTTCAGTCTCCAACGAAGAGAGAGAACATTTTAATGCACCTTGCACTTCTGAAGAAGTTATTAAAGCAATAAAATCCATCCACTCGGGGGAAGCCCCTGTGCTTGATGGGTTTCCCTTTAATATTTATTGAATAAATTCACATTCGACCATTACACATCTCAAAAATACACTCAATCATTGTGCACTCTCTGGCAACGTGACTGGTACGGCCTTGGAGGCCACGATTGTCGTGATCCCCAAAGTGGGCAAAGACCATTCGGACCCAAAATACTTTTGCCCAGTCTGTTTATTAAATAGGGAGGCACAAATCTTTGCCAATATTCGGGTCAAATGATTGGAGATGCCCATTCCTAAGCTGATTCATTCTTCCCAAACAGATTTTGTTAAGGGCAGGCTGCCAGTGATAATACACACACTTTTTGCCACATCATCGAAAAAGGCAGTTCCTCTTCATTGCCATCTGCTGCGATCGCTCTTGATGCCCGAAAAGGCATTTTATAAAGTATCCTGGCCTTATTTCCAAGCTGCCCTTGAAGAACATAATCTTGGCAATTCATTTATTAATATGGCTCTTTATGCCAACCCCAAAGCGAATATTAGAATCGATGCGTCATCTCTGCCTATTTTAGCCGTCACCAAGGGACAAGACAAGGTTGCCTCATATCCCCATTAATTGTCTTACTTTCCATTGTTACTAAACTTACTCTTCTTAATTCATCCTCTGATATAAAAGGGTTTAAATTTGACTCAATTTCTTACAAAACCGCAGCATACACAGATGACATTTTGATTTCTACTGAAGATATTGAGAAAGTGATTTCAAGCATCTCCCATCTTATCCAAGATTTTTCAAGGGTGTCTAAATATATGTGAAATAAATACAAAACCAAGGTTTTTCCTGAATATTTCATGATTTTTCTCACACATAGGCTACTCTGGCCTTAAGTGGCAATCCAAACATCTAAAATACTTGTGAATTTGGTTTTGCTCGGACCTTGCTGAAACATTACAAAATAAAGAGGCTCAGACTACTGCCAAAGTTAAAGATTTTCTATCAGCCTGGTCTCCTAAGCATATGACATGGTCAGGCAGGCTGCAAAGACTCAAAATTATGATAAATCCAATCATTAATTTTGTGTCTGCTATGTTGCCAATAAAATTATCTTCTACATTCTTTCAGGAGATTGACAAATTAACATCTACATTTTTGTGGGATGACAAAAGAGTGAGAATTATGCTGTTCCTATGGAGTGAGAGACAAGAGCACAGGGAATTATAAACCAACACGACCAATGGGGTTTAAAGTTGGTAATCCAGTGTATTGGATTGTAATACCCTTACACACCCTGTCGGGTGTCATGCTTCATTATCGGGCTGCTCCTTGTCGGGTCAGTGGTGCAATACCCGACGGGCTCCCTAGAGTAGGGGCACATTAGCGGAGATCTTTTTCCAACAGCCATTTGGTGAAGTGAGGGTGGGGGGCCTCATGTCTGTAGATGAATGTAGATGTTGAAAGTGAATGTAAAATAGGGCTGGGAGTACCTATGAAAACAACTTTAATCAGGGGTTCTCCTACCCTAAGTAAAAACAAAACTATAAGGCACAAGGCTGAGGTAATGTCTCAGGTTGTAGAGCTCTTATAAGTAATCGGGCAACATGTTTCTCGACAAAAATGAACAGTCTTCAGGTGATTCGTCAGGACCAGAGGGGAAAAAAACTATCTACAATTAAAACTTAAGGACTGGTGTTGTGGCTGAACACGCACATCAACCATGAGAATAACTAGTCGAAAACCTGGTAGAACTGGAACTACCTGTTCAGAGAGAATATATATCACTTAGGTCAGAGTAGTACAGTTGCAATAGGTGGATTCTCTCATTTTTTTCTGTGAATAGCTGTCTCTCAGCAGTTGCATCGTGAGCACCAAGCAGTTAAAAACCATTAAAAACCAGGGTGCCACATGGTGTAAACATCAGGTGAGCAAGCATTGAATATCGCCTAATCTGGCACACATGGAAGTAGCTGTGTGAAGGGACCCAGAATAGTGTACTAACCAGGCGTCACGGTACTCGGTAGGTCTAAACACACAAGGGGTTCCTCATGTACTAGGGAACAAAATCGGGCGAGAGAGGACACACAACGGATGGATGCAATGTATTAATTACAAGAACATGCACAAATACACATATACTTGTGACATCCTATCTCCTGTCTAATGGGGTCCTGGGAACTCAAATGCGGGGACATGTGTTGTGGTTAAGTTAAAAATGGAAAATTAGGTATGTGCTGTACAATGACCAATCGGGCATATTCCTGATGTAGGTGCTCCACAGGTTGAAGATGCACAGAAATATATTTCACTAACTTACAGGCAGCACCGATAAGAGCATAAAAGTAAGGTGTGTCTTGTGAATAAGTATAATTTAATGTGCACAGTTGGCAGAATGAGGCAACTCTAATGTGTTGGCTCTGTTATGAGTTGGCACAGTGAGGCAATGCAGTTATCGTTTGAACGTCGCCAAACCTGAGCGGCCTGGATGACTACAGTCTATCCACAAAGACTCAACACAATGAGGTGATGTAGTTAGCGTTTGGCCGCATGTCACTAGGGTGCAATCTATTTTTATGGACACTATCACTGCACTAAACCTACTAAACAAAAAGATGTCAGATTCCAGCCACAATTTGAGACTAGCTTATCTTTGGTATTAAGCTAAAAAGCACCCCGACGTAGCTAGAATTATTCCTTGCATATGGGCAGCTAAGAGTATTAATTAAATTAAAGATCTATATGATGATAATAATTCTCCTCTGACATTCTCATTTTTAGCACAATGATATAATCTTTCTAACTTGGACTTCTACTTCTTCCTAAAAATCAATGTGAAATTGCCAAAACTCAAAGCTTTATCCAGCCCTCTCTGGTGGTTTGCATAGCTTCACAGCTCCGTTTGGGTCTCATTCCCTCCTGGATCTATAAAACCTTGGCAAACACTCCCCAATCACAGTCTATGGGCCCGATGTAGGTAACCAAATACCGGTCGGTAATGGCCGAAAATACCGAATTTCGGCTGTTTCCGACCAGTATTTGGTGTTTGAGATGTAGGGGGCCACAAAAACGTCCGAATCAGTAAATTTACCGAATCGGTAAATTTACCGAATCAGTAAATTTACCGATTCGGTAAATGAGAAATGGTAAAAATGACTATTGAGATGTAGGAAACCTCTAACATACCGAATTTGCATGAAATTCGGTATTTAAGAGTCTGTATTTACCATGGATTGAAATCAGGTGGTAAGAGGAGAGGAGTTGGCCTAGCGGCTAGGGCGCTCGACCTCGGACCTGGGGATCTGGGTTCGAGTCTCGGTAACAATGCCAAAACCTCCGCCAAAACTCCTGTGATTCTGGGCAAATCACTTAATCTACCCATGCCTAAAATGAAAGTGTGTCCTCATATAACGTAACTGGAAAATATGTAAAGCGCTCTGATACCTGATTCGGTTCGGGTCTAGTTCGCGCTATATAAAAACTGTGCAAAAACCCCCCCAAAAAAACAGGTGCAGGCTATAAAAAAGGGCCCAAAATGCAACAGTTTGACCAGAATGGCGGCATTCTACGGGATTGCAAGGCGGCTACAGGCAGCAGGAGAGAGGGTCTGGAGAAGGGAGGAGCAGGTCTACAGGCAGAGAATCACCCTATTCTAACTGACTGAGCCAGAGATCCTACAAAGGTACAGGCAACACCCCCAAACCATCCTGGAGCTGATCTGGGACCTCCACCCACTTTTGGAGCACCCAACCCCAAGGACGAACGCCATCCCACCCCAGGTGCAGGTGCTGTGTAGCCTACACCTGCTTGCCTCTGGGAGTTACCAGAGTGTGGTTGTTGCAGTAGGTGGGGTGTCCCAGAGCTGCCTGTCCCGTTTCTTTAGGAAATTCCTAGAGGCCATGATGCAGAGAATGCATTATTACATCAGATTCCCTGCAATGCACGCAGAACTGCTCAGGACCAAGACAGAGTTTTATCAAATGGCACATTTCCCCCAACGTCATTGGCTGTATTGATGGCACCCACATACCAATATGTCCACCTGCTGCCACAGAGTACATTTATAGGGACAGGAAGTCTACCCACACCATAAATGTACAGGTGATCTGTGATGCAAAGTACATCATCACGGACATAGTTGCCAAGTTTCCTGGAAGTACCCACGACTCATACATCTTTCAAAACAGTGGGATCTACAGACGCCTGATAGCGGGGGAATATGTCGAAGGATACCTGCAAGGTAAAACACTGTGTGACACTTCCTTGATACATATTGCAGATCTATGTGTATGTGTGCATGTGAGTAATATCTTTTTCTTTTACAAATAGGGGATAGTGCATATGGTGTCCGGTCTTTCATCCTTACTCCCTACCTCAACCCTTCAACCCCCAGCCAGAGGAGATACAACAGGGCACACAAATATACCAGGAACATTGTGGAGCGCACCTTTGGGCTGTGGAAAAGCAGGTTCCGCTGCCTACACAAAAGTGGAGGGGCACGCCAGTATACACCAGTCACCTGCTGCCAGATGATTGCAACCTGTGCAATGTTGCACAACCTTGCCATGAAGATGGGCACTGAGGTGGAATTATCTGATTATGAGGACCATGATGACGAACAAGCACTGCCTGAACCCAACACAGCTGGAGTTACGACACCAACAGATGGCAGACACAGACGGGAAGAGATCTCATCAACTACATTTAAGTAAGTAAAGAGACACAGACAGGTAGAGTATGCACCCTAAGTAGTTTAATATTTGTCACTACGCAGGTGGTCAAAAGCACAAATGTGCAACACAAACGTCATCCAGGCAATAATGGTAGTCCTGGGTCACTTCCCCATTAACTGAACAAGTCATTTACGCCCACGCCTACCAGTTACAGTTGTAAGTGGCTGGCTCTCTTCACTGTGCGTTTGGGCTGCTGGATCACCATGGCGCCTGCTGCTCCTCCGTGTCTCCACAACCAGGGGGCTTGTCATGCTGCTTCTGCTGGTGCTTTCCTCACTTTCTGGTGCATCCAGAGCAGCAGTTTGTGCTGTTTGAGAATTAATCAGCACCTCTACAGCACTTGTCAAACTAGCAATGCCCCTAGACACCTCATTGCTGTGGTGTGTGAGTCCATCCTGCATGTTAATGCTTCTTCTGCATAGCAGGGAAGTGGCTGTGGCCAGGCGGTTAATAGCTTTATTTTGCTGCTGCGCACGCTGCCTCTCCTTGTGCCTAGCTGCCATGTCCTGGTCCAGTTTGGTGCACAGAAGCTGCACCGATTGTGTCATCTCTTTGTTCACATCTATCAGTTCTCTAATGCCCTTCCCTATTCCTTCCATATGTGCGTTTAGGTTCCTCATCTGGCGTTGCACAGACTGGATGGCCTTCCCCTGCATCCTCTGGATTTTAACCACGATCCCCTCAAGGCCACGGAAGACACTGGGACTCTGAACATGTGCTGCTACAATGATTTGTCTGTACCTGCGGTGTCTGGTACCTGTACGGGCAACCTCTGCAGTGGGCTGCTGTGTTGCAGGGTTACCTTCACCTGCCATGGTTTGTGTGTCATCCCCCTCCATGTCACCTGCTGATAACTCCATTTGAACTAGTGGGGCAATTACATGCCTCCTGCTCTTTTGTGTCAGAGGCAGTGATGCAGGCAGTTCTGGTGAGGACAGTAGCAGAGGGGATCCTGAACGTTCTGGGGACGCATGCAGTTGTGGAGCCATTTCTGTGTCTTGGGATGGTGGCTGTGTAGTTGGTGCACCTGTGTCCTTTGTGACATTCCCTGCACTTGGTCCAGGATCCTGGCTGTCATCCCTCTCTGGTGCCGTGCCTTCCGTCTCCCTGGTGTGCTTGCGAGATGTCTCGCCTGTGGACGAACATTAGCTCAGTGCTACTGCCTCACAACCACTACAATTAAAGTTTTTAAACACTCAAACACTTTACTTGTTGCCTGCGCTTCATTATGTCTGACATGATTTGCCTGACTTTTTGCTTGCTGTGCTGAATGACATGGTCTTTCATTTACTGACTACATGTCCCATGATGCATTGCTCCTGTATAGTGCAACATCTACTGGACTGGGATTAACTATGCCACATGGGGAAAAGGGAAGGATGATGGGGGGGGTAATTGCTGTGCATGCATCTTACCTTTTTTGGTTGCAGCTTTGGGTGAGCTGTCCGCATCTCCCAGTCCACAGACGCTCTCAGGTTCAATGGTGGACCCCACCAGCTCCTCCAGGTCAGTCAGGGGGGGTGCACGGTTCCTCCCTCCTCCAGTTTTGTTGGCCTGTTTGTGGATTTCAGAGAGTTTTTTCTTGGTCTGGCTCCTGAGGTCATACCACCTCTTCTTCAGGTACTCTATGTCCCTTGGAGTCACTCCAACAACCTTTGTTTGAATGTGCAGCCAAATATTTCTATTGGCAGATTCAGGCACAGTCAGGGACAGCTTGCCAAATAAATGCTGGTGTTCCTTCACCACCTCCCCCACAAGGACCTGGAGCTCCATGGAGCTGAATTTTAGTTTCCTCTTCCTCTCTGGCTGCTCCTTTTCACTGCTGCTTGCCATTTTCACAATTTAAAAGTGCAAAACTCTTTCTGTGGCTCCTGCACTCAGCTCAGCTCCATCTGCCTCTCCAGAACCTTCTAATTACTTGCAGCTGCCTGTTAACCACTTCCTGGTAGGGAGGGGGAGGGTGGTAGCACCTGATTGGCTGCCTGATTCAGTTTCAGTTTTACTTGCTTTCCGATTCGGTATTTACCGAATCGGTATTTACCGAATCGGTATTTCCCATTCATTCCTATGGGCCTTTAGGCCCATAGGAATGAATGGGAAATTCCGATTCGGTAAATACCGACTCAGTAAATAACGATTCGGTAAATACCGATTTGGTAAATTCCGAATGACAGATACCGAATTTTACCGAATCTGTAAAAAATACAGATTTTTTATCTACATAGCATTTACCGTTTCTAAAATACCGAATCGGTAAAATTCGGTATTTTAGAGTCGGTAAATTACATTTACCTACATCGGGCCCCAAGATTGTATACAGCAAATGGACTAGCCACTTTGACTTTAATTTCTTTGATGGAATATATGACATAATATCGACAGACAGAATATCGACATACAAAAATATCGACACAAAAATATCGAAGTCAAAAATATCGGAGTTATATCTTCATAAAGGTAAGTACAAAAATATCGAACATTTAATATCGTAGTACAAAAATATCGAAATTAAAAATATCGTTTTTTTAAATGTATTAATAATAATGTAAAAATATTTTAAAAATACATATAATTTAGCAAATATTACATAAAAACATTAAAACATATTTAAAAAATTATAACTAATACATATACTTTTAAAATAAATTAAAAACTACATATAAATTAATATATATACGTACTCCACATATTGCAACAGTAGGAAAATTGTTGGATAGCGTAGGGGTAAACATTACTATTCCCACTCCAGAGGGTGCAACAGTAGGGAAAGCGTTGGATAGCGTAGGGGTAAAAATTACTATTCCCACTCCAGAGGGTGCAACAGTAGGGAAAGCGTTGGGTAGCGTAGGGGTTTAAATTACTATTCCCACTCCAGAGGGTGTAACAGTAGGGAAAGCGTTGGATAGCGTAGGGGTAAAAATTACTATTCCCACTCCAGAGGGTGCAACAGTAGGGAGAGCGTTGGATAGAGTAGGGGTAAAAATTACTATTCCCACTCCAGAAGGTGCAACAGTAGAGAAAGCGTTGGATAGCGTAGAGGTAAAAATTTCTATTCCCACTCCAGAGGTTGCAACAGTAGGGAAAGAGTTGGATAGCGTAGGGGTAAAAATTACTATTCCCACTCCAGAGGGTGCAACAGTAGGGAAAGCGTTGGATAGCATAGGGGTAAAAATTACTATTCCCACTCCAGAGAGTGCAACAGTAGGGAAAGCGTTGGATAGCGTAGGGGTAAAAATTACTATTCCCACTCCAGAGGGTGTAACAGTAGGGAAAGCGTTGGATAGCGTAGGGGTAAAAATTACTATTCCCACTCCAGAAGGTGCAACAGTAGAGAAAGCGTTGGATAGCGTAGAGGTAAAAATTTCTATTCCCACTCCAGAGGTTGCAACAGTAGGGAAAGAGTTGGATAGCGTAGGGGTAAAAATTACTATTCCCACTCCAGAGGGTGCAACAGTAGGGAAAGCGTTGGATAGCATAGGGGTAAAAATTACTATTCCCACTCCAGAGAGTGCAACAGTAGGGAAAGCGTTGGATAGCGTAGGGGTAAAAATTACTATTCCCACTCCAGAGGGTGTAACAGTAGGGAAAGCGTTGGATAGCGTAGGGGTAAAAATTACTATTCCCACTCCAGAGGGTGCAACAGTAGGGAAAGCGTTAGATAGCGTAGGGGTAAAAATTACTATTCCCACTCCAGAGGGTGCAACAGTAGGGAAAGCTTTGGATAGCGTAGGGGTTTAAATAACTATTCCTACTCCAGAGGGTGCAACAGTAGGGAAAGCGTTGGATAACGTAGGGGTAAAAATTACTATTCCCACTCCAGAGGGTGCAACAGTAGGGAAAGCGTTGGATAGCATAGGAGTAAAAATGACTATTCCCACTCCAGAGGGTGCAACAGTAGGGAAAGCGTTGGATAACGTAGGGGTGAAAATTACTATTCCCACTCCAGAGGGTGCAACAGTAGGGAAAGCGTTGGATAACATAGGGGTAAAAATGACTATTCCCACTCCAGAGGGGGCAACAGTAGGGAAAGCGTTGGATAGCGTAGGGATAAAAATTACTATTCCCACTCCAGAGGGTGCAACAGTAGGGAAAGCGTTGGATAGCGTAGGGGTTTAAATAACTATTCCTACTCCAGAGGGTGCAACAGTAGGGAAAGCGTTGGATAGCATAGGAGTAAAAATGACTATTCCCACTCCAGAGAGTGCAACAGTAGGGAAAGCGTTGGCTAGCGTAGGGGTAAAAATTACTATTCCCACTCCAGAGGGTGCAACAGTAGGGAAAGCGTTGGATAGCGTAGGGGTAAAAATTACTGTTCCCACTCCAGAGGGTGCAACAGTAGGGAAAGCGTTGGATAGCGTAGGGGTTTTAATAACTATTCCTACTCCAGAGGGTGCAACAGTAGGGAAAGCGTTGGATAGCGTAGGGGTAAAATTTACTATTCCCACTCCAGAGAGTGCAACAGTAGGGAAAGTGTTGGATAGCGTAGGGTTTAAATTACTATTCCCACTCCAGAGGGTGCAACAGTAGGGAAAGCATTGGATAGCATGGGGGTAAAAATTACTTCCCACACTACTCCCTCTTTAACACACAACACACTAAACATACAAATAAACACAATTAATATAAATTTCTATTAATCAATTAATAACAATTAATATTACTAAATTGATGTAATTATAAATGAACTGATTAACACATATTAATTACTAATTAATTAACAATAAATACCAACAAATAAATACAATCTCTTTAATTATTTACATTTAATTATATCACACCCTATACCCCTATAAACACACAACCCACTACACATAAATAAATCACATCATTTAATCACTTAATAATTATTAATTATTAATTAACAATAACAAAAACATTAAATATATTAGCACATTAACTCTAATTAATTTAATTAAATAATTAATATCATTTAATTACCAATTAATTATTAATTAACAATAACAAAAACATTAAATATATTAGCACATTAACTCTAATTAATTTAATTAAATAATTAATATTATTTAATTACCAATTAATTATTAATTAACAATAAGAAAAATTATATATATTAGCACATTAACTCTAATTAAGTTAATTTACTAATTAATATTATTTAATTACCAATTAATTAATTAACAATAACAAAAATGTATATATATTAAAACATTAACTCTAATTAATGTAATTAACTAATTAATATTAATTAATTACCAATTAATTAATAATTAAAAATATTTACAAAAATATATTAATTAATTAATTATTATTAAATTACTTCCCACCCTATTCCCCTATAAACCCACAACCCGCTCTGATACTAAAACGCAAAATGTAAACAAATATACTAATTTTCAAACATACAATACAAAAACATATTTAACAAACATAAAAACAACATAATAAAATACATAACAATAAACAAAATTTCGATATTAGAAAATTTCGATATTTGTAACATACATACCTTAAAAAAACGATATTCTGTCTGTCGATATTTTGGACATCGATATTCTATACCATCGAAATTAAAACATCGATATTATTGTATATCGATATTTTAATTTCGATATTTTGTCTCACTACCCTTTGATCACCACATCTCAGAGGACAACTAGCAAAAAATTTGCAACCTTTCTCTATGCAAAAAAAATAGCTCCTTCTCTCCTCCACTCAAAATTCTTTAAACTCCACTTATTACATTGGACTCCAGCTAGGCTCCATAAACTAAAACTGCAGGAACAGGACTCTTACTCGAATTGTGACAAAGAAGCTGGTTCATACCAACACATGTTTTTCATTGCCCACTGCTGAACTAATTGTGGGCTCAATACAATCCCAGCTTTCACCTCAAAGTCTAGCTTGAACCTTAAAGCCATTGACATGGCTCTACTTGATCTCCTCTTGGCAATTGCGGTTAAAATAACCATATCTGAATGGAAATTATTCATTCATCTTTCTTTCCACATATGGTGGGCCTGGGTTACTTTCTTGAGAAGAGTCCATGTATTTCATTCCGCACTCCAGTCCTTCCCTCAAACACCCAGTGAAGTCTGAAGTTCCCTTAACAAGTTTGTGGAGTTCAGGAAGACATTGTTTTTTCACTTTCCGGCAAGAAGCTTAGGATCCTAGACACATTTGTATAGTGCAACATGCAGAATATACTGAGTTCCCACTTTCACCCTCCCTCCCCCCTCTTCCACTGGTCCACCTGCGCCTACTTCTACTCCTTCCTTTTAGCCGGGTCTGGTGGCTCAGTGGACTAATGCGTCCACTTCAGAGGCCTGTATTTGACCTTATGGTCACAGGTTCATCCCGGTGGGTCCACTCAGCCTTTCTTCCGAGGTCGATAAATTGAGTACCATTGAGTTGGGTAACAATAAACATCTGTTATACAGCGCCAAGATACCTCCGGGTGAACGTGCGCTTTACAACTACACATGTTATGTGATGGTATATTCCATGTTGCCCTGAGATACTTGCATTCCTTGAAGCTCTAACACACCCAGCAATTATAAGACCCAATTTTCATGATAACCTAGCGCTTTCAAGTCCATTGAGTCCTATCTTATTATCCCTGCAGTGTTTACATTAACATCATTTACTATTTTTCTAATTTTTGTATTTCTGTACTTTAATTGGTAAATGGTTGCTATTTATCAAATGCACTCATGTGTTTATTTCTCCATTGCCATTTTTCTATGATTTCTATGATTTCTTTATTTTTTGGAGATTTGGGGTGTGGAGCTTCTGTTTGTATTACAGAGCCTTTTCAATATTGGTCTATTTGTATGTATTTTCTTACTAGATGGTAATAAAATGTTTTAAAAACAAAAAAATAAGCAATGACTGTGGCTCTTCCTTCACAGCAATGAGGCGAAGTGTTACAAGATGCCTCAGTAGAATGTTCCATAAGTGGAAACCTACTCAGTGTCTATGGTATGGAACGTTCTTGTTCATGTTTACAGGGCCAAAAAGAACCACTCTACAGTGGAAGAATTTGTAGGGAATGGCTTCAGTCTTATACGTTCTTATACCTTGACCCTAAGCCAAGCCAGTTCTATATTATATTATACTGTATGTATGTCCTCATGCATTTGCCCATTTTCTATGATGTGTATTTCTAGTGCCATAACGCAGAAAGGGCAAGTTTGCAAAAAATGGACTTGGCAAAGGGAGTTGGTACATAGCCTGGACGCGAAAGGGTTACGGTGCAGTTATGTGTCAAGAGCAATGGGGTCTAAACAAGGTTTAAACTCTCGTAGGACTACTCATCCTTGACATACACATGGGTGTATATTATTTCCAGAAAAAACTATAGGCTGCCAGGGATCTGAGGTTGGGGCAGCTGCAAAGAGAGGTTGGGCATTTTCAGGACCACTGTGGGAGATATTCTCTTTGCACTCTTGCCACGTGGTCCCACAGCCCTCCTCGTACACCTTTATTGATGCTGACAACCCTCTACATTTTTTTCTAAGTTAGAGCACAATAATATCATGATTTTTCCGTAATGCTTCCTTAAACATCACAGTGCAGGATAAGTATATGCAAAAGAGCTTATAACCGCACCCCCATTCACACCTTATAGCAGGATAGTAGTATAAGGGCACCTTTTACCCTTTTCCAACCTCCTCCTTAACAAGCCCCTCATCCACATTATTTTGCATTTTCTGGCTTGTAAGTAGGTTTGCTGCTGTGGCTATGAGGGATTCTAAATGCCGAAAATAAGAGACCCAGGAGGGAGGCTGGGAATGCATGGCAAAGTCTAAGAAAATGGTCTCATCTCCAATTATTCCTAGGAGCAAGGCATCATACTTGTCACCGTTCACACATTTTGCAGAGAATGGGGACAACAGCGGAGGCAGGATTAAGTCTGTCAGGTTACTGTAAAATTAGAGCTAACCTCAAGCATGGGGTATTCCAGTATCAAGTTCTCCTAAGTCATTCTTATCCCCAAAGGACAGGTGAAAACTGGACAGATAAATCTTGTTTCTAATGTAACAGCTTTCACTAAAAATCAGTAACATATGAAACAAAATGGCCCGGACATAGTTTATGTGGCAGCAAATGCAGTCCAAACTTATGGACCCGAATAAGTCCAAGACATTAGAAAACAATGCAGTGAGTAAAGAAGCCAGAAGTAAGGAGGTAATGGCACTGGATCAAAGGAAGAAAAAACAGTTCAAAGTAATCCATAGTACAAAGACAAAGGAGAGATGGTAGGCCATGGCAAGTTGTCAGAGTTAGCAGTTGGAACTTTCAAGTAGAGTGTAAGAAGGAGCCCTCAATATCTGCCCAGAAGAGAGGAGAGTGCCAATAACTACGCTAAGAAACTATCAGGTCTTGAAGAGTGAGCAAGTCAAGCTTCCACATTTTCTTTGGAAGAAAGAAGAATGCATAGCATCAGTAGTGAATCACCGAAAATGTCAGGAGATTGGCCTTTTGTTCCACAGGAAAATCGGAAATGAGCAAACCATAGCTGTAAGGGCTCTAAAAAGAGGCCACATTCCACTTCAACCTCTGAGCATACGAACTCATTGTTAGAACATCGGATTGTTGAGATCTCAGTGGGAGACAATTGAGTGGTTTAGGACCAATAATGGCTGATATAGGCTTGCAGCTCCAACAATTCAATGTTTGTTTGTCTGATTTTCCCTGATCCCTTTTAGATCGTTCTACTCTAAGTAGGTGGAATATTCTAATATCTTTATAGCTGTTCTCTATTGGGGTATACCGGTTATTTAAGGCCTGCGGTTCGAGCCTATAACTTGGGTTCAGAGCTTTTAGCAACTGGAACAGCCTTCGGCTGTAGGCTATAATGCTATATTCTGGCACTACTCAGTCCAGTGGTTGTTCCTGAGCTTCCACACCCATCACTCATGTGAATTAATTTCAGGTGCTTAAACTAATCATGTGTGTGATTTTCTTGACTCACGTTGCGTCCACCATTAGATCAAAATTCTGCAGAGCCGATCGCCTATGGTTAGATTGTATGGGGTTCTCAACCAATCACCTCTGAATTAATTTTATGAGATTAAATTATTCCAATATCTTTGGTGATCCCTCTGCAACCCATACCAGATTGGTGTACTGTTCTTATATTCAAATGGGCCTTGGAGTTGTTGAATGACATGCATTGGAGAATCTAATGATCCAAACTGAGTGGAGACTTCATAAATAATAATCGCTATGAAGATGGTCTGCATCGCTCTGGGAAAAGGGCCAGATCTTTGCTTACTTATGTACCTGAAATTATTGTTTGAGTGTCATTATATTTTGCTGTACCCACACTGCGAAGTGACTACCCAATATTGGTTTACGCTACTGTATTTAGGTAATCTACTATGCATTCCGTATATACTATATGCAGCCATATTAAATGCATGTAGATGTCTTATTAACATTTTTGTGGCACCAGTGAATTGTTCACTCTTTTTGTGTTAACTACTCCCTGAATAATGAAGATCACTAAAAATCACTAACTAAATCACTATATATTCAGCTTCAGGTTATTTCAGCCTCTGATTATATAAAATATTGATGCTTATAGCTAAACTAACATAGATATTTATTGAATAAGTAAAGTAGTTGTAAGAAATTGGGTTACTGGTTTAGGGAAGTTAAGCCCTACTCAAACAGGAACCACAATCCTTGTCAGAGTGAAGTCACAAGGAAACCCTAAATTAACTTGTGTTCAACCCTTGGTAGCTTGGCAGAGAGCAGTCAACTCAACTCAGAGGCCAGGTGTAAAGTATTTGTGCAAAACTTTATACAGTAAAAAAGTGAAGACACACACCAAAAGAGTGCCACACCAGTTTAGAAACATAGAGCAACTTTTAATAAATAAAACAAGACCAAAAAGACAAAAATCCAATCAGTTGTACCGGAGATATGCAGGTTTAGACATTTCGGGGAAAATAGCACCAAAAAAACACAAACTGCCAAGTGTGGATATCTGGTGTCGCCGGATTTAGACAAAGTCACAAGTTCAGGCCGACTACGATGGAGCATCAGCCACGTAAAAGGACACATTTATGCCCGCTGAACAAGAGTACCTTAAATACTTGTTTTAGAGCATTGTGAGGTCCCACGCTGAGGGTGTGTTGCTCAGCCAAGGTGTTGCGTCAGTTCCGAGGAGATGTAAACCTGCGAGGCAAGGTCCTTCATGATCGTCGATGAACCTGCGATGAGAGCTTGCAATGCAAAGTCTGACGTCAACAATGCAATGAGCAGTCGAGGTATTGTGTCGGTCTGAAGACCTGGGAGGGTGCGATACGAAAAGCTGCATCATCATTGAGGCTGTATTTCAATGGGGAATTTGCGAAGTGAGTGCATGCATTGGGAAAGCATCACACAGGCAGTGATTCCGATGTGAGCTGCAAGGGCGATGCGGGTCCTTGCGCTGAGAGAACCCACATAGCAGAGGCTACGTGTTAGTACTGCTTGGTATTGTACCACACAGCAGAGAAGATGCGTCAGGGTCCAGGACTGGGGTGGCACCACTTGACAGGGTAGAACTCTCAGATGGTGGAGTCCAGGTGCTTGATTGAAGGTTATTGAAGCCTTCTGTCCCTGAGGCTGTGGTCAGGAGGTCAACCAACTACCCCTTGGAGTCACTCTGGGGTCCTGGGGTCAACAAATGCAGGTCCAGTCCTTTTCATCCAAGCAATGGTCAGCTGCCAACACGTCAGCACAGCAAGGCAGCAGTCCAGCATGGCAGTGATCCAGTGGGGCAGCAGATTTTTCAGCAGCACAGCAGTTCTTCCTTCTGGCAAAGTAGCCACAGGTCCAGACGTTTTACTGCAGAGTTGGTGTCTGAGGTCCAATATTTATACTCAGTGCCTCCTTTGCAGTGGGATACGCTTCTAGATGTTTCCTTTTGAAGTCCAGAGACATCCTGCCTTCCCTATCCAGGCTCCAGACTAGCAGCCCTTTGTGTGGAGGAACGACCCAGCCTATTAAAGTAGGGATGTGGCCAGCTCTGTGATCCCATCCTTCCAGTGATGGCCAATCCAGACACGCCTGAGCTCTCTATTGTGTGTGGCGGTCTAGGAGAAATACACAAAGCACAACTGTCAGCTACACCCATTATTATTGATGTTTTGTGAAGCACGCTACTACCTGCAATGGATTTTCCGGTGCTAGGGCTTCACATGGTACGTTCTTTAAGAGTGAAGGGACCATTTATTCAAACAACCAGATTTTGAGTTGTTTTTGAAAGATGGAGGGAGACTGGCGCAGGGACAGGCTACAGGCATTACATTGTTAAGATAGAAACATGCCAATTTTCTATTGCATTTGTTTTCCTAAGTGGGACGTTATGCCCAGACATGGGTCTCATGCTCACCATGCCACTGGTGTCAAGCTATTCTGGCTGATTTGGGGTGATACCCTGAAACCTGTCCTAGAAATGCCTGTTTTTAGCCCGGCGAGGACCTGGCCTGGCAGTTTGGGCTGGACTGTTCCTCTGGGGAGCAGAGTCAAGACTGATTTGCATACAGATGAGTCCAAACTGAAATGGTGTGGTGAGCAAATAAAACTGTGGATTTAGGCCCAGATCTCTATACTGGGGGTGAGTGTTTGACATTGTTAAGTATTCCGCCCATCAATTGTTCTTTTTGCAACGTTCTTAAAGTGCCATTTTCAAAATTGTAATTTAAAATCTGACTTTACCATGCGAGGCGATTTTTCGTTACAACTCCAAAGACACCAAACATTAACCTGGCTACTTGTTCCCATTTGGAAATTACAGCTTAGTAAATGTAATAAGGTAACTTCAATATTATCCTATGAGATAGATAGGCCTTCCAGTAGTGAAAAACGAATTTAAGGGCCTCATTAGGACTTTGTCGGTCACGGAGTGAGACAGCCACGCTGCTGCCTGCTCTGAGACCATCAAAGCAATTAAAAACCGCCCACCACAGACGACTTATTTTTATTCTTTGCTGCAGTTCTTTGGCGGTCCCACATCACATGCCCCCTTGCCTGCACCCCATGGGGCAGAGGCAACAGGGGCTCCCTGTAGGGCCCTCTTCGTTTCCTTACTGCCACACGTTCCCTGGTGGTCACACCGCCATGAAAAGTGTGGGGATGAGGAAAGTCCTAATATGCTTGGTGGTGCTGCAGCGGCATCACCAGCATATTAGGGAACATGCATTCCTGGGAACAGCAGTGGTCCTGTGGTGGTCCAACTGCCACAGTCCTAATGTGGTGGGCGAACAGCCAGTTAGGATGGCGGTCCGCAGACCGTCACCACAGGTTCGCTGGTTCATTGGACTTCCGAACTCCGAATAAGGGCCTAAAGGCCAGATGAATCAAGAATTGCTTTTGCAATTCCTAAATAGCAAATTTGACCAATTCGCTATTTATGAATCGCAAAATGCAATTTGCAATCCTATTCATTCCTATTGGCCTAGAGGCCCATAGGAAGGAATTGGATTACATTCACAATTTGCGAGTACCTAATAGGTACTCGCAAATTGCGCATGCAATTTCAAGGGTGCCAAAAGGACACCCTGCTGCACCCCTGAAATATGCATGTGCGAACATGTGGCACACGTACATGCCCTAAGTTGGTGGTAATTTGCGATTCCTTAAAGCCAGGTCGCACATTTTTCTTGCTACCTTCATTGCATTTAAGGAATTGCAAATTGAGATTCCCTAAATGCATTTGCAAAATGGGTAATCGCAAAAATTGTGATTACCTATTTTGCGAATGCCTTTTGGGATGATACATCCCAAAAGTAATTTTGCCGTTTGCTAATGGTCTGATTCTGTGAATCGGTCCCTTTGCGATTGGGAAAACGCTTGATACATCTGGCCCTAAGAGTTTATCACTACCAGGACATGGAAACCTTAAAATACAATGTCCGCCCGCTGATGAAGAGCCTTCATTGGCTCCCGGTGGCTAAATGTTGTGTATTTAAACTGGGATGTACCATCTTCAAAGCCGTGGCAGGCCATGGACCGGCATTTATCTCTTCCTTGATACATTGTTATACTCCTGCCCGTGAACTCCGTTCCTCTCACTTGAACTTGCTTATCATCCCCTCTGTCAAAAGAAAGAAACATGGTGGCCTGAGATTCTCTTTTTTGGCCCCTCAATTCTGGAACTCCCTCCCTATGGAATTTAGATTAGTAACCTAATATACTCAGTTCAGAACCCTCCTAAAAACCCATCTGTTTTGTCAGGCATATGAGTAAGCTTTTGTCACTATCCCACTGCTGTACCCTGTTCACAGCGCCATGAAACCACTTGGTGTAAGTGTGCTATATAAATGATTTTACCATAACATTAAATGGCTACATAAGTGGGTGGCATAATAAGTGTTACAGGTCCACTTTACTACGGACTTATAAGTAAACTAAATATGCCAATAGGGGTTAAGCCAATGTTACCACGTTTTAAGAAATAAGCACATGCACTTTAGGATAAACAGACATAATATCGACTCCAAACTATCGACTGGACATAATATCGAGTTCAAAATATAGACTGGACAAAATATCGACTGGACAGAATATAGACATCAAAAATATCGTTTTTAAGGTAAGTAATGTAATATTGAATGTTAAAAATATAGACAGTTAAAATATCGAAGTATATAATGTAGGTAATTAAAAATATCAAATTTTTAATAGTATCTAATTTTTTATAATGTTTTTTATGTTATTATATGTGTGAAAATTGTGTATTTATGTTATAATTAATTTTAAATAATGAAGTTTATTTTTTTATTTTTTGCGTAATTAAATTCTGTAGCGGGTTGTGGGTTTATAGGGGAATAGGGTGGGAAGTAATTTAATTTTACTTAATTAAATATGTAAATGTATTTATTGGTATTATTTTTTGGTAAATAATTAAATTTTAATTGGCAATTAATTTTAATTAATTGAATAATTGCTAACTATGTTAATTTTACTAATTTATTTTCTGTAGCGGGTTGTGGGTTTATAGGGGAATTGGGTGGGAAGTAATTTAATTCAAATTAATTAAATATGTTAAAAAATGTATTGGTATTTTTTTTAGAATTAATTGTTAATTAAAATGTTATGGGTAATTAATTAAATTTTAATTGGCAATTAATTTTAATTAATTGAATAATTGCTAACTATGTTAATTTTACTTATTTATTTTCTGTAGCGGGTTCTGGGTTTATAGGGGAATAGGGTGGGAAGTAATTTATTTGTAATTAATTAAATAATTACATTTATTTAATTGTATTTAATTTGAAATAATAGATGAATAAGTTTTAATTGTTAATTAAATAAATTTTAATTGGTAATTAATTTGGATTAATAGGTAACAAATAATAATAATTAATTTTAATTTGTAATGTTAATTGATTAATTGTTATATTAAAATAAATTGGTAATTACTTTAAAATAATTTGTTATAGATATTAATTTATATATTTTTAAATAATATATGAAGTATTTAATTTCCCTACTGTTGCACTCTTTGGAGTGGGAATAGTAATTTTTACCCCTACGCTATCCAATGCGTTCCCTACTGTTGCACTCTTTGGAGTGGGAATAGTAATTTTAACCTCTACGCTATCCATCGCTTTCCCTACTGTTGCACTCTTTGGAGTGGGAATAGTAATTTTTACCCCTACGCTATCCAACGCTTTCCCTACTGTTGCACTCACTGGAGTGGGAATAGTAATTTTTACCCCTACGCTATCCAACGCTTTCCCTACTGTTGCACCCACTGGAGTGGGAATAGTAATTTTTACCTCTACGCTATCCAACACTTTCCCTACTGTTGCACTCACTGGAGTAGGAATAGTAATTTTAACCCCTACGCTATCCAACGCTTTCCCTACTGTTGCACTCTTTGGAGTGGGAATAGTAATTTTTACACCTACGCTATCCAACGCTTTCCCTACTGTTCCACTCACTGGAGTGGGAATAGTAATTTTAACCCCTACGCTATCCAACACTTTCCCTACTGTTGCACTCTTTGGAGTGGGAATAGTAATTTTTACCCCTACGCTATCCAACGCTTTCCCTACTGTTGCACTCACTGGAGTGGGAATAGTAATTTTTACCCCTACGCTATCCAACGCTTTCCCTACTGTTGCACCCACTGGAGTGGGAATAGTAATTTTTACCTCTACGCTATCCAACACTTTCCCTACTGTTGCACTCACTGGAGTAGGAATAGTAATTTTAACCCCTACGCTATCTAATGCTTTCCCTACTGTTGCACCCACTGGAGTGGGAATAGTAATTTTTACCTCTACGCTATCCAGCGCTTTCCCTACTGTTGCACCCACTGGAGTGGGAATAGTAATTTTTACCCCTACGCTATCCAACGCTTTCCCTACTGTTGCACCCACTGGAGTGGGAATAGTAATTTTTACCTCTACGCTATCCAACCCTTTCCCTACTGGTGCACCCACTGGAGTGGGAATAGTAATTTTTACCTCTACGCTATCCAACGCTTTCCCTACTGTTGCACCCACTGGAGTGGGAATAGTAATTTTTACCTCTACGCTATCCAATGCTTTCCCTACTGTTGCACCCACTGGAGTGGGAATAGTAATTTTTAAGTCTACGCTATCCAACGCTTTCCCTACTGTTGCACCCACTGGAGTATGAATAGTAGTTTTTACCTCTACGTTATCCAACGCTTTCCCTACTGTTGCACCCACTGGAGTGGGAATAGTAATTTTTACCCCTACGCTATCCAACGCTTTCCCTACTGTTGCACTCACTGGACTGGGAATAGTAATTTTTACCCCTACGCTATCCAACGCTTTCCCTACTGTTGCACCCACTGGAGTGGGAATAGTAATTTTTACCCCTACGCTATCCAACGCTTTCCCTACTGTTGCACCCACTGGAGTGGGCATAGTAATTTTTACCTCTACGCTATCCAACGCTTTCCCTACTGTTGCACCCACTGGAGTGGGAATAGTAATTTTTACCCCTACGCTATCCAACGCTTTCCCTACTGTTGCACTCACTGGAGTGGGCATAGTAATTTTTACCTCTACACTATCCAACGCTTTCCCTACTGTTGCACCCACTGGAGTGGGAATAGTAATTTTTACCCCTACGCTATCCAACGCTTTCCCTACTGTTGCACCCACTGGAGTGGGAAAAGTAATTTTTACCTCTACGCTATCCAACGCTTTCCCTACTGTTGCACCCACTGGAGTGGGAATAGTAATGTTTACCTCTACGCTATCCAACGCTTTCCCTACTGTTGCACCCACTGGAGTTGGAATAGTAATTTTTACCTCTACGCTATCCAACGCTTTCCCTACTGTTGCACCCACTGGAGTGGGAATAGTAATTTTTACCTCTACGCTATCCAACGCTTTCCCTACTGTTGCACCCACTGGAGTGGGAATCGTAATTGTTTACTCTACGCTATCCAACGCTTTCCCTACTGTTGCACCCACTGGAGTGGGAATAGTAATTTTTACCTCTACGTTATCCAACGCTTTCCCTACTGTTGCACCCACTGGAGTGGGAATAGTAATATTTACCCCTACACTATCCAACGCTTTCCCTACTGTTGCACTCACTGGAGTGGGAATAGTAATTAATTTTTACCGCTACGCTATCCAACACTTTCCCCACTGTTGCACCCACTGGAGTGGGAATAGTAATTTTTACCCCTACGCTATCCAACGCTTTCCCTACTGTTTCACCCACTGGAGTGGGAATAGTAATTTTTACCTCTACGCTATCCAACGCTTTCCCTACTGTTGCACCCCCTGGAGTGGGAATAGTAATTTTTACCTCTACGTTATTTAACGCTTTCCCTACTGTTGCACCCACTGGAGTGGGAATAGTAATTTTTACCCCTACGCTATCCAACGCTTTCCCTACTGTTGCACTCACTGGAGTGGGAATAGTAATTTTTACCCCTACGCTACCCAACGCTTTCCCTACTGTTGCACTCACTGGAGTGGGAATAGTAATTTTTACCCCTACCCTATCCAACGCTTTCCCTACTGTTGCACCCACTGGAGTGGGAATAGTAATTTTTACCTCTACGCTATCCAACGCTTTCCCTACTGTTGCACCCACTGGAGTGGGAATAGTAATTTTTAACTCTACGCTATCCAACGCTTTCCCTACTGTTGCACCCACTGGAGTGGGAATAGTAATTTTTACCTCTACGCTATCCAACGCTTTCCCTACTGTTGCACCCACTGGAGTGGGAATAGTAATTTTTACCCCTACGCTATCCAACGCTTTCCCTATTGTTGCACTCACAGGAGTGGGAATAGTAATTTTTACCCCTACGCTATCCAACGCTTTCCCTACTGTTGCACTCACTGGAGTGGGAATAGTAAATTTTACCCCTACGCTATCCAACGCTTTCCCTACTGTTGCACTCACTGAAGTGGGAATAGTAATTTTTACCCCTAAGCTATCCAATGCTTTCCCTACTGTTGCACTCTCTGGAGTGGGAATAGTAATTTTTACACTTACGCTATCCTACGGTAATAATATTGATTATTATTTAATTATATTATATTACTATATATATATGTTTTAACAAATATGATTGTAACATTTTTTTATAACTTTCATTAATTTTTTTAATATTATAAGGTAATTTAAGTATTTTTAAGTATATTTCAGTAATTAGTTTTTAATATTAATTTAGTTTAACACTGTTTTTAATAAAGTCGATATTTCAATTAACTATATTTTTGTAAACGATATTTTGTAGCCGATATTTTTGTACTTACCTGTTTGTAGATACAAACTCGATATTCTGTCTGGCGATTTTTTGTCAACGATATTTTTTCAACTCGATATTATGTCCCTCGATATTTTGTCAGTGATCCGCACTTTAGCACTGGTCAGCAGTCATAAGACCAACAACAATGAGATTAGCCAAACAATGAAAGAGGAAGGGAACAGGTTTGAGGGAAGACCACCCTAAGAAAGACACATCTTACAGTAGTGTAGACAATAAACGCATAATTCAGTAGAAATAGATTTTCATTATAAATTATATATTCTTATGAGAGGTGGCCTATAGATCCTGTGTATATGGTCTTTTTCCCTTTTAATACCCAAAATATGTTGCTCAAAACTAAGCAATGAGCAGGCAGAAAAAAATTACTAATCAATCTGACAGGTGGTTGTCCTAGGAGGGAAATTTTTTATTCAAACAAAACAATCAGGTAAGGATGATACAAACCAATGAGACTGACTAGTCTTAGTAATCCCAAACATCTTGCTTTCTATTAATGAAGATGCCCCTTGTATCATGGATTGCAACAGAGCTCCCCACACAACAAGGGACATTGATTGGGCCTTCTTCATTTTGAGCTTTACATTTATGACCTGGTATGAGGCTTGTTGCACAGCTTACTAATAGTTTGGTGGGTCTAGGAGTTTTACCAAACAAGAGAATCTAAATATTTAAGGTAGGAACATTGGGAAGGTATTAATAGTACAGGCAGAACCAATGTATACAAGAAACATTTCAGCTAGGGTACTGGATATAAACAAACACAAATGGTGGTTGTCATTCATCTAGACAGTGCCCTCTTGAAAGTGATTAATGTGTGAATCCAGATTAAACAGGCAGATGAATCCTTTATACTGCTAAATGGGCTAGGTTGGAGCAAAGGCAGAATGATCTGAATAATATGCAGGGACTTTAATGCCAGAATGATAGGGGAAGAGGTCGAAGAATAAGCATTGTAGGTGAGCCCTGCTTCCCGAAAGGATCACCATAAAGATCCATTGAAGAGGTCAGATGGTGGGGAGCGCAGATACTCTCAACACAAGAGGAGCTAGTTCAAGTTAGCAACTATACTTTACTTAGACCCGAAGTTTGGATAGTGAAGGTTACACCCTGTGTACCTGCTTCTTGTAGAACTTGAAGCAGGACTTTATAGCTATTAGGATGAAACTGAAAATGTTGTCAATGTTTTGGAAGAGCTCATTTTACACTACTTGAAGGTTGCTGAAGTGTTCAACAAATGTAAGAATCAGATGAAAGCATCTGCTAAGTACCAATGCATCCAAAACAGAGTTTTTTCTAGTGGGGCAGGTCAATCTCACAAAATGAACCCATTTTAGTATTGGACATTTAGATACTGTCATGATGAAAAATGTTAAGACACTAGGAGTAATTTTGGATTGATTTTAGACTGCCCATGAATGGACATACCAACAACAATATCACTTCGGGTGGGGGGATGGTGCTGCCCCGCCTGAGTAGCCTCGGGTCACTTCCAGGTTCCACAAGGTCCACGCTCCTCCTACTCCAGTGCTGCTGGACAGGGCGGCCTGAGCTTGGTTTTCCATTGAGAGGTAGATCTGCACCTCTTTCTTTCCTGGACACTGCTTTACTTCGATTCAAATTTGGCAAGACAGCATGTCTGCATTTCTGAAGAGGACATGTCTTCAAAAGAGTGTACACTAAGACATTGTATAATCGGATAAACAGGTGCTGTCCATTCAACAAGTGTTTCACTTACTTTTTATCTTCTATTTAGTTGCCACTTTACAACTGCTTAAAATGATTTCCCATCTATTTGCAACCATTCTATACACAGCCCACTGGGTATGATAGACAGGGAGTACGTGACAGCAGATTAATTAGAATACCAGCGGCTCTTTGAGCTATTTGACAGTATTAAAAAAGGACAACTCAAGTGGGGAATTTAAATGGACGCCATAATTTTACTTAGCGGATCAATAAGACGGGGGTGGCCCTAGTCACCTTACTTCTCAAGGGATAATGATACAAATGGAAAACGAAAAACAAATGAGAAGAAGGAAAATATACAGTAATTATTAGTTTTGCTTTGAGTTCTGCAATGTCTTGTCTTACTTCGTTGGATTTTTGTATATAGAAAAACTATCTGGCAGATGCATCAAAGAAAATACCGGGAGCAAACGGGCAGAGTCTCAGAATCTGGCCATTTGCTCCCGGTATTTTTGCATTTGGGATGCATCTTCCCAAATGCAGAAATCGCAATTTAAGGAATCTCTAAATAGCGATTCCTTAAATTGCTCTTGCATTGAAGGAATCCTAAAATGAGATTCCTTAAATGCAATGCATGAAACCCCCAAAAAATAGCGAATTCGCTAATAGGGGGAGCAAATTACCATGAAGTTGAACTTCGTGGTAATTTGCTAAAACTTTGAAAAATGCATTTTTTTGCATTCTTCAAAGTTACATGTTGTGCACACACATGCCCTTAGGGCATGTATGTGTGTAACATTTGTGCACAGGTCCATTTCAGGGGTGCAACAGGGTGTCCTTTGGACACCCTGGCACCCTTGAAATAGCGGAACATTAGCGATTCGGTGATAGCTAATCGCTAATAGGGAATGGCTTTCCCATTCATTCCTATGGGCCTTTAGGCCCATAGGAATGAATGGGAATGCCATTCCCTATTAGCGATTAGCTATTTCCGAATCGCTAATAAGGAATCTGTAGGAATCGCTAATAATTGCGATTCCTACATGCATCCCGTTTTGCGAGTCTTTAATAGCGATTCCTTAAAATTCGCTATTAAGGACTCTCAAAACATAACTTTGATGCATCTGCCAGTGTATGTTTTATGTTTGATGTACTACGATTGGCAGTTACTCTATTTTGGTCTGGATGAAATATGAATACTTGAGACATCCAATAAAAGAAAGATCTTGAAATGTTCGAGCTGTGTCAATTATTAATTGATGTAATCATTGGAACTAATGATAACGGTATCTTTTCCTGCTTCTCATTTGTTTTTCTTTTTCCTATAATTTCTGTATCTGCAAGCTTTCATTGTTTTAGAACAAATGAGGATCTAAATGAGAACATTTAACAAGAGAGAAATTCAAAAGAGCTTTTGTGCCCTGTAACGTTACAGCAGCAACCACAAGGTGATGACTGGCGCGCTTGAATTATTCTCAGCAATCACTTGGGTTGTGTTAGACCGGTACCTTTCTGCAGAGTCACCCCCAAACCTTTTGCCTTCCTCCTCCTCTTTCTGCTACATTCATTTTTGCTGGCTTTAGAATTCTGGGCACTTTACCACTGCTAACACTGCTAAAGGGCAAATGCTCTGTACTCAAAACATGGTGCCATTGACTTATCCACAATTGGCATATTTAATATACTTAAAAGTCCCTAGCTAAGGGCACTATATGAGCCCAGGGCCTGTAAATTAAATGCTACTAGCAGGTATGCAGCACTGATTGTGCCACCCACTCAGTAGCCATTTAAACATGGCTCAGGTCAGCCATTGCAGAGCCTGTGCATGCAGCTTTAAACTGCCATTTCGACCTGCCAAGTTAACCTACTTGCCAGACTCAACCCTTCCCTTTTATTACATGTACGTCACCCCTAAGGTAGGCCCAAGGCATCCCCATGGGCAGGGTGGAATGTATTTAAAAAGTAGGATGTGTTCTTTTAAGTTTTATCTGTCCTGGTAGAGAAATATTCTTACATTCGTTTTTTACTACTGCAAGGCCTAGCTCTCCCATAGGTTAACATTGGGATTGCCTTAAATATCTTTCAAGTGTAATTTCCAATTGGGAGCAGATAGAAATTTGGAGTTTGGTGTCTCTGCACTCACAACTGAAAATCACAGCTTATGGTGTAGTCAGATTTTAAATTGTAAGTCTGAAAATGCCACTTTTAGAAAGCTGACATTTTCTCACTTTATCCCTTCTGTGCCTCTATCTGTCTCTGAATACATGTCTGGGTTGGGGGACAGTTGGGCTTTGTGCATTCCCTCTAGATGGTATTCAGACAAAATCTCAAAACCTAAATTTAGTCCTGCTGAAATATTGTGTACAAAATATGGTGATATGGAAATATCGGCTGCAAGAATATCGTTGTAAAAAAATTATCGATTTTAAGGTAAGTACTATTGATTTTGGAAATATCGAAGTCAATAATATTGTTTATAAAAATATAGGGGCTCATTATGATGTCGGGCGGATTGCCCCTGCCAGGCTGGCGGTAGCCACCGCCAGCCTGGCGGGGGCAATCCGCCCGACATCGACACTCGTTTTCCCCCCGCCATATTAGTATGACGGGGGGACCTCGTGGACAGAAAGAATCGGTCGGAAAGGCATGCGGAGTCCGCCTGCGGGGGCCCGTTGCGGGCCCCCAGGGACTCTGGGAGGTGGGGGGTGCACATGGGGGGTACCTGTGGTACCCTCCTGCATTTTAATGCACAACATGACAGGCACTTCGCGGTGCCTGTCATGTTGTGCACTGAAAGGTGCCTGTTATGTTGGGCATTGAAATGCACAACGTGCACTTTTAGCATTACAGCTGCATTGCTAAAAATGCAGGAAGCGCCCGCCACTGTGGCGGTTGCATCCTAATCTGTAGGACGGGATCCCCGTCCTTATGGCGGGTGGTCCCATGCACCGGAAGGATGACGGCAGACTTTGTCCGCCCGTCATCCTAATGGACCCCTTAGTTATTATCAATATGTTTTTTAGATTACTGTTATGTATTTTTGATTTTTTTTACATTGTATGATGTACTTTTTTGTATAATGATTGTTTATGTTTTTTAATATTGTTGTTACATTTTTTGTAGTTATTAAATTAAATGTAATAAAATTGTGAGATGTTTAGTACTGCAGTGGGTTGTGGGTTTATAAGGGTACAGGGTAGGAAGTAATTTAATTATAATTAATTAATAATTTGTTTTAAATTAATATTAATTATTTAACATATAATTAAGTATGTTAACTGTGCAAATATTATATTTTTATTTACATTTTAGGTGTTGGGTTGTGAGGTTTCTAGGGGTACAGGGTGGGAAATAAATCAATTATAATTGATTAATAATTATTTTATCATTACTATTAATTATTTAATTGATAATTAATTATGTTAAATATGCAATTAATTTTGTTTAATTTAAACGTTAGGTGCAGGTTGTGTGATTTATAGGGGTACAGGGTGGGAAGTAAATTAATTATAATGAATGAATATTTATTTTTCAGTTAATATTAATCATGTAATTGGTAATTCATTATGTTAATTGTGCAATTGATTTTTTTGTTACATTTTCGGTGTGGGTGGTGCGTTTTGCAGGGATACAGGACGGGGAGTAAATTAATTATAATTCGGTAATATTTAGTTTGTTATTGATATTAATTGTGTAATTATTTTACTTAGGGGTATATTGTGGAAAATAAATTAATTATAATCAAGTAATAATTAATTTTTAATTAATGATAATTAGTTTATTTATAAGTATTTATGTTCATATTGTAATATTATTTTTAATGTTACATTTAGGGGTCGATTCCGATTCGGGAAAAACCGCTCCGAATAGCCGTTCGGAGCGTTTTTCCCGTACGAATCGTACCCTGCAACATCCCGCGTATGTACGACGAAGTACTAGGAGCCGGACTCTGTACGAATCGTACAGAGACCGTACGACTCGAATCCCCGTACGAGTCTCCATCGGAACCCGCTGTACGCAACATCTGTACGGCTCGCGGGTGGCTTATACGACCCAGCAAGTATGATACGTGTCGGGTACACACCGTATTGCCCTTTTTTTACGGGAGCTGAAAACAGCCGGAAAAACAGAGTTCGTGCCGATACAGGTACGGAACGGCCACCCCCGGGTACGGTGCGTACCCTCCATGATTGCAGGGGTGCGGTGCGTACCCCTGCGATCATGGGGTGTACGTACCGTACCCCATGTACGCTGGGTGTACACACCGTACCCCGTGTTCGCTGAGTGTACGCACCGTACCCCATGTTCGCTGCGATCATGGGGTGCACGGACCGTACGGTGTGTATGTGATTGTGTGCTTTACCGTACGAATCGCCCTTACCTGACATGGACCGTACGAATCGCATCCTCATGCCCCGGTCCGGATCGTACTTGTCGGGTCGTATGGCGTGTGTACAAGTCATACGAGAGGGCTCCGGATACGATTCGTATGGACGTTTTTTTTTACCGGATCAGAATCGACCCCTTAATGTGTGGGTTGTGAGTTTTGAAGGGGTATAGGGTGGGAAGTAACTAAATTAACATGATTGAATACATATTTATTATTCATATTTTAATTAATATTTTATTATATAACATGTATAAATAATATTATTAATAATGTTATTTTGAATAACATTTTTGAATATAGGTAATTATTTTATAAAAATTATGTTATTTATTGTATGTCTTGTGTTTTTTAAATGTAAATAATATTTTACTTGTTAATTGGTATGCTGATAATGTATTTTTGTATTTATTTTTCTAAGTTTTTGGCAAATAGTTGTGCAATATACTAATATTGAGCGGATAGCCAGCTGGTAGAGTACGTGTCTGTGTCTTATTTAGTTATTCTCATGTCACTTGTTAGGCGAATATTTGATTATAAAATATTTTAATATACTTAATTTACTCTTCTGGAATTCTTTTACACTCTCACTTTTACTTGCCTCTGTGTTTCTTGTTTCCGAGTCCGCTGTGGCAGCTCCTGCCGATTGTGCAGAGAGAAGCGAAATCTTTAATTTGAACACCTGTATCACTTCCGGCTGGGTTAGCAGCCTGTTGTTCTAATTGACTAAAACCATAAAGCCAAGCATGCTGGCCCAGATGCTCAGTGGACACGCACAGCGGGCACGCCGCAGGCGCGCTGAATACATGCAAGGGGCACGCCCATCTGTGCCCCTCCCCGCCTGGACCGCGCCTAGCACCGGAACCCCTCTCGGTTTTGGCTCAGGATCTCATATGATTGTCAGATACACAAGTAAGGAGCTACTTGACTTCAAGGGAGGTACCAAAGGGTGCCCCAGTTTTAATATGTCTTCCCTCTGGTAGGTAATATGGCTAGATGCGAAACGTGTATTTTCTCTTACAGCATCCCTCCTACCATCAGATTCCCCTTCTCTTTACACTAAATGCAGTCCAAGTCTCTCCCTCTCTTTATATCATTGTGCACTTGTAAACGCTCGGGCCTTGGTCAAACACGCCATAAAAAATGGCCATTCTTATCAAAACTCATCAGCTTGAGATTATATTTATCACTGGAACTTTGGTCAACTGCTCTTCTACCCCTGATTTAATTACCGCATTGCCACCAGGCTACAGCATTTTTAGACTTGACCGACCTGTGAAAAGAGGAGGGGGACTCGGAATTATCTAAAAGGACCAGATCAAAGCTAGATTTGTTGCCTCATCAAATGAAGATTATGAAATTTCATTTCTTGTTGTCTACAGTTTTGTTTTTCTAAGCAGAGAGCCTCTGAGTACCAGGACTCAGGGGGTTTAATTCTCCTTTGTTTGCTAACTCTACTCAGGTGAAGGAATTATAGATACTCTCTGTCCAAATATAAATCCTTATTGGTAAAAAAAAAACAGTGTACTTTACAGCTCCGATAGATCCTCTAATAACTGACCCAGGGAACTCTTTAAAGTTATTAACAAATTTACCAAAGTCCCAGTAGCCAAAGGAAGTAGCAACAGTCAAGACCTCTGTGACGATATTGCAAATTCTTTAGGAACAAGGTGGATCATATCTATAATCTTTTTTAGCGCACCAGTGAATCACTACCCTTTGCCACAGCAAATTTTAGTAAATGATGATAAGAAGTGCAACAACGCTTCCCATACTGATATGTCCAGTTTCAGTTCAGTCTCTACAACTCAAGTAGAACTTCTTATTGAGTCCACTAAAACAGGATCACCGAAGGGTCGGTGTCCCCCTTCGGTGCTCAAACAAATTCATGAGCCTGTAGCGAAGTGCTTGACCAACATATTTAATTCTATGTTCCTTTTTTTTTATATATATTTTTAATTTCATCATGAAGAAAAGTACAGTTGAAGCATAAAATCGCAATACGTAATTGTTATGAAATGCTGCTGCTGTGTCTGTCTTTTATCTTTTTATTGTATGCAGCTCTGTTTATCAGAAGAGTCAAATGTAAATGTATTAACCTCTAAAATTATTTATTGCCTTTATATAGACTTCATTCTTTAAGAAATAAAATAAAAATGTTGCTCCGGTTTTTTGATATATGGTCTTAACTGATAATGGCTTTTATTAGTTATATATATATATACACATATTCATTGTACTATCAGTATTGTGATTTTATGCTATTTTTGTACTGTAATTATATTAATATTTGTAGTTATGTATTATACATAATTAACATTGTAATACATATTTTTTCATTTCATTTTTAAAATAAAATATATTTCTATATATTTTTTAACATATTTATATTTTTAATTGTTTACAATATTTTTGAAATTATTTTATTATGTTGAAGCAAATGTTTTGTTTCTAATTTTGCACTGACTGGAGTGGGAATAGTACATTTTTAGTCCAACACTTTTCCTACTGTAGCACTCATTGGAGTGGGAATAGCAAATGTTACCCCTCCACAATCCAACACTTTTCCTACTGTTGTACTGACTAGAGTGGGCATAGTAAATGTTACCTCTCTGTATTCCAACACTTTGTCTACTGTTGCACTCATCGGAATTGGAAAAGTACATTTTACCCCTATGCAATCAAACACTTTCCCTACTGTTGTCCTGACTGGATTGGGAATACAAAATATTTCCCCTCTGCAATCCAACACTTTCCCTACTGTTGCCCTTACTGGAGTGGGAATAGTAAGTTTTACCCCTCCGCAATCCAACACTTTCCCTACTGTTGCAGTGAATAGAGTGGGTATAGTATATTTGACCTCTCCACATCCAACATTTTTTCTACTGTTACACTGACTGAAGTGGGAATTGTTTTTTTTTTTTTTTAATTTAAAAAAAAATCTTTTTATTAAATGCAAACAACAAATAAACATAAAAGAAAAAACAGAAAACAAGGCAATACAGTACAAATACGTCATGTCGGTGCTGGGGGGGGGATACACATTCAAATCAAATGCCAGAAGTAGGTGATGAGACTGGGGAAGGGGGAGGAGTCCAGGAGTAAGTAAGGTAGCTACATTCCCGTGGAGGAAACACCTGGTTGGGGGGATGACATGTCAGTATCCAGTCCCGAGGGGGGGGGGAGTACAGATGCAGCCACGGTATTCGTTCCATTGATTCCAAATTTTCCCCCATTTGTGGGGCGTGCCACGGGAAACGTACACTGTCTTTTCCCTAAACATGCACCAGTCCATGCTTTGTTGCCACACCAGAACTGTTGGTGGCCTCTGGGCACCCCACAACTGAGCAATGTCTCTCTTAGCAATCATATTACCCAAGGTCACCCATCGAAGCTGCGCCAGGCCATAATCATTCGGCTCCCAGACATTCAACAGACACCGCCTCGCCTCTGACATGGATCGCACACCCGTGACCTCACTCATCACCTCATGCACACGAGTCCAATAGCTCATAACCGCAGGGCATTCCCAATTAATATGGAAGAACGTACCCACCAGACCACAACCACGCCTGCACAGTCCATCCACAGAGAACCCCATCCGCACCAGACGAGGACCAGTTACATAGACCCTATGAAGAATTTTGAGCTGGACAAACCGGAGGCGCGCCGGGATAGCCACTTCCTTCGGGGAGGAAATCGCCGCCTGCCAATCCTCATCGTCGAGTTCCAGACCGCCACTAGTCCACACCTCTCGAAGGTTACTCAGTAAGTCGGTTCTGGCATTGATCAACTTCTTGTATATAAGTGAGATCGTGCTGTCAGGGACATGCCCGTCTAGCACCCGATCTTCAAGCGGGGACGCCTCTGGAATATCCGAGACCAGGGGAAACACAGACAAAACCGCGTGTCGGATTTGCACGTATCGAAAGGATTCTCTATCATTCAAGTCATACTCAACTTTCAGCTCCTCAAACGTCTTGACTCTACCCCTGATCCACACATCATTCACCCTGCTGATACTGATCACGTCCCACTTATCGAAACCCTTCGACTTCCAGAGGGAGCCAAGTTTTTCTGAGGCATAAAGCGGGGTAGCACGGGTCGGCTTATCAGCCCAGCCCAGGGCCGCTGTAGCGCAATGCCACACCTGCACCGCTGTCCTAGTGGGGCCCGTGAGAGATCCGCCAACAGATTTCGCATACAGAGCCCTGTGGTAGTCTCCACCAGGCAGCAACCATCTATCCATCTCAAACGCCGGGCTTGGCAGAGGACCGTAAGTGCAATGGTTGATGGCCCCCAGCTGAGAGGCCCAATAGTAGCGGCGGATGTCCGGGAGCGCGATACCCCCGTCGTACCACGGGAGCGTTAGCTTCGCAAGAGCAATGCGAGAACGGCCCCCCCACACCAATTGTCTCTGTAGACTTTCAATCTCCCGGAAGTAACGGGCGGGCACAACATCAAGAGTATTCCGCAACGCATAAAGGAACCGTGGGAGCGACATCATCTTAAATAACGCCGCCCGTCCCAGAGGAGAGAGAGGGAGCCTACCCCATGCTATCATGTCGGCACGGAGGTGCTGGAGAGGGGGCAACAAATTGCGTTCGTAACGAAGCACAGGGTCCAAGGTGGTAAAGATCCCCAAGTATCTGAATCCCTCCCGCACCACCGAAATAGGACATCCACAAGGCAGGAGAGGGGCCTCGCCGCATAAAACATAGATGCAAGACTTCGACCAGTTGATGACCAAACCGGAGTTTTTACGGAAAGAAGTTAAAATGTCAAAGAGGACGATCAACGATTTCTGAGGCGACGTAAGATACAGGAGTATATTGTCTGCATATAAGGATATTCGGTCCTCAAACTCCGGAGTCCATCTAATGCCTTTCAAGGACGGTTCCCATCTCAGCCATGCCGCCAACGGCTCCAAAGCAAGGGCGAACAAGAGAGGGGACAAAGGACAGCCCTGGCGCGTTCCCCGACCAAGAGCAAAGGAGGCCGAGACATGACCGTTGACCACCACCTGAGCCAAGTGGTGGGTATAAAGCAATTGCACCCAGGCAATAAAAGAGGGGCCGAAGCCAAATTTAGAGAGAACCGCCCACAAATAAGGCCATTCCAATGTATCGAATGCCATGGTGGCGTCCAAAGACGCCAAGATGGCAGGTTCACGCAGAGTCGCCGCTCGCACGAGGACTCCATGCAAGCGCTAAAGATTAAGTGCTGTGTTACGATGGGGTATGAATCCGGACTGATCCGGGTGAACCAGATCGCTTATAACCGCAACTAAGCGAGTGGCAAGTACTTTGGCCAGAATCTTCGGTTCGGCATTAATCAAGGATATGGGCCTAAAGGAGGCGCAGCGGTCACGCGGCTTGCCCTCCTTGTGGATCACCACTATGGAGGCCAGATTTTGGTCGGGAGGGAGGGAGCCTGCCTCCAATGATTCCAAGAACATCGACTGCAGATATGGTGCTATCACATCCGGATGGAGCTTATAGAGCTCCACCGGGAGCCCATTAGGACCCGAAGCCTTCCCCGAGCGAACCGAGCGAATAGCCGTAGCAACCTCATCAACTGTAGGCGGAGCCTCCAGAAGAGCCCTGTCAGGGTCAGACAAACGTGGCAGCGAAATATCACGCAGGAGCAAGTGGGAGTCCTGTTCCGGTCTATCAGAAACGGGGGAGTACACTCCCCGAAAGTGGGCAGCGAAACATTCAACAATATCAGCAGGGTCGGTGATACTCACGTCATTCACATCAACAATCACAGGAACAACCCGACTCGCACGTTCCCTCTTATCCAGCCAAGCAAGCAATTTCCCCGCCTTATCCCCCACATCATACAGTCGTCCCTGTTGCTCCCTGCTCATCTCCCTTGCAGCATCAGTCACCAGAGCTCTATACTCAAGTTGTTTCAGACCCAAAAGGTGCAGCCTCTCCGGGGTGACCTCGGTTTCCAACTCCCCCCTCAAGAACGGTGATGTCATTTTCAACACGAACAACCTCCTCCCGCCTACCTCTCTTGACACTGCCAATCATGGAGAGAGCCTGGCCCCGTATAACAGTTTTATACGCTTCCCACAATGTGACAGAGGAGGACACAGAACCAACATTTTCGGCAAAGTAGTGGTCAATCATTTTAATTAGTTCCGCCCTAACCCTGGGGTCGCGGAGATACCAGGAGTGGATCGGGGCCACCCTACCCTCCGACCCCAAATGAGCGTCCACCACCAACCACAACGGGGAATGATCCGAGATACCCCTAGCGAGATGTTTCACCTCCCGTATGGAGGAGGCCTGGGAGGAGGGCATCAGCACATAATCTAATATTGAAAGACTGCCATGGGCACCAGAATGAAAGGTATACTGCAATTGCCCAGGGTGAAGCAGGCGCCAGCAGTCGGTGAGCCCCAAAGCCTCCAGGAAATGCCCCAACCAGGACTGTGACTTCGCAATATCTCGGGGAGGGTAACGATCACACAACCCCGACACTACAGAGTTAAAATCCCCACCCACTACAAGCAGACTCTCGGTGAATCCCAAAATCACGCGTCCCAAATCAGCATAAGTGGCGGTCTGGAGACCCGGCGGCACGTAGACAGAGAGCAAGGTGACAACCCTTCCCCCCCAGCGCCCCACAATGGCAGCGTACCGTCCCCTGTCATCAAGGATGATGTCGTCAACAGCAAGAGGGAGGGAGTTCCGAACCAGAATGCCCACCCCCCTGGAGCCAGAAGTGAAACCCGAGTGCGCGACGAGACGATAGCCACGCCTATTCATTGCGTGGCACGTATTGCCAAGCAAATGCGTCTCCTGAAGCAGGACCACATCAGGGATAACCGTCTCAAGAGCTGCAAAACCACGCCGCGTTTAATCCTATCACCCAACCTGTTCATGTTCCAACACAGTACCGCAAGTCCCCTAACCCCCATCCCAAAGGTCAACCCCATCCCCACCCCACACCGTGTGCGACACTATACAACAGGAGATCATCAATAATATGCCTTGAAGAAAACAATGAAACGAAAACTGTAACCCCCAACCCCCCAATCAACCCCATACATCATACCCCCCACCCCGCACCCCTGCTTAAGACTCAAGAGCCACCCCAACTTGCAGTGTGCCTGTCGCCCTAACATACAACTATTCTACAAAAAGAACCCCAGAGGAGAAAGACTCGCCCATCCCCCTGCCCACACCCCCAGAAGACAGCAGGACAGCAAGCAATAGTGGCATAGCACCAAACCACAGCCAAAAAGTCAACACGATGAACCAGGAGCCGATTCAGCCCCTTATTCCTGCTCCACCGGGCCTCCCTCCGCACCACCAGAGTGTCCAGAGTGTTCAGAACGATCCGGGCCAGGGGGCAATGTGTCCAGCCAGTCACTTGCCGCCCCTGGATGACCAAAGAAGAATGTTCGCTCGTTGTACACCACACGTAACCGGGCCGGGAAAAGCATGGCATATTTCATGTCTCTAGTCCTCAGTCTCTTTTTCACCCCCTGGAATCCTAGTCGCTGTTTCTGAACCTGCTGGGTAAAGTCCGGGTAGAAGCTGACGGCAGTATTCTCATAAGCCGTAGGACCAGATAGGCGCGACGCTTGCAGGATTGCGTCCCTGTCCCGAAAATTAAAAATCCAAGCAATGATGGGTCGCGGAGTGGCGCCCAGCTTAGGCGGACCACCCGGGATCCTGTGTGCACGTTCAACTGCAAAAAACTTGCTGAGGCCCTTGGGTGCAAGATGATTCAGGACCAGATCCTCCACCAGCAGGTCCACCGAGGAAGCTTCCGAAGTTTCCGGGACACCAACCAGACGGACGTTGTTTCGTCTTGCACGGCCCTCAAAGTCGTCCAGGCGGCGAGTGAGATAGCCACGGGCGGCACGCAAGTTACCGACCTCTGCCTGTAAATCGGAGACGTCAGTAACAAGACTAGATGTCTGTAGATCGAGGGATTTGACCTTCTCATTAGTTTTCGCAAGGTCAGCCCTGATCAAGGTAACATCAACAGCGACCGTATCCAACTTGTGGGCCAGGGCCTCATACTGTTGACCCAGTGTGGCCTTCATCCCGGCAATGGCGCCCATGACATCCCTCAACGACAGCTCATCATCCAGCGGGGAGTCTTCCCCCATCGTGGCCGGGGATTTAGTTGGTCCACCCGGAGAGCCCTTTACGAGGGTGTATCTGTCCATGACATTTGATTGCACGGATCCCCCTCTCGTTGCCGGTCTGGTCTTGCGTTTCTCTCCCTCAGGCTTGGCGGCCATCTTAGTTCGTGCGCCCCGAAGGGTAGCCCTAGACCTAGTAAAAATGACTAAAATCGATACGCCCGCAACAATATAGAAATGAAGATGCAAACCAATCACCAAGTGATAAGTGACAGGGGGCCGAGTCACCAGTCGGTGAACAGCGGTGAGGTGAAAAGCGGCAGGCCAGGGCGAACGAAACAAAGTCAAGTAGGACTAGGCGCCTGAAACGAAACTGAAAGTAGACAACCGGGCAAAGGAGGCTCGCGTGATCCGTTGTTGTTCAATTACTGTCCGGCTGGCAGAGAACCAAGCCCGGGGGCAGCACCACGGAGCAGGCCGAAAAAGTTCAAAAGTCCATATCTTCAGCTCCCGATGTCCAAATCAAAGTCTGAAAACGGATAAACGATCAGCAGGGCCGTGCCAGTAATAACCCGTCGTCCAAGTCAAGATAGAGTTCAGGATAATCGGTGGAGGTGACGAAGGTCCGGGAGCCCTTAGCTCACGCGACCATCTTGGGTGCGCGTTAAGCTCCTCCCCGAAGTGGGAATTGTTAATTTGACCGTTTCACTATCAAACACTTTCACTAGTGTTGCACTGACTGGGAATAGTACATTTTTACTCTCTGCTATCCAAAACCTTATCTAGTTTTGCACTGACTGTAGTGGGAATATTATATTTTACCTCTCCACAATCCACACTTTCCTTACTGTCACACTGACTGCAGTGGAAATAGTAAGTAAGTAAGAATTTTATTGTTTCATCGAAGTACAGTACATTGCAGGATCATACCATAAATACAACAGCAGGCAATTCTATTGGGGACCAATTTCCTTAAAATGCGATGTGCGTAAAATATTTTTTGTAAATTTTATGTTTTTTTGTTGTTAACTTTTTTATTTTAATTAAAATGGCTTTAAAAAAATATCTTATGTACTTCGTATACATATATATATATAATTGTTATATTATTACATTATTTAAAAAATTCGGAAATTATAATATAAACTTTTTTTAAATAAGTTTGATTGGTATATCTGTTTAAATATACATTAAATCGATTTTATATTTATTAAATTAATGTTTCTATTTAATATATTTCTTATTTAATATTTAAATGCATATATATTAAAAAACAATATTTAATATAACAATATTATTTACAACAATATCCGATGAATCCTCTAAAGAGGCACGCACAAAAAGAGCCGAGCTATACTATGTATATCCTGATGGCCCATCACCAGGATGATATTCCATTTCACCTCCCCTCGCTGCAACCCGGTGACGCCACTCAGCCTCACCGATCTCTTCCCATCCTCAGTCCGACTCTGCATGGTGGCTCCCTTACCCTGCAGGGGCTCCCTAGAAGCGAGTCGCACCACTCTACTTGAGTCGTCCCGCACCCCTCTGCTTTTACCGTGACTCCACCTTTCCCGTCACAACGCCAGATGCCAATCGACCTCCTAAGACTCAGCCTGGTTTTTCCAACGGCCAGAGGCACATGCTTCCCAATTCTGCCTTCTCTCTCCCCTGTTCCACCTCCCACCCTCCATCTTCCTCCTTCACCCCTTCCACCAGGGTCCACACACCCTGTTCCCCTCTCCTACCACCCCAGACCCCTACTCCTCCCTTTGTACTAACCTACTCACCACTCCTCTACCTGCTCCACCACATTCACATAGCCTCATGTACCTAACCAATGTTACCCTCTGGCCAACCCCTCCCCTTGCAGCCCACATCACCGCCGGTCTCTCAAGCATGCGCCTGCCTTCCACCCTCCCTTCCCCCAATCTTTATCATTTGGCTTCAACATGTTGAAGGTGTCATACTGCAAAGTTCAAATAAATTCACAGGATCCTCCTTGCCGGCAGTTCTTGTGAATGGTAGAAATATGGTATGGTATAATCCGGCTGACAAACATTTCTGAATTTGGCAGACAAGAACTCCATTAGGGCAACATAGTAATTTGCTCTGTTGTTCTGATGGAGTGCAATCAAAAAATGTGAAAGAAACATTGATGGACTGAATGCTGAGCAATGTCAAACATTCACCCCCAGTACAGAGATCTGAGTCAAAATCCTTCTTTTTATTGCTCATGTTGGTCTGATAGATATGTTGCATTCCTGCCCTTTTATTCTGCTTGTAGGGCAGCACAGCAGTAAGACTTGCGGCAGTGCCCTGCTTCAAATATTGTAAATGAGGCCCTTAATTGTTTTGCTTTTTTGCAGTTTTATATAGTGCAGATTTCAGCCAAATGTATTGGAGTGTTTTACATGAGGATCAGTTAAATTTTATAAGCACTAATGTATTTTGGTTTTAAGGCATGAGGATATTAAAGTATTTGTCCAGAATCAAAGGATGTTGAGCTGACTCTGGAACTCGAACCTAGGGGCCCATTAGGATGTAGGACGGATCGCCACCACCCACATGGCGGTGGTGATCCGCCCTACATCCTAGCCCGCCCGCCACCCATTTCTCCCCACCATATTAGTATGGCAGGGGGACCGCGGCTGACGGGAAGACCGTCTGCCACTTTTCCACCCGGTTGATGAGTCGACCGGGTGGAAAAGGGTTTCATATGGTGGCGGTGTCCGCTAGACACCGCCATCCATATCAGGATGCAGGCAGGAGGTAGCCTTTCCATGGCGGCGTTGCCGCCACAGAAAGGCATGCGGTTTTCGAGGTTGGGGGCTTGTTGCGGGCCCCCAGGATGTTGGGGGAAGCACATGGGTACCCCCATACATGTGCATGCACAACATGGCAGACACCGCGCAGTGCCTGTCATGTTGTGCATGCACATGCACGACATGCATTCAGCACCACCCGCCGCAATGTTAAAAATGCAGGATGCGTCCGTCAGTGTGGCGGGCACATCCTGATGTTACCCGCGGGACCCCCGCAATATTGCGGGCGGTCCCTTTTACCATCAGGATGCCGGGTGGACAAAGTTGCCCCTAGTTTCCCGGTTGCAAAGTCTGCAGCTCCAGCCACAACACCACATCCTCTACTTTAAGTGTAACATACAATCAAGTGATCAACTGGATAAAAAAAAATAAAGATAGCAAATTATGTAAAAGTGCTTTGTTGCTAGTTGAGAACTCAGAAAATATATCCTCATTTTAGTTGTTTAGAGCACTAAGCATAATTTCTAGGGGAATACGACCCTCTCATGGAGGAGGGTGCAGGAGCAACAAGTTGACCATGCTGGGCAGGTGTGAGGGGCGACAAAACAACCATGCAGTACAGCTAATAGAGGCTGTGCAATATAAAAGGCCATTGAGGTCAGAAGGAAGAGGCAGTGGCAGTATAAGCATACATGCAACAGACCCGATCCAGGCAGGAGACGTCTGATGTTTTTGGCTTTATTTTATCTGTCTCCTTTCTAAAATCTCCCTTTTTTCAATCAACGTTAATGGGGAAAATCAATTCCCCTGTTTTTTTCTCAAAAATCTTCCTCTTACCAAGTTCAAAATGTTGGCAAGTAAGGTTCTTATGATCATGGAGGGCAGGATAAATGGGGTAGGGACAGGGACTTGGATAACAGAGAGCAAGAGGGAAATGAGGAGGGCGCACCAAACTGACCTTACAGGGCAATGGGCAGAAGCACAATACACCTCACAAGGCAAGTTGGAAAGCAGTGCAGCACAACGTACCATGGAAAGCAATAGGAAGGGGACAGGGTAATGCACATGAACCACAGAGAACAGAGAGGAAAAAGGCAAGGTCAGCAAGCTGACTGTACCAAACAGATATGAGGGACAGTTGCAGCATAACTGACCGTAAAGGGCAGGAGGGAGGCGGCAGGGGAGCGACAAGGGATCAGACAAGGCAAGAGGGAAGGAATAGGGGTCTGCTCATGGAAAATGTATGGGCGCAAGGGGGCAGGGCAATTGCAGCAAGCTGACCATGGAGGTCACGCGGGATGGGGGCTGGAAGCACAACACACAATGAAGAGCAACAGTGAGACTATAATGGGATACACACAGACAACAGAGAGAAGGTGGGAGCCATTCAGGGGCAGCAGGCTGACCACATGGACTGGTGGGAGCTGCTGTGCTAGCATAGAAGACCATGCATGGCCAAAAGTAGGGTTAGTGTCAGCAGAGTAGCCAGGGTGAGCAAGAGGGAGGTGGAAAGGGCATACACAAAAGACCATGCAGGACAGAAGGGAGGGGTAGGGGCTGGAAAAAGACAAAATAGGGCAGAGAAAGGGGCTTCATAACAGACATGCAGGGCACGCAGGAGGAGCAGTTGCAGCACAACAGAGCATGGAGGGTAGCAAAATGGACTATGGAGGACTGGAGGAAGGGGATAGGGGCTTGGAACTTGGACAGGCAGGGTGGTGGTAGAAGCAACACGTAGCAGCCATCTGACCAGGCTAGGTAGGTGGGGGGGCAATGGCAGCTCAAAAGAACATGTATTGTATTCATTATAATGCATTATAATACATCTTCAATGTATTATGCAGGTTAAAGTACTGAATTAGTGCAATGAGTGGCCGTGTGTGTTTAGTGATCATGATGGTAAAATCTGAGTGCATTCCATAATGTTTATGTCTGAAGTTGGGAGCATGCATGAGTATTATGGTCAAAATGACCCGCGTCAACCCGCATTTTATACAGCGTGTGGTCCAATTTCAAACTTAAAACACTTACGGCATTCTGAATGCTGTGTAACCTTGTCCCCTAGTAAGAAGCAGAGATAAAACATTAGCGCATACGGTCGCGTAACTATTTGTGGGTCGACATTTATTCAAAGTCGTCAAACCACTCGAAGACTTACTGTTTGTTTTCCCGAGTTTGCCTCAGTTATCCCTGGTTTTGCCGTTTCGAGTGCCACAAAACGCAGGCACTTCCATGTTTACAGCGTCTTTCGCACAATTGGTTAAAAAGCTGAACACGTGATCGTGAGGGCTTGCAATTCGGAAGGATAGTGTAGAAAGACTGCGAGATTCGTCGGCCATCTATTTTGAAGGATTCAAGACATATTTTAAATGAAAACTATGCGTGAATATATATAAATTGTTCATTAATGTCCATATGGTTTAGTGTGACATATTAATCAAATACTGTAGGGCTTTAGGCATTGTGTGTTATCGCTAGGCGGATCTTTTATGTTGACCACTATCAAGATGTATTAAATAAGAATGTGTAATTAAGTGTATGGAGTGTTTATGAATTCTAGAATGCACTGGAATCACCAAATTTGATTGAGTTGAAATAAAGATTAAACAGTGAGAAGTAAAAAGTACCAAGGCAACATAAACTATTCAGGACAAGTGTCCTATATTCAGTAGCATTATAGATAACATGCATATTCCAACCGGTCATTCAGACCATTTGGTTCACTTGAGTTCAATTTCATGATCCAGAGGTTTTCTCGACGCAGTAAATGTTTGTTATTGTCTCTTCCTTCTATTTTTTGTACTGTTTCCATAATCAGAAATTACCAGGAGCAAAAATATGGGGGAAATGCTCAAACAAAAACAAATGAAGACTCCAGTGGCAAAAGGAACTAAACCATGCATGGATTGCAATAACTGTAATAATATAATAAGGGTACCAATCTAGCCCACCCCATGAAGGGATACAACATTAAATTAAGAGTATCAGCAACCTGTGACACAGCTAATGGATTCTACCTACTGAAATGCACAAGTGGCAAAGTCTACGTGGGGAAAACTGAAAGGAAGATTAAGACACGTATAAATGAACATAAATCAAACATCAGAACAAGGAATATGAAATCAGTAATTGCAGCAAATTTTCTGGAAGAACACCATAACATATCATAACCATAACATATCATATCACAACTAAAATGATTTTGGAAACAGAACAATAAATAGAAGGAAGAGACAATAACAAATATTTACTGCGTCAAGAAAACTTCCGGATCATGAAGCTCTCATCAGGAGGCCACTGCACCTTGCGCCACACATTGCACCTGCCAGTGCTGCCCATAATAGAAACAACATAAGTACTAACATTCACACTCCTACAATGTTAAAATTTTAGACTATTTCAGGTCCCCAAAGCTACAAGAATGGCTTGGGTGGCAGGTATTATTCACTTTTAATGAATATTGAGTTAATAATTAACTGTTGTTGTGGTCATCTCTAAAGGAGCCAAAGGAAGAATACATATATATATATATATATATATATATATATATATATATATATATATATATATATATATATATATATATATATATATATATATATATATACATACAGAGAGAGAGAGAGAGAGAGAAAGAGAGAAAGTGGGTGAAAAAGAGAGAGAAAGAATGCATGAACCATGCAACGTTAAGGTAATCTTTTCAGGATGTTTATTGTGTCCTTAACCAATCACTAGTTATCTGCTCTTAGTAGAAGCTATCTCACAGAGAACGCTGCCTTCAAACCATACCCTGTATTACATTCAAGAATCAGAACAACCATGTCATGAAGCAAACAAAGCTCCACACTACAGAAACAAAATACAAGAAAAAATAACATTGCAACACAATGCTATGTAATAATCTATATAGAACATGTATACAAATGCAACACAAGTTTGTAGTAAGGCAATAAATAGTGCAACAGCAAGCCGAAAGAAGAAAACATGCATGTATAATGAGGTCGGTTGAACCAATTGATCAGGTACAGATGACATTACTTTATCATATAATCCTTAAAATGAGTTGGCAAGTTGCTGATCCTAGGTCTTCTGCCCTGTGAATCCTTCTTCATACTCTCACACCTCTTCACATCCAGTGGTCTTCTCCCAGCCTTTAATGACAAACAGAATCAGAATGCCAACCGTATCACAAAACTTCTAGGCACATGCATCAAAGCCAATTGCATTCGCAAACGGTGCGAATCGCAATTTTCGTCCGTTTGCGAATGCAATTGACTAATTTGGAATGCATCATGCATTTCGCAATTTTAGGAATCGCAGCCATGTTGCGATTTCTAAAATTGCGATTGCATTTAAGAAATCGCAATTTCAGATTGCTTAAATGCAATTCATGATCATTTTTTAATTGCGAATTCGCATTTTGGAAGTGGTAAAATAGCATGAAGTTGACCTTCATGCTAATTTACCGAAAACGTTCAAATATGCACAAATTGCATTTTTGAAAGTATTAATTTACACACACACACATGCCAATGGGGCATGTGTGTGTGTAAATTGCATTTGAAGTTACATTTCAGGGGTGCAGGGAGGGGTTCTTTGGACCCCCCCTGCACCCTTGAAATTGCATTCACATTTTGCGAATCGCAATTTGAAATTCGCAAAATGTGAATGCCTTCCCATTCATTCCTATGGGCCTTTTGGCCTATAGGAATCAATGGGAAGGGTGTTCCTTAATTGCGATTCGCAAATTTTGAATCGCAATTAAGGAAAAAATACCGAATTGCACAAAAAAATGCGAATTTTTCATGCATTGCAGTTTGCGATTTCTAAATTGCGATTCCTTAATTTTCGCAATTTAGGAATCGCAAAAGGGTGCAATGATGCATGTGGCCGAAAGAAACAAGAGAGAGAGAGTGGGAGAGATGGAAACAGCGACTTTGGGGAGAGAGAGTAGGGCAAGAGGTGGCTAGAGAAAAATCTGAGAGAGTGACAGAGGAAGCAAGCAACATAAGAGAGAGAGATGAAGAGAGAGAGGAAGAGAGCAGGAAAACGACAGTGGCTAAAAATAGTTTGCTAGGAACATTTCACCATAAAGACTTCAAAAACATTTTCATTCCTGAAATTATATTTTCGTGTAATTATTTAATGCAGTGCTCTGTGTTTTGAAGCTCTACTGAGTTCTACTTGAAAGCACAAAGTGTCCCATTAATCTAGGCAAGCTAATTAGAAATGGACAGAAGGACTGCCAACAGGTTAAAATAATGTAATCACAAACTGCTGATGTGTAACCAATGATACGGGAAACTTACATGCACGGTAGTATAAAATGTGTGCATCACGTGGTCTAATGCATTCAAATAGCTATGCTTGGTCAAACATTATTTAAGACATTTCTTTTATTGTGTCAGTGTCTTGTTACTTTAGTAGCATGCTTACGTTTTTAACAGTCTTGCAATAAGAAAAAAAACCATTTGGCTTCGCCTTCCCATTTCCCTGATGGGCAGAGTCGCCCTGATGAAAATGGTGGTTGTTATGAAGGAACTCACCAGCAGTATATGAAAACTGGTAAGTTTGTTCCAGCCTCGGTGTAGGCACCCCACCCTCCTCTGTCCAAAACCCAAACATTCTATCGAACCTTTACATATGAACAATAAAGAATGTAGAGTGCATGCTTAGACATGCTCACAGCATATTATATCAGTTACCAAACATAACACACCCTCCCCCTTAAAAAAATGAACCCCAAATACAACTTAACAAAACAAAATACGTTGAATACTTTATACACTTCCAACAGTTCATATACAGCATAATTAAATAGGACATTACAAATGTATTACATATTGCATTACATTAGGGTGACCAGAATTTTAAAGCCAAAAACCGGGACATTTGTCAAAAATAAAAGAAGGACTACAATTTTACTTCAAGTGATGAGAGCGCTCCTCAGCAAAAAATTACAGAACAGGCAGTAAGAACATACAAAAATGCTAATTTTAAGCCCAGTAACATGCCTGTTAATTAAATTGCTTTCTTGAAACAACTGCTAACTATCCCTGCTTTGTAAAACATAAAAAAAACTCCCACCGTTTTCAGTCGACCCTCTCTAAAAACGGGGACATAAGCTAAATTTCTTGAAATTTGCTGGGACAGCTGGTTAAAAACAGGGACCGTCCTGGCAAAACGGGGACGCCTGGTCACCCTACATTACATACACAATATGTGCCTTATTACGTAAGTCCGTCCGACGACAGTTGCGGTCTTGGAATAGACAGACCTCTGGTCGGCGGTCCGACACCGGTATTACAATGTGACCGCACATGGTGCTTGGGCCACAGCCGTAAACTGGACAAAGCACAAGCTCCCATAAAGAAATGGGAGTTTCTGTCAATCCCTGAACGGTGTGAAGTGAAACCAATGATGTGACTCGGAAAGCATCCGACCTGCGGAATGAGACCCACAGTGGTTTAAATTCATTCATTCAGTCATGATGGCTTTGCAATTGCATGATTAAATCTGCTCACACTACAACCCCCATGCTCCTTTCTGTGAAACTCTTCCACCGGTAAGTTGGAATCACCCAATTCACTTTCCCCCACATCCTTGAATTCCTTGCTCATCCAGCAACCGCATATATTCCTCAAACTTTTCATTCCCTTCCTTCACATCTCCTTTCCTTACAGCATTAAACTTACACTTGCAAACTGCCAATCTCCTAAAGTGCAACACTTTCCCATTGCTGTGTAAGGCAGCATTGGTTCATTCTTTCATTACCGATAGCGGATCCAAAAAACATTTTCACCCTTTCTTACCGTACCAGGTATTTTCATCCTCACCCAATTGCAACAGACATTTGTTTGCAGTTATGGTCTTTCTGGCTTAACACAGCTCCCAATCCTTTACAAATGTCATCAGTGGTTAGAAAGGTTTGCAAAGTATGATCAAACCCATGTAACAAATTAAGTAATAAGTAATATTTTTACAACAGTTCCTGTTGATATGCATGTGACTGCTCTAACTTGACTCCTTTTTGTAACAATTATCTCATAGGACAGGGTTTTTCTGTACAATGCATTGAATGGTACTAAAGAAATCCCAGCAAAGAGTTTAATTCATCCTTGTTAGTGGAAGACTGTGCTTCAGTAATTGCTCGTAACACCCCTGTTTTAGGTCTAATACATTCATGACTTACTTCCTGCCCTAAACAATTACATGATTGTATAGTAATTTTGCACTTTGAATTTTCTGCAGTCACTCCATACTCTGTCAAGTTACACAACACATTTTAAGACGTTCATCATGAATGTTCTTTTTCTCTCCCATTATCAAAATGTTGCCTTGGAAAAACATCACACCTTTTTCAGAGCAGAATAAGTTATGCACTAAGTTTTGAAACATACGTACATATTGGAAGCAACCTAAAAGAGTCACGAAGGCTGTAAGTTTCTTACTCTGAGGAAGGAACCATACCTGATGGTACCCTGAGGGCCTGATTCTGATGTAGTTAGGAAGCCCTCCTAACGCCATTTGCTCCATCCAAATCGGATCAGAAATGTGTCTTTCCAACCGACTCGGAAAGGTTTCCAACGGACCGAGTATGATGCGAGTTAGGCATTGGGCATATCCCAATCCAAACCCGATCGCATTTGGAATGACCAAGCCGTACGAAGCAGATTTGTACTCATCTACGGGCCGCGTTTCCAAATGACCGAGTAAGATTATGGATTTGGATAGCCTTTCCAAACTGTGCCGTCCAACTCGAATCAGTAGTCGGAATCAGACTTACGGGCCTATAGTGGGTCCCCCTGTACCTGGAGCCTTCCTAATCGGACACTTGGGTTGACCCATTGGTCTTCCCTTACCAGCCATGTACAGTGTGCCAGGTACCAGGGGGTACCCACCACAGGGTGCCCGATTTTCCCCAGCCACTCCTTTCTTCAATGGGAGCCTATGCTTTCGGTCGGAACAAAGGCTCCCATTGAAGTCAATGGGAGTCCAACCAAATCGTATCTGGAAGCATCCGGATGCATTGTACTATCCCGGTTGGACGCTCCTGATCCGATTTGGTTAGAAACCATTCCCAAACCCATTCGGTTAGGAAGCTTTCCAAACCGCATCAGAATCGGGCCCTGAGGACAAAACAATAGATGAAAACATTTGCATAGTACTGCTAACATTTCATTTATCCTGGGAAAAGGAAACCTCTCCACTACAGTGCTCTGATTAAGAACCGTTAGGTCAACTCATAATCGATTTTTCCCAGTAGACCATTTAGCCACTATTAAAAGTGCAATTCATTTAGAGGCTTCAGTTTGTTCTAATATGATATTCCTTAAAAGTTCTTGTACATCATTATTCACCTTATCTCACACACTCATAGGTAACTCTCTAGCTGTATACACCTTAGGAGTTGCATTGTCCTTCAGAATTATCTTGAGGGTGAAACCCTTCAAAATACCAATTCTGCAAGAAAAAAAACTAGAAAACTCATTAAGTAATTGTTGGTGATATGCTTCATCCTCTCCCGCCACTATCACCTGCTCAGGACTATTTGGATTTAAAATGATATCTACTGATGGAATCTCCTCAGCTAGATACAATTTCCCTATGGCCTTCCTGTTTCTCAATTCAAAGGAAACTGTGTGGTATCCAATCATATGTATAGGGTCTCCATTAAAACGTTCTTGTCTCATGTCAGACAGTAGTAACTGTTCACCCAGCAGCCAGGCAAATTTGTCTTTCCATATATTTTTGTCAATGATTATGTATAGATGGGTCAATTCATTCATTAAACATACGGTTATTCCAGAGTTCGAGGGCGATCTCACCATCACAAGGGCCCATCGTGTTCCTGCACGCCCGTTTCCTAACTCTATAATGCCACGAACAATATTGCTAAATTTCACTGATTATCGCATAAAAGAGAGAATATTGACTAAAGCAATCCAACAGAGACAGTTTGCTGTGAATGAGACTGTAAAATGTCATATTTTCTCTGATATGAATGCCGTGGCGGCACGTAGGAGAAAGGAATTCGTGAAGATCCTCCACCTGTTTAAAGCCAATGGGGCACAGGTTTCTATCGCCCAGTCCAAATTGAGAGTCTTGGTTAAGGGCAAATTTTTTATTTTCTCCGATTTGGATGAAGCCCAGGAACTTTTAAAAGAAATTTCACAGGGTTCCAGGGCTTAGAAGGTTCTACTTGATGTAATATATTAGTCATGGTCAGTGTTACAAATTGGGGGGGTTAGGTGGGTGAGTCTCTCCCGCCCCCTCTCCCGGGAGGTCGAGTTGTTTCTTAAATTATGATCTGCCTATAATTGGGGTTTTATGATTTACATCAAACGTTTGCTTGCATGTCTCATCAATATCTGATAAAATTGAGAATTTCTGGGGGGGGGTCAGGGGTAAGATCACTCGGGTGTAATTACATGACACCCAGGTTAAAGGGGGAGGGTGAAATGTGGTTAGCATGGGTGGTGGGGTTTTTTCCACATTTTGGGGGGGAGGGGTCACGAGGGACGGGATGAGAGCGTAAGGGGGAAAAATGAAGTCCTTTTGTTGCAAATGCATCTATGTCTTTATACATCCATACTTTAGCTTGACTCTGGGTAGGCTGTTAAAAAATGGTAGCCCTATTTTCGTAAATGTATTCAGGTTTCATGCATTTATTTGTTAAGTTAGATTTTGGGTAAGATGTTTAGGGGGTTTAAGCTTTTGTTTTAACTATGTCTAGCAAAGAATTGCTGAGAGTGGTTTCTTTTAATGTTAATGGTCTTAACAATAAAAAGAAAATGCGGGCAATTGAATCATGGATTAAAATAGAAAACCCTGCGGTCATATTTTTACAAGAGACCCATATACCAGCTGTAAAGCTGCCAGATTTTTCTATGTTCAGGTCTTGGGCAGCTTATAGGGGATTCTCTTCGTCTTCCACTTCCCATAAAGGGGACAGCAATATTTTTAAGTAAAAAACTTCAGGCGGAGGTTGTTAATTTTGATAAAGATCAGTATGGTCGCTGGTGTTGGGTTACCTGCATTCTTAGACAAAGACAGAGACCAATAACTTTTGTTAGCATATACGCCCCAGTTGAGGATAACTCTAAGGTCTATAAGGATTTGTTTCAGTCCCTAATTCAGGCACCTGGTGAGCTCATTCTAGGGGGCGATTTTAATGTCCTAATAAATCCTAAAATAGACTCCTCTGTGCAGGCCAAAAGGCAATTGAAACCTAAATCCCTAAGATCCTTACAGCATTACGGAATAACTTTGGACCTACAGGATCCCTGGCGTACGGCCTTTCCAACCAAATATAGCGTATACTTGCTTGTCAGGTAGATTTCGAACCTCATCACGTATTGATTTTGTTTCTGGTTTCTCGGAGGCTGTGTTTTAACCAGCAGAGATTCCTACATAACGGATTCTCTGATCATGCTATGTTGGTGCCTGAGGTTCAGCTAGGAAATTGTGTTAGGTCCCTAAATGATGGTAATTGAACAGACAATATCTTCATGAAGAGGATTGGGTGGGCAGTATTGAGATAGAGATAGAGATCAAGGAATTTTTTTTACGAAATAGCGAGTCTGCACCCTTGAGTGTGGTTTGGGATACACTTAAGGCCTTCATCCGGGGGTTAATTATCGGAAAGGATACAGAAATTGTAAAAAAAGTTAAGGAAAATAAGAGAATCTTGGAAGAGAAGGTGCAACCCTTCTGTGTTTAACCAGCGCCAGCTCGATCAGGCTAAGCATGAACTTAGTGCTAATTATCACTCTCAGAGTGAAGCTTCCTTTCAACAACTCCGCCAAAAAACATATGAGAACAGTAATTTCACCGGCAGGTTTTTAGCCTGGCAGGCTAGGGAGCCGGCTGCCACAAATCAAATCAATGCTTTAAAATGCCTCTTAACCATCTCGCGTATAGCTGACCTCGTCAAAATTGGGGAAATAATGCTACAGCATTATGAGTCCATTTATGGCCAACAACAGACAATGGATATGACTTTGTTAGAAAGTTTTTTGCAGAATAATGGATTACCAACACTCTCCGGTTTAGAAAAATTATCCATGGCAAGCCCCTTCACTATGGAAGAGCTGGAGGGGGTTATTAAGAATCTACCAAACGGCAAGGCCTGTGGCCCGGATGGGTATCCACCTGAGTTTTCTTAAAGTTTTTTTTAGCTCAGTTGCCGAATTTTTTCTTCGATTAGTAAATTCTCTGTTGGAGGGGGGGAGGAAATACCAGAGACCTTTAGACAATGTAACATAGTTAGCTTTTGGAAAAAAGATAAGAACAGCGAGGATCCGAATTCATATCACCCGATAACGTTGTTAAACTCAGACGATAAAATTGTCACCAAATTGTTATCACTCCGGTTTAATCAACATGCGGCGCAATTGATCCATTCGGACCAGAATGGTTTTATTGCTGGTCGGCAGCTGGCCACCAACACACATTATTTAACTGAGGCGCTGGATTATTTTGATATACAGAGGATATCCGCATTAGTCCTTCTATTAGACGGCAAGAAGGCTTTTTACCTTGTTGTTTGGGAGACATTGTTTAGGATTTTAGGTCACTTTGGTATTCCCCCAAAAATTATGTCCCTGATTTATAATTTATATAATAATGCTGAAGCTAATGTAATTATCAATACGTCGGTGGTCGGGCGGGTTCAAGTAAAACGGGGCACAAGGCAAGGGTGCCCCTTATCGCCGGTTTTATTTGCTTTCTTTATCGAACCGTTGGCGATATCAATAAGGAACTCTGCTGATATCCGTCCTCCAATTCCATCTATGGCGAAGTTGAAATTATATGTCGACGATATTATGCTTTTATTAAACCTGAGATAGAGGTTCAGGCTAAAGTTTTCCAGCTTTTAGAGGATTTTGAGGCTTTAGGTGGGTATCGTAATAATAAAAGGAAAACTGAAATCTTACAATGTGGTGGAGCAAGCTGGGAGCTGCACCCTGATATCCTTCCTTGTGTCAACTCTAAAACTAAGAGAGATCTGGGTGTATATTTCTCCGAACGTGTTAGCGATTTATATCACCTAAATTTTGCACAGCGCCTCTCACCAGGCCGGGCCACCCCCTTGCTCCTCCTGCCGCCTCCTGCTCCTGACAAGCCAGCCTTTTGCCGCTTTTTCCGCCACCGACGCCCCCCTCCCCCCCCCGAGCGGCCCAGCCACAGCAGAGCCGCCCGCTCACCAGTTTTTCCCGCCGCAGCTCCACACAGGCCCCGCCCACCACCGGCCCATTGGCCGAACCGCGACCGACGCCCAGCTGACCCGCCCTCCCGTCCCCCTTCCTATGACGCCCCCAGAGCGACCGCGCAGCGAACGCGCGCAGCAGGAGCACCGATTGAGCGCCGAAGGTGCGCCAATGGTAAGCCCGTCTGCGCCCGTCTGCGCCTGGACCGCTCCCAGTGCCAGGACCCCTGGCCCCCGCAGAAACCAGCCCACCCGCCGGACCTACGACGCCACCGAACTCTACGCACTCAACGCCGGTAGATTCCCGGGCTGCTACCGAGCCACCCCGAGACGCACCCACGGACCCTTCTGCTGCCACTCCTGCAAGTTCACCTGCATCCGGACCTGCACCTCTCCAGCACCGACCAAGACCAAGACGAGCAACAGCAGCAGCCACCTGAAATGCATCCTGCTCAACACCCGCTCCGTCCACAGACACGCCGTCGAGCTCTGGAACCTGCTCGACACAACCTCACCAGACGTCGCCTTCCTCACGGAAACCTGGATGAACGCCTCTTCAGCGCCCGACATTGCCATCGCCATCCCAGATGGCTACAAGATCATCCGTAGGGACCGTATCAACCAGACCGGAGGAGGCATCGCCATCATCCACAAGAACACGATCCGCATCACGACCAACACCGATGACTCCCTCGCACCCGCCGAGCACCTGCACTTCCAGGTCCACATCAACCCCAAGACCACCCTCAGAGGCACCCTCATCTACAGACCCCCGGGACCACGCACACAATTCAGCGAGGACATCGCCGACTTCATCAGCCCACACGCCCTCCTCTCCGCTGACTACATCCTCCTCGGGGACCTCAACTTCCACCTGGAGAACAACAACGACCGCAACACCACCACCCTGCTGGACAACCACGCCAACCTGGGACTCAAGCAGCTGGTGACCACCCCCACCCACTACGCCGGACACACACTCGACCCCGTCTTCTCATCCAACAAGGACATCACCTTCAGCCACGCCACCGGACTCCACTGGACGGACCACAGCTGCGTCCACTTCAGCTTCAGAAGGACCACGATCCACCACCACCAGCAACAGGTTACACGCAGAAACTGGAACAGGATCTCAGCCGACCAGCTCGCGACTTCCCTGAGCAAGAACCCACCCACCAGCGCAACGAACCCCAGCCAATCGGCCAACAACCTCACGCAGTGGATCAGTGACTGCGCAGACGACCTCGCCCCCCTGAGGACCCCACCCAGCAGACCCGGCAGCAAGAAAGCCCCATGGTTCACCGACGAACTCAAGAGCTCCAAGAAGAACTGCCGAGCCCTCGAGAGAACCTGGCGCAGAGACCCAACACCGGACATCATGACTGCCCCCAAGCTCGCCACCCGAAAACACCACCAACTCATCCGCGCCACCAAGAAAACTGCTTTCAAGGAACGACTGGACTACAACGCACACAACAGCAAGGAACTCTTCAACATCGTTAAAGAGCTCTCCAACCCCAACGCCGGAAACAACGACATCACCCCTTCGCAAGTCCTCTGCAACTCCCTCGCCTCCTACTTCCACAACAAGATCGCGGACATACACAACAGCTTCAGCACTCAACTGACGCACGCCACGTCCGAACCACCGCCCCCCACCACCACCCTCCGCACCTGGACCCCGATCAGCACCGAAGACACCGTCCGCACGATGAACTCCATCCACTCCGGATCTCGGACCGACCCCTGCCCCCACCACGTCTTCAACAAGGCCGACGCTGTCATCGCACCCCACCTGCGGGACATCATCAGCACCTCCTTCGACACCGCTACTTTCCCGGAGAGCTGGAAGCACGCCGAACTCAGCGCTCTTCTCAAGAAGCCATCAGCCGACCCCATCGACCTCAAGAATCACCGCCCCATCTCGCTCCTCTCGTTCCCTGCAAAAGTCATCGAGAAGACCGGCAACAAGCAGCTGGCCGCCTTCCTTGAGACGAACGGATCCCTCGACCTCTCACAGTCTGGATTCCGGGCCAACCACAGCACCGAGACCGCCCTGATCGCAGCCACCGATGACATCCGAGCACTGCTTGACAACGGAGAAACAGCAGCCCTCATCCTCCTAGACCTCTCCGCGGCCTTCGACACTGTCTGCCACCGTACACTAGTACAGCGTCTCAGCAACGTCGGAATCCAGGAGAAGGCACTGGAGTGGATCACCTCCTTCCTCGCCGGAAGGACACAGAGAGTCCGCCTCCCCCCGTTCAGATCTGAAGCCACCGAAGTCATCTGCGGCGTTCCCCAAGGCTCCTCGCTCAGCCCAACCCTCTTCAACGTCTACATGAGCCCCCTGGCAGCCATCGCACGCCAGCACAACTTCAACATCATCTCCTACGCCGATGACACCCAGCTGATCCTCTCCCTCACCAACGACCCCGCCACCGCCAGAGCCAACCTTCACGAAGGGATGAAAGAGGTAGCCGAATGGATGAAGAACAGCCGCCTGAAACTGAACTCGGACAAGACAGAAGTCCTCATCCTGGGATCCTCACCCTCCGCCTGGGACGACTCCTGGTGGCCCCCCGCCCTAGGCAGCGCACCCAAACCAACAGACCACGCACGCAACCTGGGATTCATCCTGGACTCCTCCCTCTCCATGATCAGACAAGTCAACGCCGTCTCCTCGTCGTGCTTCAACATCCTGCGCATGCTATGTAATATCTTCCGGTGGATCCCCACCGAGACCAGGAAGACGGTCACCCAGGCCCTCGTCACCAGCCGCCTGGACTACGGCAACTCCCTCTATGCCGGAACCACCACCAAACTCCAGAAGAGACTCCAGCGGATCCAGAACGCCTCAGCACGACTCATCCTGGACATCCCCCGTCGCAGCCACATCTCCGGACACCTGAGAGACCTGCACTGGCTCCCGGTCAACAAGAGAATCACCTTCCGTCTCCTCACCCACGCACACAAAGCCCTACACAACCAAGGCCCAGGGTACCTCAACAGTCGCCTCAACTTCTACGCTCCCAAACGCCAGCTCCGATCGACCGGCCACGCCCTCGCCGCCGTCCCCCGCATCCGAAGAGCCACCACAGGGGGACGGTCCTTCTCCTACCTCGCCGCCAAGACATGGAACTCCCTCCCGACCCACCTCCGCCTGACCCAGGACCACCTCGCCTTCAGGAAGCAACTGAATACATGGCTGTTCGAGCAGTAGTGGACCCCCCTCCCCTAGCGCCTTGAGACCCTCTGGGTGAGTAGTGCGCTATATAAATGCTCTGATTGATTGATTGATTGATTGAAAAACCCAGGCCTTGTTTTTACGCTGGAACTCTCTGCCTTTATCTATCTTGGGTCGGGTGGCTCTGATTAAAATGTCTGTTCTCCCTCTATTTAACTTTTTTTTTCAACCATCCCACATATTTTATCAAGCTCCTTTTTTACCCAAGTAGAGTCAATGTTTACAGCTTTCCTTTGGGCTTAAAAGTCATCACGTATTGCACTTAGCACTTTATATGAAGAAGTGGAACAAGGAGGCTTAGCTCTTCCGAATCTCAGGGATTATTACTATGCCTATTTTGCACAATATCTATCTAGATTCAAACCTGAATTACAGTCAAATCTTTTCATTAAAAGTTATGTGGATCTAATGTGTAAGGAAAGCCAGATCCACTCCCCTCTGTTAATCTTCAAATCCCCTAAACTGGTTCGCTATAAGTGTCTTCATTGTTTTTTTTAAAAACGACAGGCGCTCTATAAAAGATCTTCCATCCCTGTAATTCACTCAGCCACTTTACTATCTGGCATTCTACCATTAGCAGGTATTACGCAATCCTCAGAACTCACTTTAACATGGGCCTCGGTAGGATTCCGTAAGGTCTCAGATTTTCTGAGGAATGGAAGATGGTTGACTATGACTGAAATGTCGCAATTGATCGTTTAATGATTTTATTTTTTTCGGGTCATATAACATCTTCCATAAATTCCTTGCTGAACTAGATGTTGCTCAAATTGGCGAACAACATCAGCTAGTAATTGAACTTTTAGAAGATGCACCCGGCAGAAAACCTGGGGTATGGAAAAAGCATTTAGCTCTAGTTAGGGGTATGGATCTTGGACAGAAGGACAGAAGGCACTTAAAAAATGGAAGGATCATGAAGATTTTGAAATTTCTGCTAATTTATGGTCAGTTATTAATAAACTTAATTTTAGTACGTTAAGAGGGGAACATTGGCGAAGGATGATGTTTTTCAGTAAATGGCAACTTTATCAAACTCCTCTTTCTCTTGCGAGAATGTAGGCCAATCATTCAGCGCACTGCTTTCATTGTAACATTCATCCTTCAGCTAATTGGTCGCATATTATGCTGCAATGCCCTAGGATTCAGAAGTTCTGGGAGGACATTTTTTGCCACTTGGAAACTCAATGTTGTACTCATTTAGTAGTGAATGATTTGTTAATTATTTTTGGGTTTGATTCAGATATTCTCCTTTCCGACCATTTGGTAACATTTTTATATATTGCAATGGCATTAGCTAGATCACTTTTATTGCAAAGGTGGTGTACTGATTCGATTCCATCTGCCCTGGAGTGGGTCCATAAGATGAAAGCGGTTAGAAGAAGTGAACGCACTTATGCACTTCGGGTGGGGGGTCTTAGCAAGTTCAGAAAAATCTGGGCTACATATTTTGATTAAGATTGGGAGGGGTTATTGCCTTGGATGTATGGTTAAACAAATATATATATATATATATATTTTTGTCCGCTTGTATTTGTCCCTGAAGTTTTAAAGTGCTTTATGTATTCTATGCATTATTTATCAACTTTTTGGATATTTAATGTAATGCCCTAAGGTAATCTTTTCTAAATGGATGTTTCGGTCTTATGTATTTTAATGTACTGCAATTTCTTGGACTTCAATAAAAAATAAAAAAATGATTATGTATGGAGAGCCAGAATCTACCACTATTAGCATCTCCTCCCCCTCCACCGCCCAATTAATGCTACATACAGGCTTATTTACTAACGTAACTGTAGTAAATACACACATTTCCTTAAAAGTTAAAGAAAAAGACTGTGCAGCACACATGACCATAAAGGATAGGGTTGAGGGTTTCTAACTAAAGAGAAAAACCAGAGGAAATAGATCCTACTTTAACAGTAACAACTTAATAACTGCACAATGGTCTCTACAATGAATTTCTGCAGTTGAAAAAGCTTGAAAACAAATTCCAATTGTTGCAGATAAATAAGGTACAAATAGGCAGATAAAATGAATATACTTTCTATTTAAAAAAGAATGCTGCTACTGTCCAATAGAAAACGTCTGCTGATACACTTCCTTTGTATAAATCCTGCCACCCATTTCAGGAAGCTCACCGGTGTGACAATTCCAATTTTGTTGCCCTTATGCACCACCACCCGATCCGGGATGGCCGCTCCAATCTCCAAGGCAACAGGAGAATGTCTTGCTGGCAAGAGAATGAGCAGGTTTCCCTCCACATACAACAGACAACAAGAATGGCACAAACAATGCCAGCAGGAGATATGTACAACAAATAAATATGCCACCAAAATTAATGGACATATATAAGTAGAGGATAGACTCACCTGTGTCACAGCATCCTTCCATCTGCTATATGAACATCAAGCATTAGAACATGCAAAGGCTGGATTCTCAAATCAGCACAAATTGATTCCAGTGAGTGTAGAGGATGCTCCAGCTTGTCACCAAATTTGTTAGGAAGGAACTCTTGAGAAATGAGTGTAAACAGGTAAGTTGATTGCAGCCATGGAATAGGTATACCACCCTGTGCCAAGTTGAGCAACTGACCTCCTGTTCAAATCCCCAACATTATAACGAACCTTTATACATGAAAAATACAGAATGTAGAGCATGCTTAGCCACACTGACAGCCATAAATTCCCAAAAATAAAAGTGGTGATATGCAGGGCCTCATTTAAATGGGGGATAAGTCTTTTTGTCCCTAAGACTACAGAACAGGAGGCCAGCAAACACAAGCCCTTGGAGATTCTTCTACAAGTAGGTTTCTCAGCAGGTTTCCTTGGCAGAAGCAGCAATTGCAGGCGAACCCCACACAGCACACATCAAAGGGGCAGTACTCCTCCTCAAAGCTCTCCAGCTCTTCTCCATGGTAAAGGTTCCTCTTGAGTCCAGAAGTGATCTAGTGTTCTGGGGTTTAAGGTCCACTACTTATACCCCATTGTGCCGTTGTTCTTCTGTATGCCAAGGTCTCTGAGCCCACTCCAAACCAGTTCTGTCCTCACTGGTGCAGTATGGCCCCAGGAGGTGGAGACGGCATTGTACAAGGGAATCTCTCACCCTGCCTTCTTTTCACGTATTTGTGCTTATTGTTTATCTCGACCTTACAAGTAACTATGTTGCCATGCTCTAAGAACTGTGTAACCTTTGTAACGATGTAACCTGTAACTATGATCTGATGTTCATGTAAAGCCCTCTGATACCTCCGGGTCTAGCCAGCGCTATATAAAACTGTCTAAATAAAGAAATAAACAAGGGAGACAGCCCCTATTCAGGTGCGAGAAAAACTCTTCTCACTACTCTAAATGCAACCAAGGCCTATTCAACTCAGCTCTGAGTCATCCAGGAAGGGCCAGGCACACCTCAACCCCCCAGTGGCTGACTACAATGAATGCACACCCCCAGCCCCTGTTACTCCCAAACCAGGCAGTCAATCCACGAACAGGCTGAGGCACACAGAATGGTTAAACAAGAAAATACCTACTATCTAAAAGTGGCATTTTCAGGCACATATTATAAAAAACATATTTTTTCACAAAGATGTGTTATTAAACTCTGAGTTCAGGGAGCCTAAACCTTATTCCTCTATCTTGTCCCAACGGGAAGTTATACTTTTAAGATGTTACAAAGTATCTCCCATGTTAGCCTATGGGGCAGATAGGCTTGCAATAGTGATAACGAAATTGACAGTATTTCACTATCAGGACATGTCACACACCAGCATATGTCCTACCTTTTACATCCGCTGCACCCTGCCCATGGGGGTACTAAGGGTCTACTTGAGGGATGCCTTACTAGTACAAAAAGGGATGGTTAGTACCTGGCAAGTGCACCCACTTGTCAGGTCAACATGGCAGTTTAAAACTGTATGCAGACACTGGCAGATCTGTGGTACCTTTTCAGGGCTACTCATGTGGGTGGCACAATCAGTGCTGCAGGCACACTAGTAGCATTTGATTTACAGGCCCTGCCACACTCAGTGCACTTTACTAGGGCCTTACCAGTAAATCAAAACGTGCCAATCATGGAAAACCAATCACAATAGTAATGTATTAAGGGAGCACTTGCACTTTGACACTGATTAGAAGTAGCAAAGGTCTCAAAGTATCTAAGCAAGCAAAAACTAAATTCAGCACAGCATCAAAAATACAGGAGGTAGAGGCAAAGAGTCAGGGGAAACCATGACAAAGATGCCAAGTCTAACAGGGGTGAAGACATGTTATCAGAAATTGTTTGATTTCTATTGGTCCTCATCTCTTGGGAACGAATGTATAACGTTACAATGCATACATTTACAACGCATGCCTTTACTACGCAGTTTTAACATCGCAACATCCTTTAAAACGCATACATTTACATTGCATGCCATTACAATGAATGTTTTAAAACTACATTTACAACGCATTCCATTACATCACATTATAGCTTTACAACACATACCATTACAACGCATACCATTACATTGCATTTAAGGTAAGTGTTGGATAGGTTCTCCTCAAGTGAGATCTGTTTTCCCTTGTATTTCTGTCCCCCTTAAGTCCCATCCTACAACCCCCATCCAGCCCATGGAATTTTCTCCATTTCCCCCATACTCTGCTAAATTTCTTGGGGCAACCTCTCGCCTTGTATGTGACCCTTTCCGCAGCCATATAGACATCCAGCCCTCATCTCCACTCTCCCAGTTGTGGCGGTGTGTCCGTTCCCCAGTACTTAGCTACATCCCTTTTTGCTATTACCAGTGCTAGGACCAGAAAGATCAGCAGGGGACGGCCAAGGTCTACATCATTTGTCATTCCTAAAAGGACCATTTTAGGATCCGGTTGCAATGGGGCCTCAAGAACCTCATCCAACTCCTTCAACACTTCTTGCCAATATTTCTGTATTGTAGGGCATGACCAAATGATGTGGTAGAAGTCTCCTTCAGCACTGCCACATCTCAGACATCTCGTGTCACCAATCCTACCCATCTTGTGTAGTCTCACCCTATCGTAGTATGTTCTGTGTAGCACATTGTATTATATAAGTCGTAGCCTGGACTTTATAGCTACTTCTCTAGGATGCATTAGTACTATGTCCCAGTCTACCGTATCCATTTCTCCCACTTCAGTCTCCCACTTCCTCCTTAGGTCGCCCAGGTCGTCTGCCATGTTATTCATCAATGTTTTATACGTGAGGGAAACTACCTTTTCTTGGATTTGTTCCTGCAGTAGTCTGCCCTCCAAGGGAGCGTATTCTGGGAGTGTGTCCAATTGGATTTTTTCTGCGAAGGATTTCAACTCCCCCTTAGCTATTATGTCACCTATATTTGAGATTCCAATATCATCACATCGCTGGAAGCCCTTTAATTTATTCAGTTCTGTCAACCATGTACATTGCCAGATCGGGGTCTGGCGGGTAGGTTTTTTCTTCCATCCCGTGCCTGCCGACGCTTTGTTCCACATCGCCAGGGTAAGCCCCGTGGCCGGAAGAAGTTTTGTCCTTCCCTTATAGGTAATAAATACACGGCCGGGCGTCCATTCGGTATCTTTCGAGGGCATATGTGGGGTGGTCCGTCGATGCATGTAGCCAGTCATTAATAGGGGCTAAATGTTCTGCCCAATAATAGTCTTCCAAATTTGGGAGAGATATCCCTCCGCTATACTGGTGACGTTGGAGAGTGCTCAGCGCGACCCTCGGTTCTTTGCCCAGCCAAAGCAAGGCCCTAAGTTCCGCATTTATTCTATCGAACACCTTTCGCGGCAGGGGGTAGTACTCATTTTGGAGTGCGTATAAGAATTTTGGTAGAGTTATCATTTTAAACATGGCTGCTCGCCCTAGTATGGTAAGAGGGAGCTGTCGCCATCTATGCGCGTCCTCCATAAAGTTCTGTATTATGCGTTCTACATTCTTTTCATAGGACTGTTTTTTGTCCAGCGTCACATGGACTCCGAGGTACTGAAACCCTTCAGTTGTCGTCAACAACCTGCCGGGCACTTCCGTCCAGCTACCGCGCCCCCTGGGGTCGTAAAGGACTGACTTGTGCAAGTTTATCTGGTATCCCGCGTGCTCTCCATAGCGTTTCAGTTCCATAAAAAGCTCTGGGATCTTGGTTTCCCGCTTTGTGATGTAAAGGAGGACGTCATCCGCGTAAAGCGAAATTTTCTCCTCTGCTGGGTCTGCCTCTTCCCTCCTGAAGCCCCTGATGTCTTCATTTTGGCGAATTCTACCCACCAGCACCTCTATTGTGAGTGCGAAAAGGCGGGGGGCAGTGGACACCCCTGTCGTGTCCCTCTCCGGACCGGGAAGTCACGAGATATGGTACCGTTTATCCTTACCCTGGCTCTGGGCTCCGTGTATAACAGGCGTATCCATGTCTGAAATTTAGGGCCAAAGCCGAACTTAGTCAGTACACCCTCAGGGGAAAGGCCAATGTACTGGATCAAACGCTTTTTCGGCGTCCAATGACAGGAACCAATGGGGCTCCTTCCTGCCACTCACCTCTTGTAGCCAGTTATGAGTGCGTCTGAGGTTTAGGCGGGTGGCCCTATCAGGAAGAAAGCCCGTCTGGTCTAGGTGGACTAGTTCAGATATCACCGCCCGGAGACGGAGAGCTAGGATAGTCGCCAACAATTTCACCTCTATATTCAAGAGGGAGATGGGGCGGTATGATGTGCAGTCGTCCGCTGGTATACCCTCTTTATGGATTGGGATTATCATTGCCATGCATAAGTCTGGCAGGGGCCTCCCTTCCTGGACTGCTTCCTCAAACAGCCCCAGCAGGTGGTGCGCCAACAGATCCGCCGTTCGTTCAGTAATCAAGCCACTTCTCAAAAAAACCACACTAGATCCGTCCAATGTCACCAGCTACAGGCCAATAGCATGTCTTCCTTTTCCAGCTAAAATCATAGAAAACATTATGAACATCCAGATCTCTGATTTTATAGACCTTAACAACTGTCTTGACGACTCACAGTTCGGATTCAGAAAGGGCCATGGCACGGAGACTGCTCTGATAAAAGCATCTGATGACATCAGAATGATCTTGGACGGAGGGGGTGCCGCGGTGCTCATAATGCTCGACCTCTCCGCGACCTTTGACACGGTCGATTATACCATCCTGATCGACCGTGTCCGGAATTTCTAACAATGCCATCTCCCTTCTTTCTTCCTTCCTGGCCAATCGGGAACAATCTGTGAATATGGGCGGTTACTCATCCTGTTTATTTGCTCTCCCCTGTGGTGTCCCCCAGGGATCCTCGCTAAGTCCAACGCTTTTTAACATTTATGTGGCGGACTTGGCGAGGATCATTAAAGCTCATCGCCTAGCAGTCACATCATATGCTGACGATACACAGCTTGTCCTAGCAATTAATAACAATGGACTAGAAGTAGCCAATAACTTCCAACGGGGAATGCATGCCATCAGCAATTGGATGAGTAAAAACTGCTTAAAGCTTAACTCGGACAAAACCGAGGTCATGGTATTTGGCAAACTCACTCCTATATGGTCCCCCACTTGGTGGCCACAAGATCTTGGACCCCCACCCATTCCAGTCAACAAAATCAGGAACCTGGGAGTGATTTTTGACAATAAACTTTCCTTTACACATCAGGCAAATTCTATAGTCTCTGCTTCTTTCTTTACATTAAAAATGATTAGAAAACTTCTACCCTATCTTCCTACAAATACCATAAAAACTTTGGTTTCCACCGTGCTAATGTCCCGAGTTGACTATTGTAATGCCCTCTTGCTTAATGCTCAAGAAAAGGTACTATATAAGCTCCAGTTGGTGCAGAACGCAGCCGCCAGACTTATTACTGGAATAACCAAATTCAAACCAATTTCAAAAATCATTTGAAAACTTCATTGGCTGCCAGTGAGACACAGAATTAAATTTAAGGCTCTGTGCATAGCTTTTAAAACCATCCATGTAAAAGGACCAACTTTTCTAAAGCACTCCCTTTGCCCTTATAGACCATCACGTACCCTTCGATCCTCTAGGGCAAATCTCCTCGAGATAGCTAAAACAAAGAAAGTTACATGGGGCGACAGATCCTTCTCAATTGCCACCGCCAAACAGTGGAACTCACTGCCAAATCAAATAAAAAGCACTACAACTTTAATACCCTTTCGCAAACAAGTAAAAACTTGGTTATTTAATCAATAAACAGCTATATTGTGATCTTTCTATCCAGCGCCGAGACACCTCCGGGTAGTCGTGCACTTAACAAGTTTTATAAATAAATAGTGTTTTGTAGGTCCCATGCTGTCAACCTCCAGGTGCCTTTCTTCTCGCCCCTTCCCAACCCTACTCTCGCCAGAAGTGGAGAATGGTCAGATATCCCTCTCGCTTTGTATTCCTCTATGTTCCCTCTCGTCAGAGTCTGTCTGGGTAGGAAAATGTAATAGACTCTGTGGGAGCCCGAAAAATAGGAGTAGGCCTTTTGTTCAGGATGGAGCCATCTCCAGACATCTGTGAGCCCCATGTTAGTAATTGTTTTGGAGAGTAAGGTCTGGGACTGATCTCGGTTTCCAGTACCCGTCCTGTCCATTGAGGGTTCCATTACGTCATTAAAATCAACCCCGATGACTTGAGTGGTATCCGCCGTGTCCATTAGTATGTCTGTCACCCCTCGGAGTGTTGGAGCCTGTAGCTTTGGGGGCGCATAGACCGAAACTATCGTGTATTCCCTGCGCTTCCACATCCCTTTCACTCCTACATAAGTCCCCTGGGGGTTTGTCCATGTCTGGGCTATGCGAAATGGTGGGGTCTTCTTCATGAGTATCGCTACTCCTCTGGACCCCATAGTGAACCCCGCATGCGCGAGGTCTCTATACTGCCCTCTTGCCAGGAAGGCGCAATGTGTCCCTTTAAGATGTGTTTTCTGCAGAAGGATTATGTCAGGGTTCTGCCTTTTTATGTATGCATTCACTAACCCTCTCTTGATTTTACTTCCTAGCCCGTTTACATTCCATGTTAGAACACTTAATCCCTCCTGCTCTGGAACCTCTCTCATATGGTCACCCGACATCCTGTCTTGGTCTCTGAGTATTAATGCTGATACTTGGTGTGGATATGGAATCTCGGGCATCGGAATGTGTGACCGGTACGATGTGATCCCCCCTCCCTCACCTCCCCAACTCTTCTCCCTCCCCCTGCCACCCCCCCAACTAGTACATTTCCTCGGTTGTGGACCCTCTGAACAACCCCATCTCCCCCCTGCTCCCCCCACCCTACCTTCCTCCCCCTTCAGCCTCATCCTCTACCCCAAATCGAGGAAGGACTTACTGGCAGGAAAAGGCCTGTCGCCCCCCTCTGTTCCCCTCCCTTCTACAGACCTACCCCAACTTGTCTGCTTGAACACAACTGCAAGAGTAATGCTCTCCCAATGTCCACAGTTCTGTACGGTGGTCTAGAGAGAGGAAGAAAAACTATACAAATGACCACAAAAAATAAAAATAAAAATAGGGTGCGTGTATCAACTTGCGTGCTTCCAGTCCTTGAGCCCATATATCGTCCATCCAGTGTGGCTCTCGATCAGGCATTTGCGTCTTTGCCATCGTCATGTGTGCGCGTTTCTTCCACAGTAGCATCTCTCTCCAGTTCATTAATTGCCACCACCAAGGGGTGCAGCGACTGTTCCTCTCCATCCTCGCTCCCAGACGAGATGCCCCCTGGTTCCTCTTCTCCTTCGGATCGTTCCAGGTTCACAAGGGTACGGAATCTAGATCCTGCTAGACCATCACGAAGGGGGAAGCCATCATCTTGTTGTCTCCGGAGAGTCTGGCTCTTCTTGGGGTATAGAGTCATCTGCCCTCTCCTGTTCCCCTTCATTCCATGGTTTCTTTGCGTTTTCACCATCTCCCACTGATCTCCTGCAGCGGAGCCCTTCGCCCTCGTGTTTCGCTCGCCCTCTGCTCGCCTCCGGAGGGGCGGTCTCTCTTCTAGCCATTGCCATGCATCTTCTGGGTGAGTGAAAAAGTGCGTTTTCTCCTTATAAATGACTTTGAGTTTGACTGGAAAGAGCAGCAGATATTGGATCTTTAGTTCACGTAACTTCGCCTTCACTGCGTCAAAAGAGCGTCTCATTTTCTGAACCTCTTGGCTGTAAACGGGAAAGATCATTATCTGCAAATTTTCAACCCGGATCTCCCCCAGCTTCCTGGCTTCTCTTAGGATTGTGTCTCTGTCTGCGAAGTTTAGGAACCTCACGATAACCGGTCGGGGTCGTGCTCCCTATGGCGGTTTCGCAAGTAGGGCCCTATGCGCCCTTTCTATGATGAAGCAATTGGAGAACTCCGCTTGGGGCATCGTTTTAAGTATCCATGCGCGCAGGAACCCCGCCATGTTAGAATCCTCAATTCCCTCCCTAAAGCCAACAAACCGCAGGTTGTTGCGTCTTGCCCGGTTTTCTGCATCATCCACCTTCCATTGCAACTGCGTGTGTGCGTCCTTGAGTTCTTTCACGTCTCTCTGGAGGGAGTGTATAGTGTCTTCCGCTTCACCCAATCTTGTTTCTGCCGTTGCCACTCGCTCTGAGAGGTTGCGGAAGTCCTGTCTCAATAGCGTGACTTCTGTCTCCACTTCCCCTATCTTTACCTCCAAGGCCGCGCGTGAGGCTTGGATGTCTTCTCTGGATGCCTGTATGGCCCCCATGAGAAGGGCTGTGTCCGAGCTTGCTCCGATGCCCCCCTGCCCGGGCATCTGTGGCATCGTCGCAAATTTATCTATGGTTCCTTGCCGCAGAGTCATGGGCACCACTTCCCGTTTCCCCATATTGCGTCGGTTTTTTGGCAGTCCCCCCGAAGAGCTGTCCGGTTGTTTAGCGGTTGGGGGGAGAGAAAGATTTGTGTGGTTCTCCTCCTCCACTTAGCCGGGTCTCAGCTTGCCGTGTCCAGGAGGGTATAACGCTGTCTGGAGTATACTTTGGGGACTCAGAGTCCGCTCCTCCTGGGGCGTCCCTCGCGCCTTTACTTCTGGCAGCGTATATTGTCCACTCGCTCGAGGGGCAGCCCCAAAGTGTGTGCTTTCGGGGTCAGGCCCGCGCCCGTGTGCTGTAGCAGTGATGGCCTTCCTTATGCCTGTGTAGTCCCCAGGTCCGCTTCCCCACGCCTTCCCGCATGTGCCTCCTCTGCGGTTACTCTCCGTGTCCCCAGTCACCTCTTCCTGTGCGTGACCGTCCTAGCTGCGGCGGCGTTACCAGGTACTCGGGGGGCGGGGCGGTACCTGCGTCTGGCTGTTGGCCTGCATGGCTGCTGTCCTGCCAGGGCCCTCCAGTCGCAGCTCCCTGTACTTTGCCCCCTGCTTCACCGGCTCTCCCCCGTTGTCGATGGGGTGCTGCCGCCGTACGGGAGAGTAGCGTGCAGCGGTGAGAAAGGGAGGTGGGGAGGGGGGAGCAACGGCTCTCGGTGGTCTGGATCTCCCTGCGCTGCTCGCCACTTCTCGGGGGTAACCGGGCGCATACCTTCTCTCTGGAGGGGGCCGTGCACCGCCAGCCCGTTCCGCACCGCCCGTCTTGCCAGCGCTGACCCAAGTCTCTGTGCACACCACCATGCAGCTCTTATGGTCCGTCTCCCTGTCGGCGCTTTTCCGGCGTTCCGCCACACACGCTCTGCGCTCCCAAACTCGTGCTCCTGCAGCCTGGCTGCAGTCTTTCCTCCGCTGCTCCGCTCTTAAAGATCAGAGCGCCGCCATTTTGGAGCCCCGTCCTTCGCTGGAGCGCTTGCCTCTTTCCGCGATTTTCACTTCTTCCCGCTCCTCCAACTCGGCACCGTTTGGGGTTTGTAGGTGCCACCTGGATGGGGGAATTCACGACGGATCAAGTCGGCTCGCCGGAGCTGCGGCGGTTTGCGACTTACTCGCCCATGTTGCTGGCCACGCCCCCCTTATCTACTCTTTTGAGAGAAGATGCCCCCCTCTATTGAGACCCCATGATGATTTTGCTCCTGCTCCTAGAGTTAAACGCACAACCAAGTCTGTTTCTTCTTTTGCCTGATTGAACCTTCATTTGGTTCTGCATTTAGAAGCTTTACTTGCTGACACCTACTGCTTAACTTCCTCTGACCATATTTGAATCTTTAGTATAGCATTAGGGAATTCCCCTCTAGGGGATCAGAATCTTTTTTGATTTACACATGACAGACTTGATTTAAATTGCATTTGCATACACTATTTTGGCTCGCTTTGAATTATACGAACTACATTTTATAACTAATTTGGACGATTTGAGCTTTTCTGCTAATAAACCGTTATCTCCCTTAGTATGCTCCATTTCCCTCCTTCCTGTCCTTTCATTTGGAATATTCCTAACAGTCGATGTACAAAGATTCTATATCAAGATCTCAGTTTACTGTGATGATGCATGGCATGAATAAATGAAGCAAACCAAATCTACTCTGAGTCTTCATTGTAACACTGGCAACGATTTCTAAGCGATACCATCTTTTACCACTGCGTTCCTCACCACAAGTGTCTAACGCTCAATGTAGCTGCTTCGTGTTTTCAATAAGTAACTATTTTAGGCTGTTTATTTCCAACTGAGGCCTGTATATTCTGCACCTGTTTTCCTAACAGCAGGCGGCCAATACAAATCGTGTCAAGCTCCCTCAGGGAGGAATAAGTGTGGTGCTTGATATACTGCTGCCAGCTTCACATGCTGTATGTGTGTAGTGTCCCCCTTAGCTTGCCTAACCTTCAGCCTGGTGGCCCCAATTGTGGTGGTTCTGGGGCCCAATAAGGAGCAATGTGAGGAGGAACACATTCACCTTGTCGATACTATAGTGCGTCTGTCCTGCTTCATGCACGGAGATCCAACGTGATTCAGTGAAGTGCGCACTGTAATTCCTGGAAATTACTGTCGGAATTAATTGGGCACATCTTGCAGAGAACCGATTAGGTACGCAAAGGCTGCAATGGAGAAAGCTTTGAGTTTCATGTCTTTTCCGCTTCATGGCACAAAAGACCCGTCTCGCCTCAGTGAAGTGTGCACTGTAATTCCTTAGGCACCTCCTGCGGAGAACACATTAGCTACACCAAGGCTGCAGTAACTCACGGTGATTTGGTTTGGCTCTTCCCTCGGTCTCACCAGCTCGGGCCGATTAGCTCTGCTGCTTCGAGGTTCCTGCTCTCTGTATTTCTGACTGGGAGGTGTTCTTGGTTCTGGCCGTGCCTCTGGAGGACAGAAGGAGAATTGCATCTGCCATTTTGTGACACTCTGGAAATACTACCTGTTCCTCTGCTCGAGGATGTGTAACTATATTATGCCACACCTATTATAGACTAGAATGAGCATTGTTGCATAACAAAGAGGGAAGTGTATGTTATTATTGTGTTTTATCTTTCACTTGTGCAGCAATGTGTATAAGTGGACCACTAATATATGCTCATGTGTTTTCCTCAGTTTAACAATAAGTATTGTTTCCCCTATAGTTATTGGAGGAATCTTTAATCCTATGCTCAAGTGTTTACCTCATTTTAGTAGCTCTCATTGTTTGCAGTTTTTTGTGTAGAAATGATTGAAACCAACATGTCACAGCCGCCTTAATTTTTTAATGAGACAGGAGAGCCTAACCTTCCATGGAGGCAATGGAGAAAATTATTTGAGTCTTATCTTACTGCAATAGGAGGTGAAACATTTACATCCCTACACAAACAATACACGTTTCTTCCAAATTTTGGGATAGAAGATGGAAAACATATGACAACATCGCAGAGTCCCTACAAGAAGATGAGGAGAACAAAGAGGAGGCGATAAACGTTTCCCAAAACAGTCAACTTGAACAACATTTTGGGGACAAAATAAATGTAATGCTTGAAACACATAAGTTATTTGCAAGGACCCAGGGCAAGGATGAAAAAGTAATCATGTATATTGTAGCATTACGTGGGTTATCTAAATATATGGGAGTTTGGTTTTTTGACAAATTCCCTAATTAGAGGCCACTTAGTTATGTGTACTAATAATCTTAATATACACAATAAGCTACTGGTGCTTAACGCAGATTTAAGGCAAGCTATAGGCATTGAAATAAGTGTGGTACATACTGCTGACTGCATCAAAGAAATAAAAATGAGCACTGACCCTCTATCAGACGTCAGACTAGTTAAAAAACAAAAAACTCACCAAGAAAGTAAGAGCAGGAACAAACCTGTGGGTGGGGACAGGCCTAAATGTTGCAGACATGGAAGTGTAGGGCACCTAGCTAATAATGCAGTATGTCAAGCTAAAGTAGCAACTTGCTACAAATATGGGAAAAAGGGTCACTTTGCAAGACTTTGCAGGGACTAAAAATCTAAATCTGGCCTTGCTGTGGAACCAGAAACTCAAGAGGAAAAGAAATTGGTATTCCAACAGCAAAGTAAGGTAGAGAGTGATAGTTTTCTATCGTGCAGAATTACACTTTAATAAGGTACCTGTCACAGTCTTTGCAGACTCATATTCACCCTATACTCTAGAAGGCAAGGATCTTTCCTACAGGTTGTTCCCAGGGAAGGAAAAAGAACTTGAAGAACTTGACATCAAATTGGGGGGTACAATGGCGATCCCATTCCTTTGGAAGGTGTGATCATGGTGAGGATTAGTTTTAAACAAAGGAACACTGTGAGGAGAGTCTATGTAACTAAACAAGAGTCCAATTTTTTGGGGTGGCGTCGCCAGAAAGAAATATTTATCAAGTTACACCATAATAGTTCTGATCAGGTTCTTTTGGTGGAACCTTAACTATGTGGCAATAAAGTTTGCAATGATTTTCTGGATGAACTGGGGTTGTTTAAAAACTATCAGCACCATATAAAATTAACGCCCGAGTCAAAAAGTGAGGCCTATCCCATACCTCATGCAGGATCCCCTAAGAAAATAATTGGGTAGACAACTTAAGTTTGGGGTTATTGAACTTTTAGAAAGTTTCCAATGGTTGGCTCCTGTGGTCATTGCTACCAAGTCTTCTGGAAAAGACATTAGACTGTGTGTTGATCTGAGAGATGCCAATGCAAATATATGGGTCATTAGACATCCTCTTCCCTGCATTCATGGGGTGCTGACATTAATAAAGGATGCTAGTTGTTTCAGTGTTTTAGACCTTTCCTCTGCTTACCATCAAGTAGAATTACACCCTGACTCATGTCATCTCACATATTTTATAACTCCCTTAGGTGCATACCCGTATGCAGGCATGCCTTTCTCCCTTCCCTCAGCAGCTGCTGCATTTCTGAGAATAATGTAGCATGTGCTGAAGGATATGCCAAGGACAATGTGTTTTCAAGATCATATCTTAAATTACGGCAAAGATGAGCAAGAACATAACACTGTATTAAGAGAAGTTTTACCCAGGCTTAGGAAGCGGACTCACCATTAAGAAGGAAAAAATGTCAGATTGGGCTGGTGTCTGTGGAGTATCTGGCCCCTACAAGTTCCCATGATGGCATTAAACCCAAGTTAAATCTTGTAGAGGCCATTGAAAAATCAGTATCTCCTACGAATACAGAGCAACTCAAATTGTTTTTTAGGGCTCTCTGAATGGTAAATCTGTGAAAAACTATGCATCCATTGTAAAGCCTTTATGTGATCTGTTGAATAAGGAGTACCTTTCACTTGAAGTGAAGTTTGTCAGCTTGCCTTCGAAACAGTAAAACAATGTATTACAAGAGCTCCTTCGCATGGCATGTTTAACCCTTGCAAACTCACAGTTTTAACTACTGACGCAAGCAATAAAGGCTTATGTGCCAGTTTAACGCAGATGGTGGAGGGAAAAGAAAATGTTATTGCATTCGCGTCACGTGCATTAAGTGGTTCAGAAATACATTATTAGGTGGTCAAAAAGAACCCCTTCCATGTTTCTGGGAAATCAAAATGGACCATAAAGTGTGCATGCTTTCACCACCAAAGGGTCGATAAGAACCACACCCAGGCTATCGCGTTGGAGTTTTGGTCTGGAGGGTTACAATTTCAGAGTACTTTATCTTCCTGGAACACACAACATTGTTGCAGATTTCTGATCTCGATCTCCCTTAGACCAACCAGTAGACAATTTGGAGGAAGTAGAAAGAGAATTGTCACTTAAACTTTCAAGTATTGTTCGACCTGGCACCCTTGGTGTGGTTTCCCCTGTTTTTTGCCTCTACCTCCTGTATTTTTGATGTTATCTGGACTTCGTTTTTGCTGGTTTGTGTGCTCTGTGCACTTTACCACTGATTATCAGTGCTAAAGTGTAAGTGCACCCTGAACAAATTATGATTCTGATTGGTTCTCCATGATTTGCATATTTTAATTACTGGTAAGCCCTTAATAAAGAGCACTATGAGTGCCCAGAGCCTGGAAATAAAATGCTACTAGTGGGCTTGCAGCACTGATTGTGCCACCCACATAAGGAGCCCTGTAAACTTGTTTAAGGCCTGCCATTGCAGTATCTGTGAGTACAGTGTTAAACTGCCATATTGACCTGGCAAGGGCACCCACTTGCTTGGCCCTAACCATCCCTTTTACTACATGTAAGTCACCCCTAAGGCAGGCCCAAGGTATTCCCAGGTGCGGGGTGCAGTGTATATGAAAGGTAAGACATGTACTAGTGTGTTTTCCATGTCCTAATAGTGAAATACTGCCAAGTTCGTTTTTCACTTTTGCAAGGCCTAGCTCTCCCATATGCTATCACTGGAGCTGCCTTGTAACATTTTACAAGAGTAATTTTCAATTGGGAACAGCTAAAGATTTGAAGTATGGGGTCTTTGAGCTCAGATTTTAAAAACACATATTTTAGTAAATGAGTTTTTAAAATTGTGTGTTTAAAAATACCACTTTCAGAAAGTGGGCATTTCCTTGTTTTACCATCTTGTGTCTCTGCCTGTGCAATCAATGTCTGGTTTAGACAGAAAGGGCCAGTTTGTGCATCCACCCTAGACAGTCACACAAAGGGAGTTGAGGTGTGCCCTTCATATCCTGATTACCCATCACCAGGCTGATGGGCCTTCATGGGCTAGAGTGGTGGGAGGAGCTGTCACTGACACCTGAATGGGGCAGTGCCTGGCCTCTCACAATACTGTCTCCATCCCGTTGGAGTATGTCTGGAGCCAAGACTAAATAAGGCAAGAACGTGTGCACAACAAAGACAATCCTTTAAAAAATGCCTACTTCAAGGGCCAAAAGAGGTATAAGAATCGGACTCAAAACTCTGACTCTAAGACTCTGCCAAGAAGAAAAACTGAAGAGCTGTAAGGAGGAGTACTGTCTCTTTGCTGTGTGTTGCTTTGCTGGGGTTGCCTGCAGTTGCTGCTTCTCCTTTACAGAGGAAAATGACTGGACTTTGCTATGAAACCTGCTTGTGAGGTTTTTCCAAATGCATGTGTGTGCTTGCCTCTTGTTAAGAAGTCTCAGGGCCATCAAAGATTTCACCTGAAGCATCCCTGAACTCCACTGCTGGGAGTTCTGACCTGCCAAGTGGTGCCAATTCCAATTTTGGGCCCTTACAGGCAGTAGCCGCTCCTGAAGGGAGTGCTGCCGGGCGGTTACGCAGGGTGGGGGAGGGGTGTGGTGGGTGGTAGTCAACTTCGGATTATGGCCTAATGGAGGTAAGTATACAAATAAATAAATAAAATGATTTTCGCCAAATGCGATGCAGCGCGCACAATAGAATATGTTTTATTTATTTATTTATATAGTTACCTCCATTAGGCCATAATCTGGAATTTACTACCTCCCACCCTGCCCCTCCCCCACCTTGCATCGCTTCCCGGCAGCACTCCATCCAGGAGGCACTACTGCTTAGAGGTGGATCCTGCTGCCAAGGGCTACAAAAGACTTGAAAATTGACGCTTCACCCTTTCAGCACCTGTTTTTCCGATGCAGCACCACTGTGTAGGAAAACTTTCCATGCACCACTGCCATGTGGCTGAAGAAATCGACGCAGCACCTTCCCATGGCCAAAGAAACTGCGTCAGCCTGAGTTCAGCCACTATGTCTCCAAAGTCCGAGACCACCACACTGACTCCAACACAGGTTACTGCTGTGGGGTGAAAGAATCAAACCATCGTGGGACCGGGGCTGAAGAAATCGATGCAGAGCCTGTTTGCCACCAGAAGGTCCGTATTTCCACGCATTGCACCTGTGGGGCAAGTTTTCCACCGCGTCACCTACAGACCAGAATCATCTTGGATTTCCACTCATCGCTTCTACTTACAGTCCGTATTCGATGCAACACTTCTCCTGCGTGCAACAGACCTGATGCATCGCCTCCCCAATGAGTCAGGAATCGATGCATTGCTGTGTTTTCCGATGCTTCCCTCCTCTAAATCTATTTTTCTTTGTGAATTTTGACACATCTAAGGTACTTTGTGTAAAATCCCCGCACGCATAGAGTTCTACAGACAGAATTGTCTGAAACATTTAAAAAGTCAAATTTTGAGTTCTCTATGTTGGATTTTTGTTGTTTTGGTCTTGTTTGGTTTAGATAAAGATAGTCCATATTTCTAAACTAGTGTGGTGTGCATTTGCAGTGTTTTCACAGTGTTACTGTGTGTGTTATGTACAAATACTTTACACATTGCCTCTGAGATAGGTCTGACTGCTTGTGCCAAGCTACCAACGGGGTGAGCAGGGGTTATCTTGGATGTGTAACTCTCTCATCCTGAATAGAAGGAAGGATCCCTACTTGGACAGGGTACATACCACTACCAACTAGAGACCCAATTTCTAACAAGTATGAATAAGACTGAGTGGGAAGTGTGCAAGCTGAAAGTTGAAGTATTGCAACAGCTTATAGAGTATATACAAGAAGGGTGGCCTGAATGTTGCAGTGGTTTTCCCATGGGGTTGGCAAGGTTTTTGGAAGTTGAATATCCAAGGGAATACTGTTTACCGAGGTGATAAAACAATACCTCTAGAAGAAATAAAGGAGAAAATAGTTGATCTGGCACATGAAGGCCATTTAGGACCAGTCTCACCAAGAACCAAGTATGTTCTGAATACTGGTGGCCGGCCATGGACATTATGATAGAGGCAAAGGTTAAGAGCTGTCCCAAGTGCATAAAGCGTGATAAAACCCATCAAGTTAGGAAGCCTCCACTGTCCCCAGTAGAGGTTGTTAATACCCCGTCGACTAAATTAGCCCTCGATATAATCGGGCCACAGAACTGCAAAACATTAAGAGAGCGAATCATTCTTGAATTGGTAGATTACCATACATGATGGATCAAAATTAGATGTGTACATCAAATAAACACAGAGACTCTGATCAGTGTTCTCAAACAAAACTATTTGGAGTAAGGTACACCGGAGATTCTAGTCACAGACAACAGGGTACAATTTACCTCAGATTTCATGACAGAATTCATTAAGGAACTACAGATTCAACTACATAGAACTGCCTTGTATTGCTCCCATGAAAATGGACTAGTTAAAAGAATTATCAGAATAGTAAACGAATGCTTGCCAAGGACAGAATTAACAGGTGTTTCGGCCAGGTTAGCACTACAGAAGATAATATAGGCATACTGCAAAGCATTGAATTGCATCACAGGAATTATTGGGAGAAAGAGGAGTGTGTAAAGTGACCAGGGACAAGATATCTGCACATCAAGTCAGGTACAAAAAGAGGTATGATGTAGGTAAATGTGTGAAGACTCCTGTGTTTCCGGAGGGAGATTGGGTAAGAGTAGATCTTCCCAAACCATGTAGACATGATGGATCCAGGTTTTCATTACCCATAACAATATCTCAGGTGGGAAGGAATGTAGTAAAGCTAGAGAACAGTCAAACTTGGGACATTAACAATATATTTCCACATAACCCTGCTCAAGTAAAGTCATATATTAAAGTGGATCATGATCCAGTTAATCAGACAGGAAAGGATGTTGATGAGTTTAGAAAAACAAGAAGAGTAGATTATGCTCCATTTTGGCAAAAAGAATATGTCATGAAATTACTACCTTTTTAGTATTTTATTTTATTGCTCTTAACCACTTATTGTGTTAAATGCAGAATCCACTGTTGGAGTTTAACCTCTCCTTAGAAACAGTTTTCTCGCCTTGTTTTATTACCTTGTTATTTTGTATCAGCATTGAATTTTTTCCCTGCATGGGGAGATGTGTTATCATTATCCTGCTTTGATATGCTCCTTCTCCTCCCTACCTCCCACTTCACTTGGATTGTTCCTAACATCTAAACATTCTATGTCAAGCTCTCAGCTGACTGGAACCTTTGATGATGCATGAATAAATAAATGAAACTAACAATCTATTTTAAGTATTGATTATAACATAAACCTTCATGGTTTGCAAATCTACTCCTCTCTGTCATTATTGCGGAGCCTCGTGTGCTTCACTATCATTGATGTTCTGTTTATTTTTAAAGGTCCGGCCACTCAAGGTCAGCTAGTACGTGAATTAGCAGCAAAGATTACCATGGTGCAGACCAAAACCCACGCTGCTTCAATGGTGATTTTACCCAAGTTTCCATAACATCACTATTAACCTAAACAAACACTTTTTCAAAGTACTGAGATCCCATATCATCACTCTCCTTTAGGTAGATGGACAGCCTAGGACAATTTGGGAGGTTTTGACATTACCGTATAAGCGGGGGGACAGCGGGGTTTAGCAGCCCCTGACTTTGAACTGTACTAACACTTCACACAAGCATATTTCGCATATTATTGGTTGCAACCCATGCCGGGTATGGCACATTTGGCCATTGACTGGGATACTGCATATGCAATCCCTTTTCAGCTATGGTGGGACAGATTCCCTGCTGTAGCATAAAGAAATCAACTATGTGGCCAGTACACAACTGGTCTGGAACGGTCTTAAGAAATTACTATTATGACCAGTACTTTATGCCCCTGACCAATTATTGGTCTACTAGTTTATAAATTAACTCACAATAGAAAGGCCCTCTATTTGCAGAGTACATGGCTGGAGGCTACCCAAAGCAAGATACTTATTCCCAGAAGGCGAGTACTTAGAGCATGCTTCTATTATGGACAGAATGGAAACATTAGGAACACACTAGATACCTTTACGTATTATCAGCTTTGAGTACTATGTAAAACAAGCTACCCTTCCTTTCTGTGAGAACCTAAGTACTGCAAGGTATTGTCATTAATTGATACTCTGTCTTTGAACAAGCACCTAGTAAGCAGGCTCTACACCACTATGCAAAAGTAAGCACTGGCCATTCAACCTGGAGCTAGGCTGCGTTGGGAATCTTTGCGATGCAGTTTCATAAAGAATGGTACTACTGCTGTAGCCAAATTGGAACACTGTCTTCAAATGGAAGTCTCTGACTGAAGATTTCAAATTTCTGCTACAAACATATACACCTCTTATGTTCTTTAAGAGTAAACTATCAACAGATGCAAGCTGTAGGCATTGTCCGGCACCCAATGCTGATCTGACTCACCTCGCATGGTGCTGCCCTGTGATTGGAAACTTTTGGGGCAAAATATTTGAGCGAAATCCTGCCATGATGGGGATAAGCAAAGCATTACGTCTTCACTAAGGTTGGCCCCTTTGGGTTGCACCATTCAGATACTGCAGAGCCTGAGGTGCTTCACCTTGATAACTCTATTGATGGCCAAAAGAAGAGTAGCCATTTTCTGGGGTAGAAATAGAGCTCCCACTACAAAAGCGTGGCTGGCCGATTCAGTCTATTGCAAGGGACAACTAGAGACTCACCATCTCACACTCCTGCGGCTAGTAGACCTAGAAACATTTGGACACCATTACAAACATATCTAGCTTATGTCAGCATACCCAGTTAGGGCGACCATACGGGATGTAGCCAAGGCAACTTCCCTCAAAGATAGGAAGAGCACATGGCAGGGGGAGGCGTGTTGGCCACAGCGGTGGACCGGACCTCCACTCATCTGTGCTACCTCTTGTTCCCAGTAACATGTAATATAGTTGATGTTGTTTATTCTACTATGTTCCTTATTTTCTATAGAAAAGGACTAAAATTAGCCTTTGATCTGCTTGTAAAACATTGCAAGTTGTAAAAAGAAATCAGGATGAACATAAATTAACAGGCATATGAGTCCCAATAGTCCCACTTTCACCCAGCAGATAATTTATTAGCCCTACACTTTGCTTTTCCCCCTAATCACAAAAGCCATGGTACTGCAGTCCTAATATCATTTTATTCGCAAGAACAAAGCAAGGGAACTAGAAGTAGGGGTATGGCAGGGGGTGTCATCGAGGGAGAGCGGTTGATGAAAAAAACTTGCAGGACTTAGGAAAGGGAGTGAGCAATTAAAAGCATTTTCATTTTTATTTGACATTTGTCCTATTTGCTGAATTCAGAGACAGAGGTTAAGTGTCAGACAATGTATTCTGACAAACAGGTGCTTACTTAACAAGGATATTGGTGTTTAGCTCCCTTGACTGTAAAATGAAGGATTTTTTTTTTAACATGAACCAATTGAAAATCTTGCTGGGGTGCAGGAGGTTTGTAAGGAAAGAACACAGAAAGTCATTTTTTTCTAACACAAAACAAAATTTTAAACACCTGAAGAGTTTTTCTAATATTTCAAAATATATCATCATCAAGAAAAGTTCAAGTGAGGCTCATTTTTGACGAATTCTGGAAATAAAGATTTTAATAGGATCTAAACAAACCTAGACACTTTATTGGGTTCAGGAAGTATGACAGGTAAATATGCACTGAAATCCGATTTTAACATGCTATCATTTGTTTGCCACATTGGTTTAGCAGTAAAACTGCATGACTCTGAGGTCACCGAGAAGAGTGTGAACGTCCAACTAACAACTAACAAAATTCATAGAAGAAAACTCCATACTCAACCTCTCCCAATCCCGATTCCACAGCAACCACCGAGACTGCTCTACTCGCCGCAAGAGACAACATCCACACCCTCATCGACCAAGAACACACCGTGGCCCAAATCCTACTCTACCTCTCTGCAGCCTTCGCCTTCGATACCATCTCCACCACACACTCACTGCCAGACTCCACGACGCCGGCATACAGGGAACTGCCCTTGACTGGCTCCGCTCCTTCCTCACCGGCAGAACCCAAAGAATCAGACTGCCACCCTTCCTCTCCGAACCCACGGAAATCAACTGCAGTGTCCCCCAAGGATCATCGCTCAGCCCCACGCTCTTTTACATCTAAATGGCCCCCCTCACTGCCATCAGCAGACAGCACAGACTCAATATAGAATCCTACACTGACGACACCCAGCTCATCCTCTCCCTCATCCTCTCCCTCACCAAAGACCCCATCACCACCACACTCAACTTCCAGGATGGAATGAAGGACGTCGCATCCTGGATTAGCAGCAGCTGCCTGAAGCTCAACTCAGAAAAGACAGGGGTCCTCAGGTCCTCATCCTCAGACCCTCCCCCTCTGCATGGGACAACACCTGGTGGCCAACCTCGGCAGATCCCCTATCCCCACGCCCACGCCGGAAACCTCAGCATCGTACTCGACTCCTCCCTCTCCATGACCCGATAGGTCAACGCTGTCGCCTCCACCTGCTTCAACACGCTCCTCATCCTCCAAAAGACCTTCAAATGGATCCCCCACCCGAGTCAATGTAGACCATCACCCACACACTCATAACCAGCAGACTGGACTACAGAAACACACTCTATGCCGGGATCAACAAGTCTCTGCTCTGCAAACTCCAGACCATACAGAACACTGCAGCCAGACTTGTCCCGGGCATCCCTCGGCATGAACATATCACCCAACACCTTCGCAACCTCCACTGGCTCCCCGTTGAGAAGACAGTAACTTTCAAGATGCTCACCCACACCTACAAATGCCTCCACAACACTGGGCCCCATTATCTTAAAGACAGAATATCCTTCCACGTACCCAAGAGGAACATCCATTCGGCCAACCTTGCCTTTGCTGAACCCCACGCATTCACAGAGCAGGAACGGGTGGCAGAACCTTCCCCGACATCGCGGCCAAGTCCTGGAATGAGCTCCCAATCGACATCAGACGCGCCCCCACCCTGCACACCTTCAGGAAGACCCTCAAGAGCTGGTTCTTTGACTGACAGGAGCTGCTTCCCCCCCTCCAAGCGCCTTGAAACCCTCACGGGTGAGTAGCACGCTTAAAGAATCCCTGATTGATTGATGATGAGGAGGACGGGCCAATGCATCATTGCAATCATATGTTGTCTGTCCTGTTTTTAATAACTAAAGCACTGTCCATTGCTGTTTTTTGTGCATCATGTTATTGTTTTGAACTTTCAAAAGGCAATTTTACATAACATACGTTAGCGACTCTCCTTTAACTGATTACCGTAACACATTTTTTTGGGAATACATACACAAGAAGTTATTGACAGACATATCGTCATGAGAGTTATTGAAAAACATAGTATGGGCAATCTTTATTATAGCGTGCCTTTGCTTGAAACAATGTACCCATGTAGAACACTGTTATTGCCTTACTATCCAACACAATACTAATAATCATTATGTTAGGATGAGAATTCCTCCCGCCCTCTCTTCGTCTGTTTATGTTTATTGCCCTACAAACTGCCTGCCGTCTCTATTTGATAGGATGAGCAAGTGCTTTGCCATTTACAACCGTATTTCCCCACATAGTGCAATAAGTAGTCACTTCTCACCACCTACCTGAATGTTGCCTCTCATAAGAGAGAAACGGGGGGAGCCTTTACCTCAATACTGCCAATGTATAGAATCTTGATGCTTCATCTGGTCACTAATGTTCACTGAAGCATCTCTACCTGCAGTTCACAAAATAAGGAACTGAGTTTGGCTCTATCTGAATCTCAGTTTATGGCCTCAGAATCCTCTCTCAGGATTAAGCCTGTGAGAGTACAGGTTGCGTGTTAAATTAAGTACTACCCAGGGCAACTAGTGTGAAGGCATCTCTGGGTTACTGACTCAAGAATGCAGCTCCTGGCTTCCACCCCATGTCTCATCACATTTTAACTCCAGGCTAACATGAGTTATCCTTCATTCCAACAAAAGCCCAAACTTTTCAAAGAGGATTTCACAGATGCTTTACTTGGGGATAGCACTTGCCCATCCTCAACAATGGTACATATACACTCCTTTCACAAACAGGAAAATAAGCAGTAAACTGAACTTTAAAATTTACAACTTCTAATCAGTAAACAACTTTATTAAAGTGAGTCGACGCCGGGTTATAGTTGGAGAGAGTGTCTTCATTAACACCCACCGGAGAGCCACCGCACCACGGTACCACGACGTCTCTCTCGCCTCACTCAAGTGGCCTCCAATGTCCTTGTGATGCACCTAACATTCTTACAGGTGAATGTTATGTCTTTGAGCATTCTAGTAGCTGGGCGTGGGTGGAGTCATGGGGTGGAGGAAGAGGCGGGGCACGAGCAGGAAAGAGTCAGTTAGAGTAGGGACAGGGACGAGGAAGGAGTGTGTTAATAAAGCTCCTTGAACATCAAGTAGTGTCTGTCATTATTGCATGCACGACACTACAGCTGGCGACGAGGGTGGGATGAAGTAACCTGCCATCCCCACATTGAAGAAACGAGTGCCCTGTCCTTGGGCAGCACCGAGAAGTAGTCGCCGTCGCGACACGTGTGCCCCCAGAGAAGATCGCCGCCTGAGGACCCAGGCCAGCGACAGCTGTGACAGCTCCATGATCTGTCGATCGTGTGGAGCGCTGCCGAGTGGGTGCTGAAATAAGTTTGCTGCCGAGAAGTCACTTCGCGCCAAAACGGGAGCTCACCCCAGATGCGTGCAACTTGGCAAGGCGTCGCAAGTGGCAGCGAGCGAAGCGACAGAATCGCGAGCCTACCGTGACCCCTTCATGAAGAAGTTCCAGAGAAAGCAAGTGGAGCGTGGCTGCTACAGTGCTGCTGACAAGATCGGCGATCCGGTGAGTCTCAGTAACTGGATCGGAGAGAGGAGAATGAATGAAGTTGAAATCTCGCGGGAGCCCGAGATTTCACTAGCGGCGGCCATCTTGAAGTCAGGCAGCCCGCAGGACAATCCCTATGTGCAAATAGGAAATGGCCATTTTGAAGTCAGGCGGCTCACGGCTCCAGCAAACAAGCATTGGTGAATGTGAAACAAGCACTGGTAAATGCAAAACAAGCACTGGCAAATGCAAACAAGCATTGGTGACTGAGAAACAAACACTGGTAAATGCAAAGACAAGCACTGGCAAATGCAAAATAAACTTTGGTAATTGCGAAACAAGCACTGGTAAATGCAAAAGCAAGCATTGGCAAATGAAATAGAATAAAGCATTGGTGAAAGAAAACAAGCATTGGCAAACGCAAACAAGCATTGGTAAATGCGAAACAAGCAGTGATACCTTAAAAAGGGTTTCGACAAAACGACTGGCACCAGTAAAATAATAGGTGACGTAGCCAATCACGTCAAGGATGTCGAATCCACCACAAGAGAATGGCCTTGCTGCCATGGCTACCTCGACTGAACCTCGAATATCACACTTGCGTCTCCCTGAAAAAATGATGTTGGTGGCTGGCGGAAGCATGGGCCCTCAATGGCAGGAGTGGCTAGAAGATTTCGAGGACTATCTTGAAGGTTCAAAGGTCACTGTAGATAGAGAGAAACTCATTGCACTGCGTAATTTAGTTGGCAAAGAAGTCAGCAAGGTGATTAAAGAGCTGCCAGAAGATGACAAAGGGACTTATGCCAAAGCAAAAGAAGCGTTGAATAAGAAATTCATACACAAGAAGAACGTGAACTATGAGAGATATGTTTTTCATCAAGCTCGTCAAGACAAAGAAGAAATGATGAGCACCTTCATCTCCAGGTTGCGACGACTGTCACAGTACTGCAATTTTGATGCGTTCTCAACGGAAGATGCTATCTGACTGCGAGTGATTGAAGGCTGTCACTCCGAAACACTCCGGAGGAGGTTGCTAAGAAAAAGCCATAACCTTGATGATATAGAAGAAATGACAAGGGTACATGATCAGGCGGAGGAACACGCCAAGTGCATGGAGACAGGAAGAAGAGAGAGAAAAGAACAAGCCTTCTGGACGCACAGCACCACGATTCGTAGGAGGTCAGGTGAACAGCAGAGAAGGTCCAGACCGGCCTCTCGTCATCAACACAAAGGACGCAGACGCTATGAGTCTAGCCGGAGAGCCAAGAAGGCCGAATCTGCAAAGAAATTGGACAGGTCTAGAAAGTGCTATCGATGTGGATACGATTATCCGCATTCAGACGTCTGTCCAGCGATGGGTCAACAGTGTCACAAGTGTGGGCGCAAGAACCACTTTGAAGCAATGTATGGAACCTATAACAAAGAAAGGAGAGGTGAAACAAACAGGCGGCAGTCTGACCCCAGAAGACACCACGCCAAAGCGGTGCGAGACCGGGCGATGTCATCCTCTGGATCGTCCCGCTCCAGCCGAGACTCTTGTGAATCTCAGTGGACCAGAAGGTCACCGAAACGATCACCGTCGGGAGAGCCAGATCGACATCGGCAGAGTCTAATTATACTGATGAATATGTCTGCATGGTATCAGACCCTGATCAACGAAAAAGGTATCCCCCATTGGACATAAAAGTGGGGACTCATGCAACACAGTTCATGCTTGACAGTGGGACATCCCTGAACTACATGCCCGTGACAGAATATAACAAGATGAAGTCACCAACTCACCTGAGCCCAGCATACGTAAGAGTTTTCACCTGGATGGCGAAGAAACCACTTCCCTGCTTGGGCAAATTCGAAACAACACTCACACACGAAGACAAATCAGTGACAGCATATATTGATGTCATTGAAGGTCCCGAGGCGGAGTGCCTCCTCAGCCTGCCGAGGGCGGAACGTCTCCGCCTGGTGGAGATCCTTTACAGAGTCGGTGATGATCCGGACTTAATCCGCAAGTTCCCCAAATTATTTACCGGGCTAGGCAAAATGAACAAATGCCAGATCCGCCTTCACATCAATGATCAAGTGCGCCCTGTGGCTCAACACTCTCGACGAGTGCCTTTTCATCTTCAGCAAACAGTGGAGGAGGAAATTCAGGAGCTGTTACAAACTGATATTATCGAAAAGACAGAGGGTCCTACGCCATGGGTGTCTCCTGTTGTCATAGTCCCAAAGAAAGGCACTCCCGACAAAGTGCGCTTATGTGTAGACATGAGACTTCCCAATACTGCCATAGAGAGAGAGCGTCCCCCAGGACCCCACCTGAGTGACATGATAACCGCTTTGAATGGAGCCCGAGTATTTTCCAAACTTGATCTGAATAAGGGCTATCACCAGCTGGAACTCCATGAGAAATCAAGATATATCACGACTTTCGCTACACATTTAGGTTTGTTTAGATACAAGAGACTAAGTTTCTGCATTTCTTCAGCAGCTGAAATCTTTCAGGAAATGATTCAGCAGACCATCAGACACATACCCAACTCGCTGAATTACAGTGATGACATCTTGGTATATGGGTCAAACACGCAGGAGCATGATAAGGCGCTGGATCGAGTATGCCATGCTCTTCTGGAGGCTAACTTGACTCTCAATAAAGATAAGTGTGAGTTCCACCAATCCACTCTCAAGTTCTTTGGCCATGTGTTTTTGGGATCCGGCATGAGGCCTGACCCGGAGAAAGTGACTGCACTCAACGCCACCAAGAGTCCCCAAGATGTCAGTGACATTCGTTCCTTTCTGGGCATGGCGAGCTATTGTGCCAGAAATATCAAAGACTATGCCACCATCAGCCATACCCTGAGAGCTCTCACCAAGCAAGGACAACCTTTTGTGTGGAGTTCCCTATGTGAGAGGGCCTTCCGGGAAATCAAACAGGCTGTTGAGGCTGCAGACAATCTGGCATACTTTAGCCCCAAGAGAAAGACTGAAATAACAGTGGATGCCAGTCCAGTAGGTCTGGGTGCCATCTTGGCCCAGTATGACAAAGACAATGATCAACGGCACATCGTGGCCTACGCCAGTCGCAGTTTGACTGAAACAGAAAAGGCCTATTCTCAACCAGAGAAGGAGAGTCTCGCAGTTGTCTGGGCTTGTGAGCACTTTCACGTCTTCATCTATGGCAAGCATTTCACCATGATAACAGATCATCAGGCGTTGGTCACCATATTTGGCAACCCTAATGCCAAAATGCCACCTAGGATTGAACGTTGGGGCCTGCGCCTACAGGAATACACATATACAATCATACACAAACCGGGGAAAGGTGAGAATCCGGCGGACTACATGTCCCGACACCCCCAGGAATCCCAGGCCTCGCCTCCGTCAATTGCTGAAGAATATATCCATTTTGTAGTAGGATCAGCCCGACCTCCGGCCATTCCCTTAGAGGCAATCCAGGAAGCCACTGCCCAAGATGGAGTTCTTCAGAAAGTCATGCGCCGACTGCGCACCCATCGATGGAGACACGACAGTGAGGAGGAGCAGACCGATCCTCAGGTCCGTCAAGAAATGCAGGCGTTCAGACACATCTGTGAAGAGATATCTGCCACCTCGGAGGGGCTCCTCCTGAGAGACCATCGGATTGTCATCCCGAGGCAATTAAGACAAGGAGTCATTAACCTGGCTCATGAAGGTCACTGGGGAGTGGTTGCAACCAAAAGAAATCTCCGTGAGCGAGTCTGGTTCCCGCTGCTTGATACCATGGTGGAGGCCACCCTCAAAGACTGCCCCCAGTGTCAATTAGTCAGCCACGGAACACTCCCGGCCCCGCTTCAAATGACTAAACTACCAAATGGAATATGGCAAGAACTAGCCATGGACTTTTACGGACCCCTTCAATCGGGCAAGTATGTGGTGGCTATCATGGATGAGTACTCAAGGTTTCCGATAGCCCAATTTGTGCCCTTCACCAATGCCTCCTGCACCATCGCAGTTCTTGATGAGGTGTTTGCCGCCTGGGGTGTCCCAAAGGAACTCAAAACGGACAATGGTCCTCCTTTCAATGGCCAGGAGTTTAGTGAGTTTGCATGACACCTTAACTTTAGACATCGAAAGGTCACGCCTCTGTGGCCACAGGCTAATGGCACTATTGAGAGGTTCCTGGCAACTCTGAAGAAAACATTCAAACAAGCCACGCTTGAAAAGAAGGACTTGCAAGTTGCCCTCAACGAAGTCTTGCGAGCCTACCGGACTACCCCACATGCCACCACAGGAAAGTGCCCGGCCACTCTCATGCTGGGGCGACCCATCAGAACCGGAATCCCAACGTGGGAAGGTGCTCTGCGACCAGTGTCTCCGACACATGTCCACCAAGAGGTGGCTCTTGCTGATTGCACCAATAAGAACAAGATGAAATCATATGCGGACCATCAACGGCGAGCCAAGTCTCCTTCCTTGCAGAGGGGGACTGTGTGGTGATCAAACAAGAACAATCCCGCAAGACAGATTGCAGGTTCAAAGACGAACCGTTGATTATCACCCAGCAAAAGGGCACCATGGTCACTGCGGCATCTGACAAGAGAAAGATTACTAGAAATGTGTCTCACTTTCAAAAATGCACGCCGGGCCTGAAGGAGGCTCTTGAACAAGATGGAGACATACCGGACACACAAGGACCCAGTCAAGTGGGCACAATCCAAAGACTTGATCAGCAGACTGAGGCTGAATTGGATGCTGGCGGTATGAGTCTGCGACCGAGAAGGAACATTCACAGACCTAAAAGACTGATTGAAGAACTTGAATAAAGTAAGTTCGTTCTTTTGTTAACAACGGGGGAGATGTTATGTCTTTGAGCATTCTAGTAGCTGGGCGTGGGTGGAGTCATGGGGTGGAGGAAGAGGCGGGGCACGAGCAGGAAAGAGTCAGTTAGAGTAGGGACAGGGACGAGGAAGGAGTGTGTTAATAAAGCTCCTTGAACATCAAGTAGTATCTGTCATTATTGCATGCACGACACTACAGTGCATCACACTTAAAGGGCAAGATACAACAAACTAATTGCTGTGGCGAATACAGACAAACTGAAAAATACTGGGATAGTACGTCATGTGTCACTTTTACTTCTGAAACAATCCATTCTTTCAGACATTATATTTATCATCATCCTAGGTGCTACCGATATCTCACCTGTGTAGAGAAGGTTATTTTCTAAGTCTGACAGATGATTTCATATGTGATATTATTTCATACACTCTTGGTTATGACTGATATACATGGAGCCATTAAGGACTGTATTTATATTTGAAAGGCAACGACCTAGGCAATTAGTATTTGGATAACAATAATAATAATAAGAATAAACAACTGGCTATGGCTTACTTAAAGAGTTGGATTATTTATTAAACAATAAACATAAAATAGCAAATCATTCGCATGACATCATCATAAAAGTTACTAATCATACATAACACATAGTTTATTAAAACAATTTCACAAACCAATAAAGGTACAAATTAAAAGCTATAGTTATCAAAAATAGATAAGTGGCGAGAATGTGTCTCTACGCGCGTTTCGGCGGCCAGCGCCTTCTTCATGGAGTAGCCACACAATTTCTATAAAGTAAAAATACATAGGTTACATATTTATAAAATTAAGATAAAAAACGACACAGTTATACAATTTTATAAGGCAAACCTAACATCAATTGTTATAATAAAGCAGCCAGTTAGTCCAGTTTCTGTTTTTCGAAAACATAATTTGTTTCCCATGGTCTTTCTTATCTTTGTCATTTCCTTACATGATCTGTCTGAATCCACAAACACAATGATTTGGTTGGGGATTTAAAAAAATAAGGGATTGTGGATGTAGCGGAAACTGTTTCTTAATGCATACATAGCGGTGGTTGTAAATATACCAATCCTATATCATGGAGGTTTAGATAAAGGTAAGCTGATTCTTAATGACCACCAAGTGTGGACCCAACCAGGAGATAGGGGGGACGGTTTTCAAACATTAGCTATCAAGGAAGTAAGATTAGTAGTTGGATAGCGGATAAGGTCAATACTTTGGTTTCCTTAGAAAAATAGAGAATGCAGTCTTTCAATTTTTCTTTTTTGGTTGTCTAATGATTGTTACTCTTTTGATGGTGTATTTCTGAGATACTTACTCTCAAGGTCTATTTTATAGCCCCGTTTAGGTTGATTTTTCTGTTTCTTTTGTGCTTCTTTTGTAAATAAGTCTGAAGCTTAGGTGAAAAGAGAATATAATTATTTCTAGCTTTTATTAATAATTTTAACAATTAAATACATATATTTACATTTATTTTTATACCTGGTTACTAGGAGGATGAATCATTAATTCCCGCCGACCGGAACCCTTGGTGTAGAGAAGTGCTGGATAGAAATCAAAGGGTCGAGTTCTTCACAAGTGATTTCTAGGCATCTAATTAGTCAGGGGAGTGTAAAACCAGACGATATATATCTCCGCTTTTCTAGTACATAGTGATTTCAGTTAGGCGCGGTATTTTTACTGATCGTATTGACTAGATTAGATATGTTCTTACCTATGGACTCAATATTATTGTTTTCAATTTCTTGGTCCCAACTTGTGATCTTTTGATGCGATCTTTTATAAGTTGAGGTCTTTTGCGTTGCTTCTAGGTGATCATTGAGGGAAGAAGAGGAACGCACAGGATTAAATCTAAACACTGTAATTTTTCTTATGGCGAGTTTAAGTTAAGGGCCAAGAAAACTCTTTAAATTCTTCTGCTCTTACCTAGGTAAGCTGGGTCTTATGTTCCATTAAGGACTGTGGCTGAGGTGGCAGTTAGTGAAACGGATGAGTTATTGTATATAGTAGATGTTACATACAGTCATTCTGCAGTATTCTTCTGAGCTATAATTTTTCTCAAGTGGTATTGTCAGCAAAGTTTAATATCAGGCACACTCTGAGCTGCTTTCTGCATTGCAGAAAGGGAATGTATACAATGTACTGTGCCTGAGGTAAGACATCTCCTAGTTTTCACAGAATGATGCCTATATACAAGAGTGGTTGGTCGACTGGAAGAAGACATGCTTCAAGAGTTATCTGGAAGCCTCATTTTACAGAATCTCTTATACTTTACTGTTTCATTTAAAAGTATATATATTCTTATAGTTGAATGCATTGTCTGACACTTTTCACTTTGATAGTCAATACGGACAGTGAATACTTTAATTGACTGTTTTCATTGTACATGCAAGAGACTGCCACCCAACAGAGTAAGAGGCGTTCGGTAAAGCGCGTGAAGGCAGAGAGAAGACAGTGGCTCTCTGATATTAAACTTCATTGAGAAGACAATATAGCCCCGGTGATCAGTGAGCACCGCAGCACAATTGGGCTGTAAAAGATATAAAACTTTTACACTGCCTTAGCTCTAGGCATCTGCTGCTTTTGACACTTCTTCTGCAACCATTGTTACAGAGCGAGAAGAGGTATTTACCTCTTCTGTAAGACATCAGTTGTGTTGCTTAATGACCTGAAGAGGAAAGCTAGGATTTGTAGACACTAGAACTCACTGTGTATATATATATATGAGTGTCAGGACCGTGCCTGCACTCATAGTAGCCTGGCCAGATTAGCACTGACCTCTTCGAGAAGCACTCAACAAACCACACCAGGACGAAGCAGCACAGCCCAAAAGCCTTTGCGCCACTCTCCTGCTAAGAGCTAAACACAACACAAGTATCCAAGAAAGTTAAACCCTCCAAACCTCCGTACATCTCACTATAAATTACTAAATTGTTACTAACGAACAAACTGAAACCTTCCAGTAAAGAATATGAAATATATAGGGACAAAGAAAAGACTCACTCTGGAACAATGCCGCTAATGAAACACCAAACTCTATTATTCTTAGACAATAATGCAGAGTTCACTCTAAAAACCTCACAATTTAGTGATACGTAAATTCAGTTTAATCATCACATCCTTGTCCATTCTTGAAGTGCATTGGCAATGCGAACATTAGCATAAGACCGTCACTAACAACCAAAACCAATACAAATGCCAATGTTGCCTGTCACAAGTTGAAAACGATCATCCTACTCACATTTGTGACAAAATGCTTAACTACTTATCTGGTTAGCATTTGTAATAACATAATAAGTGTGCATCCTATTAAGTTTTCTAAATCCAGTTTTCATCCTCACGGGGCTGTAAATTCATTTACACTCTTTTTGTTGACCACAGGATAAAGGGAGGCCTGCTGAGTTGACGTCACGGTGGGATTTGGGCCTGTGGCCTGCATATTACACACACCTCAGCTGTGACGCTGAGGTCACTGGAAGGACTGTCAAGTAGCCCATGTCATCAGACACACATGCACACTGTCCTGATTGTTTTAGCCAACAGGACTTGGAATCCTCACACAGATGGCTCATCAAGGCTCAAAGATATGTGCTAAAAAACCGGGTCTGTCTAAAGAGCATAGTGATATGGGGCCGAAATGCATATTTTGGAAGGAAGTATAAACCTCTGCAAATTTCTTTTTTGTCTCTGTAGGATGTTGCAAAATAATATAAAGCCGTCTGCTGTTCCGATCACGTGTTCCAGCCAGTGCTCTAACTACCAGCTAATTAAACCAACAGTTGTGCGAAGAGGTGTTCAGCTCATTAAACCTGTTCCAATTCCATTAGGCCATCAATTTCCCCAATAAAGCAACACCAAACCTTAACGAGTTAAACATTTATATTCTAATGAGAATATGTTGCACATAAAGCTCCACAGGAAGAGATGTACTGTGTTGCATATTTCTAAAAACTTCCTTATTTGGCTGACTAGGAAAATATAAAGCGATATAGAACATTCCAAAAAGACAAAAATATAGCAGCTAAACCGACCAAAAACAAGGATCCCTGTTAAAGTGGGGCATTGCATTGTTTGCAAATGTAATTAAGATGTGTGCGTCACTGGACTATGCCTGGGGATTCATTATTTTGCTTTGTTGTAAATTTATGAGCCATTAGCTGTCAGCGTCCCTTCCAATGTCCATCTATATGCAGACAACAATGCTTCTGATGTGCATTGACATCGATGGGAAAGTCGTTGGAAATGGCCTAATGACATGCAGCGGCACCTATGTGGCTTTCAAGAAATGGCTCTAAACATGAAAAACGGGGCATACCTTATTGGGCTGAACTAATGCCTAAGAGCACACCCTCGAGTTTATGGCTAATGGAACCGTCCAGATTCAGCTGTCGGTAACACTGCTGGGAGTTTATCTTTAGAGCTGCAATTCATTACACGTGCAGCGCTCGTGCTGTAATGAATATATATCCACAAACCGCGGCAGCTGCTGCTTAGTGCTTATTGTATTCAGTTGTGGCCTTTTGGTTCTTTACAATTCATGGACTGACTTTGTTTTGGGAATACTTTATAGTGACTGGAAACAGCAAAGAATTTGCGATTTTTCACACATTATGTGGTGACTCGAACAGAGTGACGGGGTTGGTAAGGAAGTGAGTAAGGGAGATAGAAGAAATATATAAATATGTATATGTATATATGTATATATATATATATATATATATATATATATATATATATATATATATATATATATATATATATATATATATATATATATATATAATACACACACACACAGTAGCCATTGTAGATTTTAACAACTCAGCACTGATAAGCGTGGCAGCTAAAAGTAGTCGCTTTTTTATCATTTGATAAGGCTGATGACCAGCCGCGGTCCATGCAGGTAACATCGTGGGGGGGGGGGGAGGGGGAGTTTCGTGTGGCGATGCTGAGGGAAATTCAAATAAATAATTAATTTTCCCTCAGTTTCGTCCGTCGGAATCCCCCCTACCCGGCCCACCGACCCACCTCTGTTACCTGCACGGGCCACGGCTGCTGATGACCTTACACTTGATGTGACATTCAACGTGTTTGATATCTGATATTCCCCACAGGTCCCTCCTGTCCTCGCCCCATTCATGATAAACTGAGATAATACTATCTCACCAACAGAAAAAAAGAACACAGGAATACTTGCCCTACCCTACCCCTTGCCCCTAGGAGTACATATACGTACTTATCCCAGCATTCCTGTTCTTTTTTTCTGTCTTCCGACCGATTGGTACGAAGAAGGAGCTGGGGAGCTCCTGGGTTACTTATGTGTTCCACTGCCTGGCGTTGAGGGCGTTGCAGTGTGTTCGCGTCTCCTACCCTGCCAGGCTTGGGTGGAGATGTGTGGATTTCCTCCTCCTCGTGGATCAAGTGGATATGGGGGAAGTTAGGACCGTGCCTCCTGGGTTGCCGGGCACGTTGGGAGGTGTGGCGGCTCTTCACAGCAACGATGTTGTTCCCAGGATGAGTTTCCCTTCTGGGTCTTGTTACCTGGCATCCAGCGGGGAGGCGGGACCGGAACTGAGGCACTGGTTTGCCGGTCGGTGGCTCAGTTGCCTCTGAAATATCGGCTGGCCTGAGTAAGTACAGTATAGAGGTTTTTGGATTATTTCAGGGCTAATCCTACCTTCTTAGCTGTGCTGCTGTGCTTTAGTGCTTCTCCTGTGGATCGGTTGGGTTTGGCTTCATTGGTGCCCCCCGGAATGGTCCTGGTGGTTGCCTGATTTCGCTGCTATGGATGAGCTCGAGCTGATCTTCTTTCATCTGGCAGCGGGTTGTTCTGGTGTTTCTCTGTCCAGGTGGTTTTGGTTATTCTGCTGCCATTCTGTCCTCTAGCCCATGAACTTTCTGGTGTCTTGACGCAGGGTCCGGTCTGGTTGGTACCTGGTTGGAGGGTCCACCCAGGACTACCATGTGCTGTTGGTGCCTGGCGGCATCTGGGTCTTCGATCTGTCATGGGGAAGCATTCCAGGAAGTGCAAGCATGTGGAGCGATCCTCGTCTTCCTCTTCGGAAATTTCTTCCTCCCCTTCTCCTGTGCAGTCTAAATGCCACAGGGAGGGAGATGATGCTCGGATCAAGAGATTAATTAAAGAAACTCTGCCTTAAATGGGGGGGGATTCCATGGGTCCTCTTCCTGTTGATTTCTCTCATTCTTCTGATTCGGTACTGAATTGGATTGAGGGTGCAGAACATTGGGGAAAATATATTGACATGGATTTGCTGCCTGTCTTACCTAAGCATGTCAAATCCAACATGGGTTTTCCTGATGATGAAGCGTCCATCACATCTGGTGATTCGTTGCTGCCGCAGTGTCTGAGTTCGGCTGCAATAGATGTGCCTGTCCCTCCCTACATCTGTGAGTTTCTGAAGAGGGAATGGAAGGATCCAGATCGTATCATGCTTTCGAGGTTTATGGCTAAACTTTACCCAATTCGGGATATGTCCAAGGAATTACCTGATTCTATTCTGATTGATTTCTTTGTGGCTAGTCTTGTGGGTTGGACTTCCTTGGCTGAGGACGCAGTGATAAAAGATCCTGTTGATAAAAAGGTGCATGCTTGTCTTTGGAATGTGTACTCTGAGTCTCATCTGGCCCTACGGGCTGGCATTTAAGGCGCTTATGTGGTGCAGTCTCTGATTTCTGATATCAAGGTGCTGTATCAGTCGATGGATGATACATCTGACTGTTCTGAGCTTTTGGAGCACATCAAGCGGCAGGTGGAGTTCCTTTCGGAATTATCCTTCGATGTGGTGCGGGCTTTGGCCCTTTCCAGTGGTGCAGGTGTGGTGGCCCGCCGCAATCTGGTGTTGAAGGACTGGAAGACTGATTCCGTTCAGAAGGCTTGTGCCTTGCGCTAACCTTTTCAGGGGACTTTGATGTTTGTGGATTAATTGTAGGGCAAATTGCATAAATTGGTGAAGGAGAAAAAGCCCTCTTCTTACTTTAAGCAGCCCTCCGCTGCAACTGTTTCTTTCAAGTCTAAGGCTTTTTTCCACCCTCCTTCTCATTGGCAGTTTTCCAGCAGCCACAGGAGGTTCTCTTCTGGTTGGGGTCGGGATAGGAAGGCTATGTACCCCCCTCCAAAACCTCATTCTTGACTATATGACCAATGCTCCCGGATTCTTGGTCGGAGGTCGGCTGCAGCTCTTTCTACCAGCATGGCTGCAGTCCTGTTCAATGTGTGGGTTCTGGACATTGTTTGTCAGGGGTATGTCATCTAATTTTCAGAGCCTCCTCCAGATTCAGGGATTTGTCTGACTCCTTGGCCATCCTGTCGGGCCTAGAGGTCCGAACTGTCTCTGGGGGTAGAGTCTCTCCTAAAGAAGGGGGTGCTTTAGGCCGTTTCTCCTATGGAAGTGGGGAGGGAGTTTTAATCCCCGATTTTTCTGGTTACCAAAGTGACTGGGGGGGGATCTAACTGGTCCTCGATTTCAAGGCTCTGAACAAGTTTGTGGTTCATCTGCCCTTCCGTAAGGAGAATCTTCAGTGTGTGATCCCGTTGGTGCTCCCGGGCCATTTCTTGCGCACCCTCAATCTCCAAGACGCATACTATCATGTCCCGATTCACCCCAGCTCTCATCTGTACCTGAGGTTTTGTCTTCAGGGATGTCATTTCCAGTTTCGGGTCCTGCCTTTTGGCCTGAGGTCAGCACTGTGGGTGCTCATCAAGGTGATGTCTCCGTTGGCGGCTTCCTTGAATCCTCAGGGTGTTCTTGTTACCCATACCTGGACGATTGGTTGTTCCATGCTCCCTCTCAATTCAGTTGTTGGTGGATGGGGAAGTGGTGTGTTGTGAGCTCATGAGTTTCTTATGAGCCTTCCCAAATGTCAACTGGAGCCCTTGCAGGACTTGACTTTCATTAGGGCACATTTTCAGACCGATCTGAACCGAGTGTTCTTGCCTGTTTCTCGGGCAGTGACCTTGGGTACACTTGCTCAGCGGTTCTTGGCGGGGGCTCTTTTCCGGTCCTTCTGTGGTAACGGCTTCTGGGTCTCATGGCAGCGACAAGGTTTACTGTGGCTTGGGCACGGTTTCATCTCAGGCCTCTGTGCTTGTATCTGTTGGCCAGTTGAAATCCGTTGTCATGCAATCTGGCTCTTCTGGTTCAGGTGTCTCCATCCCTTCTCCCTGCCCTGCGCTGGTGGACGGTGTCGGACCATCTTTCTCAGGGTTTGCCTTTGCAGCCCTCTCTTCTGGTGGTCCTGACAACGGATGCCGGTGCTATCATGTGGGGGGGGCAACATTGGATTCCAGGTCACTTCAGGGTCGTTGGTCCCTTCCTGAGGGTTGGCATTCATCGAATTGGAGGGAGTTGACTGGAATGGGTTCCCACAGTCAGTTGTTGGGGTGCAATGTGGTGGTCCGTTCAGACAACATGGTGTCGGTGACCTACCTGAATCATCAAGGGGAATCTGTTGTCTGTCTCGGCTGTTCATATTCGGGGTGTGGATAATGGTGTGGGTAATGCCCTCAGTCGTTATTTCCCCACCTTCCAGGAGTTGTGTCTGACTCCAGAGGCTTTTTGACTTGTGTGCAGGAGGTTTGTTCTTCCCTATCTCAACCTCTTTGCTTCCCAGCACAGTGCCCAGCTGTCCCAGTTCTGCTCCTGGGTTCGGCAGGAGGGTTCTTGGGGGGTGGATGCTCTGACCATTCCTTGGCCTTCACTCCTGCTTTATGGCACTAATTCCCTGGTTAATTTAGCACACCTGGGCTGGGAGTGCCAGGAGGTGGTGGTTCTGTTTTGGCCTCATCAGTCTTGGTTCCCCACTCTGAAACTGTTGGCTGAGCAGGGGCCATGGTTTCTCCCTTGCTTTCCATCTCCCCTGCGGTCGTCTCCGATGTTGTCTCTCCCACGGCTGCGGCTGTCAGTGTGGAAGTTGAGAGGCAGTTGAGGCGGCATCAGGGTTTCCCTGAACATTTAGCCTTGCCATGCAGCAGTCTCGTAAGACTTCTACTTTGAAATCCTATGGGCGTCCTTGGGGGAATTTCCAGCTCTGGTGTCAGGTTCTGGATTTGTCTCCTTTGGATTGCTCTTTGACAGAGGTTCTGCAATTTCTCTGGCAAGCCTTTGAGAAGTGTTTTTCTGTATCCACTTTGCGGGCTCAGTGGGTTGCATTTAAGGCTTTCCGTTCCCCTTGCGGGAATTTGTTGGATGTAGAGGATTTGGTTTCTTGCTTGTTGCAGAGTTTTTCTTTTTCACTCCCTGTGGTGTGGCCGTTCTTTCCCTTTTGGGATTTTCAGGTATTGCGGGCTCTAGTGGCTCCTCCATTTGAGCCTTTGTCTGAGGTGGACATCAAGTTTGTGACTTTGAAGGTGTTTTTTCTGGGGGCCATTACATAGGCTCAGTGCATTTGGGAGTTGGGGGCTCTGATGGGACAGGAGTTGTTTTTGTCTTTTTTGGACAATCGGGTGGTCCTGCGCTTGGATTCGGCCTTTATTTCCAAGGTTTCTTCGCAGTTCCATCGTTACCAGGAATTAGTGTTACCTGCTTTGTGCGCAGACCAGGAGTCTTTTGATGATCTTCCTTGGTCCTTGCTTGATGTCTGCAGGGCTTTGCTTGTCTATCTTGATTGTACAATTTACTTTAGGAAGTTGGATTTCCTGTTTGTCTCTTTTGGGGTTGCCTCTCATGTGTGAAGGCTTCCTCTTCCCTTGGTCGCTGGCTGAAGCAGGTCATTATGTTGGCTTACTCTCTTTCGAGTTCCCCTCCTCCGGCAGGTGCTCAAGAGTGTTTTACCTGGGGGGGTGGCGGTCTCCTGGGCTGAGGTTCGGTGGTGTCCCTGTCCAAGATCTGGAGGATGGCTACCGGGGCTTCCTGTAATACATTTGTGAGGCATTATTGGATCCAGAATTTGCTGGGGGATGATGCTAATTTCAGTTTGGGGATACTGCGAGCTGTGTGCTCCTGAATTTATTGTTCTGTTTATTTCTTTAAATCACTGGATTTTGCTGTCCGATTTGTGTCCTAGTGGTTTGTTGTTGATGAATGCCGGTGGTTGCTTGGATATTCTTACTTTGTCATGAATGGGACTAGGACAGGAGGGGCCTGGGAGTAATGCCCTATTAATTACCTGTAATCTGCATTACTCATGGTCCCGTTGTCTACACGGCTTTAATTGCAGAAGAGTTAGTTACAGTTTGTGAAGCTAAATTATGGTGTATCTAAACACAACTAGCCAATTACAGTGAGATTTTGGGTGTATGTTTTAATAATAACACTACTTAGGGCATCATTAGGATGGTGGGCAGATCCTCACAGTGAAATGGACTGCCCGCCATGAGGGTGGGGTCCCGTGGGGGCAATTAGGATGCACCCGCCACAGTGGCGGGCGCATCCCGTATTTTTAACATTGCGACGGGTGATGCTGAAAACACCGCCCGCCGCAATGCTAAAAATAAATGTTGTGCTTTACATAGCACAACGTGACAAGCACCGCGCGGTGCCTGCCATGTTGTTCTTTGAAAGGCAGGGGGTTACCAAAGGTACCTCCCATGTGCACCCCCCCCGGAGTCCATGTGGGCCCGCAACGGGCCCCCCAAGCAGACTCCGCATGCCTTTCCATGGTAGCAATGCTGCCATGGAACGGCATTCACAAATGCACATTGTAATGTGGCTGGCGGTGTCTGAAAGACACCGCCACCATATTGAACCCTTTTCTGCCCGGTCGACATGTCGACCAGGCGGAAAAGCGGCGTACGGTCTTTCCGTCCGCCGCGGACCCCCCAGCCATAATAATACGGCGGGGGTCTCTTCTACAGGGATGGCGGGCGGATTGCCCCCGCCGGCCCGGCGGTGAGTACCGCTGGCCCGGCAGGGGCAATACGCCCGCCATCCTAATGGGGCCCTTAGTGTTAGTTACGGTTTGTGAAGCTTAATTACGGTGTAGCTAAACACAACTAGCCAATTACAGTGAGATTTGTTGTTGTTGTAATAATAACACCACTTTAACATTGTTAGAGATAACTAGGTAGAGAAATAAAAAAGTGAGTGTGACAGAGGCTTAGATTAAGAGGTAGGATTTTAGGACGAGAGGTCCGGTAGCAGAAAATTACAATGAACATCATTGTCGAAATTTCTCACTATACCCCCAAAAGAGGGGTGCGTTTTAAAACCGAAAAAAGACAGAAGCAAGACATTCTCATGAGTAACGCATAATAGGATTCAAGATGTTTCTATTGTTAAGCAATAATGCAACGCATCCACAGCGCTATCTAGAGCATTTTATTGTGTATAAATGTCAATTTTGTATATGTTCACATTTGCACAACATATCTGTGTTGCAGAGGAATCTGTTGTAAACAGGCACTCAAAGGATTCCCATCTATTGCAAAGCGCCTCTGCTCTAAGTTGTCAATAAAGACCCAAAGCCTGATTGATAGCCCAATGCACTCTACTACCCTGCTATGTAATTGACCCAATTAGATATATTACAGTGGTTCTTTTTCTCTTTGCTCATCCTGATAAAATGAACACTTCTAAATACCCAGAGATCAATCGTTGCATTCTGCTCACAGCAAACTGGAAAAAAACTGGAAGGAGAAACAAGAATATTTTTAACATCTATTTGCTACCAAAAGAAAGCCTGGACTCTCCTCTGTATTTATGAAGATTCTAAGAATGCAAAGCATACAGGCTGTGGCACATCCATACTGCAATCAATAAATGGAGCACCCAACACATTTACATAACTATTGCCTACAGCAAAGATGCACCACATTTTATTTTTGTGACCGACACACAGTGATTGTACTGAATTTTTGCTATTTTCCTGAAGGGATATTTCTTGGAAGAACAGCCAGATGTTATCTGTTAAAACGAAGAATAATACACCCATCAGCACCAAAATATTTATCCGCACGGGAAAGCCTACATTTACTGGAGAGAAAGAAAGTCCTGAGACTGGGGCAGGCAGTTTCTTAGGTCTCCTCTCCCCTTTTGCTTCTTAGTGTACCATAAATCATGCACACATAGTAAATTGGAGACACAATATAAGTGTACTAGGGAAACAATGAAGATACTACGATTTTTGATTGGATTTAAAATTCGCTATAAATATATTGTGAAATAGCCACAAATTATCACAGCTGAAAAACCTTCTAAGTGGAGTGCTTCTAGTGACAAAAATACCAATCCTGGTGTCTGCAAAGGAATTGGTCTGGAGAGTTGAGTCCTTGCTTGTTCCACCCTTGCCCTATTACTTGATAGGGAATTAGCCCAAACCCTTCCCACACTACCTACTAACATGCTAGGTTGTAGCCAGAAGTCCTTTAAAGCTGCACATAAACTAGGCCCCCAGTTTCTGATAAACCAGTTGACCACCTATTGTCCTAATAGACAACTCAGATCCACGACTGCTCATCAGTTTGTGGTGCCACGAACGAAGACAGTGTCCTGGGGAGACAGACGTTTCGTGGTGACAGCAGCCATACTGTGGCACGCTCTACCCCTGCAGATCCGTTCTTGTCAATCTCTACTCCATTTCCGCAAATTGATAAAAACATGGTTGTTTAATCAGTAAATTAGTCCGGAATCCTGCTAGTCCACAGCACCGAGACGCCCAAGGGCATTTGTTCGCGCTCTATAAGTGTCAAAAATAAATACATAAATAAATAGTCTTTGTATTTAAATAAGTCGACCTGATCATTCACATTTGAACTTTAACATTCAGTTAGTACCCACATACTGGGTGCGTGTGTGTAACCAGGTCACTCCACAGGTACCGACTTGTTCCTACCAAAACCTGTTTCCAATAAAGGAGCCACAGGGATGAAGCTCAGTGCTAGGATTGTGGGTGGGGGACTCCTTAGAAGCATGCATCATAAGATGACAGAAATGAAACTTCATTCCAGCTCTCGCAGACCTTTTTTAATCTGCTTTTATGGTTCACAGTTTGCGTGGGGAGAGCATCTTTTAAATAATTCGTGAATCTCATTTCTCTGAAAATGTAGTTCAGTTTGGCGCTCGAAAAAGCTCTACAATCTGATCGTTTTGGTGACCACTGTCTATGCGATTGTGGTGCTTAGAGTGCTGACCAAGACTGCAACGTTCAAATTGATGAAGTTCATTTTGTTGGTAAGGTGTTGACAATCTCATTTAGTTTTATCTGAATGTTTATTTACTGGTCGTCTAGACAGCCTGAAGCACAGATTTGCTTTAGCAGCATTTTATCTTCAATTTGTGGAGATGGTTGGATTTTGATGTGGTAGATTTTTCTTAAGTATTTCGAGGAGTTGTGTTTTTTTTTGCCCATCACTTTCGTTCTAAAATACTATAGATATTTCTTGACTTAGGAAGTCTGTGAATCATCTCTCTGGTTTAGGGATTGATAATTTGGTTATAGTAAGAGCTAAGCCATTCATCAACTTTAGGAAAACATTATTCACAAGGTGGACCTGTGAGCTAAGCATGTATTAAGGTTACATATCCCTGCGCACTCGCTATATCGTCTGGCATTGTCATTCACTGGCTGCATGTCGCTTCTATGCTGCATTTTTTGGTGGTGGAGGAACAGGGTGGTAAAGAGATAACAGAAGATGATATGGATGGTGCGAGCAGTATGATTCAGTTCGGAGGATAGGGCCACTGTGGGAGGGGGCTGATCTGGGCACGTGGGTAATCAAGAGGACAGACAACATGTCAGCAGCTTAGATCTGATAGGCATGAGGACTGCACTAGAAAGGCAAAGCATGCATATGTGGCCTAGCCAACCGTGGACGTAATTAGTCAAGGCTCAACATGCATGGAAAAAGGGGTTGGTGTACTATGTCAGGTAGGGATGTGCAACAGTATAGACATGCCCGCTACTCAACGCCCTCCAGTTGCTGACACCCATTAATAGAGAGCACCATTCATGCCTAGGGTCATCACAACTCTCTAACACACATGATCTTGGACTGTGTCACCCACCGCAGCTTGACTCTTCTCAGAGTTTCCATTTGCAACATGCGCAGTCTGAGCAATACATGCTTGATATGGCCCCCAAATGTCACGTGGCCTGCTGCAAATCGACATTAGTTTTTGGTCTGTGTCTGACTGGGTGTTAGAGTATGTCATATGAACATGCCACCCCTTTATCATGGGCCGCTGCCCTTTATCCACCATGTGGCTATCCTGTGCCTCACAAGCAGAAGACCCAGTGCCACTAACCGCCTGATGGTGGCTGGAAGCTCCTTAACGTATTTCAAGAGTGCCAGGGATATATTTAACGCGCATATTATGGCTAACCCAGATAGCGTAATCAATATCCCCAAGAAAGAGATCAAGTATACTTATCTGGGGAAGAAAGCCCAAGCACGTAGGGATGTCAACATGCAATCAGCAATCCCCCAGTACTATTACTCAAATGTGGTTACTACCGGCTATCACAAATATCTAACGGTTGTTACTAGACCATCCCATCGGTTTGTCCTCACTAGGCTAAGACTAGGAATCGTACACCATTTGGTGGCGTTTCCCTGTATAAAAAAATACCCTTCTGCTCTATGCCCCTGCGACGGCGTCATGAAACAGAGCACTATGCACTTTTTATTTATTTGTGATTTATACCTGCATTACCGCATCACTTATCTCAAACCACTGTTTAAAAAAAAATGCAGTAACAACTATAAAATCTGCTATGAGCTTGTTGTTCTCCTTAGAAGAGTCAGATATATGTTTTTTTATGGCCACTTTTATTCTGAAATCAATGGCTGCAAGGAAAAGTATGGTTTTTTAACATACATTGGTTGTTTGCTGCTACATGATATGCACTGATTTTCTTTAACGCTTGTATTTTATACTTGTCTTTCCCTCCTTTGATAATTGTTCCAGAACATAATTTTATGGATTACAAATGTTAAAAATTTCTATGTGCTTTTATGATTATTTTTTAATCGAATAAAGTTTTTGGAACTGAACTGAACTGAACTGAGTGCAGTAGACGAGACAGAACAATCTGCTCCCCTGTTAATCTACTTCACTTTTTCAGGACTGCTTTCTGGTTGCATAATATTCCACACCTGCTTGCTCTGCCCAGCATCTATAGCATCTTGCATTGTCGCGAAGACCGTAGCGGCATAAGCCGGCGGAGGTATAGTAGCTCTATTCAAGTACTTAAAGTGTATCAAGCAATTCCAACTGTTGAGGAAGATTGTCTTAGTGACTGAAGAGCAATACGTACACTGTTGGTTGCTTATGTCCATCACCAGCTCTTCCTGCCAATCCAGCCTCGCCTTATCAGTTCCCTGCTGTCCCACGCCCTGTGATCATGAATAGGGTTTTATAATAAGGTGTTGGGGTTCTCATTCTGTATCAGATATGTCAAGGCTGGGAGCTTGGGAGTTTTTTTCAATTCCACCCCCAGCAAATCATGCATGGCACGTCTACCCTGTAATACTTAAACATAGACAGAGCTGTAGGGGCATCCCCTGGCCCACAAACCTGCTTCTGCTACGCAGTACCATGTTCTGGAAGAGGTCTTCCATACACTGCAGGTTCAAACCACACAGCACTTCTACCACCCCTTTCCCTGCCCAAGAGGAAACCACATGCACCAGTGCAGAGGCAGCAGTGGTGAATACAATATCAGCCCTGCCTGAAGTTCGGCCTGTCTCCTAAAAGAATATACCATCCCTTGCCAAACAGATTCTTGGTATGAGGATGTGGGGAGGTTGCATCTTTTCCTTGCCACACATGTGGGAGGCCGCCAGGGCCATGAAGCCAGTAGTGGGCAAACATGCATTATGCCGCCCTATAATAAGCTTCCAAATTAGGGGCCTTTAGGCCTTGTTTGCTATAGGGTAGGGTTAATGTGTCCCAGCTAACTCAGGGTTGCTTGCCATCCACGCCAACTGCACCAACATCTGCAAGGTACGAAAAAACGTTCTCTGCAGCAGTATTGGAATATTCATAAACAAAAACAAAAACCGAGGCAGCACCATCATTTTCAAGATGGCTATGTGTCGGACTTGGCCTTAAACTTTTTGCCTTCCTCCCAGACCTTTTTCTGACATTGCGTTGCAGACTTAGATGCTTTGGGCACTTTGCCACTGCTGATCAGTGTCAAAGTGCAAGTGCTCCCTGTATAAAGTGTTATGATAATTGGTTGTCCATAATTGGTATGTTGGTCTTACGAGTAAAGTCCCTAGTAAAGTGCACTATGTGTGCTAGGGCTAGTAATGCAAATGCTACTAGTGGGCCTGCAGCAGTAATTGTGCCACCCAAATAGGTACCCCTAAAAAGAGATCTCCGGCCTGCCACTGCAGTGCCTGCGCACAGTTTGTTAACTGCCTTGTTGTCCTGACAAGTGCACCCACTTGCCATGCCTTGCCCTTCCCTTTTTATGCACATGAGCCACCCCTATAGTAGGCCCAAGGTACCCCCCATGGACAGGGTGCAGTGTATGTGAAAGGTAGGACATGTACTGAGGTGTGTACTATGTCCTGAGAGTGAAATACTGCCAGATTTGTTTTTCACTGTTGCAAGGCCATCTTGCCCATAGGACAGAATAGGGAATGCTGTGTCACATGTCTCCAGCATATCTTCTCCTGGGCATAAGATGGAGAGATGGGGTTTAGTGTGCCTAAACTCAGAATTTAATAACACATCTTTTTGTGAAGATGTTTTTTAAATTGTGTGTTTAGAAACCACGCTTTTAGAAGTGGCTGGTTTCTTGTCCTAACCATCCTGCATGCCTCTGCGTGGTTGTGTATTGACTGTCTGGGTTTGGATGTGACAGGGTCTGGGGAGTATCCTCACACCAGGGAGGAGTAGGTGGGATAGCAATAGGCTGGCCTGCATTTGGTGTTGTGGGAGAAGCAGCCCCTTTGATTTAAAAAGGGCTGTACTGCTGCCACAAAAGAATGGCTTCACCTCCCGTGGTGGGTCTGGGGCCCAGACCCTCCCTAGCAAAGAAAGAAGATTTGCACTGGCAGGAAGACACCCAGGTCTGGTTTGGGCCGAACTCAGAACCCCCTGAACTCAAAGACTTCAAAGGCATTTAGGGGTATAAATGTGAGAGCTGAAACCCCTGAACTCAAGACTTAACTCAAGCCTGAAAAAGTACTGAAACTACTTTGTGATCAAGAGGAACCTCTGCCAAAGAAGAACAGCTGAAGAGACTGAAGAGAAGTACTGCCCTTGCTGTGTGTTCCGGGGCTGGCCTGTAGTTTGCTGATTTGACTAAGGAGGGGGCAAGGGACTTTGCTGTATGCTGTGTCCCCCTGCTTGAAAGGACTTTGCTGTGTGATGCGTCCTGAAGTAACTTGTCTGCAAGGGTAAGAGAGGAGCTGGCTCCCTGTTGTGGAAACTCAGGAAGTTTCCAAGTGTGTCTCAGCAACGCTGTGTGCATGTGCTTTTTGCAGTATGAGACATTCGTGAGTATTGCCCCGTGACCGTGTGCCCCGGAGCAGTCTTGCACATTGCTTCGATCGACAGCGTGACCAGAAGTGCTGTGATCATTATAGCCATTGGCCCGGACCGTCGTCCCAATGGGAGCTATGAGAAATCACTGCTGCCGGCCCGAGCTGCCTTTGCCAAGGAGAGATCTGTGAACCTTCACCATCGTGGGTCCGAGGTCCTTTGCCCAATATCAACAGAGTTGAGCCGGGAGCCAATCAGCAGTGAGGCCGTTGCCTGGTAGCCTGACTCCCACTGCGAGGAGTAGCCGCCATCAACCTGAAGCCGCACAGCGTGATGGCCAAGCCGCGAGGAGAAGAGGGAGAGACTTGCCCCCCTCCCAGTAGCGCTCAGTGTGTGTGCCTGTATCGCCGCATGGGGCAGAGTGCGTGCTACAAGAGACTGCTCTCTGCCTTTCCCATCTTTGCAGCGCAAGCCTCCGCTCAAGTCAGTATCGCAGCCCGTTTTCTCCAAGGAGTGGCAGGACTGGGGTCGGATTTTGGAGCTGCACTTTGTTTCCTTCATAACCGTATTGGGGGCACATCTTGGCAGTCGCTGACCGCGAGTCAGCCAAGAGTGGCATTGAGACCTTCACTAGCACTGCTATCAGTGCTGAACTGCATTATTACGTGCTTTTATGATCTGCATTAATATTTGCATTACAAACTCCATTATTCCTTGCTTCTACGATCTGCATTAGTACTTGCATTACGAACTACATTATTACTTGCTTTATGAATCGCATTAGTACTTGCATTAAGGACTGTCTTATTTCTACATAACGAACTGCATAGCATTGCATTAGGACTGCATTAGACCATCCTGAACTGCTCAATAATAGCCCAAGAACCTATGTTGGCCTAATATCCGGCCCAGTGAACTATTACGAATACGCATATGCTGGATATTTTTATTGTTTGGTCTGATCGTATTTCTTCTTGATAAAGATGCAGCTATTTTCTTAAATCAGTGTGATGTCCATTTGTAGTGTTATCACTTTGTTACTAAGAGTTTGGTTGCAAATACTTTACACATTGCCTTGGAGATAAGACGGGCTGCTCGTGCCAAGCTACATGGGGGTGAGCAGGGGTTATCTATGAGTGTGTCCCTACTTTCCCTTACTAGAAGCAAGGGTCCTTATTTAGACTAAGGTACCTACCTCAGCCAACTAGAGACTCTCTGTTCTAACAGTATGCATGCTAATCGAAAGTGGTAACATAAACCATCTGTCAATAGCATCCATGAGTCGGTTGATAGGTTTGCCATAATTATCTGACATAACCACTAAAGAATCAGTGTGTATCTGCACACCAAGGTAGTGCACCGAGTTCGTAGTTCATTGCAAAGGGTACTCTAACTGCACTGGCAATGTGGATGCTATTAGGGGAAATATTAGGGACTTGTCCCAATTAATATGCAGCCTGATTATCCTCTGAACAATACAACCTCACACAGAATGGAGCCAGATTGTGCTCTAGATTACGCACCAACAAGAAAGTGTCATCTGCATAAGCCGATATTATCAGATTTTAGTGAGGACAACGGATCCCCTGATGAGCATGGTAATCATGCAATGCACACGCCAAGGGCTTTGATACAAGAGCGTATAACAGAAGGGGCAATGGGCAACCTTGCATGGTTCCCCTTGTGATGGCCACAGAGTCTGTAACTATGCCGTTGACACTAGTCCGTGCTGTTTCTTATAAAGCATTTATACAAGCTGCAGAAACACATTACAATCCCCGTGTGTCTCAGCACCACCATCATGAATCCCCACTCCACCGAAATAAACACTTTTTCAGTTTCAAAGAATATCACAGTAGTGCGGACCTCCGGGTTGATTCTGGAGATGGCTGGGAAGAAAGTTCTGAGATTATATTGCTGCGATCTGCCTGGTATGAACTCAACTTGCTCCGGTACAAATATGCCTGGGAGCATGTGTGCCAGTCTGTTGGCAAGTACCTTTGCAAAGATTTTAGTATTGATATTCAGTAGTGACAAAGGCCTATAGGATGTGAAACAATGAACTGGCTTGCCCGATGCTTCCCGCATTGTAGGGTGCACACAGCCTCCTTTAACCATTTCTGCGGGGAGCATGGGTGCGGCACTAATTTGGCTTGGGGATCTTTGTAAAAGGCCACTGTTAGGCTGTCTGTGTGCCTTTAAGGCTGGCAAGCCTTTAAGAGCTCTTGCTATCTCAGAGGGGGACAGCGGGCCGTAAGATGTTCTCTATATTCCACAGTCAGCCACTTCATTGCTATATGTGCCAGGTAATCTGCTGTGGCCTACTCCTAGCGTTGAAGGTGAGCTGTGGATAATTTTTCATTATAGAAATGGAAGCGTTCTGCCACCTGCTCAGGTGCATGTACAGTGCCCTCGTCTCATCTCTGATGGATAAAATCATATCCTCTTCTCTACGTGGAATTGAAAGCGCTGTGAGCACCGCACTGGGCTTCTCCCCTTCCTCGTATACCCTTGCGGATGCATACTTGCCTGGGTGCTTGGCTTCACTATGGCCCACCTCAAGACATTCCTCCATCTTTGCACCAATCTCGCCCAGGATACTCTGCACTGCTGTCTCATTGTGCACACACTCAAGAGCAGCTAGCTCAGACTCCAACCTTGCCAGCCTGCCCTTAATCCATCTCAGAACCCTGCATGCTTTTGAAATTGTGACACCCCGAATGTAAACTTTGAAAGCCTACCAGTCAGTCGCAAACTGTGTCACTGAACCCATGCTATTAGTAAAGAATGTGTCGATCACTTGCGCAACTACTTCCCGGAACACTGTTTCCAGGAGGAAGTAGAACAGGAATCTCCAGGTTAGCGCATTGGGTCTGAGGGCATCCATTGCCAGCTCAAGCAAAATCAGAGAGTGATCCGAGTAAGTGCGCAGCAAGTGTTTGCACTTGCAAACCCGGGATGCCAGGTGCCTAGCCAGGAGCCAATAATTGATGGACATCTGAATGTCATGCACTGTAGAATAGTGTGTGAATCCTGCTGCATTTGGGGATCTGTGCTGTCAGATGTCTAACAGCCTGTTCTGCTGTAAGATATCAACGAGGACACATGCCACAACCGATAGGCACCTCGGGGGAGCCTTAGACTGATCTTTATCTGAGTTTTTTTCCAGGTCATGATAGAACTGTGGGCCTTCATAGTTAGGCCCATATACACCGAATAACAGCACCTCCAGATTATGTTTGTAACACTGCACGTCTAGGTTTCGCCCGCTAAGATCCCAACCACCTCCCAAAGTCTGATGCAGGAGCCCCTTTGAACCCAAAAAGCACCCCCGTGCATGAGTGGTAAAATAAGCTGTGTAACAGTCCCCTGTCATACGGCACTGCAAAATAAGACCACTGTCTGGGCCCAAATGCATCTCTTGTGGATAGCAAGATCTATACCATGTATCTGCAAATAGGCGATCACCCTTTCCACCTTCCTGCAATCATTCAATGCCCCTCTTCCCCCCCCCCATTCCAGGTGAGAAATGTTAATGTGGAAGCACTCCCTGTTTCAGCTGAGGTCACAAGCAAACCGCCATTCACCATCACACAGCTAAACAGGCCGGTGGGAAATTTAAGTGCAAGTCAGTCTAACTGAATGTTGCATTTCTACGTGCACACACTGGTTGTGTTTATCCTCCCCTCCCCCACCCACACTGTGTCTCCCAACGAACTATACGCAGTAAACCCAGGCCCGCCTGACTGTACCCCCCTTTCAAAGAACCAAACCCCCAAGTAAGCAATGTTTCACTCTACATCACAGGGGGCAGCTGTAAGAGAAAATAGACATCATTAGCAGGAAAGGTATATCACACTACCACCGTTGCCTTCCAAGGGGATGGGAAGGTAGTCCAAAAATCGTCCGGCCTGCTGCTCAAATGCTGCTGCAACATTCCCTCACAGTCATGCTCTCTTGTTGATGATGCTGAGTCAGGAGCTAGCACAGGTGTATTACCAACCAGTATGTCTTCAGTTCATGCTGTGTGGACCCATCAATGAAATGGCAGGCATCCAATCTGCGTACCCCACCTGACAACACCCCTTCATGGCCACCCAGCCTAGATTAGACCAACATCTAGGCCATTATCCCCTGCAACTGCTAGTCTTTTTAGTTGACATCTTGTGACACCACTAAGCTTCCTTCATGTGACTGCTGCAACCGCTGCCGTATGCCTATAGGTGCTCGCTGCTTAAGGAACTGCTGTAATTGCTGGTGATCACCGAAGATCTTAGACTTGCCATCTATCATACCTCTTATCCAGGCTGGGTTTTGCATACTGTAGTCAATGTGAAGCTCCTCTTATTTCCGCTTTACCGCAGTGAACTGTCTCCACTCTTCCTGAACCTTCTGCTTGAAGTCAGGATAGATCGAGATCTCCATGCCCTCATATTACAGCACTTTGAACTCTCGCACCCTGCATCTCGAGCTCTATGGGCCCGATTCACAGAACTAACTTAAGACAAAATCCTAAACTTACTCCTTTTTGTATTCACAGAATACACTTACTACTTTTGGTATTCACAGAATGTATTTACGACTACTAACTTTACGTCTGCACTCAGGCCGGAAATTCTGGCCCGGAGGTGGAGCTTGCGGCCCGGAGGCGGAACTTTCGGCTTGGAGGCGGAGCTTCCGGCCCAGAGGTGGAAATTTCAGCCTTGGCAAAATCCCCACCTCTGGGCCGGAAGCTCTGCCTCCATGCCGGAATTTCCGGCCAGAGTGCGGATGTAAAGTTAGTAGTCATAAATACATTCTGTGAATACCAAAAGTAGTAAGTGCATTCTGTGAATACCGAAAGTAGTAAGTTTAGGATTTCGTCTTAAGTTAATTCTGTGAATTGGGCCCTGAAATTCAGCAGTCACGCTATTGTTAGACCTGGGAATACGCCCAGTAGCAGCCAGTGAGCCTAGGAACGGTGTGGGGCTCCACAACAAGTATCTCGGAGAAAGTCTAATGTCCCAGTATATCGATCAAGAGTTGCTCCACTACTTTTTCCATGTTTCCTGTGTTGGCAGATTCTGAAAATTATTGCATCACGATCTTGCATCGAGTGCCTTATCCAGCTTTGTCTGGGATGCTGAAGCGGTTACTTGTTCACCTTTTACTTCTGATACATGCCTCTCCTTTTCTCATCTATCATAGTGAGTCTATGCTGCATCTCCATTAGTATGAAATGCAGGTCACTGCGCATCTCAGGCTGCCCATTTCCTTGCTCTCCGCCGTGCTATCATCGCACCCCTTGGGGTTTTACATCGGTTAAACTGCCATTTGGATTGTGATTTGTCCGTTTTACCCATGGTCTATATGGCACAACACTAAGTCTGTAGGATTCAAAGATCATATGCACCTCTCCGCTGCCACAAGGTAACACACGATCCAAGATGTGCCCTCAATGGATGCCCTGTCATAACGTATTACAGTCAACCGAGCCACCTGGTTGGACACTACTTCGCCTCTCCAGAATAATCCATTGCCCCTGTCGATGGCACTGCTATGGCAACCAATCCCCTCCAGCCCACAGTGCACCAGGGTCCTAAATACTTCCATCCCCTCAAAGGCCCTTCGGTGTAGTGCAGGGCCAGTGGTCACACTATAAACCTCACATGCATCGGTAAGGCACTGCTACCAGTGGAGGCCGTGTCAGCAGTCTCTGAAGTGGTACGCAGCCCTCTGCAGTCCACTCGAGATTACCTTGCTCCACCCCCACCTCTGGTAGCTGAGCCGCAGGTCAGCCCACTAGTTTAAGGGAAGGACTCAAAAGTCACCACGGCACCAGTGACCGCAATCATCCACCTTCCAGGTCCCTTGGGTGTTCATCAGGAGAGAAACTTCAGGTAGTCTTTCCCCACCTCGCAGCACCTCGTATTGCGATGGTGACAAGCACCAGCTCTCTGGGGCCGCTCTCACCCGCTCTTGCATCTGGGGTTCAAGGCCAATCGTTGCAAGCTCTAGCCAGCCCTTGAGTCACCATGACAGCATGGACAAACACACCCCCCAGGCCACCGCCAGGTATTCCCTCCTCACCCCACGGTTCCCCATGTTGTTTTGGTGACAAACATGGGCTCTCTCGGGACATAACTGCCTGCTCCTTTGCCCGCTCTCTTGGCATTGGGCTGCACCTCTGCCGGGCTGCAAGCCGCACTGACAGTGTGACCCTGTGGTACTGCTCTACTCATCTCCAGGGTGCAAATAGGTGGGATATCTTCACTTTAGCGAATTCAAGACCAACAGTAGAGTGCTCTGCACCCAGCCCCCCAGCACTAGAGTAGGGAGCAACATAAGGATGTTATAGGATAGTTAGCGGCCGAAGGAGCTCGCCTAGAAGTCAGCCATCTTCAGGCCAGGCAAGCTCCACCCCTCCCTTACAGCACAGGTTCAACAAGTTTTTCGAAAGAGATAATATTAAAATTTTGGAGAACACCCCAGTTATGTTGAAAAAAACTAATTTATATAATTTGAATATTGAAATTGTAATATGCCTTGGTGACCGCCAAAAGTGGGTGGAGCTGCAGCAGCCTCCTGTGCTCATCATACATGACTCCTCTGTAGACAAGAGAGTGACAACTAATTTTCTGCACACCTGGAAAATCTGTGCTTGAGCAAAGTTCCAAAATACACCGTTTTGCTAAATGCAAGGACCTTGTGTATTACAGAAGGTCCTGTTTGTGCAATTGGATTGAGGAAGGAAAGAATGCATGCGCCCATAAATTATAAAAATATGTGTGGCGCGGTGGTAAAATTCAGGGATTATTGACAACATTATCCATTTCAAAGATATCTAAGTTCTAGTGTTATCTGGATGCTGCAGCCCATATGAGAGAGAAATATGGAGGAATGACAGACTCACTTCATGGCAATTGGGTGACCAATATCATCAACTTTAGAGAGCTCAGAGCTTTGTCATTTATTTCACTAAAATATGTAGTATTCTCAGATTAGGGGAACAGTAAGACATGAGCACACTTCAGACTTGAAAATGTTAATCAAGCAAAGTGAAACCTTGTTTACTATGAATAAAGGGCCAGATGAACAAAAATAGGAACAGCAATTACTTAATTGCTATTTTTTGTGAATCACAGTTAGAAAATCGCTATTCCTAATGTATGAAACCCTTTTAAGTTTTATTAGCAGATAGTAGTTCGTCGCAAATTTACCTACCTCATTAATAATAATGAGGTAGGTCGCAATTTGCGACCCACTGGGACTCTCTGCCATCACAGGGATTGTGGCCGCTGGAGTCATGTTTCTGATTGCTTTTAAATAAAGCATTTTTTTAAACATGGCCTATTTTCTTCAAAGAAACACTGACTGTATTAAAAAAGAAAACAATGAAATGTTACATTTTTATTTTTTAAGGGCAGACAATGGTCTCTGGGACCACGGCCTGCTCTTAAAAAATATTTTTCCAACCATTCACAAAGGGGAAGACGTTCCTTGCGGACTCCTACCCATTTGCGAATGGGTTACCACCAGCTTTGTGTTTTAGCCTCGTAAACATGTGCTGGTATTATATGTAAAAAGAGGATGGTTCGCACCTGTGGAGGATTGGAATCTGCATGGATTCGGTACGGAGACCTGGAAACCAAACAGTAATCATTCCAGGAGAGATGGTAACCCACTTACTCTTTCTGGAACAGTGCGAACTTTTCATAATCCTTACCATTTATTTATTTATGATTTATGATGGGCCTCCTGTGAAGCCGATTTAGCGTTGCTTCCCCCCTGGCGAGCTACATGGCTATTCTGCTGGCCCCCGTACTGCATGCCATTCAATGCTAGAGTACTGTACTCAGGGCATGTAAATCAAATGCTACTAGTGGGCCTGCAGCACTACCACTAGCCACCTACCTAAGTAGCCATCTAACCATGTCTCAGGCCTGCTATTACAGGGTCTGTATGTGCAGTTTATTGCCACTTCAACTTGGCCTTTAAAACTACTTGCCAAGCCTTCAACTCTCCTTTAACTACCCACTTAAGTAGGCTTGCAAACCTTTCTCAGGCCTTTAAAGGGAACACTTCAGATTGGCCCCTCCCCAGGTCATGTCCATCTCGACATTCACACTTTAATTTAGAGCAGCCCTACCAGCTAAGTCGTCTTCATGAGAGGAGGGCCAGGCCTTCTTCACTGCATGACTGAAAGTACAAATCTGCGTGGTGGTCCACATAACGTTTTGGGGATGTTTTTCAAATGACTTGGGTTGAATTAAAAATTGAAAATCAAAAAGAATATAGTACAGCTGTCAAAAATTGTGTGCCATCACCAATGTGGATAGGCAATGTTCAATCAACTCTAAGGACGTGCCACCGCTGGTTTCACTGCATCGGCTACTTCCTATGTTCAGGAAAGAAACCGGTAGTCATTTAGAGACAGCTTCCAAAGTTCTTGCACTGCGATTCCTGAGTACCTATCTTTTAGGTATAGGGAAATATTGCTATAATTTTCCTGTTCGTTCCTTTGATACTTACTCAGTTGTTAGAGGTGCTACAGTCACTTAAGCTTGCCCTTTATCTGCCCCTGATTTGATGTACAACTTTTGCATTGCTTGAAACTTAGGGGTCCATTACGATGGCGGGCAGACCGTAACAGTACACGGGACCGACCGCCAGAGGTCCCACCATGGCAATTAGCATGCCACCGTAGCGGTGGCATCCCACATATATTGCATTGTGGCAGGCGGTGCTGTAAGCAGCACCTGCCACAATGCAATATATGCATGTTGTGCTTTGGCATGTGCAACGTGACAGGCACTGCGCAGTGCCTGCCACCTTGTGTATGCCACTGTTGGGGGGTACCTTGGGTACCCCCCAAGTGCAGCCCCCCTGGGGGCCCTTAGCGGGCCTCCACAGCCAGAGCCTGCATGCCTGATGCCGCCATGGAAAGGCCAAATTCCGTACATATCTTAATATGGCTGGCGGTGCCTGCTAGGCACCGCCACCATATTAAGGCCCGGAACCGCACAACAGGCAATCGTAGTGATTGCCTGCCTGCAGTAAAGCGTCAGACGGTCTTTCCGTCCGCCGCTGTACCTCCCGCCATTGTAATATTCCTAGGATAAATAGAGTGCGGGCGGGGAAAGATGTCAGGTGGATCCCCACCACCGGTCGGGCGGTGGCGATCCGCCTCACATCATAATGGCCACCTAAATATCATAGTAATTTTCTGTGGGTCTAATTGAGGTAAGCTTCACTATTTTGAAAACCCTGAATCACCAGGAGCAACAAATTGTAGACCAGGTGGAAATAAGGGGATCCACATTTAGGTAGCCGCCCCAAGGCATCTGGGGATTGTATTGACTGCATGAAGAGGCACTGCATTAAGGAATAGAGGCAGTTTTAGCATCATAAATAAAGGCAGTGTCAGTACCATTGGAACAGAATCAAATCATTTAAACACAGCAGGCAATCTTGGGGTCCCAGGTCAAGGTAACCACCAGCAGGCAGATTTCGTATAACGAAGTTTGCCACAACAGAGATGCACCATGGTGCGGGAACAAAACACAGGTGGCACCATACAGCAGTGAGTGGTGGGCCCTAGAATAGCGCTGACAGTGGATCGCTTTGAATTAAGGCCTGATGTTGCATTTGTCTGTAGCTATCAGAAATTAATAGAACAAAAGCAAATTTGGATGGGGTAAGGTTTTCCAATTTTGTTTTCAGTACTTTAATATGAGTAAGTGAAACAATGATCAATATAATATGAATGTCTGATAATTTGATTTCTGTTTGGATCTTTCATCATGATAGGATGAAACCTTTAAGTAGGAGATCAAGTATCTTTCCTGTTTGATGGATGGGGAGGAGATATTGGTTTTGGGGTTAGATAATTTACAGTCTGCTATTTTGACATGGTTTGCGTATGCAGAACTGTCGGGATGAAGAAAATGTTTAATGCAGGGTTAGTGATTTTTGATCTGTTTCTTTTGTTGTGTGATGGGTGAATGATAATGAAGTTGTTTGTTAACTGAGCATTGGAGAACTTTTGCATTTGCATTTCATATTTCATAGAAACTAAAACAATGAGAAAAATTATAATTGAGGAGGATGTGTTCCCAGAACATCAATGTGAAAATATTATCAAACATAAATATTTCTTTCTAAACATCATGCACAAACATAGTTCCCATTGGAGTTCATAATAGACAATCCTCACACGATAGGACAATATTTGTATTAATGATATTTAGGGCACAATGTTTAAATCAGACATTATTTCAGCATACCTTATTCTGCCATTCAACCTATCTATGGGACATCTATACAGAGCATCCAGAAGATATTTCTCAAAGTAAATGATCTTACCATCCAATCAATTTCCAGATCAAGTATCTTTATGGTAGTACTGGTAGGAAGCAGACCTCTTTGCCCCTAAATCAGCTTCATTGATATTGGATCACAATCATGAGGATATTGGCTCCTACTATGGGGATACCTAGCAGTATGTAAAGTTGATGGAAAACATTTTATAGTGCTAGTTTATAATATTATGAGTTGGCCAACGATGTACCTGATTGATAGTACAACCTGTTACTAATCCATGACATACCTAATGAACTCAATCAAATGCCTCAAAACAGTCAATGAATTTCTCTTCTAAAAGTTAAACCTTTTCTGTAATCAAATTGGCAATTTTAAACATACTCCTTCGCAGTGGGTATAAATGGGGATTAGAGAGGAAGAACGGCACAGAAAATGCATACGTGTTGGCTATGGCTGATGCCTTATGTGATGAATAAATACAAACAATTATGTTGTGGCATCAAGAATCCCCGCTAAATCAGCTACATTTGGAGTTGACAGTGGGTCTGATGGACTGGTGAGATACCTCCTACTAAAAGTTGATTCATTGAGGATGGGTTTGAATGTTGAGGCAAAAACATTAATTAGGCGGAACACAAACACAGACCTGATGGATGTGGACAAAATGTCTACCAAAGATACGAGTACAGTGAAGGGGGCAGGGTCAGTGGCCAGAGAACATTTTGACTATAGTAAGTTAGGATCTCTGTGAATATTTCAATCTTATAAAAATAAAAATGGAGTTGGAGTAAGAACAGTACATTTGCTCCATAACATTCTGAATTTTTCCTAATGAAAATGTAGTTGGTGTCGAAATAGTGAATGTGTCCCCACACTCAAAGAAAGTTAGACTCGAGTTAGAATAATACATCTGACATCCCTTCCCACAAACATAAAAAATATTTCCCCCATTGCAAGTGGGGTTTCTGGCAGAAAATGCAAAATGACCTTCCAAAATATGTATTTTCCCTAATGCAAGTAGCTGTGGAGTAAGAATAGTAAATCATTACTCCCGTAATATATGTAATTTCCCTGGGTTGATTGTACACACCATCTCCACAAAAATATATATGTGTCAGAGTCCACAATATAAAACTTGACTTTTGGGGTATTGAAGCGTAACAGTTTAGGCACTCAGGGAGGTGTTGAGGGTTAGAACTAAGAACGTAGCACTTCACAAAATAATACACAATAAATCAATGGGAAACCAATGCTTCTTCTTTAAAAGGAAAAGTTACTTTATTGCTCACATAATTAACTACGATACTTAAAATGAAAAATATTTACAAGATTTTATCTTGAAGTACAAATTTAAACCCTTCCTTCAGGTTCCTTGCAGGTTAATCATAGTGCAAATAATGTAAAGAATATCCCTGTAAATGTAATCTGCATCTATTTTAAAATCATTCTTCTTGCATTAGTCAAAGAGTTCGCAATCTACTCCCCTACCCATTGTAATAGGCAGATGCTTAAAAGTAAAGCCCTTCTTAGGGCGTTTATCCTGGAGTTCACACTCTAAATACCCTTTCTATTGTAGTTACCATAGAATTCACCAAATACAAATAAGTTGTGTTGCATTAGTCAGATGCACTACCAGTTCCTATTATATTTTTCAGACAGTTCACAAGATGAAGGTCATTCCTCTGGCGTTTTCATAGAGTTCACATTTAAAAAGCTACTGCTATTGTGTATAAGAGAGTTCATAGTGTAAAATACCTTCTTATTTAAGTTGTCAGAGAATTCAGATTGCAAAACTCATTCATTTTCTATTTATCACAGAGTTCACAATATAAAACTCCCACATATGGTGTCTGGCAAGGACTTTACAATGTCCCTCACACTGGAAACCAAGTATTCCTTTTAGAGCTAAAATGTCATTCTAAGCAGACAAAGAAGTCAGAGGGTGGCTGAGGGAGGTGATGTGGGCTAGAAAATCTAAATTCAGTAACAATCAAAAAGAACAAAAATAAATCATTGTCCAGCCAATGTTTCTTTAAAAAGGAATAGTACCATAATGAGCACACAGCTAAATAATACATTTGTAATTATGATGATTGCAAATTCAAACCCCCCTATTAAAGGGATCTTGCTTTATTAGTGCCAATCACATACATCAAGGAAATACCACAGAGTACAGTATCAATTATGTTCCCGTTTTCTATGTGGTACCAGGTAAGCAGTTTGTGCACCAACAGGCTCTAACCCTAAAAACCAACAATGATCTGTTATGTACCCATTGCAACACATAAAGCTTTCAAAGCTCAGCAGAGTTAGGCCGCCAAGCTTTGTGTAGTCATTCACTATGTACAATTAGAGGCCTACTACCTTTGTCACCACATTTAAAAGTCAATAAAAGAAGCATATCGACTTTAACATGAATATAAACATGACTGTGTGGTCTCTGATTAGAGAAACCCTTCAACCATTTAGACAGACCCAAACTATACAGTAACAGGAGTATAAAGTCTTCTTCTTTCGAAACTAAGCATTTGCAGTGACCAGACCTGAAAGAGATCTATGGTGTAATCCCATTTTTATTGTGTTTTGTAGAGATTTCACTATGTAAAACCCTTTACTATTGTATTTCCAATAGTTTGAGAATGTAAACCCTTTCCTATGGTGTTTGTCATTCATTCATAATGTGAAACCTTTTCCAATAATATTTGACATCGGGTTCACAATGTAAAATCCTCTGCTATTGCTTTTGTCAAAGAGCTCAGAATCTAAAACGTTTCTTCTTGCAGTTGTCACTGGGCTGACAATGTAAAATATAAACCGTATTTAATTTGTCACAGAGTTCACAGTTTGAAATCCCATCTTGTTATATTTTAGAATTTGGTTCAGTTGTATCAATGGGGGTCTTGCACCTCTGATGTCATGGAGCCTCTGTACCCCAGACCCTCAAACCAGTGGCAGATCATCTTTAGAGGCATTTGTGTGTTGTCCTTAAACCTAGATGCTGCCAAACAATCTTTGATAGCTGTACTGTATTCTTTTAATTTCCAATTCTGCTCAGTCATTTGAAAAACATTCACAGAACATTATGTGGTCCATCATGCAGTTTTGAACTTACAGTCCTGTAGTGCAGGAGGCGCGGTCCTCCTCTCGTAAAGATTACTTAGGTGACAAGGCTGCTGTGAATTAAAGTGTGTATATTGGGCTGGACAAGACCTGGTGCAAGGCCAATCTGACAAGTGCACTTTAAAGGCCTCCGAACTTGTGGAGCAATAGGGAGCCTGGGGACAAAGAGGCAGGTCCCTGTCCTCCGATGGAGCGCAGGATTTCCTTGCTCAAGCCAATCCCAGCGCTGCACCCATACACTTTAACTGAAAGTCTGGTATTCTTTATTTTTAAGAGCAGATTGGGGATTGGATGGGCTTGGTTTACAGGAAGCAAACTGTGCCGCAGTGAATGACATGCTGTCAGGTGTGCTGAGAAGTTGCAGTTCCTCAGCATTCCAGGGGGAAGCATCACAAGAGGACTGTGATGAGTAAGAGTGCAGAACACGAATAACATGCATGGAGCACTTCACAAATCTTAACTTGATGAACGGTAAGGATTATGAAAAGTCCACGATACAGAAAGAGAAAGTGGGTTAACGTCTCTGATGCAATAATTAAATTGTTTCTTGATGCCAGGTGTCCTCTTTTCACATTTAACACGACCACATGTTTACACAGATAACATTAATAGTACAATTCCCCAGATTACTATTTACTGTTCACCTGGCCATAACATTTGAAGGGGTTAAACACACTTAAACTTGACAATTATGTGATTTTGTTCTTCTGGAAGGCAGTAGCAACTGGCAGGGAATGAGGGTGGAGGGTGGGTAGGGAGTGGGGGAGTTGGTGTGGGTACAATATAAAAAAAATATTGCTTACCTTTTTTCACCGGCCACGTCTCTCTCTGCTTCTCCGCTGGGTCCTGGAACCAGGAAGCACCCAAGATACACATAGCCAATCACAACGCTGCAATGCAACGTTTTGATTGGTCTGATCACTGTGGATTGGTACTCAGATGGGGACTATGGGCCAGGGCATGTGCCCCACCAGGCTGTGTAATGCAGCCTGGTGAGAAACATGCAAAGTGTGCATGCCTGTTTGGCTGGGACAAGACGGCCGGCCAGCCAGGCAGTCATGCGCATTTCGAGTGTGTAAACTACTCCTCCGCTGTGCCGCCAGCCCCACTCCACCCTTACTCAGCCCCAAACCTGCAAAAAATAAAATGATAATAACATTTTATTTACCCTGCTCAAAGAGTAGTGCAGCGATGTTCCTCCGTCTTAGTGCAGGAGCCGCCCCTTCACTAGCATTTTTACCTTCAAGTATGAAATTATAAAATGTACAATTAAAAAGCAAAGCATACTTATTGTGTGTGTTACATGTAATTGCCAAAATAGCTTCTCAATGTAACTCTCACATTTAAGTGATTCTGAAGATGAGGTATTGGATTGGAGCACACTATCACTAGACAACAACAAACACAAGGGAGAGGGGCTCCCATGTTTGCATGAAATTAGGAAATGTTGGGGTTTATTTATGAGAATGTTCATACAGTGCAGTGCTGCAAGTCACTTTGATGCACTGCACTGTGTGACACGGAAAGGGCAGGAATGTGCAGTCATGAAAAGAATATGGCACATTCCTGCCCTTTCCCCAGCACTGGTGCCATTTTGGCTGCCTAGCACCAATGCAGGCACAGTGGTGCAAGGGTGCCTATGTTGCATGCAGGATCGCTTTAAAAACAATCCTGAGGGGCGTATTCCTATATCCATGTGTGCTGCAGAATGCATATATAGAAAAAAAGATATTTCTCCTTGTTATGCCTCTCCTAGGAAGACATATCTTTTGGAGCATTCCCAGGTTTACCAGTTCTGGTAAATCTGGGAATGCGTCAAAAACCATGAGATGCAGAGTAAGGCAACACAGTGATTTGTGTTGCTTTACTTGAGAATTATGAAGCTACTCAGGTCCATGCAAAGTAGCCTTGCGTGGCTTCATAATTCTCATTTTTCAGTTGTGTTGCGCATGTACCACCTTGTGTGGTGTAAGAGCGACGCAACTAAGGTCATAAACATGGCCCTTCATTCATAGCAGCCAAGGTTTCACTTTACTTGATTGAAATGTTCAAGTCTGAATTGTGCTTAAGTGTTACTATTCCTGGAATTTGAGGATAATCCACGTCCTAATGAAATTGAAGATACTGCTCAGAGCTCACTAAAGTTGATGATAATGTTGACCAAATTACCATGAAGTGAGTCTGTATCACTCCGCCATATCTCGCTCTCATATGGACAGCAGCATCCAGATGACACCAGAACTTAGACCTCTTTGAAATGGATAATGTTGAGAGACCAACACGAGATGGAAAGGAAAAGGAAAATGGCTGATTGACTACGTCGAGAGGAACACGTCCACTGAGCCCTCCGATGTGATGCTGGCAAAACGCTACTGAGCGGCTTTCTTTCTGACCGTGCCGAGCAATAAAAGAGCCCAGAGCTTTGTACGACAGTAATACTAACCCGATAGAAGGTTGCGTTGGTGTATCTATCCTCCCTGTCATTTCTGGAGATTGCTTGTGAACTCATGCCAGCGGTTCGGCCCTGGCGCTGGCTTCTCTGCTCTCTACTGGCCCGGTCTGTCTTCAACCTGCGATATGGTTCATCCCAATATTGGCTCTTTGAAGAGCCGGTGTCCGGCTCGGAACTCTGCAATTGCCGGTAGCGCGCTGACTAGACCTTCTGAAACCGACGAAACTATAATGACTGGCTGTCAGGAGCAGCAAGCTGGAACGAACAAAAAGAACATGACCCGTATGGGAAACCGATCATGAAGCTGCTTCAGTCTAAAAAAAGCAGCCGATATTTTCTCTGCTGTCTGTGAAACGACCATAGCGGACACTATACTGGACGCGATCCATTTAGGTTGCAGGCGAAAGCCTGAGGTCAGGAAGGGAATTTCTGGCGGCTTGAACAACATAGTAGATACCGCCAACTTGTACCCAGCAGACTCAGAGAGCGTTTGCTTTGAAGCTACTCCAAATGAGGCGCTACCGCTACAGCTGCAGCCATTGCTGCACCAGATGTCTTTCTAGCCTGCCACTAAGGACGAGGTTAGTTGCTATGCTACTGTCTCTAGTTTGGGCCGTGCTACTGCTACATTGTTGCAACTGCACTAGATAAACGCTCACTTATGAGCAGGATGTTAAAAGAAAGGATTGCAGCCGATTTTAATAAAAATTGCTCTCTGCAATATGAATATGGGGATTGGGTTGGGAGAGTACTCACATACCAATTAGCCAATAAGAAATCTAAAGGGCCGATAAAGGCTCTAGGCGGAGAAGATGAAACTATACATACAACTTAATAATAGAACAATTGTCCCAATTCTATCACAGACTTTACACCCCGTCCTGCTCACCTGATAAAACTGAGCTCAATAACTGCAATCTGCCATGTCTGAATGTAGAAGATCCACCCCTCTTCACAGTGATATTACTAATGAGGATATTTTGACAGCCTTGGCTGCCTTACCTTCAGGTAAGGCTCCAAGGGATGATTATTTGCCATTTGAGTTTAACAATACCTTCAAGACCCTAATGTTACTGCTATTAAGCGAGGTCATACATCAGATTGGGATCCACATGGAGGTACCTTATGCCTGGCCTAGTTTCGAGCCAGCAACACGGGTTTATAACAAGCAGAGACGCCACAGCCCAGGTTAATACAGCTATCACTGCTTTCGATATAGCCAAAAAAACAGCACTTAACATAGGGTTGGTGTTACTAGATGCTGAGGAAGCATTTGACCGAGTGGTATGGGACGGTTTCTGGGCCTTACTAATGGCTAATGGTTTGGATGGTTGATATAGCAAATGGGTCCTTGCACTATATATTAAGCCACAGGCCAAATTAATATATATCAACCTGCGCTCTGCCCATTTTCAGATACACTGTGGTACTTGGCAGGGTGTCCTCTCTCCCCATTGCTATTTGCATTGTATATATCGAGCCATTTATTTCATCACTTAATCTTAACACTCACATCCTTCCAATTAGCCTTGGGTCACATGAATTAAAAGTCACCATCTTTGCTGACGACATAGCAGTTTTCTCTTCTAACCAGGCGAAGGAACTTGCCTCAATTCAAGAGGAGACGGGAACATTTGGTAGTTTCTCCGGTTACAAATTTAACGCTCATGAAACCCAAGTTCTTCTTAACTTTCGTCCTGCTGTACCAATAATAGGAGGCTGCATGACTACAACTTACCTTGGGGTGTACATTTCTCCTCGGGTTGAACAGATAGAGAGGCTTAACTATGAGCCACTGTTGCAAAATATATGGCTGTTTACAACGCATGCGAATACATCATATGCCTGTACAACGCCGTTGTTACAATGAATGCGTTGTTACCATGCGTACCATTACATCGCAAGTCATTACAACAACTTGAATTAGGGGATGCGCTGGACTTAGGAATAGTATTATTTACTATTCCCACTCCAGTTTGTGCAATAGCAGGGAAGGTGTTGGATTGAATATCCAACACCAGTGCTCCCCTACAGCAAGTCGTTGTAACAACTTGCGATGTAATGGTACGTGTGGTAACAACGAGGTCGTTGTAACAACTGCGTTGTAAAGGTGCTGTGTTGTGGAGACAGCGTCGTAAACACTGTTTCTCCTGTTGCAGTCTGTCATTCAAAGTTTAAAATATTGAAATAAACTTCCAATTACTATAATTGGTAAATGTAATATTATCAAAATGACCATCTTACCTAAGTTTTTATATTTATTTTGTGCTATTCCCTTTCTTGTTCCTAATTTTTATTTTCAGAAACTTGAAGGTGCGATAAATAATTTTGTGTGGGGATATAAGCAAACACATCGTGCTATTCGATCACTTAAGTTTCCCTATAAACAAGGAGGGCTCCACCTTCCTGATTTAAAAATATATTATTGGGCAACGTTCTCTGGGCCCCATCCGAAGTCTATTGTCCAGTAAGTACCACCACTTTTTTTTTTATCTTGCACTTGGATCGGATAGTAATATGTTTCTGCATAAAATTAATGACCCAAACAAAATTAAAGTCATTGAATCCTGATGTTTTATGTCTACAAGAGACACATATTCCGTGGGGGAGCAAAAAATGTCTTGAAATGAGAGGTTACAACTTAGCAGTATGCTCTACCCAAACGACAACAACCAGAGGTGTTGCCACATATATTAAATATCAGAGGGGAGTAGTACATCGAACAAAAGCAGATAAGTGGGGTCGTTGGGCCATAATCGAGCTATCATTGGGATTTTCTGTAGATAATATATATGGCTCAAATTTAGACGACCCTAATATATGGGAGGAGCTAGCGGTAGAATTAGCACAATGGTCACGCTATCTGATTATATGTGGCGATTTTAATATTCACATGGGAGAGGATATTATTAACACTAGATATACAGGGAGAAAGTGGCATTGCAAGTAGCCCTGTGGCAGGGGGCTAACACGCGATTGTTGGAGCTGAAACTCAGGGAGGATCTCTAATGTACGGGTCTGAGGGGTAAGTGCATGTCGGAGTTGGAGAAATTTGTAAAAGTGCGATTTGTGCAAATTAAAATCTGTCTGTAATTGTTGAAATTACTTCATTGTGGTACTGCGTAAAACATCCCCGAGGGTCGGAATCCCCACACGATCACATCCCTCGAACCCCTTCAAGGTCGTCACTGAGCGGAGATATGTGCCCTGCCACAAGGGAGTTAGTTGGGTAAGTGCACCCTGCCAGCCCATCTGTCGGGTCTTAGCCCGCCATAGCTGTATCATCACCCTGCCTGCTGGTGGCAAGTGCTCCAGACAAGCAGAGCTGTATAACAGGTGAAGGAGAGGGACCTGGTTCATTGAAGCATGTTCAGCCGAAGAAGCTGGATTTGTAGGGGAATTATACCACCATTCGTTTATTAACAGGATGTGAGACGCTACATAATAGGCATATATAACTGCTGCTGCAATCCAGCCATAATACGTGGATTGCTTACAGGTACAGAGCGCCAATCTAACTGCCCCACCATTCCATAAAAATGTATTCTGTATGGCTGCGACTTGCTCGAACCATGAGCGTGGAATGGGGGACGGGAAGTTCTGAAGGTGGTATAACATACGTGGATTGCTTACAGGTACAGAGCGCCAATCTAACTGCCCCACCATTCCATAAAAATGTATTCTGTATGGCTGCGACTTGCTCGAACCATGAGCGTGGAATGGGGGACGGGAAGTTCTGAAGGTGGTATAGGATCCGAGGCAGGGACACTATCGCGGAGCGCCCATATAGGGAGAGAGCAGGGGGGAAGACCATATGGCAGTTTCCCTGTTGAGGCTCGCTAGTAGTGGAGTAATATTTCGCGCCCTGGAGACTTTTGTACACGGGGAGACATAAATACCGAGATATTTGAAGCCATCTGTCGCCCGGGAAAGTTGTGAAGCCCAGGCATCACGAGGTTGATGTCCGCACACCGGGAATAGTATTTGGTGGGGTTAGCGTGAAGGCCCGCAGTCCCCCCAAACACCCTGAGGATTTCCAGTATGGGAGGTCCAGAACATCAGGGATCCGTTATGAAAAAGAGGACATCGTCTGCGTATGATGGTATACGGTCTGAAAGCGACTGGGACCAATCGAAAACCCGAAGGACTGGGCCGCTCTTGATCCACGCCGCTAGGGGCTCGATTGCAAGAGCAAACAATAATGGGGACAGTGAGCAGCTCTGACGAGTGTCCCTCTGAATATAGAAAGGCCGGGAGCAGTGTCCTGAAATACGGACTGATGCCGTAATTTCCGTGTATAGCAGGCATGCATATGCCAAGAAACGGGGCCCAAAGTTTATCACCTCGAGTAGCTGAAATAAATACACTCAGCTCAAAGAGTCGAGGGCCGCCGCCTTAGCATTATGGAGTCGCCGAATATTATGACAGGTGGCCCTCTGCTGCATGAAGCCCAACTGATCGGGGTGGATAAGGTTAGTGATACAGCTACGCAGGCGATCCGCTAATACTTTGCCTAACAATTTAGGTTCAAAGTTTATAGGGGAGATGGGGCGGTAAGAGGAGGGGTCGTCCGAGGTCAGCCGGGCTTAAGAAATAGCACAATTTCTGAGAGCCACCAGTCCCCAGGCAGAATAGCGAGTTCCGTGGCCTCCTGGATAGTAGCCAGCTGATGAGGCCTCAAATTGTGTACTTTCGGCTTCAGGAATTCAATTGGAAACCCACTAGGCCCAGGAGTGCGACCAGGATGAAGCACGTTGAGGACCCCCGTCAGCTCGTCTACCGTAATAGGGGCTTCTAGTTGTTTGTGGAGATGGTCAAGGAGTCGTCGGGGTGGGATGTCCACGAGAAATTCGACTATAAGTTCAGTTGAAATCTGTTCCTGCCGTGTATAGAGGGCTACGAAGTGCCTCGCAAATTCTTCAGCTACACCCTGCGGTGTTGTGTGCAAAGACCCATCCATGCCACGAATAGCTGGTGCAACCGCTGGGGACACATCTGCCTGGCAGAGTCTATGGAGCACCTTGCTGGACATATTGCTCCATTGATAAATCCGGTGCTGTGACGCCTCCCAGATCTCCTTATCTTCGCCCATAAGGTACTGCCTAAGATCCTGGTGTGCCTGCAGCAGGTTCCGTTGAATAATAGGGCTGGGACCTATATTAAGCTAGGAGGCCAAAGTCGCTTGACAGGACTCCAGAGCCTCCAACTGCTCCCGGCTTGCACCTTTTTCATTAGTGCGATAGCTAATTTCGGCACCGTGGATTGTTGGTTTAAGGGCTTCCCACAAAATAGTCCGAGAGAGGGCAGTGGGGCTGTTATCCTCCAAATATGTAGTGACGCTTTGTGGAGCATATCCTGGTATGCGGGTCCTGCAGGTGCCATGGGGACAAATGCCACCGAAAGGGGGTTTCCGGGAGCGGGTGTGAAACTGTAGAGTAACCGGAGAGTGGTCAGATAGCCCCCAGGGCAGATGAGTCACATGGGAGAATCTATGAAGTTACACCTGGGGAACAAAAAAATAATCTAATAGCGATTGTGACCCATGCACCATAGATAAATAGGTAAAGTTGTGTTCGGTGGGATGATATTCGCACCACATGTCAGCCCATCCCAGGGTGGATTATGATACATATAGAGGGGAGTGTCCCCGTGAAAAGAGTGTGTGCCGCACACAATACAAAAAATAAACAATATAAAGGCCTAGCTATGACCATTGGTCATAGCTAGGCCTTTATATTGTTTATTTTTTGTATTGTGTCACGTAACCTTGTAATAATTAGGTCATTTTTACTGTGTCTATTATCTTTATCACCTTCCTCCCTAGTATTTCCTTCTTTCCTTCCCCTTTTTTTCCCCCACCTTGGGGTTTTGACAATATTGAATTTTGTATTATTATTGAATTTGTGTTCTGTTTTTTTGGTAATAAAACTTTATTACCATTTGAAATGTCATTGTTTATTGCTTAAATATTGAGTTGTTGTGTTTTAGTGTGGTCTTGCGGCACACACTCTTTTCACGGGGACACTCCCCTCTATATGTATCATATTGCACCCAGGTCCCCGTGACTATATGGGTTAAACCCCTTTTTGTGTAACACATCCCAGGGTGGAGACTAGTGTATGCAGCTTAGTTGGGCAAGGTAACGGTGCACTGTCCGAGCTACGTTGTCGATCGAGTGGCCCCGTGGTATAATTCCAATCGCCCCCAAGCAAGGTCAAGCTCTCGGGTATGTCACCCCCAGGTCCCCAATAGTTTATCTATAAAGGCGGTCCCAAGGGGGGGGAGTTGCAAGTGACAAAGAGGAAGCGGCCCCCCAGGTCTGCTTTGTGTGCGATATATTGGAATTGGACTCTGAGGTGTATAAGAATAGCCACACCCCTAGAGCCCCTAGGTAAACCCAGCATGATATACATGGTGAAAACCGAATTGGGCTATGCAAGGGGCCCTGGTACCCAATAAGTGGGTTTCCTGTAAGAGTAGGATGTCTGCCCCATATCTCTTTGCCTGCCGTTAAACTGCCCTCCGTTTCACCATATTGAGGAGACCCCTGACATTCCATGACACTACTGTTAGGTCCCAAATGGAGGTAGTATCACCTGACATCATCCCCTCTTGGGATTAAAAGGAGGAGAGCACGGAGATCGTTCCCAAAGTGGACTGTCTGTAGAAAACATAATAATTCTAACAAAACAAACATTTCCTAAGACCCCCCCCCCCACCCGAAACTGCCAAAAACTAGGAGTATCTGTCGCGGTGTATGGAACAGAAGGCCCCCAATGAGGGGACCCTACATACCCACACCAAAGGTTCCCTATCCACCCTACAAACACACAAAACAAGGGGTACAATGTGTCTGTGGCTTCGCAGTCCCATGGCCTTGCCCCACGCCCACCCAGAGGAAACTATTGTTATCAGAGTCCCAAACAATCTAGTTCCAAATTAACTTGTGGTTTAGTCTCTTGTAAAGCTCCGGAACGATCAGGGTGGCCACTCTGGACTTGCCGACATCCTACGTGATCCGGAGCCACGTCGCTTCTTGGACTTGTTCCGCCGAGGCCGCTGACCGCGGGAGCTGCCAGAGGAGTTCAAATCAACCACTGGTGGAGAGTTCGATCTAAGTTGAGGGCGCTCATCTGTCCATGTAAAGACGGCCTCGGGGGTCTCTAAAAAGAATGATTTGGAGTTGTAGTACACACGCATCCTGGCTGGATACAGTAGCATATATTGCAGATTCAGCTCGCACAGTCTACGCTGCGCAGCGGTGAAGGATTGGTGTTGTTGCTGGAACTGGCGCGTGTAATCCGGAAACACCATGATGGATCAAGAGTCGTGTTGAAAGCTGTCCTTGTGGGTCCTGGCATATCGTAGGATTGCGTCCCTATCGGCATAGTTAAGGATTTTGGCAATAACTGGCCTGGGATCCGCACCCCGGAGAGGTTTTTGCATCAAGGCTCAATGAGCGTGTTCCACCACAAAGGCAGAGGAGAGGCGATCACTTGGTATGATGTCTGTGAGTCACTTGGCGATGAAACTGGTCATCGAGCCCCCAGGGCATCCAGGGTGTCTCGGGCATGATTGATTGTTGCCATGAGGGCCGTGTTATCCAGAGCCGTGCCACCCCCATCTCCGCCCGTGGCACACCCAGTGGGCGCTGTAAATTGATTGATGGTGCCCTGGGCCTATCCTTGCCCATCCTTGGAGGTAGACCAGGACACTGTGGAAAGGAGCACTGCAGTGCAGGATTTGACGTGTGTTACCAGGCGGGCAGCTCTAGTGCAGGAGGAGATCAATAGGTTCTTCAAGTGTGCCAGTCCAGGTCACCCAGCAACACCACCGAAGCACAGAGGGCTCTCAGCCAGGCCATGGCATAGATGTCACATCACCTCTGTGTCGTGGCTCCACGGGCCCTGAGTCCGGTCCCTGGGAAATCCATCATCCCTACAACATGGTCACAATGGCTGCAAGCAGCCTGTGTCGCGTGTGGGTGGGCAAGGATCTTGGAAGGGGTATCAGTTCCAACTCAGGGCCCCTTTCAGCCACCGCCAGGCAGCAGATCTCCCAGGGGGGTCCCAGTGGGCCGGCGTCCCTTCACAATAGTTGCCTCCTCCGGGCCTCATCCAGAGTAGTTGCGTCGTTCTGGGTCCAGTCCCCGAAATGTCCCAAAAGCAAAAGGATACTGCTCCCTTGGAGTGGTAGATAGTGCAAAACCACCTGCACAGCAGCTCAGCCTGGGGGAAGGCAGAGAGAAGGAGAGGGCAGCATTGAGTAGCAGCGCGGGGATTAGCACAGCTTCGGTGCTCACGTCTTGCGGCCATCGGTAGGTCCAGTGTACTGTAGTCCCCCTCTGGCCGCAGCTATCCCGTTTAGACTTGGGCCGTTCTCCCCCACATTTGACCCGGCCGGCCCTGCCGGTAGCAGGTATCAATGCGACCCTGATTGCGTGTGGTTGCTGTCTTGAGTAGGCTGCCCCATGTTCTTGGCCTGCGTCATTGGAAGATGGCGGCTCATGAAGGGGGAGGGGCAGCGGTATTCCTCCTCCGAGCCAGAGGCCTCCCGGGTATCATACGCCATGGTCCCGGCAGCGGGGGCATGTCTTACCCCCATCTCCCACGTCCAGGCGCCACACTCACTGATGGAAGGGGGAGAGGCTCCGGTGCACCTGCAGCAGTATCTCAAGCTGGCTTAGATATGGGCCCTGCACTCACCCCTTGAGGCCTCCAAATGGCCCGGTGCTCTTGGCTCAGCATACAGCCTAATCCTGATTCCTTTGGAACACGGTCATGTCTCTCGGGCGAGTCCGGCCGGGCGAGTCCGGCCGGGCTCTGTGTTGCAGAGGGCATTGGCGGGATCTTGACGGCACAGACAATTGATCGGTTGGACGATGGCAAGTGCTGTAGGCTGGCCCAGTCGCGCTCCAAGCTGTGCGGATGAGCAAGATGGTGGATCCCCAGGTGTGGGGGAGGGACGGCAGCGCTCCCACTCCAGGTCTGAACCCTGCCGTACTCCTTGCTCGAGGTCCCAGGCAACCGCCGGTGCGTTCCACCAGCGCATCCCCGGCTCGCAGGTCTGACACCTCTCTGCAGATCCCAGTGTAGCAGCCCTGCCGGGCCACCGGGAAAGAGCCCAGTCCGTGCCTCACTGGAGCATTCCTCGCTCGATATTTACCGCATGGGATGCCGTCTCTTTGACCTCAGACATTGGATAAGAATACCTGGATTTGTTTGGAGCCCCGCATTTATACTTCCAGTGGCCAGATACTTCGCCTTTTTTGGGACTCCAAAAGACACGACAATAGATGACTTATTCTTGAATATTTATTCTTTGATACCTCGTTCTAATACGTACTTCCGGACGGTTTGTGGAAGAATTGTGAATATACACCATCTTTGGCTAGCGTGTAACTGACTGGATCTTCTGGATAATTTCTGTCCAGAGATTCATCGTTTTATGCAACCTCATATGGTGTTCATTTGGGACTAATGGTGTGAAGAGCTGAGAATCATCTATTCAGCTTCTTCTGGAATTATACGATATCGGCGTCTTATTGTGCCAGACTCTTTTCACATTTATTGTATACTTCTTTTCAGCCTTGAGAAAGTTTTAGTACTCATCTAGTACCTACGAAACACGTGTCGGCTGTTTTCTGTTTGATGAATTGAAGAATAAAAAAGAAAAAGAAGACTCTTAAATCATGAGGGATTGTGACTAATTCTTTTGTCCTGTATTGCTTATTGATATTCAATATATCACCTAATGGTGACTATCAGATTGCATATTTATATTATTGTTCTTTAGGATGATGCACACCTTACCCAGTTCTTTTTTCATGATACTCGCTGGGAGATCACCGCTGAAGCACGGCGACCCCAGGTAAGAGCAGATCACGACACTCCCAGGTAGCTAGAGCATCGACCACCCCAATCGTGTACTCCTCTAGGCAGGAATATTGAAGGATATTAGCGTATGCTCAGCGTGGGTGGACGGAGCCCGATCAGGCTACGTCCGCCATGATGGCTACCCACGCCAAGCCCCCATGTCTTCCGAACTTTTGAGAATTTACAATCTACGTATAATCTCCTGCAACAATTTTTCTGAAAGTATTTACAGTTACAAGACTATTTTCTAAGACAACAAATGAATCAAACACAGCAGAATTCTGACTTATTGGCATGCCTATTAGATACTAATCAGAAACCACGAATTAGCACTATGTATCTACAGCTCTGCCATTATAGGAGGGATGATAGTCAGCGTTAGGCCACTAAATGGTGTCAAGTTTTAGGCATAGATATTACTCCTGTAGAAATAGCCTCTGCTTTAGATACCGTGGATGGGACGATTCACTCTATTAATTTAAAGCTGCAGCAATTTCGCACTAACTGTATGTTGTATTATACTCCTGAAAAGATCGCAAAATGGGCACAAATGGCACGGGTAGACGGGGAAGGGGGGGAGAAGAGGCTCTTCCTAAAATGTGGAATGACCATTGCTAATATTGTACACATGTTTTGCACTTGCCCCAAGCTCGATTCATTCGGGGAGAAAGTTACTCAAGTTATTGGTAGTCGTCTTTGGTTGGATTTCTCTCCCACTACAAAAGAAACTATACTAGGTCACAAAGAGGAAGCTAACAGGGGTTTGGGATTTTTTTCCCCCATCATTTTAGTGGCAGCCCGCCTCTGCATTGCAAGAGCATGGATCTCGCCGAATTCCCCTGTTGCTTTAGAATGGTGGACAATCATGAAGGATCTTTATGAGAGGGAGCGAGCGTTGGCTAAAACTAGAGGTGCACGTTCACTTCAGTTTAGGATCTAAACTGCCTTCTTTCTATCACTATTACTATTGCTTTTTTCTTTTCTTTTTTTCTTCTTCTTCGTTCTTCTGTCTTTAGGGTGTTTGCAATGTATATGTATTATCTTTTTTTTACATGATTTTGTACTTAATCTGAAGCTTTTTTCTGTACCCTTGATATTTTGAAATTTATGAGCACATGTATTCTTTGAATTTATCCCCTTGAAATCCATGGTTCCATTAATTCCCTAGCATATCCATAAGTTGTGTTGAGGTCCTGTCAACAATTTGACAAAGGCACGTTATGTACTGGCGTTTCCTTCCCCAATACAGTTATACACAGCAGGACCCTCTGAGATACACAAGGACCTTGCATTGAGAAAAACGATTTATTTTGCAACGTTCATTCTGGCACAGAATTTCCAGGTGTGCAGAAAGCAGCTGTCACTCTCTGCCTACAGAGAGGATATGGATGACGAGTATAGGTGACTGTTGTAACTCCACCCACTTTTTTTTTGTACTGAGACGTCACAATTTTGCCCCCAAATCGTTTTAATTCGTTTTTCTAAACGTAATTGAGGTGCATTTCAATATTTCAATATTACCTCTTTAGAAAAACCTTTTATCCTGTGCCGTAAAATGCATTGTTTTTGCCTCTATTTCTATACATCTTCCCAGGAACACGTTAGCTCCCTCACCACATGATATTCAGGACAGACATTTACATCCACCCACTTTTAAGTGTCACCAGCCGCCACTGCCTCAAACCAGGAATCAAGTGCCTCTTTATAACACTTGTCTAATAGTTACTAGGCACAGCATTACAGAGCAGATTCCGGGTGCGACTGAAGTGTAGAAACTAAGAGCACAACACCATGCAATATTAACATTCAATAAATCAATATCCAACCAGTGCTTTTTTTATTAAAACAGAAGAGTTCTTTATTGCACACACAACAAGAAACTATAATCAAAATGTCAAATAGTAACACACTTTTAGTCAGTGCTTAATTTGTCAAATATGAACAGCAGGTGCTGAAATGTCTCTCAGAGGCCACACCTACTTTTCTCTCGCTCCATCCACTGGATCCACCCACTTACTCTATTAGCTCCACCCACATCTTCAATTAGCACTGCTAAAAGTCAGATGTAATACCTGATCTGAATTTCAGAAAGGGAGCTTTCCTTATAGGTAAGCATCTAAGGGAATAATCTGTGGTGCTAGAAGGATCATGATGTTGGGTGATTTTATGTTGTGGCGGGCAGGAAAACACCCAATCAGGGTTCCCTGGTTGTCCAACCATTGTGAAGGTCTAACCTTAAACTAGCCCAGCATGTCAAAGGTATTCTAGATACATTCTTGCTAGTACCAGCAACCTGACGCTCAATATTTCATCTGCCTCAAATCACACATGCAGTCTGGCTTAAAACATCATTGCCTAACTGCGGGCAGGTTAGACACGCATGACGTTCTGATAATACAGCGCTCCAAATGAGATCTTACAGCCACAAGAAACTCTCTAAAAGAGATACCACAGAAGTACTCCTGAGTCCTGAAGCAGCAGCCAGGTGGTGTAAAATGCACTGAATGCATTGGGCTCAAAAAAATATAATTAACTGTACATAATGAGACACTACAGTTAACATTTCCAAATGAAGTATTTGCACGTCATTTTAACCTCAATATTAGTGATGGAAGCCGCAACAGGCCATATTGGAGTTGAAAAGAAGATTCTTGGGGTAACAAATTCAGGGCCAGTCTGCATGTGAGCGCACAGGTTAAACTCAATGAGCCTAACCAGACTTGAGGGTGATGCCGCCACCATTATCCCAAAACCGAATGTGGAGGAGACGACTTCATGCTGGGTTCAACCAATGAACTGGCAAATGGAATGGAGCACCTTCTTATTCAAGTCGCTTATATTCTAGTCTTCCCAGGTAAATACGAAGCACTATGTGCGCTGAACTGTGAATACAGGTCTTTATTTAACAGTTCCTTCCTGTTCATCCATTCTCAATGTAGTAATATGAAGTCCTGAACTAACTACGCGACAACCAATGTAGCATAATGATCCCTTGAGCGACTAACATTTAATAAGAGCATCGCAGCACTAAAGAACGGGTTTCTTCACTGCAATGCATGGATTTGCAAAGTCCAAATCCACCATGTTTTTGCTTGATTTAATACATTCTTTACTACATTAACTCGAATATACAAAATTACAATACAAATTTGAGAAATAACATTCCCCCTTTAAAGTAGGTTCGACACTTAAAAAAATTTGTAGATGACCTGTAATCAAACAAACGACAGACGTTGCTTGAAAGAATCAAATACATTTTCTTGGACTTAAATTTCCTAGATTTGCTGTATTACAGAACTCCCAGAGCATGTTGAGACCGCCCTTGGGGAAATTCCCGATCCCGGATGGCCCTTGGGAGATGATATCGGTGGACATAATGGGTCCAGTCCTGGATAAAGAGGGAACTCAGAAGTATGCAGTAGTAATCATTGACAAGTACTCTAAATGGCCAGAATTAGAAGTCATGGAACATGCCGACACTGAAGTTGTAATACCAAAGATCATCACATGCGACAATGGCCCCCAATTCACTTCGGCGAAGTGGATTGCCTTTACCAACAGAAATGGCATCGAAGTGAAGCACACACCGATCTATCACCCCGCAGGCAATGGCCAAGTGGAGCGTTTCAATCGTGTGATAATGGGCACAATACAAGCAGCCATTGAGGACGGTCTGGACTGGGAGAAAGAGCTGGAGAAGATGATTTGGGCCTACCGCATCACACCTGGGAGCACAGGCTACAGCCCCTTCAAGATTTTAAGAGGTAGGGAGGCTTTCACGAAAGACAACACGGCGTGGAGGAAGTTGGTTGTACAGAGCAAGTGGTCACCAGCTGTGGTCAGAAAGAATCTAGAGAGAGCACAAGAAGTCTACACTGCTCATTACAACAAAAGATGAAACACTCGAGATACAGAGCTAGACAAGGGTGATTGGGTGAGGGTAAAGCTGGCCATCATGAAGAGAAAGGGGGAAAGCACGTTTTCACCACCTCTCAAGGTAGTGGAGCCCTATGTCCGGTCAGCCCTACTGAGCGACGGAAAGATATGGTCTATGGACAGAATGGCGAAGTGCAGCAAGATACTGAAGTGGGAAGAGGAGACGGAAGAAGGAGCAGAGCATGTCATCGAGGAAGGAGAAAGTGAAGGTAGAGGAAGGCAAGGAGAGAACGTCGAAGGTGCAGAGGGACAAACAGCAAGTGGAGAAAGAGAGGAGAGAGAGACAACGGAGGAGAGAAGCAGAAGCAAGGAAGGAAGTGAAAAGAGAGCGAAGGACAGAGAAGAAGAAGGAGCGAGAGAGCGGACTGAGAACAAGACGACAGGAGGAGAGAGAAATGATGAGAGAGTGGAGACCCGAGTAGGAAGAAGAGTAAAGGTACCTGAGAGATTCAAGGACTATGATATGGACTGGAAGTAAGACTTTTGTTATATTGTTTGATTATTGCATAAAGGGGGGAGATATGTGGTAGCGCTCTAGTGTTCCGTCCCCGGAACAGGATGTGAGGTGACGGGAAGTGGAAGGCGGCCATATTGTCCGAAATGCATTGGAGCATGTTTTGAAAAACACCGTTGGACTGTATTCAATTGATTGGCGTGACGTAACGCTTTATTCATAAGAATTTGTGAAATTCACCAAATATAACAAATGATGAAACCTTCGTATTGAACTTTTATTTAACTTCGTTTCATTGAACTTCTTTTGAGTCAGTTACACTGAACCTTACAAGTGTGCCCACGACACAGGGATGTGTCTACGTATCACGTAGCACACTCATCTTCAAGCTCCATATAGATGAGACATGGCTCTATTGAATGCGGAATTGTGGATGCACTGTAGGGGGGAAAGGGTGGTGTATGCAGTGGGGCACCTGTATGGACTAGGCAGGGCTGGAGATGGAGTACTTATAGGGGACAGGGGGTGTAAGGAGTGGAGCACCTGTTTACATACACAAGACAGGGCTGTATTGCGCATGAGTGCTGTAAAGGGGACAGGGCGGTGTATGGAGTGGAGCGCATCTGTATACACTAGGCAGGGCTGTATTGTGTAGGAGTGCTATATAGGGGACAAGGCGGCGTATCATGGAGTGGACTGTGGAGCGAGCACTGCTCATGGATCTACTATGAGAGCATTAACAGCTTCAGCACCCAATGTAGGACGCCATCCTTACCTTATACGTACTGTACATACCCACTACCCGCCCTGTTGTTTGGTGAGCTGAGTCAGTGTCAGTCTCAGAAAGAAACACGGGCGAAAGACGCTCAGAGTGAGAAACTAAACATACTTTGGTTTTATACAAAGAGCATGTTCGTGAAATTTCTAACTTACTGTACACTTTTTTGCTTCATGGTGCATGTTGTCAAACCCCTACCCTGGCGCAGAGGCGATGAAGTTCGGCTCTGCTCTAACTGTACTACTAGTACTGGCGGATCCGATCGATGCCTGCAGCCCTCTATGTTGTCGTTGGTCGGGTCGGCCAGCGGCTGACTTGAACGAGGATGACGACTCTTCTTGGTGAGCTGCGGTGGTTATGCTGGGGCGTGGCAGGGCCATGTGAAATAAATCTGTGCAAACTGCATGCTGCAGCGCGCACAGTAACTCGCACAGCCCCTACCCCCCATTGGAACCAAAATCCAGCCCTCTGAGGCTGAGCCCGCCCAAATAAATCAGTGTGTGTGTCCCGCGGCCGGAAACTAAAGTGGCAACACTCGCTGTAACAGTCAACAGCACTGCACTGTGAAGTGAACTAAGGGCCGCGAGACGCAGCTGCCATGATCACATTTATGAATCTTCTCTTGGTTTGGGCTTAGCCTCAGGGCAGACTAAGTGAAGTGATTAAGAAGTCGCAGTCGCACACAGCTGCAACCAGTCACTGTTAACCACCATGACTCACAGTGAACACGCTGTGCCTGGACAGCCTGCACCCAGTACAGTACGGTACATTTTAAAATGCGTGTGAGGTGCACAGCAGATGCGTATACCCGGCTCTGATAATTAAGTGCTGATGCTTAGCACTGGAAAGCCCAGGCACAAATTAGGCACGGCTTTTAGTTGGAATTATACGTTGGAACCCCTCTTCAGGGGCCTCTTTATTAAATAAGGAATGGTAGAAATACGACTAAAATATTTCCACCCAGAGACCTGAGGATTCAATAAGTCTCCTGCAGAGAGCTCTCACCTTGGAGCCTACCCTGGATGAACCGAACTTATCTTGGTGTGTGGGGCTCACGGTTCGATCCCTGGTGCCGGTGGCAGCTCAGCCCAGTAGCATGTGACTCTGGGCAATAGCTAACTCATTTTCCCCGACGGCCCCTAGCGCCTGGAGACCCTTAGAGTATTTCGCACTTTACAAATACCAGATTTATTTATTTATGATGAAGCATGTTATCTTGATGGGAGGAGGCCTGATTTAACTGTTGGCATACCTACATAATTTGAGTTAAGATAGATAACCCATGCCTATCATACTGATTGCATTTACTCATTAATCATAGGAGTATGAATGATCAACCACCTACATTAATGTCCTCTCACTTCCCCTTAGTGGTCTGTATATTGTGGAAACTTAGACTTATCTTAGGTTGGTCCTTAGGGGTGAAGGTGTTCACTGAGGAGTAAACCCAATCATTTTGCAAACGTGGTGAGTATGGAAGTTACGTATTTTAGCAGTGAATGGACTCCTAAATGTATTATCTCTTCTCTAGTACTTTGGCATTTGCACACAACACATCCCTGTTTACTAGCTTTTAGTGGTGTTAGGATATTGTGTTTATTTATTGAGTTCCCCGTATAGCTGAGACGTTTTTCTCTCCACTCCAGGTGAAAAAAGATGTCTCTGTAAATAGTCTCTGTAGTTGTATATCCAAGAATTATATGTGCCAGCGCTAAGAAAAACAGTTTCCTATGAATATCCAGGACCCAATGGATTCTACAGACTCATTAACTTTTTTTCAATGTGCAACTCACTGGTGAGAGACAGATGCAACATTTTTCAATGTCCTCTTTAAGGAGTGCAGTATTTAGAACCCTATGTTTAATTTCTAATATACATACATGTGTGAGTTAGTAGTAGTTTCAACATTTCAGCTATCAAATTGAATCTACAGGCCTTTAATATGCTTTGTGAATACAAAGGGGCAGATTACGATATGGCCTGTAAAAGCTCCAACATTTGGTCAGAGTCTTTAGGGCTGCTTCGTAATGGGCCAGTCGGATTCCTTTCTGACCGCCTCATTTTGATGGAGATTGTCGGAAAGGAATCTGACCAGTCATTCCAGCTGGCTTCTGACAGGCTCTGAGAGCCTGTCCAGCAGTCGGAATGCAGCCTGTAATCTCAAGGGAGGCTCTTTCCAGCCTTGACATTACAATACACGGTTTCTGACATGGTTTCCACGCTGGTCTGTCCGACATGGAGACCAAGTCGAAAACTGTGTTAGGGGGCCCTCAGTGAGAGCACGGCCTCTCGTTGGAGGTCGAGGGGCACCTATATTGATCCCTGAACCTTGTGCCTGCCACGGGGTGCAGAGATGAACTGCACCTCCCATTTCAGTATGGGAGCATGCATTACGGCTGGTTTATGGGCATAATGCATGCTTCCATAATGAAATCTAGAAATGCATCTGAATAGTGTTTAATTGCATCCTAATGGGGTGGTTGGTACCGATGACCGGGTGTCGGTCAGTCCCATGACCGAGTCGGTGTCGGGTGGAAGTGATTCCACCCAACATCGTAATGAGCCCCAAAAAGTATTTTGTGCATCAGTTCCATTATGTATAATAGAACATTAAAATGCTGAGAGCTCCATTGAAGGCAACGGAGAATCTCCGGGGTTACAATCGCTGGCATAACCCTTCTCCTCCAACATTCTAGTGTTTGTCTTACTGTTTTCCACTTTTTAGTTTAGAACATTCTACCCTTAGTGGTGGAATATTCTAATAGCCTTATAGCCCTTCTGCCTCAGGTCATACCTTTTGGTAAAGGACTCGGGTTCAGAGCCTTTAACAACCAGGATAGCCCTCAGCAGTGGGCTACAGGCTTTAGTAATTATAGGATACAGTAAACATTTCCAGAGTCTTGTTGAATTATTGCATCAGTGAATAAGAAACACCACTTATAAATGGGACCTGAAATATTATAAAATTCATATTAAGCAGCATTCTAGCCTCACTATAAACACCAACATATGTTGCTCCCACAGCGATTGCTTTACTATAAATGCAAACTATTTGTGATAACAGGCATATCATTTGAAAAATAGCTTAACTAGCAAGACAAATATATGCATTACATTAATTTAAGAATGCCATTAGCCAAAATAGTCACATCGCACTAATATAGTATTTTAGTAAAACACAAATAGAAGACATGTTAAGAGGGCCATACGTCCTCAGATCCCTTTTTATCAATTAAGATGGCATCTAATTTTGAAACTAATAGGTAGTCTCTCAGCAGGCATAGTAGTTGGACTGCCTAATGTACAAGATTTATTTTGCTCTTCTTCGTAAGCACATGCACTTACAGTTTTTCATGGCAACAAAAACAGACATCAGCGTATGCCCTGTTTTAAAGTTCTAATGTGGTGTTGCATTCTGCATTCTACATGAACCTGTCAGTTTATAGAATTTCGAACTGTTTGTTTGAGCCCTATTTTAAAAGGAAACCTCATGAGGTGGAAACATGCCATTTATCAGAAACGTTTTGTAAGTGACTCAGAGGTAGGTGAAGAGGGGGGAGCACATGTCAGGTACATAAACAATTAAACAGTTTTATCAAACAACAAACAAATATTAGTTCTCCGCCTTTTAAAACCACTAGGTTTTGGGTCCAGGGACCTGCAAAGTCAGCTTCAGCCTCCCCACTTTTTCTAAAGTCCACCAAACTTGAATATCATCAAGGTTAAAAACAGGGTTGGATTGGGATACAAAATAGGCCCGGGTACGCTAAATAAATGTAGCCCACATTTGCGGATTGCCTTTCCGCCAAAAACACTGCTTTGGCAAAGTTGTATGTAAAGAAGGGGAGGGAGGGGGGTTGTCTTTAACACAAGCATCTTTTCTTAACTCCACTTAGATAAAAAAAAAGGCATGGTTAAGCTCACCCCGGTGAACCTGACCTGAATACAAGTGAGACCACTTCTGCTCAGGCCGCCTGCCCGCTCAATCAGAATACAGTAGTTGGCTGTCCAGGCCTGGCCTGGTTGGAGAAAGGGAGTTACACCTCCACCCGTTGGTGAAAATGAGGGAACAGGGGCTCATCTGTACCCAGAAAGGCCAGTCAGGCACCCACTGGGCCACAAGGCTGCATCCAAACAGCATAGACACCGCTCAAAACGGCCCCCAGGCTGCCCCAAAAAAGCAAACCCACCTGGAACTCGGATACCGGTCCCAGGACCATAGCCTGAGTGCCCGCCATACCAATTCGACCCTGGTTAGAACCTTCCATGTATCGTAGGCACTAAGCTGGGATCTCTAGGGCTTCTTCACATTTGCATATTAGGAATCACAGGGTAGCCTATGGATTTTAATTCCTTCTCCCTGAATCTCCCTTTACTTGAAAGCACGGAGAACACCAGACTAACCCTACAAACTCAGGAATCTTCCACACTGCTAGTCTTCTAGTCACAGGTGCAGAGGGTATCCATCTTTTCCCTTCTTGTACCTTAGTGTTTGCTATATGAGCAAACGCTGGATAAAGTTGGCGGCATGGAAGTATGGTCACATCTGTCTGATCCCACTGTCTAACCTGCTCATGCCCAAAGGTGCTGGCTTTTGCCAGTGAACTTTGTATGATAGATTTCTTTCGGTCATCTGCCCGAGGAGACGCATGAGCCAGATGCTGGTATCGGACAAATATGGAATTCTGGTAGAACGATTTTTCTCAGTCTCTGCAGATGTCTCAATACCTAGCCCCAGCTGGCCACAGATTTCACCCTCACCCTGGCTGCTGACATTGGCATGCCCAAACCTGTGATCTCAGATTGAGATGCTTGAGACTCCACAATGCCGGCATACAGGGAACTGCCCTAGACCGGTTCCGCTCCTTCCTCGCCGGCCAAACTCAAAGAAATAGACTCCCGTCCTTCCTCTCCGAATCCACAGAGATCAGATGCGTAGTACCCCAGGGATCTTCCCTCAGCCCCACGCTCTTCTACATCTACATGGGGCACACGCAACCATCATCAGAAAACATAGACTCAGCATAGTCTCCTAACCCAACACACCTCATCTTCTCCCTCACCAAGGAACCCAACATCATCAAGCACAACTTCCAGGAAGGAATGAAAGACGTCGCAACCTAGATGAGCAGGAGCTGCCTGAAGCTCAACTCGGAAAAAATGGTAGTCCTCATCCTCAGATCCACCCCCTCCAAGTGGGATGACACCTGGTGGCCCCCGTCCTCGACAACACCCCCACACCCACAGACCACACCCGCAAACTTAGCATCATACTTGACTCCTCCCTCAAAATGAACCAACAGATCAATGCTGTATCCTCCACATGCTTCAACACCCTTTACATACTCCGCAAGACCTTCAAATGGATCTCCCCCAAATGCAGGAAGACCTTCACCCACGCACTTATCACCAGCAGACTAGACTACTGGAATGCACTCTACGCCGGAATCTACAAATCACCACTCAACAAACTCCAGACCATCCAAAACGCCCCAGCCAGACTCGTCCTCCGCATCCGATGACAAGACCACATCATCCAGCACCTACGAGACCTCCACTGGCTCCCCGTCGAAAAAAGAGTGACCTTCAACCTGCTCACAAATACCTACAAAGCTCTCCACAATACTGGGCCCCAAAACCTAAACGAAAGAATCTCCTTCTACGAGAAGAAGTGTGGCTCACTGGTTAGAGGAGGCAGACCTGGAAGCAGAGGTCAGCCCAGGACCAGGGTTCAATTCCCGGCTTGGCGGGGTCTTGAGTCCTAAAATGTCCATGGACTCGACAATTCTCGCTCCGGTGCCTACTCGATTCACGGGTTCACACTCTGCGACTCTGGGCAATAGCTTGCTTAATCTCCACAACGGCCCCTCGCGGCGGGATGCCTGGCTTTCACCTTGCGGATACCCCGCCGGGGTTATCTCACAGGGGAATACCAGGATGGGTTCCCTAAGCAAGCGCTTAGAAACCGCTCGGTGATTTGCCCTATATAAATTCCTGTACATTTACATTTACATTTACGCCCCCAAGAGAAACCTCCGCTCCGCTGACCTAGCCTGACCTAGCTTTGACCAAAATCTCCTGCATCCACAGAGCCAGTTCAGGAGGCAGATCCTTCTCCTACACCGAGACCAAGACCTGAAACGAACTCCTCACAGCATCAGATGAAGCCCCACACTGCATGCATTCAGGAAGAGCCTCAAGACCTTGCTTTTCGGATAACCGGAGCGGCCCAAATCCCCCCTCCTCTCCCCCCCAGTGCCTTTAGACCGTCAAGGGTGAGGAGTGAGCTACACAAATCCCTGATTGATTGATTGATTGATTGTCTCAGAGTAGAAACCAGAGCTCTTGAACACAGAAAATGAGACACGCTGGACTGTCGGTCACCTCCATTCTTATTCCAATCCACCTCCGACGCTCCAATCCCACTGGCATGATGACCATGCAAACCTCATCCTTAAACGAAAATTATTAACGCTAACCTCTCTACCTAACTTTTCAACCATTGATCTTTTTATCCCTGTATCGACTAGATTTTCCTAGAAATCTATTTTTAGGTAAATATAATTAGATTTTTGTGAATTCTTCGATTTATAATTTTCTTTTACTTTCCTTTTGCTTAGCTTTTTCTTTATTCTGTGATAGACCAATCATTTTATCAAAGTCATAAATTATATTTGGGCATATTAGTGTGACTCAATTCCATTCAGGGATCCGGTGTTTGAAGAAAGAGTTCCTCAAATGGACTGCGACTGCCTCCCACCTTTGGGTGCACACGAAGCAGCGTTCTGAAACACAGGAATGCTTTTACTAGCCCCATGGAAAAAGACACATACGAGGGACTGGGCAGGCCGCTGATACTCTTTTGCAGATGCTGCAGTACATAACACTTTGAAATCTCGTCAGTAACGTGGTCGTGAGTTGTCAATTAGTGGGATTCAGCTGATCGCCAATTCACCTTTACTTGTTTGTCTCATTTTGTTGCCTGTGATGATTTAAATGTATTATTACAGCTCGGAACATGGTCAAAACTCACTGACCATTTCTCGCTCAATAGGACAAACAGTGTTTTTTTTTTAGCTTCATGCCAGTTTTATTCAGTCATTAATTTCCCAACCGCAATAAAAATTGGCACTTAGTGAATAGTCCATTCAATTTATTATAACATTGGAATGTATAGTAAATGTGAAGAAATACAACGTCAGCTGCTGTATGATGAGGCCTGACAGATCAATATGCAGGGATTTGCATTATTAGACGAGCAGGGATGTAATACAAAACATTGCTCCAATGCCCTTGATTAAATAAGCCGTTGTAGTCTACATGACATAGAAGGCATCAACATGTAATATTATATTTAAATAACGCATTATCCTGAACTGTAAGAAATGTTGTGTTGCCTAGATTGTAAGAGTTGCTGCAGGTAACCCTGTTTTCCCAAAGGACTGAATCCTGAGTTTGGTGGTATTTACCACACCTGGTAATTAGTAGTGCTCTGATTACTGGTGGGCCGGTAAATTACAACCGGTAAATTACAACCATTGCGTAAACCCTTGTTTGCACACGGGTCGGAATTCCGAGTTTTTCTGTAATTAATGGATCTGATCATTATAAGATGCGTTAAATACCTCCGCTGTGCGTACATTTCATATTTCATAAGACAGTGGTCCCTATATATGAATGGTATAAACAAGAACATTAATCATACACTTGATAAGTGGTATGTCTTCTGTCCGTCCGGACAGGAATTTTATTTTCCAATAAGTACAATTTCAGATTTTTTTAACAATTAGATGTCAAGCGGGCACAGCCGTGACCCTCAACATACAAGACACAACAACGAAGTAAGTGGCCAAAAAGGGCGAAGCAAGAAGTATGTCTGCGTACTTGTACTCAGTATAACAGACTTAAAATATTCAAAAACCACACCATTGCATTTTTCTCAATATTACATAAATGTTTTTGCATATGGGGTTTAAAGTCGACGACGTTTCGATGCCTTTTTATAATTGGGGCATCATCATCAGGACAGAGAATATCAACATTGTTGTCTTGAAAAGGAATAGTAAGCACATGGCCTTTTTGTTACATTTACTTTACATACATATTTACATTGGGAAAGAAAAGAGGAGAAAAAACAAAAGATCTGGCATAAGTATCAGGCATGTAGTTAAAGAACCTCATGGTTATACTTAAAGTGATTTCCAGTGACGCATTCTGTGTCTTATCCGGAGCTGCGTGATAAGTGATTAACTTTTCTATTCTCGGCGAGTGCATACCAGCAAGCAATCCGTGAAAGGAGTGAAACCTGCAACATTATAAAGGGTGTTCGTTTTATGTGGGGAGAAAAGGTCTATGTCCATGGGAGAGAGCAATATCGGCGCAGTGGCTGTGAAAACACGAGAATAAGAACGGCGGCTTCATGCTTAGTGTGCCCTGGTGAGAAGACACGAGAGTAAAAACGGCGTCTTCATGCTCAGTGGATCTTATTGAGGTCTGCACGCAGATGGTAATATGTGCAGATTAACGATACACAATGCTGGCGTGACGGCTCCACAAGGGAGGTGAAGACACACGGGTGTGTGTATGATTCGAGCGGACAAATAATGAAGGGCACTTACGTGGTAACTGTATGGCCAACAGTGGAATGTTCCATACACGTGGGACCGCTTAGTTAAGCTATCTGTGGAATAAAATGTTACGCCGATTAGGAGACTGAAGTTGCACCGGCGGGAGCACCTGCTAGGGGTGATCGTAGTAGCGTTTACCTGGTGTGCCGGGTTTGAACCTGGAACGATGGGCTTCGGGTTCCTTAATGCCCGGAAATAATAATAAAAGACTCGGTCGTTCAGGATGTGCCACGCGGAGCAAAATGGCTATCTGAAAAAGGGGGGAGAGCATCCAGCACTTCACAGACAGATGATCTAGAGAAATTAAAGAAAAAAGAGGTTCGACTACTTCTAATGATTAGACTTCTGACTGACTACTTGAAATCTAACACTATCCCACTAGGCCTACAAGTACGCAATGTGCCAGGGGTTTTTACTAATAATCCTAAATACCTGAATGGGTTTAGCTACATCAGTACAACCTGCTCTCGGCACTGGATGGTGCTCGGAATTGAAATTGCGACAGAAGAGCTCCAAAAACTAGGTACTGAAATAACAGATCTTGAAAAACAGATTAAAGATAACAACACTAGCTCAGAAATCAGTAAGCTTTTCGAAAAAATAAACAAAACTGTAGAAGAGTTTCATAAATTTGAACTTAACAAAAAGCAAATTAAGGTAAAAAAGGATATTAAGAATTATAATCAAGAAAGAACGTACCCTTATTTAAACAAGGACTACTACACCAACCGCCCCTATAACGGTCCACAACAACAGAGACCTTGGGGTAGGTTCAACAGGAAACAACAGTACGTGTTCCAGTATCATTATTTGTCAGGTACGATAAATAAAGACTATTTCTCTGAGCAACTCGGAATCAGAACCTATGTGTACATACAACCGGTGGTATTGGCCCCTTATTTGATGGCTTTTTTAATGCTATATGGGGGGGTATGGAGGTACCGAGTACTTGGCAGGGGGCAGAGATTGTGCCTATCTTCAAGAAGGGGTCACCTCTGCTCCCTGCCAACTACAGGCCAATCAGCCTTATCGATGTGCCCCAAAAACTCCTTGCTAGACTGATCCTAAATCGTCTTTTAGACTGGATTGAGGAGTATTCCATTCTAAGCCCCTTCCAGGCAGGGTTCAGGAAGAATGTTTCCACTACGGATCAGATCTTCCGGTTATACATGCTTTATTGGAAAACTGTCAAGATCGGGGGTGGGTCACTATATACTATCTTTGTAGATCTACGTGCAGTGTTCGATCTGGTCCCACGGCAGAAGTTGAGGACTGTACTCCAGGAGCTTGGTATCCCACCCCCACTCCTGAATATGTTAATACGACTCCATGCCCAGAACTATGCACAGGTCAGGTGTGGTAGCAACGGTTCACTGACAGCTCGATTCCCCGTTGGCAGGGGGGTAAGGCAGGGGTGTGTCTTGGCACCTACCCTGTTTTGCCTCTATGTCAACGGGGTAATCGCACATCTGGACGCGGTACATGATAGTGACGCCCCAAAGCTTGCAGGGTCCCAGATTGCAGCGATCATGTTTGCAGATGACACGTTGCTCCTATCTAAAACTCCTATGGGTATCCAACATTTCTTGGACGGGTTTGTCTCCTTCTGTAAAGAGCGGGGTCTGGAAATTAACACCTTAAAAACTAAATATATGATTTTTAACCCCCCCACAATAACTCGCCCAAACCCCATGATAGATGGTGTTAGATTAGAAAGGGTCCACACCTTTGACTACCTCGGGCTTACCCTCAATGAATCATTCACCTGGGTCCAACATCAATTGAAACTGCATCTTAAGATGACCCAGATAGCTGGGGGCATACTGAAACTCTTGAGTAGATCATCGTATAAACCGATTGGTCCCCCACTAGAAATTTACAAACTGCGGGCGCGTGGAGCAGTGTCCTATGGGGCCGACCTCTGGGGTTACAAGACTAGCTCAGCAATTACTGTTGAGGAGAATAGATTCTTAAGGCAACTGACAGCCCTGCCCGTGAGTACCCCACTAGTGCCGCTAGGACTGGACCTTGGCATCAGACCTATTGAGGAGGAACTGGCCCTCAGACCTCTAACTTTTTGGAGGAGACTCTGGGTTACCCCAGAGCTGTTTGAATACAGGCAAGAGCTAATTGAAGTATTGGGCTTGCCTAATGTGGGCAGGCTTCCCTGGTTAAAATATGTCAGGAAGGAATTTGAGAGTCTTGGACTTGCTTCAATGTGGTCAGACCCGGAGCATACCTGTGCTGGTAATTCACTAAAACAACTGGTTCAGCTGTTCCGGGAAAACCGTACGGCTCATTTATCATCAAGTACCCAACTGGGCACTCTCTCAGCCAGGTTTTTATCGATCAAGGACTCCTATTTTTTGGAGCAAGTCCTGGACGATATCAGCCCCGCTGCCTCGAGGAAGCTCTTTCTCCAATGGCGGCACGGTTCGCTACCCATCAGATCTCTCACGTCTGATTGGTGCGCACTATCACCGAAGAACTGCCCAGGGTGTACTGCAGTTTTAGAAAATGAGGTCCATGTTGTTTTCTTTTGTCCTGCTTACTTAAACCCGAGACGGAGGTGGATCATCCCAATATGCAAAACCTTGGGGACAAGCCACTGCCTTCAGGCGTTTAGAATCCTAAAGACGGATCTTTCTCCGGCTGTGGTCTTCGCTGTTACAAAGTTTATAGCAGCGATGTGGAACATCAGAAGGGCACTTGTGGCTAACCTATAAATTAGGACACAGAAGGTACACAATAGAATTCTACTGGGGCTGGTATTAGAATTAGCAGGGCAGGCGGGTCATTTGTTTGTATTAGAAACATACATTGCTATGAAATGGTTTTTTTATTGCCTGTTTCTAAATATTTTACTGTATTATCTTAACTGTTTTATTGTTGTGCTCTTTTTTGACAACTTTTTGTCAAAATAAAGATTGATGAAACATACAACTGAGACATCCACTCTCTCCAAACTCAAGCCGGTGGTGTGTGAAGGTTGGCTAGCAGGGTTGGGTAGCCACTGGCACAACGAGGGACAGCATTCTTGATGCATTGCTGGCCTGATAGTGTTGAATCCCCTGTGGCAGCCATCATGTGGCAGCCTACCCTGGTAGAGAAACACACACACAAATCACTCCCTCACCACCATACAGGAAGGACGGTTCATTGTTGCACGCAGGCCAAGGTGGGCCTGTACAATGCCACATATGGAGGGCCTCAGCGCCTGGAAGATTCTTGGTTTTGAGGGGTCTTTTACATTGTGGCACGGGTTTGCCAGAAACTTCAGGCTCTAGAGGTAATACCAAAAATGAGGCACAGGGCACAGGGCAAATAGATTATTACAATAAGACCTGTTTTGGATTAAAAAAACTGATATTATTTTTATGAATGATAAAACTGACTATATCTGTCATTTATAACATGCAGGTATTTTCTCATTTAACTTTACCCGAGTCTCTATCACTTATTGAAAACTTTTCAAGACAAAACCAGAAGTTAGATGATTTCATAATCTAAGGCTACATCTAAGACTATATTTAGGGTAAAGGACACATATGCAAGATAAAACTGACTGCTGCAATATGAAATGTGGGAAGGAAAATTGACAGTCAGAGATCCAGTATCAGTAGTGACGTCACTCATTTTTATTTATAAGTCAATTTCTAGAATGCTAAAGTTAATTCCTCACAGACGGATATTTGCTCGTAAATCTTTGATAGTCTCTTTTAGACCTATAGTAAGTCTCTTCTTTCTTGAGTAATGTTCTCCTTGCCTTCTAGGTCTCATCCCTCTCCTCTGACCCTCGGGATAATAAATTGTAAGTATTAGTATGGTGGGGGAAAAATGTACAAAAAACTCTTGACTACTCATGCTCCGTCTCTTTAGCTTATGCTCTTTCTATATTTTCTCCTGACTTTTATACACTATTGTTTCTTAATCTTTTCTTACATTTTTTCTCTTTTTGCGTTTTTCTTTTTCTTATAGCAATCCATTTTCTACCAGCAGGTACTTCCTTCTACTTTCTATAACTGGCTTCAAAGGTACCTGGTCCACTTGATTCTATTCTTACCTTTAAGGCTTTTAGTCGTGTCTATAAAACATAAATGCAAATTGAGGCCCAGATTTATGTAAAAGTCACACAATGCAGTGCAGCAAGTAAGGTCGCTGCACTGCATTCCGTAACAGCAAAAAAAAAAGAACAATGCAGTTTTCCACTCTTCCTGTACTGGTGCACTTTAGGTTGCCATGCAGCAATACACACACCATTGCACCATGGTGCTCACCATCAACATTTAACAATGTTCCTGCATTATATGTGTGCTGCACAATTTAGAATGCACACATAGTAGTTAAAACAAGGAGAAATTGAAATATTTATCCACATTATGCCTGCCTAAATGAGGCGAATGATTTTGGGGTAAACCCCGGGTTTCATTCATTTGTAGATAGGGATTTGAGTCAAAACCCATGTGTTGTTGCATTGGAACGCCCGTTCACCACCCATGGAACACACCTTGACGATAGGTAATCCAAATCAGTGTATAGCACAATTTTGCATTACTTTTGGAAACTATCCCACACAGTAAATCCCAGGATACCACGTTGCCTTGGGTTTGCGTTACAAAAGTAATGCAAGCCTGATGCACAGCTTTAGTAAATCTGGGCCCTAATGTATAGCATATTTGTTTTGTGTGCACCCAATATGACTTAAGCTCCGCAATATGGCCTCCTAACATGTCCGGGTGTTTGTGCATCAATGCTTTCCATTGGATCTCCCCTGTCCTGCTGTCACTTTTTATAATACTGTCCCGCCCCCCTTCCTCCTGTTTAAGGGCGTCCTTAACAAGAAGTGTAAGAGAATTTAGAGAAGGAAAAAAGAGTAAGCGATGACAGGAAAGAAAGAAAGATATCCCATCACTAAACAGAAAATCCACTTTGGAAGCTACAATGCTCCTGTGGGTTGTGGTCAGTACAAGACTCAAGGAGGTAGGCTTGGGTGGTGCTTTAGCTGTTGTGGGACATCCATCTTCTCTGTACTGCCTCATGTCGGGTCATTCTCCGGGTTGTACTACTTTCTTGTTCTGCCTGCTACTGCTTCCACCTTCACTGTTAGGATACTCTGCCCAACTTCCTGTTATTAAAGTTAATGCTTGTTGGACCTGGCATCATTGGCGTTGGGTTCCCCAGTATTTTTGCCTTTGCCTTCTGTGTTTTTAATGTGTATTAGACTTTGTTATTGCTGGTTCAGGGGCTGTTGGAATGTTGCCACTGCAGTTCAGTGCCAAAGTGCAAGTGCTCCCTCTGTAAATTGTTATCATGGGTTAGTGTTTTCATAATTGGTATTTGGTTGAATGTTAAGTCCCTAGTATAGTGCACTGTGTGTGCCCAGGGTCTTATACCAAATGCTGCTCGTGGGCTTGCATTACTGATTGTGCCACCCACACAAACAGCCTTTCAAAAGAGACTCAGGCCTACCATTGCAGTGCCTGTGTGCTGTTTATACTGCTTTGTCGACCTGCCAAGTGCACCCACTTGCCAGGCCCTAACCTTCTCTTTTCTAAAATGTGAGTCACCCCTAAGACAGGCCCAATGTATCCTTGTGGGCGGAGTGCTGTGTATGTGAAAGGTAGGACATGCCAGACACACAAGGGTGACAGTGAAATACTGCCAATTTCATGTTTCACTATTGAAAGGGTATCTGTCCCATAGGATAGAATGGGGAGTTTACTTATAACATCTTTTTAGTATAACTGCCCATGGGAACAAGATGGGAAAATGGACTTTAGCATGCCTGAACTCAGACTGTAAAGATGCATCTTTTAGTAATAATGATTTTTACATTCTGTGAAAATACCACTTATAGAAAGTAGGATTTTCTTGCTTAGCCATCCAGTGAGATTCTGCTAGGTTTGTGTATTGACTGTCTGGCTTAGGAGTGACAGGGGATGGGGATAAGTATTCTGTTCAGACAGCCACTTGGGGGGTGAGGTGTGTCCTGCCTTTCCAGGGTGAGACAGGACTGGGCTGAATAGACCTGGGCGGCATTCAGAGAAGGGGAATGAGAATTCTGACTCCCTCTTGGACAAAGGGCCTCCAGACTCTTTTAGGTACGCAGACTGACCACTGCCTAATTCAACGTTCTCATGTTGTACCCTTATGCTTTACTTTTGTACTATGTGACTTGTATTCTTGATGTGCCTACATTTACATGTTTGTATACCTAGCTTAACTGAGTGTAAAGCGCTCTGATATCCGCAAGGATCTTGTTCGCGCTATATAAGACCTTCAAAATAAAATAAAATAAATAAACCTGAATGGGCCTGGCCTGCCTTGGACAATGCTGTCTCCACCTCCTGCTGGATAGCTGCACCAGAGAGGACAGAACTGGTTTTGGCTGGGTCAAGAGCTTCTCTACCACCAGATAACAAATGAATTTGTGCTATAAAAAGTGGGGCCCAGACCCAAGACTTTTAGATCACTTTGGACATCAAGCGGAACTTCTGCCAAGGAGAAGAGCTGGAAGAATCTGAAGGAGATGTACTGCCCCTTTGCTGTGTGCTGTCTGGGGTTGGCCTGCAGTAGCTGTTTGTGTCAAGGATAGGACCTGAGTATGTATCCTGCTTAACTTGGTATCTCAAAGGGCTTGAGATATAGTGTGCCCCCTGTTCAAGAAGTCTCCGTAACAGCAAAGACTTCACCATCCTTCTGGGCACTGTCTCTGGAACTGCTGTTTTTAGTCGCCACAGAAGAAAAGAGCAGCCGACTCTGTTACCAAGTCTGTCGCTGATTCTGTGTCCTGAAGGCACTGCCGCATGTTGCACCGCATCCCTGGTCTCACCGATGTCGCTGGGCGACCGTCACCGATACGTTGTTTGCTTTTCGAGCGGTAGTAGCACCCCCCCCCTTTCAGCGCCTTGAGACCCTCACGGGTGAGTAGCGCGCTCTATAAATGCTTTGATTGATTGATTGATTTGCACTCCAGACTGTGGGCACTGCACTCCGCACTGCTTGCTTCACTCTGCCCAGACGTCACCTACACCGTCGCTGCCAGACTGAACATCGACCGGCTCGCTCGTCTGTTCCATGACCAGCCAGCACCACTTTGCACACCGCCTCACTCCGCATTGCAAGCCTTGGCCTCACTGACGCTGTTGGACAGCTGTCACCGAGCCGCTGCCTGCACCGCGCCATGAGGGCACCTCATGCTGCACCGCTTCACTTCACTGCAATGGTTGCCCCGACCATCTCATACCAATGGGACTGTCCGCAACAGGAAAGGTACTGTCTACGAGTCTGTTGACGCTTTAGCTGGCCCGTACCGATGTGGTCGGCTGGAACTGTTAGACTCTGTCATTTTCAGCAACGCAGTAGCCCCGGTTGGGGCTACCGACTCGGAAGAACTGTGGTTTTGACATACTTCTGCAATTTAAAGGTTATCTTGCAAAGTAACTATTTTTACAGTATTGTATGTTGGGTTTTTGTCATATTTGGTTTCGTTTGTTTAGATAAAGTGTTGCTTATTTTTATAAAACTGTGTGGTGTCCATTTGTAGTGTTTTCACTGTGCTACTGTAGGCATGCACAAATGCTTTACACACTGCCTCTGAGATAAGCCTGTCTGCTGGTGCCAAGCTACCAAGGGGGTGAGCAGGGGTTATCTTAGAAGTGTATCCCCCTTACCCTGACTAGCAAGACGGGTCCCTACTTGGACAAAGGAGAAAACCATTGGCAACTAGAGACCCCCATTACTAACAATGCTCATGCATGATTCCTGTGTTCCTTGCGTGCCCTTTTCCTATGTGTTTTGTACCTTGCTTTTCTGTGTATTATCTTGTTGTCTTCTATTCCAGATTGCTGTTGCAGTGAGGAGTCAGGCTGCCCCAAGGAATCTCCTTTGCTCTAAAAGGGGAGTATTCTTCACATGCAGGTACACATAATCGTCCTGTAGCATGAATATCTTCGCAATCACAATCCATATCCAGGTTTCAGGTGTGCTCGAGTCTTTCAAAGTTAATGAAACCATTCCAAAATGGCAAATCAAAACATTCACCCTCAGTCAAGAGATCTGGGTTAAATCCATCATTCTATTGCTCACCATGCCACCCAGGTTAGTCCTGGCCATATGTAAATCAGTCTTGACCCTATGCTTCATGGAAACAGTCCAGCCCAAACTGCCAACCTAGGTCCTCCCTGGACTGGAAACAAGCATCCTAGGACCGGTTTCGGGGTTTCACCCCTCTTCAGCCAGGATAGCTTGATTCCAGTGGCATAGTGAGCCCAGGACCCACATCTGGGCATACCTGGCACACTTAGGGCGAGAAAGCAAAAGACACACAATTGATGGACGAAATGCAGAACAAATTAAAACATTCTCCCCAGTCAAGAGATCTGCGTTAAATCCATCATTCTTTTGCTCATCATGCCACCACAGTTTAGACCTGGCCATATGCAAATCAGTCTTGACCCTGTGCCTCGTGGAGGTAGTTACATTTGCATCACTCACTAAACATACATCTTTTGTGAGGGACACATATTCATGCAAGAATAAAATGACACTATATTTTGAAAAGACATGAGAATACTTTGAGAGGAATAGAGTGACCTTACACCACTTTTACAGAGGCAGGCAGAGATTTGCCTTTCTCCGACCTCTATGTTCCACAAAGTTCCAGGGCCAGCAGAAAACAGGTGATGAAAAATAAAGAGTTCAGCGACCACAAGTGGATCTACCCACATCCGGGACAGGTTGATACTTCCGGTGGGGAATATGAGAGACTGATAAATCATGGATGCCCTGTTAGTGCTGGGTGGATATTAAGGACCTCATGTGGAAAATAAGGGAAACATACAAGGGTTTCTGAATTGTTTGAATCTAGCAGAAGTTAAAATACAACATGCTGGGAGATCACTCTTTGCACTCATTTGAACAGTTTATTTAAAAGAGACAATGGGATATGAATGCATTTGCTAGACCTGTCAGTCGTAGGCTGGTCTTCGCCCCAAATTCTTTCCTCCTCCTCCATTTATTCTGATCTTGTTTTTGCTGGAGTTAGTATTCTGAGCACTTGACCACTGCTAACCAGTGTTAAAGTGCATGTCCTGCTCCTTAAATTATGATAGTATTGGCTTATCCCCAACTGGCATATTTCGTTCAGTAACAGTTCTTTAGGCATATAGAGCATTGGCATTTCATTTAGCACATTACACTGGTTACATATCAAATCATAATCGGTACAGGCACTAGTTTGACATTGATAAAGCATTTAAGGGAAAAAGAAGAGTAGAACAGTGTAGAGCAGAATAAGGCCATCAAATATCATTTACAGTGAGCAGGTAGGAAGTAAGAAGGCGCTATATGTCATGGGGTTTTGAAGCTCTGGGTAGTTTTTTCAGCATAGCAAGTGAGCTGATCCCTGCAATATACCATGTCATGCAGCCATTGCCTAGTTGTAGGTGCAGGTCTACCCATCATAGCATACAGCAGCCCTACTTTTATCTAGCAATAGCGCTACCGCCACCAACTTCCTGACAGAGGCTTTAACATCGGTAACATTTCCAATCAAACATAATTAAGAGAGTGCATTCTATGGACACCCCCACCAATAGATATAGAGTGTGTGTGACCTGCTCCCAAAATGAGTGTACTTTCTGACAGGACTATGCTAAATGGTGGAAGCCGGCATCTGGGGCACCGCACCTTCTGCAATTAGCAGCTTCACATAAACCATATTTATATAGCTGAGCGGGTGTTTAATACATTTGATGTAGATACTTAAAATGTACCAATCTAAGATTGCCATTAGCTGTCCAGTCAATCTACATGAGTTGCTCGTTGTACTCTGACAGTGGTTCAGAGAGAGTTGCATTCTACTTATCCAAAGAGCCCCCTCCCATGCTAGCCCCTTCCCTCTGTGAGGCACTATACAGTTGTGTGACCAGCCTAGCACACTTTTGAGTGATGTATAGAATTTGCCTCTAAGGTCCTGCAGGAAATTGTGGATATAGCGCGCGCACCACTGATCGCAGTCTCGTGTACACAAATGTTTGCATTGAAGCGTTTGTCCCATTTCCTAGAAAAGTTACTACCTCTGCGAAGTGACCACCAGGAAACACGTCCCCATGGTCGTCATCCCTACCTCACTGAGAGTTTTCAATGCGCCAGCTTCCCCGTCACTGAAATCGCATTATGGTGTAAGAGCTGCATATTCAGCGCATATAGTTCCTGACATATTTTGCACGGGGAACATCCTTTACAACGCGGATGTTACCCCACAGTGCAGTTACGACGTGTCTTTTACAACGCAAGTTGTTACTACGACTTTCGCTGGATGGCGCTGTGGGATAAGGAATCTTGTAATTTTATATTCCAACACCTTCCCTACTGTTACGGGGACTGGTGTTGGAATATAAAATTACAAGATTCCGAAATCCGCACCCTTCAACGCAAGTCGTTGTAACGACTTGCGTTGTAAAATCTGCGATGTAAAGTACCTCGTTGAAAACAACCGCGTTGTACTGACATACATCCATTTTGCACTGTGTCTATCTCCCCTTTTTCAGAAATTGTATGGTTGTTGACTATCATAGCTTTAAGCGGTATCAGATGCACTGCGCCCGCTCCAACCGCCACATGGGGAATATAGGCTGGCTCTATCTGCCAGTAGTAGGCGTAATGCGCTTGCGCACAGAGTTAGTATAGCTGAAAATCCGGCGCTGTGAAACCACCCATATCATAATTTTCCCATTTATTTCTTGGCTTCTTACCGCCCCACGCAAGTGTAATTAGCAACGAACGCAGCATGTCGAAGAAGTGGCGCGTTAGGTGCACAAGTATATTCATGAAAAAATATAGGAACCGCGGAAGCACCGCCATCTTCATAAGTGCTATCCTGTCTGTGAACACCAACAGCAGTTTAACCCAGCGGTTCACCTGCTTCTCGAGTCTTGTGATGGCCCTACCATAATTAGTTTGGACGTCCACTTTTGAATCTCTGTGAATCCATATCCCAAGATACTTCACCGGGTCTGTGCACCACTCTAGTGGGTAGTCCAATTCAATCTGTGGTGTGCTGCCTGTTAGGGGCAAGATAATTTATCCCGAGTCCAGAGTACCATTTGAATCGTATATAGTCTCTGATAAATGGGGCTATGGCAGGCAGAGAGGGCTTGAGAACATGCAGCACTGCAAACAACGTGCATAAATTGTGGGACATAGATCTAGCAGGGACAAACCCTGATTGATCCGGAAGAACCATAACTGGAAGAAGCAGTTTCAATCTATTAGCCAGTACTTTTGCCAAAATCTTTACATCATTATTTATCAAAGACAGGGGCCTATATGAATCACACCTGTCCGGCGCCTGGTCAGGCTTTAATAAGGCAACAACCAGAGCTTCACGCAAAGTAGGGGGGAGACTTTGAGTATCATACGCTTCCATGTACATATCTAGTAGACAGGGGCCAATATGTCAATGGACTCTTAATAAAACTCGTCCGGCAGACCATCGGTGCCCGCCGCCTTCCCATTTGGTAACACAGTAATGGCCTAGCGGATTTCGTCTAGCGTCAGTGAGTGCATTAAAAAATCTTGTTGGCTATGTGAAAGCCACACCAGTGCCACTTCATCTAAGTATTGCGCTATCTCCGCCTCCCCCGACGATTTCGTCTAGCGTCAGTGAGTGCATTAAAAAATCTTGTTGGCTATGTGAAAGCCACACCAGTGCCACGTCATCTAAGTATTGAGCTATCTCCGCCTCCCCCGACGATTGTCAATTTGCATACATTCTCTGGTAATATTGCGCAAACGTTTAAAGTATATTGGGTGTATCATAGTGTGTAGTGTCATCCCCACAATGATTTTAACAATATAGTTCTTACCCCACGGGTCTTCTATTCTGCTAGCCAGCACTGTCCCAGGCCTGCCCCCTTCCCCAAAGTACCGGGCTGTGTGTCTGCGCAACATGTGACGTATTTCCTGGTGTGCCACCTCAAGATACTCTGTGATCTTCGCTTTAATGTCCGCCAGTAGGGTGGGTCAGCTGCATTGCCATAGTCTTGCTCTAGGCCTCTTTATTCACACTCTAATCTACTCATAGTGCTCCATAGGGATATCAAAACCCCAGCTTGGAGACCAATACATGTACCTCGTGTGGTCATTTTAACTCCTTCCCAGAGCGTCCCTACATACTGCACCAACCCGGTGTTGTGTAAAAAATAGTCTAAGATAGCCTCACGAACCCCCTCACAGAAAACTGGATCCAGCAAAGAGGAGGGTTGCAAACGCCTTTGAAACTGAAGGGAATATGACCAGGTAGAGATATGTTGAGTAGAACCGGGAAGTGATCTGACAAGGTTCTAGCCAAGTGTTGGACACGTAGTGCCCATGTATTCACATCACTTATGAACAGCCAATAGTCAATGCGGGACCAGGATTGATGTACATACGAATGACATGTGCCCTCCCTCAAGCTCGGATGTTGTAGCCGCCACACATCTAACAAACCCAAATTTAGCATACTATTATGTACAGATGATGCTGCTCTTTTTAATGTGGGCTCATCTGCGGACAAACGATCTACATCAGGTTCCTTCCAACACAACATTAAAATCCCCCCACATATAATTGACGAAGGAGGTAATTTGTATATCTTGCCCCATAGTGTTTTATAAAAAGTAGGGTCGTTAATCCATGTTCAGAGTTTTACAACATTTCAGTCAACCTTATGTAGCTCACGTGCTCAATCCTCTGTGTCATCGTCCGCTCCTGTCTCTCGCGCCGACCCTTGCAGCTCAATCTGTTACACATACTGCATAGCTTCTTTGGATGTTGTGAAAATTCGAGCTTTGCCTACATGCTGTACGCGTAGCCGTGCGGGGTGCAGCATTGAGTATTGGATTTTCAGTGCTTGTAGTTTCTTCTTAACAGGATGGAATTCCCAACGTGTCTGCTGCACAGCCATCGTGAAATCGGGGAACAACTCCACTTTCATACCTTGATGGGTGGTAATCCCTTTATCCCTGGTCAAGCGAAGCGCCCTGTCCAGGTCACAATAGTTCAGCAGCCGGGCAATGATGCCGGCATGGGCTTGGGTGCCTGGGATCGATGAGCTCTCTCCACAATCAGTAAATTTGAGAAATATTCTGCTCCTAGCATATCTTTAGGCAAGGTCTCAACATATAATTCCATGGTGCCCATGTTGGTTGATTCTGGAACCCCTGTAATTCGCAAATTGTTCCGACGAGAGCGAGCTTCGAGATCTTCGTTCTTTGCCTGGATCACTGCCAAAAGCTTTTCCATATTGGAGCATGACGCGCTTACTACCTCCAACTGATCTTCAGTCGTTGAGATGCATTGTTCTGCTTCTGTTATCCGCGATCCATGCTTGTCAAGTTTCGCCGCCATGTTATCCATTCGTATGTTAATGTGATCAATCTTGGCGTCGATAGTCTGCAGGCTTTGCTGCATGCCTAATCATCATGCATTCCAGTTTGCAGTTAGCGCCTGCTTCCAGTTCGGGTTCTGTGTCTGATGTAGCTGGAACTTGGGATTTTGTTAGCCGCTGGGTCTCAAAATTCAGCTTTGCTTGCTGCTTGTCCGCCTTGCCCATGATTAAGGCAGCTGCTAGAGGGGCTATGTCTGCGTTATCACCTCTGAGGCTGCGCTCGCTGTCCAGTGTCACCTGCAAGGAAGGAGTATCTGGTGCGAACCCGCTGTCACATGAGTTTGTGAGGGCCACTCTCACATGGAGCTCGCGTCTGTGTAGGTAGTTGTCGGTAGAGTCGCTCTCTACAGATCCACTCCAGGCTTGGTGAGTGTGATGCTCAGAACCCTGCACACCCAGCACTTCAGCATCCACTGCTGTGTAGAAATGGCGAGTGTTGGCACAGATGCAGTCAGTCTCCTCTTAGCACTTGTAGGAGCGGTATACTTCACGTATGGACCCCAAGCCACACCGCATCAGCTTGGCACGGCCCCTGCATGGCAATGCCGACCATCCAGAACCTGACTGGGTATGTCCAGCTCTGACCACAGCTCTGCAGCAGGCCCCGCAAGTGGTGAAGTGCTGTCCCACAACCTGGTCTGGGTGCCACAGCCCCCAAGTAAGGCAAGCAGGGGTCCGGAGCCCGCCCCAAAGAGGTATGTTGGTGAGTACTTGACACAGGGTGTATTGCCAATTCCTACGCCTGGCCTCAACCTGCAACAGCATTCAAGGTAGCATCATGGTGGTCACACAGTTCGTTAAAGTGGTGCGTGCAGAAAATCGCCACACTGCATAGTGCCACCGCGCAAATCGCAGAATCATGTGCCAGGGTTCTCTGCCAGGCAGTGCCACAAGCGGGGTTGGAAGACCCGCAACCACATACCCCGGTTTTTAGGCATAGTACTGGGGCCTGGGGCTGCCATCCACCACGATGGCTTCTCTCACTGCAGAGGGACACTCCGCGTCACTCACCCACCGTGCGACCCCCACAGGGTCCAAAGCAGTGGCGGCAGAATTGCAGCAGGTCTCAGATACAGACAAACAAAGGATCTTGGTGCAAAGTTGCAGAGATTCACCAAAGAGTCACTGGACCACCAGGCCAGGGGTCTTGCAACCAGGTATCAGCACCAGCGGGGGTGGAAGCCCTACATCCGCAGCTACAGGTCATCAAGCGCAGCACCGAAGTTCAGGGCCAATATCCACCATAGCAGGCCTCACTCAGCACAGAGGGGTATTTCATGCTGATTTCACATTGAGCAACATCCATAGGGTTCAAGGCAGCTGGAAAACCATGACAAGCTTCGGGCGCAGACCACACCACGCTGTGTCACTGTAGGCAGCTGCGGCCCTGCTGCAGCCCTGCACTTCAGGGCGTGATCAGCAGTATGGCAGGGACATCTAGGGTGCGGGCCACGGCAGCGAGACCTCACCTTGTTCTGGCAGTGATTTTGGGGCAAATCAGATGTAGCGCGTTCCCGTCACGACTCCCCAGGGAGCGAGGCCAGTGTCACCGCAGCGGGATCAACCGAGTGCAGGATAACTAGCGGAGTGTTCCCTCGACCAGCAGAGCAGCACTAAGGTGCGGCCATTTTGCTCCGGGCTCTCTAGCGCCCCTGGTATGTTTAATTTAATTATAAGTCCCAGGTAAAGTGGTACTACATGTACCAGGGCTTGTAAATAGAATGCATTCTGCAGCACACATAGAAAGAGGAAAGCACCTCTAATCATAGGTTTTGTTCAGGAAGGGTTCCCTTCCTGCACATAAACAATCATTGAAACAATTATGTTTTTCAACTTCTATGTGTGCTAATGCTGCACACATAGAATTAGAAAAACTGCATTTCAGATTTTTTTTGTGCAGTAAGGGAACCCTTCCTAAACAAAAACAATCTCCCCACGACACAGGCATCCTTGCATTGTGGTGCAAGGGTGTCTGCACTGGCGCATTGCAGCAGTTTGTGCGCCAGCACCGGGGGAAGCACAGAGATGCGACATTATGTTGTAAATATGTTGCATTCCTGTACTTTGAAGGTGACAGTGCAGCCCAGCCAATTGGCTTGCGCACCGCACAGAATAACTTTCCTGTAAATCTGCCCCATACTTTTCCTATAACGCTAAAATATATGGTACAGAAATAAACTCATGCTATGGAAACTTGAGTTTCACCTGTAGACTGCAGGACTTTATGCACCATGAGCAAGTTTGATGGAAAACATGGCTTCAAGCCTTACTGCTACAGTTTAAACATACAGACTAACCTGTCACAATAATCCCTTTTAAATAATAATAAACCCCTCTATGTGGGTGATATAGCCCACAAGGCAGGGTGCATTAATTTAAATGTAAAAAATGAGGGAATGTAGACATTTTATTTTACCATGTCCCTACAGTGACAATGCATCAAAAGCTATTTTCAGCAGAGGCCCTGACTCTCCTATAGTGAAAACTACAGTACAGATTAATATATTAATTCTACTATCTCTAGTTTGGAACCAGCTCAAAAAAGTATTAACCCAAAATGTTTAATATTTATTCAAAGCCAATGCAATGATGATGTTGAATTTTTAATAAATATTTAAGAAAAGTGACTATTAGAAAGTTACACTGTCCCTGCCTGAAGCTTGTGTTAACTCTTTAGAAACTGCCCAGGCTGTATTTAGCCTTAATGAGGTGCAAAGTCTGCACCCAGAGCAGAACAATAGCCTAGATGTGTGGAGGTGTTTTTCTACTCCTGGTAGAAAGACGAGTTAGGGTGGAATGAGGATCTTCATTAAAAATAAAGAGGACTGTCCTAGAATGAGTAAATGTAAGGTGAGACCCAGGGAAGACCTGCTTTTGCTCCCCCAGTCAGGTTGCCACTAAACCTCCCAGTGGGAGGAAAGCTACCTAAGAACCAGTTTTGAGTGGCCACAAAGGAGGGGACTGCTAATTCTCCTACCCACAGCTGAGGGTGGGAACAAAAGTTTGCAAAAGGGAGGAAAGGTTTTTCCATCTTTAATTTTAGAAGTTAGGTGCCGAGTGGGATTGATTGAGTGGCGCAAACAGAAACTGTTGAAAAAGTGAGCAGGACTGCATTTGAGTGCTTTTTACCTCATGGGAAATGTCAGGAGTCATTCCCACCTACTAGTTAGTGCCAACCATATATGTGACACCTTAAGGCACCTTCCTCAGAACACTTTCTGGACCTGTGGAAGAATAGAAGAAGGTTGTAGGACTTTAGCCTGTCAGTAGGGTCATCCTCAAGCATTTTACCTTCAACCTCTTGTTTTCTAAACCCATTTTTGTTGTCTTTATGGACTCTGTGGACTTAAGTAGCCTTCTCAATATGTCTACTGCCTCCCATGGCATCCTGTGTATGCTGTTATCCCAAAACCGGCCCCAGGATGCTTATTTCGGTTCCAAGGAAGACATGGCTTGGCAGTTCGGGCTGGACTGTTCCCATGAGGCACAGGGTCAAGAGTGATTTGCATATAGCTGTGTCTGAACTGGGGTGGCAAAGTGAGCTAAAGAACGATGATGGATTCAACCCAGATCTGTGACTGGGGGTGAGTGTCTGAAAAGTTTCAGCGCTCCGTCCATCATCTCCTTGTGTCTGCTTTGTTCGCCCTAAGTTAGCAGGGTATACCCAGATGTGGGTCCCTTGCTCACTTTGCCACTGTATTCAAGGTAATTATTTACAACAAGGGGTGGTGATGGACAGAGTCTCTGAATTAAGCAGAGTACTCTCACCCAGTCAAGAGATCAGGGCTAGATCCAACACTGTTTTTTAGCTCATTGCACCATCCCAGTTTCAGAACCTGGCTGTATGCAAATTAGTCTGTCCCTGGCCCAGTGCATCATGGGAACAGGGCAGACCAGACTACAAAAGCCAATTCTTACACTGGGAAGGAAACAAGCTTCCGGGGACCGGTTTCTGCCATTTCAGGCGTCTTCGGCCCGGCTTGCTTGAATCCTGATGGTGCAATGAGCAAGGGACTCACATCTGAGTATACCCTTCCACGCTTAGGGTGGACAAAATTATTTACAACAAGGGGTGGTGATGGACAGAGTCTCTGAATTAAGCAGAGTACTCTCACCCAGTCAAGAGATCAGGGCTAGATCCAACACTGTTTTTTAGCTCATTGCACCATCCCAGTTTCAGAACCTGGCTGTATGCAAATTAGTTTGTCCCTGGCCCAGTGCATCATGGGAACAGGGCAGACCAGACTACAAAAGCCAATTCTTACACTGGGAAGGAAACAAGCTTCCGGGGACCGGTTTCTGCCATTTCAGGCGTCTTCGGCCCGGCTTGCTTGAATCCTGATGGTGCAATGAGCAAGGGACTCACATCTGAGTATACCCTTCCACGCTTAGGGTGGACAAAATTATTTACAACAAGGGGTGGTGATGGACAGAGTCTCTGAATTAAGCAGAGTACTCTCACCCAGTCAAGAGATCAGGGCTAGATCCAACACTGTTTTTTAGCTCATTGCACCATCCCAGTTTCAGAACCTGGCTGTATGCAAATTAGTCTGTCCCTGGCCCAGTGCATCATGGGAACAGGGCAGACCAGACTACAAAAGCCAATTCTTACACTGGGAAGGAAACAAGCTTCCGGGGACCGGTTTCTGCCATTTCAGGCGTCTTCGGCCCGGCTTGCTTGAATCCTGATGGTGCAATGAGCAAGGGACTCACATCTGAGTATACCCTTCCACGCTTAGGGTGGACAAAATTATTTACAACAAGGGGTGGTGATGGACAGAGTCTCTGAATTAAGCAGAGTACTCTCACCCAGTCAAGAGATCAGGGCTAGATCCAACACTGTTTTTTAGCTCATTGCACCATCCCAGTTTCAGAACCTGGCTGTATGCAAATTAGTCTGTCCCTGGCCCAGTGCATCATGGGAACAGGGCAGACCAGACTACAAAAGCCAATTCTTACACTGGGAAGGAAACAAGCTTCCGGGGACCGGTTTCTGCCATTTCAGGCGTCTTCGGCCCGGCTTGCTTGAATCCTGATGGTGCAATGAGCAAGGGACTCACATCTGAGTATACCCTTCCACGCTTAGGGTGGACAAAATTATTTACAACAAGGGGTGGTGATGGACAGAGTCTCTGAATTAAGCAGAGTACTCTCACCCAGTCAAGAGATCAGGGCTAGATCCAACACTGTTTTTTAGCTCATTGCACCATCCCAGTTTCAGAACCTGGCTGTATGCAAATTAGTCTGTCCCTGGCCCAGTGCATCATGGGAACAGGGCAGACCAGACTACAAAAGCCAATTCTTACACTGGGAAGGAAACAAGCTTCCGGGGACCGGTTTCTGCCATTTCAGGCGTCTTCGGCCCGGCTTGCTTGAATCCTGATGGTGCAATGAGCAAGGGACTCACATCTGAGTATACCCTTCCACGCTTAGGGTGGACAAAATTATTTACAACAAGGGGTGGTGATGGACAGAGTCTCTGAATTAAGCAGAGTACTCTCACCCAGTCAAGAGATCAGGGCTAGATCCAACACTGTTTTTTAGCTCATTGCACCATCCCAGTTTCAGAACCTGGCTGTATGCAAATTAGTCTGTCCCTGGCCCAGTGCATCATGGGAACAGGGCAGACCAGACTACAAAAGCCAATTCTTACACTGGGAAGGAAACAAGCTTCCGGGGACCGGTTTCTGCCATTTCATCACCACCCCCTTTTCTGTACTGTATTCAAGGTAGCCAGGCTGATGAGGGCAGTTAACCTGACACTGGTCCCAGGATGCTTGATTCTGGGCCAGGGAAGACATGGCTTGGCAGTTCAGGCTGAACTGTTCCCATGAGGCAATCAATCAATCAATCAATCATTGGAATTTGTATAGCGCGCTACTCACCCGTAGTGTCTCAAGGCGCTGAGGGGGTGGGGTCGCTACTGATCGAACAGCCAGATCTTGAGTTGTTTCCTGAAGGAGAGATGGTCCCAGGTCAGCCGTAGGTGAGTGGGGAGGGAGTTCCAAGTCTTGGCCGCCAGGTAGGAGAAGGATCTTCCTCCGACAGTGGATTTGCGGATTCGTGGGACGGAGACGAGGGCGAGGCTGGTGGATCGGAGCTGGCGGGAGGGTGTGTAGAATGTGAGGCAACTGTTGAGGTACTTCGGTCCCGTGTCGTGGAGTGCCTTGTGTGCGTGGGTGAGGAGTCTGAACGTGATCCTCTTGTTGACGGGGAGCCAGTGCAGGTCTTTCAGATGGGCAGAGATGTGGCTATGACGAGGGATGACCAGGATGAGTCGTGCAGAAGCGTTCTGTATGCGCTGGAGTCTTTTCTGAAGTTTGGCTGTGGTACAAGCATAGAGGGTGTTCCCGTAGACCAGTCGGCTGGTGACGAGGGCCTTGGTGACCGTCTTCCTGGTTTCGGTGGGGATCCATCGGAAGATCTTTCGTAGCATGCGCAGGGTGTTGAAGCAGGAAGACGAGATGGCGTTGACTTGCTTGGTCATCGTGAGGGAGGAGTCCAGGATGAAGCCCAGGTTGCGTGCGTGGTCCGTTGGTTTGGGTGCGGTGTCCAGGGCAGGGAGCCACCAGGAGTCGTCCCAGGCAGAGGGAGATGGTCCGAGGATGAGGATTCCGTCTTGTCTGAGTTCAGTTTCAGATGGCTGATCTTCATCCATTCTGCGACGTCTTTCATTCCTTCCTGGAGGTTGGCTTTGGCGGTGGCGGGGTCGTTGGTGAGGGAGAGGATCAACTGGGTGTCGTCGGCGTAGGAGATGATGTTGAGGTTGTGATGGCGTGCGATGGCAGCGAGAGGGCTCATGTAGACGTTGAAGAGGGTGGGGCTGAGTGAGGATCCTTGTGGAACGCCGCAGATGACTTCGGTGGCCGCGGAGCGGAACGGGGGGAGGCGGACACTCTGGGTTCTTCCGGTGAGAAACGAGATGATCCACTCCAGGGCCGCTCCTTGGATTCCGGTGTTGCTGAGGCGCTGTATCAGGGTGCGGTGGCATACGGTGTCGAATGCTGCTGAAAGGTCCAGGAGGATGAGGGTAGCAGTTTCCCCGTTGTCGAGCAGGGACCTGATGTCATCGGTGGCTGCGATGAGGGCGGTCTCGGTGCTGTGGTTTGCTCGGAAACCGGACTGAGAGGTGTCGAGGGATCCGTTGGTTTCGAGGAAAGCGGAGAGTTGTCTGTTGACGGTGCTCTCGATGACTTTGGCTGGAAAGGGGAGGAGCGAGATGGGGCGGAAGTTTTTCAGGTCCGTGGGGTCCGCGGTGAGTTTCTTCAGGAGGGCGCTCAGCTCGGCATGTTTCCAGCTCTTCGGGAAGGTGGCGGATGCGAAGGAGCTGTTGATGATGTTCCGGATGTTCCGGGTTCGATGATGGAGTCGGCTTTGTTGAAGATGTGGTGTGGGCAGGGGTCGGTGGGGGAGCCGGAGTGAATGGTGTTCATCAGGCGGGTGGTGTCTTCGGTGTTGACAGGGATCCAGGTGCAGAGGGTGGTGGTGGGGGGCGTTGGTTCGGTGATTGGGTGCGTGGTCTGTGCGCCGAAGCTGTTGTGTATGTCGGCGATCTTATTTATGGATTTGTACCGCGCCGGAATCACACCCGAAGGTGTATCTCCGCGCAGTGCTGTGGGGGGATACAGGTCCAAGCTGGCGCTAATACTGAAACAGAGTTGTCTTGAGACTCTTCCTGAAGGCTGAATGGCTAGAGCACTGTCTAAGGGAAAGGGGGAGGTTGTTCCACAGACGTGGACCCATAACAGAAAGGGCACGTCCTCCCTGTCTGGTCTTGTTGTGTCGGGGAATCTGCAGTAACAGCTGATTACTAGAGCGTAAGTTATGAGAGGGGCGATGATGGACACATTTTTCGGCCAGATAGGGCGGCCCTAGGTTATGGAGACTTTTGTGCACCACACAGCAGGTCTTAAATTCCACCCGTTTCCGGATAGGGAGCCAGTGGAGCAGTTTAAGAAGGGGCCGGGATGGTGTTCTGGGGGGGGGCATTTGTCACCAGGCGTGCCGCGGTATTCTGTACCACTTGGAATTTGTTTAGCACGCCTTCATTGGCCGCTAAGAGTAGACCATTGCAGTAGTCCAGGCGACTCAATACGAGGGCCTGAACCAGGGTCTTCCTTGTGCTGTCAGGGAGAAGAGGAAACACTTTCCGAAGGAGGCTGATGACATAGAAACAAGACCCCACCGTGGTGTTGGCATGATGTACAAGAGTGAGGTCATGGTCAAGACGGACCCCCAGATTTTTCACCACCTGTTTAGGGGAGGGTGCCTCTCCCAGACTGGTAGGCCACCAGTCAGGGGTCCACAGGATTTTTGCTTCCCCGAACAGCATGACTTCCGACTTTCCCACATTGCACTGGAGAAAGTTCCTGGCCATCCAGCTGGCGACCGCAGTCATGCCATTCGAGAAAGCTTGCCTTACCTCGGGAGTAAAGGTTTTAAAAGTAAACAGCAGCTGAGTATCATCAGCGTATGAAATGGGTAAAAACCCGAAAGACCTCATGATATCAGCCAAGGAGGAGACATAAACGTTAAACAACGTAGGGCTGAGACAGGAGCCCTGCGGGACTCCTCTGGTAATTTTGGTAGAGATGGAGCTAAAGGAGCCCATATTAACCTGCTGGGTACGCTCTGCAAGAAAACTGGTGAACCACGCCAGGGCAGATTTTTCTACGCCAATCTCCTTTAATCTTCTTAGGAGAATGGTATGAGATATGGTGTCGAATGCTGCGGACAAGTCCAACAGCACCAACACCACAGATAGACCCCTGTCCAGAGACATACGTATAGTATCCGTGACAGAAAGAAGAGCCGTCTCGGTACTATACCTAGGTCTAAACCCTGATTGAGAGTGGTCCAGACAACCGGTCTGTTCAATGAAGCTGGAGAGGTGGAAATTGACGTGTTTCTCCATCAATTTGCCGACAAACGGCAAAAGGGAGATAGGCCTCAAGTTGGTCATATCCGACCAAGGAATGGAGGTGTTTTTCCTTATGGGCTTGACCAGGGCCTTTTTCCACTCCAGTGGGACTAATCCTTCAGAGAGAGAGCGGTTAATCACCGTCTGAATGGTGGGACTAAGAACATTCCCTATAAGATGCATCACTCGGGCGGGGACAAGGTCCGCCGGGCTGCCCGATTTAATCGTCCCAATCAGTGAGTTGACTTCATCCAAACTGATCTCGGGGATAGAGGACAGTATAGGAGGGCCAAGTCCAACTGTTCCGAGCTGAGGGCTAGGAAAGGAATCCCTAATATCGACCAAAGTAGTGGATTGGGCAATATTTTGGTAGATAGAGTCGATCTTATTTGCAAAAAACCCAGCAGTATCATCACACAGTTGTTGGGACACCGTCTCTGGGCTTTCACACGCGATGGGCTTAGTGAAGGTTCGAAGAACCTGGTACAGTATTTTAGGGTCATTGCCTGCCTCAGATAATTGAGAGACAATATGGTTTTTGCGGGCAGCTCTGATATTTCTATGGTAGAGTCTCAAGGCCGAGTGATAGCGAGATTTATCTACTACATTCTGAGAGCTTCTCCAGGCCTTCTTCAACTTCCTACATGCTTTCTTTTCTGCACGCAGTGAATCAGAGTACCATAGTTCCTGCCTGCGGTTAGACCATTGGTTACAAAGTCTTAGAGGGGCAATGAAATTAACAGCAGTGTTCAGGGCAACATTATATTTAGAGAGGGCCATATCAGGGGTATCTGAGGGAGAGAAGTCCGGGGGGAAAAAAACATCTTTAAAAGTCTCTGTGGACACCTTGTGCCACTGCCTGCGCCATAAAGGGAGGGGAGCAGGTTGAGGGCGATCCTCTGTAAGGGTGGGGAGGGAGAAGCTTATCACAAAGTGGTCGGTCCACTCCACCTGTATGGGAGGGTAACAGGTCAGAATGTGCGAATTAGACAAGATTAGGTCAAGAGTGTGACCAGCACGATGAGGAGGACCCTGGTTGCACTGTTTGAAGCCCAGAGTTGCTAGATCAGCCAGCAAGGTATGGGCTTCTACATTATCGACCAATTCACTGTGGATATTAAAATCTCCGAGGAGTATAAAATTAGTCCCCATACTAATATGTGGGGCCAGCGTCTCCATAAGGGTAGTAGAAGCATCTGAGCAAGGGCCCGGGGGACGATACACCAATGCCCCCTTCCAGCTGGCCTCCAGGTTAGAGCCAATTTGCGGTGGAAGAACGAGGCGAGTGAGTCGCAGAGGTCTTGCGAGGGTGTGATGTCGTTGTTGCAGGCCCTGGGGTTGGAGAGCTATTTAACGATGCTGAAGAGTTCCTTGCTCTTGTGGGTGTTGTTGTCCAGTCGTTCTTTGAATGTTGTCTTCTTGGTGGTGCGGATCAGCTGGTGGTGTTTGCGGGTGGCGTTCTTGAGGGCGGTCATGTGTTCTGCTGTCTGGTCGTGGCACCAGGCTTTCTCGAGGGTGCGGCAGGTTTTCTTGGAGTTTTTGAGGTCGTTGGTAAACCACGAGGCTTTCCTGCTGCCGGGTCTTCTGGGAGGATTCTTCAGAGGTGCGAGTTCGTCGGCGCAGTTGGTGAGCCATCGTGTAAGGTTGCGGGCTGCTTCCTTGGGGTCCGTCGTGTTGGTGGGAGGGTTCTGGCTGAGGGCGGTGGTGAGCTGGTCGGCGGTGATCTTGCTCCAGCTTCTGCGGGGAGCCTGTTGTGGGTGGTGGTGGGTTGTGGTTCTCCTGAAGTTGAAGTGGACGCAGCTGTGGTCTGTCCAGTGTAGTCCGGTTGAGTGGCTGAAGGAGATGTGCTTGCTGGAGGAGAAGGTGGGGTCGAGCGTGTGGCCGGCGTAGTGGGTGGGGGTGTTCACCTGTTGCTTGATGCACAGGGTCGAGACTGATTTGCTTATAGCTGTGTCTGAACTGGGGTGGCGAAGTGAGCTAAAGAACGATGATGGATTCAACCCAGATCTGTGACTGGGGTCAAGTGTCTGAAAAGTATCAGCACTCCGTCCATCATCTCCTTGTGCCTGCTTTGTTTGCCCTAAGTTAGCAGGATATGCCCAGACCTTGGTCCCTTGCTCACTTTGCCACTGGATTCAACCTAGCCTGGCTGATGAGGGCTGTTAGCCCGAAACTGGTCCCCGCATGCTTGTCTTCGTCCAGGAAAGGCATGGCTTGGCAGTTCGGGCTGGACAAGACTGATTTGCATATATCTGTGTCTGAACTGGGGTGGCGAAGTGAGCTAAGGAACGATGATGGATTCATCCCAGATCTCAGACTAGGGGTGAGTGTCTGAAAAGTTTCAGCGCTTCATCCATCATCTCCTTGTGTCTGCTTTGTTTGCCCTAAGTTTGCAGGGTATGCCCAGACGTGGGTCCCTTGCTCACTTTGCCACCGTATTCAAGGTAGCGAGGCTGTGGAGGGCAGTTAGCCCGAAACTGGTCCCAGGATGCTTGTTTCCGGTCCAGGGAAGAAATGGCTTGGCAGTTCAGGCTGGACTGTTCCCATGAGACACAGGGTCAAGGCTGATTTGCATATTGCTGTGTCTCAACTGGGGTGGCGAACTGGGCTAAAGAACGGTGATGGATTCAACCCGGATCTGTGACTGGGGGCGAGTGTCTGAAAAGTTTCTGCGCTCCATCCATCATTTCCTTGTGTTGTTTTGTAGTTTTAAACCGGCCTTTCAACCTGTCAAAATAAATGTATAAGTGCCTCCTAAAGTTGTACATGTGCTTTGTTTTCACTACTGCAAGGCATGCCTCTCCCATAGGATAACATTGGGTTACCGTACTACATTTAATAAGTGGTAACTTTTATTTGGGAGCAGGTGGGAATGTCGAGGTTGGTGTCTGTCGTATTGTAATTTAAAACCTGGATTTTAAATCTCAATTCTGAAAATGCTACTTTTAGAAAGTTGCCATTTCTTGTCCCAACCAGTTGGTGCCTGCTGCCTGCACTCGGGGTTACATGACTAGGTGTAGCAGGCAGTGAGTGTTTGTGTATTGCTTCCGGACAGTGAGACAAAGGGCAATCAGTGTTGGCAGGATGAACCATTTCTGACTTTATGAGGGGAAGGATCTTTCACCTAGAACACTAGCACATTACAAATGCTCTTCCTGGGCAAACTCACAAAGGGTTTGACACTCGTTTGTTGTGATCCCAGACAAGTTGGGGGCCAGGGCAGGAAGGCAGGAAATTCCAAACACCTCTAGGGGTAGAAATGTCCTGAACCTTCTCCAACCTCAAAGCTGGCACCAGCTATAAATAATGGACCCTCAGCCCCAACTCTTTAGTACACCTTGGACCTGTAGAAGATACAGAGGGACTGACGATTTAGACAATTTTTTGTCTCTTCGGACATATTGAGAGACCGACTACTTTGTGCACGAACTGTTATTCATATACTGCTTTCTTATGGAATGCTTATGAATTCCAATAAAAATATTATAAAAAAGATCAAACACACATGGATCTCAAATTTAAATGATTCTCATCACAGTTCGCCACACATGCAAAATCACTAGGCTATAACTGTTGAGTTTCCACTTTCACTGTTAAGTCTACATTGTAAAGAAATGACAGACTGTGTAGTATCAATTCTCACCTCACCAAAAATTTAAACCTAACTACACCATACTGCCACACATCTCATCAGTTGGTTGAAATATTCTGCCTTAGTTTATACCACATTTACGATAGGTTTTTCAATCTTATATTATGCTGGATCACTTTCAGAGCAATATAGAACAGTGTACACCCAGGACAGAAAGTAAATATATTGGAGTGGCCAGGTTTTATTAGCTCTGTCCAGTAATAATTGCAGTGCAATTAAGCAAATATGTATTTATATAAGACTAATACTGGGATACAAATCTTCGACTCTTCTTAACAATTTTCCCCCTGACCAGTCTTCATCAAGCAGGATCACTCATCCTGGCAAACTGGGTTGGGAGGAAAATTTGGCATGTTTGCAAAATGCTGCCAACGTCATCAGCGATCTCTGAACTATAAAGGTTGCCCACTATAGGGGTTCGAATTCTATAGGCCAGATATTTAGAACGTAAACAGACAATTGGCTTGAACAGGAAGCTGCATGTAAATGCTGCTAATATATTTAATACGAAGTACTATATCATCTTATCAAGATCACTTACCTGCTGTTACCAAACCACACAGCTTTACTAGCCATTATGCTAGCTGTGACCAATTCTTTTATCTCAGACATCAACAGGATTGTAAAGAGATTGTGCGTATAAAGGTACAATCTCTTTCTAAATTATAAAGTAAAATGTGTCTATTCACATATTTTCCCTAACTGTTTTTGCATTTATGGCTTTGGAGGTGGTGGCATTTTTTAATTTACACAGGGAGGCTAACATTTCTAAAACAGGAAATAGCTGGCTAGCCCAAATTAGGATACCTGACTTTAATTCAGATCCCTGTAAAGTGGTGCAGCAATTATACCAGTCACATATATGTTAGATGTCACATGTAGGCTGCAGTGTAAGTTGCACCACCCTCAAGAGTGAGTTTAAACATGGCGTCAGGGCCCCCCTTGAAAACCCTATTGGCTGAGGCCAAGCTTTCAGCAGTAAACAATATTGGTGGAGGTGAAAGCCTTGTTCAAAGATTATTGAGACACTTTTAAACTGTGTCTTTGAGCCCATAAGCCATACATGAATAATATTTAGCGGAAAGACATCCCAAACATTTAGGAGGCATGTTTCTGAATTAAGGGGATTCAAACGTGCTATTTCTTGAGTAGACAGGAGCATTTTAAAGAGCTATTTTAATTAAAATAGCCTTCTTTCACTAACTCGGTTTAGGGGTCAGAAAGAACATGTTATTGGTGTTTTCAAATTCATTACAAAGCAATGAAATATACAGCATTATATTCTCATATTCCTGTATCCATAATTGGCAGCAAAAGAATCATAGTCCAAGCATTGAGTACTAATCCCCTCAAACGTTCATTACCCCCCAGAGCAGGAGTCCATTCATTCTTAGTACTTTGTCCACCTACCACATATTACATTGTGCTTACGTGGGCATCCCCGAAATTCATATATCTGTTTCTCCAATATCAAGCAGCAGACCCTCAATTTAGTCAGAGGTAGTGTCATCAAAGTACTGTCTGTCTGCACTGTATCTCTTTTGACTATTAACAACCTAAACCCTCAAAAAGGTTCATGTATTTGTGTATCTTTATGTCATCTAGGATATTCTACAAGAATATGCAGGGTGACAATTTAATAGCTCAGCTGATTTTACAACTCAATAGTTGAGTTATGAGTGTAGCGGCAATTCATGCTACTGGATCTTTCCACAACCTTCAACACCATCTCGAACCCCATCCTTATCCAATGACTTCACAAAGCTAGAATCCAAAGTCCTGGTATTTGCTGGATTTGCTTCTTCTTGATGGGTTGAAATCAGTCAGTTAGCCTGACCCTCATCACCTCAGATGCAATCAACCTCATCTGAAGAGGTCCACAGTATCCTTACTCAGTCCCACTCTGTTTAATGTCTACATGACACCACTAGCCAGTATCATCCATACCCACGGAATCAACATCATATCCTATGCTGATGACACCCAGCTCTTTCTCTATGACAAGACACCAACCACCCAGATCAATTTCTCTGCCTGCATGACTCAAGTTACCAATAGATGAGAAACAACTGTCTCAGGTGAGACACCGACAAAATGACAGTAGTAATTTGCAAAAACACCTTGCTCTGGCACTCCACCTGGTAGCCTGTTGATCTCGGACCCACACCACATCCGAAAACCGACCAAAAGAAGCTCAGAATAGTAATTGACAAAATAAACTCACTATGACCGGTCAGGTGAGCACAGTCTCTGTCTCCTCTTTCCATATTCTCAAGGTGCTCAAAAAGATTGTCAAATGGCTTCCCACCAACACTCATAAAACTGTCACTTAAGCCCTCATCACCAGTGAGCTGGACTATGGCAACCCACTCTATGCTGCAATCAACACTCAACTGACCAGAAGAATCCATGGCATGCAAAACTCAGTGGCCAGGCTCACCCTTAACCTCCCACCCTGCACATATCACCCCACACCTCAAAGAGCTCCACTGGCTCCCACTCCACAAACAAACACTCTTCAAATGTATCACCATCTCATACAAAGCCTTACACAACTTTGACCCCATGTACCTCAACAATCACATAAACTTCTACAAACCTACCATACACCTCTGCTCATCTTGTCTCATATCCACACACACACCCCGCTTATGCAGAACCAGATCTGGCAGTATGCTGTCTCCTACCTTGCTCTTAAAGACTGTAACAACCGGCCCCTGCACATCAGAGCCTCCTCCTCATTTCTTATTTGGCACAAGAAACTGAAGACCTGGCTCTTCACCTAGCATGATCCTGGCTCAGCCCATACTGTTCCTTCACTGCCAGCATACCCTCCTGGGTGAGGTGTGCACCATACAAATACACATAACATATCTGAAAGAAATTTGGCTACCCCATTGCAGTAACCCATAGAGTCAGACATCCCATACCAAGTGTACGTAGACTCAGTGATCCTTCTTGCATTTTAGACAGGTGTGGAAGAGTTCTTTTCCCATCTGCCCTACCTTTTCTTTGTGTAGTAGATGTGGTGTAGATACTTTCATTGAGTAAGTCTTTATCATGCAAAGATCACTACTTCTCTTGGGGCTATCAGAGCTGTCAGCTAGTCCATTACATCTTTTTGATCTCAGTCTGCCTCTCCCATCAACTTAAAGTAAGAAAATGTTTCTGACATGCAAATAACTAACAATTTGTATATTATTATTGGCGTGTTGTTGTCGGAAGGGGGGACTTGGTGACCTTTGCTTCCATTACGCTTTATACCGGAATGTTCACTAGGACAGTCACATATAATGATAATTCAACCATTATGGGTTACCCATATTTTTCTCTAGTGATATGCCTGCCTATCATAATTAGAATTGCTTGGTAGGCTGGTGGGGCTATCTGTTCCTACAGTACATATTTCTGTACAGCCGGTGCATTGGAGGCAGAGGAGGGTGGTGAGTGTTGTGCCCTGTTCAGCAAAATTATATGTTTTACTGGCACTTTGTTCCAAGTGAGCCATTTATTTCACCAAAACAAATCATCACTGGTCCTGATACAAAGGCAGCTTTCCCCCTATGAGTCAGGGCAGTTGTTTTAAAATGTAACTTTTATCCCGCACATCAGCTTTGACACATATGTTCAAGTTACTTAGGGAGCTCTTATTTTAAGGCATTTATCTCCTCAGTCTGTTAAGGACGATTAGTTAATATCTTGAGTTTCTGAACCGAATACATAAGGCACGCTATAATTGGGAATGTCATGCATTTTATTTATGATTTATTAATTCAATGATTTGTCCGTATTTTCGCGTTCCATATAGTTTAACATTTCAGCAAGATTCTCACTATATAACACTCAACGCATTTCAGGAGACATGTTCTTTCATTAGGAAGAATATTTTAACTATCTGAAAAAGGAAACAAAACATGAACCTACAATATGTATACAAAAATAAACAGCTTTGTTCTTCTGGATATATACAAACACATAGTTCATGAGTGACTTGTTCAGAGAACCCCCATCATCCTAAGGCCCCCCTGGAGCACCCTCCAAAACAATTTGCACATGTAAAGTGTACACATGCCCTAGAGGCATGTGTGTGCTACAAAGCACTTTGAAAACTGCTTTTTTGTGTATTTTCCAAATCTGTACATGGTTTCCATTGACTTGGAGTCAATGGTAAGAGCATTTCCTAAATGCACAGTTTGCATTTAGAAAATGCTTGGTATATGTGTTTAGAGAATCGCAAATTGTGATTCTCGATTTGTTGTCAAAATCTTAGGTAATCGCAAATAATTGATATTACCTAAAATGACTGCCAAAGCCTTTCATACATCCTGAACGGCTATTTTGCATTCACAACCGGTCACATTTTGCGATTGGCACTGTTTGCAAATGTGAAATAGGTGAATACATGTGGTCCTTAGTTCCTTCAGCATATCTGAATAGGTTGGATGGGACAGGGGACTCATCGATTTTCAGAGTGGCTGTAGCTATATCATTCTTTAAATGAGGTCTTTAAATTTTTACTAGATATGGCAAAAATGATTTTTATAAAATCCTGGAATCTCTGCCTGAACCTGGATCTGCCAAGCTAACACCCATGCTAAATACAGTGAATGCATTTAGTGGGAAAGAGAGAGATAGAACGTTGGACTGGAGCACAGTTACTGACAACACAGCGTCTCACTCAAGGGATGGCACAATATGGAATGGATGTTGGTGGAATAGGTGGAATGGACATGGCAACATAACAGCAGAGGTAATCAGCTTAGTACAATCACTAGTAGACCAATACAGGAGAAGATATTAGAAAAGGCTTACTGGCTTCAACAGCGGGAATAGCATTAACAAGCATGTACTGCCTTGAAAACCCGGCTCACGGCCCAGGACACTACTGACATCAAACTGGCCTAAATCTAAGTAATAAATGAGTTCAAGTTACACTCATAAAGGACTAATTAGAGGTAGAGAAGTAAGAAGGAACCAAGAAAACTGAAAGGGTAAAAACAACGAAGGGTGGTGGGAGGAGTTGCCACATGCACCTGAATGGACTGTGGCTACCTTCCGCAATGCTGTCTCCACCCCCTGGAGTAAACCTGACCTGAGCTGGACAGAACTGGTCTGTGTGTGCCCGGAGGACTTTGTTTATGCCAACACCACAGAACTTCAAAGGGAAATGTGGTATACATATTGGGGCTCAGACTCCAGGATTTTAGAACTCTTATGGATCAAGGAACTTGGGAAGAAAAAGAGCTAGAGAAGCTGTGAGGAGAGACTACCACTTTGCTGTGTGTGTTTTGCTGTGTTGGCCTGCAGTAGCTGCCTCTCTCTTGGGTAGAGAAAGTACTGGACTGAACTTTCTGTAACTTCTTTCAGAGTGTCTCCAATGGCTTGAGGTAGAGCTTGCCCCCTGTTCAAGAAGTCTCAGGAACAACAAAGACTTTATGATCCTCTGGGTACCAGATTCTGGAACTGGGTATTGCCACAGAGGAAATAGCAACTCAATGCCGTCCCCGACACTGCTGCTGGCTTTGTGACCTGCACCACAGAGTGCACTGCCGCACTTCGCACCGCAACCCTGGTCTCACTGACGATGACGTTCGCTGCCGCCACTTAGCCTGTGCTTGCACCGTGACCTGTGGGCACCACACTCTGCACTGCCTCGCTTCACACCACCACCCTGCTATCCCCTATTATGCTGTGATGCTGTCACAGATGCCGCAGCCTGCACCGTGACCTGTGGACACTGCTCGTGGAGAACACAGAGCACTGTCCCACTTTACACTGCAGCGCTGGTCTGACCGAAGATGTCGCTCCTAGCTGACATTGACGCTACTGCCTGCACCGTGGTTTGGGGGCACCTCTTGTGAATTACACAACACTCTGCCCGTTACACCCCACAGACGCCAGCGCTATCGACTCCAGTTCGTAAGCCGATGACAGCGATTAAACGATGATTCTGCCTGCACTGGGCCCTGCCACCACCGTGACAAGCACCGTCCCATTTTGCACCGCAGTCCTGATCTCAGCCACAAAGCTGGATGATCATCACTGAGCCGCAGCCTGTACAGCATCCTGAAGGCCCGCACGCTAAACCGCTGCACTTTGCACCACAGCCCCAAAGCTTGCAGATGCCAGTGCCCCTGCTTTCAACTGCACGAAGTTCGACCTGCAACAGGTGTGACTTCAAGTGCCCGGCGACTCCTGCACTGACCTTCAAAACCAACCTAGGCTCTCCGGAGCTCACCGCGAGGTCCCCGATGCCCCACATTTCTAAAGGAACCGTTTGCTTCCAGACACCATAGCTGGCCCACAACGCCACAGTCAGTCAGAACTGTTGGATTTGTCTGTTCACGATGCCGTGATAGCCCCAGATGGAGCTTTCAACTTCATGGAACAGTAAGTCTATTTTTGCTTTATGAATATTCTGAATAACTGAATGTTGGATTCTTATTGTTTGGGTTCTGTTTTACACTGGTAAACATTGGCTATTTTTCTGAAATTGGTGTGGTGTCCTTTTGTAGTGTTTTCACTGTATTACTGTTTGTTATGTGCAAATGCTTTACCAGAGAAAAGCCTGACTGCTCATGCCAAGCTACCAGGGGGCAAGCAGGGGTTTATTTCAGAAGTCTAACTCCCTTATCCTGACTAGGAAGAAGGGTCCCTACTTGGACAAGGTAACAACCTGCCAACTAGAGGCCCCCATTTCAAACACTGTGGTAGGCCTCTGACTTGAGCGATAGCTACCAGAGACAAACACAGGATTCTTCATTGAAACCTGCTTTTATTTCTTAGATTGGGATAAAATGTAAAAATCTCTTTTGCCCTCACAAACTCTGTGATTTGCAAAACAACAGAGTTTTCCATTACAAAATAACTTTTCAGATTGCGCAAAATCACTGCAAGAGTGGGCAAAGTGTTTCTAACTGATAAAAGAACTTTTGAGACTTTTTCTGAATCACAACAAGGGCAGGGTTTGAAAAGAGTGTTCCCTTCCTAACTGTGATTTGTGAAAGTTTTAAAAGCATGTATAAATGGTGGCACTTGCAATCCCAACTAATTTGATCAAGTATAGAACCTGGAGTTGGGTTAGCAACTTATATGACTAAAGGGAAAATCTAACTGCTGAGCAACAGTGATTTATCTACTACCACTTGGGGCTGCGGACACCCTGCGCTGCATCAGGTAAACAACTGTGAGTATTCATTGTTCAGTAGTGGCACAATGGGCACTCCCCACTGCCAAATGTCTTGTTCCTTTGGAAGTGGACATTTGTCATGGCTCATCACAGGTGCTCTCCACCACACACACCTACCTCTGCTCCAGGGTGTTATTGCCTACCCCTTCCATTCCTTGCTTAGGGTATTACGCTATGTGACAGAAGTAATGCCACTCAGAATGGTGACTGTCACATGTGTCCTGCCAAGTTGGGAGCCCCCATCACAAGTCTAGCCAATCTTGTCCCAATGCAGGCATCCCAAAAACTAGGACTGTATTCTTTGTCTGACTGGAAGGCTATAGCGGGATTCAATGATCTACTGCAGGCTTCAAGGATCCTCGAATTTAAGAAACTACAACAGCATTCAAGAATATCACAGTCTATAAAAGACATACTCAGAACCTAGCCAGATGCTTTGCTTTCCTCTCTGTGAATGAGAGGAATCATCTGCTGTTCATGAGAGGAATCCTCTGCTCGGGCTTAGGTCTACACCTGCATTCTTGAATCTTCAGTCAATATTATTTTCAAGTCATTCTCAGATTTCAGTCTTGTCTAAGGTTTAATAAGGTTAGATGGGGAGGTCAAGCCTTCGCGATTGCTGTTGCAAAGCTGTGGAACTCCCTCCCAGAAGAGCTTTCTGGTCAGTTGTCACACTCTCTCTTCTACAAAGCCTTGAAAACCTGGCTTTTTCCTCAGATTTCAGTATAAGCATGCCATCTTGTCTGCCTATCAGGTCCGTAATAGCGCCTTGACGCCCTTGGACTAAGTTTAGCGCTCTATAAATTTAATATTCACTCATTCATTCATTGTCCTCGGTTAACAAGTATCCTGATATTCGACCAAATTCACATGCCAGATACCTGATTTCATTTTTTGCCTTATTTGCTTTAGAGGTATATATAACAATGTAATTTGCAAAGGCAATCTATGTTTTGAAATTTGTATGGTTAAAAGGGAATATATGTGGCTCTTGTTGTACTAATAGAGGAAAGGGTTCGATATCTGTATTGAATAATAATGGCAATAGTGAACACCCTCGGCTGGTGCCTCTGCCTATTGATATTTGATCTGTTTAAGTTGTCATTATCCATCACTCTTGCTGTAGGGACCTGGCAAGGGCTTGGATCGTGGATATGAACTTAAAAGGAATCCAAAAGTGGGACATACTTCCCATAACAAAGTCCAATTTAAACGATTGAAAGCCTTGGGCTCATCCAAAGTTATCACTACTGATGGCTCCTTGTAACCTACTGCCAAGTGAATTAAGCCTTTCATTACTTGGATGAGCTTGTGCATCTGTCTCGCTCTGAGAAATCCCTTCTGATCATTATGTAGCAGTTTTTACTGTGACTTATAGTAACCTTTTGGCTAATATCCGGTCAAATATTTTCTAATCAGTGTTTAGCATTGAGAGTGTCCTGTATGATTCACACTTAGGATCGTTTATGTTTAGTTTTAATATCAGAATGATAGTACCTTCCTGCCAATGATGCCCGTATGTGAAGACCATGCAAAAAGGTACCATGAAACATCTGTTATACAACTGGCATTACTTTACCTTTTACACTTTTATACACTTCACCTGGTAGCCCATAGGGACCTGCTGCTTTCCTTTTCTTATGCCCTTCTAGGGTGTTTTTATTTTTATTTCAGATTCTGTTATCTGCTGCTTCAAATTATTGTGAAGATTTTCACTTAGTGTGGGAAGTTGCCTCCTTCTCATCCATTCCTTTAGAGAGTGTCTATTCATCCTTGTCTCTTCTTTATTAAATCCTGGAAGTATTTATAAAAGACTTTCTCCAGATCTCACAACTTGTTTTAATCTTTTCCTCTTCAGTACCCTTTAGATCTTTAATATAGTTTTCAGTCCTCTCGACTCTATTCATTCATGCAAGCGGATTACCTCTTTTCTCTCCATAGGTTAGATTTTGTAGTTTAAATATTTCCTGTTTTTCCCCAGTCTGCTGTTCAATGCTGCTTTTACAGTCCTGTTTTACCATCTTGAGCTCCTCTTTTAAGGTAGATTTGTTACCTGCATTTTCTTCTGCTTTTACTTTGGCTTCAATATTCCTTATTTTCTAAATCATGAATTACTCTTGCTCTCTATCCATTCTAGCCATTTTTCATGAGCCTTCAAGAAAATCCCTTCTAAGTAGGCTTTATACGGAATCCTGACAATACTTATGCCACAACAATTTAAAATGTGCTCAAATAATTCCTTCGAGTTTCGTTTCAACTTTCCTAAGATTTCTCCTTTGGCAGATTCTGTAATCTATACTGCTTCAATTTATTGTGAAGATTTTCACTTAGTGTGGGATGTTGCCTCCTTCTCATCCATTCCTTTAGAGAGTGTCTATTCATCCTTGTCTCTTCTTTATTAAACCCTGGAAGTATTTATAAAAGACCTGCTCCAGATCTTCACAACTTGTTTTAATCTTTTCCTCTTCAGTACCCTTAAGATCTTTAATATAGTTGTCAGTCCTCTCTCTAGTCTATTTATTCATGCAAGCGGATTACTACTTTTCTCCCCATATGTTAGATTTTGTAGTTTAAATATTTCCTGTTTTTCCCCAGTCTGCTGTTCAAAGCTGCTTTTACAGTCCTGTTTTACCATCTTGAGCTCCTATTTTAAGGTAGATTTTTTACCTGTATTTTCTTCTGCTTTTAGTTTGGCTTCAATATTCCTTATTTTCTAAATCATGGATTACAATTGCTCTCTATTCATTCTAGCCATTTTTCTTAAGCCTTCAAGAAAATCCCTTCTAAGTAGGCTTTATACGGAATCCTGACAATACTTATGCCACAACAATTTAAAATGTGCTCAAATAATTCCTTCGAGTTCCGTTTCAACTTTCCTAAGATTTCTCCTTTGGTAGATTGTCTTCTAAGAAGAGTTCACTTCTGTCCTGTTTGCTAAGTTGGGAAAACCAGTTTCATCCATACTGCAGCATGACCTGAAACGCGTGCTGGTATGTTTAACCTCTATACTTGTATATTTCAGTGAAACATCCAACAATAAATAATAATTTCTTGAAAAATGACCATATTTCTTACTCAGAAAGGTATAGCCTTTCTGTCTAACCGATTATAGCCTTCAAACATAGAAGAGGCTAAAATCTTGCATGATTGTTTTAGCAAACTTGATGTGTTTGGAGAGTTACAATGTGGCCATTTTGTAGATCTCTCCAATCCTTTATCAGTAAAGGGTTGAAATCATCTCCCACTACTGTAATCAGTAGTCCATAGCCAGCTAATGCAGTATACAGTTCTATCAAGGGACCTGGGTCATCAACATAAGGGCCACAAAAACCTGCACACATGAGAATTATGCTGCCTACCTTAAATGGTGTAATAACCCATATGCCCTAATAAGGGTATCTAGGAGTTCTATGTTACAACCTCTCTTTTTTAGGTCAAGCCTAGGCAGTGCACATGCGCTGTCTGCAAGACCTGCTGCCATGACCATATGGAGTGTAATCTCACCTGCTGCTTACCATAGGTTGACTCCAGCATCACTCTTCTTTTCTGCAGCCTCATTGGTTCATGCTCCTGACACATCACTTCCGTTTGGAGCTCAAGAGCACTGTTCAAGTACAGATTAATTTCCCTTAACTAGTGGCCGTCCTCTTTGATGCAGGTACTATTTATTCTTTGCCGCAAATCACAAAGAAGTATGTCTAGTACAAACAGAGACAAGTGTGTGACCATGCCTATGTAAAAAAGGGGGAAAGGAAGGAAAACCTTTTTTAGGATGAGAACCCCTCTGTTCACTCTGTTCAAATGTGAATAAATTAAATTATACTGGCCAAACAAAGCAGCCTGAAGTGTGGTGGCTTATATAGGTTCGGGGTACACCGACGTTCTAAGTGGTTGGTGTCTAAGGTTCACCATTCTGCCAGTGAGTACATCCAAAAGTGCCCAACTCCATGTGTCAGTGCTCAGACAATGGACTTCCAGGCTGCTTTGTTTGGCCAGTGTAATTTCATTTATTCACGTTTTAGCAGAGTAACTATTATTACATTGGTCCTGATGAATGCCAATGATCTCAATTGTGGGACCGCTGAAGGCAGAAACATATCAACCTTTTGACCTCTTGATATTTTGAATATTTTGACCTCTTAATATTTTGCATAACCCTGGTCCTCTTTTTAAACCTATCCCCAGTGGGCCACAGAATAAAGTTATGTGGTACCCTGGAGGTAGTTTTAACCACCATTACTTGCTTTTTGCACTATGTCCCCCACTCTTCCCATATCATCTACTCATCCAAAACACCTCACGCTCCTCTCCGTTCGGAGGGTTGTAGCCCACACTATGGACCTTGCAGTCCAGGTTTGAGGAGGGAACCCAATGATAAAGCATGTCACCCTCGGGTGAGTGAGGCTTCTCGTCCTAAAAAGGTTTTCCTTCCTTCCCCCCTTCTTTTCATAGGCACGGTCACAAACTTCTCTCTGTTAGTACCAGACGTACTTCTTTGTGATTTGCTTCAAGTGAATGGGTTAGTACGTTTCTGGTTAGGACCACCCGTCCTGATCCCCGGTGTGAATTTGACTATTTATTCTTTGCCAAGCCCCTTTGTGTTGTAGGTTCGAAGAACTTTTTTTTTAAATTGTTACTTTTTCACCAGTTGCCGATTGTTTTGCTTCAGCTGCAGTGCTTCATCTTCTTGGCTTAGTGTGGTGTTGCGTGTCTGCTGCATGGATTCTGTGTTTTATCTTTGTGCATTGCATTATTGCCCACTCTAGAGGTAGCGTGAGCTTTTTTTAAACTTTCTATTGAATTATGCCTGCTTCATGGTGGTTGTGTTTTTTTCTTTTTTCTTTATTGGGGCAGCCCTCACCCTCTATATGTTGTTATTAGAAGTGATGTTTTTGTTAGCTTGCATATTAAAAATGCACCATTGTTGATTATTTAGCTTTGTTTGTGAAATCAAGATAAATAAACAACAATTGTGCATTTTTAAAACGAAAGCTAACAAAAATCTCACTTCCAATAAAACCAAATAGAAACTTATGTTCAGCTGCAATTTTTCTCTTTATTCTCTTTATAATTGCATTAAGGGTGCAGTACCTTACGTTGTTAAAAGAGGTCCCTTTCCAACTCCACACGGAGACCTAGTAGCAGCCTGTGGAACTGCACCCTTTCCTTGCTTCGTTGATTATCTGTTATTACTTGTGCTACGGTTGAGATTTTTTTTGACAAAAAAAAATCTAACAAACATCATTTTGCACGCAATAGCTCAGACTTTCACTAATGCGAGACGTATTGCATTACAAATGCTTATTATATTTACTAGCCGTTTAGTGGGACATGTCTGCTCCCTACAAATTACATGCTGCATCCAACCTAGTTTGCAGTTAAATAAATCCTTACATTCACTATTGGTGAGATGCGTTATTTGTAAAACTATATCTATGATTCAGATATTTGAGAGTTATTCTCTGATTCTTAATGAAATCTTAGCCCATTAATATTCCATGTAATAAAATTAAATTCTTCACTATTAGCCATCAAATTGTATATTTTATTATTATTGGTAATCCCAGGTGATCGGCGCAGAGATTTGCAATTTAGTGAATGTGATCTTAATTGTTTTACTTTATCCACCATCGTCCCCAGCACGTGAAACCATCCCTTTGTCAACCCTTATCTTTTTCTGGCACGCTGTGTGTCTACTGGGAACATGCCTCGTCCCTGCACATCATTACGCTATAGGTCCTTTAGAAGTACCTATATCTTGATGTATACGATGCCACATGTCCCATATTTTCCAGATCATATCATCCACCCCTTTCATGCCTTCTATGTTATAAGTTTTATTTTATTCCTCAAAGACTGCTTGCATCGTACTGTCATTCATGTTTGCAGGAGTGTTTTTGTACAGTATATGACCACTTCATTGGTGCAGCGCACAAATAAGCCTGCCTAAGAAGTCATTCCATTACAGTGCATGAATTGTGACGCTTACACCCCATCTCCCAAAGTCTGTCCACATACCACCCACCCGTTTATGAATGAACTGTTCTATGTTGTTGATAGCTCCATCTGCTCGAAGCAGCAAAAGATCACGAGGTCTATATATTTTCCTATTTGCGCAATCTGTTGCAGCACTCAAAAGCCATACATTTGTTTTTGGCTTCACCTGTCTACCACCTTCCATTAATACTGCTCTTTGTTAGTAACTGCCTTTGTGCAGTTACCTTTTGTTATTGCTCATCGCACTGATCTGTGGGGGTTCAGTGGCTCCTATATACAACACTGCAACATTAAACCAAAATTCTTTCATCCAGCTTACAGCCATTCCAACGAAAAACTCCTACACCTCAAGTAGTGAAGACACTTTCAAGTCCTTGACTTTTGTGTGATAGCCTGATGCATTGTGGATGTTGTAGTCTTGCTTTGTTCCTCTGAACTAATTAGACTAACATATCCGAAATCAATGATTTGCAGGTGAAAAGTGCAGGACTGGGGACAAAATTCGAAATGATCTGGAGTGAGGTAGATATTCATCCATAATTTTCATGGTAATCAAAAAATATAAGCTGTATACAGAACAAAGTAGTTACAGGGGCGTTTGTTTATTATCCTTCTTTTTGCATGATCCACCCATAATTTTGAAAATATATAGTCAAATATATTAGGAGAAAATTCAGTTAATGGTGGCTGCATTGTAAATGAGTAATGTGGTTATAATACTAACTAAAAAGAAAATGCTTTTCCAGCAGAAGACAACATGCATAAAAAAAACATTCTCCTGGCATCGAATCTGTGTGATTCAAAGTGTATGAAATGTAACATGAAGCCGGGCGGGCTGATAATTTCATTCTGATTATGGCAGTCTCCATTCTGTGGAGCCTGAAAGCAAGCCAGACATCCATAGTCTGTATTTATTTACCTAGATGAATTCGTGAAAAGCCTTCGAGAGTAGCTCGAAAACACTTACTGGTATAATTTTGCTATAATTGTATATTTATAAAAAACCTTTCTCCCATGGGGGACAAAGTCACTTTCGGGAGAAACCTTGCCCTAATGCAGAACTCTCCATTACGAGTGGCCCAGTAATTTTCAATATGTGTGATGGCGCTAGAGGTGAGTGAAATATGTTTTTACTGCGGTGGTGGCCAGCCTCTCTATGCTTTGAGTTTTTGGACAGGTAACTCGTGATATATACATCACAGCAAAACCTTGCATATACAGGTGAGGAGATCCATGTGTGTGCTGGCTCTGTCACAACAGTTTTCTCTAGAAATGTTGGTTTTCAGAATTGGTTTCTGAGGGGCTACCGCATCCGGTTTTATGCAGAAGTACTAGTTGGGATGTATTTCCTCTATTGGCCAGCATGATACATTCTAATGATATCTTGTACATAATGACGTAGCTTTTACTCAAGAGATGATGCTTTGTTATATCCGTACAGTCATCTCCATCTCAACAGCAGTTTATTTAGGAGCATGTTAGTGCTCGGACCGTGCCTAACGCTTCTATTTTGTTACTGTCTTGCAGCCTGCACAAATTATTCTTGCATGTTAGTTTTCGTCAGGGTTGGTACCAGGGCAGTTACCACTGCGTTTTGTAATGTACTTGGTCTTCCAAACATAAAGAACAAGCATTAGCAATGCAATAGGTCTTGCATTTGTGAGAGTTTGAGCTATTGGCATTGTAAATGACAATGGTTTGTATTTACCTGTTGGTTTTAAAGACATAAATAAAAGGCATTGTAATTTACAATGCCAATAGCTTAAAGTCTCACAAATGCGACACTTATTGCATTGCAAATGCTTTTTTCAGTCCGTTTCTCATAAATTTGAATTAGGATTCCTAAAGGCCTTTGGATTTAATGGTATAGTACAGATTTCGCTGACAGTTTAAATTATATATGGCCCATGTAAATCATTTATTTTTATGAATTATATTATCCAGGTTCCCTCTGGGATATTGTGTCGTTGAATTGAGAGTTATTGGCAGGGACAACTAGTGCAGACACATGTATAAGTAAAAACATATACTGCTGTCAATTACTGCATGAAGAGTGTATGTGGCAAGTGGTGGCAGTAGCTTTTAGAGCCCTTTGGACGATGATCGCCCCCCTCCTCCCCCTGTTTCCACACTTTGGGGTACTCAAAGTACAAGCTCTATTGTTGTGATATTCTCTGACTTGACCCCCGGCTTATCTGTGCTGTTTGCTGCTCAGCACTGTTCCCATGTTCCACAGGTTTCTCACAGTCAGTCTTGCACACCCTTTGCTCTGTTCGCTGCCGGTTTAAATCTCATAGCTACACAAAGACTGAAGCAGTGACACAAGTGCTACACTGAGAACTACAGAGAGCACAGGACACAAGTCACATTGCTACCTTCAATTTTTGTGCTCCCAGAATATCAAAATAGAAATCTCTGTGGTGCCAAATATCGTGGACACAATATGGAAGGACAAAATACTTAAGGGGAAAGAAAGTATAGATCATCTTTACCTAACTCCAGATGTACGTCTCTTGATGATACATATAGCGTGAAGGTGTATAGATGTTGAGTTGAGAAGAGTAAATCCATACTTCCTTTATATGCACTTACCTTTCATTATTTCATCTCACAATGTTCTGCCCACGATATTACTGTATCTTGATATTTCTAGCTTCAGTATTCCTCAAATCAATCTTGAAATTAGAAGCAACCTTCATAACACCCTCTCTCTCTGCATAGAGTGCTGGCTTGGCTTGCATGTCAGTAGAAGTTCTGTGTAGACTTTGGAAACAAAGCTCTGTGAGTAATATTTTTTTTCCAAGCATCCTATTTCTCTTTCCCATTCTAAATCAATATTTGTTAACAGACTACTATGTATTTTAAGACTTCTTCTGGTATTTGTTTTGACGTATGCTTTTCAGTAAAATGCACTTTGCAGCTGTTAAAGCCTTTATTTCATAATTCAAAGACAAGTTATGGGGAATGACAATATAGGTCTTACTTTCAAGTTTCCTTTCTAATGCAACTCCCATTTGTCATTGTAAAGGCAATCTATGTCAAATTCCGAGCACACATGCTTCACTGCGCCATTTGTTGTGCAGTATTTTTTTGTCATCTGTCAGTCGGGTCCTGTCAGAGAGCACACTTAAGGGTACAGATGTATTCTTTTAAGAGTTCTTGAAAAATCTTTTACTTGTCAAATACAAAGCCTTTAATGACAAACGTCCACCAGGTGCTAGTCACCTGTGTGGTTATAATCTTGGATTTCACAAAAACATTGAAAAACAGACAGTTTGAAAAAAAACAACTCCAGACCATATTATATAAAATGACACACTCCCTAAAAAATAGAACAAATCGTATCACTCAGCACATTGTAAACAAATATCTACATACAAGTTTAACATTTAAAAACAAGCATTGGCAAACCAATAAGTCTGGCCTTGACTGCGTTGTTTCTATGGCAATGTTGAATGATTTATACGTTTAATTAAAAAAATGAGAATGTAGGTGTGTTTTGATGTTTAATGCAGGGCCAGCATTAGGGCAGAGAAACCTGAGCAGCTGCACTTGCATTGAGCTTGGGGGGGAGGGGACTTTGTTTAGAAATAACTTAGAGGTTTAAAAGCACCTGCTGCAGAGTTCCTTGTGTATGCAGCAGTTTTTAGACAACAATAAAAATGTCAAGATCCTTCTGGTGCTTAATGTTCCTGCTGGAGGAAGATTGAAGTTATGTCCACCACCAGTTTTGATTCTTCATAAAGTAGCTCAGAGGGTTAATATGCCTGCTGCAAAGAATGTATGCCATGCAGATCACAGAACTGTATTTTATGTGGATAGCTCAGTGGGTTACTGTTTTCTCTCATCAATCTTTTTGTTACTTACAGTTAAGTTAAAATCCTAATATAACACAGTGACCTATGAACTGTCATCAAAGAGCTGCATGCAACTGCATGATATAAGTTAGAACTTTATGTTTCCCCACGTCTTATATTATCCTAATTTTGCTAAAAAAGGGTTTGTTTGGTTAGATCTACATTCTTATTAGTAAACCTAAACCTCAACCACTGTGGTGTATTTTAAATCCTGAGTTTGTGCTTCTCCAGACCAACTTCTCTTAAAATATGCAGCCTAGTAGTATGGATGAAATGGGATTCCTATACCTTGTAATCCTCTTAGTTTTATGCCATATTTCCTATAGACTAATTTACACAGGTAAGATACATTGCCTCTGAATAATGTGTATGTGGTGTAAAGTTCTTTGACACCCTACACTGGAATGAGTAGCTCTATAAAACAAATGAAATGCATGTGAAAGAGGGGCTTTGGAGAGATGAAGGGAACTGTTGGAGGGTTGTGGTGAGGGAATCCATGAAGAAAGGCGTAATTTGGAGGGGACTCCAAAAAACATTGTCATACCCCGGGCTATCAGCGCTAAAGCTGGCTCATGTGTGATGGTTCTCTCTCAAGTATCAGATATGGCATGTATTCGTGCTTTCATCATTTTGCTAAACACATTGTATTCAATGTATATGCCTTACATGTAGAAAGGGGATTCAGGTCAGCCTTCTTCCACTATTAGCTTGAGATATTTTAAAACATTTTAGATCATGTCACAGTAGTATTGTATTCTCATGTCTTTCTATTGGCATAGATATGTTCTTTTGCATTCTGTGAAATGCTTGAGAAGCTATGACATATCTGAGAAGTAGACTGTCATCACACATGTAATTATTTAAAGTCATTCATGAATCAAAGATTTGTTTTTTGTTTTGCACTGCATAAGGAATTTTTTATCTGCTTTGTCATCGACGGACTAGGAGACATGAGTCATTGGCAGCAGCGGCTCATGGAGGGAGTGCTGCGGGGCAGTGGGGCGGGGCGTTGGAGGAGCAGGGTGGGGGGTAGTAAACTACAGGATACTCTCCGAACAGAAGTAAGTAAACAAATAAATAAATAAAACAAATTTCATTGTGCGGGCTGCATTGCCAAATGCGATGCAGTTCGTGCAACGAAATTCGTTTTATTGATTTATTTGTTTGCTTACCTAGGTTTGTCCGTATTCCGTAGTTCACTACCCCCACACCCTGCTTCTCCCCCGCCCGACCACCCCGCAGCACTCCCTCCACGAGCCGCTACCGGTCTCTGGACAACCCAACAATGTAAAAGGCCGGAGCCTGGAACGCCATTAAGTTGCTAACAGTAACCTAACTAGACCCAGAAAGCTGCAGTTTTATTATGCTGCTGACAAAAATGAGAAAAAAAAGAAAATACTAATGTAATAAAACAATAAAAAGACAAATAACACAACGAACAAGAGTTTGGAATATTTGTTACTTTTGATGTGGATTGGTTTCCCCCTTACTCCCAGGCCCAGTGGCGTTCACGGTCTGTGGGGGTAAGGTGGTAAGGCGCAAGCGGCAAGGCGCTTGTGGACACACGATTTAACGGGACCAAGCGGGGGCAGCATCAGCAGCAGTACCAAGCAGTCCCAGCACCAGGCACGGCGTGAGCAGCAAGGAGCCTGTGAGCCCGTGAGCCGGAGGTCCCAGAAAGAGATCAGTTTATTTTCCTGAATCTGTCTGCTGGGCTTTCCATAGCCGCTGGAAGTATTACCTTTCTGGTCGTTTTAATCTTCTGCTGTAAAGTTTGTGTGAGAGAATCCAGTCCGTGTTACCATGACCGCCGCAGCAGCTGATCGAGGGTGAAAGCCGAAGGAGACGTTTCGCAGCCCCTGCTTCTGCTCCCCCCCGCGCTACAAACACCGGCGGTCCCGGGAGGCTTGGCGGTACCCAGAGGCTCAGCTCCAAGAAGAAGGTAGGCAATAGCTGGTGGTGGGCTGCAGGACCGCAGCGGCCTCCACGGACTGCACACAGCGGATTGCGAGGGCAGTGGTTTACCGCAGCGCAACGCAGGTCGGGACTCTCCTTGGACCGGAGTGCATTGCCAACAAGACTCCCCACCTCCCGGTGTCCTTTCCTCCACCCTTCATCCTTCACCCCCAGCTACCCCCGGCTGCGGATGGGAGTGTGGAGGTTGGGAGCAGGGGGCGCAGGACGGAAAGGGGACAAGGCAAACTGAGCTGCAGACAAGTCAAGCTGTGAGCTGAAAAAATTTGGAAGCAATTTGGAAGCAACTACGCCAGGTGGGCAGTGGTGGATAATAGTGGATAATAGCGGTAAACACGCCCAAGTGACAAGGGGGAAGCACTGAGTGGAGTTAGCAAACCAGAAAACTTGGATGAGGTAAGGTAAGGCAAGGCAAGACCAGATGAGCAGAAGTGCCTTCCACTTCCACACCCTCCGAGCCCCTCTCTAACTACTCGGTTGAAAACTGACCAAGCAGAAAAAACTGTTGAACTACCTCCAAACAAGCCAAGAACCCCCAGTGCCCCCAACACTATTTATTTGTTCTCCTATGTGTCCACGTACCAGCTAGCACAAGGGACAAGAACCAAGGACTAAAGAAACTGGCCGCAGGAGGGCAGGAGTGGCGCAGTAGGGTTGCAGCGCTGCAAGTCCCGTGAGCTCTAAGTTGCGAGCTGCTGAACTGTGAATATTAAGAGATGCGGCAGGACTTATTGCACTAAACGGAGATTACATTGATCACATCAAGTTCACACGAAACCTGTACAAAAACCCGCGCAAAAAACTGCACCTGGGGCTGGAGTGGGGCTGCGGTCCCGGGAAGGAAGCAAAAGGGATTGTAAAAGGGAGTAACAGCAGTCCCCTAGCAGTCCCCGACCAGCGGAGCTCCCGACCTCGCGGACCCCTCACCACAACTCATCGATCACGGAGAAGTGCTGTGCTGTGTTGTGTTGCGCGGGAACTGTAGTCTGAGACTCCGCCGTCGAGCCGCCGATAAAGGCCACACTCAGAGTAGGTGTGTGACTGGCGTAAACCGCTAGTAAGCTAGTTAGCAATTAAAAGCTCAGTAACCCCGGGAAAAAAAAGAATAAAGTCGTGAAATGAGGTCTGGAAAGCGAACTACATGGCTCTCGCGAATCCCCATAAAAGAGCAAGGAAAGCAAAGAAAAACCTTAAAAAAGACCTGATGGATGTCAGCAACGAAGGCAAGGGGAGGGACGAGGGAAGGAACGGAGACGATTTCCCCCCTGCTTAGAAGCCAAAAAACCCTGCCAGACATTAAGGCGGGAGAACGTACAAACATACCCTCAGGGAGCAAATCTGGCTTTCAACCTAAAATTTTTACAAAATTCTCATTTATCAAAGATGCCAGCTCTGCCCTCTATCTAAACAGTCGCAACACAAGCGATCGACCAACCCCGCTTCAGCCGACTAAGGCAAGTATCGTAACCCCCCCTGAAGCAAGAATCACAGGTGGGGGCACAAAGGGACCCTGCTGACCCAAGAAAAGGGGAGAGCAGTGCAGAGGTGGCGGCACCTGTAAGCAAAGAAAGAGCTGTACAAGGGGCCACTAAGGAGGGCCTCTTGGAATAAATCTGCGCAGGATCAGGGACGAGAACAGGAATTTGCAGACTCAAGCACAGAAACAAACCCAAAGGGCTGCGAGCATGAAGACACAATGGAGTACAAAACAGAGGGCCAAAATGCGATCCCAAACCCTAACCTCACTCCAACAGCAAACAGGGAGAGGAGCCCCACAACTCCCACAAGTTCAACGAGACATCATAATCGCACAGACGAAGATCACTTCGAAATCCCAGAATCTAAGAAAGGCAGACAAGGACCGCTTGGAAACTCTGAGAGATAAGAGGGACCAGACAGAGCAGTTCACTGGGGGCCCCAGAATTACACTCTGCAGTGCAAGGGTGATGTGCAGGACAGCGAACCCACGCAGTATGGAGACCCAACAACATAAACAGAAAAAACACCCTGCAAATACACATTGACCATGCCAGAGGACAGGCAGGCAAGGCTTGAACCCAGGAATACAAGAGAACTCGCAATAAGGACAGACACAGATGCAGTGGGGCAATCAAATACCATAACTACACAGGAAGCTAGAGCCCAGGGGCAGTGCACGTCTCAAAAAAATGACCAACAATGTGAGAAACCTGAGAAACAACAGGATCAAGCCAAGCCAGGAGGTGCCTCAAGACAAACTGAAACTGATCCCCCTAGTCTACCTATTTTAACTAACACACGACATACATCGCCTCAGACAAACGACTTTGAAACCTCGTATCTCACCCAAGAGGAGGGGAAGAACTGGTAGCATCTTACCCGACGGCTTTGAAGGGGGAACTGCCAGGAGGGACCATTGGTGCAAATCTGGGGAAGGAAACACCAAAAGCAAAAGAAGATATTTGGTCAACACTTCTGCACACAATGCAACTATCGGTAAACGCCATCCAATACCAGTCTGATAGGATGGATCTACAACTCTCTGTTCTCAACTCTCTGTCAATATTCGTCGCCAACATTGACGGCAAGCTAGCAGAGCTGAACAATTTGGTTAAAAGGGCGCAAGCCAAAACCCAATTAATACAATCTAACTTCTCCTGCATAACAATTGTGAACAAATTGGTAACACTCCCAACGGCAACGGACACCCTCCTTTCTGACATTAGGGTCGTAAAAAGCAGCCGATCGACCAACCCCGTCAATAATAAACGCGAAACTGCCTCGCCAACGCAAGCTGGATTACAGCCACCAACACAGGAGAGCTCAAAGATGACCCTAGACCTACTCTCAATCAGGGAAACTGTAGAAGCAAATAAGATAACGGCCAGCAACAGACAACAAAACGAAGGAACCCAAATGTCACCAACTGTGAACATAGTGCCATCGGGCATAACCTCTCAAAAAGACGTGGTGCTGGAACACCTTCAACAAGGAAAACAGGGAAGAAAACAGAAAAGGAAGGGAAGAAACCAAAAGAACACAACAGCGGTTATAGCTTGGGGCAAGGGCTCCACCAGTGTGAAAGCGACATCTAACCTATTGCAAGATAGGCTGATTGAGACAAGAGATGCTACAGACATGGAATATAACACACCAGAAACCAGAAATCAGGAAGGGAGGAAAAAACCCGAAAGAAAAACATCACTTGAAAGAAGGCCTATCACTAGCCACCCCCACAAAAGCCTGAAAGCGACATCGGACTTGCCACAAGAAAGGCCGAATGAGATGAGAGTTGACACAGAAATGGCGTATAACCCACAAGAAACTGGAAACTTGGAAAAAAGGAAAAAGCCCGAAAGGAATCCACCTCAAGATCGAAGCCCTATCACTAGCCCCCCCAAGACAAAGGAAGAAAGACAACCTCGAGGAAGCCCTCAACGGGCTGCAACTATGGCAAGCCCTCCTAGATTAAATTAACAGAGAGCAGTGAAACAAGTGTTAAAAGACATGCAGTAGGAATCGAGGAACGTCATGGCTCAGGGGAGGACCCCATTAATGCTGACAACAGCCGGACACAAGATAAGCGTCAAACAGGCACTGCCTCAGTAGTCTTCCTCCCGGAGTACAAATCAAGGGGCACAATAGACATCCTAAATAGGGGGAATATATTACGTTTACTGAAAACTATTGATAGCCTCAAAAACATATCCTCCAGCGATTTGGAATCGGTAGAATTTATAGAACTGTCACAACACTCAGGGGTAGAAGCAACAAAAACAGTATGGGCCACGGCAGAATTTCCGGAGAGACTGCTAAAAGAACAAGCAAAGTTAGATTCATGGGGAATAAAACTCCAACCATTTCTTAAACCAAGATATCCAGATCCTCTGACACTTGATAGCCAGCAAAGAAAAAAAGTAAATGGGCAGCTAAATCTGAACTCAGTTCTAAGAGGGGCTCGGAGTAAAACCCCTGAGAACTTAGCCCATCGAGAGCAGTCTAATAAGAGACTATCTGCCAATTGCAGTCCAATTGGAGCTGGCTATCGAGAACCCTAAATGTCAAAGCCATAAACCAATGACATAGCAATGCAAAAGCAAACAACATGCCCAACATCCTCAGCCTGTGCTCCTGGAACATCAACAGCCTAGGAGACAAATTTTCGGAAGCAAAAGTAAGCATCTACTTGCAAAGATTTGTCATCATTACACTGCAAGAAACCTGGTCTGACACTCCACCAGTATTGTCGGGATACAATTTAAACTTTCTGCCGCCCATACAGAGCTCATTGTTTGGACATAAGAAGGGAGGTCTTGCCACATAGACCGTGCTACAATCCATTGTTGAAGTAGTACTCTTGGCTTACAAGCTAGCTCCTCCAAATACAATGCAAGCACTGCGACTGACATTCGCGAGCAGAACTAAAAAGAGGACATAACCCTAATAAACCTCTATTTACACCCCAGGGAAAAATCCAAGGGAGCACAACAGCTGAAGGAAGAACTCGCAAAATTAATAAAAACTGAGAAAACGAACAATTTGATCATTACAGATGACTTTAACTTAAATACGCTCAGCAACCCAGCTTTCGAAAGCATCGACGACGAGGACCCCTTTGCTTGGGAGCTAAGCCACCAAGACAGCACCTCGGGAGGCAAAAGCTCGAAAACTGCTAGGAGTCTATTGGCTAAACTAGAAGAGCTGGGCTTCCGAGCGCTCAGTGGCAGATTTCCAGGGGATTGACCACAATCCGCTACATTTCACAGCACTACGGCTAGCTCTACAATAGATTTTACATTCTTCTCTCGCAGCCTGTATCAAAGGGTAAGAAATTTCCATATCGGTGCGATGGATTACAGCGACCACCTCCCTCAGGAAATCACGATCGAGGCACTGACAACACCAAGCCCCCGTGGTGCCAACAGATTAGGCTTAGATTTTTCAACAAATGAAAGACGGATAAAGTGTAAAACTAATGATCCACAAAGCCTCTTACTGCAAGCGAAACAAGCTTTAGGAGAGGCACAATCAGCATCCTCAAATTCAATTATATGCTAGAAGGCGTTCACAAAAAACTTGAGAGACAAAGCCGACACAAACAAAAACGCAAGGACGGATGGAATGGTCAACGCCCTGAAATACAAGAACCATCACAACTTTAGAAACAACATCCGGCTAAAAAAGGTAAAGACCCAGATTAACAACACTCTCCAAAGAGTAAGGACAGACCCCGCCGCCTGTCAAGCGCTGAGACAGCTAAAAGATAGCCGCAGGAAACTGATATGGCAACTTAAAAAAGATGCTGAGGAGGTCTTTTGGGGAAAACTCCTACACAACGCCAAAACGAACAACAGTGCACAGTTTTGGCAAAATATTAACAGTTTGATCAGTGAGCGAAGCCAGGGGATCGATTCCCATGCCACTGAAGAGGCCTGGATAACTTTCTTAATCACGAACTCACAAATATGCAATAGAATCTCGAAAGGGAGACGCGAGGGAGCACCAGGCCCAAACAGCATATCCCCAGTCGTATTCAAACAAGAACCAGAATATTGTGCCGTCGTTTTCAAACCAATGTTTGAAAAATTCTTGCAAACTTTAACAATCACACGATCCTAGAGGGGGGCAATTATCTCCCCAATTTTCAAAAAAGGAGATAGTAACGATCCAAGAAGCTATTGCCTAATAGCCTTACTTGTTAATGAGGCAAAATACTACGCTGGCCTTCCACTCCAGGAGCTAACATCATGGGTGGAAGAAACGACAGCAATCCCATACAACCAAACCGGCTTTCGGAAAAACATGAGAACGACCACTAACATATTAGCCTTATCGCTTTTGATTGATTCAGCTCTTGCGGCAAAACAACCTCTATACTTGTGCTATATTGATTATAGCTCCGCCTTCGATCATGTAAACAGAAATATGTTGTGGCAAAAACTAAAGAAAATGAAAATTCCATACTGCTGCTGAACCAACTAATTCTCTTGCACACCAATACCTGGGTCCTGGTCAAACTAGGAGCAGGGGACTTCTTATCTAAGATGATCCCCACAAGCACAGGAGTAAAGCAAGGATGTGTGCTTCGCCAACCTTATTTAACCTTTTTATGACTGAACTATAAGTCTTTCTGAATGAAAACAATTCTCATGCACCAAAGCTAGGGGGCATCCAGCTGTCCAATCTATTTTACACGGACGACTTGGTGCTGATCAGCCGGACTCCGATAGGCCTACAGCGGCTGTTAGATATCACCTCGCAATTAATTAAATAAACTCAGTATCAATCAAGAAAAAACAAAAGTCATGTGCATTACTCATAGCAAAAAGAAATCAATTCCCAGCTGGTTCCTGGATACAAGGAAGCTGGACGTCACGAGTAAATACAGATATTTGGGTGTCATTGTAGACCAAACAGTAGCTTTATGCCACAACGTGAGGAAATAAAAAAGAGAGGACTAATGACAGCTGTATCTCTAAGAAACTTAAAAAATAAGATAGCTGGACCAAATTTCGTTCCGCGAATAAAGCTGATTCAAGCAAAACTGATTCCATCTATCACCTACGGAAGCGATGAGAGAAAGGGACGCCGAAACAGTAGATGGAACAGTAACAAGAGCACTGCGCATGATCTTTGGCTTGCCAAGGTACACTTCGCCGGCACAGATTAGAATCGAATTTGGGTTGGTGAAGGAAGAGCTGGCGCGTAAAGGAGCATACCTAAAAAGCTGGTATAAAATAAGCAGGGGAGAAGCTAACACACTCAACGCTCTCCTTTGGAAAGAACTGCAAATTAAAGAAAACTGCCCGGCAAGGCTTTTCGTGGAGGACGCAATAAAACAACTGGGGGTTCGACAAATGTGGGATCTACAAGGGCCTCTGGCAGGTTTTAAAAAAGCAGTAAACAACAATGTCAGGAAAGAATCTCTCTTGCAAGACAAAGCTTCAATGACAGAGCAAGCGCACGGCTGGCTAACTGTACAATCTTATACTAAACTTAGACGACAAACATATCTTCAGACCAGCTTCACCAAAAAAACAAAAGAGACTTTTTTGAAATACCGGCTAGGTCTATTACCCTCTGTAGATCTCATGGCCCCTTGGCTGCGTTCCCCAAAGCCAGCAAAGTGCTGCCTTTGCAGGAATGACCAGGAAAACATCTTACACCTCATTACCATCTGCAAGGAGCTGCAGCAAGAGCGCCAGAACCTTCTGAGACCATCGTTTAACAAAAAAGGGATCAGGTCCTGCAGGCAAGCAGTCCTGGCTTGTTTTTCAGGTGATGAAGTTCAAATGACTTGTCGACTGGTAAAATACATTGAAGTTGCAGAAGCCCGACTCAACAAAAAGAAAGAACAAACAGAAAAAGCGAAGCTGATTGAACCCAGTGCACTATCTGCATCCTCAGAGCTAAAATAATCGGATTATACTGAGGCTCAGCAGGCTCGTAGGAGCACACCAGGAGACATTACCATAAAGTACGAGCTCACGGGGAGGAGAATGTCTTGCCTCCTATATGGACTACGGACTGCAATAACTAAACGCACTTCGAAGGGGAAAGTAGGTCAACCTAACTATACAAAAACTCCTCAAGAGGAAAATAGAAGTGACTCAGTAGTGGGCCAATTTTCCTTCCTACCTGCTTCTTTTAATAGTTTTAATTTTAGTATTTTTGTAATCGTAGTTTTTGTACAACCTATCACAGTATTAATATAATTTTCCATGCTGCTACAGACATCCAAAACTGTTTTTATAGATGTTGGTTTGTAATGGTTTTTATTAACTGTACAATAAAGTATTACCTTACCCAGGCCCAGAAGTAACATTTTAGGGGATACCTTCAGATATTTAATATAAGTATGCTCTGGCAAAGGTGACATTTGGGAAAATGCATACAGTACTGCTCTGCATCAAGGCCCATGTTCCACATCCTCAGACAAGTGCTCGGAAGCTGGGTTATCACTATGTAGCTTTCAGATGTCCTTGCAGGCAAGTGCAATGGAGATGAAAGGCTTCTTGCATTGTACTGAAGTTATCCTCAGAGAAGACTACAAGGATGCTTGAAAGATGACATTGCAATTTACTACTAATAGTGCTCCTCACAAACAAGCACAAAGGACATAGAAAACGTGTTGCTCTATAATACTAACAGATGCTTTCACAGAAGAGTACAATTGAGTCACAGCCCTTCCTGGGTGTACATACATTTTGACAGAGTGAGATATGCAAAAAGCACACAATGTTGACATCCTGAGAAAATACATGCAGCACTGCTTTGCACCCAGGTCGAAGATTGCCTTAACTAAGTGCAATAAATAAACATATTAACTTCTGTAAGATCACTTTTTCCATGGAATGACTTCCACCATTAAACTTTTCCTTTCATTTTAGGAATTAGGATGTGCTCTCCAAGGGAAAATGGTAACTGTACAATAATTTCAGAGTGGCCCTAGCATCCTGGAATTCTGCACACAATGAATACATGTAATTGCCACACCAAAGTAACTGAAAGAAGTGCAAGGACTTCAAACATTCTGTTTCATCATGTCATTTCTAGCAGTCCCTCTAAAGAAAGATACAATTGCTTGAAATATCAATCACAAAGTTGAGGGGGTGTGGCTTCAACCTAGAAAATTGCATATACATTCTTGCCACTCTAATGCCATGGGGTTGTTGTTTTTAAAGATAAATATGCTACAGCTGGCTGCTAGTAATGAGGCAACATCACAACTTACAGGCAATATCAAAGTGTTATGGAAATAGTAAATGACACCCTACATACTTAGGAAATAGTAGTCACTGGGAAGTACAAGTGTCTAAAAAGCTGTACTCTTTGGGAACTAATATTTAGGTGTATGTTTACACTTGCAAGGGCAATTTGCTGCCACTGAAATGAAGTCATTCAATGGCTGAAGTGAATTGGTCCATTGACCTCTACTATGTGCTGTGGTGGGAGAAAGCATTCTTTGAGTGACATTTGTAGAGTCCAGTGGCAAAAGAGAGTTGATTTAGAGCCTCTATATATGTATGTTTCTTTATATGATATTCTTTGGAAAACGTGAGGCAGGCAAGACAGCTAAAACTGTTTTTAGCTCAAACCTAAACAGACAAAACAGAATAATGTTAGATTTGTATTTACCTTTGAAAAAAATGAATGCCCTCAATGTAAATTACATTGTACCATTTACATCTATGACTCATACAGTATCAAATCTGATTTTCTTTTCACAATGGTGCTTTACACATATCTAATTCTATAAACTCATCGTCTCTTAGAGCTAACTCTGCCAAGTCTCGTATGTAGGAGCAGCTTTGAAAATACACGTTTATGAGATGGAGACAGAAATCATTCAGTGGTTTCAGAGCTTCTGTTTGAGCCTGCGGCTGCCGTTGGGGACCAGCGGCACTTATTTCTCCCCAACACACTTCCCGAAGAGCTAGAGAGGGAAAAACTCACAAATCAGAATTACGGAGGTAGAGAAATGCGGAAAAACAGTCACAAAGAGAGAAAGCAGGAGTGAAAAAAGAGGCAGCTAGTGTCTGGTAGTGGATTAACGAGGCATGACGTGGATTTAGACTAACAGCCTTGGTATTTGGCACGCGGACATTTAATTGCACCAGCTCTGATCTTCTGAGCAAAGCTTTGGGCACAGGCATCATTCTTTTACAAACTAAACACTGTACATCTCTGTGCAGGAATGATGTAAGATTTCCAGCACATCAATCGTTTGTAATTATATTAATTCTTTAATCAAATTGATCATTGCTCCCAAAAATGCTGTAGGTGAATTTTTCATGTTCTTATTGCCAAACAAATACCTTACAATGGATGCATCGAGATGCTATAGTTACATTATGGTGCGTAAAACCAAACAAGCCCACTAAATGCATGTGCAGAGATGTGCAACGTGTACTTGCTAAATATCCATTGCATTTTAGCTTTTGCTTTGGCAGTACTGATGACTCTAATATTCTCCTGGTGACAATGTCTCAAAGTGCACCTTCCCTGAACTTGCACTTTGAGATTTGTGCATGTTCTTCATGTCGGGAAAAGCTACGTTCATACCGTACACAAACATAAACCAGGTGTATGTTGTAAAGAATACATTTATAACTCAAAGGATGGGTAGCAGGCAGCTGCATAGGGCTCAAGCGATGAAGCAGCGGGACATGCTACTGGCTGATTGCCTACATTCAAGGAAAGTGTCACCTATGACACGCTATTTGCTGCGAGTCCATTAAGTGATATATGACAACATGAAATGACACTGAGATGATATATGACAGCTTGGAAAAATAGCTGGCTTAGCATTCCAGTCGGAAAGTGCACACTTATCGTGACCCAAAGCACATTTCCGTAGAAATGGTTGTGCTTCGCATTAATGGGAAGGGCCCAGCTGAGCCAATTAGAATGTAGTGTCGTAGAAATTGATCAACGCCTCTGTAGAAATATCACTGACGCCTTCACTTTCCACAGCTCACATGGTCAGCGACTAGCTGCCGCCTCCCCCCCAATCCGGCACCCAACACCAAGGAACGTGGACACGAGACGTGTTTACTTTTTGGAAGGCGGGCGCTAGTCGCCCGGCCGTATTTATTAAAGTATGAAATTAAAAAAGGTTTTAATTGCATAATCAACAATGGAATACAAAAATCAGCAGGACATTCAGTTATACAATCGTTATCAACAAGTTTGAGAGCCTGACCTTAACAAAACTCTAATACAAGTTGTTCCTAGCTTAACTAAACATCCTATCTTGATTTTTGTACATTTCTGGCCATATGGCAGGGTCACTACCGGTGTCAGGTCCTACAAGCTGCGCCTTCGCCTTAGAAGTGCGCATGCGCAGTGTTACCCCGGGAATTGCCCGGTCTACGCCCCAAACTCCATTTACCCACTAAAGGAGGGCCCTTACTCTGCGCCGGTGGCGTCATGAGTCCACGCGCGCGGGGTGGCTACCAGCCTAAGGAAAGCGTGAACTACTCCTACCCGCGCTCCTTTGCATATTACCTTGCCCCTGGAGTACTGGGAGTGGCCCGCAGGCCCCTCCCCCTGGGCGGGAACCTCCATAGGATGATGCCCGCCCCCTCAGACCTCAAATATGTGCTCACCGATAATGACCTTACCGCATGCCCCATACCTAATAAATACGACGACCTATGGAAAAAAGTCTAAAGGACAACTACACTGGCTAATAAATAACAGTATCCACGCATAGCTAAAAGGGAAAAAAGGGCCTAATGACACATGGCATAAAATTACAATTCGGTTCACACATGTTGCTCCTAATCACAATACCTACGTATATCTACAAAGGGAAAAAAGGCCTAAAGACACATACCTTCAAATATAGTTCACTTCATACATCACTTTTCTACAAAGGGAAAAAAGGCCTGACAACAGATCACGAAAAACAACAAAACCTACTCTCTACCGCGGTCTATACCTACGAGACTTACCATTAGACCGAACATAACGCTGCTTAAACTTTGTACCAAGGGATGGTGGGTGGGAAACAAAGAAGCCCCGAACGCGGGGCACAACGTTCAGCGAGGGAGCGTCCAGGGACAAGGGGGTCTCCTGGGCGCTCCCTACCTCTTATTCCCGAGGGGCCGGATGGCCCCTCCTAACGCCCGCCCCCCCCGACCCGGAACCAGTCCATTGATTCCGGGTCAGGAGGGGCGCCGGCCAATCGGCGGTGGGCCGCGCCCCCAGGGCACGCCCCCACCGTCGAAGGACCCGAGGAGAGAGGGGGTGAGGCGGTCGCCGCGCCGCCATGCGTGCGGGGGGGCCGAGGGCCCCCCCTTTTCACATGGTCAGCGACTAGCTGCCGCCTCCCCCCCAATCCGGCACCCAACACCAAGGAACGTGGACACGAGACGTGTTTACTTTTTGGAAGGCGGGCGCTAGTCGCCCGGCCGTATTTATTAAAGTATGAAATTAAAAAAGGTTTTAATTGCATAATCAACAATGGAATACAAAAATCAGCAGGACATTCAGTTATACAATCGTTATCAACAAGTTTGAGAGCCTGACCTTAACAAAACTCTAATACAAGTTGTTCCTAGCTTAACTAAACATCCTATCTTGATTTTTGTACATTTCTGGCCATATGGCAGGGTCACTACCGGTGTCAGGTCCTACAAGCTGCGCCTTCGCCTTAGAAGTGCGCATGCGCAGTGTTACCCCGGGAATTGCCCGGTCTACGCCCCAAACTCCATTTACCCACTAAAGGAGGGCCCTTACTCTGCGCCGGTGGCGTCATGAGTCCACGCGCGCGGGGTGGCTACCAGCCTAAGGAAAGCGTGAACTACTCCTACCCGCGCTCCTTTGCATATTACCTTGCCCCTGGAGTACTGGGAGTGGCCCGCAGGCCCCTCCCCCTGGGCGGGAACCTCCATAGGATGATGCCCGCCCCCTCAGACCTCAAATATGTGCTCACCGATAATGACCTTACCGCCACAGGCCAGTATTGTTAACCGACGATCTGGCCTCCCCCTCTAGCCCTTATCTAAGGACACATCCTCCTACCCCAGCCCTCTAGCCAAGCCCAGATATTGTCAGCCCATAGGACATTACCCTCTTCTGTTAGGTGAACCCCGTCCTTCAAGTAAAACTTTTGACCCCAGATGCACCCATGAGGTATTGACTGTAACACGGGGGTTCGGAACAACCTATCCAACCGTGTGTTGATCCTCTTTACCGAGTGATTCAACGCCCTGACTGAATCGCCCCCCCGCCACTGAAGCCGAGGTATTAGTTGTGACCATACTAGTGTGCACCCGGGGCAGGTCCTAGCTATCCAACCCGCTGTTGAGATAATCTCCTCAATCAAGATGCGCCTGCCCAGTGTTGCCAAATCGTTCTCCCCAAGGTGAAGTATCACCACTGACGGTGGAGCCCGCTGGCGCGCTAACAGCCCTTGGAAGAATCCCCTAAACTCGTGAAGACACAACCCTCCTCTGCCAAAGAACGTGATATTCAACCCTAGTTGTGCCGCCCTTTCCTTCTTGTCACCTGACAGGAAGACACATTCCGCTCGCTTCACATATGAATGACCAACAATCCAGACATTGTTCTTTGTTGTTTCCTGGTCGCCGCTCCGTGCCGATGAATATTGGCGATGCCCGACGACAAATTCCTCCCCTGCGTAACAGGTCTGAGAAACTGTAAGAGAGCGGAAAAGAGACCAAGCGTGAGTGACAGGTAATCATAGCATGTCAATCCGAACATAACGTTTATAGCAGTCTGACGACCACCTCCCAATTGTCTTCACTCTTTCCACTGGGAGGCCCCCCGCCACCGCCTCAGTTGCTGCCCCAATCCTGAAGGAATGAGACCCAAAATCTCTAGGATCAAGACCAGCTTTTGTGACCCCTATTTCGAACACTCTCCTGAATTGATACCTGGTCAAGGGGCTCCCGTCGGCGTGACAGAGCAACGCCCTGCTTGCTGAACCGACCAATAGTCCCATGAGTGACTCCACGTGCCTCACCGGGCAGCACGGGTTGGCGGGGGCCCGTTGCAGAACTATGGTGTGACCCCTAGCTTCTTGATCGGTCTTTGATTTCTGGATAATTACCCACATGGTGTCACCCCTTATCGTCACCCCAGCCTTCTGCAAGCCACCAAGTATGTCAGTCTTAGATCCTGCCACAAGTTCACTAATTCTCAGTGCCCCATAAAATGCCAGGGAGAATGCCGCCCTAAAAAGAAGCACTTCCCACTCCGAGTTACAAACAATCCCCAGCGTGCCCAGTAAGGCTGTTAGCCGGGCCAACCCCATGGGCTTCCTCTTATCCTTCTGGTGTCCCTGAATACGGCGCCATCCCCTTAAAGCCTTGCGTATCATAAAGGTATTGGTGGGATCCCGAAAGCCCCTAGCTTGCGCGAAGAATGACACAGCTGCCCTATGTCTGGTTGCCGCTGCCACTGAGCGCCCCTCTTTGTGCATCCATTCTAAGTAGGCTGCAAACCCATCCTCTTTCGCCCAAAGCACTTCCCACTGCGGCCCCAAGAAAGAACAATAAGACAGAAACGCCCCTTCGTACGCCGTCTTGGTCCTGGGGGCTAAGCTAGCGACCACGAGGTCTTGTAATCTGGGGCACCAATCTGCCAAAGTACCGCTGGGAAGTGTGCTGGCGAGGGGTCTGCTGTGGGGAGATGTTCCCTGAAAACCTGCATTTTGAAGCGAGAAAGGGAGTCAGCAGCATTGTTTAAAACACCAGGGACATGTTTGGCTCTAAAATTAGCATTCAGTTTAAGGCACCGCAGAACAATCTCTTTGATCAGGCGAAGTATGAAAGGACACCGCGCCCCCTGCTGATTGATACATTCCACCACCGTCATGTTATCTGACCAAAACACCACTGATTGATTACATAGGTGTTCGGGCCAGACCATCAGTGCCACCCATATTGGAAAAAGTTCCAGGAAGCCAATGTTGCCGAGCAAACCCCATGTGTTCCATTCTTCTGGCCATTGTTGAGCGACCCACCTATTCCCTAGGATGGCACCAAAGCCCACACTACCGGCCGCATCAGTCCATAGTCCTAACTCCGCTGATGTAGTGAGCGGGCCGGGCCAGACCACCCTACCGTTAAAATCCTCCAGGAATGCCATCCAAATAAGCATATCCTGGCGAATTTCAGACGATAGGCGCGTGCGGTGGTGCTTTTCCCTCAGCCCCTTCATCGCGTGCGCGATGGAGCGAGAGAAGGGGCGAGCCATTGGGATGATTCTTAGTGCGAAATTCAGTTGCCCTACGACCTCCTGTAATTGCTGCAAAGTGACCTTCTCCTTCCGGAGGCATAACTGTAGCGACGTCTTGAATTTGCGCACCTTATCCCTAGGTAGTCTAAAACATTTCTCCATTGAGTCAATCTCGATGCCCAGAAATTCCAAGCAGGTGGTCGGGCCCACCGTCTTCCCAGGCGCAAGCGGGACCCCAAAAGCCCGCATGAGCACGCAAAATTCCTGCAATGCTAGTGCGCACTCCTGAGAACCCGCTGTACCGAGGAAGAGGAAATCATCTAAGTAATGCATGACCCTTTGATGGCCTGTCACCTGTCTCATGGCCCATTCAAGAAATGAACTAAACATCTCAAAGTAGGCGCAAGAAATAGAACAACCCATAGGCATGCATTTGTCCATGTAGAACCTATCCCTAAAGGTGAAACCTAAAAGATGTTGGTCCGCCGGGTGGACTGGGAGGAGGCGGAAGGCGGACTCTATGTCTGATTTCGCCATCAGCGCCCCGGGTCCAGTGGCCTGTAATAAGGTCACAGCCTGGTCAAAAGAGGCGTACTTGACACTACAGATACCTTCGTCAATGGCATCATTCAGTGAGGCCCCCTTCGGCGCTGATAGGTTATGAATCAATCTGAATTGCCCCTTCTCTTTCTTGGGGACAACTCCCAGTGGGGAACACACAAAATTGTGTACTGGTACTGCAGAAAAAGGGCCAGATATCCTGCCTAAGGAAAGCTCCTTGTCAATTTTGGCGGCCACAACAGCCGGATTGTGTGTGACTGATAATTGATTTCTACAGTGCGCACTGCCTGTGTATCCCCCGGCCGGGATCCTAAAACCTTTAGAAAAACCTTCCTGGAGTAGGGTGGCCGCTTTGTGGTCAGGGTATCTGTTCAACAATGGAATCATTGCCACCACATCCACTGGAGTGGGGGGGCGTGCCCTGTCTGACTTATAGTGGCCTTCCCCTACCCCTCTGTCCCGTGTTACCTTGCTTGGACCTACAGGTAGATTCTGGGTGAGAGGGGTGCCCACAAGAGGCACATGCATGCCTAAACTTACACGCGGCCCTTGTGCAGGTACGCTTATTAAAATCCCAGCACACCCCTTTCTTCTCTGGCCCACCTGCCCTAAATTTCCCAGGTATTTCACTCGTTTGGGGGGGCCGAAAGGGCTGCTGCGGTCTAGGGAACACCTTGCCCGCACCGAACTGAGGGGGAGGTGCCGTGTCAGAGAACTGTTTGTGCCAAGCCAAGGAATCTACCGAGTCCCATGGCAATGATCTATTGAATTCCAATGCCTTCCTAAAGTTGACATCATAACCCTTCCATGCTTCCCCAGAATACTGTTGACTCCACCCCACAATCCTGCTCGAGTAGCAAGCCAATGCAGCCTGCAGATCTGGAGGACGCTCAGCCTTAACTGCAGTGAAAACAGCCCATGCTTGCATCCAATTATTGAGATTTTCCTCAACCCTGAATCTAGTACATTGCGCCCTCCATTCACTTGGGAGCATCCACTCCTTCAGTGCTTTTGCCTGCTCCATTTCCCTATTATCCAACAATAAAGAATAAATGTACACGTATTTATCAGCCCAAATCATTTCTTTCACAGCTAAAGACACATGTTGAGCTAGATTTTCGCTCCTGGAAGGTACTACACCGTCCCCCAAGAGCGGCAATGCCACTTCCTTACCAAGTGCGGGCACCGGGGGCGGCTGCCCTTGTACTCCGTCCAGCTGGGGAACACTTGGACCTGCAAGGGGAGAAGAAATCGGCAATGCAACATTGTCGGGGACCGGTACCGATCTGATTTTTTCTACGAACCTTGCCGCCTCTGCCGCATAGTCTGCAGAATTCGGGAAGGCTCCCCCTTTTTGGAGCCATGGCATCATAGCCGTTAACTGAGATAACAATTCGGGTGGCATCGAATCTACGTTACCCCCCGGGACAACAGGTACCACTGGGGTTATGCCCAGTGGTCCTGGCATGGCTGGCAGGGCGGGCGCCGGGTGTGGCCCGCCTGTACCTGGGATTGTGGGCACCGGTGCGGGAGCAGCCCCAGCGTCTACTGGTTGACCTGCCGGCACCGGCACCACAGGGGCAATGGGTGTAGGCACGTGCGGGGGTGGGACCACCGCGGGAGGTGCGGCGGGTAACGGATCCACTGGGCCTGGTGTGGGGACCGCCTCCCTGGGTCTCTTGGACCTAGGTTTCCCTTGCGGGGTGACAAATTCCCCTCTTGGCAATGGTGCCACCCTCTTGCGGATCGGTCTCCCGGACGGGCCCGGTGCCTCGCCCTCTCTGTCCTCCAACCGAGCTTCCCGCTCCTTAATTTGGCCTAGCTGTTGCTTAATGTCGCTCATCTCCCGCATCATAGCCCGCATCATAGCCTCCATGTTGGACCCCCTTTTTCCACCCCTTGGACCTGGCATGACGCTTACCCCACAAAACACCCGCTGCCTACTTAGTTCCCAACCGTCAACTGTGTGTACCTTTCAGATGGAGGGTCACCAGGGGGCTTTCAGCACCATGCAACGGCGACCGCAACACTAGCGGCTTGTCCGCTTATGTAAGGGGGTGAGTAAACCTAACGTAGACTCCCCCGGCGGCCACCTGGAGCAATGAATGCTAGCCCCCCGTTCCCCTCTTACCGACCAGTCCCGTGCACTCGCCGGCGGCGATGATCCGTGGTCACAGCCCTCAACCCGTCGTGTGCCTTGTCTGCGACTGAAACGTGCCAAAATGTAGTTAAAGTTGCCTGGAATTAAAAACAGGTATTAGTACCTTGTAATAAAGCAGGAAAAACGTCTTTGAGAAAACCGACTGTGGCTCAGATCCCCACCACTTTGCGTGCTGAATGCCCTTAGAAATTCTCCGTGAAATGAAACAGGGGCAGATTTTTGGGCAACCAAGTTTGAATTCAAAATTGAACACCTCTGTTAATCACCCTGTTGCTATGCTCCACACAAGCAATTAATATCAGCGGAATCCACCGTATCCTTCCCAACAAGACCCCACCAATACTGCACCTGTAACTGCCCCGTACACTTCGCTTTAATGATAACAACAATAAAACAACAGATAACTACCCTCCCCCTCTTCTTGTACAATTGTACTTCGCTTTCAATCATGCACTTCCTTCACTCATAAATAACACAGCCGTGGTAAGTGTCCTCTTTTCACTGATTGTGCAAATGGTTATCTATGGTCTCCCTTCCAGGCGCTGCCCTGGTGTTCCCTGCTTCACTTCTTTTAGGCGCGAATGAGAATGCGCGCTCAAACCATTAACAAACCACAATACCCCCCAGGCTCTCGTTACACGGCCGCCGAATGTGCGTGCCCCAACAACTTTGAATGCGAGTACTTTCTCGCCAACCCCTGTCTCCACCCGGTACCTCCTCAGCCTGGATGCGCGCCAGACACAACGCGCGCCAAACACTTTGCAATGCGAGCTTTCTCGCTAACCCCTGCCCCCACACGGTACCTCCTCAGCCTTCTCAACGGGCCGCACCACGCTTTGTCCTCTGTTACCGCCGCCCTTGTTTCCGCCTCCTGCAGTCGCCTCGCGTCTCTTAGCAAACGGCAGTCCCCCGGCTTCTCTCGCTGAAACTGGCGGCCCGCTCCACGCTGCACTCCCGCAAATAAGACCTGGAATATAAGAGCAAACAGTAATATGACGGCTCACGCCCCTGGCCGGTGCTGGCGATCGCTCCACGCGGAAGATCCTCCGACAGCCAGCCCCCAGGAAACCGCTCCGCAATCTGAAATATAAAGCGGGAAACAATTAAACAAACAAAGAAGCCCCGAACGCGGGGCACAACGTTCAGCGAGGGAGCGTCCAGGGACAAGGGGGTCTCCTGGGCGCTCCCTACCTCTTATTCCCGAGGGGCCGGATGGCCCCTCCTAACGCCCGCCCCCCCCGACCCGGAACCAGTCCATTGATTCCGGGTCAGGAGGGGCGCCGGCCAATCGGCGGTGGGCCGCGCCCCCAGGGCACGCCCCCACCGTCGAAGGACCCGAGGAGAGAGGGGGTGAGGCGGTCGCCGCGCCGCCATGCGTGCGGGGGGGCCGAGGGCCCCCCCTTTTCATTCCACGCGAGGATGACCCTTGCAGTCATTTATTGGAGCTAAAATATAATATTCTCAGATCTATTGACGCCGGTGTCTCCTGTGCTGATACTTTGAAATCGAAAAAAAAAATTAATCAAAATTGAAAACAGATCACATGTGTTTATTTTACCTGGACAAGACAATGTGATTTCTAACCAGAATGGGTTAAGATCAGTGTTTTTATTAAGGGGCCTGAATGATTCCCAAACTTTCCCAATCAGGACATGCTGTTCTGCTGAGCTCTATCTATTGCGAATGACCTTGAAATGGCCGGGTCCTGGTTAGTTTCTCCCTCTAATCCCAAACAAGCGTCCTAAATCTTACACTGTGTCATTGTTCGCATACCGCGCGCCTTGCATTTCCCTGCCTTCTCGAGGCTTTGACATAAATTATATGGGAAATGAAGCAAAATGTAATTACAGTGTCCAACAGCACCGAGGCAGACGAATAGGAAGGAGCCGTGGACGGCAGGTCTGCAGTCCGTTTTCAATAAATGTCACACGGAGCCACGGGAATAGATGAAACATTTATCACTCTGCCACCTACGTCTAAATGATGTCTTTATACTGCCACGTGACCTGCAAGTCAGAGGGGTAAGGCTATGTCAGATGACCATTTACCAGCAGATTGCTTCAGCACAATTATGGCTGTAATAGGATTCCCGTTGCGAGCCTCGACATATCATAGTTTGACCATGAAAATGAGCCCAAAGGATTGTGTTTTGATGCTTGAAATCGAGTTATTCCAGGGAAAATATCCCCAAATAGGTTAATGTGGATATTTAATAACCCTTCAGCGTTTCTGATCCAGGAACATGTCCGATTTTCACCCAAACACTTTTACATTGAGAGGAAAACATTCACTTTGCTCTGGCTGATTGAAAAGTAACTTGATGTATGCATTCAAGATGCACTTAGAGCATGATGGGACCAGGAATCGCACTGCCTCATGACCTTTTGTGCAATGTTAATCTACCAATTGTAAGTAGGGTTTCCGCCTAGAAATGACAAAATCAGTCTAATACTGTGTATGTGTGTCACAGGAAAGTTGCCTGCGTTAAACGAATAGGTGGAAATACACGTAAGAATATTATCAATTGTAGTTCTTTCAGACGCTTCCAAGTGACATTCATGGTTCTGATTTCTTGCCCGTTTTTGGCATTTGTTGATCTGCATTGGATACTTCCTCTCTCTTAGTCTCTTTGTGAGATCTGATGCCTGTGTCTTATAATCCTGTGTGCTACTACAGTTGCGACAAATCCTTAAAAACTGGCAGGAAAATTCTCTCTTAATGTTCGTGGATGAAAACTGTCAAATGGTATTAAGCCATTTTTAGCTGTAGTTTTTTAGAAAGTTTTGTTTTCCGTGCCATTTCCTCTGCAAAAATAGTGACATCAAGAACATCCAGTGTTGCCCTGTGTATTGTGCATGTGAAATTCAAGTTGTTTTTACGGTGTTAAGACATTCAAGAAAATCAGGCATTATATTGGCTTCCCCCTTCCAAAGGATGAAGATGCCATTTCTATAGTTTCCAAAACAGAATCCTCTGCTAGTATGGGTGAGATGTGCCCAACACACAAGTGTCTTCAAAATTGCTGACAAAGAGCCCCGGCAGACATGGGGAAAAGGTGCTGTTTATCAAAGATCCGTGGGTCTGGAGTTATAGTGTGTTCTCAAACTCAAAGACGTTTTGAGTCAGTGTTATTCCGCAACATTCCAACACAAAGTGTCTAGGTGTGTTAAATTAAAAAAAACACACAGATGATGAACGGAATGAAGAGCAAATCAAACATTCACCCCCAGTCAATAGATCTGGGTTAAATCCATTGTTCTTTTGCCCACCATCCCACCCCAGTTTAGACCCAGCCACACGTAAATCAGTCTTGACCCTGTGCCTCATAGGAACAGTCCAGCCCGAACTGCCAAGCCAGGTCCTCCCTTGACCGGAAACAAGCACCCTGGTACCGGTTTCAGGGTATACCGTCCATCATCTGTTCTTGTTCCATTTGGCCCGCAAGTGGGTCCCATGCTCGCTGCGCCACCAGATTCAAGCTAGCCTGGCTGATGAGTGGTGTTACCCCGAAACTGGTCCCAGGAAGCTTGTGATGGAGGGAGGTTCAGAATAATATTTTGTTCTGACTCGCGAAGTTAAACTTCCATAATATAACAGTATTAATCAGTGTTTGTCGAAATATACTAATCAACCTAGTTTAAAATGCATTACACGACACAAGGGATTAACATATGTGCTTTATGTTGCAACTGCAAGTTCGTGAAAAATAATGAATTAACTTTGTCTATTGTCTTTGTCAGTATTAAATGCGGCTGTTTAAATAATGGCATGTGCTTATTTTGTGTGCTTATGTTAAGTCTTTTTATCTTATATGTGGTATGAGTTTGTAAACTCTATGTGCTTCAGCTTTTGCTAGATAAACTGTGATTAATGGGTTAATGATTAGTAAGGGGGGTGGGTAACAGAAGGGTTATCAATACTCTAATTAATTGATGTCTTGTGTTTCTTTGAATACTAGTTTTCCATGAGAGAGGCCTAAGGCCTGAGGCCTAGTATTTTGAAAATGGGTGTTTGGAATCCTGTCGTGAAGAGCTGAGCACAGTGAAACAAATAAATAAATTGGTTGTGCAAGATGAGCTCTGTAAGTGACAAAATCAAGGACACACAGGCTGTGGCATACCTGCCAAGCCAAGGAAGCAACGAACTGTTTCAAATATTGTTGCGTTTCCGAGGAAGTTAATGCTCCCATGAGAAAGTGGACAATGGTGTCTTATAAAAGTTTAACTTTGGATTGAAAAGGAGGTATTTGATATTTATTTGATATTTATGGGTTTTTATAAAGCGCAAACTATCGCTCCGGGAGGAGCATCTTGGCGCTGTGCAAGCATGAAGAAGATAAGTGATCGATGATAAGTGGTGAGGGTCTGGAACTAAATAGCTGCCAATACAGAGTTGTCAGGTTGTTGATATACCCAAGTCTTAAGGAGTTTTCTGAATTTACTCTCTTTTTCGGTTAGTCTAAGGTTCACGGGTAAGTTGTTCCATGCCCTTGCTGCCAAAAAGGTAAAGGTTTTCCCACCCCTAGTCTTATACTTAAACCTGGGAATCATTATGAGATTTGTTCCAGAGGATCTCAAACATCGTGAGGGGTTGTAAAAGGTGAAGCGTTTTTGAAGGTACTGGGGCCCTGTGCCCTTCAGAGCTTTAAAAACGGTAAGTAAGAGTTTAAAAAGAATTCTTTTATGGAGTGGTAGCCAGTGTAGAGAATTTAATGCAGCTGAGGCAGATGACCTTCTGGGGAGTTTCAGGACCAATCTGGCGGCTGCGTGTTGTATACTCTGAAGCTTCCTCAGGGTGGACTTTTTCACTCCCACCATTAGGCCATTGCAGTAATCAAGTCGGGAAAGGATCAAAGCTACCTCATATAGACTGACATCTGTCAGCCAATCCGAACTCTGGATGGTCGAGAAAGAAATACTTTTTGTTGAGATTAGCTAGTTAGAAAGGTATAAAAACTTAGCCCTAACTTGGGTGGGGGCTGCTCATTTCCCGAATCCAGAAGGGTGTGACGTGCTGATGAACATTTGGCGCACGTAAGAATAATTGGCCTTTTTGACTTTAACTTTTAGATGAAGTAAGTTTTAGACAGGGAAAATAGAACTTAGGGTTTGAGAAACTGATCATTTTACTTTAACTCATGCTGATTAATGATTCTTGAATTGTCAGTCTAATATGTTTTTCCTCAGTAAAATTCTGATTAATTGCTAATAAATAATGATTTATTAAAGAAGATGCTTTTTCTTTGAAGAATAAAATTAATAAATTAGAATTTGAAACGACAAGCTGGTCTTGTTTATTCATGGTCTAGTTACCATGAGATTGATCCATTTACCTAAGTGACTTATTTAAAATGTTATTCGCATAAAATCCATGGTAAAAGATGATAAACTGCAGTTGTATATAAATGTGTAAATAGTTTTTGAATAGGTTCTGTTTAATTAGGTCACATGATTCAGCTGCCCAAAGTTTGTCTCAGTAGTTTATGGGCCTTGTGAAAGTATTATAAATAATGGTGAGTATTATGGTGAAAGGTAGTGTTGTTGAAACAGATTTTCTTTAGGGGTGCTGCATCAATTTCTTGGTAGCAGAGTTACGGTTACTATGGTAACGGACATGCTACATAGTAATTACATAGGATCGATGTTTTAACATATGTTAAGTTTGTTCAGTTGTTATATGTAGTCGAAAGATTTTTTCCAGCAGTGTGAAAATTCCTGGTTTTGTACCGGTACAAGAGTAGTGTAACAGGTGAAGTTGCACAGTGCATTTGTTCTGTTTCAAAATAGTGGTATTGTCATATATCACTAGTGTTGTGGACGTACAGCACAAATTTAGGGACTCTAGGTGTGTTAGGTAGAATGTATAGTGAGGATTGTCTATGAAATTGAAGCTTTCGAGTATAGGGACTTGGAGCCTGTTTTAAAACTTTTTTTTTTTAAACCTTTATTTATCAGTTTTCATGGAACAGACATAGTCACAGTGGTTACAATCATACAAGAAACAATCAATTGACAATTAAATAGGTACAGTGTCCGAGGCTAAGAGTTCAAACAAGTTCGCAAATACGAGTGTGCTCTCACTCGCTGCATTTACAGAAAGGCTGCACAAGGTCACATATCTGAAATCTCTGGACAGAAAAGCCAATAGCACAGATGAGCTTAAGGAGTATCCCTCAATAATCATGTCTGGATATCGGGGATGTCACATAATAGCAGACAGGTAAAAGGATTGGTTAAATGTCTACAGCATCGCCAGGAGACAGAATCATGAGAGCGTTGTAGCTATACCTCAGTACCCTGGTTATCATCCTCCTACCCTTCTTGTGAGTCTGTATTTCTCATCAGATACACCTGCAGAGGACCCCAGATATCTTTCAGCTTGCTACGGACCGGTAGTAAATCAGCATAGATATTATGTTGATCCTGACAGTAGATTAAATCGTCTAGCCATTCCTTAAACTTCGGAGCTCTTTCCCTACCCCACCTGCATGCAACTCTCCTTTTGGCAAGCAGTAGAGCAGTGTCCACAAATCTTCTTATGGGCTTAGGTACATGCAGCGTTTATCCCAACAACATAACCAGCGGGTCCTTATCCAGTACCCCCTCTGTCATAATTTGCAATGCCTCGTGCACCTGTGACCAATAGCTATACACCCCGGGACATTCCCATGCCAGATGAAGGAATCCCGCCCCTTCCGCCTGGCATCTAGCACATCTATCATCATCTGTCAACTGGAATCGCAGTTTCCGAACCGGAGTATAGTAGAACCTTTGCAAGAATTTGTAGTGTATGATTTTAAGCCTGCAGCTAGAAGAGATATTAGCTGTGATAGTACAACAATAAGTCCATTGATCGTCAGTAATTTCCTTGCCTACATCCAAACCCCACTGTAGCCTGATATTATTATACAATCTAGAAACAAGATGGCGGCCATCCGACAGCAACATAGCGTGCAGCGGTAACAGTACTTCCGGTTAATTCGGAAATTGTAACAGTACTTCCTTCAGCCCCTGACGCAATCTGATGTAATAAAATACCTCAAGAGGGGTTGGTTGCGATCCCTGAAAAAGTTGCTCCCTAGAGCGAAATTGCCCGTTGAGGAACAAGTCTCCCCACGTGGCAACCTTAATACGTCTACACATTGTCTGAAATCCCATCTCTTGTAGTAGCGATAGTTGGGGGTGATATGTGAGTGGCATTACTGGGGAGTACAGCAGCGAAGTGTGAAGGACCCTCGCTAATCTACGCCACGCATCGATCGTGCATGTCACTGTAGTGGCCGGTGTGTCTATAACTGCCACCGTTCCCTGAATCATCCTGCTGAGAGGAAGAGGTCATGCGATCCAGTCCTCTGCCGCCAGTTGTGGCATAAAAGGTGTAGGATGCATCCAATGGTACGCATATTGCGCCTGAGCGCTTATGTAATACATCTCGAAATCTGGCACATCGAAGCCTCCCCTCTCGTAGGGCTGAGTCAGAGTTGACCACCGCACTCTTGGTTGTTTACCTCCCCAAAATAGTCGAAGGAGTTCCGATCGTAGCCTAGTAAAAAAATATGCACCAGGATAACAAGGGATATTTTGAAATAGATAAAGAAAGCGAGGTAGCACCACCATTTTTATGAGTGACGCTCTTCCCTCCATAGACAAGGGCAGCGACGTCCATCGTGAGACATTGTCGGCCAATTTAGTAATAGCAACACCATAATTAAGTCTAAGTGTCTCCTTCTTATTTAGAGATATCACAATACCCAAATAGCGGAGATCAGTGTCGCACCAATCAAGTGGGTAATCCAACTGGAATCTCGTAACTGCATGCGTAAGCGGAAAAAATTGTGATTTCTTACAGTTAATAAGCACACCCGATATCCTACCAAAGACTATAAACTCGCGCAGAATTGGGTTAAGGTTGAGTTGCGGGTCTTTGACATACAATATAATATCGTCCGCATATAGTGATACCCTATCTGACGCTGGAAACACTTGAAAGCACTATCCCTATGCAGTTCACGAATGCGGCATGCTAATGGTTCTATTGCTATGGCAAATAGCAACGAGGAGAGAGGGCACCCCTGCCTGGTACCTCTCGTTATGGGCATCTGAGGTGACCACACTCCATTAATCAGCACTCTCGCAGCCGGCTTGGTATAGAGCAGTTCCACCCATTCCACAAAGACCTTGGGGAACCCCATCCTATGCAGTATAGCAAAAAGGTACGTCCACTCCACGGAGTCGAACGCTTTCCTCGCATCAAGAAATATGGCTGCAACTGGGATCTCGGGGGCTATGGGTGGGATTAGCGAGAACAATGTACGAAGATTATGAGTTGTGGCCCGTCCTGGTACAAAACCACCCTGGTCCGACAGTATTATCCTAGTCACAATCAAAGACAGACGTGTCGCCAAGACTTTAGCAAGTATCTTTGCGTCACAATTAATAAGAGACAGCGGCCTATATGAATCGGTGTCTACCGGGTCTTTGCCTGGTTTCAACAGCGAGGTTATCACCACCTCCCTCATCGATCCCGTCAACTCCCCAACCTCCAAAGACTCCTCAAATACTTCCTTCAGAACAGGTGCCATAACATCAATGTAACATTTATAGAATTCGGCAGGCAGTCCATATAGTCCCGCCGCCTTGCCATTTGACAGCGACATAATCGCCTCCCGTATCTCGTCCAGTTCAAGTGGCGCGCCGAGGAACTGCCTATGGACATCACTTAACCAACACAACGCAATATCATCTAAGAAACTCCCTAAGTCTATGTCTTCAGCCTGATGTGAAGTATAAAGTTTCCCATAGTGCGCCAGAAATTCCTCCTGTATCCCCTGTGTATTCTGACAGCACACACCTTCCGTTGTAGTGATCTCCAATATATTAGTACTGAACCGTGGTTTCCTTGTGAGTGCTGCCAGTACCTTTCCTGGTCTGTCCCCTTCGCAGTATCTACGCGCTGTCCAGTGTTTCCCCATATATCTAACTTCTCTAGTTGCCTCTTCCTCATACTCTGAAAGCTTGTTCCTAAAGCGCTTATGTACGTCTGGGCCTCCACCTCTCGTCATCTCAATTTCCAACTCTTTCAGTTCCCTATCCAACTTCCCTATCGTTCTTCTGATGTCCCTCAACACCCCGCAGCTCTTGGATATACAGAAACCACGCACCGTGACGTTGAACGCCTCCCATACCATCTCCACACTGTTCACCGATCCCTTATTTCTGGGGAAGAATGCCTCTATTTCTTCTCCTAACTCAGTTTTGAACACCGTATTCAGTAATACAGAAGGGAATAGTCGCCATGGGGGCAGTAATTTGGCATGTCCCGGCATGGTCAACTGCAGCAACACTGGGCAATGATCCGAGTATGTCCTTGACAGATGCGTCACTCGTCCTATACCCGAGGCCAACCCCCGGGATACAAAGCAATAATCTAGTCGAGCCCACGTATTGGTGGGTGTGGTAAAATGGGTCCCCTCTCTGCGCCCTGGATGGACAAACCGCCAGCTATCAACCAAACCAGCTTCCTCAATTATGCCCAGCAATGCTTACTTAGCCTGTCTGTTATACTGACCACAGCCATCCGACCTATCCATGCCAGGGACTAGTGCAACATTAAAGTCCCCACCCAATATAATATGAGTAGCGCCCACTCCCATCACGTGCCCCCAGAGTGTCGTGAAAAATTCCAGAGTGTCTACATTCGACGCATAGCAACTCACTAATACAACCGTATCAGTACCCGATCTACCCCACAATATCACATATCGTCCTTGAGGGTCTATGATCTCCCCTAACAGTTGCAGGTGAAGTGATTTCTTGACGATCACTGCTGTCCCCCTTGCATAAGAGGAATATGATGCAAACTTCCTAATCATCGCCCATCTACTAGCAAATGTGGGTACAGTGCGCAGGCTCAAGTGAGTTTCCTGCAACAAGGCTATTTGCACATTATGCCTGTCTAAATATGCAATCAAATTCCTACCCTTCCTGGCGTCATTGAGGCCTCTCACATTCCAATATAATATTGATACTTTACTCAACCCTGTATAAGCCATAATCCGCAGTAAAGACTGTACTAAGAGCTACACCATTATTTCTAGACTCCAGCCCGGCTGCACCACTACCCATCCGCCAATGAATTCTGAATCGCACTCGCAAACACACTGTGCTGTAAAAGTCTCCCTTTCCCCCCCACCCACTGACAGCCCCCAACTATGTCAGTCATTCTCCACCCCTCCTTCACCCACCCCTGCCCATTACAGATATCAACACAACAACAAACCTTACACCATCCTACTAAAATTAACTTAAGTAAAGTCTGCGCTTCAACCCCTACCCCCAGGCAGGATCCAGTTACGTTCGCCCATTCCCCCGTATCTCCACTCCAGACACCACTGAACAATTGGGGGTAAAAAGCATACTTCATCACCTGTCTCTTATTAGCTACTAGAGGTAGTGCAGTCCTAGCTCTATCAGGTAAATCTCTGGAAACATAGAATATTAACATTACCACCAGGTACCTTCCCACTCCTCCCCCGACCCACTGAAGCATCCCCAACTTGCCAGCATCTCCATCCCACCCCCTCCCTCTACTGTCAGCAAACAACCCAACAGCTGCAGTGCAAACAACATTGTGTATGGGGTATTCCCTCTCAGGGACATTAGAGGTGCACACATTACCACCCCCTGCTCCTCGCCCTATGTCCTGAACCACCCTCTTAGGGCCTTACGAGGTGAGGGGATGGTGCCTGGCATACATTACCACCTATGTGTCCAATACCCGCCCATGATATAGTCGATCAATCCCTATGTCAGCACTCCACCGGCACTTCTCCACAGGCCTCATGAAGGAGCTCTTCAGCATTGATACAACTCCCAGACTACTGGGACAGTTTCTTCACTGTTCGTCAGGTAGATGTTGATCCTCTCCATCGTCTACATCATCGTCTCTATGGCGTACGTCACGTTCACGCCGCAGTTTCTTCAGGAAGTCTTCCACCTGCTGAGGATTAAGGAAAAAATGTTGCTTCGCCTGGTGAGTCACTCTGAGTTTTGCTGGGTACAGCAGTGCATAATCAATTTGCAACGCACGTAATTTCCTTTTGACATCCAGAAATTTACGTCTCTGCTCCTGCACAACAGGTGTGAAGTCCGGGTATATAGAAAAACTAACGCCATCACACGACATCTTCTGGGTGTTCCGAGCTGCACGTAGCGCTGTATCCCTGTCACGATAATTTAGGAGCCTCGCGATGATCGGTCGAGGCGGAGCACCAGGTTTAGGTTGCGGGCCCAAGGAGCGGTGTGCTCGCTCAACTATAAACTGTTTGGAGAAGGCCTCTGCTCCTATCGCCGTCTGAAGAATCCTCTCCACATATTCCTCCATCCGGCCTGTATTGGTAAACTCCGGTACGCCAACCACGCGAATGTTGTTGCGTCTGCTACGCGCCTCCAACTCCTCATTCTTTGCAGCGATTACTCTAAGGATATTGTCCATCCTCGAAAGCCTGGTAGCGTGGGATGCAGTGGTATCATCAGTCTCCGACACATGCCTCTCCACTTCGGTAAGTCGCTCCTCATGGACATCCATCTTCTGCGTGATTGCATCCATCCTGGAGGAGAGCCGATCCACCTTATCCACGACTGTAGCGAAACCCTGCTTCATTTCTTGGAGGATCAATTGCATGTCCGGGGCGCTCGAGCTGGATCCCGCCCCCTCTGTTGACGGGCTGTGAGCCTCTCCATTGTCCGGTGCCGTACGTACCGCCTTTCTTTGTGCCGGAACAGAGTCGAAGTATATTTTGGGCTGCTTATTGTCTTGGCGACCCATTAGTGAGTGTGAAATGGGCGCTGCGCCTCTAAATATGTCACCTCAAGTCCACTGCCACAGGATCGCCTGAGGTTGTTGTAGATGGACCAGACCTATGATGTGAGGCGGGTCAGTGCGTGCTCCACCAGTCCCCCAGATTCCACCAGTGTCCGTGACAGCTGTCGCTGTGACCCCCGGTAGGGTAGGCAAGTCGCACTCCTCCACTGCAGTTCAGTATAGCAATTCAAGCAACAACCAGCTTGTCTCCAGCAGCAACAAACGAAAGTCAGCATAGAGGGAAGGTGGAATAGTGTGTCGCAATCCACCTTATATGCACAAACCCTCACAGTGTCCCCCTTTTCTGCCTAACATGAGGTTCGCCACTGTCTCAAACTCTTCTTGTGGCACGATATCTGATGATTGAAAACAGGGATCAGCGTGTCCATCACACAGTGATCTTTTCCTGCGCTGCATTCAGGGAGCCTCCCGTCCCGGCAAGAGGGCGAGTCGAGCAAACCGCCCCCCCACCGCTGCCAGGGCCGCGTCGGTGTTGCACCACTCCGTCTGCTATCGCCGCAGCGGTCCGACGTCCACGCACCCGTCACTGCCGGCAAGACGGCTCTGCACGTTCCTCTCTCCAACGCCTCCACGAGGGGCCTCGCAGCGCTTCTCACCTTCGGTGTACGTCCGGGGGGCAGCAAATGTCAGGAGCGGGAGCAATGTAGTCCACAGCACATCACAGGCTCCTCACCTCAGCACAGCCACTGCAGGGTCCCGTCGGCAGGAATAATGGGCTCTCCTCATGGGTCAGTTTTGAAACTCCCCGACCTGACTTCATGCCTCTAGTCTCTCTGCCTCCTCCGCAAGCCCCGAGCCCGCACTCACGGGTCCGCCCCCCAGCGGCCTGTCCGCCTCGTGGCCGCACCGGCCTCTCGTAGAGAGCAATCCCCGGTCGTGCTGACAAGCGGGCTCCTCACACGCGTACGGGCAGACACTCCAGCGCCGGTATCTCGGGAGCCCAAGGTCCTTTCACACTCAAATTTTAACCGGCGATGCACACAGGTATCCTCAGCATTCGTGCCGTGTTCGGACGGGTTTGGAGGTGATATTGCAGGATAAATGATGGATATTCAGCTCAAGCAGCAGGAGCCTCACAGAAGTGCGGCCATACTGCGTGTGCGCCCTCTAGCGCCCCTCGCCTGTTTTAAAACTTACTGCCAAAAGAGTAGTAGAACTTATCCAAGCTCGAGTGAAGGGTAAGGTAGTGACGTCTATTCTTACTGGTGAGTGTAGATTCCTATGGTTGGTTAAAGTCCTACCAGGATTTCTGTATGCTTGTTTAAGGTTTTCTTTATATGAATGTGTGAAAATGATTTTGTAATCACGTTCAAGTTAAACTTTGAATTGTCACTTTATGTGCATTCAGAGAGAAACAAGTTCGTTATTACCTGTTTGATGGGTAGAGTAGTCTTACTTTATCGACGAATGAATATTCTGTGAGAATAGCGTCGTCTATTCCACGCAAAGAATACTTGTATGATTGTAAAGGCTATTACTTTATTTTAGTGAAACGGACAAATGGTTTGTTTTTCTAGAGTTATTAACTGAATTTAATTGAAAAGTTTGTTTAAAATGGCGCTGTGAAAATATTTTGTGAAGGAGGGGTGAGCTCTAGGAGCGAGAGACGAGAAGCTGCAGCAGCTGTGTACGTCACAGGGTCCGCGCTGTGATTGGCTAACATACGTCACAGTAAGCGCATTGATTAGTTCACGTGACTAAGACGAGCTGATAGCTGATTGGCTCAACCCAGAAGCAGTGTCTCTATAGGTTGAGCATGATGGTGACGTAGCTTAACCTGATTGGCTTGTTGGTGAGTTTTGCGCACGGATTGGTTGGGTTAGCGGAAAAACAAGGAAATACTTACGATCTTCAAGAAATAAGCGAATTTGATTAAAAACATGAGTTATTATTACAAGAAAGAGGAAAAAAAGCTTACATGGCATCAGAAAATGAAAAATGTATTTAAACCTGATAAGAAAATTGAAACGCGAGGTGGAAAGTAACTTCATAAGTACAAAACACCTGCAGCCTTTATGGAAGGTGAATATGGTTATCATACTTGTCTTTGGATGGATAATTGGATGGATTATACCAAAGATGATGGTGTTTTAGCATGGCCGGAAGATGGATTATTTAATATGAAGGTTTTGAAAAACTTGAGAGAAAAAATGATGGCTCTTGTGCCAAAGCCTAGACCTACTCAATTTGAAGCTTTAGTTCAATGGGAGGATGAGATGTTTGAACTTGCACAAGAAAACAGTGGTATAACAAGAGGTCCAAGGTTAGACATTAATAGGGAAACTCATGAACATAGAATGCGTAGTTGGAGACAGGCAGCCATGTGTGATGGTTTATACACAGTAAGAGAGATGGTTACTGAAATACCAGGTCAAAAGAATACCCAAAAGAGAAATAATATTGTTGAAGAAAGTGATTTAGAAGATCCAGTTTTAGAAGAGATTTATAATACAAAATTGAAAACGCCTCCTCCTCCTTATCAACCAGCTTGTACATGGTCTTCCCCGATGATTCCTCCATGAACAAGAATTTCCCCAAGTGCACCTCCTAGAGAATTTATTAATGAGGCATCACCTAGATTATATACAAATAATGCAAAAGCACCTGAAAGAGTAGAAACTGGGACTAATTCCAGTATTTCTGGTGAAAACAGAAATTATGATGAAACCCCAATTCACATAAATGAAATCCCAAGAAATTTAAGGAGAACAGAAGGATGTGGGGAAATGTCAAATACCTCTGAATATATTCGAGCAAAAGAAGATTTAATACAGCAGTTAACTAAAGGCATGGAAGCAGTAACGGTACCAGTAACGATTGGTCCTGTTAAACCAGTATTTGATCAAAAAGAAATTAGACACTCAGCTTTGACTATTCCATTAAATGCGGAAATTCAAAAGGTGACTGAAAATTTTTATTCAGAATTATCAGAGATACACCGAGAAAAAACAATGCCTGACTTAACTTTTAATGAAGGTTCTCCATGTAAAACCCCATTTGGAGCAGAATCAGATAATGAAACTCCAGAAAGAAGTATAAATAAAATAGATTTAACGCATACCCCAAAGACTCCAGAAAATAAATTACTAGATGTTGCAAAACTGAAAGCAGATTTGGAAGAATTAATTATTGGCACAATTGGACCTGACAATTTAAAGCATTATTAGGATGAAGAATTATTGTTTATTTGTAAAAGCATTCAATGGAAAACTAAAAATAAGTATGAACAGTTAGAAGAATTGGCTATTGAACTGGAGATTGATTTGAGCAGGCAAAAGAATTTGGGAAAGCATTACAGAATAGATTTTACTGAAAAGGATATTGAAAACATGAATTCTAATGGAAGAATTGTGCATATTAAGGATTTGATTGTGTACTTAAAGAGATTAGGAGATTTAAGTAAATGGAGAGTTAAATGACAAAGAAAAAAGAGGAAGAAAGGAGAGAGAGAGGTGAAATGGCAAATCAGTTCCCGATGAGAGAAATAGCGGGAGGTGGGTATGTACATGTCCCTTGGTCAAGACAGGACATTCTATTATTCACAAATAATTTTCCTTGGTTGAGAGAAAAGCCTGTAGAATGGTATCGACAGGTGGATAGATTCATCAAAGTTTCTAAGGTTCTGTGGATTGATCTTGATGGATTCTTTGACATTGTTGTCCCATCGGATCTTTGGACAGAATGTAAAATTTCTGTAAGTAGGCCCAAGGAAGAACCTGAATGAAATAGAGTAACAGGTGCTCCATCATCAACTGTTATGGATCTGTATGATAAAGTAATTGTGTGGTTGAAAAACAAGATTCCCCCAAAAGAAGTTGATTGGGTTAAAATAGATAGGATTAATCAGGAACCAAAAGAATCAGTACATTCATTTTATGAAAGGTTACTGTTGGTTTTTAAACAGTACAGTGGCTATGAAAAATTAAGTGAAAAGGACATGAGCCACTTTATATACAGGTTTGTTTACGGGTTAAGACCTGAAATGGTACAATGATTAGAAATGGAATTGTAGGTTGGCAATCACTTTCAGTTGATGATATTTTGAGAAAAGCAAAATACTGTAGTGATGAGATAGACGCCAAGCAAAAGAAGCTAAAAGAAAAAGCTATGTGGGCACAGGTAAAAGTAGCTGAACAGCAAATAGCAACCCTCGATAATAAAAATGTCAATCAGAATCAAGGTAAATTTAAGGGTAATTATAACAAAACGAAATTTAATGTGAATATTGAAGAACTCAAGCAGAAATTACCATGTTTTAATTGTGGCGAAACTGGACACTGGAAGCGTGAATGTAAAAATCCGCCCAGAATTTTTAAAAATGCATCATTGAATCCACAGATGCAGAATGAGATAAATCTGCAGCAACAGCTACAGCAACAGCTACAGTGACAGCTACAGCAACAGCTACAGCGACAGGTAGTGAATCATCAGAGTCAAATTCCACAACCACCACTTCCAAATTGTGTGAATGTACAGAGATACAATACAGAGACGGGATTCTATGGTGGTGATCAGGTAAACAGGTCGTAAAGAGTGAATGTGCAAAATGTTTCTCAACAATATTTGCTGAATGATAATGGAGGGAGTGATTCTGAAGATTACTTATGACGGTGCCTGAGAGAGGAGTAAGAGTGTGTGCTTGGAGCCACCCTTGAGGTAAATCAGTCTGGTCCATTTGTAAGTGGGAAAGTGAATGATGTAGAAATCACTTTTCTTGTGGACACGGGTGCTACCCGTTCTACTGTTAGATCAGTGGAAATAGAAAACCTGCCTCTCTCTGGGGATACCATCCAAGTAGTTGGCGTAGCTACTCAGCAAATTACAACAGATTTAACAGAACCTGTCAAAGTGGAGATAGGTAAATTCAAAGACAAACATAGATTTGTGGTTTGTAACAGCAGTCCTGTAAACCTGTTAGGGAGGGATATTTTGTGCAAGATGAACTGCAAAATATATTGCTCACCGGATGGTATAGAGCTTCAAACACTTGAAGAAGATGGGTAGTACAAGTTAACAATGCTAATGGTTGAAGCAGAAGAAAATAAATTATTTCCTGTATTTGAGAAAGATAATCTTCCAGAAGAGTTAAAAGAAACAGTTAATGCTAAAATTTGGGATTTAACAGGAAGTGAAATGGGTTTGATGAAAAATGTAGACCCAGTAAAAATTACAGTAAAACAAGGAGTAGATTTTCCAAACATTCCTCAGTATAAAATGAAGGCAGAAACTATTGAAGGTGTCATACCTGTGATTGATAAGTTCATAAAAAAGGGTGTTTTAAAAGAGATTGAAAGCAGTCCATGTAATTCACCGATTATGGGGATTAAAAAGCCAAACTGAACTTTTAGGATTGTTCAAGACCTGAGAAAAGTTAATCAAATAGTTGTTCCATGTTGCCCAGTTGTTCCTAATCCTGCAGTAATTCTTTATCAGATTCAGCATGATGCAGAATGGTATACAGTCATTGACCTTTGCAATGCGTTCTTTACTGTTCCATTGCATCCAGATAGCCAGCAAATTTTTGCGTTTAGGTTCCAGGATCGCATATTAGCATGGTGTCGTATCCCACAAGGGTATACAGAGAGTCCACCTATCTTTAATCAGTTGTTAAAGAAATCCCTGGAAGATCTAGATTTACCTGGAAAGTCAACATTGGTTCAATATATTGATGACCTGCTAGTAGCAGCAAAAACACGAGATAACTGTGTGACAGATACTATTACTCTTTTGAATCATCTGGCAGATGAGGGACATAAAGTATCCCCTGCAAAATTACAATTTTGCAAGCAAGAAGTGAAATACCTTGGTCACAGGATTGCAAAGTGAATCAGACAGGTGACAATTGAGAGAATTAAAATGATTCAGGGAATGCAACCTCCAAAAACACAGAGACAGGTCAGAATGTTTCTAGGAATGGTGGGTTATTGTCGCCAATGGATTAGTGGATTTTCAGTAATTGCAAAACCACTTCAGAGACTAACAAAAGCAGACATAAAAGACCCAATTATTTTGACACAAACTGAGTTAGAAGCTTTTGAGAAGCTAAAAAGAAGTCTGTGTGAAGCTCCAGCTCTGGATATGCCAGACTATGAGAAGGGATTTCAGCTGTATTGCAGTGAAAGAGAAGGATGTGCATTGTCAGTTTTAATTCAGAGACATGGGAAACTGAGAAAGCCAATAGCATACTTATCAGCAGTGCTTGATCCAGTTGCAAAAGCATTACCAGGCTGCTTAAAAGCAGTAGCTGCAACTAGTGTGAGCCTTGAGCAAAGTGAAGGAATTATAATGGCATTTCCTGTAAAAGTTTATGTACCTCATTCTGTTGAAATTCTTCTCACCAGAAGTAAAACTCAGCATTTGACAAGTAACAGGCTTACCAAACACGAAAAAGTTATTCTGGGATCAGATAACGTCTCGATAGCAAGGTGTGTGAATTTAAATCCTTCCACATTGTTGCCTGATGGTACTGTAACAGAAATTAGAAATGAAAATGACATTGATCACAAGTGTTTGGATGTTTTGGAATATTGCACCAAGCCTAGGCAGGGCATTAAAGATGTTCCATTGCCAGAGTCAGATTTTATTTACTTTGTTGATGGATCGTGTTTAAGAACTGAAGAAGGTGTTTTGAGAGCAGCATATTCTGTCTGCACAGTTGCAGATGTAGTTGAGGCTTCCTGTCTTGAAGGAATTCGTTCAGCTCAAGTAGCAGAATTGATTGCTTTGATTCGTGCTGGTGAAAGAGCAAAAGGAATAAGAATCACCATAGTGACTGATAGTCAGTATGGATATGGGGTAGATCATGACTATGGCCAGCTTTGGTCACAAAGAGGTTATTTAACTTCTACGGGATCTCCAATAAGAAATGCAAAATTGATCAAAAGATTGATCGATGGCATTTAGTTACCAGAAAAAATTGCTGTCGTGAAATGTGTTGCACACAAAAAAGGAAATGATTATATAACGAAAGGGAATGCTTATGCAGATGAGATTGCTAAACACTGTGCAATACACAATTATTCAATCAATCGGGAAAAAAATGATGAACATGTTTTGAATTCACTTATGCTAACATATGTGGTTGAGACATGACAAGGAGTTAAAGAATTGCAAGATGAGGCAGACGATGAGGAGAAAAACTCATGGTTAAGAGCAGGTTGCGGACAGCCAGAGGAAGATGAGATTTGGGTTTACAAAGATGACAGACCAGTTATGCCAAATAGCATGATTGCTGACATGGCTAGAATGTATCATGGTCCAGGACATATTGGAAGAGATTCTATGATCAGGTTATTTAGGCAGACATGGTTCAATTCAAAATTCAGAATAATTGCAGAATCTTTTTGTCAAAGATGTTTAGTCTGTCAACAAATGAACCCAAACAGAAAAACAGTTGTGAGCATGGGAACCATAGGACGGGAGGGTGGTCCTTTTACCAGGTTGCAAATGGATTTCATTGAGATGCCACCTCACAACAAGCTGTGGTATGTACTTGTAATAGTCGGTTTGTTTTCAAGATGGGTGGAAGCGTTCCCAACACGTCACAATGATTCAGTGACAGTTGCAAAATTGCTTTTAAGGGAGATCATACCAAGGTACGGTTTTCCAGTGACTGTTGAAAGTGATCGTGGGACACATTTTGAAAACAGATTGTTACAAATGATTTGTGAAGCATTGAACATAAAACAGAAGTTACACTGTGCCTACAGACCAGAAGCATCAGGAGTGGTTGAGCAAGTGAATGGTATTATCAAGAATAGAATAGCAAAAATGTGTTTAGCTACAGGAGTAAAGTGGACTGACGCACTCCCATTTTTTTGAATGTCTTTGAGAAGTACTCCTGATAAAAAGACAGGTTTGAGTCCTCATGACATTGTCATGGGTAGAGTCATGAGACAAGCATTTGTACCTGTTGGAAAGCTAATGAGTATACATGATAGCGTCATCTTGGAATATTGTAAGAATCTTTCTGATGTAGTGACTTCTGTGTTCCACCAGGTGGGAACTGATGTAATTGCAAGAGACAAAGAAAAAGCTCATGATCTGTTACCAGGAGACTGGGTGAGAACAAAAATACACCGGAGAAGAAATTGTCTGGTACCCAGGTGGCAAAAAGCAAGACAGGTGATTCTTGTCACAACAAATGCAGTAAAGTGCAAAGGATTGAAAAGGTGGATTCACGCTAGTCACACCATTCGTGTGCCAACACCTGAAAATCCTGACTAAGGTGATACTACAACTGATTCAGATTCTGAAGAGGAACCTGAAAGAAATCCAGATCCTGAAGATCGACAAGAAGGTCGACATCTGGAAAATTCATCTTTGAATGAAGCATTAAATGAAAATGATGTAGAAATAGTGATACTAGACTCGGATGATGAAGAAAATCTGCTAGAAAAAGAAGCAGAAGAATCTGATCAAGTGAAAATTCAAAATCAGGAGAGTATTGAAAAGCAGTTTGGAAACTCTGAAGGCAGGAACGGAATTCCTGAAACTGGGAAGTTGGAAGTTATTGCAGAAGAAGAAGAAGAAGACGAAGTTCCGAGTACCAGCTATAAGGATGATGTTCCTAACAGAGTGAAACTGCCGAGTAAAGAAGAGCCTAGATTTGGAATTGAAATATCGGAAACAGATTCAGATGAGAGTGATGAAGATTCTCAAATAAGAAACTTTAGAAAAAGAGCTTGGAGAGCAGAGTGTAACACATCTGAACCAAAGAAGAAATTACCAAGAAAAGGTGATAATTAGCCTAATGAAAATGAGGGCCTAAAATTCAAATTTGTGAACAGATCAAAAGAGCAGGTGAATGAAGTCACTAGTCAGAAAAGTGATTCTGATAGGAAAATGCAAACAGGAAAGAAAATAGAAGTGATCAATAGTAAAGTAAAAAGAGTTGTAAAGCCAAATCAGAAGTACCCCTGAGTGGACTTATATAATCATCCCACCTGGGGTGGAGGCGAATAGTAGTAGTCAGGAAGATTTAGATGACACGAGTGGAAATGATTAAACTAATCTCTGTAAAATTTTGAGGATTTGTTTTGGCATAAGGCTGAAGAAATTGTGTTAGGTGACACAAGGTCGAAGAAATTGTGTTAGTTGAAAAATACATTTGATGTAAGACGCAAGGTCGAAGAAAAGCTGTTAGTAAGTAGGGTTTTCTTTTTAAAAAAAATCAAAAATAGGGGGTGTTGTAGAGATATTTAGAAAATGTTGACATTTTAAATTTTTGATTTTTGTTTTCTTTGAAAGGCTCTTATTCTGAGTAAAAGATGCCTTTTGTTAATAATAACTCAAGATGTTCTATTTTGAGAAGATGTTGCAAAATGTCTTTAATTTGTGTGGTTTATTAATCCTGGTCTGGTTAGTTTTAGCTGTCATTTTCCCTTTTGGAATTGACAAGGAAGTGTATAAGGCTAATATGACAAGCAAAGCTAAGGCTAAACAAGATAATCATGGTACAGCAAGCAAAACTAACAGAGTTATTGATCACAAGCCAGAGATCCACCAAGATAGATCTGTTAGTGATTTTTCTAGTAATACTTTCTCAAGACTTCTTTCAGAATATGTTAGAGTGCTGGAAGTGAAAGATTGCTACATCTGTGTAAAATTACCAGCTTCTGTTTCTGAGGGGGTGACATATAATATGCTTCCCCTTACTTATGGCATCACATGCAGTGTAGTAGCTAGTCTGTTTTTATCAAACAGGTTGTTTAGAGTACTATTATTCAAACTATGATGAGATTTTTGCAAATTTGAAAGTTGACAAAAGCCTGAATAAGCATAAACAAGCTAAACAGATGGGGGAATTTTTCATAGTGACTAATGAACTCACCTATGAGTATGCTTTTAGAAACAATTTAACTTGTAAGTTGAGAACTGAAGAAAAGTCTTTCTTGAATTTAGTTGAAGAGAGAAGAGCAATTTATAAAAGAAATGAAATGTTGAAGCAAACCAAATCAAAGTTTTGGCAAGTTGAGGATGAAAAACTTAATGATAGATCATCAGAACATGTTGGTATTCATATAGATAAACCAGTTAGTGGAAAGCTTTGCATTAGAAGAGACAATACGTTTTTTGATAATTATTTTGTGGGTGCTAGTCAGTGTGAGGATACTTATCAAATTTTGGCTGGATGGGGATTTAAAGGTGGCAAAGATTCAATTTTTCCTGGAATTTATTTTGTTTGTGGGAACAAGGCTTACTACAACCTCCCAGACCACTGGTATGGGACTTGCTTTGTTGGTTTAGTTTTTCCAAAATTGTTTCATGTTGACAGAAATGCAGAGGGTTCATTTGAAATTAGCAATCATCTGAGCAGATTTAAAAGAGAAAGTTTCTCAGAAATTTTGGGAGATATTTTTGGTGCAGTAATAACTTTTGTGGGTATAACCCTGAATGCAGTTAAAATCAGAAAACTATCAACAATTGTTGACAGACTGTCCACTGATACTGCTGGTGGTTTTCAGTTAGTGGATACTGAGATTACTGCCATGAGACCGATGGTTATGCAGAATCGTCTTGCTTTAGACATTCTCCTAGCAAAAGAGGGAGGAGTTTGTGGAATTTTACATGTCCAGTATTGCTGCACATATATTCCAGATAAGAGTCAGAATATTGAGATGTACATTAAGAACATTACAGAGCTTCATTCAGAGATAGTTCCTTTAGAAGATAAGGATTTTTCAGAACGCCTGAGCAAAAGATTTGCAGCAATCAAAACCTGGTTTCAAGAGATAGGTAGTTCAATTTTAGGCAAAATACTGACACCTTTATTAGTCATAGTCTTTGTGATACTTTTGTTGAAAATCAGTTGCATGTTACACAAGAGAAAGAAATATCTAAGGGAAAAGAAGAGGATTTACAAGCTCAGAAAGGAACAAGAAAAGGAGATTGAATTAGAGGAGTTTCGCTGATCACAGTATGAGAGTTACAAGCAGATAGCAGAATAAAGACTCTAGAGATACTAATACAGTGAAAATCAAAAAATATGTTTTGGGATTCAAATTTTGTTAAAATTTTGGGTGTAGTTTGGTGATTTTGAAATTACCAGATGAGGGAGTTGATGGAGCGAGGTTCAGAATAATATTTTGTTCTGACTCGCGAAGTTAAACTTCCATAATATAACAGTATTATTCAGTGTTTGTCGAAATATACTAATCAACCTAGTTTAAAATGCATTACACGACACAAGGGATTAACATATGTGCTTTATGTTGCAACTGCAAGTTCGTGAAAAATAATGAATTAACTTTGTCTATTGTCTTTGTCAGTATTAAATGCGGCTGTTTAAATAATGGCATGTGCCTATTTTGTGTGCTTATGTTAAGTCTTTTTATCTTATATGTGGTATGAGTTTGTAAACTCTATGTGCTTCAGCTTTTGCTAGGTAAACTTTGATTAATGGGTTAATGATTAGTAAAGGGGGTGGGTAACAGAGGGTTATCAATACTCTAATTAATTGATGTCTTGTGTTTCTGTGAATACTAGTTTTCCATGAGAGAGGCTTAAGGCCTGAGGCCTAGTGTTTTGAAAATGGGTGTTTGGAATCCTGTCGTGAAGAGCTGAGCACAGTGAAACAAATAAATAAATCGGTTGTGCAAGATGAGCTCCGCAAATGACAAAATCAAGGACACACAGGATGTGGCAGACCTGCCAAGCCAAGGAAGCAACGAACTGTTTCAAATATTGTTGCGTGTCCGAGGAAGTTAATGCTCCCATGAGAAAGTGGACAATGGTGTCTTATAAAAGTTTAACTTTGGATTGAAAAGGAGGTGACCTCATATGGACTGACATCTGTCAGCCAATCCGAACTCTGGATGGTCGAGAAAGAAATACTTTTTGGTGAGATTAGCTAGTTAGAAAGGTATAAAAACTTAGCCCTAACTTGGGTGGGGGCTGCTCATTTCCCGAATCCAGAAGGGCGTGACATGCTGATGAATATTTGGCGCACGTAAGAATAATGGGCCTTTTTGACTTTAACTTTTAGATGAAGTAAGTTTTAGACAGGGAAAATAGAACTTAGGGTTTGAGAAACTGATCATTTTACTTTAACTCATGCTGATTAATGATTCTTGAATTGTCAGTCTAATATGCTTTTCCTCAGTAAAATGCTGATTAATTGCTAATAAATAATGATTTATTAAAGAAGATGCTTTTTCTTTGAAGAATAAAATTAATAAATTAGATTATGAAACGACAAGCTGGTCTTGTTTATTCATGGTCTAGTTACCATCAGATTGATCCATTTACCTAAGTGACTTAATTAAAATGTTATTCGTATAAAATCCATGGTAAAAGATGATAAACTGCAGTTGTATATAAATGTGTAAATAGTTTTTGAATAGGTTCTGTTTAATTAGGTCACATGATTCAGCTGCCCAAAGTTTGTCTCAGTAGTTTATGGGCATTGTGAAAGTATTATAAATAATGGTGAGCATTATGGTGAAAGGTAGTGTTGTTGAGACAGATTTTCTTTAGGGGCGCTGCATCACTTGTTTCTGGTCCAAGGAGACCTGGCCTGGCAGTTCGGGCTAGACTGGTCCCATGGGAAACAGGGTCACAACTGATTTGCATATGGCTGGGTCTAACCGGAATGGTATTGCATGTAAAAAATGATGGATTTAGCCCAGATCTGTGACTAGGGGTGAATGTTTGATTCATTATGCATTCCATCCATCATCTGTTCTTTTTGTAGGTGTGTTGACTTGCCAGTCTCCTTTGAAGAGGATATCTTCGATGATTTGTAATGTGGCATCTTGTTGGATGCTTCTTTAACGACTTTTGATATCCAGCCTTGCCAGTAAATTATTACTGGGGTTATATTGTCTTCCAGGTGGAGGTGATTCGTTCTTGTGCCTCTTAGGATTGAATACAAGTAAGGTGTTCTAGGGTTTTTTGATTAATAGTAAATCAGCCTCCTTCTTTGCTATCCAGTTATTGGTTTCAGCCTCTTCTACTTGATTATTAATCATTCTTCGTAATCTTGGTGTTGGGTCCTCTATTAAAGATCGATAATATCTGGTGTCAGAAATAAGGTTTGCGCATTGTGTTTTATAATCAAATTTCTTTATCAGGACAATCACACCACCTTTAATTGACCGGTTTGATAACTAGATCCTGGTTGAATTTTAGTTCTTGAAGGGCTTGTTGTTCTCTCTTTGTTATGTTATGAAATGGTTGAACGCATGTGTTCTCAATCGATTCCCCCTCCTTGAATAAGGCCTGTTCAAATGCAAGAATTTTAACTGGTATCAAGGTGATAGGAGGGCAGAATGTCGGTTTTCTCTTGAGGTCTGTCTTCCCTTCTGTCTGTTTGATCTCTTTATCCTTCAAGAAGGCTTTCAGTTTAAATTTTTGACAGAATTCAGCTATTTCCGTGTGGAGTTTGACTTTATACATGGATGGGGTAGGGACAAATACCAAACCTTTATTGAGGACTTGATGTTGTTCTTCAGTGAGCAAGATGCCTGTCAGATTGAACACCTCATACTTTTGTGCTGGCTCCGGGTATCTGTTCTTTGGTCATGCGCCTTATTTGTATTCCTTGTTCTGCATCTGCCCATCTTACATCCTTCTTCTTTCATCGCTGTGCCATTGGGCCTCTTCTTAAAAATGGAGGCCTAAAGTGTAGGGGGAAGGTTGGTTGGGGTGCTCTCAAGTAGGTGTACATCCACCTGCCAAAATGAGGTTGGAAGTGTTGATAAAACGGTGCTATATGTACATAAAAAGTGGGTGCTTGCCAAGCCGGTTGGCAACCGCGTCCCCTTCCTTTTCCTCTACCTCAACATATGTATCAATTCTCTTCTCCACTACTCCATCCCGTAGTGTCCGTGGATCTCCCAGATTAATTTTAGTCTCTTTCTCCTGAACTCCAATCTTGAGGTGGCACATTGTCTTCTTTCATATGAGGAAACACTTTCTCCTGGGAGAACCTTTTTAAATCTTTGCTGAATTTCTGAATTTTTGACTGGGTTAAGAAATCCTTCTTGTCAGACATTTCTTTATTGATCTCTTCTAGGCGCTTTCTATAGACTTTGATATGTACCAAAGCATTTAACTTGGATTCGCTGACCTGTATCTTAATGGTCAGTTCTTGTGATAGTCTTTTCTCTGGTTTTATAATCAGGACCAACCTGTCTCATGTGCATCTTCATGAGACTGAGGCCTAATCCTTCCTGAAGATTAGATTTGCCGAAAAAATCCTTGGATCATTCTGAACCCAGAGGTCTCAGGGTGCAGCATGAGCCCTCAGATATTCCTTCATCATTATCCAATGGTAGTCATCTTTATATGGTCCCTTTTTAAATCTGTGACAAATTCCCAATTGTTGGTTTGAGCCATGGTTTTGGCAATGTTGGTGTGGCTCAAAATGGATGGGCCAGCTAAGAGTGAATCCATCTCCTCATTAGTGTTTGTTAGCCCTTTATCTTTGTGCCATTTTGATAATAGTATACTTCTGTTGCCTTTTCTCACTTTGATATTGTCATTTCTGGTCATAAGTTAGGAATGCTTCAGTTCTTTTTTTACGTGCTGTTTAATGTAAAGGTAAGAACGGGGCAATGCCTAATTAGCGTTGGACCGGATTTGGATACACTGTAGCACTACTTGTTCTTTCGTTTAGGCTTATTCAGCTTAATTAATGGGGTTCTTACTTTGTATCTAAAGAACTCCAACGGTGGTGTGCTGCTATTACTGTAAAAATCTATAACTTGGGAAGGGAGATAGAAGCAGCTTGAGAGGAGTCACTCATTTGTTGATGCCGGTCTTTGCGATCTCCCTCACCCAGCGAACTGCCATCTGAAGTCACACAATGCCCTGCACTCAGATACCAGCCCCAGGCGCACACCTGTTCATGTATTGAACTCCCCAACTTCTTCAGGACTCGGTCGGAAAACTATGGTCTGCGATTCCAGGACTGAACCAGTGCCAACCGCATCAGTGGGCTCCTCTGGCGACGCCAAACTAAGCTTTTCGCCAAATGTTAGAAGTAAAACTTTCCTTCACAAGGAGTAGATCAAATGAAGTTTATTCCTAAATTGAAAGGAGCCCACATGGAACGTCATACAACGAGACGCTCTAGAATGGAGAGCATGGCCTATTACCAAAGATAATAACAAACAGGTAAGTGACAGTGAAACATTACATATCTTGATTATATCACAGTTAAAACACCATACAACTCACAATTTATATACACTCCAATATAAGTGTAATACTAACAATGCATGAAATTAATGTTTATGTATATAACAAACCATCAACACCTCCTGTTTGGGGGCCCCATCATCTTGCATTAGGCCACTGTTAGATACCATACTCCCTCCCACCGACCACCGCCGCCTGCCCCTCCGACCCCTCTTAGATTGGCCAGTTCGAGGCATGGGTTTCAGAGCTTTGAATGTGTAGGCCGCACCCATTTTGTACCTGACTCTGCACTCTTCTGCTTTTTTTCCCGCCGTTACCCTCACAACACCTCCTCATGCTTCGCTGACTGGCATGTTCTCACCAAGGCAAGAATGACAGCTAAAACGTACCGCGCTAGCTGGGACAATCCAAGCACAGCCATGCCTTTCTCACTGCATCCTTCCTACCCCAAAGTAGAGGATATTGACAGGTGCACCGGTGCCACAAAGCAACTACAGTTGAACTACGAATTCCGAGCTCACGTAAAAACTCGATAATGCCTCTGCATCTGGCTGGAGAAAACATCCAAATTACAGTGCCTTTTACTTCAGGAGCGTGATTTGTTTTGTTCCTTTCTTTCTCTCTTTCGTCCACTTGTCTCAATGTAGAAAGGCAGATTGCAGGTCGCTCTTGCACTCATTATACTTCACTGCACCAGTAGTTTGAAAATACGAATTTGCTTATGCTGTACTATGACAAAAATACGTCGCCAGTGTTAGTAAGGCTGTTGTAAATTTTCAAAAAATCCATCTGGTACACTACACATGCTTGAAAAACAATTTGGCAAAAAGAAATGTTCTAAGGCCACCCAGTATCAACATATGGGGTTCTAGATTAGAACCTGAATTCAGTGGCAACCAAAACTTGTTTGAAGAACTCCAAAATGCACGATTCTTTGATATTTGAAATGGGTACGGTACATAACTTTGGTTAACCTGCTCGCACCTGCTCACTTGTGTGCTGTTAAAGAGTGTGCCCTACGTGTGTGTGCAGTGAATAACTATCCTTGGAGAGCACATGCGCTGAATATGTGGTCATGGAATGCATGTACAATCGGAGTGCATGTGCACAAAGTGCCTAATGTGGTATGCTTTCCGCCTGCTTTTGTGTCAGACCCTTGTAAATGCACCCCAGCAAAAAAAGGTAAAGAGGGAGAGACAAAGATAGAGGAGAGAAAACTGGCATGTAGAGAAGAGGAGAGAGAGGAGTAAGACCAGAAAAATGTTAGAAAGAAAAGATTCATGATTGGTGCTTTAAATGGGTAGGTACATTCCGATACTGAGTACCTACACTTCTTTTATTTGAAAGGGAGAGTACCTACCAGTGGCGGCTCGCAGAGGGAGTGCTGCAGTACGGTGAGGCGGGGCAGGGCGGGGTAGGGTGGGTGGGTAGTGGAGTTGGACATAGGACGGCCAGGAGTAAAGTAAGTAAATTAATAAATAAATAAAACTATTTACCTTGCGCTCGCTGCATCACCGAGTTTTTTGAAAACTCGCATGTTAGTGAACACGGTGGCTGTCAGGCCAACCTGTGTGGGATAGTTGTGAGTTTGCTCCTGCGGAGTTGTTATACATTCCGAATCTGCAACTCGGTGCGGGGCACTGCAGAGCCACGGCCGGCAGTGGGAGTAAATGCAGGGCGGTGACGTGGGGAGGGGGAGGGTCAGGGTGGGGGTAGTAATGTATGGATTACGGAGTTTTACAGGTAAGTAAACATTTAAATAAATAAAATTAATTTCGTTGCGCGCACTGCATTGCATTTTGGGATGCAAGGTACTCAACGAAATTCGTTTTATTTATTTAAATGTTTACTTACCTGTAAAACTCCGTAATCGATACATTACTAACCCCCATACTGTCCCTCCCCCTCCCCACGTCACCGCCCTGCATTTACTCCCGCTGCCGTCTGCGGCTGGCACTGTATTAGGTTTCCCTGGCATTGAAGGTTTCATGCTTGCAGGATTCCAACAACGGGATACGTGACATTGGGCTTTTAGCATCCTCACCGTGGGCCTTAGTTACTACGGTGTCCTAATTGTGGTACATCGTTTTTAATCTGAAAGATCTTAAAGTCTGGACACAAGCGGACGATAGACAGACAAGGCTAAGGTAAGGGCACACATATTGTCTCATAATTTAGAACTGCAAACAGAGCTCATGAGATTTTTTAGGCGCTTACGCCTTGAGGCATTTTTCCAGCTGCACCCCACACCTGACAAACATACTAATACTCCCTTCCGCCCACCTTCAACCTTCTTGCCCTCATCTGGGATGATTCCAACAGAGGTTGTAACTTTTGAGAAAGTTATTCTGAAAGAACTTTCTAATCTTCAGAATAAGAAAAAATTCATCCCTTATAACATCTCCTTAAAAGAAAAGAAAAACAGGCGATTGGGCAACTGAAGACCAATGACACCCTAATAATTAAAAGCGCTGACAAAGGGGGAGGAATAGTGCTCCAAGAAAAAACATCCTATATTGCACAGATCCAGCGGCAACTTGACAATAAAGACCACTACAAACGGTTGGGACATAACCCCACTAAAGAAATTCAGGCAATAATTCTCAAGAACACCACAGAAGGATTAGAGGCAGGCTTTCTCTAAAAAAAGGAATTCAACTTCCTCAATGTGAAAAACCCAAGAATTCCTGTTATATACACACTGCCCAAAGTGCACAAAAATGCAACTAATCCACCAGGGAGACCTATAGTCTCAGCATGTGGGTCAATCCTCGAACCGCTTGGCTCATATGTTGACTACTTCATTAAGGAATTCGTCCCAGAAACCCAATGTTATGTTAGAGATTCCATGAACATGATAAACATGATTGAGCACTACCCCTTTGACCCAACAGAAGAGACTCTAGTAACTATGGACGTAGAGTCTCTCTACACAAACATACCTCAAACATCTGCACTACTAGTCATTCAAAAAATCTTGGAATCACGTCCCCGTCCGCACTCGGTTCCAAGTACATTTATTTTGCAACTCCTGGAAGTATGCCTAACAAGGAACTTTTTCATGTTCAACAACAACTTCTTTGAACAAATCAAAGGAACGTCCATGGGAGCAATTTTTGCTCCAAACCTGGCCGTACTTTTCATGGACTAGTTAGAGACCAATGTCATCCTTACTCCATCCAACCCCTTCTTCACAGGGATAGGTTTTTGGCGCAGGTATATTGACGACATTTTCATTGTTTGGAAACAAGATGTCGATTGCCTGCTCCAATTCCTCCATTGGATTATTAGTAATTGCCTAGGGCTGACATTCACCATTACTACGGACAACGACTCTATTGCATTCCTGGATCTTACCATCTTTCACAGTGAAGGGCACCTCCTCACACGTCTCTACCGCAAACCTACTGAGAAAAACACACTTTTGTCTTATAGTAGCAATCATCCTAGGGCCTTAAGGGATTCCTTGCCATATTCCCAATTTTAAAGGATCAGGCGTAATTGTTCATGCAAGAATGATTATTTCCAGGAAGCAGCAGTTCTGGCATCCAAACTCAAATAAACGCGACTACCCCAAAAAAATCATTAAAACCTCCTCCAAGAGAGCATGGTATTGCCCCAGGGAAGTTTTGCTCACTCCAAAACCCAAAAAGGAATTGAAGAGTATTGCATGCATGACTACCTTCTCACCCATTTCGCATGCATTGAGGAAAACCATATTGAAACAATGGCCAGTCATCAACTCAGGTGCCCTAAACATTGACAAACCCCTTTTTGCCTTTAAAAAGAGTAAAAATCTAAAAGACCATCTTGTAAGGGCAGCCCTACCATGCATACCTTCCGCCTCTACTCGTGATACTGTATGGGGTCTGTCCCCCATTGTTGGTCATTCGAAATGTGGGGGCTGTAACAATTGTGATTTGACTATAGAAGGCAAAAGTTTCACATTCAGTAACATCACTGTGTATAGCCAGGCATTCTCAAATTGCAACACACCAAATGTGATTTATCTGATCCAATGCCTGTGTCTGAAAGTATACATAGGGCAAACAACCCAAAAGGTGAAGACTTGAATTGGACAGCATAGGAGTCGCATTCGATGTGGTTCCATGAACGCCCGTCTGGTTGACCATTATTCTACATACAAAAAACACAGAGGATGAACTAAAGTGGACAGTATTGAAAGTACTGAAATTACCACCGAGAGGCGGTAATATGGGACAACTACTAAATAAAGAAGAACTAAAGTCCATCATTCAATTCAATTCCATACAGAATGGACTCAACCGTTCAGAGGACTGGACTAATCTTTTATGAATTGCATAGAATGAAAGATGGCTTAAGACATTTGCTGAAAATACATTGACAGTTTATGTCCCTCCTTGGACCTTAACTTCAATCCTGAATTGTCAACTAAACTGTCCTTGGTATGGTGTTTTTTCTGGTTTTTTTTAAATGTCACTTTGAGCACTTGATTCACCCACTGCACTAAGTCCGTCGTTTCTTAATTAATCTTCACCTACACACCACTCCAAAATGGCGCCCGCGGTTCTGGCGACCGATAGACATCCGGTGTTAGTCCACCGTCTGTTTCCACTCTCGATGCACGAGATATACGCTGCCTCCCTATCGAGCCCCTGCCAAACAGCAACCTTGCTAAGCCGGACGGGACTCCTTGCAGCCCGACCCAGACTTCCCATTGAGGTATGTTAGCCTTGTTCAGGTCTGACGGCCCTTGCACATCCGTCTAAGGCATTAGACCTGATTTCTTTCTACCTTCCCTCCGCAGGACCATTCGCTAACCGGACTGCCACAACTCGCAGCCAACTCGCGCCACCAGCCGCCCAGGCTTGTATTCTGTAATTTGATTGCTAAGAATATACGGGGCACTCCGCGACTTTAATAGGTAAATCGCCTCGCCCGCTGGCCTGACAATTTTACATGTATTGAGACCAACATACAACTAAGTATGTTTCCTCCCCGAAGGGCACTTAACCCTTGACAGGAACGACGCACAGACGTCCTGCCGCGCTGCCATACCTGCACAGAAGCCAAAAGAGGTTCTCTGTTTACTTTACCAGGTAATTCCTATGCCAGGTAAATGAGTCTCCGATGAGTGGGAGTCCCTCGAGTCTCTCATAACACCTAATTCAGTTTTCTTTGCCCCCAGATGTATGTGACCCACCACGAGGCTATCCAAATTGACTCACTCTTCACAAGTGAGCAGGTCAGCAGCGCTCCCTACCTATCGAACCCGTCGCGATAACTCACCCATCACAGTGCCTCACTTAAAATGGCACACTAGTCACTGTATTAGCGCTCACTGATTGAAACCCACCCTTCCCGGCACTTCACCATTTTTCACTTAGACACTCCATACACTGTCTATGTTGCCACAATTAAGTACGCCAATGCTCCTGCCATTAGCCTCTCCACGCATGATCCGGCGAACATAGTATGCACCTAGACCGGTTGGCATTGTTGTCACCTCGTTTTCACGGGAACTGACGGCACGTGAGCACCTAGTCACAGAACCAAAAATCAAAAAATCATCCTAAAAATGTGTTTGACAAGCCTTTTGTGTTTTTAAAAAGAACATGAATTATTCCTGAGTTAAAATTGTTTTTTCTCCCCCTTCCCCCCTTTCCTGTTTATTCCCACAGGCCTTTTTAAAATACTCAGGCAATAGTAATTAATGTAGTCCTGAAGATGATCCCAGTTTATTCTTTGGAGATAGGGATCGAAACGTCACGTCGACTGTGTTAAACAGTGCTGCAATTTTCACTTGTATATTATGTTTTGCAGTGACTGTTTGGATGAGCTTACACAAGATTGCATTGTTTTGTAAGCCTCCGGTTGCTCCACTCTGTTTGCCTGTCATTTTCCCCTTGTATTGTTCCCACTTCTCCCTTACTTGGTACAGGCTTGTGCCCAGTTGTATATCTGTGTTGTGTCTTTTATATACCTATCTTGCCTTTATTCCAAAAATAAAAATTCCTCTGTCCGGCTGGACATTGGAGTGAAGATACATAGTCCTTATTTAAGCCTATGTTCATTGTTTTTGAATCTTATCTGTATAAGTTAAGGACCGTTGTTTTTCTGAATACTCATTGGACTTTTAGCATCCTCACCGTGGGCCTTAGTCACTACGGTGTCCTAATTGTGGTACATTGTTTTTAATCTGAAAGATCTTAAAGTCTGGACACAAGCGGACGATAGACAGACAAGGCTAAGGTAAGGGCACACATATTGTCTCATAATTTAGGGAACATCAGATAGCATAGAACAGCCCTTAAATAGTTGCTATCTACGTTTCTTTAGTTTTTAGCCCATATACACATCTCGTTCAGACTAGCCAGAGTGTGGAAGTTGGAAATGTAAGTTTATCTACGCATATCTATGACCAGAGCTAAACCATATATTATTGCTGACAGCTATCATTCATTTAGTGAAACTAAACTGCGCAACAAGGTACTGTTTCCCTGTCATGTACTATCTATGAGCCACATGTACACAGTCACCTATAGCTACTTATTCCCTTTAGCCATTCTCTATGAATTGGTCTGTTATGGTTCATATATCATGGCTGTTCGGTCTCATAATTATCCACATATTCTTTTCTTTGGGTGCCTTCACCTTCGGTTGGGCTGTAGTCCTGTTCATTCCTTTGATCCGTTGTGCGGGCGGAGGACGCTGGCATTTATCAACTCAAGTGCCACATGCATGTGAGTTTATCATATCCCGCAAATGTGAGGGAGCTGGGTACTATATATTTCAGCTACATGCATGCTTACCACTCCCATATTTGATAGCTCTATCAATTTCATTTGAACTTGTGACACATTGTCCACTTTTTATCAAGTACATTTTTCTTTCTTCTTATGTAGGGCATGGTTATTCTAACCCAGATCTGTTTCTATACTTATTATTTTGTGGATGTTATTCATCATGGCTTCCTGATGATGGCTGCAGAGCCGAAACACGCGTAGCTCACAATCAGTCAAACTCTTCGAGCCATGTTGTATTTGCACATGTTTCTATTCATTTAGTTGAGCTGAATTGAATTTTCTCTATCTTGCGTGGACAAATCATGAAGACCTAGAATGTTTGGCTATTGTTGCAAATTGAAAACAATTGTAATCTGTATTAGGCCATTACATTATTATGTATTAAAAAAAGATTTGGCACATATCACTGATGTGCAATAGAATGCAAATATATTTACACATTGTATAGGTCTGGTTCCCATATAAATCTATTACCTCTTTGGGCCAGATGTAGGAAGGCTATTACCGGTCGGTAACAGCCGAAATTAACGAATGTCTGCCGTTACTGACCGGTAATAGGTTTTTCTGATGTAGAGGCCGAAATTAAGGATTCGGTAATTTACCGAATCGGTAATTTAAGGAATCGGTAAATGACCGATTTCTTAAATACCGATTCAGTAAATTACCGAATTTCTAATGTAGGGAGCACTTAAATGAGTGCTTATCCCATGTTAGGATTCGTTATTTACCACCAACTACAAGTTGGTGGTAAATAACAAAAAACAGACAAAAAGCAATTTTATGCAAATTGCTTCAGTGCCATGTTGCAGACATACATGTCCTTAGGGCATGTATGTCTGCAACATGTCCACCCATACACAATTGAGGGGTGCAACAGGGTGTCAAAGTGACACTCTGCCACCCTGCAATGTTTTCCCGCTTTTACCGAATCGGTATCTGTAAATACCAATTTTTACAGATTCTGTAAAATTTACCGAAAAATTACCTACATACTATTTACCTATTCTTAAATACCGAATCAGTAAAATTCGGTATTTAAGAATAGGTAAATAGTATTTACCTACATCTGGCCCTTTGTATCTATTCTAGAAGTATGCATGTGGGAGTGTGAATGAACATATAGGCTGCTTTTATCATTCCCAAAATGAAGATACACATCGCTCTTCTAAAATCTGTGTATAATCATGAACACTGCACTTTAACTATGTATTTATTCAATGTACTTTGATCATTCCATATACATTACTTTTATTTTTGTTACTTTCAACATTATTAAAAAGTTTTCAAATAAATCATGATCTGGGTTCTCCTCTCTTCCTCTTTCTTTATGTGTTTGCCCATTTGTTTAACAGTTGCCTAAGTATTATGTTTACATTTGTTGTTTAATCCTTGATTTAGGAACTCATCCAGTTACAGAGGTAAGCTCTTTTTTGTACAAATGTTCATTGTTTTTTCATTATTATTTTACTGTTGTGTTGTTTTCAGTTATGAATATCCATAATACAATCACTGCTCCATCTCCTTTCCTAATGTCAGCAGGGGAACCACCTATAGAATGAGAGGATTGGATTGACTGCTTTGAAAATTATTTGGTAGCGCTAGATGGCACCGTATTTCCAGTACTGAAAAAAAAGCATATGTGTTAGGGGCACTTGGAAAGGAGGGGCAACACATATTTAAATACTGTTAGATTTGGGGATCTCTAGTTGGCAGAGGTAGGTACCTTTGACAAATAGGGAAATCTAGTCAGGGTAAGGGGGTACACTCCTAAAATAACCCCTGCTCACCCCCTGGGTAGCTTGGCACAATCAGCGTAGGCTTATCTCAGAGGAAGTGCGTAAAGCATTTGTGAACACATACTGTAACTCAGTGACAACACTACAGATGGACACCACACCAGTTGTATATTAAAAATTAAGTATTCTTTATATATATTTAAAACAAGACCACAAACAACAAAAATCCACAATACTGTACTTTAAAAATGGTAGAATTAGCTTAGTTCTCTTTAGATGTTAAAATGCGACACTTTGAGTCTAATGTACCTTAGGATGTGTAACACTATACAACGAAAAACGAAATTGTTGCAGGGAAGGTGATGCTTCGGTTCCTTACAATCAGGAACGGTGATGCGTTGGTTTCTTACTGCTGCACCGTGGCAGTGCGACCCGCAACGCCGTAATGCGATGAAGATCCGGTGCGATGCGAACAAAGATGGCGTCTTCTTCTTAATGCGACACGATGCGTGCACGCTCGACAGCCGTGCGGCAACAGGCCCTGCGACACGCGTCTCCGGTGATGCGAGGTGCTTCGGTAATGCGATACGACAGTTGCAACGGCGACACCCTTCTTCAGTGATGCGACAACAGCGGCTGCAACACACTTCGCCGGTGATGCAAGACGCTTCAGCAATGCGATGTGACAGCTGCAGCGGCGACATCCTTCCTCAGTGATGCGATAACAGCGGCTGCAGCGGCGAAACGCTTCTCCGAGGCAAGCTCTTTCTCAAGCACTTGGAGATCCTTCACAAGTTGCTGAAAGTGCACACAACGTTCCTCTCTTCTCTCTTTGGCAGTTAAGCAACCACTGCAGGCCAATCCCCCATGCAGCACTTCAGCTTAGGGATAGTCTCTCATCAGTCTCTCTGGTTCCTCTCCTCAGCAAAGGTTTCTTCATGTTTCCCAAAAGTGATCTAAAGTTCTGGGGTCTGGGTCCCCCTTTTTATACACAGTTTCTCTTTGTTCTCTGAAAGAAGAGTGGCCTTTGCCTAGTCCAAACCAGTTCTGGTCAGTCCTGGAGCACTCTGTTTACATGACTCCTTCTCTACTTTCACAGTGCACGGCAGGGACATCAGACGCACCAAAGGAGATGGAGCCAGCATTGTGGAGGGAAGGCCCAGCCCTATTCAGGTCCCAGGTGCCACTCCTCCCACCCATCTACGTGCAGATCTCTCTATTCAGCCCTGTGCTGACGCACCCTGACTCCTGGAATCCCCCAGCCTCTGTCACTCAAACTCTAGACAAGGAATACACAACCTAGCAGAGGCAGGCTTGGATGGTTAGACAAGAAAATACCCACTTTCTAAAAGTGGTATTTTCAAACACAGAATGTTAAAACCAACGTCACTAAAAAATGTATTATATCATTCTCAGTTCAGGCATACTAAACTCAAATTTCCACCTGGTTCCCTGATTCAGTTAGGATTATAAGATGTAATAATTAAACTGCCCATTCTGGCCTATGGGGAACAGGTAGCCTTGCGATAGTGAAAAACGAAAATTGGCTGTAATTCACTATTAGGACATGCCACACACACCAGGGTATGTCCTACCTTTTACCTACAATGCACCCTGCCCTTGGGCCTACAGTAGGGGTGACTAACATGCAGAAAAGGGACGGTCTAGGGCCTGGCAAGTGGGTGCACTTGCCCAGTCAACATGGCAGTACCAGACTGCACACAGGCTCTGCAATGGCAGACCTGAGACACACTTTTACAAGCTGCTTCTGTGGGCGGCACAACCAGTGCTGCAAGCCCACCAGCAGTATTTGGTTTACAAGCCCTGGGCACACTCAGTGCACTGTACTAGGGTCTGACAAGTAGACCAAACCAACCAATCATGTGGATAATTTTAACAAAAAATCAGTGGTGTCTTTCAGATATGATTTGGTCTTCAATACTAAAGGCTGTAAGTATTTGTCAAGAAATTTCCCGACCGGTTCGTGCAGGCTTTGCTTTGTGGACACAATGGGCCTACACGGGGGCCTTTGCAAATTCTTGTGGACCTTAGGTACCATACCATATATATTATAGGGCACCTAGGATTGTCCTGGATGAGGTATTTTTTGGTTCTTTCTGTTATGGTTCCTTGTTCATAAGCTCTCGTTATGATTGTTTGTAACGTTTTCCTGATTGCTTCGGTAGGGTTGCTTTCCACTTCCATATAAGTATCTGTGTCATTAAGATGTTCCATGACTGCTTCCTGGTAAAATGATCGGTTCATTATTACCAATGCTCCTCCTTTGTCCGCCTTTTGGCAGATTATCCCTTCATTGGTGGCTATGTTTTTAAGAGTCCCGAATTCCTTCTTTGACATGTTCATTCTTTTGGTCTTTTTCTGTGTGTTCAGTTGTTGCAGGTCCTTCCTGCACAATTGTTCATAAAGATCAATAGTCTTGTGACTTATCGGTGGCATATATGTGTTTTGTACTTTGAGTCCTCTCAATTCGTCAGTTTCTTCTGTTCTTTTTTCTGCCACATTATCAAAAAAATGTCGGAGTCGTAATTTCCTAGTTAGTTTGAATAAACTAACTTCCAGTTCCAATAAGTTTGTGTGGGCCGTGGGTACGAATGATAAACCCTTTTGTAGAGTTGAGACTTGGGCTGAAGTCAGTTCAACGTTCGATATGTTAAGAACCAAGTTTCTATCTTCCGTTAATGTTTTTTCGTTTTGTCTTTTTTGCTGGTTACTGTCCGTGTCTGTGGCTGACTCTTTTCTTTTGTTTTTCCTGAGTCCCCTCCTGGGTCTTCTGTATTTAGTTGGCCTCCCTCTAAAAAAGGGACAGTGGTAGATGAGCCAGCTTGTTCCGGCTGTTGTTGTGGTGTATTGATTTTTGAGGGTCCTGTTCTTTCGCTATCTGTAGACGAGGTATCTGTGTGAAATGTTTATCCCTTGGTTTGTCTTTTCCTCGCGTACAATTTTTACAAATTATCCACAGTACAAATCGAGGAGGAATGGGTGATGGTTACCATCGACGTTAAGGCCCTATACATTTCTATCCCGCACCAACAAGGATTGGAAGCCATAGAACGAGCCCTATTGGACAGTGAATATCAAATAGAACTACAAACATTTCTATTAGAACTTATGCATTTCACACTAATGCACAGTTATTTTGAGTACGAAAAGAAGTGGTACATTCAATGTAGCGGTACTTCAATGGGCAATTGCGCCGCTCCGGCGTATGCAAACCTGTATATGGCAGCATTTGAAGAGAACTACATTTATCAAACCCGACTTGGAACCAAAACATTTCAATGTATGTTCGTTTTATCGACGACATTTTCGTGATTTGGAAGGGCACAAAACAATCGCTACAAGAACAAATCGAAATCTTGAACACCAGAGTGGACAGAATAGGATTCACATGGACCATCAATGAAATGCAAATTCAGTATTTGGATGTTAAAATCTGTAAAAAAGGCAACAACCTCACCACGAACCTGTTTCGTAAAGCTACAGACAGGAACAACTTATTGCAATACGGGAGCCATCATCCGCAAGCATTAAAAAGACACTTGCCATATTCTCAATTGCTAAGGGTCAAAAGAGTAGTCTCAGAGGTCCCACAAAGTGCACAACAAATGGATACCATGATAGAAAGATTTCGGGATAGGGGATATCCAGAAGAGATTATACAAGAGGCCAAAACTAGAGCTACATCTAAATCCAGACAGGATCTCCTGAAGAGTAACCAAAAGATACAAGAAAAACAAATCACCTGTGTCAGTAAATACTCCACACTTAGTACACAATTCAAACAAATAGTAAGACGTCATTGGCCAATCTTATCTATGGAATCGGATTTTCAAGGAGCATTCTCACAAGAACCAGTATTTGCCCATACACAAGCCAAAAACTTGGCAGACTTTTTGAAACCCACTAAAGAACCACAAACAAAACCAGTGTACCGGGGTACAGTAGCCTGTCTTAACTGCAATACGTGTCATAACGTCATGAAGGGAGCAACCATACCACACCCGAGGAAGGGATTTCCGATCCATCTTAAAGTAAACGCAACATGTGATTCAATGAATTTGATCTACATGCTTAAGTGCCCTTGTGGTGATGTATACGTGGGGCACACTGAGAGAAAATTGAAAATTCGTATTAATGAACACAAAAGCAATATACGCACGAAGTCTTTGAAATCTTCAGTGGCTGAACACTTTACAGTCAAGAAACATCATGTAAGCCAATTAAGAGTTTGCGTGTTGGAAATGCTGGAGAAAAAAGAAGGGGCCATCAATAAAAACAATTTACTAAAACAGGAGAACCATTGGATATATTATCTGAACAGCCTCATGCCCAACGGGCTGAATGAACGAACAACATTTTTGTGTTACTTATGAGTTATTTTTGTGTCACTTATGAGTCATGGTTGAAGATTCATGATTTATATGGTTATTTTTCCGCTAGTCATTTAGACATATTAATTCATGCGCAGCGCGCAATTACATATTTGAGTTTATAACCCCGCTGAGGATCGAACCGGCAACGTTAGCACATTATCGACATATAGTTCTTTTAAAGGACAGTACGCCCTTAAAGAAAACAAACGCCGAAAGGGCATATTAACGCATGCGCGACACAGCGGGACCATAGAAACACGGAAGAAGAAGCCAGTATGTCCCATACACGCCACACACTACCGGGTGTTACTTATTAGAAACACGTCGAGGTAAGGGTTGTTTTTTAAAACAGTATGCATTGTTAGAGGCATAGAAACAACAGGTCTATCGGCAGTGCAACCAGTAGTCTTAAGAGGTGGGGCGTTGCATTATTGAAGTTCTGTGTGTTTAAAGACACGATGTAGGAAGCCCCAGTGGTAACATTACTAGCGCCAGGAGCGGTAGTGGTTTAGAAGTCAGACATTGTTGATAATGCGCGTAACACATTAGATGCAAAAAAAACGGAATGACTCGATACTAAGAAACGGACATTAACTGACTACTAGAAATATGTACAGAAATATATATGCAACATGTTTATGTTGATTGCAAGGTTCATTTAATTATGTTTTTTACTTGTTTAACTAGTTTACCTGATTTAAGTGGGCTTTGATACTGATTGTAAGTTTTTTGGACTTTCAGAATTATTTCCCTGATGAAGGCTGGAGACCCTGCCGAAATGCATTGGACGTCATAAATTGGGATTGTTATCATTTGGGAATGAACTATTGAGAAGTGCAATAAAGACACTTATGGATTAATTTAGGTCTTTTGAACATTAATTTGGATAAACTTTGGCTGGAGGACCAGCACAAACCTGTGCTCAGGGTGACAGCTATATTGATTGCAGTATAGCTGCTACGTGTGAGTTCTCACAAGTTAGGCCCGCTCTTACTTATCTCCAGATGCTAAGCAGTACTCAAGTCAATTTTTCTGTTGCTAGCTTTCTGGTGGCTGCTGTACAGAATAATACCAAAAGATCAATTGAATAGTATACCCTGACTGACTTTTATCTGTTTTTAAATGTTTTTTTGTATAATGATTGTAATTATTGATTGATGGTATATATTGATATGCAATGTTTTTATATTGTCTTTTATGATTTTAAGTAATTGAATAAAGTGCTTTGACTAACTGACTGACACTCTCTGAGCTACACACATTTCTTGTTCCTGGGCTGAGACACTCAAGGCCTCCAACCTCTCGAGCTCTAAATCAAGCTCCCTCATTCTCAACTCATGCTCCATTTGCATTCTCTTTTCCTCTAGGGCCAATTTCCTATTCTCTAACTGCCCATTTATTTTGGCTAGCTCCAACTCATCTATCGTATTCCTCTCCCTGTCCTCCAGCTCCTCTGGGGACATGCCTTTAGCAGAAACACTGCTACCTGCTGAGGAGGTTGTTATCCTCCCCACTGGACCCAATAGCCCATTCAGCTGCCCCTCTGCATTCTCAACCCCTTCCTCATTTCAAGGGGTACTCCTTGCTGTGACCCAGGCCCTCAGCGCCTTTGGAATTCATCCTTCTTGGAGAGACCGGTCATTGCAACTTTAAATTTCCTGCAGACGTGCTTTAGCTGTTTTACATTGTAGCATTCCAGTTTCTCTTCTTCCAAATCACAATCAACAGATGCTATAGGTGCTGCTTTCTCCATGGTGGTTAAACTTGACAGTTCTTTGTAAAAATAGGAAATCCCAGGAAAAACAATCTACCAAAAAGAATGTGGTTACGTTTGGTCTGCACTCACTAGTAGTGTTCACCAATCACTGTATTTGAGTCACAAATGCAAGTCCAAATACTCACCGCTGACCACCACTGTTAGACTTGGGGGTCTCTAGTTGGCAGAGGTAGGTGCCTTTGACAAATAGGAACCCTTGCGTTATGTCAGGGTAAGGGGGTACACTCCTTAAATAACCCCTGTTCACCCACTTGGTAGCTTGGCACGAGCAGATAGGCTTATCTCAGAGGCAGTGTGTAAAGCATTTATGAACACATACAGTAACTCAGTGACAACACTAAGGATGGAAACCACACCAGTTGTATATTAAACATAAGTATTCTTTATATAGATTTAACACAAGGCCACAAACAACAAAAATCCACAATACTGTACTTTAAAAATGGTAGAATTAGCGTAGTTCTCTTTAAATGTTAAAATGCGACACTTTGAGTTCAATGTTCCCGAAGGATATGTCATGCTATACAACGATCCGGTGCGATGAGAACAAAGATGGCGTCTTCTTCTTGATGCAACACAATGCATGCATGCCCTACGGCCCTGCGGTGACTCAATGATTCTTTTGAGCCTCCATAGGCCCTGCAACACGCTTCTCTGGTGATGCGAGGCGCTTCGGCGATATGATGCAACAGCTGCAGCGGCGACACCCTTCTTCAGGTAGCCTTGCAATAGTGAAAAATGAAAATGGCTGTTATTCACTATCAGGACATGCCACACACACCAGGGCATGTGCTACCTTTTACCTACAATGCACCCTGCCCGTGGGACTACCATAGAGGTGACTAACATGCAGAAAAGGGAAGGTCATCAGACACACCAAAGGAGGTGAAGCCAGCATTTTGGACGGAAGGCACAGCCCTATTCAGGCCCAGGTGCCACTCCTCCCACCCATCTACATGCATATCTCTCTAGTCAGCCCTGTGCAGACTCACCCTGCCTCCTGGAATACCCCAGCCCCTGTCACTCAAACTCCAGACAAGGAATACACAACCTAGCAGAGGCAGGCTTGGTTGGTTAGATAAGAAAATACCCACTTTCTAAAAGTGGTATTTTCAAACACAGAATGTTAAAACCAACTTCACTAAAATATGTATTTTATCATTCTGAGTTCAGGCATACTAAACTCAAATTTCCACCTGGTTCCCTGAGTCAGTTAGGATTATAAGATGTAATAATTAAACTGCCCATTCTGGCCTATGGGGAACAGGTAGCCTTGCAATAGTGAGAAACGAACATTGGCTGTAATTCACTATTAGGACATGCCACACACACCAGGGCATGTCCAACCTTTTACCTACAATGCACCCTGCCCTTGGGCCTACAGTAGGGGTGACTAACATGCAGAAAAGGTAAGGTCTAGGGACTGGTGAGTGGGTGCACTTGCCTAGTCAACATGGCAGTACCAGAGCTACACAGGCTCTGCAATGGCAGATCTGAGACACACTTTTACAGGCTGCTTCTGTGGGTGGCACAACCAGTGCTGCAAACCCACCAGCAGTATTTGGTTTACAAGGCCTGGGCACACTCAGTGCACTGTACTAGGGTCTGACAAGTAGACCAAACTAGCCAATCATGGAATCACTAATCCATACATCAATTTACCATAGGGAGAGCATATGCACTTTAGCACTGATCAGCAGTGGTAAAGTGCCCAGAGTCATAAAACCACCAAAAACAGGTCAGACAAAATACAGGTGAAGGCAAAATGTTCAGGGATGACCCTGCAAAAAGGGCCAAGTCCAACAAATACCTTCAGAGAAAGGCTGAGGAAGTGGAAGATGTGTACAAAGATGCTATCTTGAAGTTACGCACTAGGTTCGCAAAACAAGAAAATATCGTTATCTGCAAGTTTTAAACACAACCACAATGAATAACAGAAACAGTGGATGAGTTTGTGTCCAAATTACGGGAACTGTCTACAAAGTGTCAGTTTGGACCAATGTATGATGAAGTGCTTAGGGCCCAGCAGACTGTACAGTGCAGTAGCAAGAAAGCACAAGAAAGGTTGTGGGCTGCGAGCAATCCTACATTAAAAGAAGCTATTGTTATAGCAAAAGTGGTATAGGAATCAGAGAAGTGCATGATGGAAATGTTGTGCGATATTTACAATAAAAGTTGGAGCATGGTGGTATGCCAAAATTGACAACGCTACACTCTGACATTTTTAAAACGCAGAGATGCACCGTATTTACAAAAATACATCTCACTCCTGTGTTTCCCCTAGCGCTGGAGCTAATAGAACGACCTAGCACCAGCGCAGGCACCTAAAGTGTCATGTTGCAAGGGTGCCTGAGCTGCAGGGGCAACTGCTTATGTGCAGGAAGGGACACCTTCCAGTACATAAACAATCTTAATAATTCTTCTTCGTGTCACCAATCAAAGAGCAGGTATTTCCTGGTGTTAGTTTGTTTGTGGTGCTGCCTCAGTCTTGTAAATATAGGTCAGTGTCAAAAGCAATGGGTGTTGCGGTGGACCGCCCACTGCAACACCCATTGCATGCCCCTTTCACACTAAGTAAAGCGTGAAAAGGGACCTTATTTACAAGGTGGCGTTAAACCACATTAAGTGGCTTAACATCGCTTTGTAAATAAGGAGAAGAGGATTTCGCCCACAGAACACCGCTAAAATTGACGTTCTGGTGGCGACATCCCCTTGTAAATATGCCCAAAGAGTCTCCAAGAAGAGAAAGGTTTGGAAGTGGCAATTATGCAGTGTGACCTAGAGGGTGTTAATGTAGTATGAAGCAAGACAAATACAGGTGGGGTCAATACCAATAAGACAAAAATGAATAAGGGTGTGTTTACTCCTGTGAAGGGTTGCACACAGGTGTGCCACAGGTGTGGAATTACTTTTCATTTAGCATACTCAAAAAAATGTTTTGCACAAAGGGAAAAAAGTGCCATAAGTGTGGAAAGAAGGGGCACTAGGCATGCATGTGCAAAGCGGTTACTAAAAATGTAACTGTAGTTGAAGAGGAGGATACAGAACATACGGTACTCATGATAAAGGAGGACAAATTGTCTGAAAATGTGGTGAAGAGTAGGATTCGGCCAAGGGCAGAATTTGAGACTAATGGGAAAATTTTGTCTTTGATGGTGGAGACAGGATTACTGTACACGTACAACTAAGATGGTCCTACTTCTGCATGCTCAGGTTCACTATATAAGTTATTTTAACATAAAATAATATAACTATCATCCCCAAGGCAATATTCAATACAGTGTGTAAAGGGGCAGCATTAATTTCCTCTGATGTTGTTCGGAAGGGTTACCAAGGTGTGGTAAATAAATAATTAAATACCGGTTCTATTTTTAGGAATAATCAATAAACGGGTAGCTCAATAAATAAGAGTCAAGATTCGAGGTAGCTGGAGTTTGCAGGTTTTAATAAAGCATAAAGGACAGGAACAGGACAACCTGCACAGGAATAGGATGGCAGCTGCCGGGGGCAGGAATCTGGGAATAATGGACAACTTTTAATAACAGTGCACAGTATATATAGTTAAACAAAATACATTACATTCAATACAGTAGGCGTAGCAGTGGGCGTGGTTTGTAGCAGTCGCGAAAGATAAGGCAGTAAGTAGGTGTAACAAGAGGCGTGTACAGGGCGTATACATAGACATGTGATGTAAACGTAACAGAATATGTCACAAATAGGGCGGAAACATGGAGGGGGCTACCTGAGGAGCTGGGACCTCTGACCTAGTGGTGCGCGCAAACTGGCAATGACGTGTTACCAGGGAGAACTGGGGGCTATGACTTCTGCACTAGAAGAGGAGACTAAAGTCTGCGGAGTCAGAGCGACATGTACCTAAAACCTATCTGGTATCTGGTGTTTAGAGAACATGTTGATAGAATCCAAAAGTTATCAGGGTAAAGGCTAACAGACTCTAAGACTGGTGCATGCATTATTCTACATGTATTGCGGGGCGAGGAATATTCTATGAATATAATACAGTATTTCTCTTACATGGAGACGGAAAGGCTAGACCATGACTGAAACTATTGATGCGATTCAGTAGCTTAGGAATGCAGAGAAGGAGGGCTGGACTGATAACTAGAAGCATAACATACTCTTGGCAGACTGGGAGGCAGAGCCAGGCCGAGCCGGGCACTGTGAGGCAGGAAGTAAGTGAAGGGTCAGGGATACAGGTGGGGGCTGTATCACTCCTCGGAGAGGGTTCAGGAGACAGGAGCTGAATCTGGTGTCCGGGCCCTTTTGAGGCCTAGAAACGGGGACAATTCAATGAATTAACGTGCACACTGTGAAATGTGGCAACATAGGTTTACATAGGCCTAATACTCGTAGCTTTCACGAGAACTGGAAACTGGCATACTAGAGTTGGACACAACTGTAATTGCGTCTTTAATCGATCATAGGGGATTACATATGCATATTGATCATGCACATATAGCATAGGATGGGGAACACGTAGGGACACATAACATGGCAAAATTTACTTTTCCACATTCCCTCCTTGTCACTACGTTTCCATCAGGAAACATCAATATTCATGATACCACCTATCATTTCATACAGTATCATTTGCTCGTCTCGAATTGTCTTGGAACGGGACTTAGGACTAGGAATACAAGAGGTAGCACAAATGCCGCAAATCGCAGGGCCACATTGTAAACAGAGGCAGCAACTGAATATAATCATTACTGCTATACCTAGGAATGACAATACTTTCCATCCCCAGGCAGATATAATACTCCAGAGCCAACCGGACCATGTCCAGGTGCCTGGATTCTGGTGTAACTGATGGGCAATTTTATGAAGTCTGGTTATAGCTGAATAAACAGACGGCGCGTTATTAGGAATGAAAATGCAACAACTAGATCCGATGACTCTACATGCTCCTCCTCTATCGGCCAGTATGACGTCAAGAACGAGACGATTTTGGAGCACGACAAATCTCATAGCAGATTGCTCTTCGGTTAAGTTACCTAGAGCAGAAGTAGTCTCATTCACTACTGCTTCAAGGGTTCTGGTTAACCTACGTATTAACTTACTATTCTGGATAGGTCCTATGAAGAAGAAGAAACCTCTATTGAAGTCTGTATACTGTTCTAGAGCAGTTTCAGTTTGATCGACAATTGGGGACTCGATCTCTCTTTTATGTCTAATGTGTACTAGAAGTGTGTTTCTATGATAATCAGATGGGGCTAGGAAAACTGGTGGCAGTAGGAAGGCAATATAACATGTTCCATCCCAATCGAGGGGCAGACGAACATATGCGGTCTGACCACAAATAAAATAAGAATGACGTGAGGCTTTGAAAATAGATTTCCCACTGTCACTATATTTGACAATAGTAGTACAATCACTATGTCCTACATGTGCGGAACCATTCTTTCTGACACATAATTTGCCTTTGACTGGTAGTACTGAAATAGCAGGCAAATCTGGAGTAGTATCGGACTGAACATTTAGGACCATGAAATTCGAAGAATAATTACCTAAATCATACACTTCATTTTCTAGATCTAACCCTGTTCTATGGGTGAGACCTTGCTTGTCTGGGAAACATGTACTATTCAGAAGGGACATGTCAGTTGAGGATGACGTTAACGTGGACCATGCTCCACATGAACCATTATGTGAAAATGGATAAGGAAAAAGTGGCAGAACTCCCTTCGGTGTCTGGAAAGGGGGGAGTCGACCACACACCCAACAATTAGTGGCATTGCTGGTCTGGTGTGAATAGTGTAACATTATAATAAACGTGTTATTTCGCATAGCAAGACGATAGGATAACTCGTGAGGAGGCAGATCACTAAATGTGTGCTCTACTGTAGCATTTGAAGACATATTTACATGAGGAATTGGAAAACATAAATGTAATGCATAACTTGTGCAGGTAACCATTAAACTTAGAAACAATAAGAAACTTAGAATAACGATACATCTTATAGAGTTTTGACTAACTCTCTCACTGTGGGGGTCTATCTCATACATGTCAGAAACCTGTCTAACCGTTTCACCCGAGAGGGACTTAGACAATTAAACTGGCTGACTTATTTTACTAGACCTGAGTTTCTTTTTATACTCCTGCTGCGGAGTTTCCTCTAACAAGGGAACTTTCGATTCAGAGTCAATTTTTAGGCAGTCCTTAGAAATGTTCTTGGCAAATGTTTTTATACGCAATCCATGGAATTTCTTGATGTGGGACATATGTACCCAGTCTTTGCGGCCCTCCAACTTCACGGCCATGCGGGTGGTCAGAAGAACCAGTCGTGGCTCCTTCCAACGAGGCTCCAGTGGACTTGAACGATCAAAGTTCCGGACAAGTACAAGGTTTCCTGGAACGATTTCATGCGGTTTCACCTCGGTATTGTCTGGAAATGCGGCGGGAACCTGTGAACGACAAGAGTGTAGGGCAGACATCAAGGAAGCTAGGTAATCTGTCAGCATATTACTGGAAACATCTGTAATACTTCGGGGTCTAGGTGTACCCCACATGTTTGGGGGGCGGCCGAATACGACCTCATACGGGGACAGACCTGATCTGGAATGTGCAACCATGCGCATATAAAATAAAGTGACTGGCAGAGCTACTAGCCAGTCTACACCTTTCTCTTTACAAACTTTGGCAATTCGGATTTTTAATGTCTGGTTATGTCTCTCTACGAGACCGGCTGCTTCAGGATGGCATACACAATGGAACTTCCACTGGTACCCTAACAGAAGAAAAACATGTTTCATTAACTCTGATGAGAATGGCTGGCCGTTATCTGAATACACGACCCTAGGGAGTCCATAACGGGGAAAGAATTCACGAACCAACTGCTTGGCAGTGGTCGCAGCTGTGTAATCTGGAACTGGATATGCTTCTGTCCACCTGGACAAAGCGCATACAACTACGAGGACATACTTGAAACCTCGACATCGCTCCATCTGAATATAATCCATCTGGAGGACCTCAAAAGGGTGGTCAGGAGGTTGGAATCCACCTTGTTCCACCGGGACACTTTTACCTGGATTGAATTGACAACATATCATACAAGTGCGGACTTTCTGCTTGGCTGCAGCTCGTAAGTGCTTGTTGAACCAAATGTTCTGGATACTGTCTAACATAGCTTTTTCTCCTAGATGTGCAGGACTATGTGCGGTATTGATAATGACTTGAACCATAGAGTCGGGGAGAAACCATGTGGCTTTTCCCTTCGTCACCCATCCCTGATCTGTCTGGACCCCTCCTTGTTCGGACCATTTCTTGATTTCTTCGGAAGTAGCATGTGACTGGATATCTATGACATCTTGTATAGGGTCCTTAACTGTCATACAAGTAGTCTGATCTGGAGTGTGTGTCAGTGTTATGTTAACTGGAATGTCTGGAGTCTGAGCTGTGAGCTTGGCTGTTCGATCTGCTAGATCGTTACCTTGGGAAATGATGTCAGTGACTTTCGTATGTGCCTTGCACTTCATGATAGCAATAGCTGTCGGTAAATGGATTGCATCTAACAGAGCTTGAATGAGGAGACCATGCTGAATCTTGGTTCCATGAGAAGTCATAAAACCTCTTGCAGATCACCTGCACATTGATGGTGTGGGTGGACTTCCTATTCCTGTAGATATATTCTGTGGCAGCAGGGGGACAAATGGGAATGTGCGTGCCATCAATGCAGCCAATGATATTGGGGAAACGTGCCATCTGGTAGAAGTCTGATTTTGTTTGGACCAGTTCAGCATGGGTTGCAGGAAATGATATGTAATGCTCCATCCTCTGTAACATTGCGTCAAGGAATTAGTGGAAAAACCTTGACAGGCTGCTCTGGGTCACCCCACCTACCGCAGCAACCACACTCTGGTAGCTCCCAGAGGCAAGCAGGTGTAGGCTGCACAGCACCTGCACATGGGGAGGAATAGCGTGTGCCCTTGGGATAGTGTGCTCCAACAGTGGGTGGAGGTCCCTGATGAGGTCAGTGATGGTGTCTGGGGCCAACCTGTACCTCTGGAGTATCTCTGCCTCTGTGAGCATGAAAAGGGTTATCCTCTGTCTGTAGACCTGCTCCTCTCTCTGCCATTCCCTCTCCCCTTCCTCCTGTAGCCTTAGCCGTCTTGCAATCACATAAAATGCCGCCATTGTGCAAGAAGAATTGCATTTTGGGTCCATTTTTATGCACCTGTTTACCACCTGATTCCAATCCATGGTAAATACCGACTCTTAAATACCGAATTTCAAGCAAATTCGGTATTTCAGGGCTTCCCTACATCTCAAAATCCATTTTTACCACTTCTTATTTACCGATTCGGTAATTTACCGATTCGGTAAAATTACCGATTCGCAAACCTTTGAGATTTGGTAAATTTACCGATTCGGTATTTTACCAATTCGGTAACTTTACCGAATCGGTAAATTTACCGATTCAGATGATTTTCGGTCTCCTACATGCCGAAAGCTAAATACCGGTCGGTAACGGACGAAAATACCGATTTTCGGCCGTTACCGACCGGTAAAGGCCTTCCTACATCTGGCCCTTGGTTTGTTAAGCGACTGGACGAACGTGCTCCCTCCCGAGCTGACAGAAAAAATTCTCCCCGGGCTTCTGCCCCTTGGTTTTCATCAGCCTTGGCGGAGAAGCGGCGACAGTGTAAAAAAGCTGAAAGAGTATGGCGCCGTCGGTATGATTTAACATCTAAAGAGGCATATAGGGAATCTATCAAGGCGTACCACCGCAACATCACCTTGGAGAAAACATCTTATTTTGCTAGAAGAATTGAGGCAGCTACAAACTCCTGTAAAGAAATATTCTTCATAGTGAAGGAATTTACTTCTCCTTCGGGGAGCACTCCCAAAAGCTCGCATTCTGAGCTTTGGGTGACTCAGTTGGCTGATTTCTTCGCCAGCAAAATTAAAAACATCCAGGCCTCCTTCCCGCAGCCCCGGGATTGTCTCTCCCCCCTCTGACCATAGATGATGAGGGTTCAACTCTTTCGAACTTCCCTCCCCTTTCTTTTTTGGCCTCCTTGGACCTTCTCACTAAACTTAAGTCAGGCTACCCGCTTGATCCTTGCCCTGCCAAATTTTTCGCAAAAACTGCACAAGTGATCAACCCTTTAGTTAACCCGGTGCTCAATCTATCCCTTAGCACAGGCGTGGTCCCTCAGACCTGGAAGCAGGCTCTCATACTGCCACTCCTGAAAAAACCTAAACTGGATCCCACAGCCCACGCTAACTATAGGCCCATTTCTCTTTTGCCAGCATTTGCGAAGGTTTTGGAGAAACATGTCCATCTGTCTCTTGCCAACTTCCTGGAGACCAATAACATCTTACACCACACCCAGTCGGGTTTCTGGGCTAATATGAGCACGGAGACAGCACTGCTGGAAGTCACGGAGGCCATCAAAGAAATGTTGGACTCTGGGGGCAAGGCGATGCTGGTGATGCTGGATCTCTCGGCGGCCTTTGACACCGTCCCCCACAGCCGTCTCCTTTTAAGACTCTGGGAGATTGGTCTGAGGGGGGCGGTGTACAGTTGGTTTGAGTCTTTTCTAGCCGACCGCCAACAAACGGTCTGGGCCCCCCCGTTCTCTGCTGCAGTGCCGTCATTGGAGGTAGGAGTTCCTCAGGGCTCAATATTGAGCCCTACTCTTTTTAACATCTACATGACCCCTCTGGCGGCACTGGCAGAGTCCCATGGTGCCAGATCGTGTCGTACGCAGATGATACCTAGCTCCTCTTCTACTGTGACAAGAACTCTGACTTTAATGGAGAGAGTATCAGAAGTTGTCTTGGGGCTGTATTTGACTGGTTTCAGCAGAACAGCCTCAAGCGCAATTCCGATAAATCCGAGGTGCGTTTCTTCAGGTGCCCTTTTGACCCGAGGTGGAAATCTTGGTGGCCTGCTGCTATGTTTCCTCCCTCATCCACCTCTCCGGTGGCTAAGAATCTTGGAGTACAGGTTGATAACGGTCTCACCCTGAAACCTCAGATACTGGGCCTAGTGGGCAAATATTTTGGTCTCTAAAAATGCTTAGGAAATTCTTGCCATTTCTATCCTTGGCCCACCGAAGAATCACTGTGCAGGCGTTGATAGGTTCTCGCCTGGACTACGCCAACGTGCTGTATCTTGGCCTTCCAGAATTCCTCCTAACGCGTCTGCAAATTGTCCAAAACTCTGCAGCACGCGCCATTTTCGGTCTTCATCGGAGATCCAGTTCTAGAGACCTCTTAAAGACCCTCCATTGGCTTCCAATTCGGAAGCGCATTGTCTTTAAAGCACTCACTCTGGCCTTTAAGACACTTCATGGTATTGGTGCTAAATATATCAGAAAACGGATGGAATTTTATCAGCCATCTAGGTCACTCAGGTCATCTTCGCTGGCCCTGGCCTCTGTACCAGCTATCAGGCATGCCCGCTGCGGCGGCCGCTCTTTCAAACATTTGGCGCCACAGTTGTGGAATGCCTTGCCTTTGTCTCTGAGGATGAGTGTCAATCTTTTGGCTTTTAGGAAGGACCTTAAGTCGTGGCTTTTTGTTCAATAAGTTCTGTCTGCTCTCTCCTGCTCTGTACCGCCTTGGGTTTCTTGCACCGGGACACTCCTCGGAGTAGCTGAGTGCTATATAAAACTCATAATAACATAACATAACATATAACATTGTCCAGGTATGCCCCGCCATGAGTCTTCACAATAGTTGTTTTGAGACAAATTTGTATGTGGCATTTTGTTTGGTCTTTCAATGGTGCATGAATGACTCAGGATTTCTGTACTCACATGTGTCTTGATTGCTGGAATAGTGCGACATCAGGCGGGTGCTTTTTTTCCATGTTTTTGGGCCATTGATGTGCAGTGTCTTGGTCCGGTGGTGGTGGGGTGTGCCCGGGGTGGGTGCCCAGGAGGCGGCGGGAGGGGTGGGCCTGGGTGTGGTGGCAGTGGATGTTGTGGCCCTCTTGGGTGTCCCGGCCACATGTTCAATGGCTCCATGGCATCTGTTGATCTCTGGGCTGGGCTCCCTTTTGTGGTGCAGGCTGTCGTCCGACTTTGCACCAGGTCAGAGCAGGTGTTAGTTTCCTGCTGCTAACGCACCTTATTGCATGTTTTGTGTCCTTATCGCCGATCTGGCAAGTCATTGAGAATGTTGGGGAGTGATGTTGCGACTTTTGGCACGGGAACACCTACTCTGCATCTCATTAGCGATAGATGCAGGGGGTCATCTGTGGCGATCTTTTTTGAGGCTGCTATCGCAGGTAAACTGGTGCTATGGGCTGTTAGCACCAGCTTGCGAATGGGGTGATAAACCTATCGCGACTTTGACTGCGATAAAGTGCCGTTAACTTGGCGATATCTCCTTGAGAATATGCCCCTATGTCTTATACAAAAGCCTAATATTAATATGAACTCTAAAAATCATTTTCTAATTTTGTACATGATCAGTGCCACTGCACAATGAACAGGTGGTTTGAAAAGACGCGGTTGGAACTTATTCAGGATATTAGGGGTAGGGTTCCCATTATTAGTCGAATTATAAAGGGCTCTCTTTCACTTACCTTAAATTGTTTATTTAATTTCCTTCATTCAGTCAAGCAATAGTGGTGGACTGCCATCCTTTGCAAAGGATATTATTAAATATCAGATGCAGTTCTCCCAGGCAGTAGCATGGGACAGAGTTCATACTCTACGATTCTTTCCAAGTGTGACTAATTAATCCTTCACTAGCACAACTTCATTGCCCTGTTGTGTTTGACTTTCTGCTTGCATGGCCTAACCACTGAAGGTGTCTTGGTTGTGATTGACTCTCTCAAGATGACGTAGTAAAGTTTTCATAACTTTTGGGTCGCCATTAACTTTTAGAGCAACGCATTTTACCATTTATTTATTTATTTATAAAGTTTTATATAGCGCGAACAGGATCCCGAAGGATATGAGAGCGCTTTACAATAGGTTAGAAGAGGACAAAAATGAAATGTACACAGCAATAGTAAAAATACAATAATCACTAAACAGTGGTACACGTATAGAGTATAATATTATGCAGAAGAGATATTTATACTGATGACATTCCTAGATTTTTCAGCATCGTTCTGATCCATTATCACTACGGTTTTGCACCATCTTGCTTATGTCATTTACTTAAACTTAGCTTATTCTTTCTTTATAACAGTACAACATCCTTGTGAACTTTCTCTGGCCATGTTACCAAAGAAGAGCCAAGATATAACAAATTGGATTATTGTTTGGAATGGGTGACTACCCACCTCAAGGAACAATCACACCCCTTGTCAGGATGAACCCTCAAAGGCTCTAAATAAACCTGAGCTCAAGCCCTTGCTAGCTAGGCAACAGAACCTACATCCTTAGTTTAGGGCAATGTGTAAAGTATTTATGCAACAGAAAAACAATAATAAAGTTGAAATGCAACACAACAAAAATCAAAATCTACGTAGACAAATAGAATAAACTGTGAAAAATAAAATGACATAAACCTTATAAGGGGATCTAGTATATAATTATGTTTAAAGTTTTAAGTAAAAATAGCCCCAAGAAGCACAAAGTGCTAATCATAGTCAATGTTTTGGTGGGAAGGGATCTGGCGGTGATATCAGCTAGTGGTAGAGCAGAGGCTCTCAGAGGAAGAGTTCTGTTAAAAAACAACTTGGCAGAGCAATTTTTTATTTTCACAGAATGCGGAACAGGAGAGTGGGGAGAGGGGTAATGTGACATCCTAGAATTACCAGGTATCTAGAAATTTCCACCCCAACTTAAAATCCACTGCACAAGGGAAAGAGAGGAAAGAAGATTCTGGACCTGGATGGTTATGACAGCAGGAAAATGGCCAGATAGAAACAGAAGTCACCTGACGCCCTATAAACATGGACTAAGGACTTTGTCTTCAGCTGACCAAAACTAGATGTGTCTCTCCAGGGCCAATGCTGGTGGACTCCCTGTTCCCCTGAGGGCCAGTTGGGGGGACCATGCACTCCAGTGCACCCATTGGTGCCCTTTCAGACAACCAGGAGGCTTTGAGACCCGGTAAGAGTAGGTAGGAGGGAGCTCTGCTGGCTCGTTATACAGTGGCTACTCAAGATGCCCCACCAGCAAGAGAGGAGCCAGGAGAGGAGAAGGCCAGTACACTGAGCCTAAAGACTTAGCTCTCTACAAAGAGCACCCATAAGAGGCTAGCAGCCCTGCTGAGAATGCTTCTGACGGCTATAGCATGTCACAAGGAGCAAAATGAGCCAAACGTTAATGAAATCGGCCCAATAGGGCCTGAGATATGACTGGTGGGAAATGTGACCATTGAAACTCCAACAAATAAGAAACACACGCAATTTCCCATAATCCCCTGGGGTGGGCCAGGGCCTGGGGTGGTTGATACATCTTTATTTATTTCCCCTGGTGAGGGGCTGTATGTGGGGGCCCCCTCCCAGAACAGAACTTCAGCTCCAGGGACCCCATCCCTAGTGTGCTAGCGTAATATTGATTGAGGTTAAGGACCCCATCATTGGACCCGGATGTGAGGAGGAGAAGAGGGGAAACACCGCTGTGCCCCCTTGATGAGGTGTGCCCACACCCACCCCTCATATTGGTATCTTAGGGGAAAGGGCAGTCACCGCAGTATGCACAACCTGCTGGCATGGAGAATGAAGATGACAGCTCCCACACCAACAACCAACAGTGCTGGTCAGGTGGAAAGCCATCTGGGGCAGCCAGGAGGGGGCTCCCTGTGCTACCCCCAAATTGCAAAGGCATGGGCCTTGGGATTTAAAAAATATAACAAGCACAAAAGAAAACGAAAACATGTACAGTCCAAAGCTGCACAGAGGGCATACTGCTATTTAAATCTGCATTTTTCCTAGTGATGTATCGCCTCAAAATGCTCTGCAAGGGCATGTTTGCTGATTTCTTCCTCCTTGTGGTGCCCCCAGGAGGGGGAGGGACACCACCAATGAATTACATAAATGTAGCAGGGAAATCGAGGGAGTGCAACAGCCCTCCAGAAGTGTTTAGTACATTTCAATCCTAGGTTTCCTGGGTCACTGAATTAATGACCCCAGGACAAGCTTATAATGATTTTGAGCCTTCCAAGATGGTTCTTTTTCTCATTGGCTTTGGAGTGTGGGGGCCCCTTGTGGTTGGTATTATGACTACATTGTATGGCCTGAGGAATATAAAAGAAAGATTATTACATATATGTTTGTGGTAAGTTTGAATATAAATGCTTTATTAATTACTTTAATAATGATTACATTCTATGTACAATTATTTAAGGGTGACAATGTGCTGATACCCTGACAGAGCTGATAGGCATGTGCTACCTATTAATGTGATAACCCCTTAACAAAGCTAACAGGCCTGGTTAAATAAAATGACTCCCCCGTATGGTATGAGATGACATCAGGGCATTGTGATTATGGGGTTCAGTACCCACTAGGGGTGAATTGCGATATAAGGATGTCACAAAAGTCACTGCCATCTACCTGATGTATATATTTGCTACTGCCGCTTGTGTGGAGGGTGTTGACAGACCTGGCTCAGCCCCTCGAAGGTGACGCACTACCGGCAGGGGCGGGTGCTGCACCCTTATGGCCGGCTTCCTGCACTCCCGTGTAGCGGATGCGCCAGATCAGTCGGGCACTAGCAAGCGGTGATGTGACTACTGTTTTGCTTTCTTTGAAATTTGATTTTAGAAATTTCGAGACATCATCTTTTTAAATACTTATGGATATTTTAAACTGCTCATTTTTACCTCACTTCTGTTTGCTCCCTCTTCCGGTCTGAGCCCCGTTCCACCACAGCTTGTGCCGCTTGTGTGGAGGGTGTTGACAGACCTGGCTCAGCCCCTCGAGGGTGACGCACTACCGGCAGGGGCGGGTCCTGCACCCTTATAGCCGCCATGCCTGCAGTCCGACGCCAGACGCCAGATCCCCTGGCTGTCAGACTGCTCAGGTGCTCCATTACTCCCGCAAGGATTTGCTAGCTCTCCGCACCCAGGCCCCCTGCGCCGACCATCTCTGGCGCTTAGACACCCCACGCACTAGGTGTAATAAATGCAGGTTCAGAACCACAGAAGGTGTTCTTTCTCCTCCTGAATCACTCAAGCTCACGAATTTAAACATATATAGCCTGAACTGCAGGTCTCTAGTAAAACATCATGAGGATATACTTGAGCTCCTCTCGGATAGGTCCCCTAGGTCCCCTGACCTGCTTTCCTCACGGAGACTTGGCTCACTAGTGACTCTACCGCCATTCCAGCCTTGGCTCTCCCACTGGGCTATTCTATGTACACCCTGAATAGACCTAGTGGCAGGGGGGTTGGGCTAGCTGTCATAGTTAAATCCTCCTTCCCCCTGTACTCTTTCCCCAGTGATAATACCTGAGGGCGAGTGTACTCTATTTAAGATCAAGATATCAGACCACTTTACCCTCACTGGGCTCCTCATCTACTGCCCCCCTGGGTCGTCAAGAACCTTTCAGGAAGCTCTGCCCCAGACTGTCTCCACTCTTGCCCTGCAGACACCCAATTTCAGTATATTGGGAGACCTAAATCTGCACTTAGAGCAACTTGACTCCCATGGCATCACAAACTTTCTCGGAGATCTGGAAGCCTGCCAGCTATTTCAGTTGGTCAGGGGTCCATCGCATCTGGCTGGCCACCTACTTAACCCTGTGTTCTCCAACATTGAGGGAATTAGAGCTCACGCCCCCCCTTCCCCTCACCTGGACGGACCACTTTCTCATTCACATATGCATCAATATTGTAGCAAAAATTCGTCAGAATCCCTCCCCCCCTCTGGAGGCGCCCATGGCATAAACTGGACGCCCCCAACCTTGAGTCTAGCCTGATTTCTTCCAGTCCTGATTGGCCCAGCAATTTGGAGGAAGTGGACACAGCCTTTAGGGGGTGGATTAACAACTCCCTTGATCGCCAGATTCCTAAAAAAAAGTCCCGACCCAAACGTGTACAGACTCACCCATGGTATACTGAGGCACTAGCGACAAGAAAAAAGCACTGTAAGATCCTCGAACGCGCCTGGAGGCGCTCTTACGACCCCTCGGCAAAAATCAGTTACAGGGCAGCCACGAAAGCATATCATAAACTTATACAAAAAACGAAGGCTGCATTCTATACTAATCTGATTAATACCAGTCATAATACTTCCAAAACCATCTTTTCCTTGGTAAAAGATATGACTAAAACCCCAGAGGGTACTCACAACACAATCGCCTCTAACGCGCAGTGCGAAGAACTGGCCCAGTTTTTTATTAATAAAGTTCAGGAGATCTATAAGTCGCTGGACACTAGAAGGCCCTCCCCGACCTCTGGCCAAGCGTTTTATCCACCTGACTCCCTGGACCCTCTGCAAACCCTGCCCCCTATTACTCATAAAGATCTCGATTTCCTGACCACAAAGGTGAAGTCTGGGTCCCCCGATGATCATGTTAAACCTGACACCTTTCGACTTCTACGGGATTCCATCTTGGTCGAGGGACGGGAACTGATCAATAGATCACTTCTGTCATCCACCATTCCCAAGTCATGGAAACATGCCAAAGTTATCCCTCTGCTAAAGAAGCCGACCCTGGACCCTTCTCGCCCGGAAAACTTTAGACCCATCTCCCTCCTGCCGTACCTGGTCAAGGTGATGGAAGCCCATGTGAACTCCATCTTGACCAGCTACCTAGAAACTAATGGGATCCTGGACGAGTCGCAAAATGGCTTCCGAGCAAAACATAGTACGGAGTCAGCCCTACTGACAGTCACGGAACAACTGAGGGCCTCACAAGATCTGGGGAACACCTCCGCTCTCATACTGCTTGACTTAAGCGCAGCGTTCAACACGGTCTCCCATGAGATTTTGCTCAAACGTCTCGGGGGGATCGGAGTCAGAGATGGGGCCCTCGCCTGGTTCACATCATTTCTATCGGACCGTTCCTTTCGGATCCACGCTCCACCCTACTTATCTAGCAGGCTCCCTCTCAACTGCGGGGTCCCGCAGGGCTCGGGCCTCAGCCCCACACTGTTTAACGTGTACGTCCACCCCCTGGCCCTTCTGGCCAGGGAACGTAAGATCAAAATGATCTCTTATGCGGACGACACGCAGCTTATCTTCACGTTCCCTAATGACACCTCGCTCGACCGGGCCAAATTTCAGGAAGACGTTCTGGCCATCTCAAACCGGATGTCCGACAATTATCTCCAGCTTAATAACTCCAAAACGGAGGTGCTCCTGATGGGACGTAACCTACAGAAGTGGGACCATCAGTGGTGGCCCCCGGCTATGGGTCTCCCCCCTAAACCAAAGGAGGTTGTGAAGAATCTGGGTGTCCTAATGGACAACGCACTTTCCTTTGAGTCGCATGCAAAAAAGGTTGCTGGTACCTGTTTCGGCCGCCTACGCTGCCTCAAACCTATCTTGGGCTTTTTTGAGCCACCTACCCGGCAAGTTATAGTCCAGTCCCTGGTCCTATCCCATCTAGACTACTGTAATGGACTACTGCTGGTTACCAACAAGTCAGTCATCAAAAGACTCCAGAGGGCTCAAAACGCAGCTGCCCGCACTCTCTTTGCCCTACCCAAACACAGCCACACCTAGAGCTGCTCCTCTGTGGGAAGGACTCGCTCCAGCAGATGCTACCAACAATGTCCAGTCCAGGTGCAATTCGTGCTGGTCAACTATTCAATTCAGGAAAAGGGCCTCTTACTGCTTGTTATGTCACTGTAGCCACAGGAGATCAATTGAATATAGCATGCTACAATGCATGCTTTCACATCACGTTCCATTACAATGCGGTTGTTATAACGACTGCGTTGTTAGAAAGCAATACCTTTACAACGCAAGCCAATAGATCGACTTGCACTAAATGGCGCTCCAACCTTAGGAATAGTATAATTTACTATTCCAACTCCACCCTGCGCAACAGTAGGGAAGGTGTTGGAATAGTGAATCATACTATTCCTTAGGTTGAGGCGCTATCTAGAGCAAGTTGTTCTATTGACATGCGTTTTAATGGCATTGCGTTGTAACAATGCAGTCATGTAAAGACCGCGTTGTAAAGGTAATGAGGTATAACAACTGCGTTGTAAAGGTTATTTCCTGATCAATCAACCGATCCTTGCAGACCACTTCTTTGAGGGAGCAAGCCCAGTTCTTCAGGGCTACTCTCAGGTCACAGACAGCAGGCCCCATCCTCTTCTGGTCTGCTGCAGATCCTTAAAGCCTACAGGAAGGTTCCTTGGGGTGTCACATTTAAGGTTGGTACTAAGCAATGGGTGGAGTGACTTCTGGGCAGGCCTCATGTTTGTTAAATTCAAGTTAATTAAGTTCCTGGGTCCACCCCCAACTGTCCTTCCTGGCCTGATAGGTATCAAGTGCCTCAACACCCAGTCCACCCAGTCACCAGGCGTGATTCTTAGTACTGTACTGGGATTACTTGTCACATCTCATAAAGGTTAGGTACTTAATGGGCAGCTGCTGGTTGGATAATGCAAATTAGGCTCCGGGAACTTCAGGCAGGGAAAGGTTAACTTTTAAAAATTACTTTTCCCAAATATTTATTAAAAACCTAACTTCACCCCTGAATTGGACATTTAATACATTTGATAATTAAACTTTGAATGTATATTTTCTTGTTAGACGTTAGAAGTTAAAGTTTATAATCTGTACTGTGTCTTTTTCTGTGTCAAGCTACAGCTCATCCACTGAAAGAACGTTTAGCTGCTATTCACTGGATGAGCATGCCAATTTTAATTTTGCACGTTTCAGTTGTACTTAGTTGTGACTGAATAATATTTAAAAGCAGCGCTTCATGCCTGTCAAAAAGGATTCATTTAACAGGTTTGACAGTAGGTGTTTAGGTTGCTGCATACAGGCTACACACGGCAGGCCTGGATCCATGATTTCCAGGCCCACTCTATGGGTGCCGCAATAGGAGCAGCAGTGCACAGGGGTCATTTAACTTTCAGACCCATTGTACATTTTTTATACCACAAACTAGGAGCTCAGAATCAAATTAAATACATCAGTTCGTAGTAGTTGAGAGGGCATGGAAATGGCTGGAGTCTTTTATGCGGGACCGCACCTTCCAGGTTGCACATGGTGCTTTTCGATCTGATCCCGTCGGCCTGAAGCAGGGGGTACCCCAAGGGTCCAGACTAAGCCCTACCCTCTTTAATCTTTACGTCACTCCTGTGGCCAAGATAGTGGAAAAGTATGGGCTATGCAGATGACACGCAATTGATGGTGGCCCTGTCCCAGCCGAAAGAACAGGCAGCGGACAATTTTCGCTATTGCCTGCAGGAATTGGCGTTATGGATGGCCGACAACTGTCTTAAATTAAACGGAAATAAGACAGAGGTCTTAATAGTGGGCAAAGACCAATCAGTGTGGACTTCGACATGTTGGCCAACTGAACTGGGTTCCCTACCTCAACCCAGTAACCAAGTAAGAAATCTGGGGATGTGGATCGATAATAAGATCTCTTTCAACTACCACACCAAACGCGTGACAGGCACATGCTTCGCCACTAGGAGGGTCCTGAAGAAGACGCTGGACTATCTGCCCATGACTGCGAGAAAGACCATGGTACACGCACTGATTACATCCAGGCTGGACTATGGCAATGTCCTATACCTGGGAGCCAATGTCAGATGTTTACAAAGGCTGCAGAACGTGCAGAACGCGGCTGCACACCTAGTCCTGATGCTGCCTAGGTGAGCCGCCTCTAAGAGAGCGCTAAGTACCCTGCACTGGCTTCCAATCAGAGAACGTGTGGCTTTTAAAACACTCTGCATTGGCCACCGGATTCTGTAGGGGAAAGGCCCCTCCTTCCTGCACAACCTGCTTGCACCATACCATCCAGCCCGCCACCTAAGATCCAGCGGGACAGGAAGGGTGGAGGTGCCCAAGTTCAGGAGAGTCAGAATGGGTGGCCACTCCTTCCGGGTCCTGGCAGCCCTGGGCTGGAACAAACTTCCCCTGGAATTACGACTGGAGAAAACTGAGCTCAAGTTCCGAAAAAAACTGAAAACATTCCTGTACCCCAAAGACTAGGGCTTGGCTTGCTAGGGCAGGTCTAGGGGCCACCTTCTGCAGCAGTTCACTTTTCAAGAGCAGTCCGCAGCGCGGGGACACACTAGTACAGTGTAACCAGGCGCTATATAAGCTTACATAACTAACTAACGAACTAACTAACCACGTTTATAGGGGGAATACAGGCACTTTGCTCCTGTTTATCAGGGGTAAGTGCACAGAGCTCCCAAACTAACATCAATGGGGTCAAGAAAAAGGCAAAAAAAATGTGGAATGACTATGCAGAAAATGTGGGTTTGCTAAATCCCAAAGCAATACAAATCCCAAAATGCTACAATTTCTATTTGGAAAAGGCTCAGAATAAATACATGCAATCCTCTTAAAATATAGTGTTAGTGCAACAGTAAAAAGCACAGAGGAGTCCTGAGATATTCTATGTGTGTATGTAAAAGATGGAGAAGGCAAACAGGTCATTCTATATATTTTACATGTTACCTGCCGCAGATCTTTTCCAGAGATGTAGAAACACAGCAAGAATTCAAATTTGCTAGAAATGTCAAAACTTTGGGAGATTTTAGAAGGGAGACATAAAATCAATGACTATGCTGGTTCCCAATTATCTATGGAACTTGAGGAGATTATACTGGAGCTCGGGAGAAGAAGATTTTTCCATTTGTGCAAAGGGGGGCTCTATTTCTTATTTTCTAGTCTGAGCTCATCAGAAAGGGATTGAGGTCTTAAATGTATTCCTTGTGCCATGTAAAAATAAATGTTTTATATCAAAACATGGACATTATTCGCATGTGAAAAGTGACATAATGCAGTCCAAAAAAACTATCCTTTCAGGTCTGAGGCAGTTTGTCTCTCTTTAGACCCTGATATTTGTAGTTCCGTTGAGCGACTATAAAACCAGGACTATAGAAAAGTGATGACATAGGGACATCAAAGTTAAGAGACGTGTGGTGCTTGCATTTTCTTAAATCATATGTGATTCTGAAGGAGGAATTCAGCCTAGCACATAAACACCTTTTGAATGCATATGTATGAATCATACCCTCCTCAAAAATATAGATTTCCTAGCAAACATCATGGAAGAACTGCCACTGGAATTTGGAATTCTATCATCCTCAATGAGAAAATATGCAATATGCCCAATGTATCAAACATTGGCTAACAATATTCAGCACAAGTTGCAATCACTTATGGAACAAGCATTTGCAATGCAATAGGTCTCGCATTTGGTTGAGTTATGGATTTGTAAATGACAATGTGTTTTACCCATGTGTTATGAAGTGTATGCATGCAGAGTGTAGTGGAATTATGTGGTTTGAATTGGAATTGTTAGTTGTAAAATTTTCTTATGTGGAGTGGTTTAGTGTTGCGGAATTATGTGGTACGGTGTGCAGATGAAATATGTGGATAATAATTATGTGTTATTTAGCGTACTGGAGTTATGTGGAGTGGGAATATGTAGAATGGTGATACAAATGCAGCATTGATCAATACTGTGTCAATTACTGACAAAGTACAGCCACCGAAACCACATGAGGTTTACTCCAGTGGAGACATGGACTAAAGGGCAGCCTTTGGGGTGTGCCTAAATTTACCAGTAATCACAACAGGTCAAGCAAAAAAGATCATGGAGACAGTCGGCCATGTTGTAGTCAAGCAAAGCAGGCCATTACTGTGTGTGAAAGCTGGGAGAGATAACGCTTGACTGGCGTCTTCGCAAGTCCCCCACATAGAGCTGTATGATTGACAGGGGTTGGCAGGTGGGCAGTCTCTGAGTGAGGCTTAGGACACACTTATTTGGTGTTAGTGAGTTGTGGTGGGCTGACAGGCGTTCTGAAGGATTCAAGCCAATAGGAAACCTGTGTGGTGAAGCTGGTGCCTGTGCTACAGAAAAAGGTAATACATTTATCAGAACCTTTTAATGCTTTGCATTTCATCATTCACCAACACTGTGAGAGACCCATTAGTGGGAGTGCTGATGACAAAGGTGACATTAATAGAGATTCTGTAAGGCTTTTGGTCAGTTATAGCACTGGGTGCACTGCCTGTTTATGCGCACAAAAGTATAAGGTACAAGATTTCTCAGGTGCAAATCGGCGAGTGGGAAGGCCTTAAAACCACTCAGATTGAGTAGATAAACTACCAATTTCCTGACTGACTGGGTTGCCGATGCACTCAAATCACAGTATACAGATTTTTATGTAACAATACAACATATAGTATAGAACACAGAATGACAGAAGTCTTTAACAGAAACTCCAGTGGAAAGGTGACATTAAGCTTGGCACTCACATGTGCCTGCCATCCCAGTTGCTCCTGTTATTTCACGAATGCAGGCGGCCGAACTAAGTTCAGGCAAAAACCAGCTATAAATAAACCAGACAGGAGGAGAGGCTATCACACGCTGTACAGTGTGATGGCCAACAAAATTATTCTCTCAGTGTAATCCCCAGGGAGGCACCTCAGCACACAAAGGAGGGACATTTCCACAAATGCACCAATCATAAGCCAGCCATTTTTAATGCCACACTTAACAACCAATAGCAATTAGTCCTCACAGAGGAGTATTACTCGCCCACAGTTTGGTGTATCATTCTCCTCCTGTGGAGTTCTTACATTGCAGTTTATTAGGGATTATGTTCCAGCTGAAAAATGTATCATACTTTGGTTCTTTGTCATACAGACATTATATCGTTTTGTGTAACATTTTCCCTGCAGCATCTTTTTCTTAATTATTTCGTAATCTGCCAGCATGTTGTTAAACGATACCAGTCTCTCCATGTTTACATATGTAGGGGATGGTAGGCCATGTGCAAAAATTAATCTGTGAAGTTACGTCTGCCCTAAAGGATATAGCGTTCTGCTTCTGAATCCTAAAATCAAGTGCTTACATCCTGCAGGCGCGGTGTCCTAACATTTTTCGTGAAAAATTATTTTTAGTTTTAAATACACACACATACAAGGTAAATACTCAGCTGCTAATGTAATCTAATAGCCCCCTTCAGCTCACCATCATGTATTGCTGAAGAAAGGCCCAGGCTGCAGTAATCTGCTAACACAAGAGCAAATATGCGCAAGGAGTGCGTTTCTCTGCACAGACAGAATGCTGTGAAGTAAAATAAGAATTGGTGCAGGTTACTGCTGCATACCTGTAGTACGTAAGTCTCAGAGATCGTCATAACTATGTCTGCATTTTTTTCTATATGAGTGTTACTTTATTCGGGCTACCGTGGGTGTTAAAGGGCAGAAAGAATGAGCGCTGCGTGAATCAAATTATCGCAGTGCTGGGCTCCCTTTAAAAGTTCTAATATTGCTTCTGTTATTCTAGCGGAGTATTTTATTTTCAGTACTGTACCAAGCAACAGTCTATAACTTATTTGCAGAGTGAGTATGGCAGAGTGAAGTAGAGCTAACCACTAAGCAGTTACTTCCCGGCTTAACAGTTTCAAATCTGCCTTTGCATAAGAACATGTAGTTTCCCATTGAGTTCAAGTATAATATTTTTCCGAAAATTCAAATTGACCTTTAATTAAAAAATAAAAAGCAAACTGGTTTAATGTTAAGCAGCATTCAGAGTCCCGTATTAGCCTGAAGTTCTACATTCTTGTATTTTTAAAGAAGAACTCATAGTGCAGTTATTTCTTAACACTAGAGCTGGGAGGAGCTTCGCGCGCATCCGTGATGGCCGCATGAGCACAGGGCTCCCGAGGACCCTTGCCGCCTCCCGCATTTATCCTGGATAATATCCTGATTTGATGGAAGGTCATTGAAGACACAACCCGGCTGATGTACTAGCAGGTTTCTGGGCCAGGATCGGACGCAGGGTCACCGAGTTATGCCGTCCTGAAGTTTGTGGCCTTCTCCATGGAACCGCCGGGACCTTGAGTTGTGGCTTTACCCAGGTCGTAATTCAACAACAACGGCTGGCGGGGATCAGTTCACAGCCTCACTTCACTTTCGGTTTCGTTTCTCCTGCACATCGTCTTCTATCTGCTGGGTGACGGCTGATCGGGCTGGTACCTATGCCAGTTCATTGGGCTTAGAGCTGGCGACGGGTTGGCTGTGAACTCAAATTGACTCAACTCTGCCTCTGGTATTCCTGTGGGTGAATTCTAAGGAGCCATTTAGACCAGATCCCAAGCCTCCCTTCGGGGCACCCGGCTCGCCATGACGGGCAAGCCCGAGGGTGACAAATGGAAAGTCAAGACCATCTTCCGTGGAGGCTCAACCCAGACGAATGTCATGGATCGTTACACACTGTCTAAAGGATCCCCCGGTGGCCCACCTAGGACACGGGAGGAGGCTGTTGACGATCCCGCTGCATCGGCGGACTTAACGCTACAGGACGTGATGGGCGCCATTGCTGGTATCAAGTCCTCTATTGGCCAACAATATGAAGCCTTGGCTCTGAAGCTGGACACGGTGGCCATTGATGTCAACCTCATTCGAACTGATTTGGCCAAGACGAACGAGAGGGTGAAGTCCCTTGACCTAAAGACATCCAGCCTTACAACGGATGTGTCTGACTTGCAAATAGAAGTGCGCAATCTTAGAACTGCCAATGACTTCTTTACTCGTCGCTTGGAGGATTTTGAAGGCCGTGCACGGCGCAACAACGTGCGTATTATTGGTGTTCCGGAAGACTCGAGTTCACTCTCCACTGATCTTCGAGTGGAGGACCTTATCCTCAATCATCTTGCACCCAAGGGCCTGAGCAAATTCTTTGCCATTGAACGTGCACACAGGGTGCCGGGGGGACAGGCGAAGCCCGGCTTTCCGCCCCGTCCGATTATTGCACGGATCTTTAACTTTAGAGATCGCGACGCCATCTTGTAGGCGGCACGGACAGGCGGTCCTACGCAGTTCGAGAACGCTGCTGTGCACTTTTACCCAGATTTTTCCCAGTCGGTCCAGAAACAATGAATGGGTTTTCAAGGGGTGAAACGACGGCTTAGGGACATGGAGTTAAAATACGCGATGCTGTTCCCGGCCCAACTGCGTGTTGAACACGACAATCGAACATTCTTCTTTGTCAGGCCTGAGGAAGCGAGTGATTGGTTGGACGCTTTACCAGCTCGCCGTGCTGATCAGGACCATACTGGTGGCGCTGAGGGGGGTCTAATAGACCAAGAATAACTATGGCGTCTGTGTCCGGAACACTATTCACCGTTAACAGCTGAGGCTCACTGACTTCTTTGATCATTCCCTTCGTATCCTGGGAGGTAGCGGGGATATCGGGACCCTTTCCTCCTCAGGGGGTTTCTTTGTGTAGACTAGTTGTTTGTTTGTAATTGTTAGGGCGACAGGCACACTGCAAATTGGGGTGGCTTCTGAGTCTGTGCAGGGGTGCAGGGTGGGGGGGAGTTGTTCTGGGAACATTGGGGGGAGGGAGGGGACTGTTCTGGGTTTGTTCGTTTTTTCTTTTTCAAGGCAAAGAACTTTCACTATTTCTGACATTGGTGTGATGCTCGCTTTGAGATGGGAGTTCATTGTAGATCTGGATGGGGGTAGGGGGTTGAGGGTATTGTGCTGGAATTTGAATGGGTTGGGTGATCGGATAAAGAGAGGGGTGGTTATGCAGCTTTTGCGGCGCCTCTCGACCGATGTTGTTTTGCTACAAGAGACGCACTTGATTGGGAATACTTGTCACGCTCTTAATAGACGGGGTTATCGTCTTGCTGCCCATTCTGGGTTTACATCTAGTTCTAGAGGGGTGGGTATATTGCTTAGGACTTCCCTCCCCTTAGAGGTTGATGATGTAGTCCTTGATGCCAGGGGTCGATATGTTGCACTTGTTGGGCGGTGGGAGGGAAAGAGGGTCTTGTTAGTGTCGGTGTATGTCCCTCCTGGTCTACAATCCACGACCTTTGCTGACCTGGGGCTGATGGTTTTGGGTCTCCCAGAGGGTGTTTTGATATTGTGTGGCAATTTTAACTCCGTCATTTCTAGAGGAGCGGATCGCTATCCGCCCAGAGACCTTCCTGCTGCGCAATCAAGGTTGGGTGACTTTCTGGAAACACTGGGGATTGTAGATTGTTGGAGGCTAATGCATCCAGAGCAGACTCAGTTTACCTTCCATTCGGGAGCACATGGTAGTCTTTCTAGACTGGATTATATCCTGATACCCGCGGCCCTGTCCCCTTCGATTGGAGAGATTAAACACCTGGCCCGGGGTATATCGGACCATTCCCCTATCTGGTTTCATTTTATTCTTAACACAGGCGCTGAAGGGAGGTTGGCCCCGATTAACCCCTGGTATCTTCTTAACCCCAAAACTCGCACTGAACTGATTAAATCATTTGATCTGTATTTTGCTGAAAATGTGGGTTCTGTTTCCTCGCCTGTTTCGCTGTGGGAAGCCTTCAAGACTGTTATCAGGGGACAGGCATTGTCTTTGATTGGGTGTGCCAAGAAATGTAAGAATGAGGCAATTGTTCATCTCAAGACTGAAATTACAGACTTAGAGACTGCATTGGAGCGAGATGTGACTCGAGAAGCATTGCATATTCTCCACCTTAAACAATTGGAATATAAAACTTTGGTTACTGATGCGGCCAAGCTGATGAGTAGGGAACAGCAGGGACGGTTATATGATGTGGGTGATAAAGCAGGGAAATTGATTGCCTGGCTGGACAGACGGGAGAGAGCGAGTCGTGTGGTTCCGGTGATTGAGAAATTGGATGGTATGCGTGTAACGGACCCTGTTGAAATTGTTGAATGCTTTGCTGACTATTTCCGAGAGGTGTATACCTCGGTGTCCGACAGGCCCGAGGAGGATTCTCAGTTGTTGCTTAGAGATATAGCGCTGCCGTGTTTGTCAGAGTCAGATCGGGATAGTTTAGATGCCGCACCCTCGGTGGATGAGGTGGCTCTCGCGCTGCGCTCCATTCGTTCCAGCAAGGCTCTGGGTCCCAATGGCCTTCCTATAGAATTGTATAAATTACGCCCTGATACTCTAGCTCCCTATCTCCGAGATATGTTTTTGGCTGCGCGAGAAAATGGCTCCCTCCCTAGGGACCAGCGTCTTGCGACCATTGTGGTGATCCACAAGGAGGGCAAGCCACGGGATCGCTGCTTGTCTTATAGACCCATTTCGCTCTTAAATGCGGAGCCTAAGATCCTCGCCAAGCTGCTCGCTAATCGTCTGATTACGGTGATCAGCGACCTGATCCATCCGGATCAGTCCGGTTTTATCCCTCATTGTAACACGGCATTAAATTTGCGACGTTTGCACGGTGTTCTTGCGAGGGCCCCGACGTTGCGTGAACCGGTCATCTTGGCGTCCTTGGACGCCACGATGGCCTTTGACACAATCGAATGGTCGTATCTCTGGGCCGCACTTGCCAAGTTTGGATTTGGCGCTGGCTTTATTGGTTGGGTCAAACTCCTGTATGAAACGCCACTGGCGCAGGTGGTGGTTAATGGTCGTGTTTCTATGCCTTTTGCTCTCGGGAGGGGCACGCGGCAGGGTTGTCCGTTATCCCCACTTCTCTTTGCTCTGGCGTTGGAGCCGCTCGCTGCTTGGCTACGGTGGGAACCTTCGATGAAGGGCATACGTTGGACTCCGGAATTTGAAGATCGTAGCTCCTTATATGCGGATGATATTTTATTGTACCTCACATCTCCCCAAAAATCACTTAACGTATTGTTTGACGTGCTTAACTCCTTCGGGAAGAACTCGGGCCTTGCTATCAATTGGTCAAAATCTTATATCTACGTGCTCGCGGGTGCGGTCCCTCGTTTACCGCGGGGCTGTCCCATCCAGTTGTCGCAGTCTGGTTTTAAATACTTGGGTGTGTTTATTTCGCTGGATCCGGCGGTTCGCTACAAACGTAATTTACTCCCTCCGCTCCATAGGTTGCGCTCGGATGTAGCGCGCTGGCGCAGATTACCGTTCTCTCCCGTAGGGCGTGCAGCCCTCTTTAAAATGATGTCCTTACCGCGGTTTCTCTACGCACTTCAGAATAGTTTTGATGTAATCCAGTCGAAATATTTCCGGGAGATAGAATCGCTGCAGAGGCAATTGCTATGGGACGGACGTTCACGCATCGCTCTTTCTAAATTAACACTTCCCTGGTATGATGGCGGCATAGCACTTCCGGATATTCGTAGGTATTATTGGGCCTCCCAACTTGCTGCCATCAATCACGGGATGTATGGTCCGGCATTGAATCCGGCTTTTGCAATGGATAAGTGGCTGCTCCCGGGTGGTGACTAATACAGGGCGCTTTACTCGGGATCCTCCCGTTCAGAACTCTCGGGACCTACCGCTATAGCCGTGCGGGTCTGGCATAGCGTGACAGCGGCTATGGGCTGGAGTGATAAACTAACTGGCGCAACTCCGCATTATGCCTCTGCAAAATTGGGTTGCATATGGAAGACGAAGGGATTTGATAAATGGGACACGATCCGTATCAGTAAAGTGCGTGATCTCTGGGTTAAAGGAGGGGTGAAGTCCTTTTCGGACCTGCAGGCGGAATATCAGCTGAGTGATAGGGAAAAATGTCGTTATGTCCAGGTACGCCATGCTTTGAATTCTGTGTTTCCCGTGGGTAGTGATATTCCGGAATCCTCCCCCCTCGAAGATCGTATATTAGACGGTCATGTACCAGACAGTACTATCTCCTTGTTTTATAAAAAGATGATTAATGACCGATCGAGTTTGCTTGATCGCCTTTGTGAAGCCTGTATTGCTGATGGCATTGAACTAGATGATGAGGACTGGCAGTCCGCGATCTCCTCTCCCAGGGAGGTTGCGATTCCGGCCCGTCTCCGTCTGGTTCAACTCAAGATCCTCCACAGAATCTATGTCACCGGCCCCCGTCTGATCCATATGGGCTATTCCACGGATGGCTTGTGTAGGCGTGGTTGTGGTCTCCTTGGCACCTATCTCCATATTATATGGGAATGCCCTGAGGTGGTGCGATTTTGGAACCGTATACATGATGTGATGAATGAAGTAACGGGTGTTGTGATGAGGCCAGAAGCCCGGCAATGTTTATTGAATGTATGGGGTCCGAATGATTATGACGTGTCGCAGCTGCGGTGGGTGACTCTTGCCAATATGGTTGCCAAACGGGATATTGCACAATTGTGGGGGTCCCCGAGGCCGCCTACAGTGACTGCTTGGAAAGAGAGCATGGACTGGTGCATGTTCAGAGAGAAGACGGTATATATAGCAAGAGGCAGACCCAGAAAATGGGGAAAGATTTGGGACCAGTGGAACTCGTACCGGGGAGATATCTGTACGCCCCCACTCGCAGAAATTCCTAGTCCTGCTCAATCGCCCTGACCTGCATTCCTTCTAAGCTGTGGTACATTGTGCTGTTTATATGCAATTTTGCCTTTGGCCCCCCCTTGTCTATATTCGAAGAATTTTCTCTCCTGTTGTCATGTATCTCCCATCCTCCTTGAGCACAGACCTAATGGATGTACTATTGCTCTATTGCCTTGAATGTATGTTGATGTGTTTTTGTTTTTTCTGTTTTATGTAATAAAAAGTAAAAAAAAAAAAACACTAGAGCTGAATGCTGAGACTGCATTTCCGAGCTGCAGTCTAGGTGACTCTCGCGTAGACTGTTTAAACCGCAAAAGAAGCTTTTCTTGTACATCCGTTCTTTATTAGGTTTTCATAGCAGCATCCATGTATCAAAGCCAAAGGTATAAAGTAGCGGTAGGAACACTAAGCTGTCACAGATAGTAAAACGAGTATCAACTCAGCGCACATTCCACTGGGAAAAGAGGAACAAAGGAGGTGACCTCCTATCAGTCAGCGAATAAGGAGTAGTGTACATTTGGGTGGGGGAGGGGGTAGTCGGGTAAAGGGGACGAAAAAAAGCAAGGGGTGGTGGCCCTGTCAATTACTGCATACTCCATCTACACTGACCTTTTAAAAACACTTTAGCCCTGACTCCACCTGCAACTTCCAATGATCTTGACATACTAGCCAGCTTCTACCAGCAATGGATTGACACTGCTTTACATCAATTAGTACCATGTAAGAGCCACAAGAGCCTCAGAACCATGTACTCCGAACCCTGGTTTATGGAAAGCCTGAGACAGACCTGCCACAGGCTGGAAAGGAAATGAAGGCTCAACTATGGCCTCACGGAAAGAGGATTGTACAAACATTCTGTAGCAAAATTTAAGGATGTGATCTTTAAAGAGAAAACCTGTTTCTACACCTGCAAGATAGAATCCTCAAAACACTCTTCGAAATAACTGTTTTCCACTGTCAAACAAATAACTAAGCTCCTCAGAAACCAGTACCATCAGTCAAGCTTTCAGCAATGAATTTGTTTCTTTCTCATAAGGCAAAGTGAAGGCAGCCTTCAATCTTTTTTTGATAAACCACAGATCCACCCAGACCCCTGCCGTGGACAGTCAGTTGGGGGTACTGAAAACAAAGGTCCTGCCTGCTTTACATGGGCCCACCGCCGGCTCCTTAAACAACTCACCCAGTCCTGAGCTCGCTTCGTGGGATGTTTCTCTCACTCTGTCCGCCTTTGCTCTATTTTTCCAGGCACAAGTCATGACCCTACTTAGCTAAATTAAATCAGGCTCCCCTTTGGATCCCTGCCCTCCGAAAATTGCTCATATTGCAACTGAAATTATCTCTGTTTATCTCATGGATATCTTTAATCGAATGTTTAGCACAGGCTACTTACCTACAAAGTGGAAGTTACCCTCAGTTCTCCCCCTTCTCAAGAAGCCTAATTTAGACGCCACAGATCCCAAAAAGTAACGACCTATTTCACGCCTTCCATTTGTTGCAACAATATTTGGGGAAGCCATTAATTCTAAACTGGTATTTTTCATTGAGGACCAGAGCCATCAGGACCCTACTCAGTTGGGCTTCAGAAGACATCATAGTATGGACTTACTCTAATTATAGCGTCAGATCAGATTAGACAGAACATTGATTCAGAAGGAAATGCTGCCCTGGTTCTCTTAGATGTCTTGGCAGCATTCAACACAGTTAAGGACATCCTCCTTGACCATCTTTTTTCCATTGGCATTAGGGGCCAAGTACTTACCATTTCTTAAATCTTTTCTTACTGATTGAGAACAATTTGCACTCTCAAGGAATCCAGTTCATCCCCCTTCACCTTACCTTGAGGCATTCCCCAGGGCTCTTCTTTAAGCCCTACCCTTTTTAATATCTATGTCACTCCACTTGCCATACGTATCACGTCTTTTGGGTTTTCAGCGGTATCCTATGCCATCGATACCCAAATAGTAGTATCAGTGGACAATAACCCAGCAGATTCAGCTACGTATTTCTACAACTGTATGCTACAGGTTGAACCTGGATGCCCCAATACTGTCTGAAGCAGAACTCTGGTAAAATGGAGGTACTGCTCTTTGGAAGGAATACTATCATTTGGTCCCCATCCTGGAGGCGCCAGGAACTTGGTACACTCCCCTCCCCAGTTACGTAGGTCAAGAAACTTGGAGCTGTGTTCGATAATAAGGTATCGTTTGAGGGCCATGTCAATTCCACCACCTCACCCTCCTTCTATACCATGGAGATTCATAAAAAAAAAAAAAATTCCAACAGAATTTGCAGAAAAGTGTGAGATCAGCTCTCTTTCTTTCAAAAACGGATTTTGCAATGCATTATTTCTTAACATTTGGAAAGATTGTCTTAATAAAATCCAGATCCTACAAAATGTGGCTGCTCACCTACTAGGCATTCCCAAGCATGAGTCTGCATTCTCTGCGCTCACCCAGCTCCACTGGCTTCCTGTCAAGAAGCATATAGCTTTTAAGGTCATGTGCATCGCCTTTAGGGCTCTTCATGGTTCTGGCCCACCAAACTCATGCAAAGCTTTCACTGGTACCCCCAATTGAGAATGCTTTGCTCTGCTGCAGCCCACAATCTTTTAGTCTCAAAATTTAAATATTCTCATGAAGTTAGAAGGAGTTTTGAGGGCAGCGCAACCAGACTCTGGAACTCCCTTCCCATAGAACTGAAAATAAAGACATATTTGCTAGCTTTTAGGAAAACCCTTAAAACCTGGCTAGGCAGCCTATGGTATTAGCACGCTCTATAAATCACATTTTCATTTCATTTCATTCCAAGTATGGCAAGATTTTTTATCAATAAAGTCTTGGTGTAGCTAGGGGAGGTATTGTGAAACTCTAGGGAAGTAGATTTCCCCAATACATGATAATTGGTAAAATTATAGGTTGATGTATGTTGGCAGTGATGGAGGCATATGAGAGTTCTGACTGCTCCAGGAAATTTGATAAACGAAAATGGGGAAAGAATAGAATGAGCTATGAGACAAGGAAATTGAGCTCTGTATCTCATATTCTAGCTAATGTTACCCGATGACTCCATGTTAAAATAACCAAACAAATTCTTGCAATCAGTAACAGCATGTTCCAGTCCTGAGCTTGAATTTAATAGGTCATATTCCATCTGGTTTAGTTGCAACCAGTGCTTGAATTGTGCTGGTGACTGCATGTGGTGGTAAGTGGCACTCATTTTAGGGGGAGGAGGACTTATTTTCATTATCAAGCTTTGACCCGGCACAAGAGAAAGTAAGCAACAAATGGAGGAAGAAAAAGAAATGAAAAATGTGACAAAGGTGGGGTGGCCAGATAGCGCCACGTCACCAGGACACCCACTTTTTCATTCCTGGACTTTGCTTTTACATATCATTATCAGGCGTGTTGGTCTAGTTGGCTCAATTAAATTGAACCAAGGGTACACCTTTCAGAATGCACTGATATGTAAATGTAAAGTACAAATGAAAAAAGAATCTTTTCCTCTGGAGCTTCAATATAACCCCCTTTGGTTCAATAGATATCTAGCAGCCTGTTGTGTTCTTGATTGTTTGTATCTCCTCTTCCCCTCTGGTCACCGTGGTAAAGGGAGCTAGCAGGAATTAAATAGGAACAACATTAAGAAAGAGAGCTGGAGTGTTAGGTGCAGTAGCGGCTCCTGGAGGGAGTGGAGCGGGGCGGGGGAGGGTCAGGGAGGGAGGTAGTAAACTACGGCACACGGTGAACCAAGGTAAGTACATAAATAAATAAATAAATAAAACAAATTACATTGCGCACGCTAAAAGGCTAAATGGCAATGCAACGTGCGCAATGTAATTCGTAGCGCTGATTCTGAGAGGAGGGAACATTGTTCTGTGAGGTACCTGTGAAGTGGTTGTTAGGACAGAAGAGTCACTCTGCAGGAGACCACTGTGACCAGAGTCTCCTGCTTTTTGAAGTCTTTCTTGCCTGCACGTAAGTCTACCACAACATCCGTCAAGACAGCAGTGCCTGGCCCTAGTGATAAGCTGACTTGACCATTGTGAGGAGAAGCTACGCGAGCAGCCTGAGGATAACAAATAACATACTCCAGTACCAAGCGGTGGGTGTCCTCCCCCTCATTCCCTCTCCCCGAATATATTTCGGCCCAAAAGAAGTACATCCACTTGGCCACTTTTAGATTATTTATAATTTAATATTGACACTCTTGGGCTGGAATATTTTTGTCCTCATTGGAATATTTTTGTCCTCGTTGCACTGCTTGATGTGTTGATTGCCAACTGTTGGTAGTGCTCCATGGTCCTCAGTAGAATATGTCCCCTGTTGGTGTGGTTGGTGCAAATGCCTTAAGGAGGAGTTCTTATAGGCGTGCATCATGCCAAATAATTAAATGAATGGGGCTTAAAAATGTGAGTATATTAAGAAAAAGTGTATGCGGTCATTAAAATTATAGTTAGCACTGGCAACAGGTCTAGTTTTAAAGTTGTGATGCTTGAAATGCAATGTGCACACTCAGGGCCCAATTACCCGTTTGGCTGTATGGCACTGGGTCCTCTGTGCCGCCGCACTGCTGATGCATCGAGATTACCAGCTTGGGTTTATTCTAAAAAACCATACTAACCTTGGCCCATAAAACATTCATACAAAAAGCTGGCAATCATACTCTGGTGATCAGGACTTATTTTCACCTTATAGTGAATTATACCTGTGCACCATTTCTTACCAATTCCTTATCACCTTATTTCTCAATTTCCTCTGGTCAATAGATCAGGTTGTTAGCATAATAGGTAGAAATGACATTTACTTTTAATTATTTGAATGACCACAGACTCCGGAGAGTTTTAATAACTTTATCTATGCAATAATCTTTTGAGTCAAAGACCAATGCATGTCAAACACCAACTTCTAAAGAGAATGATCAAAGTAAATCGTAAAGACTTAGTGAAATCTCATGACATTGGTACCTGGGATGGGTGGAAAAGGAAAACGGTACAATGACATACCACACAGATTTATATGTACCTAGAATGGTGTGAGGACCAACCCCTGGCCAAGGAGCTGGAAAAGGGACTCCCGAGTAGTCAGGAGCCAACAGTTCAGGACAGGTTCGGGACAGGACAGGTAACCTCTTCTAAGTGCAACAGCAGCGTTACACCCCTCTCTGGTGCTACTCTCCTCGATTCTTCCCCCTTCTGGATGGCCAGATTCTTCTCCCTCAGCAGTCTCTCCGACTATTCTCTATCTCTCTCTCTCCATCTCTCCTTTCTTGATTCTTCTGTCAGAGTGCTCGAGCAGCGTCTCTGACCTCCGTGGCCTCCGCCATCTTCTACAGCAAATGAAAGGTCGGTGACAAGTCTGATAATCTAACTGACTGGGCCTTCCTTATTTATACTATTACCAGTGTATGTACCACCCCCCAATGGTTCAATATTCGTGAATCCCCTACTTGTGATTGGACAATGGGATGGGAAGAGGTCATCACACCATACTAATGTAATGTCAATTTTCTTTGGTTTATTGTTCTATGCTCCCTCCCCTTAATTTCACTTTCCCATGCTTTATTTCCACCCGCATTTCACATTAGGATTTAAACATTGTATGCGAATTATGACTTTTCTCCTTCCCCTCTCCGGGTCAAGAGGTGATGTTCCCAAGCGTATCTTCTGGTAAACTGTACTTGGCAGAGTTTTAATGTCACAGCCCGAAGTTTGACAGTGACCAACGCGCTTGCGCACAACCTGGCAAGAAGGAGATTTCAGTCACCCTGCAGGCCCAAATACGAACTAATAATAAAGTCAAAGAAAAACATGTTAGAATACGAAAATAAATGAATGCACTGTATACCACTTACTCCTACTCTAATTCCTTTAATTTATTTTAGCTATTGCATTAGCAGTTTAGTAAGACATGCAAAGTTTAGTTTAAGCATAATATGTGCATTAAGAGTTCAGATTCAAACGGCCATCTTAAAGACTACTGCACAGTTGCAAAGATTTCCCACCAAAGCTAAACACGTCATACTACGTAGATGCAGTAGATGCATGCACAGAAGATTCCCACGTTTTCTGGCAGACATTTTAAGTCACTCGGATTACTGGTTAGTTAAGCACATTTAAAAGCTTCACCCAGATTAAGTAAATGTAATGTAATGTAATTATTAGTTTTCCACAAACATGTTGGTTACATTATTAGATATTATTCGAGAGGGTTAAATCCGAGCAAGTTTCTTTACATACAAAACCTTACTCCATCAATCCCCTCTTTGATGGCATTCTATACCATCACTAAATACCAAACCAGATGCCAACTTTAGCAATTTCCCATCACTATGTCTTCTATGACTTTGAAATTTCCCTTTCCCTTTTGAAAACCCTTCATTCTGTTGTAAATATCTCCTTTTATTTCTTCCAGCTGAATGTCATCATATTTTCTTTTCCTTCCCTTTTCAGTCACTCCATACCATTTTCTTTTTCTGCAGCATTTGTGCCAAACCGTTATTGTTAAGACTAATAGTGTTATTCATATTATTGGCATCAGTATTTGACCTGTAATACTTCTTCCTACATTAGAAAACCAACTGCCTATAGTAGAAATACTATTTGGCAGTTTCTTCCATACACTGTCAACTTCCAGTGGTTTTAAGTCTTCTTCCAAATTTGTGATATTTTTAACATACCTCCCAATTTCAACACTTTTATCAGGTATGTAAGTGCAACAATGTTGCACCTTCAACATTTTACAGACACTGCCCTCTTTTGCCAATTAGATATCAAGAGCAAGTTGATTTTGTAAAACCATGGACATTTCCGCAACCAATTTGGTATTGATCAATAAAAATCCTCCAGCAGTGTCAGTCGATAAGCGATCCACCACTGTAGATAATTTACAAATTCTTTGTGTATTCAGAATTACTCCCACTGAAGGTATCAATGCACTGAATATATCGCCTACAATTTCTGAAAAACTAGCCCTCTTTTTGCGTGTTAGTCCGTTATTTTCTTCATTGGTTCCAGATATTCTTTTTACATGGTATACTTTTGGGAATACTATTCCGAAATAGCAACTCCCACACCAGTGGTCAGGCCGCTTAAAGTAAGCTTTGTTCCCACATACATAATAAGCTCCAGGAAATACTGGATCTGTTCCACCTTTTAGTCCACATCTCCCTATTATTAGAAAATTATGCTCACATTCACTGGAACCAATAAATATATTGTTATACTCTGTTTTTAACCTATGGAGACATATTTTCCCTTTCTTTTCGAGATCCAGGGACATAGCAGCATGAGTCTTGCCAGTTGCAATAAAGTCTTCTCTCTCAGCCCACTTATGTATCTGAGGATTCGGTTCAGAGGCCTTTCGATGGAAATCCTGTCTCCTTTTCACTACTAAATTAAAAAATATATTTTCTTCTTCATGTAACTTAAAGGTTAAATTGTGCTTATGTGCTTCAGCTATATCTATTGTTTTCATTGTTAGGAAATATTCACCCATGAATTGTGAATCTTTACTCCTAAGGACAGGGTTCATATTTTTACGCAAAGGAATTAAAGAAAAGATCACATCTATGTTAGAATAATAATAGTGTAACTTTCCTGTTCTATAAAATAGACTAGCTAAAATACTACATGAAATACCATATGTCAATGATAAATGATGATATGTTACTCCTTCTGCTACTGATGTTGGCAATTTCATACATACATAACAATCGCTAACTTCCATGGTTTCTACAGAGTGTACTAACAAATTGGCAAAAACATTTAAATCTGTATCATTTTTATGATGTAAATCGGTCTCATCTGGTGCTTCTAATTCTACTCTGTCTAGCTTAATATTAGCTACCTTTCCATGTGTATTAGTATCATTCTGTTTGTTTGCAGTCATTAGATAGGGAACAGCTATTGACAGAGCTAACCATACAATAAGTACTAAAAATATGCTAAATATACATATCCTACAACATTTCTCTACACAGTTTTGTTTCAGTTTTCCCGCAGCTCTCTTGTCCGCCATTTATAGGCTAAGAAGATTTCTCCCCTCTTTCAAAATTTTGTACAGAATACAACCAGGGGAATTATTCTCTTCAAGTTGATCTCACGTCTTTGTCAATTCGATCAGCATTTAATTCTTCATCACTATCTCCACTTATTTCCAGATTCTCGAAATCGTCAAGATTACAAATGTCCATTCAGGACCGTAGAATTTATTGTTTAGTCTCTTCAATCGTGGACTTCTCCTTCTTGGTTTTTCATTCGACGGTTCAGATTGACTGGTCACTTCATTTACTTGGTCGGGTTCTTCCCTTATGGTCTTAAGGCGATATTTCAGTCTCTTGATAATACTAGGCCAAGTATCATCTTTCCTGAGTCTTTTAGCTTGCACTGTGTTTTCAGTTTCTTCAAGTGCTCTTTTGTTTTTGTTGATTTGTGGCGCGACTTGAATATTTTCGTTTTCTGAATTGTTCTCTATTCGACTTTGTCCAGGGCTTATCACCTTAGCCGATTCTGGCTGGATGCATTCTTCTGCTCTATTCTGACCCTGATCAGGAGTTTGTTTGATTTGATTTTGTTCTCTTTCTTCTTACTGAACTTGCTTTCTTTACCTAACTAGTCCTGCTCAGGTCTTATAATTTCTTGATTTGTTCAGCCTGGGCATTTTCTCTAAGGCCTATCTGGCCCTCCTCTGACTCACAGGTGTTGCTTTCATTTTCTTCTGTCTGAGTATATTGCTCTTTGCTTATCTGATCCTCCTCGGATTAGGTTTTAGCTTTATTTTCTGTAATCTGAGTGCGTTCTTTTATTCCTGTCTCGTCCTCACTCTCATTCTGTCTTTCTAAGCGAGATTGACTCCTTGTTCTCACAATAATTTCAGGCAAGGCCACTACAGGGATCCGATTATCCTGACTAGTGCTAGGTTGTTCTTGATCAGCTACTTCAGGATCTATTGCCTGTGATCCTTCCACTATACAACCATCACCCTTTTAACTGCTTGAGCTTGTTGTGAGTCTGCTTCATCAGGTGCTGTCACTCTCTTCGTATGGCTTGCATGAATCCAATTAGGCAATCCTGCACATTTTACAACTGATGTTGTAACCAATATAACCTGATGTGGCTTTTCCCACCTTGGTGCTAATCACGATTCTCAAGTGTGATTTTTCACTGCTACCCAGTCACCGGGATTCAGATTATGCTTTTGGTTCGGCTGCCTGGCAACAGCGTCTTCCCTAACCTGGTGAGAGATAGAACGTGCTTGGTCAGCCAACTCTTTGCAATACTCCAATACCAAATCATCTGATATATTAAACAGCTTGCGTCCTGATATACATGCTTGCCTCATTGCCCTTCCCAAGAGAATTTCATGGGGACTCAAGCCTGTATTTTCATCTGGAATGTTTCTGAGTCCCATCAGGACAAGAGGTAAAGCATCAGGCCACTCCAGTGAGGTGGATGCACACACCTTTTCCCGTCTTGACTTGATTGTGCCATTCAAATGTTCTACCACTCCAGAAGCCTCTGCACGGTATGCACATTTCAGTTTCTCTTCAATTTTAAATGCTTCACAAATTACTCTAATTATTTCATTATTAAAATGATACCCTCTATCTGATTCAATAGTTACTGGAAAACTGAATCGTGGAATGAGTTCCCTCAGTAAGAGTTTTGCCACTGTCAAGCTGTCATTTCTTCTGGTCGGGTATGCCTCAACCCACTTTGAAAACAAACAAACAATGACAAGTACATATTTCAATCCTCGACAGGCAGGTAACTGGACAAAATCAATCTGAAGTCTTACAAATGGACCCTCCGCTTTTCCAATTTTTCCTGTGCCGACTACAGTTTTCCTGCCTGGGTTCATTTGTTGACAAGTTAAGCATCTCTGGCAAAGAATCTCTGCGACATTCCTGAACCTTGCATTAAACCAATCTTGTCGAAAAAGTCTAATCATAGCATCTCTGACTATGTGTGTCTCCATGATACATTCTAGCCATGGGTGCAAACATACAGTCAGGTAACACAGGTCTCCCATCTAGGTAAAGCCACACACCATCTTCCCTTCTCTGACAATCTATTTTCTCCCACTCTTCCTTTTCCTTCAGAACGGCTTCATCTTGTAATTCTATTTTTTATTTAGCACAATGTTGGGCAACTTGGTCAGCCTAGTGATTACCAGCTGTCACCTTATCATTTCCTGACTGGTGAGCAGCACACTTGACCACGGCCACTTCCCTTGGCAACTGAATTCCTTCAATTAATTCTTTTACAAAATTTCCATTTTTAATAGGGGTTCCTGAAGAAGTCATGAAATCCCTTTGCATCCAGAGCTGGCCAAAGTCATGCACAACCCCGTAACCATACTGACTGTCAGTGTATTTGGTCACTTTCCAATTTTTCCCAATTTTGCAAGCTTTTTTTAAAGCTATCAATTCGGCTATTTGTGCAGACTTGACTCCTGTTAAATAGGATGCTTCGACTATACCAGCCAATGTACACACATCATAAGCAGCACTCAATCCTCCTTCCTCATGTCGCTATCAAGAGCCATCTACAAACAGCTCATGTTCTGCATTCTTTAAGGGTTCTTCTTGTATGTCTGGATAAGGCTTGGTACTTAGTTCAGTAAAATCAAAGCATTCATGATCGAATTCATCTTTTACCTCTTCAAAATATGGATCTGGTAACAGATTTGACGGATTTAAGGCGATCGTTACATTCTCAGCTCCTAATATGACTCGCTCGTATTTAGTCAGTTGACTAGGGGTAAAGGACTGAGTTTGAGTTCTTGTCAACAGAATTACGACTGAATGTGGAACATACACTTTTACAGGATGTCCCATTACAATGGATTCACTTTGTTTCAAACTCATACACGTTACAGCTTTTAGACACCCTGGCAATGCAGATGTCAGGGGATCCAATGTAGCAGAAAAATATGCCACCGGACGTCGCATTAGGCCATGTCTCTCTGTTAGGACAGAGAGTGCACAATTATCTCTCTCATCACAGAATAATGTAACCTCCTTTGAATAATCTGGCATACCTAGAGCAGGTGCTTCACAGAGACAGTTTCGTAATTTTACGTAAGCTGTTATGCTTTCATCATCCCACTCTACTGGATCATTTGCTCATTTCTTGGTCATTTGTATCAAATGTTTGGCTAATACTGCAAATCCCACAATCCACTGCCTGCAATAACCTATGACTCCAAGGAACAGCCTTATTTCTTTCTGGATCTGTGGCAACTGCATATGTCTTATTATTTTTATTCTTTCTGAAGTCACTCTTCTGACTCCTCTTTCTATTTGGTGTCCCAAATATTGAACTGAAGTTGTGCAAAATTGTAATTTCTCTGGCGACACTTTATGTCCACCTTCACCCAGATGATTTAGCAATGCAATGGAATCTGTAACGCAATCACTTCGAGTTTTTGACGCGACTAATAAGTCATAAATATATTGCACCAAAATTGATTGTCTGGGCAACACCAGGGATTCAAGACACTTTTTCAGAATCTGATAAAAAATCGAAGGACTTTAAGCGTACCCTTGTGGAACACGATTCCAAACATAAACATGCTCATCAAATTTGAACGAAAATAAAAATTGGCTATCAGCGTGCATTGGAATGGAGAAAAAGGCATGGCATAAATAAATTACAGTGAACCATCCTGCATTCCATGGTATCTGATATAACATTACTGCTGGATTTGGCACTGTCAGACAACATGGTACGACAATTTTTTTAATTTTCTTCAAATCTTGGACCACCCTATATTTTATTTTCTGTTAGGTTTCTTTATTCCAATTATAGGTGAGTTACAAGGACTACTCATTATTTCTTTTAATAAACCAATCGTTTAATCTCTGCAGAAAAACCAGCTTTAATTTCTGCGCTCATTTTGTATTGTTTTGTATTTGTATAAACTGCTCCTTCTTTTACAGTCACTTTTACTGGGTCTACATTTGCCATTAATCCTACTTCTTTTCCAGTGAAATCCCACACATCAGGATTTACTGTTGTTTGTACCTCGTCTGGTAATACATTTGGTGTCATCATGGAAAACATGTAATTCATTTCGGTTCCCTGTTTAGCTAACATGATTTTATATATTACGTTTTCATCAGGAGTCCGAATTGCAACACCATTCAGTGTGCCATATATTGTGCAGTTCATCTCTTCCTAGTAAGTTTACGGGACTCGAGTCACACACAATAAACTTGTGCATTTCTCTAAAGTTGCCAATACATACCTCCATTGATTCAGTAATTTGGGTCCTAATTTGTTTATTAGAAATGCCCACTACTTGGATCGCTTCTCCCGAGAGGGGTAGGTTTGGGATGTCTGCTGTTCTCACATTAGTATCCAAAAAGAAGGTGATGTCATTTCTTTCAACCTTACCATCTATATATGGACTTGACTGATCTACCAGCAAGGATACGCCAAGTACGCATTCCTTTTCCTCCCCTCTCAGGCACCGTCATTGCAGTTCCGCCTCAAAAAATTAATCCTGCAAAAGAAATTGTGGTGTTACAGAATTTTTCTTACCACTTCCCTCCCGTAATCCAGTGTCCACACAAAATCTGGCATAAGGACCGGTGGCAATTGACTCTGTACAACCTGCTGCGGTTGCCTCATTAACATCTCATTCTGCGTCTGTGGATTTAAATTTTGATTTTGGACATTATTATTCTGAATAAGCTTACACTGGTTTTTCCAATGCCCCAATTTTCTACACCCGTAACAAGGAAACTTTTTCTTAGCCTCTTCTTTGCTCATTCGCCCTCTTGGTTTGCCTCCACTATTTTCACCTTGACCATGCCCCTTTCCTAACTTTTCTGCCTGGTTACTTAGCTGAAGTTCTTGCTGCTCTGCAAATTTAACTTGAGCCCACATTACTTTATCATCTAATTTTTTTCGTCTATTTTCGATCTCATCCCCACAATACTTTGCATACTTAAGGATTTCATCTATGGGCTTCGCTTGCCAACATAACATGTGCTGTTTAACCATTTGTGATATGTCTAACCTTAACCCAGACACAAACCGATATACAAATTGTGTCATGTCCTTGTTTTCAATGTTTTCCAACCCACTGTACTGCTTGATCACCTGTAAAAGCCTTTCATAATAGGCATGTACTGACTCATCCTTTTCTTGGGTCGTTCTGTCTATTTTTATCCAATCAGTTTCTTTTGGGGGAATTTTCCCTTTCAGATACGTAATAACTTGATGATATTTTTTCATTACATCTTCTGACGGGGCTCCTGTTTTTGCATCTCTTGGGTACTCATCGTTACGCCAATCTACTGCAATTTTACACTCTGCCCATAAATCAGCAGGAACAACAATGTTAAATAACCCATCTAAATCCTTCAGCAAATCTTTCAAGACTTTCACAAACCTTTCGACTTGCCTGTTCTATTCTACTGGTTTTTCTCTAAGCTTTGGAAAATCATTTGTAAATGATCAAATATCTTGTCGGGTCCAAAAACATGTACATAACCTCCTCCCTGTACTTCTCTCATTGGGCACAATGTTTCAACCTTTTCTGCTTCTTTCATTAAATACTCAGATGTCACTCGATTTGCCTGTGCTTCTTCCTTTTTCTTTGTCCACCTAACTTCCCATCTATCCAAATCTCCCCATTTCTGCAACAATGTCAACAATTCTTTTATCTGTAATTTTCTTCCTGACACATTCATATTTTCTAAATCTTTGTCAGAAAATTCTGCTCTCTATGGTTTCTGTAATACTTTTGATTTTACTATATCAATACCCTTTCTGTAGCCAAATTCATTAGTTTTTTATGAAATATTTTCATATTTTGGGTAATACTTCTGCATATGAACAACAACTCTTCTTTCCATTAAATTATTTAATCTTTCTATCCCTACATTTCCAGCTATCATTTCTTCCAATTCTACTTGCAATTTAAATACATCTCATACTGTGTTTTTGGCTTTTCTGTTTCTCGTGTCCACCTTTCTATTTCTTCTGGGGTTACTACTAGGGGTGGACGTCAAATTACGTTCCGCTCGCGGAAATTGCGATAATTTGACATTTTCGCGTTCTGTGGAGAGCGCGAAAATGCCCAAAATTCTGCGATCCGCAACATACCTGAAATTCTTTTTATGCTTGCGCTTTAAAAATAAGTTCTCACGCGTGCGCGATGGCCTTACCTGGATCCCCGTGTTCGCCGACAAGTTTTCCCAATCCGGTCGCGTACTCCACGAGATGTTGGTAGCCGTTTGTGATATCTCGTGAGAGTTCGCGCTCGCAATCACGACATTCGTCTCGCGATCATGCACCGCGAGAGTTTGAGATCTCAAACACGTCATTCTCCACCGCGAGCGAGAGCCTGAGGACGCAAACACGTCATCTCGAACGCGCCAAGGAGAGAGAGAACCCGAACAAGTCAATCTCCACCGCGAGCGAGAGCGTGAGGACGCGAACACGTCATATTGAATGCGACAAGGAGCGAGAGAACTCGAACACGTCATATCCAACGCGATAGGGAGCGAGAGAACGCGAACACATAATTTTGGATGCGCCATCGACATCCGGCGGAAGTAAGGTGAGGCTTGAGAACTCGAACATGTAAAATTTTCAATCTAGAGAAGAATATCATCAATTTCTTCACAGGGGTATAATATAAGCGCTGCAAGAATTTGTAATGGATATTTTGAGCCTGCTATTAGCCGATATCCGGGCTGTGAGGGAACTGCAGTAGGACCACTGCTCGTCCGTGAACTCATTGGCGAGGTCAGCGGACCAGTGTATGCGGGCAGAGGATTCCGGTACTGGAGCACACGTTCGAATCTGCCGATACATGCCCGATACTAAGTGTGAGCCATCTATGGAGCTGAGCATGTAGTGCAGAGGAGGCAGGGGCTCAGGCTCGTCCGGGAAGTCAGGTAGGATTTCCCTCATTCCCTGGCGCAGGCGTATGTAGTAGAATACCTCAAGCGGAGTGCGATCATGCGCAGCTAAGAAAAGGTCTGCAGTTTTGAATCGACCAGCTGTAAACAGGTCACCCCAACATGCTATGTGCAGTTTCTTGCAGAGCAACCGGAAGCCATGTTCACTCAGGAGCGCGAGTCTGGGGTGATAGGCCAGTGGCATACGGGGGGAATGTAGTAGGGCGCAGTTCCGTTTTTTAGTCAGTCGGCGCCAGGCCTCAATTGTGCACGTGACTGAGGTATATGGTGTGGTGATATCCGATGATGGGCAATGTAAAAGCCCAGTGAGGGGGAGAGGGTGTGCAATCCAGTCTTCCACTGCCAGTTGCGGCATAAAAGGGGTGGGAACCATCCAATGATAGGCATAATGCGCTTGAGCACATATATAGTAAAACTCAAAGTCAGGAATATCGAACCCCCCTTTATTATAAGGTTGTATCAGAACGGACCATTTCAACCGCGGGCTCCTACCTCCCCAAAACAGACGGCAGAGCTCTGACTGCAATGTTTTAAAAAAGAAGGCACCCGGGTAGTACGGGATGTTTAGGAAAAGGTAGAGGAATCGGGGGAGTACCACCATTTTAATGAGGGACGCTCTTCCCGCCATGGAAAGGGGGAGGGATATCCAGCGATCCACCTGAGTGGTTAGTCTCATGACTGCCACACCATAGTTTAAGCGTAGCGTCTCATCTTTGTCACGTGAGACTTGGACACCTAGATACCGAAGTTCCGAGCTGCACCACTCCAGAGGGTAGCCAGGGGAGAAATCCCCGACAGCTTCCGTAAGCGGGTAGAACTGTGACTTAGCCCAATTAATATGCACCCCGGACATTCCACAGAAGGCAACGAACACTCTAAATAGGGGATTAAGGTTACACGCAGGGTGTTTGATGAAGAGTGTTATATCATCCGCATATAATGATACATCAATTTGACGCTGAAAGCAGCGGATCGCACTCTCACGGTGCAGTTGGCGTATCCTACAGGCTAGAGGCTCAACCGCTATTGCGAACAATAGTGGGGATAAGGGGCACCCTTGACGGGTGCCTCTAGAAATATCAATGGAAGCGGACAGACGCCCATTAATCAGGACCTTTTTATTTATTTTTTATTTTATTGAATTTGTATTGCGCTCAGCTACCCGCAATGGGTTTCCCGGCGCCAGGGACAGACTGAAGAAAGAAATCAAGCAGGTGCAAAAAAGAGATCACGAAAGGAAGGAAATCAAAACAGAAAAGTCTTCAACTTTTTACGAAAGGCCAGAAGATTAGTTTCTGTTTTTAACGCCAGCGGGAGAGCATTCCACATCTTTGGCCCAAGATATGCGAATGAACGGCCTCCCATTTTTGCCAGTTGGATTCTTGGAATCAAAAAATTGCCATTATTAGATGACCTTAAAGAACGGCCAGGTAAATAAGGCTGAGCAAGGTTATGAAGGTAGGTAGGGGCAGAACACTAAAGGATCTTGAACAAAAAACACAGTGTTTTAAAAGTCACACGATCTGAAATTCTCAGCCAGTGCAGGTCACGCAGGGCTTGCATTGCGGACGTTCTCCGTGGAACATTACGCAAGAGGCAAGCAGGTGATTTCTGGACCACTTGGAGTTTGTAGATTGTTGCTTTATCCGCTCCAAGATAAAGCACATTGCCATAGTCAATGCGAGACATCACAAGGGCCTGCACGACAGTTCTTCGGGTGGACTCAGGCAGCATCCATAGGATCTTCTGCAGCCATCGTAGGATGTTAAAACAGACTGCAGCGACCTTGGTCACCTGCTGCCTCATCGAAAGTTTGTCATCAAGCAGGATTCCGAGGTTACGAGCGACAGGCACAGGGATAGGCAGAGGACCCATGTCACATGGCCAGTGTCTAGAGCCCCACAGATCTTTATGCTTGCCTAATATAATAACCTCCGTCTTCTCGCCGTTTAGCTTCAGCAGATGGTCTTGCATCCAAGCTGCAACGCGAGATAGGCCAACTTTAAGGGCAGAGACTTCCTGAACCCTGCTGCTAGAAAGAGAAAACACAATCTGCGTGTCGTCTGCATATGAATATATGGACAGACCGGCGTCCTCTACGATGGAGGCAAGAGGTCTGATGTAAATATTAAACAACAATGGGCTTAATATAGACCCTTGAGGGACGCCGTAAGCTGGAGAATGAATTGCAGATTCAGCCTTGTTTGAGAAAACCTGAAAGGTGCGCTCATTAAGAAATGAGGCCACCCAGGCAAGTGCAGATCCATCAACACCAAGGGAGCGGAGGGACTCCAAAAGAATGGAATGAGACACGGTATCGAATGCAGCGCTTAAATCAAGAAGAATAAGCGCAAAGGTCTCACCGCTATCGATACCGTGTCGGAGTCGCTCCGTCACCCCAAGGAGTGCGGATTCGGTGGAGTAATTAGCGCGAAAGCCTGATTGGGATGGATGGAGATATCCCACGTTTTCAACAAACTCATTAAGCTGGGTGTTAACATGGCGTTCCAATATTTTGGAGCAGGCTGGCAGCAGGGATATAGGCCTGAAGTTGGCAAGGTTTGTAATGTCAGCACCAGATTTTTTGAGCAAAGGAACAACCATGGCATGTTTCCAATCCTGTGCCACCCGAGATTCAATAAGAGAGATGTTTAGTATCCTCATTAAGAATCTCCGTGGTTCATGGTCTAGTTGTTTTAGTATCTTCATAGGAACTGGGTCCCGAGGGGAACCAGACCTGATACTATTTAGACAGGACAGGAAAGAGGAGTCATCAAATGGTAACCAGTTATGGATAAATACAGTAGGAGAGAAAAAAACACTGCAAGAGGAGCCAGGTTGGGGAGAATCAATTGCCGATGAAAGGGAGGCCAGAGATTGATAAATACCCTCAACCTTCGCCGTCGGCCTTGTGTATAGTAACCGGACCCACGAGATGAACAGGGTAGGGAACCCCATGCGTGCCAGCACGGTAAACAGATACGGCCACTCAACAGAGTCAAAGGCCTTAGTGGCGTCTAGGAAGACCGCAGCGACAGGGAGTGCAGGATCTACAGTATGTAGTAGGAAAAACAGAGTGCGCAGGTTGTGAGAGGTGGAGCGGCCCCGAACAAATCCAGACTGATCTGGCAATACAATCCGGGTCATTAATAGAGATAGTCTGGTAGCCAGCACCTTCGCCAATATTTTGACATCGCAGTTTAAGAGCGAAAGTGGGCGGTAAGAGCCATAAACCTTGGGGTCCTTTCCAGGCTTTAATAGTGATGCAATTACGACTTTGCGCATCGATTGAGGAAGGAGGCCGTCAGCCAATGATTCCTCAAAGACCTCGTGGAGGACTGGGGCCATAATGTCAATGTATGTTTTAAAAAACTCCGCAGGGAGCCCGTCGAGGCCGGGTGCCTTTCCATTTTGGAGTGACATGATGGCATCTCGAATTTCATCGAGCTCAAAGGGGGCAGCAAGGAAGGCCCTGTCACTATCACTAAGCCAGCAGAGGGCCACATCACCCAAGAAATCGTCGTATGGTATGTTTGAGGTCGTAGCAGTGGTGTACAAGGTACGATAATGCAAAACAAAGGCAGTAAGCAGGCCATCAGAGTCTCTAAGTGTGCTTCCTAGCTCTGTGGACAATTCTAAAACCGAGTTATCAGTGCGGGGCGATCTCGTCAACAGTGCCAGGGCTCTGCCCGGTCTATCCCCTTCACAATATTTTCTAGCTCGCCAGGGTTTCCCTTTAAATTTGGCTTCCCTATCGGCCTCCTCCTCGTATTGCTTTAGTTTGTCTCTAAACTCTGCATGAACATCTGGGGTACCGCCTTCTATCATCCGAGCCTCCCACGCTTTCAGTTCACTATCGAGCTTGCGGATAGTGCGTTGGATATCGCGCAGGACCCCAAAGCTCTTCGATATGCAGTATCCTCTCACCGTTAATTTAAAGGCCTCCGAGATACTGTCAACAGAGTCAACAGAACCTTTATTGTTGGGAAAGAATGCAGCAATCTCTTCTCCGAGTTCAGTGCGGAATACAGTGTCTAGAAGGGCCGCTGGTTGCAAGCGCCAGTGTGGTCTAGGATTGTCCCACCCAGGTATTTGCAGGTGCATCAGGACGGGACTATGATCTGAATATGTCCTCGGGAGGTGTCCCACTTTAGTGACCCCAGCTCAGATCTCTCTAGTGATAAAGAAATAGTCCAGTCGTGCCCATGTGCCCGTCTGGGAAGTAAAGTGTGTGCCCTCTTTTCGGTGGGGATGCAGATATCTCCAGCTATCTATAAGATCGCCCTCTGTGATCAGTCCACCCAGCGCTTCACTAGCCCTGGGTTTGTAATGGGACACCCCATCCGCCCTGTCTAGTTGACGTTCCAGTGCTAGGTTAAAATCCCCCCCCATATGATGTGTTGAGAGCCAACATCCAGGATTTTCCCCCAGAGTGTAGTGAAGAATGTAGGCATTTTCCGAGTTAGGGGCATAGCAGTTAATTAATGTAATGGTGTCACGACCAAGTCGTCCCCACACCAGGGCATACCGACCCTCTCGTCAATCAGTTCACCACATACTTGAAAGGGCACAGAGCGCTTTATTAGCATAGTGACTCCTCTCGCATACGTAGAATAAGAAGAGAAGACTCGAGTGGTGGCCCATTTGCTTGCAAAGGTGGAGCGTGTCTGTGGTGATAAGTGTGTCTCCTGTAACATGGCTATGTGAACATTATGGCGTTCGAAATATGCAATCACATTGCGACATTTCCTAGCATTGTTAAGACCCCGTATATTCCATGACATACAATTTAAGCGTGCAGCAAACCCTAGATCCGACATATCCGAGTTTCAGTATACAAGTGTGATATGCCCTAGTCGATACAAGTCCAACAAAGTCTCTTGAGTGATGCGATTCTCCCCGTCTTATGATCAGCCGATACAACTTCCCACAAAACCAACCTCCCACCCCAAGGTTAAAACTCAACCCCCCTCCAACTACTGCATCCCAATCATGCCAGCAACCACCCATATCCATAGCCTCTCCCCTCCCCTCCCTAACCGACACAACATGTGTCTACAAAAAAAATTAAAGGGGGTATACCCGTTGGGGGAAACCAGCAGCGAGGGCGCGCAGCCAATAGCCCACTGTACTGTACCGCCCTCGGAGTAGGGCTGGGAGAGATAGTGGTACCTGTAATACTTTACCAGTGGAGAGGTCTCGTGGTCTCCCGTGGCTGCAGAGAAAGTAAGCGACCTGGCACAAAGAAGAAGGCAACTATGAAAGTCTAGGAATCATGTGAGTTATGAGGATGGTCTCGCCTCACTCATCATTGTCCATTCAAGCTGATTCGTCCTCGAGGTCTGCATTGTTTCTCCGATTATCTTGCCGTGCCCTGCGAATCTCCTTCAAATAGTCCTCAGCTTTCTGCGGACCGGTGAAGAACCTCTGCTTGCCTTGGTGTGTTACCCTCATCTTCGCCGGGTAGAGTAGGGCATAATCCAGCTGTGCCTCCCGTAGCTTCTTTTTGACAGCCAGAAATTTGGGGCGTTCCTCCTGCACCATAGGAGTGAAGTCAGGATAGATTGAGAAGGTGACTCCATTGTGATGTAGGCTCTGCTTGGACCGGGCAGCCCGCAGTGCGACGTCTCGGTCACGATAATTGAGCAATCGGGCGATAATCGGCCTGGGTGGTGCTCCGGGCTTAGGAATCGGTGCCAGCGATCGGTGTGCCCTTTCCACTATAAATTGAGGGGAGAAGGCATCGTCCCCTATCGACGCCCGGAGGATCTTTTCCACATACAGTTCCATCCGCCCAGTATCTGTGGATTCCGGAACGCCCGTGATGCGGATGTTATTGCGTCTGCTTCAAGCTTCCAAGTCCTCATTCTTTGCTGCTATTACTCGCAGTAGATTATCCATGCGGGCTAGTTGGGTTGTATGGGAGGCGGTGATATCGCCGCTGTCCGAGATACGCTGCTCCGCTGTAGTGAGCCTCTCTTCATGTTGGTCCACTTTATGGACCAAGGCGTCCATCCTAGGGGACATCTTGTCCACTTTTTCAACCACCGTGGCGAATCCTTGTCGCATTTCTGAGAGCAGGCGGTGCAGATCAAGTTCCTTGGAAGGGGAGGGCGCCATTGCCGGATCCACACCGCTAGGCCCCGGCTCCACAGTCCCGGTCTTGGACCCTTTCTTTGCACTGTCAAAGTTAATCTTCGTCTGACGGTTCTCAGGGCGCAACATCGTGCCCCCGCGTCGCTCATGTCTCTCCAGTCCGGGAGGAAGGTTCCGGTCAAGCAGGGTAGTGCGCAGTATAGCCAGACTATGAATAGCGGGCAGAGTTAGGTCCACACCTCTCAAACCTGCGCTCCAGTGAATTATCTGGGGACTACCTCAGCGAGATCGTGAGGTAGCATGCCGTCGAATGGGAGGCATTAGGCAAACAGGACTGCGCCACAGGCGGGCCTAGCCAAAGTCAGTTGAGGTTGTCCACGCGATAGGCGCGAATCGGGGGGTAAGAACCAGCGTGCGCCCAAACCAGTCTGTACCTCAGGCCGATGGAGCCATCAGGGTGTTCCTCACCACTACAACAACAGCAAGGATCACAGCGGCGGCAGTGGCCCTCCAATCAGCATGATACATGACTGATGTGAGTATTTCTGAATTTAACCAATCCTAATACCTTGGCAGCTAAATTCAGACACATAATACTCTTTGCTCTGTGCCTTAGGGATCACTTATTAAAATTTATTTTTTGATACCTTTTCGGGCACTTTTAATTTTAACTTTACTTCACAGCACGCCCTTCTCACACAACCAGCTCCGCAGTCTTTCTGGCGTCGCAGCACACCAAAGAGGCACTCGGCCTCTTTGGTGGGGCCCGATGATGAAGCATGACACTGACTAGGTCGGTGTGTGAGGGCTTTCTTTCCCACCCAAAGTGGGTGTGTGATCCTTATTTGACTCCGTCTTTGTGGTTTTCAGAGATTGACCTGACCTCTCTGTTTTTGTTTAATTGTCTGTTGAATTTAGACATCATTTAGGGCATGGATGGCATTGGATTGAGTTGGGAAATATGTTTTTCTTGGGGTGGGCTGTCTGTTGTTGGGCCTGGCCATGTGGCTGGTGGCCATTTTGAAGCCTAGGCCTGCAAGCTCGTCTGGCCTTGTCTGCCAACAGGCCTGCTTTGATCTGGTAGGCTCAGAGCAGGTAGCCACAGCTGCATTAAACAAGTGTTTCTGTGTGGGCTGTTGAATTTAGACATCATGTAGGGCATGGATGGCATTGGATTGATTTGGGAAATGTGTTTTTTTGGGGTGGGCTTTCTGTTGTTGGGCCTGGCCATGTGGCCGGTGGCCATTTTGAAGCCTAGGCCTGCAAGCTTGTCTGGCCTTGTCTGCCAACAGGCCTGCTTTCATCGGGTACTCTCAGAGCAGGTAGCCACAGCTGCATTAAACAAGTGTTTCTGTGTGGTCTATTGAATTTAGAAATCATTTAGGGGATGGATGGCATTGGATTGAGTTAGGAAATGTTTTTTTTTGGGGTGGGCTTTCTGTTGTTGGGCCTGGCCATGTGGCTGGTGGCCATTTTGAAGTCAAGGCCTGCAAGCTTGTCTGACCTTGTATGCCAACAGGCCTGCTTTCATACAGTAGGCTCAGAGCAGGTAGCCACAGCTGCATTAAACAAGTGTTTCTGTGTGGTCTGTTGAATTTAGACATCACGTATGGCATGGATGGCATTGGATTGAGTAGAAAAATGTTTTTTTTGGGGTGGGCTTTCTGTTGTTGGGCCTGGCCATGTGGCTGGCGGCCATTTTGAAGTCTAGGCCTGCAAGCTTGTCTGACCTTGTCTGCCAACAGGCCTGCTTTCATCCAGTAGGCTCAGAGCAGGTAGCCACAGTTGCATTAAACAATTGTTTCTGTGTGGTCTGTTGAATTTAGACATCATTTAGGGCATGGATGGCATTGGATTGAGTTGGGAAATGTGTTTTCATTGTGGTGGGCTTTCTGTAGGTGGGCCTGGCCATGTAGCTGGTGGCCATTTTGAAGCCTTGGCCTGAAAGCTTGTCTGGCCTTGTCTGCCAACAGGCCTGCTTTCATCGGGTAGGCTCAGGGGTTACGGCATATAAATGAATACACTCCTTTTGAAGCTGCCGGTATTCGAACTATCATTTTTCGAGATTTAATAACCAGGAAGTGGCGCCAGATAGGTATTAGCTGTTTAGGGGATCTGTTTCAAGATCTTCAACCTCTGTCTTTTAAAGAGATACAACTCACATATGGTGTACAAAAGAAGGATTTTTTGTACATATTTGCAAATCCGCAGTTTTTATGGCACGTTGGGGCAAAACAGTTCTCGGTTTAGGAAAGTTCCACTAATTGAGTGGATTCGAAAAGGAATGTCGATAGTTTTTTTTATTCGAATCTAATACAGAGAATGCCAGATGATTTAGAGCAATGCCAAGATAAATGGAAAAAACATTTCAATGTAGAGATAATTGACCTTAATTCCTCTATCACCTTAGCCAATGAAGTTTTGATTTCAGGCAGGATGCGGGCACAACACTATATCACAGCACCTTTGCTGCTCGTACACACACCGTCGGAGCTTGTCCAGGCACCGACCAAGATCATCGCCAAAAATGTTGTGGATAATAAGGACACTGCACAGCCATGTCATAAAGTACGAGGATTTATTATCTGAACACCGGTAGGACCAGACTCCTCTTGGCCCTCAACAGTCTCCCCACATATCTAAACCTCACGCATTCTATCCCTTTGTTATCCACGAGCCCTCTAGGCATGGGAGAGTCCTCAAGCCCTCGTGGTATGTGGGTTGCGTGTCCACCACACCGTAGGTGTGAAGAGCACGAGCCCTACATAACACCCATCTCTTAATCCATCCTCTCACTGCGTCCACATTAATCTCACTGAGTGCAGAAAGCTGCTGCTTTCTTTTCTGCAGTGAGCTTAGTTTCCAGATTTTAGCACTAGTCTAGTTAGCCCAAAAGAGGGATGTTTTGTTAAAGATTCAGTGACTATTAATTTAGTGTGAGGTGATCTAGTGGGTGCCATTAGGGACGCTTCTGGCACTACATGATCTTGCTCCCTGATCCATTTGATGGGGGAGGCACTATGGGGTGACCATGAATGAAAATACTTCAGTTGAGAAAAGGGTTCATTAGTGGTCAGTTGTAATCTGAGAATTGATATTTGGTATACAGCAGTATATAATGAGGTAAATCAGCGAACTGAGTTTTCAATCTCGTCATGCTAGTTAACGAAACCATGGTAAATGTGAAATACATCTGTTATGTTATAGTAACTTGTATAGTGCCATTGATCTGGCTTTGTGGCCCTGCCAGTGAATCTTTAAGCTTGGGTATATTATCAATGCCCCTGGAAACAAAGTGCCTTTGTTCTAGTCAAGTTCCAGTAGACCACTACCGACTCAAGGAAAGACACTTTAATCCAGGCGTGCGGACACCAGCTGGCTGCAGTAGCATGGGCCATGCTGGAGTCATTTTCTTGCTTTATTGCTCTTCTGCTACTGCCATTTGGTAAGTCATTTGAATAATGCTGTAATCACAAGTGAATATGTCAAGTGTAAGAACTAAAGAATTTCAGTAGGCAATTTGTTTTTAGTTTCAATTTGAGGTGGAAATTCGAGGCTAGGGCAAATATTTTTAGGAGTGGATCGAAGAAGGATGCTGAAAGTGTACTGCACAACAGCACATCTGTATGCAGCCCACTTATTGAGCTAGTTTGGGATTTGGATTAAAGTCTTTCATCTATGGTCATTGCATTTCAGGACTGGTGTATGTTCATGCTGGACTGCATCAGGTGCGAGTTATGGACTGACCATTTTCTATCAGGGGAGAGTTAAGATACCAGATTTGTTGAGTTGACCGCAACCTTCTCCATTATTTTCTGCATCTAAGAAACTCTGGCAAGTAGCTCTTTCTGCATCCAATGATGCATTGTGTGCCAGTACCCTCGCCACGAAGATTATTTCAACTTTCTGAAGTTGCCTGACCTAATTGTCAGATGGGCTTTTTCATTTAAAAAAAAAATTCTCCCAGTCATGCCAGTGATTATTTCATAGCGATCACTACATCTCTACCCTCCTCACCTTTGGAACATGAGTAATGATGGTGATGCTCTATTAGTGGATTGACAAAAAAATGTTGTCACGCACAGCCCAAGTAATCCAAAGTTGTGTCTTGTTGCGTGCTCCCGAGGTATCACTCTCCAATCCTGTTGAGTGTTAAATGTAGCTAAATCCAAAATGCTTCTCCTGATGTACCTCAGTGTACAGCCTTGGATGCCAAGAAGCATATATAATTAAACCCAAATTTTAAATCTTCCCAAACGGTTTATTTACAAATTGAATATGTGTTGCATTCTTTCATGCAAAACCAATTTATCAAAGATATTTTCCAATTCAAGTAGTCCATGCATATTTAACAACCATCCTGATGCATTTCGGGCATCCGTGTGATACAAAGATTCTGTCCATCATACTAAAGCTAGGTGTATATCCCCTTTTTAATTTTTTTATTTCTTTACTGGGTGTATATCCGTGATGGTAGGCAGGCAATTCAAATTTCATACCATGGGGAGCAATTGACATAGAGCAGGATGTGCTTTGTATTTCATGCCTCTTTGATCATCACAAAGTTGAATGAAGACTCTGCATATCCTTTTAATCCAGGATTGTACACGGGATGATTTGAAGATCACTGGAAAGCTAATGTTTGTTCTGCACTTATCAAGACTTCTACTACAGATTAAATCTGTGACCCCATTGCGGAGTAGCAATGACTTAACTATTGTTTTGATCGCTGGGAACTGGGGGGCATATTATCAAGCCTGTGCGATAAAACTATCGCCGCTTTATCGGCCGAAAACGGCCGATAAAGCGGCGATAATGGCCTTGATCATATGCTCTAAGAAATTCCAATCGAAGCCCATGTTAGATGTCTTCACATCTAACATGGGCTTCGATTGGAATACCATAGAGCATATTATCAAGCCCATTATCGCCGCTTTAGCGGCGATAATTTTATCGCACAGGCTTGATAATATGCCCGTGTATAATTTAGTATAAGTGTCTTTAGATCTTTTTCATCTGCAAAGAAGTGTTTTATATAGACTGGGTAGGAGCAGCTGCAGATGGCATTCTAGTCTGTACTGCTTCCCATCCTGTGGGAGTGTTGAGTCCAACTCCATTGTTGGTCTCAGTAACCTGATACCCTGACTTTAAAGAGTATGCTTCTATTTAGTTCTTGTTGTATTTTTTACCTTGTATTCTGGTCGGTAAGTTCTGAGTCACTGCAGATGGTACAAAGCAGCAGAGCAATCCATCATGATTGATGGTGGGTGTGGACTTGGAACCCCTCCCTGCTCTACTCCTCTCCTCTTTCCTGCTACTAACCTTTACACTCACCTGTCCTTGCCCTAGGCCCCACCCTGTTTACCTGTGAATTTCCCGCGTCATTTGAGAGCTAGCTTTTTTGTCTGATGCCCGATGGAGCTACCTGGTTTAGCTATAGGGGAGACAGGTCGGGGATTCCCTCCTTGGACGTCACCTACCCAGTCGGTCTTTAGCCAGACTTCCTTTCGTCTCTCTTGTCGTCTCTTTCCGCTTCCTCCCTCTACTTATATCTCTACTTCTCTCCTCTCTCAATGTATTGAGACTGAACTATTCTGTCTGATGCCCGATGGAGCTACCTGGTTTAGCTATAGGGGAGATGGGCCATGGATTGCCTCCTTGGTCGTCACCTACCCAGTCGGCCTTTAGACAGATTTCTTTTCGTCTCTCCTTGTTGTCTCCTCCCCTATCCTCCCTTTCTCACCTGCCCTGTTCCCTCCCCTCTATTGCTCCATTTACTTTTACCCCCATGTTATTTAAATGTGTCCCATTGAGACCTAGCTATTTGGCCAAAGCCCGGCGGAGCTACCTGATAGCTATAGAGGAGATGGGTTTTGGGACTTCCTCCTCGACCGTCACCTACCCAGCCGGTCTTTGGGCAGACTTTCCGTCTTTCTGCCGTATCTCCCTCCCATCCTGTTTTTCTGCGAACCTCTTCCCCAGACACCTGAGACCAAACTTCTTTGTCTGATGCCCGATGGAGCTACCTGGTTTAGCTATAGGGGAGATCGACCGTGGATTCCCTCCTTGGTTGTCACCTACCCAGTCGGTCTTTAGACAGACTTCCTCTCGTCTCTACGGATGTCTCTTCCCTTACCCTCACATTCTCACCTCACCTACCCCCCACTTCTCTTCTCTCTGATTTCTCTCCTCTCCTACTGTATTGCTGATTGTTTGATGTATTGTGTAATTGTTGATCTTTTTCTGTTATACTGTTAAACCACATTGTTTCACTTCCTTCCGTCCCTCCTGTTGTCTCCTCCCGCATCCTCCCTCTATTTATGTCTCTCCTTCTCCCCTCTCTCAATGTACTGAGACTGAACTTTTTTTGTCTGATGCCCGATGGAGCTACCTGGTTTAGCTATAGGTGAGATGGGCCGTGGATTCCCTCATTGGTCTTCACCTACCCAGTCGGTCTTTAGACAAACTTCTATCCGTCTCTCCGTATTGTCTCTTACCTTTTCCTTCCTTTCTCACCTCCCCTACTTTTCTCTCTCCTTTCTCTCCTCTCCTAATTGTATTGCCTATTTTTTGGAATTTATTGTGTAATTGTTAAACTTTTTGTTACATTGTTGATTCTCATGTAAAGCACTCTGATATCTCCGGGTCTAGCCAGCGCTATATAAAACTCTTTAAATAAATAAATAAAAATAAATATATGGTGTTGTATGATTTATATTACTCTCCTCGGAAAATTTCTAAATGGAGTACAGGAGCTGGAGCCAGCTGGAGCAGATGTGGCTGTTACGCTGCCGATGCACAGCATATGTTTTTTTTCTGCCCCAAGTTGACAGTTCTTTTAACGTCTATTCAACAGTTTCTGGCTGAATTACTGGGTTTACCAATATGTATTTCAGGGGAGTTGGTGTTGTTAGGAATTGAATCTAATGGGCAAACCAGACCGGAGGCAACTGTTGCCTTTCTTTTCATCTGTATGGCTGTCCTGCGTGCCTGTATCACTAAGGATTGGATTTCTCCAGATCCTCCGTTATTTTCCTAATTGAGGGCTCAGGTTTTATCCATGTATAACATCCAGGTTGCAATATTTAAAACTAAGAATATTCAAAAGAGGACAAGAGGGTTAAAAATATGGGCCCCCATAACAGAATAGATTTAATGGATTGTAGAATTGTTTTTTTTTTCTCTGCTCCCGAGTCCCAGATTTAATTTGTGGCTGATTCTGGCCAACACTAATTGTACTCCTTTATATCATTATTCTTTTAGTATTAACCTTTGTATTGTGCAAATCTTCTTTTTATGTCTCTGATGTTCAAATTGTCTTTTTGATGCTGTGTGTTTATTATTAAACCGACACAACATGTGTCTACAAAAAAAATTAAAGGGGGTATACCCGTTGGGGGAAACCAGCAGCGAGGGCGCGCAGCCAATAGCCCACTGTACTGTACCGCCCTCGGAGTAGGGCTGGGAGAGATAGTGGTCCCTGTAATACTTTACCAGTGGAGAGGTCTCGTGGTCTCCCGTGGCTGCAGAGAAAGTAAGCGACCTGGCACAAAGAAGAAGGCAACTATGAAAGTCTAGGAATCATGTGAGTTATGAGGATGGTCTCGCCTCACTCATCATTGTCCATTCAAGCTGATTCGTCCTCGAGGTCTGCATTGTTTCTCCGATTATCTTGCCGTGCCCTGCGAATCTCCTTCAAATAGTCCTCAGCTTTCTGCGGACCGGTGAAGAACCTCTGCTTGCCTTGGTGTGTTACCCTCATCTTCGCCGGGTAGAGTAGGGCATAATCCAGCTGTGCCTCCCGTAGCTTCTTTTTGACAGCCAGAAATTTGGGGCGTTCCTCCTGCACCATAGGAGTGAAGTCAGGATAGATTGAGAAGGTGACTCCATTGTGATGTAGGCTCTGCTTGGACCGGGCAGCCCGCAGTGCGACGTCTCGGTCACGATAATTGAGCAATCGGGCGATAATCGGCCTGGGTGGTGCTCCGGGCTTAGGAATCGGTGCCAGCGATCGGTGTGCCCTTTCCACTATAAATTGAGGGGAGAAGGCATCGTCCCCTATCGACGCCCGGAGGATCTTTTCCACATACAGTTCCATCCGCCCAGTATCTGTGGATTCCGGAACGCCCGTGATGCGGATGTTATTGCGTCTGCTTCAAGCTTCCAAGTCCTCATTCTTTGCTGCTATTACTCGCAGTAGATTATCCATGCGGGCTAGTTGGGTTGTATGGGAGGCGGTGATATCGCCGCTGTCCGAGATACGCTGCTCCGCTGTAGTGAGCCTCTCTTCATGTTGGTCCACTTTATGGACCAAGGCGTCCATCCTAGGGGACATCTTGTCCACTTTTTCAACCACCGTGGCGAATCCTTGTCGCATTTCTGAGAGCAGGCGGTGCAGATCAAGTTCCTTGGAAGGGGAGGGCGCCATTGCCGGATCCACACCGCTAGGCCCCGGCTCCACAGTCCCGGTCTTGGACCCTTTCTTTGCACTGTCAAAGTTAATCTTCGTCTGACGGTTCTCAGGGCGCAACATCGTGCCCCCGCGTCGCTCATGTCTCTCCAGTCCGGGAGGAAGGTTCCGGTCAAGCAGGGTAGTGCGCAGTATAGCCAGACTATGAATAGCGGGCAGAGTTAGGTCCACACCTCTCAAACCTGCGCTCCAGTGAATTATCTGGGGACTACCTCAGCGAGATCGTGAGGTAGCATGCCGTCGAATGGGAGGCATTAGGCAAACAGGACTGCGCCACAGGCGGGCCTAGCCAAAGTCAGTTGAGGTTGTCCACGCGATAGGCGCGAATCGGGGGGTAAGAACCAGCGTGCGCCCAAACCAGTCTGTACCTCAGGCCGATGGAGCCATCAGGGTGTTCCTCACCACTACAACAACAGCAAGGATCACAGCGGCGGCAGTGGCCCTCCAATCAGCATGATACATGACTGATGTGAGTATTTCTGAATTTAACCAATCCTAATACCTTGGCAGCTAAATTCAGACACATAATACTCTTTGCTCTGTGCCTTAGGGATCACTTATTAAAATTTATTTTTTGATACCTTTTCGGGCACTTTTAATTTTAACTTTACTTCACAGCACGCCCTTCTCACACAACCAGCTCCGCAGTCTTTCTGGCGTCGCAGCACACCAAAGAGGCACTCGGCCTCTTTGGTGGGGCCCGATGATGAAGCATGACACTGACTAGGTCGGTGTGTGAGGGCTTTCTTTCCCACCCAAAGTGGGTGTGTGATCCTTATTTGACTCCGTCTTTGTGGTTTTCAGAGATTGACCTGACCTCTCTGTTTTTGTTTAATTGTCTGTTGAATTTAGACATCATTTAGGGCATGGATGGCATTGGATTGAGTTGGGAAATATGTTTTTCTTGGGGTGGGCTGTCTGTTGTTGGGCCTGGCCATGTGGCTGGTGGCCATTTTGAAGCCTAGGCCTGCAAGCTCGTCTGGCCTTGTCTGCCAACAGGCCTGCTTTGATCTGGTAGGCTCAGAGCAGGTAGCCACAGCTGCATTAAACAAGTGTTTCTGTGTGGGCTGTTGAATTTAGACATCATGTAGGGCATGGATGGCATTGGATTGATTTGGGAAATGTGTTTTTTTGGGGTGGGCTTTCTGTTGTTGGGCCTGGCCATGTGGCCGGTGGCCATTTTGAAGCCTAGGCCTGCAAGCTTGTCTGGCCTTGTCTGCCAACAGGCCTGCTTTCATCGGGTACTCTCAGAGCAGGTAGCCACAGCTGCATTAAACAAGTGTTTCTGTGTGGTCTATTGAATTTAGAAATCATTTAGGGGATGGATGGCATTGGATTGAGTTAGGAAATGTTTTTTTTTGGGGTGGGCTTTCTGTTGTTGGGCCTGGCCATGTGGCTGGTGGCCATTTTGAAGTCAAGGCCTGCAAGCTTGTCTGACCTTGTATGCCAACAGGCCTGCTTTCATACAGTAGGCTCAGAGCAGGTAGCCACAGCTGCATTAAACAAGTGTTTCTGTGTGGTCTGTTGAATTTAGACATCACGTATGGCATGGATGGCATTGGATTGAGTAGAAAAATGTTTTTTTTGGGGTGGGCTTTCTGTTGTTGGGCCTGGCCATGTGGCTGGCGGCCATTTTGAAGTCTAGGCCTGCAAGCTTGTCTGACCTTGTCTGCCAACAGGCCTGCTTTCATCCAGTAGGCTCAGAGCAGGTAGCCACAGTTGCATTAAACAATTGTTTCTGTGTGGTCTGTTGAATTTAGACATCATTTAGGGCATGGATGGCATTGGATTGAGTTGGGAAATGTGTTTTCATTGTGGTGGGCTTTCTGTAGGTGGGCCTGGCCATGTAGCTGGTGGCCATTTTGAAGCCTTGGCCTGAAAGCTTGTCTGGCCTTGTCTGCCAACAGGCCTGCTTTCATCGGGTAGGCTCAGGGGTTACGGCATATAAATGAATACACTCCTTTTGAAGCTGCCGGTATTCGAACTATCATTTTTCGAGATTTAATAACCAGGAAGTGGCGCCAGATAGGTATTAGCTGTTTAGGGGATCTGTTTCAAGATCTTCAACCTCTGTCTTTTAAAGAGATACAACTCACATATGGTGTACAAAAGAAGGATTTTTTGTACATATTTGCAAATCCGCAGTTTTTATGGCACGTTGGGGCAAAACAGTTCTCGGTTTAGGAAAGTTCCACTAATTGAGTGGATTCGAAAAGGAATGTCGATAGTTTTTTTTATTCGAATCTAATACAGAGAATGCCAGATGATTTAGAGCAATGCCAAGATAAATGGAAAAAACATTTCAATGTAGAGATAATTGACCTTAATTCCTCTATCACCTTAGCCAATGAAGTTTTGATTTCAGGCAGGATGCGGGCACAACACTATATCACAGCACCTTTGCTGCTCGTACACACACCGTCGGAGCTTGTCCAGGCACCGACCAAGATCATCGCCAAAAATGTTGTGGATAATAAGGACACTGCACAGCCATGTCATAAAGTACGAGGATTTATTATCTGAACACCGGTAGGACCGGACTCCTCTTGGCCCTCAACAGTCTCCCCACATATCTAAACCTCACGCATTCTATCCCTTTGTTATCCACGAGCCCTCTAGGCATGGGAGAGTCCTCAAGCCCTCGTGGTATGTGGGTTGCGTGTCCACCACACCGTAGGTGTGAAGAGCACGAGCCCTACATAACACCCATCTCTTAATCCATCCTCTCACTGCGTCCACATTAATCTCACTGAGTGCAGAAAGCTGCTGCTTTCTTTTCTGCAGTGAGCTTAGTTTCCAGATTTTAGCACTAGTCTAGTTAGCCCAAAAGAGGGATGTTTTGTTAAAGATTCAGTGACTATTAATTTAGTGTGAGGTGATCTAGTGGGTGCCATTAGGGACGCTTCTGGCACTACATGATCTTGCTCCCTGATCCATTTGATGGGGGAGGCACTATGGGGTGACCATGAATGAAAATACTTCAGTTGAGAAAAGGGTTCATTAGTGGTCAGTTGTAATCTGAGAATTGATATTTCGTATACAGCAGTATATAATGAGGTAAATCAGCGAACTGAGTTTTCAATCTCGTCATGCTAGTTAACGAAACCATGGTAAATGTGAAATACATCTGTTATGTTATAGTAACTTGTATAGTGCCATTGATCTGGCTTTGTGGCCCTGCCAGTGAATCTTTAAGCTTGGGTATATTATCAATGCCCCTGGAAACAAAGTGCCTTTGTTCTAGTCAAGTTCCAGTAGACCACTACCGACTCAAGGAAAGACACTTTAATCCAGGCGTGCGGACACCAGCTGGCTGCAGTAGCATGGGCCATGCTGGAGTCATTTTCTTGCTTTATTGCTCTTCTGCTACTGCCATTTGGTAAGTCATTTGAATAATGCTGTAATCACAAGTGAATATGTCAAGTGTAAGAACTAAAGAATTTCAGTAGGCAATTTGTTTTTAGTTTCAATTTGAGGTGGAAATTCGAGGCTAGGGCAAATATTTTTAGGAGTGGATCGAAGAAGGATGCTGAAAGTGTACTGCACAACAGCACATCTGTATGCAGCCCACTTATTGAGCTAGTTTGGGATTTGGATTAAAGTCTTTCATCTATGGTCATTGCATTTCAGGACTGGTGTATGTTCATGCTGGACTGCATCAGGTGCGAGTTATGGACTGACCATTTTCTATCAGGGGAGAGTTAAGATACCAGATTTGTTGAGTTGACCGCAACCTTCTCCATTATTTTCTGCATCTAAGAAACTCTGGCAAGTAGCTCTTTCTGCATCCAATGATGCATTGTGTGCCAGTACCCTCGCCACGAAGATTATTTCAACTTTCTGAAGTTGCCTGACCTAATTGTCAGATGGGCTTTTTCATTTAAAAAAAAAATTCTCCCAGTCATGCCAGTGATTATTTCATAGCGATCACTACATCTCTACCCTCCTCACCTTTGGAACATGAGTAATGATGGTGATGCTCTATTAGTGGATTGACAAAAAAATGTTGTCACGCACAGCCCAAGTAATCCAAAGTTGTGTCTTGTTGCGTGCTCCCGAGGTATCACTCTCCAATCCTGTTGAGTGTTAAATGTAGCTAAATCCAAAATGCTTCTCCTGATGTACCTCAGTGTACAGCCTTGGATGCCAAGAAGCATATATAATTAAACCCAAATTTTAAATCTTCCCAAACGGTTTATTTACAAATTGAATATGTGTTGCATTCTTTCATGCAAAACCAATTTATCAAAGATATTTTCCAATTCAAGTAGTCCATGCATATTTAACAACCATCCTGATGCATTTCGGGCATCCGTGTGATACAAAGATTCTGTCCATCATACTAAAGCTAGGTGTATATCCCCTTTTTAATTTTTTTATTTCTTTACTGGGTGTATATCCGTGATGGTAGGCAGGCAATTCAAATTTCATACCATGGGGAGCAATTGACATAGAGCAGGATGTGCTTTGTATTTCATGCCTCTTTGATCATCACAAAGTTGAATGAAGACTCTGCATATCCTTTTAATCCAGGATTGTACACGGGATGATTTGAAGATCACTGGAAAGCTAATGTTTGTTCTGCACTTATCAAGACTTCTACTACAGATTAAATCTGTGACCCCATTGCGGAGTAGCAATGACTTAACTATTGTTTTGATCGCTGGGAACTGGGGGGCATATTATCAAGCCTGTGCGATAAAACTATCGCCGCTTTATCGGCCGAAAACGGCCGATAAAGCGGCGATAATGGCCTTGATCATATGCTCTAAGAAATTCCAATCGAAGCCCATGTTAGATGTCTTCACATCTAACATGGGCTTCGATTGGAATACCATAGAGCATATTATCAAGCCCATTATCGCCGCTTTAGCGGCGATAATTTTATCGCACAGGCTTGATAATATGCCCGTGTATAATTTAGTATAAGTGTCTTTAGATCTTTTTCATCTGAAAAGAAGTGTTTTATATAGACTGGGTAGGAGCAGCTGCAGATGGCATTCTAGTCTGTACTGCTTCCCATCCTGTGGGAGTGTTGAGTCCAACTCCATTGTTGGTCTCAGTAACCTGATACCCTGACTTTAAAGAGTATGCTTCTATTTAGTTCTTGTTGTATTTTTTACCTTGTATTCTGGTCGGTAAGTTCTGAGTCACTGCAGATGGTACAAAGCAGCAGAGCAATCCATCATGATTGATGGTGGGTGTGGACTTGGAACCCCTCCCTGCTCTACTCCTCTCCTCTTTCCTGCTACTAACCTTTACACTCACCTGTCCTTGCCCTAGGCCCCACCCTGTTTACCTGTGAATTTCCCGCGTCATTTGAGAGCTAGCTTTTTTGTCTGATGCCCGATGGAGCTACCTGGTTTAGCTATAGGGGAGACAGGTCGGGGATTCCCTCCTTGGACGTCACCTACCCAGTCGGTCTTTAGCCAGACTTCCTTTCGTCTCTCTTGTCGTCTCTTTCCGCTTCCTCCCTCTACTTATATCTCTACTTCTCTCCTCTCTCAATGTATTGAGACTGAACTATTCTGTCTGATGCCCGATGGAGCTACCTGGTTTAGCTATAGGGGAGATGGGCCATGGATTGCCTCCTTGGTCGTCACCTACCCAGTCGGCCTTTAGACAGATTTCTTTTCGTCTCTCCTTGTTGTCTCCTCCCCTATCCTCCCTTTCTCACCTGCCCTGTTCCCTCCCCTCTATTGCTCCATTTACTTTTCCCCCCATGTTATTTAAATGTGTCCCATTGAGACCTAGCTATTTGGCCAAAGCCCGGCGGAGCTACCTGATAGCTATAGAGGAGATGGGTTTTGGGACTTCCTCCTCGACCGTCACCTACCCAGCCGGTCTTTGGGCAGACTTTCCGTCTTTCTGCCGTATCTCCCTCCCATCCTGTTTTTCTGCGAACCTCTTCCCCAGACACCTGAGACCAAACTTCTTTGTCTGATGCCCGATGGAGCTACCTGGTTTAGCTATAGGGGAGATCGACCGTGGATTCCCTCCTTGGTTGTCACCTACCCAGTCGGTCTTTAGACAGACTTCCTCTCGTCTCTACGGATGTCTCTTCCCTTACCCTCACATTCTCACCTCACCTACCCCCCACTTCTCTTCTCTCTGATTTCTCTCCTCTCCTACTGTATTGCTGATTGTTTGATGTATTGTGTAATTGTTGATCTTTTTCTGTTATACTGTTAAACCACATTGTTTCACTTCCTTCCGTCCCTCCTGTTGTCTCCTCCCGCATCCTCCCTCTATTTATGTCTCTCCTTCTCCCCTCTCTCAATGTACTGAGACTGAACTTTTTTTGTCTGATGCCCGATGGAGCTACCTGGTTTAGCTATAGGTGAGATGGGCCGTGGATTCCCTCATTGGTCTTCACCTACCCAGTCGGTCTTTAGACAAACTTCTATCCGTCTCTCCGTATTGTCTCTTACCTTTTCCTTCCTTTCTCACCTCCCCTACTTTTCTCTCTCCTTTCTCTCCTCTCCTAATTGTATTGCCTATTTTTTGGAATTTATTGTGTAATTGTTAAACTTTTTGTTACATTGTTGATTCTCATGTAAAGCACTCTGATATCTCCGGGTCTAGCCAGCGCTATATAAAACTCTTTAAATAAATAAATAAAAATAAATATATGGTGTTGTATGATTTATATTACTCTCCTCGGAAAATTTCTAAATGGAGTACAGGAGCTGGAGCCAGCTGGAGCAGATGTGGCTGTTACGCTGCCGATGCACAGCATATGTTTTTTTTCTGCCCCAAGTTGACAGTTCTTTTAACGTCTATTCAACAGTTTCTGGCTGAATTACTGGGTTTACCAATATGTATTTCAGGGGAGTTGGTGTTGTTAGGAATTGAATCTAATGGGCAAACCAGACCGGAGGCAACTGTTGCCTTTCTTTTCATCTGTATGGCTGTCCTGCGTGCCTGTATCACTAAGGATTGGATTTCTCCAGATCCTCCGTTATTTTCCTAATTGAGGGCTCAGGTTTTATCCATGTATAACATCCAGGTTGCAATATTTAAAACTAAGAATATTCAAAAGAGGACAAGAGGGTTAAAAATATGGGCCCCCATAACAGAATAGATTTAATGGATTGTAGAATTGTTTTTTTTTTCTCTGCTCCCGAGTCCCAGATTTAATTTGTGGCTGATTCTGGCCAACACTAATTGTACTCCTTTATATCATTATTCTTTTAGTATTAACCTTTGTATTGTGCAAATCTTCTTTTTATGTCTCTGATGTTCAAATTGTCTTTTTGATGCTGTGTGTTTATTATTATTTCTGTATCACTTCTGTTCCTTGCATAAAAAAAAATTCAAAAAATAGGGCTTGGATGGCATTGGATTGAGTTGGGAAATGTGTTTTTTTTGGGGTGGGCTTTCTGTTGTTGGGCCTGGCCATGTGGCTGGTGGCCAATTTGAAACCTAGGCCTTCAAGCTTGTCTGGCCTTGTCTGCCAACAGGCCTGCTTTCATCGGGTAGGCTCAGAGCAGGTAGTCACAGGTGCATTAAACAAGTGTTTCTGTGTGGTCTGTTGAATTTAGACATCATCTAGGGCATGGATGGCATTGGATTGAGCTGGGAAATGTGTTTTTTTGGGGTGGTGATGGACGGAGCATCCGAACCACTTAAACACTCACACCCAGTCAACAGATCAGGGTTTAATCCTCATGGGAACAGGGACTGGGAGCAGTCCAGCCCGAACTGTCAAGCCATGCCTTCCCTCCATCCATCACCACCCCCTGTTGTACCACTTTGTTCGCCTTAAGTTGGCAGGGTATGCTCAGACCTGAGTCCCTTGCTCACTTTGCCACTGGATTCAAGCAAGCCGGGCTGAAGACAGCTGAAATGCCAGAAACCGGTCCTCGGAAGCTTGTTTCCGGTCCAGGGAAGGCATGGCTTGGCAGTTCGGGCTGGACTGTTCCCATGAGATACAGGTTCAGACTGATTTGCATATGGCCATGTCTGAACTGGGGTGGCAGAGTGGGCTAAAGAACGGTGATGGATTAAACCCAGATCTCTTGACTGGGTGTGAGTGTTTGATTGGTTCAGATGCTCAACCCATCACCACCCCCTTTTGTACCTGTTGAATTTAGACATCATTTAGAGCATGGATGACACTGGATTGAGTTGTGAAATGTGTTTTTTTTGTGGTGGGCTTTATGTTATTGGGCCTGGCCATGTGGCTGGTGGCCATTTTGAAGCTTAGGCCTGCAAGCTTGTCAGACCTTGTCGGCCAACAGGCCTTCTTTCATCCAGTAGGCCCAGAGCAGGTAGCCACAGCTGCATTAAACACGTGTTTCTGTATGATCTATTGAATTTAGACATCATTTAGGGCATGGATGGCATTGGATTGAGTTGGGAAATGTGTTTTTTTGGGGTGGGCTTTCTGTTGTTGGGCCTGGCCATGTGGCTGGTGGCCATTTCGAAGCCTAGGCCTGCAAGCTTGTCTGGCCTTGTCTGCCAACAGGCCTGCTTTCATCCGGTAGGCTCAGAGCAGGTAGCCACAGCTGCATTAAACAAGTGTTTCTGTGTGGTCTGTTGAATTTAGACATCATTTAGGGCATGGATGGCATTGGATTGAGTTGGGAAATGTGTTTTTTTTTGGTGTGGGCTTTCTGATGTTGTGTGTCTTAAAGACATGCCTTTGTTGTGTGTGTCTGGTGTGTGTTGGTGTGCAATGCAAGCACCCTGCAGACTTTTTTTGGGCCTGTTTTTTTTCGTTTTTGCATTTTATTGCATTACAAAAGCAGAGCAGTGTGCTTTAGCATGAATCCTTTGCCTGGCTTTTATAGGCCTTTTATCAGCTCCTGGTGTTTCCCAGGCCCCCTGCTTGTTGCTTGTGATTTGTGAGTGTCCATGTGGCTGGTGGCCTTTTTTTGTGGTGAGAGTTATAAGTGTCCTGCTTTTGCCATATAGGCCTGCATTGTTTTCCTATTGGCTTACTGCTTCCATCCATCCATCCCCTTTGCCAGCAGCAGCTCCATGAATGATGTGATGCTCAAATAATTTAATGGCAAATAGGGTCCTCCCCACTTCCATTACATTTTTATTTTGGTGGTTCTTATTCTCTTTCCTATCCTTCCTGAGAGTGTAGTGTGTACACAGTAGTATAACATAGCCCTTGTTGACAAAGTCTCAGAAATGGCTAGACTATATCTTTTGTTTATTTGTTTGTACTAGTACAGTAGTAACTGAACCACAACAACAAATGCAACATTTCACTGATGTTCTCCTGGCTTATTTGCTTTTAGGTGCACAAAAAGCCAGAGGAGGAGGTGTCATCATCATCACCCGTTGTACTGCCAGCCAGACAGAAGTCCTTCTGCGCATCAGGTCCACGTGTGACCACAACTTGTGCACCTGCGTCCTACCTGACATCTGAAGAAGATGGCCCCAAAGAAAGATACCAGGTCCAGTACCAAGAAAGTTGCTGGTGAGAAGAAGGAACAGAAAAAGGGAGTGCCACTAATCACGACTGGTGTGCCGGCCAATGTTTTATTTGGGACCAAAAAAATTACGCCTGCAGCAGCGTTGTCCGGAAACCAAGCTGGTAGCAGCACCTCCGCACCAGCGGTCCAACCCCACCAACCTGGGCCCAAACCCTTGAGTGTCGCAGAGGTAGCCAGTCTACTAACGAGCAGCGATGTTGAAATGTCATTATCGCAAAGTAGTACACAATCAACGCAGGCGGAAACTCAGCAGATAAGTGAGCAGCAGCAGCCGCAACAACAACAGCAGCAGCGGCAGGAATAGCAGCAGCCGCAAGGACAGCAGCAGCTGCAAGAACAGCAGCTGCCGCAAGAACACCAGCAGCCGCAAGAACAGCAGCAGCCGCAAGAACAGCCACAGCTGCAAGAACAGCCACAAGAACAGCAGCAGCCACAAGAACAGCAGCAGCCGCAAGAACAGCAGCAGCCACAAGAACAGCCCACAATAGTAGTTGTTGCTCCTAAAGTAGGGGCATTTCAGGAAATCGAGCTTCCTGCAGACAAAGCGGAGCAAACCACTGTTTTGGAAGATCTATTGTCTTCCAGACCACCAGCAAGGAAAAGAAGGCTTAGTCCATTATCTTCTTCTTAAAGCCCCACTTCTGATGATCGTGCTGCCACTTGGCAGCCACCAGCTCAGTCTGAGAGCGATGCACGCCACAAGACAATGCTTCTGAAATGAAAGGTTCCAGAAAAACTTAGAGTTATGGAGGTAGATGTACAAGAGGGGGATGATGTTGATGAAGACGAGCCAGTCATCACGCACACCACTCCCACCCCAAAGGGGATGGAGACCAACATTATCACCCTATCCAGAAAGGTTGCTGCTGAGCGGGATGTAGCATGGATACCACCAACACAGGTTACACCACCACGACCTTCAGCTGCCATATTTTCAAAGGCCCGGCAGGGACCTACATCCAGCTCAACGATCTCAGTGGGTAGTGGTAGTAAAAGTCACAGTGTAGCTGCACAGTCACATTCCAAGCACACCCTCCAGTTCATCTGGTATTGAAAGTGGCACATCCAGCAGTGCCAGAAAGTTCTCTTCCCCAGTTTGGGACTTTTTTTCTGTTAGCACCAAGGAAGAGAACGTTGCTATATGCTCAATTTGTCGACAAGGCGTTCGGCGGGGTAAGCTTGGTACAAACTATGGTACCGGAGGCCAAGCAAGTCATCTCAGAATACACCACACTAGCGTGTGGGAGAATCACCTACTTCACTTAAAACAAAGTAAAATAACTCAACCCATTGAAGTTGGGCATGAAGAATCAGGGGACGATATTATTGCGGTGGAAGGTGAAGAAGAGGGAGGCATTTCTAGCCCTGTCCCCAGTAGTATAGGGGTACCACCCACATCCTCCTCAGAAATATCTCAGTGGCACCGCAGTAAGAGCCAATACCAGAGACAGGCTGACACACCAAGGCGACCGAGTACTGCAATGAGACAAAGTGCGTCGTTGAGCCTAAGTGGGTTAATGAAAACAACAGCACCACAAAGGAAAGTAATCCAGCCTACCATTGAGAGCATGCTTAGGTTAGAGAGGCAGTTCCAATGCAACCACCCAACGGCACGGTTGTACAATGCGATGCTGGCTAAAATGTTAGCGCTGGACCTTCTCATCCGAAAGCGACACGCTCTTTTGCGTGCCGAGAAAGAGTTGCACAGCCTGATACACATTTGTGAATAAAGTAACCACATACTCGATAAAGTAATCAAAATTAATCCCATTTATTTGCCATGTTTGTCCATTTTTGTCTCTCGTCACGTCAAAGATACAAAGTTTCACATTTTCAAGCATTTGTCATTTGCACGGTAATTGCCCACCCAGGCCTATTCACTGGCATGTATCAACTTCATTCCTCCGTGTTATGTAATTTACCCAATGCATTTCGGTCATAAACGACCTTCTTCAGGGGTCTCTAGAATGGTTTAAAAAAAAATCTATTAATCCCAAGCATTTCCCTTGCTTCCCAAAGACAAAACGTATTGTTGTTGCATATTAATCTGTGTCGTAATTAGTGTTCCTCCCTCCTCACCCAAAAATATAGTTCCAACACACTCCCTATTACCCCGGTTCCCCACCAAACAAAACCTACGGGCACAAAAACCTCGATGTTAATTTCACCCTCAAGCTGGGAACACCTTTAATAGTCTAACGTATTCCATGTTACAACCTCCCATATACGAAGCTTTTTCCCGCTTTTCTCTACTTTCCATGGAGTTTTCAACTTCAATGCGGATTGGTAACCCTCCTCGATATTTACCTTTAAACAATCTTGAAGTGTACACAGCACGTTAGTCTCCCCATACCTGCTGCATTTTGGACTAAGTATGATCTCCCGTAATGCCTGATTTTATTTGCGGCGTTAACGTCCCCGCCCATAATCCACGCATGTCACATGATTCACGTGCCCCACCTTCAACTACTTAAAGCTACCAAAAGAAATTGAAGAAAACCAAATGTGCTACCCTTCCCCAACAACATAACTACATTATCCACAATCCTATGTCACCCCATAACTGCAACATAAGAAAAACAAACAAAATATACATAGCAATCCAGTGTCCCTCAAACAACGTCTGCAATTGTTGAAATTAATAGAATTTTCTTTGTGTTTGACTCGGAGAATCTTTGGCGTGACAACGTTAGCTTTAAAGTTCCTCTTGCTTTTTCCTTGGGGTGCTAGCAGGTTTGGAACAGCAGTGAATTCTTCATGATCAGAGGGACCTGAAGCACACCCTTCTTTACTCAAAAAGTTTCTTTTAAGCAAGTTTATCAATTTTGGCGTGCATGCACTCTTGAAGTGTTCCATTCCTTTAGCACCATGTCAAATCTCATCCGAAAGTGACACGCTCTTTTGCGTGCCGAGAAAGAGTTGCACAGCCTGATACACATTTGTGAATAAAGTAACCACATACTCGATAAAGTAATCAAAATTAATCCCATTTATTTGTCATGTTTGCGCTGGACCTTCTCCTATTTTCATTTGTGGAAGGGGTGGGTTTCCTTGAATTTTTGTCAGCCATCTGCCCTAAATGGAAGGTTCCCAACCGGCCCTATTTCGCAAGAATTGCTGTGGCGGCACTACATCATGATGTGCTGGAATTGGTTGGACAAGCTTTGCAGCAGAGTGCTGTTCACAATATCCACCTGACAACAGACACTTGGACCAGTTGCCAAGCCACAGATTACATGTGCATCACTGCACACTGGGTCTCTTTTGTGGGGGTTAGAGATAAGCTATCTGAAGGAGGTGCTGTTGAACCAGCTGAGATTTTTAAAGCTACTCGCAAAAATGCAACTGTAGCCATGTTCGCCATGGAGAAATCTCATACTGCTGTAAACATTTTGGAAGAGTTTTGATGCAAGGTTTTTGAATGGCTGCGCCCAAGAGGGCTTAGTATTGGTTTTGTTGCCACAGATAATGGCAGTAATGTACTTAAGGCCATGGACCTTGGTTCCTATTTCAGGGTTCCGTGTTTGACGCACTGCATAAACATTATAGTTCAAGACTTTCTGAAAAAAGAACCCCTAGTCAGCAACTTACTGACCGTCTGCTGAAGAATATGCACTAATTTCAGCCATTCTTTTAAAGCTCGGAAGCAGCTGAGGATCATTCAACGTGACTATAACATGCCAGTCAAAGCACTCATCCAGGAGGTGGCAACACGTTGGAACTTAATGTATTACATGCTTGATCGTCTGTTTGAGCAGTACAGTCCTCTCAATGAATATGTCATGCAAAGACTGGATGCTACTGTGAAAGGCATGACCCTTCAGATAGACCAATGATGCCTAGTTAAATGCCTGACTGACATGATACGTCCTTTTGGGGTCTTCATACGTGAAGTCAGCAAGGAGGACAGTATATTGGGCCAAGCTATGCCATTATTGCAAATGCTAGAGCATCAGCTGAAGAAAGTGTCTGAATCATACAAAGGTGTAGAGGAAAAAAAAGAAGCCTATGACTTGATGGAGAGCTTAGCCCGTTGCTTAGCTGAAAATACAAGGGTGCAAAATAAGATTTTGTCACAAGAACATTACATTTCTGCCACAATTCTGGATCAGACTAAGGAGTTAGGTCCTAGTGGGGTATGGGGTAGGCTGGACCCTATTAAAAAGTAAATCACAAAAAAGTGCCTACACCCGACATGCTTAACCAAAATTATTTAAATGGAATGGGCAAGCGCAGTGTATGAGTTTGACCTGGTATTTTTATTTATACCTATTTACTTTATCACATTTTTCTATACCTTTTTCAAAGTTGCACCAAAAAGGAAAATACATTCATAATATTTACATTACAGAACATGACTATTTAGAACCACATATTTACAAATTTCATACATTCCACAAACAAAACTTTTTACAAATACACATGAAAGGTTTATAATTTCATTAAATCGAATCAATCACAATCAAAGGAAAAACACAAAGTCAAAACAAAGGAGCAAAGCCAAAAGATGGAAATAACTTATAGAATCAGCCTTGACTGATACAAAAACTCTTAATGATATTGCTTGCTCCTTCTGGTGTGCCGACGCGTTTCTAGTCCAGGGAAACCAGTTCCCGGACTGTCATCAGGCTTTGTCAGTTTTCTGTATAGAATGCAGAAAGACATTTAGGATTTATTACTAAATTGCTACCTACTCCTATATCATGTTTTGCACGGTTCATTTTCTGAAGGAAGTACCTGTCTTTAGTAGGTCATTCCCTTGAAGGTCAACAAAACGACAAAAGGGCTTCGAGTCAGCCTATTTTATTCAAAGAGAGACCATTTCAAACAATGGGGCGTTATCTCATTATCTGCAATGAGAGAAAAGTTTTTTTCAGAGTTGGGACCAGATTTTATTGAGAAATTCAAAAGGGGAATACCCTGTTATGTTCATACCTTTTACACAGAGCTCAAGGTGATGGGTGTCGCCGTCAGGCGGTGTTATATTGTAATTTCACTAGAAGATTCTAACAAAAAAGAATGAATGTGGGCGTATATTAAAGGTGCATGCTTCCAACCATGTTTGGGGCATTGTCCTAAATCAATATACTGTCTGTCATATCTTTACTTGTGCATAAAGTCGATATTCAAAAATGCAGCATGTAAATTTTCTTTTATTTCACTGCCGCGTGTTCCCAGTACAATCTGAAGTGGAAAACACTTCTATAAGAATATCGCACCATAAACACGATATTTGAAGCAAGTTTAAAGTGTGTGCCACGACATACCTGCTTGCATGCTGGCACCTTCCTCACCTTGAATGGACGTTTTTCTTTTATTATATTAACTCGACCCTAAAAATGATTGAAAGGGCAGAATTATATTCTGGCGTGCTTATTGTTCATTTGGCGAGCTAAAAGCCGCCAAAGCCATGGCTTAACTGCTGCTACCACTCGTATTATCAGACATCAATCCTCCTACACTTCTGCTGGAGCAGCCATTTTGGAATACCTAGTTCACATCATGTGATCTCTTGCTCAGAGTTATGGTCCATGTAGTTTGTTTAACACAAACGTCAGGGAACACCGCGATCAATCCTACGGAGAATATCCAAGCATTCTGCATAGTCAGTTTTGATGTTTCTTAGCTATAGTTTTTACTTAATTACGCCCGCACCTGCTAATCTTTTAATTATTAGAAAAACTCCAGAAGGGTGAATTCTGGGTCATGTAGTTTACAATTCATTGCGCAGTCAATGTGGGTGAACACCCATAGATATTTGTTTCAAAGGTTCATGCACCGGCCGTAGACAATCAATGCAAGTGAAAAACGCAAATTGTGGCCTAAAACTTTATTACATTTTTTAATTCTTGATAATTCAGTCAAGCTATTAAGTCCTGTCAGTGTACAATTAAACTTTAGGATTAGATATGCCTCTTTTTGCAATAATGCTCGGTCAACGTCCACCGGTCTCTTTTCTTGAGTTATTGAAAAAAGGACAGACCATTTGAAATCGTTTTCACTATGGTTTTTCTCCACAAAGTGCTCAACCATAGGGGCCGTCATGACTTTATTCTTAATTCGCGATCGGTGTTGGCTAATCCTTAGATTAACCTGTTGATTTGTTTTACTGATATAGATTTTTCTACATGGGCATTCTACCACGTATACGACATTTCTTGTCCTGCAGTTTGTAAACACATGATGTTTCCACTTAGTTCCACAATGTTCAAATTCTTTGCCCACAATGGTATTAGGACAAGCCACACAATTCCCACATTTGTGGTGGCCTTCTACAGGTTTCATATTCCACTGGGCAAGTAGATCGCTCTTTTTTTTATTAAGGGGAGTGATATCAGCCCTTACAATTTGTTGGCCTATACTCAAATTCTTTTTGTATCCACAAATTGGTCGCGGGAATGCACATTCTAGTCCTTCTAAGAGGTGTCAGTTATTAAGTACAGCCTGTCGCATTTTATGTGTATCTGGGCTAAACGTGGTAACGCAGACCAATCTGTCTAACTCTTTCTGTGGTTTGATTTCTAGCAGGCATTCACCTGGAGTGAACCGTGCCCTTTTAGAGGAATGTTTCAATAATTTTTTAGGATATCCTCTATGTATCATTTCGCTGCAAAATGTCTTGGCATGATCATCATAATCGCTAATCTCAGTGCAATTACGCCTTATTCTTAGCAGCTGGCCAAGCGGGAGATTTGCTTTTAGGGCTCCTCGGATGATAGCTCCTGTGGTGCAAGATCGTGTTCTTATCCGTCTCTTTTTTGTACAAAGATGAATGAGCTGTCCTCCATCACATATTAGTTCCACATCAAGAAAGGTCATGTGGATTGTACTGTGTTCAATAGAAAACTTAATGTCCATATGTCTGGCATTTAGCCACCCATGGAACGCCAATAGATCCACCTGGCTCCCTTGCCACAGGAGCCAGATATCATCTATATAGCGCCACCATTGCTTTATGTGGTTTTTGAATGGATTATTTGTTTCCACATACTTTTCTTCATATTGTGCCATGAAGAGGACTACCATTTCCGGTGCATAGGGGCATCCCATGGCAGTCCCCTTCACTTGCATGTAAAATTGTTCATTGAACAATTTTTTTTTATTTTTAGAGCTACCTCGGCCAATTTCAAGATGAAAGTTGTTGGAACCCTGTGCGGTCTTTCCCTTTGTTCGAAGTACAGTTCTATGACCTCTAACGCTTCGTCCTGTGGGATCTGCGTCACGTCCATTGTGACCATTATTTGTGTGTACACATCAAAAGGGGTACCCTCTACTTTTGTTAAGAAGTCTGTGATGTCTGTCAGGTATGACTTAACTTCCCTGAGAAATGGCTTCAAAAAGAAGTCCACATATTTTGATATTGGTTCAAGGCAAGAGTCACACCCCGAGACTATTGGTCTTCCCGGGGGTTCATGTAGACTCTAATGTGTCTTTGGTAATAAATAAAGGATTGGGGTCCTAGGACATTTTTTCATTTAGAATTCAAATTATTTTACACCCAGAAAGCCTTTCTCTTTCCCAACCTCCAAGATCTCTGCGATCACACTTTGAATCTGTTTGACCGGGTCTTCTGCTAGTACACGGTACCATGTCTCATTTTGTACCTGTTTCAAGCCTTCAGCCACATACATTTCCCGGGACCATACACCAACTGCCCTGCCCTTATTGGCCTGTTTTATCACTACAGATGAATCATCCTTGAGTGCCTGTATCGCAAATCGCTGTTTATGGCTAATGTTCTGTTTCACATACTTCTTGTTCTTTTCAAGCTTACTAATAGCAGACAAGAGTACCTGCTCAAATGCGTACACCTGTTTAGGGATGTTCTGACTAGGGATAAATGATGATTGATTTCTAAAGCCCGTAGGCTCATTACTCGGGATGAGTGGCTGATTAGCAAAAAATGCCTTAAGTCTTATTTTTCTGCAAAATTCTATAGCTTCTAGTTTTAACCTAGTGAAATCAGTTTGTTTACATGGTACAAATTTGAGACCTACATTCAAAACAGACTCCTCATCAGTAGACAGGGCCCTCGATGATAGATTCACCACCGTACTTCGGCCACCTACGATTTGTAAAAGCGGCTCCTTTTTCGAATTTCCCATGGTGCTTTGTAGCGACCTTTGGGCTGCTGGCCTTGCTCTAAAAAAGAAACCTGTTTTTGGAGTTATTGCCTCGGCTTTCTGAGCCGGAGGAATCCAAGGACGAGGTTTCAGAAAAAGTTTTAAACCTATTTTTAGATCTTTCCTGATAAGTTGATAATGCCCTACGTGAATCAGCCAAAGTATAATAATCTTCCTTTAAAAAGGGGTATTTGTAAAAAGTTTTGTTTGTGGAATGTATGAAATTTGTAAATATGTGGTTGTAAATAGTCATGTACTGTAATGTAAATATTATGAATGTACTTTCCTTTTTGGTGAAACTTTGAAAAAGGTACAGAAAAAATTTGATAAAGTACAATTCTGGATCAGGCACTGAAGACATTAATTCCTTTTTCAGAGATGGATGTTGCCTACTACAAAACTTGGATAGCTGAGGCAGCGAGTAAGTTGGAAAATGAACGGCTGCTAATTAAAAGCTCGCTAGATCAACCCACAAGAAGTACTGCAGCAGGGCATCCAGCATCAAGCGCAAATTTGGAGGCTGAAGGCAGTGCGTTTGGCTCAGAACACTCACCATCACTGTAGACAACATCAACAATACCTGGATCATTAGGCCCAGTAGAATTGTTACACGATTGGTATTTACAGTTAGGCATTGGTAAGCACAGTGCTGATGCAAAGAGAAAAGAGCCTAAAAAAAGGTTAGCAGCAGCACCCCTGAACATTGAGGGGATGGTCCAGGCCTATCCGGACGACCCAACAGAGGTGTACATTGATCAAAACCCATTGCAGTATTGGTATAGGAAAAGATCCAAATGGCCACTGCTCAGCAGGCAGGCGATAAACTATCTGGCTAGCCCTGTCGCAAGTGTCTCTTCCGAATGTGTTTTCAGTGCTGCTGGTTCCATTGTAACAGTGATAAGGACCAGTCTCTCGCCCAAAAACGTGGAGAGGTTAACAATGATCAAAATGAATCAGCACTTCATACCACCGAATTACACAATACATGAATCAAAGGAGGAAGCTGAGGACAGCGGCTCAGGTGACGGAAGTAGTGTGTTGCATGATTACCTACTACTGGTTGAACCCCCAGAGTTTGAGGACGAGCTATACTTCCCTGACAGTTAGGCTTGCACTTACTGTCTTCCTCCCTTATTTTCCTTTATTTGTGTGTCTGTCTTTCCGGTTACAAACTTTGAATCACAACAAATCCATCACCACCGTCTTCTACTCTTCTTATTTCAATATACGAGTTTTAGCTGTCTACATTTCACAATACAGTCCTCCGAATCCAGCTCCTCCGCTCCATCCTCCTGAATCTCCCTAAATCCATTGCCCTCAAGACAGGTGATGATTGGATGATGCAAAATAGAAGAAAAAATAAAATCTTTCCTAGTCCCTCCAAAAGTAGTGGAACATGATGACTACTATAGCTATCCTCCTTTCTGAGCCGAGAGAGACTGCCCATTAACTGAAAATGAGATGGAACAGGTAATGAATGATGCCATGCATTGGACGCAGACTGAGTGATTTTGTTGTTGTTTGTTGTGCATTAAGTTATTTCATTGTGTACAAATCATAATTTTACATACTAACGTAACTCAAGGCAATTTTCCGCTTCTTCCAACTATTTTTAATTAGAAATGTGTACTTCTACTGCAGCTTGATACATTGCTTTTGATTGATTACAGGAAGAGGATTCAATCTGTACTCTGCACACTGAGTATGACAACAGCCCGTCCATGTTGATGATGGTGAAAAAGACGGGCCGTTAACTTAAGATGAGAAGGAACAGGTCATGAAAATTAATAGCATGCATTGGACACCTGACTCTGAGTGAATAGTACTTTAGTTTTTATTGTTTGTTGTGCATGAAGTGAAGTCAAAGTGTACTAGTAGTCTTACTGTACACACTAAAGAGTGACTCAAGTCAATAATATTTCTACTCTTGTTATGTAATAACAAAATTGTACTTCTACTGCAGGCTGATCTTCACTGTCAGTCAGTACAAGTATCGGAGATGATGGATGGAATAATAACAAGTCAGGAGGATGTTTCATGAGTGGCATAAAAGGTAAACAAATCAACAACAACCACAGCAGACCTAAATGTCTTTGTAGAAGTGGAGTCGAGTGTAGCGGTGGGATGACTGCAGTGCATTGATTTAGTCACTTAAATTGTAAAATGCTATGTTGCTGGATATGTGCTTTGTCCAACTCTTTAAAATTTTTTACTCTAAATGGAGGATGTGCTAAGCGACGTGCCGTCACTGTGGGCCTGCTCTGTCCTGTTGTTGTTGAAGGTCAATGCTGGAAACTGACTAGAGTAGAGATGATGCATACATGCCGCCTCGGAAGGTGTTCTTGTTGCACTACACCATAACTTGTGCATTTTTTCAACTTTGTTTCTCAATATCTCTTTTGTTTTTCCATCTACAATTACAGGCCGGGCCTTGCGCTATACTTGGGAAAACATTACAATGCACACTTACCTTACCAATAAATCTACATTTGCCAGGCAGGCAGTGGCGACTGGCGACACTCAAGATTGATTGACGAGAGGAGCAAGAGGAATGCCAAGATGCAAATCCACATTTTTGACCAGGATAACACAGTAACAGTATAAACTTTCATCATCTTTTAAATATTTTGATACTTTTTTTGTCTACAATCTTTACAACAGTGTGTTCTTCTTTTTGTTAATATTATCATTAGGTTTGCTCTCTGTTTATGATTCATCCCTACCAATATTTAACATTTGTATTTGCTATCTGTAAAAGTAAGCCCGGAAAAACTGAACAATAACTGTATGTAATCCGGGTCTCCTTATCAATCATCATCATGCATTCATTTCTTTTTTCTCCCTTAAAATATTGATATGGATATGATAGTCTACAGAGTTTTTTGTTTGGTGTTTGTCCATGCATACTGTCTGTTTTTGTTTTTTAAAACCTTTCCCCAAACCCCCCTTCCCATCCATTCAACAAACCCTAACCCTCTTCCTCCGGACTGTGTGACTTATTGAGGTGTGACTAAATTAAATGTACACCAATAATTTATCACACGCTTGCTGGGGCGCATGTGGCGAAAGCAACAGTACTTCAATTTCAAGGCAGAGCAAGGATCTTCTTCTGCTTTCCCACCCATGAGCAGTATATTTTAGAAGTGATTTTTATTTACCAAAGGTACATATACATCCGCATTAATTGCCAGTATCCGCATTTAGTGCAGGCATTGATAGGATTTGTTGTCATCCTCATATACAGCACTAACTGTTACACTTGTGTCGAGTGTACTGTAGGCCTAGTCAAGTGACTCGACACAACTATAGTTTGTAACTCTGTTTAGTAGGCTATCCCCACCACCGTTTGCATATTATTGTTTCGCTGTAAGTTCTGTACTGTAGTTCATTCTACTACTCCTCGAACAGTCTCTCTCAGGCGACTGACTCTCATTTTCTTTTTTTGCAAATGCTGCTGCCCTGCCAGTGTCTACTACTACTACCACCACCACAACCATGGCATGTTAGGAAAGGAAACCATCATCACCATGCAGCCATCGCTGTGCCTAAGTTAAATATCAAGCAAAGGTAAGAGAAGTTTGGGGGAGGCATAATTAATAATGGACATGTTTTCAATCAATTCACACACCCCTTTGAGTCCAGTTAAAGAATGCATAGACTAGAAGAGAGAGACTGACAGTACTAGTAGGACAACTCAATCAGTGAGGGGTATCTTTTTATGTCTTACAAGGTCAGTCAATTATTTAAATCAACCACTGGCTATAGGCGGCCCTGCACCAGCAAGGAAACATTGTGATGTAAAACAGTAACCCCACCCACAAAGTATGTAAATTAGAAATACTGATTTAATAACCCTAACAAAAATAAACTGTGTAAAAAACCCACAAATCCTGACCCACCCCTCTCCCTAACCCCAACCAATGTCCATAAAGAAGTCCAACCAAATGTCCAAAACCCCAACGCCCATTCCCACCGACCAAAACAATAAGTAAAAAAGGGGCAATAAACAGGGTCTTCTAGGTTCGGCGGGATTGTCTTTGGAGGACACGCACTGCCTCCTCAAGTGGGGCGATGCGGCGCTTTAGAGCGTGGCAGTTGCAGCCACATTGGGGGGCACCAGTGATGGAAAGGTGGTGGCGGGCGGATGCCAGATGGTGGCGCCGTACTGCTGGAGGGCGGTGGCTGGGGCCCAGGGCATTGGAGGAGTGTTCAGCTGCTGCTGCCTCCTCCTCTTCCAGGACCACCAGCCGTCGATATTCCACTTGTATCGCTTCCAGCTTCCGGTGCCGTGCCTTGGAGCCAAACTCCTTCCGATCCGGTTTGGAAGGAATAGCTGTATATCAAAAAGAAAAAAACAAGACTATTGTAAAATATACTCTTAGAAAAACAGTAAGACAGGTTAATTATACACATAGTGGCATGGTAGAACTATAAAGCACAGTACATAACATTTGTGGTATGTATCTATCCTTCCACTTGCTTGGTCTTTAACATTTGCGGGATTTTTTCAGGCATTCAATCAACCATGCATCAGATTCCTATCAGCCACCTTTGAAATTTGCATGCTTGCATCACAGTTATCATTCTCTCTGTCAGTCATAAATATTAAATCTCGCCCGTCCTTCTTCCTTCCACTCGTCTTTCCCTTTTCAGTTCAACAACAGGTGATCTGATCTGACTTTTAGTCTTCTCCATAAAACTTTCAAAGCGGTGTTGAAATCAGATAGAAGAGGCCATTGGTTACTCAATACTCCCGCCCCTAATGCCTTTACTAATGCCAATTAAAGGGTGTCTTGACTCTTCAAACGTTCACAACTACTCTTACTTACTTAGGGCATCATTAGGATGCCATTCTCACCCTAAAGGGACCGCCCGCCATAAGGACAGGGGTCCTGTGGGGGCAATTAGGATGCGCCCGCCACAGTGGCGGGTGCATCCCGTATTTTTAACATTGCGGCGCGCCCGCCGCAATGCCAAAAATACATGTTGTGCTTTTCAAAGCACAACGTGACAGGCACCGCGCTTTGAAAGGCAAGGGGTCACCTATGTGCACCCCCCACCCCTCCGAAGTCCATGGTGGCCGCAACAGACCCTCCAAGCATACTGCACATGCCTTTCCGTGGCCGCAATGCCGCCACGGAAAGGCATCCCAAAACCGCCACCATATTGAACCCTTTTCCGCCCGGTCGACATGTCGACTCTGCGGAAAAGTGTCGGACGGTCTTTCCATCTGCCGCGGACCCCCCAGCCATTGTAATATGGCAGGGGGTCTTTTTTACAGGGATGGCGGGCAGTTTGCCGCCGCCGGGCGGGCGGTGACTACCACTGGCCAGGCGGGGGCAATCCGCCCACCATCCTAATGGGGCCCTAAGTCTCAACAGTACAGTATACATATAGTACACCCTTGCAGTGAGTGTACTGTCAATAGTTAAGGATTATGAATCTAACTTACCACCTCCCGCCACTGGTACTGGCTCGCCCCTGCAGCTCCATCCGCAACTGCCGCATCCTCGCCAGCCACGTTGCCTTCCCCGCTGGCCCCGGCACTGGTGGTCGGTAGTGGGCCTAGAAAAAACATGACACATTTTTAGGTGTCATATACACCTCCCCTTATTGGTCAGTAACAAGATTGAAAAATTAGTTAATAGTATACAATACATCACTAGTACAAATCAGGTAGTACTAGAGTAGACACTAGTAGTTATATGGTCCCATGGGTCATTCTAGTCTTTGCTTAGTTAGCCCGAGCCATGCAACCATTTTACCTTTGTGTCTTTTATTTTTGACACGTGACGTTACCTCGCAGCTTGTTGTATAAGACACCTTTGAGCCCACATGACCTCATACTGCTACAGTCTAAGCGCTGAGTCCAAGGTCAACAAAAACATTAACAAGCCACTTTTTTTATGAAGTTGTGGTGTTAGTCCATATTGCTTATCCATAAAAATGCTACACTTTTTGGCACGGCTGAGAAATGCTTGCAATATACTAACGCGCACCATTTTTCTCATTACAGACGGAAGATTCCCTTCCACAAACCAGAGCTTTGCAAAGCTTTTGATGTACCAGTACTAGGTTCTTCTAAGGTGAGGGGTCTCCAGGATTCGCTCAGAGATCTTCATTTATAAATTTGTATAAACTATATTCCTAACAAGGGGATGGTGGTGCTTCCACCACCGTTCAGTTATCATGATTTCCCTTTTTTTCCTATGGACTTCTAGTTGTTGTAACTGTAAGTGTAACAATGTTTATTGTTTTAATGTTATGCATGTTCCTGTTGGTGCTGCATTATAGAACAGTATAGATAGCTTGTCAATTCAAAATAAAACTTTTGAACTTACATAGACTCGGTGGTATTTGGTGTGGACTTACATGAGTGAGCAAGCGCAAGGAAGGGTGTGCACTGTGCATATTCATTGCTTCCACAACTGAGAGGTCGGGTGTTTTATGTTCTGGGTTGTCTACTTGTTGGGTATCTTGGGGGAGGATTCGGAGAGCTAATAGTTATGACGAGACACTACTATAACTAGTCGGTCAGGGGATTGTGGTGGGTTCTGAACTTCTGATTGAAGTGTGAGGAAGGTCCAACCTCCCCTCACCAACATCCTATTTTCTTGTGCAAAGTTCTGTATGTGCAAAATCCCTACAACAGTAGTAGTATGTTCTATCCTATCAAAATAGTAATAAATCTGGTTGGGCATTTGATGGTGGGAATTGTCGAAAAGCCTCAAGATTAACAAAGACTCAAGGTCAATAAGACTAGAAGTATTTATTTATTTATTTATTTTTGGCATTTATTAAGCGCGAACAATTGCCCGCAGGCATCTCGGCGCTGTACTGTTTTACCCTCCTATTTGATAAATACAGGTTTTCAGAGGTTGAATAGCCAGGTTTTTACTTTCTTCCTAAAGGACAGTAGATTTGGGCTTGATCTTATTGTCTGTGGAAGCGTGTTCCACAATCTTGGGGCGGCAGCTAGGAAACGTCTGTCTCCCCAATTGACCAATCTAGTCCGTGGCACTACCAGGTCATTATGTCCTGCAGATCGCAACATTCGAGTAGGGATGTACGGGACAAGGTGGTCGCACAGGAATTGAGGGGCTTGATGGTGAAGTGCCTTATAGACGATACATAACGTCTTAAATTTAATTCGGTTCCTAACAGGTAACCAGTGGAGACTTCTCAAGGATTCGGATATAGGTTTGAATTTAGGAATATTGAGGAGAAGTCTGGCTGCTGCATTTTGGATTGTTTGCAATTTCTTAATTGTCTTAACTTGGGCATTTGCAAACAAGCCATTGCAGTAGTCCAGTGCTGATAGGACCATTGCGCTGACCAATGTCTTTCCCACATTGGTGGGGAGAAAAGGAATAATCTTCTTTACCAATCGAAGTTTATAGAAGGCATTGGAGGCAGTTTGATTGGCATGGGCCATGAAATTTAGGTTGTCATCAAAGATGACACCCAAGTTTCTCACCTTCGTGACCGGTTCAGGTACAGCTCCGAAGGATGATGGCCACCAAGTAGGGGACCAACTGGGACTGAGGTGGCCAAAGGTGACCACCTCAGTTTTGTCGGAGTTTAATTTCAAGCAGTTTGCTGCCATCCATTTTCCAATGGCCAGCATACCTGTCTTGAAATTTTCCGCTACTGTCTCCCCATCATTTCTGACGGCCAATATCAGCTGAGTATCGTCCGCATATGAGGTAAGGTTCATCCCGTGCGCTTTGATGGTGTTAGCGAGGTCCGACACATAGATATTAAATAGTGTCGGACTAAGGGATGAACCTTGAGGTACCCCACATGGTAACGATAGTTCAGCAGATTCGTATTGGCCCAGTATGACTGCCTGGGATCTCTCTGCCAGAAATGATGCTATTAGATCTTTTGCTAGGCCTTGCACGCCCATCATTTCGACACGGTTGACTAAGATCTTATGGTCAACCGTGTCGAAGGCAGCTGATAGATCCAAGAGCACGAGAAGTGCAGTTCCACCTTGATCTCTGATTGATCGTATGTCGTCAGCTGCCTTAATGAGGGCAGTTTCCGTCCCATGAAACTTGCGGAAGCAGAACTGTGTTTCATCGAGCAGTTGGTGTTGCTCGATGAATCCCGCAAGTTGAATGTTCATGGCCTTTTCAATTACTTTAGCAATAAAAGGTAGATTCGCTATAGGCCTATAATTTTTAAGTTCTGCTTTGTCCAGGCCTGCTTTCTTCAGAAGAGGTTTGAGTAGTGTTTTTTTCAGTTGGTTAGGGAAGATTCCCGTGCAAAACATAAGATTGATCATTTGAGTAATGGCAGGAATTACAACGTCTATTAATGACCGAAGAGTGTTTAGGGGGCAAGGATCCAAAGCTGATCCGGATTTAATTGTTTTCACAATGTCCAGGACATTGTCATTTGTTAGCTCTGCAAAGCAGGAGAAGGTATTACTTGAAGAGGGGATATTGGTTTTCATAATCCCTTGATCTTCGCCTTGGTTGAATGCTGAAAATATATCATTTACTTTGGTGAAGAAAAATGCTGCTAATGAGTTGCAAAACTCTTGTGAGCAGGGAGGATTGAGATCTGGGGCACATCCCGTGAGATGTTTAGTTATTTCGAAAAGCTTTTTATTCGAGTTTTTGCATTTTCGATTTGCTCTGTATAAAACTTCTTTTTAGTCTCTATAATTCAGTGTTTGTATTGAGTTAAGATTTCCTTGTACATTATCTTATCCTCGGTATCATATTTCTTCCTCCAGATTCTTTCTTTATTTCTGCATTGCTGTTTCAGTTTTCTAAGCTCTTCAGTATACCATGGAGCTGAGGGGGAACTTCTGTTTCTGGACATTCTTTTTTCCGGTACCAATTTGTCTGCCGCCTGGCCTACCCATGTGTGATATTGTTCTATAACAGTAACTGGGTCAGTTGCCCATTTAGGAGTAGAGTTTAGTAACGCCTCCTTAAAGCAGGGGATGCTGATATCTTTCCAGACCTTGAACATTTGTCGTAAAGGAGGTATGAAGGCGGTTATGGCTTTGTTAATTTGAATGGTTGCCAAAACCAGATGATGATCTGACCAAGCCATGGGTAAAACCTCAGATATTGATATATTGTCCAGGTTGGTGAAGATACCATCTAAGGTATGGCCTGCATTATGGGTGGGTCCTTTCACTAGCTGAGATAAACCGAAGATCTCCATTTCAGATTGCAAGGATATAGTATCCTTGTCTTCGCCACATTCCAAATGAAAATTGAAATCACCTAGCAGAGTTATCGAGTTGTCAATGCCTGAGGTTTCTAAGATGGTGAGTATTTCTGTCAGGAAATCTGCCCGGGTTTCTGGTCTTCTATAAAATAATATACCTTTAAAATTATATGAAGGTGTGAAATAAATATCAAATTGAAGTGCTTCACATGCCTTTGAGGGTATAGCTGTGGTGCGGATTTTAAAAAAGTCACGGGCGATTATTGCCACCCCACCACCTCTTTTGCCCATTCTATCTAGTCTGTAGCATTTGTATCCCTGTGGAACAGCTATTACAAGGTCTGGGTCAGAGGCTTCATCCAGCCATGTCTCCGTCAGGAACATTATGTCAATGTTCCTATCGGTGAGTACATCAGCCACCTCTTGCCTGTGCTTGGGTAATGAACGCACATTAATCAGAGCCAGCGTGAAGATTTGGTTTGTTTGTTTCAGGCTGTCACTACCTACTTTTGTATTTAATATGGGAGTAAACATTTGACAATGTTTACAGTGTAATACTGTTTTAGATAGCAGGGACTCAGGGCTGTGTCTTATGCAATTTTCCGAGATTTGTGGGCGTAGATCGGTCAGTGCTGAGCACGTATATGAGATGAGGCTTACCTGGGCTGTTTGACCAGGGGGGGTGGCCCTAGGCCCGTGACTGGCGCAGACGGGCGCAGACGGGCGCGCCGCCGGCGCGCCCGCTGCGCCCGCCCGCTGCGCGGACGGAATGACCCCATCATTTTATATCCTGCCGAGGAGGGTGGGAGGCGTCCTGCCACTGGACCGCCAACCCTTCCTCCCTCCAAGATGGCGCCCCTGTCCCGCGTCGTCAGCCCCTAATCGGCCACGCCGGGATGGGGGGTAAGTGAACCACGCCTCGGTGCTAGCTTAATCCTGCACTCGGGCCAAATATGATTACACAATTAAAATAGCGTCAATTACAATATTATACAGTTTTTAAAAAAATCTGTGCAAATCAGTGCAAGCTATTCTCGCAGTATCAGCGCGCATTCAGCAAGGGAAAGAAAAGAGAACCCCCGGCTATTTTGCCTCAGGGGAGAGTAACTGAGTACAGCAAGCCTTTCAATGCTGCTCCTTAAATGTCCGGGAGGGCGGGAGGCGTCCTGCCACTGGACCGCCAACCCTTTCTCCCTCCAAGATGGCGCCCCTGTCCCGCGTCGTCAGCCCCTAATCGGCCACGCCGGGATGGGGGGTAAGTGAACCACGCCTCGGTGCTAGCTTAATCCTGCACTCGGGCCAAATATGATTACACAATTAAAATAGCGTCAATTAAAATATTATACAGTTTTTAAAAAAATCTGTGCAAATCAGTGCAAGCTATTCTCGCAGTATCAGCGCGCATTCAGCAAGGGAAAGAAAAGAGAACCCCCGGCTATTTTGCCTCAGGGGAGAGTAACTGAGTACAGCGAGCCTTTCAATGCTGCTCCTTAAATGTCCGGGAGGGCGGGAGGCGTCCTGCCACTGGACCGCCAACCCTTCCTCCCTCCAAGATGGCGCCCCTGTCCCGCGTCGTCAGCCCCTAATCGGCCACGCCGGGATGGGGGGTAAGTGAACCACGCCTCGGTGCTAGCTTAATCCTGCACTCGGGCCAAATATGATTACACAATTAAAATAGCGTCAATTAAAATATTATACAGTTTTTTAAAAAAATCTGTGCAAATCAGTGCAAGCTATTCTCGCAGTATCAGCGCGCATTCAGCAAGGGAAAGAAAAGAGAACCCCCGGCTATTTTGCCTCAGGGGAGAGTAACTGAGTAGTGCAAGAGGACAACCCAAACGACTGGGCTCAATGGCTAGAGCTACTGGTGAATCTGAGTTTTATTTAAAACCTTTTAAATAAAGAGTGGCCAACTGGGCAAGCTCAGCTACTACAGACAGACTAATAGTAGTACTACAGAGAGTCATCATAGCAGAGGCAGGGATAACAAGAATTTTGAAACAGATAGTACAGATCGAATGATAATTGTTGGTAAAAAATAGCATTAGGAAACTGAAACAATAGTTCGGAGAAAATATGGTGCAGTAAAAGTTCTGGAATAAGAATTATTACTATTAAACACAAGAAGACTTACTAGGGCCAGCAGAAGAGCCCTCGTTGGTGTCCTCCTGTTGCTGCTGTTGTGCTCCTCCCGCCGACTGCGACCCTGTCTGCCTGCCCCTGGGTGCTGAACCGGAAAGATATAAGAAAGAGACAAACATTGATGATTGGTGTGAAACAAATAAAATGTTTTTAAAGAACGGTCAAAAAAACACTTAGGTAAACAATAATTGCAATAACTAAATTGACCGATCTCATCTGATCAACAAGTAGTATCGGGGGATTCGCGGATCGACTACTTACTATTTATCAACACTAATCCAGTCTTCCATTCTGATTCCAGAATATTAACTAAGCTTAAGTAGTAAGTACCACCTGACCTAGCCCACCTATTCCAGGCATGCCAATTGTACATTAAGTATGCATTTCCACTTCTTTTAGTCCTCAACAATGCATATGGTCAAATGGAGGACACTTGACTACATTTTTGTACACACCAAATTTTTGGTTGATTGATTGATGCTGAATGATGTTCTGCTAAGCCTATTACAAATAATTTCACAAACTAGAAAAGGTTCTACTAAAGACTGGGGTACTAGCAGCACGTGACATAACAGAGGGGGCATCACGCATACTGTAAAAAAATGACAAACTCATACAAAGTAACTAAACCTAAGTATCAATCAGCCCCTATCTCTTAGTGACAGGACAAGGTAAGGACTAGAGTCACTAAAGCAATACGTAACTTAATTTCTCTAAAATAAACTCTTACATAATCACGCTAAGCGAGCACAAACCCAAAGTTGCAAACAAGTAAGATTAGTAGCGCAGAAGAGCACCTCTGTCATCATAACAATCACAGAAGACTTTTAAACGTAATTTACCTGTAATGTAAACAGCAGCATTCTACCTATTTGGAAAAAAAAAGATATTTGCAATATATAGCACAAAGGAGAATAACAGATAGAAAGTTGTAATAATTAGCTACTCACCAAGACCCGGCACCTCCGCTCCTAGCCGGTCCTGCAGGTCCTGCTGGTCCTGCTCCTGGTCCACGATATCGGACCGCCGGTGCGTCAGTTGGTTCTGGGTGCGCCAGACCCCAGAGCAGCGAAAGACTGCCCGGCGCACCTTCCCAGAGCTCGTACCCAGACCCAGACCTGCCCCCTGCTGCAAGGGTTAAGGGGAGGTGGCGCTGCACAAAGAAAACAAGTGCAGCCAACTCTACCTCCCCAAATAAGGCCCGTGCCTGCACCCCATGTGGGCGCCGCCTTCTGCAAGGAAGGCGGTCGCGGCTCTGGCTCCGACATCAAGCCCTTTGACCCTTAGACATTGTTCTGGGGTAGACGGGGCGGGAAAGAAAAGGTAAAAAAAATTTAAAAGTAAGTAAAAGAAATGAAAAGAGCAGGTAATAGAAAAAGAGTGAAAGAGTAGTTTAAAACACACAAAAAGTAGACAAAAACCAAAAATATAGAAGCAGGAAAATAGTCAGAGAGATAATAAATAAAATAGATAAAAACTGGCTAGAAACAAAGGTTTGAAAAGATAGAGGGAGGATTCAAAAGCAGGCCCCAGAACCATGCAATAGAGTGAAAAACAAGATGGCCGCGCCCATTGCGACCGCGTGGGCATGTTTGCGCGATGTTTTTTATCCAAGCACGCAAAAAGCACCGCAAACACCTAAAAGCTTTCCCGAACAGGAAATACGTATCGCGAACGGGCGCTAGCATGTATTGCGCGACCCGGAACAGGAAATAAGCATCGCGAGCGGGCGGGACAAGTGAAAACATGATGGCCGCGCCCATAGGCAACCGCATGGAAAAGTTGGCGAGACATTTTCAACGCGATCATGCAGAAAATATTGTGAACAGGCGGGAAAAAAACGTCCGCGTCTTCACGATATTTCCGCGTGTTTGTGGAGATTTTTGACATTTTTGCTATAGTTTGAGAAAGTGAATTTCGCAAATTCCGCCCACCCCTGGTTACTACAGTGGCACCTTTCGTCCCTGTTGAGGTTTCAATATGTACCTCTTTTGAACATCCAGGTGTCGATTTTCTGAATGTATAATTTATAAGCTCTCTTATTGGCAAATCCATTACAGAAATTATCGACTCACACTCACTTGCCTGATCATCAATTATTATATTTTTCTTTTCTAGGTTGTGTGATCGGTGTAGTCACTACAGGAGTTTTAGGACACGTATGCTTATCTCCATATAGAGGAACTATGGGACCTATAGTCGCTGGTATTGTTAGGGCTTCAGGATTTGCGTTCAACTGGGTTATTTTCTGAATTACCTCACTTCTGTTTTTATTTATTGCTTCCCTTTCTTTTTCTTGAAGTACCCTTTCCATTGTAGTCTCGTGTACAACCTGTAGAACCAAGGGTGTTTTCAGAAGCGGGGTACTAGGGGTGATTCCATTTAATTCTTCTTGATAAGGTGGAGGATTTTTCATTAAAATATCTTCAAAATAATCATCTTCTGAATCTCCACTACCAGTCACTAAATGTTTTGTTTTCTCTGTACATTTGCTTCCTGTCGTTTCTACGGTGGTTAGTATAGGATATAGTCCTTCTACCACCATAGCTTGTCTCCATTGTTTCATCTGACTATCTCGAGTTTCTCAGCTAGAGACCCCAAGCCTGGGGCTTCCAGGAGGTTGGTCATACCTTTGGCATTCAGGGGCTTCCTTCTCACACTAGCCAATGATATTCCCCTTGCAGGACATCTTGGCTAGAACAAGACTTGGGACAGGCTTGTCCCTCACTTTCACTGGCCTCATATGTCAGAGGATACCAAGGAGTTTTGTCGCTCCTGTGTCACCTGCCAAGCCAGTGGCAAATCAGGTGGCACCACAAAGGCCCCCCTTATACCACAACCTGTGGTGGGGGTTCCCTTTGAACATGTAGGGATTGACATTGTTGGACCAATGGATCCCCAAACAGCACCTGGGCACAGCTTTATTCTGGTGGTAGTGGATCATGCCACCAGATACCCAAAAGCCATTCCCCTGAGGACCACAACAGCACCTGTTGTGGCAAGAGCCCTCCTGGGAGTTTTCTCAAGAGTGGGTTTTCCGAAGGAGGTTGTCTCAGACAGAGGTGCAAACTTTATGTCTGGATATCTGACTGCAATGTGGAAGGAGTGTGGAGTGAACTACAAGTTCACCACACCCTATCATCCGCAGTGCAATGGTCTGGTTGAGAGATTCAACAAGACCTTAAAGGGCATGATTAAGGGTCTCCCTGAAAAGGTCAGGCGGAGATGGGACATCCTGCTACCCTGCCTTTTGTTTGCTTACAGAGAGGTCCCACAGAAGGGGGTTGGCTACAGCCCTTTTGAACTTCTGTTTAGGCATCCTGTAAGAGGACCCCTTTGTCTGGTGAACGAGGGATGGGAGTTACCTCTCAAACCTCCCAAACAAGTCATTGTGGACTATACACTTGGTCTCCGCTCCAGGATGGCCGAGTAAATGAAAAAGGCATCCAAAAACCTTGAGGCTAGTCGGGAATTGCAAAAGGCCTGGCATGACCAAAAGGCTGTACTGACTGTTTACCAGCCAGGACAGAAAGTGTGGGTGTTGGAGCCTATGGCCCCAGCAGCTCTCCAAGACAAGTGGAGTGGACCCCACGCTATTGTTCAACAAAAGGGAGAAGTCACCTATTTGTTTGACCTTGGAACTCCCAGGAGCCCCCACAGGGTGCTTCATGTCAACGGATTGAAACCATATGTTGACAGAGCAGACATGGGCTTGCTGATGGCTACTGATGAGGGACAGGAGGAAGAGAGTGACCCTCTCCCAGACCTGCTCTCACAGAACCCTGATGATGGTTCAGTTGATGGTGTAGCCTTGGCAGGCAGCCTCACTGACCAACAGCAGCAGGACTGCAGACAAGTTCTACAGTCCTACAGTCGTATGTTTTTACTGACTTCAAGCCAGACTACCTGGTGCACTCATGAAGTGGACACTGGGGATAGTCTGCCTGTTAAAAGTAAGATTTACAGGCAACCTGATCATGTCAGGGACTGTATCAGGACAGAGGTCCAAAAGATGTTGGATTTGGGAGTCATTGAGCCCTCAGAGAGCCCTTGGACCAGTCCAGTAGTCCTGGTGCCTAAATTTCACACCCAAGATGGTAAGAGAGAGATGAGGGTTTGCTTGGATTGCAGAGGCCTGAATGCTGTCACTAGGACAGATGCCCATCCAATACACAGGACAGATGAACTCATTGACAGATTGGCATCTGCCAAGATTTTGAGTACATTTGACCTGACAGCTGGCTACTGGCAGATCAGACTAGCTGGGGATGAAAAGCCAAAGACTGCATTTTCAACCCCAGGAGAACATTATCAATTTGTGGTAATGCCCTTTGGTCTGAAAAATGCACCTGCCACATTCCAAAGGTTGGTGAACCAAGTCCTCTCAGGTCTGGATGACTACTGTGCAGCGTATCTAGATGATATTGCTGTCTTTAGCTCCACTTGGGAAGATCACCTTATCCACCTAAAAAATGTTTTGGAGGTCCTGCAAAAGGCAGGCCTAATTATCAAGGCTACCAAGTGCCAGATAGGGCAGAGTCAGGTTGTATACCTGGGCCACCTTGTAGGTGGAGGCCAAGTTCAACCATTGCAGAGCAAGATCCAGACCATAATGGACTGGACTGCTCCAACCACCCAGACTCAGGTCAGAGCTTCCTTGGACCTTACTGGGTATTACAGGAAATTTGTCAAAGGGTATGGTTCCATAGTGACATCCCTTAATGACTTAACTTCCAAGAAAATGCCAAAGAAAGTTCAGTGGACAGTCAGCTGTCAAAGGGTATTTGATGACCTGAAGCAGGCCATGTGCACTGCACCAATTCTGCAAAGTATAGACTACTCCAAAGAATTCATTGTTTAAACATTTGCTCCTGAGTTGGGGATAGGTGCTGTGCTTTCACAACTGAATAAAGATGGTCAAGACCAGCCAGTAGCTTTTATTAGCAGAAGGCTGACCCCTAGAAAGAAACATTGGTCAGCTATTGAGAGGGATGCCTTTGCTGTGGTTTGGGCCCTGAAGAAGCTGAGGCCATACTTGTTTGGTACTCACTTCAAGATTCAGACAGACCATAAGCCCCTCTAGTGGCTAAATAAGTGGAAGGGTGAAAATCCCAAACTGCTTAGGTGGTCCATTTCCCTACAGGGGATGGACTTTACAGTGGAACATAGACCTGGGACTGACCATGCCAATGCAGATAGACTCTCCAGATATTTCCACTTAGAACATGAAGACTCAACTGGTCAAGGTTAGTTGTTTCTCCCTGCGTTTGGGGTGGGGGGTGGGTTGTGTAGGAGAGTAGGGTCTGCTTCCTATGATCACTCCACTTTTTGCTGTGATTCTCTGTTTTTTTTACTTTAGTGTGGCTGTGGGCCTGCTAATCAGACCCCAGCCCAGCTGTTCTCTCTCTAAATTGATACCATGTACTTTAGGTACATACCAGATTGGTTACTGGGTCACCCTTGTGAGCCCCTGTACAGTGGACCATAGGTACACAGGGCATAGGTGCACCGTAGGCCTACCAGGGGCTGCAGCATGTATTGTGCCACCCCTGGTTTACCTTCATATGAAATCCTTTTTGGAACAAGAATGATCATATCAGATCTTGATTGTCACACTTCAGTGGTAGAACAAAAACACTTTGATATCAAAGACCGTTTGGCTGTTTTGCAGGACTTAAATGAAATAAGAAAAAGCCAAAGTAATGCGTTCCTGAAGCCAGCAACCACTGAAGAGAAACCGACCATTCCAGCAAGGCCAGTCTGGATGCCAAAGATTGGGGATTAGTCAGAGAAAAGATCGCGGACAAGAAGGAATTTGGGCCTTCTTACAGACAACCAGTACCTGTCCTAGCCATCCACGGATCAAGAACAGTATTACTGCCGCCCCTTGCTGGTAAAAAGGATAACAGGTTTGTGTCCATCTATCTGGTAAAACCACATCATGTGGCTGATCATAAGCAGTAGGCCAAGTGGACTCCAAAGATATAGCAGACGTCCTAATCTGGCTACTATCCAAGAGGTTCAAACTGAGAGACTCGTCAATTTTGAAGAATCCGCAGTACGAAGAGAAAGACTATGCAACAAAGCCTTGGAACTTGTACCTCTTGAGACCCAAATAACAGTTTGTCAAGGAACACCTGTCTACAATGAAATAGCATCTACCTTCCAAACTGACACCACAGGTCTGTTCACACAGCCTGGGTAAGGTGTTGTAATCACCCCTTACTTAGATATAGTATCCCTATATCTACACATATATATATATAGACATATATACATCTATAGGCCACTCCTATGGTAGGCCTCGATAATCCTGGAGGCAGAGTACTTGGTTTTAAGTGAGAAGGTGCCCTAGCATGAGATGAGCCCCTCTGCAGCTTTTGGAACCATCTCCTTATAGCTGTTCTATGATATAGCCATACCATATGCTCTTAAGTGCATTATAATCCTTGCGGTTAATGCTAACTTTGGTTTGGCTTCATCAAAACATGTTGTGTAAGGTGTCAAACACTTTGGAATACTACCCCCCGCCAGATCTGGTGGTGGGGTAGCATCCCACCCTTCTAGAGGGAGAAGACATGTAGTTACTGCTTTACCCGGTTAAAGTAAAACAGAGCATCAGGATCACAAAATGGATGCTGCTGCCACAGACACGAGTCTGACCTCCTGCTGCTGGACGAAACTCTGGCAGGGGAGGCCTGGACAATAGGTTTCCTGTCCAGGGAGGTGCCAGCACCTCCCCAGACAGGGTTTCATGTATTGGGGCAGGGAGGGCAGATGCTTTTTCAGACACTGTCTGGGGCCTACAAGGTGCTCCATGCATGGCCAGGTTCAAACCAGTTGCTGAGGCACTCAGCACCATATCTGGCGTGAAACTGAACAAAGGGAAGGGGGTGTAACCACCCCCTGCCCAGGTTCACCCATAGGAGTGACCTAGTCAGGTAGTCCAGCCCCCATCCTTAGTATAAGTATAGGAGCTGTGTCCCTAGGACTTTAGATTACTTTGGACGAATCTTTGAAAGACATATCCTGGACCTTCGATGTTCCATTCTGACTGGAGGATGGAAGATATCTCCCTTGTGGTCAAGGAGTGACCACCCTGTTCAAACAGGCACTAACAGCAACTTTGCCAGTCTGCATTTTCAAGGCTCCCGCCGGATCCCAAAGAATCTGCGACACAGAAACTAAACTTCCAGATTTCTCTGACTTTGATCCACCTCCACAGCAAAGCTGAGACTCGTGGCGGACATGAGAGACGTGGGACCGGACACCCTGGATATCCTGCATTTTGCTACCTGCACTCCTTTCCTGAAGCCACAGTAAGTTGTGCATTGGGGTACGAGAAGCCCCAGCCCCGAGCACAATTTGCACCGAAGCCCAGGCCCCCACACTCCGCGAGTGTCCCGTGGGCCTCGCCTTTGCATTTCAGCTTGATGCGTCTTCCCAGTTCCTTGCTCATTGGCTAGGGAGCCCCCTGAAGACTCCATTTTAAAACTAACTCACTTTCCTGGTTGCTTTAGTCTTGCTCCAGCTTCGCTGAAAAGGAAAAATACCCCAGATTTTGCTGGTCTGCAACAGAGCCAATCTTGATATCCTGCGTGGGTTGCGGTTGCCAAGGCTTGTTAGATCCAATCTGGATACCGACACTGCAGTCATCTAGATTTATTATGGTACAGCTTGAATCCAGCACCTGGTCATCATCGATGCCTCCTGGACTTCGTGGCTGAAGAGACAAATTTGACTACTTCACGTAAAAACACCCAACATCTCCTGGTTCCTTCCTGGTACCTTCCTGGTCACTGGCTAGTGACCCAGACTCTGTTCCTTCTGCTTTCAGGTTCTTCGGATCTTCAATTCACCCTTGGATCCACCCATACACTTTTCCATTGGTCGACTGAAGCACTTCTTTGTAGCGCTCCATAGAAAACGACGACGAAACCCGACACGAAAAGACACCTATGCACCCAGCTTCCCTTGGTGAGGTAACACGAATACTCCGGTGCTCCCGTGGGTCTTGGCTCTCGAAGTGTCCTACTTTAAAAGGGTTCCATCCTAGTCCATTGGGAAGGGTCCTTAATTGCATATTTGTAACTTTTACGAACTCTATAGAAAGTCAATGGTAACCCGCACCTGTGTTTAGACACTGCTCGCGGCTCCCATGGGCCTCCAACTTCCTAACCTTTGGTCGATTAGTGTAGCCCCAGCGATTCCACAGGCCCTAGGCCTGCTTTCTAATTCTCTTGTGGTACTTATACTACTTTCTTAGTATATAGTTTGTGAGGCCTCTATGGCATAAGGTATACTGTGCAACTTATCGTATATTAACTGTGTGACTTGTATTGTATTTTGACCTCTGACCTCATAAAGAGTGCAGAGGGGTTGTGTTTAGATTAAATACATATATATTTGATATATACCTTGTGTGGAGTCCTTTCATTTGGTACTCAAGGGATTAGAATTGGTAAAACAACTTGCTTAACTCGCCTACTGAAGTCTTAGCCTGAAGACTGCTGGTTCATGCTACCACTAGGATAGCTTTCTATAAGGTTGATTTTACAACTACCATCAATAAGGGTCGATTAGACTGGTGCAAGGTGCCCACTAGAACTAGTGGACATCATATTTATTTATTTATTTATTTATTTGAAAGTTTTATAGAGCGCGGACAAGACCCTTGCGGGTATCAGAGCGCTTTACACTAAATGAATTTGGTTATATCATACAATAACATATCATAGAGCACAGCATTATTCATGAAGACAAAAGTAGAACAACATGACGCAGAACAGGAGCGGCTTGGTGAATCAAAGGAGAATAATGAGTAAACAAACAGCAAAGCGGTAAGGTGCACAGCAAAGGCGGGCTGACGAAGCAATGTCGTGAGAGCCTGGGGTTGTGTTTAGGTGTATTTTGCCATAAGAATTCCTTTTACTTCCAACTTGAAGGATGAGGTGGAGGGGTTCAGTCTTGTTTCCGGGGGAAGGGCATTCCATACCCTGGGTGCCATTCCTGAGAAGGATCGTTTGTAAGTTTTCTTCTTGTTGAATTTTTGTGGCTTCAGAAGGAGGTTTTCCGCACTTCTCGTGGATCTGTTCCACCCGGATATTGTGAGTTTTTGTGTGAGCTAGCTGGGAGCCCGGTGATGTAAGGCCTTGTGAGTCATGCAGGCTATTTTCAGGTGAATTCTGGCTTCAAAAGGCAGCCAGTTTAGAGATTTTAGGTCAGGGGAGATGTGGGACCTTCTTTTCGAGCCAGTGATGAGTCTTGCAGCTGCGTTGGTGGCGGCTCTTAGGGGAGCTGTAGTGGCTTTGGGGAGACCGCATAGAGAGACACTTCCATAGTCCAGCCACGGTAGAATTAGGGCTTGAACCGCCATGTTGAAGTCATTGCGAGGTAGGAACGGTTTCAACTTCTCACAGTCTACAGTGAAATGCCCTGCGCGACGCCCCTGTTAATTTCAGATAAACCATTAGCTCGCGTTTACCTGAACCACTGCGTTCCCTTACAGAGTGAAGGTAACTATAAATATATCATGGCTGCAGTGGATTTGTGCTCAAGATTCACTTGGATGTGGCTTCAGCGCTCGGCTATCTCTCAAACTGTTATGAAAGATTTGTGAGTCTTTATAGGCACATACACAGTCGGTACGCTACATTCTGACCAGGGTCCTGCGTTTGGCTCTCGAGCTTACAAGGAGGCATGGCCAAATTGAGCGTTGCATTGCGGTACTCTAGTCCATTCCATCCTGAGAGAAATTCGGAAGTGGAGAGAAAAAAACCGGGACATAAAGCAATCTATAACAGCTAGGGTATTAGGCTCGGGTGACGGGTGGGTCAAACATCTAATAAGTGTCCAAAGTAGTCTTAATAATCAGCCAAGAAGTTCTCTAGGGGGAATCTCTCCATATGCAATCCTTTTTGGAACAAGAATGATTATATCAGATCTTGATTGTCACACTTCAGTGGTAGAACAAAAACACTTTGATATCAAAGACCATTTGACTGCTTTGCAGGACTTAAATGAAATAAGAAAAAGCCAAAGTAATGTGTTCCTGAAGCCAACAACCACTTAGGAGAAACCGACCGTCCCAGCAAGGCCTGTCTGGATTCCAAAGATTGGGGATTAGTCAGAGAAAAGATCGCGGACAAGAAGGAATTTGGGCCTTCTTACAGACAACCAGTACCTGTCCTAGCCATCCACGGATCAAGAACAGTATTACCGCCCCCACTTGCTGGTAAAAAGGAGAACAGGTTTGTGCCCATCAACCTGGTAAAACCACATCATGTGGCCGATCATAAGCAGTAGGCCAAGTGGACTCCAAAGATGTAGCAGATGCCCTAATCTGGCTACTATCCAAGAGGTTCAAACTGAGGGACTCATCACCTTTGAAGAATCTGCAGTACGAAAAGAAAGACAATGCAACAAAGCTTTGGAACTTGTACCTCTTGAGACCCAAATAACAGTTTGTCAAGAAACACCTATCTACAATGAAATAGCATCTGACTATACAAATGTAACAAGTGATCAAGCGGTTCCAGTGATTTCAGCAAATCCTGAAGCAATCACTACAATTGACAGAATTGCCTCTGGCTATTTCATTAACTTTGATACGTTTTCCGAGAATCCCTGCGAACCTGGAACGACGCCAGTAAAAAGAACTTTGAAAGAACAAGCAACAGAACTTTTTCATCAACTGGAAAATACTTATCTGATTTCACCATGGATTGAACTTTGGATTGTGTTGGGTGTCCTTTTTCTCTACTTTGGATGACTATTGTATTTACCTTGGGAATGCTGATAAATGGAAGATATGTTAAAAAGGACAGAGCAAGTAAGAACATCAACTTACTCCTCAAGCCACACAAATCATCTCATTGTGAACAAAGAGACTTGTCATCAGTGAACATCACAGCCGTTCCTATACCTGGTGGTATAGCTTGGGACAGAACTGAATACGACATTGTTGGTTTGGCAGAGCTGTTAAAGATTCCACACCAGTTCAAGATTTCCATAAAATGACTTTGTTTCATCTAGTACCTTTTCTGATGATTGGGACTTAGAAATGTCTGCAAAATGTACTAATCATGAATACTTAGAATGAACAAATGTATTGTTATAATCCCTATGGTCAACATTGCTTGCATACATCTGCAAACCCTAGACATGTATTAACTTATAACCAATGTGAACATTGTCCTAGGCCACCAAAGGGTAGCTCAAAAAACATTTTATGGCAAATTTCCATACTTTTCAGGTTTTAATGTTTCAAATCCAGAATCATTTTACTTTAAAAATGTTAATAGGACAGGAATGAAAAGTGTGTTGACAAATACCAAGCAAATTTATTCTGCGGCCTTTTATGCTCAACCATCTTCATTGGGGTTCGGCTTTTGGGAAGACAACATTGAGACAAATACTGTCTGGGGTGCAAAACACTGGCAGGTACATGGTTTAGAGGCCTTATTTAGGGCTTGCATCATCCCAGAGCAAATAGTGTTTTTGAATGACACTGTCCTACAGACATCTTGTCTTGGGTTAGCCAAGATCAAGGAGTTAAACAAACCGTCCATACCTACACCTGATATCAGTACCACTTCAGAGGGGGAGGTCGATGTACATACTATTTTGCCTCACAACAGAACAGATCCAGATTGGAAAAAATGCTTAATCTGGCCCTCAGACACAGACAACTGTCAAGATAGATTCCTGAATAAGACACAAGGGTTCACATTCACTAGGCCAGATCCAAGATATGTTCAGAGACAGCGTCTCGGAATAGTAACATCATATAGTGTATGGAAACTGCGCCTTAAGTGGCTGCACAAGTCTACACTAAAGGAAGTAAAACAACACTTATCTTTACTTAAAGATGGCGCTGACCTGAGGGACTTCTTACAAGGACCTACTAAACTGCGTCATAAACGTTTTCTATACACCAGTATCTATGCTGCTTATAATGAAGCATGGAAGATTACGCAAGCAGATACTGCAAAACGAATACGAGATATTGATCGTATTCATTTAGAGAAATCTCTCTCTGTAGTTGACAATGGGTTAATGACTCTGTTGTCCAGGATATATACTTTGGAGAGCATAGTATGCTCTGCCATAGACATAATGGAACAGGACTTGGTCATGTTGCAGCATGGTCAGTCGCAATTACGTTCTATAATGCTATTAGGCTGGACGTTACAAAACCTTCGTTCAGGCTATGTGCCTTGGCGTTTAATCAATACCACGTCACTGTTTTCAGAATCTAATCTCACTGATAAACAGATCAAACTGGCACAGAGGGGAGCAGACTATACGGTACTGAGCATTGAAAAACTGGAAATATTGCCATTTACAGTAACTGAAAAGCCAGCCATTGAATGGATAATACACGGTACAATCACTCTGCCTGTTACAATTTTCCATTTTCAGTATTGCTTAAATAGTATACTAGCAGGCCTATATGAAAGGTTGGGTAACAAATACATCAAGACATCCTGGGAATTACCTTACACACACAGATGTTGGAGTGGGGGGGGAAGAAGAATTTCTTAGTGGTAAAAATAGTAAAAATGCAGTAAGCGGCTCTCTCCTTTGTCAGGGTTTAATCTTACACGAGGCCTGCGATGGTTCCTCTAACAATTTATCCTGCCACCTGCAAGGTTCTCCAGTTGCAGTGATTGATCCAATTTTTAGGCAACTTTCTAATGGAAGTTACATTATGTTGAATGATCACAGCTGCTGTGGCATGTTTCCAGGTTTAGCCTATCTCGTAACTGTGTCAGCCAGTGGTCACTTGCTGTATGCAAGTATTGTTTCCAAAAACCAAGACAGACTGGGAGTCGTCGTTATGGTCCTCTCTGAACATCTCTTCTATACAAATTGATACTTTAAGCAGAATGAAAGCCATTCTTTTACAGAAAACTGTGCCCTTGACCTCGGCCAAAGAAACCTATGTTCTGCAAGTTGCAAGGACTTCTGCAGAGATACACACCCTATTTTATTTATTTATTTGTATGTTTATAAAGCGCTGTGAATAAACTCCCGTAGGTGTATCTCCGCGCTGATAACGACCAGTAGAAACTGACAATAAAGACAATGAAATTAAATAACGTATAGGCTCCTATGATCCAACAGATGCTATTTAGGATAGGTTAAAGAGAAAGGTTTTTAAATATTTCCTAAATTGAAGATGATTATGGCATTGTCGCAATGAGAGCGGGAGTGAGTTCCAAAGACTGGGGCCAACTACGGACAGAGCCCTGCCACCTAGCCTTGATTTGGTTATCTTTGGGACACTCAGTAGCAATTGGTCACTGGATCTAAGAGTACGGGTAGGGACATAAGGGACAAATTTCCCAGCCAGATATTCTGGTCCCAATTGATTCAGGCCTTTGTGTATAATACAGCAGGTCTTAAACTTCACTCGCAAGCGTATTGGTAGCCAGTGAAGTTTATGAAGTAATGGTTTTGATGGGGATCTAGAGGGTGAATTTAGCACCAACCTAGCTGCTGTATTTTGCACCACCTGTAGGCGGTCCAAAACCTCCTCATTTGCACCTGCCAAAAGGCCGTTGCAATAATCAAGGCGACTTATAATCAGCGCCTGAACTAAGGTCTTCCTATAAGAGTCAGGGAGAAAAGGAAAGATTCTCTACAAATTGCCCTCTACATTTCTCAGAAATGTTAGGTCGTATCTTAAACATGTCTGATACGAGTGGTATTGTACATGCATTTAAGACAATTTTTTCGGGACTGTTAGCACCTGTTAAAGCAGTCCTGGGCATATTTCCAAACTTCGTGCACTCTGTGTTTGGCGGACTGCCTCTCATTTTGAGACTCACTGCAGGGATACTATTTTTGCTCCTACTGCTTCGATATGGCAAGCCAATCAAAAGCAGACACCCAGATCACCGTGGAAAATTCTCTACTGACGATGAAGTGTTGTGAGCGCATAGTCCAAATTTTGGGATTAACTTCTTTAAGAGAATTGAATACCACATGGTTTATGTCATTCAGACTAATCTGGCAAGATTGCATCTTACCTGTTCTACGATGCCTGCTATGTGGAGAAGAATGCGTGTTAGACATCTGTCTCACACTCCCATCGGACATGGCAACGGATGTTGATACTTTGCTTGGACCAGTGACGGCTCATGCACTGTGTTGTCCCCAGCGGCTACCAATTCTGATGACAGCATTCATTGAGATCTCACAGACGCAAAATGCTGACGGTGAGGTACGAGGGGAAAACGGCACACAGGTACCTTTAAATTTGAACATTGCTAATGTGACCAACGCTGACGGCGATGCTTCACATCTATGTGCAATTAATCTTCTTAACGAGATAATCCAACTTTCACCTACAATAGTAGACAAATTCTTTACAGACTTAGAAGATTTTATGTTTCCTCCAAACAATTACACTGACTTTTGATTTGGCACGCACTGTTCTGAGAGACACTGATTTCGACCTTCATTTTTTCAAAACAAATTTCTAGCTTTGGAACTCTATTTTTTCTATGATCAAAATTTTGTTTTTCCAAATTTGTATTTTTTCCTTTTTGGCACAAAGTAATCTGCTTAAAGTAGAACTATTCATAGAGAACTAGAATTCTATGAAAACTTCCAAGAGACAACATTTTACCTTGTCCACAATCAAACAGTTTATTAGTCTGCCATGGAATGGTGTCGACTTTTTGTTCTGTAATTAAGAGCCATTTCAGAAATGTATTTTTGTGATTTATTTGGATAGCATTTTCAATTATCATCTATATGCTTTGAATAAAACGTTGCTTTAAATGTGTACAGCACATATGCTTTTCATGTACAGCCAGTACCAATACATTTTTATGTATTTTGGGTGGGTTTTTAACACATCATGTTTAGATATGTTTTAATGTGTTTAGAACTTAGTAATGTCATATATAAGAAAGTGGAGTGGGTGTTGTGTGGCGTTTTAAGCTCCGAGTGAATTTTCCCGATTCATGCCCTTATATAGGTACAATTCATATTCCCCTTACATAGGCATAGAAATCAATCCCTTCCTTAGGCATAGCCCATGCTACCCAAATACAGGCATGGCTACTTCCACCCGTACCAAACGTCACAACGATTTCTTTGAAAACAGCTTAAGCAGTTAGGGAACTTCACCGTGCTTGAATATTGATGGGTCCAAGAACTCAGTTACTTTACAAAGAACAACTATTCTCTAGGGGTTCTTTCCTGATGTTCATATGCCCGACTTTACGTCAGACTATGGCATTCCTAAACACCTTCACTTGCTCTAGCAAGATACAGTGGTTTTGAGCAGTTCGAAGACCTACTTGCCCGACGCAGCTCGCTATAGCAAGTGCCGAAGAAAGCCCACTCTCCAGCTGACGCACTGATCAAGAAGCTGCCTTTCTCCTGCCGAGAATCCAGCTCCAGTGTTTTCGGCTCCCCTTGCGGGGTGTTGGGAAATCGAGTCCCGAGACAGAGATACCAGACCTCCTTCATTCTAAACCAAGGTATAAAGCTGAATAGAACCTAGAGAAACCTTTGGTAGATTCTTGGCAAAAAATAAACCTATGCCACACAATACTTACTTCTTCCCTCGTACTAGACTTAGGTTAGGTACATTGGGGTAGGCTTATTTTAGAAGCACCAGTTGAGTATTTTAGTCAATGTTATTTATGTATGTATTTTTATATGGCTTAGAAACCATACAATGCTCTTACAGTATTATTTTATAATATTGTTCTCGCAGTACGCATTTTGCTTTGCAGTCTGCATAACAATTGTAGCAGTTCACCTCTCTTGCATGAGAAAGAAGACTGTTCAATAAACCCTTTTTATTGAAAACACCTGTCTCACTATTTCTCTGCAACTCTGTAGAAAAGAAGCATGCACGATTGACTGAGTGAAATACTTTTCAGTTGTTTCCGCGACTCTGAGAGATATATTGTTATTCTTGGGAAACAAAGTTGTCATGTTTATGCGGTTGTCAGAAACTAATCCCTACTTGTGTATTCAAGAAAGTTTGTAGTGTCCTCTGAGTTAGCTGGCACACACAATTAAGTTTAGTATATTCGATTGAGACCTAGGTGACCGTAGTCCTACGTCTAATCTATAGGATATATTATTCCAATGCGCAGAGCCTATTGGGAATATAGGAACCACACTACAATAAGGTGTCGGAATCACATATCTGCCATACTTTTAAACATTATATGTTGAGTGACAGGTCGGGAGAAACACAAAATCAGGATATAAAAAGTAACACCGTGATTCTGGTTGTACTAACAAGACTTTATCACTACCCAAAGAAACCCTCTTTGCAATCTTTGAATTTCAACAGGTTGAGAAAAAGAACACGGATGTAAAATCCCTGACTTTAATTTTTTTTTTTTTTATTGAGAATCAGACATGATACATGGTACATTGGAGTACACAAAGGTAAAACAGCAAAAAAAAAAAAAGGAAAGAAAATGAAGTATGGCATTATAGCATTATACAATATGTAGTTTAGATACAATACTAAATAGAATTGAAACAAAAAAACATGCACATCAGAAAGAGAGTATCGTATTTCTTTACAGATATCCATTGTTGTATTAGCACAAAGTCAGACCATAAAATCTTTTTATTCAACCTACTCCTTGTCTATTACGTTCCGCCATCCAAACAATAAGTGGTTTCCAGATATTCTTTCCCCCTTTTCTATTTTTTGAACCTTTACATTTATATAATGCAATTTCTTGTTTCCCAATACAAATTAGTCGATTTAGCCACTGATGAAAAGTTGGTGGTTCGGCATCCTTCCACACTGTGGCAAGCAAAAGACGTGCTATTGCTAAGCTTAAAAACATAAAATATCTTTGTGGGGTATCAATTTGCAATGTTACATCAAAACCCAGCATCATTAGTGTGGCAGTAATCTTGAGGTTCCTCCCCAATGTCTGTTGCATAAATAATTCAATTCCCATTTTTAACTCGTCCAATTTAACACAAGAGTAGAACATATGTATCATATCAGCTGGCCCATTTTGACATCTTGGGCATCTATCCGAATCTCTCTTTCCCCATTTAAAAAGTTTTGCTGGTGTATAATATAAGCTGTATATAGTCTTATATTGTTGAGCCTTCAAGTTAGATGCCATAAATAAATTTTTGCCTATTTCCAGCACTTTATTTATATTAACATCCCCATCTTTCAATTTGGCTGACCAATTCGATTCTGTTTTCTCTAAATCATTAGATATACATTTTTGCAATTCCTGGTAAAATTCTCTTATTCTACTTTTGGGATTACCTATAAGATGAAGTATTGATATAGGATCAAGACTAATATTCTCTTTTGGGATACATCTCATAGAATTCTTAATTTGTAAGTATTTAAAACATTAATCGCTTTGTAAATCATATTTTTGTGCAATTCCTATTAAACTACGCATCTCTGAGTTTTAATAAACATCGGTCAGCATTACAATCCCCTTTTTTTCCTTTTTTTTGCCATATCGTCATATATATTTGTGTGTAAGAGATCAGAATGCCACAATGATGTATATTTTGTATATCTACTAATCTCAAATGTTTTCACGATCTTTTTCCAGTTTCTAATTGCACATTCGATACATTTATATCCTTTCCTTTGATATTTTCTCATATCGCTTTGGCGTTGGAATAGCCCTGCTGCGGCTTCCCCAATTGCTAATTCATAAATAGAACACATATCTGTCTGCTCATTTTGTATTTTCTTATGATAGTATAAGATACCTAGATTCTGCAGGGCCGTCGCCCATTAGTATAGCTGTATATTTGGGGCATTCCAACCACCTTGATCAATCGGCTGATTCAAGTATTTATAAGCGCGACGAGTTCTTTGGTAACTCCAAATAAAATTTGTAAAGTACCCTTCAATTTTCCGTATTTTGCTAGTCATTAGTTCTATGGGAAAAGCCCGCATTAGATATAAGATTTTTGCATTTATCCTACCAATTATTGTGAGGTGTAAATAATCTAATTGTTTCATTTCCCTACTGATGGAGGTCATAACTGGGTCTATATTTATTGTCCAAATATCCCCCATTTTTGCTGTTAATCTTACACCTAAGTATACTGCAGACTCCTTTACCCGGGAATCATCCAGTATACAGTGAGATGAGCATATGACTTGTGACTTTGTGCTATTTAACAAATAACCAGATCTTTTCCCGAATCTTTCTGCCAGTCTCTCTACTTCTATAATTGCGTCCCGTGGTGAAGGTGTTATTAAGGCAACATCATCAGCCTACGCTAATATTTTTGTCTCATAATTATGAGATATTACCGGTTTAATTATGGGGTTATTTAAAATCAAGGAGATAAAAGGATCTAAATAAAGTGCGAAGAGGGTTGGGGAGCAGGGACAGCCCTGGCGGGTGCCTCTCTCTATCTTTAATCTTTTGGAAGTATGGCCCATTATCTGGATTTTGGCATATGGATTGTAGTACATAGCCTGGATAGCCCGTATAAATACAGGTCCAAAGTTTCTCTCCGCTAATTTATCCCACAGATATCTCCAGGTCACCCGATCAAAGGCTTTCTCAGCGTCTAGGAGGACCACAGCCACATCTCTCTCCTCAACCTCCGCAATATTGATATTGCCCGTCGAGTGTGGTCTGTGGTCCCCCGGCCTGGGATAAAGCCGTGCTGCCATGGTAAAATAATTGCAGTAATGCTTTTCTGTAATCGGGTGGCCATGATTTTTGAGTAGATCTTTACATCTGTATTCATAAGTGATATTGGGCTATATGACGAGGGTGTTTCTGGAGGTTTATCTTTCTTTAAAAACACAACAACATCTGTATCTTGCCATGAGCTAGGGGGTATTCCACGGTATTGTACGTACAAAAATAAATCTTGCATCAAAGGTATTATTTGTGTTGATATTATTTTATATAGCTCAATTGGAATCTTATCTGGCCCAGGAGCTTTGCCAGTAGAAAGGGAGAATATTGCCTGCTGTACTTCTTCTAGTGTAATTTCTTGCTCTAATTCTAGAGCCATTTCACTACTTAACTTGGGAAGGAATATACCACAGCTATCTATATCTTGTAAATCATCTTGCTCCATTTAATCTTCTATCATAGATTCTGCTTGATATAATCTACTATAGAAACCCTCAAAGATTTTAACGATCTTCACAGAATCAGATGCCACTGTCCCGTCTAAATCTTTCATTTTTGATATATTATTTCTAACATCTTTCTGTCTCGTCCTCATCGTGAGTAGCTTCCCCGTTATTTCTCCATATTCATATAACTCCTTTCTATATATCTGAAACTTTTGAGCAGCTTTTTCATAAAAATATTGATTAATATCAGCCTTAGCCAATACAATTTTAAACAAATGTTCTTTTAATACATCTTCCGATGTCTCATTATGGATTATTTGTATATGTTCTGCTTCCAATTTCCCCAATTTATGGATTAGATAATCCGTTAGTTTTTTCTGTTCTCTGCGATTATGAGCAGCAAATCCTATGATTTCCCCCCTTAATGCAGCCTTATATGTATACCATACAAATGCCCGGGAAGCGCTAAATCTATTACAGTCAGAAAAAGACTGTGTCCACTGCTTGATATGCGTACAAAATTTATCATCTAATAATAGTTTCCTATCAAGGGTCCATGGGGATTGCCTACTCAAACCCTGAACTTCCTTAATTTCCAGGATTAGTGGGTTATGATCAGAATATAATTGTGGAAGTTTCGCTATATCTATATTGTCTAACCATTGTACAGGTGCCAAAAAATAATCCAAGCGAACAAACTTTTTATGGGGATATGAGTAGTATGTGAAAACCTGGGTCATTCTGATGTTTTTCTGCCCATACATCCATAAGCCCATGAATACCTTTGAGTATAGAAACTGCATTAAACACCTTAGGCTTTCTGAATTTGAATTTGAATTTTAAAAACTTGTATAGCGCAACGTACACCATACGGTTTCTTGGCGCTGTTGGAGGCATGAAGAACAGAGGAAAAGGGACAGTTAGTGTGGGAAGGCCTGAACAAACAGGAAAGTTTTCAGGCCCTTGCGGAAGAGGGAGTATTGTTTGGTCGCTCGTAGGTGGTCAGGGAGGGAATTCCAAAAGATGGGGGCCAAAACTGAAAAATTGGAACCTCCCCATCTTTTTCTGTTATAGCGAGGAACCTGTAGAAGGGATTGAGAGGATGATCGGAGCTGTCTAGTGGGGACATAATCTTTTAGAAGGGAAGAAATGAAGGTAGGGGCCGTTCTCTGCCGTGCCTGGAAAGCCATACAGCCAGTCTTGAAGAGAGACCGTTGTTGAACAGGCAACCAGTGCAGCGCCTTCAGCAATGGTGTAGAATGATGGAAACGGGGGAGGCCATACACCAGCCGAGCTGCCTGGTTCTGCACAAGCTGGAGTTTGCGTAGGCTATATGCCGGGATGTCATTGTATAGGGCATTGGCATAATCTAGCCGGGAGATCACCAGGGCAGACATGATGAGTTTAAGTGCCAGAGGGGAGAAAAACCTGGAAACAGTGCGGATAGTGCGGAGCATCAGAAAACAGGAAGAGACGACAGAACTGATTTGTGAGTGGAGGGTAAGCTGATTGTTAATTTTAATACCAAGGGTCTTGACCGTGGAAGAAGGGACAGGAGGGGAACCAAGAGTAGAAGGCCAGAAAGAAGAGTTCCAGGGACTGGAAGAGCCACCAGTGAGCACCAACTCGGTTTTATCCGGGTTCAGCATCAGGTGGTTGTGGCTCATCCAGTCCCTGATGAAGATCATAGTAGCTTGAAAATTGGAGATAGCGTGAGGGGAAGAGGAAAGGTTGAAGACAAGCTGGAGGTAATCCGCATAATTATATACAGTGACCTCCAACTGCTGAAGTGCAAAGATAAGAGGATAGATATAGAGATTGAACAGTAAAGGGGAAAGAGAGGAACCCTGGGGGACACCACAAGTGATCTTAAGTGGAGCTGCCGTGAACTCCCCCAGCCGGACCGCCTGGGTGCGATCCCGCAGGAAGGACAAGAGCCAAACTAGTGCTGAGCCCCCGATTCCCGCCGCTCTGATACGTGAAAGCAAGATGGAATGATCCACCGTATCAAAAGCGGCGGAGAGATCGAGGAGCACCAGGGCTTGATGTTTGTTTTGGTCCAAGCCCTCCCTGAGGTTGTTCAGGACCGACACCACGACGGACTCAGTAGAGTGCTTGGGACGGAAACCCGCTTGGCAGGGTGCCAAACCTCCCGTAGCCTCCACATGGGCACTGAGTACTGAGGCAACATGGCGCTCAAGCACCTTGCCCAAGTATGGCAACAAGGAGATGGGCCGATAGTTGATTAAAATAGCTGGATCGGCACCTGGTTTCTTCAAGATGGGCACAATGGTGGCCGCCTTAAGGGCTGGAGGCACAACCCCTTGTGAGAGGGAACTGTTAAGGAAGGTGATCGGGGGCTGTGTGCAGATGGAGTAAATTTGTTGGAGGATGCGGGCCGGACAGATATCAACTGGGGAACCTGGCTTGACTTTGAGAAGTGTCTCCCGGAACACTTCTTCCGTGATGGGAGGGATAGAGGTTAGACAAGGCGGAAGGATCGGCGGGAGGGGGTCAACGTAAGTGGCAGAAGGAGGAGGAATGTTGTTCTTGATATTAGAGATTTTATCAAGGAAATAAAAATTCAAAGAATCACAGAGGGATTGAGTGGGAAGAGGTTTAGACATGCTCCTTTCTGAGAAAGCTAACTCATGAACAATAGAGAAAATTTCTCGCGATTGATTTTCTGCTGTTAGAATTTTAGCTGAGAAATAGGCGGTTTTAGCTCCTAAAATAGCTTTTTTGTACTCCTGCCGTAGTGTGAGGTAACAGGTTTTCAGTAGGGGGCAATATTCCCTTCTCCATAATCTCTCAGCACGCCGGAGAGACAGTTTTTTTTCCTTTAAGTCTTTGTCAAACCAACGATTCGCCTCCTTAGATCTTTTGATTGATATCCGGCGTAGGGGGGCTGATAAATTGCAGCCTCACGCAAGCCAGGTGTCAATCCCAGTAGCTTGTGACGACGATGGTAAGCCAGCTAAATCGGGTGCAGAGACTAGGAGGGAGGATGATAATGAGGTCAGATCGACACGGTTCCAGTTCCGTGCCCAAATATTTTTTTCCAGCGGGGTCTTGACTGATAGGTTAAGGTGAAGAGAGAAAAAAATAAAGGCATGGTCAGACCATGAACAAGGGGACACTGATATGGAAGAAATGGAGTAGTTAAGAGACCAAACTTGGTCTAACACGTGTCCACCAATATGTGTGGGGACTTGGATGCGGGGGATAAAGTTTAATGAATGAAGCAATTCTGTAAATTGCTTTGCAGCTGGGCATTCTGACGGATCGTTGGGCCAGTAGTTAAAATCACCCAATATAAGGACAGAAGCATGATTGACCGCTAGCGTGGCCAATAGATCCTGAAATGCTGATGTAAACTGGGGAGTATTCTGGGTGGTCGATAAGTAAGTAAACAGATAAGTGGGGGGGAAAAGGTGACAGAGCGAGCCACGAGGTACTCAACAGAGTCGATAGGAGTGGAAGGGAGGAGTTGAAAATTGTACTCTGATCTGGCAATGAGTGCCACACCGCCTCCTTTTTTCCCTGCAGGACGATCGACCCGAAGGGCCGCGTAGGCAGGGGGAAGAGCCGCTTAGAGAGATGGCAAAGAAGACTCGCAAAACCACGTCTCAGTTAAACACAGTATATCTGGCTTCTGGGAGTCGAGCAAGATAAACAGATCTTGATGGTGTTTCACAGCCGACCTAGTGTTTAATAAAATGAAGGATAAGGAAGAAGGGGAAGTAGCAGGGGATGGACGGGACACCAAAGTAGGAGGGCTGAGACCGAGGGCAGAGATGTTATTGCTAATAGAAGGAGGAAGCGGCCAATTACCTTGCAGATGTTTCAGACTCTCCGAGGAGTAGGCGATAAAAGGGGCGGAGTGACTTGCCCCTAGCCCCGGTCGGCCGCGGACGGGCGCAGACGGGCTCAACTCAGGCGCAACTCCGGCGCGCCTACGACGCGCCCGCTGCGCTCGTCCGCTGCGCTGACACATGTGGTCCGTTGAAATAGGATGGTGGCGAGGGGGGTGTGGCGAGGCTCTAGCTCGCTAACCAACCCGTTCCAAGATGGCGCCCACGGCCGCTGGGGAGCCCATTAGGCGGTGAGCCCACAGCAGGCGGCTTGGCCTCTACACGAGTGGCGATCCACTCAGAAGGTGAGGGTCCCCGCTAGTACTCAGCGGAATGGAAGTGGGGTATTTAAAAGAATGAGGTCACTGCTCGAAGTCAGCAGGGCCAGGTCGGGTAAAATACTGCTCGTAATCAGCTGAACAGAAGTTAAATTAAAAGTAATGGCAGTGCTCCAACAATCGCGCGTTAGCCCCCTGCCACAGGGCTACTTGCAATCACTTGGAGAGAAAGGGGTGGCCCTAAAATAGGATGGTGGCGAGGGGGGTGTGGCGAGGCTCTAGCTCGCTAACCAACCCGTTCCAAGATGGCGCCCGCGGCCGCTGGGGAGCCCGTTAGGCGGTGAGCCCACAGCAGGCGGCTTGGCCTCTACACGAGTGGCGATCCACTCAGAAGGTGAGGGTCCCCGCTAGTACTCAGCAGAATGGAAGTGGGGTATTTAAAAGAATGAGGTCACTGCTCGAAGTCAGCAGGGCCAGGTCGGGTAAAATACTGCTCGTAATCAGCTGAACAGAAGTTAAATTAAAAGTAATGGCAGCGCTCCAACAATCGCGCGTTAGCCCCCTGCCACAGGGCTACTTACAATCACTTGGAGAGAAAGGGGTGGCCCTAAAATAGGATGGTGGCGAGGGGGGTGTGGCAAGGCTCTAGCTCGCTAACCAACCCGTTCCAAGATGGCGCCCGCGGCCGCTTGGGAGCCCGTTAGGCGGTGAGCCCACAGCAGGCGGCTTGGCCTCTACATGAGTGGCGATCCACTCAGAAGGTGAGGGTCCCCGCTAGTACTCAGCGGAATGGAAGTGGGGTATTTAAAAGAATGAGGTCACTGCTCGAAGTCAGCAGGGCCAGGTCGGGTAAAATACTGCTCGTAATCAGCTGAACAGAAGTTAAAATAAAAGTAATGGCAGCGCTCCAACAATCGCGCGTTAGCCCCCTGCCACAGGGCTACTTGCAATCACTTGGAGAGAAAGGGGTGGCCCTAAAATAGGATGGTGGCGAGGGGGGTGTGGCGAGGCTCTAGCTCGCTAACCAACCCGTTCCAAGATGGCGCCCGCGGCCGCTGGGGAGCCCGTTAGGCGGTGAGCCCACAGCAGGCGGCTTGGCCTCTATACGAGTGGCGATCCACTCAGAAGGTGAGGGTCCCCGCTAGTACTCAGCGGAATGGAAGTGGGGTATTTAAAAGAATGAGGTCACTGCTCGAAGTCAGCAGGGCCAGGTCGGGTAAAATACTGCTCGTAATCAGCTGAACAGAAGTTAAAATAAAAGTAATGGCAGCGCTCCAACAATCGCGTGTTAGCCCCCTGCCACAGGGCTACTTGCAATGCCACTTTCTCCCTGTATATCTAGTGTTAATAATATCCTCTCCCATGTGAATATTAAAATCGCCACATATAATCAGATAGCGTGACCATTGTGCTAATTCTACCGCTAGCTCCTCCCATATATTAGGGTCGTCTAAATTTGAGCCATATATATTATCTACAGAAAATCCCAATGATAGCTCGATTATGGCCCAACGACCCCACTTATCTGCTTTTGTTCGATGTACTACTCCCCTCTGATATTTAATATATGTGGCAACACCTCTGGTTGTTGTCGTTTGGGTAGAGCATACTGCTAAGTTGTAACCTCTCCTTTCAAGACATTTTTTGCTCCCCCACGGAATATGTGTCTCTTGTAGACATAAAACATCAGGATTCAATGACTTTAATTTTGTATGCAGCTCTTTGATACCACGAAATAGATCACTGTGCTACATTAGAAGGCTTGCAATTCATGAAATGGAAGTATCAAACAATTAAATAAGTCAAAAACAGTAACCCATTTACCTATCTAAATAAAATACACATTTGTGACCTGCATATTACACAATGTGCATTGGTGCAGGCATATTAACCCTCTATGCTACTCCAAGTCAAAATTGTGACGGGACAAACCACTGAACTCTCTCAGAGCTGTTTTACCCACTAGAGTTATCTCATAACTAATATAATCCCTTTAAAATTGATGGGCACACAAGAATATCTGCAACAGGTGTCTGTAAAATATTTTAAAATGCAATACTCTCTGGCAATTAGGTAATCTAGAACAGAGGTACTCTCTCATTTGTCCTTGATGCTACTTTCTATACAGAAAAGTTTTTCAAATACTAAATGTATATGTTGCTTCCAAAGCTCCGCCCCTCGTGACTCCACCTCTTTTGCTCTGCCACACCTTCTCTGCCAATTTATGGGTTCCAATGAATAAATACTCCAATGATTATTTTGTTTTCCAATTCCAGCACTGTTTGGCATGTTAGGAAAATTCGCTTGGAATTAGTTGGCTATCGAAATGAAGTTGGGTTTGAATTTTTCGAGTTTCAGGAAGAACTTGATCAACATTTCTTATAACAACTGTAGCAATGTGCCCGGCTCAGAGTTCTTTTAACTGGATTTAACAATCATTTTCAGTTAGTCGTTATTTAGAATGTTTCAGTTTGTCCTTACCTAGAATGCTACAAAAACGGCCACCCTAAATCACATCTTTTAAATCTGCTTAACTTCTAGCCAGTTTTCAAGTTGTTTTCTGTAAATATAGGCTTGAATATTCTGATGTCTGTTCCACCGACTTGGCGCTTACTGAGTTCTGTTTCCTGATGCCATCTAGTGGAGGAAGGCTGCTTCTTCCTTCTGTCGCTGTTATTTTCAGTCATTTTCTTGTCAATCACTTTCGTGAGAGGAGGGCATATCCACTGCAGTTGTAATTAAATTTACGGGAAATCGAACATTACAGTTTACAGAAGCGTTCTTGAATACAAGCATTTCTGCTCACACATGGCCCTTCTAAGGAGTGATGGCTAATATGGCACGCGAAATAGCATGGTCTGTAAGATTGGGAGGGTGTTAGCTTCAGATTTTTCAACAATCATACTGTCATGTAATGTTAAAGTACTTTAGAGGACAAACAGGGGGTATGAGAGGGGCTATAAGGGCAGTGGAAAGGACGACAAATGCAGAATAGATAAGATACTTAGGTCACAGAAAAAACAATTTTCTGAAATAAACAACATTTTTTAACACTTTCAAAACAGAGGGAGAGTGTGTGTGTGCATTTTTTGTCTGGAGGTATGTAAAAATTCCTGGTGGGATCCGACAGACACGACACCTCACCATACCCCACTGAAAGCACCTGTGCCTAACTATTTACCAAAAAATAATTTTATTAGAGGGGTGTAACACCCCAGACATACCCCTGAAGCTACACCACTGCTCCTATAAATGCAAAGGACCGTCTCGGCAGAACTGACATGATACCTTCTGCCATTTTAAGGCCTGGTTTGGCAAAGCAGTTGTCTGTATGATTGTTTGATTGTTTTATCTCATAGATGCATTGTATACAGAATGCAATCATTTTTTTTCCTCAGTACATTTATTGATGTTTTTGTCAGGGCTCCAGTGGGAGCTGTTGCCACCACCATTTTTAGGTCTTGCCTGCAACAGCACATGACCTCTTGCAAGAGATATTGCACAGAAGGAGCGCAAAGCTCACCCATTACATTGGTTTCTTTGTTACTATTATTTGCTGCCTTCTAATTGTCCAGTGCCTGGTGGCTTTACTTCTACTTCTTTCTGCAGGAGCACGGGCCAAGTACTGATTGTTTCAGCTTGATGGCTGTCCTTCTGTTGATCGCGCTGTGATTGAGGCACTACTTTTATTTTTTCATCTTCTATGTTGTCGTTTTTGAACTCTTTACCATTTCTAGCTGTTTCACTATGCCGCATGCATTTCAAAAAAAACCTTTTTTCCTTTTAAATGGATGTTTATTCTGACAACAGATGTTATCTGCTTTTATAGTAACAACAGGTATTGTCTGCTTCCAAATGTATTACCACTTTGGCATGGGCGTAATTGCTGTCGTTATGTGATAGTTTTTTTAGCCAAACATCCTTTTTTTTTGTTGCTTTTTCACACATAGGGAATCTAACTGATGTGCTCATAATCCCAGGGGGTATTGTGCGGTGACCTAACAGGCATTGGCAAAGCCAATATGTCTCCTCTTTGACACTATTGGCTCTGTCATTGCATTTTTTTCATGCAGTACAGTATGGGCATTGCTGACTTTGGAAATGATTCAAAACCATGCTGTTTAGTAGCAGGGCTCCTGTGCAGCATGGATAAAAATAATAATAAAACAAGGCTAACATGAATCTAGCACTAATGCACTTGAAAAAAAGAACATTAGCTCTGGCTGCGCCATACAGCTTTTAGAAATGAATTTTAGCCACACTACAAAGCATCTGCGTTGCTGAACTGCAGAGCTTCAAAACATTGCTAAAGCCAATAGCTCTCATAGGTGAGCCCTATTGGCTTTGCAAATGGTTTCTAAATTTGGCATCACTACCACCAGCATTACTACCGCCTTTACCGTTACCCAAATACTAGTTCCACCACCGCCTTACCACTATTGCCGCCACCGTAATCAACAACACCCATAACAATGCCACACAGCTATTTGTCACATCTGAAGAATGAAGACAAGGTAAGTATCTTCATAAGACGATATTTATTGTCAGTCGTCGTTCAGGAAGCCACCAGAGAACACATCGCAGGCAGCAACCCTCATTAACTGTCTCCTCAACATTCTGCCCAAGAGCTTGGAATTGTTGCATGGTAAATGTTAGAAATGGGATTTTTGGCAGGCTAGGGTATGCACCACAGCCAGGCAGAAACCGCCACTCTAGTCAGGATAAGGGAGTTACACTCCTAAAATAACCTCTACTCATCCCCTTGGTAGCTTGGCATGAGCAGTCAGGCTTATCTTAGAGGCAGTGTGTAAAGCAGTTGCACATAACCAACAGTAATACAGTGTACGCACTACAAAAGGACACCACACCAGTTTAGAAAACATCCAATATTTTTATATACTTACGACCGGAAACATCGTTTACAACGCGGTGTTTACACCACACTACCTTAACAACGCTGCCATTACAACGTAAGTCGTTACTACGACTTGCGCTGGATGGCGCTGTTGGTTAAGGAATATTGTAATTTTATATTCCAACACCTTCCCTACTGTTACGTGGACTGGTGTTGGAATATAAAATTATAATATTCCACAATCCGCGCCCTCCAACGCAAGTCGTTGTAACGACTTGCGTTGTAATGGCAGCGTTGTAAAGTACCGCGATCTAAAAAATCGCATTGTACTGACATACATCCCTTACGACAAGACCTAAAACAATAAAAATCCACAATACAGTCCTTAAAAATCTACAGTTACCAAAATACGCTTTAAAAACAGTTCCTTGATGTTGATAGCTACATCCGGGTCTATCACGGTGTCGTGAGCAAACAAATCCAAACAGTTCTGGCTGTCCGTGGCGTCGCGGGCCAACTACGATGTCGGGAAGACCCGCAAACAGTACATTTTAGAAATGCAGGGTGCTGGCGACCTATCCTTGAGTTTGCAAAAACACTGCGTCCGCAGGCATCGGTTCAAAAGGCCGGTGTAAGAGTCGTCGGGCCCTCGAAGTCACAGGTCGATCTCCTTCTTGTTTGAGTCAGGAGCGCAGGCGTCGGCAGGCGTCGGGTGCTGTGGTGCGAAGTACAGCGGTGCGGCGTGACGTGTCCTCAGGTCCCGGTGCGTGCAGCAGCTCGGTGGCAGCATCAGATGGCGTTGTCAGTGAGACCAGGTTTGCGGTGCGAGATGAAGGCGGTGCTCATCACGGTGCTGACAGGTCACGGTGCAAGCAGCGCGTCGTTGTTGCTGAAGCACTGTCGTCGGCTGACAAACTGGTGTAGATGGCACCGGTGTCGGTAGGCCAAGGCTGCGGTTCGGGATGAGGGCGGTGCATCGTGTAACTTTACGAGCGGTGCCCTCGAACCATGTTGCAAGCAGCGGCGTCGATTTTGGTGTGGAGTGGTGCCCTCTGCGATGCCAAGGTGTCGTTGTGAAGCGAGGCGATGCGGAGTGCGGTGCCCACAGGTTGTGGTGCGGGAAGCAGCTCGATGGTGACGTCAGCAGGTGTCTTCGTTGGAACCAAGGTCACGGTACGGCGGTGCCCTCTGTGGTGCTGTCAGCGGGGTCATAGACATAGTCAAGTTGCTTTTCCTCTTTTGCAGCACAAAACACACAGTCCCCAGTGCTGCGGGCAGAAGAGCTTTGTTGTTCCTGAGACTTCTTGAACAGGGGGCAAGCCATACCTCAAGCCCTAGGAGAAACTCACAAAGCAGATTGCAGAAAGTTCAGTCGAGTCCTTTCACTGCCCAAGACAGGAGCAGCAACTGCAGGCCAACACAGCAAAGCACACAGCAATGTGGTAGTTCCTCCTCACAGCTTCTCCAGCTCTTCTTCTTGGCAGTCTTATTGGTCCAAAAGAGTTCTATAGTTCAGGGGTCTGGCCCCCAATATTTATATCCCAAAATCCTTTGATCTATTAGTCAGAGAGTGTCTATACCCAGCCAGAACCAGTTCTGCCTTCTCTGGTGTGATTTCCTGGCAGGAGGTGGAGACAGCATTGTCAGAGGCAGAGCAGGCCCTTTGAGGTGCAAGGAAATCTCATCCCCCTTCCCCCATTGCAGCCCAAGTCTATTCAGTCCTTTCCTGACCCTACCTAGACTATCTGGAGCCCCTCCTGTTCCCCAGCATTTTGTCATCCAAAACCCAGACAGGCAATCCACATTCCAAAAGAGGCACACAGGATAATTGAGCAAGAAAATACCTATTTTCTAAAAGTGGTAGTTTCAAACACAGAATGTAAAAATCACCTTCACTAAAAGATGCATCTTTAGATTTTGAGTTCAGGTATACTAAACTTTATTTTTCCACCTAGTTCCCAGGGCCAGTTATGTTTACAAACATCCCATTCTGTCCTATGGGGAGCAGGCAGCCGTGCAATAGTGAAAAACGAAATGGGCTGTAATTCACTATCAGGACATGCCACTCACACCACGGCATGCCCTACCTTTCACATACTCTGCACCCTGCCGACAGGGGTATCTTGGGCATACCTTAGGGGTGACTAACATGTAGAAAAGGAAAGGTTAGGGACTGGCAAATGTGTGCACTGGCCAAGTCCACACGGCAGTTACCAACTGCGTGCAGACTCTGCAATGGCAGGTCTGAGTTACCTTTTTAAGGCTACTCGCGTGGGTGGCACAACCAGTGCTGCAGGCCCACTAGTAGCATTTGGTTTACAGGCCCTAGCACACTAGGGACTAAAAAATAAATCAAATACCCAATCATAGAAACACCAATCCATAACACAATTTACACAGAGAGCATATGTACTTTAGAACTGATTGGCAGTGTTAAAGTGCCCAAACCAACACAAACAAGTCGGTAAAATAATATGAGGAAGAAGCAAAAGGTTTGGGGATAACTCTGCAAAAAGGGCCATTTCCAACAGTAAGGACGCACTCTCAACATTCTCTCATGAAGTACTACATGGGTTTCCCCTTTTAATAATGCAACAACAAAGCAGTCAACACTTGTACATAGAGGGAAAGAACAAAAACTGTACATAAGGGGAAGAAACAAAACCTAGAATACCTTCAACGATACACCAATAACATGACTAATGAGCGACATTGATAAAGTTCCACTATGATAACAGAATTAGATATGACAAACGCACTATATACCTAATAAGCCATAAGGAAAAAGGCTAATATAAATGACATTTCTTTACATAGATAAAAGTTCAAATATGAACACAGAGTTGGATAAACAAAACATTCACCTGGCATTAAACTTCTCACAACATGTCACTTCTCTGAATGACACACAAGATAGGGATGACCCCTAAATCACTCTCTTAAGTGAAAAGGTACCTTCTTTACTCTACTACTGTGTCTCATGCTACCACCACCATTCTCCACCTCCATTTCTTCACCACACTCATCATCGCTTCCACTCTTTCCTTTTCCACAACACACTCTAGTCAAATGGCAGCTATTCCACCATTGACCACCTTCTATCTGCACACTATTGCCTTTCACTTTCAATAATCTCACAGGTGGGCCAAACTTTGACCCTCCAGCCTTTCTTTACATGAATAGGTTCCTTTACCTGTAGTGCATCACCAACTTCAATTTCAAAATCGTTTACTTTATTCTTCTCATCAAAGTATTTCTTTTTTGTTTTTCTTGGACAATCTCAACATTCTTCCTTACACTCTCATCTGCCCACTTGCCCTGCTTGACTCTCCTGTTCATCCAAACTGAACAGTAAATTGTGGTGGCTCTGCGACCACACACCAACTCAAATGGTGACACGCCAGTAGATACATGTGAAGTTGTGCAGTAGAACCACAACATGGCCCTAACCGCATTAGCCACCAAACAGCTGTTGGCCACAGCCCACTGTATACACTCATCCAACACCCTGTTCATCCTCTCAACTAAGCCATTGGCTTGGATATGATACAGCAAGCTTCTCCAATGTTTTACACAACTAGCTTGCAAGAAACTCTCCTCCTCACTCGAAACAAACTGTGTACCATTATCAGACACCAGCTTGGCTGGAAAAATACTTTAAGAACACATCCCTAAGAAATTCAACGACCACTCCCTATGTAACTTCCTTTACAAAATTTACATCCCGGTATTTGGTGTAATAATCCATCATGACCAATGCAAACTTAGAAAAAGATGCTAACGCATTAAATGGTCCTACAATGTCAATTGCTATCTTTTCCCCTGGTGCAAAAGATAATTCTATGGGACATAAAGGAGGTGTGCATAGCTTTATAGTTTTGTTCAAACCAGCACATATCACACGTTCCTTGACTACCTTGTCAATTTCTCTTTCGATGGAGGGCCACCAGAAAGACAACCTAATCAGTTTTTTTCATCATCGTAGCCCCTGAATGACTAGGCCTGGGCGGTGAACTTCGCTCCGTTCGCTGAGTTTTCTGAGCTCAATAGTTAAAACACACTGCAACTTGGGATCATAATGTTTCAGACATTTAGGTGACACAAGTTGACACTTCACCCACTGAAACACCTCTTGCTATTCCACGACCTACACAAAAGCAGCCCTCTTTATGAGCATATATGACAAAGGTCTAATTTACTGGCAAAGTCCTGTGTAAACCATGAATAGAATTTACACAGGTCTAAAAATTATTTAAGGCCAGCCTTGTCAACAGGTGGTTTGGTGTGATATATGCTGTCAACCAAACTTGATTTTGGTGTGCCGCCATTGGCGATAAGCAGATGCTTCAAGTACTCCACTTTATCAGTGAAGAATACACACTTATCTCCTCTTAACACAACACCCTTTGTCTGGAATCTTCGTAACACCTCCTCAAGAATAATATCATGTGGCTGTTTATCTGGTGCAAATATTAGGAAAATCATCCTGAAATACAGGCAACCCCTTGCCACTATTCAGCATTTTAGCCATTACCCGCTGAAAGACTGAAGTTGCAGAAGCAAGCCCGAATGACATGCAGCAATGCTAATAGATACCTAAAGGAGAGATAACTGCTGTTAAATGCCTAGATTTTAGCTACAGCTCAATTTGGTTGGTGTGACCCAACTACCAAGCTCAGTTGAATATCACATTTTAATTGAAGTTTCTTAACAGTTTTCTGATACTCACCCAATTCCCCTTCTCCATCAATACCTGCCGTAGGTAGATGTTTTAGTATAGCTCTACTCACAACCCCTAGAGAATAAAGTAGTAGATATTTTCTTCTCTCTGGTCAGAAATAAAGTGCAGCAATGGCTTCCAAATATGTTTTGAATGTATCGAACCATTGCCTCCGTCATGTTGGAGGTTCTCCAGGAGCCGTATTACATAAGGTGCAACTGGCATTTGGGCCCGCTTTGCATGACCCCAGGGCACTTTGGTATTATAGAAGGGGATGCAGACGCTTCTGAACCCCCTTCTATAATACCGATATGCTGGTGCACTTAATGCGCCAGCGCTATCAACAGAGGGTGTTGCCTCATTTGCATAGGGGCATGCCATATGCAAATTAGGAAATTCCTTTGACTTTGTGCAGAGTCAAAGGAGCCCTCAGGAGGTGCACTGACAGTGGTTCATTTAAAAGGTGGTGCACTCTCTGTGAGCCTCCTGGCAGCAGCCCTCTGCAGGGGGTAAAGTGGGTCCCATGGACCCCTCAAACACCCCTTTGCAGGCGGGTACAGTCACTGACTGCACCCGCCTGCAAGGGGATTTTCAGTCCCCTATGAAAGTGCAGGGAGGTGACGCCTGCACTGTGAAAACACGGCGAGGCTGCTCCATGCTTTCGCATGAATGTGCTGCCCTGGGGGATGGGCGAGTTTGCGGCTGCCCCCAAGGCAGCACATTCATCATAATGGGGTGCATTGACATTGTTTGCGCCTGGCGCACCTTTTCGAAGGTGTGCCTGGTGCAAACAATGCCAGTACGTAATACGGACCCAGGTGATTCCAAAAAAGGTGGTGGTGTTGTTACTGCCTTCAGAATTCTGCCTGTGATCTCCCAGTGACCTGCAATAAAATGCTGTACAAATCAGCATGAAAACACGATACACATGCAAAGGATGGATTTTTAAATTCAGCATGCAGGTCAGTGAAGACATCAGTGAAACTACGGGTGTGCAAATCAGCGTAGGGACACAATTACCAACAGAGCATGAATTGCGAAACCCTGCCAATGGTAACACATGATCTGCTACGTATTACTGTGCCGATCAGCAAAGTAACACTTCTGCAGAACAGCGTAGTGATGCCAGATCTAGAAACACTACAAGTGTCAACCTTAACCTACACACTGTGCAGATTAGCACTGAAGAAAACTCTCACCTATGTTAACCCTCTCGCTGTGCGAGCAGTCACTCCACACTGCATAACTCATCGAAGGTTTGACCCAGGACACTTGGAGCCATAATATCAAGAACGGAGCAAACATTATCGCCGCTTTAGCGGCAGGAAACGGCTGCTAAAGTGGAGCTAAGGGGCTTGATAATATGCCATAGAGAATTCCAATAGAAGCCCAGCGTCTGGTGTCAAGGACATCAAACATGGGCTTCTATTGGAATTCTCTAGGGCATATTATCAAGCCCATTATCGCCGCTTTAGAAGCAGTTTCCTGTCGCTAAACAGGCTATAATGTTTGCGCCGTTCTTGATAATATGGCCCAATGAGTGCCCAACCGCTATGCCGTGTGAAGACAAATGTTTTGTCCACTTGCTGTGTGGGTCAGCGTTGAAAGAACCTTCCCTGCAATATCTGCTAGCACGTTGAGAAGGGTTGACCCCCAAACAACTGAGCCCCTCACTCACCGACCTCCAAAGACATGTTGTGATGCTTGGCAAAATAAATTGGACCTCTCACTCCCAGTTACTCCCGAAATGGATGCTGCAAAGTTTTGCATACAGAGTCCCATGTGAAAGCTGCTATGTCGCTACATGAAGAATGTCACTTGGGCTGATGTCCGAACGCAATTTAAAGGGTGCATTGCAACACGCCACGAGTTGTTAAGTTCCTAGGCCTTCACTACACAGTGCTGTAAGGAATGCTTCTCTTATCACCTTCCACCTGGTCTCATCCACAATCAACGGGGATGCACCAGACCATTCCGCAAAGACTCACCAGCCCATTCGTAACATATGATCTGTACCTGGCTTTCATGAGAATTCTGGTGTTCACGATTAGGCCTATTTACGATCAGTTGGAAGTCAGAAACCAGTCAAGAGCATGCTTTGTTTCATTGTTTTGTTTTGCATTCCTATTTCTGTTGTGTTTTATATGCCACAGTCCTGATTTAAAACTTTCAACAAGGTTGATGTAATCTTGCTTTATACAAACACTGTTTTCTTGAATTCATTAAGAAACAGTAGCAACATTGCCAGCTGAAAGAACACAGATATGCATTGCAAGCTACCAATAGGTATAAAGGAAGATTGATCTAGTTAAGCTGTAGGTGGCTGCAATAAGGGATTAGGAACTCATCCAAAAGTTTAAAAAAAAGTTCGAACATTTTTATTGTTTCAGTTAATTAAAACCATAAGAATACAGTTACTAAAACAAAAAGCTGAAATGAAATTTTTCCTAAGCGTAATAAAAGTCTTTCATTCAAATAGAATTACATGTGTAGAAATATCATTGGTAAAAAAGGGCAGATATATTCAACGTGCGTATTTTACGAATAGTGATTCTGGAGCGTTGATTGACCCCTAGACTGCTATATAAAATTGAAGAATGTTCCTCCCAGTGTTCTAGTGTTATTCTTCCTTGTGCTCAGGAGTACGATCTGCCACTGAGCAGACTGTCTTGTTTGGTGTTAGCGAGCAGGACACAGGATTCCTTTTTAATGCTTGTGCATGAACAGAGAGGAACTTTATTAATTGGCAGTTCAATAAAGTGTCTGTTGGATCCAAGGCCACTATAATTGCTGATATGCATGTCCTAATGCCTCTAACGTTCATGGCGTGTTTTAGTGAAATGTTTCGTGCTTGAGATAATTTAGGGCAAATGCAGACAAGGTTCTCTTTACTGCTCCCACATAGTCTACATTTTTTCGGCCAGTCGTGGAGCCAAGTTGGTTGGTCCATAATGGACGGTAATTTACCTAGACACAAGGCCATTAATTGTAGTTTTCTGTAGGCCGAGACCGTGATATTTAAATATGTGCTGGGGTGAGTTGTAATTAGACATTACCATCCAGGCGTGTTTTCTCGCGCTGAAGGTGTTTTTATCGACTAACAGGGATTGAAGCTTTGCTGATTTATTTATAGTTTGCTTAAAGGAAGAGTATGGCAGATTTGTCTCCCAAAGTTCTCCTGTGCCAGTTTATAGTAATGCCTTTTTTTGGTATTGGTTGTATGGGGACTTTGCGTCTTTCTCTATTTCATCCCACAGTGTCTTGTTCAGTTCCGAGGCTACTATGTTTTGTATCACGGTAATCCATTGCTTGATGGTTGTGTACATTCTCCCAAGTGTTTCGTTGGTTACCCCAAATTCTAGTCTGGTCTGTGCTGGTGAAGCTCCCTGATGAATTTGAAAGACTCATTTGTAAATTGTGACTTGTGCTTCGTTTAGCAGATCAGCATCTTTCCCATGTAGAGCTGTACTTCCGTATGATAGTGTTGGTAGCATTTTGGTTTTTATAACTGCTAGTAGGGGGTTGAAAGATAGCCCCTTGAGGTTTTTAGATAAAGACCTGAAGGCGAATGATAAGGCATTTGCTCTCTGAGTAATATAAGCTTTTTGCTCCCGGTGGTTGTGCGGTTGTCAAAGAAGAACCCCAGAAACTTGTAGTTTGATAGTGCTTCTAGCTTTTTGCCCTCATGTTGGAATTGTTGTTTGGCTTTCTGGTGTCTGCTAATAAGCATTGTTTTGCTTTTTGTGATGTTTATCTCTAGCTTTTTGTTGGTTATAAATTCCAGCATTCCTACAAGCAATCTTTGGAGACCAATCTTGGTTAGGCTCATCAAGACAACATCATCCGCGTAGGATAAATGTGTTAGTTCTGATAAATGCACACAACCCAGGAGGTCAGAGCTCATCGACTTGTATTAGTTCTAGAATTACCACAGTTATCCAAGTAACAGATGGAGGGATCAAAGGAACCATAACTGATTTAATGAGCCATTTGCAGTTTCACTGTACCGACCATGTGTACTTACATGTGCATGACTTAATCTTTGAGACAAGCATATGCTACTGGCAGGATCAACCAGCAATTCTTGTGCTGACAGGTAGCAACACTGTAAACAGATCTTAGCTGTTTTAGCATATATTCCAGATCAACAATACCAACTAGGCTCATTGTCTTGGTTCTTTTTGGTCTTGATGTTTGTCTGAGTTTTATTATGCTACCTTCTGTATCTAAACACTGCTCTGTGCTTTACTCTGGTCCTGCATGAACAATAACCCCTGGTTCCTTTCAGTTTTCTATGTGCTCCTATCTTTGAATGCATAACATATAGAGAAGAATATTGTGCCACTTTCCCTCATTATTGTTGTGATTGTAAGTCTTTTAAGAATGAATATAGTACAGAAGAATCGGTTTCCACCATTATTGATTCAGGATGCAATAGGTACATTTACCTCTCTAACTTGTTGTACCAGTATCACATTACAATTCAATTTTGAAGCTTTATTCGACAGCATGTCATAAAAGCAAGATATACATCCTATCACAACAATATAAATACTACATGGCAAAATACAATGTTAAAAAGTTATTAAATCTTAATTGCTGTCATTTACAGAATTAAAATAAAAAAATGTAAAAGATATTTTAAAAACAACTAGAATTATGCATAAAATGAAGATCATTCTTATATTTTTAAATGTCTTAGAGTTCATTAGCTAACTTCTAGAGACTGTAAAGTGCAAGTGCGTATGATCCAAGCCCACCTGAAGAACTTAGCAACAGCAATCGCTATTCAGGGTGTACAGTCTGACTCTAGTATCCTTAGAGCCTCAGTATACCTCCGGGTGCACAAGTTGATACATGTAGGTCTTAGCCACTTACGACGAGGGCTTGTGTAAAGCGGACATACAAACAACATATGGGCTATATTCTCAGTTAAATCTTTACAATTGTGACATTTATCATCCCGGATTGCTGACCATTTATAACTGAAAGCTTTTACAGGAAGAGTCCCAGTTCTAAACTGGAAATATAGCTCTCGGTCAAACGGACCCTCTATAATATCCCAATAAGCCTCACAGAGTGGGCGAGGTTTAAAATCAAGGAAACGTCTGTTAGATTAGTATTTATACAGGTGCTATGGGCAGACATCCAAATCATTTCCCAATACTTTTTTTTCAAATTTATTTTTGATGGGAACCTAGAGACGTCTGATTCTTCCCATAAGTAATCAAGTTCCAACTTTGTTAATAAACCCCTTATCTCTTTAAGCCATTGAATAGAATGAAAACGATCTGCCTTAATAATATCCTTTAATGCAAGGGCATAGTGAGCTAGTTCTGGAGTTGTCCGGATACGCCTCCAATATAGTAGAGGCCGCAACCGTGCAACATCCTCGATATTTTTCCTGCCAAGAGCATATAAGAGCGGAACAGTGGGAGTGCTTTGGGGGACCCCAACTAAACAGCGTAGAAATTTATTCTCTGCCTTAGTTAGTTGGTTCAAGGAATGAAATCCCCAAAGTTCTGAACCATACAAAGAGACACTTATAACCTTCATATTGTAGATCTCTAGGGTAGGTGTAATTGGCTTGGTAAAAGAAGCTTTATGCCTTGCGGCTAAGGCACCCACAAGCTGGTGGAATTTTAGAACATCCATGTCAATATGACTTTTCCAGCCCATGTTACTCTGGAGAGATATTCCTAAATACGTAAATGCCTCTACCTGCTCTAGTGGAGTTCCATTAAAATTAATTGTACCTCTGAAGGTTTTCTGCTGATTCAGGGACATGAACTTGGTTTCTGAGGTGTTTATCTCAAGTCCACGCAGTTGACAAAATTCTCCAAACGCATTCACAGCCTTCTGGAGCCCACTCGGGGTCCGGGAAACAATCAACGTGTCGTCGCGAACATGAGAACAGGCACGCGAGCCCCAGCCAGAATGGGGGCATCAGTGGGGGAACGGCTAAGATGATCCACTATGCCGTTGATGTATAATGAAAACAGCGTGGGTGCCAGAACACACCCCTGCCGAACGCCACACTCGACAGGGAATGAGTCGGTCACCTCACCCTGTACCCCCCATCTGATTCTAGCGTAGTTGTTCTCATGCAAGCGGACGAGGAGAGTCAATAGTTCCGGGGATATCCCTGCTTCAGCGAGAACCCTCCAGAGTTTGGAACGAGGGATTAAATCGAAAGCCGATTTCAGGTCTACGAAGACCGCATAAAGTGTCCCGTGGGTTAAGGCCACATTCCTCCAGTAGAGTGCTATAAAATAAAAGACCTGGTCTATTGAGCTAGTGCATGGTCGAAAGCCTGCTTGATATGGAGACAAAATATTGAGTTCTTCTATCCATGTATGCAATTTATTTTGCACTAAGCGACCTATAAGTAAACCGGGATTATTTCAGCGCCTTTCCATGAAAATGGTATAGGCGCACCACTAGCCACAGAGTTAGCTAAACACTCAAAGTATTGAAACCAAGAGGATCTATCACTTAAAAACACGTCAGCTGGGATGCCATCCATGCCAGGAGCTCTTCCCCCGGTCACGCAATCTAACGCTATACTAACATCTTTAGTTGTAAAAAGCTGACTTTGGTAAAAAAATAGTTGGGGGTAGTGTTTTATTATGCTAGCTTCTGTATCTAAACACTGCTCTGTGCTTTACTCTGGTCCTGCATGAACAATAACCCCTAGTTCCTTTCTGTTTTCTATGTGCTCCTATCTTTGAATGCATAACATATAGAGAAGAATAGTGTGCCACTTTCCCTCATTATTGTTGTGATTGTAAGTCTTTTAAGAATGAATATAGTACAGAAGAAACAGGTTCCAACATTATTGGTTCAGGAAGCAATAGGTACATTTACCTCTCTAACTTGTTGTACCAGTATCACATTACACGATTTTAGGTGTGTAGAACGGGGTATTTCAGGGTAGGCAGTCTTAACTCAGAAGATACAGGATCTGAAAATCCAAAACAACCTTATCCATGATCTATATCATCCACTATCATCACTTCTTCCAGCTGCGGAGAAAATATGCTTTCACAAATTAGAAAATCTGTTTTTCTTTTCCTTCTTCACCTGAAATGTTTACTTCTGAAAACTCAAAAGTATTGCACCAACATTTCCTGTGTTTTTATGCCAGTGAACATAGATCCGAGCAAGATTATTGGGGGCTAATCTTTCTTTATAGAATATTAAACACTGTGTTCTGAAATATACACCGCTATTACACATGTCCTTTTTGTGTTCTTTTCTGCAAAGATAGGGCAGCGTTCTCTGCTTAGGCACATTTCAGCAGTTTCTTCAGCCTCAAATGGTCCCAGGACTGGTATTCGGCAGTGCCAGTATGCTGCAGTATGTGACTGAAATCACTTTCCTCAAATTGCCAAGTGTAAGGATTATGTGGAATGTGGGATGAGTTGCCTCACCAGTCGGGTGAGGGCACCAAAAGGTAACTGCCCTACTGATAGTGTATAGCACACAATCTGCCCAATGTCTGTATTTTCCCATCCAGGAAAAGCAAAAAACAGGGTGGGAGGAATTCTTGCAATAATTATAACCACTGTCAATTGCTTGGGGCAGCATTCCAAACCACCATATGTTTGCCTCTATGCCACCTGAGATTAGACCAAGACATATGCAAATCAATCTTGGTTCTACTCCAAAAAGGTCAGTTCAGCCTGAATTGCCAAGTTAGATCCTCGCTGAACTGGAACAAAAGTGACCCACAACCACTTTCGCTTGTGCCCACATTGGAACCAAGCTGCTCCTGACTGAAGAGCCCCAATCACGACTATACTGGTCTGGGTTTGATTGGTCTCTGGTTAAGGGAGGACCTGGCTTACCAGTTCACGCTAGACTGTTCCCATTGGAGCAGGGTCTAGAATGATTTCCGTATGGTGGGGACCAAACTGACATGTCCTGGTGTGCAAAATAACTGAGGGCTGTGATGCGGCCTTGAATAATTAACCAAGGCTGAGATTTATTGCAATAATTCTACCCATCAATTTATTGTATACTTCTATCCAGGAAAAGGTCACCTAGTTTTAAGATGATAGCCCTGCACCATTCAGACATATCTGTAGTGCTCAATTAGACATTGAACTTGAAGTAGCCAGAGGGCAAGCTCAGAGGTCTCAGTGCATGTAAGAGTACATAACCAGCATTAGCTGGTTGTGGATTTTGCAGATACAGTTTTATATAGCGCAAACTTCACCCTAAGGTACGAGAGCACCAGTTACATTACAAAAGGATACAATAATGTTGTTATTAGGCATATGATTTGCCTAGAATCACAGGATGTTGAGCAGGCGCAGAGACTCGAACCTGGTTCCCCAGCTCCAAAGTTGGCAGCTATAGCCAGTACGCCACCTCCTATCCCCAATCATGTGTGACTAAGCAGTTGTAATGTGAAGTGCGAGTCTAATATCATCCTGACCAAGGTTGTCCGGTGGCGGGAGAGAGAGGGTGGGGTGGATGTGAGTGAGCTCCAATGTATTTTCATTCTGCAGCCACCAGTGTAATGAACCACCTCGCTTACCACTGCAGCAGAGCAAAAAATGTATAGTTGTCTTTATCCTGGATACCAGTCCCCTTTCGATATTGTTACCGTCCCCCATGTCACACAGCTCTCAGCTTTTTGCTGCGGCGTCCTGAAAGTTACATTATCTTGTATTCTGACATTAACCACTTCAGTCACAGGATGATAAGTGACTTCTGGCTGAGTACCTCATTTGAGCCAAGTTGTGCCGGTTGTGCCTATTCTCCCCTAACTGTGCATCAATATTGAAACTCTCTTTACATGGCAGGGGAAGAACCAGGAACCAAACACTGCCTTACATCAGGTCAATATACGCTACAGTTATTTGTCACAGTCCATCCAGGACTACAAATTTCAGTGCAGCCCTTTGCTTGAGCATAACTTGCAATCTGCTCCCTTGATACTACTTCGGTTGAAGGACGGAAAAAGAGAGTAGGGGCAAAGGACTGACTGTTTGCCTCCCACCCTGCGGGCCATCTTTGTTTTCCCACAAGTGCAGAGTGGTGTTTACTGCCTCTCACTTCTTTCGGTCCACTTCAGTCATGGTTAGAAATAGGATTCCTGGTTGGCTGAGGTATGGGGCCAGGCAGGAACCCCCACTCATAGTCGTAATAATGTAGACACACAATAAGATAACGAGTGCTCAACATCTGGTAGCTTAGCACATTGCAGTAAGGCTTATCTACAAAGGCAATATGCAAAGTATTTTAGAAGTCACATATGCTAAAAAGGGTACTTAAGGTCGTGAGGGACTGGATAAAATCCAAAGTTCAGGCACACCGCTATCAACAGCAGGCTGGCTAAGGGACCCAGTCAGGTCTCGCTGAAGAAATACCTTGGATGGAGCTTTTGTCAATGTCGAGAGTAAACTGTGATGTGATTGAGCAGCGTAAAGGCGGTCCCACATCGTTGTCAAGCTCTGTTGAAGTTAATGCAGTGCATTGACGTCGAGCCACGCAGAGCTTCATCGTCAAGCCGTTCAGGCTGTGGAACTGCTGTTGTCAGGCAGTCTCTGCATCGGCACTGATTTGCAGCAGGATTTCTCACGCAGTTGATGCACTGTGTCGGCTTTTGATAAAATACTGCAGCAAAACCCACTTCTGGGGTCCAGAGCTTAGAGGGGGCACCTCAGGCGTGGGTAGGACTCACAGAAGGCAGAGTCCAGCAGCATTAGCATATTTGCAGGAAGTTGTTTGTGTCCCTGGGGCTACAGAAAACAGGAGGCAAGCCAGTAAGCCCTTTGAGATCACTTGGATGGAAGGCAGAGTACAATTCTCCTTCCAGGAGAGTCAGGGAGCAGCAGGGCAACAAGCAGAAAAGCAGTCCAGTTGAGTCTTTTGAGCAGCGCAACATTCCTTCTGACAGAGGTTCATTTCAAGAACCAGAAGTGTCTGATTTTAGGAGGTCATAGACCCAGTACTTATACCCAAAGTGCCTTTGATGTAGGGGTGACTTAAAAGGAACTCTCTGAAGTGCACAGAGATCCCTTTCAACCCAGTCCTGTCTGCCAGGCTAACCCAGGGTTTAAATCAGTGCTTTGTGTTTGGGCAGGACACTACCTATTGAAGTGAAAGTGTCAGCCCCTTCCATTCCTCCTTCTCAGGAAGACCCATCAGAATGCAGATGAGTGTTTAGAATGCAAATGAGCCTCACATTCCTGTGTTAGTGGCTGTCTGGAGGGAATGTACAAAGTGTAGCTGTCACCCAACCCAGGTGTGTATTGGAGACTGGCTGTCAGGCACAAACAGCAGTAATTTCAGAGAAATGTCCACTTTCTAAAAGTGCCATTTCTAAAACAGCAATGTTAAATCCAACTTCACCAGTAAGGAGGATGTATCATTACCATTCCAAACATTTGAAACATGAAAAAGCTACTCTACTCTGATCAGGCATTACAGCTTAAAAGTGTATTAAAGAATTCCGAATGCTAGCCTATAAGAAACATAAGCCTCACTGTAGCGAAATGCGAAATAGGCTACCAGGACATGCAAAACATAAAGGTGCATGATCTACCTTTTACTTACATTGCACCCTGCCCTAAGGGCTGCTGACAAGACCCGGCCCACGAAGGTGTCCAGTCCTGCGGACTGTCGGGCTCTCCTCAGCGCTCGGCTTTCATTCTGATGCCGGGTAGCTATTTGAACTTACCGGCGCATACAGATAACGTGGAACTATTGGCCTACAAGTCATCTGGACGTCGTTCTACGCGCAGGCTGTACTGGAATCATCCCAGGATCTGGCCCTGCTGTCCTGTCCAGTCCCTGTACCACTATGTGCGTGTTCTCATGGGTCATCCGAGATCTGTAACTTACAGGCAGGAGACTATGTAGTTCCCGTTTAAGATTTCCATTTCTATTTTTCCTGTAACCCTCCCACGGATTGGAAGCTAGTTCCCGGGACCTTGCTTACTAGGACAACTGATACTATCTCACATGTGTTTGCTGTCTCTGTCCCATACTGGTTGGTCACTCATCGCCCTGACGAAGGTGTGGCCTAAATAGGCCGAAACACCGAAACACGCGTTGGCGTTAATTTCCCATCGGGCCAGATCAACATTACCATCTATGACCCAAATACCATCTGTTGTGCCCTTTGCTCACCCTTGTCAATAATTGATTGAATACTGTGACCTGATGTTTCCCGCTGATGCAATTGAATGTTTACAGTGTGGTATGAATGTCTGAGTGAATGCTTTATGAAATCACAGCTGTTTGGGATATGATTGTGGCCATGAATGTCTTATGAATGTTATGATGTATGGGACTTCTTTGTTTTGTTATTAGCTCCACATGTTATCAATTCATATGTGGATGTTAGTATGTATTAAATCTCTCTTTTTTATAAGAACTTGTGAAAAGAAATACTATGAAAATAAAAATGATTAAAACTCTAAACATTGATGTAGTCAGAAGATAAACACTTTGTGTGACTTTGATTATACCTAATGTTTCTCTTTGTAAACAAATAGGATCCCTTTACGGGACCATGTCTCATTAAGGCGGCAGGGTTTCTGTTCTTGTTTTGGTAGAATGCAAATGAGCCTCACATTCCTGTGTTAGTGGCTGTCTGGAGGGAATGTACAAAGTGTAGCTGTCACCCAACCCAGGTGTGTATTGGAGACTGGCTGTCAGGCACAAACAGCAGTAATTACAGAGAAATGTCCACTTTCTAAAAGTGCCATTTCTAAAACAGCAATGTTAAATCCAACTTCACCAGTAAGGAGGATGTATCATTACCATTCCAAACATATGAAACATGATACATCTACTCTACTCTGATCAGGAATTACAGCTTAAAAGTGTATTAAAGAATTCCAAATGCTAGCCTATAAGAAACATAGGCCTCACTGTAGCGAAATGCGAAATAGGCTGCTTGTCACTACCAGGACATGCAAAACATAAAGGTGCATGATCTACCTTTTACTTACATTGCACCCTGCCCTAAGGGTTACTTAGGGTCTACCTTAGGGGTGACATATGTAATAAAAGGGGCATTTCAAACTTGGCAAGATGTTTTAAATATACATAGAGGTGTGCAGATCCTATATTAAAGAAGGTCGGAGGAACCTGAGGGATGAAGTCAGGGTATCTGATCCTTCTGGAGCAAGAGCCCTCACACACCCCAAGGGGAGTTATGTTTCATCATAGGGCAGCTCCTGTGAAACCCTGGGTCACACTAAAAACAAATGTAGGCTAGAGTGGAAATAATGGTCTACATTGGCTCTAAAAATAAGTGTTGGTCAACATGTTTCTTGCCAAAAGATTGTCGGAAAGGATCAAGGCAATTTGTCGGGACCATGAAAAAGCAAAACTACTCAAATGGATGGGGAAGGGTAGAAGCACATTTGTTGTTTAAAGCCTTACCATACCGTCAATTGTCATAACATCAATGATATAAAAAAAATTTAAAATCTGTGACAATTTTGATACACCCACCTCTCCTGAGAGATCTAGTCATGTCCGAATTAGGAAACAAGAGATGCACATCACGTGACTGTCACCACGATCATGTGATGGGAAGTGAGGGACAAAACTCGGTGGGCCATATTCTCAAGGAGCCATCGCCGAGTTAACAGCACTTTATCGCAGCCAAAGTCCTGATAAATTTACCACCCCATTCACAAGCTGGTGCAAACAGCCTATATCACCAGTTTTCTGGCGATAGCATCCTTAAAAAACACCGCCACGGATGACCCCGGCAACTATCGCTAATGAGATGCAGTGTAGGCATTCCCGAGCAAAAAGCCGCAAAAACACCACTCCACAACATTCACAACGACCAGCCAGATCTGCGATAAGATCACAAAACATGGTATAATGTGCATTAGCAGCAGAAAATTTACACCTACTCCGCTCCGACCTGGTGTAAAGTCGTGCGACAAGCGGCAACAGCCAAGGGAGCACAGCCCAAAGCCAAACATGAAGAACAAAAGATGCCCCTGAGCAACTGAACATGCAGCCTGGAGTCTCAATAGGGCAACAACACCCACCACCACCACACCCAGGACCACAACCCCCCCGTAACCCTGCCCCCGACCACCACAGAGGCAGCACTGACAAAGACAGCAGACCCACAGGAAACACACCAACCTCAGATTCAACACCAGAGGATGCCATTGCCCATTGCAGGCTCAAAAGGATAACCATCCTCCGCATCCTGAACATCATCGCCCAACAGGTACCAACCCAGCGGACAACCAACATCCCACCCCACACAAAGCTGTTGGCTGTAATGCACCTGTTGGCCTCTGGTACCCACAACCAACACCCGCCACAGTCGGAGGAGTCTCACAGCTAGCCACATCCAAGTCCCTCCCACCAGTCCGGGATGCCATTATCAGCCTGGTACTCCAGTATGTATACGTACACCACAATGCCCAGGATCCGCTGGAGACCAAGCAAGGACCATACGCCATAGCTGGATGCATGCATGTGTTGAGGGCAATCCACAGCACACATGTCCTACTTGTGCCCCATGGTGACACAGCACACAATCACTGCAACAGAAAACACGCGTCTCACATCAGTGTGGAGGCAACATCCGAACACCTAGGAATCTTCACCAACATCATCGCCAAATACCCAGTCAGTATGCATGATTCTATCATCCTCCGACAGTCCATCATCCACCAGCGCTATTAGGATGTCACCAAGGGTAATGCACAGCCCCTTGGCAAGTTCAAAATGAATACCCCACGCACATCAACTCCACAACCATGCAACTCACAACTCTGGCAATGCACACATCACAAAATCACATACAACATGCAAAACAACATGCCCACCCACCAGACATGACAGAACAACTTCTAATGGTAACCTGGGCAAGCAATGAACATTAGCCATCAACGGCATGGCACCTCAACCACACAATAGCGGAATGTGGGGAGAGGTGGGAACCAGGCATGCGTGAAGGAGGCAGGAGAACCATGATTGTGAAAGTACACAGTGCCAAGAGTGGCAGCGATGTGCTGGACAGATCGCAATATGCAGAACACACCCATATCCATGGCGACATACACCACTAGTGTACAGAGTGTAGTGGACGGTGGACGCAACCATGTCACCCCAGCCAGTGGGGGAGTATGCAGAAATTTTGCCTGTAACATCCCCCCCATAAGAGTGAGCAGAGTGGGATGGCCTGGTGTATGCCAGGCCAGCGAAGGGGTGTGAATAAAAAGCACGTAGCTCTGGTTGTGGTCCTCTACTGGAATCCCCAACATCTCTGCCAGGGCGGCACCTCTTACCCCGCCACAAGGCTGACTCCGTCCTCGTGAGTGGAGTTGCCTGCGATCCTGTGTGCCTGCCGAACCACAGCCCACTGGACCGCCCCTGCGCAGCCAGGCCACACTGATCACCTGCCGACACCGGCGTGTGTTGAGGAGGGCTCACCAAGTGCCACCGCAAGCTCCAAGCCCAAGGTCCATGACCCTGGCAGCCTCCTCAGACCATCATGGCCTCCGTGACACAGACCCTCTTTACTCCCTTCTCATTGACGTACTCTACTGCTGCACCCGGCTTACACAACGGTCAAGTAGGTCACACATTTGGAACTGAGTCTTGATCACACCATGGCAGTGAACATTATTTAAGGCAGAGTTTATGTCACTATACTCCCTTCGATGTGGTGCCACCAAGTTTGTGCATAGCATTACAACCGCACATGTCTGTGGGCCCTTGATGACTATGCCGTCGGCCTACACTACGGTCCAGCAGGCCTCACGTCACTCCAATCCAGTCGGGCAGGACACGTCATCGTCGCTGACTGAACACCCACTTGGCGCTGGTGCTTTTCAATCCGTCAACCACAAGTCACCCCTAAATGTCATGTCAACGTTGTTTGTTAGAGTTCCAGGAGGAGCTCGCTGAACCGCCCTGACCACTGCCTCAGACCTCCACTTCGGTTGAGTAGGTCACACACTATTCAAATTCAGTCTTGATTTATTTATGGCCGACTTGATGTCATTGTACCGGCATCATCGCAGACTTTCAGCCCCGGTGCCACTAAGTCTGTTCCCCGACAATCATGGACACTCTCTGGTCGTACATTGGTGACATCTGTGGACTAGGGGGTAGTTTTTATCCTCGTGTGGCTGATACCAAATTGGTGTTGGCAATGAGGCTGTCGCTTTCCACTCCTCCATTTGCTGCTTCCGGATAACATCAAACCTCTGTATCATGCCCTAGAGGACACCTTCCACTGTCCCCCGTAACCCTCCGCCACATACACCTTCGACATTGATGAGGACCTGCTCAGCTGCATGTGGCCCATCTGACTGCACTTCAAGTGACTGTCATGTGGCGGGGTGCCTGTATCGGACGCTGTGCATCCGGGGCCACTAACTCTGTGTTGGTCCGGGACTCATTCTTCTGAGATATTGGATGGCTTTTGAGGCGATGGCTTCTGAGGCGATGGCCTTGGGGTAATCAACGCCATGTGTCTGTGGCCCTGTGCTGTCCGCTGCCTTCAGCCTCAACTGTAGCATGCCAGGGCTCACACGTCAAATCGAGTCCTGACAGGCCCAGACGTCGCATCACCGCAGGAGGCACACGCCACCACGGCCAGGACAAACTCTAAACGCTAACTGCCAGTACCGAAAAGGTCGTACTGTCAGGCTGACGGAGTTGCTCACACCTGTTGTGGATGCCATCTTCTGCCTGTTCACCTGCTCAGCACTCCAGGTGCCACTAACTCAGTGCACCATGAATCATCGTCCATTACTGTTTTGGTTATGTGCTGTGGAGAGCTCAGGCAGCAATGACACTTCAGGCAGTGTGGGAGACCAGGGACGATGATTGGGAAGATGATGCAGGTGTGACACAACCCCCCACTGCAGCTGCATCAGGAATAACCCGAAGCGGCCCAATCCTAGCAATTTCTTCACATTAGCGCGGTCATCTCTAGTGCCCCAACCTCAGTGCACTGCAACTCACAAACACATCTGTTTTCATGTTGTGTGACTCATGTACTTGCTCTGGCTCCTTCCATCTTGCTCTGCATTTGACCCTGTCATGCAGGTGTTTTCTGTTTCCATTGTACTGGTGTCCACTGTTCAAGTTGTTGCCAGCACCAAACACTCCATGACGGCTGGCTTATACTCACCCCACACACATCCAGCATAGGCGTCACTGTACATGTGGCCCTGCCAATAAAAGGGGCAGGGCGCACGTGCCCGTAGCCAGTTTTAATGATATATGCGTGTGTTCCTGTGGTCTTGTATGCATGAGGGCCCTACAACATTACATTGTATTGTGTACAGCGGACGCAGACATGTCACCGCAGGCAGCGGGTCAGAACTTGGACATGTCGCTTTGTCATCACTCACTCAATTCGTCCTGTGAGTGGACTGGGCCGTAGTACGCTAAGCCAACGTGGTTGTGTTACTGATATTTGTTGCCCCTGGGCGTGGTTCCGTACTGGGAATGTCTATCTGCATGTGTCTCTGTCGCAGTGTGGGTCTCCTTTGTGGGGTGTAGGTGGTCCCTGATGGGACTTGGACATCCACGTATGTGGTCCAGTTCGACTTCTATGAGCTCTGAGCCCAACAGCACCTGTTCGGCCACCTCCTTTTGGCATTCTGACACCTGGCATTTGAATGCGATGTGTGCCTCAGTGAAGATTTGGGAGCCAGCTGTGGTGGCGGTTGCTTCCTGCTGTGTGGTCTGTGCGGGATCAGGGTCTTCTCTATGTAGCTTGGTTGCCCTGCTCCTGGGGGTGGTTTGCCTGTGATGTCCATGAGCTGTTGTAGGGCGTTGGTGTCAAAGGTGTGGTGGTGGTCTCCTGCATCACTGATGGGTTGTCCGGTCTGACCTGCTAGATGTGTTTTTGGTCCCTCTGCAATGTGAAGGGGAGAATCATGTTGACATGTATGGTGGTGCATTGTTCTTGTTGACATGCAGACTGTGTGACAAGGTACACTGTGACTGTTTGGGCGGTGCTGGCAATTTGAGGGGGACAGTGGACATTTGGGCTACATGGCGGATGTGAGGTTGTACGCGTACATCTGCATCTGTCAGTTTCCTGCTCTGTTCAATGTGAGTTGCCTGTTTCTGTGCATGTGTGCACCCAGTTGTGTCCCCTGTTTTGCAGTGTCGGTGCTGCACTTGGTGCCACATTGTCATGGGATGTGCTGTTCTTGCTATGTGTGTGTGCTGCAGTGTGCCACGGGGATGAGGGACATGATCCTGGGTCATTGTGGCTGTGCAGTGTGCTCTACTTGTGCATGTGTGCCATTATACCCATCTCCCACCGTCCCCCAGTCCCTGGTCGTTACTCAGCCTGTTGTTGTTATGTCAGGTCCTTTGGAGCTGTGTCTGTACTCCCAACTCCTTGCACTATCTCTACACTGATGACTGGCCTCCATTTCCTCCAGTTCCTCCTGCAGTGCAGGATTCCTACCTCCTGTTGCCTCTGCTGCCTTCCTGTTGGCAGCGGATTTGTGCCTGGTTTAGGTTTTCACATCATGCCAGCGCCTCTTGGCCTCCTCCACTCACCTCCTCAACACTCCGGCTGCATTCCAGGTAGCCTGATTGTGGGTCAGTTGATGGTAGTGTTCTGTCACCTCCGTGACGCTTATCTTGTTTTCCTGTGGACTGCACCCTGTCTTCCTCTCCCTCTCCTATCTTGCCTTCCCCGACCCTGTTGTACCTTGCTGGTGGTTTGTGGGGCTTGTGAGGTTTGCGTTGGCCTCTGTACTTGCTCAGGGTGCAGCCATGGTGCTGCGCGCTTTCGATTGTTTCTGATGTGTTTTTCTTGTTCTGCTTTAATGGTGCATTTTCGCGCTGAACGCGTGGGATTTGCAGGCCTACCGCTGGTTTTCGCAGCTTTTTGTTTCGCGCTTGGCCTCATTGCAGCTTTTTTTGTGTTCGTCTTTCGCATTTTTGCGGCGTGGTGTTGATTTTTACGCAGCCATTTGACGCGTTATCTTGTGACTTTCGCAGGGTACCATTGTGTTGTGAATACTTGGTTAGCACAGCGTAAGTTTCCTGCAATAGACTGCGATGTTGGGAGTTGCGTTAAGTTACTTTTGCGTTGATTAGCACACGTTTTTGAGAATATGCCCCATTGTTTCTAAGTAGGGCGCAACTGCGTTCTAGCTTTTGAGCAGCACTCTCGACCGCTGACCTCCCCTGGGTCATGTGGTGCAAGAGGAAATCCAGATAGAAGAAACTCCGAATAGCCCATCAGTATCTCCACAGCGTACAGAGCAATACACTGATGAAGGCAGGCTCACCTTGACAAAGTAAGCAGGGATCATTGTGGAGGGGCCAAGACAGAGCTGGAGGCTGTCATCAATTTTAACTAGCAGATCAGACAACCAATGGTGATTAGATTTGTGAGGTGGCTATGAGGCACAGTCAGATTCTTCATGTCTCTACGCATGAAAGGGGTAAATTGCAATAATTACGATAGCGTAAGACAGTGAGATGATAACATTGGGCCAATCTTTGCTTATTAGACTACGCACACTAATAACAAACAACATTAGAGAGTAAGATTGAGGGGAAATTGTTGGCACAGTTGATCTCGCGCTTTATTAATGTGATCTGTCCCTAACCTCTTATGCATTATTCTTTTAATTTCACATCAGTGTGACTATAGGAGGCAGCCCTCACTCCGACACCCTTTCGGGCACGTACTGCAGTGAAACTCTGTAAGATTGACTGGTTTCACTTGTTTTTCCTCATTATAAAGGCACCCTAAGTAGGAGATGGATGTAGTGGTGAATTCTGAGTTATTAAATGATGAATTCTAAGTGTATAATTAATGGAGACTTAATCCTACATGTGGTTATTAAATATACATGCAATTAACCGTATGCACTGAATGAGTTTAGAGAAACTAAGCAACATGTTGTTTGTGCAAACACATATCCTTTCTCAGGCAACGATCCCTCCTCATCCAATTTTCATTTTGGGTGGTCCTCTGCTTGTCCTCTCAAAGCTTTCTTAAGCTGTGCCTTCTTGGTACTTACTTTGTGGAAAACCCCTTTCTCCTGGAAGAACCCCTTTTTAGCTGAGCCACTGTGCATTTTTGCAGGTTGGCCAGTTCGAATCGCATATTGCCATATAGAACCACAGGCATTGTGGAAAAAAATGGGCCTTGGCCAAAAGGACTTTGGAAAAATCAAAAGATGTCAGAACAGGGAGAATTGAAAAAGGCTTGAATCGGTCTCAGTATGGAGTTGTTGTGAAAAATGAATTACTATATAGTATTGCACAAACAAGAGTCCTATCCCCATCACTGATCACCACTGTTAGAAATGGCATTCCTGATTGGTTGAGGTATGTACCCAGTCCAGGCAGGAACCACCACTGTAGTCAGAGTAAGCCAGGTACACAATAAAATAATCTGTGCTCACCTTCTAGTAGTTTGACACAGAAGTCAGGCTTATGTACCAAGGCAATGTGTAAAGCATTTGTGTAACACACAGACACACACACACTGTAACACAATGAAATCACCACCAAAAAAGACTCCACTTAGATTTAGAAAAACATAGAGAATATTTATCTGATCAAAAGGAGACCAAAACTAGAAACATCCAATCAGCAGAAGTCGAGGAGGAATTTTTAAAGATTAACTGCAAAAACAGTGCTTAGAAGTCATTAGCGGTCAAAAGGTTACTCGAGGTCACAAGGGTCCGGTACAAATTCAAAGTTCAGCCTCAGGCCAACTCTGACCAATGGCAGACTGACTACAGGACCCAGGCAGGTCCTGAAGATGGAAGGAGCTTTCATCAACGTTGAGAGTCTAGTGCGTAGGTGTTGAGTCGCGCAAAGGGATGTTGTGTCGTCGTCAAGCTCCGATGAAGCGCCAGCATGGAGCCGCGTAGGCTGTAGAACCGCTGTCAGTGGGCAGCCTCTACATGAGCATCGAAGGGTGTTGCAGCGGAATTTCTCAGGCAGTCTATGTAATGCATCTGTTTTAGATTAAAACAGCTGTAGAACCCAACTCTGAGGGCCAGAACTTGGATGGGGCACCTCAGGCAAGGATAGGACCCACAGAAGGCAAAGTCCAGTTGCACCAGCACAATTGCAGGACATCTTTTGTGTTGCTGAGACTCCATAAAACAGGAGGCATGCGATAAAAGCCCTTGGAGATCTCTTGGAGGGAAGGCAGAGTCCATTTCTTCTTCCAGCAGAGTCAGGGAGCAGCAGGCAGCATGGCAACAAGCAGAAAAGCAGTCCGTCCAGAAAATCAGTCCAGTTGAGTCCATCAAGCAGCACAGGAGTCCTTCTGACAGAGGTTTAGTTCAAGGTCCAGAAGTGTCTGATTTTAGAGGGTCAGAGATCCAGTACTTATGTCCAAATGTGCTTTTGATGTAGGGGGTGACATCAAAGGAACTATCTGAGGTGCAAAAGGATTCCCTTCAACCCAGCCATGTCTGCCAGGCTAACCATGGGGAGTAACTCAGTGTTTTGTGTGTGGACAGGATACTACCTACTGAAGTGTAAGTATCGGTCCCTCCGTTTCCTCCCTGTCCAGGAAAACCCATCAGAATGCAGATGAGCGCTCAGAATACAGATGACCCTCACCTTCCTGTGTTTGTAGCTATCTAAAGGGAACGCACAAAGTGTAGCTGTCACCCAACCCAGAATTGTATTGGAGACAGGCTGTCAGGCACAAACAGCAGTAATTAAAGAGAAATGTTCCCTTTCTAAAAGTTGAATTTCTAAATCAGTAAGGTTAAATCCAACTTCACCAGTCAGGAGGATTTATCATTACCGTTCCAAACATGAAACTCTAAAAAATGAATCCTCTCTGATCAGGAATTACAGCTTAAAAGTGTGGTAAGGAATTCCCAATGCTAGCCTAAGGGAGGGGTAGGCCCCACAGTAATGAAAAACAAATATGTTTTTTGTCACTACCATGACATACAAAACATAAAGGTACATGTCCTACCTTTTACTTAAATAGCACCCTACCGTAGGGTTACTTAGGTCTACCTTAGAGGTGACTTATATGTAACAAAGGGGGATTTTCAGGCTAGGCAAGTAGTTTTAAATGCCCAGTTGAAGGGGCAGTAAACTGCAACATGGGTACTGCAGTGACAAGCCTGAGACAGGTTTGAAAGGCTACTTCTGTGAGTGGCACAATCAGGGCTGAAGCCCACTATGAGCATTTAAAGTACAGCCCTGGGTATGGCATACCACTTTACAATGGACTTACCAGTACAATTCATATGTCAATCAGGTATACACCAAGGTCATCAAGTTTAGGAGACAAGCACATGCACTTTAGCGCTGGTTAGCAGTGATAACATGCTCAAAGTCCTAAGGCCAAAAGAAAGGATCAGCAAAAATGAGAGACAAAATGCAAAATGTTGGGGGAAAGACCACCCTAAGGATGACAGGTCTAACAGTCATTCCTACAGCCAGGCATTGTGTGGGCTCTTCCAGGCCACAGTTCTGGGCTTCCATACCCTTATTTACCCCAGCAGGGGTCCCTGTTAGAGGAGTACGGACTAACACCAGAGCCAAAGATGATCTTGTTTGGCACTCAACATTTCATGTGTTCAGTACTGGCCTCTTATGCCTCCATCAGGTTTGCCTCTCCTCTTCTACAGACAAATCATTCCTCTCAGTACCGCTAGTGTGTGGCCATTCTCCCTGTACCTGGTCCTCTAAGAGTCCTAGATCCATTCAGCTGCCACCTCCAAAGTGGCTTTTCTCTCTTCCCTCTCCAGCATTATTGTGGCCGGAGAATCATGTTGGTCTCAGAATTAGTGCTCCGGGGTCTGTTTCTGCTTTATTGTAATATATTTCTGATCTTGTTGATGTGTATTGTGCCATGTCCTCAGGTTATCTTGTTCTGTAAAGAATGTTAGTGTTTGAAATTAGATTGAAACTAAGGACCTGGAGAGACTGGGCGCATCTGTGATGGCTTACTATACACAACATCATCATGATTTCCTTGATCCTCTCTGCGGCCAATACTTGAGGGTGCAAGTTGCTGCCACTGGTGTAGGCTCATCAGAGGGCACTAATTTATAAGAAATCTTTTTTTTTTAAATCTATCTTTCAGGCTATTGGGCTTAGTGTAGCTAGTGAGTAGGCTAGGCTGGGAGCTCCAATAACTGTGCCCAATCCATATTTCCGCTCTAGCCTTCACCAGTAATGCCAATTATATTTAAATGTTTCACCCCTTGCCCCAACAGAAGAGTGACCGTGAATCGGAGCCTTAGGAAGGGCAACATGTACAGTAACCACTCCATCCTCAGGCCACAGTTGCTCAATGCTGTCGTCCGTAGAGTATTTTGAAAGATTTACCTAATAAAATACCTTCTGGCTCTGCAGAACAACTTTGGGGAGCTGCTGTTCTTTGGTCATCCAAAAGCTTTATTCATTCAGGATCTTAGCACCACACTTCTGAGATGAGTTCAAGATCATCTTCAGGTAAGAAATTCCAGACTCTGTTTCAATTCAGTTAGCTAAATCAGATGTGGAAATGTCAGTAACAGTACCTGAAAACCTTAATCATTCAACTGGTGTACAACATTAACTTAGGGTTCATAAGTAAAGGGGTTATCCTCTAGTGAGGTTTCTCACTGTGAACAGTTGTAAGCATACATAAGCCTCCCTTTGTGGTTAGTCCACTTGCTGTTTCACTCCCTTTTAAAAATATATTACATTTGCCTGAGAAAGTAAATGTAGGCTATCGGAATATGCAAACCATGCTCCATGCTCAATGAATGAATCAATGCATGAGCGAATCCGAATCTCTAGAGCACACAGCTACTGCTAGAGTGTCCCGGCACTAGAGCAAACTGCAAAGGAGAGTATCAATCACCCTAAAGTTTCAACAGGTGTGTTTTCAGTTGCTTGCAAAATAAGTTCTTCTCCAGGATACATCTAAGAGGAGGAAGGAGTTCATTCCGGTATTTGACTGCCAGAATCGAGCAGGCTGAGCCACCCCACTTCTATCGTTTCATTTAGAGAATAACTAGCAATTGGTCTGACTGTGAATGCAAAGATCTATTTGGATAGTATTCGACAATCCTTTTAGACAGGTATTTGGGATTTGGACCAGTCTTGTAGAAAACTGAGTGTGCCATTTCAGAACTTCAAAAATAATCCTTTTTAAACCGGTAGTCAGTGGTTAAGGTAGTGGGAGATGGAGTCATGCTTGGAAAGTTTAAGCAGAAGGGGAATTGCAGTATTCTGAACCATTTACATTCATTAGATTATGTAGTCAGGGGCCCCTAGGTACAGAATGTTGTCATAGTCCTGTCTAGAGAGGATTAATGCTTTGAGTACTGTGTTCTGGGCTTCCTAGAGAAGGAGTATAAAAGTTTTCTCAACAACCTCATATCCATCAGGGGGTTTTAACCACTGCTGAGACCAGTAATTTAAAGGATAAGTGTGTCCAATGCACCCCTAGATTCTTGGTCACCTCCTGGGGGTTAGGGAGGGGTAGGACTATAATACAATTAGAAGGTCATGACCGTGACCATCCAGACAAGGGGTTGGCACCAAACATCAGGACCTCTGTTTTCTCTGGTTGCATTGTAGTTAGTTGGCCTTAAGCCATCACATTACAGCAACACTGAAGAACACAAATTTGGACTTAGCTTCTAATGCATTGCTGTCATAGGTCTCCATACGATGGGTGTCATCTGCATATGAAATCACTTATTTATTTTGAAAGTTTTATATAGCGCGAACAAGATCTTTGCAGATATCAGAGCGCTTTACACAAAAGGGGTACATTAGGTAACATAGTCAAACCAGTAAATCAGAGGAGCTCTCAGTACACATAAATGAGGGCAAAGCCAATCAAGTAAATCAATAAATCAATAATACAAGTAATGCAATTATGCAGCGGGGTCAAACAAGTAATACAGTTCAGTGCATAATCTTAAGGAGACCGAATTAAAGCTCAGGTGTATTTTGTCATGAGGATTGCTTTCACTTCTTTCTTAAAGAGTGTAGTGGAAGAGATGAGCCTAGTTTCGGGGGGGGGGGGAGCGAGTTCCAGATTCTGGGTGCCATTCCTGAGAAGGAGCGTTTATATGTTTTTTCCTTACGGAATCTGCGGGGTTTCAGCAGAAGATTGTTTGTGCCTCTAGATACCGAATGAATCAATGAGCTATGCCAACAGCATCATATAAATATTAAAAGTATGGGGCTCAGGGCCAAGCCCAGAGGAACTCCACACTTGAGAATCTTTGCCCCAGAATAAAAGGTTTAAGCCACATTGCCTGTTCGCTATGCTCCAAAAAGGAGCCCAGCCAGGCTAGGATAGTTCCCTCCACACGAACAGTGGCAAGGCGATGTAACAGAATCTTGTGTGAGTTATGTCAAATGCTGCGGAGATGTAATAAAATTAGGGCAGCGTTTTAGCCAGCGTCCAGCACAAACATGAGGGAGTTTGTAACTTCAATTAGCGCTGTATCTGTGCTGTGGATAGTCCTGAAACCCGATTGTGAGGGGTTGAGGAGTTTGAAGGAGTCCAGGTGTGATGATAGTTGGGTTCTTACAATCTTCTCAATAGACCCCCTGGAGCACACAGATGAGTCTGACATTAGAGAGGACTTCAAGGTCTGCATTAGTTTTTTTAAGAAGGGAGATGACATTTGCACTTTTCCAGGAGGCAGGGACAATCCCAGACCATGCAGAGGTGGTGAAGAGATCCTGGTAAATTGTACTTAGGCTATCCCATATTAGCGCCATAACATGAAGAGGGAAAGGATCTGGTGGGAGTCTGATTTGCGCCAGTTGAAAAAGTATTTCAGTTCATCTAAATTGGGAGGATTAAACTGAAACAGTTTACCCTAAACCGGGGACAATATTTGATTGTTTGCTTGCTGTCCATTTTTAAAAGATTGTCCTGAATCTTTGGAACATTTCTTTAAAAAAAAGTGCTTAGCTTTGTACATAGGGAGGTATTAGTCTCTAGGGGGATTGCAGTGGCTGTAAGGTAAAATCAGACACAATTAAAAGAATTTATTGTAGTATAGCTTATGGGTCCATTGTCGACATTTGCTAAGTTAGCATAACCTTTGCTGCAATGAGGCTGCTTTTGCGCACAACACTGCAAGCATATACTTTGCAAGACTCTGTTTGTGCCCCTTTAACATGAGATTTGTCTGATTTTCGCATTCTGTGTTGTGCTCTGAGGTTTAGTCTCCACACGAGGTACTTGATCGATCAACAATGCCCCTTGTTATTCTGGTCAGTCCCTCGCACCTAGACATACCATACTACCCACAGCTTCACTACTGGAAGTCGTGTGCTTTAATATTGCAAGCTAAACATGTTTTAAGACACTTGGAGAGACACCTTTCCAGAGAGAAGAGCTATGCTTGTCCTGAGATGTGAACATTTCATCTAGGACTTGAGGTATGGGGTCTGCTGACAAAGCCCAGAGGTCTTCTTTTTTGTAATAAACTATTTCCTACAACAGGAAGGGTGGTTAGATCTATTGGTCCTTTGCCACGGTCTTTATAAAATGATATTCCCGTTTGTATTCTATGGAATTGTGAAAATGCTGACTATGTTGTGTTTATGCATTTTGATGCTAGTAATGGCATGTGTACTGTACAATAGGGCTCGTTAGTCAAAATAAACAATTTATACTATACAGCTTCTCTGATTACTCACATTGTGGACATGTATGGGTGAGTGAGCGGAAGAGTTTTCTGGCTCCCACGATTCCCAAGAGAGAGTGACGTGTTCTGGGTTGTCTAATCATTTGTAGCTTCGCTGTAGTTGGAGAACGAATGAGACACAATAGGTAGTCAGTTTGGGATTTTGGGTACTAATGTGGTAGGATTGTACATCCCTATTTACTGAGGTCCTGTTTTTCTGTGCAACATGGTGCCGCCAACGTTTTGGTCTGGTTCTTATCTGCGAGACGCTTGAGTTGCGCTTGTGCTTATCCACAATACCCTCACTACTGCCTCCGGAGACAGCTGTGATGATTTAGCCTCTCATATTGATGTTATTATGGGTTCTTTCAAGCTTGAAGTTTTTTAAAAGGTTTCTCTCTCTTTATTCTTAACCCTTGTTGTGCTGCTGCTTCTGAAGTTGTTCTTTGCTTCTTGTGATGGGCATAACATTATGGCGCAAAATGGAGCACCGCTCAGGTATTATTAGAGACTTTATGGAGTTCCTGATGCAAGGGTGGATCTGATTTTTGTAGATGAAAAGGATCCAACATATCGCTTCGAAGTCTTTTACTCTTGGGTCACCTTTCCGGCGGTGGACGGAAACGATAATCTGTTCCATGAATACACTGCCACTGCTGTTCCGATTGCGTATCAGCCCTATCGGACCCTTAAGGTTCCGCTCACAGCTTAGCAACACCGAATTTGGTTTAATAGCGCCCTTTCACACTCATGCACGTTGGTCCATTTGGGCCCCTTATCAGTAGAAGGGGCCACTTGGCAGGTGTTGGCAGGGTATAACCAGTACACGCGTGCATTAATGGCGGCTACGCTGCCCGAACTACGTGTGTTACATACTTCTCTGATATCAGTGGATAGAGCAGTTATTCAGTTCATGCTGTGCAACTTCCAGGTGGGACCACCTGGCATTGCTGCGCAGCCTGCGGGATCTGGTGGGGTAACTTACTATCAGTCCCGTCATGGTTAATTCGGTGATGGGCAAGCGACCACAAAATGAGGATGAATTACCTTATTGGCTTGCTTTCGGCACTCTCTCCATGACTGTACTCCCCTCAGTGATTAAGCGTGTTCAGGATGAACATGGTGCTGAAGCAGCTGTGGAATTGGTGATGACGAGACTGGTGGGGGTGTTCGACGTGGTTACTGATTTGATCCTTGCCAATGTCAAGGGCGATGCAGTAAGCTTTGAAGGCGCTAACGGCTTGAAGGCTGTTCCTGATTTAGACAAACCACACGAATAACCAAAAAAGTTTGCAAAGGCTTATAAAACCATTGGCTGCAATAGTTTGGGAGTTAAGACTTTTACTTAAACTCAAACACAGTCTCAAACACAACAGAAAGCTCAATCTGACAAAGAAGGGCATCCAGTCTTTTCTAAAAAGAACTGGAAAAATAAAAAGCTGGGTCAGCAACAACAGAAGCAGGGGCGTGTGATGGGTCACCAACAACTGAGACTTCTGAACGTACTTATGACTTACGCGACCGCACTAAAATTAAGACTCTTAAGATAGGTTTCAGCTTCCTGATCAGTGTTCTCCTGGTTCTTCACAGGACTCATATGCCTTACTGGTCGGTGGTGGAGAGCACCAGGATCGTGGCAAAAGTCATTCTGCGCCACAGGGTCGTGAATAGCGTCATCAGTTTGACAGCAAGAGGAATCAGGAGGAATAACCCCGCTTCTGTGCCCTGTTTCAAAAGCAAAAAGTTGCAGCTTTGACAGCGAGATATGCCTCAGACGGTGAGAACCCGACTGCTGGACTGGACTTGGGCGCTAACCCTGCTTTACAGCGCAGCGGAAGTTACAATAGTGCAGGAGGCTCTGCATCCTTGTCTGGAGGTGACAGCAACTGAAACTTTCATTACTGTAGAGACAACTGACTCCTGGGTTGCCCCCCCCAAATCGGTTGTATAATATGATTTTTCACATTGAGGGTGACACTAAGTGTGTCGTCACAGGGATTTTTTGGGGAGAATCTGACCGCTTCCTATGACATTTAGTTAGCAAAGGCAGATTGACCCCCACCTTTTGTTCTGGCCGCAGCGTGGGGGAGGATGGGATACTTCCAAGTTTTTTGCGTTACGTCCCCAAAGAGCATGCAAAGGCTTTTGCAGCTGAGTAGGCTTTGGCCCTGGTGCTGGCACTGTACCATATTCCAGTGGGCTGGGATAAAGATTCACCACCACATGAGATTCCATTGCAGTCTATGCCTCAACCTCCACCCATTATCCCATCCAGCGAGAAGCCAATGGTCCCGTTTCTGATATTCTAACTCAGTTAGAGTATCAAGGAGTGATTGAGACATGTGTGTCACCAATGAATAATCATCTTTTTACTATATCCAAACCTGATGGGTCTTACCACTTGGTTTTACATTACCGACATTTGAACTCTTATTGCTGTACGTTTGCGGTACATAATACCCCTAGTTCTGCTCTTTTTGATAGTATTGTTTGTAAAAAATATAAAACAACACTCAACATTTCCAATGGTTTTTATAACCATACCCTGTCCCCTGAATGCAGTCAATGGACCACATTCACATCCGGTGGAAAACAGAAAAGATTTTGGCATTTACCTATGGGCATAAGAATAGCACTAGGGTTTTTACCGCATGTGTTGTCTCCTGTTAGACAGCAATGACCCAGATGCATATTCGTATGTTGATGATATTTATCTCACAGACGACGACTTATGGCCGCATCTATGCTATGTTGACTGCATAATTCTTGAACTTGTGGACTACAGATACAAATAAAATTTTGCAAAATCACACATCGCTTGATATGCAGTGCTCTTTTTGGGCTATGAGCTGAATAATGAAGGTCAGGATTGGCTCCCCACTTTCTGGAGAAATGTGCACATTTGCAGTCTCCAACTACACTGAAAAAGCTTCAGTCTTTGCTGGGATTTTAAAATTTCGGGCAATCCTACCTTCCCAAGTATGCCCAGCGTATCAAGCCTCTTTATGCCTTGATACAACCAAACTTTTCGAAAGCCAGCTGGCTCCCAGAACATTCTGCTATTTTGCATTCTTCGCAATCTGATTTGCTTGAATCTAAGTACTTGTTGGCACATGATAACCAAACAAACCTGGTGATACAAATCGTACCAGGCACAGTGGGTTTCACTTACTTGACTTATAATGAAGGTGAAGCAGTACCAATCGCATATAAATCGCACTCATACACTTCAGCTGAAATGCAGTTTTCGACTGTTGAGAAAGTTTTGACAGCTGTGCAGATGGCGGTCCTGAAGGAACGCGCACTGGCACAGGGGAAATGCATTTTGGTGGCTACACCTTACGCTGCTTTAAAGCAGTGACAACGGCAAGTGTCCCGAACTCAAAAGCTTTACATCCCTGTTGGATACAATGGGATACATCTTTGACATCTCCAGATGTCACGTTTATCTTTGACCCCTTGCTTCAGACACAGGAGTTCTTGCAGTATGAACACGTTCATCCGCCTCGTCGTGGCTTCCTTTGGAGAAGTAGACATGTATCATCTATACTGATGGTTCTGCGCAACCGGACAATGGTTCTAAACATACTTATTCAGCAGCCTGTGCTAATGTAGCAGGTACAAAGGTTAATGGTGAGTTCAAGTCTAACATAGTGCATAGACAGGCGCTAGGAGACTGTACCGCTCAGTTGGCCGAGCTGCGCGCTCTGGTTCTTGCTCTTAAGTTTGCAGATACAAAGGTGTCAACTCTTATTGTGTGTTACTCATATTACTTTGTTCAGTCTTTCAATGACAGCTTATTTTTTTGGTCTCAAAATGATTATCGAGATTCTAAAAGCAGCACAATTAAGCATAAAATGCTTTGGGTTAGAGTGGCGGATCTTAAATGACGTCTGCCACTCACACATGTTGTTCATACTCTTGACCACCAGTGTGGGAGCACAGGCTCTTGGGAATTGTTTGGTTGATGAAGCGGCCAAATTGGCAGTATGCACGTGTTTCATAGCAGCCATTACAAGGTCCATGACTAGGATTGATAATGATATTTTGGAACCAATTGCTGAAACTTCGGAGGGCTCTAATTAGCCACATGGTTGCCCTTCAAAATATTCTTATCAGTTAACTCCCGAACAAGTTCCTTTTGCTAGAATACCTGACATTGGAGATCTGCTGATTCCCAACGCAGACCGCAGACACACTTTAATTAATCAAAACCACACACAGAAGCATGGCTTCGGCCAATGCCGGGGTGTCTGCGACTGTTTCTATCTTGCAACAACATTATTGGTGGCGTGGTTTATATAAACAGATCCATAATTATGTACTTTCGTGTGACATCTGTCGGCAAATTAAGTCTTCTACGGTAACACAACCACCACAAACACCACTTTGCATTGTCAATCGCCTTTTTGGGTGTGTGTATCTTGATCACTGTGGTCCATAAACTTCTGATAATGCATATAAATACATTTTAGTTGCAGTTGATTCATGCACTAGATTCCTTTGGGTTTGGCCACAACGCAGCACTGATGCTTGAAATGTCATCAAGGATTTGCGTGAGTTTGTAGGGATTTTTGCCTGTGGCACCTTTCATTCTGACTACGGTCCAACGTTCGGCTCTGAGGCATACAAGCATGCAATGAAGTCCGTGGGGTGCTGGTGCAGTTTTCCTCTACATGGCAACTCAATTGTGGAACGAATGAACCGTGACTTAAATCAATCCTTGACAGCTAGAGTCTTAGATACTGGCAGGGACTGGTTAGCCCATTTGTATGGAGTCCAACGTGCACTTAATAATCTCCTTAGAAGACCTATGGGTGGGTGGACCCAATACGAGATCCTCTTTGGCATTAAAATGTTTGTGCCAGTCCTTGATGGTCTAGACGTTGCGGCAGCTGCAGCAACCTTTGCGTAGATAATCATTCTACTATGTTACAGAACTTACAAGAGACCTGTGCCAGTCTTGCTACTGAACATTTGTCCTCAGCAACTGATGCAGCACTCCTGAATCCGGTGGTCGGCTGGCTTCCTAAAGTTGGAGATCTGGTCTGAGAAAAGGTAGAGATCAAAAAAGGATTTGGTCCCTTTTATCGTGCACTGGTTCCAGTGCTTGGCCCAAAGGGTACTCGAACAGTGATTTTACCTCCTCTTCATGGTCCCAAAGACAACAGATACATTTCAGTGGACAATGTCAAGCTACAACATCTGGCCGATTCTGAATAGTGTGACGCCTGCTGTTTCGTGTCCCACAATTTCGAGGATTTGTGAGAATGGCACGTCTTCCACTGTACCACACAACACTGTCATCGAGATGGACCCTGTTCCTCTTCTATTCCCCCAGCTTCAATCTGCAATGCGGAAGGTGAATACACATATCCCACAAGTGAGTCTTTACATGATTTACAGGATAGTCCTTTCTCACGACTCGTCCTTCACCTCCTCCAGTGGCCAAACCAAATTGAATTTTTTTTTCTCCTGGTTTAAACAGACTTATTTGGTCACTCCATACACATACGTTTGGTTGGTCCTTATCCTGATTTTTCTTTTAATGTCAATTGGATTTATAACTGTTTTTTCCTACTCATCAATGGTCACTATTTGCCTGAACGCTCTCCTGTGACATTGGTTTATGGTATTTTAGCACCCCACTTATCTTCCCACATCATGAAGCATGACCAGACTCATGTTAACACTTCAGCGTTCCCAGTTTCTGATGGAATCATTTAGGATACAGTGGATTATCAGAGCCATGGTCTCACTGAGGCCATCAATGTACCATACATATTTTGTGTTTCTATGGGTGATGTGGTGACACAGGACATACATTCTGATGATTGGGATGTGCATGCAATACAAGCCTTGTTTTCTGATTTAAAATACAATGCTGCTTTTGATGCTGAAGATTTATACATGAATTCTGCCAATTATGCCGATCTGATCTGTTATCAACATTATGGGCATAATTTCCTACAGAAGACTAATACCTTACGTCCCATCATTATTTTCACACAGAGGGAAAATTGCCCTGCACCATTGAAAGGGAGCTCAAAAACACTGAGGGGCCGATTCCGATCTGGTTTGGAAAGCTCAACGACCGAGCCGGATCCGGAGTGCTTTCCGACTGAGCCGGACTTCTGCAGTCAGACCGAGCGAGTACGATGCGGCCGCATGATGCCGGACTCAGTTGGACTCCCATCGAAGTCAATGGGAGCCGGTCGTATGACGCGTACATGGGCTCCCATTGGCTGAATGGGTACATCTGGCACAAGGGCGCCCCCTACAGTTTGTATGCATCTCTGCCATCCGCACCCTACATGTCTGTGTTGGGGAGACCGTATGGTCTCCCCCTGTGTCCGAGTCATAAGGCTGGGAGTGACAGGGGATCCGACGCGGATTCGCAAATGCAGCTTCCCAGATGTTTTGCAAGCCAGAAACTTCGGCTTGATCCGGCTGTCCGACGCGTGAATTGTACTGGCTCGATTGGAAGTCGCCTCCATTGCATGGCACGGTTTGCTTACGGACGAGGGGTACGGAGAAGTTTGGACCTGGAAACAATTTGGTCGCCGATTTTACATTTCTCGCATCATACTTGCTAACTCGTACAGCTGTATGAGTTGGGCGAAGAACACGTGTACGGCTCATACTTTTTCCGGATGGATTGCGTTCGGAGCCCTTCCGAGCGAGATCGGAATCGGCCCCTTAGAAATAAATGTACATACTTCACGGAATTTGATAGGTCAAATACTGAGTAATAATATTTCAAATTAAGTTTTTCTTCCTCTACAAAAGTCATGCTGGACACATGAACTAATCCATTCAGATTCATTCAGACATGACCTGTCACTAAAAGGTCATGATCATTGGAAAGACAGGTTGATCTAAAATCAATCTGGGGTTCCATGATTTGGCAAGTTAAACGCACTTACATCGTGCCTGCCTCATCCCAGCACAGATTTTATTTTTGAATAACACAGTGTACCAAACTACATGCTTTGGTTTGGCTACTGCAAAAAAAAAAATGAACGCCCCAGCCATTCCCTCTCTAGCTGAATATAATAATTGGCGCTCATACACAAATTATACAATTGAGTCATTACAGACTTAGTTTCAAAATAATTCATTTAATGTATCTGGCATGGATCCTCTAGGATGGATAGTTTGGCAGACGTATTCCAATGCCTGCCAACTCCGTTTTCATAACACTAATTTAGCTTATATGCCCGACAGACCCGACCCAGAATTTCCTGATTCCAATTGAGTAACAACATATTCAGTTTGTAAATTATGTCAACAGTGGTTGCTGCACTCTACACTATTGTCTGTTAATCAACACTTATCATTGTTATCAAACAATATTAATTTAGACGATTTTGTCTTAGGACCGAGGGCTCCTAGGACAAAAATATGGGTATACAGTGCTCACAATGAAATTTGGAAACTTTCCCAAATTGGAGCAGCATCTCGTTTGCGGGAAATAGACCAGGCTAACTTAGAAAAAGTTCTAGCTGGTATCGACAACAGTATTAATACCCTGCCTTCCCGCATTTATACATTAGACTATATTGTTTCCTCTGTTATTGACATTGTGCAAGAAGATGTGTCTCTGTTATATCATGGTCAGAATCAGTTGCAATTTGCATGGACTTTGCAAAGTCTAAAAATGGGAGAAGTTCTGTGGGATTATTTGAATGCAACTGCTTTGTTTTTACTGTTTAATTTAACACACAACAATTTATGTCCATGAAGGATTCTGTATACACTCTTCTACACATTGAAAAAATAGATCCTTTACACTTTTCTGTGGCAGAAACTGACTCTGTTGTTTGGCTAATCCATGGGGTTATATCTTTGCCTTTTTCCCTGTTTCAATTCAGCTCTTGTATGAAGCATTACCCTTTAGACCACTTTGAACCCTTTGGAAGCGCTTTTCTACATAAACTGTGGTCTTTACCTTTCACCTATCGATGTTTAAGAGAAAATACAGAAGTATATCCTATGGGTAGGACTGTGATTCCACTGTAGGTCATTCCCTCATATGCAAAAACATAAAATTACACGGAGCATGTAACATGTCAGCTCCGAACCACGCATGATTTTTAAAAGATAAACCAGTTCCCGCAATAATTCCCATGTTCAATCTGCTTACTAATGGTAGTCATGTTATTTTAAATAACCAAGAATGCTGCGGCTTGCTTGTTGACATACCGAACATTGTAACGGTTTCACAGCGCATCATTTGTTGCAATAATGTGCTTTTTCCAACCCGCGTGGGCCGCTGGATGGTCCTGTCTGGCCTTCAATGCCAACTTTGAAAGCAGATTTCAACAAGTTGAGCAGACTAAAGGTGCTATTAACCCAACAAGAAGTACCTCTTATTTCCACACAAGAAACCTTCAGCCTACAGGTGGCTAGCGCTGCTACTGAAGTTCAAATGCTTTTAAACACTAACCTCCCACTACATTTTGGGGAGCTCATCTATCACATATTTAATGCGTCGAGTACTCAAGGCCTGGAACATTTTTTAAGGCTGTCTGCTCTGGCCTCGTGACTTTTTTTCAGACTATATTTGGTGTAATACCTGCATTCATTCATTCTATCTTTCCCAGCGTCTTTGGTGGGTTTCCCTTAACCCCTTCGACGCTCATGACGAGCTCAGCTCGTCATGGAGTTTCCATTGACTTCAATGGAAATTACATTGAAGTCCATGCACAGGCTCAGCATCCAAGTGGTTAATATTGACGTTAGTCGCTAGAATCCTGCTTCTGCTGTGCCTGCTACGCAATGGCTTCTCGTCTTTTGTGGTACCTCACAGACCGGGCCGGCTCTAATTGCTCCATGACCTAATGCATGGATGCTTCGGTACATTAACCCTGGCAACACTCGGGGGTCGATTCCGATGAGGAAAACTAATCCGTACGACAATTCGAATCCGTAGCCGCTTCCGTACCAATCATACAAATCCGTCCGAATCGCGTAGTACGATCCGTAGAAAAAAAATACGTCCGAATCTTTGTGAACCGTACGAAAACCAAGGGAAAATCCGTACGACACAGGACCCTCACAGTGAACAGTACGAATCGTAAACATGCTGTACGACCTGACAAGTACGATCCTGACCGGGGACCGAGAACGCGATTCGTATGGAAAACGTCGTATGAGCAATTCGTACGGAGAGCCACACATTCACATACGCACCGTACCCCTGCAGTCATGGGGGTACGCACCGTACCCCTATGCTCTGAAACCCTACGCACCGTACACCTATGCTCTGTACCCCTACGCACCACACCCCTACGCACCATACCCCGATGCACTGTACCCCGAAGCACTGTACCCCTATGCTCTGTACCCCTACGCACCGTACCCCTGCAATCATGGGGTGTACTTGCGTATCCGGGGGGGGTCCGTTTCACACGCAGTTCTAGTCGAAATCTTCTTTTACGGACATTTTAAACTCCCGTAGAAAAAGAGTTGTGCGGAGTGTTGTCGTTTCGAATCGTACTTGCTGGATCAGAAAAAGCTGCTTTGTTCCATATGGACGTCGCGTACTGCGTGTTCCGAATGCGATTTGTACTTATTTTTTAGTCGTATGGTCTTTTGTACGATTCGTACGGAGATCTGCTTTGGGTTCGGATTGTACTTCATCGTACGTAAGGGGATGTTGGAGGTGTACGATTCGTATGGGAAAAATGCTCTGTACGGCTATTTGTAGGGGATTTTACCAAATCGGAATAGACCCCTCAGTGTGTCTGATGGGTTGTCCTTCCATTTTGCATGCTTCACTTGAGTGTAACCCGTCTTTTCGTGCTTGAGATGCCAGTTTACATGGGCGTTGAATTTATGTATTTATAATGGTTCTATGTTTAAATATCGATGAAAATAATATCGATGTAAAAATATTGATTACAAAAATATCGACTCCCTATACTTAAACAGGTAAGTAGAATAATATTGACTCAAAAATATTGATGTAAAAAATATAGATGTAAAAAATATTGACTTTAAAAAATAACATAACTTTAATTAACGTAATTAAATAATAATAATATTATTAATAACATTATTTAAGTGTAATATATTTTAACTAAATATAACAAATAAAATTAATTTAAGAAATATAAAGACAAAAAAGTGTACGTATACATATATTTACCTAAATACATTTAATTAACTATTATCTTTATTTAATTTATGAACTTTTTAAATTATATAAAAATAAAATAAACACATATATAAATATTTAAAATAAAATATTCTACATTTCATTAACACATTAAGTAATACATACATTTAATAACAAAATAAAAACATTAGTAGTTAAAGCGCAGGATAGCGTTGGGGTACAAATTACTATTCCCACTCCATTGAGTGCAACAGTAGGGAAAGTGATGGATAGTGGAGGGGTAACAATTACTATTCCCACTCCAATAGGTGCAACAGTAGGGAAAGCGCTGAATAGCGTATGGGTAAAAATTACTATTTCCACTCCAATGAGTGCAACAGTAGGGAAAGCGCATGATGGCGGAGGGGTAAAATTTACCATTTCCACTCCAGTAAGTGCAACAGTAGGGAAAGCGCTGAATAGCGGAGGGGTAAAAATTACAATTCCCACTACAATGAGTGCAACAATAAGGAAAGCGTTGGATAGCGTAGGGGTAAAAATTACTATTCCCACTCCAGTTAGTGCAACAGTAGGGAAAGCGCTGGATGGCGGAAGGGTAAAAACACAAAAATAAACTTAAAATAAATTAATACCTAGTAAAATTCTAAAACATATAATAAAATGACAAACCATATTGCATTGTAGTATAGCTTATAGGTCCATTGTCGACATTTGCTAAGTTAGCATGAGCTTCGCTGCCATGAGGCTGCCTTTGCGCACGACTGCAAGCATATATTTCGCAAGACTCTGTGCCCCTTTCGCATGAGAACTGTCTGCTTTTCGCATTCCCAGCTTTGCTCTTAGGTTTAGTCTGCACACGAGGTACAAGGTCAATCAACAATGTCCCTTGCTATTCTGTTCTGGTCAGTCCCTCGCACCTAGACATAACATACTACCCACAGCTGCACTACTGGAAATCATGTGCTCTAATATTGCAAGCTGAACATGTTTTGAGACACTTGGAGAGACACCTTTCCGGAGAGAAGAGCTGCGCTTTTCCTGAGATGTGAACATTTCATCTAGGCCTTGAGGTATGGGGTCTGCTGACAAAGCACAGAGGTCTTCTTTTTTTTACATAACTATTTCTTACAACGGGGAGGGTGGTTAGGACTTTTGGTCCATTTCCATGGTCTTTATAAAATGATATCCCCGTTTGTATTCTATGGAATTATGACAATGCTAACTATATTGTGGTTATGCATTTTGCTGCTAGTAATGACACGTGTACTGTACCATAGATAAACATTTTAAACTATACTGATTACTCGCATTGTGAACAAGTATGAGTGAGTGAGCGTAAGAGTTGTCTGGCTCCCGCGATTCCCAAGAGAGAGTGACGTGTTCTGGGTTGTCTAATCATTTGTAGTTTTGCTGTAGTCGGAGAACAAATGAGACACTATAGTTAGTCGGTTTGGGATTTTGAGTACTAATGTGGTAGGATGGTATTCACTGAGGTCCTGTTTTCCTGTGCATAGTTCTATATAAGTGCAGAATTCCTGCAACAGTATGTTGTGTTATTGTTTTCTTCATAATTTTTGTTAATAGAAAGTGCGTTCTGCAAGTTTCAAATTGTTATGGTAGGTGGCCAGAGCAGCTTTGTATTGGGTTTCCTCCATAATTGTTCTTACTTTTTACAGTGCTCCCTTTCTCTTTCTAGGTCGTTGGTGAACCAGAGGGCAGAGCGATGGTTTCTAGTGGTCTTTAGACTGGCTTCAAGGGCAACCATGTTGGAGGCCTCTAAGAGCCAATTATTCACTATCATCTCATCTGCCACAGCATTGCTGGTTAACGCAGGTTTGGTTGATGCTAGAAGATCCTTCAACAAGGATATATCAACTCTGTTCGAGGTTTGGTTCCTATGGGGAGGTCCCACTCTTGTTATATTCTTAGGAGAGGACCAGGGCCAGGAGAAGGGTAATATAAAATGGTCTGATCAAGAGACCCCTTAGGCCTTTCAAGCTTTATTAAAAAATTGGAAAATATTGCGTTGATTATGTGATCTGCTCTGTGCGTAGGTCCTATAGATTTCCTTGATAAATCGATGGCCGCAAGCGTATCTGAAAGTTTCGGTGCTAACCTATAAGAGAGGTTTTCCAGCTGAGTGTCAAAAGTGGACAGGAGTGTAAAATGTGCATAGTTGATGATTTTTTGTGCAAGCGTCTGGGTGAGAGAGTTATTAAAGTCTCCTGCATAACCGGGAGGGATTACAATAATACCCCCGCAAAGAAGCAGTGTTTGGAGAGTGAAATGAAGAAACCCAGGGACTCTTTGCCTACCAGTTCCTCGGCCACAAGCATGGACCCTTTCAGAGACTTTCTTACTGCTATGTCTACCTCCCACCCCACCTTCCCATCATCTCTCCCTGTCTAAGTACACACATACATGATTTTGAGGGAGGGCCAGTTGCCAGTCTGGACAAGAATCTTCATTTAACCATGTTTCAGTCATAAAGAGGATATCTAAGTGCTCCTACTCAATCGGGTCATAGATGTCTACGGCATGTTTAAGGAGGGAACAGACATTAATTAAGGATGTTTTTAATCTCATTGGATAATATGTCTGCTCTATCCTCACCCTAACCCCTAGGTTTAGAGGATGAAAAAGAAGCTTACAAGAGGGACTGTGGTCCGGGCCCACATAACAAATTTCCTAGTAGGAGTTTTTAAGCCATGTAACTCAGCAGAACTATAAATAATGTAAGATCTCACCTCTGATGTGCAATTGGCATTATGGCTGGCGCAGACCGCGGTCTGGACGGGCACAGACGGCTTGCCTTTGGTACACCAGCGGCATGCCTGCTGTGCACATCCACACCTCAGTCATTGTTATATAGCCATTTTCTGTCCGTTCACTAGAGCGCCACCGTGCAAAATGGTTCTATTGCTCAAGCGAGCTGCAGCAATGAGAGTATGTGCAAAAAGCAAAAAATATGAACATTTCCTAAAACCTGTTATCCCCCACCTGCAGCGATAATTCAAGTATTGCCAAACACCTGAACACCACCTCTTCACACACATGTACACTTTCTACTTTTGGGTGTTTCTAACTGGACTTCTATCACCCCAGAATATTTTTGAATTTCCAGACCTCTGGTGTTATGCTACAAACCTACCTAGCCTATCTGACCATGGTGCTTCTCTAGTGGGCTAACAAAACATTTTCTTCCCACTCTGAGCTTCTCCGCAGCAGCAAATCTGATTCTGCAGGCCCTCGGCGAGAAGGTTTCCAGCCTCATGGAACTTATTGTTGGATATAGCTGCATCCTTGCTGAAGAATTCTGACCTCCAGAAAAGAGACTACGTTTGTTGGTAAAAATCTTGACCGGATGAAGGCGTGAAAAGCATCCAGCCGGTGAAGGAGTTCCCTGAGTGTGACATTAGAATTTTTCTTGCCCAGAGCTTTTCTCAGCAACACAACTGGTTTCAGAAGCATCTTGCCCAAAACCTATCCAACTTTGTGAACATTTCTTCTGATCCAGCCTGCCGACTTGCCTAAAAGATTTTGACTTCTAGAAAAAAAGAATAATTCCCAAGGTAAAGCCTCCTAACGGGCAAAACCTGGATGGAGCTTCTGAATAGAGCTCCATTGTGGTCAGCCTTTAATCACTCTACCATGCTATTGACTACCATTGGCGCTTTGCTTTTTTGTGCTTTTTACACTTAAGACGTTAAGAATTCATATTTCTCATTCCCCTTGGAGTTTCATTTCTTGATGTTTTGACTTTGTTGAACTTGGCTTAATTTCATGACTTTGAGGGTTTACCATGACAAGAACTCTGAATATTCCTTGAGGTGGCCAGTCACCCAACCCCAATTATTACTCCTATTGTTTCAGCACTCTAAATCGTAAACCACAAAAGTGGTGATCCCAAGTTATTCTATCTTTGATAATTAATTTGTTTTCATTGACCTTAATAGCTTTTCCAGTTTTTCTATGTTTACACATCTTACATTTGTTGCAAACAAATAACATTCCCTTATTTATTCAGCCACTTCATTATCTCTTGTTCATAAATAAAATTACTGTACACCACTAAATCTTTCAATCATGGGACTAGTTTTAATGAATATCGAAAGCTATGCGGCAGAGGCATTTTACTACTTGATTATACAGAAGTTTAATGGAAAAAATGTATGATAAAACCTACAAAGCCTTTATCAAAATATCATGATTTTGTATGGCACTGGAAAAAAAATGTGATTTTGATCTAAGTTGCATACTGCTTGCCAAGGGAAGATGAACCTAAGATTCAAACCGTTTATTTACAACTGAAGCTGCACAGAGGATACAAACCATTCTTTTTGTAGTTCTCTTGTTCCCTCTAAAGAATACTAGCATTGAAGAGGGCTATCTCTGCAATACCTTAATGGTTCCTTTTATCTCTGTTCTTCCATTATATAAACTAGTAACGTAATAGAATTCAAAGTGAATTATTAACAATTACAGTGAGCTAAATGTTCATTACAAAAAGACTGGGGTTTCAGTTAAAAAATTAAAAAGAACAGTACGTGGCACACATGAAAGAAACATAGAAAGATCTTCATCCGTGTTCAATTCAACTGTTTTTTCTATAGTTCAGTCAAAAATATATCTTGATTCCAATCTCTGCAAATTTAGTCCCTGGTTTCTTCCTTGCACATTTCGGATAGTACTGTCAACACCAAAAGATGTTAACAATTCATATTTACCCTCATGAAATTCTCCAGAGTAACCAGCTACCAGTTCGGGGGATTTGTATTTTGATGACTCTTAGCCAGTGCTGGTCCTCGGTAGCTAGTGCAGGTTCCAGCATTGAGATATTCATATTTCTTCCTTTTGACCAAGATGCAAGACTCTAGAAAAGTGATAAATTATTTACTTAATGCAACTACCCATGCAGTCCAACCCACAAGAGGTCTTTATCAAGAATTGATGGTCAATATTCCGGATATCCTCAAAAACATGATATTTAATAAGATAGAAATACTGTCACTATACTCGAAAATACGTAGGAATACAGACTTGCAGTTTTTCCTCCATTGGCATAGTAAATCGATACATGTAAATGGGAAAGCTTCAGCAATCGCATTTTGTCATCAAATAAATATCAATTATGAAGGCTGTCACGTCATAAAAGTCAATTTAAAGCCTCAGCTCCATTATTTTATGAATTTAGTTATAAGATAAAATAATTAAATTAACATAGAAAACAGCGTAATCACCTCGACATGTATTGAGTCCAACTTGTATTAAGTGAACATTGTCAGTCAAAGATAAAGAAAATAATTAGGTTTTCAACAATTACCTGGAAATTCATGTTGGAATATTTACAGGCTAGAGTCATTCACCAAGACCCAAGAGTATGGTATATTCCAGGCCTATTTGCTCAAATAAGCCAATTGTTAGAAATGTGTTTCATGATAGCTAATTGCTGTTACCGAGATCTAATAATTTTAATAGTGGAATCAGCCAAGCAGTTGATCCAAACACTTATGAACGAACTGACAGAGCTAGCAGAAAAAAATCACACGAGCCAATGCATTAGAAAATGCTAACAAAAAGTTGGAGGAAGTTTACATAGAATTGTCCTCATTCAGTGATTACCTTATAAAGCAAAAAACAGATACGTTGAAAATAGATATTCAGAATACTACGTTTGAGAAGACATATCCATAATTATCGGAACACTAATACAATCAAGGTCAGTTCTGTGATGTAGAGAATTCAGGGTCCAATATACAAAATAGGAGAGTACTGACTTTTTCTGATACTTCATATTCTGATAATGAAGGTGGTTCCCACCAATTTGACCAAGCGGGAAGATGTTATCCATTCAACACAAATCAATCAAGAGTACACCTTTTTTTAGCAAGGCCAGGAGGACGGAGGGGCTGCCCACTCGTCCAATCTCACTTCTGTATATCTACATGGTTGTCATTTGTACCACAACTAAACCTCTCAGGACTGTACCCTCCATCTACATGTACTCCATCCTTGGACCAGCTAGGCCCAGAAGGAACTGTGTTTGAACATACTGTACTCGAACATTTGGACCAAGCCATTAAATATGTTCCTTGACCCAAATCTTGATCAGGAACAATATCAGGCTCTTGACAAATTGCAAAATAATAAATCCTTAACTATAAAGAATTATGACAAAGGAGGTGGTATTGTGATTCTAGACACTAAGAAGTATGAATCTAAAATGCTTACCCTTATGGAGGATCCTTCTCATTATGCTAGGATACATTCAGACCCCACTCTGAAAATATCCAAAAATATTGAACGCAACAACAAGAACTCTGGCATGGACAGTATTTACGGGATACACAAAGTGTACTGGATACTCCATATCGCCCGTTTTGTCACTACCATTGGCTCCATCATGGAACCGTTATCCAAATACATAGATTGTATACTACGCCCTTTGTCCAAATATCAAGTCTCATATAAAAGACACCAGTAATATGATAACATGGTGGAAAATATACAGTTGAACATAGACACCCAGATTCTAGTCACATTAGACATTGAATCACTCCATAGTAACACCCCACAAGATGGCGCCTTTGAAGCAGTTTGTTGGTTAATTGATGAACAACATATCAAATGTCTAACTAATTTCATTTAGGCATGTCTACAGATAGACCTATCCAAAAATATATTTGAGTTTAGAGAACGTCTACACAAACAAGCCAAAGGTGTCAGCTTGGGGGGATCCGTTGCACTAACAATAGCCAATATTTATTATGGCAAAGTTCGAAAACAGAAACATCTTCAATGAGATAGCCCCCTTTTCGAGTCGGTATCTTTATCTGGACTGACTCTGAAGAAAGACTGCAGGAATTTCTACACTGGCTCAATCTGTGCAATCCCAATATGGGGTTCACTAGTCACACCAGTCACAAGCAAGTCGAGGTCCTGAACATCCTGATTAGACATAACACTGAATGCCTAGAAGTTGATCTGTATGTCAATCCTACTGCAAGAAACACTCTACTTCACTTTGAAAGTTATCATTCAAGGACACAAAGGCAAAGTAACCCCTTTGGGCAATTTCTGCGTCTTCACAGAAATTGCACCCACCTAACAGACTATGACCCCCAATCCGTTCCCATGAAGGAGAAGTTCCTCACTAGGGGTTATCCCAGATGTTTAGTCAGGGAAGCCTTTTAAAAGAGCGCAATTTTTTTACAGAGACCTTTTACTCAAAGAACAACAGCAACAAAGTAAATTTTGCCTAGTCTCTGTTACATGTCATTCCACTATTAATGAGAAAATTAGGCAGATTATTTTCTCTAATTGGCACATTTTGAATAGTGAGGCGGAAGCTAACTCAAAACTGCAAAACCAATGTTTGCACATAGTCGCAACAGAAACATCAAAGATATTGTAGTACGGTCTCATTTCAAAACTAATACTCCTTTGGTCCAAAAGACAATAGAGGAAAATCTTCCCATAGTTGGAACCAGCCGCGGTCCATGCAGGTAACAGCGGTGGGGCCGGGTAAGGGGGAATTTTGAGGGACGATGCTGAGGAAAAATTATTTATTTGTTGAATTTTCCCTCAGAATCATCCCTCGAAACCCCCTCTTACCACTGCTGTTATCTGCATGGACCACGGCTGGTTGGAACATATCGATGTACTTAATGCAAAGGGCTGGTTGGAACATATCGATGTACTTAATGCAAAGGGTGTGAATCAGCTATACAGACGGACACCATAACTCATAATAAATTTACAGTAAAGACAAAAAACTGTCGAATTATAAAAGAAAAATGTGATCTACTTGTTTTTGTATCCCTGTCAGTTAGGATATGTGGTGCATACTGCCTGATCCACTGAACCATGCCTTACAAATCATCAATCCGTGATTAGAGCATCAAAATTGCCAGCCCCACTGGTTAAACATTACCTAGAACTCCAACATGGACAAGAAGACATCAAATGAGTGATTTTAGAGAAAATTTTAATTTCTTAAGAAACCAAGAGTACAGAAATAAAAAAGACAAGAGAAGTTAACTGGATATTTACTCGTAACACCTACAAACCAGGCCTTAGTAATGACGGGCCAGATGTAGGTAATTCTATTTTACCGATTCATAAATACCGAATTTTACCGATTCGGTATTTATGAATCGGTAAAATAGAAGGGGGGAGATGTAGGTATTTCTAGAAATAGAAATACCGAATCGTTAATAGTCGGTATTTACCGATTTGGTAAATACCGAATCGGTATTTCCTATTGATTCCTATGGGCTGTGAAGCCCATAGGAATCAATGGGAAATATCGATTCGGTAATTACCGAAACGGTAAATACCGATTTCAGCAAGGGTGCAGGGGGTGTCACTTTGACACCCTCTAGCACCCCGAATACAGGCATGTGTGCCATGTGGCACACAGACATGCCATAAGGGCATGTCTGTCTGTCACATGGCATATGTGTGCATGCACACATGTGCATGCACACCTGGATTCGGTATTTTACCACCCAATTTGATTGGGTGGTAAAATACCGAATCTGTAAGGCCTGTGGGACTCAGAAGAGTCCCACCTACATCTTGAAGTTACCGAATCGGTAAAAATACCGAATCTGTATTTTACCGATTCGGTAAATTTACAGAATCGGTAAAATATGCCCCCTACATGCCAATTCTTAAGTACCGGTCGGTAACGGCCGAAATCGGCCGTTACCGACCGGTATTTTTGCTCCTACATCTGGCCCGACATTGGGAAAATGTCATCCGATATAACAGCAGTTTAAAAAGGCTTCTAGTTGTCAGGTTATTATCTATTTTAATTGTGTGCTTAGGCTGGATACCTCTATGAATTAAGCATCTTTCATCTCTCATTTACTTTGTTTTTAGTTAGTAACAGGTTTTTGACCGTTTTGTAGGTACCATATATGTGTTTATGTATTTTTCTTTTTACATTCTAATAGCTATTTGATTACTTTTCCTTCTGTAACACGTCATTTACCTATTCGTAGGTAACTTGTATGTGATCGTAGGGACCTTATATGTTATCAAGTATTCTTCTTGTCAGACTCTAATAGTTATTCGATTATTTTTAAAATAATAAGTAATTGGAGGTAGTCCAATTTGAGTTTTCTTTCTTTTATTCTCCGGCATTTTCTTATCAAATTGGTAAAACACACTAGCAGAGACACGTGTTTTATCCTACAGACTATTTCAAGGCCAAAAGAATGGGAAGACAACGAGCCAGGAGGATCAAAAGCAACAAGTCCCAAACACAACTAAACTTCTTATCATGTAGATCGAAAAATCATCTTATGTTCTTGCTCACTGGGAACCCATCGTAATCCTGGCTTCCCTTCCAATACCGTAATCTATGGCATTTGCGGAAACCATTCGTCACCAAAGCAGTATTAAGGGTCCACCCAAACGTTTGAGCGGGGACACAACCTATGCGTAGCCTTGATAAGCCTGTAATTCACACTCAATGCAAGAGCAAGTTCTCCCCAAAATCGAAATAGATGTGCATTCGCAAAGGGCATAGCCACTGGTCTTTGTTCACTTTGTGTCAATAGGCATTATGACAAGACCGAAGCGTCTCAGATCCTCTGATCATCTAATCCAATCTAATCTATCAAAGGTACTTAACATTTTGTGCCTGTTAGGTATAGACATTATTGTATTTTACCTCACAGGGAACAATTCACCCTTTAAGTCAAAATAGCTAATAGAGTGATACTTGATTCACAGCATTGATAAGAACGATGACCAGCCACTATGTTTGATGGTCATCGAAGATCTATTGTATTCCCTGCTACTTGAACCATCAAGGACAACTTGATTTATTTTCTACAGGCAATGTCATGTTACAATTTTAATTTGGTCATTCTCTGTTTTCACTGATATTTAAAGTAACATCTGATTTTCTGAGGGCCTTATCCGTTGTCTTATGCTGTCCTTCCTACAGTTTGAATATTTCCACCCTATAGATTCGAACTCCTTTTTACACAATTTCTCACTACTGTAGATAATGGGGTAAGTATTAGACCTATCTCTTCCCTTGTGTTGTTTATATCTGGAGGATCGTAATCGTGGTTTAGTTTCTACCTCCCACCTAGAGTGTCAAGGTTGGTGACGGATGTTGTTTACACTATGAATGATCAGTTTATTTTCACTGATGGGCTTTAGGCTATATACATATTTTCAGTAAATACTCTTTAATACTCACATATTAAAATAACCCACCTCTGAATGCAACTACCTTTTATTTATTAAATTACCAAACCAACTATATTTGTCATTAAAAGAAATATGTTAATTAATCTTCTCAACATTAAAATAACTTAATGTTAGTTTTCTTTAAGTATAATGATGCAAACACAACAATACATTTTGTTTCAATGACATGCATGATGAGGGCATTCATTTTAGTAGAACTCTTGGCATAAACACTCCTGCAGTCAGCAACAATGATACTTTTTGTTGTAATGACATGTATGCTGAAGGCATTCGCAAAAAGCAACGATTCATTGAAAAGACGGGCGTACTAATGATGCAGTCGTTTTGCCGGGTTTGTTACAAAGGCTATGCATACCAAAAGCTTCTTGCAAATGGATGTTTTCCATTTACCTGTGAAATAGTGACCTACAACTCCCCCAGGTGCTCATAAATTATGTCCACTGTTGTTAATGTTGTGTGGGCTGGCACTGGAGCCACTAGTCTCTAAACTGAGGTGCTCCATGCGAGTTTGTGGTACAAAAACGAGACCCACTTTGGTGTCACTTCATTCAATAAACATTAGTTTATTTGAGGGAGTCCGTTGATTTCATGTTTGAATCAACAGTTTCAGACTGGGGACCGGACAATCCTGCTGGATTCTGGTTTCAACTGACAGCAAAATTCATTGAATTATATAGTTTTACTGGTGGCACATACAACCATGCATTTATGTACAAACCAGGTTATTTCTGGGCTAAGTAACATTTGGTTTCACGAACCAACGTGCATTGATGCATTAATGGTGCAGATAGCGTTGATTTGAAATATTGATGCTCTCCAGGTGTTTATATTTTTTATAGGACATGATGTATATTATTCCCATGTTTAAGGAATTAGAAAGTCAATACAAATAGAGACACTGAAGTGTCCATTTGATCTGGTAGAGGCTTGCTTTGCCCAACTTTATATTTGATTTTATGCATTTTAACCTGGGACGTCCGTTGGAAGTTTGTGCCATTGTTGACACAGCTAGCGAGCACTTAAGACTCAGTCAACTAAGAATGCATTTTTAATTCCACTGGCTGGCGGTATCAGAGGGATAGCTGTACCGTATTTGATTGATTTGATGAGGCAGGTTTAGTGAAAAAGGTAAGAGTAAGACTCCCATTTCACCCTTTAGCCCTGTTTTTGGGTATGTCCAACAATTTAGATTTTATAATCAAAAAGGGTGCACAAGGCTCATTTGAAGTGCATCAATGGCAATTTTTGAATTATGCAAGATTTGAAAAGCAGGATGCTGTCAAAGGATAGGTTCCCTGACCAGCCCCATGAGCTAAGAATGATTTTGGACCTTCTAGGTATTTCTCAAGGTGCCATGCTGACAGCCCACCAAAGGTCTTTGTCCCAAAAAGTATATGGGATGAGCTACTGAACCATTACTGACAGAGAATAGGTGATGTTTGGCAAGCGAGGTGTGAGAAAAGCATCAAGTAATGTGCATTTCATGCTCACCCAATTTACGTTCCTCCACAAATACACCCTAGAGCTTTAGTGATACACAAAATGTATCCAACATGACCAAACAAGTGCCCTAAGTTCATGATTTGTAGGGATGATTTTCTGTGTGTGAGCTTACCTCACAACCAGTGCATATTTCAATGAGGTGGTTACATGGTTGTAGGTTGAGACTAGACAGATTGTGGATTGTATGAAAAATTGCTTTGAAATGGCACATGGGTATAATATGTATATTGCTTTATGTATGGTGATGAATCTTTGAAAAGTGCTCAGGCAGTGCTTCCACACAACCAACCCTGTGGTGGAAAAGTGGTACAAGGATGTGGGTGAGTGATCAGAGCTGCACATTTTGAGAACAAGGAACAGTAAATAATCACAAGAGGATTTAGGCAATTGTTGATCACTGCTGTGCCCCCCCCTGATTTATTGACACCTTGCAGTTACAACTTTCTCCTCTAGGGGTTTTTCAGATAGAATAGGGTGAGAAATCGCACTTTTGAGTGCATTGTCTCCTCTGTAATAAAGGTATATGCGTTATATATTGCCAAATAACGCTTCTTGGTTCATGTTGTTTGTTACATAAAACCTCTGAAAAATAAACAAATGACCAAGGGGCATATTATCAAGGGGGTTTATCTCCGTTTTTTTGGCTTTAAAAGCCAAGAAAGCGGAGATAAAATTATCTCCCTATTACCTAGCTGTCGCTAACACCAGTTAGCGACAGCTAGTAGGGGATAGCGACCATCTTGGGCCCCACTTTGCATGTCAGTGATATTTATCACTAATGACATGCAAAGTGGGCGTGTCAAGATCTTAGCGACTGGAAACAGTCGCTAACATCGCTATCTCCTATTACCAACTTTTGGAGATATTCGCGCTAAGTGCGAATATCTCCAAAAGCTAACACCTGCCCTGAGCAGTTCTTAGCCATGTTATCCAATGGGAGGTAGATAACATGGCTAAGAGCATTAGCTCGGTAATGCATGAATATAGCTGACTTTTCAGCGATATTCATGCATTGCGGCCGTTTTTTATCGCATTTGCGACAAACCTTGGTAATACCAAGGTTTATCTGCGATAAAAATCGCCTCCGCTCAGCGGTAAAATTTATTCTCTAACCAAGCAATAGCGATAATTATCGCTATTGCTTGGTAATATGCCCCCAAATTAGTTAATTAAATGAAGTATAATATATTAACCATGTCACTCAGGAGTTTGAAAACAAATTAAATACTATTGTACTTACCTAGAACATATAATGACCTTCTCTGTAGTGGTATTCTGAATAGTGATCCCATCAATAAAGTAACATTCGATCATACTAAAAGAATATTCCAGCTATTTCTTGCACCATCTTTCCTTCAGCATTGCATGCGAGTGGCCTTTGTATTGGTATTTTTTTTAATTTTTTTATTAGCATTCTAGGAAACTTGTGCTTTCCGATAGGCGACATTTCTTTACATTCTCCGTGTTAACAAATCTTAACTCTTCTTTGTTAAATCACATTTTACCTTTGTCACAACTCTCCTACATATGAGATTAGACCAAGGTGCATTGTGGATCTTTTGTGTACAATGAATTGTAGAAAATCCTTCATAGTAAAAGAAGAATCTTTTCTAGTTACCTAATAGCAATAATTTGTCTATTGGCATCATTAACATACTTTATTCCCTTCTATATATTAACAATAAAAGTAATACATATACACAAACAAAAACAAATTCATTGACAACCATAAAGTGTATATTAACATTTGGTTACTATTAAGTATTGTCACTAATACTTGGTTGTTAAAAAAGGACATTTATGTTGCTTGCTTTACAATTTTCGAACAGTTTTTAGAAGCATTTATTTCAACTTAGTAGAGAAAATATCATGACCTCATTCTTCACGCTATGTGCTTGTGTAAGTCAAACAGACAATTGCAAACATATACTTTAACTAGTGCAAATTTACAATTCGAAATTAGGAAACTTGGTTTTGATCACAAAAATGAATTTACTCAGTGTGAGTAAATGTGATCCCCTGGGTGGGGAGTGGGCCTTCCAGGGCGAACATTCTCTTGTACTTCTTGTGCACCCACAAATCTACTTGTTTGATGGTGTTCACTAACCATTTTATGAACCATTCACAAAATTGAAATGGTCAGAGATTCACGCCAGGAAATGGCAGGAGTAAATCCCTTATATGTGAACAACAAGGACCCCCTGATTGAAAAATTATCTAATTCCTAGGACAGGGAAAAACAGTTTGTATATATCAATCCTAGGCAATCACAATAACAGCAAAGGAACCAAGGTTGCAAGAAAAGGACGTGAACGAACACACTCTATTAAAAAACTATATTCTTTTTTAATAAACAATCATATTAAAGTCATGAATCATACATGACATAAAGTATGCTAATTGATACACAGTAAAAATAAAACCATTACTATTTGAAATAACAAAATTACAAATCAATTAAAAATACACAATAAATGTCAAACAGTGGCAATTAATGTAATCGACGCGCGTTTCGGCGTAAAGAGAACGCCTTCTTCAGGAGCCACACAAAAAATTCTGAAATACATAATAAAAAACAAGAAACAAATAAGACTTCCATATGTCAATTATACATAGTCCATCATAAAAACCAAAAATGTATACACAATTCATGAAATTCATTAAATCACACTTGTAATTACTAGAGTCAACTTTAAAAGCAAACCTGTCCCTTAATTGCTGGAATAATAAGTACATGATAAACATATAGCTAGACATACAGATAACATATCAGAGCAATCGCATTATGTTTAGTCCATAAAAAGCTTTTCCACAGGGGGTGGGGGTGGGGGGGAGGAGGGGAAAAAAGGGGGAAAAAGATAAAGGACCCTCATCATATAACCAAATATAACATGATGGCGGGTCATAGGTCACGAAGGATAGCAACCTTAAAGGACAAGATACATGATATTGGGGTATTAATCATTTATGACAATGCATGCAGAGCAACCCCTAATGTGTCCATGATAACCATATCAATTTAAGTGATTGAAATTCATAATAGCTAAGAGGTGATATCTATACTGTCAGTCATAGACTTACTTAAAAGTAGGAATTCCCAAACTTATTGTGCTCGAACTCACAATAAAGAGAGCATCAGACCACAAGACTGGACTACGGGAATATTCTTCTCCTGGGAGCCTGCAAAGAGGTGTTTCGAAAATTACAGACAGTCCAGAATATGGCGGCGCGACTGCTCTGTAAACTCCCTAATACATCCCCTACCTCCAATTCTTTACGCACTCTGCACTGGCTCCGCATTGAAAGCCGCACACAATTTAAGGCCCTTTGCTTCATGTACAGAATAAATGCTGGCCTAGCTCCTCCCTACCTTAACTCTTTGGTTCAGCACTACTGTCCCCCCCGCACTCTTCGATCATCTAATCAGCACTTGTTCTCGGTTCCTCGAATCAAAAGATCCAGAATGGGTGGCCGCTCCTTCGCCTGGTTGGCCCCTTCACTTTGGAATTCCCTTCCTCTTCTGTTACGAACTGAACCCTGCTACCTTAAGTTTCGCAGACAGATAAAAACTTGGCTATTTAACCTGTAACAACCTTCCTTTCTGACTCTCCCCCTCTCATTTTGGTTTTAGCGCCGGGAAACCTACGGGTAGCTGAGCGCTTTATAAACTTAATTATAATAATAATAATAAGCACTTCTCTGAGGTAGGTATGTTAAGTCCTTAAAATCCCTCAATAGTCGCCTAACTGTTGGATAAAGATATATAAAGGCACATATGAAAATACAACTTTGCTGTATAGAGCTTATGATACAGCTTGAAAACATCAATTTAGCATTGACAAGATGAAATTACCTAGTTTGCTCACCATTTTGGGAACTAATAGAGGTATTCCAATGATAATCCCTCCACAAACACTTGATAAAAAGATGATCGTGTGTATGTTTCCCAAGAGAACGTGCTTCAAAATGCCGCACATGTAGTATCTATATCAAGAGTACAGCACAGATTGATATATAATTGCGTGCGTCTGCCATAAAATAGGGCATATCCTAACCTATTAATTAATTAATAAACGGAGGAATAAATGTCACTCACCAAAAGGGGTTAAAGATAAATCCCCACATGCAAAAATGGTTGCTCAACGTGTTCAGAGTAGGCCGCACAGCGGCGCACACTTAAAATAATGAGTCACGATCAATACTATGGTAATCAGAAGGATTCTGAAATACGAGGCTCTAAATATTTGTGTCTGGAAAATAAATGAACACATCAGATAACTTCATTAAGAAATGCAATCGCTTAGTTCATTACGACAGAGCGCTATAAGATCGGCTGTTGGTCGAAAACCTGTTTCAGCGATAGAAAGCACTTACCAAGTTAAAACCGCTAGAATCGCGGAACTGATACAGGCACAGCCAAAACTGAGTCATATGATAAGATTCAGATATTACAAACTCAGGATGTACGAGTCTAGGAAAGACAAACAAACCGGGCAACCTAATTAGAAAATAAGTACTCGGAGGATAAAACAATCAATAAATTCATAACGACAAAGTGCTACGAAGTCGGCTTCTAATAAAATAACGTTCCTACGATAAAGGGCACTTACCGAATTGCAGCCGCTTATTTGGCAAAAGGACGCCCGAACAGAGGATGGCAGTTGGCGTCTCATGGAGAATATAAAAGTGCATCAAACGGGTAACGCCCGACGCGATTTTAAGTACACAGAGGCCACGGGTCATGTGGTTGACCACCTGTGAATTTTTAAAGGCCTAGCAACATTCTCTTGGGACGTTGCTTGATGCATCTTGTAAAGCCCGTAAAGCCCTTAAAGAGCCAGTGTATATAATTAGGACGTTCCAAAAGCACAAAACGTAGCAATGTTATAATATGTGCAAAGAGTTCAAACTTATTTAAAGCCAAATAATGATGATTTATAAACAATAAAAAATGCGCAGATGGTAAAGAATACAAATTCGGGGAAAGTGAGGGGAGGAGGTATCAAAAAAGGGTAACCCCGTCCAAAGGGTAAAAAAGGAAAAATAATCATTCATAGTAATGTAAATTTAGCCCATAACGTAATAGCGAGTGCCCCACAACGCAATACCTCTGAACAAACAAAAATGGTTCAGATGGTAAAGAAGTATAGATCAAAGCGCGAAGGCTGCTAACATAACACTACAATGTATGGGGAGCGTCAAATCATTAATATTAATATTAATGGGAATAGGACAATACGCTAAACATGCGTCTACACTGATTAATGAGTATTGGAATCAAAAGGCGTTAGAGTTCCAGAATAGAGCTCTTGATGCCTCAAACATTAGATTGATATCCATCAGTCGGGAAATATAAACTATGTATATCGATACACCCATAAGAACTCGGGGATGGAATGTCTAGCATACAGAACAGGAACATTCAGGGGAGATTAAAATATCGCGTTCTCCCAAGGGATTTTCGCTATTCAATCCCTGTTTGAAAGTATTCAGAACAAAAATCCAATATACTTCCTTCTTCTTACAAATAGCGCAACCACCCTTACTATCAGGTGTCCTAATATTTTCCAAAATGCGCCATTGGAAATCTTCCCATTAATATTAATAATAATGATTTGACGCTCCCTTGTAGTGTTATGTTAGCAGCCTTCGCGCTTTGATCTACACTTCTTTACCATCTGAACCATTTTTGTTTGTTCAGAGGTATTGCATTGTGGGGCACTCGCTATTACGTTATGGGCTAAATTTACATTACTATGAATAATTATTTTTCCTTTTTTACCCTTTGGAACGGGGTTACCCTTTTTCGATAACTCCTCCCCTCACTTTCCCCGAATTTGTATTCTTTACCATCCGCGCATTATTTAGTGTTTATAAATCATCATTATTTGGCTTTAAATGAGTTTGAACTCTTTGCACATATTATAACATTGCTACGTTTTGTGCTTTTGGAACGTCCTAATTATATACACTGGCTCTTTAAGGGCTTTACGGGCTTTACAAGATGCATCAAGCAACGTCCCAAGAGAATGTTGCTAGGCCTTTAAAAATTTGCAGGTGGTCAACCACATGACCCGTGGCCTCTGTGTACTTTCAATCGCGTCGGGCGTTACCCGTTTGATGCACTTGTAAATTTGCCGTGAGACGCCAACTGCCATCTTCTGTTCGGGCGTCCTTTTGCCAAATAAGCGGCTGCAATTCGGTAAGTGCCCTTTATCGTAGGAACGGTATTTTATTAGAAGCCGACTTCGTAGCACTGTGTCGTTATGAATTTATTGATTGTTTTATCCTCCGAGTACTTATTTTCTAATTAGGTCGCCCGGTTTGTTTGTCTTTCCTAGACTCGTACATCCTGAGTTTGTAATATCTGAATCTTATCGAATGACTCAGTTTTGGCTGTGCCTGTATCAGTTCCGCGATTCTTGCGGTTTTAACTTGGTAAGTGCTTTCTATCGCTGAAACAGGTTTTCGACCAACAGCCGATCTTATAGCGCTCTGTCGGAATGAACTAAGCGATTGCATTTCTTAATGAAGTTATCTGATGTGTTCATTTATTTTTCAGACACAAATATTTAGAGCCTCGTATTTCAGAATTCTTCTGATTACCACAGTATTGATCGTGACTCATTATTTTAAGTGTGCGCCGCTGTGCGTCCTACTCTGAACACGTTGAGCAACCATTTTTGCATGTGGGGATTTATCTTTAACCCCTTTTGGTGAGTGACATTTATTCCTCCATTTATTAATTAATTAATAGGTTAGGATATGCCCTATTTTATGGCAGACGCACGCAATTATATATCAATCTGTGCTGTACTCTTGTTATAGATACTACATGTGCGGCATTTTGAAGCACGTTCTCTTGGGAAACATACACACGCTCATCTTTTTATCGAGTGTTTGTGGAGGGATTATCATTGGAATACCTCTATTAGTTCCCAAAAAGGTGAGCAGACTAGGTCATTTCATCTTGTCAATGCTAAATTGATGTTTTCGAGCTGTATCATAAGCTCTATACAGCAAAGTTGTATTTTCATATGTGCCTTTATATATCTTTATCCAACAGTTAGGCGACTATTGAGGGATTTTAAGGACTTATCATACCTACCTCAGAGAAGTGCTTGTGGTCTGATGCTCTCTTTATTGTGAGATCGAGCACAATAAGTTTGGGAATTCCCACTTTTAAGTATGTCTATGACTGCCAGTATATATATCACCTCTTAGCTATTATGAATTTCAATCACTTCAATTGATATGGTAATCATGCACACATTAGGGGTTGCTCTGCATGCATTGTCAAAAATGATTAATACCCCAATATCATGTATCTTGTCCTTTAAGGTTGCTATCCTTGATGACCTATGACCCGCCATCATGTTATATTTGGTTATATGTTGAGGGTCCTTTATCTTTTCCCCCCTTTTTTCCCCTCCTTCCCCACCCCCCACCCTGTGGAAAAGCTTATTAAGGACTATACATAATGCGATTTCTTTGATATGTTATCTGTATGTCTAGCTATATGTTTATCATGTACTTATTATTCCAGCATTAAGGGACAGGTTTGCTTTTAAAGTTGACTCTAGTAATTACAAGTGCGATTTAATGAATTTCATGAATTGTGTATACAATTTTGGTTTTTATGATGGACTATGTATAATTGACATATGGAAGTCTTATTTGTCTCTTGTTTTCTATTATGTATTTCAGAATTTTTTGTGTGGCTCCTGAAGAAGGCGTTCTCTTTACGCCGAAACGCGCGTCGATTACATTAATTGCCACTGTTTGACATTTATTGTGTATTTTTTAATTGATTTGTAATTTTGTCATTTCAAATAGTAATGGTTTTACTTTTACTGTGTATTTATTAGCATACTTTATGTCATGTATGATTCATGATTTTAATATGATTGTTTATTAAAAAAGAATATAGTTTTTTAATAGAGTGTGTTCGTTCATGTCCTTTTCTTGCAACCTTGGTTCCTTTGCTGTTATTGTGATTGCCTAGGATTGATATATACAAACAGGAGTAAATCCCTTTCCAGGGTGCGAGTGAGAAAAAAACACAATTGCAAAAATAGTGAGGCTTTACAAAGGAATTAACTGTGGTAAAAAGAAATGAGAAATATAATTTGCAATTCGTTTTTTATGTACTTACGTTTTTGGTGTGTATCTTCACCTATGCTAAAATGGTATTCACAAAGCTGTTTTAAAATTACTGACGAATGGTGTAGGTTTCAGAATTTCTGACATGATTACATCTTTACTTATGAGGTTGGTAACCTCCATGTGGAGACTCATTTAATTTAAAGGCCGTGTGATGGCTTCAATTTCTTCACCACTCCTAAAATGATGGGAATGGTGTACATTTTGTCTAATAGAAATCAGTTTCAAAAAAATTATGACAGACTCCAGCTTTTCCTCTACTTCCAGAATAATTTTTGTCTTCACTAAAGTAAGAGAAATTTCAATTATGCCCCCGTAATTCACTTAATTTTCAGAAATTTACATTGAGCTTGTGGCACCAAATTTCCAAAATTTCATCAGTACGCCATGTTGCAGGCATGCATTGATTTTGCAGCAACATTATAGTGCTAGAAAAATGCCACTACCTGTGATTTTGGTGCCACATTTTACTGTAAAATGCATACAAAATAGATACAATGATGTACTTTGTGCTAAAATATAGAGCTAAATGCCCCAATTGCATTTTGTGGAATTACATCTATTTTCCCTGAAATTTTGCATACATATGGAAAAACTATTTACTTCGATTTTGCACACTTCTAGTCTCCCCTGTGTTGCCACTATGCTGTCCTCCATTAGCATGTCCTCCTTTTCTCACTACCTGTACAATCATTAAGAAGTGGTGTTTAGTGGCCCAGTTGCAAGGTGGGGGAGTGAGGTTTAACTCCTGCTGGCGCTTAGAGGCCTTAAGAAAATATAAGTTAAGTTGTGATATTTTCTTATGATTTCATACTTCGGAGCACAATTTTTTTTTTCTAAAGACAAGATTATAATATTTTGAACGTGACCTTTAAAGAAAAATCTATTATAATTTAACAATAAAAAGTTTGTCTATGTCGAAAAGATAATGGTTTGTTTATAATGAACTTTTATATACATATTTTGTAAACATGCAACGCATTCACGGTGCATATTCAACCTATTGTGTTAATTCTATTTTCACATATTTAAAGGAAACAAGAAACTCAGATAAGGAATTAGTCCATTAAAGAAATGTAGCTTACAAAAGCTGCTTGTATCACTCTTTCTAATGTAGCTTGTTTTGAGAATTTGCTTGACCAATCATACACACATGGAAAGCTGTTGTGAAAAAATGTATTATGGGGTATAGTGACAGTCTTTTGGATCCTTTTCTTCATGAGAGAAACCAGCTTAGTGATAGCAGATACTTTTTTAGTCACAGCCACACTGTCTCACCCACAAGCAGACTTATAGTTTCTGTCACTTACTTCCACATGCTGATGTTCCACGACAGTCCAATACCATGTACTCTAGGGCATAAATTCAGGGGGGTGTTTGGGGTGTGACTTCTTCCCCGTTCCCCCAAATAAATGCATTTTTGGATTGGTGGTCGGGTCTGTGGTGCCTGAGTCAGGTCTGCTGTCTCTGTGTTGGTTTTCCTCACTGTGAGCCAAGAATGAAAGACAAAACAGTGACCTATGATGTAAACAGGGAGTGGGGAGAAAGGAGAGAGCAAGGGAGACAGAGATAGCCATCTGGTGGCTGAATTTTAAACTGTGAAACAAGATAACTTAGATTTAATACATCTTGACTCCTTGTCCAAATTGTGTGATCCTAGGCACAAATTATATTTCATAGAGACTCCTTTTTTCTTTATTATCTTCATTATCACATATGGGCACACTTATAAATACTAGAATTCAGGATGTACACCCATTTAATTTAATAGACTATAATGTTTCTACATCGATGAGATTGAGAATTTAGGCCATGTTTAGGGTTTACACGACTAGTGACATACCTATTAGTTTACAAATGGCATTGCCATTTGGTAGCGAGTGATTAATGTTTCTAAAAACTATCACTTTTAATAAATGTCTGTCTAAGCAGTAATATATTCTGATGTATTAAGGTGCAGGTGTTCTGCATGTTAAAGAAATACCCTTTTTTTAAGAGATTGCATCATATTTTTACATTATGTTCTTGCATGAGATACACTCTGAAAGTATTCACAGCTTGCCTCATGTGCAGACTCTTAGTGCCAAGTCCGGCCCATGGCTGGGCTTGTCCTATAAATATGCCTGTGCGCCCTCCTCTATTTCCAATGTGGGCTTAGTACATGGGGCCATCAGTCACTTGATAAAATGCTTTGTAAAAGGTGAGCACTAGTAACATGAAGCCCTGCCCACATCCATCAACTTGACTTCTTTACCATTAGGTCTGCTTGTAGCAGAGATGAAGATGAGTGCATGCACTGAAAATATATTTAAAATGATTGATCCCAGGGCAGGGACTCCAAGCCGTTGCGTTGTATGTGACCAAAGTCATGAGTTCCCGGTCCAGATAAATTGGGCAAGGGCGTACCTTCAGCTGGGTTGTTTGGGATGTGACTCCCCTCAAATACATTTTTTGGTTTGGTAGTTGGGTCGGGGGCCCGGAGTCTGGTCTGCTATGTCTGTGTCAATCTTGTCTTCATTTCATTAGGAGGTTATATCTTGACACTGCACCCAATTCGGTGTAGGAGTGCTCTGGAGGTGTAAGACCTATGTAGGATGCGTAACTGAACTAGTCGGAAACGTGCCCTAATTGCTACCTTCCTTGGGCCCTTTATCACCTCCATCCAATCTTCTTCCACCAGTGTCTCTAGGTTGTTTTCCCAAGGGGGTCGGGCGAGTTATTCATTATTTTTTTTGTACACTAGCAAGGATTCTTTCTTCAACAAAGGGTCCATAAGCAGCCATCTTCGATTGGGGTCTATTCTACCAGCTGTTTTCCTGCTGGAACATGTCTCTGCAGGTCATGCTTAGATTGTAAGAATCGGAGAAACTCCTTGTCAGACAGTTGGCATGCCACATTGAGATTCAAAAAGCTCATCGTATTGTTCCCCCTCCATATGTTTCCCAAATACTCAATCCCAATAGTCTGCTATTTGTGTAGTCCCTTCAGTTGGCCCACCTCCCGTAAGAGGTCTGAGTCTCACAGTGGGGTTCACTCCGTCAATTTGTCCTTCTCACCCAGGAACCACGTGGCTTCCCTCCATATTTGTACTGTCACCTCTGTGTGTGTAGGTAGTGTTTTTCTTTCGCGTCTATGATATAATGCTGCTAGGTATCCCCCTTCACTCATGTGATAGCAGTTAGATCTGTAGGCGAGCTCCTCTCTCCCAACAAACACCCTGTCATTGATGGTTATAAGCTGTGCAGCCCAGTAGTACTTCATTATATCTGGGACTGCCAGTCCCCCATCGTACACTCCACTCTGTAGCTTATGTAAGGCTATTCTCTCCTGCTCTCCATCTTGTAAGAGTAATCTTAGTCCTATCAGGGTCAGTGGGAGTTTCCTCCAGTGCTGTATGTCTCTGCGCAGCCTGTCCAGTTAAGGAAACAGATTATCCTCCAGGAATCTGATATTCCCCTTGGAGATAGTTATGCCCAGATACTTGAAAGTATCTTTAATAACCAGGGAGTGTGTGTGCTCGATGGGAGGTTCAAGACCACACCAGACTGACCACTAATCCCCTTGATTGTTGGGTCTATTCTGACCCATGCCTCTAGGGACTCCAGTGCCAAGGCAAACAGCATGAGTGAGAGCGGGCACCGCTGCCTCGTACCCATGTGTAGCTGTATAGTCCTGTATAGTCCTAGAGGTTGCCCCATTCACTCCCCATTCACTCTCCCCCTCACTAATGGGTTTGTGTAGATGAGCTACACCCATAAACAGAAGCCGGGTCCGAATCCAAACTTCTCCAGAACTGCTTGTAATTAGGGCCACTCTAAATTATCAAATGCATAAGCATAGGAGCGTTGCATCATAATCTGGAGTAAGTTTGTTATCAGGTAGCACTCCATATAGTCTTCTCAATTTGAGACTAGTGCTTGTGTGAGGCATGAAGCCGGATTGATCTGAGTGTATCACTGAGGGGATGACCCTAGTCAGCTTGCTTGCCAGCACCTATGCTAGTACTTTGACTTCCACGTTTAATAGGGATATGGGATGATATGAGCCACACTCGTGGCTAGTCTCTGATCCACTGGTAACACTCTGCTGGTAAGTGCCTTGTTATACATGTCTAACATGTGGGGGGCCACTTTCCACGCTATTTCCTTGTAGAATTCAATAGGTATTCCTTTGGGGCCCACCACCTTACAGGATTGCGACCTCCCAAGTCTCTGACCACATTATTTGCAGTGAGGGTTCCATCCAGTGTCTCCCTCTCTTCATTGGACAGGTGTGGGAGAGGAATGTCTCTGAGCAACTCCAAACACTCCTTCCTCGTCTTGGAAGTGGTGGACCTATATAGGTCTTCATAGTAGTCAGCAAACGCAGAGGCAATATCCTCGCTCATTTTTTTAATCTCTAATTTCGGGTTGTATCTCTGTGGCCCAGGTACGCTCCCTGTCCCTTTTTTCCAACCATGCCTACAGCTTGTTGGCCTTCTCTCCTAGTTCATAAACACACCTTTGGGTTGCTCTAGCATGGGTTTTGTCTTTGTCTGCATCCATGACAATGTCCTTCATCTCTTTCTGCTTGTGACAGATTTGCTGTCTAGCCTGCATTGCTGGCTCGCTGGCTCCCACGACCCCCTTTTCAAGCTGTAGTATTTATTTCTCTCGAGGTATTGCAATGGAGTCTTTGTTCTTTCCGTTTCCCTTCCACTATGGCTTGGACATACCTTATATGCCTCCCCTAGTGTACAGGTCGAGTCTACTGTTCCTGAGTTGTCCTGGAAATATTGTAGAGTGCGTTCCACACATTTTTTCCCCTCACCTGTTTTTCCCTGAAAAGCCATGAGTCCAATCTGGGAGACAGGGTATAGTCCCTCGCCAGCCCTTTAGGCTGTGTTTCTTCTGGGGAATGATCGGAGATACCTCTGGCCCTATGCTCTGTGCCCAACAACCTGTGTGTGTACCTTGTGTCATGATGTAGTCTAATGTTGAGCTCCCGCCATGGGACCCTGAATGGAATGTATATTGTCGGTCCTTTGGGTTGTGCGCCCTCTAGAGGTCAATTAGACCCAAAGCCTTCACAAAGTTTCACTGTGGTTCAGGTCCCCTGTCTCAGTCCGAGGTCATTACTCTGTCCACCCCTGGGTCCATTGTTGCATTCATATCTCCTCAATTTATCAGAATGCCTTCTAGGATGTTTACTAGCAGAGTACCTAGATCTTGAAAAATGCCCGAGTGTAGCCTTGGTGGTACGCACACTGAGCAAATGTTCAGCGCTTTCTCCTCCCATCGCCCAGTGATAGCCACATATCTACCTATAACTGGTTGCACCATGTTTCCCCAAGTGAAATTGGGAGGGTAGTCTGCAATAGAATCCCTACCCCTCTCGACTCTATTGTCAAGTTCCTAGCACGTGGAGCCCTTGAAGTGGATTTTTGGGAGTAGAACTATGTCAGGGCTATGCCTACGAAGGTATTGCAATACTATAGTATATTTTATTTTATGGCCTACACCATTAACATTCCAGGTCAATATCCTAATGGTTCTGTTAGATTGAGGGGCGGCTTGTGGCTTATCCGATTTCTGTGACCTGTTGGTCATAGCTGTGTATGTGGTAATTCTGTGTATGTTCTCGTTACCCTGTGGATGTGTCCTGCCCCTTCCTTATGCCTCGATTCTGCCCTGTGTCATAACAAATTGTCAACTTACATAATCTAAGAACTTTGCCATGTCCAGGGCGCCTACAAAAACTATGTAGACATCCCCCCTTCTACCCTGCACAGTGACTTAAGAACCTCCCACCACCACAACTTGCAGAGTGCCTGTCGCCCCATAGTAACAACTTTAAACTTGGGTGGGCCCTGGCAGCCAGCCCGTTGTCCCGTCCCCGTCAGCCCCCAAAGTGTACTGGTGCTATATCCCACACCAGCGAGGTAGGTAAATTAGCATAATGCATTTGTCCTCGATCTCCACCCATCAGGCTCAGCAGGTGTGCCTTGTCTGTGAAGACCAGTTCAGCTATGTCCACTGATAGTTTCAACAATCCACCTCTTGTGGGGTGCTTGCGACAGGATCACTCCATTCATGGTGACTAACGTCCCCCCACCCATGGGTGCTCTCTGTCTCCGATTCCGTGTCAGGGTTGTTTCCGTTTTTGCTGCAGCGGCCTTCTGCCAGTGTCTTGACTTCGTAACCATTCTCCAACCCTCTAACCAGTTGAGTGTCTCATCAGGATTCATGAATTTCCTTATCTTGCCTTCTGATACCACCAGGAGGGTTGCCAGCAACAGCATTGGAATATTTATTATCCTGCGCCCGAAGGAGTTTTTTAAAGCGTAAAAGGTTTCACCGTTTTTGTTGCACTTTCTGAGTAAAGCCGTGGTAAAATGAAATGAGAGCGCTTTCGTATTTCAGTGACGGGGAGCATCTTGCCACATGAAGGATTACATCACGATCCCTGAAGTTAAATAGTCTCGCTATTATAGGCCGTGAGATAGCTCATCTTTAAAAAAAATACTAGTCGCCCGTTCTAGTCAGTGGGTATACCAAGTAGGATTGAGCTCTCTTGTTCAAAGTATCTCTCATCACTGCCAGTGCTTCATCCTGAGGGATATTTGTATACAAGGACTCGATGTCCAGTGATAACATGATTACTTTTAGGGAATAAAATGTTCTGTTCTCACACTTTCAGATAAAATCCATAGAGTCTTTGATAAAAGTTTGTGTCTCTACCTCTCTACCACAAATGGCTTTAGGAAAGAAATCTATGTGTTTAGCTACTGGCTTCAAAATGGAACCACAACCTGTTATAATGGGGCATTGTGGCAGTTCTTCAGTGATTTTGTAGATTTTTAGTAGTAAGTAGAACACTGGTGGTCTAGGATTTAGTCTATTCAGGATGTCGCATTTTTAACCACTGATCTAGCTATTTTCTATTACTGCTTTAATGATATCTGCAGTATGATGTTTTAATTGTGTATAACATGCTTTTACAATGTTTTACGATTTTTAATTTCAATTCTAAAGTCTACTATAGTTATTATTGTTGTTAAGTTGTCTCATCACTTCATTGTCATTTTTTTTTTAATCCATTATAACTATCCGTCCCCCTTTATCTGCTGGCTAACTCACCAGCTGAGGGTCAGTGGATAAATAACGTAATGTCAATTCTACCTCTTTTGAGATCTTTTTTTGGAACTAATGGTGACTCTTATGTAGTGAGCCTACCTCATGTAAGATGGTCTCTATAAAATTGTTATCTGTGGGGTCATTGCTGATGTTGGGGGCAGAATTTAGATCTATTTTTGAGCCCCATTCTACTCTGTATGTTGGCATCTTCTCTGTCTGAAAAAAAGATAAGTACTCTGATTTTCCTCACAAATTGTAAGATTTTTACTTTGGTTTCTACTGGGTTTTGTCTTCTAACCAAGGTGTATTTGTGCACATTGTCTCTTTATCAGAACAATTTTTTTTTTATAATTATGAAATGTATTTAAAAACATGTGAAGTAAAGAATTTATTTACATTTTTTGAAACAATCACTATAACAGAATATATGTGTTAAAAATACTTACAGAAGTCCAATAGTAATTAAAAGACTACTGTTCACAAATATTTGTAGTATTCATCCCTTTAAGGTCATTTTTATTCACACTGTGCCACTCTAGACAGACACCCACCTAAAGCAAATCTGCACTGACTCTGTTCCTCGTGGAAACAATACTTCCGGAACCTTGGCCATCTCACCTCTCCACCCTGCAGCCCACTGCATTTTAGTGGGAAATTTAAAATTCGCACCACCACCAAATCTCACTGACTAAGCTACCCCCTTGCATGTGCTTATAGTTCCCAAAACATTTATCACATTTCTAGGATATATTTTATTCAAGTAGTGTTAGGCTCAGGTCTTTTAGATTTTCTTTGTGGGGCGTGCATCATAAACTACATGTGGGGTCCATATTGTCTCTTCTTCTATTTATGATGGTTGTAGGAATTCTTGCTTCTAAGTATAAATAGGTATTCTCCAAGAAAAGAGAAAACACAACAGCTCCAGCATCTTGTGCGTCCCTGTAGTTGGGAAGTACTTATCTGACCCATTTTAATAAATCAGCAGGCTTGTTCCAATTTACAGCAGGAGTGTGGAGCCCTGATGCCAAAGCTTGGGGGATGGAACATAAAGACACTTGCATGAAACATGGGAGCTGCTCAGCAAACTTATAATGCCTTCTGAAGATTTATGATGTTGGTGGTTCCTCAGAAAGGACAGAGCTCTCGGCCACGCAGCTGGAGAACTCTAAATAGGGTGAAACAGTCAGTGGAGTACATACCTGAACTGCCCTGGAAGAAGGGAGTACAGAAGAAGTACAGATTCTAAATGAGGCTCTGAATTTCCTCAAATATACACATTTTCAATGTTACATTAATGAGTCAGAAGAACTGCAATTAATTACATTTTCACCCCCTCTACGTATGCCATAAATCTCTATCTTTTAACAAAATTATTCCAGCATTCATTACTTTGCTATAACTAATTTGGTTTAGGACTGTCTACTGCCCTGTAATAGGCTCATGTTTAATATCTTTCAACATTCTGCAATGAAAATGTAAGTTCTACATATGCTCAATTATTAAATGCTGTACCTCTCAGATCCTGAGATAAAGCATCTGAAAACTCCAGTTCTTTACTAACATTGGGCTGGGTGTGTCTGAACAGGAGACTGCATGTGTTGTTGTGCAAAGGTGGGTCATATTAAGTTTCATGACAAAGTCCCAAAGTGAAAATCATGACATGGGAAAAGTCATGAGAAGTATGCATCTGGCGAAAGGACTTTAGGGGACATGAACTTTCAATTTTCCCACTCGCTAAATCCAACACTTCAGGAAGACCTCATATAATGGCATCCAACTCCAGGAGGATACAGCCTTTTACCTTGCCCCCCTGGAGGATTTTTACTTCATAAAAAAGAAGTAAGAAGGTAAAACTTGGACCATACTGATCTGCTTGGTAGACCTCCACTCTGTTGCTATCGACCTGAAATTTCACTCAGGTCCTAGTCACCCACGAACAGTGACTTCTGGTTGGTGCTCTACCATTACTTAATGCTTTTTGCCCCATTGCTTTCAAAATGTATAGCTCCAGTTCCCTTTAATGAATTGTAATAATTGTGTGTCATTGTTCAAATTACATATCTCTTGTTTGTTTTTTAAAATATGTTTTAGTAATTTTATTACATAGTGTTTTGATATTTTTTTAATTTTTTTATTACTGATAAATACTTCACACTCTTTTCCCTAAGTTAAGCCTATCATATATTTCCTTTTATAAAGCATGCAAGTATATTAACAATTATGCAAGATGTTGGCTCTAGAGATTTTTTATTTATATATTTGTAAGAATTATGCATTCTAAGATCAATTTAATTTTAGGTGGTTCCACACTTCTTGGCGATAGAAATCCACAGTTGTATATTGGAAAACTACAGTTTACAGAGGAAACTGATAATTGATGTAGAGATAAAAAAATGATTGTTGTTGCCAAATGTAAAACATCAAATTATAAGCGGCATCTATCAGGTTCTTTCTTGAAATGTGTATCATGTTATAAAAATTTGGTATTACATTTAATTCAAAATTGAATTGGATTGAACATCTTAGTTTGACTAAAACCAGGGCTACTGTTGTATTGTCAGCACTGTTGCAATTCAGTAGATAGCATGGAGACTCTTTAAATATAGTGCTTCCTAAAGCATTTTGGGGAAAAGATTATTCTCTTGGTGTTTAATGATGTGAATATTTCAGCTGTTGAGGAGAGAATGCATTGGGCAGGAGACTAAAAAATATTTAAATGACAAAATTACTAAAATTTCCAACTGCAGTTATGACTCATGCCATAAAGCTTAAGTAAGGTTTGATATCATGGTACATTTTAGCAGGAATAGAAATTAAAGTTTTTCTAGTATCTTAATTTACCTGACCTGGAAAGATGTTCTTTATTTTTGGAAAGCTTTGCTGAAGGGGAGGGTCATTTCTCTTGCAGCTTTGTTAACTAAATGACTTCTTATCTAATAATTTCCTAATACATCACAATTTATCTCACGAGATATGCTTTTAATAAAAAGCATCAACATTTTTCTGCTCAAGCTGTCAATAAAACGTAGGATTTTCAGTACCTTAAGAACAACGCTTCAATTTCATTGATGTTGCCCTCCTTGAGATATCACAAGTTGGTATATGTCACGCTGTTCCAATTGTTCCTTACACCACTATTTTATGGGAGTGGTTTGTTTCAAGTTTAGATAAGCTCTGGTAATTATATCCAGGCTAAAAAATAAAAAAAGAAGAAAATCATCCAGACACTCTACTAACCATAGGCATTCCTTGCCCCCCATTCCTGATGAAAAGAATGAAAAATGGTGTTGTATCATCTAATGAAGTTTATCTTTGACAAACTGCAGAGGGATCCAAAACACACTCTGAAAACCTTCATATGCATCAGAGCAAAGCTCTTAACAAAGTCTAGAAAAAATAAATGCATTACTCCTGACCTAAAGTCATGCGTAGGATCCAAGATATCAGTCTACTCTTCTCAGCTCTTCAACACATTCCACAGCTGCAGAGCACACATTTCTTCACCAAGCAAGCATAACACTTAACTGAATATTGCACAATAGAAAAAGTGCATCAAAGACTAAGGAAAAAACTTTTCCTCACAGTTTTCTCCACTGGCTACACTTAACTCCTCCTCCTCTGCTTCTCCCCTGGATCCTTGTCTCATAATATTGCTCAGATCACCTGCTGAGTCTATTGCTATTCCTGTACTGTATGCAATATGTCACTCTTTACTTTGTACCTCAATACCTCTTGAGAGCTATAGTTTTAACTCTTCATTGAAGATCATTCAAATAGGAATCATTCTTTGGTTGCGTTTATCTCCCATCCTCCAAGCCTGGCTTTGGAGGTTGGGGTGATCTTTAATGTTTCGCTTCTTTCATTACACCTCTAAGCTATTAAGTTAAAAGCTTTAGGATCTTCCTTTATTACGCAAGGTAATTTCACCTATATGGGTACTGCTCTAGCACACCTTTTACAAAAGCACAGCATTTCATTCACAGCCACTCTCGTCTTGTTTTTCAAATGCAGCCATTGTCCGATATCTCTCAGCTTCACTCTACTTTGCAAACCTGCCAGAATGATGTCACCTGCTGCAGGTATGGAAATCACCTAAAGGTGAATTTGAATAAAACCAGAATCATTTTTTTTGGAATACCTAATTCAATTTGTGCTCATATTAAGGTGCATGTACACTGTTTCTTTGTTTATTTAAGGTAGGGACTGCTGCAAATCCTTAACTTGTGCTGGGCACAGACTGGGACAGTATGGCTGATTACTAAGAGTGGGGTGTTCACCATAAAGGTGCATGTTAATAAAAGGAGGCTTTCACTTCAAGAGAAAACCTTGCCTCATTTGGAAGGGGGAGCAGAGATTCCCTCCCAAGCAGATGCAGTGTGTCTGCACCTGCCTGCAAGGGGGATGCATGGGGGCACCTGGAATCCATGTGCCCTCCTCCAAACTGGCATCCTCTCGGGGGAGTTGACTATGTGCCACCCCATATGTGATGCACAATGTGGTGCTGATAGTCAGACACACTCACCTTTGTTATGCCCCCAATGCACTTTCTTTAATAGAGCCCCTAGCTTTAATCATGGTGGCTATTATCTCTAGTTTATTTTACAAAAAACTACCAACCATGCTCATATGGTGGTTTATTTTTGGATTTTATCTTTAATTAAATCCCCACTGGCAAAACTATCTGCATCATATTTTTGGCTAATAGAGTGGTATGGGAATCTTACCAATTTTCATGCTCACACAAATCTATCACTCAGGCCTCAGTCTAATTGAGACGTGTTTACTTGGACCTCCCAAAATACATAATACAAAATATGTAGTCAGTTCAGATAATAGCTGGTCACCTCGTCCATTTTTTCCAATGGAGTTAGTGCACCTTCTTTCACTCCGTTGGCTACCGATCGGAGAATGCATTACATGTATTGGACTCTGCATCTGACATATGGAACTTCTTGCTCTATTTTTTACTTCCAAAATAGCTTCCACCATCAAGAGGTGCAAGATTCTCTTCTGCTGACTTTATGATGTTGCCTCATATCAGACATGCTAGAAATAAGGGACACTCCTTTATTCTGTCATGCAGCTAAAGACTGGAATGCAACACCATACTCTATCCAGAATATTCAAAATAATATTGCCTTTCACAAGGCTGTCAGAACCTTGATGCTTACTACTCTGCTTTCTCACTGGTCTTTCTAGATATTTGAGGTGACTGCACTGGGACACCTTGTTGAGCTAACTGTTTCTCTCCTAATAAATAATTTTCATTAGTGTATTTATTCATTCAAGTCGATGTTGGATGTATTGACAGACTGGTGTCTGAGTATGTGTACAAGGATAAATAGATTGTTGGCTGATTGTGCATAGATTATTGGCTTGTTGTGGATACATATAGTCGTGGACTAGGAGATGTATGGCTAGTTGCTTAACTGTTCTTTGCAACGTTTGGCGGATGAATGGCTGTTGAGGTTGGTACCAACAGAGAATAGTGGGTGCATGGATAGGGGCCAATAAATGTGAGTCAAGAGGTGGATCATTATGGATTTATTTTCTTCAGCTATAAAGTGGGCGTGTTAGACCTGGCATCTTTGGCGTGGTTTCCCCCTATCTTTTTGCCTCTACCTCTTGTATTTTTGATGCCGTGCTGGATTTCGTTTTTGCTGGTTTAGATGCTTTGGACACTCTGCCACTGCTGATCAGTGCCAGAGTGTAAGTGCTCCCTATGTAAAGTGTTATTCTGATTGGATATACATGTTTGGCATATTTGTATCACCATGAAGTTCCTAGTAAAGTGCACTGGGTGTGCCAGGGCTGGTGATGACAAATGCCACGAGTGGGCCTGCAGCACTGATTGTGCCATCCACAGGAGTAGCTCTAAAATGATGTCTAAGGCCTGCCACTGCAGTGCCTGTGTGTAGTTTAGAAACTGCCATGTCCTCCTGGTCAGTGTCCCCACTGACCAGGCCTAACCCTTCCCTTTTTGTGCGCATCAGTCACCCCTATGGAAGGCCCAAGGTACCCCCCTGGGCAGGGTGCAGTGTATGTAAAAGGTAGAGCATGTACTAGTGCAGGTGACATGCTTTGATAGTGAATGGCAGCCATTTTCGTTTTCACTATTGTAAGGCTATCTTGCACCATATATTAACATGGGGGATGCTGGCTACAGAGGTTAACAGCATTTCTTCTCATAGGAACAAGATAGGACATAAGTATCTAGTATCCCTGAACTCAGAATTTAATAACACATCTTTTAGGAAAGGTTGTTTTTAAATCCTGTGTTTGAGAACAGCACTTTTAGAAAGTTGCTGTTCGCTTGTCTGACCCTTCTGTGTGCCTGGACCTGTTTGTGTATTGACTGTCTGGTTTGAGAGTGACAGGGGCTGGGGATTCCCCAGGAGGCTGGCTGAGTCAGCCCTAGGCTGAATGACTGCATTTGCAATTGGAGTGGTGGGAGGAGTTAGCACCTGGGCCTGAATAGGGCTGTGCCTGCCTTTCACAATGCTGGCTACACCTCCTGCTGGGCGGCTGATGACCCTGCCCCTCACTCTGAAAGGAAAAAAGAAGCCAGCAAAACAAAGTACTCAGGAAACACCCAGAACTGGTTCATACCGGGCTCAGGGCCCACATGCACAGAGAGAACAAAGACTTTAGGGGTATAAGTACAGGACCCTCGACAACAGAAAATTAGATCATCCTGGAAACAAGAAGGAACCTCTGACCAGGAGAAAGCTGAAACTGAAGAAGGAAGACTGTCCTGCTGTTGCTTTGCTGGACTGACCTGTTGCTTTGCTGCCAAGGAGAGGGGAAGGACTTTGCTAGTGTGCTGTGTCCCCTGTCTTGAAGGAATCTCCAAGGGCCTGAGAAGAGCTGGCTCCCTGTTCTGAAGTCCCAGGAACGAAAGGACTTCACCCCCAGCTTCCATGAACTCTGCTGAGAGAGTTCTGTCCTTCCTAGAGTGCTTGATCCAGTTGTGGGGCCTCTGGAAGTTGTACCTGTGCTGGGAAACTTGAAACTGAGCTTGAGAGAAATTTGCAATTGAAAAGTGTCGCATCGCTCGCTTGCGGAGCGCATCCCCGACAGTGCGAGAAGTTTCCCGCCGCTACAAAGGTCGAGATCGTCGCAGCGCCTGACGCCGCTGCCAGAGCCGTTGCATCCTTCGTTTGCGGGACGCACCAGACCGGTGCGGGAAGCCGAACATCGCTGCGAGTGTCGTCGCAGACCCTGTCGTCGCTGGGTGAGATCGCCGCACTGCTTGCTTGCGGACCGCATCACGTCGCTGAGAGCATCGTCGCAGAATCATCGCATCGAGGAGCTGCGAGAGAGAGGATCACCGCTGGACCGCGCATGGTCGCCCCGGAGTTCGTCGCAGCCCCTACGAGATCGTCGCATCGTGCCTTTGCGAGAACAAACTTCCTACGGAACCTACGCACCGGAATCCATTCTAGTGGCCTTCCTCCCCATACAGACCGGATTCGTCGCAACACGCCCGCTGCTGCAGCGGGACTGTCGCATCGCCTCCCCAGGGTCTCAGGAGCAACGCATCGCTTGTTTTCCACTGCACCAGCTTCTGCTTTTGGAACTTTGTTGCAACTAAAAGGTACTGTGAGTAAACGTGACGCAACTGTGAACTTTTCAGGCATCTGTGGATTATTCTATCGCAACGTAGAATATTCTATCGCAACCTAAAGAATTTTAACGCAACCTTAAGAACTCTTTGAAACCATATTCTTGAACTGTGTATGTTGGATTTTTGTCGTTTTGGTCTTGTGTAGTTTAGATTAAATACCTTTATTTTTCTAAACTGTTGTGGAGTCAGTTTGTGGTGTTTTCACTGTGTTACTGTGAGTGTTGGTACAAATACTTTACACATTGCCTCTGGTTAGCCTAGACTGCTCGTGCCAAGCTACCTAGAGGGTGAGCAGGGGTTATCTCAGAGGGTTCCCTCCTTACCCTGACTAGAAGCAAGGGTCCCTATTTGGACAGTGGTACCTACCTCTGCCAACTAGAGACCCCCAGTTGTAATAGGGCCTTTGTGAAATAAAAATGATCCCTGTGAACTCGCTCTACTCACTTTGGTCCTATCATGGCTCTATGAACTAGCAAATCTGCTCCAACCTATGAGCAGATGGTGTGTCAGACAAAACATGTTAGAATACCAAAAATCCATGAAAATCAATTATAGACACAGTAGGAGCCAGCACTATATTCCAAAATACCACTGATTGCTGAGAGATACACTGCACCTCCTATGAAGAACTTCAATCAAAAGTCTGATCTGAACCACATCCATTGTGTCTACAAAGGACCAAGTACCTGGAGCAAGAACAGCAGAGCCAAACGGGCCCAAAGTACCGAGCCAAAACACTTTAACACAGTATTTCCTCCACAATGATTGACACTTAAGGACTCTGATGCGCTGTGCCCCGATTGAGCAGCATCCCATGCTGGCCATGAAATGAACTAGGCAAGTGTTGGGCAGCAGGAGTACCCTTGGGCATCTGCTACATGGATAGGGTTCAAGGCACATTCTTGGTATACTTCAGAATCCCCTGAAGTTGAAGTAGCATGGCATGTCATCGAAGTCATATTAGATTAGCAAATATCGTCACTGGGAAAGAGAAGCCACAGTCTGTATCTAGGGGCTACTGGGGGAATATATATATATATATATATTACCTACTGGCGGTCGCCAGTAGGTATATATAGTTAGGATTTTTTCTCTATGGGATTTTTGAAAATTCTATGTCTAATAACTTTGGCGTTTGTGGACGGAATTGGCTGAAATTTTCAGGAAAATGGCACATTTTGTTTCTGAGCAGCCCCTGAAAATTTTGGGGGGGTTCGTCAAGGGGGGGCCGAGAAAAAAGGGGGGTCCCAAAACGCGTTTTTCCCATGTTAATTTCCATAGGGCGGTTGGCCTCACTTTTAGCCCGAACGGCTGAATGGATTTGCACGAAACTTGGCAAAATTGTAGGGACTGGTAGCCCGATGTGCCTTTTGTAGGTCTCAATATATGTGCTGCAGTGGATTTTGAGAAATTAACGTTTAAAAAAAGATATATATCTGTAACAGCGGACTGGGCAGCGGCCCAGGACGCGGACTTTTCGCGCAACGGAGCTTTGTGAAGCGAAGCTGATTGGTTCTCCGGCGTCTGTCAACATTCCAAACAGTCCGTAGCGGCCGCCATCTTGTCTCTCGGTAGGATCGAGAGACAAGAGGAGGTCAAAACAAAGGGGGAAATAACTATAAGGGGGCATAGTAGATCCTCGCTGACCCCCTAGGTTTGATGTGGAGGTTTTAAAAGGGCCCCGCGGGGCAAAAAAAAATAATAATAATAATAATCGAACGGCTGAATGGATTTGCACGAAACTTGGCAAAATATTAGGGACTGGTAGCCCGATGTGCCTTTGCTAGGTCTCAATATATGTGCTCCAGTGGATTTTGAGAAATTAACGTTCAAAAAAAGATATATATCTGTAACAGCGCTCCGCTTCGCGTAACGGAGGTTTGCGAAGCTGATTGGTCATTCTGTCACTGGGCTATAGTTGGGCTACATCTGGCTGATATTTGGGCTACATTTGTTTTTTTGTGTGTCTGGCGGCCATCTTTGGGCTACATTGGGCTACATTGGGCTTCATTGGGCTACATTCGGCTAATTAGCAAATAGCTCATCGCAAACTAGGAATGGTAAAGAATCGCTATTTATTCCTTAAAGTTCGCTATTTAGGAAATGCAAAAAACTTTGATGATACATATGGCGGTTCATCTCTAACAAGATAAGAAGCATAGGGATACATTTATGATGACTGGCGCATCACCAGGGATGTGTTAGTCATTCTGTGCCGCTGTTCCGTCACCTATGGTGTGCTGCATTTACAATGCGGCGCATCATGGGGCAAAAACAGCACAGATGCGTGATGTATCTGTGCCGTAAAGGTGGCGCATTGCTGGAGTTGTATCGCAAGTGTGATGAAGCTCCAGCAAGGGTCGGGGGTGCCCCTGTCGCAGGGTTTCTGTTCTCACACAGAACTGTGGACAGAGGATTGGAACCTCGGCGAATGCATTGCTGGAGTTGTATCGCAAGTGTGATGAAGCTCCAGCAAGGGTCGGGGGTGCCCCTGTCGCAGGGTTTCTGTTCTCACACAGAACTGTGGACAGAGGATTGGAACCTCGGCGAATGCATTGCTGGAGTTGTATCGCAAGTGTGATGAAGCTCCAGCAAGGGTCGGGGGTGCCCCTGTCGCAGGGTTTCTGTTCTCACACAGAACTGTGGACAGAGGATTGGAACCTCGGCGAATTAGGGTGTCCCAAAACTCACGTTAGTAATCAAAAACTCCTTAGCAAGCTAGGTACAGTGTCACATTGGATATAACAAACTCTCAATGTTTAGACAATCCAGAATATGAACTTATAGTACCTCAGGATACGTGGAACTCATGAACAGTCGGTAGTTATAGATTTCTTAGAAACCAGAACATGGAGTTAAGAAGAACAGATGTGTATTTGAAATGTTTATTTACTAATGCCGTCTTCTCAGGCGTAGTACCTTAGATAATAAAAGTACACATATTATCAGTAGCAAAATTACCAGCATAGTTACTAGTACATAAAAAGTGAATGGTGATAGTATGTTAACATGCTGTAAATGAATAAGAGTTAGCAACACTTATAAGCAGCCGCGGGCCGTGGAGGGAGTTACGGTGAGGCAGGGAGGCGGGGAGGGGGAGAAGCAGGGTGGAGAATACAAGTACACATATTATCAGTAGCAAAATTACCAGCATAGTTACTAGTACATAAAAAGCGAATGGTGACAGTATGTTAACATGCTGTAAATGAATAAGAGTTAGCAACACTTATAAGCAGCCGCGGGCCGTGGAGGGAGTTACGGTGGGGCAGGGAGGCGGGGAGGGGGAGGGGCAAGGTAGAGAGGGCTCCACCCTGCTTCTCCCCCTCCCCGCCTCCCTGCCCCATCGTAACTCCCTCCACGGCCCGCGGCTGCTTATATCTCACCCTCCCTAATACACATATTATATTATTTGCTAAGAAGGTCTCTTTGTGTTGGTTTAGGGCGTGCCCATACTTTAGTGTCTTAGATTTGAAGGAATCACATCAGCATACACCAGCTCTCTCTTCATGTGAACCGCATCAACTGTTGTGTATGTGTGTTCGGCAAAGCAATATAAAACCCGCCTCATGCCCAGAATTGGCAGAAGTTGCACTTATGTTATGAGTATGAAGTCGTGGAGATCAGACCTCATAACAATTCTGTATCGTGTTGTTCTTGAAACTTTAGCACTCGCTGTACAGATATAGTTTAACAAGTAAAGCAGATAGTAGACCAATAACATATTATTCTCATGTAAACCACGATGAACTACTAGGTGGAAAGCTAAAGCAACAACTAAGTGTCTTGTGCAGAAGTTGCAAAAAAGGAAAAATGGCGTTTAAACCGGTAATGAGCCCATGCTAACTTAACACGGTGTAAAGATATCCAGGACCTAGATGACACCTCCCCATGATCCGGAAACGAACTGAATAAGATAATAGAAGTGCCATCTCATGAGAGCAGATTGCAAGTTTATATGTGGACGGTCCGCAAGGTAAAGCATTAAAAACTAGGAAAATTTAATGCTAAAGAAAAATAAAACAGCCAAGTACTTTATCGAGTCTTAAGCCAATAGGCAAGGTAAATAATAAAAACTTGACAAATAAGTCAATGAATTGTCAATGAAATGCTAGTACTCAGCATATCAAACATGAAAAAGGTCTATGACATAACTGTGTATGCAAAATAAGCTGCAACAGCCTCCAATAGGAAGTCACCGTCTTCATCCGAAAACAGTTCAGCCATCCAATTTAAAAGCGGAAAAGAACATACGTGCTCTCCCAGCACCGGATCCTCTATCACCATCAGAGGACAGCTCGGTGGGTTTTCAAGAAAGCTCTGTTCCAAGAAAGACTGTGCTGCCGCCAGTAAATTCCAGGGACCAAGTAGTCCATGCATCAATGCCACAGCCATAATCCTTTCGCCAGGACAAACCAACTCGTGAGTAATGATAGGAGTCGTCAGCTGATTAAAGTCGACGTCAGGAGAAACCGGTCCGCAGAGACACAAATCAATGGCCCAATCGAAATCACAGGTCAGGCAGTGAAATACAGGCTGGACACAGGTGATGTAGGAGAATCGAAAAGATAATCCATATGCCGTGCTTAATATCGCCAACGGCATTGTGCCATAATATTCTAGCATGCGATTGCGGAACAGTGTCAGCAGCTGCAGGGTGGGAGGTTGCATAGGAGGGACATCCATATTTAAAAATGTAAAAAAGCACAAGAGCGTCCGCTGGTAATGCAAGTAAAAATGCCAATCCACGAACCAGAGTGGAGAAAATGGAATGAAAGGAAGCAGGGATGACTCCAAAGATTTTCTCAAATGAAGTCACGAGACCACTGGTAACAACTTTAAAAAAGTGCGCCAGGGACTTTGTGGAGGATGCGTTAAAGATAGTCGGAAACATGTTGCTGAAATTGAAAGGCAAATCTTAATTGAAAAGGGTGTGCACCTCTGTACGGGTGTTCGCTATGTGAAGTACGAAAGTTTCACGGGCCGAACTCAAGGCCACCTCTCTCTGAGACAAAAGAGCTCTTATTCTTGCCATGCCGTTGAAACGTGTCCCAAGGTTGGTATTTGTGGCCAGATCGAAAACTCCCTATGTTCATGTGTGGGAGGAAATAGAACATTTCTGCAGCAAATAACCCGTTCACTTACTGTTACGATAAAAGGAATACTTTTAATTAACTCAGAACAATCTTCATTATTGAGCATCAAATAACTACCATTTTCCAACAACTTGAACGTGGGGATGATAGCAGGAACTGGCGTGCCTTGCAACACGCAAGCCATATTTGGTCGGTGTTTGTTGCATGAACCGTGTAACTGTATGTGCCTACACATTAGTGAATGATCTGGCGTCTCAGTGCATTCCTCTCCATTCAGATAAACTTCTTGATCATCTTTGAAACATCTGTATGTGTATGGAAGCGACCAGACCTCATGAAGAAAAGCACTACCTAAAGGTTCATAACGACCTATTGGTATATATTTCATACAATTTGAAAACTTATATAAAGCAAAAGGCAGCGTTATTAAACCGTGGATAAGGCATGTTGCCAAAAAACCCGCAATCCTCTGCTGATGATGTCACTGAGCATGTCATGAATGATGTAATATGTGACATCATCAGCAGTGGATTACGGGTAATAGTATCTCTAGTTTACTCCCCTATAGCTGTCTTTCTTTTAACATAAGTGTCTGTTTCCTTCCCTTATACTTACTGTTTTTGGTTCGCTTCCGGTTCGCGTACCGGCGAGCGAACTGGGAAGCGAACTAAGAGAAATAGAGGTTGGCACAGTTCCAAATATTGTACCAATTTTTTAATAACGGGGAGGTAGTTCTGAAAAGAACTTTTTTTTTTATTTTTCTGAACATTTTTTTACTGTTTTTGAATTTTTCGGAACAGTTTTATATTTTTTTGGGTTTTTCTTGGAGGGGGCAATGAAAACGATTCATTGTAAAGGGCTCAACAGGAGCAACAAAACAAAAAAAAGAAGTATTTATTATTTTGGGCGTTTCGTACAAACTTGCATATGATAGTCAATAGCTCTGTTGATCAGAGTGATGCTTTTTTCTCCGTAGGAAATGAATCCATCGCAAAATACGCAGATGTGTTTTACATCACCAAATCTCATTTGTATATTTGGCACCATCTCCCTGCCCTCTGGTCCCGTTACTTCCGGTACAACAGATCTTCTGGCCATAATAGGGAGATTATCTAGGTCGTTCCGAAACTGTGCAGCACTGTAGTTGTTAGGATGCCACCTAGTCATATGGCGATGCATTGTGTAGTTTCCGAAACTGTATTTTTTGTCGGTCCCTCTGGACAGTCTATCTTGACATATAAGGCAAGTTACGTATCTTGCATTTACTTTTTTCTGACCTTTGGGAATTTTAAAAAATTGCCAAATGAAGTTTTCTTTCCGGTGAGACGTCCTGGGCTGCTCAGGCAAAAACTGCCTCTCTTCGTGCTCAACCTGCTGTTCCTCTTCTTCTTCTTCTTGTTGAATTATAACTTGAGCAGGTGGTCCACTCTTCCTTGGATGTGGTGGAGGTGGTGGGGAAGCACCAGCTGAAGCTACTAAAGAAGCCATTGCTCAGTGATCACAAAGGGTCTTTCTCTCACAATGATGAAAGTCAGAGTGAGGAAAGAAGGAGGGATTTTCGTCATTTGGGAAAAACAAGAGTTCTCAACCAATCAAAAGTGTTCATTTTAGATTATATGACCTAGTCTTACATCATTAGGAAACCAAAAGTGAAATGAACCAATGAAAAGTGTTATTACCAAGTCACATGACTTGCTGTGTTTACGTTAAGCGCTTTGCAGGGCCTCCCGGTTTGCTTCCAGAAACCTGCGCTTTGCGACTCGCTTCGCGTACCAGTTCGCTAACGTAGTACGTCATATGACGTATAACGCGACAACGTGAAACGTCATGCGGACGGGAGGCGTCACGATGTTGTTTTGTAACGCGGCACTTGCGGTAAAGAAACGTTTACCGGCTCGCGGTCTATTTCGCGGCATCAAGGTCAGCTAACGGGAAGCTTCCCGATTTGCGAAGCGGGAACGAAGAAAAAAAAATATTTAAAAAAAAAATTATTCATAAACATATAAAATATATTTTTGGATTTAAAGAAGAATACATTTTACAGCTACAGATATTAGCTGTTAAAAAACCAATGAAATTCACAGAAAAAACCATAGGTTATGGACCATATATAGTTAGGAATTAGCATTTACAAAACCTTGAAAATTCACTGAAAAAACCATAGGTTATAGACCATATATAGTTAGGAATTAGCATTTACAAAACCTTGAAAATTCACTGAAAAAACCATAGGTTATAGACCATATATAGTTAGGAATTAGCATTTAAAAAACCTTATTTTACTCACACAAAACCATTGAAATTCCATATATAGTTAGTTGCACTAACTATATATCGCGCACCCGCAATCCACTGCTGATCATGTCACATATTACATCATTCATGACATGGTCAGTGACATCACTGATGACATCACTGATGACATCTCAAATGACATCACTGATGACATCACTGATGACATCTCAAATGACATCACTGATGACATCACTGATGACATCTCAAATGACATCACTGATGACATCACTGATGACATCTCATTTGACATTACTGATCACATCACTGATGACATCATTCATGTGATAATACGATAAACCTCTTCAGACTCTAATACAACCTTAGATACACTCAGTGTAAACAGACACTCATAGACTGTCACTCATCCATGGAGTTACTCAGACACTTAGTCAGTCATGCAAAGAATCAATCACACCTCCATTTCCTCAACTATACAGTTATACACACCTTACTTATTCAAACATATACTAAAACATATTTACTCACTTATACAATCCTGGATACAAGTTCACAATGATCCATACAGCCACTCACACATTCACTGGCTCTTATGCACAGTTATTTATATATGGTAACTCTCACATGTACTGTGTTTTACATATGTACTTACTTTGACATGTAGCACTGAGATATCCATTCACTCACCAATACACTCATGCACACAGTCAACCGCCCATACAGCTGTTTCCACATGCACTTTTGAACCCATACATCCAGTCAATCAACTGCTCACACATCTATGCAGAGAGTCATACACCTCCCAGCCACCCACACACACACTCAGTCTCCCATACAAATGCTTGGGCAACCAATCAATAACCCATACAGTTAATCATATAGCTAATGATCAACACATGCAGCAGTTTACAGAACAACAGACATAATGATGCACAAATTAAGACAGTTTAGTCACTAACCCATGCACTCAGTGAGACACATTTAATCAGTCACTCATACAGTCAGCCATGCCCCTACTAAATCCTTCATCAAGACACTTATACATCCATTCATTCTTCAATATGTAAGACATATTTTAACTTTACAGAATTATACAGTCACTGGATGACGTCATCAGTGATCTCATCAGTGATGTCATTTGAGATGTCATCAGTGATGTCACTGACCATGTCATGAATGATGTAATATGTGACATGATCAGCAGTGGATTGCGGGTGCGCGATATATAGTTAGTGCAACTAACTATATATGGAATTTCAATGGTTCTGTGTGAGTAAAATAAGGTTTTTTAAATGCTAATTCCTAACTATATATGGTCTGTAACCTATGGTTTTTTCAGTGAATATATATATATATAGGGTGAACTGTGTCACTATTCTGTGCCAGTGCTGGCTCTGAATAATCCAGACAGTTCTGCTAATGGAACACCCATCTCTAATGTAGCTCTAATTTATGAAAGTTCTACATTATGTACAAGTCACACACATGGCCTATGACAGTTGTTCCTCCTCCAGCAAAATAATTCCAAATATAAATTCGTGATTAATATTGGTACTGGGAGGACAGAGGCCTTTCTTGCAGGAAATTCTCAATGAACCCTGCGTTTTCTTACCAGAAACTCCTCCATCAACCAGCCTCACCACCTGGACATCCTCCTTAGCTTCTGATATTTGGTACTAATCTTTTGCTGTACCTGATACTAATAAGCAAATTAATGTAATACTCGGAACTCGTGATCCCTCTTTATTATGTGTGACCGAGCAGGACAGGACATTAATGATACACGCTTCTGAGAGCTAAAATAGAAATTGTGCTCCGATAAAAATGAACAGGGGTGCCCTATAATGTGTCACGAACCGAGAGACTATCGGACATCCTAGCTAGGCAATTACGTCGGAATTCAATGATTATGAATGATTTGACAACCCGGAAATGAGATTTCCAGGAACACGGATTCCACTGGTGATGGACTTCTGATCCTGTAGCATTCACTTTAATAAAGCAGCCTGTGAGGCATCAGATGAATTAAGAGAATTAATGGCCTGTGGTGTGTAGTTGTAAGCGGTGCATTCTTCCATATAAAACGGCCATATAGCCATGAACACAAAGAATGTCAGGTCACTTGAAGACCTCGTTTTTCTTGAAGTATATAATGCAATCCAGGAACTGTTTGTACACACAATAACTACACTCGATATCTTCCAAACAGCTGCCATGGTCTACTACTCACACAGGCTCTGACCTTGTGAGAGAGTATACAAACCACGGCGTTCAGTCAAGGTATGGTGGAAGCCACAGTGTCGTCGGAGGGAGTGGCCACGACCTTCCCTGTGGGAACCATACAGGCTCCTTCAAAAGGGCTCCTGATGTGGTGCTAGGGACAGCCAACTCATGCATGTTGGATGCACATGTCCGTCGGTGGCCTCGTCTTCTGCGCATGCGCTCCTGACGATGGACGGCAGAAGGGAACATGAGGATTCGCTCTTTGGAAATGACAGCGCATGCTTTTGGAAGCGTTGGCGCCCTAATACAAACGTCAGCCCACGGAAGGCCAACAACGTATTCCCTCATTGTCGCAACACAAGTGAAGTGGAATAACATGACTGGTGAAAACTCTAAATTTTGCTAAAAGCTTGGACTGTGTGAACGATGGAAATGTAGTTTCTACTCGTTTCTCTCTTAATTTACAATACATTAGCAAATGACTCCGATCCAAATCCCAACGCTTCTGGTTATGAGAACCTAATTGAATAGTTGCCAATTAAATAATTAATTTGTTGCCGGTCATCTGGGTGCCTGGCTTTTTCATCATGGATTTCACTTCCACTGTGTGATGTGTCTGGACAGCTGTCAATGGGCACAGAGAAGCTTCAAAGGAACAATTTCTGTTATAGACAGTTAGTACAGAGTGAGAGAGGCTCGGTGGTGCAGGCATATTTGGTCATCAGTTATATATAGTTGTTAAAAGCACCATTTTGGATATGATTTAGGAAATGTTCGACCATCTACAAATCATGATTTCTGTGTTGCGTTCAGTGCTTAATTTGTGAAAGAATGACTATCGTCGGAGTCACTTCATTTGAATGTCAGCGGCCTAATACCTGCATAGTCTTAAATCCACCTCATGTCGCTTTAATTCCCTACCAGACACTCCCTGCTTTCAACGTTCGTGACGGGTTTCTGTCTTTCTCTTCTCCAGTCTTTCTGCTGTGTGTCCTTTTCGACCTCTTGCTCTCGGAAAATGTCTGATAAAGAAAAATAATTGTTGATCCCAAAAATGAGTTTCAGTGGCCCCCCACTGGCTCAAATTAAGCTCTACACATTGCTTAAATCTGTTGACATGAGAGGTGGTCGTAAATGACTGCCACAGCGACTTCTGCGTTAAGGTTACATTGAAAACCGAAATGCACATCATCTAGGATTAAATTAGCTGCAAAAAAACAGATAAACGAGCTGCAAACAAGCTCTTGGGTAGTTCAGAAATATATTTATTTTTGACTATTTCCGGTCGTAGTGATTCGATTAGAATATTATTCTCTATGCTACATCAGAATTTCTTGTTTTTTGTACAAATGCTTGAGATGTGGGGAGTATCTCGACTTGCGTTCTGCATGTCTGACTTCTAGCTTTAGTGTGTGTCAACTGGGCAAGAACCAAGATGACATTTTAGATTTGTTTTTAAATGTGTTCCTATACGAGGCTAATAGAATATTTTGTTCACACAGCTCAGTTGTATTATTTGGAATAACTTGCATCTGATTATTTCAAATGGGGCTGGTAGTTTATCCTATCTGATATTGGTTCATCAATTGTATAGTGTTAATCCTTCACACTGTATAACATATTCTTCGTAATATTACTTTTCGTCATCATTATCTACATAACCCAACTATTTATTAGTGCGCCTATCAGAAAGATTAAACGTCGTTTAATCTTGCTGATGGGAGCACTCATAACTAAAATTAGCCAGGAGGAACTATCCGCTGATGAAGGGCACGTCCCGAAATGCATTCGACTGTGTAAATAATGAGGACGAGAAGTGATACTACGAAAAATATGAGTTATGTACTGTGAAGGTTTAACACTATACACTTGATGAACCAATATCAATAAATGAAGATTGGATCGATTGCCTATTGACTATAATGTTTTGACATGCATTTGCTTACTTTGGATAAATGAATACAGTGATAACCGTTCTCAAGGAGTGCAAGGTGGGGATATTTATCCCTTCCAGGAAGATGCATTTTGGGTTGATACACATGCCTTATGATCAGTAGGCGATACCCACTTGCACCCATAACATTGTTTACATGGATACCTATTGCTATTCACTTCTGTACGCCACTAGTTGTGCGATTGTCTCTCTTTTTATCCAATTTGCAGTTTTAAACTGCCATTTCTACCTGACAAGTTCACTGACTTGTCAGGCCCAAAGCCTTCCCTTTTATTACACATAAGGTACCCCTAAGGCAGCCGCTAGGCAGCCCCATGGGCAGGGCACCTTGTATATAAAAGGTGGGACATGTACTTTTGTGTTTTACATGTCATGGTAGTGAAACACTGCTAAATTCATTTTTCACTACAGCAAGGCCTATCTCTTCCATGGGTTAGCATTGGAGCTGCCTTGTAATTTATTTCATTTGGGAGTAGATGGAAAATTGGAATTTGGTGTCTCTGGACTAAATTTAAAAAACATATTTTAGTGAAACTGGTTTTTAAATTGCAGGTCTGAAAATGCCACTCTTAGAAAGTTGTCATTTTTTTTACTTTAGTCATTCTGTGCCTCTGCCAGGGTCTAGAATCCATGTCTGGGTTGGATGAGAAGTGGGCTTTGTGAATTCACTCTAGACAAGCACACAGAAAGGGACCTGAGGTGTTCCCAGCATATCCTGATGGCCCATCAACAGGCTGATGAGCCTTCCTGAGCTAGAGTGGTGGGAGGAACTGACACTTGCACCTAAATTGGACTGTGCCAGTTCCCATACAAGCTGCATACTCTCCTGTAGTGTGTCTGGAGCCAGGGCTAGGAACGGTAGGGTCCTGTACACCACGGAGACCTTTCTTTGAAGTCTACCTACTTCAAAGGCCAAAATGAATATAAGTACTGGATGTCTGACACAATATACTCAGAACACTTCTGGACTGAGGATATTCTGCCTGGAAGAAGAGCTGTATTGCTGCCAGGAGGGATAGCCACTTTGCTGCTTGCTTTGCTGTGTTGGCCTGCTGCCTGCTGCGTCTTGCCTGGTAGTGAGAGGACTGGACCTTACTCTCTGCATCCTGCTTTCTAAGCTTCTCCAGGGGCTTTAGTGAGTTTGTATCCTGTTGCTGAAGTCTCAGAGACATCAAGACTTAACCTGCATCTTGTTACCAGCACCTTGGGTCCTCTGATGGGAGCCCTATCCAACCAAGTGGTGACAAATTCAGTACTGGGCCCTTTCGAGTGTATTTGGTGCTGCAACCAAGAAACCGACACGTGGACTACAAGCCTCAGTTCGGAACCGGCGCCTTCTTACGAAATCGATAAATCGCTCCTGCCTGCGCTGAAGCCACTGGACTCAAGCTAGCTTGCCTGTTTCCCGATCGAGGGAAGACCTTGCTTGGCAGTTCAGGCTAGACTTTTCCCATGAGGAACAGGGTCAAGATCGATTTGCATATGGCTGGGTCCAAACTGGGGCGGCGTGGAGAGCAAAAGAACAATGGATTAAACCCAGACATGGGTCCCACGCTCATTGAGTCACTGGAATCAAGCTAGTCTGGCTGATGAGGGGTAATGCCCTGAAACCAGTCCCAGGATGGTTCCAGGGACGACCTGGCTTGGCAGTTCGGCTGGACTGTCCCCGTGAGGAACAGGGCCAAGACTGATTTGCATATGGATGGGTCCAAACTGGTGTGACGGGGTGAACAAGAGAATGATGGATTGGGGATGAATGTTTGCATTGTTCAGCAATCCGTCCATCATTTGTTTCTTTTGCACCAAAGCTGTCAACAACGCTTCCCGAGTGCACGATGCACCGACCTCAACTTTCAACACAGCCCAGACTTTGCCGTAGCACCACCAAAGAACCACCATGGTGTGAGTTTTAACCACCACCTCACCGAAGTCTGAGACATCTGCTCCAATTTCAACACTGCCCTGCCCGGCTTTCAACTGATATCGCGCCTTCTATCCAGCGGTATCATGTAGATGGCAAAGAGTTGACGGCGCGCGCTCTCAACATCAATGCTTTAACAACACCATGTTGCCTTCCAGAATCTAGGTCTTGCACCAGCATCTGATGCATCACCTACTTTGTGCAATGTCATTGTCCTGAAGCAGCTAAGCTTCAATGCCTTAAGGAATCGATCTCTCGGGTTTCACCTGTTGTTCCTCTGGCCTCTCTCTGCTGTATTTTCCACTGCTGCTGCTCTCTCTAGGGGCCCATGACGCCGCTCTGACCACCACTGAGCCAACACCCGCTTCGCGGGTTGGGACACGGGCGGCAGAGGAGAAGGACTCCGTTTCCCAGCAGCCCCTATCTGTGCCCACCAACGATGTCACAGGAAAGCGCCAGGAGGCGCTTAAATCACCAAGTGCCTCCCGCAGTGCGGGCGTGCTTGGGCCAAGGGCAGGCCCATCCGCGCCTGGCGTAGCCAGGAGGAGACTGGGCTGGGCCACGTCCCTTTCATCTTTCCCTGCCCATCATGGAGGACTCACTGGCAGACTTGGTAATTGACTTTTCACCGGTTGTGTATATTTATATTTTGGGACTAATACATGGGCATTTGTCAATATAAGCATGTTATGCCCTGAGGGGGCTGAGTAGCTTACCTTATGTTAAGTGTGAGATTAACGGTCTGAGTAATTGGGCGGTATGGCTACAAAACGAAATCTTGTGTGTCAAAGGGTGGGGGGGGGAAGGTAGGTACATTGGATGCCTTTCTATCCAGGGCTGAATCCGTGCTTCAGCACGAGATCCAGCTCACTGAAAAAAGATTGTCTTTGGGAACTTACGTAGATCAGAAAAGATCATCCCTGGGGGCCATAAGAATTGCTAAATCACCGATGGCAGCTATTCAATCTATAAGCCACCCAAGTATAGACTCTACAGAAATCCCGCGAGGTAGTAATTTGCAGAACCCTGATTCCCTTTTGGCTCAAGTCCCACCCACGCTCAATTCCATCCCCCTATCAATACTGGGGCAGCTCAAGATGATCGAGTTACTAGGCCCAAGAGACTTGCAAGGGACAGCGTTGGGGCGGCCCAGTGGAACCTTTGGCGAAGCGTACCTGGGGTGGCCTAGCCACGAGCGATAAAAATAAAGATAAAGGGAAAAATAAGCATCACAAAGGGAAGTTGTCCCTAAGATCTGAGTTTGGTGTGCCCCCATCGCTTAACCCTAATGTGATTGAGCTGGGGGACATAGGGGACAACCAGGCTTATTGGAAACACATGGAGACATTAATTTCAACTATCCTCTCACCCTTTTAGTCCAAGTTAGGGGTAATTGAAGAAAAAGTTGCCCTCTTGGCAAAAGGTGTTGAAGCAAGGGTAATATGGAAGTATTGAATGACGTAGGGGAGGGTTGTGTGCCTACAACAGGTTTGGGGAACAATTGCCCAAGCGGGTTTCAAAATAAGGCTTTGATCCATGGCGTAGTGGACAGTCTTAATGGGTTAACGTGTATTGCAACTCCACTAGCCCAGGTTACAAGCTTAACTCCTGGGGGGAAGCCCTCACTACCTAGTATTACACTACAGGACACGGGTCGGTAGCCTATCTTGCCTTGCGTGGGTGCTCAGAATTCGCGAATGCCAAGGGAACTGCCCGGGGCACTGATCGCCACCCCGGTGTGCCCTGCTGGTGGTCACAGTACAACAAATAATGCATTGCTTAAACCTGCACGAGGCTTCATAGACTTACCGCCAGCGGCTTGTCCCCTCGTTGTAGTCTTGGCTGGTGTTCCCCCGTTGACATCGGACCAACCCGAATCTTGGACCCAGCTAAGAAACAAAACTGTTTACTGGTTAACGAGTAACAAAGGTTTTAGGTTCTCCTTGAGCAATAATATCCTGCTGGTGCGCAGAGTTGCATGGGTGGGCCAATCGCAAAAGAACGTAGGTGGGGGACTGTGTTATTGTTAATTTTAAAAGCCCTGTAGTTGCCCAAATGATTCTTAAAGCCCATGATCATCATTTCTCCTCTGCTACTTCTATTGTGGTTCTCCCACTGGGGCATTTTTACAGGCCCCCGCTGAGACCCCAAGGGGAGTTTACCTGTCTTATTGTGGTCTCAAACAGATTTGAGGCCCTATCCAATCTAGACGATCAAGGTTGACTGTTAGTAAATCATGTAGACACAGAGGAGTTATCAATTAAGGGGGCAGTGGTAAATATTGAATCCCTGTTCTCTATGATTAAATGATTAACCCCGCATCGTTGATAACACCCCATATTGAAGAGCCCAATCTTACTGTGCTGGTAGACATCGAACTGTAACCGTTCCGGAATTAAAAATTCTCTCATGGAACATAGCCGGTTTACAGTCAAAAAGGGGAGATACCAACTGGGAATCTTTCCTTGCTATTCATCACATTATTGCTTTGCAGGAAACCTGGGACTCAAATGATCACTATTTCTTGGATGGGTATTCTTCCTTTAGTAAAAATGCTACACCATCGACCATGGGGAGATCTAGAGGGGGGCTTTTGCTATTGATTAGCCTTAAATTATTGTATAAAGCAAAGCTAATAGATATAAGTATACCAAATATTTTAGCAGTTGAATTAACAGGTGAAAACTTACCAAGCCTTTTAGTGGTCAATTTGTATAACTCTTTTACAAGAATCGACGATTTGGAGCATTTAAGATCTCTCGCTTCCTTTTTGGATGATTATGAGGCAAAGGATGATGCACCCTACCATTTATTAATCCTTGGTGATTTTAACATTCATGTTTGTCCTACCAATTGTTTGTTAAGCCTGGAGGAGGAGCATGGCCCACAGGGGCTAACTCATTTTGAACATACTTTTCTAGAGAGCTTTTCATCTGCTTATAACTTGTTCTGCCTTGTACAGTCAGATACTTTGTCTCCTATTCCTACATATACTGGTCAAGGCTACCAAAGTATCATTGACTTTATTTTAGTTTCAGGCCCACTGATGGGCCTATTAGGCACCTTTTGTGTAACCCATAGCTGCCTGAGTGATCATAACCCATTGACCCTGGCTATTAAGAGCCTGGCCGTTGAGAAAGCTAAACCCTTGGCACACATATCCAATTCCAATATTGCTCCAAAAGATCAATCACGGAGGTTATGATGGGAGGTAATTACTCCGGAAAGTTTTCTTGAAAACCTATACAAAAGCTGCGTAGAGTATTTTGGAATATGTTTGGATAAGGATTCAGATCCGTCAATAATTCTAGGTGCTTTCTACCGCATTACGAGGCAGGTAGCGGCCAATTTGACGCTCCATTGTAAACTAAGGCCTAAGAACCACAAAAAAGGGTTTGACCAAGCGTGTGCCAGTGCGCACACGGCTTTCATGGTGGAGTTGAAGGAGACCCCATGGGATGTTAATAGGGTTAAACAGGTTAGGAGGGCGTATAAAACTGCAGTTAAATCCAGAAAGATGTAGCTAAAAGAAATGGCATGGGATGAACTCTGCCAAGTGAGCGGTTTGACCAGTAGCACCAGATTTTGGAGAGTGGTTAATAGCCCAACGTTTGACAAATCAACAAATTCTGTTAAAGATTGTCTTATTCCTCCGGAAAGGTGGGTTGAACACTTTGGGGGTATATATTCTGATGTGAGTCAGGGTCTGTCTAGATGGCAAGGGGTCACCACCCATGCCTCTAATGTCTTGTTCTGAGAAGGGGAAGTCATTGAGGCTATCATGTTAACTCCAAGGGGAAAGGCACCAGGCCCAGATGGTGTTCCGGACGATCTTTACAAGGCAGATCCTAATATATGGGCTAAGATCTTAACTTTTGTTTTTAACGCCCCGACTCAGGTCGGCTTCCGCCCGTCTTGGGCTAAGGCGGTAATCATCCCAATATTTAAAAAGGGTTAAAGAGAGGACCTGGCCTTTTATAAACCGATCTCACTCTTGCATTCTGCAGCTTAGATAATGGGGAAGGTCTTTCTTGCCCACTTAACAGATGGCTAGATAAAAATGGCATCATCTCTGATCTTCAGTATGGATTTAGGCAAGTAAAATGTACCATGGGACAATGCCTTAATCTCAACTTAGTAATAGGGAAGTATAAGGTCGCGAAGCGTGGGGTCATCTTCTTGGCATTTATGGATCTATCTACTGCTTTTGATCCTCTAAATAGGCAAAAAGTTAGGGCTTCCCCTTATAACATTGGGCTTTGATTTCTTTTTTGGCGGCCATTCACGAAAATACTACAGCTGCATTCCATTATGATGAGGACGGTAGCCTAACCGATGCATGGGCCGTCAAGAGAGGGGTGCGCCAGGGGTGCATTTTGGCAACCCTGTTGTTCACACTTTACATTAATAAACTTGGGGACGCCCTGACTTCCTCCTGTAAGGATGTCCCAAAAGCAGGCTCAAAAATGATCCGGGCATTACTATATGCAGAGGATGCGTTTTTGGTAGCAAGGACGTCGCCAGGGTTGTAATCTCTTTTCTATTGTTTTATCGATTTTATGGACTCTCTAGATTTAATGACAAATCCTAAAAAATCACATTCAATGACGATTGGTACGGCTAGGGCAAAGAAGGTCAAATTTTATTGTAAGGGGTTGGAACTCACGAAAGTCCCCTCCTTCTCATATTTAGGTGTTCTTTTTAATGAAAGACGTTCGTTGGTTATGCAGCGTGCTCATAAAAAGAACACTCTTGCCAGGGCTTCTGGGGCAATACTAGGATTTGCATTCAATGTCGATTGGTACGGCTAGGGCAAGGAAGGTCAAATTTGCTGTCGCTCCTGGCCTCTACTCCAATTTTTAACTTTCACGAGGACCTAGGTGCTGGTTTTATCTCAGATCAGATCGCGGTTGCCCCATTACTATGCTGGCTCAGAATTTGGGCGCAACCGTCACCTAACTTGAACTAGTTGATCATCCAAGACAGCGTATCTCTAGATAAAGTGCTTGATATCCCTTGGATTCGCTACATTAAGACCCAAATGGATTCACTTGGCTGTCTTGACTTATTTTTAAGTCCCAGAGCTCTTGGCAAGGCAGCCATTAGAGGACTGAAGCAGCAGTTCTTGAATAGATCGATGTTAATACGGGAGGAAGGGGAATTATCTCAAACAAATGAGAGGGGCTCTCTTATAACCAAGAGGGAGTAGAGCGCCAGGTTACTAAATGTAAAAACAGAATTTTTCCCGTACGGTTGTCTATTTGTCATGACACACATTCAACCTCTAAATATTCACCCATTCAATATTGGAAACCACCACAAGCATTAGTGAAACATTTGCAAATGAAAAAACTATATATTAACACAAGCAATTATATGAACAGCTGTCTGTTTATTATAAAATTTAAAAAAGTTTTAAAACACATTCCACTGAATGTACAATAAACATACAAATAAAAAACAATATAAACTATAATTAGGAGTTCATACAATAATGTTGGAGAAGAACAAATAAGAGGACAATCAAATCTGGTTGTGAGACAGGGTGATAAAAATAAAATTAAAACTAGGGGAGCTTTAGTTGGAAAAACATAGGAAAATAGTGTTTATACTACAATAGCTCACCCTGATAGATATTACGCATTCTTACAATTTTCTATTGATTATTCCCCCACTATGAATACAACAGCCACGAGCAATTAAATACCTGGGGACAATATAGAACATTGAGACACCAACGAGTGATCTTATCAGGTGAGAATATGCACACATAGTGACGAGGTTGACAAAACTATATGTAATGCGTGCCCTAATAACATTGGCCCTTTGTATACATCAGCTACCTTTGCAGAATAAGGGGCGTGCAGAAACGTAAGAGCTATGAAAAAAAGAGCGATGAGGCGAAAAGAATAAAAGCAGAGAGATATCACAGTTTCAGGTATCTAGAAGGTTTATACTACATTTCTACTACATAAAAAAGCGGTCGCATAAATACAGATAGCAACCACTAATAGTGATCATCTTTTATAAACAGGCTGAGTCTTGATTTTAATATATTGAACTAGACCGAGGAGAAAATCAGCTACCAAAGACGCATTTATGTGCTATGAATACTAATATAATTTATGAAGGAACATATGGCCAAGTAAAGAGAAGTCTATCTATGATTAATATAGAGACCTAGTACAGAAATATGCGCTCACAAGGCTCTCTATGTGAGCGAATAGAAAATGGATTTAATAAGAACAAGTTGAATGGACAAATTAATAAAAACCTATATAAGTCCTATCAATACTAAGAAATTAAAGGCCATAATTATAAAAGTATATGGCTAACAGCTACCTATTGATAACTAATATACGTCATGTTCTACAAATCATAGTGCAATAACCACCTCGGAAGGTCAGAACGTGTGAAAGAGTGGAAAAAAGGATCGTCACCGTTGTGCGATTGCACAGGTGAGTTACTTTATGTATGAATATAATAAATGGATTACACGTGTATATGAGTGAAGTGAGAGAGGGTGAAACATTTGTAAATGCAAAAAAGAAGGGGGCCAATGGATGGTGGGATCCACTGTAGAAAAGTGATAGAAGTCAAATGGTTAAGAATGTGATACAGTACTTATTGACATTTATGGTTCTACACTTACACATATATATATGCTGTTTGAAAAAAGATCATGAACACTATGAGTATGTAAATTAATGTGTTGTCCCTGGGGAATATGGATGTTTTTATTGGCTCCGTGGATGTTTTTTAACTTGATCGAAGATATGATCAGGATAAAGGGTGTACCTAAAACCTAAATGAGAAGTGCAATGAAAATGTATTTGCTGCATCACTACCAATGTATAAAAGACTGTTTTTATCTCTGGAATAGGTGATGCTGTCAATAAGGGGAAGTAACAGTTTTATGGTCCTGAAGAAGGTGGTTGTAGACCTTTAACACCGCCGAAATGCGTCGACGCTTTGATACTAGTTAAATCTGGATGGGTCAACATTAGTGAGGGCATTGGGAATTAAATCCAACTCAATGTTGCACCACAAGAACCTTGATTAACAACTACAAGACAGATTTGATTGTCCTCTTATTTGTTCTTCTCCAACATTATTGTATGAACTCCTAATTATAGTTTATATTGTTTTTTATTTGTATATTTATTGTACATTCAGTGGAATGTGTTTTAAAACTTTTTTAAATTTTATAATAAACAGACAGCTGTTCATATAATTGCTTGTGTTAATATATAGTTTTTTCATTTGCAAATGTTTCACTAATGCTTGTGGTGGTTTCCAATATTGAAAAGGAAGGGGAATTAGCCAAACCCTCAGTGAGGAGCTTTGTTATGCTGAGTTTAGGTTGGCAGATGCAGTCATATCTAACTTACATAAATAAACCTTATCATTTATTCGCCCTAATTAGATTCAAGTATAACATGGTGCCCTGATTACTATCATTCCCAAAAGGCTTTTTTAAAGAGGGGACGCTGGGTCCCTGTCCTTGCGATAGCTTCTCAGAGCAGAACACCCTCCATATGATGTTTTTCTGCGATTTCTACGTCAAGTTACGCAGGAAATTTATCATACCACTCTTAAGAGTGCGCAACTTTGAGCAAGTTAGGCCAGCATTAGCTTATTTGCAAATGCTGGGCTCCCCGATTGTTTATTTTGGGGTAGCCAGTTACATCACAGGGGCAATTAGGCGCCGGAATAGGCTTCTATTATAGTCTTGGTTTTGTTTATTTTAAGTACCCTCGATAAAATTGACTTTTTTAAAGGATGGACATTGGCATGTGACAAACTTTTTAATATATTTATTTAAATACCAAGGGATGATTTTGGTAGGAATGTGTATTACATGATGGCCCATGGTGTTCTTGTAAATGGCATGTGAACGGAAATGAACTTTTGTATTAAATATAACGTTTTAATGTAATATGTAATGTGATCTGCACTTTGATGGTTTTAAATTTTAACCGAATAAAATAAATTTTGATGTGATTTGATTTGAATCGATCTCTCACCTGCATCTGTGACACCTCACCTCCTCTGCACCACGATCGTCTTTAACTTCTAACTCATCCATGGTACTGCTTTTTGGCCTACTTGTTGAAAAAAAGTTCCTACTATGTTTATAGTTTGATGTGCAAAATATGTATAGGACTATGAGATGAAATATTAATTGACTATAACTTGATTGTTTTGGAATGAACATTGATCTATTTACACTGTGTATGTGATTTTAATCTTGTTGCATTTGAGTGCATAAAAAAAATGTTTGATGAATTTTAATGACAAATGAAGTATATGTATATATATTTTTTGAACCAACCTAATATATATTGTCTTAATACTTGATTTTCTGGCAACTGTAAAGCTGATCCGGTGACAATTGAGAAGAGTTTGTGGTGTGAGAGTCTGATCAGAATGCTGAATAAATATCCTGAAGGGAGTTTATTTCAGACCCAGTGAAAGGGGGTCTGCATGACTTCTGTATTAGGCTTGCACTCTATCGTGGTTGGACAGAACTTTTGGATTTGTCCCAGTCAAGCGTGACCAGATATCCCCAATTAGAGCTTTAAACTTCTAAAAACGGCACTTTTATTTACTCTTTAACATTTTATATCTTGCATTGTGTATGTTGGATGTTTGTCGTTTTGGTCTTGTTTTACTCAGATAAATAGCATCTATCTTTATAAACTGGTGTGGAGTACATTTGTGGGTTTTCTACTGTGTTGCTGTGTGTGTGCACAAATATTTTACACATTGCCTCTCTAGTTTTATCTGACTGCTCTGTGCCAAGCTACTAGAGGATAAGCACAGGTAAAGTTTTAATCTGTTTTACACTTATTCCGACTAGAGTGTGGGTCCCTACTTGGAAAGGGTGCATTCCTCTGCCAACTAGAGACCCCATTTCTTACACCTACCCAGCGAGAAAGGTCAGAATGTGCAACAAGAGTGGTGCACATTGAAGATGGTGAGCTGGGAGAAACATTGTGAAATGCTAGTGCATAATGGTGCAAAATGAACTATGCTCAACATCAAGTGAAGTTGGAGTCGAGGGGTCGGTTGCACAGGGAGAAGTTTGTGATATATTAGAACCCACCCACATTAAAGGACACACATTAGATCAATTATGGACCTCTGACTTCTCGGTCCACAACCTAAGGTACAGCCCTGTGCATGGTCAGATCACCACCTCATTTATTTTTCTATAAATGGTCTATCTATAGATAAATCCCGGAGCGACATGAAACCACTGACCAGAAACTGGAACTGTACTCGCCTACCTGAGTTCTTCCATATGTTGCAATCTACTCTTCCGCCTATAACAACTAATGTTAATGAGATGGAGAGAGCCATCTCTAACTGGCAATTTCAAAATGTGAGGTGCATGTCCCCCTACAGAGGGAAGAAACGTCCCTGAGGCGGCATGAAACCTGCGATTGATTCACTAAGGAGTTAAAAATTGTAAAACTTAAAACGTGCCAGGCAGAACCGAAATGGCAGAAAAGTTACTCTCTGACAGAAAGGAAAAGGTATGAAAAAAAGCACTTACTTATTACAAGGTTGCCATAGTGGAGGCAAAAAAGGTCTTCTGTTCTACCTGGGTACTTATCTCTAGCAACAAATCTAAAGATATTTTTAATTTGTCAGAGAGCTTTCGAGCCCTGACCGAATTACTTTGGCCATCACCCCATCTCAGGTCTTGTGTGACGAGTTGAACACCTTCTTTATTGAAAAAATCAATGCTATTCAGAACTCTATCTCTACTAGTCATCTGGAATGGAAATCACATAATCAATATGAAAATCCCACAATGATGTCCAACCTTCAAAAGATTACCCTATATCTACTGAGAGAACTCAGAAACAAGATTCAGTCTGGTTCTCCTAATGAACAAAGTATTGTTCCCGAGCACAACACAAGAAATTAGTAAGTCCAAGAGATGACGACGGGAGTACTCTCTTAGGTAAGGTTATATGTGGGACGTAGTGGTTATACTGGACTGTTAGTCTCCTTTGTGTCTGGTAACAATATTGTATTGGGCGTACTGATATGTTGCGATTTATGTATAAAATGTGCTATTTCTATTATATTGGCGTTCTAAGTATAACGTATAGGCATCTTAGATTCGGAGCCATTTTAAATTCTAATGTATGATTAGACTGTTTTTAATCGATTATGAGCCTCGATATGCTTTTGCATTTGTGAGACGTCCAATGTATATGTTCCCCTGATTATTATGGCGGTATGAAAGACGTAATCCCAGTCGATTTGTAAGAGGGACTATCACTTATATGGGTTCAGGATCCTGATGTTTAGTCGGAGTCAGCCATATCCTTATTCTCTAGGATGGTGAATATCTGCAATAATGCATTACACATCTCATATATGATGCTGTAGCACTTAGTTTTAGATCAATAATGCTTCTCTAGGGTTACCTTATTGCAAGTATGAATTTTCTCGCTCTTAGAGTATATGGTGAATTCGATAAGTGATTTTATTTTTTACTTTCATAAATTTCTACATATTCTTCTTTTGATTGCACGGGATATTTGAACTATATGGAGGTAACTCACTCTACGAAGGAGCGTTTTATTTACTTATCTAGTGGGACATTATATAATGGCCCTTAGTTCCCCATGCTTTGGCAGTAATTTATTTCATCTGGTTAATATCCTATTATGGAAACAATACTAATGAGTCCAATAGTTCCCGCTTGTAGGACCCTAACTATGTAAGCCTGTACCTGATTGAATCTTATGTGAATACTGATGCTATAAATCTACAGATATAATTTCTCTCTTTAGATATTGGACTTGCAGATGACGTATGGAATCGCGATTGGTCTGAGGAGAATTGATTTTATTTAGGTATATAGAACTGTATTATTGTTCAAATTACCGCTTACTATTTAGATTGTGTACTGATTTCTCCTCATGTCTCTTCATTATTCCATTAGTTTTGTACTATACTGGACCATAGACAGGTTATACCTGGAATGTGGTGTACTATCTCGAAAGGAATCTTTATGGTGAGTTAATGGTCTAATTGTCTCATGATACAATAGGACTGGACAATGACTAGTGTAGCATAATTTGCACTGGTATACTAACTATGGCCCTTTAGTTGTAACTTAAAACTATTTGTTTTAATGACATATGTGGGTCCTCCACCTGTAATCATGGTGGTGCGAGAGACAACTAATCTCTTCTTCTATGTGTAATTACCCCTGCCTTTCCTTCTTGTTCTTATTTCTTCACAATGTGTACTTTGAAGAGTCACACAATTAATTTTTTTATTACAACTCTTCCTGTTTACACTGGTTGACTTAGTGGTGAATTTGCGACCTTTTTACTTTTTAAATTTTTTACACTTCTTTTTTTCTGTTATTCGGTCCTTTTGCTCAACTCTCCTACTTTTGAATTGGTGGTGGGGATGAACAGTTAGGTTTGTAATTTTATTGTATACATTATTTGTTTTTGTTATTCTGTTGTAGCCCTGATGAAGTCATTGGGTGATTGTTTCCCGTGACGAAACACGTGTCGGCCTGGCTATCTGGCTACATTCTGTATGATTTCAATGAACATTATATGAAGATTGACTATTTGATGGAAACTTCACGATTATGAAGAGAAAAGAAAGAGAAATAAAGGAATTGACTGAATGAAATTTGAATATGGAAAGAATTTGATTTAGTCTCTTTTCTCTTGGACTTACTAATTTCTTGTTTTGTGCTCGGGAACAATACTTTGTTTATTTTGTATTCTTTGTGGTTTCACAGAGGAGTATTGGGGACGTAGGTGGCCGTTTCTCTTTGTTCCCTGGAGTAATTTACTAAAGGATCTACTAACATATTGGCTTTGTTCAAGGTATAATCCAGCCACGCTTTGTGTTCTATGGTTCTCCTAATGATCATTGTCCTGCAAGGAAACAAAAAGAACTGCTCTCCAATTACTCGGCTACCTTTCTCTCTCTTTTAAACACCTCCCTGGAGCAGCGGGTAGTTCCACTTGCCTTCAAAGAGGGAGTGTTAGTGCCATTGCAAAAGAAAGCTGAAGTAGATCCCAGCATTCTGAGAAATTATATGCCTATCTCGCTACTTCCTTACCAGGCACATGTGGCTAAACTCCTGTGCGCCTTCATCGAAGAATCTAATTTTTGGGATTCTCATCAGGCAGGTTTCAGACCATTGGACTCTACTGAATCAGTTATCGTAAGTGTCATGGATGACCTGAAGGAAGGAGCAGACATGGGGTGTACAGAGGCCTTGGTATTATTATCCATTCCACTGCTTTCAATGCCGTGGATCACGCCATCCTAGCGGATAGAATGGCAGCGGCAGGTCTGAGGGGCACAGCTCTGGATTGGATGCTTTAATTTTTAAGGAAACGCTCCCAGTCCGTTAGACTGGCACCCTTTAATTCCTCTTGGGTTAACACTACTTGTGGGGTACCTCAAGGGTCTTCCCTTTCGCCCGATCTGTTCAATATATATATCTGTCCTCTGATACATGGTCTGCAAGAAAGGGGAGTGAAGGTATATACACACACAATGGGGGTGGAGAGCACACAACAAAACTGATAACAGAATAGACAAATTCATCTGTTTGAAAAAACTGCCCTCACTCACATACCGAGGTATGTTACATGCTTCATCATAGGGCCTGCTTGCAATACACCCTGGTGTAGCCACACTCAGGGCGGAGCATGAGGGAGGGGGAACAAATCATACAAACGTCACACGACACAACGTACGACCATGAAATTCAACACAATACACGTAACATATAATGTGATAAAGCATTGCAAGTCACCAAGTGGCTGAAAAGTAGTGATGTGACGAAAAAGTGCAGTTGATAGGGAGTGATTAAAACTGATTGGGGGTACCCACCAAAACGAAATCTTTATTTATCATATTGTCCTCATGCCTTTATCAACTGAGGACCTTCAAGAAAATCAGGATTTTTTTCCCAGGGAGACAACCATAGCTATTTTTGCTTGCCCTGATAATGTCCCAGCTGAATTATGCCAACTACATTTATCTGGGACTCCCTGCTGACCAAACTCACAGGTTACATCTTATCCAAAATCAAGCGGCCTGGCTAGTCTTTCAGCAACTGAGACACTGCCACACTAAACCACTGAGGAAGCAGCTTCATTGGCTTCCTGTGACACAGCGGTCTATGTTGACACAGCGGTCTATGTTCAAGACCGGTTGTATGATCTTCAACGCACTTCATGAAACAGGCCCCAAGTACATATCCACTAAGAACTCAAGATACTTACCTAAACAGAATCTTAGATCAGCTACTATGAACATGCTGATTACTCCGAGATTTAAGCAAAAGAGAATGGGTGGCTCGCGCTTCTCGGTACTAGGCCCCACACTTTGGAATTCCCTACCAATAGAAATCAGATCAATCCCAGAATACACCAGTTTCAGGAAAAGACTTAAAACATGGTTATTCACTCAAGCCTACTGTTAGAGCCCTGGAGGACAGCTCCCTTCTTCCCATTCCACCAAGAAACCGTTGGTATTCGTGCGCTTTATAAATTCCCTAAACATAAACATAAAACAATAGTGACCTGATTGGCTACTTTCATGTCCACTTGTTGCATATCTATAGGTCTTGTGTGTAATAGTGTTTACTTTTAAATGCTGCTATTGTTCTGCTGTCTCCAGAGTAACACTCTAGAATCCCTACGGAAGGCACTTTCCAGAGGACTTATTTGTGTGCGGTCCTATTGTACTGTGCTGCTACCAATAAGCAAACCTTTATATAAAACTGAACATTGTAATTTAACAAATGGTGATGAGTTATGAAAACATATCTGCTGCACTTCATGCAGCACAGGGGTGATTCCATCTTTATTGAACCTAAGGACAATTTTCTAAATTTTCAGCTGATCAGTGCGTTCGTCATCTGACACTTTTTGGGATGTTTTCGTACATTTTGACACCCAACCATTGAGAGAGCATGAGAAACTGATCTTGAGGACCTGAGGTCATGCAGTAGCTCTACGTGCATGAGGGTGTTTCTATGGGAATGAATGAGAAATACAGGAAAAGAGGCAATGTACACATAATAAGCACAGATGCTAGAAAAACAATTATTTCCGGAGTATTCAGTGGTTTATGCTTCTTTTAACCTTTAGTTATTGCTGCGGTAGATGGATTGACACCGCATCTCCTGAATCTTACACAATGTGTGACCTGAACTGAGTTGACTTGTTTACAGCTGATTCACCTATCAGAGTGAACATGCTACTTTTGGTATGAATCTGAAGACCTAGATGAGGACACGTTTTTTCTAATCTGAGATTCATGCATCATTAAATTGAGCTTTCACGGATGTTCTATGAATTGACTGACTTTTTCTAAAATATTCTAAAACCCACTATTGCCCTGATTAAGCCCTATTCAGGGTGAAATGCGTTGGCTGCATCTGCTTTGTACCACGCATCTGTGGTTGTGGAACTATTAAAAGAAGCATTAACTTCACTGAAGACTCCGGAAAGAATTGTTTTTCTAGCATTTGTGCTTTTTATGTTTACGTTGCCTTTCTGGGCTCTTTTCCAGTATTTCAATTGTTGGGTTCTTTGACAGTGGATCTAGGAGGTGGGCAAAAGTGACTCTTTGTATCTACACTTAGTGTACAGTTAGGTAGTGTGGCGTTAATTATCCCTTGCTGTAATTTTTTTGTTTTTCTGGGAATGCATATGACTTTACATTGACACGTAATGTTGCATCGTCGACTGTTGCAATGGCATTGCCACAGTGATCAGTGCAACAGCAGCATCACATGTTAAAATGCGCTTCCACATTCTGGCCACATCTGTATCCTGGCCATTTAGCTACACCTGAGACACATGCTGGGAACTGTGAGCTGCAGTGTGAACGGACTTCACTGCAGGTTTTTGCAAAGTGTGTGGTAAGCAGTAGGAGTTCTATTTTATATCATTTATGGTCAGTTTTGATGTGTGCAGGATTGTATAACAATATAGAAACACAACTTGATTAACACTTCAACTTTTTGCTGTTTGGCAAACTTGATTATCAGTTTATAACTTCAAAGTTTGTGGAACTCTTCATGGAGAACAGTTTTTTTGTGGAATTCTGATTTGCTCCTCCTGCATTACGTTAAGAATGTGCAGTTTGATCCACCATCCAGCTTTCACAAAATAGGGGAAAATCACCCATCCCCGTGAGTGTATTGGAAGGAGGAGTTTGTAACCTGTCTCAAAGTTGTAGCTGGGGAAAGGATGTCAGCAGAAAGGAAGAAAAACATCATTTCACCCAGTTTAGGTTCGGAGGGGCAGGTGGTCTTCAGAACATTACCACAAATGGAGGTCCATGGTGACAGGAATGTTTATGAGGAAGCTGTGCTGAGATTGGAGAATCGTTTTAAGCCCATGACTAGTGTTGCACTCAACAATTCAAAAGTGATACATGTGCACAAGAGGAAGGTGAAACCTTTGATAAGTTCCTTACAGAAAGCACGAGCTATGTCCATGAGCTGTCATTTCAGGCCCAATACTGACGACATGATTAGAGACCAGAATATTCTACATATTAAGAGCAAATAGGTTTAGGAACAGTTGTGGGTAGTGAGTGATCCAAATTAGCAGGATTTTATTAGTACTGCCAAACCCTTAGGACAGTCGGAGAGATGGATGAAGTCTTTGAACATGAAGAGTAAGAATTCTGCATTATGAGCAAGGGTAATTCACCTAGGGCTGGTCAGACTTACAAGAGGAGTGATAAGAATATTTCTTGTTTTAGGTGTGGGAGCACTAACCATATTGGGTCATCATCACAATGCTCAGCAGTGGGTAGGATTGTAACACATGTTGGGGCATTGGACATTTTGCCCAAGTGTGTAGGGATTTCAAGAAAGGGAATTATAGAACCACTGTCAAGGGGCAGGTACCGTGCATGGGTGAGGACTTTAACCACAGTGGAGAAGGTGGAGGCAACATGGGCATAGTACTATCTATTAGGGATTTCGGAGGATGTGTGGAAAAGGAGAGTGCAATGAATGTAAAGCTTGAATTATTGGCAGATTCTGGTTTGCCATAGATTATTAATACAAAAGATTACAGGGAGCAATGGTTTGGAGACAGACAGCATTTGGATGCCCTGGAGGAGTCCAATAATATTAAGGAAAGTTTTGATGGTTCTAGAATAGACATTGAAGGGTATGAATGAGGTGGAGATTGAATTCAAGTGCAGGGTTGCCCAAATGAAGTTATATGTGGATGCTAAGGGTGTCAATGTGTTGGGATGAAGAGATCAATGAAAATTGAGAATTATCCTTCATCAGAGAAGTAAAGAACCTCCTTTGATAGTTTTGGGCAGGTTGACTAAAGATGGAGTGATGCAGCAGTTCTCAAGGGAGTTTGCTGCGTGACCAGAAAAAGTCACAAATTCAAGGTAAAGGAGAATGCGATTCCTGTGAAGTAGAATCTTTGTGGTGTGCTAGAAAATGTGAGAGAGGAGCTGAACAATATGTCGGAGTATCTGGTTAATGAGGGTATAATTGAGGAAGTAGATTGATTAGAGTGGGTTTCCTCCATTGCCTTGGCTCTCAAGGCTGATAAAAGTCACAGGGCCCAATTCACAAGAGTAATCTGAGACAAAATCATATTTTCCCTTCAGTTAAACTTAAGTTTTGTAAGACTAAAACTTAAGTTTAACTGAGACAAAATCCTAACTTTACTACTCCTAAATGCCCTTTGTGAATACCGAAAGTCGTAAAGTTAGGATTCGGCCTCAGATTACTTTTGTGAATCGGGCCCTTAGAATATGTGTGGACTTGTGAGCCCTAAATGCTAATTTTGTGGTGGATTCTCATCCACTACCAAACATTAACAAAGTGGGTGTGCTGGAGGGAGCCAGTGTATTCTCTGCATCGAATCTCCATTCAGCATATCAACAGATTGAGTTAACTAAGATATCAAGGCACTTTAATGTGATTTGGACACCCCAAGGTTTATTCCAGCTCACAAGAATGCCCTTTGACTTAGCCTCACCGACATCCATGTTTCAGAGGGCAATGTTTCACATTTTCAAAGACTTAGACAAATTGGTGAAATGTTTCCAGGATGACAGTCTCATATTTTCCAGGAATAAGAAAGAGCACATGGAACATGTGGAGGAAGTGTGTAAACATTTGGAGTGTCATGGTCCAACACTTCTGGATGTTACTATTAAGGCTCTTCTTCTGGACAATAAGGAAATTCCATTGTTATTTGCCCGTGCTGCCAACAGTGATAGACTGGGTTTTTATTTAATGGATCACCTGAGTAGTTCTCTCGCACATTCTTTAGAGACCCTTGGGCATTTATTTGGCAACATAAATGTGGGGATGGTGCCAGACTGATTCTGAATACCTACAGGATATGTTGCCCTATAGACCAGCCAGCTAACAGTGCCGCCATAAGCACCCCTGAACCTAGGTAGCAAATGGTTTTGGCAACCATTAGAGTGGGACAACCCTAACTCAACCAGGAATTGTGGCAACAGATCTAGAAAGCTTTCGCTCCCTAATTCATGTTCTCTCTCAGAGAAATATACAAGAAATCCACAAAGGGGCTTTTTCAATATTTTTTGAACCATTGTTATTCTTGTATAGAATGTATGTGCTGCAATAATCAATAGACAGAATCATATAAAAGTAATTAGCTGTATATCGAAAGTGAACAAAAGAAATAGTTCCACCATCTTGCTAAAACAATGTAGATATGCAAGTACATAAAACAGCATATAGCGTACTCCTACTATGTTTTCCCTAACCTAGGTGCCTAGGTTGCGTGTATGTGTTCTGCCAAGAATCCCTTATTGGATGATCCAACACCGTTAATTGAAAGGAAAGTATGTAGGTTGCCTACACAGAAATGCTGGTTTATCAATAACAAAAAGCATCCTTCCTACTGAGCAGAGACCCTAGTCATGTCGCCATTGTTTATGTTCTATTGATAGCTGCCTCACCTCATGGACGAACAATAAAGAACCACGTTTGCACAATGTATGTTCAGACCTTGTACCAGATGTTCAAAGTGTTGTGATAGTGTTCTTACAAAGTGAAATTTGTAAGCACAGTGGTTTCAGAGAAACTAACCCTACACTGTCATGCAAGCAAATGTGTGTCAAAAGTTAATGTGTGAAAGAAAAGGCAAATTAGGAAATTTGTCAGTGTTAAAATGGCATAGTTTCTTTCTGGGCCTAAGTGAGCTATATGATACCCACTCCTCAAACATAAGTGGACTAACCAGCTATCTAATAGTAAGAAAGCTATGTCAATTAATGCTACAACATATGCATAAAAATAAATATAATATCTATCCACAAATCAATTAAAAGGCAATCATACAATTTGAATGCCAAAGCATACAGAAAGCCATCATTAAAAATGTAAAAGCTAAAAAAAACAAATTTAAAAACAATTTAAAATGTTAAAAATGGGGCAAATTAAAAGTTCCCACCAAATGGAATAGCTAAATGTTTATGTGTTCATAGAGGAAACAATACTGTTCCCAGAAACTGCAGACAATGTTCTCAGAGACACACTTCGATGCAGGTTTATGGAGCAAATATGTTCCCATCCAGCACTCACAGCAGCCGCTGATGGAGTGTCAGCACCCAGTGGAAGATCTGCCGAATCAGAGCCAAGATCCAACTCATCAGGAGCAGAAGCATCCCAGGAAGACTCATAGAATGCAGCCAGAAGCAATGAAATATGCAGTGGACAGCGATACAAATGGGCCTTTAAGGGGTCCACCAGTACATTTATGTCTGAAGGCTCAACAAATTGCATTCCAAGGCACAAGTCTATCGCCCACTCAATAGTGCACAGCAGACAACGGAATATGGACTACACGCAATGAAGCAAAATAGGCCAAAATTATAAAACCAATGCTCATTCAATTCCTGAAGCAACGTTGTGCCAAAGAAATGTACCATGCATTCACAGCACAACATCACATGTGGTAATGCCAATTCCATTCGATCTCCAAATGCAGAGCAGAAAAATTAAAACCACAGTCCCAAGAATCAGGAGCAGGACCAGGACCAGCGGACGACCTTCAAAAATGCTACAGGTGCTAACCAACCCAGAGCCTATTTTGTTTTAAAAAGTGCGCTATTTCAGCTTTATCGGACATATTAAAAATGTGGTGCACCAGGTCACTAAAATGTAGTGGTATGTTAGTGCAGACTAGTGACTGTGTCTCTGAAGAGGACCTTTCAACTTGAAGATCAAATGTCTCCTTTGCAGATGTTAAGGCTACATATATTTGAAATAATATGGCTTTCAGTTTGCTTAAGGCATCAAAGTGCACATTGGAAAGATTTTTTGAAGACCTAAGCTTCGCCTCCCTAAATGTATGGGCAGGTGGAAACAGTACTTGTGACAACTGGTGACAATGGAAGAAACAGTCACCATGTAGGCATCCCCTTGTTTCATCCCATAGCAACCTTGATTGTTCCGCATTAAGTAACTCCCATGAGAGAGAAGTCCAAAAGCGGGAAGAATCACAGCGGCTGGAGGAACCTTAAAAGTAGCAAGATAAGTGTGCCACAGAAGTATTACAGGCCCTGTGAAGCAAAATGTTCTTGCACACTAAGGATCCATTTAAAGTATTCTTGCAGTCTGAAACACAGAGAAAAATGTCAGTCTCCCTATTTTGACACCAACATTTGAAAGACAATCCCAATAGTTGTGTACAAGCCCTTCCGGCAAAACTTCATATCTGCCCACTTGGTTGGTTTGCAGACAGACAGTACTGAAAATGAAATGTCGAAATTGGCAAAGTGATTGTTTCAGCAACAGCGAATGGTATCCTTTATATTTTGTCTGTGTGTAACATAGTGTATGTTGCATCTTTGCGTGCCATGAGTATTTGTTGTATTGTAAGGTGGTATGGGTAAAACAAATTTGTGGCATTGATTTGTCGCCACAGCACACAGCCAGAACGTAGTGTTTGCAGTGTCCAGCTCAATAGCAGAATAGACCTAAGCTGTGATTGCCAAATTTGTAATGCGGACTTGTCTTGTTCAGTAATGTCTATTGCCATTGGCACTATGTTTCCCAAGGAATACATTCTAGAGGACAAGGTGGTCATACCATTGCCAACAACTGCTAGTACCTTTTCTAAATTAGCCTTGTCATTTCGCTTAGTCTTTTAGCAGCCTCCTGCAGAGGAAAGTCCCATATGTCGTTGTATATTGCATACAAGAGGTGTTTTTGATGTCGTTTTTGAGTAACTAATAAGAAGTACCTGAGTTACAGGTCATCAGATAGAAAGGGCAAGTGTTATTTTATCTGAGACAGTGTTGAGGTTTTAGCCAACAAGACACAGCTTCCCAACACTATAGTTTGGCACCACCCCTGACTGTTCAACGACCAAACTAACTATTCCTTCCAATTGGGGTCGGATGACTTGTATTTGCTATTCCATAGCTTGGTGTCTAATGTATCATATTTGTATTTTGTAAAATGCTGACAGTTGTCAAAGAATGTGAACATGGGAATGTGTGGTGTGTTCAAATCTTTCATCTTGGCAAATCCAAAACATAACACTTGTCGCGCAGATTATTTTAGGAAACTCATCTATTGTATTGTAAGGCATGCTCTAAACAAAGTTTCAGTTCCCTGAACCTGCCAATCTTGTATCCCCAAATTGATTTTACATCAATAGTGTCCCTCCAATAGTCGAAACCTTATGCAGACAGCTGGGAAAGAAAAGAAGCAGAGTATATCAGCTAGGTTTTGGTCAGCATATTTTTCATTGCAGGTAAATGTGCAAACCTACTATATAAAAGGCGGGTCAGATATATCCTAACCAGAAAAATAAGCAAACTTCTGTGCAAATATTTTTGAACTGACCTGTGGTGGTGTAGGGCAATGTTCCCAATGTGCAGAAAAAGATGACCATAATGTTGAAATCAAAACATTTCATCATAATTAGATATACCATCATACAATTAATCAGACAAAAACACAGTAGAATGCTCTAGTTCTTCTAGCACTTCATGCACAGTATCAATGTCCCAATCGTCAGAAACAGTATTAGGGGTAATGACATCATGCAAAGAAACTTTCAATTGGAATGGAATTAGTAAAAGTTCAGCGGGACATACTCATCAAACGATACCCTATCCAAAACAATTCATCAGGAACTGGAAAAGCTGCAATGTTCACCAGGGAAAGGTCTCTTTGTTCTTGATGTGATGACAAATGTGATTTAAGAAACAGGGGCCAGATGTAGGTAAATCTATTTTACCGACTCATAAATACCGAATTTTACCGATTCGGTATTTATGAATCGGTAAAATAGAAGCAGGGAGATGTAGGTACATCCAGATGTTTTTTTACCGAATCGGTAAAAATCGGTATTTACCGATTCGGTAAATACCGACCGGTAATGCCCATTCATTCCTATGGGCTTTGAAGCCCATAGGAATGCATGGGCATTACCGATTCGGTATTTACCGAATCGGTAAATACCGAATGTCACAAGGGTGCAGGGGGTGTCACTTTGACACCCTCTGGCACCCCCAAAAGAGGCTCGGGTGCCATGTGGCAGGCATACCTGCCCTAAGGGCAGGTCTGCCTGTCATATGGCATAGGTGTGCATGCACTCATGTGCATGCACACATGAATCGGTATTTTACCATCAAATTGAATTTGATGGTAAAATACCGATTCTGTAAGGCTTGTGGGACTCAGTAGAGTCCCACCTACATCTCAAAATTACCGAATCGGTAAAAATACAGATTCGGTAATTTACAGAATCGGTAAATTTACCGATCGGTAAATTTACTGATTCTGTAATAATTTGCCCCCTACATCTCAAATTCCTTTTACCGGTCGGTAACGGCCGAATTCGACCGTTACCGACCGGTAAAAGCCTACCTACATCAGGCCCCTAGTTTACTAGTTGAACCACAGAGCTTTTTTGGAGATATTGTCAGAAGTTGGGCTGGGCCTAGTTTGCGAAGTAGCGCTACGCGTAGCTACGCGAAGTACACTTCGCACTACGCGTAGCACTACGCGAACTGCGTAGTACCCTGTTCACACTGTGCAAGATGCCATTTTCAATTATTTCACAGCGCGGACAAGCATCTGGCACTGTGCAATCATTGAAAATGGCATCTTGTACAGTGCGAGCTGTAGTTTTCTGCCGCTCAAGTAGATTTGTACTCGAGCGGCAGCTTTCTAAATGCGGACTGGTAGTTTTTAATCGCGAGCGGTCGCGAGCATACGCGACCACTCACAATGAGAAACTTGATCTCCCCGTGTTGAGAATCTCGCCGGGAGGTTTATTTTCCACGCTTGCGATCGGCAACTTGATGTTGCTGATTGCAAACAAGGAAAAAGTCTTGCCGGGATGTCATTTTGTAATTATGGAGAAACAAAATATGTCCTTTTCAGCCAAAGATAGAAGACACACACTTTCAGCCCAAACAGTAGATGTGGCGGTGGATCAGATAAATACGAAGAGAAGCCATTAAAGTCGACGAAGTGGCCAGAGGCAGTCCAATCTATTTTTGGCAGCACAGCAGGTTTTGCAGAACTTGAAAATGACTAGATCTGTTTCAGGATTGTGAATTTATATCTGTGTTTCTCTACTAGTTGACTGTACAGTTATTGTTTTAGCAACAGGAAGTAGGCTTACTTTGTTCTTTTGGATTGTTGTTTCTCGCTGGAGAGAGAATGCTTCATTAGTTATTAAAGATTCTATCTGAACTTCCTGCACAGTAGCTAGAGGAGGCAGGTTGCTACCCAGAAGCCCATGTGGCTTACTCTTGACAATCAGCCATGCATTACTAAAACCTCTTACAACAAGAGAGATAACATAGACAGTCTCAGAGATGAATCCATCCATAAAGGAATATGTAGACTCACTCTGACTTCAATTCCAGAAATTAGTCATACTGAAGTAGAAGTGCTCCTTAATTCAATTAAATCTGGATCACCAACTGATCTATTACCAGCCTCGATGGCTGCGTCACTAGGAAGCATTCTGGCTCCAAGCCTCAGAGCATTGATCAACATTTCCCTCAAGGAAGGTAGAATTCCCCATGATTGGAAAATGGCAGTTGTGAACCCCATTCGCAAAAATACCACGCTACCATGGTCAGACCTCAATAACCTACGTCCCATATCCCTCCTACCTTACATCAGCAAGATGACTGAGAGACACGTCAACACTTATCTCTCTAAATTCATCGAGGCAGCGGACGGTCTGGACCCTTCCCAATCTGGGTTCAGGCCAAATCATAGCACAGAATCAGCCCTCCTTTCTGTGACCAATACCATCTGAATGGCACAGGATAAAGGAGGCTCTATGATTCTGGTGCTATTAGATTTGTCCGCTGCCTTCGACACGGTGTCTCATGACACCTTGATTAGTCGTCTGGAGGGAGTAGGAGTGCAGGGAACTGCCTTATCATGGTTGAAAAGTTTCATCTCCAACCGATCCCAAAATGTTCGCCTGGGCTCTCATTATTCCACCTCCAGGGAGCTCACTAAGGGGGTTCCACAGGGCTCATGTCTAAGCCCCACATTATTTAATGTGTATGTGGCCCCCCTGGCGAAGGTCGCAAGGAAATTTGGGTTCATACCAATATCCTATGCAGACGACACCCAGCTATTGTTCCCATTCCAAAACATGACCTCAGCAGTAAGGAATTCCTTTGCAGCTGGAATGAGAGCCATAGCTGGATGGATGACCTCCAATTGCCTACAATGTAATGTGGGCAAGACAGAGGTCATGCTCTTTGGGAAGGCACCACTTCTTTGGACACCTGAGTGGTGGCCTCCAGAATTGGGTACAGCTCCTTGTCCTAAGGAAAGTGTGAAAAATCTGGGCGTCAAGTTAGATCAATCCTTGGTACTAAAAGATCATGCCACACAGGTTACGGGAACCTGCATGAGAGTCATTGGCCTACTCAGAAGGGTGTTCCCATATTTAGCTGACCATCATCGGAGAACACTAGTACAAACTTTAGTAATGAGAAGGCTTGACTACTGCAACGGATTGTTTATATCCGCTAACGCAGAACAACTGAAGAAACTGCAGGTTGTTCAAAACACTGCTGCCAGATTGATCCTTAATGTCCCTGCGAGATCCCCTTCACATCCTTTACTGAGCAAGCTACACTGGCTCCCAATACGCCAGAGAGTGCAATTTAAGATTTGTTGCACTATCCACAAATGCTTGTACGGTATTGGCCCTAGGTACCTAATTGAAATCTTCCAACCCTATCAGCCAGGAAGATCTCTAAGATCTGAAAATCAAGCTCTGCTGCAGCTCCCTAGGATCAAAAGAGAAAGACAAGGAGGCCGAGCCCTGGCATTTAGAGGTCCGACTCTATGGAATTCACTACCCCCCTTCCTAAGACAAAATTCCAATCTTGTTACTTTCAGGAAATATCTGAAGACGTATCTGTTTCCCACCCAGTAACCCTAGAAATGTCACACAAACTTTCAGTACTCATTCATTCATCTTCGGAACAACACAGCGCGGAGATATCTCCCCGGAGATTGAATTCCTGCGCTATACAAGAAACATAAATAAATAAATAAATAAATGCAGTGTTGTTTGATCAGATCAATGGAGATAAATCTCTTGTCTTACAGACCGCCAAGAGGCAGAAGAAGTACAGTTCTGGTACCGTCAACAGCCAGGACCAGTACAAGCGGTCTGTAGGATGACCCACATTATTTCCTCACAATGTTTTTCTCTGTACAGATCCCCAACCTTAGGGACCCAGGAAGGTCTTGCTGGTACTTCCTTCACTTCCCCAGTGGTGGTGCATTTTGTTTGGACGTCGCTTTGTTCATCCTGGAAATTGTTCAGTTTCTGTAAAACAACCAGAGCTTTGTTTAGATGAAATGGTGTTTCCGCTGCCACTGTGCTATGATTGTCAATGTCCGAGGCCCACATCTTTATTCCAAACAGAATTTCATTGAGTCCAGCGATCCAGGGATTTTCTAGGCAGGTTATTGAGTGCCCTCTGGATGTCATATAAGTGATGAACCCAACGGTGACATCAGCCTAGTACCCCAGTTGTTAGAAACTGCTTTTATCCAGGGTTTTTCCTCTTCACTACAAAATTACCATCAGGATGGTAGGGGAAAGAGAAATGCAGGGTCGCACCCAAAGTTCCTTTTTTTAATTTTTATTTATTTTTTATAACTTTTTTCATATCTTTTAACAATAACAATAGTTATGACAAATCATACAGCAGAAATAATAGTGACTTGACAGACACATCTAGGCAAGAAAAAAACAAAAAAAAAACAGCGGTATTATGAGCAGTACAGATATCACTAATTGGCTGAACCAAAAAAGAGGGAAAAAGCATTACTCTCCAATCCAATTAGTTACTGGCACCCACAGCTTCTTGCCCATATCCTGTTTCCTGTGGCCTTTAAGCCTATACACTGCTATTTCCATAGTATATATGGCTAGTAATCTAGCTCTCCAATTTATAAACGTGGGAGGATCAGCACTGATCCATTGAGATGTAATATTAGCTCTTAAAATGGCCATTGCAATAAAAACTAGACCTATATCCAATCTAGTCCATCCGACCGTATCCTGGGTCTGATCAATCCCCAGGATCCCTAAGGCAGCTGTTATTGAGAGCGTCTTGCCAAGGATCTGGGCCAAGAAAAACTCAATGTCTTGTAAATATTTAGCAAGCTTGGAGAAACCAAATTATTATTATTATTATTATTATTGGGATATTTGTAGAGCGCAGCGATTACGCACACCGGCGTGTCCACGCGCTAACAGTGGGAGCGGCAAAAAGCAGGGGCACAAAATCTGCGCGGGCCGTTAACTAGTGTAGAGAGATGTTTTTAATTTCGCTCGGAAGCTGGCCTCCTCTGGTTCCAGGCGCAGGTCCGCTGGCAGTTTATTCCAGTTAGTAGCCGCTAGGCATCTGAAAGACCTGCCTCCCATGCGGGCCTTCTTAATTCTTGGAATCTTCAGTAGGCCGCCCCCTGTGGATCTAAGCGTACGTGTTGGTCTGTACACTTCGATCAATTTTGTCAGAGGGTCGGGTGCCCTACCATTCAGGATACGGTGACATGTGCAGAGGGCTTTGTACTCCACTCTTCTCCTCACAGGGAGCCAGTGTAGCTGCTGAAGGGCCGCCTTAGAATGCGCCCTTTTAGGCAGTCTGAGAATCAGACGCGCTGCCGCATTCTGCAGCACTTGCAGACGAGCCATGCTTTTTTCTGGAGCGCCCAGATACAGCAGGTTCCCGTAATCCGACCTAGCTGTCACCAGGGCATGGACCAGGGTTTGACGGGCTTCAATCGGGAGTAAGTCCAGGACTTTTTTCAGCTTCTTCAGAATCCCGAAGCAGACTCCCACCACCCGATTAATCTGGGGGCCAAAAGTGAGATCCGTGTCAAACCACACCCCCAGATTGCGTGCCTCTTGGCAGGGGGTTGGGGTAGGTCCAAGGCAGGAAGGCCACCACGCCGACGACCAGGCAGACTGGGCTCTCCCCACCACCAGCACCTCTGTCTTGCTGCCATTCAGCTTCAAACAATTGATGGCCATCCATTCGGCTAGATCTTTCATGCACGAACGGAAGCCATCGGCAGCAAGACAGGGCGCATGCGATAGGGAGATCACCAGCTGCGTGTCGTCGGCGTACGAGACCAGTTGGAGGCCATGGCTCTCCACAATCGAGGCAACAGGCGCGACATACATATTAAAGAGGGTTGGGCTCAGAGACGAGCCCTGCGGCACGCCTTGGCCCAGAGGCACCCCCTTTGAATAGCAGTCTCCCTGCCTGACTCGGATACTTCTCCCATGGAGAAAGTCTTGGATCCATCTCAGCGCGGTGCCAGAGATGCCACCTCTGGTCAGACACTGTAGCAAGATGTTATGTGCTACAGTGTCGAACGCCGCGCTGAGGTCCAGCAGGATCAAAGCCATAGTTTGGCCTGCATCCACGCCCTCTCTCAGATGTTCCGTAGCCATGAGAAGGGCGGACTCGGTTGAATGTCGTGGCCTAAAGCCAAACTGCGTCGCATGGAGCAGTCCCCTTTCTTCCACGTGCTTCATAATTTGGGTATTGACCACCTTTTCCGTCACTTTTGACAGAAAAGGCAGGAGGGAGATGGGCCTCAGATTTTCTAATACCTCGAAGCCTAAGTGGGGTTTCTTCCGGAGCGGGAGCACCACCGCCTGTTTCCACCCCTCCGGCAGCTTTCCCGATCTGAAAGAAACGTCGAGGATGTGCCTTATGTAAGGTTCCAAGACTTCCAGGCTGTCTGCCAAGCGTTTTGGCGACACCGGATCCCACGGGGACCCTGATGTAACAGAGCGGCACACCGCTATTAATTCCTCACGAGGAGGGGAGCAGAAGTGTGTAATATGCCCTGCCGTCTCTGTATCCCCCATTGCAACCTCCAGGTTAGACCCTGTCGACCGGATAGGGAAGGTTGAGTAGATCTTCTCTACTTTAGCGGAAAAATATTCGGCAATCCGATCACATGACTCCGTAGAGCAGCTCTCCGGCTCTATAGGTGCATTTACCGAAGTCAAGGATTTATAGATGCCGAAGAGTTCCTTAGCGGAGTTTTTCGCCCCCTGAATTTGCCCAGCATAATAGGCTGCCTTAGACTTTTTTATCAGTCTATGGTGAAGGCGCCTTTTTTCCAAAAACAAATCCCTGGCCTTGTAGTCATAGGACCCTCTCCACACTTTTTCTGCCCGCCTACAATCCGCCTTTGTTGATCTCAGCTCAACACTAAACCATGGAGCTGAGCGATCTTTCCGCGCACATGTGGTTGTACGGCAAAGTGGGGCTATCTGATCAAGCGCTTCCGTGATGCGCTGATTCATGTTGGAGACCGCTGTTTCTATGTCCTCGCCTCCAGGCTGACCATCCCTGGTTAAGGCTTGATTAAACTCCTCCACCGAGAATTTAGCCCACTTCCTCCTAAGGTAGTTGGGGGGTACCTGACTGGCTTTATTGGTTTTTATGCCCTGTATGGAGAATGCCACCAGAAAGTGGTCGGTCCAGGGAATGGGCTCAACACCTGACACCTCCACACCTCCCCAATTAGCATAGACCGGATCCAGAAGGTGTCCTTGTCGATGCGTGGGGGCCACTAGCTTCAAGTCAAGCTGAAGAGCCAGCATGTCCCGACAAAAGTCCATGACTCCTGTGTCCTCTGGACGGTTAAGATGCAGATTAAGGTCTCCTAATAGGAGGAACTTGTCCCTACGCAAGGTCGCCTCCATGAGGCTTTCTAACAAGCTCTCCCTAAACTTAGTGCAGGCTCCTGGCGGCCGATAAACCAAGCAGCCATTGATCGTCGTGCCCCCATTGATTTTAATCGAGAAGAGGCCCGCCTCACTCTCCGCGATCGGCGTGCGCTCTAAGCGGCAGCCCAGAGTGTTCCTAAAAATGATCGCAATCCCCCCTCCCACCCCCTCTGGCCTATCCTGCCTGACCCAGGAGTAATTCTCCGGTGTGGCCTCGATAATGTCTGCGTCAGAGAACTGGTCCAACCACGTTTCAGTAAGAAACAGTAGGTCGAATTTTTTATCCGTGATCAGCTCGAACACATCAAGCCTATGTTTGCGTAAGGACCTGACGTTTAGAAGGCCACAGGACAACACCTGCTCCGTGGTATCCTGCGGCAGAGTAGTCATACGAAAACCACAGTGAGGGCATACCCTATCGCTGCTCAGCATACCGTGCATACATATGAAGGCAGTGCGGGGGCGGAAGCCAAGGAGTTGTTCTTTAGTCCAGTAGATCTTTGGGCCAGGGGTTATCGCCCTAGGCCGCGGTCGGCCGCGGACGGGCGCAGACGGGCTGGACTTAGGCGCGACTTCGGCGCGCCATCGTCGCGCCCGCTGCGCTCGTCCGCTGCGCGGCCGAATGCACATTACCTCTAGTAGTGGTTTGGCCCGGAAGTGATGCTGTCTGGGGGAGGAGTCGCGTCCCTCCGCTCAATCGGCACACAAAAGCCGTGGCGGAACGGGGACGGACCGGGACACAGCAAGGGGTAAGTTAAAATCAGCCCAACAATGTCTGCATCCCCCGAGAATAATAATCTGACTCCCAGCAGCAGTCGGTTAAAAGTTGTAACACGCTACAGCAGCGCTAAAAGCACCAATACAGTTTTAAAAATTAAAAATTATTATTAAAGCACGTTTCTCAGCCACACCACCCAGCGCCTTTACTCGCGCTGCTCTCACCAAGCGCGGCAGGAGCAGGTGTGCCTTATGTGTCTGAATGCTGGCTGGGGGAGGAGTCGCGTCCCTCCGCTCAATCGGCACACAAAAGCCGTGGCGGAACGGGGACGGACCGGGACACAGCAAGGGGTAAGTTAAAATCAGCCCAACAATGTCTGCATCCCCCGAGAATAATAATCTGACTCCCAGCAGCAGTCGGTTAAAAGTTGTAACACGCTACAGCAGCGCTAAAAGCACCAATACAGTTTTAAAAATTAAAAATTATTATTAAAGCACGTTTCTCAGCCACACCACCCAGCGCCTTTACTCGCGCTGCTCTCACCAAGCGCGGCAGGAGCAGGTGTGCCTTATGTGTCTGAATGCTGGCTGGGGGAGGAGTCACGTCCCTCCGCTCAATCGGCACACAAAAGCCGTGGCGGAACGGGGACGGACCGGGACACAGCAAGGGGTAAGTTAAAATCAGCCCAACAATGTCTGCATCCCCCGAGAATAATAATCTGACTCCCAGCAGCAGTCGGTTAAAAGTTGTAACACGCTACAGCAGCGCTAAAAGCACCAATACAGTTTTAAAAATTAAAGCACGTTTCTCAGCCACACCACCCAGCGCCTTTACTCGCGCTGCTCTCACCAAGCGCGGCAGGAGCAGGTGTGCCTTATGTGTCTGAATGCTGGCTGGGGGAGGAGTCGCGTCCCTCCGCTCAATCGGCACACAAAAGCCGTGGCGGAACGGGGACGGACCGGGACACAGCAAGGGGTAAGTTAAAATCAGCCCAACAATGTCTGCATCCCCCGAGAATAATAATCTGACTCCCAGCAGCAGTCGGTTAAAAGTTGTAACACGCTACAGCAGCGCTAAAAGCACCAATACAGTTTTAAAAATTAAAGCACGTTTCTCAGCCACACCACCCAGCGCCTTTACTCGCGCTGCTCTCACCAAAGAACATATGGATTGTGTCAGCGGTGAAAAGACCACACCTGCTACATACATTTCCATGTGACCCAGACCACTCAGCAATTTTACCCGGAGTGTAATATAGAACAAAGATGGACATGTAATGTTGTGCTCTCAGACTACCAGTTATTAAAATCTGATTAGCCAATTCTAGAGAAGCTTCCAAGTCCGAACCCTCCTATGCAAGTTTCCTATCCCATCTGTCATTCTGAAAAGCTAGATCATCAGGAAGTGTTGACAGTAGAATTTGATAAATTTTCCCTATCCTGGACCTAGATGCTATGGTATCCATCAACGGTATTCTAGTAAAATTGACCCTCCCCTTGCACTAATTTTAACCAAAAAATGTCTGATCTGTAAAAACTTAAAGAAGTGTCATGTGGAGAGCCCGTATTTTTCTTGTAATTCAGAAAAGACATAATTTGGCCATTACTAAAAAAATCACCCAAGACATTAATTCGAAGAGCTCCCCAGCCTATGGTTATTTGATCCTGAAAAATTGATGGTAACAGCCCGTGTGAAAACAAGAGAGTATACACGTTGAAATTTGATAACCCTAACTGACGTCTCATTTTATTCCAGATAGACTTAGTTTTCTAATAATAACTAGGTTCAATAACTCTAGTAAGGCAATTTTGCGCTTCCTCCCCTAATAAGACCTCGTATATAGTGGGTCTGACTGGTTGAGGGACTTGCGTCTTGCTTCCACAAACAGTATCCCCATGTGCTGTAGTAATGTTACCCAGTGATAAAGCCTTAAAGATGGTAGTCCCCAACCCCCCCTTAATCTCGGAAGGATTAACTATTTAGCTGCTCTTCTAGTTTTATGGTAGCCCCATAACAATCTAATACAAATTCCTTCTGCTCTGGAAATGCAGGATGCTGGAAATTCAAGAGGTATTGACTGAAACAAATATAACAATTTGGGGAAAATGATCATTTTAATACCATTGCACCGTCCATACAGTGAGAAATGAAAATGGTCTAATCTTGCAGGTGTCTGAACGGTTCTTTTTTATGATAGGTAGTATATTCAACTCAGGGATCTGCTCGATCGCTGCTGTGATCTTATACCCAAATAGGTTGCTACTGAAACTGTAGGCATCTCCTGTGGTCTTAAGTGTATGACCTGGGTTTTATCGGTGTTTAATTTGTACCCCGAAACAGTGCAAATTGTTTCGCCAGATCATACACTGCCAGCACTGCAGATCTTATGTTAGTTATAAATAAGGCTACGTCATCAGCATACGCCAACGTTTTATACAAAATCCCATTTACCTTAGCCGCCTCAATCCATTGAACGGCATCCAACTTGCTGAGTAACGGGTCAATGTACCGGGCGAATAAAAATGGCGAGCAGGGACACCCTTGGCGAGTTCCTCTGCTGATATATATTACATTGTATTCCAGTCCAGAAATCCGAACACGGGCCTCAGGTGAAATGCACAAGGCCTGTATAGCTGTGACAAGTTCTTGTGGGAACCCTTTAGTCTTCAGCATCCGCCGGAGGAACCACCAGGAGACCCTGTCGAGTGCTTTCTCTGCATCCAACAGGATCATCCCCAGTGGTGCCTTGGAGGCCTGGGCCCAATCAAACAGGGATATTGCCCGCCTAACATGGTCAGATGTATCACGACCAGGAATGAAGCCGTGTTGACGGATAGAAACTAGGGGAGCGATGATCCTTTCAAGCCTCAGTGCTACTATTTTCGAGTATATCTTGCTATCTGCACATATTAAAGAAATGGGTCAATATGAGGAAGGATTGAGTTCTGGCTTATTCTTCTTTTTAAAAACTACAATAGTTGTTCTTTGCAATGAATCAGGAGTCTGGCCCTTCTGAGCTCCTAAAAATAGGAATTCAAGTTCATTGAGGAGAGTTTGCCTGAATGTGCAGAAAAATTCCAGGAGTAATGCGCCTGGGCGGGCAGCATTGCCTGCCGCCAAAGAAATTGTGGCGGATTCAATTTCTTCTCTTGAAATCGGGGCGGATAGCATATCCCTCTGTTCAGGAGTGATCTGAGAAGTAACATAGTCAAGCAGAAATTCCTCGCCAGACGTTACTGGTCCATACGTCTCTGAGGAACAAAGCCCCTGATCAAAACACCTGAAAAACCTACAGGGCTGTAACCAGGAGATCCTGAATCTGTCGCACTTGATTTTTAATATGACATATTCTGCTCGAAACTGCTCTTTGCTGAATGCGCTTGGCTAGCAATCTGCCGATGTTCTCTCCAAATTCATAAATATCAGACCGGTGCTGCCTGAATTTTGTAGCTGGATCCTCCCCATAATGTTGGTGTATTTTTGTTCTTAAAGCTGCTATCCTTCTTGACATTCCTCTTTCTTCTGCTCATCCCCAATTACCCGGATAAGCTCTTCCTCAACCTACCTAAGCAGACCTACCCCGCCATTAAACTGCTCTTTTATCTTACGCTGTTGATATAGAGAGAAACTGAGAGTTTCCCCTCTAACCGTAGCCTTGAAGGCATCCCAGATTATTACCTCAGATGCAGTGACCCTATTCCTCTTGAAAAATTCCACAATCCAATTTGAGATAAATAAGCAGTATTCCTGATCAAGTAATAGCTATCTGTCAAACATCCAGGTTTTCATAGCTTGTACAATATTTCCTGTTGGGAGATGAATAACTAAAGGGTTATGGTTGGATATAAATCTAGGGAAAAGCTCACAGTTAAACCTTCCCGCTATTGCATTGGACACAAAAAATAGTCTAAGCGTACACATTTTTTATGGGGGGCAGAAAAGAACGTGTAACCAGATGTCGACCAGTCCATGTTCCTGACAAAGCCCCTGTAAAGACTGAAAAGTCTTGACCTTCCGACCAGTATAAGGGTCATTACTTTATAGATTGAAGTTGACATTCAAATGAATGTTAAAATCTCAGCAGACAACTATCGAAGGAGACCACAAATCTAATTCAATGTTTAAGTGATCGAAACTAGTGGGATCATCTAGGTTGGAGCCATAGAGAGAACTTATAGTATATAAGGTCCCCTTAATGACTACTTCTATGATTACCCATTTACCGAAATTATCTTCGTTAACTTGTTTGCAAGTTAAGAGACCATACCTTGCCATGATAGCAACTCCTCGAGTGTTATTAGCTTGAGGGGTGCAAGCGAGAAGATCGAGACCCAAATCATTTAACCACATTGGATTATTCTAACAAATATGAGTCTCCTTGAGACATAATACATCGATCTTCATATATCTAATAAGTTTAGGTAATATACCCCTCTTTTTTTCTGTCATTGAGGCCACAGCAATTTAAAGAACAGACTCTAATATATTTTTTCCTATCTTCCATATCTACCGCTCCTTCGACAATCCACACAGAAAAAAAACACAAGGACAACTTTCCTAAAAGAGATGCCCAAAAAGGAAACCTTATCAAAATATTGAATCTTGTCAAAATTGCTATATTTTTTACAATTGAACAGAGGCTAGTGTGCCCCCCACCCCCATGCCCCTCACCTCCCCCCTAGATCCCCCTGAGTGAATCCCGCCCCCTCAGACCTCTCCCCACCCCCTCGTACCCCCCACCACACAAGGCTCGGGGATCATCTATCCCTGGTGACGCTGAGCTAACCCACCCATCCCTCCGGGTTGAGAGACCTTTGATTCTAATCTGTATACCTTTCATTAGTGAAATAAGCGATTTTGGGCACACAAAACATGAAATAGAGTGATATATAGAATAAGAAACAGAGTAAAGCGTACAAAAAGAAAGCTGATGTGGTCTAGAACTCAAGGCTCAAGAAAAACATTTCACATCCAAGCACATAGCAATTCATTCTAACAAAAAAATGTTTTAAACAACTTCAATGATAGTAAAAACTCTTTAGCCTGAATTTCTGACTGAAAATACTGTGTGTGCCCCTGGGAAATTACCATCAATTTTGCAGGATTAATAAGAAAAGCCTGAGCCCCTTTTGCCTGAAATTCCATTATTAATTGCCAGAGAAGCCAGCGCTTTTCAACTGTCTTTTGACAAAAATCAGGGCGAACAATAAAATTGCACCCCTTTTCTGCTCTTTTCCAGTCAGGTATAGCAAGGTCATATAGAGATTCCCTGGCTAGAAAATTATTTAGAGAGATCAAGATTGCACGTGGGCGATTGTCCGATTGCCCTGCTGCTCTCCGTTGGTTAAAAGGGAAGCGATGTGCCCTTTGTATTTGAGTCTTCCTGTCCAATGTGGCAAATCAGGTAAGGCCTCCTCAAGAAGATCTATCACAAACTGGCAAATATTAGACCCGTCCTTTCTCTCAGGGATACCCAAGATTCGCAAGTTATTTCATCTGGCGCAATTTTCAAGTTCCGTCAATTTCAACAGCGTATCATCTCTTAAAGTTTGCATTGATTCGATCTTCTTCTTTTGCGTGTTTAACTCGTCCTCCAATTGGGAAATCCTGCCTTCTGCCTCTCCTATTCTAGTTGCAAAGTCTGCACAAGTCTTCACAATTCTTCGGATAGAATTTTGTAATTTCCTACAGACACCTTGTGTCCGAGAGCTCTCAGCCCTGGCTTCCTCCTGATGGGCCGTAATCACCTGGTATATCGTAGAGAGTGTGATTTCTTCCGTGATCTGAAGCATGCTACCAGGCGCTGCCAGTATCTCTCCCTTCCCTTCATCACCTTGTTTTTCTCCTACGTTTGGTGAATAGGAGTAGTCCCATATCATGCTATCAGTGGCCCCCTCGGAACTGTCAACCGACCCTATCCAACGAGCCCAACACCGCCAGACGCAACTTTCGAGAAGGCATGGAAGCCGTCGCCAAATGGATAAAAAACAGCTGCCTACAACTAAACACCAACAAAACAGAAGTACTCATCATGGGCCCAAACCCCGACGCCTGGAGCGACACCTGGTGGCCCACCGCCCTCGGAAACCGGCCAACCTCCACAGACCACACACGCAACCTGGGAATCATCCTGGACTCCGAGCTCAAAATGGACCGCCAGATCAACTCTGTTTCATCTTCCTGCTTCCACACCCTCCGCCTCCTTCGTAAGACCTTCAAATGGATCCCCCTCGAACACCGAAAGACAGTCACTCACGCCCTGGTCACCAGCAGACTCGACTACGCCAACGCACTCTATGCCGGAATAAACAAAAACCTCATCCGCAAGCTACAGAACATCCAGAACGGCGCCGCAAGACTGGTCCTCAACCTGCCAAAACACTGCCACATCTCCCAGCACCTGCGCACACTCCACTGGCTCCCCGTCGAGGCGAGCATCACCTTTAAGATGCTCACCCACCCACACAAGGCCCTCCACGGCACCGGACCAGCATACCTGAACAGCCGACTCAAATTCCACGCACCCCAAAGGACCCTACGATCAGCCCAGCTCTCCTACGCCGTGGTCCCCCGCACCAGAAAGACCAGATCGGGAGGCCGCTCATTCTCCTTCCTCGCTGCCAAAGCATGGAACGCCCTTCCGCTCCACCTCAGACAGACAACATCGCTCCCCATCTTCGCAAGAAACATCAAAACCTGGCTCTTCGACAGACCCCCTCCTTGATGGAATGGAACCTGCACCCCCCCAACCCTAGCGCCTTGAGACCCTTACGGGTGAGTAGTCGCGCTTTAACAAACCCCTGATTGATTGATTGATATAGGAAAAGCAGGACATTTTTTAACCGTTCCTGAATTAGACAGAGATCTATCAGGCTCTTCTTCCCAGTGCAGACTGCTCGTGTCACTTCCTTCACATGCCCAGTCTTTGCCCTGGCTTTCATCTTCTGAAGAGTTGAAATGATCAGAAAGAGAGAAGAACTTATCAGCAACATCCTCCTCCCTGCAAATAGGATCAAGGTAGTCTTTCTGGATAGACGTATTATTATGTAGAACTGCGCCCACCCTGCCGATTTTCAAACCTTCAATTAAGTGAACTTAATTTCCCAGAATGCACTGGGATTGCTGTGCTGAAGTTAGTGTTGAACATGGACAAGATCATCCGCCCCAGCTCTGCTGCCCCGGGGGGGTTGAGACCTTACCGGTTAATCTCCCCGCTCCATCCACACTGTTGACCTGAATCATGGACACCTTCCTAGACTTTTCCCCCTGTATCAAAGAGTCTGCAGCCTTAGTTTTCACCGAGGGAGTTACTCTGGTGCGGCCCGCAGTGGTATTGACTATTGCTTTGCTTTTCACTGACTGAGCCTTAAACAATGCCAGTACAGTTTGCTTACCACGTGTTACGGCTCCATTCTTTGGGAGTTTCTGCTGCTCGCCTGAACTCGTCGTCTCCCCTCCAGGGTGGAGGCTCGTATCCACAGAGCCTCCTCCGCATGTGGAACCAACAAGAGCAGATTTCCTGGTATTTTCAGAGCTAGCAACCGAGCCACGTACTCTTACTCCCTTGCTGCTTGACTTTGGTGGCATCCTTGCAGCCCCCTACATATACCCGGGCGAGAAGGACCAAGCAGCGGCTGAGCAGCAAAGAGCGTGGGACGCCAATCGACAGGGGAGCACACCCAAATCTGCGATCTGCAATGCATCTGCAGCGTCCGTCTGGCCGAAATATGGAAACCACACCGGATACAAAAGGTACGAGATATCAGGCAATTTCTATTCCATAAAACCAATTACTTAGGCTATTGCAATGCTCAAAATCACCATCAAAGCAGGTCTCAGTAGGGGAAATTAGGTGGTCAGTTCACCCGACCGAGTGACCGGCCGCCATCTTAACCCCAAAAAGCCGCACCCAAATTTCCATGGCATCCTTGTAAGCCCTAGAGCTAAACACCGGACCCTGATTGGAATGTAATGTGCCGACTGCGTGTCCCAATAAAGACTGGCAGATACTTTATAATAGTTTGTGCATCAGTTGGCTACTGTGACCATACCAACAGGAATTAAGAGCAGAAATCCACTGCTACCAAGATTTACTTATAAGCCCCATCTGCTTCAGAATTTAGAATGCTTGATCTGGTGACTGTCTCTAAGGTTGGCACCAGGATCGCTCTCTCACCACAGTAGTATGTAGGGCTACCAGGATTTTTTCTGTAGGTGTGTATGTGGAAAACATATTTCAGCATTGGAGTATAAATGCGATTTATATACAAATAGGACACTGTCACCTTCATTAAACATAAAGGAGGTGTACCTGGGTGTTCCTACAATGATGCAGATCACCAGGTTTGTTGTGTTTAGAAGTGTGTGTGAAAACGTTTGGAAGCTAGTATGTCAGCTTGTATGGAATGTAATATATATTTTTTTTTTGTTTTTTTTGTTTGTGTAAGACCTTTATTAATCACAAAGCAGTTGACACAGCATGAGCCTACAACCCTGGGGCCGGCTCGCTACGTTAATATCAGTAACCAACATTGTAAATGATTGTCTCAAATGAACATCTCTGCTGTACGATGCAGAGCCCTTCCGTATGTCCTATGTATGGCTACTAGCTGGTGAAGGAAATGAGTCTTACATTTTCTCTTTTTATAACAAGAACAATAGAACAATACTCCCCAACTTAGACCGCACAGTGTAACCCTCACATGCTACACTTCAGTTGTAATGGCAGTTACAGTTCCCCCCAAATTCCCGCCGCCACCCTGGTCATGCACCTGTGGTTACCTATCCATTTATCCAATCAATTCAACCCAAGGGTCGGATCTCCTCATCATCCTGTAGGGAAGCAAGATATTCCTCCAAATAACCCCAAATACTTTTTGGTCTGGACTTCGCCGGTAACAACTCCTCATAAGTCTGTAGCTTGTCTCGGCAGGTGGACATGTCATGCAACCATGTTTTCACCTTCGGCACCTTGCGACCGTGCCAGCATTGTGCCACCTGCCTCTTTGCCAACAATAATGCTATTGCGCAGAACTTGCGCTTCGACGCTCTGAACTGTGGTACTATTCCCAGCAAGCAGACTTTTGGTGTACATTGCACCTCCTCCTCCAGAATAATAGACAATGTGGCAGTGACCTCCACCCAGTAACTCCCTATCTTGGCGCAGTCCCATGCCAAATGCGCAAAGTTCGCTCCCTCCCTGTTACACCTTTTGCATCTGTCTTCCTCCTGCAACCCGAATCGAAGCAGTTTCGTCGGCGTGTAATAAATTTGGTGAAGGAATTTAAAATGAATAATCCTCAAATTGCCGTTGGGTGTCAGTATCTGTGTCAGGGCGCAAGTGCTAGCCCATTCTTCATCTGTCAACGGTGTGTCTAGTAGTGCATCCCACCGCCCCCTTGCCTTCAACGCGTGACCAGCTAGTTCTAGTTGTGCAGCTGAATAAAGTCTAGACACCAGGTGCGATAAATCGTTAGTTGTGATCAATAATTGTAGTGGTGCAAGGCATTCTGGTTCCGAAGGGAACGTTGGATAGTGTTCCCTCAAGGCCCTAGTGAGTCTGAAATATGTAAAGCGAAACATGGGTGTTTGGTTCTGAACATATCCCAGTTTGTCAAGGCCTACGAACTCGCCACCCTGAAACACGTCCCCCATCCTGTCAATACCAGCTCTGCTCAGTAGGGACATTCCAACACCCTCCCCAGTGACTGACAGCTCCTGATGATGGTGTAGCAACATGGCCGGCGCATACAGTGGGGTCTTATGAGCCAGCTGCCCTAGTCTGTGCCAAGCTTTGACCGTAGTACCCACCGTGTTAATATCCCTAGCATGTAGCGGGGGGCGGGTATGTGAGATTATGGCTGTGAGGGGAACAGGATGCGCATCACTCTCCTCTATAGCTGCATGTGTAAGGTATGGAACCGCATGGTACCAGTATTGCGCCTGCGCACATAGGTAGTATAGGAGGAAGTCAGGCACACTGAAACCACCCTGCGCAAGTGGGAGTGTAAGAGTCCGTAGATCCACACGGGCCTGCCTGCCAGCCCAAATCAGGGTCCTCACCAGGGAGTTTATTCGACGGAATATAGCCTGCGGTGGCGTGATTGGAATGTTGTTAAACAGGTATAGCAGTTTGGGCAGTACGTTCATTTTAACAACCGCTATCCTGTCGGCTAGTGAGAGGGGCAGATGTATCCAGCGCTGGATACTGTCCTCTAGTTTCGAGAGTACCACGCCGTAGTTCGCCCTCAGCACCTCTTCTGGATCTCTGTGGTACATGACCCCTAGATATCTGATCGGTTCTTGTTGCCACTCTAGCGGGAAATCCACTTCAAAGGGGGAGGTGGTGTCAGTGAGGGGTATTATAGAGGATTTGGTCCAATTGATAGCTAGACCCGAATGCCCCCCGAATCTGATGTATTCCCGGAGTAGTGTGTTCAGGTGAGTCTCAGGGTCACGGACATACAGTAACATATCGTCCGCATACAATGATATGTGAAGCGGCCTGGCTATGTAGTGTAGAGCGGAATCTTTGTAGTTCTGCCGTATCAGACAGGCCAGAGGTTCCAGTGCTAATGCGAATAGTAGAGGCGAGAGCGGGCAGCCCTGCCTCGTCCCCCGCTCAATTGCAAATTGATCCGAAACGTATCCATTGATTCTGACCCTGGCACGTGGTTCCGTGTAAAGCAGGGAAACCCACTGCACAAATCGCTTAGGAAACCCCATTCTATTTAGGACAGTGATCATATATCGCCACTCAATGGAGTCAAACGCCTTTGCAGCGTCGAGCATGACCGCCACCGCTTTGACCGAGGGCTGTAGGTAGTGCGAGAGTGCAAATAGAGTCCTAGTGTTATGCATGGTTGATCTGGAGGGCACGAAGCCAGATTGGTCCGGCAGGACCAAACTGGTCATCAGGGGTGACAGCCGCTTCGCTATAAGTTTCGCAAGGATTTTCGAATCAACATTTATTAGTGACAGTGGTCGGTACGAGTCGCACTCTTCTGGATCTTTAGATGGTTTGAGGAGAGCGATAATCATGGCTTCGCGTAGCGTGGGGGGGAGCACCGCCTTTTCAAATGAGGTGCCATACATGTCCACTAAGTGTGGTGCGAGAATGTCCGCATACTGTTTATAAAATTCGGAGGTAAACCCATCCGGGCCAGGTGCTTTGCCATTCGGCAGCGAACCTATTACCTCAGTTACCTCATCCGCCGTGATAGGCCTAGCTAAGTATTCCCTATGCGCATCCGACAGCCAACCAATTGCCACATCATGTAGGTAGTCATATGTGTCTGCTGCCGAGGCTGTGGGTTGGGACCTGTAGAGTGACCCAAAGGAATTAACAAAGCATTGTAATATGTCTGCAGCATGAGTGCGGTTCTCCCTCCTTGGTCTTCACTCTAAGTATCGCTGTTGGACCTCGACCTGTACATATTTTCCGGGCCAAAAAAGCCCCCTGCCTACCCCCTTCTCCAAAGGCTCTAGCCACATGCGTACGGTTCAGGTACTTCATTTCGGATTCAAGAAAGTCTGCGTGCTCAGTGTGCACTTCCCGTAGTTTAGCCAGGTGGGAGACATCTTGAGTGGACTCATACAGGGATCTGCTGCTCGCATCTGCGGATTTGGGTCCTAATATCCCTAAGAACCCCCGAAGTGGTGCTAATACAGACCCCCCTGATCGTGGCTTTGAACGCCTCCCAAAGGATGCAAGGGTCGTCAGTCGACGGAGCATTAAGGTCAAAGTAATCCTTTATCGCCTTGTTAATGGTGTCTGCATAAACCGTGTCAGTTAGGGCACGCGAGTTAAAGCGCCATTGGAAGGGAGGGGGTGTGTATCGTGGAATTTCCAACTGCAACAGGACGGGATTGTGGTCCGAAAGTGTGCGGGGCAGCACCTGCAGGTGACGAACCCACAGCGCCAGGTCCTTGGTGCCCAGCCAGTAATCCAGCCTGGACCAGCTGTTATGTGAAGTTGTTATGTGCGTGGCCCCAGATGCGTCCGCGTGTCTCAACCTCCAAAGATCCTCCAAACCCAGGTCTTTCATCATGTGACCCACCAGTAGGCGTGACTGCTTGTGTTGTTCCAAGGAATTAGAGGAGCGGTCCAAGCCGTCACGGAGGGTCACGTTCCAGTCACCCCCACACAATATGTGTGTGCTATTGTGTTTTTGCAAGTGTTCCCACACCTCCCGAAAGAAATCCGGGGCGTCCGTGTTCGGACCGTACACATTCAACAACGTCACTCGCTGGCCTCTCAATGTACCTGATACCAGCACAAATCTACCAGCTGGGTCCTGTGTTACAGTGTGAGTCTCAAATCCCATCCCACGCTTTACCAAAATGATTACCCCTCTGGAGTAGGAAGAGTACGAGGCCCTGTAAACTCCCTCCGCCCATCTTGACCCCAAATGAGCGTGTGTGTGTGGTGCCAGGTGTGATTCCTGTATGAACGCTATGTCCACATTCCACCTTGTAAGGCTGGCGAAGATCTGTCTGATTTTACGAGGCTGCGAGAGCCCTCTAACGTTCCAAGTGAGAATGTTTAAGCTTCTTCTACCCGAATCCCTTGACCCCATCAAATTTGAGTAATACAATGCATGACAGTGTCCCCCACGTCAACTGTATAGGAATTGCCAGCTTCTCCCCAGTAGGAGGCCTAATTGGTACAGCGGCAGCCAGAACCAACGGGGAACCAGCATGAAGAGATATGTCATACTCTGTCGGTCTATATATACATTCAAACATCCCACCACCCCATAACCCACCCACTCCAGCAACCCCAACCTGCCGAAGCCTTCCCCATTCAGTGCACCATTCCATAAAATTCACAACCATAACTACAGTGCCCAGAACCAAACTCTTATTGGGTTATACCCTCACAGAGGTCCGCCAGGGGCACATCTCTCCACCCGGTGGGCGGGTGTGGGCGACACTAAATAAACTGTTAGAGCACGCAATTTATGTGATCATTCGCCGCCCCCCCCCACCGCCCCCCGAGCACACATCAACAGCGCCGCAGAAACAACAGCATGCCTGGAGCAGTGCGACCTCAACTTGGTTCCAGTTAATCAAACAGCAAATAATATACCCCTCCGCCCCCCCACATGTGCTGATCGCCACATATAGTGTACCTGAAACCGTAAAGGTAGTCTGTGATTGAAGCGCGTTAAAGCTGGTGCATAGTAAGCAGAGTACATCACACAAGGGTCATCGGCCCACTACTTGTGAACCGGGCTTCACAGCACAACCACCAAATGGCCCCAATGTTGCTTGTCAGTGTTAGTCAGTACAGCACAAAGGAGGGGGCATGGATCGCGGGGCATTTACAATCCAAAGTTAGTATTATCCCCACATTATCGAACAGCAGTCTCTTTGCCCCAGTAGGCCCCCTCCATCCAATCATGCAGTCTTTGTTGCACCAACACCACAGTTGTTCACGCAGGAGATCAGAGTCATGGTAGCCCTACAAGTGTGGACAACAGCGGTCATGCTAGAACGCATGTATTCGGACAGAACAATAAACTCACCATTGGCCGACTAGGAATCAATCCGATACCTTCAGTCCGAGTCACGCCGCTGTTCATTTTGCGAGTTGTCTCTCATCTCGCGTTGCACCTTCTTAACCTTCGGTGTCGCCAGTACAACCGATTTCTCCTTCCATACCACCCTTAGGCGCGCCGGATACATCATCGAGTACACAATGTTCAAGTCACGCAATTTGGCCTTCACTGTGGTGTATTCTTTCCGGGCCTGTTGGACCGCAACTGTGTGGTCAGGATAAAACTCTAAGGAGTTCCCCTGATGCTGGATCTTCCCCTTTTCTCTCGCTAGTCGAAGGATCGTGTCCCTGTCGCGGTAAGTGAGGATTCGCGCCGCAATCGGCCTTGGCGTGGCGCCAGGAGGTGGTTTCGGGGCCAGCGACCTATGTGCTCGCTCCACGATGAATAGTGGCGATAAGGCCTCAGCACCGAACAGGTCCTTACAGAGCGTTTCCACGTATGTCTCCATCCGCCCTGTGTTGGTGGTCTCCGGCAGGCCCGCGATTCGCACGTTGTTGCGTCTCGAGCGCGCCTCCAAATCCTCCTCCTTCGCTCTGATCACCTCCAGGAGTCGTTCCATATCTGCGCACTTTGAGGTGGAGGCTCGCGCCTCATCTTCGACCGCGGAGATTCGTGTTTCGGCCTCATCCAGACGCTCGCCATGCTTTTCCTGCCGTGCCGCCATGCCGTCCATTCTGCAAGTCAGGTTATCCAGCTTGCCATTGATGTCCTGCAGATTGGACTGAATCGCCAATAGGATCTTTTCTATGTTATTGTTGGGCACAGGCCCTGCACCTTCGCCATCATCCACCACGTCGTCGGGGGGCTTCTGCGCCTTTTTGGTCTCAAACGACAGTTTCTGTTGTTGCCTGTCCGGCTTACCCATGGTGGCGGTCGGGGATATTGTCTTCCTGCTCGTGGGCCCTGATGCCCTCGTGACTCTGGTCGCCGTCGCCGTGGTGATCCCCACAATTGGTACGTCAATCGTGTGCTATATTGCCCCACAGAGTTGCGCAGGGGGAAGAATTGACACTTGCCTGGGCGTGAGGTTATGTGGTTGAGCGCTGGTCACACCGCCGCACAGCAGCGCCACTCAACGTGGCCTGCCAATGGCCACTCAGCAGTACAGAATGTGTGAGAGGTCGTGACAGTGCACCGTGTTAATGAACTCCCGGGCCTCGCCGTCCCTCGAGGTGGCGTGTGAACGCAGCGGGCCCCACGCTCGCTCCCCGCGTACAATGTCGTTATTCAGCCAGCGCAGTCTGTATGCCCTCCGCGCTGGCACAGTGTCGTGTCAGGCAGCAATCACCTCCGCATATGCTCCGGTGGATCGGCAAGGCCTGGGCATAAGCGCGCCGTCTGGAGAGGGGTCTGATATACATGCGTTTACATGCCAGCCGCCGCCATTCTGTCTGGCACTAACCTCGGCGCTATCGAAGGGGTGCTCGGTTCTCTTGCAGGCTGAAGGGGCAGGACAGCGACAACGGAAGGTTCACGGAGCAAGGCCTTACCCCTGATGTGCCGTAGCTGGCGCAGATGGACGAGCGCAGACTGCCTCCTTCACCCTGGTCGCGCGTCTGTCACCCAGCGCTGGTTTTCCGTCAGGCACTCGGACGTGCCATAACTTTCGCCGGTGAGCAATCCTGCAGTCCCCGCTGGTCTCGTTACAGACAGCAACCACCTCCGCGTCTACTCCGGTGGATCGGCAAGGCCGGGGCATATGCGCGACGTCTGGAGAGGGGTCAGCTATGCCCGCGTTTTCTTGGTGGCAGCCGCCATATTGTCAGGCATGAGCCTCGGTGCCATGCAAGAGGTTCCCAGTTCCCTGTAGATTTGAAAGGGCAGGATAGCGACACCGGAGGGTCTAGGGAGCAAGACCTTACCCCTGAAGTGCTGTATTTGGCGCAGATGGACGAGTGTAATCTGTCTGCTCCATTCTAGCTGCGCATCTGTCCCACAGTGTCGGCCATCTTGTCAGGCACTCGGACGTTCCATAACTTTTGCCGGCGATTAAGCTTGCAATCCACGCCGGTCGGGGGGCCCTCTGCTCCACATCTAATGCAGCAGCACTTCCCCCATCTGTTGAAGTGCTCGGGGAGCGGGTAGCCGGGGCGATAACGGCGAAATCCCACAAAGTTGATGATCGCCCGGTGGAGCTGCTGCTCAGGCAGCCATCTCGCTGTGCGCCCCCTAGCGCCTCATGGAATGTAATATATTTGTGTGTTCCTGAGTCCAATGTGTACTGGAAAGGTCATAGAATGGTTTAACCCATTCTGCATAATCTGGAAGGTATGCTCTACCAAAATTTAGAAAACCCGGTATGGATTGCGATCTCTTCAATGTAGTTGAAGGTTGAAGTACCACACACTTCTCAACGAAGTGTGTCTCAAGGCTTTTGCCTTCGCTTGACAACTCATATCCCTGAAAAAGGACGTTTCGATGGGTAATTTTGGATTATTTGAAATTAAGTTTGTAGCCCATCTGAGCAAACCCCAGAATTATGCGATCTACTCTTGTTAAGTGTTACAAAAGGTAATCATTCAGGTGAATGTCATCGACATAGGACAATGCCTGGTAATCAACATTTTGTAGTAGTTATGTTACTCTTGCTGCTCTTACACCCCTGGGACGATAAACCAAATTGCCTCTAAGAGCCTAGCATTGAGAATGCAGTCAAATATCTGCTGAAGAAGAAACAAAAGTCCCTTATCAAAAGTCCACAGATAAGTGGGCCAAAAAAATGCTCCGTGATTAGGAACAAAACTCAATATTGATCATGTGCTGAGAAAGCCTATAGAATACATCAAAGTCAAACATCCAATTGCATCAACAATACAGTGTGCACACAAATATCAACAAAGTACATAAAGGGAATAACTGATATAACATGTTAATTTATTTTATGAAATCTTAGTTAATATACTACGTACATGATTAAAAACTAATCCTTATTAGAGAGGTTACAATATTGTAGACCACATTAATTGCATTAAAAACACAATGCAGGAGGAGATTTTGAAAGACGTACATGAGGGGCACCAAGGGGTATCTTCCACGGAAAGACTCTTCAGAGCTAATTTTTGGTAGCCCGGCTTGGATAAAATGGTGGATCAATGTGTGATGGAGTGTACTCTGCATGTGAACAGTGACGAAATGCTTAAGGTGTTTCACTCCCCTCTCAAACCTATGTCATGTCCAAATTCACGAGGGGAGAAAGTGGCCTACGATATCTTGCAGCTGTATCAAAGTTTGCCCCAGGAGGCCAGATATGCATTGGTCGTAATTGATTATCACTCAAAGGGGCCAGAAGTCAAGTCTTTTGCACATGCCACCTCTCTGTCAGTGATTGTGTTCTTTAGAGAAGTTTTTGCTCCGTAAGTGTGCCCAGAGGATATTCGTACTGGGGTTTGCTGTGAAGGGTACTTCCAATTTTGGTTGAACGTTAAATGTGGTGAAAGTTAACCAGAAAAGTCTGGTCCCTCAAGATGGCAGAGTGTGGAGTGTGAGAAGGGTGGTCAAGTGCAGAAGTGTAAGAGAATGGATAATCATACTCAAGTTTGAATAGCTAGTGTGAAAGTGTTCCTGCTGGTACACATAATAATTTGTAATTGAAGGTACAGGTATGAGAATGAATCTGTGGCATCACAGGTAAAAATAGTTGTTGGATCAGTCATCCACCAACAAGTTATTGATGACTAAGCTTTGTTCTTTATTTTTAAGTTTATTGTTTTAAGGGAGAAAATGTGTTACAAATGCATAGGCCTTGTATGTAATAGTGCTTACATTTAGATGATGTTATTGTTCTGCTGTCTCCAGAGCAATATTCTAGAATCTCTCTGGAAGGCAGAGGACTTGCTTGTGTGCAGTCCTATTGTACTGTTTATGTGAGTACTGTGCCACTATCAACAAAGAAACATTTATATAAAACCCAGCATTGGAATTTAACAATACTGTTGGAAGCCAGGACTCAAGGTGTAGAGCAGGAAAACAGAAATTGCATGCTGGGATGTAGTGTTAACCGTAAGTAGTTACCAAAATGTGTTCTGTCTCTAGTATGTGGTCCTTTCCTTAGTGGATAATCTTCCGTCTGTGAATGTGGTTTAGTTTCTCCCATGGTGGATAATATGCCACCCTGCAGCCTAGACATATCATATTCTTTACTTTCCATAGCACAGATCAGCAACATGAACATTTCTACAGTGGTTCTGTGAAACTAGTGATGAGCAGGTTGTGGAAGCAGGAACTCTTTTCCTCCAGGCTGCAATGAGGGCAATGGCTAGCAGATCAGAGTAGGTTTAAGTCTTGGTTCTTTCCAGAAACTCTTCAGGTATTTAGAAACAGGTTGGGGTTGGCAAAAAAGATCAGTAGTAGTAGAGATCAGCAACATAAAACCTTCCTCTTGACATCCCTTTAAAGTGACAATGAACCCCAAACGCAATATGCAGCCCCCACGTACCTTGCTATGACTGTCAAGTGAGCGCAATATATCATGAAGAAAGAAGTGAAGATCAGATCCATGGGTACTAAAGTCACAAGGGAGACTCAATCTCTGGTTGAGAATCATTCTGATTTCACAGGGTTGCCTAACGAAGTGCATCAATCATTGACAACTAAAGTGCACCTTTACCACTTCAGCATTTGAAAGAATAAGACCTACCCTCATCAGGGTTGATCCCAAAGCAGGGTATAATTGTTATGGTAATTTATTCATGAGAAACATTTGTTTGGCCATTAGATCAACACTGCAGTGATGGGATCCAAAGCCTCACCAGAACACTGTTGGCCCTGCAGGTGAGCTGCACACTGGAGCATTGGATAATTACCAATACCCCACGTTTTTCATAGAGCCATATGAGAAGCTATAACCATGCCACCTAGCTAGGGCATTGGTCATTGAGGATCTGATCACTGAAGAGGCATGGAATGTTGATCTAATTATCTTGGCAGAAAAAAATGGGTGGGGGCTGAAGTGGTCGCAGCTGGGACCCCAGATTTACCTCTTGAGTTTGGTCCCTGAAGAATGAACCTCCCACTTTTGAGCATTTTGTGAAGCCCGAAACTATTTATTCAGCCTCTTCCACAAAATATTGTGATCAACAGTCATACACAGCAGAGAGGTTAAGAAAAATCAAAGTAGTTTGCTAGCCCTTATCGTAAATTATGAGGAGCTTCTCTCTGAGCTGACTCTGTTTCTCTAGTTTACTATAGACTTGAACCATGATTGGCGATTGTGCAGTAGTTGAAGTTATTCTACATAGCCTTGAAAGTGGTCTGCAACAATTCTTTCCAGAGTTTTTCTAGACCATCGAAAGTTGCAAATCAGATTTTAGTCTACTGGAATTAGTTAGGAGATGTCTTTTTCCAAGTTCTTTGGTGATGTCATTAGCTAATATTCATTTGGCACTTCTTGATCGTCAGCCAATGTTTTAAAATGTTATTGTTTTATTTATAATTGTGTATTAGTCTTTTCTGATTTTGTGTAATTAATTACATTTTACATGGCAAATTGTAATAATCCATGCACAGGTGACCATTTTATACTTGGCATAGATTAGTTCCCATAAACTGGCTCCTAAAGCCAGTCTTCAAATGCTATTGAATTTATTGTTAACATTTGAAAAATCATAAAAGAAAGAAGAGAAATTGTAGTGTAGTTCCTATCTTCCCAATAGGCTCTGCGCATTGGAATAATACCTACAGCAGTAAAGGCCTAGGCCAGACGTTAACTAGGTCTACTACTGTCGATACTAGACTTAAGTTTTGGGTTTGCCAGCATAGATCAGAGTTCGCTAGAAACTTTCTCGAATGTTCAAGGAGGAATTAACTTCCCTGATTAGACAAGAAGGAATTTAGTTTCTGACAACCATAGAACATGACAACTTTGCTCTCCCCTAATCAAGAGTCAATCTCGAGAGTCGTGTGAACAAAAGGCAAATTATTTTACTCAGTCAGTACGTGCATTCTTAGTCTCATCAGAATGTAGAGAAATGGAAGAGACGGGCGTGTTCAATAAAAAGGTGTTATTTATTGATCAGTCTCTTTTCTCATACAAGAGAAATGGATCGATATTATTGCAATACTTATAGCTAAGTAAAGTGCATACATTAAAAGCAATAGTATAAAGTAATACTGTAAAAACATTGATATGGTTTCTAAGCCATAAGATGTTTAAAATGAATAAAATATATTTACATACACATATACATTTGACTAAACGTACTCAACTGGTGTTTCTAAATACGCCTACCCCGTGTACCTGACCTAAGCCTAATACGTGGGCGGGAATAGAAAGTTACAGTTTAAGTTAAGTTTGTTTTTGCCAAGTGAATAACTAAAGAATTCTCTGTGAGGGGTTATTCAGTTCTGTACCTGGAAGTTAGGATGAATGAGGAATGGTATCTCTTTCTCTGCTCTCGATATTCCAGGCTGCCTGCGAGGGCTACCCGGAAGCGCCGGTGCTGGGTCTCTCGGCAGGAGAAAGCAGCTTCTCTCAGCGCGTCAGAAAGGCGGGGCTGCTGCTAGCGGGGTCTGCTCTGCTCTCGGCTTCGGCAAGTATGGCTGCTCCGTCTCGTCACCACGCGTGTGTTTGCATAGGGCAAGATCGGTAATATTTATACCTTTAAGGTGCCGAGATTGACGTAAGGATGGACATAGATACGTCAATAAAGATGTCATACGACTTGCTCGTTAGCACATTCTTTTACTAAAGTTCTCAGTGAAATCAAAACAATGGCCGCAGGGTTTTGCCCAGGTTGTCATAGGTTTGATTTGTTATGAGAACTCCGTATGCCTTATCAGGGACTGGAGGAATATCGCTTGTCTAATTAGATCGCAAGCGTTATGACCTAATCAGATAACACGTTCCTGTGCCGTAGTGTGACTGCGTCAGATAACGGTATCTGCATCATGGGGGTTTTCTGCCTCATGGGCTGACTGCTAGTTAACTTGTTGGTTTGTTTAACTAGAATAGGGTTAGGAATAGGGGGATCGATTCAGAACCGATAGGAATACATGACAAAATAATCAGCAATTACATACATATATAATTGCATAAAATGCTGCAATGAATATGTTTGTTTAGTACACAACCTGTTGCATGGGAAGAACGGAGGCTGTATCCAAATAATACAGTTGGTTGAGTGTAGTGTTCTTATTGGAATGTAGGTGGGTGGTAAAGGTTAAGAATGGGAGTGACTAAAGGATTCTCTGTGAATCCAGTTGAGTGGCTGTTTGGAGCTAGCCAGGAGGATGTCAAGCTGTCTTCCTTCCATGTGAATAAATAGACTTAATTTACCCTGCATTGTGTAGATGTATTCTTCACCACGTAAACTAGCAACAAGAGTAAAGTAGGAAGGAAGTCAGTGCACACCTTGTTCCTGTGTGGTCTTTGGCAAGGTTCGACTGCTTTGCTTATGCCGACCATTACCGTAGCGGTGTTGAGGTGATGCGGTGACTTTCCAGGTCGTGAGTACCCCTAACCGAGGGATTTTATGAAAAGTCGAGCTAAGCACTGAAGGGGCCAATACAACGTTTGCCACCACCTTGAGTGAGAGGCAGAGGGACCCAGAGAGGTGTCATCTTGTACAGTCACGTGCCATTTTGGATTGGAGCAAATTGTAGGCCCGAGTACAGAGTATTTGTGTTGGCCTGTATCTATGATGAAAGGCACACTGGTTTAAAGGTTTCAAAGCACTGAACAGAAAATAATATTTCCGCAATAATTGAAATTATGTTGCAGCAATAATATTCACACAATTCATTTTAAGGCATATTTACGGTGAAAGGCACACCTGAAATTGTACAATTACTGTGTTATCTAGGCAGTTTATTTGGATTAAAGCATTTTATTGAAATGTCTACACTTATGGTGATGGGCACACCTGTAATTATTCAGCCACAGCCATTGGTATTTTCTGTGATAGGCAGACCTGAGGTATTATTGGCTCTTTTCTTAATCCCAATATTAAAAATGGCCAATATTGCAGCCCACCACATTATCTGCATGTTGCTGGAGAAACAAAAATGAAATGGGAATTATGGTATTCCAAGTTTTTTGGCTTATGTGAAGGTCCTAGAGGATGAAGATTGTTCAGCAAAGAGGAAACTATCTTGTTTAAAGCATTGCTAGGTGGAGCAGGTTTAAAGGAATTCAATAAACATACCCCTTTGGAGGGGGTAGGGGATATAAATGTATTTAACCAAGCTTTTAAAATGAGTATCCTTTTTGGAAGGAAAATCACCACAGTGATGGAAAGGTTCAAGTTTTATTCATGTATACAAAAGGAGGAAGAGCCAATTGAAGAATATGTATCAGTGTTGTGGACCTTGGCAGGATCTGGGTCTTTTGAAACTATAACCTATAAACAAGTGTTGGGGGATGAAATAATGATGAATACTAAAAGTAAAAAGATCCAGGAAAGGTAATGGATTAGTATGGAATCCTCCTTAAGTGCAATTATCAATATTGCAAAGGGAATTGAACAGTCTGAGAAGTTTGTAAAAGAGATCAGAGGCCAGAGCGTCAGAATTTACCATTTACCCATTTACCTTAGCCGCCTCAATCCATTGAACGGCATCCAACTTGCTGAGTAACGGGTCAATGTACCGGATGAATAATAATGGCGAGCAGGGACACCCTTGGCGAGTTCCTCTGCTGATATATATTACATTGGATTCCAGTCCATAAATCCGAACACGGGCCTCAGGTGAAATGCACAAGGCCTGTATAGCTGTGACAAGTTCTTGTGGGAACCCTTTAGTCTTCAGCATCCGCCGGAGGAACCACCAGGATACCCTGTCGAGTGCTTTCTCTGCATCCAACAGGATCATTCCCAGTGGTGCCTTGTAGGCCTGGGCCCAATCAAACAGGGATATTGCCCGCCTAACATGGTCATATGTATCACGACCAGGAATGAAGCCGTATTGACGGATAGAAACTAGGGGAGCGATGATCCTTTCAAGCCTCAGTGCTACTATTTTCGAGTATATCTTGCTATCTGCACATATTAAAGAAATGGGTCAATATGAGGAAGGATTGAGTTCTGGCTTATTCTTCTTTTTAAAAACTACAATAGTTGTTCTATGCAATGAATCAGGAGTCTGGCCCTTCTGAGCTCCTAAAAATAGGAATTCAAGTTCACCGAGGAGAGTTTGCCTGAATGTGCAGAAAAATTCCAGGAGTAATGCGCCTGGGCGGGCAGCATTGCCCGCCGCCAAAGAAATTGTGGCGGATTCAATTTCTTCTCTTGAAATCGGGGCAGATAGCATATCCCTCTGTTCAGGAGTGATCTGAGAAGTAACATAGTCAAGCAGAAATTCCTCGCCAGACGTTACTGTTCCATCCGTCTCTGAGGAACAAAGCCCCTGATCAAAACACCTGAAAAACCTACATGGCTGTAACCAGGAGATCCTGAATCTGTCCCACTTGATTTTTAATATGACATATTCTGCTCGAAACTGCTCTTTGCTGTATGCGCTTGGCCAGCAATCTGCCGATGTTCTCTCCAAATTCATAAATATCAGACCGGTGCTGCCTGAATTTTGTAGCTGGATCCTCCCCATAATGTTGGTGTATTTTTGTTCTTACAGCTGCTATCCTTCTTGACATTCCTCTTTCTTCTGCTGATCCCCAATTACCCGGATAAGCTCTTCCTCAACCTACCTAAGCAGACCTACCCCGCCATTAAACTGCTCTTTTATCTTCCGCTGTTGATATAGAGAGAAACTGAGAGTTTCCCCTCTAACCGTAGCCTTGAAGGCATCCCAGATTATTACCTCAGATGCAGTGACCCTATTCCTCTTGAAAAATTCCACAATCCAATTTGAGATAAATAAGCAGTATTCCTGATCAAGTAATAGCTTTCTGTCAAACATCCAGGTTGTCATAGCTTGTACAAAATTTCCTGTTGGGAGATGAATAACTAAAGGGTTATGGTTGGATATAAATCTAGGGAAAAGCTCACAGTTAAACCTTCCCGCTATTGCATTGGACACAAAAAAATAGTCTAAGCGTTCACATTTTTTATGGGGGGCAGAAAAGAACGTGTAACCAGATGTCGACCAGTCCATGTTCCTGACAAAGCCCCTGTAAAGCCTGAAAAGTCTTGACCTTCCGACCAGTATAAGGGTCATTACTTTATAGATTGAAGTTGACATTCAAATGAATGTTAAAATCCCAGCAGACAACTATCGAAGGAGACCACAAATCTAATTCAATGTTTAAGTGATCGAAACTAGTGGGATCATCTAGGTTGGAGCCATAGAGAGAACTTATAGTATATAAGGTCCCCTTAATGACTACTTCTATGATTACCCATTTACCGAAATTATCTTCGTTAACTTGTTTGCAAGTTAAGAGACCATGCCTTGCCATGATAGCAACTCCTCGAGTATTATTGGCTTGAGGGGTGCAAGCGAGAAGATCGAGACCCAAATCATTTAACCACATTGGATTATTCTAACAAATATGAGTCTCCTGAAGACATAATACATCGATCTTCATATATCTAATAAGTTTAGGTAATATACCCCTCTTTTTTTCTGTCATTGAGGCCACAGCAATTTAAAGAACAGACTCTAATATATTTTTTCCTATCTTCCATATCTACCGCTCCCTCGACAATCCACACAGAAAAAAAACACATGGACAACTTTCCTAAAAGAGATGCCCAAAAAGGAAACCTTATCAAAATATTGAATCTTGTCAAAATTGCTATATTTGTACAATTGAACAGATGCTAGTGTGCCCCCCACCCCTACCCCCATGCCCCTCACCTCCCCCCTAGATCCCCCTGAGTGAATCCCGCCCCCTCAGACCTCTCCCCACCCCCTCCTACCCCCCACCACACAAGGCTCGTAGATCATCTATCCCTGGTGATGCTGAGCTAACCCACCCATCCCTCCGGGCTGAGAGACCTTTGATTCTAATCTGTATACTTTTCCTTAGTGAAATAAGCGATTTTGGGCACACAAAACATGAAATAGTGTGATATATAGAATAAGAAACAGAGTAAAGCATACAAAAAGAAAGCTGATGTGGTCTAGAACTCAAGGCTCAAGAAAAACATTTCACATCCAAGCACATAGCAATTCATTCTAACAAAAAAATGTTTTAAACAACTTCAATGATAGTAAAAACTCTTTAGCCTGAATTTCTGACTGAAAATACTGTGTGTGCCCCTGGGAAATTACCATCAATTTTGCAGGATTAATAAGAAAAGCCTGAGCCCCTTTTGCCTGAAATTCCATTATTAATTGCCGGAGAAGCCAGCGCTTTTCAACTGTCTTTTGACAAAAATCAGGGCGAACAAAAAAATTGCACCCCTTTTCTGCTCTTTTCCAGTCAGGTATAGCAAGGTCATATAGAGATTCCCTGGCTAGAAAATTATTTAGAGAGATCAAGATTGCACGTGGGCGATTGTCCGATTGCCCTGCTGCTCTCCGTTGGTTAAAAGGGAAGCGATGTGCCCTTTGTATTTGAGTCTTCCTGTCCCATTGCGGCAAATCAGGTAAGGCCTCCTCAAGAAGATCTATCACAAACTGGCAAATATTAGACCCGTCCTTTCTCTCAGGGATACCCAAGATTCGCAAGTTATTTCATCTGGCGCAATTTTCAAGTTCCGTCAATTTCAACAGCGTATCATCTCTTAAAGTTTGCATTGATTCGGTCTTCTTCTTTTGCGTGTTTAACTCGTCCTCCAATTGGGAAATCCTGCCTTCTGCCTCTCCTATTCTAGTTGCAAAGTCTGCACAAGTCTTCACAATTCTTCGGATAGAATTTTGTAATTTCCTACAGACACCTTGTGTCCGAGAGCTCTCAGCCCTGGCTTCCTCCTGATGGGCCGTAATCACCTGGTATATCATAGAGAGTGTGATTTCTTCCGTGATCTGAAGCATGCTACCAGGCGCTGCCAGTATCTCTCCCTTCCCTTCATCACCTTGTTTTTCTCCTACGTTTGGTGAGTAGGAGAAGTCCCATATCATGCTATCAGTGGCCCCCTCGGCCCTGTCAACCGACCCTACCCAACGAGCCCAACACCGCCAGACGCAACTTTCAAGAAGGCATGAAAGCCGTCGCCAAATGGATGAAAAACAGCTGCCTACAACTAAACACCAACAAAACAGAAGTACTCATCATGGGCCCAAACCCCGACGCCTGGAGCGACACCTGGTGGCCCACCGCCCTCGGAAACCGGCCAACCCCCACAGACCACACACGCAACCTGGGAATCATCCTGGACTCCGAGCTCAAAATGGACCGCCAGATCAACTCTGTTTCATCTTCCTGCTTCCACACCCTCCGCCTCCTTCGTAAGACCTTCAAATGGATCCCCCTCGAACACCGAAAGACAGTCACTCACGCCCTGGTCACCAGCAGACTCGACTACGCCAACGCACTCTATGCCGGAATAAACAAAAACCTCATCCGCAAGCTACAGAACATCCAGAACGCCGCCGCAAGACTGGTCCTCAACCTGCCAAAACACTGCCACATCTCTCAGCACCTGCGCACACTCCACTGGCTCCCCGTGGAGACGAGAATCACCTTTAAGATGCTCACCCACGCACACAAGGCCTTCTACGGCACCGGAGCAGCATACCTGAACAGTCGACTCAAATTCCATGCACCCCAAAGGACCCTACGATCAGCCCAGCTCTCCTACGCCGTGGTCCCCCGCACCAGAAAGACCAGATCGGGAGGCCGCTCCTTCTCCTTCCTCGCTGCCAAAGCATGGAACGCCCTTCCGCTCCACCTCAGACAGACAACATCGCTCCCCATCTTCGCAAGAAGCCTCAAAACCTGGCTCTTCGACAGACCCCCTCCTTGATGGAATGGAACCTGCACCCCCCCACCCCTAGCGCCTTGAGACCCTTACGGGTGAGTAGCCGCGCTTTAACAAACCCCTGATTGATTGATTGATATAGGAAAAGCAGGACATTTTTTAACCGTTCCTGAATTAGACAGAGATCTATCAGGCTCTTCTTCCCAGTGCAGACTGCTCGTGTCACTTCCTTCACATGCCCAGTCTTTGCCCTGGCTTTCATCTTCTGAAGAGTTGAAATGATCAGAAAGAGAGAAGAACTTATCAGCAACATCCTCCTCCCTGCAAATAGGATCAAGGTAGTCTTTCTGGATAGCCGTATTATTATGTAGAACTGCGCCCACCCTGCCGATTTTCAAACCTTCAATTAAGTGAACTTAATTTCCCAGAATGCACTGGGATTGCTGTGCTGAAGTTAGGGTTGAACATGGACAAGATCATCCGCCCCAGCTCTGCTGTCCCGGGGGGGTTTAGACCTTACCGGTTAATCTCCCCGCTCCATCCACACTGTTGACCTGAATCATGGACACCTTCCTAGACTTTTCCCCCTGTATCAAAGAGTCTGCAGCCTTAATTTTCACCTAGGGAGATACTCTGGTGCGGCCCACAGTGGTGTTGACTATTGCTTTGCTTTTCACTGACTGAGCCTTAAACAATGCCAGTACAGTTTGCTTACCACTTGTTACGGCTCCATTCTTTGGGAGTTTCTGCTGCTCGCCTGAACTCGTCGTCTCTCCTCCAGGGTGGAGGCTCGTATCCACAGAGCCTCCTCCGCATGTGGAACCAACAAGAGCAGATTTCCTGGTATTTTCAGAGCTAGCAACCGAGCCACGTACTCTTACTCCCTTGCTGCTTGTCTTTGGTGGCATCCTTGCAGCCCCCTACATATACCCGGGTGAGAAGGACCAAGCAGCGGCTGAGCAGCAAAGAGCGTGGGACGCCAATCGACAGGGGAGCGCAATCCTCCACAACCAAATCTGCGTTCTGCAAAGCATCTGCAGCGTCCGTCTGGCCGAAATATGGAAACCACACCGGATACAAAAGGTACGAGATATCAGGCAATTTCTATTCCATAAAACCAATTACTTAAGCTATTGCAATGCTCAAAATCACCATCAAAGCAGGTCTCAGTGGGGGAGATTAGGTGGTCAGTTCACCCGACCGAGTGACCGGCCGCCATCTTAACCCCAAAAAGCCGCACCCAAATTTCCATGGCATCCTTGTAAGCCCTAGAGCTAAACACCGGACCCTGATTGGAATGTAATGTGCTGACTGCGTGTCCCAATAAAGACTGGCAGATACTTTATAATAGTTTGTGCATCAGTTGGCTACTGTGACCATACCAACAGGAATTAAGAGCAGAAATCCACTGCTACCAAGATTTACTTATAAGCCCCATCTGCTTCAGAATTTAGAATGCTTGATCTGGTGACTGTCTCTAAGGTTGGCACCAGGATCGCTCTCTCACCACAGTAGTATGTAGGGCTACCAGGATTTTTTCTGTAGGTGTGTATGTGGAAAACATATTTCAGCATTGGAGTATAAATGCGATTTATATACAAATAGGACACTGTCACCTTCATTAAACTTAAAGGAGGTGTACCTGGGTGTTCCTACAATGATGCAGATCACCAGGTTTGTTGTGTTTAGAAGTGTGTGTGAAAACGTTTGGAAGCTAATATGTCAGCTTGTATGGAATGTAAGATATTTGTGTGTTCCTGAGTCCAATGTGTACTGGAAAGGTCATAGAATGGTTTAACCCATTCTGCATAATCTGGAAGGTATGCTCTACCAAAATTTAGAAAACCCGGTATGGATTGCGATCTCTTCAATGTAGTTGAAGGTTGAAGTACCACACACTTCTCTAAGAAGTGTATCTCAAGGCTTTTGCCTTCGCTTGACAACTCATATCCCTGAAAAAGGACGTTGCGATGGGTAATTTTGGATTATTTGAAATTAAGTTTGTAGCCCATCTGAGCAAACCCCAGAATTATGCGATCTACTCTTGTTAAGTGTTACTAAAGGTAATCATTCAGGTGAATGTCATCGACATAGGACAATGCCTGGTAATAAACATTTTGTAGTAGTTATGTTACTCTTGCTGCTCTTACACCCCTGGGACGATAAACAAATTGCCTCTAAGAGCCTAGCATTGAGAATGCAGTCAAATATCTGCTGAAGAAGAAACAAAAGTCCCTTATCAAAAGTTCACAGATAAGTGGGCCAAAAAAATGCTCCGTGATTAGGAACAAAACTCAATATTGATCATGTGCTGAGAAAGCCTATAGAATACATCAAAGTCAAACATCCAATTGTATCAACAATACAGTGTGCACACAAATATCAACAAAGTACATAAAGGGAATAACTGATATAACATGTTAATTTATTTTATGAAATCTTAGTTAATATACTACGTACATGATTAAAAACATATCCTTATTAGAGAGGTTACAATATTGTAGACCACATTAATTGCATTAAAAACACAATGCAGGAGGAGATTTTGAAAGACGTACATGAGGGGCACCAAGGGGTATCTTCCACGGAAAGACTCTTCAGAGCTAATTTTTGGTAGCCCGGCTTGGATAAAATGGTGGATCAATGTGTGATGGAGTGTACTCTGCATGTGAACAGTGACGAAATGCTTAAGGTGTTTCACTCCCCTCTCAAACCTATGTCATGTCCAAATTCACGAGGGGAGAAAGTGGCCTACGATATCTTGCAGCTGTATCAAAGTTTGCCCCAGGAGGCCAGATATGCATTGGTCGTAATTGATTATCACTCAAAGGGGCCAGAAGTCAAGTCTTTTGCACATGCCACCTCTCTGGCAGTGATTGTGTTCTTTAGAGAAGTTTTTGCTCCGTAAGTGTGCCCAGAGGATATTCATACTGGGGTTTGCTGTGAAGGGTACTTCCAATTTTGGTTGAACGTTAAATGTGGTGAAAGTTAACCAGAAAAGTCTGGTCCCTCAGGATGGCAGAGTGTGGATTGTGAGAAGGGTGGTCAAGTGCAGAAGTGTAAGAGAATGGGAAATCATACTCAAGTTTGAGTAGCTAGTGTGAAAGTGTTCCTGCTGGTACACATAATAATTTGTAATTGAAGGTACAGGTATGAGAATGAATCTGTGGCATCACAGGTAAAAATAGTTGTTGGATCAGTCATCCACCAACAAGTTATTGATGACTAAGCTTTGTTTTTTATTTTTAAGTTTATTGTTTTAAGGGAGAAAATGTGTTACAAATGCATAGGCCTTGTGTGTAATAGTGCTTACATTTAGATGGTGTTATTGTTCTGCTGTCTCCAGAGCAATATTCTAGAATCTCTCTGGAAGGCAGAGGACTTGCTTGTGTGCAGTCCTATTGTACTGTGCCACTATCAACAAAGAAACATTTATATAAAACCCAGCATTGGAATTTAACAATACTGTTGGAAGCCAGGACTCAAGGTGTAGAGCAGGAAAACAGAAATTGCATGCTGGGATGTAGTGTTAACCGTAAGTAGTTACCAAAATGTGTTCTGTCTCTAGTATGTGGTCCTTTCCTTAGTGGATAATCTTACGTCTGTGAATGTGGTTTAGTTTCTCCCATGGTGGATAATATGCCACCCTGCAGCCTAGTCATATCATCTTCTTTACTTTCCATAGCACAGATCAGCAACATGAACATTTCTACAGTGGTTCTGTGAAACTAGTATGGAGCGGGTTGTGGAAGCAAGAACTCTTTTCCTCCAGGCTGCAATGAGGGCAATGGCTAGCAGATCAGAGTAGGTTTAAGTCTTGGTTCTTTCCAGAAACTCTTCAGGGATTTAGAAACAGGTTGGGGTTGGCAAAAGATCAGTAGTAGTAGAGATCAGCAACATAAAACCTTCCTCTTGACATCCCTTTAAAGTGACAATGAACCCCAAACGCAATATGCAGCCCCCACGTACCTTGCTATGACTGTCAAGTGAGCGCAATATATCATGAAGAAAGAAGTGAAGATCAGATCCATGGGTACTAAAGTCACAAGGGAGACTCAATCTCTGGTTGAGAATCATTCTGATTTCACAGCGTTGCCTAACGAAGTGCATCAATCATTGACAACTAAAGTGCACCTTTACCACTTCAGCATTTGAAAGAATAAGACCTACCCTCATCAGGGTTGATCCCAAAGCAGGGTATAATTGGTATGGTAATTTATTCATGAGAAACATTCGTTTGGCCATTAGATCAACACCGCAGTGATGGGATCCAAAGCCTCACCAGAACACTGTTGGCCCTGCAGGTGAGCTGCACACTGGAGCATTGGATAATTACCAATACCCCACGTTTTTCATAGAGCCATATGAGTAGCTATAACCATGCCACCTAGCTAGGGCGTTGGTCATTGAGGATCTGATCACTGAAGAGGCATGGAATGTTGATCTAATTATCTTGGCAGAAACAAATGGGTGGGGGCTGAAGTGGTCGCAGCTGGGACCCCAGATTTACCTCTTGAGTTTGGTCCCTGAAGAATGAACCTCCCACTTTTGAGCATTTTGTGAAGCCCGAAGCTATTTATTCAGCCTCTTCCACAAAATATTGTGATCAACAGTCATACACAGCAGAGAGGTTAAGAAAAATCAAAGTAGTTTGCTAGCCCTTATCGTAAGTTATGAGGAGCTTCTCTCTGAGCTGACTCTGTTTCTCTAGTTTACTATAGACTTGAACCATGATTGGTGATTGTGCAGTAGTTGAAGTTATTATACATAGCCTTGAAAGTGGTCTGCAACAATTCTTTCCAGAGTTTTTCTAGACCATCGAAAGTTGCAAATCAGATTTTAGTCTACTGGAATTAGTTAGGAGATGTCTTTTTCCAAGTTCTTTGGTGATGTCATTAGCTAATATTCATTTGGCACTTCTTGATCATCAGCCAATGTTTTAAAATGTTATTGTTTTATTTATAATTGTGTATTAGTCTTTTCTGATTTTGTGTAATTAATTACATTTTACATGGCAAATTGTAATAATCCATGTACAGGTGACCATTTTATACTTGGCATAGATTAGTTCCCATAAACTGGCTCCTAAAGCCAGTCTTCAAATGCTATTGAATTTATTGTTAACATTTGAAAAATCATAAAAGAAAGAAGAGAAATAATCAGCAATTACATACATATATAATTGCATAAAATGCTGCAATGAATATGTTTGTTTAGTACACAACCTGTTGCATGGGAAGAACGGAGGCTGTATCCAAATAATACAGCTGGTTGAGTGTAGTGTTCTTATTGGAATGTATGTGGGTGGTAAAGGTTAAGAATGGGGGTGACTGGAGGATTCTCTGTAAATCCAGTTGAGTGGCTGTTTGGAGCTAGCCAGGAGGATGTCAAGCTGTCTTCCTTCCATGTGAATAAATAGACTTAATTTACCCTGCATTGTGTAGATGTATTCTTCACCACGTAAACTAGCAACAAGAGTAAAGTAGGAAGGAAGTCAGTGCACACCTTGTTCCTGTGTGGTCTTTGGCAAGGTTCGACTGCCTTGCTTATGCCGACCATTACCGTAGCGGTGTTGAGGTGATGCAGTGACTTTCCAGGTTGTGAGTACCCCTAACCGAGGGATTTTATGAAAAGTCGAGCTAAGCACCGAAGGGGCCAATACAACGTTTGCCACCACCTTGAGTGAGAGGCAGAGGGACCCAGAGAGGTGTCATCTTGTACAGTCACGTGGCCATTTTGGATTGGAGCAAATTGTAGGCCCGAGTACAGAGTATTTGTGTTGGCCTGTATCTATGATGAAAGGCACACTGGTTTAAAGGTTTCAAAGCACTGAACAGAAAATAATATTTCCGCAATAATTGAAATTATGTTGCAGCAATAATATTCACACAATTCATTTTAAGGCATATTTACGGTGAAAGGCACACCTGAAATTGTACAATTACTGTGTTATCTAGGCAGTTTATTTGGATTAAAGCATTTTATTGAAATGTCTACACTTATGGTGATGGGCACACCTGTAATTATTCAGCCACAGCCATTGGTATTTTCTTTGATAGGCAGACCTGAGGTATTATTGGCTCTTTTCTTAATCCCAATATTAAAAATGGCCAATATTGCAGCCCACCACATTATCTGCATGTTGCTGGAGAAACAAAAATGAAATGGGAATTATGGTATTCCAAGTTTTTTGGCTTATGTGAAGGTCCTAGAGGATGAAGATTGTTCAGCAAAGAGGAAACTATCTTGTTTAAAGCATTGCTAGGTGGAGCAGGTTTAAAGGAATTCAATAAACATACCCCTTTGGAGGGGGTAGGGGATATAAATGTATTTAACCAAGCTTTTAAAATGAGTATCCTTTTTGGAAGGAAAATCACCACAGTGATGGAAAGGTTCAAGTTTTATTCATGTATACAAAAGGAGGAAGAGCCAATTGAAGAATATGTACAGTGTTGTGGACCTTGGCAGGATCTGGGTCTTTTGAAACTATAACCTATAAACAAGTGTTGAGGGATGAAATAATGATGAATACTAAAAGTAAAAAGATCCAGGAAAGGTAATGGATTGGTATGGAATCCTCCTTAAGTGCAATTATCAATATTGCAAAGGGAATTGAATAGTCTGAGAAGTTTGTAAAAGAGATCAGAGGCCAGAGCGTCAGAATTGAAGATACTAATGCTGAAGTTTCCATAGTGAAAAGTCAAATGAATCCTATGAAAAGTCAGATGACTCCTGTTAATAAAGACGCTAAATTCAAGAACTTTGAACCTAAGTACCATCGGAAAAAAGTGGTATTACTTGTTACAGGTGTGGAAGTTCGTACATGTGTGAAACTACAAGGGTTGTCCCGCATGTGTCAAATGCAAAACATTTAGGCCCCGATGTAGGTAAAACGCAGTTACCGATTTTAAAATACCGAATCATACTGAATCGGTATTTTGAAATCGGTAAATGAAATGTAGGTAAAATAAATCGGTAAAATACCGAATCGGTACCAATCGGTATCGGTGTTCGATAATTACCGAATCGAAAGTTGCCGAATCGGTAAATACCGAATCGGCGAATACCGACTCGGCAACTATCGAATCGGTAAATGCTATACACCCCCATGGGCCAAAAGGCCCATAGGAATGCATTGTAAATACCGAATCGGTATTTACCGATTCGGATTTAGCCGATTCGGCAATTACCGAATCTGTAAATACCGAATCGGTAAACACGGATTCGGCAAAAAAGTGAAAATGAAACTAATGACAACAGCCAATGAGGTTGAAGCACCCTCCCCCACCCTAGCAGGGAGTGGCTACCCAGGCAGGTGCAACTCATCAGAACTTTCTGGAGAGGCAGTTGGAACTGAGCATTTTGAGTGAGCAGCAGTGGTAGCAGTATCCTGAACTGAGTGGAAATGGCAAGCAGCTCTGAGAGCCAGCAGGCTGAGCGCAAACGCAAGGCCAAGTTCAGCACCAAGGAGCTGCAAATGTTGGTGGAGGAGGTGGTGAGGGTCCACAGGCAGCTGTTTGGGAGGCTGTCCCTCACAGTCCCAGAGAGCACCAAGAGAAACCTGTGGATTGCAATAGCTGGGAGGGTGAATGCAGTTGGTGTCACCCACAGGAGCCTGGACGACTTCAAGAAGAGGTTCTATGACATTCGCAGCCTCACAAAGAGGAAACTGGCCGAGCTGCACAAGCAGGCAGGACTAACAGGTGGAGGCAGGAACCCAGCGCCACCCCTCACTGACCTTGAGGAACTTGTGTCCACGACAATTGAGAGAGAGAGTGTGGTGGGAGTTGGGGACCTCGACAGCTCACCCAGAGCCACAGCAAAAGGTAAGAAGCATGCGCAGCATGACACACCCTACCAGACACCTCCCCTTCAGCCCCAATGCACAGCCAAACCCCAGCCCAATACTGCTTGCAACATACATGTGCAATGCATCAAGGAAAATGTAGTCAGCTGCATGTAGTAACAAATGCCAGTGCACATCCAAATGAAATGCACCTAGAAAATGAAACAGAGTATTGAAAATGACATGTGCAATGTTTTAATTGTAGTGACTGTTAGACATTTGCACTCAGTTCACAAATGCTTCTTTATACCTAGGGGCACCATCAGGCAGTGGAGCAGCAGCTACACAAGCTCCAGCTCCAGAAGCATCAGACAGTGCGGTGGCAGGGCAAAGCAGCACTGTACCATCACAGGAGGAGGAGGAGAACAGCAGTGCCATGGTCTATGAGGAAGACACAGGACATACCCTCTCATTTCCACACTCCCCCCTACTGTCACTTACGCCCACATTGCAGTTCTCACCTGAAAAATCACCAACACTGACCCACCCACCACCTGACACATTTCCTGCCAGGAGGATCACCGTTGCACCATTAAACATCATGGAGGGAGCAGCGGCTCAGGATCCAGCACCCACCCCTGCAACAGCCGTGGCACCCCAGCCCACACAGCAGGACAGCAGCAATCGACGCAGGCCACGCACATCCAGCCCTGCTGTACCAGCACGGGAGGGCAGTGTATTTCAAGGGCTGGAGGGGAGTATGGTCCGGATCCAAAAGATGCAGGCCAAGTCGATCCTGGCTTGCCATCGCCAATTGCGGGAGCACAACCTGCACATGGGGGAGATGAGAAAGGGGTTCAATAGTTTAGTGGAGAGCAACAAGGAAATTGCTAATGGACTGGGGCGCATGACTACTGCCATTACCCAGCTATGCAGTAAGATGGAGGAGCACGAGCACTGTAGGCGCAGGGATGCCGGCTGCAAAACAGGTCACTCAACCGCCTTGCTGTAGCTACCGCCCAGCTATGCCGTCGAGGGGCTAACATGGAGGACTGCCTCACCAAGAACACTTCTGAGGTGACCAGGGGCATGTCCCGCATCACCACTGCCATGGAGGCATTAATCATTTCTAATACGGTGGTGAACCCTGCCCTGGATGTGGGTGAGGCTGGGGACAGCAGCAGCCGCAGCAGCCCGGCCAGCGCTGTATCTGAGCCGCGCCGGAGCAGCAGGCGCTCCGCAGAGGCTGCAGGACACACAGAAGGGTGTGGTATATAAATAAATAATACCGGATCTAGGTTTTACTGGACATAGCAATAACAGATAGCTCAATAAATAAGAGTCAAGATTCGAGGTAGTAGGAGTTTGCAGGTTTAATACAGCATAAAGGACAGGAACAGGGCAACCTGCACGAGAACAGGATGGCAGCGCTGCCTGGGACAGGATCAAGGGAAAGGATAACTTTTAATAACAATGCACAAGCATATATACTAAAACAGTTGCATTACAATACATATGATAGGCGGAGCAGTGGGTGTGGTCAATAGCAGTCGCGAAAGATAAGGGTGAAAGTAGGTGTAACAAGAGGCGTGTACATAGACATGTGATGTAAACGTAACAGAATATGTCATAAATGGGGCGGAAACATAGAGGGGGCTACCTAAGGAGCCGGGACCTCTAACCTAATGGTGCGCGCAAACTGACAATGACGTGTTACTAGGAGAAGCTGGGGGCTATGAACTCTGTGCTAGGAGCAGAGACTGAAGTCTGGAGAGTCAGGGCAACATGTACCTACCACTATCTAGTATCTGATGTTTAGAGAACATGTTGATATAAACTAAGAGTCAGGAGGGGAGAGGCTAACAGACTCTAAGACTGGAGCATGCATTATTCTACATGTAGTGCGTGATGAAGAATATTAAATGACCATTAAATGCAGTATTTCTCTTACATGGAGACGTAAAGGCTAGACGATGACGGAAACTATTGATGCGATTCAGTAGCTTAGGAATGCAGAGAAGGAGGGCTGGACTGATAACTAGAATCATAACATACTCTTGGCAGACTCGTAGGCAGAGTCAGGCCGAGCCGGGCACTGCGAGGCAGGAAGTAAGTGAAGGGTCGAGGATACAGGTGGGGGCTGTATCGCTCCTCAGCGAGGGTTCAGGAGACAGGAGCTGAATCTGATGTCCGGGCCCTATTGAGGCCTAGAAACGGGGACTTTACAATGAAATAACGTGCACACTGAGAAACGTGGCAACGTAACTTTACATAGGCCTAATACTCGTAGCTTTCACGAGAACTGGAAACTGGCATACTAGAGATGGACACAACTGTAATTGCGTCTTTAATCAAACATGGGGAATACATATGCATATTAATCATGCACACATAACATAAGATGGGGAATACGTAGGGACACAGAACATGGCAAAATTTACTTTTCCACATTCCCTCCTTGTCACTACGTTTCCATCAGGAAACATCAATATTCATGATACCATCTATCATTTCATACAGTATCATTTGCTCGCCTCGAATTTTCTTGGAACTGGATTTAGGACGGGACTTGGGACTAGGAATACAAGAGGTAGCACAAATGTCGCAAATCGCAGGGCCACATTGTATACAGAGGCAGCAACTGAATATGATCGCTACTGCAATACCTAGAAAGAACAATACTTTCCATCCCCAGGCGGAAATTATATTCCAGAACCAACCGGACCATGTCCAGGTGCCTGGATCTTGGTGTAACATATGGGCAATATTATGGAGTCTGGTTATAGCTGAATAAACAGACGGCGCGTTATTAGGAATGAAAATGCAGCAACTAGATCCGATGACTCTACATGCCCCGCCCCTATCGGCCAGTATGACGTCAAGGACGAGACGATTCTGGAGCACGACAATTCTCATAAGGGATTGTTCTTCGGTTAAATTACTTAGAGCAGAAGTAGTCTCAGTCACTACTGCTTCAAGGGTTCTCGTTAATCTACGTATCAGTTTACTATTTACAACAGTACCTAAATAGGGGAAGACACCTTTATTGATATCTATATATTGTTCTAGAGCAGTTTCAGTATAATCGACAATCGGGAGATTTCTCTTGTGTCTAGTATGTACTAGGTGGGAATTCCTATGATAGTCAGGTGGGGCTAGAAAAACTGGTGGCAGTAGGAAGGCAATGTAACAGGTACCCTCCCAATCGAGGGGCAGACGAACATATGCGGTCTGACCACAAACAAAATAAGAATGACGTGAAGCTTTGAAAATAGATTTCCTACTGTCACTATACTTGACAATAGTAGTACAATCACTATGGCCTACATGTACGGAACCATTATTTCGGACACATAATTCACCTTTGACTGGTAATACTGATATAGCAGGGTAGTCTGGAGTAGAATCAGACTGAACATTCAGGACCATGAAATTCGAAGAATAATTACCTAAATTATAAACTTCATTTTCTAGATCTAACCCTGTTCTGTGGGGAAGACCTTGCTTGTCTGGAAAACATGTACTGTTAAGAAAAGACATATCTGTTGAGGATGACGTTAACGTGGACAATGCTCCACACGAACCATTATGTGAAAATGGATAAGGAAAGAGTGGCAGAACTCCCTTCGGTGTCTGGAAAGGGGGGAGTCGACCACACACCCAACAATTAGTGGCATTGCTGGTCTGGTGTGAATAATGTAACATGCGGATAAAGGAATTATTTCGCATAGCGAGACGATATGAGAGTTCATGAGGAGGCAGATCACTAAACGTGTGTTCTACTGTAGCAATAGCAGACTTGTTTACATGAGAAACTGGAAAATACAAATAAAAAGCATAACTGGTGCAGGTAGTCATAAGGCTGAAAAACAATATGAAACTTAGAAAAACGATACATCGGATTGAGTTTTGACTAACTCTCTCACTATGGGGGTCTATTTTATACATGTCAGAAACCGGTCTAACCGTTTCACCTAGGGGAGGACTTAGACAATCAAACTGGCTGACTTATTTTACTAGACCTTAATTTGAGCTTATACTCCTGTTGCGGAGTTGTCTCTAACGGGGAGGGTTCAATATCATTGTCTTTTGCGGGACAGTCCTTAAGAATAGTACTTTGGCAGTCTTTCAAATCCTCGGTAATGTTCTTAGAAACAGGTTTTAGTCCAAAAAATCTTTTCACATGTGACAGGTGGACCCAGCCCTTCCTGCCTTCCAGCTTGACGGCAGTACGGGTGGCCAGGAGGACCTGTCGGGGTTCCTTCCAGCGAGGCTCCAGCGGACTTGAACGATCAAAATTCCGGACAAGAACCATGCATCTGGGAACGATGTCATGCGGTGCCACCTCGGTATTGTCTGGAAATGCGGCAGCAACCTGTGAACGAGAAGAGTTGAGGGCAGACATCAAGGAAGCTAGGTAATCTGTCAGCATATTACTTGAAACATCTGTAATACTTCGAGGTCTAGGTGTACCCCACATGTTAGGGGGGCGGCCGAATACGACCTCATACGGGGACAGACCTGATCTGGAGTGTGCGACCATGCGCATATAAAATAAAGCGACTGGCAGAGCTACTAGCCAGTCTACACCTTTCTCTTTACATACTTTGGCGATGCGGATTTTCAGGGTCTGATTATGTCTCTCTACTAGACCGGCTGCTTCTGGATGGCGTACACAATGGAACTTCCACTGGTACCCTAACAAAAGGGAAACATGTTTCATCAACTCAGATGAGAATGGCTGGCCGTTATCAGAATATACGACTCTAGGGAGTCCATAACGGGGGAAGAACTCACGAACCAACTGTTTGGCAGTGGTCGCGGCTGTGTAATCTGGGACTGGATATGCTTCTGTCCATCTGGACAAAGCGCATACAACTACAAGGACATACTTGAAACCTCGACATCGCTCCATCTGAATATAATCCATCTGGAGGACTTCAAAAGGGTGGTCAGGGGGCTGGAATCCACCTTGTTCCACCGGGACACTTTTACCTGGATTAAACTGGCAACATATCATACAGGTACGGACTTTCTGCTTGGCTGCAGCTCGTAAATGCTTGTTGAACCAAATATTCTGGATACTGTCTAACATAGCTTTTTCTCCTAAATGTGCTGGACTATGTGCGGTATTGATAATGACTTGAACCATGGAGTCGGGGAGAAACCATGTGGCTTTTCCCTTCGTTACCCATCCCTGATCTGTCTGGACCCCTCCTTGTTCGGACCATTTCTTGATTTCATCGGAAGTAGCATGTAACTGGATATCTATGACATCTTGAGTGGGGTCCTTAACTGTCATACAGGTAGTCGGATCTGGAGTATGTGTCTGTGTCTTGTTAACTGAAATGTCTGGAGTCTGTGCTGTAAGCTTGGCTGTGCGATCTGCTAGATCATTACCTTGGGAAATAATGTCAGTAACTTTAGTATGTGCTTTGCATTTCATGATAGCAATAGATGTCGGTAAGTGTATGGCATCTAACAGAGCTTGAATAAGGAGACCATGCTGAATCTTGGTTCCATGAGAAGTCATGAAACCTCTCTCCTGCCAGAGCACTCCGAAGTCGTGTACAACTCCAAATGCGTAGCGTGAATCTGTGTAAACATTGACTTTCAGGTTCTTGGCGTGAATGCAGGCTTGTGTCAGAGCAACTAGCTCTGCTGCTTGAGCAGACAGGGTGTCAATACGGTGTGTTTCTATAACTTCAGTGTCAGTAGTCACTGCATACGCGGCTACTAGTTCTCCTGTACTTGTTCTCATACATGAACCATCCACATAAAGTGTCAGGTCGGGATCTGGTAATGGAATATCTGTCAGATCTTGTCTTGGCTTAGTCATAATGTTGACTACTTCCACACAGTCGTGTGTGGCAGGATTTGAATTAACTGATGGTAACAGTGTAGCAGGATTTAGAACGTTGCAGCGTCTGATTTCTATGTGTGGCTGGAACAGTGTCAATTCATAACCTGTTAAACGTGCAATTGTCAAGTGCTGAGTTTGTGTTCGGTTTAAAAGAACTTCCACGGAGTGTGGAACTTGTACTGTCAAGGAATGACCTAATACTATGGAATCACTTTGTCTGATAGCTAGTGCTGTGGCTGCAACTGACTTGAGGCACGCAGGCAGAGCCTGGGCTACAGGATCTAGTGTGCTCGAAAAATAAGCACATGGCTTGTATTGTCCTGCTTGATCTTGTGTGAGAACAGACAATGCTGTACCTTCGCGTTCTGTGACGAAAAGTGTAAAAGGCTTACTGTAGTTCGGTGTAGCTAGAACTGGAGCTTGGCATAAAGCTTTCTTTAACTCATTGAAACTAAGTGTATGTTCAGATGTCCAAGGGAGGACAGTCGATACGGCTGCCTCCTGTGTCGTTAACTGTATCAGTGGCTTGGCTAGGAATGCATACTGAGGAATCCATTGTCTGCAATAAGAAGTAAGGCCGATAAAAGCACGTACCTCCTTCTGGGTCTTGGGCTGAGGAAGACTCGCTATTAACTGGATACGGTCAGGTGTCAACTGCCAAGGAATGTCCTAATACTATGGAATCACTTTGTCTGATAGCTAGTGCTGTGGCTGCAACTGACTTGAGGCACGCAGGCAGAGCCTGGGCTACAGGATCTAGTGTGCTCGAAAAATAAGCACATGGCTTGTATTGTCCTGCTTGATCTTGTGTGAGAACAGACAATGCTGTACCTTCGCGTTCTGTGACGAAAAGTGTAAAAGGCTTACTGTAGTTCGGTGTAGCTAGAACTGGAGCTTGGCATAAAGCTTTCTTTAACTCATTGAAACTAAGTGTATGTTCAGATGTCCAAGGGAGGACAGTCGATACGGCTGCCTCCTGTGTCGTTAACTGTATCAGTGGCTTGGCTAGGAATGCATACTGAGGAATCCATTGTCTGCAATAAGAAGTAAGGCCGATAAAAGCACGTACCTCCTTCTGGGTCTTGGGCTGAGGAAGACTCGCTATTAACTGGATACGGTCAGGTGTCAACTGCCTACCCCTCTTGGACAGTAAGTGGCCTAAATAGATCACTTGCTGGACACAGAATTGAAGCTTCGAAGGGGACACCTTGTGCCCCATCTCGGCAAGGAAATACAAGACTGTAAGTGATGCTCGCTCGCAAGCACGTTCAGAACGGGCTGTGATTAGTAGATCATCGACATACTGGAGCAGGGCAGTGTCAGTTGGCATGTGAATGTTGTCTAGTTGTCTCTTAAGTGCTTGACTGTAAATACTAGGACTTTCTGTGAAACCTTGAGGAGCTCGTGTGAACATATAGCTCCTTCCATTTAAACAAAATCCGAAAAGAAACTGGCTGTCTGGATGAATGGGGACACTGAAAAACGCGTTCTTGAGGTCTATGACTGTAAAAAATGAGGCTTCGGAATCAACGGCTGTCAATAGGGAAGAGATATCTGGGACAACTGGGTACTGGGGAATAATACATTTATTAAGTTCTCGAAGATCAATCACTAATCGATATACTGGGGGTGCATTTGGATCAGTACGTTTCATGACTGGAATGATCGGAGAATTACATACATTGGAGTCAGTTTCTACAACTACTCCTTGAGCCATGAGCTTGTCAATAATTTTGGATAAGGCTGCTACAGCCTCAGGTGGCAATCTGTACTGTCTGATTCGTGGTAACACTACACCTGGTTTGAGAGTCACACGATGGGGTGTGATTTGCATATAACCAACATCAGTTGGACCTTGCGCCCATAGATGCTGTGGAACATTGGACAATCTCGGATCAAAATCTCGTAATACATAGTGACCCTTGAAGTCACGTAGAAACAGTCGTATTCCCTCGGGGGAACAGCAAATAACTGCACCTAATTCTTTCAGTGTCTTAATGCCTAATAAATTTTCTGGACATGACTTCGTAAGTAATAGATCAGTAGTGCGGGACAATGGACCTACTTCTAGAGTAACTGGCTTAGATATCTCGTTTACAATAGGCTTTCCTGAAAATCCAAGGGAAACATTTCTAGAGCCTGAGAGCGGAGCCCCTGGAACTTCGGCGTGACTAATGGTGGTCCTACTTGCCCCTGTATCAATCAGAAACTTTCTGTCTTTCCCTAGTACTTGACTATGAACATAGGGACCCTCTTGATCTACAGGAATCTCGATGAGAGGCAAGCCTACCTCCCTCTCTAGGCTGTTTCATGAATATGGCTGATACTCTGGATACTCAGACTGTGCATACTGGTACATCTGCTGTGTAACATGCTGTGTTGCAGCAATAGGCTGCGGTGCTGAAACTATCTGTTGTGCATTCTGTGGCTGAGAAGTCTGTGAAACTTGTTCTTGTCTAGGCGGACGTGGTCTTTCTTTAGTCTTACCGGTGGCTATGTTGTGTTTCAGAACTGCACACTCGTTTATAAAATGACCTGGCTGTTTACAATAATTGCAGGTCCCTTTAACGGGAACTGCAGGATGACTGGCTTGATTCGTACCCCTCTTCTGACTGTCTTGAGGAACAGATTGTGCAACTAGTACTTTCATTTTCGTGTCTTTCATACGTTTTCTCTCATGATCTTGCTCTTCTCTGATTCTATTCTGGTGGTATTGAAGCATCTGTAACATTTGGGACGGGGTATTAGCTTGCCAGGTACTTTCGACTTTCAAAACTCGATTCTTAACTTGTGGACTTGAATTCTCGACTAATTTAGTAACAAAAAGATGAGGGTATGACTCGCTACTTTTCTTGAGGCCACTGTTTATAATAAAACACTTTTCAAATCTAGAATAAAAATCACTAGTATCTTCGTCTGGTTTCTGTTTACAGGCTGAGAATGCATCCCAGTCTTCCTTTTTAGTGGCTAATAATCTTGGCAAAACTTGTATCAACAATTCAGGTAATTCTTTACATTTTTCTCCAAGACCGGTACCTGGTACTCGTATCTTATCTTCAGCTTCTAGAACTGCCCAATCGATCTTTTTCTCTCCCACCTCCCAATCTTTTTCCTTGAGTTTTTCATATACCCCTGCGGGCAATAGGACTTTTAACATTTTAATTATATCTGGATACGTGTATTCTCCCATACGGAGCATGTCTTTTAATTCTCTGTGGAACCCTGCTGGATCTTTGTCATGACAGGGAATTAATTTCTTCATCTCTAAGAGTTCCATCTTTGTAATCGGGGTGTAAACAAACACTCGTTGCATTTCACCATCTGTTGTCCTAACTGGGTGTACTTCTCGTAACGGGTTCTGTCTATCTATGTAAAACGGTTTACTTTCTGGGGGTGAGACATGAACAAAATGCGGGTTCAGGAACGTTCTATATTTGTGGCGCTGTTCTAGAATAACACTAATTAAATCGGTACCTAAACCTTTCCATCTATACTGGAGTAACTCGTTCAGGACATCGTGTAACGGACCTGGATCAGAATGTTGACCCTCATACAGAGTAATGAGGTGCTGGATCATATACATACCCACCAGTCGTTGCTCGGCTGGGGGCAGTTTCAGAAACATTTGTGCCACTATTTCATCTGGAAAAGTGGTAGAATCAGTAATCCATCGGACTGCTGATCGGGCTAGTTCTTGTTCATGCATAGTACTTAATTCACTATAACCGATTCGTGATTTCAGAATGTGATCGGTAGCTTGAAATACTTGTTCTAGAGAACCTTGTTCTGGTGCTGGATGATGAAAAACTGACTTGTGTTCTAGACGTAAGTGGCGGTCTGAAAATCTAGATTTTCCTACATACGCTATTCTGGCGGGATTCTCGTCCTCTACCTCTTCAGTAGAAGAGTCATTTTCTTTCTCGCTTACTTGTGCTTCTTTGCGTTTCTCGTGTAACTTTATTATTTCTTTACGGATTTTCTTGTACATACTCTCTATACTACTGATGGTTCTGTGCTTACCCTCGGCTATATTATCACTCCACCTTGTCAGGATTCTCATTTCGGCCGGATCTTTAGTCGGATAATCTTGTTCTCTTATTAAACAATTAATCAGAAACTTTAATAGCATGAGCTGGATTTCAGCTTTCCTTTGAGACATGGCTTCGCCAATGCTTTCTGGATCATTCCCTGTACGGATGAAACGATATATTCTGTCTAGATCTTCTTTCATATCTGGTAGGGTGTCCAAATACCCGGTCACCCGTCTTACACGGATGGAATATATAACTGTACTATCATCACCTGCGACTGGATCATAGCGGCATTCAGTAAGAGCTCGTCGGATATCTGCAACGGACTTAAATTTGGGCGTACGTTGTAACGCACATTCATGTAACTCGGCCAACGTTCTACGTTGGTGTGGTGGCGGGGTACCAGGAGGACCTCCTCCTGCGGCCCTTAAACTGGAATCGTCGACTGACACTCTTCGTGCTGGCAGAGTGGGAAATTGTAATGCAGGCTGGACCGGGGGTACCGTAACAGGTACTCCGGTGTCTGGAGGAACAGGAATTGCCTGATTTACAGGGACTGGCGGAACAGGATTTGCATATTCCGGGACTGTGTCGTCCAAATAGGACGAGATGAAAATATCAGCTGCGGTCGGTTTGTGACGTAGCTTGGTCGGAACTAAGGGTGGCGGAAAATTACTGGATGCCTCCGGAGTTGCTTTTGGCAAGCCCTCGGCAAGAAGAGGATACATACCCTTAATAAGGGCATGCCTCTGTCTGTCTGACTGTTCGGTTTTAACTCGTTCACCTATCTCGATTAGTTCCCTTTCTTGGGCTCGTTCTAAGGATTCTCTACTTAATTCTGACTTTCTGATTTCTTTTTCGGTTCTTTTATGAGATTCTTTGCGCCATAACTCGATGGCATCTTTCTGTGACTGTCTGGCTTTCTTTTTCCATAATGCTTCTTCTACTCGCATGATGCACTCGGCATCCCATGTGCCTGATACAGGCCATCTATATTTTTCTTCTAACTCTTTGGTGTACTCTACCCATAAATCTAGATATAATATGGCACTTATGCCATGCTTCTGATACATAAAATGACCTGGACTGTCCCTAGGCGGGACAGGAACTGCTGCTTCTAACAGACCTTTTCTAGTTTTCAACTGACGTAGTTTCGAAAATAAGGGCATGACTGAACTGTAATCTAGACACAATACAATACACAATGAACACGATAACTACACCACTTTCGTACCACGACATTAAAATACATGAATGACATTTGAAATAACAGTTCGAACAGAATACTACCTGGAATACTGAAAACAGAATACATGAATCTTCTCGAGAACAGAACTGACTAGAACAGAAACTAGATGCACTGCTGAAACAGTACGAAACTTACCGGTCTCATAAAGAGACACGTCAGGACCCGCATCCACCGAAGTGGACACTTCGTTTTGGGTCTGTGTACCACCAAAACCCACGGACCAGAGACAATTAGATTGACCCTGTCTAGATACTACCCCAGCAACGGTACTCACCGGGCAGCAAGAACGGAAGGCCTCGGACTGGACTGGACTGCTTCGACGCCGGACGGACGAACTTCGGACTTCAGTTACGGGTGGGCCTCCGGATACCTCGGACCTTGGACTCTCGGCTTGGGCTCTGGTCGGGACTCGCCGCGTTCCTCCACCGCCTCGTCTGGATGCTGGACCGCCACCTCCGTCTCCTCCGTGGGCCTGAGGGATACTTGAAGCAGAAATATCTGCACGTGCACGGTATGGTTCCGTCACGGCTGCAGAGGGTCAGGGGGCCGGCGTGGCTTCACCGGCGCGTGGGGAAAGGGCAAGTCCCTATTCGGGCGCCATTATGTGGTATATAAATAAATAATACCGGATCTAGGTTTTACTGGACATAGCAATAACAGATAGCTCAATAAATAAGAGTCAAGATTCGAGGTAGTAGGAGTTTGCAGGTTTAATACAGCATAAAGGACAGGAACAGGGCAACCTGCACGAGAACAGGATGGCAGCGCTGCCTGGGACAGGATCAAGGGAAAGGATAACTTTTAATAACAATGCACAAGCATATATACTAAAACAGTTGCATTACAATACATATGATAGGCGGAGCAGTGGGTGTGGTCAATAGCAGTCGCGAAAGATAAGGGTGAAAGTAGGTGTAACAAGAGGCGTGTACATAGACATGTGATGTAAACGTAACAGAATATGTCATAAATGGGGCGGAAACATAGAGGGGGCTACCTAAGGAGCCGGGACCTCTAACCTAATGGTGCGCGCAAACTGACAATGACGTGTTACTAGGAGAAGCTGGGGGCTATGAACTCTGTGCTAGGAGCAGAGACTGAAGTCTGGAGAGTCAGGGCAACATGTACCTACCACTATCTAGTATCTGATGTTTAGAGAACATGTTGATATAAACTAAGAGTCAGGAGGGGAGAGGCTAACAGACTCTAAGACTGGAGCATGCATTATTCTACATGTAGTGCGTGATGAAGAATATTAAATGACCATTAAATGCAGTATTTCTCTTACATGGAGACGTAAAGGCTAGACGATGACGGAAACTATTGATGCGATTCAGTAGCTTAGGAATGCAGAGAAGGAGGGCTGGACTGATAACTAAAATCATAACATACTCTTGGCAGACTCGTAGGCAGAGTCAGGCCGAGCCGGGCACTGCGAGGCAGGAAGTAAGTGAAGGGTCGAGGATACAGGTGGGGGCTGTATCGCTCCTCAGCGAGGGTTCAGGAGACAGGAGCTGAATCTGATGTCCGGGCCCTATTGAGGCCTAGAAACGGGGACTTTACAATGAAATAACGTGCACACTGAGAAACGTGGCAACGTAACTTTACATAGGCCTAATACTCGTAGCTTTCACGAGAACTGGAAACTGGCATACTAGAGATGGACACAACTGTAATTGCGTCTTTAATCAAACATGGGGAATACATATGCATATTAATCATGCACACATAACATAAGATGGGGAATACGTAGGGACACAGAACATGGCAAAATTTACTTTTCCACAAGGGGGTGAGCCACATCCAAGTGGGTCGGCTAAGCGCAGCAAGAAGTAAGACTGCCAGGGAGGGTGATGCAAACCAGACTATTTACTATACCCACATATTCTGTTTTTGTTAAATGTGTTGCACATCAGTGCAGTTACTTTGTGCCAACATTAGTAAAACTTTGTTATTTCAACATCCATAGACGTCTCTGTGCATCTGTACTCACTCAGAAATAGTTGGCTGTTATCTCCTCACGTCTGTACCTCCCGTCACTTGGTGTAGACACTCCAGCAGGTTCTGTTAGTGGCACAGCTATGTCATCGTCAGGGTCCTCGTAGTCAGACAACTCTACCTCTGTGCCCTTCTTGACCGCAAGGTTGTGCAACATGGCAGATACAGCAATCATCTTGCAGCAGGTGATGGGGGTATATTGCCTAGCACCTCCGGTATTGTGCAGGCATCTGAACCTGATTTTCCAGATGCCGAAGGTCCGTTCAACTACATTCCTTGTGCTTTTGTGCGCACGGTTATACCTCCTTTGGCTGGGTGTTGAGGGGTTGAGGTAGGGGGTGAGAATGAATGAGCGGAGGGCATATGCACTGTCGCCTAGAAGAGAATGGGGTTACATTACTCACATGCATACATGTACTTCACACTGCTATTTAGGTTATGGGGGTCTGACACTGTGTCTTACCTAGGAGGTATCCTTCACCGAATTCCCCTGCTGTCAGCCGTGCATAAATGCCACTATTTTGAAAGATATAGGAGTCATGGGTACTCCCTGGAAATTTTGCTACCACGTCAGTGATGACACACTTGGCATTACATATTACCTGCACATTTATGGTGTGCGTTGATTTCCGATTTCGGTATATGTATTCCGTGTCAGCAGGGGGACAAATCGGAATGTGTGTGCCATCTATGCAGCCAATGATGTGGGGGAATCCTGCCATCTGGTAGAAGTCTGCTTTTGTCTGTACCAGTTCAGCATGGGTTGCAGGGAAGGAAATGTAATGGTCCATCCGTTCGATCATGGCGTCTAGGAACTTGTGGAAGAACCTGGACAGGCAGCTCTGGCTCACCCCTCCTACCGCAGCTACTGCACTTTGAAAGCTGCCAGACGCAAGCAGGTGCATGCTGCATAGCACCTGCACGTGCACTGGGATTGCGTGTGCCCTTGGGGTGGGGTGCAGCATCAGGGGTTGGAGGTCCCTAATGAGCTGTAGGATGGTCTCTGGGTCCAGCCTGTACCTCTGTAGGATCTCTGCATCTGTCTGCATGGACAGGGTGAGACGCTCTCTATACACCTGCTCCTCTCTCTGCCATTCCCTCTCTCCATCCTGCTGTAGCCGTAGCCGTCTTGCTATGACATAAAAAGCTGCCATGGTGCAAGCAGAAATGCATTTTGGGTCCTTTTTTATAGGTTGCACCTGGTTACCACCTGATTGTAATCTATGTTAAATACCGATTCTTAAATAACGAATTTAACGCTAAATCGGTATTTCAGAGCTTTCCTACATCTCAATCTTCAGTTTTGCACACCGATTCGGTTTTATACCGATTCGGTAATTCTACCGATTCGGTAATTTTACCGATTCGGTATTTTTTCCCGCTTCTGTGTTTTTCCGATTCGGTATTCTACCGATTCGGTGATTTTTCCGATTCCATATTTTTTACCGATTCGGTTTGTTACCGATTCGGTATATTTGCCGATTCGGGGTAATTTCCGATTCGGTATTGTAACGAATCGGTAACTTTTCCGAATCGGTATTTTCTACGATTCAGCCGGTTTTGGGACTGCTACATCCCGAGGGCTCGATACCGGTCGGTAACGGCCGAAAATGGCCGAAAATACCGATTTTCGGCCGTTACCGACCGACCTACATCGGGCCCTTAGACATTTCAGTGTGTGCAGATCTTCTAAAAGAGTTAATTGCATTACTTATGAGGAGGAAGCTGATGCTGCCGAGTTTTTTTTTTATATTTCTTTTTATTGAAACTTTTAACAACATAAACAAGAAAAAATGACAAGGCAATACAATCAATCAAATGGCGAAGCGTCCTGCGGGGGGGGAGGCATAAGATTATAATACAAACATTGACATTACAGGATGGGAGGAAAGAGGGATATAGCAAGTCCGGAGACAATCCAAGCAACACAATAGGAGGAATGTCGGGGCAAGGGGAGGGAGGATCAGCCACTAAGTGTGAGAAAGGAGGTGTACAAATGTCTCCCCGGTAGGAGTTTCATCGACCCCAAATCTTGGCCCACTTGCGGGGCCTGCCACGTGCAACATATACCCTCTTCTCTCTGAACATGCACCAGTCCATATTTTCCTTCCAGGCCAGGACTGTGGGCGGCCTCTGAGAGCCCCACAACTGGGCGATATCCCTCTTTGCGATCATATTACCAAGGGTCACCCACTGGGTCTGGGCCAAATTATAGTCATTGGGTTCCCAAACATTCAACAAACATCGTCTAGCTTCAGGCAACAACGCAACACCCGTGACCTCTTCCATCACTGCATGCACTCGATTCCAGAAACGAACAACCTCCGGGCATTCCCAGAGTATATGGAAAAAAGTGCCCAAGAGGCCGCAACCACGCCTGCACAGCCCATCCGAAGCATAACCCATACTGACCAATCGTGGGCCGGTAACATAGATCCTATGAAGAATCTTAAGCTGTACAAACCGGAGGCGAGCCGGAATTGCAACCTCTTTCGGCGAGGAAATGGCCGACTGCCAGTCCTCGTCATCTAACTCCAGGCCAAGCTTCCCTGAGGCGCTGTAGAAGGTCGGCCCTATTGTTTATCAACTTCTTGTAAATAAGCGAAATCGTACTGTCGGGAACATGTCCGTCAAGCACCCGATCCTCAAGTGGCGAAGCCTCCGGAACAATAGTGCCCGGAGGGAAGACCGCCGTCAACACGTGTCGGATCTGAGCATATCTAAAAATCTCCTTGTCACTCAAGTCATTCTCCAGTCTCAATTCCTCAAAGGTTTTAACCCGATCCCTGGTCCATACATCGTTCACCCTGCTTATACCAATAACGTCCCATCTATCAAAACCTTTCGTCTTCCACAGGGAGCCTAGCTTCTCGGAAGCGTAAAGAGGGGTTGCGCGTGTGAGTCTATCCTTCCAGCCCAATGCATCGTTGGCAGGATGCCATACCTGATTTTGGAAAAGGGGGGTGGTGATGGACAGAGTTTCTGAATGATGCAGAATACTCTTACCAAGTCAATAGATCATGGTTTTAATCCATCACCATTTTTTAGCTCACTGCACCATCCCAGCTCAGAACCTGGCTATATGCAAATTAGTCTGTTCCTGTCCCAGTGCATGATGGGAACAGGGCAAACCAAACTACCAAGCCAATTCGTATACTGGGAAGGAAACAAGCTTCCGGGGACCGGTTTCTGGCATCACAGCCTTCTTCGGCCCGGCTTGCTTGAATCCTGATGGTGCAATGAGCAAGGGACTCACGTCTGAGTATACCCTCCCACACATAGTGTGGATAAAACCGATTTTGGAAAAGGGGGGTGGTGATGGACAGAGTTTCTGAATGATGCAGAATACTCTTACCAAGTCAAGAGATCATGGTTTTAATCCATCACCTGTTTTTTAGCTCATAGCACCATCCCAGCTCAGAACCTGGCTATATGCAAATTAGTCTGTTCCTGTCCCAGTGCATGATGGGAACAGGGCAAACCAAACTACCAAGCCAATTCTTATACTGGGAAGGAGACAAGCTTCCGGGGACCGGTTTCTGGCATCACAGCCTTCGTCGGCCCGGCTTGCTTGAATCCTGATGGTGCAATGAGCAAGGGACTCACGTCTGAGTATACCCTCCCACACCATTTTTAGCTCACTGCACCATCCCAGCTCAGAACCTGGCTATATGCAAATGAGTCTGTTCCTGTCCTATAGCCAGGTTCTGAGCTGGGATGGTGCTATGAGCTAAAAAACAGTTGATGGATTAAAACCATGATCTCTTGACTTGGTAAGAGTATTCTGCATCATTCAGAAACTCTGTCCATCACCACCCCCCTTTTTCCAAAATCGATTTTATCCACACTAAGAGGCCGATTAGGATGGAGAATTTTCTGCCTCCTCCGGGCCGGCGGAAGCCACCTCTGGCCCGGAGGAGGCGGAAAATCCTCTGCGGAGTCACCAAAGACCCACCGCCGCATTACGATTGCTGGTGGGTCTTGGTTTCTGTCCGCTGCTTTTCCGCCGCGGTCGGATTACAACCGCGGCGGAAAAGCTCTCATTTGGCTGGCAGTGTCTATCAGACACCGCCAGCCAAATTAGGATGCATTTGTAAACATGCTTTTCCGCAGCGGTTTTTCCGCCGTGGAAAAGCATGTGTACTTTTGATTTTGGGGGCCCGTTGCGGGCCCCCAGGGTGTAGGCGGGTGGGGGGTGCACATGGGGGGTACCTATGGTACCCCCCAGTATTTACATGCACAATGCGGCAGGCACCGCGCGGTGCCTGCCGCTTTGTGCATGTAAATGTGAAACATGCACTTTTAAATTTGCGGCGGGTGCTGCTTGAAGCAGCACCCGCCGCAATGTTAAATATCCAGGATGTGACCGCCAGGGTGGCGGTCACATCCTAATTTGCACGGAGGGACCGCCGCAGCCCATGCGGACGGTCCCTCCACCTCTGGGATGGCGGACGGACTCAAGTCCGTCCGCCATCCTAATCGGCCCCTATGTGTGGGAGGGTATACTCAGACGTGAGTCCCTTGCTCATTGCACCATCAGGATTCAAGCAAGCCGGGCCGACGAAGGCTGTGATGCCAGAAACCGGTCCCCGGAAGCTTGTCTCCTTCCCAGTATAAGAATTGGCTTGGTAGTTTGGTTTGCCCTGTTCCCATCATGCACTGGGACAGGAACAGACTAATTTGCATATAGCCAGGTTCTGAGCTGGGATGGTGCTATGAGCTAAAAAACAGGTGATGGATTAAAACCATGATCTCTTGACTTGGTAAGAGTATTCTGCATCATTCAGAAACTCTGTCCATCACCACCCCCCTTTTTCCAAAATCGATTTTATCCACACTATGTGTGGGAGGGTATACTCAGACGTGAGTCCCTTGCTCATTGCACCATCAGGATTCAAGCAAGCCGGGCCGACGAAGGCTGTGATGCCAGAAACCGGTCCCCGGAAGCTTGTCTCCTTCCCAGTATAAGAATTGGCTTGGTAGTTTGGTTTGCCCTGTTCCCATCATGCACTGGGACAGGAACAGACTAATTTGCATATAGCCAGGTTCTGAGCTGGGATGGTGCTATGAGCTAAAAAACAGGTGATGGATTAAAACCATGATCTCTTGACTTGGTAAGAGTATTCTGCATCATTCAGAAACTCTGTCCATCACCACCCCCCTTTTTCCAAAATCGATTTTATCCACACTATGTGTGGGAGGGTATACTCAGACGTGAGTCCCTTGCTCATTGCACCATCAGGATTCAAGCAAGCCGGGCCGACGAAGGCTGTGATGCCAGAAACCGGTCCCCGGAAGCTTGTCTCCTTCCCAGTATAAGAACTGGCTTGGTAGTTTGGTTTGCCCTGTTCCCATCATGCACTGGGACAGGAACAGACTCATTTGCATATAGCCAGGTTCTGAGCTGGGATGGTGCTATGAGCTAAAAAACAGGTGATGGATTAAAACCACGATCTCTTGACTTGGTAAGAGTATTCTGCATCATTCAGAAACTCTGTCCATCACCACCCCCCTTTTTCCAAAATCGATTTTATCCACACTATGTGTGGGAGGGTATACTCAGACGTGAGTCCCTTGCTCATTGCACCATCAGGATTCAAGCAAGCCAGGCCGACGAAGGCTGTGATGCCAGAAACCGGTCCCCGGAAGCTTGTCTCCTTCCCAGTATAAGAATTGGCTTGGTAGTTTGGTTTGCCCTGTTCACATCATGCACTGGGACAGGAACAGACTAATTTGCATATAGCCAGGTTCTGAGCTGGGATGGTGCTATGAGCTAAAAAACAGGTGATGGATTAAAACCATGATCTCTTGACTTGGTAAGAGTATTCTGCATCATTCAGAAACTCTGTCCATCACCACCCCCCTTTTTCCAAAATCGATTTTATCCACACTATGTGTGGGAGGGTATACTCAGACGTGAGTCCCTTGCTCATTGCACCATCAGGATTCAAGCAAGCCGGGCCGACGAAGGCTGTGATGCCAGAAACCGGTCCCCGGAAGCTTGTCTCCTTCCCAGTATAAGAATTGGCTTGGTAGTTTGGTTTGCCCTGTTCCCATCATGCACTGGGACAGGAACAGACTAATTTGCATATAGCCAGGTTCTGAGCTGGGATGGTGCTATGAGCTAAAAAACAGGTGATGGATTAAAACCATGATCTCTTGACTTGGTAAGAGTATTCTGCATCATTCAGAAACTCTGTCCATCACCACCCCCCTTTTTCCAAAATCGATTTTATCCACACTATGTGTGGGAGGGTATACTCAGACGTGAGTCCCTTGCTCATTGCACCATCAGGATTCAAGCAAGCCGGGCCGACGAAGGCTGTGATGCCAGAAACCGGTCCCCGGAAGCTTGTCTCCTTCCCAGTATAAGAATTGGCTTGGTAGTTTGGTTTGCCCTGTTCCCATCACGCACTGGGACAGGAACAGACTAATTTGCATATAGCCAGGTTCTGAGCTGGGATGGTGCTATGAGCTAAAAAACAGGTGATGGATTAAAACCATGATCTCTTGACTTGGTAAGAGTATTCTGCATCATTCAGAAACTCTGTCCATCACCACCCCCCTTTTCCCAAAATCGATTTTATCCACACTATGTGTGGGAGGGTATACTCAGACGTGAGTCCCTTGCTCATTGCACCATCAGGATTCAAGCAAGCCGGGCCGACGAAGGCTGTGATGCCAGAAACCGGTCCCCGTAAGCTTGTCTCCTTCCCAGTATAAGAATTGGCTTGGTAGTTTGGTTTGCCCTGTTCCCATCATGCACTGGGACAGGAACAGACTAATTTGCATATAGCCAGGTTCTGAGCTGGGATGGTGCTATGAGCTAAAAAACAGGTGATGGATTAAAACCATGATCTCTTGACTTGGTAAGAGTATTCTGCATCATTCAGAAACTCTGTCCATCACCACCCCCCTTTTTCCAAAATCGATTTTATCCACACTATGTGTGGGAGGGTATACTCAGACGTGAGTCCCTTGCTCATTGCACCATCAGGATTCAAGCAAGCCGGGCCGATGAAGGCTGTGATGCCAGAAACCGGTCCCCGGAAGCTTGTCTCCTTCCCAGTATAAGAATTGGCTTGGTAGTTTGGTTTGCCCTGTTCCCATCATGCACTGGGACAGGAACAGACTAATTTGCATATAGCCAGGTTCTGAGCTGGGATGGTGCTATGAGCTAAAAAACAGGTGATGGATTAAAACCATGATCTCTTGACTTGGTAAGAGTATTCTGCATCATTCAGAAACTCTGTCCATCACCACCCCCCTTTTTCCAAAATCGATTTTATCCACACTATGTGTGGAAGGGTATACTCAGACGTGAGTCCCTTGCTCATTGCACCATCAGGATTCAAGCAAGCCGGGCCGACGAAGGCTGTGATGCCAGAAACCGGTTCCCGGAAGCTTGTCTCCTTCCCAGTATAAGAATTGGCTTGGTAGTTTGGTTTGCCCTGTTCCCATCATGCACTGGGACAGGAACAGACTAATTTGCATATAGCCAGGTTCTGAGCTGGGATGGTGCTATGAGCTAAAAAACAGGTGATGGATTAAAACCATGATCCCTTGACTTGGTAAGAGTATTCTGCATCATTCAAAAACTCTGTCCATCACCACCCCCCTTTTTCCAAAATCGATTTTATCCACACTATGTGTGGGAGGGTATACTCAGACGTGAGTCCCTTGCTCATTGCACCATCAGGATTCAAGCAAGCCGGGCCGACGAAGGCTGTGATTCCAGAAACCGGTCCCCGGAAGCTTGTCTCCTTCCCAGTATAAGAATTGGCTTGGTAGTTTGGTTTGCCCTGTTCCCATCATGCACTGGGACAGGAACAGCCTAATTTGCATATAGCCAGGTTCTGAGCTGGGATGGTGCTATGAGCTAAAAAACCGTTGATGGATTAAAACCATGATCTCTTGACTTGGTAAGAGTATTCTGCATCATTCAGAAACTCTGTCCATCACCATCCCCCTTTTTCCAAAATCGATTTTATCCACACCTTGTGTGAGAGGGTATACTCAGACGTGAGTCCCTTGCTCATTGCACCATCAGGATTCAATCAAGCCGGGCCGACGAAAGCTGTGATGCCAGAAACCGGTCTCGGAAGCTTGTCTCCTTCCCAGTATAAGAATTGGCTTGGTAGTTTGGTTTGCCCTGTTCCCATCATGCACTGGGACAGGAACAGACTAATTTGCATATAGCCAGGTTCTGAGCTGGGATGGTGCTATGAGCTAAAAAACAGGTGATGGATTAAAACCATGATCTCTTTACTTGGTAAGAGTATTCTGCATCATTCAGAAACTCTGTCCATCACCACCCCCCTTTTTCCAAAATCGATTTTATCCACACTATGTGTGGGAGGGTATACTCAGACGTGAGTCCCTTGCTCATTGCACCATCAGGATTCAAGCAAGCCGGGCCGACGAAGGCTGTGATGCCAGAAACCGGTCCCCGGAAGCTTGTCTCCTTCCCAGTATAAGAATTGGCTTGGTAGTTTGGTTTGCCCTGTTCCCATCATGCACTGGGACAGGAACAGACCAATTTGCATATAGCCAGGTTCTGAGCTGGGATGGTGCTATGAGCTAAAAAACAGGTGATGGATTAAAACCATGATCTCTTGACTTGGTAAGAGTATTCTGCATCATTCAGAAACTCTGTCCATCACCACCCCCCTTTTTCCAAAATCGATTTTATCCACACTATGGGGGTCATTAGGATCGCGGTTTTTCCGCATCCTCGGGGCCGGAGGAAGGCACCGCCGGCCCAGAGGATGCGGAAAAACCGCAGCGGACTGACCAAAGACCCACCGCCACATTAGGATGGCTGGTGGGTCCTGGTTTCCGTCCGCAGCTTTTCCGCCGCGGCTGGCTTACAACCGCGGCGGAAAAGCTCTAATATGGTGATGGTGTCTGTCAGACACCGTCCACCATATTAGGATGGCCTGTAAAGTATGCTTTTCCGCGGCGGGTTTTCCGCCGTGGAAAAGCATACGGAACTTCACTGCGGGGGCCCGTTGCGGGCCCCCTAGGTGAAGGGGGGGTGGGGGGTGCACATGGGGGGTACCTATGGTACCCCCCTGCATTTGCATGCAGAAAGCGGCAGGCACCGCGCGGTGCCTGCCTCTTACTGCATGCAAATGCAATGCGTGCATTTTTAACATTGCGGCGGGTGCAGCTTGAAGCTCCACCCGCCGCAATGTTAAAAATAGAGGATGTGACCGCAACCCTGGCGGTCACATCCTAATCAGCACGGAGGGAACGCCGCAGCCCCTGCGGACGTTCCCTCCTCCTCAAGGGTGGCGGACGGACGCAAGTCCGTCCGCCATCCTAATCGGCCCCCTATGTGTGGGAGGGTATACTCAGACGTGAGTCCCTTGCTCATTGCACCATCAGGATTCAAGCAAGCCGGGCCGACGAAGGCTGTGATGCCAGAAACCGGTCCCCGGCAGCTTGTCTCCTTCCCAGTATAAGAATTGGCTTGGTAGTTTGGTTTGCCCTGTTCCCATCATGCACTGGGACAGGAACAGACTAATTTGCATATAGCCAGGTTCTGAGCTGGGATGGTGCTATGAGCTAAAAAACAGGTGATGGATTAAAACCATGATCTCTTGACTTGGTAAGAGTATTCTGCATCATTCAGAAACTCTGTCCATCACCACCCCCCTTTTTCCAAAATCGATTTTATCCACACTATGTGTGGGAGGGTATACTCAGACGTGAGTCCCTTGCTCATTGCACCATCAGGATTCAAGCAAGCCGGGCCGACGAAGGCTGTGATGCCAGAAACCGGTCCCCAGAAGCTTGTCTCCTTCCCAGTATAAGAATTGGCTTGGTAGTTTGGTTTGCCCTGTTCCCATCATGCACTGGGACAGGAACAGACTAATTTGCATATAGCCAGGTTCTGAGCTGGGTTGGTGCTATGAGCTAAAAAACAGGTGATGGATTAAAACCATGAGCTCTTGACTTGGTAAGAGTATTCTGCATCATTCAGAAACTCTGTCCATCACCACCCCCCTTTTTCCAAAATCGATTTTATCCACACTATGTGTGGGAGGGTATACTCAGACGTGAGTCCCTTGCTCATTGCACCATCAGGATTCAAGCAAGCCGGGCCGACGAAGGCTGTGATGCCAGAAACCGGTCCCCGGAAGCTTGTCTCCTTCCCAGTATAAGAATTGGCTTGGTAGTTTGGTTTGCCCTGTTCCCATCATGCACTGGGACAGGAACAGACTAATTTGCATATAGCCAGGTTCTGAGCTGGGATGGTGCTATGAGCTAAAAAACAGGTGATGGATTAAAACCATGATCTCTTGACTTGGTAAGAGTATTCTGCATCATTCAGAAACTCTGTCCATCACCACCCCCCTTTTTCCAAAATCGATTTTATCCACACTATGTGTGGGAGGGTATACTCAGACGTGAGTCCCTTGCTCATTGCACAATCAGGATTCAAGCAAGCCGGGCCGACGAAGGCTGTGATGCCAGAAACCGGTCCCCGGAAGCTTGTCTCCTTCCCAGTATAAGAATTGGCTTGGTAGTTTGGTTTGCCCTGTTCCCATCATGCACTGGGACAGGAACAGACTAATTTGCATATAGCCAGGTTCTGAGCTGGGATGGTGCTATGAGCTAAAAAACAGGTGATGGATTAAAACCATGATCTCTTGACTTGGTAAGAGTATTCTGCATCATTCAGAAACTCTGTCCATCACCACCCCCCTTTTTCCAAAATCGATTTTATCCACACTATGTGTGGGAGGGTATACTCAGACGTGAGTCCCTTGCTCATTGCACCATCAGGATTCAAGCAAGCCGGGCCGACGAAGGCTGTGATGCCAGAAACCGGTCCCCAGAAGCTTGTCTCCTTCCCAGTATAAGAATTGGCTTGGTAGTTTGGTTTGCCCTGTTCCCATCATGCACTGGGACAGGAACAGACTAATTTGCATATAGCCAGGTTCTGAGCTGGGATGGTGCTATGAGCTAAAAAACAGGTGATGGATTAAAACCATGATCTCTTGACTTGGTAAGAGTATTCTGCATCATTCAGAAACTCTGTCCATCACCACCCCCCTTTTTCCAAAATCGATTTTATCCACACTATGTGTGGGAGGGTATACTCAGACGTGAGTCCCTTGCTCATTGCACCATCAGGATTCAAGCAAGCCGGGCCGATGAAGGCTGTGATGCCAGAAACCGGTCCCCGGAAGCTTGTCTCCTTCCCAGTATAAGAATTGGCTTGGTAGTTTGGTTTGCCCTGTTCCCATCATGCACTGGGACAGGAACAGACTAATTTGCATATAGCCAGGTTCTGAGCTGGGATGGTGCTATGAGCTAAAAAACAGGTGATGGATTAAAACCATGATCTCTTGACTTGGTAAGAGTATTCTGCATCATTCAGAAACTCTGTCCATCACCACCCCCCTTTTTCCAAAATCGATTTTATCCACACTATGTGTGGAAGGGTATACTCAGACGTGAGTCCCTTGCTCATTGCACCATCAGGATTCAAGCAAGCAGGGCCGACGAAGGCTGTGATGCCAGAAACCGGTCCCCGGAAGCTTGTCTCCTTCCCAGTATAAGAATTGGCTTGGTAGTTTGGTTTGCCCTGTTCCCATCATGCACTGGGACAGGAACAGACTAATTTGCATATAGCCAGGTTCTGAGCTGGGATGGTGCTATGAGCTAAAAAACAGGTGATGGATTAAAACCATGATCCCTTGACTTGGTAAGAGTATTCTGCATCATTCAGAAACTCTGTCCATCACCACCCCCCTTTTTCCAAAATCGATTTTATCCACACTATGTGTGGGAGGGTATACTCAGACGTGAGTCCCTTGCTCATTGCACCATCAGGATTCAAGCAAGCCGGGCCGACGAAGGCTGTGATGCCAGAAACCGGTCCCCGGAAGCTTGTCTCCTTCCCAGTATAAGAATTGGCTTGGTAGTTTGGTTTGCCCTGTTCCCATCATGCACTGGGACAGGAACAGCCTAATTTGCATATAGCCAGGTTCTGAGCTGGGATGGTGCTATGAGCTAAAAAACAGTTGATGGATTAAAACCATGATCTCTTGACTTGGTAAGAGTATTCTGCATCATTCAGAAACTCTGTCCATCACCATCCCCCTTTTTCCAAAATCGATTTTATCCACACTATGTGTGAGAGGGTATACTCAGACGTGAGTCCCTTGCTCATTGCACCATCAGGATTCAAGCAAGCCGGGCCGACGAAGGCTGTGATGCCAGAAACCGGTCCCCGGCAGCTTGTCTCCTTCCCAGTATAAGAATTGGCTTGGTAGTTTGGTTTGCCCTGTTCCCATCATGCACTGGGACAGGAACAGACTAATTTGCATATAGCCAGGTTCTGAGCTGGGATGGTGCTATGAGCTAAAAAACAGGTGATGGATTAAAACCATGATCTCTTGACTTGGTAAGAGTATTCTGCATCATTCAGAAACTCTGTCCATCACCACCCCCCTTTTTCCAAAATCGATTTTATCCACACTATGTGTGGGAGGTTATACTCAGACGTGAGTCCCTTGCTCATTGCACCATCAGGATTCAAGCAAGCCGGGCCGACGAAGGCTGTGATGCCAGAAACCGGTCCCCGGAAGCTTGTCTCCTTCCCAGTATAAGAATTGGCTTGGTAGTTTGGTTTGCCCTGTTCCCATCATGCACTGGGACAGGAACAGACTAATTTACATATAGCCAGGTTCTGAGCTGGGATGGTGCTATGAGCTAAAAAACAGGTGATGGATTAAAACCATGATCTCTTGACTTGGTAAGAGTATTCTGCATCATTCAGAAACTCTGTCCATCACCACCCCCCTTTTTCCAAAATCGATTTTATCCACACTATGTGTGGAAGGGTATACTCAGACGTGAGTCCCTTGCTCATTGCACCATCAGGATTCAAGCAAGCCGGGCCGACGAAGGCTGTGATGCCAGAAACCGGTCCCCGGAAGCTTGTCTCCTTCCCAGTATAAGAATTGGCTTGGTAGTTTGGTTTGCCCTGTTCCCATCATGCACTGGGACAGGAACAGACTAATTTGCATATAGCCAGGTTCTGAGCTGGGATGGTGCTATGAGCTAAAAAACAGGTGATGGATTAAAACCATGATCCCTTGACTTGGTAAGAGTATTCTGCATCATTCAGAAACTCTGTCCATCACCACCCCCCTTTTTCCAAAATCGATTTTATCCACACTATGTGTGGGAGGGTATACTCAGACGTGAGTCCCTTGCTCATTGCACCATCAGGATTCAAGCAAGCCGGGCCGACGAAGGCTGTGATGCCAGAAACCGGTCCCCGGAAGCTTGTCTCCTTCCCAGTATAAGAATTGGCTTGGTAGTTTGGTTTGCCCTGTTCCCATCATGCACTGGGACAGGAACAGCCTAATTTGCATATAGCCAGGTTCTGAGCTGGGATGGTGCTATGAGCTAAAAAACAGTTGATGGATTAAAACCATGATCTCTTGACTTGGTAAGAGTATTCTGCATCATTCAGAAACTCTGTCCATCACCATCCCCCTTTTTCCAAAATCGATTTTATCCACACTATGTGTGAGAGGGTATACTCAGACGTGAGTCCCTTGCTCATTGCACCATCAGGATTCAATCAAGCCGGGCCGACGAAAGCTGTGATGCCAGAAACCGGTCCCCGGAAGCTTGTCTCCTTCCCAGTATAAGAATTGGCTTGGTAGTTTGGTTTGCCCTGTTCCCATCATGCACTGGGACAGGAACAGACTAATTTGCATATAGCCAGGTTCTGAGCTGGGATGGTGCTATGAGCTAAAAAACAGGTGATGGATTAAAACCATGATCCCTTGACTTGGTAAGAGTATTCTGCATCATTCAAAAACTCTGTCCATCACCACCCCCCTTTTTCCAAAATCGATTTTATCCACACTATGTGTGGGAGGGTAAACTCAGACGTGAGTCCCTTGCTCATTGCACCATCAGGATTCAAGCAAGCCGGGCCGACGAAGGCTGTGATGCCAGAAACCGGTCCCCGGAAGCTTGTCTCCTTCCCAGTATAAGAATTGGCTTGGTAGTTTGGTTTGCCCTGTTCCCATCATGCACTGGGACAGGAACAGCCTAATTTGCATATAGCCAGGTTCTGAGCTGGGATGGTGCTATGAGCTAAAAAACAGTTGATGGATTAAAACCATGATCTCTTGACTTGGTAAGAGTATTCTGCATCATTCAGAAACTCTGTCCATCACCATCCCCCTTTTTCCAAAATCGATTTTATCCACACTATGTGTGAGAGGGTATACTCAGACGTGAGTCCCTTGCTCATTGCACCATCAGGATTCAATCAAGCCGGGCCGACGAAAGCTGTGATGCCAGAAACCGGTCCCCGGAAGCTTGTCTCCTTCCCAGTATAAGAATTGGCTTGGTAGTTTGGTTTGCCCTGTTCCCATCATGCACTGGGACAGGAACAGACTAATTTGCATATAGCCAGGTTCTGAGCTGGGATGGTGCTATGAGCTAAAAAACAGGTGATGGATTAAAACCATGATCTCTTGACTTGGTAAGAGTATTCTGCATCATTCAGAAACTCTGTCCATCACCACCCCCCTTTTTCCAAAATCGATTTTATCCACACTATGTGTGGGAGGGTATACTCAGACGTGAGTCCCTTGCTCATTGCACCATCAGGATTCAAGCAAGCCGGGCCGACGAAGGCTGTGATGCCAGAAACCGGTCCCCGGAAGCTTGTCTCCTTCCCAGTATAAGAATTGGCTTGGTAGTTTGGTTTGCCCTGTTCCCATCATGCACTGGGACAGGAACAGACTAATTTGCATATAGCCAGGTTCTGAGCAGGGATGGTGCTATGAGCTAAAAAACAGGTGATGGATTAAAACCATGATCTCTTGACTTGGTAAGAGTATTCTGCATCATTCAGAAACTCTGTCCATCACCACCTCCCTTTTTCCAAAATCGATTTTATCCACACTATGTGTGGGAGGGTATACTCAGACGTGAGTCCCTTGCTCATTGCACCATTAGGATTCAAGCAAGCCGGGCCGACGAAGGCTGTGATGCCAGAAACCGGTCCCCGGAAGCTTGTCTCCTTCCCAGTATAAGAATTGGCTTGGTAGTTTGGTTTGCCCTGTTCCCATCATGCACTGGGACAGGAACAGACTAATTTGCATATAGCCAGGTTCTGAGCTGGGATGGTGCTATGAGCTAAAAAACAGGTGATGGATTAAAACCATGATCTCTTGACTTGGTAAGAGTATTCTGCATCATTCAGAAACTCTGTCCATCACCACCCCCCTTTTTCCAAAATCGATTTTATCCACACTATGTGTGGGAGGGTATACTCAGACGTGAGTCCCTTGCTCATTGCACCATCAGGATTCAAGCAAGCCGGGCCGACGAAGGCTGTGATGCCAGAAACCGGTCCCCGGAAGCTTGTCTCCTTCCCAGTATAAGAATTGGCTTGGTAGTTTGGTTTGCCCTGTTCCCATCATGCACTGGGACAGGAACAGACTAATTTGCATATAGCCAGGTTCTGAGCTGGGATGGTGCTATGAGCTAAAAAACAGGTGATGGATTAAAACCATGATCTCTTAACTTGGTAAGAGTATTCTGCATCATTCAGAAACTCTGTCCATCACCACCCCCCTTTTTCCAAAATCGATTTTATCCACACTATGTGTGGGAGGGTATACTCAGACGTGAGTCCCTTGCTCATTGCACCATCAGGATTCAAGCAAGCCGGGCCGACGAAGGCTGTGTTGCCAGAAACCGGTCCCCGGCAGCTTGTCTCCTTCCCAGTATAAGAATTGGCTTGGTAGTTTGGTTTGCCCTGTTCCCATCATGCACTGGGACAGGAACAGACTAATTTGCATATAGCCAGGTTCTGAGCTGGGATGGTGCTATGAGCTAAAAAACAGGTGATGGATTAAAACCATGATCTCTTGACTTGGTAAGAGTATTCTGCATCATTCAGAAACTCTGTCCATCACCACCCCCCTTTTTCCAAAATCGATTTTATCCACACTATGTGTGGGAGGGTATACTCAGACGTGAGTCCCTTGCTCATTGCACCATCAGGATTCAAGCAAGCCGGGCCGACGAAGGCTGTGATGCCAGAAACCGGTCCCCGGAAGCTTGTCTCCTTCCCAGTATAAGAATTGGCTTGGTAGTTTGGTTTGCCCTGTTCCCATCATGCACTGGGACAGGAACAGACTAATTTGCATATAGCCAGGTTCTGAGCTGGGTTGGTGCTATGAGCTAAAAAACAGGTGATGGATTAAAACCATGATCTCTTGACTTGGTAAGAGTATTCTGCATCATTCAGAAACTCTGTCCATCACCACCCCCCTTTATCCAAAATCGATTTTATCCACACTATGTGTGGGAGGGTATACTCAGACGTGAGTCCCTTGCTCAGTGCACCATCAGGATTCAAGCAAGCCGGGCCGACGAAGGCTGTGATGCCAGAAACCGGTCCCCGGAAGCTTGTCTCCTTCCCAGTATAAGAATTGGCTTGGTAGTTTGGTTTGCCCTGTTCCCATCATGCACTGGGACAGGAACAGACTAATTTGCATATAGCCAGGTTCTGAGCTGGGATGGTGCTATGAGCTAAAAAACAGGTGATGGATTAAAACCATGATCTCTTGACTTGGTAAGAGTATTCTGCATCATTCAGAAACTCTGTCCATCACCACCCCCCTTTTTCCAAAATCGATTTTATCCACACTATGTGTGGGAGGGTATACTCAGACGTGAGTCCCTTGCTCATTGCACAATCAGGATTCAAGCAAGCCGGGCCGACGAAGGCTGTGATGCCAGAAACCGGTCCCGGGAAGCTTGTCTCCTTCCCAGTATAAGAATTGGCTTGGTAGTTTGGTTTGCCCTGTTCCCATCATGCACTGGGACAGGAAAAGACTAATTTGCATATAGCCAGGTTCTGAGCTGGGATGGTGCTATGAGCTAAAAAACAGGTGATGGATTAAAACCATGATCTCTTGACTTGGTAAGAGTATTCTGCATCATTCAGAAACTCTGTCCATCACCACCCCCCTTTTTCCAAAATCGATTTTATCCACACTATGTGTGGGAGGGTATACTCAGACGTGAGTCCCTTGCTCATTGCACCATCAGGATTCAAGCAAGCCGGGCCGACGAAGGCTGTGATGCCAGAAACCGGTCCCCGGAAGCTTGTCTCCTTCCCAGTATAAGAATTGGCTTGGTAGTTTGGTTTGCCCTGTTCCCATCATGCACTGGGACAGGAACAGACTAATTTGCATATAGCCAGGTTCTGAGCTGGGATGGTGCTATGAGCTAAAAAACAGGTGATGGATTAAAACCATGATCCCTTGACTTGGTAAGAGTATTCTGCATCATTCAGAAACTCTGTCCATCACCACCCCCCTTTTTCCAAAATCGATTTTATCCACACTATGTGTGGGAGGGTATACTCAGACGTGAGTCCCTTGCTCATTGCACCATCAGGATTCAAGCAAGCCGGGCCGACGAAGGCTGTGATGCCAGAAACCGGTCCCCGGAAGCTTGTCTCCTTCCCAGTATAAGAATTGGCTTGGTAGTTTGGTTTGCCCTGTTCCCATCATGCACTGGGACAGGAACAGCCTAATTTGCATATAGCCAGGTTCTGAGCTGGGATGGTGCTATGAGCTAAAAAACAGTTGATGGATTAAAACCATGATCTCTTGACTTGGTAAGAGTATTCTGCATCATTCAGAAACTCTGTCCATCACCATCCCCCTTTTTCCAAAATCGATTTTATCCACACTATGTGTGAGAGGGTATACTCAGACGTGAGTCCCTTGCTCATTGCACCATCAGGATTCAATCAAGCCGGGCCGACGAAAGCTGTGATGCCAGAAACCGGTCCCCGGAAGCTTGTCTCTTTCCCAGTATAAGAATTGGCTTGGTAGTTTGGTTTGCCCTGTTCCCATCATGCACTGGGACAGGAACAGACTAATTTGCATATAGCCAGGTTCTGAGCTGGGATGGTGCTATGAGCTAAAAAACAGGTGATGGATTAAAACCATGATCTCTTGACTTGGTAAGAGTATTCTGCATCATTCAGAAACTCTGTCCATCACCACCCCCCTTTTTCCAAAATCGATTTTATCCACACTATGTGTGGGAGGGTATACTCAGACGTGAGTCCCTTGCTCATTGCACCATCAGGATTCAAGCAAGCCGGGCCGACGAAGGCTGTGATGCCAGAAACCGGTCCCCGGAAGCTTGTCTCCTTCCCAGTATAAGAATTGGCTTGGTAGTTTGGTTTGCCCTGTTCCCATCATGCACTGGGACAGGAACAGACTAATTTGCATATAGCCAGGTTCTGAGCTGGGATGGTGCTATGAGCTAAAAAACAGGTGATGGATTAAAACCATGATCTCTTGACTTGGTAAGAGTATTCTGCATCATTCAGAAACTCTGTCCATCACCACCCCCCTTTTTCCAAAATCGATTTTATCCACACTATGTGTGGAAGGGTATACTCAGACGTGAGTCCCTTGCTCATTGCACCATCAAGATTCAAGCAAGCCGGGCCGACGAAGGCTGTGATGCCAGAAACCGGTTCCCGGAAGCTTGTCTCCTTCCCAGTATAAGAATTGGCTTGGTAGTTTGGTTTGCCCTGTTCCCATCATGCACTGGGACAGGAACAGACTAATTTGCATATAGCCAGGTTCTGAGCTGGGATGGTGCTATGAGCTAAAAAACAGGTGATGGATTAAAACCATGATCCCTTGACTTGGTAAGAGTATTCTGCATCATTCAAAAACTCTGTCCATCACCACCCCCCTTTTTCCAAAATCGATTTTATCCACACTATGTGTGGGAGGGTAAACTCAGACGTGAGTCCCTTGCTCATTGCACCATCAGGATTCAAGCAAGCCGGGCCGACGAAGGCTGTGATGCCAGAAACCGGTCCCCGGAAGCTTGTCTCCTTCCCAGTATAAGAATTGGCTTGGTAGTTTGGTTTGCCCTGTTCCCATCATGCACTGGGACAGGAACAGCCTAATTTGCATATAGCCAGGTTCTGAGCTGGGATGGTGCTATGAGCTAAAAAACAGTTGATGGATTAAAACCATGATCTCTTGACTTGGTAAGAGTATTCTGCATCATTCAGAAACTCTGTCCATCACCATCCCCCTTTTTCCAAAATCGATTTTATCCACACTATGTGTGAGAGGGTATACTCAGACGTGAGTCCCTTGCTCATTGCACCATCAGGATTCAATCAAGCCGGGCCGACGAAAGCTGTGATGCCAGAAACCGGTCCCCGGAAGCTTGTCTCCTTCCCAGTATAAGAATTGGCTTGGTAGTTTGGTTTGCCCTGTTCCCATCATGCACTGGGACAGGAACAGACTATTTTGCATATAGCCAGGTTCTGAGCTGGGATGGTGCTATGAGCTAAAAAACAGGTGATGGATTAAAACCATGATCTCTTGACTTGGTAAGAGTATTCTGCATCATTCAGAAACTCTGTCCATCACCACCCCCCTTTTTCCAAAATCGATTTTATCCACACTATGTGTGGGAGGGTATACTCAGACGTGAGTCCCTTGCTCATTGCACCATCAGGATTCAAGCAAGCCGGGCCGACGAAGGCTGTGATGCCAGAAACCGGTCCCCGGAAGCTTGTCTCCTTCCCAGTATAAGAATTGGCTTGGTAGTTTGGTTTGCCCTGTTCCCATCATGCACTGGGACAGGAACAGACTAATTTGCATATAGCCAGGTTCTGAGCAGGGATGGTGCTATGAGCTAAAAAACAGGTGATGGATTAAAACCATGATCTCTTGACTTGGTAAGAGTATTCTGCATCATTCAGAAACTCTGTCCATCACCACCTCCCTTTTTCCAAAATCGATTTTATCCACACTATGTGTGGGAGGGTATACTCAGACGTGAGTCCCTTGCTCATTGCACCATTAGGATTCAAGCAAGCCGGGCCGACGAAGGCTGTGATGCCAGAAACCGGTCCCCGGAAGCTTGTCTCCTTCCCAGTATAAGAATTGGCTTGGTAGTTTGGTTTGCCCTGTTCCCATCATGCACTGGGACAGGAACAGACTAATTTGCATATAGCCAGGTTCTGAGCTGGGATGGTGCTATGAGCTAAAAAACAGGTGATGGATTAAAACCATGATCTCTTGACTTGGTAAGAGTATTCTGCATCATTCAGAAACTCTGTCCATCACCACCCCCCTTTTTCCAAAATCGATTTTATCCACACTATGTGTGGGAGGGTATACTCAGACGTGAGTCCCTTGCTCATTGCACCATCAGGATTCAAGCAAGCCGGGCCGACGAAGGCTGTGATGCCAGAAACCGGTCCCCGGAAGCTTGTCTCCTTCCCAGTATAAGAATTGGCTTGGTAGTTTGGTTTGCCCTGTTCCCATCATGCACTGGGACAGGAACAGACTAATTTGCATATAGCCAGGTTCTGAGCTGGGATGGTGCTATGAGCTAAAAAACAGGTGATGGATTAAAACCATGATCTCTTGACTTGGTAAGAGTATTCTGCATCATTCAGAAACTCTGTCCATCACCACCCCCCTTTTTCCAAAATCGATTTTATCCACACTATGTGTGGGAGGGTATACTCAGACGTGAGTCCCTTGCTCATTGCACCATCAGGATTCAAGCAAGCCGGGCCGACGAAGGCTGTGTTGCCAGAAACCGGTCCCCGGCAGCTTGTCTCCTTCCCAGTATAAGAATTGGCTTGGTAGTTTGGTTTGCCCTGTTCCCATCATGCACTGGGACAGGAACAGACTAATTTGCATATAGCCAGGTTCTGAGCTGGGATGGTGCTATGAGCTAAAAAACAGGTGATGGATTAAAACCATGATCTCTTGACTTGGTAAGAGTATTCTGCATCATTCAGAAACTCTGTCCATCACCACCCCCCTTTTTCCAAAATCGATTTTATCCACACTATGTGTGGGAGGGTATACTCAGACGTGAGTCCCTTGCTCATTGCACCATCAGGATTCAAGCAAGCCGGGCCGACGAAGGCTGTGATGTCAGAAACCGGTCCCCGGAAGCTTGTCTCCTTCCCAGTATAAGAATTGGCTTGGTAGTTTGGTTTGCCCTGTTCCCATCATGCACTGGGACAGGAACAGACTAATTTGCATATAGCCAGGTTCTGAGCTGGGTTGGTGCTATGAGCTAAAAAACAGGTGATGGATTAAAACCATGATCTCTTGACTTGGTAAGAGTATTCTGCATCATTCAGAAACTCTGTCCATCACCACCCCCCTTTATCCAAAATCGATTTTATCCACACTATGTGTGGGAGGGTATACTCAGACGTGAGTCCCTTGCTCATTGCACCATCAGGATTCAAGCAAGCCGGGCCGACGAAGGCTGTGATGCCAGAAACCGGTCCCCGGAAGCTTGTCTCCTTCCCAGTATAAGAATTGGCTTGGTAGTTTGGTTTGCCCTGTTCCCATCATGCACTGGGACAGGAACAGACTAATTTGCATATAGCCAGGTTCTGAGCTGGGATGGTGCTATGAGCTAAAAAACAGGTGATGGATTAAAACCATGATCTCTTGACTTGGTAAGAGTATTCTGCATCATTCAGAAACTCTGTCCATCACCACCCCCCTTTTTCCAAAATCGATTTTATCCACACTATGTGTGGGAGGGTATACTCAGACGTGAGTCCCTTGCTCATTGCACAATCAGGATTCAAGCAAGCCGGGCCGACGAAGGCTATGATGCCAGAAACCGGTCCCGGGAAGCTTGTCTCCTTCCCAGTATAAGAATTGGCTTGGTAGTTTGGTTTGCCCTGTTCCCATCATGCACTGGGACAGGAACAGACTAATTTGCATATAGCCAGGTTCTGAGCTGGGATGGTGCTATGAGCTAAAAAACAGGTGATGGATTAAAACCATGATCTCTTGACTTGGTAAGAGTATTCTGCATCATTCAGAAACTCTGTCCATCACCACCCCCCTTTTTCCAAAATCGATTTTATCCACACTATGTGTGGGAGGGTATACTCAGACGTGAGTCCCTTGCTCATTGCACAATCAGGATTCAAGCAAGCCGGGCCGACGAAGGCTGTGATGCCAGAAACCGGTCCCGGGAAGCTTGTCTCCTTCCCAGTATAAGAATTGGCTTGGTAGTTTGGTTTGCCCTGTTCCCATCATGCACTGGGACAGGAACAGACTAATTTGCATATAGCCAGGTTCTGAGCTGGGATGGTGCTATGAGCTAAAAAACAGGTGATGGATTAAAACCATGATCTCTTGACTTGGTAAGAGTATTCTGCATCATTCAGAAACTCTGTCCATCACCACCCCCCTTTTTCCAAAATCGATTTTATCCACACTATGTGTGGGAGGGTATACTCAGACGTGAGTCCCTTGCTCATTGCACCATCAGGATTCAAGCAAGCCGGGCCGACGAAGGCTGTGATGCCAGAAACCGGTCCCCGGAAGCTTGTCTCCTTCCCAGTATAAGAATTGGCTTGGTAGTTTGGTTTGCCCTGTTCCCATCACGCACTGGGACAGGAACAGACTAATTTGCATATAGCCAGGTTCTGAGCTGGGATGGTGCTATGAGCTAAAAAACAGGTGATGGATTAAAACCATGATCTCTTGACTTGGTAAGAGTATTCTGCATCATTCAGAAACTCTGTCCATCACCACCCCCCTTTTCCCAAAATCGATTTTATCCACACTATGTGTGGGAGGGTATACTCAGACGTGAGTCCCTTGCTCATTGCACCATCAGGATTCAAGCAAGCCGGGCCGACGAAGGCTGTGATGCCAGAAACCGGTCCCCGCAAGCTTGTCTCCTTCCCAGTATAAGAATTGGCTTGGTAGTTTGGTTTGCCCTGTTCCCATCATGCACTGGGACAGGAACAGACTAATTTGCATATAGCCAGGTTCTGAGCTGGGATGGTGCTATGAGCTAAAAAACAGGTGATGGATTAAAACCATGATCTCTTGACTTGGTAAGAGTATTCTGCATCATTCAGAAACTCTGTCCATCACCACCCCCCTTTTTCCAAAATCGATTTTATCCACACTATGTGTGGGAGGGTATACTCAGACGTGAGTCCCTTGCTCATTGCACCATCAGGATTCAAGCAAGCCGGGCCGATGAAGGCTGTGATGCCAGAAACCGGTCCCCGGAAGTTTGTCTCCTTCCCAGTATAAGAATTGGCTTGGTAGTTTGGTTTGCCCTGTTCCCATCATGCACTGGGACAGGAACAGACTAATTTGCATATAGCCAGGTTCTGAGCTGGGATGGTGCTATGAGCTAAAAAACAGGTGATGGATTAAAACCATGATCTCTTGACTTGGTAAGAGTATTCTGCATCATTCAGAAACTCTGTCCATCACCACCCCCCTTTTTCCAAAATCGATTTTATCCACACTATGTGTGGAAGGGTATACTCAGACGTGAGTCCCTTGCTCATTGCACCATCAGGATTCAAGCAAGCCGGGCCGACGAAGGCTGTGATGCCAGAAACCGGTCCCCGGAAGCTTGTCTCCTTCCCAGTATAAGAATTGGCTTGGTAGTTTGGTTTGCCCTGTTCCCATCATGCACTGGGACAGGAACAGACTAATTTGCATATAGCCAGGTTCTGAGCTGGGATGGTGCTATGAGCTAAAAAACAGGTGATGGATTAAAACCATGATCCCTTGACTTGGTAAGAGTATTCTGCATCATTCAGAAACTCTGTCCATCACCACCCCCCTTTTTCCAAAATCGATTTTATCCACACTATGTGTGGGAGGGTATACTCAGACGTGAGTCCCTTGCTCATTGCACCATCAGGATTCAAGCAAGCCGGGCCGACGAAGGCTGTGATGCCAGAAACCGGTCCCCGGAAGCTTGTCTCCTTCCCAGTATAAGAATTGGCTTGGTAGTTTGGTTTGCCCTGTTCCCATCATGCACTGGGACAGGAACAGCCTAATTTGCATATAGCCAGGTCCTGAGCTGGGATGGTGCTATGAGCTAAAAAACAGTTGATGGATTAAAACCATGATCTCTTGACTTGGTAAGAGTATTCTGCATCATTCAGAAACTCTGTCCATCACCATCCCCCTTTTTCCAAAATCGATTTTATCCACACTATGTGTGAGAGGGTATACTCAGACGTGAGTCCCTTGCTCATTGCACCATCAGGATTCAATCAAGCCGGGCCGACGAAAGCTGTGATGCCAGAAACCGGTCCCCGGAAGCTTGTCTCCTTCCCAGTATAAGAATTGGCTTGGTAGTTTGGTTTGCCCTGTTCCCATCATGCACTGGGACAGGAACAGACTAATTTGCATATAGCCAGGTTCTGAGCTGGGATGGTGCTATGAGCTAAAAAACAGGTGATGGATTAAAACCATGATCTCTTGACTTGGTAAGAGTATTCTGCATCATTCAGAAACTCTGTCCATCACCACCCCCCTTTTTCCAAAATCGATTTTATCCACACTATGTGTGGGAGGGTATACTCAGACGTGAGTCCCTTGCTCATTGCACCATCAGGATTCAAGCAAGCCGGGCCGACGAAGGCTGTGATGCCAGAAACCGGTCCCCGGAAGCTTGTCTCCTTCCCAGTATAAGAATTGGCTTGGTAGTTTGGTTTGCCCTGTTCCCATCATGCACTGGGACAGGAACAGACTAATTTGCATATAGCCAGGTTCTGAGCTGGGATGGTGCTATGAGCTAAAAAACAGGTGATGGATTAAAACCATGATCTCTTGACTTGGTAAGAGTATTCTGCATCATTCAGAAACTCTGTCCATCACCACCCCCCTTTTTCCAAAATCGATTTTATCCACACTATGTGTGGGAGGGTATACTCAGACGTGAGTCCCTTGCTCATTGCACCATCAGGATTCGAGCAAGCCGGGCCGACGAAGGCTGTGATGCCAGAAACCGGTCCCCGGAAGCTTGTCTCCTTCCCAGTATAAGAATTGGCTTGGTAGTTTGGTTTGCCCTGTTCCCATCATGCACTGGGACAGGAACAGACTAATTTGCATATAGCCAGGTTCTGAGCTGGGATGGTGCTATGAGCTAAAAAACAGGTGATGGATTAAAACCATGATCTCTTGACTTGGTAAGAGTATTCTGCATCATTCAGAAACTCTGTCCATCACCACCCCCCTTTTTCCAAAATCGATTTTATCCACACTATGTGTGGGAGGGTATACTCAGACGTGAGTCCCTTGCTCATTGCACAATCAGGATTCAAGCAAGCCGGGCCGACGAAGGCTGTGATGCCAGAAACCGGTCCCCGGAAGCTTGTCTCCTTCCCAGTATAAGAATTGGCTTGGTAGTTTGGTTTGCCCTGTTCCCATCATGCACTGGGACAGGAACAGACTAATTTGCATATAGCCAGGTTCTGAGCTGGGATGGTGCTATGAGCTAAAAAACAGGTGATGGATTAAAACCATGATCTCTTGACTTGGTAAGAGTATTCTGCATCATTCAGAAACTCTGTCCATCACCACCCCCCTTTTTCCAAAATCGATTTTATCTACACTATGTGTGGGAGGGTATACTCAGACGTGAGTCCCTTGCTCATTGCACCATCAGGATTCAAGCAAGCCGGGCCGACGAAGGCTGTGATGCCAGAAACCGGTCCCCGGCAGCTTGTCTCCTTCCCAGTATAAGAATTGGCTTGGTAGTTTGGTTTGCCCTGTTCCCATCATGCACTGGGACAGGAACAGACTAATTTGCATATAGCCAGGTTCTGAGCTGGGATGGTGCTATGAGCTAAAAAACAGGTGATGGATTAAAACCATGATCTCTTGACTTGGTAAGAGTATTCTGCATCATTCAGAAACTCTGTCCATCACCACCCCCCTTTTTCCAAAATCGATTTTATCCACACTATGTGTGGGAGGGTATACTCAGACGTGAGTCCCTTGCTCATTGCACCATCAGGATTCAAGCAAGCCGGGCCGACGAAGGCTGTGATGCCAGAAACCGGTCCCCGGAAGCTTGTCTCCTTCCCAGTATAAGAATTGGCTTGGTAGTTTGGTTTGCCCTGTTCCCATCATGCACTGGGACAGGAACAGACTAATTTGCATATAGCCAGGTTCTGAGCTGGGATGGTGCTATGAGCTAAAAAACAGGTGATGGATTAAAACCATGATCTCTTGACTTGGTAAGAGTATTCTGCATCATTCAGAAACTCTGTCCATCACCACCCCCCTTTTTCCAAAATCGATTTTATCCACACTATGTGTGGGAGGGTATACTCAGACGTGAGTCCCTTGCTCATTGCACCATCAGGATTCAAGCAAGCCGGGCCGACGAAGGCTGTGATGCCAGAAACCGGTCCCCGGAAGCTTGTCTCCTTCCCAGTATAAGAATTGGCTTGGTAGTTTGGTTTGCCCTGTTCCCATCATGCACTGGGACAGGAACAGACTAATTTGCATATAGCCAGGTTCTGAGCTGGGATGGTGCTATGAGCTAAAAAACAGGTGATGGATTAAAACCATGATCTCTTGACTTGGTAAGAGTATTCTGCATCATTCAGAAACTCTGTCCATCACCACCCCCCTTTTTCCAAAATAGGATGCCATACCTGTACAGCTATTTTGGTAGGGCCAGTAAGCGTCCTCCCAGCGGATTTCGTATAAAGCGCCCTGTTGTAGTCTCCACCAGGCAGCAACCATCTGTCCATTTCGAACGTAGGATTTGACGCAGGGCCGTACATGCAGTGGTTAATCGCCCCCAGCTGGGAGGCCCAATAGTAGCGCTTAATATCCGGGAGAGCGATTCCACCGTCATACCAAGGAAGTGTTAACTTGGCAAGGGCTATGCAGGACCGTCCTCCCCAGATAAGTTGTCTCTGCAAGCCTTCGACCTCTCGAAAGTAACTGGCATGGATGGTATCAAGAGTATTTTGGAGGGCATAGAGAAATCGGGGCAGTGACATCATCTTGAATAAAGCCGCCCGTCCGAGGGGGGACAACGGAAGTCTACGCCATGCCTCCACATCGGACCACAGGCGCCGAGGCGGGGGTAGCAAGTTACGTTCGAAGCGAACGACAGGATCCAGGGTGATAAACACCCCCAAGTATTTGAAACCCGCGTGTCTGTGCCACCTGTATTGGGCACCCACGCGGCAAGAGAGGAGAATCTCCCGAGAGAACGTACACGCAGGACTTGGACCAATTGATCACAAGGCCAGAGTTTTTGATGCTGCCGAGTTTAACTCTATTTTATGTGTGGGTGATACTAAATGCAAGGGTTTTCCTGGATGTACTTTAACAATTGATGGTAAACCGGTAGTTATGATGGTTGATTCATGAGTTTGGTACAGTATTATTCAAAAGACCTTGTTTAATGAGAAGTGGGGTGAGAAGAAATTGTTATACCTGACATTCACCCCGAAGGTCATTCAGGTGACAAAGTTGATCTGCATGGGTATTTTCTGCCGGATCTGGAATTGGATGGAGAAGAACAAGGGAAAAAGTGTATGTGACAATGAAGGGTGAGGCTATTCTGGGGTGGTCCCATCAACAAGAGATGGGTATAAAATTAGAACCTAATGCTAGTCCGCCAGTGTATGTAATAGCAGCCGAAAATTATGAATATGTCAGTGGAATAAGGACATTGTTCCCAGGTTTTTTTCATTAGAGATTTAGAAAATATGTTGATTTTAAATACAAGATCATACTCGATGAGGAGGTAGTACCTGAGAGGCACAAGGGAAGGAATGTGTTGTTGGCCTACTAAGGCAAATTTAAGGTGATGTTGAGCGATCTATCTGAGAAGAAAATTATTGAACCCACAGAGTCTTCTCTTTAGGTATCTCCCGTTGTGTAGTCTGTTAGGGGCCTAAGGAACTCTGTTTGTGTGTAGATTTATACCGTTTAAATAAGGAGATTTAGATTGACAAACACCCTTTTCCAAATATACACAAGCAATATCCATATTGGTGGGTGCTTCAGTTTTTTCTGCAATAGATTTAGCAAGTGCCTACCACCAGGTGAAATTGCTGGAGAATTCCAAACATTTGACATGGTTGTTTTTTGTGTGTGCCTTTTGGATTGGCAAGTGCAGCCTCCATGTTCCAGCGTCTGATGAAAAATGTATTGGAAGGGTTTGGGGGCCATTGCCTGCCAAGATGATGTTTAGATTTTTAGGAAAACATACTATGAACATGATAAGAATTTAGTAAATGTATTGAAAAGATTGTAAATCAAAAGCCTTGTGTTGAAATTCTCTAAATGCAAATTCAAACAGGTGTATTTGGGGCGTGAAATCTCTGGGGAAGGCATTAGACCTAAATACAACCATGTGCAAAGCATTTCGAATGCCCCGCACCCATCTTGAAGGATCAATTACTGTCCATTTTCGGGGTAACAGAATACTATGGGAAATCTGCACAGGACTATTCCTCTAAAGTGCATCCTTTGTAGCAATTGTTAATGAAAAATTCTAAATATGTGTGGAGTAATAGCTTGCAAAAGTTTGTTTATGATTAAAAAAGGAGAATGTTGGTGCACCATTTTAAAGCTCACAGTTGGTTGATAGAGAATGCATAGTGTCAGTGTTTCCTAGTAGTGTAGGTTTGGGGGCAGTTCCTATGGGGAAAGAAAGTTGGGGTGAATGTGTAGTATCATATGCCTCCAGGATGTTACGTGATTCAGAGTGCAATACATTTTAGCATAGAAAAGAATTGTCAGCTTGTTCTTGGGCAGTGCAACATTTTCACCAGTTTTTATGGAGTATGAAGTGTGTTCTAAGAACTGACCATGAGCTGCTGGTTAACATGGCAGCAGGAAGTAGAAGAATGTGAACAGCTCGGTTAGCGAGGTTGGCTGCCAAGTTGCAAGAATATCAATGCGCTGTGGAATCTGCCCCAGGGCGTGCAAATCTACATGCAGATTGAATGTCATGGTTACCGGTTGTGGATAAAGTCAGCGTTGAAGGAGGATGGGAATATGACATGGCGTACACCTTTGATCTTGTTGACAAGTGGTGTGTGAATGAAAATGCAACTAAAACCATATCTGAAGAAAGATGGAAGGAAGCTATGCATGTTGACTGTGTTTTTTGAGAGGTTCAAACCTATTTGATTAAAGGTTGGCCAGAGAAGAGGAAATTGAGTGGTGAGGTGGCATCATTTTTCAAAGTCAGGGCGGATCTAATGATTTCTGATGGTATAGTCATTAGAGGTGATAAAATTGTTTCACCACAGAAATTAAGAGAATCCATTTTCAGTTTGGCTCATGAAGGCATCTGGGAATCTCTATACCACAAAGAGGAGGATACGTGAATTCTACTGGTGACCTGGTGTAGAGGGTATGATTGATAAGTGGGCGATGGAGTGCTTTCCCTGTGTGAAAAGTCTGCCAAGACGTTAGCTATTGACGCGAGTCCTATTGAATATACTCAAGGTCCCTGACGGAGATTAGCGATTGACATATTGGGGTCATTTAGAATTCTACCTTGTAAGAATGTGTATGCCATGGTGGCAGTGGATTATTTCACCAAATGGATGGAGTTCAAAATTGTGGAAGAAGTTATATCCTTGCGGTCATTGAATTTTTGGATGACATTTTTTCTCATGAAGTTACCAGAGGAACATATATCAGACAATGGCCCACAATTTGTAAGCAAGGAAATCGACAGCTTTTAAAAAAAGGTGTGATGCTCAAAACAAAAGAGCATCTAATTATCACCACCAGGAAGATGATCAAGTTGAACGCTTTAAAAAAGTCGATTAAATTGGCCGTAAAGTGTGGTTTACTGTGGAGGAAAGCTTTATGGGCTACCTTATTGACATATAGAATGTCATCTAATTCGGTCACAGGGTTGTCCCTGTTTGAGATGTTATGGAGCAGGAAGCCAGGTTCTAAACTTAGACCTTTGTGGAAGAAGGTGAGAAATGCGTACTATATGGAAATTGATTTTGCTAAAGTCAAAGAGAACGTGGAGAGTATAGAGCAAAATGAGGGAAAGTGGTTCCAAGGCTCTAGCTCTGGAGTTTAAGTTGAAGGTTGACAATATGGCATGCTTTAGACAGGGGTGTGTGTTCAACAGGAGGTTGACTAAATGGTCAGATCCAGTGAAGGTGGTTGACATTTTTTGTAAAAGAGGTAAGAGGAATTTTAGATGAATTTCTGTGCGTAAAGGAGTGGTGGATGGTGACACATGCATTGGTGTGTATGATGAATTTGACGATGTGGTAGTTTAACAACTTAAGTGGGTGGGGTGAGTCTGGTGATGCTGGTGACCTAGTCGCAGACCCCGTGGTGTGAGTGATGGTTTAAGAATACCAGGTAGTGTTGAACTTGAAGGTGAGATGCCTAGGACACATGGTTTGATTCTGAGTACCAGTGTGAGAAATCATGGGAAACAGGTTAACGACTTTACAATGAAGCAAGGGCAAGGGCAAGATGTGGAGGTGTGGAAAAGTACATGAGTAAAGAACATTTCCATGAAATTGAAGGATTTTGTTCAGAATTAAAGCATCCTTATATGATTTTTTCTTTATATTGTATTGGCAAATCATATTAGAATTATTTTTGTTAATTTTTTAAAGGGGAAGGTGTGTAGTGTTCTTAATGGAATATAGACAAATGGTAGAGGATTGGAATAGGGGTGACGGGTGAGGGGCTGTTTGGAGCTTGCCAGGTGGCTGTTAAACTTTGTTCTTTCCATGTGACTAAATAGACTTAATTTACCCGGCGTTGTGTCAACGTATTCTTCACCACAGTTGAGCTCCTGGACACTTGAGTCCCTGAAACTAGAGATAGCTTTGCTCAAAGGCACTAAATAGACACAAGAATGAGAAAGGCTTCTAGGGGCAAGCGTTATTAGGGCTCATAAGCACTAAGGGGCATATTAGCAAGAACCTCATTAAAATTATCTCCGTTTTAGCAGCAGGAAACTGCCGCTAAAACTGTGATAATGGGCTTGCTAATATGCTTTATAGAATTCCAATAGATGCCCAGGTTAGATGTGCAGGACATCTAACCTGGACTTCTATTGGAATTCTATAACGCATATTAGCAAGACCATTATCGACGTTTTAGCGGCAGTTTCTTGCCGCTAAAACGGCGATAATTTTAACGAGGTTCTTGCTAATATGCCCCTAAATGCTGCAGCACTCACAGGCTCTGCTCTACAGATGCTATACTTCTTAGGCACTAGATGGCACTGCTTTCGAATATTAAGCAGGCTAAAATCTTGAGCATTACAGATGCGGCACTACTAAGTATTACAGATGGCTGCGTTCTTGGACACTACAGAAGGCAGCACTAAGGCAACATAGATGGTGGTGCTGCCTATCACAATGATGGCTGTGTTCACAGGCACTGAAGAGGGACCTATCTAAGGCACTCAGGGTTTGATTTCATCAGCTGTCCCACCCGGACCAAAATTCAGATATTAGGCCATACATTCATAGAGTTGTGTGAGATCATTAGCAGATACAAACGAAAACAAGCAATCAGTGGTGTAATCCAGTGTGAAATATGGTGAGATCAGTTTGACTAAAATTTTAACATCCACAAATTGAAATAAAAGAAACTGCATTTTAATCACAGGCAAATTGTATGTGCTTCTAAATATTCTTATTGGATGTGTATTGAAGATTTTAAAAAGTACACCAGACTAACAATATGAGTGCAAGCTCATACCTCTTGTAGTGATGGGGCTACATTGTACTGCATTATGTAGGGGGTATTGTGGGCCCTGTGGAGAATAGGTAAAGGTTGTTTTACATACCAAAAAGGGTTCACTATGTCCCAAGTCCTAATTTCTCATCTAAACATTGTGAGTTCACTCCCATAGTGCTAAACCCACAGCTAACACAGCAGTTTCTGCAATTAAATGCAACAAACTAGCTGTGATTAAATGCAACAATCTAATCTTAATAAACATTCCTCATAGTAGCTCCTCAAAGGATCGTTTTTTAGGAGTGCCACTTTTATATTGAATCGTTTATGTGACCTATCTATTTTCTCGTCCCTCTCAAGTAGATGGTTTCTTGTGGAAATAGCAATACATTTTGGTTCTTGTCATGGACATGTGTTGTCTTGATTAAGTAACTTACCCTCATATCTGAGCATGAAGATTTTTGAATCATACAGCAACAAATTAAAAAGAAGACGTTTATATACTTGCTGTCTGAATAATATATACATACGTTGTTGTTTATAGTTTGGGAGCATTTCAAGAGGGCCGTTGCAAACATGTAATATTAATATGCAGTTTACTCAGATCTTGACTTGAGCAAATGCATTTCCAAAAATGGCACACTTCCCAATTTTTTAAAAGATTCAAGATAGTGTATCCAACATCTCTGTTTGCCCCAACAGTAGATGTCACAGCTGGTGATCTTGAAAAGCCTTCAGTGGGCATAGCTCAGGTATCACTGGTAGCTGAAGCTTAACCATTTTGACCACTGAGGCAAAAGATGGTCAAGTATATTGTGTGGGTTTATTTATATAGCATACATGAATGTGTAAAGCACTTGTTCACATCTTGGTGATGAATAACAGATATTTATTGCTACCTTAACCTCAGAAAGAGCAAAGGCTGAATGGATACGCAGAACTTGAACCTGTGACCATCATATGTTCATGGAGTGGGTAGGTTAGCCCATTCAGACAGCAGGTCCTCTACAGGTTTTTTAAATGTGAGAGCCCTTTGTTCTGTTCCATAACATGCTTTCATTAGTTGGGCAATCTATTGTCCACAATAATCATAATGTAAGTGCATTTCAGGAACGTCAATTTTTGTATGCATCTGTTTTGGGTATTCTCTTGAGATTTTACTTTTGCTCTATACACAGATTCCTCAAGACCTCATTTAACTTAAGTGAAACATTAATCTCATATACCTTCATGGCAGGTTCTTTCAAAATAAGGCCCCAATATACCAAAGGGGTTCCCTATTCAGAGTTTATGGAGAATTGCTTTGATACTCAAGGGCCTTAGCTACTGACCACGCTGTTGTAAATGCCCCCTGCCCCAAGTTGGACCTAACCGTATTATACAAAAAACATGAAGTGTGACATGGTATAAAGGAACACTGATCAAAATGAAAGGACTTATTTTAAAATGTTTGTTTTTAATGTTGTTAGACATGGCATCTTTGGTACAGTTTTGCCCCTAGCATTTTGCTTTTGTCTTCCCTGTTCTGCTGACTTTGTTTTTGCTGGTGTTAGGACTCTGCACATTTAGCACTGCTAACCAGTACTATGGTGCTGGTGCTCTCTCTTTAAAACATTGTAGAACTGGCTTTTATCATATTCAATTTACTTGTAAGTCCCTAGTTAAGTGGCACGACCTATGCCCATGCTACTAGTGGGCCTGCAGCACTGATTGTGCCACACACTTAGATAGCCCGTTAAACATGTTTCAGGTCCGCCATTGCAGCTTGTGTGTGCAGTTTTTAAACTGCTATTTCAACATGGCAAAAAAAACTTTTGCCAAGTCCACGCCTTCTTTTTTATTGCATTTATGTCACCCCTGGAGTAGGCCTCAGACAGCCACTGGGCACCGGGCAGGGTGAAGTGTATTTAAAAAGTGGGACATGTACCTCTTAGTTTTACATGTCCTGGTAGCGTAAACTTCTTAAAATCATTTTTCACTACTGCAAGGCCTACCTCTCCCTTAGGCTAACAGGAGCTACCTGATTACATCTAATAAGTAATCATTTTCAAATGGGAGCAGGTAACCAGTTCATGTTTGGTGTCTCTGGAATTGTAATGAAAAATCCTCTTTCATGGTGAAGTCACATTTTAAATTACAATTTTGAAACTTCTACTTTTAGGGAGTTGACCTTTTCCTGATTTAGCCATTTCGTCCTTGCTGCCTGAAATCTGGGTCACATGACTGAGTGGATTTGACAGCTGGGATTTGTGTATTCCTCCTAGACAGCCAGATATGGTAGAGAGGTTAGGTGTGCCTGGATGGACTATCATTGAGCAGGATGGGAGGGTGGAGCTGGGCACAGTCCTTCTTCACCTAAATAAACTGCATTCTGCCTCCATACAAAGGAGTGCACAAGGGGCTGCATACACCCTGTAGTTAGTGTAGAGCCAGGAAAGGCAAGGCAGGATGGATGCCTGGGGACTTAAAAGGGAAACATCTAGAAGCTTCTTCCTTCCTCATAGGAAAGCCCAGTATAAACATTGGACCTCAGACACCAACTCTTCAGTATACTTCTGGAACTGTAAATCCTCACCAGGAAGAAAGGTCTGACACTCTGCTGCCCAATAAACAGCTGGAAAAGCAAAAAGCAGAGGCATGTTGGCCTACTCCTCTATGATATTCACCCAAAGACCTCTTTCTCTACAAAGGGTGATAGAAATCCTGAATAGTCAGTATTTATTTATTTTATTTATTTTTAACATTTGTATAGCGCGGCTGTCACCTCACAGGCATCCTGGCGCTGAGATAACTCCAGAGGGGGGAAGCACGGGGGTAGCAGAAAAATGGCCAGCAAGTTAACATTTAGGAAACAGCCAGGTTTTGACCCGTTTCCTGAAAGGGAGGAGTTCCTTCATTTGCCAGATGTCTAGAGGCAAGCTGTTCCATAGTTTAGCAGCCGCAACTCTGAAGGATCTACCTCCGGTCCTAACTTTTTTAAATCTCGGTACTTTTACAAGGCATGCCGTTGTAGAGCGAAGGGCTCTGGTTGGAATGTACCAGTTAAACATCGCCTGTAGAGAGCTGGGCCCAAGTCCCTGCAGGGCTTTAAAAACTAGACAAAGGGATTTGAAGGCCACTCGCTGTTTCAACGGGAGCCAGTGTAATTCGGCCATCGCAGCTGTGGCCGATGATCTCCTAGGCCAGCCAAGGGCTAATTTAGCAGCGGCAGATTGAACTCATTGGAGTCTGTCTAACAGCATGGCTGGGGACTCGAGAAGCAACGCATTGCAATAGTCAAGGCGACTATGAATAGTACACCTGACTATTAAGGCCCGGGCCTGTAAGGGAAGTAGTGGCAGGATCTTGCGTAGGGAGCGAATGAGGGCCGAGCAGGTGGACACTGTTTTCGCAACCTGGGCTTCCATGCTGAGTTTATTGTCCATCATGACACCCAGATTGCGGACCGTGGAGACCGGCTGCGGTTTTTCCGAGGATTCAGGGGGCCAAAAATCCACCGGGAAAGGGCGAGGGATCCGACTACCGGCACAGAACAAAACCTCGGTTTTGGAGGCGTTGAACTGTAGTGAGTTGCTATGTAGCCAGCCGGCTGTGTCTCGTAGACAGTCATGGAAGGATTCCAAAGGGATCGATTCCTCACCCTCCGTGGAGAGGATGAATTGAGTGTCGTCAGCGTAATTGATTGCCTCAAGCCTGTGAGGTTTTATCAGCGTAATCAGTGGTTTGAGATAAACGTTAAATAAAATCGGGCTAATGGACGAGCCTTGAGGCACCCCGTGAGACACTGGGGAGAAGGCCGATTGAAACGGAGGAAGGGACACAGCCTGCTTCCTATCCCGCAAAAAGGAACGGAGCCATTGCAGGGCAGTGCCACCCACCTCGGCCTCCCTCAGTCTCTCCAACAGAGTCCCATGATTAACCGTATCGAATGCGGCAGACAGGTCCAGCAGAATCAGATCTACTGCCTGACCCCTGTCCTCACGCACTCGAAGGTCCTCCATGGCGGTAAGTAGGGCTGTTTCAGTGCCATGGGCTGGGCGGAAACCAAATTGTATTTCGTCCAAAAAATGATACTGCTCCAAATGTTTGGAGAGACATGAGCTCACCCAGCGCTCAGCAATTTTTGCAGGGAAGGGTAGCAGGGAAATGGGTCTGTAGTTCTGAAGGCACTCAGGATTTAGGGAGGTTTTTTTTAGCAATGGTGAAATAAGGGCCTGCTTCCAGCGAGCAGGGACTGAGCCGCTACGCAGAGATTGGTTACAGATCCTGCAGAGAGTAGGGAAAAGTTCCTCTCCGGAGGCCTTCCAGATTTTGTGGGGGATAGGGTCCAGAGGAGATCCTGATGAAATACCGCGAGCCACTCTGTCGAAGTCAGCATCAGTAATAAGGGGGAACTCCAGCAAGCAATCCGCAGGCTACCAACCTGGGTTTTCAACACTAATTTCAATAGTACCTTCCCCAGAGCAAGGGGGGTCGACCAAAATAGGGGAGGTGCTCAGATTGCAGATGATGGCTTCTATTTCTTCGTTAAAAAATCGAGCAAGGTTGTCGCAAAAGGCCTGTGTAGGAAGGGTCGATTTTTATGAGCAGTCAGGATGGGTAAGGCTATTTAAAATCTGAAAAATGCTTTTGGAGCTGTTTGCGGCTGTACATATTGTGGAGCAGAAATAATCAGTTTTAGATTTCTGGATCAAGGACTTATATTCGGAAAGTTTAGTTTTCCAGAGAAGCTTGTTATCATCGAAGTAACCTTGCCTCCATTTCCTTTCCGCCTGTTTACAGGCAAGTTTTAGAGCCTTTAAAGAATCATTAAACCACGGCGATGACACTCTGCCCTTATGCTTGCGTTTTTTTAGTGGAGGAATAGAGTCCGCTCTCGTGGTTATCCTGAGACATAAAGCCGCGTAATTGTCATCGACTAGACAGTCCGGGGAAAAACTGTCATCCACTTGGAACACAACATCCGTGGTTCTCAGCCTTTCAAGGGCTCTCCAGTCTCTATACATGATTTCAGAGGTGGAACCGTGTACCGGCATTCTGACCCCCTTACTGTTGATATAAAATTTAAGAAGGGAATGATCAGTCCAGCCCATAGGCAAGATTTCATCCAAGTGTACTAGCTGTGGGACCGAGAAGATAAGGTCAAGTCGGTGCCCTGCTTTGTGAGTGGATTCCCTGACTAATTGATGGAGCCCCACACTTTCACAGGAGATCAAAAGGTTGCGCAGTCCAGTATCCAAGGTGCCATTCGGCCATAGGTTAAAATCACCAAGAATGATCAGTTTGTTGTGGGAAGTCGCCATGTTGGAGAAGGTATTGAGTAGTGATTGTTGATGCTGTGCGCTGAAGGCCCCAGGAGAACGATAACAGATAATCACAGTGAAAATAGCACCTGTGTGACTGTTAATAGGGAGGCCAAGGAGCTCAGTCCCAGCAACCGGGTCCATATCTAGAATATTGATATGCCAAGAGGCTCTATAGATAACTCCCACCCCACCGCCTCTGCCTTTCGGTCTGGGCAGATGCCCAGCCCAGTTCGATTTCGCAGCAAGGTGGGTCCAAGTCTCAGTGAGGAACAGGGCGTCTAACTGATGGGTGTCCACCAGTAGTTGAATTTCTTCGGCGTGCTTAGGCAATGACCTGACATTAAGAAGTCCGCACGATAGCAGACCCCTGATCACAAAGTCTTTCAATGGGAGAGCAGTGTCTGCGAAAGAGAGGTGACCCTCATGCGCGTACTCACCCAAGTTGAGCAGCGTCTCCCGAGAGTAAAATAGAGGGGATACGCCCGAGCTTGCAATGATTTGAGCAGAGTGCCCGGCGCTCGTCGCGGCCTGGTCGCGGACTGGCGCAGACGGGCTTGCCTTAGGCGCGCTGACGGCGCGCCCGCTGCGCTCGTCCGCTGCGCTTCCGAATAGTGAGCATTATTATAGGGAGGAAGGAAGGGCGTGGCTAGGTGTTAGGGGCGTGGCCTAGCATCTCGTGGGTGATAGCGGCGATGTAGTGGCCCTCCCCACGACAGCGCTGGAACCGCTGCGCGAAGTGACCCCCAAGACCCAGAAGCAACAGTGAAACAGTCAACAGCAGAGTAAGCACACAATGTTTTTAAAATCAACAGAAGTGCAAATTAGCAATAACTAAAATTTAAGAATCGTGGCTCCCGGCTTCCGCCTCAGGAGAGCTATCTAAACGCCGGCTTGTACTTCAGCACGTCGTTTTATAAGGCCGAAAAGGGGCGTGGCTAGGTGTTAGGGGCGTGGCCTAGCGTCTCGTGGGTGATGGCGGCGATGTAGTGGCCCTCCCCGCGACAGCGCTGGAACCGCTGCGCGAAGTGACCCCCAAGACCCAGAAGCGACAGTGAAACAGTCAACAGCAGAGTAAGCACACAATGTTTTTAAAATCAACAGAAGTGCAAATTAGCAATAATTAAAATTTAAGAATCGTGGCTTCCGGCTTCCGCCTCAGGAGAGATACCTAAACGCCGCTCATACTTCAGCACGTCGTTTTATAAGGCCGAAAAGGGGCGTGGCTAAGTGTTAGGGGCATGGCCTAGCGTCTCGTGGGTGATGGCGGCGATGTAGTGGCCCTCTCCGCGACATCGCTGGAACCACTGCGAAGTGACCCCCAAGACCCAGAAGCAACAGTGAAACAGTCAACAGCAGAGTAAGCACACAATGTTTTTAAAATCAACAGAAGTGCAAATTAGCAATAATTAAAATTTAAGAATCGTGGCTCCCGGCTTCCGCCTCAGGAGAGCTATCTAAGTAGGCACATGTTAGTAAAGTGTGATAGGCAACTGACTTTAACTCAGTTCTTCCAGCCTTTCAAAGTAGCAGACTGACGTAATGTCTCTGTGGATTTCCTCAGGACACAAATGGACTGGTCCAAAGCGTGAGCAAAATGATATAAAGCAAGAAGTTTTAAATAGTTATTGGACCAGGTCATTTCCAATCACTCAAAGGTGCCGGGGGCTCCATGAAAGTTAGGTCCATGGGTCAAAGGCCACTTTGGTGTAGCCTTAAAGCGTCCCGGGTTGGACTGGTTGGAAGACTAGAGTGTTGTTGGTGAACAATTAGGATTTTGATGCACTGATATCTGGAATACAGAAATGTTGGGGCTGGATTTACAAGGACAGCAAGTATTGATTTTACTGCAACACAAGGACAAGCACAAATTAGTTGCAGCAATTTAGAAACAGAAAAAAGAACCTCATGGCTGATGCTGCTATGGCAAGATCACCAGGAGATGACATCTTGGCCACTGGAAATCTATGAGTTCAAAGAAAGCAATATGACTGCTAAACTCAGTTACCTGTTGGAACTAGCATTATTGTACGTTTTTAGTTTGAAGCCCATATTGTGGTGTGAGAGTGCTTATTATGCTTGAGTTCTTTCTTATGCAGCTTGTCCATGATGCACATTTTATCTGAAATCCAAAGGGGATAATGGACTGAGTGTTGAACTGTGCATGCAGTCACCCCCAGTCAACTGATCTGGCTTTAATCCATCATCATTCTTTAGCTCACTCCGCCACCCCAGTTCAGACATGGCCATATGCAAATCAGTCTGACCCAGTGCCTCATGGGAACTGTCCAACCCAAACTGCCAAGCCATATCTTCCCTGGACCGGAAACAAGCATCCTGGGACCGATTTCTGTCTAATCAGCCGTCATCAGCCAGGATAGCTTGAATCCAGTGGCAAAGTGAGCAATGGACCCACGTCTGGGCATACCCTGCCAACTTAGGGTGAACAAAGCAAAAACAAAGGGTATGATGGACGGAGTGTTGGACATTGCAAGCACTCACCCCCAGTCAACTGATCTAAAGAATGATACATGTCTGAACTGGGGTGGCAGAGTGAGCTAAAGAATGATAGTGGATTCAATCCAGATCAGTTGACTGGGTGTGAGTGCTTGCAATGTTCAACACTCCGTCCATCATCCCCTTAGGTTTTGCACTTTTTATATGGGCATGGTGAAAAAGTTGAGTTTCTTTTAAGAAAGGTAATCCAGCAGGATGTATGTCTCAAAAAGCGGATGGTAGGCAGCTTGGTAACCTGACCAGGAATTTCAATGGTTTGGGCAAATAGACTAAGAGGGTGATAGTTGAACTGAACCATAATTTGCCTTCCTGTGGGAAATGTACCTCGTTGAAAATAGAAAAATAGGTCCACCTGTATAGATTAGGCTGACTATAATCTGCTGTGCCATTCAGGATATATGACAGACTTGTGATTGAGCTGGTTCTTAATTTCCGACGAGCACAAGGCGACCAGTGAATCAAGTAAAGCAGATCTCATCTTCCAGCATCATTTATTGAATATGGCCATCATTATTGGGGATTGATGGAATAGCCCAGTTTCCAGTCAGACTTGTGCTTGGGGAATAAGTTGCTAAAGATAAACAATATGTTTAAATAAGATGGGCTGCAATTTATTTAGGGTGGTTCCGTCCTTTACCTTTAACAGTTCTGAGCCATAAGTGGGTGAGGGAAGACAATTGGCTCCTATTACTTGCAATAAATTGGAATTAGACGTACCTCCCAGCTTTTTATGAAGAACCTTAAATGCAAAGAACAGCTTATGTGCCAGGGCTCTTCTTTGGAGTAAGGGCTCCTTGAACGTTAGACCCGAGTCGATGACCACACCTAGGTATTTATACGTTCTGACCAACTCTAAGTTGTTCCCTGCTGCATTCCACTTAAATTTGTTGGGATGAAGATTAGGCTTTAAGGTGAAGCAGATGACCTTGATTTTCTTGTAATTTAGTTCCAAACCCAGGGTTTCTGTGTAGGATAGTAATTTGCTTATCTGATGCTGGAGGCCAATTGGAGGTTGGCTACATAGACTTATATCGTCTGCATATTGTAGGCACTGCACTGGAGTCATTGCTAATTCAGGTGGATTGCACCTGAATTCATATTTATATAGGAAACGGAGAAAGCAATTTCATAGCTTCAATCTAGAAAGGCAACAGGCCCTAACTGGTTTGCCATGGAATTGTGTAACAGACCGGGAAGCAAAACCTGAGGTCCCATGTTTAATATGATTTTGGGTGTTAGGGAAGAGGCCATGCTTCCATTCAATTTAAGGACTGTATCAATAGCATTAATTTATTTGTAAGGTTCCTAATTTTCAGTTTTTACAGATTTTCATAGATACAAGCAGACAGAAAACAATGTGTTTCTTGTTTGTATTTATTTTTAAAAGCAGAAAAATACTAAAAATTGCGGTTCTTGTTATTGACTCTCCATGCTGTCTTTCGTAATTTTCAGGCCAACAGCTAAGTAGATAGACAACATAGGGAATTAAAAATACAGGACGAGATTTCCTTAAATACAGGCATAAGTTAACATATATTTGTAGCATAATGCTAAATGCGAATAATTACCTGCGGGTGTAGTACTCTGTTATATTTGGTTGCGTAATTTGCTAAAACGTGACAGGTATCAAATCAGGAGTGCATGTATATCAGCTAAATTAATTTGGGAATACAGCATTTTACGAATCCATTTATTCTCAAAACACAAAAATAATATGGATAAGCACCAATTAGATAGACACAAAGTAAATATGTATAAATAGAGACAGAAATGTTAAAAAAGTAGGTGTCATAAAATCGGGAGCCCTATTTATAAAGAAGGGAAAGAGAAAATGTACTGTTCTGTTTACCGCCCTACCTAACTTCTGAACACATAAACAAAAATCTAAGGTAAGGTTTTAGCTAACAGACTGCTCAAATATATATCTAAATAAACTTCACCCAAAATAATCCAGTTTTGTGCAACAAAAATTTACTAGAATTAATTTTACACATGCTACAAAATAGATTAGCATATGAAGAGGGAGTCATGAAACCCACCGTGCTGACATCATTGGACGCTGAAAGGCTTCAATCTTCTGCAATGGCCTATCCTGTTCTAGCTAATGGAAGCATGAGATGTGGTTCCTACTTTTCATCAGAGGTGAAATTGCTGTAAAATGCTCCAGTGGCCAAAATATGAGTTAAAGGCATATTCCCAGGGCATTTTTACGAAGGTTGAGGAACGAAACAGGGTTACCCACTTTCCCTAATCCTTTTCGGATTACTCTCAGAACCTTTGATATTCTGGATTTGAGTGAAGGCTTTGATTAGAGGATAGAAATGGTGCACAGAGCAGGATGAGACAATATCACTTTACTCTGATGACCTCTTGTTTTATTTAGCTGATCCTGACAACACAGTGTAGAGATTAATGCAGATTTTGGAAATGTATGGTAGATTTCTGGGATTCTGCATGAACTGTGGGCAATCATTGTTATTTCCAGTGACCAAATTGTCAGTGTCCCCAAAGTGAAAAATGTCACCAGTTAATAAGGATTATTTGGATTTTCTGTGTTCTCATTAGACAATATCAAGACAATCTAGGCCCTCTCCTAAATACACTCAGTAATGACGTAGGGCAGAAGTTTGACTTTCACTAATCTGTCAACAAACACAGTTCAAAATGATAGATTTACTGAACGTTTTGCGCATACTTCAGAATACATCACTCCAGACCGATTCTTTACCAAAGTAAATAAGCATAAGTGGAATCACACTGCCCAATCTTCTGGTGCATTATAAAGCATCTAATTTTGTGATCGTAAACAGATTGGTTTTTGCTCAGGAGGACGAGACTGCTCTCCAGATTGATAGACTCTGAATGGCGAAGATATGTTATATACACACAATGTACGGGCTTAATCCAGTGCTCTGTAGCCAAAGGCAGTAGAATTGTGACTAAGAATATGGGTAGAATTTACTAGAATAATCTGTTTTAAAAGGATGTTGACACATAAGACCAACAGATGGGTGGAGTACAATTTTGCAGATTTGGCAAAACTTGCCAGCCATAAGGGCTGAAATGAAATAGATATATCTACTGTGGTGGATATCTGGGATGCTTTGCGAATCCAGACCTACACATACTTGCAGCTTGAATTTTCAGTTAGAGAAATCCCTAACCTTTAGATTTTGACAGCTCCAAACGCCCCCAATGATATAGAGCTACTGGAGGATACACCACTTGAAAGAAGAATCCAGGAGATGTGATTTGAGAGGAAAGCAACTGCCCCGACATACAAAACAATGATCATACACTTATGCAGACAACACTGTTGGGGAACAGATACAGGTGTGATTGAAGATTCAGTTTAGCACCCTGAGGTAAGTTGTCCTTGAGAACTTGTTTCCGATTCGTCCATTGCAAGGTGTTAAGTATAGAGTGTTACACACAAGTGCATCACTACCTATTCATGCTCACTGATAATGACTCTCAAGAGATGTAGGATGAGAACGACGCTTTTTCACATGCTATGGAAGTCCTCACTCCCAAAAACATTGTAGGCCTATCTGGAAAAAATGTTGCCACAGTTCATATAACTACCATTGGACATGAAGGTTTGTATAAAATGATTGTGAATCTGGGAGGCTCATACAATATCAAAAATTACTAGTGAATGTAGGCCTGTTGGTGGCGATAAGGGACATGGCATAGGGGTAGGATAGTTCTAGATTGCTCACTAACCAGGAAGGATTCCTCAGCATGGTTTGGTGTATTGTCACAGCAAGAGCAACTCATCGGAATTCCCTGGACTTTCCCCACATCCCTCTGAGTTTAGTCCAAAGTATTGGAAGAGATGACGCCTGTTTTAACAAAAATACCAGGCACTTTTACATCATTTAACAGAATTGTTTACAGTGCACCCAAGCTTAAGTGGATAGCAAGTTTTTTGAATAAACCACCTAGGGGAGCATGCAAAATAAAGTACGTGCCATAATATGTTGCATCAACCTAACTGTAAATTAGTGATGACAAGGGACAAACAGCACAGGCAGGCCAGGGTATGACATATGATAGGAGAGAAGGTGAAATTTACAGTAGGTGGTTCCTGGTAAAATAATCAAGGCTTACATTTATAAAAAATAGAGCATGCATTTCCAAATGTTTATTTTAATGTTTATTATAACAACAATGTATGTGCTAACTCTTGTTCATGATCTTAGAATATGATATAAAATTCATAGACCCCATTCTCAGAGATGATTGTGTATCACATATGCTAGTTTCCGTTCATTACAATTAAGTCTGGGTGGTGAACTCCGCTCCGCTTGCTGAGTTTGCAGAGTTTTCCGCACTCCGCGTTACGCGGCACTTGCGGAGTTAAAAAAAACACTGCTTTGCATAACGTGGCAGAGTTTTCTTCCTTACTCGCATTCATCAACGTCAAGATGGCGAGCGCAAGTGAGGAAAATCCATCTCCCGGCAAAATTTTCCTCAACCACGATCCTCAACATCAAGTTGGCGAGCGCGAGCATGGAAAATCAACCTACTGGCGAGATTTCTCAACGCGGACGGTCAGATTTCTCATTGCGAATGGTTGCGTATGCACGCGACCGCTCTCGTTGGGAAACCATCCATTCTCATTGAGAAAGCTGCCACTCCATTAAAAATTTACTTGAGCGGCAGAAAGCAAGCAGCACCCGCTTGCTCTGTGCATGGTGGCGTTTGCAATTATTGCACAGTGCGGACAAGCACCTGGCACTGAAAAAGACCGTGAACAGAAATTATCTAACGCACTCTGCTGCTCACAGAGCTCTGCGTAGTGCTGCGGAGTTCTTTATGCACTTTGCGGAGTTCTGCGTAGCAGACCTTCCGCATAGAGGAACTCCAGGAACTCTGCCCAGGCTTAATTACCATAAGTTATAAAATACATTACAATCTTGTTAAAAATAGTCACCAGCATATGAGTACATGCCACAATGTCAGTTCATTTCACTTCTGGACTACAAGTAACATGCATTGCTCTATGTTGCCACACTTTCAAACCACATGGACAGAGTGCATTAAGAAAAATTATTGCATTTTATTGTGTTCATTTTTGCAGTGCTGACTCTAAATATCTGGGCATCTTTAAATATAAGGTGGCTCAGGGCTAGAATTTGATTATGACAGGTCAACCTCACTACAAATAAATGGAATGCATCAGGCCCTATTCACAAAGGTGAATTGAGACGTAAATGTATTTTTGAGTGAATTTACTTTTTCTTTACAAATTCAAGGGATTGCACAAACTGATTCCTGGCATTCATAAGCCAATTAGATGCAGAGGTCTTCACCAAAAGAGTGGAATTATCCACATGCATGAATCCGACTCAAAGGGTGGGAATGTGGGCATTAAAGGTGTTCTAAGCCATAGTTAGACTTTGAGGTTTGGGAACACTCACATAAAGCTATGTTTATGAACAATCATAAACTCCCCTCATATCCTTATCCATCCTGAAAAGAGTCCATCATAATGCAGGCAGAAATCTCGTACCAGGGTGAGAAGGGAAATGAATCCCCCCAGATTTGTGTGTTATAGGGGAATGGGTTTATCAAAGGAGAAAAATATGTTCCCTTTACCAAGATAAAAAGAAGGAGAAAGTGTGCATTTCCACAATGGATCGATTCCATCCTGTGCGGAGCTCTCTGCTAGGGAGAACTTCACACAACTGTAATTGCATCTTAATGGGAATGCCACATAATCTTCTCAGGGATTCACATGCACCTGGAGAAGCTTTCTGTGTGGCTTTATTGACATTTCTGTGAATCCCAGAAAGGAGTAAATCTGCACTCAGAGATAAGTGCAAATCCACGAGTGTAGTTTAGGTACTTTCTCCATGATGCACTCCCATCCTATTGTATATTAAAAGGATACTGTGGGTGGCAGAGCCTGAACGCACCAAAGATGGCTGCCTCGCGCCGAAGCTCCGGAGCCACCTGGCACTAAACCATGGCAAATGGCCAGCCCCTGGCTCCTCACTACCATCATAGGAGCGGATGAGATGGAGAGACATTGCAGGCCTTAATTGGGGACCAATTCATGGCGCTAATGGAGGTTCAGAGGATCTCACTCAACACACGACCCAAGTGACTGGGCAAGGCCTTCTACGTAGTAGGTCTCGCTTACACCATTGGGCGGCTCGCGGAATTCGTAGGCAGCATAGGCAGCCACGGATAGAAATGAGGCCCAGTAAAAACGGCAGTGCTTGTCCCCTGCCCACTCGACAGCCTCTGGAGGAGATCAGCACTGGGGAAAGGTGCCGGAGGGATGCGGCCTATAACATACGGATATACTACCTATACATGGTGTGCAATTAGGCTGGAAAGGCACTCCACTGGGAAGCACACCATGTGTCATGTATCGGACCTCTCCTGCTCACTCTGCACCCTCGCTATACACAAGGGGTATATAGAAGGTAGTTCACACCCACAGAGTCATGCCCACATGTAGCCTCATATACCAACCAGGTCTCTTCATTCACAGCAGAAGAGCTCTGGACATTTAATGGGCACAATCCCTCTCCTGTGTCCCTGTGACTTACTGCTCTAGAAACAAAAGACGCAACCCCGTAACCCGGGTACCTAAGTAGGACAATTAATATCAACACAAGTGGTCCCTATTGGGGAAGTGTGGCCCTTGACCTCCAGTGCAATAGTTACAAAAAACCTTTTATTAAAAGTAAGGTTTATTATGCGATTTGTGCAATAATTTTCATTTAAACAAGTAATCATGTTCTAAAGCAAGGACTAGGATTTACAATTCAAAGTATCATTAGTAAGAACTGGTGCTCCTATTTAGTGATGGCGCTGTGAAAGTGATGAAGTGAATAAATGGTGCGCAAGTGCTAGATACAATAAGAATATATACATGTAACGGATAGGGACATTTTGCTGTAACAAGCAACACTTGAGTTAAGAGTGTCAAAATCCACAATCAAATTAACACCTTCGCTGCGGCGGCTATTCCGCCGCAGCGCTAAGGGGGCGGGGGGGCGCGCGGCGCTCACACGCTGGTGACGGAACCGCTCCGCCACCAGCCTCGGGTGAGCTGTGCTGATGACGGAGCGGTTCCATCATGGCCCCGCCAGCTCAATAGAACACGCCGCGCAGGTGCGAAATCAGCACCGCGCAAGTGCGTTGGGCGGGCCATGACGGAACCGCTCCGTCATCAGCACAGCGCCACCGCGGCTGATGACGGAGCGGTTCCGTCATCAGCATCGATGTGGTTAAAAAACAGTTCACTGTAGAAGTTTGTCAGCATTTCGACCCACAATACAAATTTAATTCGTAAAGGGTCATCATCAGGACCGAATATTGTCAGAGCACCAAATGGATTGTGGCCACAGTCCTACAATTCTAGATGTGTGTGTCACTAGATCTGGGGATTCATCATCAGGCTCGCATTAGGAATGGGCAAGCAAGAATGGTAAGGGATGCCCCCCATGGGCAAATGCAAAATATTGCTTTATGCCAATGATGTTTTGCTGACTTTGAGAAATCCAGGATCATCAATTCCATGCTTCCTCTATTCTCACTGATCAATACCTTTTTTTGGTTTCTCCGGGTACAAAATAAATTGGACCTAGAGCAAGGCATTGCCACTGTTATACTGTGATACCCGGTCCTCTCTGCATACACACAGCTTCATGTGGGAAGCATTGAGCTTAAAATATTTGGGCCTGTTGATCAATTGGGGTCTGCATAATATGGTAAATGACAGCATACAACCTCTCCTGGCTAAAATTGAGCAGACTTTGCACTGTTGTCTTGCACTGTGGTGTGTGCTACAGATCTCTTTCTGGGGGAGAATCCAGATGATCAAATTGGTGATGGCCCCTAGGTTCAATTATGTTTTTTGCATGCTGCCAATATTGATCTCAATGCACCATCAAGACGCACATTAAGATGTTCACCTGAGTGGGCAGGAATCCCCGACTCAAACTGGTGAGACTGCATGCGGACACTGGATCGGAGGTCTGCTTTTACCTGATATGCATATGTGCTACATTGCTCATCATCTCTCTTAGCTGGATTTGTTTTAGCACCCACAGATAACCAACCGCAATGGGTATCTTGGGAACGCAAAGTGACAGAGAACCCCTTGGGCTTAGGTCTCTTATAAGATACCCAGACTCTGAAATGTCAACATTGCCGCTCCCCCCCCCCCCACTCTGAGGGCCATGTGGGCAGCATGGAACGACTACCACCGATTGCTGGGCCTACATAGCGCAATACACATAGGGGTACCTCTATGGTCCAATGAGGGCATTACTATTGACAGTAGGCTGATCAGATGGGCCATTTTGGGAAAGCATGGGGACTATGATGATTAGAGAGCTACTAACAGGGGACTCATTTTGTCCCCTTGAGATGCTTACATCGAAATTCATTTTACCCCAGCCACATCCGTGGAGATATTGGCAACTGAGACACTGTCTACGAGGGATTTTAGCCACCTCAACTCCTCCCCTGACTAGGACAATCTCAGAACAAGAGGGCTTTCCAGGGGCTCTGTTGCCACATTACTCATTGATAATCTCTACTCTCAAGACAAGAGTAGTGCAGGGCCCATCTACTTCAGACGGGTACCTGCTGGCATTGCCTATTTGCTGGATGTCACCTGCATCATATACTGTGTTCTTGTGCCGATCTGGTCCCTCCAGGTGGAGGAGATTAAACTCCAATAATTACATACTCTTTTGGCACTCTACCAAATGGGTCCTTATACACAATTTCACATCCTGACACTGGTGGAAATGAATGGCAACAGCCCTTATTGAAGCCAAAATCTGTATCATAGAGGATTGGGGCTCACCCCAAGTGCCCACACACCAGGAATAGTTTACAGAACTGTACCGATTGCCCTCCTATGAATGGCACAGACTCCAGGATTGATTACTTTTACTTAATATTATTTTGGGAACCTTTTTACTTTTCGAGAGCATGATACTGTCCACTGCCCCCAACATCCCCACATCCTTACATGTAGAAAGGTACACATCCACCTATTTCAGGCCCCACACACATGGGGCAACACAAGTGGCACAGTGACTGAGTTGCAAGGGGGGGTTCTCCCTACAGCTTGCATCATTCACCAATATGGTGGCAGTGGCCTCGTCTGGTCTGGTGAGCCTGGATAAGGACATGACACAAAAATGAAGCAAATGAGCCGGAAACAATATTGCCATTGTGATGGACAGCAGGGATGGCATTGGCTAGTTTGTAATTTGCATCCTTATGAGTACGTTATGGATTAATGTTTTGATATGTGTCCTGCTTTGTGGCACTGTATACTCTCCTTTGCTTATTGTGCTTAGGAATTTTTGCTTCTTTGTTCATTTGATTTTAGCCTAAGATTTGTGCAATACATATTCATTTATATGTAAAATTTACTGGGGTTCTATCAGGTACTGACTTAGAAAACCTTAATAAAGAAATATTTTTAAAAATCGATCTTCCAAGTCACCAAGTTCTGTGACATCATGAATGACACTGGCCGATGGCATGTACATTCTCCACATACATACAGAACTCCATTATTGCTTGTAATATCCTGATGACGCAAGTCGATGGAATTTTATGTTGTGTATCACTCCTCTAAATCTATTAGATCTCCTGCCTATAAACGTTTCGTATGTTGTTTTAGCTCAGAAAGCACTTCATTTTGAATAGTCAAAAAATATTAACATAATTAAAATACCATTGCCATAAAATGACAGGGCCAACCTGTACAATGTTATGATGTGGCCCAAAATGTTCTTTAGGCTGGGCAGCTTATAGACATCCTTGACTAAGACAAAGGCCACTTGATGTTGGTGATGCAAATGCAGAGTCTGTGTGTGTGATGTAGCGAGCAAGAAGGAAAGAGTGAAAAGTAATGAACAATGTCCTTATCACAAGCCTGTTCTAAAGTGGATATAATATTGCATGGATAAATGCAGTATTCTATTCAAACCGTTGCCTCTATGAAAAAAAAGCTCAAACGTGGCTCTAATGTTCTGGAGAAGATAGCAGTAAACCCAAAATATTCTGAATAGGTGTGCCTTTTATATTTCAGAACTTAAATGTAGCAACTTTATTTTGCTGAATGGTAGGGAACACATTGCATGCTGCATGCAATACTATTGATTGGGGATTTTTAAATTCGTTTCTCATTGTGTTTTCTTAAATCAGATTAGTTTCAATAATAGTTTATAAAGGAGTGCTGGGTGCACTAAGTGTGATTTAGGAAATTCCTTTTCTTCATGTCAAGAGATGAATTTATTAAAAACGACCGTAGTTCTAGTAGTATTTAAGAAGTATTTTTACTGTGACATAATCTAGTAAAACTAGCGTAACACACAGCTACACAAAGCAAAATCTGGGCACCACAGAGTGGTGCATGGTTTTCCAAAGGGCAAAGCATGATTGCACATCCTCTTTCGACAAGGCTTTTGAATAGAAAGTTCATCTCTCCACCCCACTGAGTGCCTGTCTCTAACGCTATCTGACCCGACACTGAGTTTTCCTTGCTACATAATGCATTTCATTATCTCCCCCATTGTGTGTGACTACAGGCATTCGCCCCTTCAGGGATCTTAAAAAGATACAAGAAATACGTAGCGAGTGTAATTATGTTCTCTAGCTCTATGTGACATTAAAACATTTTCGTCGCCACATGACAATTGTATAAGTGCACACACTAACAAAAAAGGTGTTGTTATGCATTAACAGTTCACTCTGGTCGCCATATTTTGTAAATACCACATTCACAATCTACAATGGCCTAGCTACTGTCTTTCAGCACACAAGTGCAATGTTTTGACAAATGAACATGCCATAAAATCGCCAACTATACTAGACATGCATGCCCGCACAAAACTATAATGCATGTCCAGCACACACCTGATGTGTGTTGCATGTCTTTAGTTTGAGAGTTGGCACATTTGATTGAGCGACTCAGAGAGTGCTATTGGCAATTGCACCTACGAAGAAAAGGAAGTTGAGCCAAAATAGAGCAATCTGAATTCACTTTTCCTTAATATATGTTGTATGTCTTCTTTTTGTCTTACAGGTTTTAAATCAACCAGTGGGTCCGTAAGTATGGTTACAACACTGCATGTGCAGCCCACCTTAGCACGTGTGCTGCAAATAAAATACACGTGGCTTATTTTTGCCACCAGTTCGCTTTCCCACGCTTTTTGTCCTGAAGAAAGCCTCCCCAATATTTTTCTGAGGCTGAAACATGTTGACCGGTAGGATAATGAAGACCAATTACTAGTCTTCACTTTATGCCTCTTCTTTTTAACCATATCCTGGGTCTCTGGGAATAAAAATTTGGTCAGCAAGGAATCCCAGAGATATTTTTAATTTCACCATCTTTTGAGCACCACAACAAAAAAACAAACCTGCACCACTGTAACCGAGGGATTGAAGCACTGCTGGGTAGCACTCAGCTACTCAATTGGGAACCCTATGATGAAGCATGCCACAAACTAGGTTGGTGGGTGAGGGTTCTTCTTACAAACCTAAGTGGTTCCTGGCACTCCAACATTTACAGTAGAGTCGTCCTTGCTTTTCTGATTTACTAGTGGCCCTGTCTGCGTTATTTTTGAATATTAATTAGGGATAAGGACATTCCCCAAACATATTCCCTGCTCTCTCTTTTGTTTCTTACAAACCTTCATTTAGTGTCAAATAATAATTCACTATTCGCATCAGAGCAGTAATTTAGCCATTTAATTTTTAGTTCTGGCATTAACCACAACCTTTTGATATTACTATAAGTATATAATTAAGGTGCTTACTTTTAATGGCTTTCAGCCGACACTCTTCTGATCTGTTATGTCATCTGCATTTTTTTCCGCCTACTACAGCATACAGCATGGGGCAAAGGTTCAGCCATTGACTAACTTCATTGTGAGTCACAACTTTCTGCTCTTTCACCAGGAGCACATCAGCACACAAAGTAGTTCCTTGCAGTGCGAAAGACGGCTATGGCACTGTGGGCTTTTGAAGACCTGAAAAATAATTTTCCTTTTAGCCAATATTGTTTTTTTCTTTGTATTGGTCAAGGGTCCAGCAGCGATCTCAACAATAAAGAATTATATAAAAAATAGTCCAGGACAAAGCAAGACAAGCATTAACTAAGACAAAAAGCTGGCCGCCAATCATAGATGAATTGGTTTAGCCAATGCATGTTTTATTTTAACTGTTGTTCTATATCTCCACTGCAATATGATAAAACAAGATACAAAGTTGCCACAATAATCTCCACCTACTGGAAAAACTATGTCTTGAGTAGTACTAATTTGTATGATACAAATTAAAAGCCAGACGTTTTGGCTTTACAAGAGCTTAATAACCTTGGTTTAAAAATTAACAGCTTCATTGAATCTTGTTAATTTACATACCTGAAACTAAAGTCCTTGCAAAAATGAACAATTTAATAGGTGTACTTTTCAATTGAAAAAGCATGCTTGAATAGAACATTTTTCTTATCCATTTCCCTTTCAATGAAGCGAGATTTAGAAGAAAAACAGTGCAGTATTTGCAAATACTCATCGCTTCCTTTTAAAACAGGAAACTAATCAGATTTTGCTGTAATCTGATTTGAAGACAGCAGCATGATCTAATATTAAATAAACCAGTTAATATCATTAGGCATTTTGATTTCTCGAAGAAATAAGGATATTGCATTTCTGATTTTTATATCTGTACACATGTGGCACGAACATCAAACTCTTCCAAAGAGGGGGCGGAGTCACAAACACCCATTTGTTGGCGGAACTTGTCCTGAGTAAGAATCAGAACCGATTTTATTCCACCAATAACATTTATTTTTATTTACGTAATTTCCCAATATGAGGATTTTACCTAATTTTGGGCAAGGTTCCCATAAGTACTAATTTTCTGGATATTAGTCCCCTGCAAGCCACATTTGTGTATCTATACAATCTGGAATGTATAATTCCATCAGAATTCTGCCATCTTTTGCATTGAATTTAAATTAACCTCTTCCCTTTGCCCCCAGTGACTTGGCTTTATTGAGTAGATGTGGTGAAACGTTTTGTGAGCCAGGACATGACTCTTGTAATCATAGAAATAATTCAAGCGAGAATTGGAGATTGGAACAGGTTAATAGCACTGCCACCGACAGATGAGAACCATATTACTACAGGCAACTAAAACATCCCCACAACAGCACAATGGATAGAGCATTATTTGAGTTGGTGATTCACCAAGAGAAACAAATGCTAGAAGACAGCATTCGGGACACGTGAACAACCGAAAAAGGAAATCTGGAACACGACCTTTTAAAAGTAGGCAGTGACAGTTCTGTCAAAGGACAACAAGCAATGGCAAAGCCAATAGGGCTTAATTTGTTTGCTGTTGTTATTGCCGATGCTAGTGCAAGAATTGCCAAAACCAATAGTGGCAACTAGCATCTTAGATTATTATTTTGTTACTTTTCAAGATGGCCTAAAGGTGTGTGATAGAGTCAAGATGGAGGTCATTGTGACGCATAAAAAAACACAATATTCTATGCTTCTGAAAGGGCCAGTATGTTGTATTAGGAAGCAATGTAGCCAGTCTGCAATGGGGGCAGGGCCTGTCCTGTAACTAGGCTTTGTCCCTATATGCTCCTGCCTCAACACTCATACCTTAAGAGTTGATGTTGTGGTATTTTGCCAAGTCCAGCATTATGGACATGGCCAGAGTCCAGACTACAGGGCTTGGATCTTAACTAGACGCGTATCTTTTACCCAAGTACTGCAGCACAAATTAGGCAAATGATTTACACTTAATCCTAGCATTGCGGTCAACAAACATGAAGCTAGAGGTGAGTTGGCATGGTAATTGTGCTGTCTCTGTGAGGTAGTTTATGAGCAATACTTTCGGAGAGGTATTGGTTTGTTACTCAGCATAACTGTTGAATATAAGTAGTGTTTATAATTGTGTCAAAACCATTAGATCTCTTCAAATGAAGCCTTCAGATACATTTCTATAATTTTTAAACACACGTACTTGTCTTCTGAGTACTTATTGTTGTTAATGTTAAACATCACTTGTATAGTGCATAATCTAATGGCAGTTATAATGAGGCCCTTTAACTGGATTTAATTCAGTAAATTTTCTGAATTTTCTATTGATATACTTTAGCCTCTTGCAAAATGAAAGATACATTATGCTCAACCTTGCAGTCATTTATGAGCACGGGGCTTGACTTTTGTTTATGGACCGCACCCATCTGCCATACCCAGAGTAACCACCATATATGACCTTTGAACTAGTACATTGGGTTCAAAGTGCAGGGCATTGCCTATGACCAGGCCCTGCAAACATTCTTTGTATTCCCACTACCCACTGTGTACGAACTGTAGTTGTGTACAGTGGCAACTGGGTACAAGGTCTGGCCTTTGGCCAGGACCAGCATCCACTGCAGTGTCCACAGAAACAAACCAGCACAGGTGTTGACGGTGTCTTGCAACAACATGGGCTTAATTTTTTTGTAAAAACTTTTTTTATCTGCAGACTATGAAATACCCAGGCATTCAAAATCTCACCGAGGTTCTGCAGGATCATGTGAATCTTAAAATATACAGTACGGTGCGTGGATCTATGGTAGCTACAATAATTTTTTTTCCATGGGGCAGGATTTCGATTATTTTAATTCCCTCACACATGTCCTGTGATCGGTGGATGATTAACACAGTCTTTGTAACCGCTACACATTTTAATTTCTGTACCATGCAATCCACTGATATTTCAGCAGATCCATCAGGTGATCTGTGGCTATTGCAGTGAAAACTAAAAATTGCTTATCCATTTTTAGGACTATATCTTTCCATCAGGCACCCATAATAACTTCCATGGAAACAGAGGAGTCTCCTCCTGCCCTCTTACATTACGACAAGTGTGAATCCCTTGCAGGGCGTAACAGAGGCTACTACAAATATATTTAGTCATACACTGTCATCTAATCTGCATAGGCTGTTTAATCTCCTTGATCTCATTTGATTTTTTTATAAATGATTCATCCCCCATTGATTGGGACCAGCAAATCATTTGTGAATTAACAGTATAGACATACATAGTAACACTTTAAAGCCACCCAAAAACGTTTTCCAAATCAGCTATTTTGAACAATGCTTAACATATCAAATCACATAAGGGCTATTTTGAGTAATACGTCATTTTTATGCCAGATTTAGTGTAATTTTGTTGTGTGGTTTTTAGGTCGAGCTGGAGTTGCATCCGATAGGATGCTCCAGTTCGACAACTTTAGTCAGCCGTCTCGGGGGAATTAGGGACAGGAGGGTGTCACGCGCTTCTGCTGCTGGATTTGACTGCTTGAACGCGCACGTCGGCTCCATCCACATTCTCAGCAACATGCGTGCGCATACACACACAGACAGACACTCGCTCGCTCACACACACCCCCTACCCCCCCCCACAGTCATCGGCCTCTTTTAAACACACACGCATACACACAGACTCCAAGACACATACACACGCACGTTCACACACATACAGAGCCCCCCGCCGCCGCACGCGCACACACACATGCCCCCCGCCCTCGCAGCTCAGCAAAGGCCCCCACTCACCGGTACTCGTCTCCAGCTCTCCATGCGAGGGCTCGTTGCAGGTGGCGGCGGTCTCTTCCTTCGGTGCGGGGCTCTCTCACCTCACGGGAGCCCCGCTAGCGCCAGCCGCCCTTCTCCTCCTGCCCACACGTCCCAGTGCTGGGTAGGCTCCCGCCTGGGCTTCCGGTGTGTCTTGACGTCCGGCCCCGGCCTGCCTGACTTCCGCCCGGGATTGTGCACGCCACTATGAGTCCATGACTTCCTGCTGTGTCTTTTGCACCTCGAATTTTAAGTGTTACGTTCATTTTTTTCAACAACCAAAAAATGTCAGGAATGACAAAAACACGGCACAGGAAATTTACAATTGACAGCGCACTCGTCGCTGACCCAAACAAGCACTCGTGTTCATAGACAGGCGAAGTCCAAAATTGCCGTCGTCAGATGCACCGGTACCATGTTTCGCTGAGACGGTCTGCGCACAGCTCGCCTCAGGGTATCCGTAAGGCTGCGCTCTGCTATACACTACTCTTCAGGGCTGGGCGCTGGTGCAGGGGTTTGGAGCAGTTCCCGCAGCATGGCTGGAGTAGGGCGGGTGGGCTTAGAGTGGCGCTAGTGAGCTACGAGAGAGGTGCCAATTATCCAATCATAGAGCGCAATATCTGTATCTCTAGAAACTCAACAACGCAGTCTCTGTCGGGCTAGGGGTTCCCGAGAGTATCCACTACCTACTGGGCAGGTGAGGGCACCTTTCCTCTGTACAGCCAGGCTTCGCCTAGAGCTTGTGCTGTAACGCTAAATGATGGGCCCCTGTGGAACGTGACGAGGAGCCCTTGGGTCAACAGCCATCATTTTGGAATACTCATTAGGCTAACCGCTCCGCTCGTGCTATAACGTAAAATAATGGGGCTTCCCTGAAGAATGTGAAGAGGTGGGCCTGGGTCTCCCTTATCTAACAGTTATTTAGTAGGCGGCGGGGTGGACTGCTAAAGATTGGGGGCCTTCTGCTCTGCAGGGCCCTTTCAATAGAAGCCAGGTTTCTCAGGACCATGTGTGATGAGCAGGTTGTTTTCCCCTTGAATTCTGGGACTTGTAGTTCTGTTTATAATGGAATGTACAATACTACAAATCCCAGAATTCAAAGAATAAACCTGCAGTGGAGCAGCACATCATGCATGAACCAGAGAAAACTGGAAAAACTGCCCCTCCAACCCAAGCCCCCTTTAAACCTGCTTAGGAGCCCATTCCTAAATTAGACTTTGCCTTCAGACCCCACACTGTGGCAGGTTTTTGGGAATTCTGATGCACATTTATGGCAATATATGTGACATGATATTATTTTACCACTTTTCTCTCACTTACATTTGTTTGTTTTATTTCCCATCCTCCTTTTATTTCCTATGTTACTCGTCGACCAGTTCTTCACCCTTATGTTTTACCTTTCCATGTTGTAAGTGAAACTCCAAGACTTTTAGTTATTTTTTGCCTATTTTCCCCTTCACCTCTGCCACACTTGTCACTCTTTTTCTATCAATTTTTTGTATTTACCTAATTTTTACAGTTTTTTCAATGGAGTCTGTTCATTTTTGTTTTTCACTTCTTTCCACTCCACCAATTTCTCTTACTTGTTCTGTTTTTACTTCCACACCCTTGTTAGTTCTTTACTCGTTCGTCTTCGATAATATTTTGAGCAGAGGCATAAAGTTAACCAAGCATCAGGACATTTTGCATCATTAAATACAAACCTAATAACTAATGAGAATGAGACCCCTTAAAACGTTGCAGATTGCTTCAATTAAGTACCTCCGCATGGTTTCATTATTATACACATGGAATCCCCTCTAGAGTTCCGGGCTGGCGTGTTTTGTGTGGTGGGAGAGGGCACGCCCTTCCATTAGGACAGACGTGTTTAACAGATCCAGCTGTTTGCATAACTCTGCAGCATTTGTAAAGGTGACATGGTAGCTCAGTGAGTTCATTACTCCTCAGATGCTGACTCTTGGTGTTGGGTGAAGGTCACGAACTCGAGCCCCAAAATGTCACCTCTCCATTTTATTTTACGAGGTCGAGTGACTGAGTTTTATTTTGAGTATGAAATTGGTAATAGCAGGCGGGTAGGCCCGTCTAACATAGGACCATTACTCCTGTACTGGATATCCATTTAGCAGCCTAATGCATTCTGGGAGTTGCTGTCTAGGTTCAATGTACCTAACGTCTGAAAACAAATATTCGGCACGGCAAAGCCCAGTGCTGGAGCATTGTGCTTTTGGTAACACAAAGCCATCTCGTGCTTTACCTGTACTTTTTTGTTTTTGTGATTACGATTAAAGGAGCCGGTATGAACTGTGGAAAATGTCTTTTCGATTACAACAAGCATTTGCAATGCAATAAGTCTCGCATTTACGTGCGTTTGACCTATTGGCATTGTAAATGATAATGGCTTTTATTTATGTTTTAAAAACCAAAACATAAATAAAAGGCAATGTCATTTACAATACCAATTGCTCAAACCCGTGTGAATGCGAGACCTATTGCATTGCAAATGCTTGTTTAACTATCAGAGACCAAAAACTCCTTTAAGACATAAAATGGAAAGCAGTCCCTTCAAAAACAACCCCTGTAATATTCCCTGCAACACCATCAGATCTGCATGAAACGTTACCCAACGAACCTAGGTAGAACACAAAAATGACACTGCCAGATTTCATGCAGATTCATCAGACATTACCATGGGTATTAACAAAACAACCCAGGCCTTTTCAATGTAAAATTAAACTTAATATTCATATCTAAAACGTCATTATCATTGACTGTAAGTTTATTTTCCCTTCAAAAAGTTTCATTTGAACAGATATGATATGATATGATCCAATGCATAAACACCCCTGAAAATGTGCCAAATATAGTGAGATGTAAAATCATAACACCCCAAAGCACTGTTGAAGGCATCACACATTACTCCACAAATGGCATAATTGGGGAAATTAGATTTTACATCGTCAGTGATATTGACATTGTCTCCTCACCATGTTGTACTAACTCAAATGCTTTCTGATTATTAATCACCAAGGGATTGTGCAGCATTGTTGGATGACTGTGAAATTCTTTTTTTTGGTTAAGTTTAAGTAACTTTTATTAGAGAATAAAAAGCATGTCATATCAAGTCATATCATTAATAAAAAATGAGAGGCAATACAGTACAAATAATGATTAATAAATTATAATGAACTGGTAAGAATACCAGAGAATGTAAAGGGAAAGAAGGGAGAAAAGCAAAAGGGTAAGAAGTAAGAGTGAAAGGGGATAGCGTGCATAGTATATAAACAAACTATACAAATTTAAATACTGTTGATATATTATGAAATTGAATAAAAATGTGCATTATAGACTTGAAAACAGTAATTTAACAATTATTACAGGAATGCTAACATAGGATTATTAATGTCTTCAGTAGAAGGGCGATGGTACAATGACATGGCAGCAGATGAGTCTAAAAAGTTTGTGACTGGTAACCATAGAGAGTCTCTGTGTATGGCCAAGGTTAAAGGGTGAACATATGCTCTGTCTAATTGAAGATTGTAGCAAACACCATAACACCAGCCTTGAAATGAAATAGCAGACAAGTCTTTCCAGTTTTTGGTTATTTGTTGAAAAGCAACAGTTATTAATAGATCAATAATCTGTGCAAGAGAGGGTGAAGTGTTCCATTCCTCTAATAGACTACCTAGAAATACATGTTTATAAGAAAAAGGTACAGTGGCATGAAAAATAACATTAAGTTGAGACCACACTTTTAATCAACATTGATGTGTGTGAGGACATGTGAAGAGAGCATGAAAGAAATCAGCTGAAGAAGCTCTATGTGACCAGAAATCAGAAGAGATAGTTGGATTTATATTGGAGATTTGGGTTTTTAATACGTCAATTGTAAATAAAAAACGGAGTTTTAGTACTGTTTCTACTCTAGATGTTTTACATATTTTAATCCAGAGTTTATTCCACAGAGATATTGACCATGAAACATTAAAATCGGTTTCCAATTGGAGTTTGGTTGAAGTCTTATCACGTGAAACAGGGGTTGCATGAAGAGCTCTGTACATATTAGAAGCTGAGGAAGATGATAAGATAAGTTTCATAAGTTGTGTTTGGACCTTACAGGAGTGGTAGTGGTGAAGCGAGACAATTAAAGTTGTGAGATGTTTCCTGTAAATTGGAGATATTTTGGAGAAAAGGAATTTGATAAATTAAAGTGAGACTAGGCCTGCTGAACAAGTTGTTTAACCCATAAGAGTCCTGTAGCTCCCCAAGATTTAAAAAACAAGAGTTGTGCCTTTCATTGTAATCAACTTATAATATCACAAGGAGGATTCTAAGAATGTGTGACTATCTTTGAAATGAATATTCATAATAGGACAAAAGGCATGTAACGAGGTTTTAAGGATAAGGTGGGAAAGAAAGGAAGGTTTCAGAGTAAAAGTTTACAGTTCAGCAAATGAAAATGGAGTAATTAAGTAGAGTTCAAGTTCCACCCATATTGACAAAGAATGCAGTGTGAGACGATAAAAAGTTTGGAAAGTTGACTCCACCCAAATCTTTAACTAGTTGAAGTCTAGCAAGAGACATACAAGGTATTTTATTGTTCCATAAGAATTTAAGCAAGGTGGTGTATACAGATTTGAAATATTGAAGTGGAATCCGTATGGGTAAGTTAGTCATTTAAAGAGGATGATAGATACTAACATAATTTTGATGGAGTCTATTCCGCATCACCATGACAAAAATAGAGGGTTCCATAGGGGTCTATTATAATAGCGGGCGGATCGCTACCGCTGGTATGGCGGTGGCTATCCCCTGCCATTATCTACCACCCGCTTCTCATTTCCCCCGCCAAACTACAACGGCAGGGGGACCCCGGTGGATGGAAAGACTGTCCGCCCGTTTTCCACCCGTCGACGAGTCGACCGGGCGGAATAGGGGCTGAATATGGTGGCGGTGTCTGCAAGACACGGCCACCCATATTACAATTCAGGCGGAGGTGTGCCTTTCCATGGTGGCGTTGCTGCCATGGAAAGGCATGGGGTCCCTGAATGTGGGGGCCTGTTTCAGGTCCCCAGGGTTGGGGGGTGAACATGGGGGTACCTTTAGTACCTCCCTACATTTGCGTGCACAACGTGGCAGGCACCGCGCAAAGCCTGCCATGTTGTGCATGCAAATGAACAAGGTGCATCCACAGCATTGTTACGAGCGGTGCTGTGAGCACCGCCCACCACAATGTTGTGGATGGGGAATGCCACCTCCACTGTGCCGGTGGCATCCTAATTGCCGGTGTGGGACTGCCGCACCACTGGCGGCCGGTCCCAGCACCGCTAGGGTGGCAGGCGGATAGGCCTAATAGACCCCACAGAGTCTTTAACCCCTTCGATGCTGATGACGGAGCGGTTCCGTCATCAGCATCGGTTGGGCTGTGCTGATGACGGAACCGCTCCGTCATCAGTACAGCCCTGGGGGGAGCGCTGGCGCTCCCCCCCTGGGGCATCGATGTTGCTGTTTGTACCTGGGGTGGCAGCGGAAGACTTTCCGCTGCCACCCCCTGGCCCCCCCACGCTTCCTGGTGACGTCAGCGCGCACAGCGCGCGCCGACGTCATCAGGAAGCACCGGACGCGCTGGAAGCCTTTTGTTTCCCGGGTCGTCCAGCAGAGAGGTGGGTGTTGTGCTGCTCCGGTGGGGCGGGGGCCGTTTTTTGGTGCCTTGAGGCATCGGGGGGTAGGAAACTGTGTTTCCTCTCCTCTGATGTCCCAATGCACGGCATTCCTGGTGCACGATCGCGCACAGCGTCGCGATCGTGCACCAGGAATGCCCCACTAGACACCAGGGATTGTTTTTGGCCATATTTATTTTAGCAGGAAGCGACCCCTTGGGCAAGGGTCGCTTCCTTTTATCGCCATAATATGTATCAGACTTTTCTGCCCCCCCTGGGGGAGATCGGCCGTTTTTTTGGCCGATCTGCACCCAGGGAGGGCAGAAAAGCCCACTAGTCACCAGGGATTTGCTTATATTTGAAAAAGGAAGCGACCCCTTGGGGAAGGGTCGCTTCCAAGTGGCCCTAATTTTTTTTAGACTTTTCTGCCCCCTCTGGGTGCAGATCGGCCATTTTTTGGGCCGGATCTGGACCCAGGGGGGGCAGAAAAGCCCACTAGACACCAGGGATTGAATTATATTTATAAAGGAAGCGACCCCTTGGGCAAGGGTCGCTTCCATGGGGCATTATAAATATTGTAGACTGTTCTGCCCCCCCCCTGGGGTCAGATCGGCTGTTTTTTTTTACCGTTTCTGGACCCAGGGGGGGATAGAAAAGCCCACTTTTTTTATAGGGAGCGACCCCTTGGCCAAGGGTTGCTTCCTTGGGCCCATTTGTTTTCTAAAGTATGTTCTGCCGTGTCTTTATTTGGCCTCTCTGCCCTCCGTAGGGTTGCTTCCAGGGGGCCCACGTTTTTAATGATTTATAATCTTCCCCCCTTTGGGACAGACACCCCATTTGTGACATACCTTGTGACATAGCCTGTTGTAATGTGTGTTGTTTTTGTTTCTTCTAATGTGTATTGTTTTTTTTTCTCTTTAGATTGTTGCAGTGTGCGGTTCCGTTACTGGTGGTTCTGTTGTTCTGCTGTTTCTGTAGTTGCTTGTGTTTGGTAAGAGACCTCTTTTTTGTTCAATTGTAGTGTAATTGTTTATTTTGCAAAGTGTGTAGTAATACGAGTATGTTTGGTTTCTGTTTGTTGTGATTGTAAAACATGTTTTGCATTTTTTTTCGATGTCTCCTTCTGTAGATGTAAGTTTTTTTTTTCTTCTTTCTAGTGGGATATCGTTGCCTATTTGCTGTGTCTTGGTAGAGTAGGTGCTGGCGAGTGTAGTTGTGTCTTGTAAGTGATTTGTATATTTTTTCTAAATATAGTTTTTTGTGAAAAAGGCTTACATTTTTTATCTTACTTTGTGCAGTGTTGGGGTTGTTGAGTTGTTTGTGCAGACTCCTTTATTTGTAAGGATAATGGCTAGCCGCCGGATTACTGCTCAGCAAGTTGTTGGAATGCTTTTTGATTCTTCCTCTGACCATGGTCCAGAGACTGACTCTGATTCTGAGCGAGAGGTGAGAGGTGAAGATTCAGGTAGTGAGTTTTCTCTACACATGGCTTCATCTGATGATGAAGACACTCTGAGTGCTGATGAAGCTACTTTTGGTGTGGATGATGTGCCTGTGGTTGCGGAGGACATTGCTGTGCCTGTGGTTGCGGAGGACATTGCTGTGCCAATAGTGCGGCAAGAGACATCTGGGCTGCAGCCTGGGGCTGCTAGATTTCCAGTTGGTGTAGTGAGACAAGAGGCAGCTGTGAGGCAGCCTGCGGCTGGAAGACTTGACGTTGAAAGTTCTGACCTCTGGGTTGCACCAGGCATGGTGCAGCCGGCATTGCCTGAATTTACTGGTGTTCTACGGTGTAGGGTGAACACTGAAAACTTTTTGCCTATTGATTTTTTCAAGTTGTTTATGGATGATGTGTTTTTGGCAGAGATTGTAGAGCAGACTAATTTGTATGCTGACATTTTTTTGAGGGTGAACAGTGCCAGCCTTAAGCCCCACGCTAGAGCTACCCGGTGGACTCCCACAAATTTGGAGGAGATGAAAAAGTTTTTGGGTTTATCTTTTTTGATGGGCTTGCTTAGGAAACCATCAATGGCTTCATATTTGTCTACTAGTCCCTTGATGGCAACAGCTATATTTCCGGCAGTCATGAGTCGTGATAGGTATTTGCTTCTGCTTCGGATGATGCATTTTGTTGACAATAGTCTGGCTTCGCCACGAGATCACCCTGAACGTGACCGTCTTTTCAAGATTCGGCCTGTCATTGATCATTTTGTTGATCGATTTCCTGAGATCTTTTATCCTGGGAAAGAAATTGCAGTGGATGAGTCTTTGCTGTTGTTCAAGGGCCGCTTGGTATTTCGGCAATACATTCCTAGTAAGAGGGCACGCTATGAAATCAAACTGTATATGCTGTGTGACAGTGAGACTGGATATGTCTCTAATTTCAGGGTGTACACTGGTAAGGAATCCAGGATTAACCCCCCTAGTTGTCCGTCGACTTTTGGAGTGACTGAGAAAATTGTGTGGGAACTTGGTCGTGGATTTTTTAACAAAGGCCATCATTTGTATGTCGATAACTTCTACACTGGTGTGCGGTTGTTCAGGGAATTGGCCAAAGTGGACACTGTTGCTTGTGGCACAATCCGCTCAAACCGTAAAGGTTTCCCAAAATAACTTGTTTGTCGAAAGCTTGCTCGGGGACAGTGCAGTGCATTGCGTTCTGAGGAGCTTCTAGCTGTGAAGTTTTCAGACAGGAGAGATGTCTACATGTTGACTACAATACATGATGAAAGCACTGAACCGGTGCCTGTTTGGGGTCAGGTTGCAGAAGTGCGCAAACCTGTGTGCATAATGCACTACAATAAGTACATGGGTGGTGTTGACAGAGTAGATCAGAGGTTGGAACCGTATGCTGCTCTTCGTAAGGCTTACATTTGGTACAAGAAGTTGGCTATCCATCTTTTCCACTTGGCAATCTTTAATGCTTTTGTTGTGTTCCAGAAATCTTGTCCCCAGTCAAAGATTACTTTTGTGAAGTTTCAGGAGTCTGTAGTAGGCAGCCTTGTTTTAGTGGAACAGGCAAGTGTTCCTAGAGTTGGAGTGGTGGAGGATGTTGCCAGATTGAAAGATCACCACTTTCCTGATACAATTCCTCCTACAACCTCAAAAGACTTTCTCAGTCGGAGATGTAGAGTCTGTTGGCGAAGAGGTTTGCGGAAGGAGGTTCGTATGTACTGCCCGACTGCCCTTCAAACCCCGGGCTTTGTGTACCTGCTTGTTTTAGATTGTACCACACGCAAAATAATTTTTGGGAGTATCAATGAGTGGTAAAGTGAACTGGTTGGTCTTTATTCTTTAAAACTTATTGTTCAGTTTCAAAGTTTGCATTTGTGTATTTTTTTAGATTTAGTTGTTGAGTTAGTAGATTTGTATCAATTTGCAATTTGTTTTTGTTTTTCTTTTATTTTCAAAAAAAACTAAAGTATGATGTTGGTTTGCGTGTAGTGTCCATTGTCTGACGGTCTGCATGGTTTGGCGCTTGGCTGCCGGTGTCCGTGGACTGGTGCTTGTCTGGCGGTGTCTGTGGACTGGTGCTTGGCTGGCGGTGTGCGTGGTCTGGTGTTTGGTTGGCGGTGTGCGTGCTCTTGCGCTTGCCTGGTGTTGTGTTTGGATTTGTCTTTGGCTGGTGGTGTGCGTGGAGTGGTGCTTGGCTGGCAGTGTGTGTGGAGTTGCGCTTGGCTGGTGGTGTGTGTTGAGTTGCGCTTGGCTGGTGGTGTGTGTGGAGTGGCGCTTGGCTTGCGGTGAGCGTGGAGTGGTGCTTGGCTGGTGGTGTGTGTGGAGTGGTACTTGGCTGTCGGTGTGCGCTGAGTGGTGTTTGGCTGGTGGTGTGCATGGTCTGGTGCTTGGATGGTGGTGTGTGTGGAGTGGCGCTTGGCTGGTGGTGTGCGTGGAGTGGTACTTGGCTGTCTGTGCACGGAGTGGTGCTTGGCTGGCGGCGTGTGTGGAGTGGCGCTTTGCTGGATGGTGTGCGTGAAGTGGTACTTGGCTGTCTGTGCACGGAGTTGTGCTTGGCTGGTGTTGTGTTTGTGGAGTGGCGCTTGGCTGGTGGTGTGTGTGGAGTGGCGCTTGGCTGGTGGTGTGCGTGGAGTGGTACTTGGCTGTCTGTGCACGGAGTGGTGTTTGGCTGGCGGTGTGTGTGGAGTGGCGCTTGGCGTGCGGTGTGCGTGGAGTGATGCTTGGCTGGTGGTGTGTGTGGAGTGGTACTTGGCTGTCGGTGTGCGCTGAGTGGTGTTTGGCTGGCGGTGTGCATGGTCTGGTGCTTGGATGGTGGTGTGCGTGGAGTGGCGCTTGGCTAGCGGTGTGTGTGGAGTGGCGCTTGGCTGGATGGTGTGCGTGGAGTGGTACTTGGCTGTCTGTGCACGGAGTGGTGCTTGGCTGGTGTTGTGTTTGTGGAGTGGTGCTTGGCTGGTGGTGTGCGTGGAGTGATGCTTGGCTGGTGGTGTGTGTGGAGTGGTACTTGGCTGTTGGTGTGCGCTAAGTGGTGTTTGGCTGGCGGTGTGCATGGTCTGGTGCTTGGATGGTGGTGTGGGTGGACTGGCACTCGGCTGGCGGTGTGTGAGTAGTTACTTTCAGTTGGTCACTACACACACTGCTAGTTGAGTGACACTCTACGCAGTCCATCATTTTGTGTAGTTGCTGTGGCAGATATGTGGGCGTGTGAAAGTGATGGGCCCTTGAATGGCGCTGTCTGCTGGTGTGAGTGTTGTAATGTGATGGGTCCGCGGCTGGCGGTGTGAATGTTTTGTATGTGTCACACGTATGAAAGGTGTATGAATGGCCTGTAAAGAGGTTGGTGCCTTGACGTGGCTTTACAGCTCACGAGCTGTGAGTCAGTGGTTCAGTTTATCATACTTTCAATTATACGCAGTGTATTTCATTTTTGTGAAATTACTTGCGAATAAAATTGTATGTACTGAATCATCACTCACCCTCTTGCCAAATCCAACCAGTGTGTGTGTGTGCTTGCGGTTTAGATGGCTGTCCAGTAATATTTGGGTTTTTTCTCTTTCAGAGGTAGGGTGTACCTTGTCCCTTTTTGTGAATGCTGTAATGTGTTGCTTTTCCTTCCGGATGGTGTCAATGGTCTGGTGTGTATCAGGTATGAAAGATGCGTGAATGGCCTGTAAAACGGTTGGTGCCTTGTTGTGGCTTTACAGCTCACGAGTTGCGAGTCACTGGTTCGGTTTTTAAGCATTTATTTATTGACAGAGCATTTCATTTTTTGAAATATCTTGTTAATAAAATTTTATGTACTGAACCATCACTCGCCCTCGTGCCAAATCCAACCTGTATGTGTGTGTCTTTGAGGAATAGATAGCCGTGCTTGAATGTTTGACTTTTGAGTAACTCTGTTAAGGTGTACATTATAGCTATAAATAACTTACTAAATTTAGAGATTATTGATAAACCATGGGAGTATATGGTCATGTCTTTCTGGTGTATTCTATTGTTTTTTTTTATCCACAATCTCCTGCAAACTTTAAAATGTCTGTCACAATTGCCATGCAATATTGTCCCAAGAATTGCACGCTCTCAAATTGAAAACTTAATTCATTCAAAACATTTTCGGTTTTGCAAGGGGGTTCCCATGAGTTTTTGGCCCAGGGCTCGGCGGGAATCTTTGGAAACTACCAAACCCAAACAGTTCTGAAAACTAGACACCCGGGGGAGTCCAGGGAGGTATGGCATGGTTGGTTCCCTCAATGTTTTCCTACCCAGAATTCCCTGCAAACCTTAAATTTAGGTAAAAAAACACTTTTCCATACATTTTTGGGTGGGATCACCCTGCCGGCACAAATGTCCTACCACCCAGCGTTCCCCTTGATCTCCCGAGTAAAATGATACCTCGCTTGTGTGGGTGGGCCAAAGCCCTGTGACTATGCTGGGGTGCTTAATTTGTGAAACCTAAATACTAGATTTTTTAAAAATTCATTTTTAGCCTGTTCTGCTTTGGGGCACCCACACAAGTGAGGTATCATTTTACTCTGGAGAACAAGGGGAATGCTGGGTGGTAGGACATTTTTGCCGGCACGGAGATCCCATGCAAAAAAGTTTGGAAACGTGTTTTTTTACCTAATTTTTAGGTTTCCATTGAATTCTGGGTAGGAAAACATTGGGGGACCCATGCATGCCATACCTCCCTGGACTCCCCCGGGTGTCTAGTTTTCAGAACTGTTTGGGTTTGGTAGTTTCCAAAGATGGCTGCCGAGCCCAGGGCCAAAAAATCAGGTGCCCCCCCAAAAAAAAATCAAGGTACTTTTGCTATAGGGTATTGTAAAATCTCCACCGTACGATTTGGACCTTTTCCTGTTGCAGCCACTATGCCTACCCACGCAAGTGAGGTACCATTTTTATCGGGAGACCTGGGGGAACGCTGGGTGGGAGGAAATGTGTGTGAGCCCAGTGATGCCACGCTTTCCCACACAAAAATGTGTGAAAAATCAGATTTTTTTCAGCTATATTCGAGATTTGCAAGGGATTCTGGGTAAAGGAACGTTGGAGGATCCACGCAAGCCATACCTCCTTGGAAGCCCCTGGGTGTATACTTTTCAGAAATGTGTGGGTTTGGTAGGTTTCCCAAGATGGCCGCCTATCACGGGGCCAAGAACCCTGGTAACCCCTCTGGTAAAAACTGGTGGTTTTGACATTGTCACCATTGTCAAATTTTTAGCATTGCAAGGGATTCTGGGTAACAAAACCTGGTGGTAGGCAGTCACCCCATCCTGAATTCCCCTGGGTGTCTAGTTTTCAAACATTTATAGGTTTGCTAGGTTTCCCTAGGTGCTGGCAGAGCTAGGGCTCAAAAACAAAAGGTAGTCTCTTTGTCCAAAAAGGGCAAGATTTCACTGGGAAATTGAGGTGCGACCATGTTGCGTTTTGCGCTGTTTCATGTCGCAGCCACTATGCCTACCCACGCAAGTGAGGTACCATTTTTTTCGGGAGACCTGGGGGAATGCTGGGTGGCTGGAAACTTGTTGAATCACGCATATTCCAGAACTTTCCACCACAGAAATGTGAGGAAAATATTTTTTTTGTCAAATTCTTAGCTTTGCAAGGGATTCTGGGTAACAAAACCTGGTGGTAGGCAGTCGAGTCACCCCATCCTGAATTTCCCTGGGTGTCTACTTTTCAAAAATGTATAGGTTTGCTAGGTTTCCATAGGTGCTGGCAGAGCTAGTGTAGTGTTGTTCCTATAGTCCCAATAGGCTCTGCGCATTGGAATAATATCTTCAGTAGTGTAGACGTAGGACTGAGGTTAACTAGGTCTCTACTGACTATATTAGACTTACGTTTTTTTGCCAGCTAGCTCAGAGTTCACTAGAAACTTTCTCGAGTAAGCGAGGAGGAGTTTAACCTTCCTGGATAGACAAGAAGGGATTTAGTTTCTGACAACCATAAAACATGACAACTTTGCTCTCCCTGAATAAGAGTATATCTCTAGAGTCGTGTGAAAACAAAAGACAGCTATTTCACTCAGTCAAAGGTGCGTACTTAGTTTCACCAGATTGCAGAGAAAAAGAGAGACGGGCGTTTTCAATAAAAGGTGTTATTTATTGAGCAGTCTCTTTCCTCATACAAGAGAAATGAATTGCTACAATTGCAATACTTATAGTTAAGTAAAGTGCATACAGTAAAAGCAGGATTATGAAATAATACTGTAAAAGCATTGATATGGTTTCTTAGCCATATGATACTTTAAAATGGATAAAATAGATACATACATATATACATTGACTAATCGTACTCAACTGGTGCTTCTAACTACGCCTACCCCGGTGTACCTGACCTAAGCCTAATACGTGGGAGGGAGTAAGTAAGTAGCAGTTTAAGTTACGTTTGTTTTGCCAAGAATCTGACTCAAGAATTCTCTGTAAGGGTTTAGTCAGTTCAGTACCTGGGTATTAGAAGGCAGGAGGGCTGGTATCTCTCTCCCAGGACTCGGTATCCCAGTCACCCGCAAGGGTAAGCTGGAAACGCCGGAGGCTGGATTTCTCGGCAAGAGAAAAGACAGCGTCTTTCTCAGCGCGTCAAAAGGGAGGGGCAGCGTCCGTGGGCTCTCGCATCAGCTGGGCTCTTCGGAAGTAGATAGCTGCTCTGCTCCAGGATTACCACCGTGTGTTTGCTTAAGGCAACGTTGGTATATTTATACCTGAAAGGTGCCGGGTTTGACGTAAGGCTGGACATAAGACGTCAATACAGATGTCACTAAGAACTGGTCGTTCTTACAGTGCTTTACAGGAGTTCTCGGACGAAAACAAAACAAAGCAGCGGGGATTTCCCAGGTTGCTGGAGGCTTGGATTTGTTTAAGAACTCGGTGTGCTTTCTAGGGGGCAGGAGGAATAGGCTTGCTTAATGTGACAGCATGCGCTATGACTAAATTATGAAACGGGTTTCTATGCCGTTGTAGGGATATTATTGATTTATAACCGGACAAGGGCAAAGAATAGGAATATCGATTCAGGTACCTAGATAAACACACTACACCCACTCCACGAATTCATGTCCATAATTACTAAACTAAGCAATAGTAAACATATCCAACGGTGCATGTGTATACCGATCCACCCCAAAATACATTATTTTGCATCTGAAATGGCATATGCGAAATACACGAAAAATGAGTATAGGTACAGTATTTCAAGCAGAGTAATCATTCATAAAACAGGATGCATATATATCTGCGGAATGATTTTGCGAAAATTACACCTGAAATGGCTCTTAATACAGAAAAGAAAAGTGCGAGACCATTTCATCACATATAAATACAGTTATTTTTAAATATGCTAGAGGCTGAGGTAATATATTGTCTCTAGAGTTCCTAAGAATAGCAGCTCTGTTCTCTAAGAATAGTTCTACTTTAAGCAGAGGGTGAGTGCCCAAAAAAAGGTAAATATTTTGGAATCGGGAAAAAAATAGTTTCGTTTTTCAAGGGAAGAAGTCAAAACAGTTCCAAATATTTTCAGAAGCTTTTGTTTTTCAAAGCTGAAGGCCAAATTCAGAGTTCAGGGAACGCTGAGTGCTCGTTTGCTTAAAAGTTTATTCTTTCTGTTCAGGGGAGAACATCATTTCAGACAGACTTTCAAAAAAGCAGTTTACCGCTTCAGGTGAAAGTTCGACCAAGTTGGAAAATGTCGCCACTGTGCAGTCGTGAGAATGATTGCTATTATCGATGACATGATCAGCAGTGCTCACAGAAGGTCGTACCTGGTTGATGCTGCTCTCATCTTGCACTTCACTACCCTTCAATCGCAGTGGTGAAGTCTCAACGAATGCCGTCATCAGGATGGGTAACCGCTGGGGACAACACGATGCATGAGCCTTTACTGAACTTAGCAAAGTATCTGTATCCAAAGGTACTTATGATTGTAGTGTGAGACAGACGTCTAACACGCATTCTTCTCCGCACAGCATACATCTTAACACAGGTAAGATACAGTACTGCCAGATGGGTCTGAATGAAAGAAACCAGGTCATATTCAGATCTCTTAGCCGGGCTAATCCAAGGACTTTAGTTATGCGGTCCCGATAGTGTATAGCTAGGATCGTTTCTTCCATTGTTGCTGGAGTCTTGTCTGTGACATGGCTTGCCATAACGAAGCAGGAGTATCAAAAATAAAATGCCTGCTACGAGTCCCAACAGGAGTGGAAGGCCGCCAAAGATTGAATGGACAAAATTAGGAAAGATGCCCAGGACTGCTTTGAAAGGTGTCAACAGTCCCGAAAAAATTGTCTTAAATACACTCGCGATACCATTCGTATCAGAAATGTTTAAGATTTCGTTTAGCATTTCTGCGAAGTGTAAGGGGCAATTTGTTGATAAAAGGTTATGTATCTCTGCCCTTGTCCTTGCAACTTGGAGATCATACGTTTCTTTTGATGACGTCAAGGGCACAGGCGTCTGTAGAAGAACAGACTTCATTCTGCTTAAAGTATCAATTCGAATAGAAGAGATTTTCAAACTGGGCCAAATGTTTTCCCTCCCTGTCTGGAGTTTCGTTTGGATACAATACTTGCATACAGCAAGTGACCATGGACGAAACGCTTACTAGATAAGCTTTTCCTGGCACCAAGCCATAACATCTGTGGTCCACTATTAGAATGTAGCTCCCGTTCGAAAGCCGTCTAAAGAATGGCTCTTTTCGAGTTGCAGGTGTGCCAAGCTGGTGACATGAAAGGTTATTTGAAGTCCCCTCACAGGCCCCATGTAGATTTATACCCTGACACAGAAGTATACCGCTTAGTGATTTTTCACAATTATCACCACTAAGAAATACATTCTGTCCTTTTTCACTATAACATGTGTGTGTGTAAGGTAATTTCCATGATGACTTAATGCATCCTTTACCCAACCTTTCATACTGGCCTGCCTGTATATGCTTTTGGCAGTATCGAAATTGGAAAGTTGTTATCGGAATAGTTATGATTCCGTGTATTATCCATTCAATGACAGGTCGTTCTGACATTGTCAATGGTAATCTCTCAAGTTTTTCAATGCTCAGAATTGTATATTTTGCTCCTTTTTGTGCCAAGCTGATTTGTATATCAGTAAGGTTAAAGATAGAGAATAGTGACGTTGTGTTGATTAAACGCCAAGGCACGTAGCCTGAACGCAGATTTTGTAACGTCCAGCCAAGCTGTACAATAGAACGCAATTCGGACTGACCATGTTGTAACCTTAGCATGTCCTGCTCTATTATATCGATTGCAGATGATACAATACTGTCCAGTGAATATATTCTGGAAGACAGAGTCATTAACCCATTGTCCACAACAGAAAGTGATTTCTCCAAATTAATACGGTCAATTTCCCGTATTTTCTCTGCTGTTTCAATTTGAGTTTCTTTCCAAGCTTCGTTATAAGCTGCATATATAAAGGCCGCTGTGAAACGTTTTTGACGCTGTTTGCGTGGTCCCATAATGAAATCACGCAAGTCAGCACCTTCTTTAAGTAAAGTTAAGTGTTGCTTAATTTCTGCCAGTGTGGATGTATGTAGCCATTCAAGGCAGACTTTTCCTACACTGTATGTTGTTACTATCCCTGGATGTTGTTGCTGAGAGTATCTAGGGTCTGGCCTGCTCAATTTGAACCCCTGTATTTTGTTCAGGAATCTATCTTGACAGTTATTTATGTCTGTGGGCCAGATCAACCATTTTTTCCAATCAGGATGTGTTCTGTTTTGGTTTAAAATATGGGATACGTCTATCTCAACCTCTGTAGTGCTATTGTAGTGCTTTGCAATAGACGGTTTGTTTAAGTCTTTAATTTTGGCTAGGCCAAGACAGGTTGTTTGTTGAATTGTGTCATTCAAAAATATAATTTGTTCTGGGATCATGCAGGCTCTGAATAATGATTCTATACCTTGGACTTGCCAATCTTTCGTACCCCAGATGGTTTTTGTTTCAATGTTATTTTTCCAAAAATCAAAACCAAATGTATTCATTTTTTCAAAAAATGTTTCTGAATAGATTAATTTTGTATTTGTCAGCATGGTTTTCATTCCTGTCTTATTTAACAGTTTGAAGTAAAACGTTTCTGATTCACTTGTGTTAAACCCTGAGAAGTATGGGAATTTCTCATAAAATGTTTTTGAACTACCTTTTGGTGGAGTTGCACAATGTTCACATTGATTATAATTTAAAACATTTCTAGGTTGAGCAGATTTATGCAAATAATGGTTAGCATAATGGTTGTAGCAGTACATCTGATCATAATTCGATGAACCTTGTAAATAATCATGTTCAGTAAATTTTGCTGACATAACTAAGTCTGACATCATATCATTAATACTTTCAAAATCCCACTTATCAGAGAATGTACTCGGTTTTACAAAGTCACTTAATGAAACCTTAAATTGATGAGGATACTTCAAGAGCTCGACCGGGCCATATATATCATAATCTGTTTTGTCCCATGCTACCCCACCGGGTATCGGATTGGCTGTGAAGTTTACTGAAGAAAGTTCTCTTTTCTCGATGTGTGAAGACTTGTGTGGCTTTAGGACCAGGTTGATTTTCTGGCTTGCTGTGTCCATTGTAACATATTTTCCCTCAATGAAGTGTCCCAAGCATAGCACCATGATGAGCCAAAGCAGGAGGAAAAGTACACCTAGCACCACCCAAACTTCAATCCATGGGGAAATCAGATAGGTTTCTTGTAGTTGATGAAAGAGTTCTTTAGGTTTGTCTTTAAAAGTTTTTATTGTTGTTGGCTGTTCTTCAGGTTCGCTCGGATCCTCAGAAAAGTCATCGAAATTGATGAAGTAGCCTGATGCAGTTCTGTCAATTATTGGAATTGCTTCTGGATTTTTCTTTGTTTCATTAGCATAGTCTGTGGCTACATCGTTGTAGACAGGTGTTTCTTGACGATTTGTTATAATTTGGGTTTCAAGAGGCATTAGTTCCATGGCTTTGTTGCATAGTCCTTGTTGATTCACTGTAGGTTTATCAAATGTGATTAGTCTCTCAGTTTGAACCTCTTGATTTGTAGCAAACTTTGGTGTTCTGCTATTTCTTGGGAGTCCACTTGGCCTACTACTCATTATTGGCCACATGATTGTGGTTTAACCAGGTCGATGGATACAACTCGGTTCTCCTTTTTACCAGCAAGGGGCGGTAGTACAACTGATCTTGTTCCGTTGACAGCTAAGACAGGTACTGCTTTTCTGTGAGAAGGCCCAAATTCCTTCTTCACCGCGATTTTCTCTCTGACCAAATCCCCAATCTTTGGAATCCAGACAGGCCTTGCTGGGACAGGTGGTTTCTCTTCAGTGGCTGTTGGCTGTTGTTTCAACTTTATGTTGCTCAGGTCTTTTCTTGTTTCATTTAAGTCCTGTAAAATAGCCAAACGATCTTTGATATCAAAGCATTTTCTTTCTACCACAGAAGTCTGACTATCGAGATCCTGGATATGCATTCTAGTCCCGAACAATAGTTCGTACGGACTGAAACCTTTTAGAGAATTTCATGGCAGATTGTTAAGACTACGTTGGACACTTATTAAATGTTTGACCCACCCAACCCCCGAACCTAATACCTTTGCGTTATAAATTGCTTTATGTCTCGGTTTTTTCTTTCCACAATCCTGTTTCCCTCAGGATGGAAGGGACAAGAATACTGCAATGCAATGCCCATGCTGGTCATGGCCTCCTTATAAGCTCGAGAGCTAAAAGCAGGACCCTGGTCAGAGTGTAGCATGCCAATTGCGTATGTGCCGATAAAGACTCGAAAATCTTTTATAACCGTTCTGGCGTCAGCCGAGCGCTGGGGCCACATCCAAATGAATCTCGTGCAGGAGTCCACTGCAACCATGATGCATTTATAGTTGCCATCCCTTTGTAAGGGACCACAGTGGTCCAGGTAAACACACGCTAATGGTTTATCTGAGATCAGAAGGGGCGTCTGTGCTGGTCTTTTTACCGTTGAAACTTTCATTTTATGGCATATTTCACAATCTAGAACATAGTTCCTAGTTTGTCTTCTCATTTGTGGCCACCAGTATCTCTGTTTTAATAATGATACTGTGGCCGAGACACCAGCGTGTGCAGAGGCGAGCCCTTCGTGTGCCGCTATAATTAGTCCTAACCTATGTTCAATGTTTGGAATTGCCCTATCCCCCACTCCAGGGATTCGAGCAAATGGAATGTTATTCGCATCAGTTATGTATGAGTACTTTACTGGAAAGCCTTCAGGGAGTGTTTTTATCGCATTATTTACTGTAGCGCTGACAGCTTGTAATATCTCACTGTCTATTTTTGTTTTTGACCGGTGATAGCAGCTACGGAAGCCGTTTGCACAGCTGCCTTCGCGGCCTCATCAGCCAATGAATTCCCTGCAACGTGAACGCTATCACGTTGATGACTCAGTGTATGTATCACGTGAGTCTTTTGTAGTTCCTTTTGTAAAAGAACTACTTGTTCCCAAAGCGTTTTATGCTTGATTGTGCCACCCTTTGCATCTTTGAAACCATTTAGAAACCAATTCTGCAAGTATTCATTATAAGACTGAACGCAATAATATGAATCGCACACTATGAGTGTGGGGAATTCGCGATCAGTATTTTCAAGCGCCATCTTAAATGCTAGTAGTTCAGCTCGCTGAGCTGTACAATCTCCTAGAGATTGTGTTTTAGTGACCAGTGGTCTAAATTTTCCTTCGTGCCAACGACCTTTAACAATCGCACACGCAGCACTGTAAGCTTGTTTACCCCCAACTGCGGGCTGTGCTGATCCGTCTGTATATATTATACAGCCGTAGTGTTCAAGAGGCAAGATTTCGGTCGGCAGAGGACATTCAAATTCATATTGGAGAAATTCTTGTGTTTTTAAATTAGGATCAAATTCGTAGACCACGTCTGTCGCAGCAAGAGAATTAACCCATTGGATCCATCTAGGATGTAGCGCTTTAGCATTTGGAATGCTTGCCTTTGTTACCGCTTCTAGAGCTGGTACTGGTGTAACGATGATTATTCGTTTACGTTGTGCTAGGGCTCTTTCTTTTGCTACCGCAGTCTGAACCGCAGTTAGAATTTTTTCCGTTGAGCTAAATTTCATTTCAGCCTTTGTGTACAAATGTGATTTGTATGCTATTGGTACCGTTTCTCCCTCATTAGAGGGTAGGTATGTGAATCCGCATCTTCCTGGGATGACTCGGATTACAAGGTTGCGTGTGTTATCGCGTGTTTGCAATTTTGTTTTAGCTAACATGTCTGTTTGCAATGATCTCAAAATTTCTGTGTGTTTTTGAGTCCAATTGATTGTTTTAAAATCTGGTTTTATTAGTTCATAGAGAGGTTTAACCCTCTCTGCATAATTTAGAATGTAAGTTCTTCCGAAATTCAGGAAACCTAGAATTGATTGTAGGTTTTTCAGCACATTTCTCTAAGAAATTGTCTGCCAGGCTTTTGCCTTCACTTGATAATTCATATCCTAAAAACAGGACAGTTAGATGGGCAATTCGTGACTTTTTAAAGTTGAATTTGTAACCCTCTGCTGCGAACCCAAGTATTATGGTGTTCACTCTTTTCAAGTGAGTATCCAAGTCATCATCTGTTAGATAGATGTCATCGACATAAGATAATGCCTCATCATCATACAGTTGTAGTAACTCTGTTACTCTTGCTGAGAATAATCCTGGGCTGTTCTTGAACCCCTGTGGCAGTCAACAGAATTTTTTCTGCAAGCCCATTATTGAGAAAGCGGTCAAATACCTGCTTTCAGGTGCTATATTTTGACAAAAGAATCCATTAGAGATGTCTAATGTTGTTTTTTTTTTTTTGCGCACGATGTTATTCATTAGTGCTGCACTATGTGTGTTTTGTACTGCAAAAGTTTTGCAACATGAGTTAAGGTGTCTGTAGTCCAAAACTAGACGATATGAATCGTCTGGCTTGGAGACAGGTAACAAAGGATTGTTCATTTGTGAGGTGCAAGTTTCAATCACCCCCTTGTATTCAAGTTGATCTAAGATCTCCCTGACCTGTTTTTTAGCTTCTTGCTTAATTGGGTACTGCCTCTGTGCAGTTGGTTGACATTTTAACTGGATTTTGTGAGGAGGAGAGTCCTCATCCCATCCAACATGGTTTTTATATAATGCAGTATCTTGGGCTACTGCCCACTTTCGTGCAAGTGTATATTTTTTATGAATTTGAATGTGATTTGAGAAGGCAGGGATAACCATTTCTTCGCCATGAGGGCACTCTCTGACAAACTCCGGTGGCCAGTCTTTTTCAGCTAAAAGGATGTCATAGCCTTTGGAGAGGTTATCCCAAAATAGACCCCTTATTTTCCTAGTCTTATCTCCCTCTATACGTAATGTTATTTCGTATATTTTATGAGGTTTGCTAACCCTGGTATCTGCAGTTTCCACCTGAATGTATTCATTTGTGTCCACTGTCTCCAGATGATTCATCAGGATCTTGCGAGCTATGCTCACTTCTGCTGCGCTGTCTAGCATTGTCTGAGCCCACTCTCCGTTTTTCAGTTGTGTCCTCAGGATCCTCGGCATGTTTGATTATTTTAATACTGGCTACCTTCTTTTTTGGAAATTGTAGTTTTTTACTTTGATGAGCAGGTTCTTTGTCTTTGGACTTGACGTGCTCTTTCCTGTGTTCTGACCGTCCTCTTCTTTCCGATTTCTGCGAGGAAGTCTGAAAAGATCGAGAGGGACGTGTATCAATATCTTGATATCTATCAGGTTTCTTCAGATTATCCCTATTTCTAAGGTTGTATCTTTTCTCAGAGGGCTCCCTCTGGGGAGACTTGTGTCCTTGGTCCGGAGATCTTTCTCTCCGCCGAGGAGACTTTCCTCTGGACTGGAATCTTTTTTCTTTGGGAGTGGATTGTTTATTTCCATCCCAGCTCTTTTTTGGGGTGTTTAGATTATTTTTAATAAATATCTTTTCAGGATTTTCAGTTAGTTGGGGTTTTACTAGTTTCCCACCCAAATTATCTCTTCCTAGCTCTTCATAAGATTTTTCTATGATTCTGGCAAGTTCAAATGGCTTTTCTGCTATATCTGTTTCTTTCAATTTCTAACGGATCGCCACAGGTGCTGCTTCTCCATTTATGTTAGATAATAATAAAGCTGAGACCTGCTTGAAGTCTTTCAGTAATTTCATAATCTGAGTTAAAGCAGGTTCTGGACCGTATTCGTTTTGAATCTGTCTTAGCACATCGGGTATTACCGCCATGGACGGAACACCATGTGTTTTTGTGTAAATGGAAGCAAAGACTGTGCCCCAAGTGTCACAGTCCTCCACATGTGGTGCGATCCCCATTGGAAGGCAGATAGTCAGAATTCTGTGTTTCTCAGTAGGGGTAGTATCCGGAAATACTGCCTCTATTTGAGCGATTTTTTGTGCTAACCAGAATGGAATTTGTTCCCGTTTTGCGGGTACTTTACCCAGACACGATTGATTGTTCTGTGGTGTAATTTTGTTTGTGTTCCCCTGATGAGGGGTCAGCTGTGGAATGTTAATAGTTGGTTGGACTGTTGAGGTCCGCATTACATATTGGACTAATTGTCTATGTATTTTAATCAGTTGTTTTAGCTGTGCTAAAAGTTCTGGTATTGACATTTTCTCAATGTCTGGATGTGGTGTGTAGCCGGCTAGAACCGGCCATGTTGCTCCTGGTCTACCTAGTGGACCGAGCCTGGTGATGTGATTATTATGTTTTAGGGCGCCTTTAAACCAGAGCAGGTGCTCTTGGTATTTTAATGGGATTTCCACCTCCTTGAAAGGAGTGTAGTTATCCGGTGGTTCCTCTATTTTGTAATAGTGGAATTCATGTGTGACAGCGTTTGCTGCTGGAAAGTTTATCCATGAATAGAATACCTCCGTCTGCCGATATTCATGTGCCTCAATTACAAATATGACTGTACCACCTCTCGATGTTAGTCCATTTTCTATAAGTTTAAGAGTTATAGTTTTTCTTATGTTGACCAGAATGAGTATTGCATCCGGGTCGGTTTGCAGGAGACTATTGTCATCCTCTAGGAGTTGAGCTGCTATTCTAGCTGCCTCCCTATCTCCTTCACCGTCTGACATTTTACTGACAGGAAGGTTTTTTGTTGCAGATCAGGTTTTAAAGAAAACAAAGATTAGGTGCACAATATTTTGGAACACTGTATCCTTCAACGTTGAATAAACCAAAAACTATACATAGAAATCTCTTCCTACTAAGTTCCGGCGGATTTTAACCTTTGACCCACTCCAGACGTCTTTGGAGTATTTACGGGAAAAAGGGTCTGTGTGAAAAAGCACGACTGAGTTACTCTAACGTCTTGCATTAGATTTATCGCCTTACCAAACGTTGGGCGCCATGTAGTGTAGTTCCTATAGTCCCAATAGGCTCTGCGCATTGGAATAATATCTTCAGTAGTGTAGACGTAGGACTGAGGTTAACTAGGTCTCTACTGACTATATTAGACTTAAGTTTTTTTGCCAGCTAGCTCAGAGTTCACTAGAAACTTTCTCGAGTAAGCGAGGAGGAGTTTAACCTCCCTGGATAGACAAGAAGGGATTTAGTTTCTGACAACCATAAAACATGACAACTTTGCTCTGCCTGAATAAGAGTATATCTCTAGAGTCGTGTGAAAACAAAAGACAGCTATTTCACTCAGTCAAAGGTGCGTACTTAGTTTCACCAGATTGCAGAGAAAAAGAGAGACGGGCGTTTTCAATAAAAGGTGTTATTTATTGAGCAGTCTCTTTCCTCATACAAGAGAAATGAATTGCTACAATTGCAATACTTATAGTTAAGTAAAGTGCATACAGTAAAAGCAGGATTATGAAATAATACTGTAAAAGCATTGATATGGTTTCTTAGCCATATGATACTTTAAAATGGATAAAATAGATACATACATATATACATTGACTAATAGTACTCAACTGGTGCTTCTAACTACGCCTACCCCGGTGTACCTGACCTAAGCCTAATACGTGGGAGGGAGTAAGTAAGTAGCAGTTTAAGTTACGTTTGTTTTGCCAAGAATCTGACTCAATAATTCTCTGTAAGGGTTTAGTCAGTTCAGTACCTGGGTATTAGAAGGCAGGAGGGCTGGTATCTCTCTCTCAGGACTCGGTATCCCAGTCACCCGCAAGGGTAAGCTGGAAACGCTGGAGGCTGGATTTCTCGGCAAGAGAAAAGACAGCGTCTTTCTCAGCGCGTCAAAAGGGAGGGGCAGTGTCCGTGGGCTCTCGAATCAGCTGGGCTCTTCGGAAGTAGATAGCTGCTCTGCTCCGGGATTACCACTGTGTGTTTGCTTAAGTCAACGTTGGTATATTTATACCTGAAAGGTGCCAGGTTTGACGTAAGGCTGGACATAAGACGTCAATAAAGATGTCACTAAGAACTGGTCGTTCTTACAGTGCTTTACAGGAGTTCTCGGACGAAATCAAAACAAAGCAGCGGGGATTTCCCAGGTTGCTGGAGGCTTGGATTTGTTTAAGAACTCGGTGTGCTTTCTAGGGGGCTGGAGGAATAGGCTTGCTTAATGTGACAGCATGCGCTATGACTAAATTATGAAACGGGTTTCTATGCCGTTGTAGGGATATTATTGATTTATAACCGGACAAGGGCAAAGAATAGGAATATCGATTCAGGTACCTAGATAAACACACTACACTAGGGCTCAAAAACAAAAGGTAGTCTCTTTGTCCAAAAAGCGCAAGATTTCACTGGGAAATTGAGGTGCGACCACATTGCGTTTTGCGCTGTTTCGTGTCGCAGCCACTATGCCTACCCACGCAAGTGAGTTACCATTTTTTTCGGGAGACCTGGGGGAACCCTGGGTGGGTAGAATTTTGTTGATCCACGCAGATTCCAGAACTTTCCACCACAGAAATGTGAGGAAAATGTGTTTTTTTTGTCAAATTCTTAGCTTTCCAAGGGATTCTGGGTAACAAAACCTGGTGGTAGGCAGTCGAGTCACCCCATCCTGAATTTCCCTGGGTGTCTACTTTTCAGAAATGTATAGTTATGCTAGGTTTCCCTAGGTGCTGGTAGAGCTAGGGCTCAAAAACAAAAGGTAGTCTCTTTGTCCAAAAAGGGCAAGATTTCACTCGGAAATTGAGGAGCGACCATGTTGCGTTTTGCGCTGTTTCATGTTGCAGCCACTATGCCTACCCACGCAAGTGAGGTACCATTTTTTTCGGGAGACCTTGGGGAACGCTGGGTGGGTGGACATTTGTTGATCCACGCAGATTCTAGAACTTTCCACCACAGAAATGTGAGGAAAATGTGTTTTTTTTTTTCAAATTCTTAGCTTTGCGAGGGATTCTGGGTAACAAAACCTGGTGGTAGGCAGTCGAGTCACCCCATCCTGAATTCCCCTGGGTGTCTACTTTCAAAAAATGTATAGGTTTGCTAGGTTTCCCTAGGTGCTGGCAGAGCTAGGGCTCAAAAACAAAAGGTAGTCTCTTTGTCTAAAAAGCGCAAGATTTCACTAGGAAATTGAGGCGCGACCATGTTGCGTTTTGCGCTGTTTCGTGTCACAGCCACTATGCCTACCCACGCAAGTGAGGTACCATTTTTTTTGGGAGCCATGGGGGAACGCTGGGTGGGTGGAATTTGTTGATCCACGCGATTCCAGAACTTTCCACCACAGAAATGTGAGGAAAATGTGTTTTTTTTGTCAAATTCTTAGCTTTACAAGGGATTCTGGGTAACAAAACCTGGTGGTAGGCAGTCGAGTCACCCCATCCTGAATTTCCCTGGGTGTCTACTTTCCAAATATGTATAGGTTTGCTAGGTTTCCCTAGGTGCTGGCAGAGCTAGGGCTCAAAAACAAAAGGTAGTCTCTTTGTCCAAAAAGCGCAAGATTTCTCTGGGAAATTGAGGTGCGACCACGTTGTGTTTTGCGCTGTTTCGTGTCGCAGCCATTATGCCTACCCACGCAAGTGAGGTACAATTTTTTTCGGGAGGCCTGGGGAAACCCTGGGTGGGTGGAAATTTGTTGATCCACGCAGATTCCAGAACTTTCCACCACAGAAATGTGAGGAAAATGTGTTTTTTTTGTCGAATTATTAGTTTTGCAAGGGATTCTGGGTAACAAAACCTGGTGGTAGGCAGTCGAGTCACCCCATCCTGAATTTCCCTGGGTGTCTACTTTTCAAAAACGTATAGGTTTGCTAGGTTTCCCTAGGTGCTGGCAGAGCTAGGGCTCAAAAACAAAAGGTAGTCTCTTTGTCCAAAAAGCGCAAGATTTCACTGGGAAATTGAGGTGCGACCACGTTGCGTTTTGCGCTGTTTCATGTCGCAGCCACTATGCCTACCCACGCAAGTGAGGTACCATTTTTTTCGGGAGACCTAGGAAAACGCTGCGTGGGTAGAAATTTGTTGATCCACGCAGATTCCAGAACTTTCCACCACAGAAATGTGAGGAAAATGTGTTTTTTTTGTCAAATTCTTAGCTTTGCAAGAGATTCTGGGTAACAAAACCTGGTGGTAGGCAGTCGAGTCACCCCATCCTGAATTCCCCTGGGTGTCTACTTTTCAAAAATGTATAAGTTTGCTAGGTTTCCCTAGGTGCTGGCAGAGCTAGGGCTCAAAAACAAAAGGTAGTCTCTTTGTCCAAAAAGTGCAAGATTTCACTGGGAAATTGAGGTGCGACCACGTTGCATTTTGCGCTGTTTCATGTCGCAGCCACTATGCCTACCCACGCAAGTGAGGTACCACTTTTTCAGGGAGACCTGGGGAAATGCTGGGTGGGTGGAAATTTGTTGATCCACGCAGATTCCAGAACTTTCCACCACAGAAATGTGAGGAAAATGTGTTTTTTTTGTCAAATTCGTAGCTTTGCAAGGGATTCTGTGTAACAAAACCTGGTGGTAGGCAGTCGAGTCACCCCATCCTGAATTCCCCTGGGTGTCTAGCTTTAAAAAATGTATAGGTTTGTTAGGTTTCCCTAGGTGCTGGCAGAGCTAGGGCTCAAAAACCAAAGGTAGTCTCTTTGTCCAAAAAGCGCAAGATTTCACTGGGAAATTGAGGTGCGACCATGTTGCGTTTTGCGCTGTTTCGTGTCACAGCCACTATGCCTACCCACGCAAGTGAGGTACCATTTTTTTAGGGAGACCTGGGGAAACGCTGGGTGGGTGGAATTTGTTGATCCACGCAGATTACAGAACTTTCCACCACAGAAATGTGAGGAAAATGTGTTTTTTTTGTCAAATTCTTAGCTTTGCAAGGGATTCTGGGTAACAAAACCTGGTGGTAGGCAGTCGAGTCACCCCATCCTGAATTCCCCTGGGTGTCTACTTTTCAAAAATGTATAGGTTTGCTTGGTTTCCCTAGGTGCTGGCAGAGCTAGGGCTCAAAAACAAAGGGTAGTCTCTTTGTCCAAAAAGCGCAAGATTTAACTGGGAAATTGAGGTGCGACCACGTTGCGTTTTGCGCTGTTTCGTGTCGCAGCCACTATGCCTACCCACGCAAGTGAGGTACCATTTTTTTCGGAAGACCTGGGGGAACGCTGGGTGGGTGGAAATTTGTTGATCCACGCAGATTCCAGAACTTTCCACCACAGAAATGTGAGGAAAATGTGTTTTTTTTGTCAAATTCTTAGCTTTGCATAGGATTCTGGGTAACAAAACCTGGTGGTAGGCAGTCGAGTTACCCCATCCAAAATTTCCCTTGGTGTCTACTTTTCAAAAATGTATAGGTTTGCTAGGTTTCCCTAGGTGCTGGCAGAGCTAGGGCTCAAAAACAAAAGGTAGTCTCTTTGTCCAAAAAGCGCAAGATTTCACTGAGAACTTGAAGTGCGACCACGTTGTGTTTTGCGCTGTTTCATGTCACAGCCACTATGCCTACGCACGCAAATTAGATACCATTTTTTTCGGGAGACCTGGGGAAACGCTGGATGGGTGGAAATTTGTTGATCCACGCAGATTCCAGAACTTTCCACCACAGAAATGTGAGGAAAATTGTTTTTTTTGTCAAATTCTTAGCTTTGCAAGGGATTCTGGCTAACAAAACCTGGTGGTAGGCAGTCGAGTCACCCCATCCTGAATTCCCCTGGGTGTCTACTTTTCAAAAATGTATAGGTTTGCTAGGTTTCCCTAGGTGCTGGCAGAGCTAGGGCTCAAAAACAAAAGGTAGTCTCTTTGTCCAAAAAGCGCAAGATTTCACTGGGAAATTGAGGTGCGACCACGTTGCGTTTTGTGCTGTTTCATGTCGCAGCCACTATGCCTACCAATGCAAGTAAGGTATCATTTTTTTGGGCGACCTGGGGGAACGCTGGGTGGGTAGAAATTTGTTGATGCACGCACATTCCAGAACTTTCCACCACAGAAATGTGAGGAAAATTTGTTTTTTTGTCAAATTCTTAGCTTTGCAAGGGATTCTGGGTAACAAAACCTGGTGGTAGGCAGTCGAGTCACCCCATCCAGAATTTCCCTGGGTGTCTACTTTTCAAAAATGTATAGGTTTGCTAGGTTTCCCTAGGTGCTGGCAGAGCTAGGGCTCAAAAACAAAAGGTAGTCTCTTTGTCCAAAAAGAGCAAGATTTCACTGGGAAATTGAGGTGCGACCACGCTGCGTTTTGCGCTGTTTCATGTCACAGCCACTATGCCTACCCACGCAAGTTAGGTACCATTTTTTTCGGGAGACCTGGGGAAACGCTGGATGGGTGGAAATTTGTTGATCCACGCAGATTCCAGAACTTTCCACCACAGAAATGTGAGGAAAATGTGTTTTTTTTGTCAAATTCTTAGATTTGAAAGGGATTCTGGGTAACAAAACCTGGTGGTAGGCAGTCGAGTCACCCCATCCTGATTTCCCCTGGGTGTCTACTTTTCAAAAATGTATAGGTTTGCTAGGTTTCCCTAGGTGCTGGCAGAGCTAGGGCTCAAAAACGAAAGGTAGTCTCTTTGTCCAAAAAGCGCAAGATTTCACTGGGAAATTGAGATGCTACCACGTTGCGTTTTGCGCTGTTTCGTGTCGCAGCCACTATGCCTACCTACGCAAGTGAGGTACCATTTTTTTGGGTTGACCTGGGGAAAGGCTGGGTGGGTGGAAATTTGTTGATCCACGCAGATTCCAGAACTTTCCGCCACAGAAATGTGAGGAAAATGTGTTTCTTTTGTCAAATTCTTAGCTTTGCAAGGGATTCTGGGTAACAAAACCTGGTGGTACGCAGTCAAGTCACCCCATCCTGAATTCCTCTGGATGTCTACTTTTCAAAAATGTATAGGTTTGCTAGGTTTCCCTAGGTGCCGGCAGAGCTAGGGTGCAAAAACTAAGGTAGGCACTTTGCCATAAAAGGGTCAATTTGTAACTGTGTGACCACGTTGCATTTTGCGCCGTTTCCTGTCGCAGGCACAATTCCAACCCACACAAGTGAGGTACCGTTTTTATCGGAAGACTTAGGATAATTCAGATTTGTAAATCAACTTTTATTACCAATTGAGTTTTCATGCATTTCTCCCTTCCCAAAGAAAGACATTGTGTAAAAAAAATCTTTTTGAAAAATGACCAATAATTCTCATGCTAGTATGAGCATTCCCAATTTTGAAAATGTGCAATTATATACTGTTTCTGAACTCTATAATTTGTACCCAATGCAGAAATACATAGGTGTCTTTCATACAGATTTTTCCATGTATACATTTTCCAAGACAAAGTGCTCTATACCCAGTAAATGAAAAAATACCATTGCAAGTTGCTGCTCAGTTTTTTGATCTGGGTTTGTCGGGTTCTTGGTGAAACTACAAGTCCTATATATCCCCACAACCAGGAAGGTCTAACGGATGTAACGGTATATTGCTTTCCAAGAGTTGTCGAAATTAGAAAAAGTTATAGGTGAAAACGTTGAGACAAAAGGCTGTTTTTTCAACAAATTTTCAATTATTCCAATATTTAACTGTTAGTTTCTATAAAGAAACCTTCATGGATTTAGACAAATAACCCCTTTCTGAATTCAGAATGTTGTCTACTTTTCGAAAATGTACAGCTTACCAGGATCCATTATTGCTTTCAAACTCATTTCTACCATTAACTGGAAGGAGCTGGAAAGCTCTATAAATAGTAAAAATAGGCTATGTCCCAGAAAATATGCCAAACTGTGTGAAAAATGTCGGTTCTCTGACAAAAGACTGTCATTCCCTAAAAGCTGAGAAAATGGAAATTTCAGCCACACAACCCCTTTTTTGATAACATTTTCAGGGAAAAACCCAGAGGCTTTCATTTGCAGCCCGTTTTTCCCATTTTTCTGAAAAAAAACAAAAATGTCACTATATTTTGGTTAATTTCTGGGACCCCTCCAAGGGAATCCACAAACCCTGGGCGCCTTTAGAATCCACATGATGTTGGAAGAAAAGGACGCAAATTTGGCGTGGATATCTTATGTGGTCAAAAAGATACAGGGGCCTAAGCGCGCACTACCCCAAAACGCCAAAAAAAGGCTTAGCACAGGAGGGGAAAAGGCCTAGCAGCGAAGGGGTTAATTATTAATAAACCATAGTCCTAAGTACTTATTTTTTGTAGGGGTCCAGGCAAAATCGGAGCATAACATTCTTGTTTGAAGCAGAATTTAGAAAGAGGAAGGATTTCCCATTTATCAATGTTAAGTTTATATACTGAAAATATAGCAAACTCACTACATTCGAGAAAGCAAGTAAAGAGAAAGCTAGGTTTGATATAAACATTAGGATATACTCTGCATTGTTAGACATTTTAACCTATCTTTCATCATATTGGAAACCTTTTTTTTTATAAGTAAATAAAAGTTTATTTGTTGATTAATTAAAATCATTACAAACGAAAAAAGTACATATCCAGAGCAAAATCTGATTAAAAATATACAGTTACAGTGATTTTTTATATCCAAGATGAGATCCACAGCTAAGCCCTAACATGATTTGTTCAACTACAATTAAATAATTTGCTAATAAACAATTAGCAGCAAAAGTTAAAGTGCATTGTGCTTGCAGCAACACAAACTAAAGTGCCTTGAGCTAGCAGCAAAAATTACAGATAGACTTTTTAAAATGGTAAGGATACATAATATACAACACACCAACAGTAAGTGCCTTGTGCTAACAGCTTAGAGTCGTCAGGTAAACCTTTAACTTGAAAAAAGCGTGCATACAGTGCCATCCGCCATTATGAAATTACATTTAAAATAATGCCGGGGATAAACCCCATCATAAATTAAAGTGACTTGTGCTAGCAGCAGAAATTACACATCAATTTTTTAGATTGGTAAGGGTACATCATATATGACACACCAACAAAAGTTAAAGTGCCTTGTGCGAGCGGTTTAGAATCAGCAGGTAAACTTTTAACTGATAAAAAGTGTATATAAAATACTATCCACCATTATAAAATTACATTTAAAACAATTCGATACATAGAGTACACTCCATCAAATAGCAGCAGGAATTAAAGTGCCTTATGCTAGCAGCAAGAGTTATCAGTGAAACTTCCAAAATAAAAAGTATACATAAAGTTCAATCCACTATTATGGAGTGACATTAGATACAGAATACATTTTAAACAAACTTAAAATATCCCACACACTCGCTAAAACCATTTAAAATCATTATATCATTATCAAATTTTTAGTAAACTTTCATTACGGAGTTTTCATCACTTAAAATATCTACTTTACAAAATTTCTTTTCAGCTATAAAAATAAACTTAACAAATTGATAAATAATACGAATGGTAACACCTCTTAGACATACAATAATTGCAGTGCTACAGGTTCTTATTCCCAATTCGTTAAAAATAGGCTTTAAGACGGTCTTCCGCTCTTCAAACAATTTTGGGCATACGGTTACTATGTGCTGTAAAGTTTCATCACACAGCCCACATAGTCTGCAAATGTTAGACGGACATTTTTTCTCGCATTTTGGAATTCCGTCTTGAGTTGGATATCTCCCAAATCTTAATAACATGAATTTATTCTTAATCAAAGGTTTTAAATGAAATAACAATTAAGGTTGAGGAGACAATTTGCCGAAAGAGTTAACTATTGACCATAAATGTATTTTTTTCCTTAAATCTTTTTTATCCGTTATAGTAGACAATGAAGCAGCTAAATGGTTAATTGATTTTTTATGAACCATTTTACTCCTCACTTCATTTACTAAGTTTGGGCATTCAAAGTTACGTAAACACTAATTTAAATAAGTTTGCCAACTACTTGCATATTCACTTTTTGAAATCTCAAGCCAACACAGATTTGCAAACGAGCACTCTTCAGCTAGAGATAGTGTCAATAAGGACTTTAAAAATTTGGATTGTTGGGCCAAAAACTGTTTCTTTAGACCAAATTCAAGTCTTATATTGGCACGACTAATATATCTGGGAATCATAAAAACTGATTTATATATCCTTAATTCAATATCATCAAGCATTTTCGCATCTTTGCCCCGGAAGATAATGGAACCATAGTCCAAAGATGGAATTAACTCTGCTTTCATAACCTTTCAGCAAGTGATCATAATTTGGCCATAATAGCTTATCTCTCAATTTTCTAAAAGCAAATGCAAGCGATGTGCACTTAGCTTCAAGGTTATTAAAATGCTGCCTAAATGACAAACTATCATCAAATATGATTCCCAAATATTTATACGATTTGACACATTCAATAACTAAACCATTAATATTCCATTCTTTTACTCCCAGTTTGTCTTCTCCCACGGTCATTATTTTCGGGTTTTTTGTATTTATTTTTAGACCGTTTTGTGTAACATATAGGTTAAAAGAATCTATTATCTTTTTAGTCCTATGACAGTTTGGATTAGTAAAATGGTATCATCGGCATATTGTAAATATTTAATCTCTTTACCCAACACAGAAGGGGAGTGGGCATTAACATCATTAAAATGTGCTGGGAGATCAGACATAAAAAGGTTAAAAAGGCAAGGAGCCAAGACACATCCTTGTTTCAAGCCGATATTGGTTTCTAGGCGACAAGTCGTATGTCTACCGCCGCCTACTTTGATCTGTACCCAGCTATCGGAGTATAATAATTTGATCATTTTTAAAAGTATGTCAGATATACCCCAATTGATTAACTTCAACCAAAGAACATTTCGGGCACAGTATCAAAGGCGGCTTTATAAGTCAATGAAACAAATATACAATTTTTGTTTTGCTATATTTGGCTCTTTCGCCTAATAATGTTAATAAAATTAAGTTAGTATAAATGAAATGAAATGAAATGAAATAGACGTATTTGTAAAGCGCACTGATACTACTAAGTGTCCTGGCGCTGTACTCATACCGCTAGGGAACCCTTCCTGGCTTTTCCCCATGAAATGTCCACTCCTGGGCATCCCCAGGGTGCAGCCAGGCATCCCCAGCGCTGTAGGGGGCCATTGTGGAGACTAAGCAAGCTATTGCCCAGAGTTGCAGCGTGGGACTCATGCTTAGAGTAGGCACTGAGGCGAGAAATCAGGTCCGGAGGAATTATGAGCCCAAGATCCGCCGAGGCAGGAATTGAACCCTGGTCCCGGGCCAGACCTCTGCATCAGGGTCTGCCGCTCTAACCATTGAGCCACACTTCTCCACAGTCTCTATAAGTTGATTCTCCCTTTCTAAAACCAGTTTGAAAGTTTGGAATCAGATCCTCTCTTATGGCCCATGATTCCAACTCTTCCAACAGACAACTGGCAAATTGGAAACCTGTAATTTCTGAATTTTGCTAAATTTTAAGTAAGAAAGATTCCAAATTCAAAATAAAAAGTAAAGGCAAAAGAGAGAAGCCCTGTCTAAATCCACCATGCAGTGAAGAGGATTTTGGTAAAAGAGCATTGACAAGAACCGTAGCATGTGGAAAATGAAAGTCCAGATTATACTGTCAAAAGCTTTCTCAGCATCTAGAAAAATTGATGCTAAAGATTGAGCATACTTATTGGATCTGCTTAATATATTAAGAAAAAGTTGTGTATTGCCCATTAAGTTTCTGCCTTTAGCAAACCCTGTTTGCTCTCGTCCTATCAGTTGTGGTAATGTTGAATGAACGTGGAGAGCAATAAGCTTTGCAAAATGTTTGGGATCTAAGTTAACTAGGGACGCAGATCTATAAGTCTTGCAAAGTTTGGGATCCTTACATTCCTAAGAGATAAGGCAAGTTAAAGCTTATCAGCCAGATTCATGAAAGGAAATCCGGCTTGCAAAGGGCCAGATTCTGAGAATCTGTCCCTTTGCGAGCACAATTTTTGCATTTGGGATTCATCATCCCAAATGCAAAAATCGCAAAATGCGAAATCGCTATATTGCGAGGAATTGCATTTAAGGAATCTCTATTTGAGATTCCTTAAATGCAATTCATGAACCATTTCAGAATTGCGAATTCGCAATTTTTGGCCGCTATTTACCGCGAAGTCTGACTTCGTGGTAAATAGCGAAAACTTAGGAAAATGCGCTTTAGTGCATTTTTCTAAGTTGTATGTTACACACACACATGTCCTTGAGACATGTGTGTGCGCAACATCAGTCTACATTTTCATTTCAGGGATGCTACAGGGTGTCCTTTGGACACCCCTGGCACACTTGAAATCGCATCCTTATTTGTGATTAGCAATTTGCTAATCGCAAATAAGGAAGCTGTAGGAATCGCAATTTATTTTGCGATTTCTACATGAATCCCGTTTTGCGAGTCTTTAATAGCGATTCCTTAATAATCGCTATTAAGGACACGCAAAACGGGACATTGATGAATCCGGCCGTATGTCCCTAATGCCTAGTTAATAGTAATGAAAAATGAGAATAGCTGGAAAAGTTGGGGGATGTGCTTATGATACGGAAGATGGCAGACACATGAGGGATTCGCCTTTCTCCGGCCTACCATTGATCCTACCTGATTTGCCTGCTGGAGTAAAGACTGGTGGCCCCAGGGCACAGGTTTGCGAGGTTAGATCCCAGGGGTGATGAGGGTTCCTGCTTGGCTCCAGCGGATGGCTCAAGATCAAAGTAGGAGAGGCCAAGTCGATCGGACAGAGAGGAGCAGCTGCGTCCGGACCCATTGAGGGGTAGAAGTAGGCAGGGGGTGCGAACCAAGTACAACAACCCCTGCTGGACCACTCACTGCCTCGGAGCTGCTGGGGAATTACAAACTCTGCCGCCTGAGAGCCGATAGCAGGTGTCCTCCATGCATCGGAGAACCAAGTAAGTACAGCGAAAGCAAACCATTGGGCCATGCAAGAGTTGGTGTTAAGTGCAGTAGCCTCTGTTACAGCATGGTGGATGAACGGTATGGCCCCAGCACCCGGGTGAAGACCGAGAGTCCCATCGCAGGGTGGGGGACTGATGCAGGTGCCAGAGCCCGGGGTGAAGCAGATAGAGAGAGCGGTGAGGTGCACTATCCCCGGATCGCCAAGGGAGTACGAGTGAAGAGGACAAGCTCATGGCGTAGAGGAGGCCAAATTGGAGGACTGTACACCCAGTAGAAAGGCCAGGAGTTTGCTATTGGAAGTAGAAGGTAGCACGACACAGGGACACAAGTCTTGCATTGGGAAAAGGTGAATGAGGGCCAGCAGGGGGTTCTGATATTTTGAAAGTGAAGATCAACTGAAGGTGGGGACATGGTCCACATCATCGGAGCGCGTGCTATTTAATAACCACCATATTGTGGCAGACTGGGCTCTGCTACAGGACACTCAGGCTGGTAAAGAGGGACACATTGGACATTGGGCCCACGCTGTCCTGTCGGAGGGGCTGGAAAGACTGGCTAAGCCTGATCTATGCAGTGCCTCAGATTCTCTGGGAGAAGTGAGAAAATAGCAGATCAAGGGGGTCATAGGTCGGGGTGAACATTTATGGCTGGAGTTGAGACCTGTTGAGTGGGATGGGACTGAGGGTCCCAAGACCTCACCTGTGACAGATTGCTCATTGTGGAGGTGCAGATTGCTGGGAGACTACTACTCTTGGTGGGGCCTAAGATGGGCGGGTTGACCCCATAACAATAGATGAAGTACCAAATGTGGCCCTGAGGCGAGGCCTGTGCACAAGGAGAACCATAAGGACCGAATTAAATGCTGAAGTAGGCATAGAGGGTGTACAAGACAGGTACAAGATCACAGCCCTGACCCCTCTACATAAGGGCTTCAATAGATAAAGCCTAGGGCTAGCTCTCCCTGGTGCTGGGACTTCACACAGTCTGCGGCCATAATGGGTAAACTGAAGGCTAAACAAGGGAGCATGCAACGGAGGGGGGAGAACCAGCATCAGGCATCACTGGATCCACGACTGAGGACCATGGATGTGCTGACATTTTGATGCAAATGCACCTAGATAAGGTGTTGCCAGCCATAGCGGACACAAAGGCCACTCTGCAATAAGATAGTGGGTCAGTGTCAGTTCGGCTGGGCCTGACGCAGGTGGAACATCACAAAGTGGTGGAAAGAGTGAAGAAAGTAGAAATTGCAGTTGAGGATTCTCGGCCAGACAGAGCAGCCACGTTCCGTGAACCTTTCTTTCCTATCTAAAGCCCTCGAAAAATCCGTCCTGAAACAGTTGGACAAACACATCGACACATTCAACCTCTTAGACGTTTTCCAATCTGGTTTTAGAAAGGGATGCAGCACGGAAACATTATTGATGATTTACATCGGTCCCTGGACAAAGGCGAATCCTCCCTCCTCATTCTTCTTGACCTCTCTGCTGCCTTTGATACTGTTAACCATGTCACCTTACTCAACATTCTCAAAGACCGTTTCGGCTTTGACGGTAATGTTCTCAAGTGGTTCGCCTCCTATTTCCAAAATAGAACCCAACAAATTAAAGTCAGTGGCTGCCTTTCCAAACCTCAACCTGTCTCCTTGGGTGTTCCACAGGGCTCTATCCTTTCTCCAACTCTTTTCAACCTCTTCATGGAACCCCTCACCCTTATTCTTAAACAAGCAAAAATAAGTTATCACCTCTACGCTGATTACACACAACTATACTACAAGATCAAATCCCATGATGACATCTTACCTCTTAATGAAGCCTTGTCCAAGATTCAATTATGGTTCCATCAAAACCACCTCAAACTAAACAACCAAAAAACAGAAATCATCCTATTCTCCCCCAAGAACAATTCACTCCCTATTCAACACTGAATCACAGACATTAAAGCTTTAAACTGCTCTCTCACAAACTCCAACTCAGCCAAATTGCTTGGCATTAGTGTTGATCAGAACTTTAATCTGACTCCCCCTACTAAAAAACTCAGCAAAAGGTGCTCTCTTCACACTGCATCACCTTAAAAAAATTAAACCGTTCATCCCAGCTGAGGACTTCAAATCTGTTGTACAATCACTGGTCCTATCTTGAATAGACTATGGCAATGCCACACTTGCTGGCACCCCTAAAGTCCAACTAGCCCCTATCAAATCCGTTCTCAACCTTGCTGCCAGGCTCATCTCTGACTGTAAGCGATACGATCACATCTCCCCTGTTCTCAAAAACCTCAAATGCCTTCCAATCGAAGGCAGATCCACCTACAAGATACCCTGCATCACTCACAAAGCCCTTCACCAAAATACCCCTTCTTACCTATCAGATAAACTCCAAGAAGCCGGGTGTGCTGGAACTTTGAGGAGCACTAACGCCCTTGTTCTAATCCCACCTCAGCTAAAAAAGAAAGCAACTCAAACTCGCTCATTCTCCGGTATGCCCAGTCCATCTGGAATACCCTTCCCAAAGACCTATGCTGTAACCCTTCCTACCTTTGCTCAAAAGAAAAACCTCAAGCTGCTCCTTCTTAACAAATACTGAGGTCCTTAATTATACTTACTGTCTCTGGCCTTGAATTCCCACGCTATTCATTACTTTTTCAGGCTCCACCCTTACTTATTATTCACCTCATCCCTCCCTTCCACAACTTTATACCTTTATCTCTCGCCCTTCTCTAACTATTGACCTACTATACAATTCTTCTCTGTCCTCCTGATCTAATATCCTCAATTTGCTACTTGATTTTGAACTTCCCATCTGTAAATCACTCTCAGTGTTCAACTGCCTTACCTTATTTTAACATCTATACCCTGAAAAGCTCTCTGATACTCTTGGGTCCAGCCAGCGCTATATAAAACCTTTTAAATAAATAAACGAATAAATAAAATTGCCGCAATAGAATCTGATTGTGGCGTTGCCTGAGGGTACGGACATGGTGTCCTACCTCAAAGAATGATTTGGCCCAATAGTGGATCTAGGGCAGCTTTTGCACTATTTCTCACAGGAAAGGGCACAACGGGTGCTGGCTCGCCCCTTGGCACTGGGGAGAACACCACATCCGGTAGTGGCAAAGCTCCTGCATTACCGGGACCGTGACATCATTCTTCAAAACGCCCGGACCAACGGCCCATATGGGATAGAGAACAGGCATGAATCAAATTTTCCGCACTTCACTGCTCAGGTTCAGGCCCGCCGAACATCATGTATGGATGCGAAGAAAGCCCTGCGTGAAGTGGGCATCCAGTACTCCCTAATGTTTACAGCCAAGCTTCAAGTAATTTTGGATGGTAAGACGCACTTTTGCGATACTCCAGAATCTGTGTGGTCCCGGTTGGAGGCGTTTAAACCTGGCACACCACACCAGCAACCGCAGACTGACTCAGGAGCACTGAAGTGCTTGGCCCGGAAAAGGTACAGGAGGTCAGCAAGGGGGGCTACATTGAAAGGACCCACATCTTCCCATACAGATAGGAAAAGAATGGTGGCCCAGCAGGCTGTGGCAGAGATCATGTCGACACAGACAGCGGAAGGGGAAATGGACAGATTCTCAGGAACATAAATCGGGTCACTCCGACTCAGGAATTTCAATCCTGAGCAAGGCTGCACTGCCTGATCAGTGGATTCATTGATCTAAATACCAAGTAGGTGAGGGGGCATATCCTTGAGCAGTAGCGGCTCCTGGAGGGAGTGCTGTGGGGTGGGGAGGCGGGGAGTGGTAGGGTGTTATGTAGTACATTCCGGCATACAGCAGAGCCAAGGTAAGTACATAAATAAATAACATAAAACGAATTACATTGCGCATGTTGCATCGCCATTTGGCATTGCAGTGTGCGCAATGTAATTCAGTTTATTTATTTATTTATGTACTTACCTTAGTTTGGCTGTATGCCGGAGTGTACTACCCCCTACCCTGGCCCTCCTCCTCCCCGCCCACCGCCCCGTAGCACTCCCTCCAGGAGCCGCTACTGTCCTTAAGGGAGGAAGGATGCTGCAGGACTTTGCCTGCCTGTAACACAGAGAACGGGTGGCCGGGGAAGGGTCCGAAATGAGTGCACACAGAAGATCATTGAGACTTTCAATATTGGGGAAAATAGCTTGCTGTGAACTGGGAGTGGGAATGCACCAGCCAGCTGGCATCATGGATGAAAAAATTGGGCTGGAGGGAGAACCACATGTGGGAACTACCGCAGCTTACCCCCGGACCAGATTATCCCTACTGGGAAACTAGAGGTGGCTATCTTCTCTTAATGTTTTTTTCATTACAGGTTTGGGTGGCTAGCAATCGCAAAGCTGCCGATGGGGAGTTACTTGCTTGGGGTTTTTGACTGTTGTCCAGGAGAGTCACAAAGAGTCACATTATGAGCCACAAATGTCGGGCTGGTGGGGGAAGTCGGTTGGGGGCCATGGGGTACCTATGCTGATGATAAGTGTGAGGCAACTACATCAGGAGATAAAACTCCTGTCCTGAAACATAAGAGGAATGGGGTCAGCGGCCTGATGTCATAAAATACTCAACTACATTAACCATAGAGTGGCACACATAGAAATTGTTGCGGGACACCCATCTTGAGGCGGATGAATTTATCCATCTGGGGAAAAGGTGGCGCAGACAACTTTATGCTACCTCTTATTCTACATTTTTCTGGGGAGCTCTGTTGTGGGTTAGAGCTGGCACGCCTTTTAAAGTATACTATACACGTATTGACCTAGAAGGACGTTATGCTTTAGTGAAAGGCAGACCAATGGCGAGGGAGATTGTGATGGTTAGCATCTATGTAAGATACCAAGATTAGCTACAATACTCCCGCACACTGTCCGCGGTCCTTACATCTCTGGGCATAACGGCCCTTCTGCTAGGAAGTGACTTTAATTATGTAGCAGACGTGAAATTGGATAGGTCTACTCCCCTGCTCAATGGCACTCTTGCCTCTAAAACGGTGCTGGGTTTCCGGGAGTGGAGGAAACAGTGGGACCTCCAGGATATCTGGAGGGTCCAACATGGCGTACTACAGGATTACTCATATTATTCTTATCTTTATAGCCTCCAAACCAGGTTGGATCAGTTTGCCTGCTCCACACGTTTGAGCCTCTGGAATATTTGAGGCGCACCTTATTAGATAACAATCCACTCCAGTTGTGCCTCAGTCCGGTGGCGGAGCCCATGGTGACCCCCACATGCCGATTCAACCTGACCTTCTTGGAAGAGACGTGCTATAGGGACTCACTATAGACGCCCATCTCAGAATACTTCAGGCTTAATCAGGGGACTGCTGGTTCCCCAACGATAGAATGGGAGGCCTTTAATGTAGTGGTGAGGGGACATTGCATGGGACAAATGGTAGAGGTGAGGAGGGAAATCCTCCAGGAGCTGCACACATTAGAGAACCAAATGCACGACTTGGGCTCCAAACTGATGGCTAAGTCCCCTCCACATAATCAAATAGAAGGAACAAGGAGTGAATACAATAAGGCTCTAGAACAGCTTAGATGCCTAGACCTGCGAGAATATCAGACGGGGTGGATGAAGAAAGAGGCAGGTCGGATAGGCTCCTGGCATGACTGGTACGCCCTGAATCCAGAGGCTCACCCATCACCCGGATCACAACAGATGAGGGAACTCTGCTTCACTTGCCTAGGGCTATAAAGGAGACCTTTTGTGCGTATTATGAGAACCTCTATGGGGAGCCCCAGCCACTGTGGCCGGAGAGGTTAATGGAATTTCTGACACCCCCGACTCTGAGGACACTGAAACCTGCTGAACGGAAAGAACCAGGGGGACCGATCACGGAACAGTAGGTGCAGTTGCATATTAAGGATATGGCTTCTGGGAAGAAACCGGGCCCCGGACAGCCTACTGCCAGAGTTTTACTCTGCTTTTGCATAGACCCTAGCCCCTATTTGGTGGCCTTGTTCGCCGAAGCATTGAGTAAGGGACTATTTCCAGACTCCACCAGAAACTCACTGGTTATCCCCCTACCAAAATGAAAACCTTAGAGGCACGCACGTTGGAGTTTCGACTCCTCTCTATGTTGAACATTGACTTTTTAGGTGCTGAGTTAAATACTAGCCTTGAGGATTTTACCCCATATGCCCCATCTAATACACAGGGAACAGAATGGATTCATACAGGCGAGGTCCACCTCCATGTCCAGCACCACCCAGCTGCTAGCCTTTACCCAAAGGCAGTAATTATGGCCGTTGACCTAGAGAAGCAGTTCCACTCGGAGAGGTGGATCTTTCTACATATAGTGATGGGCCAGATGAGAAGGGGTAGTGCTACAGGAAATGGGTGATGTTACTATACACGCACCCTACAGCGCATGTTTGGACATGGCGGGTGATCTTAGACTTGAATAACATCCACAGGGGAACCAGGCAAGGGTGCCCTATATCGCCTCTGCTGTTCGTGATAACTATTGAGCCTCTGGCAGCACTCTTTGGACAGAGGCAAACGTAATGGCCTGTGCTTAGAAGGAGAGGACTACATTATTTCTCTTGATGCTGATGACTTATTGCTATACTTGGGTGATAGAGGCAGCGTTAGAGGACTATTCTGCTTTAGCAGGCCTAAATCTGGACAAATCAAAGACTCATATCTTTCCGTTAATACATAGAAGCCATTGCCCATCAGATCTACCTGTGGACCTTGCTTGGTCTCCTCACTCTTTTATATATCTGCGGGTACAGGTATTCCATATTTGGAAGACCTTCAGGGTGGTAACTCCGTTTTTAAAAAGACTACTTTTTTAGAAATTGGGGATTGTATTCTTGTGTTTTCTGTAAACTACTTGACCGCTTACCTCCTTCGGGATTCTCCTCCCCGCGCAGCCGAGTCAGGCGCTGCAGCGGGTCGCAGGGAATCACCGTGACCTCCGGGCATCGCCCACTGACCCAGGCCACGCCCCCTCTCTATGTAAGCCGCGCTTGGGGAATACGCACGCATTAGATAGAGCTCTTGAGGCTGTAGCCGAGAGCAGGAAACTTTTAAGACCTTGCATTTTTAAAAATTGTATTGCTTATTCTGTGTGTTTTAAAACCTAAGAGAAGAACTCCGTTTTTAAAAAGACTACTTTTTTAGAAATTGGGGATTGTATTCTTGTGTTTTCTGTAAACTACTTGACCGCTTACCTCCTTCGTGATTCTCCTCCCCGCGCAGCCGAGTCAGGCGCTGCAGCGGGTCGCAGGGAATCACCGTGACCTTCGGGCACCGCCCACTGACCCAGGCCACGCCCCCTCTCTATGTAAGCCGCGCTTGGGGAATACGCACGCATTAGATAGAGCTCTTGAGGCTGTAGCCGAGAGCAGGAAACTTTTAAGACCTTGCATTTTTAAAAATTGTATTGCTTATTCTGTGTGTTTTAAAACCTAAGAGAAGAACTCCGTTTTTAAAAAGACTACTTTTTTAGAAATTGGGGATTGTATTCTTGTGTTTTCTGTAAACTACTTGACCGCTTACCTCCTTCGTGATTCTCCTCCCCGCGCAGCCGAGTCAGGCGCTGCAGCGGGTCGCAGGGAATCACCGTGACCTTCGGGCATCGCCCACTGACCCAGGCCACGCCCCCCTCCTCCTGACTTATAACAATGTGTTGCTCCAGGAGGCGCAGCGGACGGGCGCAGCGGGCGCGCCGGCGGTGCGCCAAAGGCAAGCCCGTCTGCGCCCGTCCGCGACCGGACGGGACCAGGGGCCACAAACCTTGGTTCACCGACCCCCCAGGGCAGGCCATACAGCGCGGCAGCCCTACACTCCATAGGAAGAAACGTCGCTGACCAGTGCACGCATATATACGTCCCTACAGAACTTCCCCTCAGCTGCCCAGATTGTAAACATCCCTTCCGGAATAACCCCTTGGCCGCTGTTCCGAAATATTGTATGTATGCACTAAATTGCCGATCACTGCCCAAGCACTGCACACAAATCGCCATGCTGCTTGAGGAGCACAAGCCAGACGCGCTCTTTTTAACAGAGACATGGCTCACGGCCCAATCCGAGCCCGACATTGTTATAGCCTTACCAGCGGGCTATCACATTCTTAGACTCGACAGACCAGAAGGGAGAGGGGGTGGGTTGGCCATCATCATAAAGGACCAGTACCACTGCCGCACCACAACAGCCACTATCCCTGGCTGTGAGAGTCTGGAATTCTGTATAGAGTTTAACGCCAATTACTCCTTCTCGGTACGCTGATCTATCGCCCCCCTGAGTCTGCAAAACTATTCCTTAGAGCACTACCAGAGATTGTAGCAAAAAGATCCCTATCGGCGGCTAATTATACAGTATTGGGAGATCTCAACCTGCATTTTAACTCGCCGTCTGACCACTCTGCCAAGGAGTTAATAGATGACCTTGAAGCCCTTCAACTGGCCCAGTTGGTCACAGCCCCTACCCACGAAAAAGGGAACCTTCTCGATCCTATTTTCAGCAATAGTATGGATCTAATAACGGCCCAACCCATCCCCCTTCCATGGTCAGACCACTACCTGGTGCCGTTTACCTGGTCCACCCATAAAACCCCCCAACTATCCCCCCAAACCTCTATGAGAAGAAACTGGAAAAAACTCCCCGGCGACCTCTGGAGGCGTGAGCTAGACGCCACCCGCCCACCACCCTGCTCAGACCCCAATCGGGCATATGCAAACTATGTTAGCTGGATCACAAATTCCTTAGACTCACTCCTGCCTCTTCGCAAATCGTCCTCTAAGCGAGCGCAGACATCAGCCCCCTGGTTCTCTGACTCGCTGAGAGAGTTAAAACGCCGATGTAGGCAACGGGAGAGAGCCTGGCGCTTAGACTTCCTTCCGGAAAAAAAGGCCTCCTATAGAGAGGCGATCAGAAGCTATAAAGAAGGGGTCAAGGCAGCCCAGGCAACTTACTATTCCGACAAAATCTTGGAAGCCAGAACAAAGCCTAAAGAAATCTTTAACATAGTAAAGCAATGCACTAATGTCCTCACTGCTCCCCCTTTAACCAAGACTAAAGAGCAATGTAATGAACTGGCGGAATTTTTTCACGACAAGGTGCTGAACATATATTCCACCTTTCCAGCCATGGCCCTGAACCATGAGGTGCCCGACTCATCCAACTCGGAAAATCTCCCCTGTTCAGGCCTGTCTACTACTGTGCCGACTCTTGATCATTTCCCTCTCCTGGACCTTGTCACTTTAGATAAAGTGGCTCGCCAGGTTAAGTCGGGCTCCCCCCGTGACCCAGCCCCCCCAGATATCCTGATGCAGGCAGGCGAAGCCATCCCCCCTGTAGTCCTGGAACTGCTAAACTCATCTTTGTCCACTTGCACAGTTCCCACTGCCTGGAAGCAAGCCTCTGTACGGGCGCTCTTAAAAAAACCTAATTTGGACCCTGACGACTACTCCAACTATCGCCCCATCTCATTGCTCCCGTGGACGGGCAAGGTGTTGGAAAAGCACATAAATGCCCTCTTGGTCCAGTTTTTGGAGAATCACTCCCTACTGCACACCTCCCAGACAGGCTTCAGACCTGGCCATGGGACTGAAACCGCCTTGTTAGCAGTTACCGAAGAGTCTCGAAGAATACTGGATCAGGGAGGATCAGTGGCAGTGATCCTCCTTGATCTAAGTGCTGCCTTCGATACGGTCAGCCATGCCACTCTGCTGAACCGTCTCCAGAACATCGGAGTCTCGGGAAACGCACTAAGGTGGTTCAGTTCCTTCCTGGCTGACAGATCTTTCCAGATCTTTGATGGTAACACAACATCTACCAGCAAGCCTCTTAGCTGTGGAGTTCCGCAGGGCTCATCGCTGAGCCCTGTACTGTTCAACGCATACATGAAACCGCTGGCTGGGGTAGTAAAACCGTACGGCATTAAAATCGTGTCGTACGCCGACGATACCCAGCTAGTGGTTTCATTGGCCCAAGAGAACGGTGGGCAAGCCTCGGCCGGCCTGCTGAACTGCTTGGAGAGCGTGAGGGAGTGGATGACCAACTCCTCCCTCAAACTGAACGGAGGGAAAACTGAACTCATGCTCCTAGGCCCAGCCTCACCACTATCCTTTTCTTCCCTATGGCCCGCTGGCCTAGGGGCACCTCCTACCCCCAAGGACAGTGTTAAGAGCTTGGGAGTCTGGTTAGACCACAAACTCTCCTTCTCCACTCAGGCCACCAAGTTGTCTGCCACCTGTTTTGGACTATTAAGAACGCTGAGGAAGGTCCTTCCACTTTTACCTCTGGATGCCAAGAAGGTGGCGGTACAAGGCCTCATCCAGTCCCGTTTGGACTCAAACAACGCCCTATACCTGGGGGCGCCTGAGATGACTCTCCGAAAGCTGCAGGTGGTACAAAACTGCGCAGCACGTACCATACTCCAAATTCCACGGTCTCAGTCCGTCAGACAGGGACTGAAAAGCCTACATTGGCTGCCTGTGAGACAGAGAGTGGCATTCAAGGCTCTGTGCATCACACATCGGGCTTTCTGGAAGACCGGATCAGCAATCAACGCCAGCCTTGTCACCCCTTACCACCCTAATAGGAACCTCCGGTCTACCGGTGCTTTTCTGGCAGTGGTACCCAGAGTAAAGAGAGCCAGGTCCGGGGGCAGGATGTTCTCGCTGAACGCCGCCAAGCTTTGGAATGCCCTCCCCCTTGCTCTTCGATCCACACCCGACCTGCTCTCATTCCGCAGGAAACTGAAAACCATACTATTCGTGAAGCCCCTTTAGTTCCTCGTGTGCTCTGCCACGTCTCTGTCTAAACTCAGCGCTTAGACGCCCCTGGGCAGCAACTGCGCTTAATAAATCAATAAATAAATAAATAAAACTTGAAGCCGGTAGTGCGATCCCTAAAGATGAGTGCCCAATTCTGGTGCTCCCCGAAATGACATACAATGTCCCACATAGCACTATGCAAAATGATCATGCTCCCCTACTTTTGTATTTTTTCGTGAACCTTCCAGTGTTGATTTCACTTTCTTAGTTTGCTACCTTGGAAACTTTGCTTTGTGAGCGAGTATGTGATGGAGGCCTGAATAGGGTGTCCCAGGCAGTACTGAGGCGGATAACGGAGGAAGGAGGGCCGGGTGCCCCTGATTTTGAATTGTATTACCTGGCTGCTCAAATACAGTGGTTGGCCCACTGACTGGATGGGAAGAACTTGAAGACCCCATGGCCCATAGGTCAGATAAATAAACAGGGACTGTTACTTGCAAAAGAGATACACCAAAAGGTGACTACCTGAGGCTGGGTGCACTGCTATGAAAGGCACTGAAATGCTGGAACCCCTCTATGCACTAGATTTGCCACTAGTGGGGCTTCCACACGTGTACACCATTTCCCCATTCACAAGGCGCTTTCTGGTAGAATGGATATCGGCTGGGGTCGTTACTGTTAGTAATTGCATTCAGCAAGGGGTACTCATTCCAATGGAGGTTTTCTTATCCCAATACGCACTGCCACAGAGACAATTTTTAGTCTATGATGCAGTGGTGAGGACATTTGGGTATCTGTGGCGGTGCAGGTGGCAAGAGCCGGAAACCCATGGGGTCCTACATGTACTGGTGACATGAGGGGCTGCCTGGCATGTGGTGAAATGGCTAAAAAGGGCGCAGCTTTAGATGGCTACAAGACCCCTAACAAAGACACAGGAGAAATGGGAGATGATTGTGAGAAGGGAGCCCAGGACAAGGAGTGGAGTTGGGTTTTGGGAAGCCCGAGTAAGTTGTCAAGGAACAATAAATAACTAAGCTTATCCAATTTAACTATATTCACATAGCCTATTTGACTACTCACAGATTAAGACTCATGTATGGAGGAGATGATCGCTGTTGCCCTAATTGTAGAGTGCCAGATGCGGGATTTTTACACATGACATGGGAATGTACAAGGGTGCGGCCCTTGGGAATTGGTAGTGGCTTAAATAACAAGGTTCTGGCTCGCACACTTCCCACCTCGGCAGAGGTTTGCCTGTTGGGATTGTTTGCCAGATCCAAGAACAGAAAGGTGGGATCCAGATTTGTAGATCTGGCCCTGGTATTGGTCTGGAGACAGATAGCACTTACATGGATGGTTGGGATAGGTCCTACTGGGATAGCCGGGGAAAAGGATGTTTATATGCACAACAGGAAGATGCCAGGGGGGTTCGCCACCTCCCACTGGTGGATATGTGTACAGAGATGTTGCAGACACGGGGTAATAGAAATGAAGAGGTCTCAGGTGGCAGTGCTGAAGAAGGAGGTGAGCTTGAGAGTGCCTTGAGCAACCCTTGAAATATTGTGTTGGCTATGAGTAGCATGTGGGCCAGCCATGGAGCCCTCTGATTCCCCCGAAAAACAATTAAGCAGATTCACAGTATAATACGCTGTAAGCCAAACCCCCCCACAAGATGAGATTAACCCCTGCAATTTAGGATGGCAATGGGCCCACTGGACAACTTGTTGTTAGTTTGTTTCCAAACATTTGGTTTAGACAGTTTAGAAGATGATTAGTAGGACTGTGGTATGTGGTATTACTAGGTACTCCCCAAGTGGGTTTCTTAGAGTATAGCTGTGGTTATTGGCACTGACACTAGTGGCCATGAAGTGATTTGCCATGAGGATATGTACACAAATGTTATGATGATCGAATGTTAATGTATATTGCATGGTCCTGTGCACATAATGACTTGCGACATGAAGTTGCCGTGCTTATCCACTTACTACTCTTGTAAATGCATATGAATGTGTGTACCAAAACTAATAAAGACATGTTTAAAAATATATATATATATGTAAAAGTTTAAATAATAGATTTTTTGCAAAGTAATGATAAAATACAGTTGTGAATCCTTCAAGTCCAGGAGATTTCCTTTTCTTGGTTAATTTCATTGAGTTATGAATTTCTCAAGTAATAATCACTGTCTCAAGAGGGGTACAGTCAATAGTAGAGGCATGTTCTCTGTGAATGGAAGAGAAATATTGTGGAAATGGGTCAGAGGGAGGGAATAAGTCCAGATTGTACAAAGGGAAGTAATAATAGTTAAATACCTCTTGGATATCATCATCAGTAAGGAGAGAAGCAATATGCTTTTTAAGAATCTACTCTATGGCTTTTCTTTATAACATCATAGCAACAGAAAAAAGACAGAAACACAAAAGGACAAACAAAACATAGCTATTATCAGTCAAATATTCTGGGGTGATATATCCGCAGGAAGAAGATGATACCATCAGGTCTACGGCAGGTCGACGGAGGGGATACAGCCAACAAGAAGGCAACAAGTAGCATTTGCACAACACAGAACTTATCTAAGGGAAAATAGAGAATATAATGAAATAACAAAACATGTCATATAATAACCACATGACAGATTGTAAAAATAGGTAAATGTCAGCACTAGCTATACATTAAGGCATGCTAATAATGCAACAAGGTATATGGAAAAGTTAACGAAAGAGAAGAACGGGAAGCATCCATGTGAACTTTTCAACAGTAATCTAAACTAAAAATTTCTGTGGAAAGTCAGGATCGTCATAAGTTGTAGTCTTATTTTTGTATTTTACTTTGAACAAACAGGGTTGGAAGAGGCCAAATCTGGCATCCATGGAGTACACGATGGGTCAGATTGACAGGAATCCTTGGGAGGGAAAACTATTAAACAAAACCAAGATGCAATTGCCAAAGCCATATGGGTTTAATGGATTAAAGCGGCTGGTAAGATCAGTCGCCTTCAAGGATGCAGCAATCTGAAGCACAAAGTACAGCTTAATGACAAGACTATTTATTTCCCCAAACCACAAAGAAGAAGGTTACAAGTTCATCTATGTAAGCAATGTTCTCACAGGACATTCAGAAAACATTAGATGTAGCAATTTCTCAGAAGAAGAAGTGCACGTATGTGGGCCTAGCCCGTGCAGGGCCGGCTTTAGCGCTGGTGGCGACCTGTGCAACAATAATTTTTGGCGACCCCGTAACCACCTTTTGGGATTATCTCACTTCCACCTGGCAAAAGTGCCCCTCATCTCTCCAATCATAAATTATTGGTAAACACAACTCCCCCCTCTGAGGTCTGCGCCCCTCCACAGGCCAGCGCCCAGAGCAGCTGTACCCGTCGCACTGCCCTAAAGCCAGTCCAGTAGCCTCGCATGGTGAACGGAAACCCCCCAAGTGAGTTTCAGATCTCGTAATTAAAGTGGAGCAAAAATAAGTTTACTGATCGCACAGTGGCACATGGTTATAACTTGCTATAACCTGATTCTGCCAAGCTATATGACCTTTGTGTGTAGTTTATTTTGCTAAGCGATCTGACATTTTAGTGTGTATGTGTGGTTTCTGTGGAAGCGTGCACATGCACGTCAGTATGTTCAAAGGGAAGATGTGCACCAGATGCCCCATCCTGTGTACGTGTGTTAAGCCAGGGGTGTGTGAGACTGCAGCGCTTATAGAGAGAAAGCAAACCCTAATGTGATTGGTGCATCTCGACTTATTTCTCTAGCAAATGGAGAATGTTATGACCTATTTTGTGATCTGTCAAGTTTCCTGAGACTAAAGGGAAATGTGAACTATTTTCATGCAGCAGCTCTGCTAGATAAAGTGCAAGATGGTTCCTTGAACTAATATGTGCTGTGGCTGGGGATTCTGGGATCAATGGGGACTAATACCTTGTCCTTTTTCCCGTCACTGACTGTGTCTGAGTTTGAGGTTCTTTGCTCTAAAATCAAATCCGGTTCACAAGCCGACCCACTAACGCCTGCCCACTTCCGCCAATTCCATTCGCATCTTGCTCCGCTGAACTTCAATCTGGTCAATCTTTCTTTAACTTCAGCGTCTGTCCCCAGGGCCTGGAAACATGCCAAGGTTATTCCCTTGCTTAAAAAACCCTCGCTGGAACCCACCGAGCCAGCCAATTACCGCCCAATTTCCCAAATGCCTTTCCTGGCCAAGGTGACTGAATCACATGTGAATGCCACACTCTCCAGGTTTGTGGAGCAAAATTACATCTTTGACTCGTACCAACATGGCTTCAGGGCCCGGCATAGCAGTGAGTCTGCGTTATTGGTGGTCACGGAGACCATCCGGGCAAACCTGGATGTTGGAGACTCAGCGGCCTTGGTCCTGTTGTACCTAAGTTCCACTTTCGACACTGTCTCCCATGTAACTCTCTTGCAACACCTACAGGAAATTGGCATTAGAGACCTGGCCTTGGAGTGGCTTTGGTCTTTTTTGTAAGAAATGTCCTTCCAAGTTCATGTTCCATCTTTCCAGTCACAGGAGTTTGCCTTGCGCCAGGGTGTACCGCAGGGGTCAGTGTTAAGTCCCCTATTGTTCAACATCTACCTCCATCCTTTGGCTGTGTTGGCGAGGGATAGGGGCTTGGCACTGGTATCTTACGCAGATGACACCCAGCTGGTTCTCCAAAAGAAACGTCACAAACCTGTTGAAATTTAAGGAGGATCTTGCTGTGATTGCGAACTGGATGGCAGTGAACTGCTTGCAGCTGAATGCAGGCAAGTCCGAGATCCTGCTGTTTGGGAAAGATCGGGGGATGTGGTCTGAGAGTTACTGGCCTGACCAGCTGAAACCGGCCCCTTTGTCTAAGGAGACAGTGAAAAATCTTGGGATCTGGTTCGACAGTGAACTAACTTTTGACGCCCAATCTAAAGCTGTGGCCGGAATGTGCTTTGGCGTTCTGAGGGGCCTGAAACCGCTGCTGGGTTTTTTCCCCCCGAAAGTCCGCCAACTCATCCTCCAGGCGACCATTTTGTCAAGATTGGATTAAGGGAATTGCCTATATCTAGGCGCAAACAAGGCTAGCGTCAAGCGTCTGCAGAGGGCACAGAACGCTGCTGCTCGCATGCTGTTGGCCCTCCCCTACACCTGCTCGGTCTCCCATGTCCTGCAGAGGCTTCACTGGCTGCCGATAGCAAGGCGTATTCAATTTAAGAAGCTTTGCTTGGCGCATGAGATCTTATCACCGCAGGCACCGGCTGGTTTGAGGGGACTGCTGCAGTTCTACGCACCCCGCCGTCCTTTAAGATCTGCCACCTTAGCACTGGCAAGCACCCCGCGTGTTTGGATAGCCATAGCTGGTGACCGTTCCTTCCGCTGCCTGGCTGCGCAACAGTGGAACTCTCTCCCTGGGTCCATCAGAATAATTCAAAACCATCTTGCGTTCCGGAAGGCCATTAAAACCTGGCTCTTTCTGGCTTAATGCTGTTTGCCGTGGTTTCTTGTCTGGGAGTTGTTGGTCTGCGCTGGGACGCCCCGTCGTTGGGGCAGCCATGCGCAATATAAATCTAACAAATAAAAATTATTTAATTCTACTGAACCCACTGCTTTTTGCCACATTCTTTGGGACTTTCACTAATTACATAAGTTTAAAACTGTCTCTAATCTGAAAAGTCGCCATGTGGGTCTGGGATCTTAGATCTGTGTGGGTCTTTACATGATGCATCCCATTTTTACCTGTAACAAATCTTTTCCGTCGATGTGCAGTAGATTTAGCAACAGCTTGAGAAAAATAGAGATGTTTACCAGACCAGGAAATTCAACCTTTACTTTTAGCAACTCTAAGCATTTTGAGTAGATCTATAAACTCCAAGAAAAGACTAATAATGCCTCGGGGTCTTAGGGAAGAAGAATTGTGGGAGGGTGACTAAGATGATTTGCTTGCTGAATATTGAGTTTGTTGTCTCCTGGTAGGAGTTTGAATATGCTAAACATGTTGATTAAGATCTTGTAAGTCAACAACTGTGCGTTTCAGCGTTTCAGTGTAGTGAGAATATCATCACACCCAGAACATTTATCATCCAATTTCTCAATCAATCAATCAGAGTGTTTATATAGTGCGCTACTCACCTGTGAGGGTCTCAAGGGGCAGTGGGGGTGGAGGGGTGGCTCCGGATCAGTCGAATTTCTGAGGTTTTTGGCTTGGATCTAATTTTGATAAGTAGAAGTTCCATGGAAATCGGAGCAGGTGACTTGACTGGAGATGGTGGATCTTTTTAGACCTGCTTATGCTTAACCTTAGTGGAAAATCCACCACTTTTCCATGCATATTTGGCAGAAGAGATAGGAATTGAGGATACTGCCATGGTGACAAAAATGAGGCTGTAGCATTCCACTCCTCCATTTGCTACTTCTGGACGGCTTCTGCCCTCTGCATCATGCCCTGGAGGACACCTTCCAATGTCCCCAGCAACCCACCACCACAGTCACCTTGGACATCGATTAGAATGGAATAGATGGAATTCCAACCGAAGCCATTGTTAGATGTGAAGACATCTAACAGGGGCTTCGATTGGAATTCCACAGAGCATATTATCAATCCCATTATCGCCGCTTTATCGGCAGTTTTCTGCCTATAAAGCGGCGATAATTTTATCGCCTGGCTTGATACTATGCCCCCAAGTTATTTTCCCGTGATAGACTGGGATGTCAAGAGTTGTGTTAAGCTACTTTTGTGGTAATTATCACACGTTCTTGCGAATATCCCCCCTAGTTTGTCAAACTCTGCGACTAATCAATAACAAATTATAACAAATATCAGAATAAATATTTGCACACTTGAAGTTCTGAAAAAAAAACGAATTTATTATTTGAATTTGCTATTTTTATTCGCTCCGGGAACCTATTTTCATATTATTTGCCTCGGATTGATGCATTTAATGCACTCTTCACTAATCAGAGAATGAGAATGTATTTAGCAAACAATTCTACAATGGATTTTTTAGGTTAAAGCTTATTCAGTATTTCATTCAAATGTTCCCTAATATAAATTTGCGGCTTCTGTTGAGAAAAGAGACGACGCAAAAAAAAGTTTCAGACTTAATTCCAACTCGAATTTATTTTCCTCAGTACTATCAATCTAGTTAAAGAGAGAGATTTTTGTTCACAGTGAATTGTGTAGACTGATAAATATGTAACGAAAACACACATTGTCCAATCAAGTAAATGCAAGCGACCTGTTATACAAGAATCAGCTGTAGCTCTTTTCTTTTTCTGCAGAAGCCGCGGAGCTTTTGTTTGGCTAGCAGCACATTTAGTGAACTGACATCAACTGTCCACTAGATGTCTGCAGACACCGTGTAATAAAGATAAAACCACGCAAAGCAAGATGACTCGAATGCACTGTACCTTCTTGAAGATTTCTTCATTCATGTCTGTGTGTGACCTGTCCCACAGAATATTTTATTGGAAGGATCAGCAAGGTATTTCATTTGAATGATTAGTGTGTTATCCACCTGTTAGGTGAACTTCAAAGTGAACAAACTCCATGCGATGCGGTGCGCTCCCAAAGTAATTCATAATCAAAAAAGCTCTAAAAAGGTTTGTGCACAAACTCTTACGCGGTGCCTAATTGTACACTAAAAACGGCGGTAGAGTGACTTCCCTTTGCCACTGATATTCCACAGCATATGCCCATCTACCGGTCTAAAAATATAGGGCCTCATTTATGAGGTTTTGCCCTAGGGAAGCGCAGTAGGCCTTTCTGCTGCGCTTTCCTAAGGCAAAAGAAAAGGGCAGGAATGCGCCGTGTCTAGAAGATACGGCGCATTCCTATCCTTTTCTCCTGCTCCGGCGCACAATGGGCTGCCGTGCGTCAATGCAGGCACCTTTGCACAATGGTGCAAGGGTGCCTGCGTTGCAGGGATGGTTATTTTTTTACAGGAAGGGAAACAAAAATAATCACAAGAGGCTTTTCCTCTTTCTATGTGTGCGGCGGAATGCAGCACACATAGAAAAAGGAAAAATAAAGATATTTCTCCCCGTTGTGCCTCCCTTACGTCTCCCTTGGGGAGGCGTAAGCTTTTAGCTCTGCCTTAGATTTACAATTTCTCATAAATCTGGGGTAGTGTCAAAAGGCCATGGATGTTGCTGAGTACGTCCCCAGCAACACCCTTTGCACGCCCCTTTAACGCAGAACACTGCGGTTAAAGGGACTGATATTTATCAGGCGGCATTAAGCCAAAAAAAGTGGCTTAGTGCTGCCTGATAAATATCACCTAGGCTTCTGCGCCAAGGAACGTCACAAAAAGTGATGTTCCGATGGCGCAAGGGGCCTTATGAGGCCCGTACTATTTTCTTTGAGACTGGTACTCTGTTGAAACCCATAACAACCCAATATATTTCGTTCAGATCTTAGTGTACCATGCTAGTCAGAGTACCTTGTGTACTAATACTGTGGTCATTAGGTATATCCTTGATAAAAGGCCCTCCTCACCAGGCACAGGGGCGTAACACAGGCCCCCACAGCCCCTGCGGTGCGGGGGGCCTCAAGCTCCAGGCGGCCCCATCAGCACAGCACTCTAGCTGCAGGGCTCCTGATTGAGCCCGGAGAGGGGCCCCCGAGCTGCCTTGCAGGGAGGCCCCCTCAAGGTTCGTTACGCCAGTGAGCAGGCATGAACCATTCCAAAGCAGAAGACTTGAGTCTTTCACTTATAGCCAAAATCTTTTTCGAGGGGCTACCTTCCTCTTTAACACCTTTGAAATGCATGACTTCTAGCCAGTCGGATCCATTGAAGGATACAATATCTCTCTGTCCAGCATTTGCACAAAAAAAATGTTCTTAAATTGGTATAAACATAAACCATAACTACCTCCAATACTTTATTACTCAGTATCCTTTTCCATCAAACCTAGTATGTTTCTTTATTACAAGCATTATTTTTGTTTTAACAGTTTTAAATTCTTACCCCAGTGTTTGTAAATTCTGAAGCAGTTTATTCTGAATACTGTTTGGCTTTAGGGCCATAATGATACCATACTCCTGCTACTTCTAATAATAATAATCATTATATTATGTGCACACAATAATGTATTTAAAGGCTTAGGGCCTGATTTAGAGTTTGAGGATGGGTACTTCATCACAAATATGATGGATATCCCATACACCTATTTAAAAGTGTATTATTTCCGAATGCACTTGTAATAAATTCGAGGCAACATCTGTCACGTTTATGATGGAGTACTAATCTGCCACACTCAAAAGCAAGCACCTAGGGCTACATGTACAAGTCGCAAATGGCTCAATTCTCAGAATTAGGATGTTTGCGACAGAAAAAAAGCATTTTTTAACGTACCAAGGCCCAATTTGCGATTCCGTAATCTATTGCTGATTCTCCAATTGGGTTTGCGATTTGGTATTAGGAAGGATCGTGTTTAGGTAGTCCCTTCCTAAAACTGAATTGCTGTGATATGTGTGACTTTTTTGCGACTGCAATGCAGTCACAAAACATTCACATTTTACCACCTACTTCAAGTAGGTGGTAAGCCATTTGCAAATGGTAAGTTGTCCTCCAGAGTCCCCTTCCCCTTTCTGAATGCTTGGATTTTTTTTTAAGAGCAGGCAGAGTTCCCACAGACCACTGACTACTCGTAAAAGATGAAAAAAGAACTTTGGAATGTTCTTGAAACACATCCTGTTTTAGTTTAAAAAACACATCCTACAATAAAAAAAAGAATTAGCTTTTTAAAAAAAGCAATCACAGACATGATGGTCTGCTGACCCCAGCAGGCCACCATCCTGGTGATTTTTGCTATTCCCAATGGGTCTCAAACCGAGACCTACCTCATGAATATTAATGAGGTACATCTATTTGAGACCATGAATATTAATTAGGTACATCTATTTGAGACTAACCCTGGGCGTAGTTTGCGTAGTAGCACTACGCGTAGCTATGCGAAGTGCACTTTGCACTACGTGAGCTATGCGTAGCACAAAGCAAACTGCGTAGTGCAGTAGGGAAATCCTGTTTGCAATGATTGCACAGTGCTGGATGCTTGTCCGGAGTGTGCAATCATTGCAAACGGCATCTTGCACAGTGCAAGCTGTTGTTTTCTTCCTCTCGAGTAGATTTTTACTCGAGCGGCAGCTTTCTCAACACGGACTGGTAGTTTCTCATTGAGAGAAAACGCGACCACTCGCCATGAGAAACCTGACCTCTCCACGTTGAGAATCTCCCTGGGAGGTTTATTTTCCATGCTTGCGATCGGCAACTTGATGTTGCTGATCGCAAACGAGTAAAAAGTCTCGCCGGGATGTCATTTCGCTCACTCGCGTCATCAACTTGACGTTGAGGACCGTGAGCGAGTAAAAAATTCCAACTACGCTACACGGTTTTGCACTGTGCTATGTGCAATTCGCGTAGCACGTAGTTGCGCAAACTGCGTGAGCGTAGCGTAGTTTTCCGCCCAGGCCTATTTGATACCCACTGGGAATTCCAAAATGTGTTAAACCCACATATGTGCATTGTTGTTTGTGATTACCAAGTAGTGAATCACAAAAATGTGCTGTTTAGTTATCACAAATGCTTACTCTAGTACATCTGACCCATAGGTCCTAAATTTGTTTGACACAAGGGAATACTTAGCAATAGTCTGGAAAATCTGTCCTGTGTCTGGAGAAATGTGTTGCCACTTATACACAAACTTGACATCAGAATTCATTGTGTTAATTCTCTATATAGTTATCTGTTCCCATTTCCTGGAGTTTTATCTAGGTGTCTGTGTGAACAGCCATTATTAGTTCAAATAGCACCTGTGAAATTTCCCATCTTTCAAACTTTGACCACAGTATTAAGTTATTTACTAAGTTTACGGGGATACTAAAATAATAGGTCCAGTGACTGTGCCTTTTATTTAATATATTTTATGCTTTGGAATACAATGCCTTTACACTAACTTCTTTCAAAGATGCAGGACAAGTCTGATTGCTTTTTTGCTATTGAATGTTCTACCCACTCCTGTAGATTACCTAACAAATGTTTAGAGACAATTGTCCTGCTGCATCCAGTACTGAGCTCAACCAATAATTTTCACACATCTCTATGAATTCTCTATTACATACAGGCAGTACATTGCTTTCTTTCCATGACTAGGGGACACCCATTAAGGTCTTTTAGAACCCTTTATCAGCTTTATGACCACTCTCCCTGATGGCAGTTCCAATTCCTCAAACACTATAATTGGACTATTTCTATTGTTTCATTGCAGTTCAAAATAATCATATACTGAGTATAGATTTGTGGTATTTGTTAGACCTTGTATCCATGGCAAGGTTTCACCTGAGTTTTTGCCTCCTGACCTCCTGTTTTGCTGACTTCAGTTTTGCTGACTTTAGAATTTGGCCACTTTACCACTGCTAACCAGTGCTCTGTACTCAAAACATGGTAACCTTGGCTTATCCAAAATTGGCTCATTTAATTTACTAATAAGTCCCTAGTAAACTGCACTATCTCTGCCCAGAGCCTGTAAATTAAATGTTACTAGTGTGCTTTCAGCACTGGTTGTGCCGCCCACTCAGTAGCCCTTTATGGCTCAGGCCTGACACTGCAAAGTCTTTGTGTGCAGTTTAAACTGGCATTTTGACCTGGAAAATTCACCTACTTGCCAGGCCCAACCCTCCTGTTTTGTTACATATGTCACCTCTAAGGTAGACACTAGGCAGCCTTATAGGCAGGGTGAAATGTATTTAAATGGTAGAACATGTACCTTGAGTTTTACATGTCCTGGAAGTGAAAAACTGCTATATTAATGTTCACTACTGCAAGGCCTATCTCTCCCACAGGTTAGCATTGGGAGTGTCTTAAAACCAGTGGTGGCTGATGACATTTGAAACTGATAGGGCATAAACATTGGGCATGACTTTTATATAGCGAGCAAAGTGAACAAGTTCAATGGACAAAAAAGATTGGCACATGGTGTATTTTAAAGCAAATGAATGTAGTTATAAAGGATGGCTTATTAAGCAGTGGGAACGTACATCTTGAAATATTAAACACATTCAAATCTGCCCCATCTCTTCCTCGATTAATATGTTCAACAGTTATTGTAATGTGTAAATTGTACAGCATGACGACTTTAGCCATTTCAAATGTGTGCTTGCCCAGAGTCTTGCACTGCATTGAGCATTAACTTTGGAAAATTATGCTCTAACCAGACTTCGAGAAGCACCCAAAGAGGCTGGCTGCAACCAGTCATATAGAAATATGTGCAGACAGGTCTTTACGTGGGATGAAAAAATTGGGGGCTCTATATAAAGGAACATGTCAAATATACTTCTATCATTCCCATAGTGAGCTACTTGACCAGTATTTTGTTTTCTCTCCGAGATGTAATTTTATCCAGATAAATGACACAACATCTGACATACACCTAAAGCCCGTCAGTATGATTGACTTTGTCAGTGGGTGTTAGCTTTTGAAGCTAATTGAGTAACAACATTGATTTCTTATAAATAATTAACATTGGAAATGTTTACATTCTGAAATAGTGAGTCTGTGAATTAAATAGCATTGAGACCTGTGGAAAGAGTTTTGGCCCTAAGTTATGTGTGTTTTATATTAGATATGTATCTTCTTTTTCTCTTCATGTCTTGTCCATATGCACATCTTAAACCACCTCTATTTCCTCTTCAGCATCCTCTTTTTACTTTTCCTCAAAGGCACTTCCCCGCATATCTGTCACTTCACTGCCCTAACATGCACTGCACTCCCTCAAATTGAAGCCCTTTAATTTCTCTTATTTTAGCCTTGCAAATATTTTGACATCTGTGTCTGACCTTCACACACATATCCACATAATTTCAGTTGCAAATGCAATACATAAACATTGTTCTGTGTGCTCTGCAGAGAGGCCAGCCGACTTAGAGGCATATTGTTTGGCTTCAGCCTTAGTGCCTGCGCGCTCAAAGCCCCTCATAAACATGTGGCATGGCTCAAGCTTCAAAGTGACTTAATAGAAGGGGGTTCCCAGTGGGATTCAAGGATGAGGTGGCAGGCTACAAGGGGTAAAATGACAGAAAAGAAACAACAACCCTGCCCCAGGGATATGTATAGGTCCCGCAGGGGGATCCGACTTTTTCAAAACGACTACCAAGTAGGAATTGGAGCCACACATACACAAAACTAGTATATATTCTCAAAATTTCATTTTATTTTATTAAATGTTTAGTTACTTTTGTATAGAGCTCTAATCTCATAGGGATAAAACACATTACATATACATGTGAATATAATTAGATAGATCACACTAAAAGTCCCGCACACATCCTACCTATCCACAATCAAAACCCATTCATAACATGCAACAAACAATCATGCATTCCATTCTACAGTACATCAATGCCAGTTGGTATAACTAGGGTGGATCGAGTTATAGTAACAAAGAAGGGGGGTTGACTGGAGGGGAGCAGAATCAGAAAGATCCAGACATCACAGTCAGGTGGAATTCATCCCTCCCTAGAATCACGCCGACGCGCGTTTTGGTGTAAGGCCCACAGGGACCGCACCTTCGTCAGGGCAGAGAGGTACCAATATGTGGGGGACACACCGCTGTGAATATAAAAACAAACATATATATATATATGTACACACAAATAGTCAAAAATGTCATATATTGTTACACTATGTAAATTATACATCTTCATTGTAATCTGTATTGATATTATCTCTCATTATGTAGCTTTTTTAATATGTATGACCTGGCTCCAACTCCAAGCTTTAGTTCAAAGGGTCATAAGGTCTCCTCTCAGTAGTTCACATAGAATCTACAAGGCACACAGTGCACTCCAGCTAACTCAGGTAACCCTATATGATTACACACACCCATCACTCTTTTTTAAAAAAAAAACATTCATTCAAACATGCATTCAAACATCAATAAGAAACGGTCATTAGAGGGCCCTAAGGGTTTAGACAGGGGGTCCACTAGTCTGCCGATAGAAAACCCAGGCTGGTATATGGGAACATTTAGTCAAGGCGGGCCTCGCAATCTCTCTATGCTAGTTCATCCCCCACCTTCATCGCCCTTAATTTACATTATTTCAAGTTCCAGAGGGCTGATTCAGATGCCTCCACTCTGGGGTCAAGAACACCAGGACGTCATAGGATAGAGCATCCAATGAATGGGGGGCCTTTACACTGGATTCGTGAGCTGATGGGCAAACGAAAAAGACCATAAATGGAATTCACTAAGTCATGTTTATAGAGTATGCAGTTCTAACGACACCCCTGATAGTAAGTAGTGTAGTTTTTTTATCAAAGGCACAGAGCCTTATGTCAGGGGGTTGCTCAGGATTAAAGCTGGACAGTACATCACAATTTATTCAGCTTCTCAAGGGTTCTTGGCTTCCCTAGTGTGCACAGAAAAAAATACAGATAAATAACAATATTATAAAATAGCTAACACTTGGAGTATGCAGGATTAAGTAAAGCATGTGAAATAAGAGAGGAACTAAGGGCTAGATGTAGGTAATTCTATTTTACCACTTCTTAAATACCAAATTTTACCGATTCGGTATTTAAGAAGTGGTAAAATAGAGGGGGGGGGATGTAGGTATTTCTGAATCGGTAAATACCGAATCATTAAGATTCGGTATTTACCGATTCTGTAAATACCGATTCGGTAATGCCCATTGATTCCTATGGGCATTGAAGCCCATAAGAATCAATGGACAATACCGAATCGATTCCAGCAAGGGTGCAGGGGGTGTCACTTTGACACCCTCTAGCACCCCAAATACAGGCATGTGCGCCATGTGGCACACAGACATGCCCTAAGGGCATGTCTGTCTGTCACATGGCATAGGTGTGCATGCACAGATGTGCATGCACACCTGAATTCGGTATTTTACCACACAATAGGATTATGTGGTAAAATACCGAATTCTGAAGGCCTGTAGCACTGTAAACAGTGCTACCTACATCTTGGATTTACCAAATCGGTAAAATTACCGATTCGGTATTTTACACATTCTGTAAATTTACCGATTCGGTAAATTGACCGAATCTGTAAAATGATGCCCCTACATCACAAATACCCATTTACCGGTCGGTAACGGCCGTAATCGGCCCTTACTGGTCGGTAAATGGCCTCCTACATCTGGCCCTAAATGCATTCCCTTTACGTTTTTAACATTCATTGTTTGCAAGTCAGTTCAGGTTTTCGGCATCAGGATTAACTTAGGGGCATGACGAAGGGACCAGTTAATGTCATACCTTGGAGAACTGTCCACTGTGAGCACATGTCCCACAGTAAGCACAAGCACATATCTCTCGCTTTGGGCTTGACTCGGATATTTGGAACAACTTTGCAAAGGAACAAGATTCCTGCTTCTTATTTGGATCCATTTTGTAGGGGAAATAATACAGCCGCTCAACTTCTAAAGGAGTGCATGATCTGCAGTGATGGACTGGGGTGTCACAGTGGGGGAGGTTAGGATGATGATGGGTCTTAGCACAATGTACATAACACAACATTAGCATGTAAACAATTACCATTACTGAGAGCAAGGTAACCAAATCAGATGTGCTTACATCCACTCCCAGGGATGACGAAAGGGTGGGATCTATGCCTTTGAATGACCGACATCTGAAATCACGCAGGGATGAAGTCTCCGATGCCCGAAACTATGACGCTTATTGCATCACTGGCCTACAGAGTGTGTACAAAACTAGACCATAATGGCAATGATGCGCTTTAAAACAGAAAGCCCTGCTTTGTGCATCACAGTTTAGAAAGCCTGGTTTCCGGCTGCTGCTTCAGAGCAAGGCGGGGCAGGCAGCCTGAAACAGACAGCCCAGACTTAAATACATCAATTCATGTAGAGATCTCACCTATTTAATATGTTCTTATGTATACGTGTAAGAATTTCAGAGGGGCGCTTTCAGAGGGGCACAGCCCCTGTGTCCTAATGGAGAAACCGGCTCTGCTTAGAACATATTTTAAGTGTAATTTCAAATTGGGAAAAGATAGAAATTTAAGGTGCGGTGTCTCCAGACTCACAATTTAAAATCACAGCTTATGGTGAAGTTGCATTTTAAATTGTAAGGCTGTAAATGCTACCTTTAGAAAGTTTCTAGTGTCTTAATGTAACCCTTCTGTGCCTCTGTCTGTCTCTGAATACTCATCTAGGTGGAGTGACAGCTGGGCTTTGCGCATTCCCTCTAGACAGTTAAACAAAGGGAGCCGGCCCGTAACATTGCATCCTAATGGCCCATCACCAGGCTGATGGGCATTCCTGAGGTTGACTGGGAGGGAGGAGCTAACACTTTCACCTGAATAATAGGGCTGTTCCTGTCCCCACATAAAGAGCTGCATACTCCTCCTACTGAGTCTAGAACCAGGGCAGGAAATGCATGAACCCTGTGATTTTCAAAGGCCTCTTTGAAGTCTCCCCCACTTCAAAGGTACATTTGGGTATACGTACTGGACCCCGACACAATAAGATGAGAATTATGCTGGAACCAAGGACATTCTGCCTGGAAGAAGAGCTGCAGTTATGTAAGAGAGACTGCCACTTTGCTGCCTGCTCTGCTGTGTTGGCCTGCTGCCTGCTGCTTCTTGCCTGGGACCTCTTCTCTACATCTTTGAACCCAATGTTCTCCGAAGGCTTGTTGGCTTGCCTCCTTTTCTCTGAAGTCTCTAGGTCACAAAATACTTCTTGTTACTCTGCTAGTGCTACAGGACTCTCACATCTCTGAGTACTACCATTGCCTGAGGTGCCCCTCCAGTCCTGGACCTCAGAAGTAGGTTTCTCCAGCTGTTTTCTGCAAACATTTACGCAGTAACTCCTTTGCACCAATCAGAACTGATGCTGTGCCCTCAATCGCCGACGCAGTGCCCATATGATGAGGACGTGGGACCCGACTGGCAGATTAGATGATGACACAGTGCTAATCCAAAGATGACACTACGAGATTCGACTTCGATGCATTGAACCGACTGCGTGATTTGGAACTGATATATCAAGTCTTTGACGCTTGCTCCATACAAACGTACTTTTTCAGTGGGCCCTGCATGGGTCCTGTAGCTGGCCAATTGGGTTTCAGGTTGGCAGACCTATGCACTTTGTCCAAGCAGGAACCACAATCCTAGTCAGGGTAGGTCAGATACACGCCCTAAATTAACCTGTTCTCATACTCTGGTTGTTTGAACAGAGCAGCCAGTCTTTACTTAAGAGGCAACGTGGATAGAAAAATAGATCATCATTTAAAGAATTTTGGTGCTGTGGCACACGGAAAGCCACTCCCAAGGGCCCAGGACTTGATTGGCACCACTTTGCAGGGTAGGACTCACAGATGGCGGGGTTCAGGTGCTGGTTGGAGAAGTGCAGGCAGTCTTTGACTTTCCTGAGACTGTAGAACAGGAGGTAAGCAGACAAGCACTCTGAGTTACTCTGCGTTTAAGTGGTGTAGATCCTGTCCTTCTCACCCAGGCAGAGAGGGCAGCAGGCAGGCCAGCACTGCAGAAAGACAGTTCTTCTAGGGTAACAGTCCAGCAGTGTGGCAGTGCTTCAGCAGATCAGCAGTCCTTCTTCCTGGAAGAGTATGCACAGTTTCAAAAGTGTACTGATTTGGTAGGGTCTGAAGGCCAGTTCTTATACCCAGTGGTGCCTTTGAAGTGGGGATGACTTTAAAGAGGGGCTTTAAAGTGCACTAAGGTCCTCCCTTTTCTGTCCTGGCTCCAGACACAATACAAGGGGGGGATGCTGCTCCTTATGTGGGGGCAGGCACAACCAATCCTGGTGCAAGTCTGAACTTCTCCCTTACGCCCTGCCCAGGATGACCCATTAGGATGTTAATGGTCCACCAGGATGTGAATGCCGATCAGGCACATCTAAGCTCCCTTTGTGTATGACTGTCTAGGGGGAATGCACAAAGACCATCTGTCACCCAGACGTGTATTATAGAGAGGTAGCAGGCACACAGGGCTCAAGAGCAGAAAAATGCCAACTTTCTAAAAGTAGTTACACCCAACAGGGGAAGCCCTTTTACCCAAACCTGAGACATTAAACAATATCACAGCTACAATGGTTTGGGGACAAATTATTATTAAAAACATAGCAATTAAAGAGAGAAAGAAAGAAAAAGTACTCACACCAAAATATCTTCAAATCAAAAAAGATATTTTTTAGTATTTAAGTAAAACTATTCAACATGACATGCAGTACAACAATCAATACATAAATAAACACTTTGTGCTCACATTGTTACACTAAACAAACACATAATAGGAATGTAGATGCTATAACCATAGAACAATGGCAGAAGGATAATAATGTAATAAGAATTATCTGTATTATAACGGAAGCATAATGCAATAAATGCTTTATCCCAATTTAGCTGAGGATGCGTCAACAGCGTTTTGGCCTGTACATATGCTCAGGTCATCATCAGGACACATACAACAATTTTAAGATCAACCATTGCTGCAGCATGAGGAGAATTAATTTCTCAAGTTTGAATTCATTTGTTGCTGATTTATAAATCAGAGAGGAGCATTATCTCAGCCTCATTCCTCTAACCACAAATTGATCATGCGCTTTGATAAAGGAAATGCGGTTCGCCGGAAAATTGCTGAACGATTTGATTGCACACACCTCTTTCTGAAGCAATTTGAACCCTACATGTTGCAAATTCTGTTCTTGGTTGCTCTTACAATTTCTTAATGAAGACCTGAACATTTGACCAGCAGCGTATGGTAAACTGTGTCAAAAGTTTCAGCGAGGTCAAGCAGGACCAGAAGGCAGACAACATTCCTATGGTTGAGGAGATGGGCATTGTTGTTTGCTTGAAGTGTAGGTGTCTCAGTGCTTCAGCATGTCTACAGTCTGATTGTTAGTCCTTTAGAAGATTATACTTTCTAATATGCTCATGTAGCTGGGAGCAGACCGCTATCTTGATTTTCTCCATCAATGGTAACAGGATACATGCTGGTGAAGTTAGCTGGGTCCATTGATTGGTTCTTTAGCAAGTGAAGCATCTGACCTGGGTTAAGAGTGTTTGTGAATTTCCGATGGCTTTGGAAGGTATTGTCAATCTGGCCAAGGGGTTGGAGAACCTCTCTTAGTACGATTTGATCATGAAAGAAGGAAGGGTCGTCCTTAGATAGTTCAGGTTGAGAGATCCATATGCTAGACTTCATTGAAGGAGGCCCATTTGGTGGTGAGGCAATGGGAGATGACTGGAAAAGATGGGGCCTTGAAAGTGGTAATAATGTTGAATCTGATTTTTCCAATCTCTGTGAGGAGGTTGATGGTTTTGCACTCATCAACCAAAGCATAGACTGCTACTACTGGGAGGGGAAAGGTGTAGTGTTTTACGGCTTTGAAGAGGGCTTTGCTACAGGTGCTTAACTAATTTATGGTGGCCTTGTAGTAAGAGACTTCTGCTGTGATAACGGTGGATTAGAGCAGAGGACACTGAGTTGGGCGATGTTGATTTTCCCATTTCTTGTCCTATTGTTGTGCAGCATGTTTTTTTCATTAACCACTTGATTGTACTAGGCTCTCGATTGATTTGGCTTGGTGCATTGCGTTTTCAGTGGAGCATAACTTTCAATATGGTGAAGTCATAGGAAAAGCGGGACTTTCCATTCCTGTCACATAAATCAGAATTATACATGTCCTGAGTTATACAAATTTAATGCAAATTAATTTGAAAATAAATTTAAATTCCTCCAGTAGGACCAATGTTTGTATTTTCAGGGCCATCGATTATACTACGTTGCATGGTTTCAATGTCACAGTCTCTATTTAGAGACGTCTTCAATAAATTATAACATGCAATTTTCTTATTCCAAGCGTACTGTAATATCAGACCAGGCTTGTGAAAAGACAAAGAATGTCAGGCCATCATAGAGAAAATACGGGCTGTAATATATTGTTTTTTAATGCACAGTTTGCTGTGCAATGCACGTTTGCAGTGAGAAGAACCAGGAAGCGAGGCCACTGGCCCCTTTCCTTCTGTTCCACAATGGAGCAGGCCAGCTGCTTGACGTGCCCCTGTGTTGGGAGACTGAGGATGGACAGGCGCCCTCAGAAATCAGAGTTGTTCCATCAGGAATGCACAAGCTTGCCATGCCAGATGTTATGAACAATTAATAATAAGAAAAGGATTTTGGTGGTGTGCGCTATAAGGATTATAAGGATTGGCGCAGCTGCCAATATTGAAATTTAAACGCAGCATGGTAGCTAAGAGATTAAAAAAGGCAGCAGCCAACGTAAATAAATGATATTGGAGGAGGCTGCAATCTGCAATAGTATGAGCCATGGCCTCTGATCTCCGACACTGGTCGCCTACTAGTGTGCAGTAGATAGGTATCAATTCCTACAACCGCCGATACCACAGAGCAATAACAATGGCTGCGGGGTGCCTATGGGCTGGAATCTTATCCCCAGCTTGGAACGTGCACCTCGTAATCCCAGTAGTCGCAGCTCCTCAGGCTTTTCACCTCAGCATACACCTGGGCCCTGCTCCCTGCAGTGGGGCGGGCTTGGCGAGGGCTGCTCCCCACTGTGGCATGAGGCAGTAGGGGCATAGGGGCAGGTGGCTCAGTAGTAGCTCGGGGAGCAGCAAGAGGCAGCGAAGCACCAGGCTGGGCAGGGAGGGAGGGAGAAGGGCTTCGGGGACTTCAGGCAGTGCTGCGGAATGAGGGACCCAGAACACAGGCTGCCAGCGGCCAATGGAATGAGAGCGCGCTACTTGGTCGGGATGGGAGGAACGAGGTGACCAGCGAGACACCGATAAAGAAAAAGTACACGCACTGTGTAACAATGAAGTAAAGGGGCCAGTAGCCAAGGGAGGATACAAATGACGTCATGACCGTACTAAGGAGGGACTAAAAAACCTATTAACCCCTTCGCTGCTAGGCCTTTTCCCCTCCTGTGCTAAGCCTTTTTTTGGCGAGTTGGGGTAGTGCGCGCTTAGGCCCCTGTAACTTTTTGACCACATAAGGTATCCACGCCAAATTTGCGTCCTTTTCTTCCAACATCATGTGGATTCTAAAGGTGCCTAGGGTTTGTGGATTCCCTTGGAGGGGTCCCAGAAATTAACCAAAATATAGTGAAATATTTGTTTTTTTCAGAAAAATTGGAAAAACGGGCTGCAAATGAAAGCCTCTGGGGTTTTCCCTGCAAATGTTATCCAAAAAGAGTTTGTGGGGCGGAAATCTCAATTTTCTCAGATTTTAGGGAATGACAGTCTTTTGTCAGAGAACCAACATTTTTCACACAGTTTTGGCATTTTTCTGGGACATAGCCTATTTTTGCTATTTTTAGAGCTTTCCACCTCCTTCCAGTTAATGGTAGAAATGAGTTTGAAAGCAATATTGGATCCTGGAAAGCTATACATTTTCAAAAAGTAGACAAAATTCTGAATTCAGAAAGGGGTCATTTGTCTAAATCCATGAAGGTTTCTCTATAGAAACTAACAGTTAAATATTGGAATAATTGAAAATGTGTTGAAAAAAGACAGCCTTTTGTCTCAACGTTTTCACCTATAACTTTTTGTAATTTTGACAGCTCTTGGAAAGCAATATACCGTTACATCCGTTAGACCTTCCTGGTTGTGGGGATATATAGGACTTGTAGTTTCACCAAGAACCCGACGAACCCAGATCCAAAAACTGAGCAGCAACTTGCAATGGTATTTTTTTATTTACTGGGTATAGAGCACTTTTTCTTGGAAAATGTATACATGGAAAAATCTGTATGAAAGACACCTATGTATTTCTGAATTGGGTACAAATTATAAAGTTTAGAAACAGTATATAATTGCACATTTTCAAAATTGGGAATACTCATACTAGCATGAGAATTATTGGTCATTTTTTAAAAAGATTTTTTTTACACAATGTCTTTCATTGGGAAGGGAGAAATGCATGAAAACTCAATTGGTAATAACAGTTGATTTACAAATCTGAATTACCCTAAGTCTCCCGATAAAAACGGTACCTCACTTGTGTGAGTAATGAGTAATATATTTTATTTGTATATGATTAATTAAAATCTTTACAAAATTGTAAAACGTCCAATAGTCGTTGTTACTTAAACTTAACAAAATTAGAATGCATAACATTACAGTATTGTTAAAAACAGTTTCATGATTATCCTCAAGGGATTTTAAAAAGTTCATCCGGCATGATTAAGTCTCTTTCTTATTAGGTCGAAGAACTTCACAACTTGGCAGTTCAATTTGATGTCGCTAGTAGAGAAGCACAGTTTGGCTGCCTGTCTACAGGTCCGAACGGCATGTAGATTGAAGAAGGGACATAGGAGATTGTACCTCAAGTCCTTTAAGCTAGGGCAGATGCAAATCACATGAACTATGTCCTCCTTGCCGGTTTTGCACATGCGACACTGTTGTGAAGAGTTGTTTCTCTCCCAAGGCGGAAGATGTGGGAGTATTGGAATTACCCCAAGGCGTAATTTTAAGAATTTTTCTTTAACATTTATTTTCATACCGATGTTGAGGTACGCTTGTGACCGCAGTTTTTAATAATCGCCCACCGTTAGCCATCCATGTGCTCTATTTGCTAGGTCCTTTTTGTCCTTTATCGCTGAAATGATACTTGCTGATTTTTTGGCTATTTTTTTAAAAGACACAAGATCTATTGATGTTTCCCCGGTGTCAGTCAGGCCTAGAACTTTGACTGATTCGTATAAATAGGCTCTCGGCGCAAAATTGCGGTGCCAAAGTAATTCTTCCCATATATTTGCACATAAAGATCCAGCCTCTGCATTGCGGATCTTGTGCCAGTTTGTCGCATACACACTCCGCCTTTCTAAGGTTTGTTTCAGGATACCGAATTCTAATCGAATCTGAGCCGGGGAGACATATTTGGGAAGATTAAAAATAGCCCTGTATGAGTTAGCTATGAGTGTGTCCAGCAACGCCGCGTCCTTACCGTGGTGTGATTCACTCCCATAGGTGAGAGTCGGTTTTAATTTGGCACGCAGGACTTCAAGAAGAGGTTTAAGTGTAAGGTCAGATAATTTGACCTTTAATGATTTTAATGCCAAATAGGTCATTGTGGCCTTCCCTCGCAAGGACTTGAACTGCGCCCTAGAGGTATTATTTGAGTCCAGGATTACTCCCAGGTACTTATATGTGGTGACCTGGTCAAGCTTTTCGCCATTCAAGTGCCAGCAGGGATTCTTTTTTTTCCTATAGTTGACAACCATTACCTTTGACTTATTGAAGTTTATTTGTAGGGCATTCTTTACTGAAAAAGCATGAGTTGTGTTCCAAAGATGTTGGAGGCCCATTGGAGTCCGACTTATCAACAGCAGATCATCCGCATATAACAGGTTGGAGAGTGGAATTTTCCCTAATCTCGGTGCATGATTGGGACATTTGTCAAGTTGCCCAGGTAGATCGACTAGAAAAAGATTGAATAGGATGGGTGCAAGTAGGCACCCCTGTTTTAATCCTTTTGTTGTCCTAATGGGCTTTGAAAGGTGTGTTCCAGCCCCAAGTTTGATTTTAATCCAGGTGTTTGAGTGGAGCAGTAATAGGACGTCTAATAGGCATTTAGGTATTCCCAAATTGTCCAGTTTCAGCCAAAGTTTGTTGCGGTCCACATGGTCAAATGCAGCAGTGTAGTCAATAAATGAGAAGAATAAAGATGACTTAGTTTCTTTTGCTGCTTACATCAGCAGTGATAGTGCCATGAGATTAGTTGTGGTCCCTTGGCCTTTACAGAAACCCGTTTGGTTGATTGGGATGATGGAGTTTTCAGTTGCCCATGATGTTAGCTCCTCCAAAATAAGGCCAGCAAAATATTTTGCCTCCACATCTAGGAGAGCAATAAGGCGATAGTTGTTTGGAAGCCTCTTGCTACCTTGTTTATATATCGGGCTGAAGATTGAACCGTGCCAGGACTCAGGAAGTGTCTGAGAGAGTCTTATACTGTTAAACACTGGTGCTAAAGATGCCCTCCAAAATTCAACATCTGATTTGTAGAGCATAGATGGTAGGCCGTTCGGCCCTGGAGCACCGGTTGGTCTCCCCCTTGATATTTGTCGTTGGATATCAGATGGAAAAATTGTCTTTGGCCCTGGCTCAAGTACCTTTGGTGGATTTTTTCCCGTATTTAAATTGTCAGGTTTTGGTGTATTCATGGCCATGTGCTCCCCCGTTTCAAGGGGATTTGTGGCAGTGTCGTAGTTTTTGTGCTTTGTAGCTTTTAGGCAAGGTTTGTTTGTAACGGCCTCGTCTGTAGTCCCATCGTTGTTGAAATGCGTCAATTATTATTCGACCATACCTCCTCGGTTAGGTGCGAATTTTGACCTGGAAGGTCAGGATTCTGAATTCTTTTAACCATTTGCCAGAATCTGGAGCTGTTTTTCTGCTTCCCTTCGTAGACTAGCTTTACCCATAGCTCTTCGTTATTTCGCTTCTGATTGCACCATTTTGTCCGCTTCAGCTGTGTTTTAGCTTCCCATAGGGCCGGTTGCAGGCTATAATTTGTTGGATCCTTTCGCAACTGTCTCAGTATTTGATTTACTAGTCTGTTTTGTAGTTTCATTTCTGGGCATGAGTGATTCCCACGAGAGGGCGTCTGCTGATGACGTGAATTGCTGGGAACGTTTTTTACCATTTTATCCCTAATCGTTTTGACGAAAATATCCCAGACTTCCGGCGCCTTGGTTGCGTAGCTGGCAACTTGGGAGAAAAGGCTTTTCGCCATGGAACTGATGGAGTCAATGTTCCTGGCATTACAACACAGCCGCCTTAAATTTGGGACAATGTCTGTATCGAAGCCTATAAAGGTTTCAGTTTCCAGATGGGAGGTAGATCTTATTATGGCCTCTTGTGGCAGGTGGTCACTGAGGTCGCTCCTACCTATTCTAAAAGAATTTACCCAACAGAACAAGTTTAAGGATGTAAACATGTAGTCAAGATGGGAGGATTGTTTATTCGCATGGAAGGTGGCAACTGGTGGATCATCGTCAACGTAGCGGCCGTTCAGGGCCCTTAGGTTAAGTTGTTCCAGATGTTGAAGTAGGATTTTTGAATGCTTCGTTGGATTCTTGTTTTTTATATGGCCTTGTGTCGGCACGCCCCATGCTTCGTTCAAATCTTGGGTAAGGTCGCTAAGTTGCTCTTTATTCATTAGAAGCATATTAAAATCGCCTGCCAAGATGAATGAATCAGATACGCTTTCTTCTATTATATTTTTCACCAGTTTGGCCAGGTCTTTTGCACCTTTTTGTTTATCTTTGGGATGAATGTATATATTAATTATAGTCACAGCCTGGAGCTGCTTCTTTAACCGGAGGGAGATCTTTGCTACCTGGATGACGTTTGGGAGTGGAATATGTAGGTCCAGTGCCTCAATTTCGCCTATTGTCGATATCCATGCGAAAAGCATCAGACCGCCTGATCTTCGGCCGAAGGTTGAGTTTTTATTTGCCGGAATACAGCAAGACGTGAACCCTTGGAGCTCAAATGCTTTTTCTTCCCAAGTCTCTTGAAGCAGGATAAGGTCAAATGTAGTCAGATAGTCTAGAAATTCTGGATCATTTCTTTTGCTCGCCAAACCGTTGATGTTCCAGGAGCAAATTCTAATGTCCATGTATCCTTCCGAGGGGTTGGTGAGTTCTCTTCCTGTTTGTCAGTTATTGGCAGGTGAACTGACGAATGTGCGTTGAATTGACTTCCAAGTGTGAGCAGCTTTTGGTGAAGAACAGCTGCTAAGCTTTTGATACCTCACTTGTGTGGGTCTGCCTTGTGCCTGCGACAGGAAACGGCGCAAAATGCAACGTGGTCATACCTCAATTTTGCAGTTACAAATTGACCCTTTTATGGCAAAGTGCCTAGCTGTAGTTTTTGAACCCTAGCTCTGCCGGCACCTAGGGAAACCTAGCAAACGTATACATTTTTTAAAACTAGACACCCAGGGGAATTCAGGATGGGGTGACTCGACTGCCTACCACCAATTTCTGTTACCCATAATCCCTTGCAAAGCTAAGAAATTGACAAAAAAAACGCATTTTCCTACACATTTCTGTGGTGGAAAGTTCTGGAATCTGCGTGGATCAACAAATTTCCACCCACCCAGCGTTCCCCCGGGTCTCCCAAAAAAAATGGTACCTCACTTGCCTGGTTCTGCCCAGTGCCTGTGACAGGAAACAGCGCAAAACGCAACGTGGTCGCACCTCAATTTTGCAGTGAAATCGTGCCCTTTTTGGGTAAAGAGACTACCTTTTGTTTTTGAACCCTAGCTCTGCCGGCACCTACGGAAACCTAGCAAACCTATACATTTTTGAAAAGTAGACACCAAGGGGAATTCAGGATGGGGTGACTCGACTGCCTACCACCAGGTTCTGTTACCCAAAATCCCTTGCAAATCTAAGACATTGACAAAAAAATGCATTTTCCTCACATTTCTGTGGTGGAAAGTTCTGGAATCTGCGTGGATCAACAAATTTCCACCCACCCAGCGTTCCCCCGGGTCTCCCCAAAAAAATGGTACCTCACTTGCCTGGGTCTGCCTTGTGCCTGCGACAGGAAACAGCGCAAAACGCAACGTGGTCGCACCTCAATTTCCCAGTGAAATCGTGCCCTTTTTGGACAAAGAGACTACCTTTTGTTTTTGAACCCTAGCTCTGCCGGCACCTAGGGAAACCTAGCAAACCTATACATTTTTTAAAACTAGACACCCAGGGGAATTCAGGATGGGGTGATTCGACTGCCTACCACCAGGTTCTGTTACCCAGAATCCCTTGCAAAGCTAAGAAATTGACAAAAAAATTGCATTTTCCTCACATTTCTGTGGTGGAAAATTTTGGATATGCGTGGATCAACAAATTTACACCCACCCAGCGTTCCCCCGGGTCTCCCAAAAAAAATGGTACCTCACTTGCCTGGGTCTGCGTAGTGCCTGCGTCAGGAAACAGCGCAAAACGCAAAGTGGTCGCACCTCAATTTCGCAGTGAAATCGTGCCCTTTTTGGGCAAAGAGACTACCTTTTGTTTTTGAACAATCCCTGGCGTCTAGTGGCCTCCTTGCCCCCCCGGCAGGGCAGATTGGGGGGGTCAGAAAGTCCACTAGACGCCAGGGAGTTTTTGGGGCAAATTTTGATTAGGGTGGGGTCTGCCCAAGACGGGCATGCCAATGCCCCCACCCTAATAAAAATTTGCCTAATAAAATCCCTAGTGTATAGTGGGCTTTTTGCCATCCCCCAGGGGGGGCAGATTGGAGGCTACTGCCCCATCAGCTCCCAGGGGGGCAGGAAGGCTGGTATTTTTGTGGGGAGGGGGTGGGGGCATAGGTATGCCCGTTTTGGGCAGCTCATCCAAATTCAAATTTGCCCGCAAAAAAATACCTGGCGTCTAGTGGGCTTTTTGCCCCCCCCCCGGCGGGGCAGATTGGGGGGTAATGCCCCCATATGCCCCCCAGGGGGGTCAGAAAGACCACTAGACGCCAGGGAGTTTTTTGGGTAAATTTTAATTAGGGAGGGGTCTGCCCAAGACGGGCATGCCAATGCCCCCACCCTAATAAAAATTTGCCTAAAAAAATCCCTGGTGTCTAGTGGACTTTTTGCCCCCCTGGGGGGGGCAGATTGGGGGCTACTGCCCCATCTGCCCCCCAGGGGGGGCAGGAAGGCTGTAATTGTTGCGGGGAGAGGGTGGGGGCATGGGCATGCCTGTTTTGAGCAGCCACACACTATTTCATATTTGCCCCCTCAAAAAATCCCTGGAGTCTAGTGGGCTTTTTGCCCCCACTGGCGGGGCAGATTGGGGGCTGATGCCCCCAACTGCCCCCCAGGGCGGGCAGAAAGTCCACTAGACGCCAGGGAGTTTTTGGAGCAAATTTTGATTAGGGTGGGGTCTGCCCAAGACGGGCATGCCAATGCCCCCACCCTAATAAAAATTTACCTAAAAAAATCCCTAGTGTCTAGTGGGCTTTTTGCGCCCCGGGGGGGCAGATTGGAGGCTACTGCCCCATCAGCCCCCAGGGGGGGCAGGAAGGCTGTTATTTTTGTGGGGGAGGGGGTGGGGGCATAGGCATGCCCGTTTTGGGCAGCCCATCCAAATCCCTGGCGTTTAGTGGGCTTTCTGCCCCCCCGGGGGGGGAAATTGGGGGCTACTGCCCCCATCTGTCCCCCAGGGGGGGCAGAAAGTCTGTAATGGTGTTGGGGGGGTGAGGGCATTGGTGTGCCAGTTTCGGGAAGCCCCCACCCTAAAAAAAAGTGCACAAAATAAAATCCCTGGTGCATAGTGGCCTTTCTGCCCCCCCGGGGGGGAAATTGGGGGCTACTGCTCCCATTTGCCCCCTAGTGGGGGCAGAAAGGCTGTAATGGTGCCGGGGGGGTGGGGGCATTGGCGCGCCCATTTCGGGCAGCCCCCACCCTAAAAAAAAGTGCCACCAAAAAAATTCCCAGGTGTATAGTGGGCTTTCTGCCCCCCCGGGGGGACAGATTGGGGGGCTATTGCCCCATATGCCCCCCAGGGGGGGCAGAAAGACTAAACACTATAAATGTATTTATGGGGGGAGTGAAGGCCCTTGCCCAAGGGGCCGCTCCCCCCTCCCTGGTGTCTAGTGGGTGGATCCCTCCTCCTGGATTCCATTGGAAAGGGGAGATTCTCCCCTTTACAATGATACCTCTCCCGTCTTTCAACGTGCTCAGGGGGCTGAGATATCCCACTGAGAATGTAGAAAGTGAAACTGAAATGAGCCTAAAGGCTCATTTTAGTTTCGGTTTGTGTTCAATGACGACAGCGCGACGTGCGCGCTGATCGTCATTGAACACAAACCAGTGAGGGGGCCTCGGGAGCTGGGGAAGCTCTTCCCCAGCTCCCAAGGTCAGAGGGGTGAAAAGGAAATCCCTATGCTGTCTGCAGCAGAGGGATTTCGTGCCCCTGGCCTCATGGCGGAATGGTTTCGTCATCAGCACAGGAGCACCGATGCTCATGACGGAACTATTCCGTCATGAGCATGGAAGGGGTTAAAGAATCACACTGCAGCATTTACGAAGGACAAACACACGAGCCAATGAAAATATGGGCGGGGTTTCTCCTCGGTACAGTACCTACAACAGATCGCCAGAGCAGCGCTTGAGCACTGTTTCAAGCTCGACCTAAAAATGAGGCCGCCATAATGTGATTTTGACAGCTTGAGTATCAGCCTGTAGTATTGGGTTCTTTGTGTGATGGATTTCCATATTGAACAAGTATCCTATAAGGACAAGTGTAGTTGAAAATTCCAATTAGGCATGTCTGTGCACCATACGGTCAAACAAGAGTGAAGATTGCCATAATTAGATTGTATGCATATGTAACCTATTCAGGGCACAGACTTCTTGAAATTCAAAGCCTGCTGTTTGCTGATTACTTATTCATAAATTTTCTATGTAAACTTAATTTTCACGATCAGTATAACAGACTGAACATTCCAAGGTTTTTGGCATTGATTGCAAAACATCAGATTTTTTTTTAAATTATTACACATTCCATTCTTTTTCTGTGACAAAATTAGTTAACAACCTCATCCTTATTCATTTATAAAAGCTAGCCCCTGTTCTGACTTTACATACCAATTTTTGATAAAAGTGTTTTTCCTGTGTGTATTTAAAGTAAATGGGTGGGAACCATAGTGTATTCTGTTTTATGATATCTTAATTGGGTGCTTCTGGCATTTAATGGTGTGCATGAAATTCTGAGCCTCCTGTTTTACTTGTCTAAGTTTGTTCTAGGAGGGACTAATGGGACTAATTAAATCTGCAAGGGCGGAGCTCAAACAATAAGAAGCTCTTGGTGGCATACAGAGATTATATTTATCCTGCTCCTGAATATGAAAGATAAAGCAACCTAAGTAACAGTGCAACTTGAGAACTATCTGTCACATTAATTGATCACCATAGCAAATTTTCACTGCAATTCAACTCCATTTCACACAATATTTACATGAAAAAAAGGTGCAGAAATATGTAAATAAAAAAAGGTAATTACTTGGCGCTGCATCCTGTCCATCGTTTTGTTTTGCCCACCATGCAACATCAGATTTCACCCAGCCATATGCAAATAAACCTTGATCAAACTTCAGTGAGAATAGTCTATCCCTAACTGTGAAACCAGATCCTCTGTGAGTCAAAACACAACCAACCAAAGAACAGTTTGAGCCTATTCGTCCCTCTTCAGTTGGGTCCAACTTGGTTCTAGTGGTATAGTGAGTGCAGGACACACATCTGGGAATACCCTTGACCATTTAGGGGATGGCGTCAAACATATAAAAAACAATAGACGGAATGCTTGAAAATTGTCTAGCCAATGGCAATCACTCAAGGTAGCTTTCAAAATCCTTTTTGTGTTTGCCCAGCATGCCAACTCTGTGTCAGAGAACACCCAACTTTATGCTAAGCAGCCTTGATCCTGCTCCAGTGCGAACAGTCCATCCCACTTCCATGCCAGATTTCCATCTATCATGTTTTTGTTTTTGTTCATTTTAGTGTGAAGTCCTGATCCCTTTTTAGCATGACCAAGATAGATTTGCATATAGCTGGGTCTAAGCCAAGGTGGCATGGTGCGCAAAAGGACAATGGGGTGGAATTCCACCCTGAGTGATTGCCAGTGGTTAGACTATTGACATGCATTGCTCCCATCACTTTTTTCTGTGTTTGATATTATGCCTTAAGTGGCCAGGAGTGTGCACATCTGTAGACCCTGTGCTCACCGTTTCACTTAAACCAAGCTGCACCTAACTGAAGAAGCTCAAATTGACTTAAGCTGGTTTTGGGTTACTTATGTGCTAGTTCAGAGAAAAACTGGCTTGTCAGTCAGGAATGGACTGTTCATACTAGAGCAGGATCAAGAATGATTTGCATTGTGGTGGTCTCACTGGGAAGACCACATATCACTCTAAGCCGACTATATCTTGCTCTAACTAGCTTCACCGGCAGCCTCTTTAAATCCTTCTAGAGTAAAACTAACAGGGCCCACCAATCACTCGGTCAAGGTATGGAGGGACGCCACAATGAGTTTGGGTGAAAGGACAAAACACTGGCTACCCCACTCTGGGACTCAGTCCAGTTAGGGAACATGAGGATCACTAAAGGGTTTGACAGATGTGACCTAATTGGTTTATCTTCAGTGGAGGACCTGTGTTTGGGATGGTGGAGTACTCTCCTTTGACCAGTTAAGAGACAAATATGACCTGGCTGCTTCAGAACAGATACCTTTAGGTTAGACATGCGCTGCAAGCTCTAATACCTAGGGTGATAATCCGCTAGAGTCCTCACCAGTAGAGGACAGAATACTAGATAGCCATCTTCAGAGAAAGCAATCTCTATGAAATATAAAAAACTAATAAACAATTCCCCCGATACCCTTCTCCGACTCCGTGCTCACTGGGACCACGACGTAGCGGGGTTGGACAATGGTGAATGGCTAGAAGCTCTTGCATCCCCCAGAGAAACTGCAGTCTCATCCAGACTGAGGCTTGTTCAACTCAAAATATTACATAGGATATATTATTCGGGATCAACATTGATGAAGATGGGCTTTAGGAAGGATGCAGATTGTATCAGGAGCTGTGGGCTGGATGGTACATTCATACATACATACACTTTGGGAGTGTCCATTAATCCAGAGGTACTGGGAAAGGGTCACAAACTGTATGGCAGAAGTCATGGGGTAACCACTGACTGCAATATTATGTTATGTCTTAAACATCTGGGGCCCAACAGACCTAAATGTCGAAGATAAGATATGGGTGTCATTAGGAAAATGACATGGACCACTGTATGTTCACAGAAAAGACTGTATATATCTCCTGAGGCTGCCCTAACAAATGGTCGGAAATATGGCAGAAATGGAACACTTACAGTGGGGATTTTTGTGAGCCCCCGAGAGACCTACCAATTTTGGATGCTGAGTAATGCTACCTGTCTGACATCTTGTGATATCTTTTACCCGGCGGCGGATACGCCTTTGATGTGGAGGGTTGCAGATTGCAGTATAGTACACAATATTGTCTGTAATGTGCTATTTTATGTGTTAATTTGTTATTAATAAAAAGAACATTTGAATAAAAGAATGATTTGCATATGTCTAGATCTATTCTGAGGTGTCATGGTGGGCAAAAATATTTATGCTTTGGAACACTACCCCAAGTGATTGCCAGTGGTTAGACCATTTACAAGCACACATCTTGTCTTTTTTTTTGCGTTGAATTTACAAGTGTAGTGAAGTATGCAACAAGACAAGAATTAGAGTACATACTCATGGGAGTGTCTAGCGTGTTAGGTTTTTTTCGGGGTGTGAGACAAGGATGTGTTTGAGCTCCTCTTTTATGTATTTTATATATCAATGATCTTCATACATTTTTATTAACCTTCACCCCTAATGTCCCTAAAGTTAAGGGTTCTTTGTTACCATCTTTGCTGTAGGCAGCTTAGGCAATGCTGATGGCTCATACCCCTAGGGCTCTGAGGATGTTAGCTCAAGGTTTCATAAATGTTATGGCTACCCTAGATCTACGTACCAATTTTAATAAATCTTATATTTTCGCCTGTGACCAGAGAAAATACAATCTATCTTTCCTCCCTGTGGGCAAGATTAGAGTAATATGCACTAGCACTTTTTCCTAATTGGGTCTAGTTTTTGACAACAATGGGTTATGTATGGCACACATTGCACACTATACAAACAAATCTTCCTGGGTGATTGGCTCATTGTTTAGTGTACCTCAACCCATGAGGGGTGGTGTTCTTTTGCCTCTTCTGCAGATTTTTAAAATGCAATGCCTCCTGATGGCTACATATGCGGCCGAGGTCTGTGTATCACTAACTGTACTACAATCCAGGAGAAAGAAAATAGATTTTGCCGAAGAGTTCCGGGGGCTCCCATTTCCACCTCTAGCTTAATCTGTCATAGTGAGTTGAACATACCTTTTATTGAAGACTATATCAGCACCTGCCCTGCCTTATTATGACTAACCATTTGGACAAATAAGGAGGCAAGTCTTACAAGAGAAATTGTCTCAGATTGCCCTTCCTGTGATAAATGCAGGGGCATTCCTTGTTCTGCAGCGGTGGATTGTCTGCGTAAGGTTGGCTACCAGCATTTGTTTGAGAAACCTGAAGGTACCAAAGTTGTTAGTAAAATACAGCTGAAGCTGGCTTTGTACAAACTTTCTTAGGATGAAAGATTGTCTATTGTTTCAATATAATGCTGGCACTGTTAAATACCTGTTATGTTTCCCTTTAGGCTTTAAAACAAACCTTTATTCCTTACCCTGCTCATGTAATGGGAGATCGGGCCAATCTATGCTGCATTTCTCACTCTTCTGTTGTTTTTATTCTTTATACGCAAAACATATTTTACCCCAATAATCAAGAGGTTTAACATTACAGATTTATGGGTGGCATATAGTATGCTATACCAATTTAAGGATGATGTGTTTATTTTTTATATAGGTGCTTTCCTAAAAAACGCTATCCAAGCTTTAATGAACACCGTCTAGGTTAGTATTTATACTTAAACTGTTAAATTCTTGAATAACTATTATGTTTATGATTGCAATGTATTTTAAACATGTACTTTTATTGATTGAATGTTTTTAACAATTTACATGTTTTATTGCTTGTGGCTTTTATTATGTTTTAATGGACTTTTGTGGATACTTCGTATCCAAATAAAGGTGAATTGATTGATTTAAGTATACAACACATTGTGCCTTTTGGGTATAACAAAAAGTACAGATCATATATCTAAGCAATCTTTTAATTAAAAAAAGATTATCATGCTTTTCAAAGTCCTATTCAATTCACAATGTTTATATTTATTCCTCCAGCATATGTCTACAATTTATATTTATTCCAGAGATCCTGTCTCTTTCTCTGTTTGTACGGCATCCATAAGCTTTCGTCTCCTCTCCCACCTCTGTGTTACCATAAATCCCTCTGTTCCATGGTTGTAATTTTGGTTAGGGCTTGTGTAATAAACCCTTTGTACCTGTATAGCCTGTTGGAAAGCTTCCCCAGCTCCATTCACATTTTTTCATTTGATCATGTAGTCGGTAACTCATCTCTTCATAGGTACCGGCTTTATCCATTTCCTGCAAGCAAGCTTGTATATATGAGCTTTTTGAGGTTCTCCATAGTCCATACTATGAGTATAAAAAGTGTAGATGTCGCAAACCACATTGACACGCGTAACTTCTAGGTTGTTTGCTGTGTCATGCAAAAGAGAGCTGCATAGCTTGTAAGTGGGCCAGCTAGTCCCAAAGTTCTTTTCATTTAATTGAAAACCTCTCCCTAAAAGTGTGCTATGGTTAAGCACTCCTGAGGGCATGCACAGTGTTACACCCCATTCGATTGCATCTGTAGCATTTTGCACCTTATAGTAACCGCATGCCTGGTGTAAAGTCGGACCACAGCCTGCACCACAAAAGGTAGCCAAGCCCAGAGCCACAACTGAAGGACAACAGATGCCATGGAGCCAACGATCGTGCAGTTCAGAGCCCCAAAAGGGCCACAACATCAACTACACTCAAACATGGACCAAATAATCTTATGATGTTGCACAAGCACATCTGGTGACATGCATGCGTTGTCACAAAAATTAGCAGCACACATTCACTTACGAAGCAACAATTGGAAATGTATTAAAATAAACAGTAAATAGAAATTAAAACACATGGCAGCACCCCTCCGGACACAGCCTGCAAGGCAAAAATCAGGATGAGAAGGGGTGTCCTGCACACATCAAGGGACAGAGAGAGAGCGAAGGAGAGAGAGAGAGAGAGAGAGAGAGAGAGACAAGAAGAGGGGGAGAGAGAGAGAGTAGAAGAGAGAGGGAGAGACAGGAAGAGGGGGGGTGAGAGAGAGTAGAAGAGAGGGAGAGAGAGAGACAAGAAGAGAGGGGGAGAGAGAGAGTGCCACACTGCTCACCTGCTGCCACCGGTGTGTTTCCAACCACATGCCGGTTTGTAGTGCAGTTCACCAGGTCCCACATCTGAGACAGTCCTGTCATCTGGAACAGAGCCCAGATACATGAATGGCACATACATGAATGGCACATACTTGTTGCGGCTCATCGGTCTGGCCATCCTTACCACAGCGCATAGAAACCAGTCTGGGCGCTCAAGAAGTCGATTTCCTCTTTAGACAACCTATAAGGTGGACGGTGTGACTTTTCGGAAGAAGGGCATTTGGTCGCTTTGGTTAGTCTACGAAGAAGAGCTGCTCCAGACAACTCTTAGCAGCCCGAGTTGGCGGCGCCGGTGGCAGGGGTCTCCACGTAAAGCAGATATGAAGCCCTACTGCCCCTATGGGGCTTGCTCCTAATCCAGGCAAATTCATAAAAAGTATCTTGTAAAAAAATTAACCAAGTCGTGGGCAGGAGCGGCATCCCTGGAGTGGTGGAGACTGAAGGGGCGGACTGACACCCCCCACAGTGTGTGGAGGTATCAAGGCAGCATCGGCGGCAACGGAGGAGTAGAGCAGCGCTCCCAGACGCGCATCACGGAGGCGGTCCTGGTGCCTTTGGTAGGAACATCGACTGCATGGAATTAAGGATTGAGGGGACGGCAAGTTGATCGGCGGAAAGATCGAGCCGCCATTTCATGAGACGCACGGTGTGGTCGTGGACGGTGCGGATCTGGACACCCTTGCCAGCTAGAGACCAAGGTGAAGACGGTGGTTAAGGGGCTCTGGTGTGCGGGAATTGCGGAGGACTGACCCCGATATGGATGGACTTGTAGGAGGCCCCTGGGACACTGATACAGAAGGCAGTGGCAGCAACCTGCCTGACTTCAAAATGGCGGCCGTTTGAGACAACCACAGGCTTCAATAACTTCGCGAGTGCCAGAGACGGCATGCAAGGTTGATAATAATGAGGGACGGAGCAACTACAAGACTGGGACCCAAAAGGAAAAACTAGGGCAGTTCAATCCTTTCCCTAAGGGTGAAACAACAAAAGCTACACACCAATGAGGGGAACAGAGGGACAGACCTCACAACACTTGCACTAAATCTCCACCGGTCACATGTTGAGGTCATACCTTATCTGACTTGATCTCTCTAGCAGCATTTGATGCAATGTGTCAGCAGGATCCCATACAGCTTGCACAGCGTCCCATCTGTCTCCTGTGTGCCTTGTGGTTGCACATACCCCCCCCTGAGCAAGACGATTCTACATCACCCTCCTCCAGGTAGCCATTTCCTTTTCCTCCTCCTTCGATCTCTCCTTGTGTCATCTAATGAGTCTGATCTTGGACGATGGCCCATGAGAGGAAAGGGATACTGTTTTGTACTTACCTGTGGATTTAATGGATGTGGATACCTACAGCAGAGCCCGAACAACCTTGGTGGATGCCCGATGGAGCTGCCCTATGCAGCTATAGAGGAGTCTGGCCGCTCGGCCGTCACCTACCCAGTCGGACATTTGACATTGTTTTCTGCGTCTCCCCGTTTGGTCTCCTTCCCTCCCCCTCCTCTCTGATTCTGTTGATGCTAACTGCTGTAACTATGTATCCTGTAACTCCCTGTTTCAACTGATGTAGATACCCACAGCGGAGCCTGAACAACCTTGACCGATGCCCGGGGGAGCTGTCCTATGCAGCTATAGAGGAGTCTGGCCCCTTGGCCGTCACCTACCCAGCCTGACATCTGACATTGTTTTACTCGTCTCCCCGTTCGGTCCCCTTCCCTCCCCCTCCTCCCTCCTCAGCGATTGTTTGGATTCTAACTGATGTATCTATGTATCCTGTAACTCACTGATTCAACTGATGTAGATACCTACTGCGGAGCCTGAGCAACCTTGGCCGATGCCTGGTGGAGCTGTCCTATGCAGCTATAGAGGAGTCTGGCCCCATGGCCGCCACCTACCCAGCCGGTCATCTGGCATTGTCTTCCTCGTCTCCCCGTTTGTGTCTCCTTCCCTCCCCCTCCTCCTCCCTCTGTTTCTTTGATTCAAACTGTTGTAACTTTGTAACCGGTAACTCCCTGATCCAACTGATATAACTATGTAACCTGTAACTCGCTGATCTACATGTAAAGCGCTCTGATACCTCCGGGTCTAGCCAGCGCTATATAAAACTTTGCAAATAAATCATCGCCTGCCCATCCCTGCACCTGAGCTCCACCCGCCACCCATCGAAACATGCCCGCCCCTGCGCCCCCAGACAGAGGCACCCCAGCCCTCCCGCCGCCCATCGGAACATGCCTGCCCCTGTGCACCCAGGTCTCACTGCTCACCTTCTGCCACCAGCATCTGTAAAAGATGTCCCTCCACATTCTGCTGCAAGCCACAAGCCCGGGGCCCACGGACATGGCACCTTCCACATCATGCAGCCCCACTCCACAGGCCACCAGGTCCCACATTTTATGTTGGGTCTTGATTACGCCATGGCAGAGGACTTGCCAGTGCACAGGGCATCATCACAAGCTGCAAACCCGCTCAGCCCAATAGGTGGTACTGACTCTGTGATCCCAGATGCGACGCCATGTGGTGTCCGCTGCGGTCCAGCAGGGCACACCAATGATGCTGAGTCCTGAGTCCTCATTGGCGGAGACCACGTCAGTGCACACGTCATCATTGCAGGCTGCACACCCGCTCAGCTAGTCCGTGCCACTAACCATGTGCAACTCAAGTCAGCGCCACGTGGTGGCAGGCCCATGATGGCTGCAAGGCCCCAAGTGCCACTAACCCTGTGCACAACATTTCATGGGTCCTTTATGATTGAGCACCGTGGAGCGTCCATCATCCAGTCCCTACCGGGAGAGGAGAATGTGATGTTATCGACCCCTTATATTTGCATGGTCACATGGCCTGTGATGCCTGTGCCGGATGGGTGTGGTGTGTGTGCAAACCTGCCCTCAGGGAGTGGCCGTGACATGCCGACAACTAGACCAGTGACCTGAACAACACCAGCGTGAATGCCTGCGAAAGGTAGCTATGTGACCCCCTCGGAGCGTGAGCGTAGTTGTCTGGCCTGGCATACGCCATGCCAGCGCAGGGCTAGCAACAATGACTCTGGGGCTCTGAGCTTGGTTCAGTCCATGTCCGAACCAGGAAGTGACTAATGCATGTTTCCCTGTTGCAGTGTTCATGGCACACGGTTCAAAATAGGCAATGTAGCACACTGTGGCTGGCATCCCACTATATGGACATCATTGACTTGAGGGGAATCACTGTCCCTACAGTCATCCACACATACATACATGGATGATGAAGGACATAACATAGCAGTGGTTAACTGGATGTTTATTGCAAATCCACGGAGTTATGCAACTGGAGCTGTACAGGGCCATGCCTAGCACACCACACATTATGGGCCCGTGGAGGGCCAGCCAGAGTACATCCGGGGATGACAGGTACTGCGGAAGAGGAAGGGTACAGTCCGCAGTCTGGTCGCCGTGTCATTGTACATCAAACAGGATATGGCAGTCCATGTTGTGGTCCAAGATGAGTGCAGCAGAGTGTATCAGGGGCCAGTGGAAGGTCATGAGGCCATGTGCGGCACAAAGCAGAAAGAGGCCAGGTTGCGTAAATGAATGCTAGTGCCCCCTATTGACAACAATACCAGCCACGTCCTCATCCACGGATGTGTGCTCCACCCTACCTGTGGGTGTTGCAGTACCGGCTGCGGCACTGTGTGCCACTGACACGTCAGGGGCCAGAGGAGGATTGTCGGCCACACTGTGTTGTTGTGTGTTGATTTAGATACCGTATATAGATTTCCTGATTCATGCCCTTATATGGGTACAAGTCACATTGCCCTTATTTAGGCACAGAAATCCAGCCCTTATTTAGGCATTGCTCATGCTAACCAAATACAGGCATGGTCAACTACATCCGATCCTCTTCGTCATAACGAGTTCTTGGAAAACCCGACTCTTAAGCTTTTAGGACTTCCCCTTGCATGGATATTGATTTCTCCAAGAACTCATTTAATATGCATGAACATCTATTCTTTAGGGGTTCATTTATGACGTTCTGATGCCTGACTTGTACGTCAATACTGGCATTCCTAAACACCTTCAAGGTATGAATATACCTTCACTTGCTATGGCAAGGCACGGTGCGGTTCGGCTACCTATTTGCACAACGCGGCTCGCCACAGCAAGTCCCGAAAGAAGTCAAGTTCCCAACTGACGCATTGACCAGAGGCTGCCATCCTCCTCACCGAGAATCTAGCTCCAGTGTTTCTGACTCCCCTTGCGGGGTGTTAGAGCTATTTAGAACATAGAGAAACTTTTGGCAATTCTTGGCATAACTAAACTAAACTATAGCTAAAACAGCACCTACGGCTTCCCTTGTACTACACTTAGATTACGTACACTGGGGTAGGATTATTTTAAAAGCACCAGTTGAGTATTTTAGCCTGTGTTATTTATGTATGTATTTTTATACATGTCATAGCTACAGACCATGCTATTGCAGTATTATTTTATCTTACTGCTAACGCTGTACGTATTATACTTCGCATTCTGGCTTACGATTGTAGCAGTTGCATGACAAAGAAGACTGTTCAATAAACCCTTTTTTTTAAACGCCTGTCTCTCTATTTCTGTGCAACTCTGTAGAAACGAAGCATACACAATTGACTGAGTTAACTGTAATCTATTGTTTCCATGACTCTGAAGATATTGTTCCGACTCCAAGAGAAACAAAGTTGTCATGTTTATGCGGTTTTCAGAAACGAATCCCTTCTTGTTCATTTGAGAAATTTCTAGTGACCTCTGAGTTAGCTAGTACACACAAGTAATTAAGTTTAATGTACTCGATAGAGACACACTGACCTCAGTCCTATGTCAAAACTAAAGTGTAAATTATTCCAATGTGCAGAGCCTATCAGGGATATAGGAACTACACTACATGGCGCCCAACGTTTTGGTAAGGCACTAATTTAACGCTAGATACTGAAATAACTCAGTCCTGCTTTTGTCAGAGACCGCTACTCATAATACTCCTTAAGACGTCTGGAGTGGGTAGGGATAATATCCGCCATAGCTGAGTAGGAGAAAAATCTTATGTATTAGCTTTTTTGGTTAGTTCAACGTTGAAGAATACACAGCCACGGCCGGTGGTAGGTGTAACTGCAGGGCGGTGCTGTAGGGAGGGGGAGGGGCAGGGTGTGGGGTTGTAATGTATGGATTATGGACTTTAACAGGTAAGTAAACATATAAATAAATAAAATGAATTTCGCTGTGCGCACTGCATCACCAAATGCAATGCAGCGCGCGCAACAAAATTTGTTTTATTTACTTACTTACCTGTTAATGTCCGTAATCCATACATTACAACCCCCCACCCTACCCCTTACCCTCCCTACGTCATCGCCCTGCAGTTACACCTACCACCGGCCGTGGCTGAGGAACTCTGGGGAGCTGGGGATTGAAGTCTGTTGTCCCTGAGACTTCAGCAGGAGGCAAGCTCTAGTCCAAGCCCTTGGAGATCCTTCACAAGTTGAAAGTAAAGCACACAAAGTTCTTTCTCCTCTCTTTAGCAGTCAGGCAACCACTGTAGGCCAATCCCCTAAGCAGCACTTCAGCTTAGGAATAGTCTCTCCTCAGTTTCTTCAGGTTTCTCTTCTCAGCAGAGGTTTCTTCTTGTAGTCCAAAAGTGATCTTGTTTCTTGGGATCAGGGTCCCAATATTTATACCCCAAAATCCTTTGTCCTCTGAAGACAGAGGGGCCTTTGCCCAGTCCAAACCAGTTCTGGAGCACTCTGTTTACAAGACACCTTCTTTTCTTTTACAGTGCAGGGCAGAAACATCAGACGCCCGACAGGAGGTGGATCCAGCATTGTGGAGGGAAAGCACAGCCCTCGAGCATTTTGTTGACATCATTCCTTCTCTTCTTTCACAGTGCAGGGCAGAGACATCAGCAGCACCACAGGAGGTGGAGCTAGCATTGTGGAAGGCAGGCACAGCCCTATTCAGGTCCCAGGTGCAACTCCTCCCACCCATCTAGATGTAGATCTCTCTATTCACTACTGGGCTGACTCATTCTGTCTCTTGGAATCTCCCAGCTTTGTCAGTCAAACTCCAGACAAGGAATACACAACCTAGCATAGGCAGGATATGGATAGTTAGACAAGAAAATACCTACTTTCTAAAAGTGGTATTTTCAAACACAGAATGTTAAAACCAATTTCACTAAAGGATGTATTTTATCATTCTGAGTTCAGGCATACTAAACTCGAATTTCTACTGTGTTCCCTGAGTCAGTTAGGATTATAAAATGTAATAATCTCACTGCCCATTCTGGCCTATGGAGAACAGGTAGCCTTGCAATAGTGAAAAACAAAAATGGTTGTAATTCACTATTAGGACATGCCACACACATCAGGGCTTCTCCTACCTTAATGCACCCTGTCATTGGGCCTACCATAGGGGTGTCTGATATGAAGAAAAGGGAAGGTTTATGGACTGCCAAGTGGGTGCACTTGCCCAGTCAGCATGACAGTTCCAGATTGCCCACAGGCTCTGCAATGGAAGACCATAGACACATTTTACAAGGCTGCTTCTGTGGGTGGCACAACCAACGCTGCAAGCCCACCAGCAGCATTTAAATTTACAAGCCCTGGGCACACTCAGTGCACTGTGCTAGGGTCTGACAAGTAAACCAAATCAGCCAATCTTGGAGTTACTAATCCATACATCAATTTACAATATGGAGAGCATATGCACTTTAGCACTGATCAGCAGTGGTAAAGTGCCCAGAGTCATAAAACAGCCAGCAACAGGTCAGAAAAAATAGAGGATGAAGCCAAAAAGTTCAGTGATGACCCTGCAAAAAGGGCCGAGTCCAACAAACAATACATTTGTTCATAGTCTGATGAACCTTCTAAATATTCATGATTTGTGAATACTGCAGACATTTCTAGGTCTGACATCATATTAGTAACAGTCTCAAAGTCCCAATTTTCAGAAAAGGTACTAGATGAAACATAGTCACTTAATTAAATCTTGAATAAGTGTGGAATCTCCAACAGATCCGACTGGCCAAAAATGTCTTATTCTGTTTTGAACCAAGCTATACCATCTGGTATAGGAACGGCTGTGATGTTCACTGATGACAAGTCTCTTTGTTCACAATGGGATGATTTGTGTAGCTTGAGGATTAAGTTGACGTTCTTACTTGCTGTGCCCATTTTGACATATCTTCCATTTATCAGCATACCCAGAGTTATTACCAGAGTCAACCAAAGTAGAAGAAAATATATTCCCAACACAATCCAAAGTTCAATCCATGGTGAAACCAGATACTTTTTTTCCCTGTGATAAAAAATGTCAGTAGCTGGATCTTTGAACATTCTTTTTGCTGGCATTGTTTCCGGTTCACTGGGATCCTCAGAAAATGTATCGAAGTTAATGAAATTGCCAGAGGCAGTTCTGTCAATCATTTGGATTGCATCCAGATTTTTTGAAATCTTTGGAACCACTTGATCACTTGTTACTGCATTTTAGACAGGTGCTTCTTGACGAACTGTTATTTGGGTCTCAAGAGGTACAAGTTCCATAGCTTTGTTGCTTAGTCCTTCTTTTCTCACTGCAGATTCTTCAATGGTGATGAGTTTCTCACTTTGAACCTCTAGGATTGTAGCTAGCGGAGTGCGTCTGCTACATTGTCGGAGACCACTTGGCCTACTGCTTAGTTCTCCTTTTTACCAGCAAGGGGTGGCAGTAATACTGTTCTTGATCCGTGGATTGCTAGGACAGGTACTGGTTGTCTGTTAGAAGGCCTAAATTCCTTCTTGGCCGCGATCTTTTCTCTGACTAGATCACCAAGCATTGGGATCCAGAGAGGCCTTGCTGGGACAGTTGGTTTTTCTCCAGTGGTGGTTGGCTTCAGGAACACATTACTTTGTTTCGTTCTTAGTTCATTTAAGTCCTGTAAAACAGCCAAAAGATCTTTGATATCCAATGTTTTTGTTACACCACTGATGTCTAACAATCAAGGTCCGAGACCAACATTCCTGTCCCAAAGAGGACCTCATTTGGAGTGATACCCCCTAGAGAACTTCTTGGCAAGTTGTTCAGTCTATTTTGGACACTTATTAGAGGTTTAACCCACCCGTCACCTGAACCTAATACCCTAGCTGTTATAGGCTGCTTTATGTCCCAGTTTTTTCTTTCCACAACCGAATATCCCTCAGGATGGAATAGAGAAGAGTACCGCAATGCAACGGCCAAACTGGTCATGGCCTCCTTGTAAGCTCGAGAGCTAAACGCAGGACCCTGGTCAGAATGTAGCATGCCGATTGCGTATGTGCTGATAAAGACTCACAAATCTTTTATATCAGTTCGAGCGTCAGCCGAGCCCTGAGGCCACATCCAAATGAACCTTGTCTTAACATTTGTGGGACCGCATCTGTCCACAGGGACGTCTGCGTGTAGAAAGTTTAATGCTGTCTAACAATGGTGTCTGTACTGGGCTGGCTATGCTATAGTCAGGTATCTGGTGGCGTTCTGTGCTGCGATCTCTATTGCAGCCTATGCAGTCAATGACAAACATATGAATGTGAGCATTCATTCATTCCCACCAGTACGTCTCTTAAGTTAATATTGTTTTAAAGATCCCTTGATGTATCAGACCCTCTCCTAAATGTGCTTTGCGTATCAAAGCTACTCTATGTTTCCTGTGTGGAATTACTCTATCCCCCACTCCAGGGAGTCAAGCAAAAGGAACAATGCATGCATCAATTATATATGAGAATTTGAGTGGAAACCCTTTCGGAAATGTTTTACCACTGTCTTTGCTTGAAGCATTGACAGCCAGCATTATTACGCTGTCTATTTTCGTTTTTGAACGAGTGATTGCAGCTACGGAAGCCGTTTGCACAGCTGCCTTGGCGGTTTCATCAGCCAATGAATTCCCTTCAACGTGAACGCCATCACGTTGATGAATCCGCATGTGCATTGGAATAATAGACACTGTTTCGTAGTCCTTTTCGTAACTGAACTACTTGTTCCCAAAGCGTTTTATGCTTGATTGTGCCCCCTTTTGCATCTTTGAACCCGTTTTAAATCCAATTCTGCAAATACTCATTGTAGGATTGTACACAATAGGGAGAATCACACACCATGAGTGTGGGGAATTCGCGATCCGTATTTTCAAGTGCCATTATAAATGTTTGTAGTTCAGCTCGCTGAGCTGTACAATCTCCTAGAGATTGTGTCTTTGTGACCATTGGTCCGAATTTACCATCGCGCATACGACCTTTAACGATCACGCACACCGCACTCTAGGCTTGTTTACCCCCCGTTGCAGGTTGAGCTGATCCGTCAGTATAAATGATACATTCATGCTGGTCAAGCGGCAGAATTTCAGTAGGCAGAGGACATTCTTGTTCGTATTGTAGAAATGCTTGTGTTTTCAAATATGGATCAAAACGTATTTAACATCTGTTGCAGTAAGAGAATTAACCCATTGTAAAGCTTTAGCATTAGGAATGCTTGCTTTTGTCACTGCCTCTAAAGCAGGTACAGGAGTTACGACCATAATGCATTTTCCCTCTGCTTGGGCTCTTTCTTTTGCTACAGCGGTTAGAACAGCTGTCAGACTTTTTTCTGTAGAAGTGAATTTCATTTCTGCTTGTTTGTACACATGTGATTTGTATGCAATTAGAACTTTTTCACCCTCATTAAAAGTTAAGTAGGTGAATCCGAATTAACCCGGAATGATTTGGATCACAAGGTTGTGTATGTTTACGCTTGTTTTTAAATGTGTAGTTGCTAACATGTCTGTTTGGAGTGAACGCAAAATTTCTGTGTGTTTTTGTGTCCAATTTACTGTTTTAAAATCAGGTTTGATGAATTCGTAGAGAGGTTTAACCCTTTCTGCGTAGTTTAGAATGTAAATTCTTCCGAAATTCAGGAAACCTAGAATTGACTGTAAGTTCTTCAGAGTTTTTGAGGCAGCGCACACTTTTCTAAAAAGTTGGCTGCCGGGCTTTTGCCTTCAATTGAAAGTTCATATCCTAAGAAGACCCTTAAGGTACTGGTGAGCTATTGTGACTTCTGCTGCGCTGTCCAACATTGTCTGAGCACATTCTCTGTTTTGAGTTGTGTCCTAAAGATCCTCTGCATGTCTGATTTTTAGACCCACTACTTTATTTTTGGTAGATTGAGCTTTTTTATTCTTCTGAACGTGTTGATCGTCTCTGGACTTTACGCGTTCTTCCTTGTTTTCTGACCGTCCTCTTCTTTCAGATTTCTTTGACGAAGTCTGAAAGGTACAAGAGGAATGTGTATCAGTATCTTGATATCTATCAGGTTTTCTCAAATTATCCCTATTCCTGAGGTTATACCTTCTTTCAGAGGGCTCCTTTTGAGGTGACCTACCTCTGGAATGAGAACGCTTCTCTTTTGAAGTTTGTTTGCTATTCTCCCGCTTCTTTTAAGAAGAGGTAGGAGTGTTTTTATAAAATAACTTTGTCAGGACTTTCAGACAATTGTGGCTTTAATGGTTTCCCACCCAGACTATCTCTGCCTAATTCTTCATAGGATTTTTTAATTATTCTGGCTAGTTCTTGAGGTTGCTCTGTTACATCAAATTCCCTTAATTTCTGGCGGATCGCCACTGATGCTGCTTCTCCTTTAATATTCGATAATATTATTAATGAGACCTGGTTAAAATTTTTCAGTAATTTCATACCTAAAGTCAGAGCAGGCTCTGCCCCGTATTCATTTTGAATCTGTTTCAGGACATCAGGTATTACCACCAAAGACGGAACACCATGTGGTTTAGTGTAGATAGCAGCGAAGACTGTACCCCGAGTGGTGCAGTCCTCCAGATGTGGTGTCATCCCCATTTGTAGACAGATTGTTAAAATTCTGTGTTTCTCATAAGGGCTAGTATTAGGAAATACTGCTTTGATTTGAGTAATCTTTTGAGGTATCCAAAATGGAATTTGTGCCCATTGTGCAGGTAACTTACCAATGACTGAGTGTAAAGTCTGTGGTGTAATTTTTAGTGTATTCCCCTGGCGAGATGTATGTTGTGGAATCACTATTGCAGGTTGGACTGTGAGAGTCTGCATGACATATTGAACCAATTGTCTATAGATTTTGATTAACTCTTTGATTTGAGCTAGTAACTCTATGTCTGACATTTCTTCAAGGTCTGGATGTGGCGTGTAGCCGGCTAAAATCGTCCATGTTGCTCCTGGTCTACCTAGTGGACCGAGCCTGGTATTGTGATTTAAATGTTTTAGGGTGCTATTAATCCAGAGTTCATGCTCCTGGTATGTGAGTGGAATTTCAATTTCCTCGAAAGTATTAATTCCTCTGGTGGATCATCTTCTTTGTATAAGTGAAACATACGTGTTACTGGATTTGCTTAAGGGAAGACTATCCATGAATAGAATACCTCTGTCTGGTGATACTCAAGTGCCTCTATCGCGAAAACTGCCCTACCACCTCTCGATGTCGGGCCATGTTTTATAAGTTTTATAGTGATGGCTTTCCTTAGATTTTGAGGAATGACTATAGCTTTCTCATCGGTTTCATTGAAACCTGTTTGATTAAAAGCTAGTGCGGTGTTGTCGCCTGTAGATCCGTTGGCCTCTGGATTGTCTTTGTCTGCCATTTTGTTGACTACAAGTTTGCAGAGCAAGCTTCAATGAAACAAAGATAAGGTGCACAATATTTTGGAACACTGTATCTTTCAACGTTGTACAAACCAAAAAGCTAATACATTGGAGTTTTCGTCCTACTCACCTATGGCGGATATTATAGCTTAACCACTCCAGATGTCTATTGGAGTATTTTGAGTAGACGGTCTCTGAGAAGAACACAACCAAGTTACTTCAGTATCTAGCATTTTAAATTAGTGCCTTACCAAACTGTTGGGCGCCATGTAGTGTAGTTCCTATATTCCCAATAGGCTCCGCGCATTGGAATAATAGACACTATAGATTTGACAGAGGACTTAGGTCAGTATGTCTCTATCAAGTATATTAACTTAATTGTGTGTGCCAGCTAACTCAGAGGTCACTAGAAACTTTCTCCAATAAACAAGAAGGGATTAGTCTCTGATAACCGCATAAACATGACAACTTTGTTTCCCCTAGAACCGGAACAATATCTTCAGAGTTGTGGAAACAATAGATAACTATTTCACTCAGTCAATCGTGCATGCTTCGTTTCTACGGAGTTGCATAGAAATAGAGAGACAGGCATTTCAATAAAAGGGTTTATTGAACAGTCTTATTTCTCATGCAAGAGTTATGAACTGCTTCAATCGTTAGATAGAATGCGAAGTATAATGCGTACAGCGTAAACGGTAATATAAAATAATACTGTAATAGCATGGTCTGTTCCTATGACACATATAAAAATACATACATAAATAACACAGGCTAAAGTACTCAACTGGTGCTTCTAAAATAATCCTACCCCAGTGTACCTTACCAAGCCTAGTACAAGGGAAGAAGTAGGTGCTATCTTAGCTATAGTTTAGTTTAGTTTTGCCAAGAATTGCCAAAGATTTCTCTATGTTCTAATCAGCTCCATATCTTAGAATGGGAGAGGTTGGGATCTCTTTCTCGGGACTCGCAAGGGGAGTCAGAAACACTGGAGCTAGATTTCTCGGGAGGAGGATGACAGCTTCTGGTCAGTGCATCAGCTGGAGAGTTGGCTCCCTTCGGGACTTGCTGTGGCGAGCTGCGTCGTGCAAGTAGGTAGTCGAACTCCACCGAACCACACCGTGCTTTACCGTAGCAAGTGAAGGTATATTTATACCTTGAAGGTGTTTAGGAATGCCAGTATTGACGTAGAAGTTGGCCATAGGAACGTCATAAATGAACCCCTAAGGAATAGATGTTTATGCATAATAAATTAGTTCTTGGGGAAATCAATATCCAGGCAAGGGAAAGTCCCTAAAGCTTAAGAATCTTGTTTTCCAAGTAGTCGTTGTGACGTAGATGAACGGATGTAAGTAGCCATGCCTGTATTCGGGTAGCATGGGCTATGCCTAAATAAGCACTGGATTTATATGCCTATATAAGGGCAATGTGAATTATATCTATGTAAGGGCATGAATTGGGAAATGCGTATGGAAGTTAAATCGATACACAACACAAGGTCTTTCTCAATCTCAACCCATGTAGCCAGCCTGCTCCGTTAATTTATTGAGACAAGGGCTGATAACCACAGCAGTGCTATATTGGGTGAGTAGGGTTTCTTTGTTTTTGGTCTTTTATAGGCAGCAGACCCAGCAATGTTTGTCAACTGCCTGCAACTCATGTGTTTCCACTACAGCACTGAGGGTTTCCATTATCAATTGTTATAGCCACTGCTGTTGCAGGGCATCAGGGTTGCCCTGGTGTATCTGTGCCCTACTAGCATGCACCTACTTCGTCATTGTCACCCACTGTAATTATGCTGCCAAAGAGCATGCCTCAAAGTCTGGGGCCGCTAGTCCTCCATCCGTCACAGGGCGCTGCAGCTTACCGAGTGCTACCCTTTGTCTATCAGTATTCTGGGAACTACAACTGGCAGTGTGCTTCAAATATATATGAGCCGGGCAGTGTCAACATTTTAGCAACCACCACTCTCCCAGCTACTGACAGTGGGAGAGTTATCCAGGTCATCGTCGCTTGTAGGGAGGTTATGCCCACACCAATGTTGTTCTCTACAATATTGGTTACTTTTTTATATATGTGGACTCCAAGGTATTTGATCAATGTGGGTTTATATGCCTCTCCCTGTGTGGTGGGAGGTGCATTCAGGACAGCTGAAACAGTGGTGGTTCCTCCGCTAAGGGGGTGTAGCGTCTACCCACTGCTATTCGACAATATAAGAAAAAATAAAATGATAATAACTCAATGTTATTATCATTTAGGTTTCTTCTTGTTGCAGGTGCTGCAGCTTTGGGAACCATGCCATGGATGCTCTGCTGAAGGAGCAGGGGAGGGGAGGAGTGGTTTTCACTCCCTATGTGTTCATGAATGTTAGGCCGGCCATCTCAGGCCGACCAAACATTCATGTGCACATAGCATGCTCTCCACCCAGACTGTATTTCAGCCTGGGTGGAGAACAAGCCAAGGCACCCATTCCCCAGCTGAGCACCGAACCACGTCACTCAGCCCAATCAAAATGCTGCATAGCAGCATTGTGATTGGCTCAGGGGAGCCTGGGTGCTTCATGGGTGCTTCCTGGGTCCATCCTGTTCCGGTTGGAGGAAGGAGTGGAGCGACCAGACGTGAAGGACATGGCGATGCAGACAGGAGTTACGTTTTTCATTTTTTATTTCCTCCCCGGTCATCCATGCCGACTGGACTCTCTGCATCCCCTGAAATATGTATTGAGGTGCTCCCAAGTACAGAGAGTTGCAGTAATCCAGCCTGCTTAACACTGTGCTTCTAACTACAAGAGAGCGCAAGTCCTTTGGTAACAATGGGAGTAGCATGCGCATCAAAGAGAAGCACGCGGTGGCGGTTTTGTTAGCCTGCGACTTCATTTGGAAGTTATCGTCCATCAGGACCCCCAGATTACGCACCGTGTTGACAGGGACCAGAGGTTCTTCTTCAGGAGTGAGCCCAAACTCCAGTGGCAGGTGCTTAGACATCTTAACCGAGGAGCAGTACACCACCTCGGTTTTCCCACCATTAACCTGCAGAGAGTTCCTCCTCAGCCATCGCATGCACTCCTGGAACATGTCCATGGAGACTGCGTGTTTCCAGGGAAAACGCCAGTTGGGTATCGTCAGCGTAGTTGACTAAGTCAACTCCAAACGACTTAATGATGGGGAACAGGGGCTGCAGAAAGATATTAAAAATGATAGGGCTAATGGCAGAGCCCTGCGGTACCCCATGAATTACCAGAGATTTGCTGGAGGTGAACGGTGCCATGGTCACCATCTGCTGTCTCCCCGATAAATAGGACCGTAGATACTGCAGAGCCCGTCCCTTCACCCCCTATTTTCCTCAATCTCTCCACCAGTATTGAATGGTTCACCGTGTCGAATGCAGCCGACATATCGAGAAGCACTAAAATAGTAGCATTCCAGTCGTCGGCTCGCAAACGAAGATTATCCAGCATAGTTGCCAATGCTGTCTCGGTCCCATGACATGGGCAGAACCCAAATTGGTCCCTATCCAGCAGTTGATTATCCTCTAAAAAGCAAGACAAAGTCTTGCTTACTGCCCTTTCCAAGATTTTGATTGGATATGGCAGGAGGGAGATAGGTCTGAAGCTTGCTGTGGTTGTCGGGTCCAATGAGGGCTTCTTAATAAGAGGTGTCACCACAACTTGCTTCCAACATTTTGGGACCGTGCCTTCTTCCAAGGATTGATTACAGATCTGTCACAACCAAGGGAATCAATCAATCCAGCAATCAATCTATCATATCATTTGTAAAGCGCACTACTCACCCGTGAGGGTCTCAAGGCGCTGGAGTGGGGAATGCTGCTACTGATCAAAAAGCCAGGTCTTGAGGAGTTTTCTGAAGGTCAGCAGGTCTTGGGTCTGCGGTAGGTGGATGGGGAGGGTGTTCCAGGTCTTGTCGGCGAGGTGGGAGAACGATCTACCGCCTGAGGTCACTCTTCGGAAGCGGGGGACTGTAGCGAGGGTGAGGTCGGCGGAGCGGAGCTGGCGGGTAGGGGTGTAGAAGCTGAGTTGTCTGTTGAGGTACGTTGGTACGGTGTTGTGGAGGGCCTTGTGTGTGTGGGTGAGGAGCTTGAAGGTTATCCTCTTGTTGACCGGGAGCCAGTGCAGGTCTCTCAGGTGGGGTGTGATGTGGCTGCGGCGAGGGATGTCGAGGATCAGGCGTGCAGAGGCGTTCTGGATGCGTTGGAGCCGTCTCAGGTGTTTGGCCGAGGCTCCTGCATAGAGGGCGTTTCCATAGTCCAACCTGCTGCTGACAAGGGCCTGGGTGACTGTTCTTCTCGTTTCAGTGGGGATCCACTTGTAGATCCTACGGAGCATGCAGAGGGTGTTGAAGCAGGAGGAGGAGACGGTGTTGACCTTTTAGTCATGGAGCGGGTGGAGTCGAGAATGACCCCTAGGTTGTGTCCGTGGTCGGTGGGTGTTGGAGTGGTTCCCAGTGCGTTCGGCCACCAGGAGTCATCCCAGACCGAAGGGTTGGATCCGAGAATGAGGACCTCCGTCTTGTCCGAGTTCAGCTTTAGTAGGCTGTTCCTCATCCATTCAGCAACGGCCTTCATTCCTTCATGAAGGTTGGTTTTGGCAGTGTGGGGGTCCTTGGTGAGGGAGAGTATCAGCTGGGTGTCATCGGCATAGGAGAGGATGTTGAGGTCGTGCCGACGGGCGACGTGTGTGAGCGGTGCCATGTAGATGTTAAACAGGGTTGGGCTGAGGGATGAGCCCTGGGGTACGCCGCAGATGATCTCGGTGGCTTCGGAGCGGAAAGAGGGAAGGCGGACGCTCTGTGTTCTGCCGGAGAGGAAGGAGGTGGTCCAGTCCAGGGCCTTCTCTTAGATCCCAGCGTTGTGGAGGAGTGTTCGTAGTGTGTGGTGACAGGTACCGTGTCGAAGGCGGCTGACAGGTCCAGGAGGATGAGGGCCGCCGTTTCTCCGTTGTCCAGCAGGGACTTGATGTCATCGGTGGCGGCGATGAGGCCAGTCTCGGTGCTGTGGTTGCTGCGGAACCCGGACTGGGAAGGATCCAGGATGTTGTTCTCCTCGAGGAAGCGGGTCAGTTGTTAGTTGACGGTCTTCTCGATGACCTTTGCCAGGAACGGGAGCAGGGAGATGGGCCGGAAGTTCTTTAGGTCTTTGGGGTCCGCCTTGGGTTTCTTGAGTAAGGCGTTGATCTCGGCGTACTTCCAGCTCTCCGGGAAGGTTGCTGTCTCGAAGGAGGTGTTGATGAGTTTCCGGAGATGGGGTGCAATGGATGTGCTGACTTTGTTGAAGATGTGGTGTGGGCATGGATCTGACGGAGATCCGGAGTGGATGGTGTTCATGATCTTGATGGTGTCATCGTCGTTGATGTTGGTCCAGTAGAGCAGGCGGTTGGTGCGGATGGTGGTCGTGGGGACGGAGGTCTCAGTGATTGTCGGGCGGTCATGGCATTGAAACTGTCGTGGATGTTTGTGATCTTGCGGTGGAAGAAGGTGGCCAGCGAGTCGCGCAGGTCTTGCGAGGATGGGACGTCGTTGGTGTTGGTGACAGATCTGTAACCAATCCTTGGAAGAAGGCATGGTCCTAGAATTTTGGAAGCAAGCCGTGGTGACACCTCTTATTAAGAAGCCCTCATTGGACCCGACAACCCCAGCAAGCATCAGACCTATCTCCCTCCTGCCATATCCAAATAAAATATAGGAAAGGGCAGTAAGCAAGACTTTGTCTTGCTTTTTAGAGGATAATCAACTGCTGGATAGGGACCAATTTGGGTTCTGCCCATGTCATGGGACCGAGACAGCACTGGCAACTATGCTTAATAATCTTCGTTTGCGAGCTGACGACTGGAATGCTACTATTTTAGTGCTTCTCGATATGTCGGCCGCATTCAACACGGTGAACCATTCAATTCTGGTGGAGAGATTGAGGAAAATAGGGGTGAAGGGACGGGCTCTGCAGTATCTACGGTCCTATTTATCGGGGAGATAGCAGATGGTGACCATGGCACCGTTCACCTCTAGGTGTCTTGACCATATGTCTTCCAAATTTTGTGTGGGAGAGGATCAAGAGGAGAGCCCGAGGACACACTATGAGCCAGGTTGGAAAAGAAAAGTATTGGTGAGAGTTTAAAAACTGTCCAGAGAGGTTGTCACCCGCAGCTCCTCTTCTACCCCTGCACGAGAGTATCCTGATCGTCAATAATGTGGGGGTGGAGGCAATTTATATGTGTAATTACAGCTGCTTAGTCCCACTGGAATTTTTCCAAAACCCTTCAACACAGAAACTAGCTGCGGTATGAACTACAGGTACGGGCATAATTTATTTTTCAGTGATATTTCGTGCATGGAAACATTTAAAGTATTCAGTGACATTGAATCCCTGGAAATCCATCATTTCATTTTGCAGCCATGGGACATTTCTATTATTCTTCAAGACATTCATGCAAGCATCTGGATGTAAAGTACCCTCCTTTTGTCCTGTCCCGGGAGTATAACTCTGGTGTACTACTATATACTCTAACCCTGCTTGATAATCAGACTGTGTCATATCCATAGTGTCAGCATGATAATGAATATACACCATAGAAAGCAACTGGAACCATGCCTCACAGCTACCTAGATACGACAAGGGTAAAGACACCAATAAATCATTCTTATGCATCACAGAGGGGAGTAACCCGCAAACCCAGCAATTCGTGGCATTTGTCGTATGGTGTACTTTATGAAGCATTTGCAGGAAAGCATTTTCGAAATATGTCTGTCTATGTCTCTCCTTGTGCGGGGCCAATGTAATGAACAGGTGTTCAGGTGGAACCGGGGTAGTTCCTATCAGAGTGTGTGCTGGATGGTTTTCTTCCAAGTACCATACTACCCCAAACATTGTAATTAATAGAATGACAAAGAAGATCACTACTACAATGTTGCTCCTAGTGAACCAGCTAGACCAACCAAGACTAGGTGGGGCCGTTAAGGGCTGCTCCTCCTCCATGACAGCACGGCCAAATGGGTACATGTGAAGAGCCTCATCTATTGGAGCCACAAAATACAACCAACCATAGGGGCACAAGTTACCCAGTGTCCGTCAGAGCCTCGCTGGTAGATTCCTATTGTTCATCAATGCTGGTGCTATGAAGAACTTGGAGGAGCTACGCGGTCGCAGCCCTTGCTGAAAACAAATCCTCTTCTTTCAGGATAGGGTACCCTGCCTCCTGGGCAAATACCCTCAACAATCCTGTCCTGTGTCCATGTCAGCGCACCAGTTTGACTTAACCTACTCCGTTGCAGGCACCTCAGACCTGGTACCTACACCCTACTCTCAAGTCCTTCCCTAATCCGTTGACTGTCCCTCTGGTGCACTGTCCTTCCGCCGGGGGCGTAAGTTGTACCTGGTCACTCCAGGCACTGTGTCATCAACAAAAAGGGGCTGAAGCTCGGGGAAAGCAGGGGAAAGGGGCTCAACTGCCGCCAAAGGAGATGGGACAGAATCTGGGCCGGCTCTGAGCTCTCACTCTCCTCCTCCGTCTGTGTCCATGTCAGCCGGGCATCAGAAAAATGAACAAAGCGAGGCACCTTCTCCCCTTCTTGGTCACCAACGCCTTCAAGGACACACTTGTCTTATGGAAGTGGGAGAGGAACCTTCTTGACCTGCGTCCCATGCACCCAGTGCTTCAGGCCGTCGAGCTTCATCGCATTTTGAGTAGCAAGGAGGACCAACGGGGGTCCCTTCTAATGAGGCTCCAGGCAGCTCTTCCTCTAGAAATTCTTGACGAGGATGTAGTCTCTGGGCTGTAACTGATGCCCGGGCCCCTCTAGTACTGGCCACAGTGTGTCCTGAATCTCTTGATGAATAGAATGAAGATCTTTAGTTAACTCATTCAGATAATACACAAGCAGGGGGTACTCTATCTCAGAGAAACGCTTGGGCCTTGACATGCCCCAGACATTGGCAGGGTGACCAAAAACTACCTCATACGGGGACAACCCTGTTGTAGAATGCTCTTTCGCCCTGTGTAAACAAAGTCAAAGGTAAAGCATCTGGCCACCTCAATCCTGTGCTTTCCTGTATCTTTGCTAACTTCAGCTTGAGAGTACCATTGTACTTCTCAACCAAACCTGCTGACTGAGGATGGTTGGCTGCATTACACTTCTGTTTAATGTGCAGACCGTCGCACACTAATTTAATGACCTTTGAATTGAAGTGACTTCCGTTGTCACTCCAGATCAAACATGACAATCCGAAGCGTGGGAAGAACTCTTTTAGGAGTGCCTTCACTGTTGCCACAGCTGTATTCTCTTTAGTTGGGTAAGCTTCAATCCATTTACTGAATGCACAAATCACGACCAGTATGTACTTCAAATTGTTCACCCGTTCCATTTTGATGAAATCCATCTGGAGAACCTCGAAAGGGAAGGAAGGCAGTGCAAAGTTACCTGAGGATGTGGGAGTGCCTTTCCCAGGATTTTGTGTCATACAAATAATACAGTGTTGCACTAGATGCGTGGCTACCTTAGAGATATTGTTGTTTTGCCATACTGGGTCCAGCAGCTTACATTTTCCTTTGGCACTAATGTGTGCTGGTCTGGCCATGGTAACCACAGGGAGCACATAGGCATTAGGCAACATCCATCTCTGTTTTTATGACTTATTAGTCCAGCACCCTTCCTCATCCAGACACCCTGTAGTCTCCTGCCCTATTGCCAATTCGTCCATGGTCGCCTCACCCTGTATTTCTCCGACATTTTCAAATGTGTCCTCAAGCATTCAATTATCTGGGACCCACCTAGCAGGAGCTGCCACAAACATCTTTTTCATCTTTGATCTAGCTGTCTCTTTAGCTGTTTGATCTGCAAACACATTTCCACCCCCAACATCATCCGTTATTGGCTTGTGGGCACTACATTTTATTATGGGTAGCTTATCGGAAAGGGTCAGAGCTGACAAGAGTCTATGTATCAATGGGCCAGTGTGTATTCGTAACCCTTGTGAGGTTAAAAACCCTCTCTCCGCCAAGAGGCACTCAAAATTCTGGGTGACCCCAAAGGCGAACTGGCTGTAAGCATAAATATTAACAGTCAGACCTTCACTCAACTCACAAGCCCGAAGAAGGGCAACCAATTCTGCAGCTTGGGCTGATTGATATGGGACGCGGGATGTCTCAACTACAGGGGGTAAAGTTGTAATCGAATACGCTGTGGTGGTGGTGCCATCTGGTAGTTTGAAACAAGAGCCAATGACATATAGTTCCCCTTTGGGTTCAGATAAGGGAACATTAGTCAGGTCTACCTGTCTCTTCGTCTCTTCCTCCATTCCATATACACAATCATGTGCATCTGTGTCATTACTTGTGGAAGGAAGGAGTAGTAACGTGGATGGGTTCAGAGTAGCACATCGTTTGATGGTAATATGTGCAGCTCATATCCAGTTAGATGTGCACTAGTAAGGTGCTGTGTCTTTGTCTTATTCAAAAGCGTATCCACAGCATGAGGTACCATTAACGTGAGATCAGAATCAAGGATGAGCCCGGCCGATTGTCTGCTAGAAAGTGCCACTGCCGCATCAGCTCTCAGGCAGCTCAGGAGGGCTCTGATGACATTATCCAGAATAGCAGAGAAGTAAGAGCACAGTCTATGCTTACCATCAAAACCCTGTGTTAGAAGAGAAAGCGCGCAACCGTCCGCCTCGTGTACGTAAAGCACAAAAGGCTTCTGGGAATCAGGAGTACCAAGCACAGGAGCAGAACAAAGCACAACATTTAATTGCTCAAAAGCTTGCTGGCAGGCAGATGTCCAAGGCAGGGGTTCATGCACATCTTTAGTGGTCAGATGAAGGAGAGGTTTCGTTTGATAAGGAATAATTGAAGATCCAGTGGTGTCAATACGAGGTTATACTAATAAATGCACACACTTCGCGTTGGGTCTTAGGAACAGGCATGTTAGTGATAGCAACTATGCGTTCAGGTGTTAGTCGCGACCCTCCTTCAACAGTAGGGGACCTAAATATGTGGAAACTAGCATAAATCACTGTTAGCATAAGCTGAAGCCATTTTGTTTGTGGCAGCCATTTTAGTTAAAAGAAAATGTGACACGCAATTGTAATCTGTTTATTTCTGCTTAATTCTCAATGTTTGTCCGTCACATAAAAGGTATGAGGTTCCATAATTTCATGCATGTTTTCCACTCAAGAGTTGCCCATCCAGGCCTAATCTTAAGCATGTTTAAGAAACTCGAAACCTCCAATCAAGTCACTGAAAATGTCCTGAAGCACATAGGTGAGTTCCTTGTGGGTGGAGCAGATGATCAGGTGGTACAGATTGCTTACAGCTGGGGACCGAGATGGGTAGCTTTATAAGCAACTGTGCGGGATGTTTTAATGGACTATGTTTGTGTATGGAGAGGGAAGGCATGCTGTTTGTAATGTGGAAAGATTACTGCAGGTGAGAATCGGGGACAGAAATGTTGCGTTAGTACAGTGAGGGAGTTGTAAACTGGGGAGGACTCTGCAAGGAAACACTTTGATTGGGGGGTTGGGAACCAACAAAGGATATGGGGTTATTGATATTGATTTAATAAGAAGTAGATATCATTAATACAATAATTTTAGCACAGCATGGCTATTGAATGAGGGAGAATAAAGGAAAGTTTGCTTGTTAATTTGCTGTATATTCACCATTGTTATATAAGAATCACTGCGTTTGGCTGACACATATTTATTACTTATTGTAGATACCCCTGACTAAGGTCAAAAGTGACCGAAATGCATTGGGTGAATTTAAAAGTAATTGGAGGATTCGAGTTTCTTAAACATGCTTAAGATTAGGCTTGGATGGGCAACTCTTGAGTGGAAAACATGCATGAAATTATGGAACCTCTTACCTTTGATGTGATGGACAAACATTGAGAATTAAGCAGAAATAAACAGATTACAATTTTTGAATACTTCTGAGTACGTGTATAATGTGGATCACAAATGTGCATAAGGCTGTGCAACTCTTTGACTCGCACATCGCGCGTCACACTTTCTTTGAACATTCACATGTGTGTCTGGGACGGGGCACATCAGAGTGCATGCACGCCAAACCTGACAAAATACAGAGCAAAAAGAATTATCGAATAAAATATGGCTGTGCTTCAGGACATTTTCAGACATTTTAGTTAGCCATGTGCTCGCCATGTGCTTTCTCCCTCTTCCCTGTTGCCTGCTTCTCTATTACGCCTGAGTCATCATCTATAGTTAACTCCTTCAGCACTGAGCCAGAGCACTGCACATGCTCAGAAAGGCCTGTAGCTGCTAGAAGGCACCTGCTCTTAAAGTAACTGTAAGGCTATTTTAACTAATGTCAGCGACTCTGTTATTCCTTCTACTTTGTTGACTAAGTATTTTCTGTTAGTCCATATATGTGAATAACTATTCTTGTGTGTACTTGTACCGCCTCTTTTTGAGTCTTCATGCTAACTCAGCTACAAACTGGGCATAAAAGACCCATGGTTTCTGTACTCCTTGGACTACCTCATACAGTGGCCTGAGGGTACCGTATTGACGTAGTCTCCCTCATGTGAGGTTAATAAACTGATTTTCTTTAATATTACAGCTTCCATGTCAATCTCTATTTTGTCAGTCTAAAGGACCATTGTGCAAAGAAGGGTGAACCCCTGCACCGGTGAGCCTCAGAAAGGTTCACCCCCACAAATTGGCACCCGTTGTGGGGCTCATTAGGAGACGCGGTCGCCCAAAAGAGTGGTCTCAACGGAAGTCTGCAATCTCGCTGAGGATGTACACTGCACAATGAGACCCTTGTCTTTGCAGACCAAAGTACTTTTCCGATTTTCCCGATTTGACCCTCCAGGTGGTCACCGGTCCCTGACTGAGATCCCTTTGGCATTTGTCTCAAAGTGACCATTGGGTCGATTCAGAACTTGGCAGTTGGAAGCTGGAGACTTTTGTTTGGTAAGGTCGCAATGCGACACTTTTGTATAGCTTGGCCAAGATTTCGGTTTGTTTGTTTGTTTGATGCAGAAAATAAAGGCAGGTAATGTGGAAATGTTTCTCTACTTTTGTATAATTCTTAGGATAAATACATTTTTGATTATAATATTATGTCGCATTGTAATATTTTTGGCATGTTGCTGTCTTGATGGTACCAATATGGATTTAGAAAGTACACAGCTTACTCCCCTAGAGGGGATACCTAATAGGTTTATGAACATTAAATATGTTTTTTCTTCCATAATGTATAGTACACTGTGGAACAAATATATATATAAAAAAAGGATCCTGATCTACGCACTTAGTAAAATTCATAAATAGGTGATACAGAGCACTTTTGAGTGTTCCGCTAGCTCCATTGGTTTGGTGCTTGCTTTTGTCCTAAGTGTTGATTTGTGGGTTAATTGCTTTGTTTGAGTGTCTATGTGGTTTGTGAATTGACACAAGAATAAATTGTATAACATATGCTAATTTGCTGCATGCTACCATTAAAAGTAAAGCAATAACAAAGTATAGATGTGTGAATATTGCCACAATGGTAAAGAAACATTAGAATTAACACTCAATACTGAAAAAATAGGCCTCATAGAAATTTAGAAAAACAAATTTGTGTGCTTTACACAACTAGGACTCAATACAAAATGTTACAGCATTATCCTTAGATATTAATATTAAAAGGCCTTCACATCATCTGAGTAATTGGTTGCTGCTAAAATAAAAACACCTCTTTTTTCACATTGCAACACAATAGATATGTACTGGCTTGGAATGCCTTGGTTTTAAATGGACTGAAATGTGCTCAATTCCCAGCACTAGAACGAAAGCTTTTAAACAGCTGTTCAAAGCTGTCTGTCTGAAGAAAGCTGTCTGTCTGAACAGACGGAGGTAATCAATGGTTTGCAAACTTTTTGAGGACATTAGGATACAAAAAAGGGTTTTTCTCCTGAAAAAGCGCAAGAATTAGACGCCTACTGGTCGTAAAGCACAGCTGAGTAAACAACACATGGCTATGCCCGGGCACAAGCTACAGATCAAGCTGTAGGAACTAGGGGCCAGATGTAGGTAAATATATTTTACAGACTCATAAATACCGAATTTTACCGATTCATATTTATGAATCGGTAAAATATAAGGAGGGAGATGTAGGTAAATCCAGATGTGGATTTAACGAATCTGTAAAAGTCGGTATTTACCGATTCGGTAAATACCGACCGGTAATGCCCATTCATTCCTATGGGCTTTGAAGCCCATAGGAATGAATGGGCATTACCGAATCGGTATTTACCGAATCGGTAAATACCGAATTTCACAAGGGTGCAGGGGGTGTCACTTTGACACCCTCTAGCACCCCCAAAACAGGTTCGGGTGCCATGTGGCAGGCATACCTGCCCTAAGGGCAGGTCTGCCTGTCATATGGCACAGGTGTGCATGCACACATGTGCATGCACACCGGAATCGGTATTTTACCATCAAATTGAATTTGATGGTAAAATACCGATTCGGTAAGGCTTGTGGGACTCAGAAGAGTCCCACCTACATATCAAATTTACCAAATCGGTAAAAATACCGATTCGGTATTTTACAGAATCGGTAAATTTACCGATCGGTAAATTTACCGATTCTGTAAAAATATGCCCCCTACATCTCAAATTCCATTTACCATTTACCGAACGGTAAATGCCTACCTACATCTGGCCCTAGGTTTTAAATTAGTACAACATGATATGAAGGCACGTGCGTTAAAGACTACTGATTTTTAAAAGTTAGAAATACAGCTTCATTATTCTGGATAAAAGAGAAAGGATTAAAAGTAAGGACTTTCCCTCTTGTTGCTTTTCTAAGTAAGCACATCTGTGGATATGATGGTAAATAATTACTGCCCTTTAAAAAGTGACACAAACGTTTTATGTTTCAGTAAAGCTTCTGTTCTTAGTGTCATAAATAAATGCTTTTAAAGGCAAGAGGAAAGGAATAAGGCTTCCTTTTCATATGTGGAAGCATCAAAAGGGTTAGTGATCATTATTAAAAAAAAATTGCTACATAAAAAAATTGTTAAAAGTCATTGTATTTAAATTGTTTTTGCACTAGTAGGAGTTTCATAATGTCTAAGACCACTATTGTGAAAATCCAATAATATTTAGCACTACAGAAAATTACCTTGTGCAAAGTGTGTGTCAAGATTTAGCAAGTTCTTTAGGTGCTAAATGCACATTTCACAGGAATAAAAACAAAAATAAGACAGCAAAAGTGCATTCTACCGTTAAAATTATCAACACACTGGCACGGAACAGGACTGCTTTTCAGCTGTGCTTCTCGGGCGTTACTTTGAATTGTAAAAGCTGCATGAGATTAGCCTTTCTCAGACAGGGGACAACAGGTTTAAGGGTCAGAGGCTAAGTCCTGTATTTAGGAATGACCAGCACTACTGAACGTAAAATGACAATGCAGGGAGCCACTGTGACAGTATGTGATTTCTACATTACACTATGAAAGCCTGTAATGTTGAAGAGTAGTTTGATAAACTGATTTATTTGTATTATTTACATTTCCTGATTCTAACATTGTGGGGTAAAACACTACAGGTAATGAAAATGTTGCTCTAATGATGTTTGAGGCTATAATGTGCCTAGGGAAATTAGGGTCAAAATTAATTCTCAATTCATGTTAATAATATTTAGGATATCACCATTAGTAATTTAACTATGTTTAAGAAATGGAAGAATTTACTTGATTTCAATGGACGTATGGCCTTGATTAAGCCTTTCTGGAACAAGATGGGACACCACAGATCTGTTTTAGGTAACATTAGCTAAAGGAAATATTTCATATTCTGTTAGGAGCACATATATGCAGGTGGGGTTTATCCTATTGAATAACATTATCAAGGGGTAGCAGCGTCTGTAGGTCATATGCAGAGAATAGCTCTGCCATGCATACAGAAATACTGTTTTTTCACTCTAAATTGTTGTGCTAGGGCCAGATCAAAAGGCTATGAAATAAAATTTGCATTAATGTGCTATTATGTTACACAGCTACATAAGTTAAAGGAATTGGTAGTTGGTTAAATAATGTTTTCTAGTTAGCTCAATGTGCTATTTATCTCCTACAAGTCTGTTTGTGCCCAGCTGCTAAAAATGGGGGTAAATATTGTTGAACGGAGGTCACCTGTTTCGGTTACCTACTGTCGAATGGGGGAGAAAACTAGCTCCTGGGTAAATTAAGTAAGGGTAGGCAAAATCAAGTAACACATTGTCATTTTTCTTGATTTATGTGCTCTCTCTCTCTCTCGCTCTCTCTCTCTCTTTCTCTCTCTCTCTCTCTCCTTTTAACTCTCTCTCAAGCCTGTCTAAGCTGTCTAGGAATGGCCATGAGATAATTGGTTGAGCTCCCTTTACTCATTCATTCCACAGGATGCTGCACCTCACGAGTGCATGTCTAATTGGCTATTCAGTAATATTGTTTAAAAATTGTTAGAATTAATAAAATGAATAAATAAATACGCCATGCTACTGCCCATCCTGTCTGATGAAATTTTGAAAGGATAAGTAGAATAGATTGATGTCCCCCTATTTGACCTTTAAGGGGAACTATATGTGGGTAGTTTTTGTTCTAAAATTCTCAGGTAATAACACCATTATTGTTTATGGTATTCTCATGCTATATACAGTTTTGCAAAGTCATTACTAGTCTCTTATTAATTAGTCTGTGTAATTGAGCTGACAGCCCTTATTAGAGCTGGTGAATAGTTTTTTTTATTTGAAAATGATGTTACCTAGTCCAGATCATGAAAAGTAGAATGCACAGGGTTCACAATGTTAGGAAAGATGCCTGTGTGTTCCTCAGCAAACAATTTGAAGGAGAATATTGCTTCATAGGAGTTTGTTTTGTTGTGTATCGATTTAGATTCCAAATTAATTTTCCCGATTCATGCCCTTAAATAGGTACAATTCACATTTCCCTTATATAGGCATAGAAAACCAGTCCTTATTTAGGCATAGACCATGCTACTCAAATACAGGCATGGCCACTTCCATCTGTTCATCTACGTCACAACGATTTCTTGGAAAACCAGACTCTTAAGCAGAAGGGACTTCCCTTAGCCTGGATATTGACTTCTCCAAGAAACTCATTATTATGCATGAACAACTATTCCTTAGGGGTTCATCCATGACATTCATATGCCCGACTTTACATCAAAGCTGGCATTCCTAAACACCTTCAAGGTATAAATATACCTTCACTTACTATAGCAAAGCACGGTGTGGTTAGGTGCACTTGACTACCTACTTGCACGACATAACTCGCTACAGCAAGTGCCGAAGGAAGCCAACCCTCCAGCTGACGCACTGACCAGAAGCTGTTATCCTCTGCCGAGAACCCAGCTCCAGTGTTTCTGACTCCCTTTGCGGGGTGTTGGGAGATCCAGTCCGTGAAAGAGATACCAACCTCTCTCATTCTAAGGTATGGAGCTGATTAGAACCTAGAGAAACCTTTGGCAATTCTTGGCAAAACTAAATCTATGCTAAAAGACAACACCTACTTCTTCCCCGGTACTAAACCTATGTTAGGTACATTGGGGTAGGCGTATTTTAGAAGCACCAGTTGAGTTTTTTAGCCTGTGTTATTTATGTATATATTTTTACATGTCATAGCAACAAACAACGCTATTACAGTATTAGTTTATATTACTGTTTACGCTGTACACATTATACTTTGCATTCTGTCTAACGATTGTAGCAGTTCACCTCTCTTGCATGAGAAAGAAGACTGTTCAATAAACCCCTTTTATTGAAACGCCCGTCTCTCTATTTCAATGCAACTCTGTAGAAACAAAGCATGCACGATTGACTGAGTGAACTAGTTATCTATTGTTTCCACGACTCTGAAGATATGTTTCGATTGTTGGGGAAACAAAGTTGTTATGTAATCCCTTCTTGTTTATTCGAGAAAGTTTCTTGTGACCTCTGAGCTAGTTGGCTCTCACAATTCAGTTTAATATACTTGATAGAGACATACTGACCTCAGTCCTACGTCACATCTATAGTGTATATTATTCCAATGTGCAGAGCCTATTGGGAATATAGGAACTACACTACCTGGCGCCCAACGGTTTGGTAAGGCACTAATTCAACGCTAGATACTGAAGTAACTCAGTCATGCTTTTCTCAGACGCCTGGCGTGGGTAAAAGGTTAATATCCGCCATAGCTGAGTAGGAGGAAAATCCTATGGATTAGCTTTTTGGTTTGTTCAACGTTGAAGGATACAGTGTTCCAAAATATTGTGCACCTTATCTGTGTTCCCTTGAAACTTGCTCTGCAGTTTTCATTAAACAATGTCGAATAACGGCAACAACTCCGAAACCAGTGGAGCTGTGGCTGATCTAGCCGATGCAACCTTTAAATTCACAGGTTTCCAAGAAACAGTCGTGGATGCTATGTCCATTCCTCTAAATTTAAGGAAAGTCATCACTATAAAACTTTTAAAACATGGTCTAACATCGAGAGGTGGTGGGGCATATTTTGTGATAGAGGCACATGAATATCTCCAGACAGAGGTATTCTATTCATGGATAGTCTTCCCTGAAGCAAATCCAGTAACACATGTGTTTCGCTTCTACAAAGAAGATGATCTACCAGAGGAATATATTTCTTTCGAGGATATTGAAATTCCACTCACATACCAGGAGCATGAGCTCTGGTTTAAAGGCACCCTAAAACATTTAAATCAAATTACCAGGCTCGGTCCACTAGGTAGACCAGGAGCAACATGGCCAGTCTTAGCTAGCTATACACCACATCCTGGCATTAATAAAATGTCAGATGTAAACTTACTGGTTCAACTCAAAGAGGGATAATATCCACCATAGGTGAGTAGGACGAAAACTCCAATGCATTAGCTTTTTGGTTTGTACAACGTTGAAAGATACAGTGTTCCAAAATGTTGTGCACCTTATCTTTGTTTCCTTGAAGCTTGCTCTGAAAGCTTTTAGTCAACAAAATGGCAGACGAAGATAATGCAGAGGCCAGCGGAGCTACAGGCGACAACGCCGCACTAGCTTTTAATCAAACAGGTTTCAATGAAACGATGAGAAAGCTATAGTCATTCCTCAAAATCTAAGGAAAGCCATCACTATAAAACTTATAAAACATGGCCTGACATCGAGAGGTGGTAGGGCAGTTTTCGCGATAGAGGCACTTGAGTATCACCAGACAGAGGTATACTATTCATGGATAGTCTTCCCTTAAGCAAATCCAGTAACACGTATGTTTCACTTCTACAAAGAAGATGATCCACCAGAGGAATTAATACTTTCGAGGAAATTGAAATTCCACTCACATATCAGGAGCATGAACTCTGGATTAATAGCACCCTAAAACATTTAAATCACATTACCAGGCTCGGTCCACTAGGTAGACCAGGAGCAACATGGACGATTTTAGCCGGCTACACGCCACATCCGGACCTTGAAGAAATGTCAGACATAGAGTTACTAGCTCAAATCAAAGAGTTAATCAAAATCTATAGACAATTGGTTCAATATGTCATGCAGACTCTCACAGTCCAACCTGCAATAGTGATTCCACAACATACATTTCGCCAGGGGAATACACTAAAAATGACACCACAGACTTTACACTCAGTCATTGGTAAGTTACCTGCAAAATGGGCACAAATTCCATTCTGGATAGCTCAAACAATTACTCAAATCGAAGCAGTATTTCCTAATACTAGCCCTGATGAGAAACACAGGATCTTAACGATCTGCTTACCAATAGGGATCACACCACATCTGGAGAACTGCACCACTTGGGGTACAGTCTTTGCTGCAATCTACACTAAAATACACTGTGTTCTGTCCATGGCGGTAATACCTGATGTCCTGAAACAGATTCAAAATGAATACGGGGCAGAGCCTACTTTAAATTTGGGTATGAAACTACTGAAAGATTTCAAACAGGTCTCAAATAATATTAGCTAATATTAAAGGTGAAGCAGCATCACTGGCGATCCGCCAAAAATGAAGGGAATTTGATGTAACCACAAGAATTAGCCAGAATAATTGAAAAATCCTATGAAGAATTAGGCAGAGACAGTCTGGGTGGGCAACAAGTTAAACCCCAACTGCCTGAAAGTCCTGAAAAGGTCTTTACTAAAAACACTCCTACTACTTCTAAAAAGAAGTGGGAAAATAGCAAACAAACTTCTAAAGAGAAGCGTTCTCAATCCAGAGTTAGGTCTCCTCAAAAAGAGCCCTCCAAAAAGAGGTATAATTTTAGGAATAGGGATAAGTGGAGAAAACCTGACAGATATCAAGATACCTTTCAGACTTCGTCACAGAAATCCAAAGGAAGAGGACCGTCAGGAAACAAGGAAGAATGCGTGAAGTCCAAAGACGATCAACACGTTCAGAAAAACAAGAAACCTCAATTCACCAAAAAGAAGGTGGCAGGTCTAAAAATCAGACATGCCGAGGATCTTGAGGACACAAGTCCAGAATGGAGAATGGGCTCACACAATGTTTGACAGCACAGCAGAAGTCACAATAGCTCGCCAGAATCTGAAGGGTCTTCTGGAAACAGTGGACTTGAATGAATTAATTCAAATTGAAACTGCAGATACCAGGGTTAGTTCTCCACATAGGTTATATGAAATAACACTCCGGATGGAGGGAGACATACCAAGGAAAATAAAAGCACTCTTTTGGGAGCGACTTTCTAAAGGTTATGACATTCTTCTAGATGAACAAGAGTGGCCACCACAATTTGTCAGGAAGTACCCACATGGCGAGGACATCATTATGCCAGCCTTCTCCAACCACATTCCAATTAATTTAAAATATACTTATGTCATGAAATGGGCAGTAGCCTAATCTCCTGTATTAAACAAAAATCATGTAGGATGGGATGAGGATTCCCCTCACCACAAAATCCAGTTAAAAAATCAACCAACTGCACAAAGGCAGTATCCAGTTAAGCAAGAAGCTAAAAAACAGTTCATGGAGATCTTAGATCAACTTGAATATCAGGGGGTGATTGAAACATGCACCTTGTCAATGAACAATCCTTTGGTCCTGTTTCCAAACCAGACAATACATATAGTCTAATATTGGATTACAGACATCTAAACTCTTGTTGCAAAACATTTGCAGTGCAAAATGCACACAGTACGGCATTAATTAATAACATTGTGTGTGAAAAATATAAACCACATTAGATATTTCTAATGGTTTCTTTTGTCAAAACATTGCACCAGAAAGTAGGTATTTGACCACTTTCTCAATTATGGGGACACAGGGTTACTTCTGTCGTCTCCCTCAAGGATTCAAGAATAGTCCTGGGTTATTTTCAGCTAGGGTAACAGAGTTACTACTAACTTATGATGATGTAGCATTGTCATATGTCGATGACATCTATCTGACAGACGATGACTTGGATAGGCACTTGAATAGGCTGAATAACATTATACTTGGATTCGCCTCTGAGGGTTACAAATTCAATTAAAAAAAATCTAGAATTGCCCATCCTATTTCTAGGGTATGAACTTTCAAGTGAAGGCAAAAGCCTGGCAGCCAACTTTTTAGAAAAGTGTGCTCTGCTCCAACCACCAAAACGCTGAAAAACCGACAGTTGATTCTAGGTTTCCTGAATTTTGGAAGTACTTACATTTTAAACTACGCAGAAAGGGTTAAACCTCTCTACGAATTAATTAAACCTGATTTTTAAACAGTAAATTGGACACAAAAACACACAGAAATTTTGGGTTCATTGCAAACAAACATGTTAGCAACTAAACATTTACAAACACGCGTAAACATACGCACCTTAGTGATCCGAATCATTCCACGTCAATGCAGATTCACCTACTTAACTTTCAACGAAGTTGAAAAAGTACCAATCGCATACAAATCACACTTGTACACACAAGCAGAAATGAAATTCACTTCTACAGAAAAAAATTCTGACAGCTGTTCAAACTGCTGTAGCAAAAAAAAGGAGCCTTCACACAGGGTAAGCGCATTATGGTCGTTCCACCTGTACCTGCATTAGAGGCAGTGATAAAAGCAAGCATTCCAAATGCTAAAGCTTTACATCGAGATGGATAGAATGGGTTAAATCTCTTACTGCAACAGATGTTGAATACGTTTTTGATCCTTATATAAAAACACAAGCATTTCTACAATATGAACACGAGTGTCCTCTGCCTATTGAAAATCTGCCTCTAGAACAGTATGAATGTATAATTTATACTGCTGGATCAACTCAACCCGCTACGGTGTAAACAAGCCTATAGTGCGGCGTGCGCGACCGTTAAAGGTCGTTGGCGCAATGGCAGATTTAGACCAATTGTCACTAAATCGCAATCCTTGTGAGATTGTACAGCTCAGCGAGCTGAACTACAAGTATTAAAGATGGCACTTGAAAACATGGATCGCGAATTCCCCACACTCATAGTGTACGATTCTTATTAGTGTGTTCAATATTACAATGAATACTTGCAAAACTGGATTCAAAACGGTTACAAAGATGCAAAAGGTGGCACAATCAAGCATAAAACGCTTTGGGAACAAGTAGTTTAATTACGAGAAGGACTACAAAACACTCATGTGATACATATGCTGAGTCATCAACGTGATGGCATTCACATTGCTGGGAATTCATTGGCTGATGAAGCCGCGAAGGCAGCTGTGCAAATGGCTTCCAAAGCAGCAATCACTCATTCAAAAACGAAAATAGACAACGAAATAATGCTAGCTGTCAATGCAACATGCAAAGGCAGCGGTGCAGCATAACCTCAAAACTTTCCACTCAAATACTCATATATAATTGATGCAAACAATGTTCTTTTTGCTCGAATCCCTGGAGTGGGGGATAGAGTAATTCCAAACAGGAAACATAGGGTAGCTTTGATTTATGAAGCACATCTGGGAGAGGGTCTAATACATCAGGGGATCTCTAAAATGATATTAGAATTAAAAGAAATGTTCTGGTGGCCAGGAATGAATGCACACATTCACATATTTGTAATTAACTGCAAAGACTGCAATAGAGATCGCAGCACAGAACGCTGCCAGATTCCTGATTATAGTATAGCCAGCCCAGTACAGACACCATTGTTAGACAGCATTAGACTTTCTACACGCAGACGTCCCTGTGGACAGATGCGATCCCACAAATATTAAGACAAAGGTTAATTTGGATGTGGCCTCAGCGCTCAGCTGACACTCGAACTGTTATAAAAGATTTGCGAGTCTTTATCGGCACATACGAAGGCGGCACACTACATTCTGACCAGGGTCCTGCGGTTAGCTCTCGAGCTTACAAGGAGGCCATGGACAAATTGGGCGTTGCATTCCAGCACTCTAGTCCTTTCCATTCTGAGGGAAATTCGGTTGTGGAATGAAAAAAACGGGACATAAAGCAATCTATAACAGCTAGGGTATTAGGTTCTGGTGATAGGTGGGTCAAACATCAAATAAGTGTCCAATGTAGTCTTAACAACTTGCCAAGAAGTTCTCTGGGGGTATCACTCCATATGAGGTCCTTTTTGGTACTAGGATGCTGGTTGCGGACCTTGTTTGTCAGACATCAGTGGTGGACCAAAAAGATTTTGATATCAAAGATCGTTTGGCTGTTTTACAGGACTTAAAAGAAATAAGAACGAAACAAAGCAGCGTGTTCCTGAAGGAAACCACCACTGAGGAAACACCGACCCTCCCAGCAAGGCCTGTCTGGATCCCAAAGCTTGTGATCAAGTCAGAAAAAAGATTGTGGAAAAGGAGGAATTTGGGCCTTCTTACAGACAACCAGTACCTGTCTTAGCAATCCACGGATCAAGTACAGTATTACTGCCTACCCTTGTTGGTAAAAAGGAGAACAAGTTTGTGTCCATCGACCTGGTCAAATCACATCATGTGGCCGATAATAAGCAGTAAGCCACGTGGGCTCCACCAATGTAGCAGACGCCCAGCTCTAGGTATTATCCAAGAGGTTCAAACTGAGTGACTCGTCACCTTTGAAAAATCTGCAGTACAAAAAGGTCTGAGCAACAAAGTTATGGAACTTGTACCTCTTGAAACCCAAATAACAGTTCGTCAAGAAACATCTGTATAGAATGAAGTAGCATCTGACTACACAAATGTAACAAGTAATCCTGATGTTCCAGCGATTTCAACGAATCCTGATGCAATCCCAACAACTGAGAGTACTGCCTCTGGCTATTTCATTAACTTTGATACGTTTTCCGAGGATCCCAGCAAACCTGAAACAACGCAAGCAAAAAGAACTTTCAAAGGACAAGCAAATTACCTTTTTCATCACATGGAAAAGACTTATCTGGTTTCACCATGGATTGAAATTTGGATTGGGTATATTTTTTCTTCTACTTTGGTTGACTCTGGTAATAACTCTGGGAATGCTGATAAATGAAAGATATGTCAAAATGGACACAGCAAGTAAGAACATCAACTTACTTTTCAAGCTACACAAATCATCCCATTGTGAACAAAGAGACTTGCCATCAGTGAACATCACAGCCGTTCCTGTACCTGATGGTATAGCTTGGGACAGAAAAGAATATGACATTTTGGCCCGTTGGAGCTGTTGAAGATTCCACACCAG